>NC_051311.1:90589383-93089383 GCF_015220235.1 Choloepus didactylus
AGAAAATGGTTGGTCGGGTTTTTAATTGAATAAGTAACTTAACTATAATCATTCAATGTAATTTCCATAGCTAGAGCTTTTTAATTATTGATCTTTTTTGGACCATTAAATTTGGTTCCCAAGGCTTCCTTACTGCAGCGGATCAGCATTTCTCAGTGTTTGTTTTTTTCATTATTGCCCCTTTAAGGAGCATTTTGAGACATTTTTTCCTCATAATTACCCCCCCCATGGAATTTTAATAACAAAATATACTGTACATCTGTTTATGTACTGTGGCCCACTGACCACTGTAAACTGATATTGCCCCTCTGGAGAATGCATACACAGACCACCAAGGCTGATTCTATGACACTTTGGCTAGATGTTAAAAGAATTTTAGAACACTGTTTTTGGTGTTCACTCTTTCTGATTAAGAAAAGAAAGACAAGCAATTCTTTCTCCTTCCGTTCGAAGACCCTATCAGAAGGCCTAGCTTGCAGAACATAAATCAATTCCTAATTATCTATGTAGTTATTCAGAATTTCAGATCACAGATTCAGGTGACCAAGAAACCCAAGTTTTTGCATTTTTCTATAATGGAACTTACTTCCTATTTCTTTGTCCTGTTCTGCTGGATGGTAGAAATTTAACATCAAGCAATTCAAGGTTTTATTCCTCTTTCCTCTGGGTTTTTGTTTAAAACTCCAGGCAAGCTTACAGAGCTTCAAAGACATTGAGAGGATGGGGCCTGGAGTGTCCCCTGATCCTCTGAGTTTCCTATTGATATTGGAGTTTGCTGAGATGCCCTGAGTGCCAGCTGCCTGTTTATCCTGCATCTACAGCAAGGCCCTCCAGGTCTGCTAGCTCCCTCTTCACGGCTGTGCCATGCTGGGTGCACGGGAACCATGTAGCTGCAGCCACACCACTCCACATTGCAGTGAATTCTCTCTACTCCTGTCAGGCTCCTGGCTCAACTGCACCACCCATGGGTGGTGCAGGAAACCTGGAGGCTGTTTGGGGGCATGCTTGGATGCCCAGCTGAGTTCTATGGTGGTCGAGGGGCTGGACTCTTGCCTCCTCTGTGCACTCTATCTAGCCACAGAGTCACCTATTTGAGGGTTCTGGTGAACTTCTTTCCACAGGGACCGTGTGCTTGGTGAAACCGGGAGTCTGCATTCTGAAACGAGTGAGTAAGCCTGCTGAATATCTGGCAGCCACACTGCACTGTGGGGAAACTGTGGGTTGGCGTTTGGAATCGGACTAGTTCTTTTCAAAAAACCCAAAAGCGGCTGCGGATACAGCAGCGAGAACCTCATGGGGAAGCGTGGCAGGAACAGCATCTCTACAACCTGTGAGTACGCCTCAATATCTCGCGTGGACGATAGCCTTTTGCACACCCACTGCTAATTTTCTCGGAGTGAGGAAGGCAGAGGAGAGCCAAAAGGGGGAAAAAACCATGCCCCCTACAGCCATCTTCCCGGTGGGCTGGGAATGTTCCTGCCCGGAGCCAGCGCCACAGCCCAGAGCTGTGCCAAAAAACCCATTGTGATGGGAAGTGTTTCCAGCAATGAGTGCACATGCCACAATATCTGGTGTGGACAATAGCCTTTCATGCACCCGCAGCTAACTGTCCTGGAGCTAGGAAAGCAGAGCTGTGCGAAAAGGAGGAAATTAACACGCTCCATTCATCCATCCTTTAAGCAGGCTGGGAACGCCTCTACACAGAACTTCCCTTGAGGGTTGGTGCACACTTGTGACGTAGCATAGCCTTCCCTCAGCAGAGGCCCGAGAAGGGCACAGCTTGGAAGAGGGACCCACTTGGAAATCCCAGGGACCATAAGCCAATACCAAGGACTTGTGGGTCAGCAGCAGAGACAATCTGTGGCGAGACCAAAATGAAGGTTTAGACTCTTGGAACAGCCTTAAATCTCCAGGAACACCTGGGAGGTTTGATTGTTTAAGCTGCCCTCACTCCCTAACTGCTGAGACACACACCCCACATTCAGGGCAGACAGCACCTACTACATACGCAAAACTGGTGCACCAATTTGACCCCACAAGAATCAGATCAGACCACAAAGACAAAGCTGGGGAGAACTGGCTTGAGGGGAATTGGTGGCTTGCAGATGCCACCTGCTGGTTAATTAGAGAACGTGTATGCCACCAAGCTGTAGATCTGACAAATTAGAGAGAAGTCTTTGAATTAGCGTACATATCCTAAAAGAACCCTATCAAGTTAAGCAAATGCCAAGAGGCCAAAAACAACAGAAAATTTTAAAGCATATGAAAAAACCAGACAATATGGATAACCCAAACCCAAACACCCAAATCAAAAGATCAGAGGAGATGCAGTACTTGGAGCAATTAATCAAAGAACTAAAAACAAACAATGAGACCATGGCATAGGATATAAAGGACATGAAGAAGAGCATGGCACAGGATATAAAAGACATGAAGAAGGGCCTAGAAGAGCATAAAGAAGAAATTGCAAGAGTAAATAAAAAAATAGATGATCTTACAGAAATAAAAGAAACTGTGGACCAAAAAGATTCTGGATACTCATAGTACAAGACTAGAGGAAGCTGAACAACGAATCAGTGACCTGGAGTACAACAAACCAGAAAATGAAAGCACAAAAGAAAGAATGGGGAAAAAATTGAAAAAATCTAAATGGACCTCAGGGATATGATAGATAAAATAAAACATCCAAATATAAGACTCATGGGTGTCTCAGAAGGGGAAGAGAAGGGTAAAGGTCTAGAAAGAGTATTCAAAGAAATTGTTGGGGAAAATTTCCCAAACCTTCTACACAACATAAATACACAAAGCATAAATGCCCAGTGAACTCCAAATAGAATAAATCCAAATAAACCCACTCCGAGACATATTCTGATCAGACTATCAAATACTGAAGAGAAGGAGCAAGTTCTGAAAGAAGCAAGAGAAAAGCAATTCACCACATACAAAGGTAACAACATAAGACTAAGTAGTGACTACTCAGCAGCCACCATGGAGGCAAGAAGGCAGTGGCACAACATATTTAAAATTCTGAAAGAGAAAAATTGCCAACCAAGAATACTTTATCCAGCAAAACTCTCCTTCAGATTTGAGGGAGAGCTTAAATTTTTCACAGACAAACAAATGCTGAGAGGTTTTGCTAATAAAAGACCTACTAAAGGGAGCCCTAATGACAGAGAAACAAAGAAAGGAGAGAGAGATATGGAGAAAGGTTCCATAATATTAGATGAAGATGCATTTCTTAAGCCATATAGTGACTGTTGAATATAAGTTTGGCTTTATTATCATCATAGTCTTCATAAGACACAACCCTATGTTAAATTATTTTTAATTCCATATTTCAGAGAAGAATAAAAAGATATTGCAGAATGGTGACATTATGAAGGAGAAAACATACTTGGTATCACATCCTATTCCATGCTGCCATTTCTTTTACTCTATTTCAAATGGATAACTCAGGTTTATGGTATGGCATTCTTTCTGAAACACTAGAAGTCAGAAGTTGAAGATATTTGCCTCACTTTTCTTACTTGCTGATTGTAGATGTGTTCATCTCACTTAACTTATAAGATGACTCTTAGTTTCCTAATTGATAAAACAGGAATTAGACTAAGAATAATTAAAAACTATTAAATTTAAGTCTGAAAATATAGACTTCTTTTGAAAACCCAAAGGAATACTCTTACACTTTTTGAGAGCATTGAAAAATGTGTATTCTCAATTACGTTTTATTGGTTGGTGTAGATGTGATGCCATTGTCTGGAGATAGGCATGGGATATATAGAGCAAAGGCATACAGGGAGCAGTGTTGGTGAAAATGTCTATTATTTATGGAGAGACATCTGTTATTGTAGTCATTGAACCACTAAATTTAAGAGGCAATTATTAACTTCTATTTATACACTGAAACAAAAGAACATTAATTGTGGACCCAAGATTTGCTCTTTATTGCATAGTTAATGGAAAATACTGAACCATTTTAGCTTCTGAGTTCAGATAGAGGGTTTGGCAAAAAAGAAAAATCTATTTACTCTCTGATCCCTAAGCTTGTGTAGTTTACAGTGAGAATTCCTACAAACAAAACAAAATTATCTCAATGCATTTAGTTCCTTAGTTCAGATAAAAATAATTTGAATAGCAAGTGTTATGTGTAGGCATGTTTGTAAATATACAAAGGAGGAAGAAGGGGAAGTATTGATCTGTATCAGATTTATTCTGCAACCTATGTAAGGTGAGAATAGTGCAACAATACCCTCATCTGTAAAATTTATAATACGGCCACTATTTTGTGATATCAAATAAGATGAATATAAATATCTGAAAATTAAATACTATTCTGAAACTTAAAAAAAAATAATAGAGGGCATATAGGGAAAAAATATACCTATTGCAAACTAATTACAGTTAGTAGTATTTTAACGTTCTTTCATCAACGGTAACAAATGTACTATACCATATTTTCTGGAGTAATGAAAATGTTCTAAAAATTGAAAAAAATAATTAATTGTGGTGATGGGTGCACAGCTGTATGATGGTACTGGGGGCAATTGATTGTACATTTTGGGTCTTTGGATAATTGAATGGTATGTGAACAATCTCAATAAATAAAAAAAAAAATAAAAAAAAAGTCTGCTTTCAAAGGCTGTCTCCAAAATGTCTCTGTAAACTGTAGTTCCTCTCCCAGCTCCTGTGCATTCTTCAAAGTGTCTCTCTTGGCTGTAGCAAGCTCATTCCTTCTGTCTGAGCTTATATAGTGCTCCAGTAAACTAATCAAGGCCCATGCTGAATGGGCAGGGCCACACCTCCATGGAAATTATCCAATGAAAGATCTCGCCCACAGTTGAGTGACCACATCTCCAAGGAAATATCCAATCAAAAGTCTCCAACCCAATCAACACCAATATGTTTCCTGCGTAGACAAGACTGCATCAAAGATAATGGCATTTTGGGGGACATAATACATCCAAACCAGCACAAAGACACTGAGAATTTTCTGAAACATGAACTTTATTTGGGGCTTACTCACATGGGGCAGAAATCAGCAGAAATCAAATGACTTTTTTCTCACTGGGTGGGTACCGCTTTCACAGGGAAGTTGGCTGCACGACTGAAAGAGGACAGTAAGCCAGTTATAAGACAAAGACTTTCCTAAGAGTAGGAGAGCGTTCTGTGACATGGAGGTGGGGCAGGAAGGAAAGAATTATAGGATGGGGCTTTGTTAACCTCAAAAGTGATATCACTTGGGGGCCAGGAAGCAGGTAGACTAGATTAATATTGCTCTCTCTTGAGACCAAGAGTTTCTCACCCCTTGCTTACTTCCCATTTAAAGTTACAATTTACCCTTTTTCTCTTTACTGGCTTACAAAGATGAGAGGTTAAACATTAGCTGCCTAGGTCACGCAGGCTGCTGTGCACCAAGGTCCACAGGCCTGTTCTGTTCAGGCCAGGGGCTGCCACAGTCACCATTGTTTCTTTCATCTCTTGTGTTGTGCCTTTCATTTCCATAGATTCTGCCAGTTGTTTTTTTGAACTTTCGATTTCTACCTTATGTACGCCCAGTGTTTTCATTATATGCTTCATCTCTTTTGCCTTATCTTCCCTAGACTTTTTGAATTGATTTAGCATTAGTTGTTTAAATTCCTGTTTCCTGTATCTCAGCTGAAGTGTAAGTTTATTCCTTTGACTGAGCCATAACTTTGTTTTTCTTAGTGTAGGTTGTAGTTTCCTGTTGTCTAAGCAACTGGTTTCCCTGGTTAACCCAATCAGGTTTTCCCAGACCAGAATGGGCTCAGGTCCCAAAAGGGGGAAATATTCAGTATCAGGTTTCCCTGAGGGTGTGTCTCAGAAGACTGACACACCTTGTGAGACTTCAAGCTGCTGTGCTTTTCCTAACCTGCCCAGCAGGTGGCGCGTGTCAGCCTGTAGCTCCTGGCTGGTGTAAGGAGGTGTGGCCTCCATAGTTTCTGTTTTGGCTGTTTTCCCCCAGGCTCTGGTGTCTGGTTCTGAAGGGAAGGTGAGTAGTAGATCCGGGCACCACCTCTTTCCTCTTAGGGAAGATAAACCCCCTAGGGAGTTATCATTTGCATTTAAATAGGTTCTTTGTCTCTGTGACTCTGCTATCCCCACCCTTGTCTGGGTCAGAGAGCTGTGAACTGAAAATGGCTGAGGCTTTCTCCACTGAGCTGCTCAGGTTGAGAGAGAGAAGAAGGGACAGAAAGTTCCCTTTCAGGGCAAGTCCACAGCCCCCAGATTCACCCATCAGCCAGAGACAGGACCTGGTCCTCTGGGCTCCTCCTCCCGGGACAGAGAAGTCCCCTGGCTCTTCAAGGTCAGTAGCTACTAAAAGCCTCTGTCTGCTTGTTGGGGATTTGCAGCTTGCATTGATCAGTCCATGTTTGCCAAATAAAACCCCAGTTGGAGCTCAGCTGAGCTATATTCGCTTGTTCAGAGAGTGCTGCTCTCTGGCACCACCAGGCTTTGCAGTTCAGGCTGCCATGGAGGGAGAGGGCTCCCAGCTTGTGTCCGCAGTTTCTACTCACAGATTCCATGCTGTGATCTCAGGCATTCCTCCCAATCCAGGTTGGTGCACGATGTGTGGACAGTCACGGTTGTCCCTCAGCAATTATTCCAGATCATTTACCAGTTGTTCCTGGTTGTTTATTAGTTGCTCCAGAGGGACTAACTAACTTCCACTCCTCTCTATGCTGTCATCTTCTTCCATCATAATACTCTTTTTAAATAGGGCAAGGCATGCCCCAAACATTTGAGAATCAGTGGTAATTATTCCTCAGTGATTCCAGTAAGGTGTGCCCATTTATATCTTAAAGGTATAGGCCACATGAGATCCTGAGTTCTTTAAAGTGCTGTGTTATTTGGCCTTTTAACATATACTTAGAATCTGGGCCTCAGAAGCAGAACCCTAACCTCAAATTGGTGTCTCAGATGGTGAAGGAGGACCAAGAGTGTCTGGGTTACATTTTCTCTTGGGCATTCTTAGAAATATTTGGAGAGGGCAACCCAGGAAGAAACTGACTTCTTGTGTGTTAAGCAAGTGGGGGCTTGGAGTATCAAGTATAAATATGAATGGCCATTCTTCTGAGGCTAATCACATAATGATGGCCATTCATATTTGTACCCTGATTAATTCTGGCCATACCAGTAGAAATTCACTCTGAACCTGGCCTTGACAGTTAGATAGAACTTCTCTGCTGAGTGTTTAGAGCCTTGCTATTCCAGCACTCTCCTGAGGAGTGACTGTACAAGGCACCAAGAGGCACACAGTGCAAAGAGTTCAAGTAAAAATGTATTCTCACGACCAGAAAGCTCAAAAAGAACTCATCTAATGGAAAGTAATCCCAGAAAGTAGCATTCCGATTAAATAAAGACAGGATCAGCTTCTGCTTTCTTCCTCTTCCTTTCCCTATTGGCTAAACAGCAAACTTCAGGCTTCCATTTCCTTCTGCCACTTAGTGGCCACTTAAGTGGTAGTTCTACTTAATTTAAACTGGAATTATCTGGCTGGGACATCTCCATAGATCTTGCTTGGCCTGCCTCTTAAAAACCTAGTTAGTTGAGCAGGGAAAGAAAAGCACATTATGGAGACAGTGTGGAAGAGGGCAAAGAGGCCTGGGTTTGAGTCATGCTGCTTCCTGCATCTGAGTGTTTCCTAAGTCATTTAATCTTTCTGGGCTGGGGGCTTCATCTGAAAAAGGGAAGGGTTGAACCATAGTTCCATAGAGTCCTAAAATCCTATATCTAGTTATTTACTCAGTGGTCCCAAGAAAAATCAAATGAATTTCTCTTTGAGAAACTATTTCTCTTTTCAAAGTAATCACTGAGGCAGGATAATTTGAGATGTCAACTCAAATTTTGTTTTTACTGCCATCAAAGAAACAGTGAGATTGATTTTCCTTCTCCAAAAGAAGGCACATGTGGTCCTGAGTGGTGGAGATCAGGAGTATCCTTACTTCCAGGGCAGAGTTTTCAAATAAGGATGAAAATTGTCCAAGAAGTAGGAGCCAGAGAGGCCTGAGCTGGGCATGCTTCCCCTGGGTGGCACTGGCAGGGAATGGCAGGTGGAGCCCCTAGGGCTGCCTAGCCAGGGGAACCTGGGCTCCAGCTGCTGCATCTGCCCTTTTCGTGGCACCAGGTGGCTTTTACCCTGGGTACATTCATGGCAACCACTGTGGAAGGAGTCAGCAAACCTTATGGCCCACCTGGTTTTGCACAGACTGGGAGCTAAGAATGATTTTTACATTTTTCAGTTGTTGGAAAATATCAAAAGAAGAATATTATTTTATGACATGAAAATTATATGAAATTCAAATTTCAGTGTTTAGAAATAAAATTTTACCGGAACACACCTACAGTCATTCATTTGTGCACTGTCTGTGGCTGGTTTCTCCCTGCAATACCAGAACTGAATAGTTGCTTCAGAGACCTGTAGGGCCTGTAAAATCTAAAATATTTACTCTCTGGCTCTAGTAAACATTTGCTGACCCCTGGACCTGTTTCTGGACCTAGTAAATTCTGGACCTAGTAAGAAAATTCTGGACTTAGTAAGAACCCTTGGAATTTTCATTTGTCTCTAATGAGAGGGGCCCACATAATGACTGAGGTGAGATTTCCCACCAGTTCACGATAGACTAAATTAGCTTTAAAGAAATAAGACAAATGTGATGTTTATTGTATCAGTGTTATGGAATAATACTTACACCTGCTATATTATTGTTTGCAGAAAAGATTGCATAGGAAGTTTTACTGAATTGAGAACTTGGCTTAAAATGCCTTCTTCATTAATCTCCTTACATTCAAATTATTAATCTTCTTACATTCAAATGCCACATCTGGGTATGGTGGGTCCTTCTTCTTTAATTACATTGATTATAAAACTAACAATGGGCATTATATAATCTCAATCAAATAGTAAAGCTGCAAGTTCTAAAACCAAAAATGTTCAATCCATATTATACTCTCTAGATAAAAGATATATTTTTTTATTATTTGGTTATAAGATAGAAAAATGTTCCATTCAAAATATGTCACTGTTAAACTCATCCCACAGAGAAATATTAAAGAAGTTCTAAAGAGCAAAAATCAGATTTTTCTATCTGGAAGACTCAATGGATTTCTATCCTATCCTATCCTATCCTATTCTATTCTAGCTACACAACCCTCAACCTTTTTTTTTGTGAGACACCCTTTGTTCAAAGGAAATCTTGAGCAGAAGCATCGTATGAAAAATAGACAAAAAGCTGAGCTGAGCTGAGCTGGTTGAAGGGGAGATTGGAAGTGATGGTTGGGATCAGGGGAAGGGGCACACAGAATCTTACCTTCTCCCAATCTTCACCAAATGGAACCAACTGGAAGAACACAGGAGTTACTATTTTAATGGCTCTTAAGCAAGGCAAGGATTTCATAAGCATATCAGCAACGGAAAAAATTTTTCAAGAAGTAATATCTGACTATGCAAAATTTAAACTTCTTTAACTCAAAAAATTAAACCAAATTAAGAGGCAAACACAGATGAGAAAATAATTGTAATAATAGACTGATAGCTTTAATAAATAAAGAGCCCTTATAACTCAAAAGGAAATCAACAAAGAAAAACAAAGAAATCTAAAAAGACAATTCACAGAAGAAAATAATAAAGAATAATTGTCTGAAAAAATACTTACTAAGAACCAAAAATGCAAATTAAAGTAAGTTCCTATATTGCCTATCAATTGTAGAAACTTAAAAAATCATACACCAAATTCAAAGAATAAGGATTCTGTGTGCTTCTTTCCGTGATCCCAGCCATCACCTCCAATCTCCCCTTCAACCAAAGTCAATGCAGATGGTCACTTAGACTGCTTTCGGGACCATAAATTGACACAGTCCTTCTGGAAGCTGGTGGTATATATATATATATATATATATATATATATATATAAAAGGTTATCAAATAGTCTTTGACTAAGTAATTCCTTTTTTTGAGAACCAATACTAAGAAATAACCAACCATGGACAAATTTATAAAGAAGAATGTTCATTACCTGATTCAAATCATAAACACAATTAGAAACTGTATACCTTTTCATTAGGGCTCATTAAATTTTGATATAGTTACAAAATAGAATAATAGAAACCCATTTAATTATATTCAAATGATGAAATGTAGGAAAGTGCTCATGACACAAGTAAAAAAGTCAGGTTATAAGATTCATACAATAAATCAGGTTAAAATCCCACCATGTGTGAAAGTTGTACACATTTGTTTGAAATAAGATTGATAAGAAATACTCAAAGGTTAGCAGACTCGTTTTCTAACTTGTCTGCAACAATCATGTATTACTTTTATAATCAGATATAAATAAGTATAAAAAGAAAAAATATTCCATCTGAACTAAATACAAGCTTGAACTCAAACTGTTACATATTAAAATTAATGTCAAGGCACATGACACAATCAAACCCTAACAAGGGCTCAGCAGTTGAGAGGATAAAAATAATCTTGCAAATACACCTTAGGGCAGGGAAAGGGGCTATATTTATCCCCCAGATTTGTTTTTCCAGTCGGCACAGTCTGTTCCAGGACCCTGGACAGCCAGATCCTCATCTCGGCCCTGCAAAGCCCTTTGGTCTTCCACAGAGATTTCAAGGTTGCCATTATGCTAGGGGGTGGGGAAGCTGCAAAGAACACAAGTTTATTGAGCACTGTCAGGTTCTATGTTGTGCACTTAAACTCTTGCATTTTACCTGTTGAGGTAATTGAGGCTTAGAGCCATGCTTCTCAAAATTTAATGTGCCTGTGAATCACCTGATGATCTTAAAATGCAGATTCTCACTCATAGGGTCTGGAGCAAGGCCTGAGAATCTGCATTTCTCCCAAGCACCCAGCTGATACCCATGCTGCTGGCCCAAGGATACCACTTTGAGGAGCAAGAGCTCACAGAGGGAAAGTCTCTTGTCCAAAGTCACACGGCTAGTAAAAAAAATGGCGATGAGAGTGCCTTTCCAATTTTTAAGCTGTTGTTAAAGGGAAATGTGAAACATTAGCTCTCCCAGACTGCCTACATGAAGTATTTTCCATAATTAGTTAGGCTGCTAAAAGCAGTGTTTTGCAATTATTTAGTTCATTATATATACTTGCAAATTAAACTAATTTAATTTTTTTTTATTAGAGAAGTTGTGGGTTTACAGAACAATCACGCATAAAATACCGGATTCCCATACACCACCCTATTAGTAACACCTTGCATTGGTGAGGGACATTTATTATAATTGATGAAAGTACATTTTAATAATGGTACTATTAACTATAGTCCATGGTTTAGCTTAGGATCCTCTGTGTTGTACAGTTCCATGGATTTTTAAAGAAATTTTTATTTAAGTAACATATATACAACCTAAAATTTCCCCATTTAATCCCATTCAAATATATAAATCAGTGATGTTAATTACATTTGCAATGTTGTGTTACCACCACCATCTACTACCAAAACTTTTCATCACCCCAGACAGACACTCTGTACATTTTACATCTTAACTCCCTATTACCTATTAGTTCACTATATTTTTAAAGCTTTTTTTTGTAACTATTAATTTGCTAATCCACAAATCTCTCTTGGAGAAAGAAACTATTATCATTTGTGCTCTACGGCCCATTAATTGTATATAGTATCTCCAAATCCTTGTATAAGAGGTTGATGGCAGATCCAGATTTAACTTGGGATATTAATTTAAGTATTATGCATAGGCATGCATGAGAATCTAAATGAGGACAGCATATTTGGGTTCTGGTCTATATGTGCCTTAGTGTTGTCTTTTTAAGGGCAGGAGAATGATATTTGTCGAACGAAAACACATTGGAATAAAATCTTTTGTTAGCTGTGTGATTTAGCCAAGTTACTTAACCTCTCTGAGCTTCAATATCCTTATTTGTAAGATGGGAATAATGAGATCTTGTAGGGATTAAATGAGATCTTGTTTCCTTCCTCTCCTTTTCCCTCCCTTCTTTTCTCTCTGTAAGTAATTTTTGAACCCTTTCCAAGTGCCAGGAACTATTTTAGATGCTGCCTGGAGATAAAGCACTAAATAAGGGAAACAAAATCCTTGTCCTCATGGGACTTACATTCTACGGGGAGAGACAGACAAGAAATAGGATGGACAAAACTGAACAAAACTAAAATGAATATGTGAAGCATGTACAACAGTGCCTCACACTTAAAACTGCTTAATAAATTAAAATAGTGTTATTAACACAACTGAGAAAGAAGCTATGGCTCACTTAAAACATTAAGTTCAAACATATACTTCTCTATATGGAAAATCAAAACTTTATAAGCTTAGACTTGGTTTAGGTCTGAGGGATACTATAGTTTCATGCATTCAGTCAGCAACTAATTTATTCAATAAACATTTAGAACCAGCACACTTTTCCTCCTTTAGATGTTTCCCCTCCTGTGTTTCGGTCCTCAAATAGGGTTCACCCTCTCTAGAAAACCCCCAAGTCTCCTTCTCGCCCCCATTGTCTTTTGCCCTGGTTTGTTCAAGCAGTGGTCTCTTAGGGATGGCAGTGAGCATCTCATATTAAATTGTCCCTGCTGATGTGTAACTTTGTAAGGTAAATGCTCTTTCCTGGGACAGAACACAACCATTGAGCAAGACCACCGAGAGGCTTTCGGACTAACTTCTCTGCAAGGACTTGAGAAGTGTTAGTCCTTTCAAGGGGTGTTATTTTGAGGCCTTTGGAGCATGACTAATATGGTGAGTATTGGGAGATGGCAGAGCTTGACAGGGAGTATTTTCAGGGTTGAAAGGACTTCAGGTCTCCTCAACTCACACCATCATAGTGCTTACTCCCGTCACCCACACAACCCTGGGCATAAGTGATTAATGAGCGGTGCCCTGTGCCGGCAAATCTCCCTGCAGCTGGAGCAATGATGAACACTGCTGCACAGCAGGTGTCATGACATCCAAATAGGGGAAATCTGTTTTCAGCCTGGATCACAATCAGGAAATTACTCTTTCTGCCAAAAGGAGTGGGATACACCTCCTCTCATCACCTCAGCCCATGAGGGAAGGAGGCTGTTTGGGAGGCCACGTTACCCCCAGTCAGAAACAGGCCGTTTTCGGGTGAGCAGGGAGCCATCAGCACTGCACTAAAGGTGATACTTTTATTCTTCTTGTGATGCTGAAGGAGATACCCTGTTTTGGACATGTTAGGCTTGAGAGGCCGATTTGTCATTCCGGTGGAGATGTTGAGTAGGCAGCTAGATATGCAAGACTGGAGATCATGGAGAGGTCTGGGCTGGAGATATAAATTTGGATGTTGTGGAACTGCATGAGATCAGTTGGGAAAAGGATGCAGATCGGGAAGAGCATAAGACCAAGGAGCTACTTTAAATAAAATGCCTCCATCTGTTAAAGCAAAGCTGCAGTGCACCTGTTACTACCCTTTTCTGCCTGTTTCCTTCGGCGTTGAGAGGCCACTTGAGTTTTCTTTGAGCTCTTCTTTCAAAATAAGCCTGATTGAAATCTTGGAGAACAGAGGGGAGCATGCATTTTTTTGGCTTTTGATCTCACAAAGGAACATTCTTAGTGGGGGAAAAATGTAAGGCACAACATTACAATTACAGTCTAATTAAACCTCAAGAAATAAGATGGCGGTATACTGCAATTCTGACATTTCACCATGAATCTCAGAATGTAAGTTCTATTTGGATTTTAAGCATGGCTTTACCTTCTCCCATTTGACTATAGTATAATAAAATAAACATAGGCAAACCTAGCTAGTTAACAGCCTAAACTATTCCATGTATGTGTTGGTTTAAAATATGTAACATTCTATGATGCAGCCTACCAAAGGTAGGGTCTAAGTCTTCCTCCTTAAATATGGGCTGGACTTAGTGTCTGCCTTCTGATGAATAGAATAAGGCAGAAGTATGGGTGTATGATACTGGGTCATAAGAGACAGTGAGGCGTCAGACTCTCTCTTTTGAATGACTAACCCTGGGGGAAGTCAAATGTCACGTAGTGTGCATACTTAAGCAATCCTGTGGACAGGCCCACTGACAAGGCGTCGGTTTCTGCTGACACTCAGCGAAGAACTGAGGCATCTTGCCAGTTCTCAGATGAAGAGACCATCTTGAAACAATGTGCCATAATATATATTTTTTTTAATTCAGTTTTATTGAAATACATTCACACACCATACAATCATCCATGATATACAATCCACTGTCCACAGTATGATAACATAGTTATGCGTTCATCACCACAATCTATCTCTGAACATTTTCCTTACATCAGAAAGAACCAGAACAAGAATAAAAAATAAAAGTGAAAAAAAACACCCAAATCATCCCCCCATCCCACCCCATTTGTCCTTTAGTTTTTATCCCCATTCCTCCACTCATCCATACACTAAATAAAGGGGGTGTGATCCACAAGGTCTTCACAATCACACTGTCACCCCTTGTAATCTACATTATTATATAATTGTCTTCAGGAGTCCAGACTGCTGGGTTGGAGTTTGGTAGTTTCAGGTATTTACTTCTAGCTATTCCAATACATTAAAGCCTAAGAGGTGTTATCTATATAGTGCATAAGAATGTCCACCAGAGTGACCTCTTGACTCCATTTGGAATCTCTCAGCCACTGAAACTATTTCGTCTCATTTTGCATCCCCCTTTTGGTCAAGAAGATACTCTCAGTCCCACGATGCCGGGTCCACATTCATCCCCGGGAGTCATATTCTGAGTTGCCAGGGAGATTTACACCCCTGGGAGTTGGGTCCCACGTAGGGGGGAGGGCAGCGAGTTCACCTTGTGCCATAATGTTTTTGTTACACAGTTAATTTGTTAATTTGTTGCACAGTGATAGATAATTCATACAATATACAATTATAAATTACAATAATTTGATGTATATTTTCTTTCACTTTGTGCACATTTTTAAAGAAACTTATGATTTTAATTTAATTTTCTAGGAGTCTTCTCTGACTAATGTGAGCAAAAAGAAAAGGAAATTATATGTTCTAAGGAGCAAGAAACAAGTAAAACCTATGGCCACACTGATGTTAGTGTCCAAATGTAGAGTTAATTGCAATGTAATGAAAGCCTAATTGAAATTTTTATTATGGCCATATAATTATATCTAAATGCTTCTGCCATAATTTCATTATTTTAAAAACATTATTCTCCCATCAGAGTATAATAGTTACATTACCTAAGTGCTATAAAATTTAATAATCCTCATTAAGAAAAATTGGAATTTTGCCTTTTTCTTCTAGTTAAAAAAAGTAGGTTATTTTGAAGCTTTTAAACACATTAAGTTTGACCAGAAGAAAATAGCTCTTAAAGCATCAGCCACAAAAGAAGGTAACAGAAAAAAAAACTGTTTTTTCTCCCTCCTCCTCCTCCTTTAAAGAGGTCACTGAAGTAGAGCTTCATGTGTGACTCTAATGTGCAGCATATGCAGACAGAAATAAGCCTACCTAAAAATCAACATTTGATAAGGAGTACTTTGGGCATCAAAATTTTGCCTGTAATATTCAGTTAGGAGTCACCATATCCAGAATTCTATCTTTACCAGGACTCAGAAGAGTTTTTAATTATAAATTTTATGACAACACCCAAATATATAAATTAAGAAAAAATCTACACTACAGCATGGGAACTCTATATGGTTTACCCTATAGTTAATTTACAACTAAATTATATACTTCTATGAATTCTATACATGGGGATTGGACATAAACTTCCAGTTTCTTCTAGGAAACTGATGGGGATCCTAAACCCAGTGGGGCTGAGAGTCTTGATCTTGTCCAATATGGAGTTCTTATCACATTGAACAAGGTCTACTGATGTGCCCTCTCCTCCATGCACTGTGCCAGTCTGCTCTAGAACTGTACTGTCAAATACAGTGACCAGTACACACGTGTGGTTTCTTAAATTAATTAAAATTAAAAATCAGTTTCTCAATCGAGTGAGCTACATTTCAAGTACTCAACAGCCACATGTGGGAAGCCATGATCACATTGGACAGCACAGATTTAGAGCATTTCCACCATCCCAGAACATTATAATGGACAGTGCTAGAATGCTCTAGTTGCTTCAGCCTTATCTTTCTGAAAAATTCCTAGACTCTTTTTCTTTAATTGCTCTATGGGCCAGTATAGCTAAGAGATGCACGGTAGAAAATTTGGAATAGACAAAGTTACTAAGATTAAAACATTCATCTCTTACTACCCAGAGATGAGCACACATTTTGGTTCACTTCCTTCCAGTCTATTTTCTAGGACATATAAATAGAAATAGGTCACACAGTTTCACTGTATTGGGAACATTTTTCTATGTCCTTACTCCAGTTTTATTTTTAATTGCTGCATAGTATTCTATTACATGGACATGTTATAGTTTAACCAATTCTGGGTTGTTTATGTTCCCTACTTTTCCCACATCAAACATGGATGCTGTGAACTTCCTTGTAGTTAAAACTTTGCCCTCATCAATTATTGTTTCCTTGGGATGCATTTGTAGAAGAAGTACAATTTCTGGGGTTGGCACTGCTTAGTTTTCAAAACAAATCAACAAATTGTCCTCCAAAAAATGTATACTAATTTAGAAATTGACCAGCCATTGTTTCAGAGAAATCATTTCTATATTTCCTAGCCAACTCTGGAATTTTTTTCTGTTTTGTATTCTTTGCCATTTTGATAATGGAAACATGGTATTTCTTTTGTATATATTTATTTATTATGTATTTTTACTGAGGCTAAACATCTCCAAGTCTTTACTGGTGGTATTTCTAAAATGGCTTGCATCATTCGACATGGTTGTTGTACAATTTAAAAAATACCAGCTGTGCTTGATAAAATATTGTCCATCAGAAAATATATGTGCATCATAAACACACTGTATAGGAAGTTTATTGATAATACTTTTCATTATATCTTTGCTCTTTCATTAGATTGCATACTTAGAAAATTATGTGTTTCACTCCTTTGGAAGCCAAAGATGATTTTTTTGAAGTAAAAAGATAATAAACATAAAGCTTAAGTCTTACTGACTTCATAGTTGTTAATACTATAATCCTCTTCTCTCATGAAGTGTTAATGTCTCTCTTAGAAATTTCTGAAATCTTTCTATACCAGGAATATTAACTCTTTGTTCAGAACTTTCCCCCTGATTTTGGTTTTTGCCTTTAGATTTAATGTACAATGTCCTTAGAAGTAGAGAACACTTCATAAGCATAAATTGACTAGAGGAGCATAAAAGCAATGGAGCAAATCTTGAAGCAACAATTTGACATATTTGACTACATAACAGTTTTACTCTTCTATACTTCTGAATCTTTTTTTCCTTGCTCCCCCTCATCAGTTGTACTCTAAATGTTGGAGTGTCCCAGGCTCAGCCCTCAGACGTATTTTCTTCTCTCTATCGATTTACCACCTAGCCAAAGATCATCTCATCTGGTCTCAGGCTTCAAAAAAAACACATCTATTTGCTGAGGACTCTACCCTCCAGCTCCTTCCTTTCTCTGAACTCCAGACTCTTACATCCAACAGCTTTGGAGGGACATTTCAACCACCATGTCTAAAAGTGAACTCTTGATTTTCCTCCCCAACCAGTTGCCCCCAAAGCCTTCCTCATCCTGTAAATCACTAACCAGTGATTCAGGATGCTCATGTCAAAAAACCCAGGAGTCATTTGAGACTCCTCTGTCTCATACCCTACATTTGATCCTTTAGCAAAACCTTTTGACTCTGCCTTCAAAATAGATCCAAAATGCCACCAGTTCTCACCACCTCCGCAGTTCTCACCCGAGTCCAAGCTACTGCCACGTCCTACCTGGATTGTTGCAATTGCTTCCTATTTGCTTTGTCTGTTTCAGCCTTTGTCCACTCCCCCCTTTTTCCACATAGCAACTGGAATCACGATTCTTTTAAACTTTAAGGTACATTATGGCACACGTCTACTCAAAACTTCTAGGGACTTCACGTCTCACTCAGATCAAAGGCCAAAGATCTGACAGCAGCTGGGGAGGCCCTGCATG
Source organism: Choloepus didactylus (assembly GCF_015220235.1). Lineage (NCBI taxonomy): Eukaryota > Metazoa > Chordata > Mammalia > Pilosa > Megalonychidae > Choloepus > Choloepus didactylus. The sequence continues at coordinate 90,607,423 of NC_051311.1, forward strand.
ACCTGCACCCATTTGCTGCCTTTCTGACCTCACTGTCCACCGCTTTCCTCTCTGCTAACTCTGCTCCAGCCATTGTGGCAGCTCCTGTTCCCTAGACACTGAGAACCCTCTGCCTTAGGGCATTTGCCCTGCAAGTCCCTCCTGAAAGCTCTTCTTTGAGGCATTTACTTGGTGAGGGCTCTCACTATCCCTCAGCTCAAATGTCACATTTTTAGAGGTGCACAGTCTCCCATTGCTAGGATTCTTTATTCCTCTACTCAGGTTTATTTTTCTACAAAGCACTTGTCACCACCTGAAATTTTATATATTTACTTTTAAAATTTACTTATTGCCTGTCTTGCCATATAAAGATGTTTTTTCCATGAAGGCAGAGACTTATTCTTTTCCTTATTGCTATGTTCCACCACCAGAAATAGTACCTACCACACAAAGCAGAAGATGTCCCAGTGTCTGCTACCAGGACTCTCCTGCCTCTAAGCTGATCCTGGAAAAGCCTCAGTATGGTTAATAAGTCCCCACTGAAGAACCGAGCATGTCCAGAGTGTCCCTCCTCACCAGGGATCTGAAGAGTCCTGCAGAAGTCCTCTTCAGCATCCCAGTTTTTTCTGTTCTTAAGTGGGTTGAACAATATTGTTGATGGAATATACATGTGGACAAGAAGAATCCCACATATACAGCTCCAACATAGAGTGGTTTCATGGGCTATGCTTTCATTTCCCTCCAGGTCTAAATGAGGTTCTAACTTCAAAACAAAGAAATATCTGTCTTTATTGCTCTCATCCAGTTCTGAACTCTTGCCTCATATGGAGGATGCTGGCTTGAATCCATCAGACCCACAGTTTATTACGGGCAATGTGTCTAAACTCACCTGGCACTCATGGTCTCTAGCCGGCAATATTGCCTCCATCAGACCCTCTTCTGTACTCTCATCTTATTGTTCCATGCATGCATGTCTTGTTTCCCCAAGGAGAAACAAAGCTCTTTTTTTCTCCCAACCTAATGCACTCTGCTTTTGGAACACATCAGAAAGCATCACATCTGGCTAAATTTGAGCTGAGATTTCATGCCATGCATGTGGCATAGATGAAAAGATGGGTAATAACTACCAGCCAGAAGGCTCCCTGCATGTGTTCCTTGATAACAAAGACCTCTGGTCTGGCGTTAGCCATTTTAATCATAAGATTACATAAATCAGTGACCCCTCAGAAAGTGTCAGGTGAGAACATACAGCATAAATAAAAGCGAAGAATTTTATACTGACTGCTCTATGGAACTTCTTAAGGCAAACCAACAAATTAATGCTAATGTAGTGTTTCTCAGGAACTTCATGCTACATGTGGATAAGTCACCTTGAATCTCTGTATAAATCCTTTTCATATTTTGCTGTAGTGTATTAAAAAGCTAAATTCTGATTTAGTTTGGATTCCAAAGCATTCCATCCCTTTAAAATGTTGAGCCTAGGTAAAAGGCAGGCTGTGAACTTGCAGGGAGTCTGCCAGATATAAGAAGGAGATTTGTACATAAATGGAAATTAATCAGTAAGTGAGCTATAGCTGCAAAGGATAAACATCGAAGGTGAAGTGAAAGGGGGGCCATTACTTCAGTCAGATGAGAAATAAAGAACAGTCTTGGGAGAGTCATGCTGAGAAATGACCATGTTTTTTCCTTTACTGATTGGGTAAAGAAAAAGATGCAGGAACCCTCAGTGCTCAGCTGTTCTGAAGAGCAGCACAACAATATGAAACCATTCCTGGGATCAACCAAAATGATGGAAGAGACACTTCCTAGGAGGAAATGCAGGTGGAGAATAACCGCAGGGTTTAGGGAGCACTAGGAAGGTGTGTTCCTCTTGAATGCACAAATAGCCAGGCTAGATTAAGTTGTGATTTGAAAACAAAGGCTCATGTCTGAGATACTTAACCATACTTTGGTAGAAAAGGGAGGAGAAGAAATATCTGAGTCCCTACTAAGTGCTAGTCACATGCATGATCTTCTGATGCTAATTCCTTCACCAACCATGTAAGATGCAGGGAGAGGATTCAGACCGGCTCTGCCACTTTCTAGCAGTTGACCTTGAAGAGATTATTCACCTATTTGAGCCTTGGTTTCATGTAGCTCATGCTTTCTGTCATTCATTCATTCCAACACTTACTGAGCACATCCCTTTGCCAAGCACTGTGCTTAGAACTGAGAATACAGAGATGAATTAGGATATGGACTCTGGTCCCAAGAAGTCCCCAATCTAGGAGGGGAAAACACACACCCAGCAGATAGATTATAACACAAGATGGTGAGTGATATTAGGAGAGATGTATCGTTGAACCCAAACCATTTACCCAAGGATGGTATTCAAAATATTTAGCATCTGGTTCAGCATGGCATTGGTGAAGCAGAAGGGATGTAGCTGTAAAAACCCAATCCACTGACCTACTATTACAGCCCTACCTATGATTAATGGCTAAATATCAGCTCTGCATATATCCCACTATCTAAGAATTTTTCATGAGTAACTATTGCTGGCAAAAAAAAAATGTACTTGGCAATTAAAGGGAAGTTTCTAAAAAGGGAAGAGGAAGATACATTCTCCCACTTGCTTGCATCAAGAGCTCTTTAGTATTTCCATTACCATATAAAAGCAATGGAAGGAAAGAATAATTATTTCAAAAGAAATAGGGGGATTAATATTTGCAGAGAAAAAGAAATTCAAACATTAATTTCCCAACTAAATTATAAAATGGATTATTGTTAGGAATAAATTAAATAATGGATGCAAAGCACCTATTTCAGTGCTTAGTAACTAGAAGATCCTGAATAAATGGAGACTATTAATGCCTTTTTTACAGATAAAGAAAGTGAGTCTGAAAGAGGTTAAGTAATTTGTTCAGTTCGCATAAGTAGTTAGTGTTGGAGTCAGAATTTGATATCACTATATGACTCCAAAGTCCATAATTTCTCCTTGTATTTCTTTAAGTACTCCTCTAAGTGGCAAATTGTAAATATAATGGCATGTTAACCTTAGTTACTATTTACCCTTAGCTGTTTTGACATGTTCAATGTTGTACATTAAATGGATAACTAATTTCAGTTACACTGATGTTTTATCTAATTATGAGACTGTATAGGAAGACTGGCTAAGCTGACCACAAGTTCATCACCCAAATGACAACAATCCTGTAGGAGAAGCTAATTCAAATTACAGGCATAAGCACCCAGGAGGATGGAAGATGCCAGTGGGATGTGAGCCTTGAAAAGTCAAATCTATAAAGTGACAGCAATGGCCCATAGCATGTGATGTTTAATACAGGCAAGGAGTGTGAAAGTGATTTGTGATTACAAGAATGTGGGCACAGCCACCATAAAACACCTTTATGAGCTCATATGTACCAGGTGCCATGCAAGCCAATTAAGGATTTTTCCCACAAAAAATGGATACTTGTAGGAGGAGGCAGTTGCATTGGGAATTTGTACCTTCCAAAAAGTTCTACCCCAAATCACTTAAAACCTGTAATGGAGCATTTTAAATAGGTTTTGTAAAAGTAAAGCCAGGTACACCTGCAATGAGTTTGGAGTTTGTGGTTTTATGCTGAGGGGGAGAACTTGGGGGAAGAGACAGAAGAGATGAGGGGCAGGAGAACTGAGCATCTCACACTGGTTCAAGGAGTTTTCTCTGATCGTTAGAAGGTTATTAAAGACACCTATCAATCCAGGTGCTGGAAAAAGTCAGAAACAAAGCAGAAGATCAATTCCTTCCTCATGCATAAGTCCATTAGAGATAGGTCATTCTTTCCTCATGCATCTGAAGTAAATCATCCTTGAGCAGAGATAAAAACATATGTAAAGCTTCACTGACAAATCATTTTCTTTCAGACAAGTTATGAACAAGGGATATGTATGAATTAGGTGTCTATAATCACAGGTCTTGCTGCTTTGGATGCAACTCAGCTCATGATAGAATTCCTTCGTAGTAATGCAAAGCAGGACTTACATACACAGAAGAGTCAAAGTTGCTCTGGAAATGACAGCTTAGAAATTTATGGATTTTTTTTTTTTACAATTAAAATTTTCAGTATGGCTGTGTTTTTTTAGTTGAAAGGGTTATTATAATTAGGACTTGAATTTTTAATCTCTGAACATTTTCTTCATCTTCTGAAGAAAGAACTACAACCACAGAAACAATTCAATGTATGATCTTTCTGGATTGATCCACTTGCTGATTGTACTGATGTTCATAGCAGAATTATTCTGTATGGGAAACCATGCAGAAAGGCCAACAACTAATTAGAGATACAAAAAAAAACAGCACTTTCTATTAGATGCTACACTTGTAATAACCACAGTGTTTCCATAAAAACATGACTTATTATTTCCTACATAGAATGAATAACCTTTTTTGAAAACTACTTTTATAATAGCAGCCTTATACATCTGGGTCAAGAAATTCATAACCAGCAAATTAGTGATTAAATGCTAAAATCCATTCCCACGAATATGGTATTGCTTCTAAGAAATCCAAAATTCAACATGCACTTCTTTTATAGGGCCAGCAGAACAACTGCTATGTGTGGGATGGGCCTGTGGCTGAGATGCTGTCTATCAAGGACTCACGTTTCTCTTCCATGAGGTAGAGTTGTTGCCAGAAGTGGATTCCCAGCCAGGACTACATTTCCCAGCCGCCACTGGGAATGATGTCTGACCTATGGTGTGGTGTGTTCTGTCTGTAATCTCTGGGCTGGATCTGTGCTCCACAAAGGACCTGTGCTCCTCCTGCAGCTGGGGAATTCCAGCCAGGTCTGATGCATGTTCTTCTTTAGCTCAGTCCCTCCAGCTAAAAGTTCAGCTCTTCCCGGGTTGGAATGCTAACACTGATTGCCCAAAGATGTTGAATTAAAAAGGAGAAGTCCACACAGATTCATTCTCCTTCACTTGTTGGCTCTTTGTTACTTCTGGTGTGTGTGTTTTCCCCTTCAGTATATGAAGTGGCCTTCTAGCATGGGGTTAAGATAATTTTTAAAAATCCATTAAGCATTTCGGATTTAAATTCGCACACACTGAAAACAAGTTTGACTCTAAGCGCAAGTTCTTGAGTTTATGGTCAAGGTTATTATTGTTATTTTACTATTATTTTTTAAAAGCAGTTTTATTGAGATATATTCACATACCATACAATCCATCCAAAATGTACAATAAATGGCTTTTAGTATAATCACACAGTTGTGCATTCACCACCACAATCAATTTTAGAATATTTTCATTACTTCAAAAAGTAAAAACATACCTCTTAGCAGTCACTTCTCAATCCCTTTATCTTTCCCCACCAGCCCTACATAACCATGACTAATTGTCTCTATTTATTTATATTTACATTTTATTTAAATGGAAACATACAATACATAGTACTTTTTGTCTGGTTTCTTTCACTTAGCATAATGTTTATTTTTTAATTATTGTAATTTTTTTAAATTAGAGAAGTTGTAGGTTTACAAAAAAAAGTCATGTAAAAAAAAAATACAACATTCCCATATATTCCCCTATTGTTGACACTGCATTGGCCTGGTAGCTTTGTTACAATTGATGAAAGACTATTAAAATATTACCGTAAATTATGGTCCATAGTTTATATTATTTGTATTTCCCCATATGCCACCTTATTATTAACACCCTTTAATAGCGTCATACATTTGTTATAATTCATAAGGAAACATTCTTATATTTGTACTATTAACCACAGTCCATCATTCACAACAGGGCGCACTATTAAACAGTCCCATGTTTTGTCTTCTAACTCTCCTTCTCGTAACATAAATGATCCCAAACTTCCTCTTTGAACCACATTCACATACATAATTCAGTGCTGTTAATTACACTCACCATAATGTGCTACCATCACCACTATCCATTCATTTTTACAGCTGAATAATATTTCATTGCATGTATAAACCACATTTTGTGTATCCAATCATTGGTTGAACACTTGGGTTGCTTCCATCTTTTGGCAATTGTGAATAACGCTGCTATGAACATCAGTGTGCAAATGTCTGTTCAAGGCCCTGCTTTCAGTTCTTCTGGGTATATACCTAGTAGCAGGATTGCCAGATCATATGGCATATGCTTCTTGAGGAACTGCAAACTGTCTTCCATGGTGGCGGCACCACTTTACATTCCCACTAGCAATGAATAAGTGTTCCTATATCTCCACATCCTCTCCAACACTTGTAGTTTTCTGTTTTTTTAATAGTGGCTTTCTATTAGTTGTGAAATGATATCTCATTGTGGTTTTGTTTTACCTTCCCTAAAAGTTAGTGATGTCAAACATCTTTTCATGTGCTTTTTTAGCCTTTTGTATTTCCTGTTTGGAAAACTTCTGTTCAAGTCTTTTGCCCATTTTAAAATTGGGTTGTTTGCCTTTTTATTGTTGAGTTATAGGATTTCTTTCCATATTCTAGATATTAAACCCTTATCGGATATGTGGTTTCCTGATGTTTTGCTCCATTGAGTAGGTTGCTTTTTCACTTTCTTGATAAAGTCCTTTGAGCAACAGAATTTTTAATTTTGAGGAGGTCCCACTTATCTATTTTTTCTTTTGTTGCTTGTGCTTTGGATGTAAAATCTAAGCAACTACTGCGTACCACAAAATCTTGAAAATGTTTCTCTACATTTTCTTCTAAGAGTTGTATGGTTTGTGTTCTGATATTTAGGTCTTTGATCCATTTTGAGTTAGTTTTTGTATAAGGTGTGAGATAGAGGTCCTCTTTCATTCTTCTGCATATGGATAGCCAGTTCTCCCAGCACCATTTATTGAAGAGACTAATCTGTCCCAGTTGAGTAGACTTGGTACTTGTCAAATACCAATTGGCCATAGATGTGGGGGTCTATCTAAACTATCAATTCTATTCCATTGGTCAATATATCTATCTTTATGCCAGTACCATTCTGTTTTGACCACTGTAGGTCTGTAATACGCTTTAAAGTCAGGAAGTGTGAGTCCTCCCTCTTCGTTCTTTTTTCAAGATATTTTTGGCTATTTGGGGCCCCTTACCCTACCAAATAAATTTGATAATTGGCTTTTCCATTTCTGCCTAATGGAATTTTGATTGGGATTGCATTGAATCTGTAAGTCAATTTGGGTAGAATTGACTTCTTAACGATATTTAGTCTTCTAATCCATGAACACAGAATGTCTTTCCATTTATTTAGTTATTCTTTTATTTCTTCTAGCAATGTTTTGTAGTTTTCTGTGTACAGGTCCTTTACATCCTTGGTTACATTTATTCCTAGATATTTGATTCTTTTAGTTGCTATTGTAAATGGATTTTTTTCCTTGATTTCCTCCTCAGGTTACTCAATACTAGTGCATAGAAACACTACTGATTTTTGCATGTTGATCTTATACCCTGCCATTTTGCTGAACTCATTTATTACCTTTAGTAGCTTTGTTGTAGATTTTTCAGGGCTTTCTCTCTATATATAGGATCATGTTCTCTTCACATTTTTCCTATTTGGATGCCTTTTATTTTTTCTTCTTGCCTAACTGCTCTGGCTAGAACTTCCAGTACAATGTTGAATAACAGTGGTGTCAGTGAGCATCCTTGTCTTGTTCCAGATCTTAGAGGGAAAGCTTTCAGTCTTTCACCATTGAGTATAATGTTAGCTGTGGGTTTTTCATATATGCCATTTATCATGTTAAGTTTCTTTGCACTCCTATCTTTTGAAGTGTTTTTATCAGGAAAGCATGCTGGATTTTGTCAAATGCCTTTTCTGCATCACTGAGATGATCGTGTTTTTTCCCCTTCTATTTGTTAATGTGTAGTTTTACATTAATTGGTTTTCTTGTGTTGAACCACCCTTGCATTCCACAGATAACACCCACTTGATAATGGTATATAATTCATTTAATGTGCTGTTGGATTTGATTTGCAAGTATTTTGTTGAAGATATTTGCATCTATGTTCATTAGAGATTTATCTGTAGTTTGCTTTTCTTGCAGTATCTTTATCTGGCCTTGGCATTAGGATGATGTTGGCTTCAAAGAAAGAGTTCAGTAGTATTTCCTGGTCTTCAATTTTTTGGAACAGTTTGAGCGGGATTTTTATTAATTCTTCTTGGAATGATTGATAGAATTCACCTGTGAAACCATCTGATCTTGGGTTTTTCTTTTTTGGAAAATTTTTGGTGACTCATTCAAGCTACTTACTTGTAATTGGTCTGTTGAGGTCTTCTATTACTTCTAGAGTTAGGGTAGGTTGTTCATGTGTTTCTAGGATTTTGTCCATTTGATCTAAGCTGTCTAATTTGTTGGCATACAGTTGTTCACAGTATCCTTTCGTGATCCTTTTTATTTCTGTGGAATCAGTAGTAATGTATCCCCTCTCATTTCTGATTTTATTTATTTGCATCTTTTCTCTTTTTGTCTTTGTCGGTCTAGCTAAGGGTTTGTCAATTTAATTGATCTTCTCAAAGAATCAGCTTTTGCTTTTGCTAATTATATATTTTTATTATCAATTTCATTTATTTCTGCTCAAATCTTTGTTATTTCTTTCCTTCTCTTTGAGATTAGATTGTTGTTCTTTTTCTATTTCTTCCAGTTAGGCCTTTGATTTTAGCTCTTTCTTCTTTTTTAATGTAGGCATTTAGAGGTATAAATTCCATCTCAGCACTGCCTTTGCTGCATACCATAAGTCTTGACATGTTCTGTTTTTCTTTTCATTTGTCTCAAAAGATTTGTGATTTCTCTTGCAATTTCTTCTTTGACCCAATGATTGTTTAAGAGTGTTATTTAACTTCCATATATTTGTGAATTTCCAGTTCTCTGCTTGTTATTGAATTCCAGCTTCATTCCATCATGGTCAGAGAAAGTGCTTTGTATAATTTCAATTGATTTAAATTTATTCACTTGTTTTGTGACCCAACATGTGGTCTACCCTGGAGAATGATCCATGAGCACTTGAGAAGCATGTATATCCTGCTGTCTTGGGGTGCAAAGTTTTGAATGTATCTTTAGGTCTAGTACATTAATTATATTATTTATATTCTCTGTTTCTTTATTGATCCTCTATCTAGATATTCTATCTATTGATGACAGTGGTGTATTGAAGTCTCCAAATACTCCTGTAGAGATGTCTACTTCTCCCTTCCGTTTTGCCAGTGTTTTTGCCTCGTGTATTTTGGGGAACCATCATTAGGTGCATAAATATTTATGATTGTTATTTCTTCTTGGTGAATTGGCCCTTTTATTAATATAGTGTCTTTCTTTGTCTCTTATAATAGTTTTGCATATAAAGTCTATTTTGTGTGATACTGGTGTGACCTCTCGAGCTCTTTTTTGGTTACTGTTTGTGTGGGATATCTTTCTCCAGCCTTTCACTTTCAACCTATTTGTCTTTTTCTTGGAGACAGAAGATAGTTGGATCATACTTTTTTTATCCATTCTGCCAATCTGTGTGTTTTGACTGGGAAGTTTAACCCATTAACATTCAATGTTATTACTGTAAAGACAGTACTTACTTCAACTATTTTATCCTTTGGTTTCTATGTGTTATGTTTCATTTTTTGTCTCTTTTTACTCTTTTAGTTACCCTTACTGATAATCTTCATTTCTACACCTACTCCAAGCCTCTCTCTCCTGTCTTCTTTCAGGCTCCCTTTAGTATTTCTTGCAGAGCAGCTCTCTTGTTGACAAACTATTGGTTTCTATTTATCTGTGAATATTTTAAACTCTCCTGCAGCTTTGGAGGCCAGTTCCACCAGATAAAGAATTCTTTGCTGTCAGCTTTTCTCTTTCAGTACCTTAAGTGTATCATTCCTCTGTCTTCTTGCCTCCATTGTTTCTGATAACAAATTGGTACTTAGTCTTATAGTGGTCCTTGTATGTGACAAATTCCTTTTCTCTTGCTTATTTCAGCATTCTTTCTTTATCTTTGACATTTGGCACCCTAATTAGTATGTGTTTGGGAGTAGGTCTATTAGAATTTATTCTCTTTGGAGTAAGTCATGCTTCTTGGACTTGTATATTTATGTCTTTCATAAGGCTTTGGAAATTTTAGGCCATTATTTCCTCAAATATTCTTTCCCTTCTCTTCTCCTTCTGGGACACCCATGACACATGTGTTTGTATGCTTCAGGCTGTCATTCAAATCCCTGAGACTCTGCTCATTTTTTTCCATTCTTTTTTCTATCTTTCTTACATCTGTAAGATTTCCATTGTTTCTGTCTCCTAGTATGAGGAATCTTCTTCTGCCTTTTCAAATCTGCTGTTGTATGCCTCTAGTGTATTTTTAATCTATTCTGTTGTGCCTTTCATTCCCATAATTCTGTTATGTTTCTTTTTATACTTACAGGTTCTTCTTTATGCTAACTTGGTGTCTTCTTAATATCTTTTATCTTTTTTTGAAAGTCAGAATTAAACTTTATTTCACATTGAAAGAAACCATGAAAAAGATTTACATTTTCCTACACTACAGCAAGACTTCAATGGAATAAAATATCTTACCATAAATAAGATGTTATTGATTTGTATAACTGAATATAAATATTTATATTCTTCAAAGTAAAGGACAATGTGTTTGTAGATGATCGTTTAAAAATTTTAAATCCAGACATAAACAATGGTTTAATTATTAACATTCTATATTGTACAATGCCAAATTAGTTCCACTATCAATTAGCACCCATTTATAGAGAAGCAATCCCATGATTGTTGGTAATTATACCATTTCTATCGCATTCTGACTAACCTTTACTACCCAGAAATTTGTTTTCAAATAATTTTTACCAGTAATCTGAAAATTTTGACTATATAAAATTGCTATTTTATCTTTGCACACAGTCTAATTTAAAACCTCTTTTGACTAAAGACAAAATTTCAAAGAAGTTCATTGGCAGATAAAAATAAAGCAAACTTTTCTGATGGATTCTAACTGACCATAGTAGTTGGTTTCAAACATGTACAAAATAAGTAAACTTAAATTCTCTGCTAGAAGAATTATCTTAGACCAAATAATCTTAGAAATTACAGTTTTTAAAATCAAGTCTTAAACATTTCAGAACATACTAGACTATGATCTAATTATTCTTCCAGCTGATTACAGAAAATTAAAACCACAGGATTATTCCTGTTACCTGAAGATTCTAATAACCAAATAAGTCTAAATTTGGACTAAGATACAGTTGAAAAAATAAGCAGTGCATAAGTTTTAAGTGATGTCTGGTTTCATTATAAGTATAAATATATCCTAAATATCCTATGTCTGTGAGTCAGAATGTCATATTACAGCATTTATTAACACCAGATGTCTATGGCAGGGAAACAATAGTTGGTCTCTTTTAAAGGATAATAAAGGAAGAACACAGAGAGGAGAAAAGAATGTCAAATGGAAATGATAGGGAAAAAAAGTCTGGTCCCTAAAATAGGAGTCATTAATTGAAGAGAGCAGTAATATTACTCTTTTATTAAAACTTAAAAATATTATCCCTGTTATTAGGAATAATATAATACCATCTAATTCTTATTTTGTATTATAATTATTAAATATATATGCACACATATATAAAAATACAGCTCTGTGAGGTGACTAGGTAATTTTGGAAAACATCCATAGTCTAAGTTACAGCAGGCTTAAATCGTATGTATCTTAACTGCTCATTTATACCTCAACAAATTTTTATTAAGCATACTAATAATTTCCAACTGATGTAATAAATATTCTGGTTCCTATATTTTATTATTTTTCTGAATTACCTTCGGAAAAAAGAAGCCAGCAGCTTCACCTATTTAATGCTAGCATTACTCTGGGATCATATTACATAAATACATGCACAGAAACTTACAAATTTTCCAAGAGGAAACATTATTTAGTCTGTGTCATTGGTATATATTTGCAAAATATTCTAACACTGCAAACAAGAAGTTTCAGGATTGGGCACATTTAAAGTTGCCTACTCTACTGCACCCATGCTGGTGACTTCTACCCAAGGCCTCTTAGTGATGACAATCAAATGATGGTAGGACTTTATCAATGAATTACTCAATATCCATTATTTCCTGGTGGCATGAACAATGCATCAAACCCTCATAGATTTTGAGTTCCATTGACTTGATTTACCAATGTTTTTAGCCTTTTAGTAGTAAGAGAAATAAACATTAGGGGAACTCAAGGGTCACAATATCCATTGCACTGGAAGATAGAAATATCTTTATTAGTGCCACTGATAGGGCCCTGTGAAATGATTCCCAAAGTGGGAACCAGCAACTGAGTACAACAACACCTGCCAGTTTCTGCTGTGTGGTAAGAACAGTATATAAAGATAAAGCTCCTCCCTGAGAAAATCCTCCTGTTGGAAGGAATAATCCTGTTGGAAGGAATTCCATCCTTCACCTCTTAGTCTATCAGAGTTTTGGTGTTTTCTGCTGCCTGCTTAATTCCAGGTTTATTTTCCTGTGAATTGTGTGAAAGCCCAGTAATATCAACCAAGAAGACATACTCATGTTCATGTTTAATGTATCTGGCATAACCAGTGCCTGTGGGCAGATAAATTTGATATGTGAACTTCTGATACCTGCAAAGGCTTGTGTCCATCCATGCCCTTTGTCTCTCAACCCGTGAAGAAAATAACCACCGCAGTAGCCTTGTGGGCAGTGAGGCTGACATGTTATTGCCACACATGCACGGCCCCACGGCCATGCATCAGAAACCTCCTTTATCTCTTTATCCATGTTCTCCTTCATCTCCTTGAATTGATTCTGGAGATTTGTTTGAATAGCATTGATTAGTAGTTTAAAATTCTGCACATCCTCTGAAGTATTAACTTGTTCCTCTGACTGGTCCATATCTTCCTGTTTCTTAGTATGGCTTACAATTTTTTTTTGCTGATATCTAGGCATGTGATTATCTTGATGCGTTTACTCAGAAGGCCAGTCAGTTTCTCTCTCTTGCCTAGGGTTTCATTGTTGATTGGCTTTGTGTTAAGGCTCTTCTTTGACACTTGGTTCAACTTATTCTAGACCTTTAAAATTGCCTGTGTTTAACTGATCGGATTTGTCTAGCTCTTCTTCATCTGATTCTTGCTCTGGATACAAATTTCAAGACTGCACTATTTGTGCAATTATTTCACCCCTAGGAGAAAGCTTCCTTTCCTCTGTTCCTTCTCTGGGATTCTTGATCTAGTCTGTTTTTGTTTTGCCTCTATAGTTTTTTTATACTCCTTTCATTGCCTCTAGCTCCTTTTGCCTGAGGACAGTTTCTGGGAAGGAGTGTCACCCTGGAGAGGACTTTCCCAAAAGTCAGTATTTCCCAGCTCAAAGTGTGCCAGAGACCCACAAAGGGGGTGGAGAGCAGCTCCAAAGAGCCCTGGGGAGAGGCTCAGGAAAGACCTCAGAAGCCCTTTTGATGACTCTCCAAAGCTGTGCTTTCCTTGCCTGTCCACCAGATGGTGCTCTTCAGCAAACTGTTCCTGCAGCCCTAAGGAGGTACTGTGTCTATAAACCTCCACTGCTTCCACCCCATTGGGGTGCGACAGGAACAATGGCTGTGTCCATCCCTGTCTGGGATGGGCTGAAACAGTAGCTCAGAGCTGGGACCCAGCAATCCTGAATTCTCCAATCAAAAGCTGTGATCAGTGTGTGGCCGTGCCCCCCACCCCATTCTTGGGGAAGAAGACTTCCAAGTCCCTCTCTGTCTGCAGCAGCCAGCCAGGGACTGAACCCCGAGGCAGCCCACCTTGAGAGTGGGGGATGGTTGTGGCAGCTGCCACAGTGTGAGCTATTCACAGTTCCTTACCACAGTTTCTCAGCCTCTTTCTCCTGTTCTTCCCTGGATGCCGTACAGTGCTCACCTGGCCTCCAGAGCCCCAGAACAGTTGTTTCAGACAATTTATGCCTGCCCACTAGCTGTTTTAGAGGAGGAGTGAGTCCTGGAGCTCCCTACTCCGCCATCTTCCCTGGAAGTTCCCCCAGTTATTATCTTATTTTATATACTGAAGTTAACATTAGCAGAATAGGTATTCAAATAAACATTAGTTTTTAAAAGTGCCAAGATTGGTTGAATGTGAGAGAAAAGCCTAAATGAAGAATTGGGTCTTAGGTAATCCATGGTGAAGAGAAAAGTATTTTTGAACACAGAGGGACGTGACTTATTTGAGATGGATAATTCTGAGGGAATCAGTTCAAAATAACTGAAGAATATTTCTGGAAAACTATACACTTTGATTTAAAGCTTTAAAAATTGATGATCTAATAGCAATCTTCCAAGACTTTTCACCTTTATTAAATTATTTTGTTCCAGCATTTGGGAGGATGCTGTTTCCAAATTCAGGAAGCGTGAACTGAAAGAACTCCAGAGACAAACACAGGCTCCAACAACAATAACCACCCCCAATGCTCTTTGTTTTTCTTGTTTGCAGATGTAGTATATTCATTCATTTGTATCATTCATGCAACAAACATCATTGTCTGTATGGGGTACATAGTTATAGAGAGCAGTGGCTTTGCAACCAAGCTGCCTGGGTTTGACTCTAGGCTCCTCCATTCATTAGCTATGTGACCCTGGGCAAGTTATTAAAGGTCATTGTGCTTAGTGTCCTCAAAATGGACACCAAGAGTGGAATCTACATTATTAGGTCTTCTATATATTATGATGGAGACACATTTTAGATTTACCAAAACTTTGTCTCCATCCCCAAATACAAATATGTCTTTTACTCTTTTCAACCAACTAAACTAGGACAAAAAAGTCAGGACATGGGCCATTTTGCTTCTTGATTCAACTGCCTGTAGTTCAGAGAAGAAGCACATGAGAGCACCTCAGGTGACCTCCTCTCTCAAATGGTGTTCTAAAATGAGTCAGCTCAGTTAGTTGGTAAAATTGCCTTGGGTATTGTGATTATTTAGGGAAATGACTCCTGGGAAGAGGTGCATGGTTGGAATGGGTAGAGCAGCCATTTTCCACACCTCAGCCAGCAGAGCTACTCTTCTAGAGCCAACAATGTTTCTGTGTATACTTTACATCTATATATCCAGCTACCATCATCACCCACAAGAACTTGAATTTCTTTTGACACTATCTTAACGTGCAATATTCTCTGGATCCAGAAACCTCATTGTATCCCCAAGCCTTGCTGATATCAGTGTTCTCATGTTCTCAATACTAAGGCATCCATCCCATTGAAAACATTAGCTGGTACACACTATAGGATCGAACAGAAATGTGACATCTCTGTGACCACACTGCCAGCCACCAGTGAGTACCAGTTTTAAGACTTAAGCCCATCCAAATTTCTTTCTTAAGTGTAGTATGAAGATGTGTGGCATCTAGTTTTAGGGGAAGTAATCTAGGATAATGGAAAGAGGACCAGATAGAATGGTGTACAATGGAGTGTGTGACCTTGGGAAAACCGTGGGACCTCTCTGTGTCATGTGATGCAGCTGCATATTGATGTCCAAAGGGATGTTGTAAGGCCAAATGTGGACATTTTTTTTGAATAAAGGAAGGAGCTATGTAAACGTGGCTAGTAATATAACCTTTAAGTCAAAGATGAAAATTTTCAAGGATGATTTAATTGGCATTGACTTGAGAATAACCTACTTCCCAAAACCTTCATATACAACAGAAATTGAATAGGAAGTTCTGTTGGGTTATTTATATTGTAACTTTGTAACCTACTCTGACATGCAAAATCATGTACATACTGCTAAAATTATGTCCAGCTGACAGAAATAGACAACTTGGCATAGTACAAACAGGAGCACTGCATGGCTAACATTCTCCCCCATAGTGACTGGGGGAAAAAATCCATTATTTGTACAAGCCAACAGTGACTGGGAAGAGATCTCAGCCTGGAATTGGAGATGGACAGAGCAGGACTGGTTGTGCTGGCAAAACAGGTAGTGAACTGTCACTTGCTGTATATCAGGTTCAAGTAAACAGAAAGTGCTACTATGGGAAACTTGAGCACTAGAAAGGGATCGATTTGAAACATCTCATAATTGTCAGAAGAAAATGACAATAAGGCCCTTTTCTAGTGGCTTTGGGCCAGCAGGGCTTACAAGGGGACCACTTCTAACCCTTTCTCTCTAATATTAATGCTAGTTGGCTCAGAAATAGGATCTGTGGCTAATCCAGACCAAAGCAAGGTAGCAGCCCAGTTGCCTCCCTGAAGTTCTGAGAAGCAGCAAATGTGAAGTGCTCTACCATTCAGTGCAGTTGCTTACTTAGAGCATTGCACTAAGGTGCTCGGGGTAAAGGTTTTAATCCTTGCATTGAAAAGCAGTCTCTTAGGTCTGTTTTGGGGCCTCAGGTCATTCCCCTAATCCTGCTAAGAATTCCCCTACCACTGTGGATTTAGGTCACCAGAAACATCCAGAAAAAGCATGTGGCTAAAAAGTGTAGCCATTTCTGGAAGGCATCCAAAAGTTCATGCCCTGCTGAGGCAGTCTGGGGTTGCATGATAAAGGAGAGAGCACTGAATGGCTGACGAAGATGGTGGTTCTGATCCAGGCTCTAAAACCTCGGTGCCATATTTAGAGGCAGCTCCAAGTTCCAGGCACTGGGGGGAGGAACTGGGGCCACCGACAGGTGCAGAACCCGCCATCTTCAATGTGGTACACACCACACCAGCAGAGCCAGCCAAGGGCTCCGTGGGCAAGGAGAGCATGATATACTTCACCTGCCTGCAGAGGCCCTGAAAGATGAGTGGGGTTTCATCAGGCTGACAGGAGAAGGAAGTTCCAGGCACAGGAAGGTCATGTGCAAAGGCATGGAACTGTGGGGGTGCAGTTGGCGGGGCTCACCAGACCTGACTTTTCACTGGTGGCTTTCTACCTAACCAGTCTGCCTGAAGGGTCCAACAAGGTAATGCTTGTTATGCTATGTCCTTCATCTGGTCCATCTTTTCTCAAAATAGGGTTTGGGGAATTCCTGTGTCAGAATCATCTGGGATACTTGTCAAAAATCCAGATTTCTGGACCCCCACTTAAGCATCCTGAATCTGAATCTGGAGGTACTGCCCAAGAAGATAACTTTTTATTAAGTACTCCAGGTACTAAAGACATAAAACTAATGATATCATCTATGGGGATCCTGGGAAAGTCAGAGATGAACTAAACTGATTTCACAGACTCACCATGTAGCAAAAGGACTGAATGAGCTTATTTTCAAAGTTGTAGTGAAAAAATACAGATTTATGTGTATACATATTGGGAAAAGGTATTTCCACTGAGTCTTTCTTCTTGACATATCCAGAAATGTACTTGACATTTAAAAGAAGTCAGAACTAAGAACCTGAAAGAATATATATATATATTTATACATTAAGTGTATATATATATTTAATGGTGTGTAAAGTGCTACATGAATATTATTTGACCAAGTTTGCATTAAATACCAAGCAATTCTAACTGCAAGGCAGCAGGCAATTTGAAAGCTCTCCATATTTTTACTTGAAATCATGTATTACTTTCTTCCATCGAGCACTTTATGATTTAATATTATGATCCTATTTTTTTTCTGCCAAAGGCTTAGCTTTGAAAATAATTGTATTAGTATCTATGGAAAAATACTTGATTAAGTGGGCCCACAGATCACTGTAATTGCTTTACACTGGCAAGTTAGTAGTCAAATAAAAAGGGAAATTACTCAATTGTCAAAACTCAGGATTTACTATCATTAGTGCAGTTTAAGTTGAATAGGATTGTGGAAGTTTCCAACACAGTGGAGAAGAGAGAGTTTAAAGCTGTGACCTCTGAGTCAGAGAAGGATAAAGTCTGCATTAGGCCAGGAAGAAAGTTCAGAGAAGGAAAATGGTGGGAGAAAACAGAGTGTGGAAATGAAATGCACGGGAAAGGACCACTGTCCTGGAAAGGGTCTGGGATTTGGAACCAGATGTGTATTCACATCCAGCCACTTTCATTTATCTGGCAAAGTCATTAGCTTCATAATCCCCAATTTCTTCAGTACAGTGGGAATAATACAGTTTACCATGCAGGGCTATCATAAGGATTCAACCTGCACACGTATCAGACATTAAATAAATGGTAGCTATTAAAAGTCGACACTGGTATGTCCAACAGAAACTTTAAAAGAAACAACCACCTAGATTTTATTTTTAATCCTACAAATGAATTTCAACCAATGACTTGCTGCTTAAAGATCAAACTTCAAATACATCTTTCCAAAGTCATTAGCTACATATGGCTTAGAACAGTTGCAAATATTGATAGGTTTACCAGAGCATGCCTTTGGGAAGCAGGGTTGCTTTCAACAGCATTTCATTTAGTCTGACTTTTTTGAAGACCAAGTTGTACAAACTGTGACTGGTTTAAAAATATACAGTGTTGGAAAAATGTTGATGATGGAATATTTTGATGCCTAAGAATCACTTGGAGAGGGATTCATAATTTCAATTAATATGAACATAAGACTGCTTAACATGTATCTTTTGTTAGGTTATACATGACTGAAAAGGAATAAAAAGGGGTAGGTGGAGAAATAGAGTCATCACAACAAACCATGCTCCTAGTCATACCCTTTGAAAAGGTAAATGGGAGGACAGAACTTAAGGAAACAACTTTGATTTCAGCCAGACATGCTCTTTTAATGTGTGGACTTGTGGGCAACCCAAAATTTAGAAAATACAAGTAACACAGACTCTGAAAGGGAGTGGTAGATGCCCATGACCTTACTTTAAAAAGGCAGTAGAAAGTGAAGATGCCCATATGGGGAATTTGAATGTCCACTTGATACCTTAAAAGAAAAATGACGTGGAATTGCAAATGGTCTTACAACCAGCCGAGATTTAGCCACACCTGTCCATGACACCTCAGCCCAGGGGGCTGGGGATTTCTTTGGGCAGGTCCTGCTGTGGGCTGAGCACTGTCCCAAGGACCACACTCTTTAGACCCTTGTCAGGAAGCATGAAGGGAAGGACACCTAGGCTTGTCTACCACCCCCACTTCTACCCCAGGATCATCTATCAGCCTCCATCCTGAGATCTGGCTCCCAGGTTCCAGGCAGCATCTCAGGAAGCTGAGAGCAGGACCTATGAGCAGAGAGTCAGCTGAGCCACACCTCTGAAAGCAGCCCCCAGTTCGCTCACAGGCGTTTATTTCCCAGCAAGATCCACTCCAGCTCGTTTCCCTCCTTTATGGGCTACACTAGGTCTCACCAGACTAATGGATTCACTTGGGTTAGGCTCATTTGAACTCACTGTTGCATAGAACAGTGCTTAGCAATCATGCAAAAATAAATGCCTCTGTGGAACAGGCTTTTTTACCTGGACTCCCTAATTCCATTCCCATCTCACCTCCTTTTCCCTGGAATCATATGAAGCCCGTTTAGCTAATTCAAAGGGGTTGGAGAGAACTGGATTTTTAAAAATAGTGGCAAAACTCTTGTTTATTTTAGTTAAGCAGAGAAGCTCAAATTATTTTTTATACAACCAGATTGATTATATAGAGTTTTAAATCAAATTTCAGAATTCTGAAATCTATAATGAAAGAAATAAGGCCTCTACAGTAAAGAAAATCCTTCGGTCATTTTCTATTCTTTTGTTCCTATAGCAATTTTGTTGACGAAACAAAATGCAATGCTTTTCTAGAGACAAAAGCACAATCACTAGTTCTAACCTTTCTCAATGCAGCACAAAAGCAGAGAGATTTTGTTTAACACCAGAAACCCATAAATGAAAAACTGAAAGTCATTGGTAACCAAGGAAACTAACAGTGAACGGTTGGGTGTCACTGGAACATGTTCAAAGGAAGATAAGAAGGGGCAGGAGAAAGACAATGCAAATAGGTTAAATCCCACTGCAAGAAAAGATGCACCATGCCAAAGTATTCTGTAAGTAGAATCGGCAATTGTATTTTGCTGATTTCTTGTAACAAAATCCCCTGCTACAAACAGTTCAATCCAAAGAATACTTATTTTTGGCCTTAGTCTACAGTAGAGTTGTGTTTTATGATAAAACCTATTTAATGTTTTATTTTGTCTGTGGCCCTTCAGGGTTTCCCAATTTGGCTGCCACCCAAAAATACGAACCAAACACTACTTCTTGCCAAAATATCTATTTGCTGTTGTGACAACGAAGTTCTCATTCCTGGAATATAACACTGTCAGTTGCACCTATTCATGGTGCAAACCCAGACAACTGCCTACACAATAATCTGTCTCGATATTTAGTCACCAGTCAAATGCATTAATAAGGTGCCAGCCATACACAGAGTGGAAAGATAGAGGAAGCAGTAGATAGAACCCTGGGCCAAGGAGCAAGCAACCTAAGAGTCAGAACAAACATATGGGGTGAGAAAACACAAGACATCCAACTGGAAAAAAAGGCAGGAAAAACATATGAACTGAATTTTGCCAAACCTAGGTATACCTAACTGAGGGTTAGATGAAGTGAGTGGAGCAAGTTGTCATCACTCAGGGAAGGCTTTCTGGACTAGATGAAGGAAGGAAGGGAAGGGCGGAGGGATGGAAGAAGACAGATGTTGGAAACTCCTGAGGCGGGGAATGTGTCAGTTATGAATGTTCAGAGGTAGGAGAGCAAAATTTGTACTTGGTGTGAATGAGTGTGAGTGTATGTGTGTATAAGAAAGCATGCTTAGCTCCTACATGGAGTACAACCTGCACTGGTAGTGAAGCAGCATGTGATCAGGAATCTAGAGTTCATCGAATTAGAACTGAAAGAGATTCTGAAATAAAATCATACAGCGCAGTATTTTATCTTTAGGCAGATGAATATCCAAATAGTTGGCCATATATGGCATTTAGCCGCTTTCAAATTTTTCAGACACGAGATTCTATGCCCTAACAAATATCTGTATTATAACTACTTACAGTGCTCTTCCTGGGTGCCAGATGCCTCACTAAGAAAGGTTAAGGGATTAGGTCTAATTTGCAAGATAATCCTTCAAAGTAATAGGCAATGATCCTCATCTTCCAGATGAGAAGCTTGTGGTTCAGAGGTAAATAACTTGCCCAAGGTCACACAGTATTTGAATCTGGGATTCAAATTCAAGTCTGTTTCCCAAACTGGAAAATTCCCATCATCATACTGTGCTGCTTTTTTCAGAGGCATGCTTTAGAGGGTATGGGCTCAGGAACTCTTTACTCATGGCAGCTCATCTAAATCCCTCTGGTCCTGGAAACATGTCTGAATATTAAAAACAAACAAATTCTCAGACATTATCATCAAGTGAAAGGAGAAAATTCCTCTGGCCAGCCCTTGGGTTTTCTGTCAATGATGCAGAGCACAAGTACTAGCATGGTGCAATGGACATGACAGCACAGCTGCTTTCCTGCTTGTTTTTAGATAATGCAACAGACTAAGAAACCTATTAATTAAATTGCATGTGCAGTTGCAATCCGAGGGGACTTGGAACTGCCTATTTGTAGTTTCTCCTTGGAAGCAAGTCAGGAATTTCTTGGCATGGCGTGAACGGGCAGATCTTAGGTGCCATCCTAAGATATTTTTAATGTGAGGGTTGTCATGCAGGAAGTTGCTCCCAATTAAGTTTAAGTAGTGGGCAAAAAAGTGCTGTCTCCAGGGAGGTGACATCTCTGGGCTTTGAATGGAGGCTGCTGTCATGCAGCTTGACAGAATGAATTGGGCCTGTGGATTTGGGGGGAGGCCAAGCAGCAAATTAGTTCTACATCTAGTAGATGAGGCTGTAATTTCTGTTCCTTGGTTGAGAGGATGGGGTGAAACTTTGCAGGTGAACGTTCTGAGGAAGTCCCCACAGGCTGGAACAATGTCACGGTGTTCTGTGCAAATATGAGGGACGAAAAGGACAACCTTCAAACATACATGGGGTCAGATTTAGAATAGGGGCTATTAAGTTATGGCTGGCTAACTGGTCGGCAGCCTGTTTTTGTGTGGCCCCCAAGCTAAGCATGATTTTTTTTTTCTTTTTCATTTTAAAAGTTAAGAAGCATATGTGACAAAGACCATATGTGACCTGCAGAGCCAAAAATATGTACCATCTGCCCTTTTACAAAAAAAGTTTGCCAATCTCTGGTTTAGAATATTGTCTCTACGAGGCTTTAGAGTCCCTCTGTACCTCATGGTTTCATTTCAGGATTTGATCATGTGTGCTTTTTACTCTCTCCTCAAATTCAAGTTCAATCTTCCTTTCTCCCCTGAATTCTTCCACTTGGCTTAAAGATATCTCTGTGTTTCCATGATCTTGCCTCCTCCCACAACTGTGTTCCCTCTTTGGAATGGTCTTCATTTACCACCTCTGTGAAATCCCCAGCAACCAGGATGCCATCTCCATAAAATCCCCACTGACCTCCTACTGGCCTTCAAGCCTCAGTCTCCCAGGCCTTTGCAGCATCTGACTCTGTGGCCAACCCCTTCTTTCTGAAACTCCCAAGTGTCCAGGCCACTGCCCCCTTACCTGTTTCTACTCCTACCTCTCTGACTAATCTGGCTTTCTTTGCTCCAGTTACCCTTCAATGTTGGTGCTCCCTGGAGCTTTTCCTTGGCCTTTTCCCTGCACCTTACATACCTTCTTTAATGGCTTCAACCAACATTACCCAATGTCCTAGTTTACCAGTTCATCTTTTCAGGTGTCTCTGGACAGCTCCTCCTCTCAACCTCAGCATGTACCAAACTAATACCATCTCATCCCCAAACTCTATCCTTCTCTTGTATTTCCCATCTCAGTTAAAAGCATCTCCCTTAACCTAGTTGCCAAGCTTAGAAACTCAGACACCTCTCTCATCTTCCTCTTCCACATCATAGGAGGGATATAGATAAGGTAGCTAACATGTATTGAATATCTATTAGGGATCAGAAAACCATGTTAGACACTCCACATCTGTGATCTCCCTTGATCCTCACACAACCTTTGAGTCTGGAATTATTAGTCGCTATTTTACAAATCAGGAAATAGAGCCTGATCGAGGTTACCAGCTTCCCCAAAACCCCCTGCTAGTGAGAGGCAGAGTCTGATCCCTGAGTTTCTGCTCTGGTGTGCTTCATAGACATCAAAGCAGTGGTTTGTGCTGGACTAGAGGGTGGACCCAGAATGCATCATTGCAATACTGGCTTGCAGACAGAAGTAAGAATACCTGGCTCAAGTCACTTTTACTCCCTTTGTATGCTTCTATGAAAGTGTCATGATGATGAATCTCATGTATCCAGCTCAGCCCTGCCTGACTGAAAAACAAAGGCAACTACCCCCCACCTTCTCTCCACAAGCTGCAATGCCGAGGGCCTGTGCCAGGGTGAGCATTTGATCTGCTGCCAGGCACAGAGGCAAATGGAGCAGGTGCCAAGGCCCAGGGGCTCAGGGCTGCACACAAACCTGGTTTCCCAGGGACTTTAAATCCTTTGATCACCTTGGGTTCACGCAGTGCACAGTGCAGTCCAGCCAGCTCTCCTGTGGTTTAAAATCTTTATTTCAGAATACTGGCAATAAGTAGCCCAGATAATCAAGCCTTTGTTCGGATCTCTACTAGTTTTAGAGCACGAAGGGGTTTGCGTTTTTATCTCATAGAAGAGAAACTGCATCACTAGGGAAAGCACTTCTTGATGTGGTCTGTTAAACAGCAGCTGGTTTCCTACTTATTCAAAGATCTGGTAAATTTCCCTCAGTAGCTTGGTTCAATTTCACCTTCATTGCATACCCCATGAGGTGTTAGGAAGTCTGTCTTACTCTTACAGTGGCTGCTTCTTCACCCACTACCACACTCAGAGGCGATCCTGTGGACTGAAGATGGTTAGCTTCTTAAACGTCCTTTGAGAAGAAGAAAGACTGAAGCAAGCCACTGTTGAGTCTGATATGTATTTTTTAACCAGACCTCTCTTTACAGCATGAATCATTCATTTTAGAATTTTCTTTGGAATGCCCCATAGAAATTTGGAATCACCTTAAGTGATTGTCCACATTACTTTCACAATCTTGTCCCTTTCCAAGGTGGTCTCTTGCCACGGACTTTGTGGCTTCCGCACATAGTGCCTAGGACAGCACTCCCTCCACGTATTGGATTGTCTGCCTACAAGGTGTTTTCCAACACAAGCAAAGGCCAACCAGAAGCTCATGGCCTTAAGGTGCTCATTTTCTTTAGGGTGAAAAAGCTTTCTGGAGGTCACAACCTCTACGAGTGCTCAGGTCTAATGAAAACAATGCTTTCAGCAAGGAATTTACTAAGCTGGATGGAATAATGTCATCTTTCACACTTATAGCTGTGTATTGCCATTATTAGCCTTATATGAAACATTTCCCTAATATTCCAGATTCAATAAGTCTTGAAGCCATTTTCCTAGCTAACTCTCGCTAGAAGGGAGTGTTTGCTAAGGAGGAGCAAGCAGTGCATACAATGATTTCTCCTCTCACCCTCATTATCTGGGAGTTGTATGCTGATATGCCTCTTCCCTGCTTCATATTGTGAGTTCTCCAGCATCTTCTGATGCTGCCGGGTTATGTGCTCTCACCTCACGGCTCACTCAGGAAGTCCCTGGAGAAGACACATCCTCATGTCGTGGTGTCTTAACAGCACACAACTGCTGTAGTTCACTGCACAGAGCAGGTGGCATCCAAACTCAGCATTTCAGACACTCTCTTTGCTCTTACTTGGGCAACCGAAGATGTTTACTCCTAGTTGCTTTCTTTCCTCCATTTAAATGGCTTTTACTGGGACTCTGCTTGGATGGGATTTCAGACAGTCTTCTCTATAAAGTTTTCTCACTTGTCCCGCTGTACTAGAGCAGTGATTCTCAAACTTCAATGGGCATGTGAATCACTTGAGGATACAGATTCGAATTCAGTAGATCTTAGATGGGGCCTGAGATTCCACATTTCTAACAAGCTCCAGGGGCTGTCAATGTGGACCACGAACCAGTCACCTTCCTGGTAACTAATATTGGCTGAGAAGTTGCTGTGTGCCAGGCCCTGCCCTCATCTTCCTCCAAACTCCTCATGTTCTTTGTTCCTGAGAGCCATGTCCCCATTGCCCCATTACCAGGAGTTCCCTCTCCCCGACTCTGCTGTCCATGAAGTGCTCCTGGATTCTCCCAGGCAGGGTTTCTCACGCCATTCTGGTACTCCCACAGCCTCATGTTTTATCACATTTATTACATGAATAATTTGTTCATTTGCCAGTCTCTATCCACCAAATGCACCTTCAGACTGAGTTCTTTTGGTTTCTGGAAAGTGTCTTGTCATCTCTTTCACCTGTTCCAGTGCTGTGCAAGTTGGATGTATTATGTTCCCCCAAACGCCATTATCTTTGATGCAATCTTGTGTGGGCAGACATATTAGTGTTGATTAGATTTTGGAATCCTTTGAGCGTTTCCATGGAGATGTGACCCATCCAACTGTAGGTGATAACTCTGATGAGATAATTTCCATGGAGACGTGGCCCCGCCCATTCAGCTTGGGCCTTGATTGCTGGAGCAGTATATAAGCTCAGACAGAAGGAGAGAGCTTGCCACAGCCAAGAGGGACACTTTGAAGAATGTATAGAAGCTGAGAGAGTAGCTGCAGATGAGAGACAGTTTGAAGATGGCTATTAAAAGCAGACTCTTGCTCCAGAGAAGCTAAGAGAGGACAAACATCCCAAGAGCAACCAAGAGTGACATTTTCAAGGATCTGCAGCCTAGAGAGAAACGTCCTGGGAGAAAGCCATTTTGAAACCAGAACTTGGAGCAAACGCCAG
The DNA here is from genome assembly GCF_015220235.1 of Choloepus didactylus. Classification (NCBI taxonomy): domain Eukaryota; kingdom Metazoa; phylum Chordata; class Mammalia; order Pilosa; family Megalonychidae; genus Choloepus; species Choloepus didactylus. The sequence goes on from NC_051311.1 coordinate 90,633,075, forward strand.
CCATGAGCCTTCCCAGCTAACAGAGATTTTCTGGACACCCTTTATTGATGGACACTTTATGGCCTTAAGACTGTAACGTTGTAACCAAATAAACCCCCTTTTATAAAAGCCAATCCATTTCTGGTGTTTTGCATTCTGGCACACTAGCAAACTAGAACAGTGCCTTTGCCTTTTCTTTTAATTAATGTGAATTCTTCCTGCTAATCTCTTTGTTCTTTAGAACAGTCAAATCCTCTCTCAGCTCCTGCATCACGAGGCTAGTTGAGCAGGACCTAATTGATGCATCTGTCTGCTACACTGGAATACAAAGAATGCAGAAAAATGGGATGGGGAGTGTGTTTGTTTGAATCTGTTATGTACCCCATTAAAAGCCATGTTCTTTAATGCAATATTGTGGTGGCAGACCTATTGTGGGTGGGATCTTTGATTAGGTTGTTTCCATGGAGATGTGACCCACCCAACTGTGGGTGAGACCTTTTGATTAGCTTATTTCCATAAAGGTGTGACCCCACTCATTCAAGGTGGGTCTTGATTAGTTTACTGGAGTCCTTAAGAGAGCTCAGAGGCCAACACAGATCCAGATGCTTGGAGATGCAGACAGAAAGATGTTTGGAAATGCTAAGCTAAGAGATGAAGCCCAGAGATTGCCCCAGAGAAGCTAAGAGAGAACCCCCAGATGCTTAGAGAGAAATGCCCTGGAAGAACAAGCAAGGATGCACAGGAGCTAACCGAGAAAAGCTAAGAGAGACAGAAATCCAGAGACTTTTTGGAGAAAGACATTTTGAAGCCAGAACCCAGGAGCAATGGACCAGCAGATGCCAGCCACATACCTTCCCAGCTGACAGAGGCATTCCAGACACCACTGGCCTTTCTTCAGTGAAGTTATCCTCTTGTTGATGCCTTAGTTTGGACACTTTTACGGCCTTAGAACTATAAATTTGTAACCTAATAAATCCCCTTTATAAAAGCCAATCCATTTCTGGTATTTTGCATAATGGCAGCTTTAGCAAACAGGAACAGGGAGGAACTTAAAAGAACTGGAGGTTCTGATGTGCTCACAGAGCTCCCTATGGTTTGGGTTAGATGGGCTACAAGGCATGTTGACTACAGAAAACTTTTCCATGTGGTACCTTGAGAGGCAGTACTACACTGTGGTTAAGAGCATGGCGGTGGGGAAGCCAACCTGGGTTTTATCTGAATTTATTTAATTCTCTTTACTTTTGGAGCCTTGTTTGCTTGAGAGGACTAGTACTCACAGCAGGGGCAGCTGGTGTGAGGATTACATGGGCTAATCTGTGACCAGCACTTAGCTCAGAGCCTGGCACAAAGTAAGCGTGTGATATGTGCTAGTTACTATATGAGATACTACCACATTGCTCTGAGGGAGGGTATAATAAAGTGGTGCAGGACTTGGTCTCTAGCTGGATGACATTGGATGAGTGACCAAAACTTACCTTACCTTTTCCAGCTTTTGTGTCCTCAGTTGAAAAATGGGAATAATACCACATTTCCTTCATTCTGTGATGTCACCAACTAAAAGATACTTCATTGATTTAGTCACAGCTTTCCTTTCTGTAGGGGGTGCTGGGGAAGAAACACTCTATTAACTGTGCACATCATCTGGGGGCTTTATATTAGGATTGAGGAAATACAGCTCAGTGAGACAATCTCTGGAAAGATCCTGGGCTCAATGCCTGGTATGGGTAAGTACTCAATACACGAAGCTGTTATTATCGTTATTATATTATTATCAGTAGAAGCAGCGCATGCTTTAGGACTTGTGTTCTGGTTTGCAAAATACCAGAAATGGATTGGCTTTTGTAAAGAGGGTTTATTTGGTTACAAAGTTACAGTCTTAAGGCCATAAAGTGTCCAAGGTAAGGCATGAACAATAGGGTACCTTCACTGGAGAAAAGCCATTGGCATCTGAAAAACCTCTGTTAGCTGGGAAGGCACTTGGCTGGCGTCTGCTTGCTCCCAGATTATGTTTCAAAATGGCATTCTCCAAAATGTCAGCATCAGCTTTCAAGAGCCATCTTCAAAATGTGACTCTCAGCTGCAGCACTGAGGTCCTTCTGTTTGTGAGCTCTTTTATAAGACTCCAGTAAACTAATCAAGACCCACACTGAATGGGCAGGGCCACACCTCCATGGAAACATTCAATCAGAAGTCACACCCTAATCAAAGGTGTCACTCACAGTTGGGTGGGTCACATCTCCATGGAAACAACCTAATCCCAATATTCCACGAGATTGGATTAAAAAGATCATGGTTTTTTCTTGGGGGACATAATATGTACAAACTGGCACAGCTTGTGTCTCTGCCTCAGGCTTCCTACATAGGAGGGGTCCTTCAGGTGTAATTATATCCATGCTTTGATCCATGACATGGAAATGGCCCAGCCTATTCAGTAAAGAAGCTGAAAACACATTTACAAATATCTAATAGAAACCACTCTCCCTCCAATCAGCTCTTTAGAAGAAGCCTTCCTCAGAAGTCTGATATCACTGCTGATAACAAACCAATTCTTTTTAATTAGCAGGCATGCGAGGCCAATTATCCATTTATTTCAAAACCATCCACTGCATTAGAGGGTGTATAGCAGACATGGGTGTTAGCCTGACTCATCCCCTTCCCAGCAACCTTTGTCTTGCCACCTTCCAATTCTGGCCAATGAATTGTGAGCAGAGGTCTACCGTTGGGTTCCTGGGAAACCTTTGCTTTCCTTTTACAGATGCTGCTTCTTTATATTCCTCCCCTCTGAAGAAAGTAGGAACTGTAGCAGCTACACATGACTATGAGGAAAAAGACAAGAAAATCAAGGTGATTTCTGCATTGACATTGTGAACCAAATCCCAGCAATTTTACATGAGAAAAATAAAGCTTGATTTGTTTAAACTACTGTAGTTGAGTATGCTACTATTTGCAGCTGAAAGCATTCCTAACTAATATACAGCATGGTACTTTTTGTTTGTTTGTTTGTTTGGGTTATGGTGGTGGTTTCCGTGGTGGTGGTGCTGGTGGTGGGTGATAATCATAGTGGTGGGTGGGTGGTGGGGTGGGGGTGGGGGTGGAGCACGGTACGTTTAAAATCACTATTTTCTATGGTGAAACTCTAAACATGTGCTAAGAGTCAATGCAACAACATGAAGCCAAACTAAGTTATTCAGGATTCGTCCAAGATATGTGTAGAACTGAAATCCATAATTCCAACCTCATTCATTGTATTTCTCTGGAGCCTGGATGAATATTTTCCTCAGGCAAGAATTGCTAGCTCAAGTCAAATTCAGCCACCAGAAACCCAGAGCTGCCAGAGCTAGAAACATATACGCTTGATGTAGTCCAGAGCATTTCCCTTGGGGTGCTGGATGCTGTGAGCCTTTCTGAACTAAGAAGGAGATTCCTTCTAGAAAAATCTGGGTCCACAACTCAGACGTTTCAGCAACTATATTACAAGTAGTGAAAAACAGGAAGAGTTGTGCTTTCCTCAGACTGAACGAAAAGAAGCAAATGATTAAATCTAGACAGTTTCCAGACTGTCTGAACCCTTTCCACTGGGCATAGGAAGGGATCCGTGTCTTCTGGTTAAACAGTGCCTGTTTATAACTGTGGTCATAGCATTGGGCACACTGAACTGAGATGCTCGAGCACTTGGGGTGGGGACAGGGACTCTGTTCATTCATCTTCGTCTTCCCAGGATTTAGCACAGAAGCAGTACTCAATAGACATTTGCTAAATACTGAATAAATGAAGCAGTCTCTATTAACAGTGAGTCGGTAATTCAAGTCTTATTGCTGTACTCTAAGTATATTATACTTGGGGAAAATCAACTTAGTGACTAATGATTTAGGTTATACAAACACTCAGAAGCACAGCCCCCTATAATTATGTTTATGTTTGATTAGGACAACTATAATTTGTGCCTGCCCATTTAATTTGTTTTAGTACTATACAATATTCATTACAAATAAACTTGGAGAGTCTTTCCAGTCAAAACAATTTTCTTTTTGTTTTAAAATCTATTTTTTGCAATGGAAATCAGACAATGTAGCCACAAAGGTTTCAGATGTCTTTTCTACTTTAAGAAAACCTACCCCAATTAAGCAGATATCTCTGGAGAGTTCCCTCACACCATAAGGGGATTTAGGCACGGTTCTTTTAGGGACATTTCTGTTGTATTTATAAATGATTTCTTCCACAGAATTACTTTATAATCTCTTTTTGCCAGGAACACAGTTTTTGTGAGGTACTGTTAGGGAACATAGTATTCAACAAAGGATATTTTTTAAATTCTTTTCTCTGTGCAATTATATTTCATATAATAAGGCCAGATGTCATTCAACCTAATTCTTTATGTCTAAATATGATCAAGTGAAGGATGAACTTACTTGGAAAGATTCCACTGGGGTTGGGAGAGGGGTCAAACTGCCCAAAGATGTCGGGCAACCATTGAAAAAAAAAAAAAGACTTCTATTTTATCTTAAAAATGTATGCAAAATTTGTATTTTATGTCAAAATGTTTATTTTGCTTTTCAAAAGATTTATTAAAATTTTTGACAAGATTATAATACATTCACATGGTGCAGAAATAAAAAGTATAAAAAGGTTAATATGAAATCTCTAGAGATCCCACTACTTTCCTTATCCATTTGCTGTCCTCTCACTAAATAGGCAACAATTTTAGTCATTTTTCTATCCTTTCAGAAATGTTTAAAGCATAACAAAGCAAATGTGAATGTGTACATACACACACATACACATATTCTTCAAACCACCTATAGAATATGTTTTAGCAAATTATACACTTTATTCTGCACCTTGCTTTTTAATTTATAGCTGCATTATGTTCTACTGTGTATATGTACCATAATTTAAGTGGCTCCAATTTGATGGATATGTAAATTGTTTCTAATTTTTTTGTTGCAACAAATAACTTTGTACATACATTATTTTGTACAATTCCAGACATGTTTGTAAGATAAATTACTCGACCGTCAGTTGCTGGGTCAAAGAGCATTTGCAATTTGGTAATTATCACCATATCTCATACAATGGAATTGAGCCATTTTACTTGTATAAGCTACATTTGAAAGTGTATATTTCTCCATGGCCTCACCAACACATGGGTTATTAAATTTTTTTAGGTTTTGCTAATCAAAAGAGGTAGAAAATGATATCTCAGAGCAGTCTGAATTTGAATTGCTATTATCATGAATGAGATTGAACATCTTTTTACATATTTAAGTCATTTGTATCGTTTTCTGAGACCTATTTTTACATATCCTTTGCCTGTTTTTCTTCTGCTTCATTTTTTTTCCTTATTGATTTTGAAGAGCTCTTTTTATTATTGATGAGTTTGCTCTTCATCTGTGATATGAGTTAAAATATTTTCCTCAGTTTGTTGTTTGCTTTTGACTTTCCTTAGTGTGTTGTTGCCACTCAGAAGTTTTTGGTTTTTATACAGTTGAAGATATGAATCTTTCATTGATCCTCGATTTTAAGTCATATTTGGAAGGGACTTTGTCACTTTTAGGTTTATAAAAATTAATTCCTTGGGTGTTTTCTTCTACCATTTTCATGACTTCATTTTTTACATAACCTCTGATTAAAAATTTGTAATTTATTGTATGTATGGTATCCATGCAGGTCAAACTTTATTTTTGTTTCTCAATTGCTATTCTGTTGTCCTAAGCCATTTATTAAAATAGTTCATTTCTTCCCTACTTATTTGTGATACTATATTGGTCATATACAAAAAAAAAAATCCAATTTATGTTAGGGTCTATTTTTGGACTTTCTACTCAATTACACTGGTCTGATTGTTTATTCATGTACCAGTGCCACCATATTCTACTTACTAGGACTGCCTAATGTTATAAAATCTGGTGGGGCTAGTTCCCTACCATTGTTCTTTTTCAGAGTTTTCCTGGCTATTGTTACTTCTCTATTTTCCTATTTAAACCTTATCACCTTGTTTAGTTCAAAAAAGATAAACGAGACAGACAGACAGACAGACACACATCCTGATATCTTCATTATGATTGGGCTATATTTACAAATAGATTTAGGGAGAATTGATATCTTTATTATGTGGAGTGTTCCCATTTCCGGCATGGTATGCCTTGACATTTATACAAACAACCATGCCTATTTTAACATTACCTACAATTTCCCCCCATTGCTCATCATTTAGCAAAATTGTGCTTCCAGTGAGTTTCTTACGGGTCACATTATGGATGGTTTCTGGAAGGATGCCCTGGAGGCCTGTCAACCTTAGGTGCAGAAGTTCAAGTCCTAAGGGGTTGTATTTGTTCAAGTTGAAAAATACTTCCCCCTTAGAATATAGTTGGTTCATAGCATAAACCATTGTTATTAAACTGCAGATTAGCTGATGCTTCCCAAGTTGCTGAACAGTCCAGGCCCCTTAACTCTTTTTTCATGGTTTCCCACTTCCCACAGCCTCGTATCAGTGTCGGACTTCCAGCAGCCTTTTCATAAAACATTGCTGAGTCCTCACCACAAGACATTGGGTGAGGTATGGGCACCTGACTCTGGATGAGAAAATCTGAGACCCATATGTAGAAATTTGGACTCGGGATTGAGAGAGAACAATTTAACTTCTTTCGGTGGTTGGACCTGTTATCTGTTGGCAGCTAAATTCTGCTATGTGACTGAGTAGGGAAGGAAGCTGGCCTAACCAGAGCAGAATGAAGCAGGTGCACAGAATGAGATGAGAGCAGAGATGAAAATCACAGAGTGGGTCTCAAGGATCTCTGGTTCCTGGTTCTGGTCACTTCCGGGCTGTACTGCAATCCTTGATACACTTTTGTATCCTTGTAATAACTCAAGCTGCTTAAGCTAGATGGAGTTGATTTTTGTTTCTTGCAACCAAAAGGAAATTAATACATCCCATCAGTGCTTACATGTGAAGTGATCTATATTAAGTTTGTAATTACACTGAGAAAAAAATACAAAATTTTTCCAAATTTAAAATGCTCTTAAATAGCTAACAATAATGAACATTCATTGCATGCTTACCAAGTATTAAGTTAAAGCATTTTACATATTCTCATTCAAGGCCTTCAACAAGCCAATCCTGTTTTATGGATACAGACCTTGGGGCATGGGCAGGTTGAATAACTTGTCTGCTCAGAGTTTTGAGAAAGCCAAGACTGAAATCAATGACCTAATGTATCAACTGTGAGCTACACAGCCTCAAAACACCAACTGTGTCTGCCTCACAAGAAGCAGTAGGAAAGATTAAGCAAATTCACAAATGTGGCCCAAGCTTTGCTTCAGTGGGGTTGCCAGGCTTACCAGACAGTTCTCTGCCCTGCCTGCACTCTCTGATGGGGGCAGGAGAGTTGTGGTTCCAGAAGGTGACAGCAGGTGGCGGTAGTACCTACTTCTCCCTTGGGTTGCATGAGAAGGCCCCAGATTAGAAATGTGCTCTGAACCTGCACTTGATACCACTTTCTGCCCGAGAACTGCTTGTTAGGAACTGGTTTAAGTCTGGAGAAATGGAGCCATTGGAAAGAGAAAATCATTTCAAATTACTGAAGTTTAATGAAATACAGAATTTATGTCGTGGGTATAACCATTTAATATTAGCAGTAGAACTTTTTGGGTCTTATTCTCTATTCAAGTAAATATTTGTTTCTGCGTGCACACAACATTTAGCTTGAAGTAGAATTTAGTCGACAATAAAATATATGTTAAAAATATTCTTGAAAAATGAGCGTTTTGAAGGAGAAGCCTTTGCCATGTCTCTGGGCTTCACAGCCGTCGGGCTCTCCTCACACACTGGCTTTGCTGAGCACACAGAGACTGAGGGACATTTCTGTGCTGCCTGCTGCTCTTATTTCAGACGTCAGTTCCATTCATTAAGGTCCGAATCATATGTGAACCATCCTCCCTGTCCCACTTTTGTTCATAATTCTTTTTTGTCCCCAAGTTTTCTCTTTGAAAAGAACAATAAATAGGAGGAACAGTAAGCTAACCAAGGGCTTGATTGCTGAGCAAAATTAATCTTGGTGAATCTAATTAAAGCACAGTTAAAAAAAAAAAAAGAGTTGGACAAATGCATCATGATAGAAGGCTACAACTATTGCCAGCCTCATTAGCAGAGACCCCAATACACCAGGAGAAGAGTGACTGGGCTGTTCTGCAGATGTAGAATAAGCAAAGGGTAGGCTGTGTCTACATGGGCAATGTAATATACAGAATTTCGGTAATCAAACATAAAATTCAAAGGAAAGCCTGGATAGCTGCCTCTTTGCAAAGGTGAGAACATTTTCATATATAGAGCAGAGCAGAAACAAGGTCTGGGAACTGTAGAGGCGGTTGTGGAGTGGGGAGGGGTGATAGAAGAGGGGTCTAGGTCAGAGAAGTCTGGGTCAGCAGTTCTCAAAACTCACTATACATCAGACCACCCAGGAGCTTCTTAAAAACACCAATGCCCAGAGTTTTTAAGCCCGGGCTTCCTATTTAAAAGCTCCTCTGGTTGATTCTTATGTTCGGCTGGGGCTGGGAAACCACTGGGTTAGATGATAGACACGTGGGAGGTGAGGGAGGGGAGGAGAGAGTGAACCAGGAGGAAGCAGCAGGTACTTAAAGAGGAGGACAGTCTATCCAAGGCCTCCCTCCCACTCTGAGCAGGCTCCAACGCCTAAGGATAAAAGCCATTACTCCTGCCAGATTCTACACACTGCTGGATGTCAAGGAGACTTTTTACCAAACAAATTCGGTCTTGGTCATGAGAAAGTGCTCAGCTTGACATATGAAGAAAATGTTACTAACTTGGTGTCATTAGGACAGCTTCTAGATATTGCTTTTCCAAGGGTGGGTGTGGATGCTGCCAATTCATCTGTGTGTGTCAATGAGCTTTCTTATAATCAGTAATATTTTTGTGGATGTCTCATAGTCAGAGCATGAAAAAGGGATTTCTTGGGAACTGTTGGGATAAAGAAAGTTAACAGAGAACTCGCACAGCGTGGACAGGTTGCCCTCAGGTTAGCGTTTGAACAGGAGCCCTGGATGAGAGGATGTGGAGGAGGTTTGGAGGTTGTAGCCACAGCCAGAGGGACAAGATTCACCATTCCACAGATACAGGTCTCAGAGTCTGTTAGAAAGGCTCTTGGAACTGCAATTGTAATTTATGACTGCATCAATGAAATATTTGTCTGATGACAAAGGAGAAACTTGATAATGAGTATTTTGACTAATTGGTGGAATCAAAAGACGAGTTATTTTGACTATTGTCAATTCAGAAATGGGAAGTGTTTTTGAACTACGTTTGCTTACCAAGGCTCATTAATAGATTTCTTAGGGTTTCTGTTGGATAGGACCATGGTTCAATAGCCACCCAAGAAAATCTTGCAATTCTTATCACAAAGGATGGGGAATTCCTTTGTAAATGGCTGATGTACTAGCATTTTTAGAAGCTGTGCACTTGGAGAGAGAGCCTCTTATAGGATTCTGCTCAGGTGGCCTGAATCTAAGCTTAAACAAAAACAGTAATTCTCAGCCTTAATTGCTCATTAGAATCATCTGGAGAGCTTTCAAAAGGCCCTGGCTGCATCCCAGGCCAAATAATTCCATATCTCTGGGTGTGGAGTCCAGGCATCAAGAGTTTGTTAGCTCTAAGAGTGATTTCAATGCACAGCCAGGATTAAGCACACTACTGAGCTAGAGTCCTGTTTGGGACACTCAATTTTTTCTTACTGCTCTGGTTTTACCCTGGAGATTGCAAGGTAAATGTAAGAATTTCTAGGAACGTTTCAAGAAAATTTATAGGAAAGAATCATATTCTAGATATCTATAGTTTTCTATGTATAACACATCACGCAGTAGCAATTGTAGTAAGAATAACAATGAAAGCAACAACAATTAACATTACAGATTATTTCACTCAGTCCTAAGAAAAATCATGTGAGGTAGGTACTATTATTATCTCTACTTTAGAGATGAGAAAACTGAAAGCTTACAAAGGATTCAAATTTAGAGATGAACAGGAATCTACATGATGGCTCAGAGAAGTTTTTATTTACCATGTCCCTTTTTTACTTCCTGTGTGGGAAACTTGGTAGAGAAAGGGTCAAAAGGAAACGAGACCAGAGGACACTCCCTCCTGCAGACAGAGCCAGATGGACAAATTATGTCTCCACCATCAGAAGAGATTTAATGGGTACATGCCTCTCTGATGAGCCAATTTTATCTGAAATTAGATTTCAGATTCTTGCAGGCATTTGTGCCCCCTCTGAAGAATCGAGATAACGCTGAGTACATTTGAAAAATGTCTAAGACAAAAAGCTAATAAATGAACTAAAAAATCCTTTAAGTAGACTAAAAAGGGAATAAACTTTAAAGTACTTCATAAAACTGGAGAAAACTAAGGAGAAAAAGCACTGTGTATTACAAGATTAAAAAAAGAAAAAAACAAAAAACAAAAAAACAACCGACAACTCAAGAAGCAGGTCCTGGGTTACAGTTGGAGAATTCTAAAAAAATTAGTGCTCAGAACATCAGCCAGTAAAGGCGAAACGTTCAGGAGCTGACACTTCCACTAGATGTATTATAATCAGATCCAGCAGTAGATGGAAACAGGATCTACTCCAATCCTCTCCTGTCACATCCTGGTTGGGACAAAGGGGACCCAAGTTATGGTAAGGAGTCGGGGTGGGGAGGAAGAAGTGGATTTTATTTCAACATGCACAGAAAAAAACTCTTTCTTTGACTAGCAAGGAGAAGAAAGAAAAGAAAATTAACAAGCTAGAGGCTTCATTCTGTAAATGTGAGATGTACTAGACTCTGAAAATTGAAGGAGGTAGTAACATGAAAATTTTCAATTGGAAACATTGTTACTTACATTTGTTCTCTACTATATTTATTCCAGAACAACCAGATTACTCTAGAGGAAGAATAAAAAATAAGCCAATTTGTGAAAACTCGATGTTAGGGGCCAATGGAAAATCTCAGTGTGAAGCAATTTAAATATTGCTCCTGAGGAATCTTTAAGAGCAGCAACCAAAAGATTTATTATTCTTAATGTCTAGTTTGTAATGCCTGAGCATATAACATGGGTTAATTCTCATCATTTATGTATTACTTCAAAAAACACTGGTTAATGTAATGAGGTGCTGAGAACAGATATATCCAGCATATTCTTCATGAAGTCTTTTTCTATGTCTGCAAATAATAAAAGAAAGTTCTAGTAGAACCTAATATTCCAAGGATGCGAATGAGTAATCTTGTAAACATTTTAACACGGGATTTTATAATCTTTCCCACTTATTTATCCTTTTATATAAAGCTTTTCCCACTCAATTTAAGAAGGAATTTGTCACTGTAGCTTCACACCAGAGCACACCAGCAAAAACAGTGGTTAGCTACCACAGCAGCCCCTTCTCGCATTTTTCACTTGAAAGATATTTCCAAGGAAGAGAGGTATCCATCTCCCACTATCCCTTCTCCAGAAGAAATTAGTTCTGATTTTAAAGTTAATCTCAAGTGAAAATGGAACAAACGAAGGCTACTTATTGAGAGAGAATTATTCCACGAGCAACTGGCCAGATCCTTTTTCAAAACAAAAGTATCTCATTCATGTAGCCCCTCTACATACTTTACTGAGCAGGTTATGTTCTCTGTGGTGCATCAAGCTAAGGAAGGGAGTATCTGGGTCCTGTTGAAGTAAGTTACTCATGATTCTAACTGAACTCATTGACTGATGATCTCAAGTCGGACATAGCCAGCTTTCTCTATCACGTGCATTGCTGGTGAAGCAAAATTAACTCCTGATTTATTTGGACATTGAAATTTTTATTAGTTTTAATTCTTCTCCAAGTTATTTGGCATCCCACTTGGAAAGAAAACAGACAGTCTAGGAAATAATATGGTACTAGAACAGTTGTACACAAACCAAGCTTGCCTTATTCTTGCTTCCCTGCCCACAGGATATGTTCACTTGGGAGATGCAAATCTGTTTTCAAAATGAATCAACCTCCAAAAGCATCATGGAAAGGGTAAACAGGCTTCTAAAATAATGCAGTATGGTCCAAAACCAAACGCAAATATTTTTCTTTCAGTGTTTTAGATTGTGTGCAATTTCCTTCATTAACACAGTTAATCAAGAGATAACTGTTAAGTGCCCAAGATAACTGAACAAATTTTCCTTATTTAGGGAAGAAAGATGCACTTTTCTCTGGAACTGGGGTAAACTGCTCTTTAAAAGTGCACAGCATAATGTGACTAAATTCTCAAGTCTGGTTCCATAGAAAGCCCTGAGTGACTTATGAATGGCAGGTTTCCCAGCTATGTGGACGAGGGGAGAGTGGAGACCGCGCACGACAGGTGCTGGCACTGGGTACTCTGACTGAGCCTCATCTTGCCATCAGTATGTTTACAATCTAATAGATTTTCTTCAACACCTTAAAACTGCAAAACGATCATAGAATAATTAAGGAATTCTGACAGATGGAAAATTCAAAGATGTTTCCAAATGTACAATTCAGAGTAATCATTTGAAGTCAGTGATTTTATATGTTACTATAAATAATCAGCCCACATCAATCTGGTATATAGATAAGGAAATATTAATTTCTGAAATGTGTGGCTTTTTGTTTCCTTCTAAGAGCCGAACAATAGTCTGTGGAACATTGCTTTTAAAACATTCCTTCTCACCCCCAAAATATTGTCCTCTATAGGAAATGAAAATTTTTCTTCACTTTTATTTTATTTAAAAATATATGTTATTTTAATAAAACATTACACATACAAATAGTTTAAGAGTCAAACAGTGCTAAGAGTCTTTGAATAAAAAATAGCAGTCTCTTATACTCTACGTCATCTCCCTTCCATCTCCCAGAGGCAACCTCTTTGCACCCTGGGAGATGTTTCTTCTAGCATTAACTTCTACATTTCTAAAAAATATACATATACTGCTACCTTGTAATGCATGTTTTAGACACTGACTATTGAAGAAAGCTCTTAATTTCCTTGATGCTAGGAAATATAATTATATTTCAACTTTTGGTTAAGTCCACACATACTCTATTTTCATTCTAATGACTATGCAGTGACCTTTCACTGCTGAACCAGAAAGTTAACATGATTACATTTCCTTTCTTGAATTACATTTTATTGTTCCTAGAGTTAATAATTACCTCTTATATTTACTTAGGTTTTTTTTTAACATCTGATTAAATCTTTCCCACAGCCTCCCACAGCTCTGTAAAATGCCTCTCAGTAGGATTTTCTGCAAGGTCAAATCTGTCATTTAATTTATTGGTCCATTTCTTCCCTGAAGGTACATCCTCCTCGAGTCTTCCATTTTTCTGCTTCAACACTGACTGGCAGTTCTCTGGCCTAGGCAGAGGCATCCTGCTGGAACTTCCCTTCACTCTCATACTGCAAGTTTCCTCCACCTCTTCCCCGTGTTGGATTCCCACTCGTCTTCTCTCTTGGTTTATTCCCTTTGGTTTGTGGAGCACATTCTTCAGTAGCCTCTTGAGAAACGATACAGGGACGTACATTCACATGTGCTCTAGGGCCTGGATGGATATAGAATTCCAGGTTAAAGGCCATTTTCTCTGAGTATCTTGAAGTCATTGCTCTCCTGTCTTCCAGCTTTCATTGTTTCTGTTGAGAAGTCCAATGTCCTTTTTTATTCCTCTTCCTTTATATTTTCTCCATTTGATCTCTTCGGAAGATTTTAGGATCTTCTCTCTATCCCTGGAGTTCTCAAACTTCATTAATGATATGCTTTGGAGTAGACCTTTTCTCATTCATGGAGCTGAGTGTTGGCAGCCTTTTCAAAGTAGAAATTGGTGTCATCCTGTCCTAAGAAATTCTTTGTTTCATTTCTTTAAATATCTCTTCCTCACTCCCTCTTTTTATAATTACTCTTAGTTGGATATACTACCTCTGTTTCCCCTGGGCTCTGTTTTTCCATTTGTTTTAGTTTCTGTATTTCATGTTGGAGACTTTCCTCATATGTCACATGATCCTTTTCTGTACATTGATATTTAAGACTGAGATGCCAAAAAGATAACTAGAAGTTCTCTGGGTATGTATAGGGCTTGTATATTAAAGGCCTTCACTGTAGGGCAATTGGATAGCCAGCTGACTTTTTTTTAGAGTGGGGGATCACCAAATTTCAGTATCTGTATTTCTTTGGTGTGGTCAGCTTCTTCAGAGAAGGATCTTACAATCTCCTGCTGAAGAGTTACGCTTCTGGCTGCCAGCACAGCAAAGATGGAGGAGAGAAGACGACTAGTAGTCTCACTGTTTACTCTGCAGACTTCGACTTAAATCTTCTCATTTTAAGTCTAACACTTCCTCTCTTTCCTCCTTGGTGCCTGGTGTCCCTGAACTTCTCTGGTTCAGTGTCTTGAGAGTATAAACTATTTTCTGTGGAGCTGGAGTAGGGCTGTCTCCTAACAACATAGGGTAGAGGTAAAGATTTGAGGGGGTTTATCTACTCCCTATATAGACTCCTTTTATAAATTCCTCCTTCTTTTCAGCCCCAGCCTTCCCCACTCCTTGGTGCTCAAAGACTCCAATTTCGAAGACTTTTGGAGTGTCATCTCCTTCCCCACCCCCACTGCCATGCCATGGTGTACAGGATCAACTTTACTCTTCTTGAATAGCTCATTTACCATTTTCCATCTGCTTTCTGTTTTCATATTTTGGGATTCAGGTTGGTGTGTATCTCCTAGTTTCACTGGACATGGAGTTTGTATTGTTTCTTTTGTTCTCTTTGTTATATATAGTGTTTCTTAATAGCAGAAAGGTAAAGATATCTTTATTCGGTCATCTTGAAATCAGAAGTACTCACCAATTAAAAAAATATATCCCCAGTACACCTTAATCACAAGTTATAGCATAAAAAGACAAGAGTATAGAATTAATTAGTCTGTATCCATATGTCAAAATAGTTGTTCAACTTGAAAAAATGTTAGTCTAACAAATTTTTTGCTCACAATCTGTGTACTGATTTATAGTATTATTTTTCAGGGCAATATAGTATAACTGGGAAGAGTTAAAGCTGTGGGGTTAAAAGGATCTGGGCTTGACTCTGGGGCTCTGGCTTTTCCTAGCTCTCTTATCTTGGGCAAGTTACTTAACTTCTTTGACTTTAAATTCTCTATGTTATGCTAACTTCAGGGTTGTAGTAAGGGTTAAGTGAGTACGTATAAAGCCTTTAGCGTGGTGCCTGGCAGCTTCAGTTCACTGTTTCGGAATCATGAAGACATAGTGACTATAATGGGTTGAACTGTGTTCCCCGAAAGACATGCTCAAGTCCTAACCTCTGGTCCTGGGAATGTGACCTTCTTTGGAATTAGGGGCTTTAAAGATTTGTGAGTTAAGATGAGGCCACAAAGGATTAGGGTGGATTTAATCCAGTATGACTGGTGTCCTTATAAGATGGGGAGAATTAGACACAGGCGAGAGGGAAGAACACCATGTAACAGCCAAGGCAGAGAACACTGCGGACGGTTGGCAAGTCGACACAGCAGCCAAGACAGGGACGTGGAACAGATTCTTCCCCGCAGACTGCAGAGGAAGCAAGGCCCTGCCGACACTGTGCTTTCAGATTTCCAGCCCCCAGAACCATGAGACAATACATTCGTCTTAAGCCACCCAATCTCAAGCACTTTGTTATGGCAGCCCTAAGAAACTAAGGCAGTGACTTTATATTTTTATGAATATATGTTTACCAACCATTGGATTTTACATATCTACTGTAGAAACTAAAGAAGATATCAGTGAGGTAGATAATCTGGAAATAGAGCTATATTTTATATATTCCTATAAAATTTAGGGTAATAGTGGATCATAGTGGTACTTCATCACTGCCATATTAGAATCACTGAGCTAGGCAGTAACAGATGGATGTGGTTTACACTACCAAAGTACTTTTTATATCCCACACAAGCTACTGAGTGTCACAAGTGGGTTGCAGCCACAAGGTTGGCACCTTGAAATGGGGTAGAAGATGGGAAGGGAGAAAAAATGGATACTCCACTGAAAAGATAAATAGCCTCCACTAATGTGATTCTTTAAAAACAACAAATTCTACATGCCAGAAAAATGATCCCTCACTGCCATATTATAATGAGCAGTGCCCATTCCATTTAATATTGAGTTTTAGGAAAGACATCCTAAAAGGTGTCAACCTTAAGTGGTTTCTATTCTCACAGAAACAAAAGTATTCCTGGCTCATTATGACTGATACATAAATTCAGGCAAACTGATGGGAATGGAGGCACCAAAGAGGAAAGAGAGGAAGTGTTAGACTTAAAATGAGAAGATTGAAGTCGGGTCTGCAGAATAAACAGTGAGACTACTAGTCGTCTTCTCTCCTCCATCTTTGCTGTGCTGGCAGCCAGAAGCGTAACTCTTCAGCAGGAGATTGTAAGATCCTTCTCTGAAGAAGCTGAAGGTCATGAGTAGACTAGTTTAGTCCTAAATTGGGGTTGACTATAGCTTATCAGTGGTTTTTCTGGCCTCTTGAGTAGAAACAGTCAAGCAAAATGCCTGCTATAGTTATTGGCTGTGAACTTTCCCAGAAAGTTATATTTGTTGGATACAGCCTGTGGACTTATAATGAAGATAAATCACTAAACTATGCTTTAAAATGTTTCACTGGCATTCAGGTAAGACTGATACTTTCCAGAGGGTGGCTGACATTGAGGAGTTAAATAACTTGTGGACAACACAAATAGAAGCCTTAGCCAGGGCTGGAAAGGTTTCAGAAGCCTCACACAGCACTAGAAATTGTCTCTAGACTTCATTATCATCAATGTCATTGTCATCATCATCATCCTTTTTAATTATTGAAAAAACATTTATTCTGAGGTGCTCAAAGTATTATTGAGACTATCCAATTACTTGCATAGTATTCATGCAATGCCACATAGAATCCTTTATATAGTTTTTAATCTTAGTTTCCATACACATATCTCTATCATTTATCATCTAACCTGGTGCCCTGAAGTATATATAATTCTGAATCAATTAAAAAGGTTATCTGTATGGAAAAGTAGAAGGATTGAATCAAGTTTCTTTAAAAACATTTATAAAATAGCCATTGTTCATCTTTTAAAATGAAATCAGGTTATTTCATAATAGTTATATATTAGAAATTGCTTCATGTTAGAGAGCAATAATTGTCTTTAGGCTAAGAATCCATATAATAGTTTAAAATGAATCTTTCCTTTTATTATAATAATAATGTCTACACCCTGAGGGGCATATTCAAATAGTGGTATTAGTGACAGTCCTATGCAACTTAATTCTGTGTTGGAATTTAATTATTTGGGTCTACAGGAGTAGAATGATTGTAAGTCTTGATGCTTCCTAAATATGCCAAGTTTGATTTTAGAGGTCTCTTCATTGTTTCCTTCCTAGAAGAGAAGTGACCTCTCCAGGCATGACTAATTTGGAGGATGTGTTATATATGAGGTTTGAGCCTTATCTCTTTGAAGACATATTGGGATAAAAAGCCTGCCTTGGCTTGCTCACAGATTCTTATAGGGGACCCAAAGAGAGTTGTCCTACCCTTTATCAGACGCTAGAATCCTTCTACTCCATTCGCCAAATGTGCCTTACCCAACGAGAGGTAACTCAGTGCCTCATAAAGCACTCCCTGGCCTTTCTCAGCACTGCTAATATTAAGAAAATCCGTCATATGTTGAATCACTGTTTGCATCCCATAACCTGTTCCTGATGGCTCCTCTTCTGCTCTCTGGGATTATAAAGAGTAAGTTAAAACTATCCTCTCTATATGAAAGTACTTTTAAAGATTGTTACCATGTCTAGCCTGTGCCTTTGTTTTCTTAGGCTAATGCCCCCAGGTCCTTTCACCATTCTCAGACTCATCACCTTCTTCTGGAAGTACTATCGTTCTTCACGGTTTTTCTTTAAAGGGAGGTGCCCAGAGTTGAAGGCAACATTTACGACATAGCAGGAGCTTTGCAGAGAAAACTAGACCATCATTTTCTTCGTTTTGAACCCCACTGATGCAGCCTAAGATTGAATTTGCTTTTTCTAGGGGTCACATCAAATTGTGGGTGCACAGCATACTTGCAGCAAACTAAAACCCTGAAGTCTTTTTCATAACCATTCTTCCTTCATCCTGTGCATGTCAAACTATCTGATCAATAGTTCTTTTGAATGTAATCATGTTAGTTTAGACCATTTCGATTTATTCTCAGTCATGTATTATGCTGCCCTCTAAGTGCCAATCAGTGTCTCTGTAGGGGGTGGAATTTGGAAGGTAGGAAAGAATTGAATAGTTTAAAAAGCACATTCAATATAGTTTCATATTTTAACAGTACAAAAGTGCACTGATACACTCTTGCAAAATAAGAATTCAAGGTTTTAGTTAGTAATTTATTAAATCTCAGCTACAAATTAATTCTTCATTACCTGTTTGGCTAAAATGGAGATGGGCCCTTTAAATATTTTTTCCTTTGCTAGCTGATACAATATTAAGCTTTGTTAGAGGGTGCTGAAAGACAGTGTAGGAAGAAAGGAGTTTTGCTTCCTCAGTTTTGCTTCCTTGTTTGGTGTGCCTGTTTAGCAGGCTCCTGTGGTGTGCATGTCTTCTCCAGCAGCCAGCTCCAGTGTTACGTGACTTCCCTAGCACTAGGCACCTGGGACATGGGCAACTTCAGTGTTAGTCTGTTGAGATTCTCACAGCTTCTCCAGCACCTGCCTCCTGTAGCATACGGCAGGCAACAGCACATGGTGGCCAACAGTCTTCCCCAACATCCCCTCAAGAAGTTTTGAAATGGATAAGGTTGCCAGATGCAGCAAATAAAAATACAGAATGTGCAGGAAAATCCAAATTTAAGATAAGCAACAAATAGCTTTTACTATAATATTTTTAGTATACTGTTTGCATGGGACATACCTACACTGAGAAAATTATTCACTGCTTACATGAAATTCAAATTTAACTGGGCAACCTCTATTTTATTTGCAACCCTAAAAAAGGAGTGTGTAATAGTTTCCTATTGCTGCCATAACAAATTACCACAAACTTCATGGCTTAAAACAACACAAATCTATTATCTTACGGTTCTGGATGTCAGAAGTCTAAAATAAGTCTCACTGGGCTAAAGTCAAGGTGTCAGCCGGTCGGGTTCCTTCTGGGGGCTCTAGGAGAGAATTTGTTTTCTTGTCTTTGCCAACTTCCAGAGGCCACCTGTGTTCCTTGGTTCATTGCCCCTTCCTCCATCTTCAAAGCCAGCTACATAGCATCTTCAAATTTCACTTTGATTCCCTCACCTCTGCTTCCATTGTTACATCTCCTTCTGTCCCTCTGCTTCCATCATCACATCATCTTCTCTGACTCTCCCACTTCCCTCTTCCTCTTATAAAGTCTCCTGTGATTACATTCTGCCCACCCAGATAATCCAGGATAATCTTCCCATCTCAAGATCCTTAACTTAATCACATCTTCAAAATCCCTTTTACCATGTGAGGGAACCTATTCATGGGTTCTGGATTAGGTTGTGGAAATTTTTGCAGAGTTGGAGGCATCTTTCTATCTCTCACGTTGTCTCTTCAGTGAGATACCTTCTTGTAAACAGCTTTTCCTGGCCCAGTAGAGGGCATATTACTCTCAAACTCTGAAGGGCAGAGTCCCAACAAGTTCCACTGATGCAGCACCACAGCGACTTACTTTTCTGTGCGTGGTATTCCGGGCCTCCCACGAATGGACTCTATCTTCCTCTACCACCTTAGAAATCTCATCTTTTATCTTCCTCCCATCAGCATTCTCTACTACAGCCAAATCTGCATGCTGCCGTTCACAAGGTGACCTATATTCTCACATCCATCCGTGCCTTTTTGCATGCAATAACCCCTTGGAAACAGTCCTATCTCCTTCACAACCTGGATTAACGTTAACTCCTCTAAAAAATCTTTCTAGAGGAATCTTAATACACACTTTTGCTCACTTACCCTGCATCTGCCCTCAGCACTTCTGTGCCTTTGGTGGACATGTGCAATATAAAGTATGTATTTTAAATGCTTGAAATCTCTTTTATATGTCTATTGAGACACTGAAAGTAAATCACAAACTCCTTAAAAGCAGGGACTTTACCTTTTATTTCTCCTGTATTTCTTCCTTGAGGGCCTTGGCACTATGCTCATTGGCGGCTTCTTGCTTCCTTGGTGCTAACTGAATGACTAGGGACAGACAGAGCCCTTAGTTTTTTGTCAGTTCTTTGACAAATGATGTGCTGACAACTGCTGCAGGAGAAGAAAAATGAACAAAGAAGGCACATGTACCCTTAAGGCATACATAATGTTAAAAAGATGCACATGCCAATGTGTTATCAACCCTGTGTCAAACTGCAGGGTCACCTAAAGGTTACAGAGTAGAGGCCATGTTCAAGGGCAGACAAGCTCGGGATATTGACCGGCCATAGCTAGTGCAAGCAAGTAGCTTCTTAAGTAGTTTTCTCAACACATTTTACGCATCAATTGGCAACTCTAAGTTTTGAACAGTGAGCTGGAACACAGCCCTGCCATCAGCACTGAAGCCAGGTTTGCTGCAGCATCAGTTTTGAAGAGTTGGAAACATACAAATGACAGATGACAGCAGGAATGTTAACCATCTTCCATGTGGGGATGGGAAGGGCAGGAAAGAGAAATGCTGTAAAGACTTCTTGAAGATGTCAATAAATTCTGCAGAAGCACCCTATACAGAGGCAATGAGTAGAAAGACCCTGAACACTCATCAGTCTTCACTGCCATGCTAGAGCACATGAACATCAGTGATATCAACATCATCCATCTATGAATATAAAGAGAGGTTTAATATGTTAGAAGAAATAAAGGAGAGCATTGACACTGTAAAGGAGAGGAGGGTTTTTCCAGTCATCAGCTGTAACATCAGTAACAGATATGAGATTTTTGTTGTTGTTAATTAAATGGCAGTATTACAGTCATACAAAAGGAATAAAATGCAAACAAAATTAGCTTGGCAGAAGGTAAGATGGTATTTTTAAAGCAATATTCTCAGACACTTATGCAAGGAATGTTTCCAACCTATCTTAAGTTAATGCTTGATATGAGAATTATTGGGGATAGGCACTTATCCCTTGGATTTTAAAAGCCTGCTTCATATCCAGTACAAGGAAGTAGTTCCATTTATGATATAGCCTTCCAAAGTTATGGTTTAAAAGCCCAAGGTTAGTTTTATTAATCAATGAGAGTAAAATTGTGGTTAGTTCTTAATTTCTTTAAAAAGAACTAATTTATAAAATTCATAGAAAAATTCTATAAAACTAGACATTTAATTTTAATAGTAGAAACCTAAATTTAACTCTAGGGAATTTCAGTATTATGAACCTTTATCCTTTTCAGCAATGAGTATGTGCATGTGTGTGTGTGTATGTGTATTTCTTATCACTTATTTCCACTGATTAGAAAGTACTTCTACTGGTTGTAAACATTCTAGCAATTCTGCACATGCAGTGAGCTCCTTGACAATTTTCACCTGATGGGACCATGCGGGAAGAATTATTTACCGAATTTAACAATCCAACAACACAAGATCAAAGTAAATGCTATTTATGTTATCACTGATATCTCCCTAAGAAATGTTTGGTAAAAATTAAACAATAGATTCTTGCATCGTCAGATAAAAAAAATCATTGAGCTTTTAATTCTTGTTGCTTTTCTGATTCTACAGCTTGATTTGCCAGTATCTGAGGATTATGTAGGTCAAGGCAGTGCTGTGTTTTGATTCCTGGTGCTTTATCTTAGCTGAACATGGCAGTGATTTAGGGAAGGTTTAGCTGAGAGTAGTAGCTACTACAATAACGTACTGTTCTATTTAAAGTTTGCTTGGTAATGTACCTAATACATTACCTTCAATAAGACTCCTTATCTATGCACATTATCAGAATTGGTATAGAGCAGGAATGGGCCTTGTGTATCTGGTATCCAGTGAAGAGGAGAGCATCTGTCACTATCATCTACCTCATACTTGTGCTCCCCTCTGCCTCCACCCCTCCATCTGAAGCATTCCAGAGTTACTTGTGGGCAACAGCTTCCCTGACCTCAGAAGAATGTTAGCAACCCTGCCCACCCGGATACTTCAGGGTGAAAAGGGTCATAAATTTATGACTACCTTTAATGGGTGGTAGACATCTGGTTTGGATAATTTATGGTTATAGCTGTTTCCTGATTTCCTTTATTGCAAAAGCAGCAGTCAACTGCAGAGGGAGAATGTTAGATTTTCTAAAACTCTCCCCCTGCAACACTACATAATGAGGCAGAAATGCTTTCTTTGGAGGCAATATAGTCTTGCAGTCTAATTACAGATCAAGTATTAGAAATGCAGAGTGTTATATTCAAATTCTCAGCAGAGCAGCTCCAGTGTGCTAAGCCTTGTCCTAGGTGCTGAACTTTTCCCAGTCTGTTATTTAAAGGACCATTCAATGCAAATAATGGAAGAGATACTGTCTTCATGAAGATTTAGCAAAGAAATTGAGAGGGCCTTTGCAATGAAAAACAACCCAATAGGAGACCTAACTGCTGACTGAGAACTTTTTTGGGCAGTTATGAATATCTTTATGTTGTAACTAATAATCAACTGGAAATTGCCTACTTTTCCTGAGGCAAGATTCTCCCCCTTAACTGTCAAAGCTCCTTGGTAACAAAGAAAAATGAAAGTTCAGTCTGTTTCAAGGAATAATAGGTGACATTGTTGACTTAAAGATGCATAGCAGCAGAACTTAGGAAAAGGCTAGGCTCTTGCCTAAACCTGATTCAAAGAAGACAACTTCCACAAAAATTTTGTGGATAAGCTTCCTTATCTCAACTCTGCAAAATATTACAATGTCTTCTTCTAGTTCCTCCTAAAGATGTCCCTTCCATTACCACAGCAACTGACATCCCATAATTTGATAAAAGCAGCAGGAGGGAATGCTCCATCATTAATTAAGTAATTTGGTTTCCAGATGTTCCCAACTATATAAGGCATTCCAGTCCTTCATAACTAAAATCCTTTTGTATCCTCACTATGTCCAGCATCTATATGTCACAAATCTTAAATTATGTAGATTTCTACAGTGAATTAGGGATCTCAGGTTATTATGAAGCGGGCCATAAAAGAAAAGACTGGAGTGGTGATAATGCACTCTAAAGCACTTAAGTGAGAGATCAAAGAAAGGATACTATGTAAACCAGAGCAATTCTGCTTCGAGACTCCTGTTTGGGAAACCAAAAATAAAAAAAAAGCAAGTTTGAAGTCTTCTGCCTCTGATATTACACTTGTAACTGTTAACAGCTGGACCCCAGGGGCAGGAAGTCAGGTGCTCAGAGTCTTGCCACTCAGTGTCTTTGGAGCTGATAATGAGTCACACACCACACTCTCTGGAAAGCAATCTTGCAGGGAAGTAGGCACTCATGTCTCAAATGTTAGCCCTGGAGCTAGTACATCTTTTGATTAATGTGAAAAATTACATGGGCTCTGAGGATGTTTTTTCTACAATATTTATATGAAAAGAATTACTACAGTACATTGTGTTGTATATGCCAAATGTGAGAGGAGAGCTTATAAAGGCTTGTCAGACAAATTGGCTCTGGCAGGGCCAGTAGAGGAAATATGATAGCTGGCTGGCTGGTGTGTAGTTCTGGAAACTTGAAGAAGTTTCATGATGTGAGTAGCATGTGAACATTTTGAACACTATCATCTTTGCGTGGGTAACCTTGATCATATTTGGTTGGTAAGGTCATATCCAGTGAGTGCAAGGTCTCAGGAAATAGTTCCCAGATTGAAAATTTTCCCTTGAAGTTCTAGGTTTAAGTTCTGGTCCAGTAACCATGATACATCTGCAAGTCGTTTGTAAATTGGAAATGGAGAATAGCTAATGAGAAGGGCTGGCTGGTTGTACCGCTTTGTATATATTATGTCCCCCAGAAAAATTGTTCTTTGATGCAATCTTGTGGGGGCAGACATATTAGTGGGGATTAAGTTGGCATGTTTGGATTAGGTTGTTTCAATGGAAATGTGCCCCACCCAAGTGTGGGTAATAACTCTGGATAGTTTCCATGGAGGTGTGGCCCCACCCATTCAGCATGGGCCTTGATTAGTTTACTAAAGCACTATATAAGCTCAGACAGAAGGAGCAAGCTTGCTACAGCCAAGAAGGACACTTTGAAGAATGCACAGGAGCTGAGAGAGGAACTGCAGTTTACAGAGACATTTTGGAAGCGGCCTTTGAAAGCAGCCTTTTGCTCCGAAGAAGCTAAGAGAGGACAAACGCCCCAAGAGCAACTGAGAGTGACATTTTTGAGGAGCTGCTGCCTAGAGAGGAATGTTCTATGAGAAAGCCATTTTGAAACCAGAACTCCAGAGCAGATGCCAGCCACGTGCCTTCCCAGCTAACAGAGGTTTTCCGGACACCACTGGCCATCCTCCACACTGAAGATACCTGATTGTTGATGCGTTACCTTGGACACTTTATGGCTTTAAGACTGTAACTATGTAACCAAATAAACCCCCTTTTATAAAAGCCAATCCATTTCTGGTGTTTTGCATTCCAGCAGCATTAGCAAACTAGAACACTGGTGTTCACACCACAAATGAACATCACAAATGACTGGTGACAGACATTTCAGCAGAAAGACTAATTAGGCAAAGGGTAACATGGTTTTATCCTTCCTTTATGGCTAAGATATAAAGGTACAGAATGAATGAGAGAGAGACATTTTGAAGCTAGACAATGACGAGTGTTACTTTTCTCTCTGCTGGTATGTCATGCTTATTATTGCTGCTTATTATTACTGAATGGGAGGATTTTTGTCTCCGGTACTGCGGAACTGAGACGTGCTGCATTTTGCTCATAGAACAAAAAAGCAAAACTGAAAGCTTGTTGTTTAAGCTGGCTGTTTTTTGTGATAGGGCCAAAACTGCAAAATGAAATTGCAGTCATTGTTTTCAAATAAATGTTGTAATTGTAATTCAGAATGAAAGGGCACCATTTTTTCACGTTTGTTTGGTGAAGGAGGCCAACATGCTCAATGTAATGTCTTTTAAATAAATGCCTGACAATTAAAACTATTCAGGTGGAGACTTAATGCATGGACAATCTTAGTGAAGAGTTTATTTGGCTATTTATGATTTGCAGAGACGTTTTGCTATATTAGAAGCAGGAAGGGCCCACCTACAGGCAGGTGTCACCTAAACCATTATGGGAAGATGAATATTTATTTAATTCTTCATAATCTTTAAAGAGGTGAAAACACAGTGCTCATTATCCACAAACCATTTCAGTGATTATCATCCCACAAAACCAGAAAGTCCTTTTTATACCTGAACCAAGATTTATTCTACTTTTGCTCTTTAATGAATTCTCTGGAGACAAATATCTCTCATGTAAGAAACTAAAGACACATCCTGATTCTCTGCTAGGGAAAGAAAGAAGAAAATTGCATTTCTCATAAGTCTCACCTGTCACTTTCTACAATCCTTTATTTTATTTTATTTTATTTCTGAGTTGAAGGGATACTACTAAATGGTCCTACAAAGAATATTGGTATTCCTTCTTCCCTCTGTCTCTCCTCCCTCTCTCCTTTTTCTTCAAAACAATGTTAGTCCCTTTCTTTATTCCAATCTGTGAATCAGAAGGAAGCAGAGCTGCTCTAGCTGAAGGGATGTAGATGGGAGGCCCACCCATTGGACCCTTCCTCCTTTTTCACCCTTTTTCCCCCATTGGAGGTGCAGCTGAAGCACCTCCTCAGATGCTAGGGGACTCTGTGGAGTCCCGGAGGAAAATAAGTCCGAGGAAGTGAAGCGACTTGGCCCCAGAGACTAACTAGCAGAAGAGCTGAAATACCACAGGACCCAAGTTACCTGATTCTCAGAAGGATCTCCTTTATCTAAAACCACAGGAATAGAGTAGAGGAAGCCCCTAATTCTTGGTTTTGCCTACACTAGTAGCTGAATTATTAGGCATAGCTACAGCTCCACAAACTGTAGCCTGAAGTTTTTTGGAAGGGGATGCTCCTCTCTTAGATGAGTTTCAAATTTCATAATATTTGGCTTAAATTTGAGATGCAGTTGAGAAGTCACTACTGCCTGAATTCATAAAAATCCCTCTATGATCTACAATATTCAAGACATAGGATCTTATTATTATTGGGAAATAATAAGATCAAGGAGCTTCTTCTATAATAAGTTTCTACAGTTAATGTAGCCTTTAATTTCTGAACTAGACACAAATAGCCACTTGCCTGGTGTTTCAGTTATAAACTTATTTGAAACAAACTACTTCAAAATTTAGTCACTTAAAACAACAACCACTTTATTTGTTGATGATTCTATGAGTCAGAAATTCAAGTAGAGCTCATCTGGGAGGTTCTGCAGCTCCACAGTGCATCTAGTGGGGTGTTGAAATAGCTGAAAGGTCCAAATGGCCTCAGTAACATGGCTGACAGTTCATGTTCATTTTAGCTGGGAACCCAGCTGAAGCTGTTGGGCATGGGCCTTGGTTCTCCTTTATGCAGACCTCTCCACATGGCTGCTTAGGCTTTCTCACAACATGGCAGTTAGGTTCTAAGAAGGAGAGTTTCAAAATTTGAAGGCAGAATATGCAGATCTCTTAAGATATAGCCTAAGAAGTCACTCAGGGGTCACTTCTGCCACATTTTCTTGGTTAAATGGACCAAAGAGCCAGCCCAGATTCAAGGAGGAATGTCAATGTCACATGGCAAAACAGCATGTAGGATGAGAAAAATTTGCTAACCATGTATCTGAGAAGGGACTTTATTTAGAATATATTCAATTAAATTTGTACAAATCCATAACAGACAATCCAATTTAAACATAGGCAAGGATCTGAATAGACATTTCTTCAAAGACACAAAAATGGCCAATAAGCACATGAAAAGGTGCTAAACATCATTAGTCATAAGGGAAATGCAAACCAAAACCACAATCTGGTGCTACTACACACCCATTAGGATGGCTGTAGTAAAAAAGACAGATAGTAACATGTGTTAGTGACAATGTGGAGAAATTGGAATCCTCAGACATTGCTGGGGAGAATGTGAAATGGTAAAGCCACTATGGAAAACAGACTGGCAGTTCCTCAAAAGGTTAAACATAAGAGTTTTACCCTACAACCCAGCAATTCCACATA
The DNA here is from genome assembly GCF_015220235.1 of Choloepus didactylus. Taxonomy (NCBI): domain Eukaryota; kingdom Metazoa; phylum Chordata; class Mammalia; order Pilosa; family Megalonychidae; genus Choloepus; species Choloepus didactylus. The sequence goes on from NC_051311.1 coordinate 90,660,242, forward strand.
TAGGCATATATCCCCCCAAAATGAAAACATGTCCACTCAAAAGCTTGTACAAAAATGTCCATAGCAACATTATTCGGAATAGCTCTAAATTGGAAACAACCCAAATGTCTATCAGTTGATGAATGGATAAATAAAATGTGGAATATTATTCAGCAATTAAAAGGGACAAAGTACTGATACATGCTACAAAATGGATGAATCTTGAAAACATGCTATGTGAAAGAAGCCAGCCACAAAAGACCACATATGATATGATTCCATTTATTTATAAGTCCAGATAGGTAAATCTATAGAGAAAGAAAGTAGATCAGTGGTTGCCTATGTCTGCAGGGTGGAGGGGGTGGGGAGAAAAGGGGGTGTCTGAAAGTGGGTATGAGGTTTTACCAGGGTGATGTTTTAAAATCAATTGTGGTGATGGTTGCACAACTCTGTGAAAATACTAAAAACCACTGAATTGTATACCTTAAATAGGTAAACTTTAAGATATGAATTGTATTATCAATAAAGCTGTTATTACAAAAAGAGAGCAGGTGGGATGGGGGCTATTGTTGCAGACATTGTTGGAAACATAATCACTGCACTCAGAGGGATTCATTGTTTATGCCATGATATGTACAAATTAAGGGAATTTAAGTAAGTATAAACACATATACTCTGTCTTCTGGAGTGGAAAGAAGATTTTTTAGTGGGTACAAGATGATGCTTTTTGTGTCATTATGGGTTACTAAATGGCCAGAAGACTGGGCATGAGGAGCCTATTTTTTTTTTTTTTTTTTACTTCTATGAGAATCTAGAGTCCAAAGTTGCTATAAAGCTAAGGTTTTTATAACCTCTATTTATCAATGGAGGGAGAGCTCTTTTCCTTTTAACAATGACATGATAAAATGGAAGGACTGAAGTTGCAGCTCAGATACTGCTAGATATAGATACAACTAGCAAGCCAGTCATAGCCCCCTTGTGAGAGATAACAATTCCCTAGTGTGACATTAGCTTGACAGATGTACTGTCATCTGATTAAGTGTCCTGCCAACTCCATGGAGGGAAAGGTGTCAAAGTCAGCACCTCGGTTTGGAAGCTCTGTCAGAAGTTCAGGGCTCCTCAGCGGTCTGTCATTCATTCCAGCAGCAGCTGCTGCTTTCAGCATGAGTGGGGTGGAGTGGGCAGTAATTCAGTTTGCAAATGTGTAAACTCTGGGAAAGCACAAATTAACATTGTGCTTTTAGGAAAAGGGACACTACAAAACATCACAATCATGCTTGCTTCTAGAGAGGCAAATTCTTTCAGTGAAACCTGTCTCATAGAGTATTAGAATTATCCAGAGTTTTCTACTAACTCATACAGGGAATGAACACCAATTCAAGCAAACCCCAAGAACCACAAAACTAACTTCCAGAACCAGCTCTCATTCAATATTTGGACTGGCAGCAGAGGTGTCATAGGATTATGGGTGGGGGCTGGAGTCTGAGAATTGGGAGATTCCAACAGAATTGGGAGGTAAAGAAACTCTTAAATCCTGAGTCCTCGGTGGATGGCAATTTGCCAGCCCTTCACATCTTTAGAGGATTAAGAATCCCAGATCTTTCTGTGGGGTGTTTGTAAAACATATCTACCTCTTCTTTATGGATAAGCCAATGAAAGCTGCTAGGTGTGGAGAGATGGTTCACTGCCAAGTGACCTCTGTGGGCACCAGCCCAGGCGTCCGGGCGTCGAAGGCCAGCCTCAATCACGACCTCAAGGCATCTCTATCTGTATTAGCACCTGGCTATCAATACAGCCACCAGAAAAGTGGCTGGGTACCTCATTTAGCCTTCTTTTTCATAATAACCCCCCAACCCGGGGCCTTCCTAGTCACAAGAGTCATTGCCATTTAAAGATCCTTAGTGATGGATTAGAGAGAGCTCTGGGCTATTATGGGGGAGTGGGGGGTGGGGAGGAGCACCATCCTAAAGATAACAAAGTATTCCTATTGCACTAGAAGTGCAGTGTATAGGAAAAGAACAAGGTTGGAGGCTAGAAAGGGCCATGAAAAAGGTTAAAACTGACAGAATACCTGTAAAATGAAGTGAATGTTGACTTATGAAAATATTCAAAAGAATCGCAGACTGGAAGGAAGAAAGCGGGGACTGTCATGCAGTGATAAATGGTCAAAATGGAAGCAAATGTACAATTTGACAATGAAGTTAAGAACGAATTATTCATCATTGTTCCATCTAAAGCTCTGAACATATTTATAAATCTATAGTAGAGTGACAATTGTTTCTAATGATAAGTCTAAAGCATTATGAGATCTTGAAGTGCCCTTTAAATTGTCCAATATTAAATTATGTTTCACATGATTTGCCTGCTTTTCTGATCTCCCAAGGCTGGATCATGGGCTTGTCTAAAAGTCCCCTAAGTGTTGTGTTCTCACCCTTCTCACATGACACTTGCCATATTGTATGATACACGTCTAGCTTCCAAAGTAGAAACTCCTTGAGGATCAAAATTATGTCTAGGCATTGTTATTCTCCTAGCATCTAGACAAGTGAGCTAACTAATAAATATTTTCTGATTAAAGGAATGACTTAATAAGCAGTAAGTGGTTAAGTATATTTATTTGAATTATTTAAAAATTGATACTTCAGTATATTGATTTAATAAATATGTAATATTCTACTAACTAGAGTAAATATTGTATTACTCTATTAACCAGAATATCTTATATCCTAGTCATTTTGGATAATAAAAACTTTAACTGAATTATATAAAAGAAATACGATGAGCACTGGCAAAGAAAATTCTTAAACAAGCAAAAGGAATTTAATTGAAAGCTGGTACAAAACTTAAAAGTACCGTTGGCATTATATAGTTTACAAAAAGTCACAGTAAAAGGAAGTTGTGTGCTACCATTACCACCATCTGTTCCACACCTTTAGTGATACTGTGAGTGTAATCAACAGCACTGAACTATAGAGGGGAATGTGGTTAGAGGAGGAATCTTTAGGATGTACATATGACTAGAATAAAGATTAAAAGATAAAACATTGGACTGTACAACATAGTGAACATGATAGACTATAGTTAATAGTACAAATATAAGAATGTTCTTTCATGAATTATAACAAATGTATGATGCTGATGCAAGATGTTAATAATAGGGTAGTAAATGGGGAAAATACACCTAATGTAAATTATGGATGATAGATAATAGTATGATTTTTATAATCTTTCATAAATTGTAACAAAGGTAATCACTGTTAAAAAATAGTACAATTATTTTTTAAAATGCTGTCATCAATTGGAACAAATGATCCACACCTATGCAAGGTGTTGGGGTGGAGTGGTGTTGGGAATCCTGTATTTTATCCATGATTGTTTGGTGAACCCACAACTTCTCCAATAAAAAAAGCATAAGCAAACTAAAAGATAGGTATTACAAAAGAGGAAATTGTGAAAAATAACAGCAGTACAGAGAAGGGATAGAGTAAAGCAACGGAACTAATGATAGCATATTTTCCACACTGTGGCCTAAAAATAGTACCAGAAGTAAACATTATTAGTGACAAAGGAGACTATAAGTTGTGACTATAGAACTATGATGTATGACTATGAGAAAGTGCACATTATTCTAACTAAAGTCATTTGTATTTTTTAAAAAATCAACTTTTACAGTCTTAAAGCCCCTCCAGTTTCCCACACTCCTCAGTACAGATGGCGTGCTGTCTCAGTCATCATGGATTTCCAAACAGAAGTCAATAAATCTGAGCAATGCTCCTGATACAGTCACAATCAATATTTTATTTGATAACTGAGTCAAAAATTACTAGTTGGGGCATAAATTAAGAAGATACCAAAGGGCCCGTTCTTTCAGCTGTCCTGTGTCCTAGTGATCCTGTTAGTGCAGTGGGTGAGAATTACACATCATTTTGAACTTGATTAAGTAGCTGCAAGAAATGTGGATCCTAGTCCCAACTCGACCATTAACAGCTGTGGGACCTTGGCTAAGTCACATGACCTTTCTGGATCTTAGTTCCCTTATTTGAATGAAATAATCTGAGTCTAGTGATTTTTATATTACCTTTCAGCATCCTAACTTAAGTACCGACAAAGAAAATTTCTCTCCCTAAAAACAAGAACCATTTATTGAAGAACCAATCAATTTCTTTGAATTATTTAGGTCTTTGACACAGCCCAAGTAAGTTGCTTATTAAGAAATGAGAAGAAATGTATAGCCAACATGATCAAACAATGTACAATGAATTGAACGAGGTAGGGCCTTAGAGACAAGGTAATTAGAGGTAACAGGGCATGGTATTTAAAAACATGGACTCCAGAGCCAGACTGCATAGGTTTGAATCCCAGTTCTGGCACTTACTGGCTATGGAACTTGGGGCAACAAACATAACCTCTTTATGCCTCAGTCTCCTCTTTTGTGAATGGGTGTGATAATAATAGTACTTTCCCCATAGGGTTGTTGTGAGGATTATATAAGTAGATGTTGTAAAGTACATAGTAAACACTGTATAAGGGGGTTGTTGTCAGTCATTGAAGCACTGACGAAATTATTTTCTTCATTATAGAATTATTTTTCATGGTTATAAAATACACTCTTTACTGAACTATAGTGATGGGTATTGTATACTGTAGTAAGTGGTCAGAGTGAAAAAAGTCTTTGGCTATTAAAAAAAAAAAAACCTGTTGCGTAACAATCATTCAATCAATCAACAAAAAGTATTGAAATCCTACTTTGGGCCAGATACTGTTCTAGGGTTTGGGGATACAATGGTGAATAAAACGGGTAACTCATAAGAAGGATTTTTGGAATTGACAATGATATTTGGGGTGTGGGTGGGGAGAAGGTATTGGGAAAAGGAACCCTTCTCTGAACAACTACCACTACCACTACCAAACCAATGAGCAATGGTGCAAACTAGCTACTTTAAGTCTCAGGATATTCTGTTCATTTCTGCAAACATCAAGTATTTTGACAGGACAGACATAATTTTTACCCACACACATTTCTGGGCATAATGATCACCGAGGAGCTTATCTTTTAATTATTTAGTTTTTCATGACATAAAAATTGCCATTCTCAGAGTAGGCAGGTGTTCCAGTTAGACGTTGTTCCGGTTTGCTAATGCTGCCGGGATGCAAAATACCAGAAATGGATTGGCTTTTATAAAGGGGGTTTATTTGGTTACAAAGTTACAGTCTTAAGGCCATAAAGTGTCCAAGGTAAGTCATCAACAATCAGGTACCTTCACTGGAAGATGGCCAATGGCTTCTGGAAAACCTCTGTTAGCTGGAAAGGCACAGAGTTCTGTTTTCAAAATGGCTTTCTCCCAGGACATTCCACTCTCAGCTCCTGTGCATTCTTCAAAGTGTCCTTCTTGCTGTAGCAAGCTCGCTCCTTCTGTCTGAGCTTATATAGTGCTCCAGTAAACTAATCAAGGCCCATGCTGAATGGGTGGGGCCACACCTCCATGGAAACTATCCAACCAGAGTCATCACCCATAGTTGGGTGGGGCACATCTCCATGGAAACACTCAAAGAATTACAATCTAATCAACACTAATACATCTGCCCACACAAGATTGCATCAAAGATAATGGCATTTGGGGGGACATAATACATTCAAACTGGCCCAGATGTCCTCCCCTGTACTTTACCAAAAAAGACTCTTGTCCTTGACAGGATTATTAATGATCTCCATGTTGCTAAATTCAATGGTCAGTATCCAAACCTGCCCCCACCCACCTGAGGCTGGTCCCTGGACTCTTTCTCATCTCAGTTAATGGTGCTTCTTGTCCTTCCAATTGCTCAGCTCCAAAACTCTCGTGTCAGCCTTGATTCCTCTTTTTAACCTACACACCACATTGGATTTTGCATCAGCAAATCCTATTTGCCTTATCTTCAAAATTATCTAGAATGACACCACTTCTCAACTCCTCCACTAACACTCAAGATGGTCCAGGTCTCCACCATCTCTCATCCACAATATACAGTAATGGTCTCTTTAAGGTGTCTTGCATCAGCCCTTACCTGCTTCGAGTCTATTTTCTAAAACTGTAAGTCAGATCACATCACAGCTCTGTTTAAATCCTCTAATGTCTTTCCATTCACTCAAAATTGCATCCAAAATCTCTGCTTAAATGACACCTTATCATTGAAGTCTTTCCTAGACTCCCTCCTTACAAAACTTAGCAAAACCCTCTCCCCGACATATATACACACACTGCCCTAGAAATTAGAAACTCTCTATCCCCTTTGCCCTACTTTTCCCCCTGCACGACACTTATTTTGTCAATTTGTTTTGTTTTGTTTTTTAAATATTTCTTGCCTCTTAGACCATATGTTTAAGGTGGCCAGGGCTTGACCTGTTTTGCTCACTGCTCTATCTCTAGGGTTTAAAGTAGGCATTCATGAAATACTTGCAAATGAATAAACGACTGAATGAGCTCTAGGGATTTCAGAGGATGCTAGTTATTATCTAGCCCCACCCACCCACCCAAAAAAGCCAATCCATCCTAGTTGGGAAAATAAGGGGAAATCCTGATTATTTTATCTTTTGTGATGGTCCTATTTCCTTTGCTAGTTACCGGTTTAGACTGGGAATGTGATCAGATAATGAGATGTGATGTGAAAGACTGCTGGGAAAGGTTCCTTGGCTGATAAAAACAGACTTGTGGGAGGTTTCCCTTCTCTCTCTCTTTCTCTCTCTTTTTTTTGGCTTTCATTGTATCGACACACATGGTGTCTGGAGCTGAGGCAGTTATCTTTTGGCAATAAAGACAAAGCAGATACCCTGAGGAATGCAGAATAGCAACAATGGACAGTTATGATATTGTTAATCTGCGAGCTCAAACAATCTGGAGCTGCCTCACCAATGAGTTCTTGTTAAGTGAGATAATCCAATTCTTCATTGTTTAAGCCAAGGCATTGTGAGTTAGTTTCCTGTTACTTGGCAGTCACAAGCATTGTAACTATTATGGCCTGCATAGACTGAAAATTTCCTCCAGACATAAAGACATTGCTTCAGATTTTGTTTCAACAAACTATTAAAATTACTGTTGCCATGAAAATGCTGAAGGAAACCCTAAAAATCTAAAGTCTCAAATTGAAGCCAATATCAAAGCCACAGAGTAATGAGTTTTGAGACTACAAGATGTTAGAACATTTGAATGAAATGTAAACCATTCCTCTAATAACTTGTGGACAACTATATGTCTCTGTGATCCAGGCATCTGGAAATATCTGAATGATGAAATAATTTAGAAAAAAACCAGAAGGCTATGGGTTAGATTTTTTGTTTTGTAACCAGGTGTGTTACCATTATGTAAACATGAAAAGTATCTTGGGAGAAAGAAAAGAAATGTAAGACGTCATTATTAAAACTCTTCCAACTCTGAAACCTTGAAGGTGACCAATGAAATATCTAAAGGTGTAAATTAGCTTTTGATGGCTTTACAGTGCAACCATGGACTAGGACAGGCAGAAGTGAAAGACTTTAGCTTGTGTTATGATTTAAGAATATTGTTACACATTATGAAAAATGCTGAGTGATTCTTGGTGGCTAGAAAAGATTTTATATTTCTGAATTCATTGTCAGTAAAGTCCACTTTACTGAGCATAACATTCAATTAACAATCATTTTAAAGTTTTATTTAAAGACAGCTAAGTCACTGAATTTAGGGGAACTCTCCTTATTGAGGAGCTTGTGTTCCAGGTTCTATAAATATTTTAACTACTATCATAATTTAGTCTTCTAGCCCAAGGCTAGACTTGAAGAATGACCAACAGAGTGATCTTAAATGCTTTGGCTTGCTATGGGTGAACATATTTGAGAGAAAAAAATTATATCAGTACAAATTTTTCAAAATAACTTTTTAAAAAGACACATGCCATTCATCTTCCATGAAGTGTCCTTGTAAATGTGAAGAGTGCATGCAAAAATTTTCCATGTTTATTAGGGTTAATATATCAATTGATATGAAAAAATGTTTTGTACATGTTGGGCATATACTTATGGTATACTGTATTTATCTTACTCATCAGGGAGAAAATCAGGTACAAGACATGCTCTTTGGACAGCACAATGACGTGGTCAGGGTAAAGAATATTTTTAAATTAATGAATGAAGTACTTCACTCACTCAAGATACAAATGAACCTTAGTCCTGTGATACCAAAAAAAGAGCAGGAAAGCATTCTGAAGAAACTGGGTTCTTTCTGAACTTTCTCCCCATTCCACAATATTTAGTGAATGCCTACTATAGGCCAGGAACTGCAACACAGGCACCTGTGGGAATTTCATCAAGAGCTATCTATCTATCTATCCATCTATCTATCTATCCAGCTATCTATCTATTGAGAAGTTGTGAGTTTACAGCAAAATCATGCATAGAATACAGATCCCATATACCACCTTATATTAGTATACTACATTTGTTGCAATTGTTATAATTATTCTATTAACTATAGACCACGGTTTATTTTTGTTTGTGTTGTACAGTCCTACTGGATTTTAAAAAAAAATTTATTCTAGTTTCATATAAGACCTAAAATTCCCCCTTTTAACCACATTCACATATATAATTCAGTGCTGTTAATCACATTCACCACGTTGTGCTTCCATCACCACCATCCACCACCATGGTTTACAGTGCAACCATGGACTAGGCCAGGCAGAAGTGAAAGACTTCAGCTTGTGTTATGATTTAAGAATACTGTTCCACATTAGGAAAAATGCTGAGTGATTCTTGGTGGCCAGAAAAGATTTTATATTTCTGAATTCTTGTTAGTAAAGTCTACTTTACTGAGCATAACATTCAATTAACAATCATTTCCATCACCACAAACAGAAGGTCTGTACGATTTAAACATTAACTCCTCTACCCCAGCTCCTGGTAATTTATAGTCTAGTTTCTGACTCTGAAAGTGCTTATTCTAATTATATGATATCAGAATCATGCAATATTTGTCCATTTGTGTCTGGTTTATTTCACTCAACATTATGTCTTCAAGGTTCATTCACATTGTTGCACATATCAGAACTTCATCCCTTTCAGGGTTGAATAACATTCTATTGTGTGTATATACCACATTTTGTTTGTCCATCAGATGATGGACACTTGGATTGCTTTCATATTTTGGCAACTGTGAACAATGACACAATGAACATTGGTGTGCAAATATCTGTTCGAGTTCCTGCTTTCAATTACTTGAGGTATATACCTAGAAGAGAGATTGACAGGTGGTATGGTAATTCTATTTTCAACTTTCTGAGGAAACACCAAACTGATTTCCATAGTGGCTGCACCATTTTACATTCTCACCAACAATGAACTAGTGTTCCTATTTCTCCATATCCTCTCCAACACATATTATTTTCCATTTTTTAAAAATAGCTGTTCTAATGGGTGTGAAATGGTATCTCATTGTGGTTTTGATTTGATTTCTTTAATGGCTAATGACGTTTAACATTTTTTCATGTACTTTTTGTCCATTTGTATATCTTTCTTATAGAAATGCCTATTCAAGTCTTTTGCTAATTTTTTAATTGGATTGTTTGTCTTTTTATTGTTGAGTTGTAGGATTTCATTAAATATTCTAGATATTAAACCCTTATTGGATATGTAGTGTGATGGTTAGGCTCATGTGCCAGCTTGGACAAGTAATGGTTCCCAGTTGTCTGATCAAGCAAGCACTGGCCTAACTGTTAACTGCGAGGACATTTTGTGGACTTAAATCATCAGTAAGTTGATTGCATCTATGGCTCATTACATCTACAATCAACTAAAGGGAGTGTCTTCCACAATGAGAGAGGTTTAATCCAATTAGTTGAAGACTTTAAAAGGAGAAGTGATGACTTCAGCAGTCAGAAGAAGGAACGTTCATCTCTACTTAAGCCAGCCAGCTTCTCCTGGGAGTTCATTGAAGACCTTCACTGGAGTTGCCAGCTTGCAGCTTGCCCTACAGAATTTGGACCCCAGTTGCATGAGACACTTTTATGAAATCTCATAATATTTACAGCTATCTCCTATTGGTTAATACAGCTTTGGTAGTGGGTGTGATTCTTGAGAAACAGAATCTTAAAAATGGCTTTTGGCAATTGATTTTCTACTTGGATTAGATTTAAATGTACTAATGACTCTTTTTCCAATATTACATATGGCATTGATAGTCCACGGCATGAGCTGGCAATACAGATATGCAAAATATTACTATTGGATACTGCTATTCAAACTGTGACAGTCAGCCAACAGCATATTTCCACTGAAGTTTAAGTTAAATCAGCACCTGAAGATTAATGATGGCCTCAGGAGTGGTTTTGATGAAACTGTGATACAGATTAAGAATTTCCAATGATACAAAATGACACAATTCCCACAAATAAAAGCCCAGGGCCAGATGACTTCACAGGGAATTCTACCAAACTTTACAAAAAGAACTGACACCAATCTTACTTAAACTCTTTCAAAAAATTGAGGAAAATGAAACACTACCTAACTCATTTTAAGAAGCCAATATCACTTGTGATGGTTAGGTCCATGTATCAACTTGGCCAGGTGATAGCACCCAGCTGTCTGGTCAAGCAAACACTGGCCTAACAATTGCTGTGAGGATGTTTGTGGCTAGTTAATAAACCAATAGACTGGTTTATTAAGTCATCAGTCAATTGACTGCAGCTGTGACTGATGACTCACCAAAGGGCGTGTCTTCCACAATGGGAGAATGCAATTAGCTGGATTTAATCCAATTAATCAGTTGAAGACTTATAAGCGAGACAGTTAGAGGACCTTCACTTCTTCTTTGGCTGCCCAGTGAAGCATTTCCTGAGGAGTTCATAGAACACATTTGTTGAAGATCCCAGTTCATTTCCTGAGGAGTTCGTCGAAGTTGCTGGTTCGTTTTGTGAGGAGTTCATTGGACATCTTCCTTGGAGTTGACAGTTTGCTGACTGCTCGACAGAATTTGGACTTGTGCATATCTTCAGTTGCATGAGTCACTTTTACAAATCTGATAGTCAGAGACACCTCTCATTGATTCTGTTTCCCTAGAGAACCCTAACTAATACATCACTTTAATACCAAAACCAGGTAAAGATGCTACAAGAAAGAAAAACTACAGGCCAATCTCCCTCATGAATACAGATGCAAAAATTCTCAACAAAATACTTGCAAATTGAATCCAAAGACACATTAAAAAAAATCATACACCATGACCAAGTGGTGTTCATTCCAGGCATGCAAGGATGGTTCAACATAAGAAAATCAATGTAATACAACACATTAACAAATTAAAATGGAAAAATCAAATGATCGTCTAAATAGATGCTGAAAAAGCATTCGTCAAAATCCAGCATCCTTATTTGATAAAAGCACTTCAAAAGGTAGGAATTGAAGGAAACTTCCTCAATATGATAAAGGGCATATACGAAAAACCCACAGCAAGCATAGTACTCAATGGCAAGAAACTAAAAGCCTTCCCTCTAAGATCAGGAATGAGACAAGGATGCCCACTGTCACCACTATTATTCAACATTGTGCTAGAAGTGCTAGCCAGAGCAATCCAGCAAGACAAAGAAATAAAAGGCATCCAAATTGGAAAGGAAGAAGTAAAACTGTCATTGTTTCCAGATGATATGATCTTATATTTTGAAAACCCTGAGAAATCAACATCACAGCTACTTGAGTTTATACACAAATTTAGCAAAGTAGTGGGATACAAGATTAATGCACATAAGTCAGTAATGTTCCTATATACTAGAAATGACCTAACTGAAGAGACACTCAAGAAAAAGATTCCATTCTCAATAGCAACTAAAAAAATCAAGTACCTAGGAATAAACTTAACCAAGGATACAAAAGACATGTACATAGAAAATTATATAACTTTACTAAAAGAAATAGAAGGGGACCTAAAAAGATGGAAAAGTATTCCGTTTCATGGATAGGCAGGCTAAACGTTGTTAAGATGTCAATTCTACCCAAACTCATCTACAGATTCAATGCAATTCCAATAAAAATTCCAACAACCTAGTTTTCAGACTTGGAAAAGCTAGTTATCAAATTTATTTGGAGGTGAAAGATGCCTCAAATTGCTAAACACATCCCTAAAAAGAGATACAAAGTGGGAGGTCTTACACTTCCTGACTATACAGCCACAGTAGTCAAAACAGCATGGAATTGGCACAAAGATAGACTTATTGATGAATGTAACCAAATTGAGGATATGGAAATAGACCCTCAAATCTACGGTCAACTGATTTTTGATAAGGCCCAAACCCACTGAACTGGGACATAAGCGTCTCTTCAACAAATGGGGCTGGGAGAGTTGGATATCCATATCCGAAAGAATGAAAGAGGACCCATACCACACACGCTACACAAAAATTAACTCTAAATGGATCAAAGACCTCTATATAAGAGACAGTACCATAAAACTCCTAGAAGATAATGTGGGGAAACATCTTCAAGACCTTGTATTAGGAAGTCACTTCTTAGACCTTATACCGAAAGCACAAGCAAGGAAAGAAAAAATAGATAAATGGGAACTTCTGAAAATTAAAAGCTTTTGTACCTCAAAGGAATTTTTCAAAAAGGTGAAGAGGCAGCCAATTCAATGGGAAAAAATATTTGGAAACCACGTGTGCCAGTTTGAATGTATTGTGTCCCCCAAACACCATTATCTTTGATGTAATCTTGTGTGGGCAGACGTTATCAGTTTTGATTAGATTTCTTTGAGTGTTTCTTTGGAGATTCGCCCCACCCAACTGTAGGCAATAACTCGGGATAATTTCCGTGGAGATGTGGCCCCGCCCATTTAGGGTGGGCCTTGACCAGTGGAACCATATAAATGAGCTGATGGGCAGAGGCAACTCAGTGCAGCTGTGAGCAATATTTTGAAGAGGAGCTATAGCCAAGAGGGACACTTTGAAGAAAGCACAGAGCTGCAGATGAGAGACAGTTTGAAGATGGCCGTTGAAAGCAGGCTCTTGCTCCAGAGAAGCTGAGAGAGGACAAATATCCCAAATGCAACTAAGAGTGACATTTTTGAGGAACTGCAGCCTAGAGAGGAATGTCCTGGGAGAAAGCCATTTTGAAACCAGAACTTTGGAGCAGACACCAGCCACGTGGCTTCCCAGCTAACAGAGGTTTTCCAGACGCCATTGGCCATCCCCCAGTGAAGGTACCTGGTTGCTGATGTGTTACCTCAGACACTTTATGGCCTTAAGACTGTAACTGTGTAACCACATAAAACCCCTTTTATAAAAGCCAATCCATCTCTGGTGTTTCGCATTTCAGCAGCATTAGCAAACTAGAACACCACGTATCTGATAAAAGATTGATATCTTGCATATATAAAGAAATCCTACAACTGAACAATAGTACAAACAACCCAATTATAAAATGGGCAAAAGATATGAAAAGACATTTCTCTGAAGAAGAAATACAAATGGCTAAAAAACACATGAAAAAATGTTCATCTTCACTAGCTATTAGGGAGATACAAATTAAGACTGCAGTGAGATATCATCTCACACCAATTAGAATGACTGCCATTAAACAAACAGGAAACTACAAACTCTGGAGAGGATGTGGAGAAATCAGAACTCTTATTCATTGCTGGTGGGACTGTATAATGGTACAGCCACTCTGGAGGACAGTCTGGTGGTTCCTTAGGTAACTAGATATTGAGTTACCCTACGATCCAGCAATCTCACTTCTTGGTATATACCCAGAAGATCTGAAAGCAGTGATATGAAAGATAATTGCACACCGATGTTAATAGTGGCATTATTCACAATTGCCAAGAGATGGAAACAATCCCAATATTCTTCAGCACATGAGTGGATAAACAAAATGTGGTATATACACACGATGGAACACTATGCAGCAGAAAGAAGGAATGGGGTCGTGAAACATATGACAACATGGATGAACCTTGAAGCCATAATGCTGAGTGAAATAAGCCAGACACAAAAAGAGAGATATTGTATATTACCACTAATGTGAAATCTGTGAAAAATGTGAAATGAGTGTTTTGTATTGTAGAATGTAGGGGACCTAGAGATAGATGGCAACTAGCAAAGGGGGAATGATAATCTAATAAGAACAGATAAGATATGAAGATGCTCAGGAATGACTATGGTTTGTTAATTTTATTGGGGTATGGCAGGCACATGTTGGAAGCAATGTAGTTATTTTAGGTTATTTGTTTTTCTTATTCCTTTGGGTTGCTTTGTTTGAATTGTTTTTTATTAATTGTTTGATAAAGTATAAAAAACAGAAAGCAAAAAAAAAAAAAAAAGACACAATTCCATTGGAACTTCAACCAGTCTGTTTTTAGATAAATCTGCCTGCACTGTGTCAGAGAGGCCATGCCCTGGAACCGTGGTCTGAGGAAATGCCTTCAATTTCTTGGCATTGGAGTTCAATCCCAGGAGTTAGCTACCTCCTCCAGTGCCCACTCCAGACCCTGGTTCAAGGGCAGGTTGAAGCACTCCCGCCTCACCCTGCCGCTGCCTCCCCTGGCCCTGCTGCTGGCTTTAGCTCCTCTGCGGTGCTGAAGGTAGTGGTGGCAGTGGTGGTGATGACATGGGAGCAGAGCGGTCACTGGCAGCACAGGGACCAAAGGTTGGGGTTCCCTTCCCAGCATCGCCATCTTCTCCTGGCCTCTGGGATTGGTGTTGGGGTGGGGTAGGGATGCTAGGCAAGAAGGGACAAATTAATTCTTTACCACAACCTTTCACCACCCACTGGCCTCTTTTAGTCTTCCTAATGGTTCTGGGAGGCAATTTCAAAAGAATCATCATTTTCTAAGTCCTGGGTCTCTTTCCTTCACAACAGCAATTTAAAGGCATTGAGGGCCATTTACAATTACACAGGAAGTGAATCCTAGGATTTGAGGCAATAATGTTCTTCTTGTTCTTTTAAAAATGCTTCCCAAATATTTCAGGTTGATTTCTAAACCAGATCTGTCCTAAGCTGATTTCTGGAGTTTCCATCGTGCATTGAGCTTTAAAAAAGTTCTGGAGCTCTGGCCAGGGTGCTGTCCTTGGAAGTACCACCAAAGGGCAAGGCAGTGCTTTGGCAGTGGATATCTGTGCTAATCAGGGCTTGAAATGAATTTTCACTTTTTGAGAGTAAGTCCATCATCCTCTTGAAGATACTTGAAACATATCTGTCTTAGTTTGTCAGGGCTCCTATGATGAACACCACATACTATTTGGTTTAAGCAACAGGAGTTTATTGGTTCACAGTTTGGGAGGCTAGAAGTCCAAAATCAAGCCATTGGTAAGGCCATACTTTCTCCCAAGTCTGTTGCGTTCTGGGAATAGCTTTCTGGTGGTCCTTCGTCACCTGACAATCTCTCTCTGGCTTCTCCCTACTTCTGGATTCTGCTGACAGGCTTCTTCCGGCTGACTGCATCTGAATTTCCTCTCTTTATAAGGCCGTACGGATTAAGGCCAACCCCGATTCCGTCTGCCTCATCTAAAACGGATCTTTGAAGATTCTATTCACAAATGAGTCCATATCTTAACTAATAACAACTGCTTCAAAAATCCTAGGTTCACACCCACAGGAACACAGATTAAGATCAGAATGTGTCTTTTGTGAGGTACATGATTCAATTCCCAATAATATCCAGTACACAAAGTTAATTGATAATTTATCCTGTCCTTAATTGCATGCAGTAGGGACTTTCATTACAAGTGCTGTGATTGTTAAATTCAATACTTTGCATATTTATTTCCGAATGAATTACTTCAATTCCACCTCTCAATCATAAACATGAGAGCTCAGCATAGCATGGGAAAACCTGATATGAAAAATTTCAGAAAAGGAAGCCATGATTAATGCCACAGGTTAATTCACAGCATTTGGATTGTCAAAGATAGCCCATGGAGGAGGAGAAAGAGAATCAATTGGCAAGGCAGTTGAGAAAATGAAATGTCAGTCCGTCTAACGAAAGCGGTGTCATCGTCCTTCACAGCGCTCCACCTCCCCGTATTGGCCCACGATTACACAATTAATCAGTGGAGAGGCAAGAAGCATCGGTACCTGCAGCTTTCATCAAGGCTCTTCTTAAGCTTTTTAAATCAATGTCAAATTTTAGGAGTCCAAACAAATCATGTGGGCATTCAAATACCTCTAAAACTACTATCAAGTATTCAAGAGGTGGAGGTACCCTCTAAAAATTCATGGGCCTTCATTCCAAACCTCTGAAGTGCTCCTTGTTTTGTTTTGTTTCTTTGTTCCCCACCAACTGACCCATCTATCCATTCATCATCATCACCATTTGGTGAGGCATCAGGATAAATACTTGAATTATTTTATTTCATTCAATCCTCACAACAACATGGGAGATGGCTATAATCAGCACCAGTTTATAAAGGTGGAAACTGAGGCTCAGAGGGATTAAATAATATGCTCAAAGTCACAGATAGGCAGAGGAGCTGGGCCTCTGGCCTTGAATTTCCAAACATAAGCCCTAAAATTTCACATACCATGTAACTCCAAAAGAAGAAAAAACAGATTCCTGTCTAATAATGGAAAAGTAGTTCTTGTGATAATCATCTGCTTCAATGTGGGAGAATGACAATATTTGATTGAGAACTTACTCTAGGCAAGTGCTGTGTTGGAAGCCATATGGGCTACACAAAGTCATATGATGTGCTCCCAAGGAGGCTAAATGCCAGCCTTAGGTGTACAAGACAGCTTAGGATTCTATATTCTATTATACAAAGCACAGCTCCTCTGTGTTATCTTCTTTCTCTCAAATGATCTAAATTTGGACTTAATTCATATGCTTTAACCTCTCTTATCCTGTTGTCATTACCCACATCTAAACTTATCTAAATTTCTTTCCTGTTAGTATTTCTGGTGTTTAAATCAGCTGTCTGTTTTTTTACCCTATGTTTCTTTTTCTTCCTCTGTAATTAATTTCAACCTTGGGATTGGAAGATGGAGCAAAGATGATTTATTTCTCCTTGGCCTTTTCCATTTTCCTTCATTTGCTGCATCAACTATCTTTACTGCCAACTTGTTTGAATTAAGCTAAGCATCAGGGTCAAGTCTCCCTTGTTTGCCCTTTGATTCTGACACTTGCATGTGTTCTAACAAACACATCCTCCCTCTAATGGGCTCAGGCAAAACTGTGCAGCACATGTTGTGTGCCATGGTGTCTTTCCTGTCCAGGTCCTTGCTCACTCCGCTGCACTGCTGGGTGCCAAGAGTCCCTTCAAGCAGTATTATCACAAAGTGGGTCAGAATTTCAGCCCTGTCACAATACCACGGGTCTTTGGATCCAATCTCCAGAAGTCTCAATTTCCTTATTTGCAAACTGGAGAAAATAATAGTGCATGCCTCATGTGGTGGATCCCTGACTCAATAATGTTATCATGGTGCCTGATTCATTATCATTTAATAACTTTTATCTGTTATCACCACCATCATTACTATCACCATCACCACCACCACCACCAACAACAACAACCAGTGCTCGCCATCATCACTACCCTTGGAATTTATCCCAAGTCCCTTATCAGCCTAGGCCTCCCCTTCCTAGTCCAGACATCTCAGAGCTGCTTTGTTTTCTCTCACCCTTCCTGTCTCACTGCATTTAAGAATTACCAGCCCAGAATCTCATAACTTCATGGGGATCAAGTGACTCATGCTACCAGGCAAATGAAAAGATGGTTAGAGGGTTGTTCCAGAACTATTCAACCAGAATCTGGATAGTTAAACTGGATATGTGAGGGGGTTTCCATGTGTGTGTTTGAGAGAGCTGCTCTAGGAGTGAGTTGTGATTAGAATTCCAGTTGGGAAATTGGCAAATTGATGGAGAAGATATTTTTGAGTAAACAGGATCTCTAAGGTGCTTTTAATCACACCAGTTAACATAGAAGGTTGGTTCTGCTCTAATCAGATAAAAAACTGATTAATTCAATAAAAAATTTCCCAGATATTTAATGAGTCTCTTAGAAAATTCAGAATACAGGGAGGAATTTCTATTTACAACTTGAATCCCACATTTACTCCCAAGTTTTAATTTATTATATTGGATCTCTAATCACAGAACATAGCTATAACAAACTGGAATCAAAACCTTAATGGGACCAATTAACATAATAATTGAATATAATTTTTTTTTTTTAGCAATAACTGTGAAGGAACTAAGGCAAAATGTTCATGTCTACTTAATCTTAATGGTGGGGAAAAGGCATCATATTATTTTTGGAACTTTTTATAGTTTCAATAGTATCATAATTAAAAATTAAAGAAGAAATAATTACATTTCCCCTTACAAGCCCCTAACATCTCTGCTAGGAATGACTGAGAATGTAATATTGTGTCTACCCAGAATAGTCACTTCCTTTTATCCCCTCAGAACTGCGTCACTTAATTACTATAATTTTTTACCAAAATATTTTAAAACTGTCTAGACACTGTTTTGTTTTAAATATTTTTCCAGGTATCTTCCTTGCTTACCAGCCAAATTTAGGAAGTGGTGGGAAACAAGCTTGGCAGGAACTGCATGTTTAACTGTTTAATGAGTGCAGCATACTACCAATATTGTCATTTTAAATGTACTTTACTGTTCTCTTGGGTTTTTATGTTCTCTGCACCATTGTCATTACTGGTGATGCTTTGCCTCCTCCTGCTCATTTAAGCTGAGACCTCTTATTGTGTCCAAAGCTTAATCCACAGAGAATGTTCCTTTTGAACATTATTTACTTCAAAATAAAAAATATGTACAAATGTATCTCAAGACATAGCTCAGGTACTAGAAAAAATTTTCTCTACTTCTAGGAGATGGGGAATTGCTTACGTTTATATTATAAATGGACACAGAGAGGTTTCAGAGTTTACATTCAAATTGAGATAATAAAGACTAAAACTAGTAGCTGCCATTTATTGGGAGCTTACTATACCTTAGGCACTGTTTTAAGTGCTTTATTATCTCATTTAATCCTTTTAACAACTCCATGAGATGTGTATTACTATTCCCATTTTGCAGATGATAAGACAGAGGCACAGAGAGGTTACTTAACTTGTTCACGTAAGTCAGTCAAGTGGAGTCCAATCTTTTAACTCTGTACTGCACGGAAATAATCCTTGGACCTAGATTTGAATTTATTTGCATAAAAGGTTAGATTTCTACCAGAGTTGTTGTAACTCTGCCCATGGGATATTGATGCAATGCCTAGAAACAGAGTCAGGACTTTTTAATTCTGCATCTCACTTCAAGGAAACAAGGGTGTGTTCCTAACTACCAGGTGTGGTGCCTTGGTCTGAGGCTTGGCATACTCTGGGTGCTGACCCTCTGCAACACGTTCTGAATCTTCAGTTGTGCTGGGCTGAGCTATGGTGATGGTATCTAGAGGGAACATCATACAGGGGAATTTTGCAAAGGCTTTTGCAGACATACAAGCAACTCTGATCTGAACACAGGGCTCTGCAGGTAGTGAAGGTTTTGTGGTTGCTTGCTGGATTTTCAGGCAAACAATTCTTTTGAGATCATGACAAGGAAACTGTGCCTTGATGCAGGGCTTTGTGGTTTTCAAACCACCTATCAGGATCTCACTTGACCTTCTTCTCTACCCAGTGAAGCAGCCAGGAGCGGCATTATCATTATCTCCACTCTTTATGGAAATCTGAGGCTCAAAGAGTTTAAGGGACTTGCCAGTCTCACAAAAGATGGAGCATTTCAAATACAGAGTCAAATCAAGTCAGCCCCAAACACCTGTCGGGTTGTTCAAAGCAGCAAAGCTTGCTTTTGTCTGTAACTACAGTCAAATGTGAATTTGCAAAGAAACGACAAAAGCAATAATGTCTTCCTATATCTGTTTTTCTACTGGCAAACCTCACCCACTACTCTCTGCCAAAGAGCCAAGAGCTCCGAAGTGACCAATCCAATAAAGCTGGAAAACACTGATGGGGTATGGTTGATAGTGCAAGTTTCCAGTCCCTATCAGCTCCCAAGCTCTGCCATCTAAACGTGCCTTCTTGGTTGGCTCTATCCAATGCCTTTATATTTAAAAATAGGAGCCTGTCAAAATATGCAACAGTTTCCCAATATTTCTTAAGGTGTTTCTTTTTCAGCAACTGTTATTTTGATTTTGGCGAACTTCAAAGAGGACTTGAATTTTCTGCACTCTTAATATGACAGTAAGTTTGGTGTTTTTTTCTGTACTTGCATCAACCCTGGTAAACTTTGCTTTATGGCAACAGGGAAGTTCTTGAAAAGTTGCCTTAAACGGAATCAACAAAAATGTGATTTGGGGCTCTTAAAGTGAAGAATGCTTTTAGAAGAAACATCATTTACTGATACTTGTGAGTTTATAATTTCACAGTTGACTTTATCCAATCAGAGTACGTCTTGGAATATGTGTGTGTGTGTGAATATATGTAATTTGTAAGTACAGACTAATAAATGTGTTTCAATCATTGCTTTGTGACCAGTATTCTCAAGTTATAAGTTGGTACTACTGTAGCAGTTGTAATATAAGTATGGTTTGAAAGAGCCAAAAGTAGCTAAGATAGCCATTAAGAAAATTAATATATATGCCTATCATTGTCACAGGAATTCAGAGGAATTGACTGTTTTCCTCACTTGCTTTAATGAGAAAAAACTTTTCCTTTCTTTTTTATTCTGTTGGTAAAGAAGAGGACAGTTCTTTGGGAAATCAGATTATTAGAAAGAAGAGAGAGGTTAAGGGATTGTTCTTATGAAACAAAATGAAAGCTATTATTTTTGATTGGGAACTGTCAATCATAGGTATAAGAATCTTAATTTGATGGTGCAAAATTTTTCCTATGGATTGAAAAAAGATATTTGCTGTGTTCGCACCAACAAAAACACAGTTATTAGATTATTTTGTTATAGATACTTAGTATAGGAGCTGAAAACAACAGAATTGTGTTTATTGAGAGTCATTCCAGGACTTCGAAGGGTGAATGGGATGGTTGGTAAATCTGAATAGGAAATGACTATTTGCCCCTAGTAAAGTACATTTAATTCTCACAGTCCTTTGTGACCATTTTGAAACAATTTCCAGGTTCCCTAGAGATAGACAATCCTGATGGCTTTATCTGGCAGTGAAGTAGTCTTGAAACCAGTTCTGCATGGCCCAGCAGCTTCGACAGCTGAGTAATTGAGTGGAAAAAATCCATTATTGGAGGAATTTGATCTTTTTGCTATTTGCCCTTCCCAAAAGTTAGTGACACAGATAATTGTGCTATTCTAAAGGAGCTTATTTCAGGGTTTCCACAAAATTAGGTAGATTCAAATTAGATAGGTAAGTGCTCTAAGTCATAGAAACCTCAAAATGAAGTCATCGTGGCTTATATAGATTTCAGTGGTTATAATTTTAAAATATGTATTTTTAAATCTATAAGAGCTAGGCTGATCAACAGAGTACACACTAATGAATATTTATCGAAGGAATGGATAAACTGACTTACAGTCCAAGTACTACCTAGGAAGCTTATCTTAGAAATTCAGAATTTTGCCACAATGCATCAATGCAAAAAATTAGGCCATATCTAAGGATGCTGAATGCAACAGATTTTATTCAGTAAATTTTCAGAATCTATGTACAAGGCATAGCAGAGACTATGAAGGTGAAAGATAACTATCTGCCTTCACAGTGAGATGGGGGAGAAAAATATATTACAGGTAAGTTCAGTACCCTATGAAGGTGCTATTACAGACATACCAAGTATTTTGGAAGGGTGGAAGTAGGTTAACTCAATCTTGAGAACATCAGCAAACTATCTAAATCCTGATCTGGCTAGATAGCTTCCACACATTATAGTTGGCTTTCTGAAAAACTAGCCACAGCCCCAGAAACTCATTTCCAGTGGGTCCCAGAATTTTCTTCCTGCTGCAACACAGACTATAGTGGCACTGTGGAGGACACTGACAATTGTCAAAGGGTCACAACCACAGGTATGTATCATAATTTTTTTATAGGTAGAGAAAGGAATGTTAATTTGAAAAATCTCCCCAGGGGTCATATGCCTCTTTTACTGCCATCAATGCTGTTCTTTTACAATGGTGTTTAAAGTTTATTTTCCACCTTTATAAACCTGGCTTCCAGTTGCCATAAGTCCTAGAATGACCTATTTCAGTGACTGGTTCATGCGAAACACTTCTACTGACATAATACTGAAGACACCATTGATTCCGTGTTCTTGTGGCTTAATTATGGCGAGCTTCACCACTCAGCCTCCCTCTACAATCAACAGACAATGGAAACTTACTTGCCAGTTAGTTACCTTCCATGTAAAAGTTACAGGACATGGGCATAACCACACCAAGCAAGGAATCCTGAGCCAAGCTGCTTTCCAGAGTTTTCTAGCTTCCATCCCTCCACTAGTTGTCTGGTCTCATGATTATATGTTAAGTTCCACATTCAAAGAGAACCTGACTCCTTAACAAAAATGAACTGCTTTTAGAAAAATAAACTGATGTAAATGTTTCAAAGAACTGACATTTTCAAAGTCAATCACTGTGTGAGTCAGGGGCTCTCTCCGGGAAGGTCCTCTGCCCTTGCTAAAGATGGAGTGGGTGCTCCGATGGATTTGGGAGACTGCAGAACAGCATAGGACTGTTCTGTGGTTCAAGGTCGTGTGGACCAGAGCACACTCCAGCTTTTGCATAGAGAAATGCTGGACAAGACCAGCTGGAGAGCAGACTGGGTGTGTGCTTGGATCTTTTGGGATGAGAGAGAACAGAGCAAGTGCTAGCTGAGGGCAAGGAAATGTCCAAGGGCTGGAAATAGCTTCCTCCTGCCATTCAGGTCCTTGGCCTACTGTCAGAAAGGGCTTCTCCCTTATCTCTATCTCATCATCTGGTTTAATTTCACCCAGAGCACTTGTCACTATCCAGAATACATACTCCATGAGGGCAGGGACCTCATAGAATTTGTTCACTGCTGTATCTTCAGCTCCCATAACATACTGGCACATATATGTGCTCAATACATTTTTGTTGAAAGGACAAAATAGAGATATAGTTGGAAAAGATTTTTAAAAGGCTGTTATAAGAGTTAAGAGATATAGTTTAGTCACTAATTGGGGAAAGAAGAGTGCTTGTTTAGACTATCCCTCTCTCCTGAAGACCTCTCTCCCCACTCCTTCCACTGCCAGCAAACTTTGATGTATCTCCTAGAGGAACAAGCCCTTTCTGAGAACTCCCTGTGGTGTAAGGAGAGAGATTACTGATGAGAATGTGCTGTGCTTATGAATAGACTGGAGTTGGGAAAAAGGCTGAAAACCTCTGGCTTAATGGAAAGAATATTAGAAAGGAATTGAAGAACTGGCTCTACAGCCATTAAACAGAGACTTTGGGCAATTCATTGGTTCACTCTTCTGTCCAATGTGGACAACAGTACCTTCCTCACAGGTTGCCATGAGATTAGATGAGACAACACATGTAAACACACTCAGCACAATGCTTGCTCCAAAGCAGCTACCGATTCCCTCCTGCTAGATGTGAACATGAGTGACCTTGGATAGCTACATCACCTCTGAGAGCCTCAGTTTCCTTATTTGTAAAGTCAAACCCATAGGGATGCCATGAAGAGTGAATGAAATAACACTGGACACCCGCTTATGAGCACAGAGTGCCACTCAGGTGTAAGGTGTTCTATTCCTAGCTTCCCCACAAGCTAAGTGACTAAGTCTGTCTTATCAGTAAAAGGAGGATGTTATCTGCCTCACCTGCTTCTTCACTGTGAAGATAAAATGCGATAACAGTTTGGGAAAACGTTTTGTAGAAGTGAAAAGCATTATGAAACAGTCTTTTTCTCATCGTCAGCAGCAGCAGCTTCAACATGATGGCCTCGGTGACTCTGGTGGCAGCTCAATCTAATAGTCCAGGTCCTATTAGAACCCAGTCTCAATAATCTTTCAGCCGTAGAGATTGACTTGCAGAGGTAGAAAGTATATAGAATTAATGCCAGTTCCTTCAGCTCCTGAGGGTTTGTATTCACCACTAGAACGCAGTATCTTAATAAATGTTTGTTTAAAGGAAAGAATGAGGGATTAACTCTCAAAAATTAGCCAGCTCAGAAGGTATTCAGTAGTGAAGTAATGTTATGATGATAAAGTTGACTTAACCATTCTGCGGCTGTGAGTTTAGATACCTTCCCTGTCCCTCACCTCTGACATTGCTTCCCCCACAAGTCAGTGGGACAGGGGTGACAGCGGTTCCAGGTGTTAAATACAAAATAAAAGAGTGGCAAGCAAGAGGGTGAGTTACCACATACAGGCATCAGACCAAGGACAAGGACACATAATTCTTCATCTGAGGCTTCTGGTGTAGGAGTCAGAGTAAAGTATACTCTTCTATAATTTGTAAAAAGAAGTGACTTCCTTAGCAAATGAATAAGTGGACCAAACTGGAAGAATATTTACTCATTTTTATGTTTACCTATTTACAGAAACCACAGCTTACAATTCTTTTTGAAGTATCCATTTACATATAAATGGGATAATTGCAATGCTAGCAGAAGCCAGTACTGTCACTATACAAAGCAATTTTACATATTGATTAAAACATGGGTAATTCTAGTCAGAAATTTGGCGAGGATAATTTTAGTTACTTAAAAATACAGTCTATTTCAAACTTCAATTAATTAAGATTATATTTCCTCTGAATTAATGCAAATAAGTAACCACATACCTAGATATAGGCAGGCTCACTTGTCTATTTATATAGTGGAGTGAAGTAGGGGAAAGTCGAAAAATCTAATGAGAATAGTAAGTATTTAATTCCTTCTGGTACGACTGTATTATCAGAAGCCTGCAAACTAGCTTTAATCAAGGGGGATCAATTTAAAGAGGCATCTGCAAGTCTTAACTAAAGCACTTAATGATTTACTTGTATTGAAGCTTGAAATGTCGAGAGCGAAAATGGAAACTTCTGTAATTAACACTAAAGGCAGCGCTAATGAAGAGTCACAGAAAGAATGACTGAAAGGAATTAGTAGTGTGCAAAAGACAAAAATAAAGAGAAATTATTCCAAAAAGAAATTAAAATGGAAAGAAATGCCCTAACATATTATTTACACAAACTAACAAAATAACATACTCCCATTAGGGAAAGTATTATTATTGTAATACACATCCACTTATTATACTATAGCTATGTGACTTAGAAACATAAATATATCTGGAGGGCAGATGACTGCTGCTTTCAGTGGGGAAGAACAGAAGAGAGAATTTTTAAGCTCCTGTAGGTCAACAAACACTGATTCAGCACAGGTCAGGCATTAGGATTGGTGCTGGGGATAAGACGGATGAACAAGACAAGGTCACTAATTCCCCAAATGAGCTCATGGTCACTTGGGAAGGACGTACACAGGTAATGACTTAGTGCTCATTATTCACTCCAATAAGGAGCGCAAAGGCCTAGCTTCACATCTTCTGGCCACAAAAGTGAGATGCTATTAGGAGGAATGCTGGGCACCCCCAGAGTCTAAATCTTAAGTTGTATTATTAGATATGCGAATACAACCTCCACCCTACAACAGGGGAGCCTATGATTACAAAGGCAGGCATCTGTTATTCATATACTTTTAAACAAGTAAGTCTGAACAGAGTGATTTTTAATTTCCCAGCCATTGATAAGATACAAAAAAGATGCAGCAGTATAATTGCTCATTATTTCATGTCAGATGAAGGGAACTGAAAAAGTGCTTTTTAGGCTTGTAACCACCCATAAATCATATTAAGACATTTGGATCACAAATGGAGGAAACTACCTTAAGAAGATGCTGCTGTTTCTGAGGAGGGCTTGTGTGCTTTGTCTCAACAAGTTAATTCTCTATATTTAGACATGCCATGGGCTCACCTCGGAATAGAGTTCATAGTGAAGATCTTCACTGGCATCTCTTGACCAAACTGACCTGTGTGGGCCATGAGAAGGTTCTAGGCAGGAGATGGCATCCCATGTGGTAAAAATTTAAGGAGTGACCTGATGTATGGGCACTGGTCCAGTGGCTGGGTAGGGAGCTCCTGCCTGTAGCAACAGTGGAGTGCAGGAAAGGCTTGCTCCAGACCATCAGATAAACGACCCTCTCCGTGGTGTGAAGTTATCTCCATGTGTGCTTTCAAAGGATGTTTGAAGCAGCTTCTTCAAGAGGAAGTGGATTTTGAAGGAGTATGCCATTCAATAACTATTAGAAAACATAATGTTCTATCAAAGCAGTTCACCCAGCACCTAACCATCTTGATTGGTTTCATGCTAGAGAGGCGTATAATATCGTTAGGACACTCTGGCACTTACTACAATATTCCTAGCTGGAATGTTGTAATTACAATATTATAAATACAATATGTTTTTTACAACATAAAGTTTCCATTTTCATTCTTTGCATTTCATTATTCCTATGTATGTCCTAACCAATCTATGTACTAGTAAGTAGTGAAAAGCTAGAAATGATTCCTGCCAACCCAAAGCTGATGGGAAAGACAGTTTTTTGGTAAACACAGAAATAATTACAAAATTTTAATTATACCAAATGTTTTTAAGGAGAGATGCAGAGGGTTATGAGAGCACCTATCAGGAGTCCTAACCTGGATCAATGGGAGTGTGAGAAGACTTCCTCCATATTTAGGCTGAGACCTACAGAAAGACAAGGGGGGGAAGTGTGAGTGCATGTCCAGGCACAGGAAACAGCACATGGAACAGTGCCTGCCTCACGGTAGGTCCCCAGTAAACATTTGTTTAATTAATGGTGGAACAGCATGTGCTAAGGCCCTTTGCCAAAGTTGATAAGGTCACCAGGCAGCCTTCAAGGTTATGATTACAAAGTTGACCTCGCTGAAAGTTTCCATTTATCACGAGGAGTAGCACAGAAGCCTTTTGGGAATTGTTCCACACCAAGAAAAATTTCCAAGGAAGTCATTCCACTTGAACAACTCAGCCACAGGAAGTTGGCAAGAGACTTCTCCAGGTGTTCTCTGGAACTGAGAGCTTACAAGGAGAAGCTGCCACACTAGAAGGAGATTTAGTCAGATGTGATCCATATTTAATGGAACTGAAATAAGATCTCCTCCCCTTGCCCCTCCCCACATATATCACATCTTTCTCTCTAGTGTATTTACCAAACTGATAATGAAAGATTTGTTAGGAAAGCAAAGGCACACTCTTACTCAAGTGGGTTTTCTGAACTCGCTTGTTATACTACATATAACAAGGCTCAAAATAGGAACACATTATAAAATAACATTTCTTTGGGTTAAATGGTCCCCGTACCTTCACACTACATGTTATGTATGAGTTTTATTATTCCTGAATACCAGGTGAGACAACGGTATTGCATAATAAAATCTTTACTCTGAGGTTTGCTTGAGGGGGTGGTTTTTCTAGCTATCAGAACAATAATCTGTTATTCTAAAGTCTATCATTGGCATTTGAAGCTAATGATTCCTTAACAGTGACAGAGTAATACATAGATTTTTTTTTTTTTTTTTGCAAATTCAGATAGAGCAACCCTGAGAAAAGCAGAGTCACTTTTTTAACTTTAAAAACTGGTGTATGAGGCCTCAACTCACTAGGAAACCATGCATATATTCTTACATTTTTTTTGCTCAACTCTCCCAGTCCTCCCTTAGTAGCAATTTTCAAAATGTAAGTGGTAACTGTTACTATTCCTAGTGCATCTCTCTCCCTTCAAGGACACATATGAGGATGATGAGCGCAATGAGTGAGTTTAGCTCTGGAAAGGGAGTGGCAAGGGTCATCTGTGGCTGCTTAAGTAGGAATAAGATTATTCCTATTCTTCGAGTGTCATATCTGGCTCCAGAGAGAGATTTGGGGGTGGCTCTGGTGAATCCTTGAAGGCAGGGACCACGTGTTATTTTTGTTTCATTACCTCTAGGACCCATCATAGGGCTTGGCACACCATAAGCACTCACTGAATAAATGAATAAATTTGTCAAGTAGTCAGGTGGAGAAGCAAGGGATGCTGAGGCTTCTAGTTGAGGTCCTAGAGGAAGGCCACCGAACCAGCAACAAGAGCAGTCCATGGTGTTGTTTTGACCCATCCCATCATCCAGATGCCTTTCTGTATGATAATCACTGAATGTTTAATTTCTGGTAAAAATAAGCTATTTTAAGGAAACAATTTCCTGTATACTTTAAGCCCTGCTTCCTACCACCAGTGTAATCCTCATAATTATCAAATATGATTTTATTATTCTTCTGCTTAAAACCTTCAGGGCTCCTAAATGCCTACTAGATAAAGTCCAAATGCCTCACAGAGTTTAAAAGAGCTTCCATGATCTGGAACCTATTTATTTCTCCAACTGCCTATCCCCTCGGTAATCCTGACTCTTCAGATAAGCTTAGCTACTTATAGTTTCCAGAAGTGGGCCATTTCATGGTGCCCTAGGCTGCTTGTTTCCTTTACATTCTTCCTTAGTCTGTCAAATATCCAATCACCTTGTAAGCTCAACTCTGAAAACCTTCCTGACCTCATCTTTCTTTATGCCCTTGTACATTCTTCTATCATAGCACCCATAATACAGCACTGCACTGGTCAGATTACATGGATATTTCTGTATTCCAGGTGGCAAGAACCACACATTCATGTTTATTTCTGTATCGCAAGCACATTTCACAATGCCTGGTATATGGTAAATGCTCAATAAAAAAGACTAAATGAATGAATAAGTCAATGAACATTTCTCCCTTTGTTATTTTTGGCATTCACAACATGTACAATTTCTGTCTGTTTCACACCCATACATATTACTCTCCCAATTTTACATCTCTGCAATGGAGAAAAACATCCTATATAATCTTTCAACAGGGTACATTTGGAAGAAGGACCATTTCAGCATTTCATACACTCCTAGAAATGCCTGCTGACCTTCTCCAGTAGTTCTCCAGCAGGTGACTTGTTGGGGGTCTGCAGTCTGGGTTAATGTGCTCATCTTGAAGGGTTTTAATAAAACACTTGGCCCTGCATATCATACAGGAGATACATCTGTTTACTGAGCCAATCACTTTTTAAAAATTATTACACCATCTGTTGTGACTCTCTTCTATAAAAATGCATGATTTTAAAATATGAAAGATGTGTTCACCCACTGGAAATCTTAAAGAACACTTAAATTCCTTCAAAAAATTCATGCCCTTCCAACTTCTAAGAAAGTGGATCTGGGTGGGGTGAGATATAATAGAAATAATGTATTTTCCTTTGTCAGCTCAAATTTTTAGTGCGCAATACTTTCTACAATCAATTATGTTTGCGTGGGAAGGATAATTTGTATACCACAGTATCTCTTTTTGTAAAAATAGAGGAGAAAGAAAAGGTGTGAGTATAGATGACATCAGAGAGAAGACACGTGTGGGTGGAAGTGGCAAGTGAATTATAGTAGCTGTTTTCAGCACCCTAAAATGGGAGAAGCAAGTGTAAAGAGAAAAAAATAATGTCTGATCATCTCTATTTTGCTTTCCCAACCATCCTTATCTCCTGTTTCTTTTCTCCAACAGAATTGCCCAACCCTAAAGTTTTCCATAGGTTCAAGTCCAACAAACCTTCTTTTATTTCCCCCTTCTGAATGAACATAAATGAATTTTATTAAATGAATTTTATTTTCATGGTTCACTCTCCCCATTTTATGCAATTCTGATATCCTAATTCAGATTTTCATTCTCTTTACTTTTCACGTTAATTCTCAACTGACTGACCCTCTTCATCTATAATTATTACCATGAAGGTTTTGAATCATTAAACTCTTCTCACTGACTACATTAACTTTAAGGTAATTTGATTAATTCAGCAAGCCCCTGGTAGATGCAGATTTAACATCCTTTAGAATTTGTGCATTATCAGTATTTTGAAGCAACTAGATTTAAAAGATAAATGAAATCCTTGGGGACCAGATAAAAAGATGTTTTTTCCCTCAGCAAGATTTTAAGTAATTTTATTAAGCTTTAAAAACTGCATTCTATGCAGGGGTATTGGCCTGCCCTACCTCGATGGTTGCTAACATGACCACAGACATAGGAGACTGGTGGTTTGATGGGTTGAGCCCTCTACCACAGGATTTGCCCTTGGGAAGATTGTTGCTGCAAAGGAGAGGCTAGGCCTCCCTATAATTGTGCCTAAGAGCCTCCTCCTGAATGCCTCTTTGTTGCTCAGATGTGGCCCTCTCTATCTAGCTAAGCCAACTTGAAAGGTGAAATCACTGCCCTCCCCACTACGTGGGATCAGACACCCAGGGGAGTGAATCTCCCTGGCAATGTGGAATATGACTCCCGGGGAGGAATGTAGACCCGGCATCGTGGGACGGAGAACATCTTCTTGACCAAAAGGGGGATGTGAAAGGAAATGAAATAAGCTTCAGTGGCAGAGAGATTCCAAAAGGAGCCGAGAGGTCACTCTGGTGGGCACTCTTATGCACAATTTAGACAACCCTTTTTAGGTTCTAATGAATTGGGGTAGCTGGTGATAGATACCTGAAACTATCAAACTACAACCCAGAACCCATGAATCTTGAAGACAACTGTATAAAAATGTGGTTTATGTGGGGGGACAGTGGGATTGAGGGGGGGGGCATGGGGATCACACTCCCCTTTGTCTAGTTTGTGGATGGATGAGTGGAAAGGTGGGGGAAACAAACAAACAAACAAACAGACAAGGGTGCCCAGTATTCTTTTTTACTTTAGTTGCTCTTTTTCACTTGAATTATTTTTCTGGTTATTTTTATGTGTGTGGTAATGAGAGTGTCGGGGATTGATTTTGGTGATGAATGTACAACTGTGTAATGGTACTGTGAACAACCGAATGTACGATTTGTTTTGTATGACTGCGTGGTATGTGAATATATCTCAATAAAATGAATATTAAAAAAAAAAGTGCATTCTAAATGGTTTCCCCAAGAATTACATACAGAGGGTTCCTCTGCATTCTTCTGCAGTCCTGGTTTAGTAACTTTTCATTGCTGTGGCGTATGTGTATTTTCAGGGCTCAGCCAAAGGTTCTACCCTTGGGAAAACACAATGACTTGGAGGGAGCAAAAGTTATCAACTGATAAACTGCAGAACAATAAAGCCTGTAAACCCTCACTGTGCAAAGTCTCCTGCTCTCTTCACTCCTATGAGGGACAATGCCATCATGTTAATGTTTTTTTTTTTCAGTGACTTATTCCACTCCCATCATTAGCTGTATGATATCCAAGTAAAATTGGCTATAAATAAAAAGATGAGGGGAACAGGAGGAAGGCTGAAGAGCCCCAGTGCAGATCTTGACTGAAGTAATATTTATTCATGGTAAATGCCAACATTTTCCTTCAGAGAATAAAAGGTTGATTAAAAGAAGGTTTTCTAGGGTAGAATCCTTTTAGCCCTCGGCATCCCTGCCAGGCAGAGGGTGCCGGTGGGAGACACCAGATGCCACAAAAAACTTGTAAATTCCTTTAAAAAAATCATGCCCTTCCACGGCACAGTGGAGACAGAGAGCAGACAGTAAAAGGAAGAAAGGGAGAAAAAAGGTTGAAGAATAAACAAGAGTATTGGGGGTGGGAAAGAGCAGAAGGAGAGAGGGAAAATTGCTGTTTGCAGTAGAAAGCCACGGGACCCTGGGCACCGCTGAGGAACTGCAGGGTGACGGGATGAGCACCTTTCACGTGTGTGTGTGATGCTTTAGTGCAAACATAAAACGTATGTCAACATAAAACCAAAAATCCTACGGATGCCATCCCTCCTGGTAAATCTACTCAACATTTCGTAGTTAACTTAGGTTACAAATTTCAAAATCTGCACCACTGCATACTTAAGCTAGAAACTGAACTATAATACTGGCTTCCATATATCCTGTGAACTACTATGGTCAATAATTTCTTTCTCATAAGGACCACTATCTAGTGATCCCTCTCTTATTTTGGTGATTTCTGGGTTTTACTATTTGTTCAAAGTGGTAATATGAACATCTTCCCTTAAGGAAATGTATTCTGACTCTACTACCAAATTAATTTAGAAAAAAAATTCTTCTTTCTAATTTACCATGTTCAAGAGTCTATACTAGAATTCAGTGAGATTTTTCTCACTTGTTTAGTATTCCAATTTGATATATAACTGAACTCTACACTAGAGGATGACCTGCCAGTTGGTTTACATTTAGATGCTATTTTAGTTTTTACCAGGTGATGGAATAAAATCGTGTCAACACTTTATTAATAAAGATGAAGTGATCTTTATTCTCTATTTAGCTGTTTGACTGAAAGAGGGGAAAATGGATGTTTGCAATGTTTTGGTTTGGATGAACCTTTTTTTGGCAGTACTTTAAAACCTCATCTAGTGATGAAAGTTTAACTATACAATCATACCGTGAACAGTTGATTGTACACCATGGATGATTGTATGGTTTGTGAATATATTTCAATAAAACTGAATTTAATTTAAAAAAATCCATGGAAATGCATTAGACAAAACAGTGAACTCTAAGTTAAACCGTGTACTGTAGTTAATAGTACAATGATTAAAACATGCTATCATCAATTGTAACAAATGTTCACACCAATGCAAGGGGTTAATAATTGGGTGGTATATGGGAATTCTATTTTTATGCATCATTGTTCTGTAAACCCACAATTTCTCTAATAAAGAAAAGATAAATTAAAAGGGAAAAAGAAAAAAATCTCATCTATTAGGTTCTCTCTGAAATGGCTTCACAGGTGCTCGACCAGCTAGTCAATTATTTTAACATTTTAATCTGCTTTTATTAAATAGTAATATATACTAAATGCAAGGATCCTTAGCAAAACATCAGCAAATCAAGTTGAACAATATATAAAAAGATAATATGTTATGACTACATTGGGTTTATGCTAGGAATGCAATGTTAGTTTACCATTCAAAAACAAATCAATATAATTCAATATATTAAGAAACTAAAAGAGAAATACATACAAGAATCTCAATAGATGCCAAAAACACATCTGACAAAATTCAACACCCATTCATAATAAATACTTCCAGCAAAATAGAAATAGAAGGGACTTCTTCAACCTCATAAAAATGATCTATTAAAAATTTAACAGCTAACATCATACTTAATGGTGAAATATTGAATACTTTTCCTCTACAATGGGGAACAAGGTAAGGATGACCACTCTCACCACTTATATTCAATTGGTGGTCCTACTCAGTGCAATAAGGCAATACAAATGAATAAAACACATGCAGATTGAGAAGAAATGGGAAAAAACTACAGGTAGCATAACTGTTTAAGTAGAAAATATTTAAAAATCTAAAAAATAATTATTAGAACAAATAAGTGAATTTTGTAAGTTGGTAAGATACAAGATGAACATACAGAAATCAGTGGTTAACAATTCTTTGAAATTTGCTAACTACTTGTTAAATCGCACTTGGGAAGTTATCACTTTTACATATAATGTTATATTCTACAATAAAAAATATGATTATAAAAAATCAGTGTTACTTGTTTACATTAGCAACAAACTATTGGAAAATAAAATTAAATAATAATTCCACTTACAGCATCAAAAACAGAAAATATTCAGGAATAAGCTTTTAAAAGATGTGCAAACCTCTCCACTGAAATCTGCAAGATGATGCTGAGAGAAATTAAGATTAAATACTTGGGAAAACATACCATATTCTTGGATCAGAGACTTAGTATAGTTATCAATTTTCCCAACTGGTCATAAATTCAAAGGAACTTCTATCATAATCCCATCAAGACTATCTTTGGCAAAAATGACTAAGCTGATTCAAAAATGCATATGGAAATTAAAAGGATCTAGAATATCTGAAGCAACCTTGAAAAAGAGGATCAAAGTTAAAGGACTTCAGTACTCGACTTTAAACTTAGTATAAAATTACATTAATGAACACAGTGTATACTAGCATAAGAATATATAAATAGATCAATGGAACGAATAAACAGAATAATAATGTTCTATAAAATATCGACCTACACTTATATAGTCATTTGCTTTCAGACAGAGATGCCAAAATAATTCAATGGGAAAAAGAAAGTCTTCCCAACAAATGGTGCTGGAAACAACCAGAGATCTATATAGGAAAAAGTGAATCTCACCATACACAAAAATTAATCTAAGATGGATTATAGATCTAAATGTAAAAGACCAAACTACAAAGCTCCTAAAAGAAGACATAAGAGAATATCTTCACAGTCTAAGGGTAGAAAAGATTTCTGACTGCATAAAGCAATAACCATAAAATTTTAAAATGATAAATCAGTTTTCATCAAAATGAAAACTGTTCACCAAAAAAAACTCTAAAAAAAGAAGAGGCAAGCAAGGAAAATCTCACTGAATTCTAGTATAGACTCTTGAACATGGTAAATTAGAAAGAAGAAATTTTTTTCAATGGGAAAAAATATTTGCAAACATCTATCCAACAAAGCACTTGTATACAGAACATATAAAAATTTCCTACTACTCAATAATAAACCAGCAAACAGCCCAATTAAAAAACTGGGCAAAAATTTGACCAGTCACTTCACAAAAGAAGATATAGAATGGCCAGTGATTACATGAAAAAGTGCTCAACATCATTAGTCTTTCGGGATTTGCAAAATAAAACCACAATGAGATACCACTATATGCCCATCAGAATGGCTATAATTAAAAAGTTTGACAACAGTAAATTCTAGCAAAAATGTGGAGCAACTAGAACTCTGAAACATTGCTGATGGGAGTGTAAATTCATAGAACCACTTCGGAAAAAGTTGACACTTTCTCATAAAACTAAGCATACACCTACCATATGACTCAGCAATCCCACTTTTAGGTTCAGATCTCCAGGAAATGAAACATGTCCATGAGAAGACATGTACAAGAATGTTTCACAACAACTTTATTCATAATATTCATAAACCGGAAACAACCTAAATGTCCATCAGCAGGAGACTGGGTAAACAAACTGGGTACATTCATACACTGGCATACTACTCAACAATTAAAAGAAATGAACTACAAAACATAAAACAACGTGGATGAATCTCAAAACCATTAAACTGAGTGAAAGAAGCCTTACACTTCTTTATATACATAGGATATTATTCAATTCATATGAAGTCTTAGAACTGGCAAAACTTATCTGTGATGAAAAAAATAGAACAATGGTTGACTCTTAGGATAGGGGTGGAAATTGACAGAGAAGAGTATGGGGATATTTTGGGGGCAATGGAAATGTTCCATATCTTTATAGGTGTTTGAGTTACAGGGTGTTATGCATTTGTCAAAACTCATTGATGGTGCATTTAAGATTTGTACATTACTCTATAATGGAATATTGAACTCTATTAATGATATGCATGCTGAAGTGCTTAGGAGTGAAGGTCACTGATGTTTGCAAGTCACTTTGAAATGCATCAAAGATAAGAAGGACTAATGGATGGATAGATGAATAGATATGTGATAAAGCATAAACATGTTGAAAATTCTAGAATTAGGTGGTGGGTACATGGGTGATCAATGTATAATTCAAGTTTTTATGTTTGAAAAATTTCATAATAAAATATTTAAAGAAAAAGAACAACATGCTGCATTTGTCATCTGTGATAGACTATACTCCTGGGCCTTCACAAATAGTTACCAATAATTTGCATATATTAGTGCTCCACGGAGAATCTGACTGGTTAGCCAGACGGAGTTCATTAAGCATGAAAACACTCTCAGAACTTATTTTCACTAAAGATGGGTGTTTTAATTTTTATATGTCTTCTGAGGGTCTTTGCTAGTACATTGCTAAATATCTCACCTTTTCAATTTAGGAATAAATATTGAGGGGTCTTTTATTTATAGTACAGAATCCACCTTCAATAGTCAACAATATGAGCAAGTACTTTATTACAAAGAGCTGAGTTTTGAGCTGTAAGTCTTGCAATCAACTGGTAAGGGACCTAACTCTCAGCAAGAGATATACCACACCATGGGAGCAAGTTCTACCTTTAGGTTAGTTGGACAGTCAGCTCCATGAGGGTAAGAACTTTATCTTACTCATTAATTCATTACTGTATACCCAGTGCTAACACAGTTCCTTGCACATGGTAGGCAATCAGTATATCTTTACTGTATTGAATTGACTTATTGGAGGTGAGAAAAGCTGTGTGATGTCCACCATAAGCTAAAGTCAGGACAATATAGTTCAGCCCACTAGGGCTCTCAAATGCTTCCATAATACATTATTAAACATCCTCAAACACTTGGTCAAATAATGAGGGTGTTCTAGGAAGCTAGTGGACAGGCCCTTATAATCCAATTGGGAAACTTAAAATATAATTCTACTTTAAAGTCAGGAGTAGCCAAGTATGGTCTTCGACTGACCATTCTTAATTGTATCTCATATGGCTCTGACTTTATCTGCTGATCTGTTCCTCTATTAATTCCAGCTCTCTTCAGGGTCACACATAGGAGCTAAAGTGAGAAGGATAAGGTGTAGAGTGGTCCTTACTGTTGGGTGGGTACTGCCAAGTAGCAGCCATCATGCCTAGGTTGGGGTAGGGGTAGGCAGTGCTCCCAAAATACAGGCTTAGGACTGGACACCAGGAAAGCTGAAGGAAGGTTAGCAGTGCAAAATAGGAGAATGTGATATGATACGAAATGAAATGATATGATATGAAATGACATGACATAACATGATATAATAGCATACAATATAATATCGATCTGTTTAAGGCTTTAAAATATTTTCAGTTATTTATATGATCCTCAGAGATACCTTCCCGGCCTACCTTTTGGCCTAGAACCCACAGGTGAGGAAAAGAGGGAGATGGATGTGGCAGCCAAAGACAGCATCTGCCCATGATGAATGGGAAATCCCAGAGTTCAAAGTCCTCATGAAGTGGATGGGAAGTGACAAGGATTGTCACGGAAGCAGGGCCCTTCACAGGGCAGCTCGTGGTGGAGGTTTCTCCACAGCGGGTGTCAGTAGGAGCTCCGGGCTTGGAGGACGCCATTTCAGAAAAGTCTGTAATAATGTGACTCCTAAAAAATAAATCACAGTAACTCTTTCCTGGCAAAGCTAACTGCCTGTAACTTCTTCTTGACACATGGGACACAAACAACCAAAATAAGTGACTTAGAGAAACGCCTTTAAATAACTGTCTTCTGCATTTCTTTATCTGAGATTCCACTCTCCCTGGCATTCTGTATATGCCACAAGAAACGATGGTAGACCGGCAGAGTTTCTTCCAGAATTTCTTTGTTTTTCCCCAGAGAAATAGACCCAAATGTATTTTTCTCACTTTCCTATTGTTGAGGAGAAAAAGAGAGTCTGCATTACTGTGGAAATGCTTTAAGCATTTATTAAAGATGTCAGATTGCATTAGGAGCCTCGGGGCAGAATGGGCATAAGGATGGTTTTTGAGAAAATACAAGGTGATAATGAGAGTGAGCACTCATAGAAACCACATCTCAATATGCCTCACATTATGGAGAGTGTGCTCCATCTCCTGCTTAGCCATTAACATTTATAGAATGTAGAATTTATGGAATCAGAGAACTTGTAGCAAAACAGTGAATTTGTACAGTATCAGAGGTACACTAGGGGAAACCATCAGGAGGTTTAAGAATCTTATTATGAAGTAAGAACTCCTTTTGTGTAGGGGGAGAATACACATACATACATACATACCTATATACATATAAATATACATGTATATATACAAAATATTCATATATTCATATTTATATTTATATACCATTGTAATTTAATCCACTTAGCCCTCCCTCCCAAGAGTGGAATATATATGTTTTGAAACAAAAAGTATAATTGACTAGGTTTTAAAAAATTACCCAACTTAAACAAAATCCAGAACAAGTTTTGAAAGCTATACTTAAAGGTAAGATGACAAAAATCCTATTTACATTGGATTGAAAAGTATTGACATACTGACCCAAAACATTGTTTGCAAGAAGCAGCTCCAGGAGACTACTTTGCTGATATCCCTGCCCTCACCCCACAAACAGGAGCTCACCTGAGAATACTTCCCACTCCCACCAAGGATGGTCTAGAGGATGGTTAGTCATTCAGTCCTTAGAGATCCTCTAAGTAAAGACACTCCACCGACCTAGGCCATGTAATTTTAATTGCCTCTAGGAGTACTTTCACAGAATTACAGTTTCATATCATGCTCTTGGTTTTTATTATGAGTTGATATAAGAACCAACCTGACCAAGATCATTTCTGCATCTTTAATAAAATTGTTATGAAAACACTGTTTATTTTGTCACCTACCAGCTCTTTTTATAGAGAGCCATGTGACAAATTCTAATTACTTAAGACTTGGAAGTTTCTCCTGAAAAAAAAAAGGTGATTCCCTTTAATAGAAAATCATTGTGAATTCTTCTTTGCCTTAGAATTTATTTTAGGTAAAGACTTTAATTTTTCTTTTCTATTTAAAAATGGATTTTATTTTTATTAAGGAATACACA
This sequence comes from Choloepus didactylus, assembly GCF_015220235.1. NCBI lineage: Eukaryota > Metazoa > Chordata > Mammalia > Pilosa > Megalonychidae > Choloepus > Choloepus didactylus. The sequence continues at coordinate 90,698,679 of NC_051311.1, forward strand.
CACACACACGTATACAAATGACAAAATCAATGACACGGGCTTAATGAAAAAGAGCAGTACCCTGCCCCACCCCTCCACAGCCCCCAGAATTTCACCCATTTGATCTAGTCTCTCCTTCCCGACTCCAAGTAGTTGGATATTGGACCTTCTGAATTAATCCTATAATTTTCCTATTTTTTGTCTTTCTTGTTCCCCTATCTCCCAACCCTCCTCATGAATTTTCTATTATTATTATCATGATTTTATTTGCCAAGGGCTCTTGCTCTGATTACTCCTTTTGCATAGCATGCTCTTTTTGTTTCATGGATGTTATTATCTTTTAGCTATCTGAGGAAAGCAATTATAATATTATTTGAAATAGTCTTATAGCCCCTGTACTATCTCTATTTCTTTAGTATTCCATAGTTCTGGTTTTGTTTTGTTCTTTCTTTTTCATATAGAAGGATTTTTTTTCCCCAAATGTCTGCTTATCTTATGCTGCCGATTTTTAGTTAAAAAGAAGGCACTCAAAAACTGACTGAGAGCTTCAGTGTGTTATGATAGGGCGGAGTTTGCCAACTCAATGGGATTCATTGTCGGGAAATGAGGAAGCAAATCAGAAATGTTTTTATATGGAGTCCCCAAGTTTCAGAATTGGCAGTTATTTCCCTCTGACTATTTAATTTTCTAAGAGAAAAATACACTAATATGCTGGCTTTTGAGGGGTGAGGCATGCAATCATCTGTTTGCTATGTTTAAAGACTGAGATAAAAGAACAGGGTTGGGAGAGTCCCATTGTTTTAAATGCAGACTTTTTAGTCTCACCATCCTCTTGATTTTAGTCCATGGCCTGTCCCTTACATTAGCTGGTGCATCACATCCTGAGCCTTTCCGTGATTCTACAGGGTAAATCAGCTTTTTTTCTCTCTCATTAGTATCCATTCTACAGACACTTAGATGTCTGGGTTCTGCCTTCTATCATCTGAAAATATGTTGAAATCATTAATCTATTGAAGCAGTCTTTCTAGTTATTTTTTCTTTTTTCTTTTGAGGGTATCAGAATTACACTATTTTTATTCCTGCATCGCCCTTTTACTGGGGTTTCAGGAGGAAGAGGAGATAAATATGTGTGTTTGTACTGCCGTGTTTAACTGGTTTCTTACTTAAGTCTTTAGAAAACCTAGAGCTAGTTTTGCAGTTTCACTGCAGTAGTTAAACCTAGCCTAGATGTTTTTCTCTTGTAATCATTTTACACCTGCTTTATGAAATCCTTGTTTTAATTCTCTTAGTGTAGTGTATTACATCAAGTTTAAGATTAGAAAATTACAAGACAATATTATCCTCTGAACCACTAAGAAAGAAAAAACATACACTGCCAATTAACCTGTGAAACTTTGCTAAAATGCTATTAACATTAGTATGCACACTGATTCCAGACAGGTAAAAATAAGAAAGAAGATGAATTCCTAAAGTTGATAAACTATGGCATCTGTCTTCTATTATTTGCTCCTCAAATCCTGTTTGGAGGCAGGTGGAATATTGATAATAAACGGGTGAATGAACCTCTACACTGCATTGCACTGTGCTTCGACAAAAATGGCAGACTGACGCACCCTTGGCACACGTGCTAGTGTCCTGAACACAAAGGGCACAGGCTCACAATCTGCTGATTTCCCGAGATGCAGGTAGCAAAAGAGCTTTCTCCTAGGACATCTGTACCTTTAACTCCCACAGCAACCACAGACTTGGCAAATGTATGCACTAAATAAAAATTTGTGGATTTAATCTTTGAGTAATTTAAATGACAAACTTACAGGAGAAAGGCTTGCTATCAACTTTTATTGGTGACCTTAAAAAAGAAGCCAAGTTAAACAATTACTCAAACTTAAGGTGTATTTTTATATTACTTAATGAGAGTAAATAAGGCACAGAACACGATGTGTACATAGAGTAGGTCAATAGTAAACTTTTGTTGAATAAACAAAATTAACTAGATCTTTCTAAAGCTACTGAAACATCAATTTGAAATGTCAAAGGGGTACTGCTGATATAAATAAAATACCTCACTTAGTTCAGTCAGATGATTCTATGGTCTTCATTCTTGTAACCTTTCATGGAGTATCCGGGTGCTACATGGAGGACTTTCATAAGGCTAGTTGATATATTATGGAATTCAGGACCAGGTTCTGGTCTCAGCTGAAAGCTAACCAGCCTTGTGACCTGGGGTGAAGGCTACAGCTCAGGCTCCTCATCTATAAAAGGAAGGAATTGGATTAAGTAAGTTCCTAGGGTCCTTCCAGCTTTTAACATTGATTCTTTAAATCTAAGATGACCCTACATAAAAGGAAGTCATGAGACCTAACTGAGAGGAGCTCCCTTACTGGGTTTCCATCCAATCCTGATGTGCTCTACCCTTGAGGAAGCCTCAAGGAGAGAGCTTCACATCCTGCAAGGATGCCTTCCCATATTAACAGTGATGGGAAAGCCTCCGGTTTTGATGATATCCTTTCCATGAAATCATTTCCATGAAATGGGTCTATCAAATAAAAAAACAACAATAATGGTTTTTAGGTGACTGTATGATATTTAGCTAATAACAAGGACTGGGTTTAAACCAGAACAACATAATTTAATTGGTGGTATTACATAATCACACCTCTGACCACTGAATTGTAAGAAAGGGTTAAGTTTAGCTTTCACATAAAGGCAATGTGGAATAGGGAGAATGGAAACTAGACAAGACTGGCTCAAGCTGGCTCTGTGGTTAAAGGGAAGAAAAGGGCCCCTGACATAAGCCTAGAGTTGGCGCCAGCTCCTTATATGGGTGAAAACAAGCAATAATTGGTGTCACTGGAATGTAAAGGAATGTAAGGTACAATCAAAGGCGGGAACTCTCGGGAGAAATTTAAACTAGTTACCTCTCTAGGATAAGGCTGTACAATTTAAATCCCAAAGGCGGGCTAGTTAGCTCTCTTGGATAAGCTGTAATCTCTCCCAGCCAATGGAGAAACAGGGGAGGGACCTGCGTGTTAGGCTTAAGGCATAAATATTGCAGTGTTCTATTGTTCGGCGCGCCTGCCACATTTTTGGTTGCGTGCCCATTCTTGCAAGATTGTGAATACATTTCTTTTCTTCTTCACAATCAGATGAGCATTTATTCTCTTTCAGGTACAGCTTTCTTTCTAACAACCACTGAATCTCCCCATAATAGGGCCCTCAAGGAGTTTGCAGATAAGGAAATCTGTTGTTTCTCTGATATGACAGCCTATTTCCCACTGTTTTAAAACCTCCTAAGGACATATTCACGTGGAAAATTACCTTAATTGTCTACTGTTAGTCACAATCTATTAAGAGTAGAGACTAGATTGTCATTAATAAAACAATATAGTTTAGGAATGCAAAAATAAATTTCTCTGACACAGCCAAAGGGGAATAAAAACAATTAATTTTTATTTTTGGTAGCTTGCCATCCAACAGGAGCTTAATGACATCCTTAGAAGTACCAGCTTATAAAACAGGAGGGTCTAGATAATTCAATTTTCAGACATTGAATAGAAAGAAAATCATTAGAGAAGGTGGAAATACTTAAGCATTGATAGAAAATTAATTACATGTGGTCTTATAATGAAATGCAGTGGCTAAAAGTTTAAGAATCTGTAAACACAAAGGTTAAAGTACACAGTAGAAGCAAATTATTTTCCTCACATACATCAAAAGAACTCTAAGTAGAATCTGGGGCTTTCTTTTAGTGTCAAAAGGTGGCAAAAAAAGGAAAAAAACAAAACTTGGCATGGATTCTAAAAACGGCAGCAGCAAGTCATTAAAGCAAGACTGTTGAGTTATAAAACAAGCTTAAGGGAATTTAGTGTGTGTGGTTTGGCCACGTGTAACCCAATGCCATGGAGGAGAAAAGCAGGCAGAGAGTGTTCTCTGGGATTTGAGAGCAGTAGTTCCACTGCCACTTCATATTTATATACTAGAGAAACTGAGGCACAGGAGAAAATTATATAATTTTTCTGAATGCTTCAATAAGGAGTGTGAAGACAATAAAAAGATTTAGCTCTAATTTCCTCATCTATGAGTGTCCCATCAGCAAGATAAAAACAGAAAATCCAGTTTGTTTAAGCAGTTCTCCCACTGAATTGCCAGGGGATCTTGGAATCTTGAGTTGTTCTCATTGCTCTGTTTGATTGGAAACGATACTAATTTTTCCTGGATAATGAATCAAGTGCTTATGAATCTTGGTGATGGACTGTTTAAATCCCCGAGCAAGAATGAACTTTCTAAAACAGACACTTTAATGTGGCACTGCTACCTCCTCCCCTACCACCCCAGTCTGATGTAGATGCCACACAGCATCGTGCTACCACCACTGTCACCACACTGAATGGCAATGATGAGGGCACAGCTCTGTGAGCTTGAGGGCACACATTGGGTCTTGCTCTCTTTGTATCCCTTGCACCCAGCACATATCCTGACACATTCTCGGGGTTCATGAATGTTAATTCCATGATAGAACTGACAGATTTTTCAAAGAGGATGTTTTAAGTTTAGCTAATTAACTAAAGGAAATGCAGTTTAAATATGTGGGAAAGGTTCCAGAACCTGTGTTCCAAAGATGAAACTCTCTTCTAAGGACTTTGGTGGAACTTCCATTCTTATATTTCCAGAGGTTTTTAACAGTGAGGGTGATGGTTTGAAGCTGTATGTACTCCAGAAAAACATGTTCTTAAATTAAACCCATTCCTATGGGTGTGAACCCATCATAAATAGGACCTTTTGATGAGGTTTTTCAGTAAGGTGTGACCGACCTCAATCAGGACCATCTTAATCCAATTACTGGAGTACTTTATAAACAGAATTAATTCAGACATGAGAGAGAGAAAGCCACAGGAAGCAAGAAGCTGAAATCAATGAAACCCAGAAGAGAGGGAAAGACCAGCAGATGCCACCATGGGCCTTACCATGTGGCAGAGGAGCAAGGATCACTGGCAGGCAGTCTTTAGGAAGAAAATATCACCCCGATGTTGCCTTGATTTGGACATTTTCCAGGTCTCAAAATCATGAGTGAATAAATTCCCATTGCTTAAGTGAACCATTTCATGGTATTTGCTTAGGCAGCCTAGGAAACTAAAACAGTGAGCAATCCTGGATTGACCCAAAATGGATTATAAAACATTTTAACTCTGATTTGAAGAAATCTCCACTGGTGGGTATCCTTGGTCTTGACTGAAGGTAAACTACAGAATCAACAAGACAGGCAGGTCCAAAATTTTCAAATATTCTTAGAAAGGAGAACTATTCAAGCCTGTCTCACTTGTTCTGTCTGTGATGGACTCTGATCCAATAAGTGGAAAGTGTCCCCCCACCCAGTTTCTGGAATGCTAGATATTTCTCTGTGAAGGAGAGGCCAGTTCACAGATGAGGCAAAAATCATGTGCTGCTGCTCTAAGTCAGTAGCCAGCTGAGGACCTATACCTGAATCTAAGTCTTTGGCTTTGGTTAAAATATAGTTGGCATTAGAACAAAGAAGGCTTAAGGTCATATTTTCACATCAGTGAGAATTAAGAACGACAGAACAAATTTAGATCCAGGAAGGTGGGAACTCAGGTGAAGCTGGGGGAAGAAGGGGCCAGAATACAGAGAGGAGAAAAAGACTAAAACAAACTCAACTGTTAGTTCTTAATTAATACACACACTTCTCTAAAATGTTGGCTCTTCGTGAACACACACAAACACACATACTCACACACACTGACAGCAGTTTAAATCATTAGCATAATATAGATGTAATCTGTGCACTGTCAGCTTCAATGAAATTATCCTCTCCTGGGACATAAGCACTTGCAGAGAAGAGGGCATATTGTCTCCTTCATTCCTTACCCGAGCATCCTGTCCCCTACCTCACACAGCTATTCTGCTATCATTACCTACTGGGGTGGGTTCAAAATTGGAACAACCACTCTGGCCCTTTACTTGCTAAATATTGGCCCAGCTTCAATGGCTCCTTCCTTCCTGGTGCCCAGAAGTTCTCAGTGGAACATTCTGCCCCTTTCCCCTCAATTGGCCTCAGAAGGGGCCACTGGGCATGATCTCATGCCTTCCCCAAACTTATGTACAACCAACCCATCTTGGCATGCAGCCTCAAGTTTCAAAGATGAAGAGGGTTAAGTTCAATATCTTCACCAGTGCTTTTGACCACATCTCCAGTAAATCTAGAACCCTATTTTGTCAGCCATTTCCTCTTCCCTCTCCATATCTACAATCGTTACCACTTCTCTGACTCTTATCTCTCCACTGGCTCTGCTTCCCTCTAGTTATGATTCATCTTTCTCATCCTCTTCTCATCCAAACTCTCAAATACACCCTTACTTCTCATTTCCTTCCAACTGTTTGTGCATATGTCCATTGTACCCTCACTTTTCCCCACTCTACTAAAAATCATCCTGCATTGGCTTGCAAAATCTACTGGGTTTCTTCCAGTCCTTAAAATTCCAGAGCTCTCTTTTGAAATTCAAATTGGTGATGATGTTTTCCTTCCTAAAATGCTCTACTTCTTTGGATTTCATGGTGTCCTGGTTTTTCTCACTCCTTTCTAACTGTTCATTTTCCATATCTTTTTTCTAGATCTTCCTCCTCTGCTTGCTCTCTGTTTCAGTTTGCAAAAGCTACCAGATGCAATATATCAGAATTGGGTTGGCTTTTAACAATAGGGATTTATTAAGTTACAAGTAACAATTATAAGGCTATGAAAATGTCCAAATTAAGGCATCAAGAAGAGGATACCTTCTCTGAAGAAAGGCTGATGGCATCTAGGGTTCCTCTGTCAGATGGTATCTGCTGGTCCTTTGCCCCTGGGTTTCATTGCTTTCAGCTTCTGATACCAGTGGCTTTCTCTTTGAGCATCTATGGGTTCTCTCTTAGCATCTCCAGGGCGTTTCTCTCTCTCGGCTCTCTCCAAATATCTCTGCCTTTTATCCTCTCATAAAGAACTCCAGTAAAGGATTAAGACCCTCCTTGAATGGGCTGGGTCACATTTCAATTGAAACAGCCTAATCAAAAGGTTCCACCCACAATAGACCTGTACCCACAAGAATGACTTAAAAGAACATGATCTTTTCTTGGATACACAACAGCCCCAAACCAGCACATTCTCTAAATGTGGGTTTCTCCCAGAGTTGCATTCTCTCCCTACTTTTACCATTCTGTAAAATCTCTCTGGGTGATCTCTCCACTTAAATGTTTTTAACTGGTACTTAATTCCCTATTTTACTTCTTTAACTCCAATACTGTTTTTTTTTCTCTCTAGAACAGTAACACATACAAAATGTTACTAGTGGCAAAACCCTAAGGGAACATAAGATTGGGAAAAGTTCTTAAATTCTTAAATACATAAATACCTCCTTAAACACGCTTTAGAATGTCTAAACAAGATCCTTTATCACACGTCACTAAGAAATGTAAAGTCCTTGAAGGGGTTTTCTGAACAAAAAGATGATGGCATATACTTTTTTTTTTTTTTTTTTTTTATCATCATTTTATTGAGATACATTCACATACCACGCAGTCATACAAAACAAATTGTACTTTCGATTGTTTACAGTACCATTACATAGTTGTACATTCATCACCTAAATCAATCCCTGACACCTTCATTAGCACACACACAAAAATAACAAGAATAATAATTAGAGTGAAAAAGAGCAATTGAAGTAAAAAAGAACACTAGGTACCTTTGTCTGTTTGTTTGCTTCCCCTACTTTTCTACACATCGATCCATAAACTAGACAAAGTGGAGTTTGGTCCTTATGGCATTCCCAATCCCACTGTCACCCCTCATAAGCTACATTTTTATACAACTGTCTTCGAGATTCATGGGTTCTGGGTTGTAGTTTAATAGTTTCAGGTATCCACCACCAGCTACCCCAATTCTTTAGAACCTAAAAAAGGTTGTCTAAAGTGTGCGTAAGAGTGCCCACCAGAGTGATCTCTCGGCTCGTTTTGGAATCTCTCTGCCACTGAAGCTTATTTCATTTCCTTTCACATCCCCCTTTTGGTCAAGAAGATGTTCTCCATCCCACGATGCCGGGTCTACATTCCTCCCCGGGAGTCATATTCCACGTTGCCAGGGAGATTCACTTCCCTGGGTGTCTGATCCCACGTAGGGGGGAGGGCAGTGATTTCACCTTTCAAGTTGGCTTAGCCAGAGAGAGAGGGCCACATCTGAGCAACAAAGAGGCATTCAGGAGGAGACTCTTAGGCACAAATACAGGGAGGCCTAGCCTCTCCTTTGCAGCAACCGTCTTCCCAAGGGTAAAACTTATGGTAGAGGGCTCAACCCATCAAACCACCAGTCCCCTATGTCTGTGGTCATGTTAGCAACCATGGAGGTGGGGTAGGCGAATACCCCTGCATTCTCCACAGGCTCCTCAAGGGGGCACTACATCGTTTTGTTTTTTTTTTTTTTTTTTTCCTTGTTTGTCTTTTTTCTTTTTTTTTTTTTTTAACTTTCCCTTCTTTTTTCAAATCAACTGTATGAAAAAAAAAGTTAAAAAGAAAACAAACATACAATAAAAGAACATTTCAAAGAGACCATAGCAAGGGAGTAAGAAAAAGACAACTAACCTAAGATAACTGCTTAACTTCCAACATGTTCCTACTTTACCCCAAGAAAGTTACATACTATAGCAACATTTCAGTGAACTTGTTCCTACTACATCCATCAGAAATTAACAGACCATAGTCATTTCTGGGCATCCCCAGAACGTTAAATAGCTTATCTGTTCTTCTTGGATTATTGTTCCCCCTTCCTTAATTGCTCTCTACTGCTAGTTCCCCTACATTCTACATTATAAACCATTTGTTTTACATTTTTCAAAGTTCACATTAGTGGTAGCATATAATATTTCTCTTTTTGTGCCTGGCTTATTTCGCTCAGCATTATGTCTTCAAGGTTCATCCATGTTGTCATATGTTTCACCAGATCGTTCCTTCTTACTGCCGCGTAGTATTCCATCGTGTGTATATACCACATTTTATTTGTCCACTCATCTGTTGATGGACATTTGGGTTGTTTCCATCTCTTGGCAATTGTGAATAATGCTGCTATGAACATTGGCGTGCAGATATCTGTTCGTGTCACTGCTTTCCGATCTTCCGGGTATATCCCGAGAAGTGCAATCGCTGGATCGAATGGTAGCTCTATCTCTAGTTTTCTAAGGAACTGCCAGACTGACTTCCAGAGTGGCTGAACCATTATACAGTCCCACCAACAATGAATAAGAGTTCCAATTTCTCCACATCCCCTCCAGCATTTGTAGTTTCCTGTTTGTTTAATGGCAGCCATTCTAACCGGTGTTAGATGGTATCTCATTGTGGTCTTAATTTGCATCTCTCTAATAGCTAGTGAAGCTGAACATTTTTTCATGTGTTTCTTGGCCATTTGTATTTCCTCTTCAGAGAACTGTCTTTTCATATCTTTTGCCCATTTTATAATTGGGCTGTCTGTACTATTGTCATTGAGTTGTAGGATTTCTTTGTATATGCAAGATATCAGTCTTTTGTCAGATACATGGTTTCCAAAAATTTTTTCCCATTGAGTTGGCTGCCTCTTTACCTTTTTGAGAAATTCCTTTGAGGTGCAGAAACTTCTAAGCTTGAGGAGTTCCCATTTATCTATTTTCTCTTTTGTTGCTTGTGCTTTGGGTGTAAAGTCTAGGAAGTGGCCTCCTAATACAAGGTCTTGAAGATGTTTTCATACATTATCTTCTAGGAGTTTAATGGTACTTTCTTTTATATTGAGATCTTTGGTCCATTTTGAGTTAATTTTTGTGTAGGGGGTGAGGTAGGGGTCCTCTTTCATTCTTTTGGATATGGATATCCAACTCTCCCAGCCCCATTTGTTGAAAAGACCATTATGGCTCAGTTCGGTGACTTTGGGGGCCTTATCAAAGATCAGTCGGCCATAGATCTGAGGGTCTATCTCTGAATTCTCAATTCGATTCCATTGATCTATATGTCTATCTTTGTGCCAGTACCATGCTGTTTTGGCAACTGTGGCTTTATAATAAGCTTCAAAGTCAGGGAGTGTAAGTCCTCCCACTTCGTTTTTCTTTTTTAAAGTGTCTTTAGCAATTCGAGGCATCTTCCCTTTCCAAATAAATTTGATAACTAGCTTTTCCAAGTCTGCAAAGTAGGTTGTTGGAATTTTGATTGGGATTGCATTGAATCTGTAGATGAGTTTGGGTAGAATTGACATCTTAATGACATTTAGCCTTCCTATCCATGAACATGGAATATTTTTCCATCTTTTAAGGTCCCCTTCTATTTCTTTTAGTAGAGTTATGTAGTTTTCTTTGTATAGGTCTTTTACATCTTTGGTTAAGTTTATTCCTAGGTACTTGATTTTTTTAGTTGCTATTGAAAATGGTATCTTTTTCTTGAGTGTCTCTTCAGTTTGTTCATTTCTAGCATATAGAAACATTACTGACTTATGTGCATTAATCTTGTATCCCGCTACTTTGCTAAATTTGTTTATTAGCTCTAGTAGGTGTATCGTTGATTTCTCAGGGTTTTCTAGATATAAGATCATATCATCTGCAAACAATGACAGTTTTACTTCTTCTTTTCCAATTTGGATGCCTTTTATTTCTTTGTCTTGCCGGATTGCCCTGGCTAGCACTTCCAGCACAATGTTGAATAACAGTGGTGACAGCGGGCATCCTTGTCTTGTTCCTGATCTTAGAGGGAAGGCTTTCAGTCTCTCACCATTGAGTACTATGCTGGCTGTGGGTTTTTCATATATGCTCTTTATCATGTTGAGGAAGTTTCCTTCAATTCCTACCTTTTGAAGTGTTTTTATCAAAAAGGGATGTTGGATTTTGTCAAATGCTTTTTCAGCATCTATTGAGATGATCAATTGATTTTTCCCTTTCGAGTTTTTAATGTGTTGTAATACATTGATTGTTTTTCTTATGTTGAACCATCCTTGCATGCCTGGAATGAACCCCACTTGGTCATGGTGTATGATTTTTTTAATGTGTCTTTGGATTCGATTTGCAAGTATTTTGTTGAGGATTTTTGCATCTATATTCATTAGGGAGATTGGCCGGTAGTTTTCCTTTTTTGTAGCATCTTTGCCTGGTTTTGGTATTAGATTGATGTTAGCTTCATAAAATGAATTAGGTAGTGTTCCATTTTTTTCAATGTTTTGAAAGAGTTTGAGTAAGATTGGTGTCAGTTCTTTCTGGAAAGTTTGGTAGAATTCCCCTGTGAAGCCATCTGGCCCTGGGCATTTATTTGTGGGAAGATTTTTGATGACTGATTGGATCTCTTTGCTTGTGATGGGTTGGTTGAGGTCTTCTATTTCTTCTCTGGTCAGTCTAGGTTGTTCATATGTTTCCAGGAAATTGTCCATTTCTTCTACATTATCCAGTTTGTTGCCATACAGTTGTTCATAATATCCTCTTATAATTTTTTTAATTTCTTCAGGATCTGCAGTTATGTCACCTTTTTCATTCATTATTTTGTTTATATGGGTCTTCTCTCTTTTTGATTTTGTCAGTCTAGCTAGGGGCTTGTCAATCTTGTTGATCTTCTCAAAGAACCAACTTTTGGTGATATTTATCCTTTCTATTGTTTTTTTGTTCTCTATGTCATTTATTTCTGCTTTAATCCTTGTTATTTCTTTTCTTGTACTTGGTTTAGGATTGGTTTGCTGTTCATTTTCTAGCTTCTTCAGTTGATCCATTAGTTCTTTGATTTTGGCTCTTTCTTCCTTTTTAATATATGCGTTTAGTGCTATAAATTTCCCCCTTAGCACTGCTTTTGCTGCATCCCATAGGTTTTGGTATGTTGTGTTCTCATTTTCATTCGTCTCTATATATTTAGCAATTTCTCTTGCTATTTCTTCTTTAACCCACTGATTGTTTAGGAGTGTGTTGTTTAACCTCCAGGTATTTGTGAATTTTCTAAGTCTCTGATGGTTATTGACTTCTAATTGTATTCCATTGTGGTCAGAGAATGTGCTTTGAATAATTTCAATCTTTTTAAATTTATTGAGGCTTGTTTTATGTCCCAGCATATGATCTATTCTGGAGAAAGTTCCGTGAGCACTAGAAAAGTATGTGTATCCTGTTGATTTGGGATGTAATGTCCTGTAGATGTCTGTTAAATCTAATTCATTTATCAGATTGTTTAGGTTTTCAATTTCCTTATTGGTCTTCTGTCTGGTTGATCTATCTATAGGAGAGAGTGATGTGTTGAAGTCTCCCACAATTATTGTGGAAACATCAATTGCTTCCTTTAGTTTTGCCAATGTTTCTCTCATGTATTTTGTGGCACCTTGATTGGGTGCATAGACATTTACGATTGTTATTTCTTCTTGCTGAATTGCCCCTTTTATTAGTATGTAGTGGCCTTCTTTGTCTCTCAAAACATCCCTGCATTTGAAGTCTATTTTATCTGAGATTAATATTGCTACACCTGCTTTCTTTTGGCTGTAGCTTGCATGAAATATTTTTTTCCAACCTTTCACTTTCAGTTTCTTTGTGTCCCTGTGTCTAAGATGAGTCTCTTGTATGCAACATATTGATGGTTCATTTTTTTGATCCATTCTGCGAATCTATATCTTTTAATTGGGGAGTTTAATCCATTTACATTCAACGTTAAAACCGTGAAGGCATTTCTTGAATCGGCCATCTTATCCTTTGGATTATGTTTGCCATATTTTTCCCTCTCTCTATTAATATCCTTTATTGTACCCATACCGAATCTCTTTAGTACTGAACCTTTCTCCAAGTCTCTCTGTCCTGTCTTTGTTTCTCTGTCTGTAGGGCTCCCTTTAGTATCTCCAGTAGGGCAGGTCTCTTGTTAGCAAATTCTCTCAGCATTTCTTTGTCTGTGAAAAATTTAAGCTCTCCCTCAAATTTGAAGGAGAGCTTTGCTGGATAAAGTATTCTTGGCTGGAAATTCCTCTCACTCAGAATTTTAAATATATCGTGCCACTGCCTTCTCGCCTCCATGGTGGCTGCTGAGTAGTCACTACTTAGTCTTATGCTGTTTCCTTTGTATGTGGTGAATTGCTTTTCTCTTGCTGCTTTCAGAACTTGCTCCTTCTCTTCTATGTTTGACAGTGTGATCAGTATATGTCTCGGAGTGGGTTTTTTTGGATTTATTCTATTTGGAGTTCGCTGAGCATTTATGATTTGTGTATTTATGTTGTTTAGAAGATTTGGGAAGTTTTCCCCAACAATTTCTTTGAATACTCTTCCTAGACCTTTACCCTTTTCTTCCCCTTCTGGGACACCAATGAGTCTTATATTCGGACGTTTCATATTATCTATCATATCCCTGAGGTCCATTTCGAGTTTTTCAATTTTTTTCCCCATTCTTTCTTTTATGTTTTCATTTTCCATTCTGTCATCTTCCAGGTCACTGATTCGTTGTTCAACTTCCTCTAGTCTTGTACTATGAGTGTCCAGAATCTTTTTAATTTGGTCAACAGTTTCTTTAATTTCCATAAGATCATCCATTTTTTTATTTAGTCTTGCAATGTCTTCTTTATGCTCTTCTAGGGTCTTCTTGATTTCCTTCATATCCCGTAGTAGGGTCTCATTGTTCATCTTTAGTTCTTTGAGTAGCTGCTCTAGGTGTGTCTCTTCTGGTCTTTTGATTTGGGTGCTTGGGCTTGGGTTATCCATATCGTCTGGTTTTTTCATATGCTTTATAATTTTCTGTTGTTTTTGGCCTCGTGGCATTTGCTGACCTTGATAGGGTTCTTTTAGGGTTTGTAGACCAGTTGAAGTCCTTATCTCTAATTTATCAGATCTACAGCTTCGTGGAGTACACTTTCTCTAACTAACCAGCAGGTGGCGTCCACGAGACACCTGTTCTCCACAAGCCAGATCTCCCCTGCTTAGCCTTTTTGGTGAGTGGGGGAGTGAGTCTTGTGGGGCCCAATTGGTGTCCCAAGCTTGCGTGTGTAGTTGGTGTTGCCTGCCCTGTATGTGGGGCGTGTTTCTGGGCAGTCGGGGAGGGGGGGTGGCCCTAACAATCAAATCTCCCTGATGATCCTAGAGTTTTAAAGCTACTGCAATAGTCTAATCCTTCAGTTCAGTCCTGCCACAGTTTGTCTCTGCCACTGACCCACAAGTCTTTGGTGTTGGCGTATGGCTCCTGAGACTTGCAAGTGGGCCCCTCTTCCAGGCTGTGCACCCCGGGTCCTCTGTTGAGGGATGACTGTGCTATGTCGCAGGTGAGTGCCGTCCCCCCAGGGCAGTTCTGGGCTGCTGGGCTGTGTTGGGAGGCTCCCAGTCTGCTCAAATGATGGCTGAATGGGGCTCTGTTAATTCACACTGCTCCCCCTTCCCAGCTCTGGGACATTCAGCTGAGGTTGCAGGGAAGGCTAATGTCCACGCCCAGTTTTGTGGTGTGTGCCTGTTATTTGAAGCACTTCCGTCACACTGGGTTGTCTGGGGCAGCTCTGGGCTATGGGGCTGGCGATGGGCAGGAGTGTTTCCTGTCCACCAGGATGGTGGCTGTGAGCGGACACCCCCCTTTTCTTGGGAAGTTGTGTTGTTTAGTGAATTTTCTCAGCCACTGGATTATTGCCTTTTGTCTCAGAGCTCTCTTAGTTCTGCTCTTGACTTGACGTGCCCAAATTTCAATTCTTTGAAGCTTTCTGTATTGAGCTTCTTAGAGTAATTGTTTTAGAAAAAGCAAAAAGGATTTAAAAAAAAAAAAAATAAAATAAAAAAAAACGGCCCTCCTCAGAGATCTAATGGGTTATTGAAATGCTAATAGACAAAGCAACCAGGGCCATTAAGGAAAAGTGCCCAGGGCAGAGAGATCAGCCTTGCTTCGGGATTTGCATATGCGCCTCAAGGCCTGATCTCCGCCCTTCCCCTTTCTGTGTTCACCAGAACTCCAAAAATCCTCTGCTTTTATTTTGGAGTTTTTCGTGTTGTTTTTTTTCTATGCCTGTCTCCTCTCTGCTGGGCTGGCTGCTCTCAGAGTCTCTGGTGTCTGGCCTCAGTCTATCTATGGTTGGAGTTTGAATCAGTAGAATGAGTTTCCGGTAAGAGCAGCCACTGCAATTCTCCCTTCTCCTTCCTGGAGCTGACAGCCCCTCCTCCCCCGGGACTGAGCCTGGCAGGGAGGGGCGCGGGTCCCCTGGCCGCAAAAACTTACAGATTTCGCTGATCTCAGCAGTTCCACGTTTTCATGAGTGTTGTATGAAGTATGCCCAAAGACAGATTGCTCTGTGGTGTCCAGTCCACGCAGTTCCTGGCTTTTTACCTACTTTCCTGGAGGAGTAACTAAAACATACAGCTCACCAGTCTGCCATCTTGCCCCGCCTCCGATGGCATATACTTTTATGTTAAGTGTGTTTTGCTCTATTCTAACTCTCTGAAAATTAATAATCCACTAATGATATTGTGGGGCTCTTATGTTCCTTATCCAGCTCAGCTGTTTCCTGTTGCTGTCCCCTAACACATGAGGATGTGCACTGATGGACTGACAGGATATGTTTCTTTTCAATTAGAGGCGAAACAATGGTGTTCTGAGTGGACAATCTAACCATCTCTCATAGATGGATTTTCTTTGGTTGACAATAATGAGTTGTGAATATAATCAGAAGACTCACTTGATATGATGCTCAGATTATTGGAAATTTCTACAATTTCTTAATCTTGCTGGGACTTTTCATAGTCACCTGTTTCTTGAGTCCACTTGCACTGATTTGGACATAATCAAGAGCTCTGATTTAGTGGTAAATATGCTTAAGCTATGACACAATAATCATTTATTCCAAATGCCAATCATTCCATTCTCTGCCTCTTGTGGATGAGTATCATCTCATCGACACCAACATTACAGTGGAATACTGCTCCTTTTTAACAAAAGATAAAAGAGACGGTTTAGATGGGGAATTCGTAATGGGAAGAGGAGCATGCCACAAGCTGCTATACATCACAAAGCACTGTGAGCAGAACAAGTCATGGTGTTGAGAGAGCAGGGGACTGTCACCCATTCATCTCCTTTTTATCAGCAAGTACCACTGAGATGAGCTTGCTGAAGGAAGACCAAAAGAGTAATAGGCTTCTTCCATCCCATACAGGGGATTTTTGCTGTTAGGAGGACAGGGCTATTCATCGACTTTGAAGTAGGTGTGAATGTGGCTGAGAATGAGTGAAAAGAATTTCCAAAGGGAGCAAACGCTTAAGTGGATAAATGATCACATACTAGTTGGTATTTCATTTATGTCTCAGTTACCTAAATTCATCTATGTACCAACTTAATAGCCAGTCACCACCAGCACATTATTTATTTAACATTTTTCTTTAAATCAACTCGTACTTCTTCCCTAAATGAATTGATTTAAAAAGGAAATGCTGTACTATCTTTAATGGAAAACCAGTATCAATTCCTATAAATATAAGGTAACTGTTAATGTAAATACAATGAAAATAAAACATCTAATTCTAGCTAAATTTTGTGGTTGGCAAAGGCTGTGCCTGAATAGGCCTTTTCTTTCTATTTAAAATGGAATGGGCTAATGTTAGGGTAACTTTCAAAAGACACACTAGCACTAAAATGACACTTCCTTCTTCTCATAAATAACAGGATTGAAAGATAATTGAAGAAGTATCTTTCCCATTATATGATTCAATGTTATTCAATATGGTCCCATAATACTTAAATGCTGTAATACCAATAGCGACATTTCAGACTTAGAGAAAAACTGATTTACTTACAATCCCTATACAAGATTAACCCTTCAAAGAGCACATTAGGAATTTTCTGCTATTATGAGGCAACTATTTGGTAGAGTAGCTACAGAACAGTTTTTGTTCCTTTGCAAGATTATCAAGCAGATATGCAACACAGATCATATTTTTCAAAGACAGATGGAAAAAATTCTTCTGTGGCACTGGGTTATTTAGCAATTGTTGGACAACTTTAGTATGAATGTCCCCAGTGTCTGAAGACAAATTCTCCCCCAAAAGCTTGATTTTTTTCACCCTAAATTAAATTCATAAAGCTATAAAATTCTTCCTCTTTTGAAGTAAAATATTCATTCCTTTGAACTAGAACAGACTCAGTCACTCACCTGACCTAAACCCACATTTTTCTCTTGCTTCCAAAGCCACATCTCCAAAAGGTGGACCATGGATGAGCCTAAAATTGTAGTTGTAGGTTATTTATAAAATGCAAGCTCTTGTTTTGTTTTCATAAGAAAATACAAATTCAAATCTGTGTGGAAAATACTTGAAAATACCAACACATTTTTTGATCTGGCACACTTGCCTTCTGAAAACTCAGAAGGCAACGGAATCACTCTAAACACTGCATTTTAAGACAGACAGACAGAAGAATATCCATCAAACTGCTCAGAGTGGTTACACTTAGGGAGTAAGATGGAGAAGGGTTTTTTTTTATTCTATTTATATATTGTTTAATTTTTCAAAATAACAAAAATGTATGATCATAATAAGGAAAAGTATAAATATACATTTAAAAAGAATATTTCTACCCAAATGCAGAGGGGAATCACCAGGATGGCAAAGATTCTGAAGACCATTCCCCTGAGGGATGGCTGAGTGTGTGAGAATGCTTAGCCTCGAGAAGACTTTGTAGTCTGCAAACACCTACAGGGATGCCGGGGGCGGGGATGGGGTGGGGGGGGGAGGGATGTGGGGTATGTATATGACATTTATTTGGTGGTTATTCTGAAGACAGAATTCATAGAAATAGGTGGAAATAACAGGGAAGCAGATTTTTGTCTCAATTCAAGGAGCATTTTTCTCTAACCTGAGTCACCCATTGGTGGCGTCAGCTTCCTTCAAAAAGAATGAGATCCTTTTCAGTAGTGTTCAAGAAAAGGCTTGGGAACCTGTTGCCAGGGACATCAGGGAAGAGACGGCTGTGCTGTGAGGAAGAGAAGGATGGAGGATGGAGGAGCATTAAGGCTCCTTCCAAATGGAAGATTCTCTGATTTATGCTGAAATATAGAAGTTTATTCCCCACTTCATCTGTTTTAGCTTTCTCCTTGTTAAAGCAGATACTATGCAATGGGTTGGCTTAAACAAGTGGAGTTTATGGGCTCACGGTTTTGAAGCTAAGAGAAAGTACAAATCAAGGTATCATCAAGGCGATGCTTTCTTCCCAAACACTGGTGTTCCACGGCTGCATGCCAGCAGTCCTTGGTCCCGGGCTCCTCTGCACTTGGCAATGCACATGGTGGCCACTCCTGGCCTCTCCCTTCTCTTGCAGGTCTGTTGATGCAGCTTCTGGCTGATCCCTCTGTCACTTTTTTTCTCTATGTGGCCTTCCCTATAAGGCCTTTACTAATAGGATTAAGACCCATCCTGGACCACACCTGACATGAAGTTTCCTCATCAAAAGGTCCTTTTTACAAGGGTGCACGCCCCCATTACAGGAATAAAGTAAGTTTAAGAACATGTTTCTCTGGGGTACACAGCTCCCATGTACCACCACATCATCCTTTGCCCTTGACTGAAGACCGAAAAAGTCAAAAAGCAGAGGAAAAAGTTTGGTTTGGTGGAGGAATTCTTTATGGTCTCTTCACTGAATGAAATCACAAATGCTTAATTTTTCAGGGCCTTTTATTCTACGGTCTGAAGTAAATACTTCAGGCCATCAAGTAAAAATGAGAAGCATGAACTACTGACATCATAAACCATTTAGGGTGAAGTTGCTAAAAGAGTTCAAAAGAGGTTTTTAACACTGAGGCAAGATGAACTTAAGCAGAGTGTGAAATATAATCAAATTAACATTTTAATTCAGACGCTATTCTTATACACATTTGCTGGGCTCTCCAAAAGAGCTCTTTTAACCAGGTGAATACTAAGGGCAGGATTTTGGAGTGATGTGAAATGCCTGATTTGCTACAATATAAGAACAGCCAATATTCCAGAATGATTATCAGAAAAAAAAAATAATTATTTAGGTAGGGTGTATACTTAGGTATATGAGTGCATAAGAAAGCAGGATAGAGCTCACTAGTTACACTGATGACAATAGAGACAATGCATGTGTTAGGTATCCATTCTAAGATAAAAAGGGACAGGTACTAGTAATAAATTCACTTCAACTAGAGCATCTGACCATTTACCAAGGAGACTGAAGTTCAAGAAAATTTGCTCCATTTTTTTTGGTAACATAATAAAAAATGCAAATCATGCTTTGAAGTCTAAGTTCTGATCTGTATCCAGGCCCACCTCACATACTGGCTGAGTAGACGGTGGTGGTGTTGAGGACGCAGCCAGCAGAGCTCCTGTAATTCCACTGTAGAAAGTCATTCTTTTGGCCAAAGCACTTCTGTATATGTAAGTCACCCAAGGAAAGGCTGATATGTGTACCGTCTCAGCCAAAGTGTGGTGCCACCATGAGGGCTGTAGCAATGCTGATGACTGCTGATCACGTGGCAGGGCCGACAAAAGCAAGGGAAAAGTGGAAATGGAAAGGCTTCAATCAATCAACATTGATTGGATATTTACTCTGCAATGACAAATTTCACCCACCCCGCAATTTTCCAGCGGCTGGTGGAAAGCCTAGCTTTCATAACATAGAAACAGTATAATTTAATTTAAGCCAGCACTTTAAAATGTATAAGAGTGAATGTATGTTGGAGAAATTACCATTTTCATATAAGACATTAATGCTCCAAAATGCAATGAGTCATGTCTCTAAAAGCAAATATTTGTGATACTCATGGGCTTGTTTTAACATTATCCTTGAAGATAATCAGGAACTATCTTCGGTATAGAATAGTGGTTGAGAATATAGTCTCTGCTGTCAGATCTGGGTTTGAATCTCATTTCCATTATTTATGTGAGCTGGGGCAAGTTGCTCAATTTTACTAAACGCAAGTTTTGTATTATGTACACAGGGGAAACAGCAACATCTACCTTACAGGGCTTCTGTAAGAATTAAATAACATAATATCCAGAATTAAGCATCATGCCTGGCACATAATAAACCCTCAACAAATGATAGCCATTATGATTAGTGTAGCATTTATAATTGTTGCCATTAAGAGATGATGGAACAAAAAAGTGTAGCCAACTATGTGCAGTTCTTTCCACCTTTCCCATGAAAGTGAGAATATTTTTAGTTTGAAGTTGAAATGGCATTCATTCATTTAAATATATTTATTAAGTACCAGCTAGATGCTGTTGATTCAAAGATGGATAAGACATTTCCCTGCACTCATGTTACTCACAGTCTGGTTACAGGTACCACCATAAAACAAATACTTGCAGGACATTATCATGGATTCTACACTAGAGGTAAATATAACTGACAATGAGAAGGAAGGTAAGAACACAGAAAGACTTCATGCTCTGATTCTTTGCACTTCAATCACTATATTGTCTATATTTGGCCATCTTTTCAGGGCCGTAACATAACAGATGAGTTGAAGAACATAGCTTAACAAAAAGATGGTATTAGAGGCTTTGAATCCTCTAATGAAGACTGATCACCAAATCTGTTAATTCTTAGGGGGATGTTATTTTGTTTTTCCTAAAAACATATTTATGTTAGCCTACCACCTTTATATAAGTTCAATATATGCTTCAATATTCAGTCAATATAGACCTTCTTTTCCCATTAATTCACATTATTCAAAACGAGCCTCTTGGATTCTTATTAACATTATGTTATTTTTACATCCCAAAGAACAATGAAACATGGGAAATTTAATAGCAATCTGAGGGCCTGATTCAAAAGTTTAGTTATTGCTTTGCAATGCTTTAGGAGACTAATCCTTGTTTCCTCTGCCCCTGGGAGAGACAACTAGTATGTTCTTTGGGAGGCAAGAATCTGTACCACATCATGGGTGGTAGGAGAACCAGGAAAGCCACCAATGGGCAATGTGATTTTCAGCATGGCAGACGGGCCACAATCGGGTTAGATCTCACCAGAGAGAGACTGTGCAGACACTACAAGATCAGAGGGTAAAGCTAGGTTGGGCTGCAGATGTCAGGCCTGGAATAATACCAAGAACGATGGACTGGAAGTGAGCTGACCTGAGCCCTAGTCTTAACTGTGCAACAAATGCATTATGTGACCTTGGCTAAGTCATTTAGTATTCACTAGCCTTGGTGTTCTCTGCTGAAGAATTTCCCATCTCTTCTATAAGTACTGAGTACTTACCATAAGCTAAGTACTAAGGTACAAAGAACAGGACAAAATCTCTGCCCTCAAGGAGCTCCCAGTCTTGTGAGGAAGATGAGCAAAACATTAAGTACCATCAGCACAAGAGGACAAGTGCCACAAGATATTGATGCTTAACCTGGACTGCACTTCAGAATCACCTTGGGAGTTCCACCCCACATCTACCAAGTCAGTTGCTCTTCGTGGTGCCTGAATCTGAATAATATGAAAATTCTGCTCAGGTCAATCTCAGGTACATACCTGTTAGAAGTTCTATATCTCCAGGATCCATAAGATCTCAAAGAAGGGGTATGGGGACTAAAGAGGAGGGTAATTTTAACAAGTGTATTAGACTCACTTTCTCAGGTCCATTCTACCTCTGAGAACTTACAGAAGAGCAAATCACAGCTCCCGGAGGAAGCCATGGTTGGTGCCCAGAGATTAACAGACAGCAACAGATATGCATCTGGGTCCAGGGCTCAGAGAGAGAGGAGGGAAAGTATCACAGGTTTGGAAGAGGTAGGGGGTCCACAAGACAATGCAGCTGGGCATGGCCACTGGCTCTATAGCAGAGCTTTCTCTGTGCTGAAGGCACATCCTCTACAGAATGAGGCAGGGATCAGCAGGAGAAGGGAGGGCTGTACCTGGCCTTTTGGGACATCTTCACAGCACAAACTAAAAAGAAAGAAGGCTTTCTTCCTCTACTCTGCCCCACCTCCCCACCAGCCCCAGTCTCCTCCTTGGGTTTGTCTCTCCGACAAAATGGCTTTCTTATTCTGAATAAAAGGATTCTATACCCTCCCCAAAAGAGGAATGGACAAATAAAGCCTTATGACCAGAAGAATGACTTGGTTTGTTTGGACCCTAAAGCTTGTCCAAGTCCTCATTTGATCCACAGATGTAGGCAAAGGGCCCACACACCAGCTTTGGCGATGTCAGTACAATCGAAGAGAAGAATACAAAATAAGTCCACAAATCTTTAGATGTGGGTATAACCAAGGTGAATGAAATCTACATTGTCACTCTTGAAGAAGCCTCCATCAAGTTAGTGGCATCTATTGAGAATGGCTGATTTATTTAGGGAGTACAACATGTTGCTATGGTCAAGCATTGCCCTATTGCTTACATGGGTTTTTGGATATACCGACTGAGGAGAAATCATTGAATTAATTGTTACAGGAAATAGTCTTTTAAGATATGGATGGCCTCTCAATCATTGGTAATAGCTTTGGAAACTTTGCTTTCACAAAAGTTAAGTGAAAGACTGTACCATCTAAAAACTTAGTTTGATATAAAGCTGACACTATTCTGTATGCAAAATATAGAAAATGTATTGCTGCCTGAGAAGAAACTACGCAAATGAAACCAAGTTTGCCAAGAGTTACAACAGTCATTGGGGAAGACTGACATGAGAGACTGTGAGGAATGAGCCCTCATTGGAGAAGAAAACCCTAACAGAAGTTCAAGGAGAAATTTTAGGTTCATTTGAAAGATTTTAACATTTTATCCTTATGAAGTACCTCATGCAACATAGATATGAAATGGAGAACTGCACTTAAGAGATAATGTTTTCAATTTGTGTGTGGATAAACAGAGAAATAAATTCCCTGAGGGGAACTGGTTCAATCACATGTCGTGTTTCCACAGAATATGTTTATCTTTTTATCTTTTTTAAAAATCGTAATTAATTCTCATTAAGTGAGATGCACAACTGATGTGATTTCATCACTAGGGAAGCAAAGCCATGATTTCCAAGGCTGTCAATAATTAGCGGGAAAGAGATAAGAATAAGGCTGCAGGTCTATGTAGCGGCCTTCTCCATATCCGTCAGTTTTAATAAGATAAGCAACCTTGGTTCTTAGTTGGAACTTTGGTTCTTAATTGGAAATCTTTCACTGTTGCTCCTTAATAAAGAAAGCTGAAAACCTTGTATAATATCTATTATTCACAACCCAATTTATAAACAC
The DNA here is from genome assembly GCF_015220235.1 of Choloepus didactylus. Lineage (NCBI taxonomy): Eukaryota > Metazoa > Chordata > Mammalia > Pilosa > Megalonychidae > Choloepus > Choloepus didactylus. The sequence goes on from NC_051311.1 coordinate 90,721,808, forward strand.
AAACAATACGACTTCCCACAAGAATTTGGGGTATTTTTATTTCTACCTCTTCTCCAGATTTGGAAGCTGAAGGTGAGTGAAGGTGGAAGGTATAGGAAGAAGGAAGGTTTTGAGTCACTAAACTGATTAAACTTTCCTTCCAATTCTTGCCCCCATTTGGCTCTTCTAGCTGAAAATACTTTTCCCTTCTGGTGAATGGATGGCTTAACAGTGCGCCATGCTTACCGGCACTGTCATATATTGTCACAGACATCACTCAACAGGGGTGAGCCCAAATGCACCTATTCACTTACAGTATAAAAGCTACTAAAATGGAAGATTTTTTTTTAAAAGTCTCCTGTACCTGTATATTCTCAGTTTCTGTATAAAAGTCACCAATTATCATAGTTTCTGATGAATTGAGATTAGACATAACCATGACTACACTTGCCCCAGAATCGATCCTCTGGAGTGACAGATCACATGGCAAGATTTGGGGGAATTATATATAGACACTCAGAAAGATAAAGTGTGGTACCACTTATGCAAGTGCAGGGAAACTTGAGAAACAAAAAGAGGATTACTTGTTACCCAATCAGATAAAGCGCATATGAATGCTGAAAGAGCCAGGCAATAAATATGTAACCCACATTTTAACTGAGTATTTTTTTAAGATTTAAACATTCAGAAAGCTTTAATTTCTCCTTACCCATTTCCTGTCAATTCCTTCTCTTCTCTCTTAACTTCTCTTAACTTCTCTTTTAACTTCTCTTCTCTCTTAACCTCCTGGACAAACTTATTTTGGACAAGGTGGACCAATGTAACTAAAAGGTCTGTTTAGTTCTTTCCTTAAATGCATCTTCTTAGAGAGTGCTCAGGTAAATAGCAGCATTTCGTCTTATGTATTATTCTCTTAAATGCATTATTTAAAACACAGAGCTTTTAAATAGGAAGTAGACTCAAATTTATACTCTTTTGAAGGGCTTTAGTTTCTTTCAAGATGTCTGTGAGCCCAACTCTGAATAAAATGATCTCCACAGGACTTCATGCATTTCAGTACATCTGTCATCTCATATGCTTGATCACCTAGGTGATTTCAAAGAGTTCTTTGTACTTTCTAAAGTCTACCAGTCAACTATAATTTTAACTCATTAACATTATTTTCTATCGATGAGGAATTAAGCCATTTGCAAAATGACTTTCTACACCAATCCAGGCCACACATGATTATTTAATTTTCCAGGTTCACAAGATTCCCTCACTGACTTCATTCAATTTATATTTCATTATCACTAGCGGAGAGTTGTTGCTAATGGGAGGAGTGAGCGTGGGTAATTCACATTCCTGCAGCCACACCTGAGCCTCTCTTTGTCTGTTCCTCTAGGCCAACACCGAAAGGAAGATGGTGTTTTCCTCCCCAGTCTCACCCATACCACAGGAATCCTGGAACACTTTTCTCTGATACAAGGCAGGTGTCATGTGCTTTAGAACCAGAGAGCCCAGCAGTTGTTCTGTTATTTCAAGGCCAACCTTCCCATCCTCAGCTCCCTCCTGCTGCCCTCTGAGGTGGACTGGCACACACTCACATGGGATTGCCTGGTCACAAGGTAAGAGAGCCTGTGGAAAGACATTCAGGAGAAGGCATTTCTCTATGTCCAAATTTGACTGTTATGTTTCTTTCTCATATAAAAATCTAAATTTTTATTTATGTGACCATATTTTATGAGATTAAGATGAGTTCATGATAGTATTCAAATATCTTTGTATCTTTTGTAACAACCAGCTTTATATTTTATACAGCACAGGCCCTCAATGAATATTTATTGAATGGAATGAAAGAGAACTGAAGGTCATTAGTTCCTAATGCTGGCTCTTTTACGTATCCTAGTGGCATATTTTACAATGCAAGGAAGGATTTTCTAAAAGTGGTACTGCTACATCAAGGATTATTGAGTACGGGCTATGACGAGCAAGGCTGTGACCCTACCTTAGGCCTCCAAACAGCAATCAGTAGATGTAGGGGCAGAGTTTTCATTATGCAGGAGTAACAGGCACAGGTTTTACGTTAGAGATATAGCTTGTAAATCCTGATTTTATCAAGTGTGTGACCTTGGGCAGGTTTTTTAATCTCTCTATTCTTCAGTTTTCTCTTTTATAAAACAATAGTGGTTGCATCATAGGTTGTTGAGAGGACCAAATGAGATATCACATGTGTTTAGTATAATGCTTAGCATGTAATAAGCACACACCACATGGTAGCTATTGCTACCACTGCTGAGTATTTTCTATGGAAGGAAGATCAGTTATTACAACTCCATTTGCCTAACAATCATTAAGTCCTTGACTTAATGCCAATTTTAACATTTCTGCTTAGCCAGCTGATTTCTGAATTCACATTTATTGAGTTTTACACTTAGAATGCTATACTTGAAGGAGATAAAACATATCCTAGGATCTTTCAATGAGATTGTTAGCTTACAATTCAATTAGCTGCCTTGCAAGATGTAGGACTTGTTGGTAAATATTGTAAATCATCCAAAATGCATGAGGAAAATACAATATTAATGAAAATAATTATAATATTATTATAATCCAATTCATTGATGAAGACAAGAACACGGAATCAACTGAGGTTGATAAGAGCATACCAAAAAAACAAAAACACCCAAAACCAAAAACCCCCAAAAACAGAGCCCTTCCACCAAAAATATTAAGCTGTTTGTCAAAATGAAAGAGACATAGATGATTTGTTTTAAGATTGACGGACAACATAAAGCAGCATGCAAAAGATCATTGATTCTTTATTGACAAACTGTCATCAGCCAAAAAAAGTCACATCATGAAGAATCTTAGGTGTCATATGGAAATGATCTAGGGACAGAGAAATCACAAAGAAACACTGAGAGAAAGAATAAACCACAACGGGTCCACAATCCATAATAATTCACATTCATATAGCCAATACCTGAGTCTCCAGTCTAGCCAGACACTAGTTATTAGGAAAGGAAGATTTTTTTCCCAAGTCTGGACTAATTAAGTTCCACTGTTTACCTCTCAGCATGAAATGTCAATAATAGATGGGATGTTAGTATGGCAACAGAGGGGACTTCATTTTTTGTAGGATGTGAAGTGATCTCAATATTCTGTGGTTTTAATTTGTAAATCAAGGCTCATGAGGAGGGTGCTTTAAATCAACAAAAGAAAAGTTAAACTGTAAAAGATAAATGAGAACAAGATGATTTTAAACTGCTTGCATTTGAGATTCATGTTCCTAAATTCACTGGAGTTAGAGGCAGTATAATATCCAACCAGGAGATTCAGGGTTAAAAAATTTCTGGAAAATGATCAGAGATTTGGGAAGTGTCAAGGGGCCTCAAGTCATTCCCTCCTTTCCAAGTTAGGCCACACAAAATAAAGTCCTAACTCTGTCTAGGTTGAGGACGTTGGATCCTTTATAACATTATCAACATAGACAGGAAGGTAGCGGAGAGGAGTAGAGGAGAATAGCGGAGAACATATTTTTATGTCTTACAGTACAGTTTCCGTAGGCTGCCTTCTGCCCTGAGTTATTAATCTGAAGGCCAAACTCTGGCTTCAGTTGAATGTGAAATGTTCTTTCTCTCGGGCAAGGATATTGCAAAACATTTATAAAAAAAGGTCTGGATGCTTCTTTTAGATTAAGGATTGAAAAAACATAGTAGAAAGGTGCAGTGTACTAAGCTGGCAGTGTGGTGAGATACCTAACAACAAAGAAACCCAATGTATAAATAATCATAATACAAATTAGGCAGCAAAGTGCTTTATGGATATTAACCCATTGAATCTTCAAAATAACCCTGTAAGACATGTACCATTCAATCCTCATTTAAAGAGAGAAAATTGAAGCAGAGAAAGGGTAAGTATCATTTCCAAGGCTACATAGCTAACAAAAGGCAGCCTCATGATCTGAACACATGAGCTGACTTCCTACTTAGTATTTCCAGATTACAAAAAGGGGAAAATTAGGAGATAGCAGTTTTCTTCATTGGATTCATTAGATTACAACCAACAAGATTAAAACATATTACACTTAAAAATATTTCAATTTTAAAAACTACATATATACAAATTTCATGATTAATTACCAAGGACTAATGTATGGATTAATTACAGAGGCTATATGTACGTCCTTAGAAATGGCCAAGAACTGCATTTTTCCTTTTAAGGTTTCAACTCTGATTCAGAGTCCCATGGCATGATTCAAGAGATGGTAATTTCCAGAGCTGATTATTCTAAGGGGAAAAAGGGATGCCGTCCCTTCCCATTCTTATCCCATCCCCAGCAAACTTGAATCTTCCTCACAGGATGCAGAAAAACCCTAGTCAGGCCAGAAGATCCTAAATGACCCAAACATGGATAGGGTGCCGCCTGGGCCTCCTTTAAAATCCACCAAGCCCTAATCGGGAGAAAATTGCTGCAGCAGTGAGTCAGAACGCAACCATGCCTTACCCTGAGCTGTACATGGTCCTGATCTCTGCCTGAACCCAGCCACTTGGCCCGGGTCTTGATAAAGTGTTTATTGACGCAATCTTGGTTACTTGGTTCACGCCTTGCTCACTTGTTTGCTGCCTAATGATTCTTTCCTGCTTCTGTGGACTACCTTAAAGCCTGTGGTCTCTATGACCTATGTATGGTCTAGACAGGGTTTTACAGTTTGGAAAACTAATTGTTGCACAGGGAAGTGAAGCAACTTTCCCAAGGCATATAACCAGTAGCTATTTAGGTAGCTATATAGCTAGTAGCCTAGCTGGGATTCAATCCAGAAATGGTAGTGGCAGAACCGATGCTTTTAACCTCCACATTTAACCATCTCCTTGAAAAAATAAATTGCTCCTCTCTAAGAGTCAACAAAGCTTAAGGTAGTAGTTCACGTAAGCAAGCAGGAGGTGCCAGGCCATGAAACTGGAAGTGTTGGAGAGGAGACAGCAGCTGATAAACAGAGCACATCCCTGAAATAAGCAGATGGCCAGAGGGCCAAGTCACTAAGAAGAAAAAAATCTCTTCTTGGAGACTGACATGCTTCAAAAGAAGTTTGTCTTCTTGTTCTCACACACTTCCTTGGGGGGACTATCCAGTTTTCCCCCTGATTATTCATTTTCCATTTATTTTTATTTCTGAGAATCACCAATTACCTCTAATTTAAATAGGACTGGCCAAGTTTAGGTTAATCTTTTTGAGTTGTTTTGTTATGGTTTCTTACGTTGCCAGCATCACTGTAACTAGTATCACTATTAACACTACAATAGATAATACAGTAGTGGCATCTGTGAACAAACTTGATTCTGCAGTGAAGGTACCTTGACAACATGACTGAGGTCATACTGAGCAAAATCAGTCTACAGGACCAGGGTCGGCAAAGTGGGTGTACAAATTAGGCGAAGGCTCATGTTCCTAAGAAGACCACTGCCCCGCTCCCTGCAGACCAATCTTTGCACACAGATCTTCTTTGCAAACACCGACCATACCTGAGAAATAGAAGCTAACAGAGAGCTATTCAAGGTAAGATTTACAAGGACTGGAAGCATGCCAGCATCATTCAAACAGAAAGAAAAATTTCCCAAGAAAGGAAGAAATGCAAATCCAGCGCTCCCGTATCTCAAAGAAATAAAGCCTGTTTAAAGCCTATTTTGATGACAAAACTACAAAACATCTGTCTTCCCCTGGGCCAACCTAATCGGTGTTTTCCAAAATACTCCCAAACATGAATGAGTGGGGGTGTGGGGACTAGGCCGAGGTTGGGGGCCACTCACCTCATTCAAGTCTATTAAGAAATGTTCCGATTAGCGCGTCGTGTCATGCAGTCTGTTGAAAAGGTCAAGGTCTATAGCTGAGCTAAATATAATTGTATGAGAGAGAGCTAGGAGAGCTCTGGAAAATTTTGAGAGGCTTTCATACTGTTTGGAAGATAAGAGCATTTTTTTTTAAGGGATTTCATTCTTTATGTGTGTGTGATTGGAAAAAAAAAGAAGAATCAAGGACAACTGTAACTTCTTATAAGAACAGCTTTATAAAAAGAAATTTAAAATAATTCCTCATTGTTTGAAAAATAATGCAATGTTCCTCTATTCTATCTTTCCTCTAAGCAACAAATCATTTTCACAGGTTTAAATAGAACTGATAATCCTAATTATTTTGTGAGAGTAGAGGTCAGGGTGACCTTCCTAACACATATAGCCCATGGGATACTCTTAAAATACCTGTGGAATAAAGTCCCCAGATCCTTTGCCATAAATCAAGGCTGTCTCTTTTCTGTTCGATGATTGTGTCCAGCTTCCTTTTCCACTGTTTCCCTACCACCACCTATTCTGTGACCCTTCAAGTGACCAGTGATGTACTTACGTGCCTTCGGACAGAATGTCCCTTCCCACATTGCCTGCAGATTCTTCCTCACCCTTGAACTGTTATCTCCCCAGACTGCCCCTTCACTTTGGCCTCCACTGTACCTTTTACAGGCATAGGATATAACACTTTATATATTTATCATAATTATTGGTTAACATATCTGACCTCCCCTCCAGGCTGTAAGCTCTAAGAGGGCTGGGCCCTGTCTTTTTTCATTGTGTCCTCAGTGCCCACCCAGTGCCTGGTAACATAGTAATTTGACATATAAATAATCAAGGCCCCCAGATAGATACCAAACAGAAGTGAAGCAAAAATTCCCCCAATGTACAACAGACATCCTTAGAAGATTACTCAAATCTGCTTTAATTTTTCTTCTCTAACCTCATCTCTTCCTTCCCTTTATCCAACAATTATAAAGTAAAACCAGTAATGCCCTGTTCTAGTTTGCAGCAACACATTCATCATTTCTGCTCAAGGCCTCATCAGAAGTAGCTTCAGAGACCATAGTTCCACAAACAGGCTCTTCAAAGCAGTTTAGGCCTTTTCTATCAAGTTCCTCACAATTCTTCCAGAACCTTCCCCTCATCCATTTAAAAAGCCGTTCCAACATGTTTGGTATTTGCAAACTCAGCAGAACCAGTATCCCACTCCTGGTACCAAAATCTGTTCTAGTTTGCTAATGCTGCTGGAATGCAGAACATCAGAAATGGATTGGCTTTTATAAAAGGGGGTTTATTTGGTTACACAGTTACAGTCTTAAGGCCATAAAATGTCCAAGGTAATACATCAACAATTGGGTACCTTCACTGGAGGATGGCCAATGATGTTTAGAAAACCTCTGTTAGCTGGGAAGGCACATGGCTGGTGACTGCTCAAGAGTTCGGTTTTCAAAATGGCTTTCCCCAGGAAGTTTCTCTCTAGGCTGCAGTTCCTCAAAAATGTCACTCTTAGTTGCTCTTGGGATGTTTGTCCTCTCTGAGCTTCTCCAGAGCAAGAGTCTGCTTTCAATAGCTGTCTTCAAACTGTTTCTCATCTGCAGCTACTCTCTCAGCTTCTGTGCATTCTTCAAAGTGTCCCTCTTGGCTGTAGCAAGCTTGCTCCTTCTGTCTGAGCTTATATAGTGCTCCAATAATTTAATTCAGACCCACGCTGAATGGATGAGGCAACACCTCCATGGAAATTATCCAACCAAAGTCTACAACCCAATCAACACCAATACATTTCCTGCCCACAGACTGCATCAAAGATAATGGCGTTTTGGGGGACATACTACATCCAAACCAGCACATGCACCTTCAGGGGTCCCACCACCGCAACACATATTTGAGTAGGGGAAGCACATACCAAATATGTGTATATATATATATATATATATATATATATATATATATATATGTAATCGCACATTGGGTGGGGAACCAAAAAGATTGCAACCTGAAAAAATATTAGGCTAGTGACTCTTCTATCCTATTTTAATCAATTCTGATTATCTGTGCAAAGCAATAATAATGACCATGTACCTGTCACAGAAGAATGATACAAACCTTTCTAGCTCCATTTTATAACATTTTAACTGGCAGGAGACTGAGACTTCACTTGCACAAGGTCATTCTTATCAAGTCTCTTCAGATCTTCCAGACCACAGTTCCTACTCATTCCCTGACACTGAGCTGAGCTCAGGGACATAAAATCATGCCCAGTCCTCCTTCCAGCACTTCAACCTTATGTAGGGGTTGAAAATACTTTCTGGAGGTTCACTACCTGGTTTCAAGTCCTAACTCCACCACATGCTAGCTGTGCAACCCAGGGCACTTAGTTAATCTCTCTGTGCTTGAATGTCCTCATCTGTAAAATGGGAATCATAACAGTACTCACTTCACAGCAGTACTGTGCAAGGATTAAATGAGCTAAATATACAAAATGCATAGAACAGTGCATGCTCATAGTAAGTACTAGAAATTATTTGCTATTATTCTCTCTCCTGATCCAGAATCTGCAACAGCACACCCTAATTATGGCATCATGTGTGGACTTCCACATTACTTTTTTTTTTTTAATTTTATTTTGAAATAAATTCAAAGTTACAGGAACAGTTGCAAAAACAATACAAACCCCATACACAGCATACCCTGACCCCCCTCCCCTGATACCCTGATCCGCAACTTTAACATGCTGTCACACTGTCATTTCTTTCTTTCCCTCCCTATCATCCATCATCTATTGCTCTGTCTTCTGAACATATGACAGCAAGCTGCACACATCCTTGAACAAACACTATAATTCACATATACAATTCCCATGAACAAGAACATTCTTTTATGTAATCCCATTAAGCACAGCTAAGAAGTTAAAAAATTCAACATTGATACAAAGCTTACATTCTATATTTCCTTTTTTTTTTTCCTTATGTCCCAACTGTGTCCCTTTGAGCCTCCTGTCCTCCATCCTCAGATCCCATCCAGGATCATCCTTGGCATTCAATTGTCATCTATTTAGACTGTCTTTTTTTTTTTCAATTGTGGAAACATACATACAGCCTAAATCTTCCCATTCCACTCCCTCCCTAGCATTCCATTAGTGGGATTAATCACATTTAGAATGTTGTAATGTTATCATCTTCCATTACTAGAAATTTCCCTTCACTTCAAACAGCAACCCTCCACTCATTTCTTAACTCCTCATTGCCCCTTCCCCCACTTCTCATAACCCATACTCTACTTTTCATCTCTATGGTCATATTCTCTGATAATTTCTTTGTGTTTATTGTGGGGCTTAAATTTAACCTCTTAAATCCATAACAATCTTGGTTTTCTTTGATACCAACTTAACTTCAATAGGACCCCTAAACTATTTTCCTATACTCCTCCATTCCCCCGCCTTTATATAGTTCTTGTCAAAAATTACATATTTTATATTGAGTCCAAAACCACTGATTTGTCATTAGAGTTTGTGTATTTTATATCCTGTAGGAAGTAAATAGTGGAGTTATAAATAAAAAATTATTGACTTCTATTTGTATTCCATTATGGTCAGAGAATGTGCTTTGAATATATTCAATTGTTTTTTTTTTTAATTTATTGAGGCTTGTTTTATGTCCCAGCATATGGTCTATTCTGGAGAAAGATCTGTGATCACTTGAGAAAAATGTGTGTCCTGGTGATTTGGGATGTAAGGTTCTATATATGTCTGTTAAAATTCTCTATATCTCTCTCTCCTTTCTTTGTTTCTCTGTCAGTAGGGCTCCCTTTAGTATCTAAAGTAGGGCAGGTCTTTTATTGGCAAAATCTCTCAGCATTTGTTTGTCTGTGAAGAATTCAAGCTCTCCCTCAAATTTGAAGGAGAGTTTTGCTGGATAAAGTATTCTTGGTTGGAAATTTTTCTCTCTCAGAATTTTAAATATGTCACCCCACTGCCTTCTCGCCTCCATGGTGGCCGCTGAGTAGTCACTACTTAGTCTTATGTTGTTTCCTTTGCATGTGGTGAATTGCTTTTCTCTTGCTGCTTTCAGAACTTGCTCCTTCTCTTCAGTATTTGACAGTCTGATCAGAACATGTCTTGCAGTGGGTTTATTTGGATTTATTCTATTTGGAGTTCGCTGGGCATTTATGCTTTGTGTATTTATACTGTGTTGAAGGTTTGGAAAGTTTTTAATTTGGCCAATAGTTTCTTTTATTTCCATAAGATCTTCTAGTTTTTTATTTACTCTTGCAATTTCTTCTTTATGTTCTTCTAGGGTCTTCTTTATGTTCTTTATATCTGGGCCATGTTCTTCTTCATGTCCTTTATATCCTGTGCCATGCTCTCATTCTTTGACTGTAGTCCTTTGATTAATTGCGCCAAGTACTGTGTCTCCTCCAATCGTTTGATTTGGGTGTTTGGGATTGGGTTCTCCATATCATCTGGTTTTAGCAAATGCTTTAAGATTTTCTGTTGTTTTTGGCCTCTTGGCATTTGCTTTGCTTGATAGCTGTGATCTTCCAGGACCTCTGCTGAGGGAAGGCTGTGCTACGTCACAAGTGTGCACCTTCCCTCAAGGGAAGCCATGCAGGGGCACTTCCAGCCTGATGCAAAAATGGCTGAATGGAGCATCTCAACCCTCCCCTTTTCACACAGCTCTGCCTTCCCAGCTCTGGGACAACTAGCTGTGGTTGCACCCAAGGCCACTGTCCATGGCCGATATTGTGGTGTGTGGGGTGCCGTGGGATACACTCCCCGTCAGACTGGGTTTCCTGGTGTGATTCTGGGCTGTGGGTACGGTCCCAGGCAGGAGTGTCGCCAGCACGCCGGGAAGCCGGCTGCAAGGGGTGCAGTTTCTTTCTCCTTTTGGCTCTCCCCCTGTCCCTCTGGCCCCGGGACAATCAGCAGCAGGTGTGGGGAGGGCTATCCTCCACGCCAGAAACTGAGGCATTGGCTACAGCCCGCTCCTGCAGTGCTTCACTGCACGGTTCTCACTGCTGTATCTGCAGCAGCTCCCAGGTTTTTTGTTTTTTGTTTTTTTTCAAAAGAACTAATCTGTCTCCAAATGCCAACCCGCAGTTTCCCCACACCGCAGCACGGCCGTGGGACTTTCAGCTGGCTTACTCACTCATTTCAGAATGCAGACTCCCAGTTTCACCACGTGCACAGTCCCTGTGGTTTTAGCAGACCTTGTCCAGCTGGTGCATCGCTGGAAGTGGTATTCTGGGTCACTTTCTGGTTTTTATCTAGTATTTTTCACAGAGGTGTTTTTTTGCCCTGTCTCACCTAGCAGCCATCTTAGGTTCTCCTCCACATTACTTTTTAAATCTTTTTTTTTTTTTGTCATTTATTCCTTTTTCCGCCCATTCACTAGGTTCCCTCAATATTCTCTTCACAGATCTTATTAATTCCCATCTCAACCTATAGATGTCCCCTCTCTCCACAAGTCTAAATACTGGATTCTTCGAAGTATCTCCCAAATGTCCTGACTCTGAAATTCTGCTTTCAGAATCCCTTAAGGACTAACTATACAACTCTATCAGCATTTAAAAGAAATGTGCTGATCTACAGTCTAATTGTTTTGTGTTAGCAGCCAGACTGTAGGATCCTTGAAGGCAGGAACAAAAATGCTGCCTCAGTTCCCCCCAGGGTGGTTCACAGTCTGTGGTTAGTACTTACATGCTGATGCTTTATGTCTCTCTCACAGAAAGACACTGAAAAGGGGTGTGACGCATCTCATTCCTTCTTCCACTCATCTGGGCTGGTTAACCAGAACAAGCCTGGGCGAGCCATATGCCTCCTGCAGGGTTTCCTAGTGAAAAACTTACGGCAGGTATTTTTCTCCAGCAGTCAGTTACAGATCAAGTGCTTAATTTAAAAAATCACCAGTTTTTTTTAAAAACAGTTTGGGAAATATGTATAGATTATACATATTTATATTTGCTTGGACTCTCCATTCACTACTTTTCCTCTCTTACTTTCACCTTATTTAACACAGAACTATTTATATGCATACGCTCTCTCACATACATACAACTGGAGAACAAATGTTTACAATCAAGCAAGAAATCAAGACTAACTGAGAGGAAAACTGCATTAATTATTTGAAAGAGAATTTTATGGGTAAAAGAATATTGGTTTCTGACATTTTGGTTCATAGTCAGTTTAAATATAGGATGAAAATACTACTTAAGGTAAAATAGCACCTTTAAAATGTAAAGAGCTTTTCATCTTCAGGTGTTCTTCACGTCTTGTTTGCCTAGATGCACGCTTTATTATTTCTGAAAAATCACGTTATAATAGGCTCACTTTTTCCAGACTTGGAATAGCTAGGATTTAATTTGTACTTGCTGATATTTACCATGAGTGCAAGACAAAGTTTTTTTTTCCTAAAATTTTGAAACTTTTGCTGGTTGTCATATTACTTTTCATTAGAGATATATGATATAAATAAGGCCTAAAATATTCCTTCCACAAGCTTCTCTGATCCCTGGAACTTGGAAGGGTATAAATCTCTATTTCCTCATGTCTTTTCCTCATGTTGTATACACTAAGGAGGGTCACTGAAGTGGAAGGTTGAGGGTTCTACCTGGAAGTTTTCTAAACCTGGGAATGGCATCCAGAAACGTGGGTCCTCTGGACAAGAGCCCCATCCACTCTCACCCTCAGAAATCATGACTTACATGTGTAGGATGCACAGGCACAAAAACTGCTTTTCTATCCAAGAAGCAACCTTGAAGCATCACCCAGGAACCACATCCTTATTGATTTTTCATACCCTTTATCTTAAGAGTCATGTTCCTAAGCCTAGATTCCAACACCTAGAATACATTACTGAAAGAAAACAGAACTATGTTCCTGGAGTATTTTGAAGTAACAAATGCAACCATCTACATTGACAAGCAAATAGACTCATTCCACCTGGAAACAGGGGGTTAACTGGCATAGATACCACATACTTATTTAAAGCGCCATTTATTCAGTTGTTTTTACACATGTGCTAGGAACCTTATATTTTCTCAATCAATCCTCTCTATAAATCTATGATATGAGTACAGAGTATCCCCCCCCCCCCCCACTTTTTTTAGTAGAGAAAACTGTGGCTCAGAGAAATGACTGAAGTCACATAGTTTTGTGAAGGCAAACTATGGAGCCAGGATCCAACCCCCCCATCTCTATACTCCAAAGCTAATACTCTCGTAAGTCAGCTGTGTGGCCTCTGGAAGACCCAAGAATTTATTGCAGGCGATGAGCTCTCTATATGATTCTCTATAGCTACACTGATTCTCTAATTCAATGTATTAGGAACATTAACAGTAGTAACAATTTGTACTACAGTGAAAGAAATTCCCATTGTCACTTACATAAGAGTGAGGGACCCATTCATGAAGACAGTAGTCTTCATGTCAATGACTAGTTTCATTACTTGACTTTATTTTGAGTGCCTTTTTTTGGTCTTTCTCCCCCCACAAAGTTACATTTGTTATCTAATGCTTTATGAACCTTCACTATACAACGTGTGGTGAACAAGTAGCTGGCAATGAATCTTAGCTACATATCAAGGAAGTTTCAAAGATAAATTAGCTTACTGATCCAAAGGAGCCAGATTAAATATTTTGTTATGGATCCATGTATTTCCACTAGAAATACACAATTAAATACAAACCACAAATGAGGTGTTAAATCAAATTCCATGGTTCTTCTTCCGGCATATTTCTTTCAAACTCAGGCTGCAAACAGCATGCATCCACTAGCAACTCATTAAATACATTGTGGTTCATTAAAAATTAGTTAAAACATTTATGTCATAATGTCACATGGCTCAATACTCAGAACCAGCCTCTTGAACAAAAATTTAGTTTGTTTATACCAGGCCCAAATTTTCCTCCTTTGTATAAATGCATATTTTTTTGTCAACTATCCTTTGTGATTTTTAGCTCACAGTGGGCTCATGGGCATGCAACAATTTTAGAGTCTGAAGACTCTGTCACACAAGCTGAGAAAGAAAGGAAAATGCCTGCCTGTTCCATGCAGAAGAGAGGTGCTTCGCTGCCCTGCATTTTTCAGTTTGCAATGGAATTTCAGTTTCAAATGTCCCCTTTGAAAAGCGGTCTTGGTAGAGGCAGGAGACAGGCTGAAGAAGGCTGGCAGAGCAGTCTCTTCGCTTGCTGACTTTTCAAATAGATTTGCTGAAATAGCAAGGCTCCAATTAGAGGAGCATTTTGGAAGGTGGATGGAAGAAGCTGCTAGTTGAAAGGAAGTAACCCCGGCCCCCCACCACCAAGACCACCAAAAGCACCTCAAGGGGCATCCACAGCACCTGGAGGGGAGGTGCTATACTTCACAGCACTCTACCAGAGCCTCAGAGCCTTGAGAAATGCTCCTTGAGGAAAACCTGTGGAGGCTGGACTCAGAGCAAGCAGGCAAAGAGGCAGGCAAAGAGGCTGCTGGATGCAAGATTTGCATACTCCCTGGGACCAGTACCAGTTGTAGTGGCGAGAATATGAGGAATGACTCTGTGAGGCAGGAAACAGCATGGGTGGACAATAGGGAGGAGGCCTGAACAGGCCATTAGAGCCTTCTCTCTTCACTGAAATGTAACAAATCCACAGAACGATGAAGATGAAAAGATAGTGATTTGTAGAGAAGCATGTATTGTTACAATGGTATAAACGGGAATGATTTTCATATTATTCAGTTGGCCCTAATCAAACCAAAGGTGGAATTGGACAACTTACAAGTGTAGAAATGGGGTGGGGGTGGGGGTGGGGTGGTGAGAGTGAAGATAGGGGTGGGATAGGATACAGAGGCTTGAATTCAAGAGAACAAGGCAGTAATCAATTTGGTATAAATCCCAACGGACAAACTGTCAGACTAAATGCAACTAATCTGCAAATCCTAATCCTAAATCTGAGGCTTAACTGATGTTGTCCTCAATTAGCCTGGATATCTTTTCAAAAGGCTAAATGATACTTCTTCCTTTCTCTGGAGACTGCTTTAAATCAGTTCCACATCTGGTGACATGCAAAGAGAGGACCAGTAATTTTAAGGAATTCCATACTTTCACAGTTCTTTCTTCTTCCCTGCAAGTCATTTCCAATTACCATATAAATGCTTACCCCTTTTCTTTAGAAATCCTCTTTGCAGAAGAACTGACTGGGAGGGGAGCTGACCTGTGGGATGGACTATTTATTTTTTTGACTTATTTGACTTTATTCAAAGTTCACAACAATCCTGTGATATAAAACTAATAATATTTTTATATTATAATGACATTGTGAGGATTAAATGAAATAATTAAAAAAATATGGTCTCAGCATCCAACCTGACTGGTTAGTAAGAACTAAGAAATTTTAATAAGGATCATTAATATTGTCACTGTTACTGGTAAGCAATTATTCATTGTTCTATACAGAATGGAAACATTAGTGGTTGTAGAATTTTTTTTCTGAGCTCTCTAGGTGAATTTTTCATTTCAGTTATTGTACTTTTTTCAAAAGAAATTTTATTGAGATATATTCACATACCATAAAATCCATCCAAAACCATCCAAAGTGTACAATCAATGGCTTTTAGTAGAAACATAGAGTTGTGCATTCAACACCACAATCAATTTTAGAACATTTTAATTACTCCAAAATGAAAAGCCCCATACCCCTTAACAGTCACCTCTCAATCTCTCTATCATTTCCCAGGCCTACAGAACCATTAATCAAATTCTGTCTCTACAGATTTATTTATATTTACATTTTACATAAGTGTAATCATTCAATATGTGTCTGCTTTCTTTCACTTATACTGTGTTTTAAAAATTATTATTTTTTAATTAGAGAAGTTGTAGGCATACAGAAAGTCATATGAAAAACACAATGTTCATATATACCCCCCACGGTTGACTCTTGGCATTGATGTAGTACGTTTGTTACAACTGATGAAAGAATATTAAAATATTACTGTTAACTATAGTCCATATATTAGGTGTAAATGTATTAACATTAGGTGTATTTTTTTCCTGTATATTACCCTATTATTAACACCTTACAATGGTGTCATACATTTGGTATAATTTATGAAAGAACATTCTTTTGTTTGTATTACTAACCACAGTCATTATCCACAACCCGGTTCATTGTGTGATACAGCCCCATGTTTTATCTTCTAATTTTCCTTCTAGTAACATACATGACCAAAAACTTTCCCTTTCAACCATATTCACAAACATAATTCAGCACTGTTAATTACACTCACAATAATGTGGTACCATCACCATTATCCTTTTCCAGACATTTACAATCAACCTAAATAGAAATTTGGCACAAATTAAGCATCAGCTCCTCATTCTATACCCCCATTCTATCTCCTGGTAACCTGTATTCTAGTTTCTAACTTGATGAGTTTCCTTACCACAATTAGTTCATATCAGTGAGATCATACAATATTTGTCCTTTTGTGTCTGGCATATTTCACTCACTATAATTTCCTCAAGGTTCATGCATGTTGTCACATGCAGCAGGACGTCATTTCTTCTTTCAGCTGAATAATATTCCATTGTAGGTATACCACATTTAGTTTATCCATTCATCAGCTGATGAACACTTAAGTTGCTTCCATCTTTTGGCAATTGTGAATAAGGCCACTATGAACATCAGTGTGAAAATGTCTGTTCAAGTCCCTTCTTCCAGTTCTTCTGGGTATATACATAGTAGCAGGATTGCCAGATCATATGGTAATTCGCTTAGCTTTCTGAGGATCCACCCAACTGTCTTCCACAGTGGCTGCACCATTTTACATTTCCACCAGCAGTGAATGAGTGTTCCTATTTCTCCACTTCATCTCCAACACATGTAGTTTTTTCTTTTCTTTTCTTTTTTTTTAATAGTGGCCATTCTAATAAGTGTGAAATGATACCTCATTGTGGTTTTAATTAGCATTTCCCTAAGAGCTAGTGGCATCTTTCCATGTGCTTTTTAGTCATTTGTATTTCCTCTTTGGAAAAACATCTATTCAAGTCTTTTGCCCATTTTTAAATTGTATTGTCTTTTTATTGTTGAGTTGTAGGATTTCTTTATATATTCTGAATATTAAGCCCTTCATGGACATGTGTTTTCCAAATGTTTTGTCTCAATGAGAAGGTTGCCTTTTCACTTTCTTTACAAAGTCTTTTGAAACACAAAATTTTTAATTTTGAGAAGGTCCCATTTTTCTATTTTTGTTGTTGCTTGTGCCTTGGATTTAAAGTCTAAGAAACCATTGCCTAACACAAGATCCTGAAATGCTTCCCACATTTTCTTCTGGGAGTTATATAGTCCTCATCCTTATATTTAGGTCTTGATCCATTTTGAGTTAATTTTTGTATAAGATGTGAGTTAGGGGTCCTCCTTCATTCTTTTGCAAATGGATATCCAGTTCTCCCAGCAGCATCCAATGAAGAAACTATTCTTTCCCAATTGAGTGTACTTGAGAGCCTTGTCAAAAAACAATTGGCCATAGATGTGAGGGTTTATTTCTGAACTCTCAATTTGATTCCATTGGTCAATATATCCATCCCTGTTCTAGTACCATGCTATTTTGACCACCGTAGCTTTGTAATAAGTTTTAAAGCCTGGAAGTGTGAGGTTCTCTTCTCTTTTAATATAGGCATTTAGGGCAATAAATTTCCCTCTCAGCACCACCTTTGCCGCATCCCATAAGTTTTGATAAGTTGTGTTTTCATTGTCATTTGCCTCAAGGTATTTACTAATTTCTCTTGTAATTTCTTCCTTTACCCACTGGTTTTCTAAGAGGGTGTTGTTTAGCCTCCACATGTTTGTGAATTTTATGACCGTCTGCCTTTTATTTATTTCCATCTTCATTCCATTATGGTCTGAGAAAGTGTTTTGTATAATATCAGTATTTTTAAATTTGTTGAGACTTGCTTTGTGACCCAACATGTGGTCTATCCTAGAGAATGTTCCATGAGAACTTGAGAAAAAAGTGTATCCTGCTGTTGTTGGATGTAGTGTTCTGTAAATGTCAAGTCTAGTTCATTTATCATACAATTCAACATCTCTGTTTCTTTAGTGATCCTCTGTCTAGATGTTCTATCCACTGATGAGAGCAGTGTATTGAAGTCTCCAACTATTATTGTAGAGGTGTCTACTTCTCCTTTCAGTGATCTCAGTGTTTGCCTCATGAATTTTGGGGCATTCTGGCTTGATGCATAAATATTTATGACTGTTATGTTTTCTTGATGAATTGACTCTTTTATTAATATATAGTGTCCTTCTTTGTCTCTTTTAATTGTTTTACTTTTGAAGTCTAATTTGTCTGATATTAATATAGCTACTCCTGCTTTTTTTCTGGTTGTTGTTTGCATGAAATATCTTTTTCCAACTTTTCACTTTCAGTCTATTTTTGTCCTTGTGTCTGAAGTGAGTTTCTTGAAGACAGCATATAGATGGGTCCTGTTTTTTAATCCATTCTGCCAGTCTGTGTCTTTTTATTGAGGAGTTTAATCCATTTACATTTAATGTTATTACTGTAAGGGCAGTACTTTCTACTACCATTTTGTCTTTTGGAATTTATATGTCATGTCTTATTTTTTCCTCTCTCTCCTTTTACCTTTCCTGATAATCTTCATTTCTGAACTCTTCTCCAACTCTCTCTCTCCTGTCTTTTCCTATCAGCCTGTAGCACTCCCTTTAGTCTTTCTTGTAGTGCTGGTCTCTTATTCACAAACTCTCTCAGTGTCTGTTTGTCTGAAAATGTTTTAATCTCTCCCTCATTTTTGAAGAAAAGTTTTGCCAGATATAGAATTCTTGGTTGGCAGTTTTTTTCTTTCAGTATCTTAAATATATCATGCCACTGTCTTCTTGCCTCCATGGTTTCTGCAGAGAAATCTGTACATAGTCTTATCGAACTTCCCTTGTATGTGATGGATTGCTTTTCTCTTGCTGCTTTCAGAATCCTCTCTTTGTCTTTGACTTTGGACAATCTGATCAGTGTCTTGGAGTAGGTTTATTGGGATCTATTCTATTTGGGGTACGCTGTACTTCTTGAATCTTTGATTTTCTGTCTTTTATGAGAGTTGGGAAATTTTCAGTGACTATTTCTTCTATTACTCTTTCTGCCCCTTTTCCCCTCTCTTCTTCTTCTGGGATACCCATAACATGTATATTTGTGCGTTTCACGTTGTCAGTTAGCTCCCTAAGACCCTGCTCATATTTTTTCCATTTTTTTCACCATCTGTTCTTTTGTGTGTATGAATTCAAATGTCTTGTCTTCCAGTTCACTGATCCTTTCTTCTGCCTGTTCAAATCTGCTGTTGTGTCCCTCCATTGTGTTTTTCATTTCCTCCATTGTAGGCCTTCATTCCCATGAGTTCTGCCATTTGTTTTTTTAAGTTTATGAATTCTTCTTTATGGTCACCCAGTGTCTTCTTTATATCCTTCATTTCTTTCACTATATCTTCCTTCATTTCATTGAATTTATTTAGCATTAGTTGCCTCAACTCCTGTATCTCGATTGAACTATTAGTTTGTTCCTTTGGCTGGTCCATATTTTCGTGTTTCCTGATATGGCTTGTTATCTTAAGTTGTCTAGGCATCTGATTTTCTTGATTAGTTTATTCTGGAGCTTGTTTTCTATCTTTTACCTAGGGGTTTTCTTGTTGGTTGGCTTTGTTCTCTGGCCTCTGTTATTCAGTTCAACTTATTCTAGACCTCTAATTTAGGTTCTATTTAGTTGATCAGAATTTTTCCCCTCTTGTTTTGTCTGTTTCTTGCTCTGCCTCTATGTAGCCTTTTTGTGAGAGGGTCTCCTCCGATATGGTCGACCCCAGTCAGATTTTCCCAGTCTAGATAGGCCCAGGTCTCATTGGGAGGGTATGGAGTTTTTCTGAGAATGAGACCCTCCTATGAGGCCTTTAGAATCGGTGCTTTTCCTCTCCTGTCCAGCAGGTGGCGCTTGCCAGCCCGCAGCTCCCCCACCAGTGTAAGGAGGTATGGAGACTTTAGTTCTCCTGGTGACTCCGATCCTGTCAGGGGCGTGGCTGACTGAAGCCAGAATCTGAATTCCAGCCCCTGGGGTCTGAGTTTCCAGATGGAGGACTGCCAATTGAGCTGGACCTCCCTCCACTTTCCCAATCCTTGGAACTCCAGTTGTCTCTCAGGGGCACTATTCCCTTCTCCCCTCTCCTCTCTGGGGCATCTCCAGCTAGATTCCTTGGTCAGCCTGAGTTGCCAATTAAAGATTGGGGGTGGAGACCTTCAGAAGTGAATTCAGAACTCAAAGACACTGTGGGTACTCTGTCTCCCCCCAAGCCCAGCCTAGTCCCTCAACCTGGGCTTTCCAATAGATAACCACATGTTACTTTCAGATTTAAAAAAAATAGAAAAGAAAAACAAGAAAAAGAAAAAAGAGAAAAAAAAAGGAGTCCCTTTTAAAAGTCTTTCCCCAGCCTGGAAGTTTTGTCAGTGTCAGAATAGAGCATTTAAAAATGTACTTTGGGCTATTGTCTGATAATTACTCTCCAACAGCTTCAATTCCACCCCTGCCAGGGGCTACTGAATTGCAAAAAGATAGGGAATCACTGAGAAGCCAGAAGGGACAAAATGTAGGGGGGAAAAAATGGCTTTTTTGGAGCCTGGGAATGGGTGCCCACTTTTATGTTCCCCCCCCTTCTCAGAGCCCAGCCCTTCTTTAGTACCCCCAGCTCCCAAAATTAGTTAATTAATTTGCTAATTCTGCAGTTGAGGCTGGGTTGAGCCCCCCCTTCTTGCCCTCAGCAGACTGCTGTTTTTTGTTTTTTTTTTTCCCCCCTTTCAGGGATCCAGCAGCAAGACAGTCTGTGAGGTCTGGGTGGGGAGGGGCCCAGACCGCTTGCCCGGGGAACTTAACAATGTTCGCTGTGTTCTCAGCTTTTCCTCCAATTCCAAACTTGCGTCCGATGTGTGACTGGTTACTGGACACCCCAAAAACACTGTTTCATATAGTTCTTGGGTAATTGTCAGCTGCTCTAGGGAAGAGATAAAATTCTGCACCTCACCACTCCACCATCTTGCCCTGCCTTCACTACTGCCTTCTTACCTCCATGGTTTCTGATGCGAAATTTGCACATAATCTTATTGAAGATCCCTTGTATGTGACAAATCGTTTTTCTCTTGCTGATTTCAGAATTCTCTATCTTCAGCACCTGACATTCTGATTAGTACGTGTCTTGCAGTAGGTCCGTTAGGATTTATTCTGTTTGCAGCATTTTGAACTTCTTAGACATGTATACTTATGTCTTTCATAAGAGTTGGGAAATTTTCAGCCATATTTCCTCAAATATTATTTCTGCCCCTTTTCCTTTCTCTCCTCCTTCTGGGACATCCATGATGCATATGTGGGTACATGTCATGCTGTCATTCAAGTCCCTTAGACAGTGCTCAAGCTTTTCAATTATTTTCTCTACCTATTCTTCTGACTGTATGATTTCAATTGTCCTGTCTTCTGGTTTGCTGATTCTTTCTTCTGCCTGTTCAAATCTGCTTTTGTATGCCTCTAGTGAATTTTTAATTTCCACTATTGTGCCTTCCATCCCTATAATTTATGTTTTTTTATACTTTCAAATTCTTCTTTATGCTCACAATGTCTTTTTTACATCCTTTAGCTCTATATTCATATTTTCCTTCCTCTCCTTGAATTGCTTTAGATGTTCCAAATTAATCGTTCCAAATTCTGTGTCTCATCTGAAGATTCAATTTGTTCCCCTGACTGAGCCATATCTTCCTGTTTCTTAGTGTAATTTGTAATTTTTTTTGCTTATGTCTGTGCATCTTATTATCTTGATGAGTTAACTCTGAATGTCAGTTTCTCTGTCTTGCCTAGGGTTTTATTATTGATTGGCTTTGTGTTAAAACTCTTCTCTGAAACTTGGTCGAACTTATTCTGGACTTTTAGAGTAGCCCATACTTAACTGTCAGATTTTCTCAGCTCTTCTTCATCTGATTCTTGCCCTGGATAAGTTGTACAATTCTTAAACGATTGCAACTTTTCCGCAACTGTTTCACCTCAAGGAGAAAGCTTCCTTTCCTCTGTTCCTTCTCCAAGAATCTTGATCTGTTCTTTTTGTTTTGGGGCCGAATTTTCTCTCCAGCTCCTATGATTTGTTTTAATTCTCTCCCTCACTCAGTGCCCCGTTTGTGTTATACTTTTCAGTTTGGATCTGTCCTGTCTTACAGCAGTTTATTCTCCCACCATCCTTCTTTTTTTCTGTGAGGCTTTTCTGCCTCCAGTTTCTTCCCCATTAGGGTATCTGCCCTGGGCAGCCAGATGGCGTCAATCCATAAATGTGGATGAATCCAGAAAAGTACATTTGGCATTTAGATGATCCAGTCAATGGACAGTGGATTGAATGTGCACCTCTTATCAACAGTTCTGCCATGGTCTCTCTCTCTTCCCTCCTCCCTCCAACCAGGGGCCCTTTTGTACACAGCACACAGCACAACTTAGCAGCTTGTGATCTGCCCTGGGTCTCTGCAGACTTGTGGCCCTGAGCCTAGATGTGCGTGGGGTTCTAACTCACGTCTGTAAATGGCTCCATAGTCTGCATCCATGGCAGGAGGGACTCAGGCTGTGCTGCCTCTGTGTGACTCCCAAGCTGCGTGGGACCAAATGAAGGGGCAGGGTCCAGACTGGTGGGTCCAGAATGGAAATTTCTGACCTGATCTTGGAGATTATTTTTCTTTTTCTTTGATTCAGAATTTGTGGAGTCCTTCTCTAGTCTCTATCATCCTCCAGAGTTATAAGCAAGTGGGATTTGTCCTTTAATTAGTTGATTCTGAGGGGGGATTTTTTCAAGGAATGTCTTATGTTGCCACATTGATCATGTCACTCTGGGATGAACTATTTCTGTCTTTGTCACAAGACCCCATCACTGATATGGGGCTGCCCTTACCCATCATTTCTCAGCTAAAAGTCCTGGCTGTCCTAGAAAGAACTGAGAGAGAAATGACTCCAGGGCTTAGGGTTAATGGGAAAAGAAAACATTAAACTTCTAAGGGAGAAGACAACAGATGTCCCATCAAACTGCATCTGACCCTATAATGTTCCAAATTTCTGTCTTTGTGAAGGCAAGTTATAATCTCGTGGTTGCTTGCCTAATCACCACTTGTTACTCAAAGTGACTTGTGCTACATGGTTAGTTTATATCCCGAGATGATCATGAGGCCATACAAAATTTCCCCAAAGCCAATAATAATGTGTATGCTTCTTAAGTTACTTTCATTCTCTAAAATATGGGATTTTAAAACTCAGTGGAATAATTACTGAAAGGGATTGAAATTCCAGCTATTAGTGATGTTGTATGGCCATCAGCCATTGAATTATATTACAATGCCTTCAGTTTTCTCTGAATGGCACCTGGGTTAGTTAGAAGAATTAAGAGCAGGCAATTCTGATCTTCCTCACCCACTGTTGTAAGCTGAATGAAATGGAAACTCCTAATACCAGGTAATTTTAAAAAGGGCCCTTGCATTGGGCAAAGAAGATGAAAAAGAAGCAACATCGATTGTCCCCTCATTCCCTCATGCCTGTTCCCAACATTGGGTGGTTCCAGCAGACTCTTATGGGAAGGGTGTGTGTGGGAAGGAGGCAAGGGTAATGCTTTAAGGGCATGATTTGTCTGTGCAGTCTCTTAGCTAAGATTCCATTTTTGAGGAGGTGGAGCAGAACTGGGTTTCAGGGTATATTCTGTATAAGACTGGCTTAAAAGTCTTAAAAAGTCTCAAAAGTCTCAAAAAGTACCCCCACTCTGTGACCAGGGCTCAGATTTATTATGGCAGTTCCTACCTCTGCTTCTGTCTATCCGAGGATGAGATTCTGTCTATCCTCTCTTCAAGTTGTTAGATAAGCCATTCACTGGCCCCTTAAAGCCACTCAGAAAGGCCTAATCTTCATTAGCTGAATTGCCTTATCTTGCTTAGCAAAATGAAGTCAAAGCCACATAGGAATGAAAACATTTTTAGGGCCAGGTCTCCATGACCAGAAGACTCGAAACAAATCTACACTCAATATCTAAGCCTAAAGGTATTCAGTTTTAAATCACATTTTATTTTTCCTAAAGTAAGATAATGATCATATTTTTAAGGAAATTAACCAAATGCAGGCTGATACTGGCTCTCCTTTCCTGATTTCCCAAGGCACACTTATCATATGTAAACTTTGAATTTCTCCTAAACAGAGAGAAGAAAATTGCAGGATTACAAGAAGGTAGAGCAGAGGAATAAGTGTGGTGTTTGAGTTGTAGCAAGAAGATATAGAGACTCCTGGTAAGAAAGAAGGGGTTCAAGACAGAGGCAGAGCAGAGTTTAAGACATGTCTCATCTCCACAACAGAGAAACAAGAAAGAAGAAAGCTGGCCCTTTCTCACAGGAAAATATACCAAAGTGCTCCTCCGCTAGAATATAGTGGATGCTTTCAAATCACTGAAAGGATGTGCTGGGATGGGAGAAACAAGGGTAGGTAATCAGAAAGGACTTAAATCTTTTCTGTGTAACTCATATAGGTTTAAATTATTTTGAAAAACATTGTTGTACCTCTTCCTCACACTATACATGAAAAAATTCTGATGATGTTTTAAGAAAAGAATTACAAAGTATTAGAAATATTTGTAAGAATATGTTTAGAATTTGGGGTATGGGTAACCCTTATAAGCAAACACAGGAACCATAAAGGAAAACCTTGATTTGATCATATAAGAATGTGAAACTTCTGCACAATGAAAATCACAATAAACAAAGTTAACAGTAAGAGACTAGGGTGGAATATATTGCAATATATAATGGACAGTGAAGCAATAGCAAGGACATAGAATGAGCTTTTCTTTAACAAGAAAAAACCCAACTGAATAAATTGGCAGCGAATATGAACAGAAAACATGTAGAAAAGGAAAAACAAATAGCCAGTAAATATAAAGGAAATTTACTATTAATAATTACTGATAATCAGAGGAATGCCAAGTAAAACAACATCACAATACCATATTTTTCAGTACATCAAGGTTGGAAAAAAAATTAAAAAGATTGGTAATATTCAATGCTTCTGAAGACGCACCATACACTGTTGGTGAGAATAAACTAGTAAAGCCTCTTTGGAGGGCTTTATATATTAAATCCAAGAAAATAATGTTAACTGAAAATATAAAATAAGAATGAAATTTTACATCAAGTAAAAAACTGAAAGCTAATTAAGATACTAGATATATAAAATTTAGACATAAAAATCCGTAAGACTAAAATTGTTAAGGATAAGGTAACTAATAATAATTGCTACAACTTCTGAGCACTAACCATAGAGGATACATAGGCCAGGTATTTTACATACAGTATATTATTCACTTCTTACAACATTCTGTGAGGTTGGTTGTTATTGTTTCCATTGTACATGAGGAAAAACAAGTGAGATACTGAAACCTGTTCAAGATCACAAAAATAATAAATGACAAAATCAGGATTTGAACCTACACCTATGTAAGCACAAAGCTCCTGCCACCACCCCTTTATGATGAAGAAAACAATGGCAAAATATCTGCCCTGTGCAATGGATGGCCCCCATGTGGAATGGCATTTTATTCTGAGATACTTTTTAAATGGCATTTGAAAATGCACGGATGCTTTTCTCCCAATACCCACTAGATGTATGTAATGTGTTCAAAGACAAACGCTCATGGCCACACAAGACATCCGAAAGGCAGAATCTTCCAAATTGGGCTCCAGCTTTGGTAATTCAATTCTATCGGGTGGGGGCACACTCATCCCTAAGTGTCAGTGTATTTTTAGCATCTTGGGACATTACACAGTTAGGTTTCCTGAGCTTTGATCTAAGAACACATTTCTCACAAGCTCCCCTCTAGCTGTCACAGCCTTCAGATTTGGAAAGACAGTGTGGAATAAAAAAGGGCTATTTTTGTTTAAAATTTGAGCATTGATTATGCAGTAGTGATTCATGGCTTGGGCACTTCAAGACTTAATTAATATAATAGTGCATGGTAAGTAAGGTCTTTGTGGCAGAATTCATCACTAATTACCACTGATCTGAAACCCAAAGCCCACAGTTTTATTTTCTCTAGCAGGGCTCAGGAGAAACTACTACAGAATAAACCTTGCCTTGACTTCCATTCACAATGACGACATGTGTCCAGATGATCAGACAATGCTTAAAACTGCCTCCAATTTCTGAATAGCCTTTACCCATCCAAGAAGGGCCTTCATGGCAAGGAGTCTAAAGGAATTATCAGTTTACAGTCATAACTCTATATGTTATATTAGAAAAGGCTTTCCAACCCTTTGTACATGTGTATTAGAGACCACCAGAGAAAGAAATGCTCTCCTGATTTAGGTTGGCAAAAGGAATGCCATTGATGATATATCTCCATCTACAAATAACTGCTTCTGAAGTTCAAAATGTTCCCATACGTGAAGTAGTGAACCCAACAATTTTATCCACGTTAACTGAAGCTAACAGATGCATCATGGATTTATATGCTCTAACCTTTAGCAACCTTCAGGACAGATAAAACATCTAGAGACGGTGGGCATCTAGGTCAGTTACAAGCTTAATGAGATCACTCTCTTGTACCGCATATGTTTCATATAAGGGCAATGTAGCCAGAAAAATAAAAATGATTGGGGCTGGAACTCACAACATTTGAATAGGAGGGGGAAAAAAACTCCAGGGTGCCTACCTGAGAAAATTTAGCAAGAGAACATCTTCCTTATAAATAGTCTAAAAGAGTCTACTGATAACCTCATTTTCGAAAAGTCCTCTGAGGGAAATGGAAGTGTCAGGAGGAGGAAGAAACGTGAGAAGAAGCTGAGAGCTCTTAAAAATAATTACTGTTAACTGGAAATGTCACTCTCCCCCACATCCCCAAGTCTCTTTTTAGATTAGCAAGCAGCAGTGACCAGATGGAGGCTATGTCGAAATGCCTTCTGTGACGAGAGCCAACCATTTGCAGGAGCTGATCTCCTCTCTAACAGATGGACTACCAATTTCCTGGGTTAAAGAGCACCAGGCTCGTTAAAGAAGCTGTAAGGGTTCAACACTCAAAATTCCTTTTTTATCCTCACATCCTGAAGAACAGAAGCATCTTCTGTAACCTAAAAAAGAGATTAACCTGGATGGGGGTACTGAATGGTCCAAGATACTGATATACTGGGAAAGGAAATAGAAGGATGACATCAATGGCCATTTAAGCCTAGTGATATTACCCATGATAACACTCTTTACTACTTTTTGTTGTGCTCTATTGTAACTGGCTACACAGGAATCAGTGAAAGAATTTTTATATAAATTAGAAACAGAAGCTTAATTTGCTACCATTCTGAAATATACACCACAGATTCTTTAGGGAAAGCAAATGGTAAGGGTGTCTTATCACCAACATAAAAGGATTAAATTAAAATAGAAAATTTGAGGCAGGCACACAAAGAGAAACATGTTAGGATTGGGGGTCAAAAGCTGTATTTCATGTTTCCTGAACAAGATTAGATCACAGAAGACTGGACCAATAGCTCCCTCTGACAGAACTAACTGTAATTGATGTTGAAAAATAGCTAATTATTTATTCCTATTTTAGGGGAAGGCTTGATATAACTGTCAGGAAATTGTACTTCAGAGCAAAAAAATTCAAATTGTCTTTGAGATTAAATCACAAGTATTAGAGGCAAAATACCCCAGGCATGTGGGCTGGGCGGACCATTGAAACATACATGAGTTAGTCAAACTATGATTTAATTGTCCTGACGTCCATCTGCTTTCCATCTCTATTTATTGTAGCTGGGGGTTACAGATGTCTCACAGTTTCATCAGAGACTATGTTTATCTCTGTTTTGTTTTCCTTGTTTGAGGGTCTAAATTAAATATTTTTAAAGCCAGAAATCTTTAAAAAAGTGTATTGTATACTTCGGTGCCTTCTTAAACACAGAAAACTAAATGCCATTTTACAATGAGTTTGCGTCCTCCTTACGGTTATAAATTATTTTCCCTGCCCTCAATACAGCTGTCAGTGCAGACACAGATGTAGATGGCATGGACCACAGGAAGACAACATTGCTTGTTACTGTGCTACTTACAGGCACAGAGCTGGCCTCTCCAGACAGCGGAGCTGCACTGCTAACTGCACTAATGAGCACACACAGCTGGCTCTGGGGGTCGCTGAGGTGGGTGCTATTTCAGTTTGCCTCCCACTCTCCAAGGGCATAAGTAGTCTCTCTTCCATCTTTCCATAGCATCTACAACGATCTTATGATTGCTACTGCATGTTATCTTTGCTGCTTCTGATACTCACCACTCTCTTTTCTTAGCTTTTCTCCTTTCTTGTCTCTTTGGCTGTCCATGCTTCCATGCTCCTTAGCTCTTAAAGGCTAACCTGGTCTTTACACACTTCCTCCACTATCACAGGGCCTTTTTCGCCTACTGTGCCAAACTAGGAATCCCACTGTTTTGTGGCTTTCACTGTTGCTGGGCTTAATGGTTACTCCCCAGCTGGTAATCCCTTTTCACCTACACCTGGGTTTAGAACAGAACCAGATGCTAGAGGGGGCTGTCCGGAGGGCCCACAAATTATCAAGGATCTACTGAATTTGGTCCTGAGTTATCTCACCTGATAATCAAAATTTAATATTTTCTAGCTACTACATGGACATGCACAGAATCAAATGGGTACAGCTCTGAGTGCCATGGAAATCACATTTTGGTAAATTTCACTGGATTGTAGCCAAAAAACAGCTTCTTGTAATACAGATCCAGAATGGCAATTTACAGTGCTTTGACAGAAGTATCATTTGGATTTTTGGCAAATTCTCATCAAGTTACATGATGTGAGCAATCCTTTTCCAGAGATGTAAAATAACACAAAGTATTCTATTTTCTCCTAGGTTTTCTTTCTTATCAAGGATGCATCTTGAATAATGCATCTTAAATAAGCTTATTTGCAGTTCAATCAGGAGAAATACTGATACTTAAAACACCCGGTGGTAGCAGTAATGAGCATCTTAAACATGCATTAACAGTGGGAGAAAAATGACAGGAAGAGGAGGCAGAACTTAGTGACTCTACATATTTTTCAGAAATTTACCCTTCCCTTCCCCATCCCCCACACACGTTTTATGCCCAGGTCTGTGACAAGCATGGAAACAAGGAAGCTGAAGTCACAATTTTAAGTCACAATCTCTATCCTCAATGGGTTTATAACCTAGCTATTCAAAGCAGAATACCACAATTTAAGAATTATATAAAGGAATGGAATAATTCAGGAAAAGTTTTCACCCAGGGAGGAATGGATTTCTAAAGAAGAGTTGTAGAAGCAAAATGCATGTGCTTAGTTAAGTGACAGCTAAGTGAGGATGTAAAAACAATCTATAAAGACTTTAAAGGTGCAAATACCAAGTAGGGTGAGGAATTATTTTGTCTAGTACTCCACAGAAATCACATGAACAAGGAATTAAGAAAAGAAATACATTTAATTACAGTGGGAACTATTACAATGGGATTCTTTAAACGGTAGCTCCAGGGTCCTCAACGACCTCAAAAACATCTCTGGCTCTTTTGTAATACCTACCATCATCTCTCAGTTATCCAATTAACGTCACTGAACATCAAGCACTGTAATAGGCCCGAGGACATAGCAGGTAAAAGATGCCCCAGCCCTCGTGGAGCAGGAGAAGAGATGGAAATGTGGTGGGACTGGGGGGCTGTGCTCAGAAGGCTGCATGCCAGTTACCTCAGGGGCTCTTCCAGCACTCTGTTGCCTTAGCCCCACCTCAAACCCACTGTATTTTTCAGAAAGTTTCTGTATTTTTCAGAAAGTTTCATGGATTTTTCTGATGAGACATCAGGGCTTTAAATATTTGCTGGTGGGTTTTAAGCAAAGGAATGATTAGAACAAGCATTCTGGCTGCCAGGTGAAAAACAAAATAGGAGACACAAAGGTGCTTGAGAGGATAAGGACTTAAGGCAGTGTCAGATGGGCATAACGAGAGTGCAGGACAGGTCCCATCACGGCTGGCTGACTAAATGTAGGGAGGTGGAGGAAAGTTGGGGGTCCATCTCTTGCTTCACCAGTGGAGGGCAGCCTGCAAAGTTAGCTGGGCTGATAGGGGTGGAGTTTTCTTCCAAGAATTCATGGGGCAATATAATCAGACAGAGAGAACAGAGCCATTGAGAAGGAAGTTGAAGTCCAAGAAGCAAAAAGGGATCCAAAGCTCACCACACTGACAGGGTCAGAAGCAAATAGCACAGTCACACTTGGAGTCCAGAGCCAGGGGGATGAAAGCAGTAACAAGGTATCTGGGAGTGAATCTGGAGCAGTTCTAACAGCTACTTAGAAGAGGTACTGACTCTGTGGGCGGGTCAGGACAGGGTGTCTGGTGGGTTGGTCAAGATTAAGAAGCAGGGATGGGAGTTAAAATGGTGTGTACCATAAAGACGGGTGCAGGTTAGTGGGACAGAAGTTGAGGCTGCTTTGGACGTGTTGGGTTAGAGGTACCACAGGGCATTCAAATGGAGGTGTCCAGAAGGCATTGGAATATAAGTGTCTGAAGTTCAGGGGGCTGGGCAGGGCTGAGTTATTAGCAGATGGTTGATGAATAAAACTCTGTTCCAGTTTGCTAATGCTGCCATTATGTGATTGGCTTTTATAAAGGGGGTTTATTTTGTTACAAAGTTACAGTTTTAAGGTTGCAAAGTATCCAAGGGTAAGGCATCAAAATAGGGAACCTTGACTAAAGGATGGCCAATGGCACCTGGAAAAACTCTGTCTAGCTGGGAAGGCATGTGGCTGGCATCTGCTCTGGAGTTCTGGTTTCAAAATGGCTTTCTACCAGGATGTTCCTCTCTAGGAGTCTACTTGCTCCTAGGTTGCATTCTCTAAAATGTCTCTGTAAGATGCAGCTCCTCTTCAAAATGTCACTCTCAGTTGCTCTCAGGTCCTTCTGTCTGTGGACTCCAGTGATCCAATTAATACCCACCCTGAAAGGGTGGGGTTACACCTCCATGGAAATTATCCAATCAAACATTTCACTCACAGTTGATTGAGTGACATCTCCATGGAAACACTCAATTAAAGGATTCCAACCTAATCAACACTAATACATCTGCCCCCACAAGACTGCATCAAAGAACATGGCATTTTGGGGGATATAATACATCCAAACCAGCACAAACTCTGAGACTGGGTCATCTCATCCAGTGAGAGGAGCAGAGGGCCAAGGTTGGAAGTCTGGGAATTGTATAGGGCTAAGTATTAAGACCTGGATAAAGGAACAAGCCTCATGAAAGACTTCATGGAGTAAAGATCAGAAAGGTAAGGGGTACCATGAGAGAGAGCTCTATGGAATCTATGGGAGCAGACAGTTTCAAAAGAGAATGGTCACCAGTATCCATTGCAGAGAAAGGTCCACTAGTTCTGTTGTTTCTGTTTATGAATATGGGTCTCTATAAAAAAAAATCAGAATGCAGAACATTTGGCTAATGCAAATGGATAAAAGATGACTACAAAAAATCATTGAATTATGTGTAATTATATGGGTAAATAGAGTATAATTTGGAAGTGGAAGCATGTCAATTATAAGTTCCTTGGAAGATTTCTGAGAAGATGACCCACTTTTCAATCTCCCTTCCTTGAGACATAAACTAAACACAGTTCCTCTTGTACTTTGGACGCTGTAACAAATTTGTAAATTTACTCAATGCACAAGACTTTCAGGTCTCCTTACCCAGTGTTTTTTGCCCAGTGCAAAAAGGAATCAACCAAGTGTCTGCCTTTGAGAACGTCATGTGTATGTTTGTACTAGGATGTTTTTGTTTTCACCCTATATTTTCTATTCTCTCTTTCTCTTCAGGGGAATAAACAGAGATTACCTTTAAAAATTTCCTTTCTTAGCTTTTGTTTCCATAGGATAAATGGGTTGTAAGAAGATGGGGGTATTTGTGAGGGAAACTATGGAGAGAGAGAAGGATTTTTCTAAGATAAAAATAGATTCCTCAGGGCCAGAGGGAAAAGAAAGAGAAGTCTATGAAGGATGCCTCTGATGGAAACTGGGAGAAGGAGAAATATTTGTCAAGGCTAAAAATAGATTCTCCAGGCTGGTGGGAAGAGAGAGACGTGTGGTTCTTTGCGCATCGGGGACCTATGAGCTAGTCTGTCCCTGGCATAACCAGGAAAAAGTCACAGAACCTAGGAGGATTTGAGGCCCAGGACTCCCATATTTGACATAGTTTCTTGTGTGTTCAGTGTAAAACCAAAGCCACCAATCAAGGGACTGATGACATGGGCTGGGATGGTGTAGGGACAGATATCTGATGGCCAGAGGGGTCACCCTGCCTTATAGAACCTTAGCAAAACCACAGTGGAGAGCCCCAAGGATGGCTGAGGTTAGAGTCTAGCAAAATATGGTGTATTGCAGAGTCAGAATTAAATTGTTAACTCAAAAATAAAGAAATGTGCTATTTCCTGTACCCTTGAGTCTGTGGCCCTCTATTTATACCCACTACATAAATGATATCCCCTATGGATCCCTTTTGTATAAACCCAGATATGACCCTTGGGAAATCCTAAAAGACATGGTTGTAGACAACAGGTGGGCCAGGCTGTCCTTATGGAGTCTCAGGTTCCAGGAAAAACTAAAACAATTGTCTTTCTAAGCAGCTCTGAAAGTAAGATTCTCATTCCAAGCCCAATGACTTAATTATGTAAACACCATGCCAGAAAGTTAATCAGGAGCCTGAGTGTGTTAATCAGCACAAGTTTCACCCTCCCACTAGGAAAATAATCAGTTCAGACCCAATGGCCCATGCTAACTCTTATTTTATCTAGCGGTTAACAGATGTTGTGGTTGTTAGCATGTTGTAGCTTCTTGCATCTCCCCTGGAATCCTACTGCTCCCTGACGTTCTTATCTGACAAAATGAGTTGATATGCCTGTACACCTCTGGGGAGAAGAAAGGGTTGTAGAGGGAAAGAAAAGAATATCTCTTACCATTAGAAAAAAAATCAAATGAAAAGAGATGCAATGGCATAAACATGTAGACGAGCAGTATTCTGGTGCAAGAAGCAAATGGTAAACGGGGCACTGACAGACTTCATAACTAAAGCCCATTCCATGCCCTGCCTTGACTTTATTTACTTTTGAAATACAGGCAATATTTTTGTTTCAGACATTAGATAATTGTAAAGCACTTTCCACTAGAACAACCAAAGAGCATTATACCCTGGCCATGGAGAGAAACTATGAATGTAAATCGATATCACAGATCACAAATTACTGTTTATTACCAGACAAGTGAATGGTTGCCTCTGAAAGTGGACCTGCTTGCACAGCCCAGGATTAAAAGAATGTTTATTGTTACAATCTAAACCCTTAAAATAAAATCCTTGGAGGTAGAAGATTTTAGTGCTTCTATTACTACTCCACAACATGCTGTTGAATCAGTCTTGTTCCTTAAAGGAGCTAGTAATTTATTGCCCAAAGTGTGTTGCGGTTGTCGTCTATGAATTTGGAGTCACACAACTGTTAAATTTAACGAACTATGGTTAAGAAATGAATGAATAGTTATGAGCTTCACAAATCAAATTCTCAAGACTACACTTTGCTTTTCTTGAATTCTAAATGTGTTTACAAGAGGCACAACTCCACCCCTCATTGGCTTGTCACGCTCAATTTTACAAGGACAAGCAAACAACCAGCCATATTTGCTGTCTGCCAATCACAGCTGTGGCTGAGCTGGGCCCTGGTGTACTGGAGATGTAATCGCTGGGGAGGACAGCACTCTCTAGGCCATGTGCTTGCTGTTCGTGGCCTCCAGAGAAAAATGATTTGGGCTATACTTGAGTCACTGGAAAATAGAACCAGTATCTCATTTTCTGAAGGTCTATGGGAATTTTTTTGTTTACATTTCTATGGAATGTAAAATGACTCAGATCCAGACTTAGGGGCCAAAATCACAAACTCTGAGTTGTAATCACAATGATGATTATTCAATTGTGTCTTTTACTTCCAAACATCTCAGAGTCTCCTTAACATATTACACTAGTTTTAACATTGCAACTGAAGCTATACTGAGGGCCCCTTTAGACTATTGGATGAAAATATACCATAGGTGCATTCTTGAATGAAAAGCTGTTGTAGTAATACTCTCTGATTACCCAGTTTTGTCTGGGCCTTGGTACCTGTATATTCCTCTTGCCGTATCTATATCCCCTTCTGAACTTACTCATTTTACCTGAGATTTGCCCTTGGTTCATTCCAGCTAGGCTTGTTTGACTCTGGGCTCCCAGAGTACCTTCATCCTTCTGTGTTGGATCAGCCTGTGCTGGTTGCAGTATGTGGCACGGCCCCACACAGGAACCACCCTCCTGGGTTCTGACTCCCTATGGTGCACACCCAGGCCAGCTGAGGAACTGGCCTGGCTCCTCTCCTGCCACCTCCCCAAGTCTGACCCTCAAACCATGCCATTGATATGATTTTCTGCCTACTTTAGTGCAAGAGAGATGGCCACCCACAGACAGGAGATGGAAACCATCACCAGCAGTGATGGAAACACCTGACTACTTCTTTCACTGAAGAGGATGTTAAAACCAATATGTGATATGTTCTTTATCACACTTCTTAGAGGACTCTTCATCAGCTTAGGTCAGACCGAAATGACATTGGATCTGCGTTCTGAAAGATAAGATGGAGCTTTTCTGAAGAGAGGCAATGGAATTGCAGACAGTGGGATCCACAGAGTCACAAGCTCATAATCCTGAAAGGATGGTGCTCACAAGGAAATGGTGAACAATTTCATGTGACTGGAACATTGGGAGCAGAACAAGGAGTAGCAGGGGATGAAGCTGGGGATACAGGGTCTAACTGTGATGAATTTTAGGCTGTTTAGGGTGTCTGTTGTTTTGCTATACTGGAGAGAGCTAGAGAAGATACAAGGTAACTCATGGGACTAAGGTCTGGCCAATCAGAGCAGCACATTCTTTTGAGTATTGTGATTGGTTCAGGGATGGACATTTGATCCAATCGGATTCAATGAGCTGCAGCAAGCCTTCTTCTGGGGCCCTTGGAAAGGAAACACTGCTCTTTGTCCACTGGGACTGTGAGCCTGGAACTGCCAGGGGCTATAATATAGAACCTGAGACTAAGGGCAATGCAGGAGAAGGCTTAACCTAGACCTGAGGGGAAACGGAGCTCCTAGATCAAGCCATGCATGAAAATAAACTTTTTGGTTATATGAGCTAAAATGAATTTACTTTTCTGCTCAAGCCAGTTTGAGTTGGGTCTCTCATCCCTTACAACCAAAAGAGTCTTAAGTCATACATCTTGTATGCCAAGCTAAGATGACTGGACTTAATTCTCTAGAAAATAAAAAGGTAGAATGGGGGGGTGTACCGGTTTGTATATATTATGTCCCCAAGAAAAAGCCATGTTCTTTGAAGTAATCTTGTGGGGGCAGACATATTAGTGGGGATTAAGTTGGAATGTCTGGATTAGGTTGTTTCCATGGAAACGTGCCCCACCCAATGGTGGATAATTGGATAATTTCCATGGAGGTGTGGCCCCACAGGTTCAGCATGGGCCTTGATTAGTTTGCTGGAGCACTATAAAAGCTCAGACAGAAGGAGTGAGCTTGCTACAGCCAAGAGGGACACTTTGAAGAATGCACAGGAGCTGAGAGAGGAGCTGCAGATGAGAGACAGTTTGAAGACGGCCATTGAAAGCAGACTCTTGCTCCAGGGAAGCTAAGAGAGGACAAACACCCCAAGAGCAACTAAGAGTGACATTTTTGAGGAACTGCAGCCTAGAGAGGAACTTCCTGGGAGAAAGCCATTTTGAAACCAGAACTTTGGAGCAGACACCAGCCATGTGTCTTCCCAGCTAACAGAGGTTTTCCGAACATGATTGGCCATCCTCCAGTGAAGGTATCTGATCACTGATGTTGTAACGTTGGACACTTTAAGGCCTCAACACTGTAACTGTATAACCAAATAAACCCCCTTTATAAAAGCCAATCCATTTCTGGTGTTTTGCATTCTGGCAGCATTAGCAAACTAGAAGGGAGTATGGAAATCACATAACTAAGACCCTCTTAATTACTACAAAAATCTCATTGTCCTCTCATAATTATGAAAAGGACCTCATGTTATCGGGGACCAGTAAAAAATTCCATTGTTGAATGTATTCTTTTGCATATGATTTAGCATTTAATTATATATTATATTGTTTGTCATTGATTCTTATATGCTTGTCTTGTTCACTCAATTAGCTATTCCCTTGTTGATGCCAGGGAACATGATTCTGTATGTACCATACAGTCCTGAACGTAGGGTAGGTGCTCTTTAATTGCTTGTATCTGCCTGGAGATAAGAAAAGAATAAGAAAGACAAGCCAACCTCCTTTTACTGGAGTCTGTGAATCCTCACCAAATTTAGCTTCAATTCTTTTAGTACAACAAGGCTTATACTCCAAGAGGAAGCTAAATGCTCCTATCTGCATAACTGCAAAGTCCTCATGCTCTCATGTTTTTGCCAATCATAGCAATTTATCCAGTTGTTTCCAAATATGTTGATAAAGTCCCTGGTGGCTCCTTCACCCAAAAGGAAAACACCAATCGCTTTGGAATGAACAAGTCAATGGAATTCCTGACGTAAAAGCAACTTCTTATTTCTGTTTCCTTTGTGAAAACGTATCACGGGGTCAAAGAAGCTATTAATTTAATTTGTAGCCATCTACATGAATCTTCTCTCTCTTGAGAGTTTAATTAGTTTGGAACAGCCATTCCAAGAGATGGAGAAGAATAAAGACCAATGTCCCCAAAGATCACCAGGCATAAACTTTGATTTGTGATTTACATTAAATAAATATGGTCAACCTCTTTGAATATTAAAAGTACAGCTTCTGAAATATTCTTGTCCTTGTTATTATTTTTTGAGTTTCAGGTTATCTTCTATAAACAGGGCAGGGGAGGGAGTAGTAAATGGATACGGAGTTTAGAAGAGAAATGAATCTTCCCCTATATTCAGACCAATTCTATAAATGAAGGCAAAGTGGACCACAGAGCAAGGCCAGGACTTTTAAAGAGGCCACCTTGTGCCAATTGCCTGACCTTCCTCATTACACCCTCCCTCCGTTTCTCCTTGGCTATCCAGCTCCCTCCTCAACAATCCGTCTGCACCTCTCTCAGTGATCACTACCGACATTCTTCTTTCTATTTAAAATGAATGACCTACTGTCCAATTCAAGGGCTTTTTCTCAGTTCTCACTCTCCCTATTTTGGGAGATTCTTACCATTAGTTCCCATAGTTTTCTTATTGAAACTCTCTTCCCCTTGGCCTCCAATCTAGTGCATTACCCTTCAAAATAGATCCCAAATCTCCTTGCTTCTCATCACCTCCACTGCTACCCCTTGAGGACAAATTTCCATGAACTCCTATCCAACCATTCAGCTTCTACTCTGGGCCCCACAGTCTATGTCCTACACCACAGAGATCTCGTACAATTTTAAACTGGATCTCACTCCCACCACCCCCAAATCCTCCCGTGGCTCCCCACCACATTTAGAATATAATCCCTACTCCATGCAATGGACTGCAAGGCCCTACAATATCTGCCCCTTGCTCACCTCCCCAACTTCATCACCTACCACTGGCTGCTGTAGCCACACTAGTGTGAACACGGCAAGCTTGTTCTCACCCCAAGATCAGCATGCCTGGTGCTCTCACTTCATTCCAGTGTTATCTCTGTGGAAGAGCATTCCCTGACCCCTCATCTAAAGTACTACACAAATTTAACATCCTCACTGGACTCACCACTATTTGATAATAGTGGGGAGAACCTGTCCACCTGCATGCTAAAACTAAGGAGAGATGAGCAGAGACAAGAGAAGATAAGGACAGAAACATGGAGGCAATTCCTGTGGTCTAGTCTGAGAGACCTAACTCCTTAAGCTCTTTTCTTGTGAATTACCTAAGTAGCCACCTTTACTACACAAGCCAAATTTTCCTTTTGCTTAAATTCATTGAGTTGGGTTTCTGTCACTTGTGATGAAAAGAATCCTCACTCCCTGTTCCGGTTTGCTAATGCTGCTGTTATGCAAAATACCAGAAATGGATTGGCTTTTATAAAGGGGGTTTATTTGGTTACAAAGTTACAGTCCTAAGACCATAAAAGTGTCCAAACTAAGGCATCAACAATAAGGTACCATCACTGAAGGATGGCCAATGGCATCTGGAACACCTTTATCGGCCGGGAAGGTATGTGTCAGGTGTCTTCTTCCTTTGCTCCCAGGTTGTGTTTCAAAATGGCATTCTCCAAAATGTTGCTTTTGGGGCATTTTGTCCTTTTTTAGCTTCTTCAGAGCAAACTCTGGGCTGGCATCTCCAAAGCATTAGCAAAAGTCTGCTTTCAACGGCCATCTCCAAAATGTCTCTTTCAGCTACAGCAGCCTGAGCCTGGGATGGCTCTTTTTAAAGCACTCCAGTAAACTATCAAGACCCACACTAAATGGGTGGGGTCACATCTCCAAGGAAATAATCTAATCAAAAATATCACCTACAGTTGGGTAAGTCACATCTCCATGGAAACAACCTAATCCAAATATCCCACAAGATTGGAATAAAAGATCATGGCTTTGTAGGGGACATAATATATCCAAACCAGCACACTCCCTTAGAGCAAAATAATGTCCATAAAAATCACAAATTCAGGAGACTTTCAATTAAAATCAATGGCCTCATTAAAGATTTATCATATAAGTTTTATACTGATACTCTTGTTCTTCAGATTTCCAAGGCCTGATGTCATTATGTTCCATTATGAATAGAATAAAGTATATATACAAATTGTGACACCAGGAAGAATTACTTCTCTTGGGACAATTTGAATTTGGTGGTTTGGGGAGCTAAAACAGTGAGTAGCATATTGAGATTTAAGATGTGTGATACACATTGAAGAGCTAAACTCTCGAGTGGGAAAGAAACACACCCACTACTACTTTCAGGGGAACTGCTACTCCAACATAAGCTGAAGGAACTGTTAAATCAGCACCACCTTCTCAGATTTCCACAACGAGACGCATATGCCCACAGCACATTCTGCTTCTGCTGGGAAGCCAACATTACAGCAGAAATACTAGGTATATATAATTTGTCAGTGGTTTGAAGCATTGCAGGAGCCAAACCAGGAAAAATGAATGAAAATCTTTTTTTAGCAAACTGCTGAGAGTTAAAAAGAACAAATACATTGAGATTAACAGGGCTAAAAGAATACTTTCAGGGAGGCATAGAAGCTACAAATTTTGGAAGAAATCTGAATACAAATACAACTGCCAGATACAGCTCAGCATTAAAGCATTCCCATTATTCTCTCTCTTTATTCAATGTAATGCTGTAATTAGTGTCCCAAATTAAAACACAATTCTTTCTTGTGGATAAGATTTTTAAAGGCTCTGTGGGTCAGAGTCTACCAGGAGTTCCTGATTCAGTATTCAGTTCAACAAACATTGATAAGCACTGGGGTAGACTTCAGGAAACAAGAAGACATGGGCACAGGGTCTGCCCTCTAGGAGCTCCAGGCTAGGTAGAAGACATAGACCAACAGGAGATCATTTCATTGATATTAGGACCATAAGAGCCACTTGTTGGCCTCCATAAAATCAGGAAGGGAGATGGCTTCCTATGAAGTACAGGTTATAAGCCTCAGCTTCATGAGATTAAGACCTGTTACCTCTGGGGTCTTTGCCTGGTCTTCCTTGGCTGTCATCCTTTAAGCTTGACTCCTTGTGGCTGTGTGGGCCATACCTCAACTCCAAGTTCTACCTATCTTTGATATTCCCCTGCCCTCTTTCCTTGCCATAAATCCTGCTTCCTGACCTATCATCCCACTTGCTTTGTCCAACTCCTGTCCTCAACCCAGCATCTACCTCTATGTTTTATTCCATGACAGGATTCAAGAAATACATATTCATAATTACTATTTGACTCAACAGAAATATAATACTGTTGGAGTCTATGGCAGAGGACAAAAGCCATTGTTCCGGTCACTAAAGCTGCTATTATGCAAAATACCAGAACTGGATTGGCTTTTATAAAGGGGATTTATGATGTTACAGACTTACAGTTCCAAGGCCATAAAAGTGTCCAAACTAAAGCATCAACAAGAGGATACCTTTAGTGAAGGATAGCCAGTGGCGTCTGGAACACCTCTGTCAGCTGGGAAGGCATGTGGCTGGCATCTGCTGATCCTTTGCTCCTGGGTTGTGTTTCAAAATGGCTTTCTCCAAAATGTCTCTGGGCGTCTGTCTCTCTCAGCTTCTCTGAGCTCTCTGCTTGGTTCTCCTGGGGTGTTTCTCTCTAAGCATCTGGGAGTCCTCTCTTAGCTCCTCTAGGCCAAACTCTGGGCTTCATCTCTTAGTTTAGTGTTTCCAAACATCATTCTGTCTGCATCTTCAAGCATTTGGGTCCATGTTAGCTCTTAGCTTCTCCTGGGGGCAAACTCTGGATTACATATCTTAGTTTCTCTCTCAGCTTCTCTGAGCTCCTTCTCTCCTTCGGCTCTCTTAAAGGACTCCAGTGACCTAATTAAGACCCACCTGGAATGGGTGTGGTCCCACCTCCATGGAAACAATCTAATCAAAAGGTCTCCCCTACAGTTGGGTGGTCACATCTCCATGGAAACAACACAATCAAATGTCCCACCCTAATCAAAAGACTAATAAATCTGCCCCCACAAGATTGCATTAAAGAACATGGCTTTTGTGGGGGACATAATAGATTCAAACCAGCCCACCCATCTTGTTAAATTACTCAAATTTTGTAACATTCATTGATATCAATTGTTCTTAAACAACTGTGGGTGGACTGACTGCTTCAGAATCATTTGGAGAAAATTCTTAAATCATTGATTACAAGGATGAATCTGAGAGACTCCTCCTTAATATATCTGGGATGATTACCAACTCTTCCTGGGAGCGTAGCCACGTTGGAGAAATGCCACTTTAGAATTCCTAGGATTTGCTGTTGTTTCAGGTATTCACTGAAGGGTGACAATCTATTTCCATGTTGGAGGAAACACTGACAGCGGCTATGAAGTATGTGTGTGTATACGCTACACATGTATGTATAAATAGAAGTAGCTATGTGGGTATTAAAAATTTATTATAAAAGATTTTTATTGGGAATATGGAAAAGATGCCTGGAGTATAGACTAGAAGGATGGGGAGGGAAAGTAATGAGAGGCAGCATCTTCCTAATCGGTTTGGGCTAATGTGTCATGAGGCAAGCAGCACTTGCCTTCAAATATACAACACTGTTGGTATATGTGGTGTGGATGTCAAGGGAAAACCA
The DNA here is from genome assembly GCF_015220235.1 of Choloepus didactylus. Classification (NCBI taxonomy): domain Eukaryota; kingdom Metazoa; phylum Chordata; class Mammalia; order Pilosa; family Megalonychidae; genus Choloepus; species Choloepus didactylus. The sequence continues at coordinate 90,762,974 of NC_051311.1, forward strand.
ACTTTTCTTATAATTAACTTTCCCTCTATCCCTAGATAATGTATTATTTCATTTCGAAAAGGGTTCAAATATACTCTTTTTAGATTTTTCAGTATAATGTGTGTTTTTTTAAGGTCCAGAGACAAACTTGTTATGCAAGATGATTAAAGAGTTAGAAATAATGTACTTATATAAAGGAACTGTAACAGTGCCTGACACATGTAGGCGCTAAAGAAATGGAAATTATTATTACTTAGAAAGTTGCTATTAACCAGTGTATTACTTAGGGTTCTCTAGGGAAACAGAATCAACAAGAGATATCTAAATATAAGATTTTATAAAAGTATCTCACGCAACTGTGGGGATGCACGAGTCCAAATTCCGTAGGGCAAGCAGCGAACTGGCAACTCCGATGAAGACGTTTGATGAACTCCTCAGGAAACACTTCACTGGCTAGCCAAAGAAGTGAAGGTCCTCTATCTGTCTCGCTTAAAAGTCTTCAACTGATTGGATTAAATCCAGCTGATTGTATTCTCTCTTTGTGGGAGACACACCATTCGTTGATGTAATCAGTCACAGCTGCAGCCAACTGACTGATGATTTAATAAACCAGCCTTCTGGTTTATTAACCAGCCACAAATGTCCTTGTAGTAATGGTTAGGCCAGTGCTTGCTTGACCAGACACCTGGACGCCATCACCTGGCCAAGTTGACACATGAACCTAACCATTACAACAAGGATCAATTCAAGAAGAGTACTGTATACAGAGTTGTGAACAAACAATTAGAACGCTCATTGCAGATGACCCTGTTCCCCCTACACAAACTCTCTGCTCTAAGCAGCTTGGTCTACCTCTTATTCTCTGAACATTCTGTGCATTTCCCTGCTCCCTGGAAGGTCCTACTGACTTTTCTCCACTTTTATTACCCAAGTCTTACCCCTGTTTCAAGGCACAGTCAAGTCCTACAACAAGCTTTGAACCCTCCCCAGGGGTCCAGCCCCCAATGAAATCCCCTTCCCATGAACTGGATCAAAGGACAAATGACAATGAAGACTCTTCCATACTGCCTTTCATTTCTCTAAGAATAAATCCTTTCTACTCAGTAGGATTTTAGGTTTCTTGAGATCAGGAACTATATCTTATGTCACCCAAAATTCCTTCACCTTAGGTGCTCCCTACTTTTTTTTCCAGTGAGGGTCAAGATAGCAAGAATAGTACCTTTGCATTCAGCAAGGCCTTGCCAACTGCAGAAGTCCAGAGAAAGAGGCAGGATGAATTCCATTAGTGCCAAGGACAACCACATTTATAATTTATAATTCTTCATTTGTAAAAATGATGTTCCTGACCATCTCCCATATGGCGTCCACTTTACATTGTTTTCCCAGGAGTACAGGGATGCATCTGTGCACAGCGGGCTTGTCTCCCCTTCTCCCCTGTGTCAATTATTGTCTGTGGCTCCCACTCAACATGGAGTTAATACCTAACATAGTTATCAAACCCATGACCTGCTTAGCAGATTTTTTTAAACAACAAAACAAAACAAAAAACAAAAAAGGTATTTTTACAGAGAGGACTGATTCACTGCAATGTAGGAAAAAAAAAAAAAACAACAAATGACAAAATCAAGAATGCAAATAATTACCTTCTTTTCAAAGGTGTCGGTTTCCCTCTTTTTTCACTCCCAAGCTAGCTTCAATCTTATTTTGGGTGTGTATGCTCCCAGGCAACATGGAGTTAATAATCAACACAGTTATCAAACCCGTGACCTGCTTAGCAGATTTTTTCAGTGGAAAAAAAAAATCAAAGGTATTTTTTACAGAAAGAGGACTGAGTCAATGTAATGTTTTAAAAAGAACAAGAATGCAAATGATCACCTCCTTTTTAAAGGTGTCAGTTTCCCTCTTTTTCCATTCCCAAATTAGTTTCAATCTTATTTTGGGTATATATGCATGATTATCAACTATCAAAAATTCTGGTGCTGACACCGTCAGAAATATCATTGAAATACAAAAAGCAACACATATCTAGAGAGTTTAATTTCCTCAAGCATGAGTTTAACTGGACTTCTGTTTGACCCGGAGCTACCAATGCCCTCCCTTCCTTCTTGTTGTGCATCTGAACAGTCTGTACGACCTGCAGTGAGAGGAGGTCAAGCAAATAACACGCTCGTGTGACTGCAGAATCCTGGGGATGTTTCCCCTGCCCTCAAATGCCTTTTTCCTGGACTAGAAATTCTAACCTCCAGTATCACTGCTTTAAGTGACAGTGCTATTTTCAGAAAACCCTTGCATGGCACCAATACCTTTTGGGAAGAGTAAGCGATTAACTGTCACCTACACCAAAGTGGGGAGGGGTCAGGGAGGGGTCAGGGTGGACAACGAGGGAACAGAAAGAGGATTTGGCAGAGAAGAGAAAGCTCTAAAACAAGTCTCCAAAATATTTTTTCTCACATATGCTCTCCAAAATTTTGAAAAACTATATATTCCGTATACTTTTCAAGTCAGCATTTAGAAGTTACAAATTTAAGCAGTTAGAAAAGTAGTATATCAATATTTTAAAATAAAACCCTGAAACACACTTTTAAATGTATCCAATGGAATTTAAATACTACAGAGATTTGATACCATTCATCATCCATTAAAAAAAAAAACTGCCCAAGCTCTTTTTAACAGTTGGGATTTTTATGCCATTCCCTTTCTCCTTAAATTTGTATTGCGTTCTACTTCCCCTACATTAATTATTTAAAAATGATATTTTTATTCTTGAAAACCTTTTATTGATTATCAATCACACTTTTCTGAAACAGAAAATTTATACAGATTGGAGTTTTAAAATTTCCTGTTATAAGTTTCCATCATGTTTTAAAAATTTTTGCTGAACAAGAAATTATAATTGTTGTAGCACTACATAATAATAATTAGTAGTATACAAGTGATCAAAACAATATATTTAGATTATAAAGCATTATCAAACATGGGTAAAATTTGATTGGAAAAGCAGTTCTTAATGATTTGTTTTATTCTTATTGTTGAGCTAATTCACAAATCCCTAGATTAGTATGACTTATTAACAGAATGAGACAAGGTTCAGCAATTTAATTCCCATTTTCTATTTTTATAGGCATATACTGAGAAACCTTGCTCATAAGTAAGTACTCGGGATTGTGTTATAGTAATGAATAATCTTTGAGTTATATGCTAAAAATAACATGGTGATCCATTATTAAAATCAGTTAATAAGTTAGCCAATATAATTTTCACTTAAATTTATTTTGTCAAAAATAATTTAATTTTAATAATTATTAAAATTAATATTAATGACTAGATCTTGTAATTGCTTCTGGAAAACAAAAGGAAATTTTTGCTGTCTTGTAAAAGCATTTGATACTCATTCAATAGTCATTAACCTTATCAGGTTCTGGTAAGTGTAGGTTTTACCAAGACTTTTCACTTAAAGGCATCTTATTTAACTTGATATACTCAGAAATGTTTGGAAAAATAAAAATATCATTTATTTCAATACTCAATTGCCAATGCAATACTTTTTAAAATATGAGGAATTCATTTTTTAAAAAATGTTGGAGTTGCAGATTTAGCTCATTCAACTTGAGGAAGATGTCTATATCTTGATATAATTGGCAAAATAGTTCTTATTGTTAAACATTTGGTTTGACAGATTTACTTTTTGTTAGAAATAGTTTGGCCTCATGTTTCAGTTTTAATAAATGTGTTAATACACGCACTGTGTGGCCATGACAGCTACCTCGCCTTGGATTTCCAATTCCCAGATAGATAGATGGGGCATGGAGCTCTGCCAAAAATTTGCTGCAAGGATGAAATAAAGTGCTGCCACCTTCAATATTTCTTTCTATGCTTTGTTTGCTTTGTTCTTAAGGAATTCTCCCTCAGGAATAACACATTCTTTGATAATAGTTGGGGGATGGAAAACATGAGGTCATTAAATACTAATTGCCATCACTCTGGGAATTCAGAACATCTCAACAAGGACCAGCATGCTTGGCTTATAACAGAAATGTTCCAAGACAGGGAAGAAACATGTCCTAAGTGCCTTGATTACGGGAGGCTCCCATGACCCCAATATTCCCAACTGTCCCTTTGTTTGATGCTCTGGAGGATACCATAGTAAGATTTTGAGGGCAGACCATTCTTTTTTTTTGTAAAGCAGAAGAGTAACTGTGAAAGATTTCAGGAGGTGGAAAAGAAGAATCTGCTTCACACCTCAACCTCTTGATTGTAAGGCCCCTCTCCACAGGGCCAGTTTTGGGAAAGAATACAAATGGATGTTGACGATCTGGACATTGGTTCCCTTATGCTTCCTCTATGTGCCTACCACATGGAGGCTCTCCGTGAACCCCGGGGGGGCACAAGCCCTAGAGTGAGGCCCTCTGGCCACAGCAAACCAAGGGGAAGAAAGAAGGCAGTGCTAAAAGCAGTGTTTGAGTTTCTAAATGGAGAGATTGTCACAGCAATTGGCCGTACTTTGGCCAACTGCCCAAGCTTTTCTAAGGCGAGCCATGCCTCCTAATTTTTATGTTAAGAGAACAAAATTATTTATTTGCTTATAGCAATGTACACACCCAATGTATCAGGAAGTATATTTTTCATTACCATGCAGCTCAATGGCTATTCTCAAAATTTAGGCAAAGTGCAAAGTAGACAGCATATTTTAAGTGGCATTTCTAGTCTGCCCCTATCTACACCCCAACCTTCCAATCTCATTCTTACATTTCATTCCTCTGCCCAGGCATCAGAAGTTCTCAGGCTGCTTTGGTCCTTTTTAATCCCCCATTCTGGGTCCCCATTCAAACTTCCCTTCTTATGCTTTGAAATTAACCCCACTCCTCATCCGCCTCCCAATTCAGACTCTCAGTCTCGCTTTATGTCTGACTTCCCTGAGGAAGGAAGTAACCGATTTTCCAATTTACATAATTCATACTACAGTGTGAATGATTCAAAAGGCTTAATCCTCTCTCAGGTTCTCTTCATTCTGATAGGTGAGTTATTTGTGGATTATGTTCAGAACTATTTTGTTTGAGGGTTGAAAGTGGAGAATGGGGAACTCCCCCCTCCCCCCTTTTTTTTTCCGTCTTTTCCCTGAGACAGAAAAATAGAAAGTCAGCAATTTTCCTGCCTCCCCCTGCCTGCCAAATAAAAGACTTCTATGCCTAACTTACTGCATGTACATTTAGGCCTCTATCCTTTGGTCATAGGTTATACACTCAGAATGCCACCATGTAAGTATCTTGACTACTAGGGTATAGGATCAGATATTACCCTACTGGCTTCCAGAAATGAACAGGCTTCCCAGGCACTCATCTGAGTACCAGAGTGACCCAGAGAGAGAAGACCCATTTTAATTTGTGTACATTGCTCAAGAATGAAGTGACCAACTCTCCCTGATTCCTACCCAACAACTAAGCTGCCCTGGTATTTTCCACACACACAGCTCTCACATACGCTTTGAATGGACCCTGCGGAAGTATAATTGATCTCAAGGGCTGCAAAGGGGTGTAAAAAATTCCCCTTCCTCACATTGCTTTGTTTCTTATGCCAACAAACTTTTCTAATTAGAATGAAATCAGGCTGTATTAAAATAGATTCTTTCTATAATTCCAGTCATTCTACTAATCAGCTGAGGTTTATGTCATAACCCAAGTAAACAACAGCAAACGTTAATACATCTTGGAGGAGCTAGAGGTAGCAGCTCTGGCTTTTTACTTCCGGAGGAGTCTAGGTAACAAGCTCTTATGGCATTTTGCGATCCTAGTTGTTTGAACAGGGCATTGTTCTGTTGTGGATAAAAGTTGTGGGGAATTCAATACATTCTTTTAGATCTTAGAGTCAATTATAGCTAAAAAGTGACAACAAATGAAATTTGGCACCAGACTTTATTTTTAGTGTCAAATATTAAAATGCAAACCAGGAGACTGTTACAGAGTGAAATATCTCAGGGAACTAATCCTTAGTGCAGATTAATTCCTCTGGGCATTTTGATGGAAAAATGTGTTTTTAAACTGCTATTTTGAAAATCAGAAAGTTAACGATCAAAAGAGCGAATCTGTATTTGCGCTGTTTTTATGTCAATAACGAGTTCCCAATTTACCCACACCTCACATAGCACTCTCCAGCAGTCTCACTTCATAGGGTGCCAGTGGGACATGTCTGTAGAGATGGCAGTGCAAACATTGCTACTGTTGACAGTAAAAGAAGCAGGAAAAAATTAACATGGTGGGTTACAAATACCATTCACTTTGTATTTGTCCCCCAATTAACATGGGTTTGTTTCCTTTGATTTCAGATTATCCTAACAGAAAAGGAGGGTGGTTTCAAGAGGAGATGAGTTGCTTCACAAGATCCTAAAACTTTTTAATTGTGTTAAATATTAAGTGAAGCCCAGTGAGTCTCAACTTTGCCCATTCAATCACCCTGGAGCATTTAAAACTTCCCACTCCAAACCAGTTACATCAGAACATCTAGGTTGAGACTCAGACATTGGTAGTTTTAAAATCTTCCCAGGTGGGGTTCTAACATGTAGCCAATTTAAAAAATCATCCCCATTTCACAGATGTAGCCACAGACTTGAGATTTCTGAAAACCAGGCCCAGAGTCTCATTGTGTGAGTGGCTGAATTAAAACATAAACTAAATTCCCAACCTTGCAGGTTTTCTGTTGTTAAAGTGAAGGAATTGATTGGAAAGGACTGGGATCCCAAAAACTGGATTGGGGACATATGGGTTGATAATGATGGTGGTGAAAATACTGAAACTCTAAATTCTGCTGAGTCTCTTCCAGATAAACCTGTAAGGGTCTGTCTTGAGGAACCAGCCACCCAACCTCCAGTCTGCCCTGAGGAATCTGTCATCTAACCTCCACTGAGGAGATCAACCCTGCTTTGCCTAATAAACCTGTAATCTTCTCCCCCGAGCAAACAGCCCTCACTCCTTTGTCTGAAGAGATTAAACCTGTTTCACCAGATGAAACTGCAATGGAATGCCCTGATGTAGCTGGCTTTCAAGCCACTTCTAATTCTTCCCATGATCCCCCACCACCAACAACTCACTTTTTTTCCAGATCTAGACTGAAGTCTCAACAGGACTTGAAAGGCGAGATAAGAAGTGTGACCCATGAGGAGGTGCACTACACTCCAAAAGAACTACGTGGTTTTTCCAATTTATATAGAAAGAAATCAGGGAAATATGTGTCGAATGGATATTAAGGGTGTGGGATAATGGTGGAAGGAACATCAAGTTGGATCAGGTTGAATTTATTGATATGGGTCCATTAAAGAGATTCCAATTCAATGTTGTAGCTCGAGGGGTTAGAAAGGGCTCTAATAGTTTGTTTGGGTGGTTGGCTGAAACATGGACCAAAAGGTGGCCAGCATTACCAGAGGTCAAAATGCCAGAACTGCCCTGGTATAACGTAGATGAAGGGGTCCAAAGTCTTAGAGAGATTAAAATGTTAGAGAGGATTCATCACCTAAGATCTTCTCACCTATCCTAGGAATGTCCAGAAGACACACCTTTCACCAGGACTGTGAGGAATAAATATGTGGGAATAACTCCATCATCTCTGAAGAGCTCTCTGGTTGCTCTTCTCTGAGGTCAGATATTGCTGGGGGAACTGCTGTCACTGAACTTGGATCTTTAAACACAATGGGGATGATCAGATCCTGGGTTGGCAGAAGCCATGTGTCAGCAGTTAATCACCAAAAACCAAGGTGAACGTGGCTACCATAATGGACAGCAGACTGAAAGCAGCAGTCAAAACAGTCTGACTCACAGAGACTGATGAGCGGTCTACTCAATTCTTACTTGATCTGTATAAGCAAAAGAGTTCTAGGTCAAGTGAACAAAAATCTAACTTGAATTACAAAAACAAAGAGTCATGGCCCCTTAATCAAATCTCGGACTTGAGACAGTTTACAGACTCAGAGGGAAGGACCCTTTTCTACTACCAAAAATTTATACTGTTAATCTTCCTCCCAGCCTTCCCCAAGGAGACCTACAGCCTTTTACCAGGGTAAATGTGCACTGGGGAAAAGGGAATAATCATGTATTTCAGGGATTATTAGATTCTGGCTCAGAACTCAGAAGTGACATTAATTCTAGGAGACCCAAAATGTCACTCTGGTCCACCAGTCAGAGAGGGGCTTATGGAGGTTTATGGCGTTTTAGCTCAGGTCCATCTTACAGCATGCCCAGTGTGGTTATTTTTCCAGTTCCAGAATGCATGATTGGAATGGACATACTCAGCAACTGGAAGAATCCCCACATTTGTTGCCTGACGCATGGAGTGAGGGCTATTACAGTAGGAAAGGCCAGTTGGAAGCCACTAGAACTGCCCTTACCTAGCAAAATAGTAAATCAAAAGCAATACCAGATCCTGGAGGGATTGCCGAGATTAGTGCCACCATCAAGGACTTGAAGGATGTGCAGGGGTGGTGATTCCCACCACAACCCCATTCAATTGTTGTATTTGGCCTGTTGCTGAAAACAGATGGGTCCTGGAGGATGACAGTGGATTATTGCAAACTTAACCAGGAGGTGACTCCAATTGCAGCTGCTGTTCCAGATGTGGTATCATTGCTTGAGCAAATCAACACATCCCCTGGTACCTGGTATGCAGCTTTTGGTTTGGCAAATGTTTTTTTCTCAATTGCTGTTAGTAAAGACCACCAGAAACAGTTTTCTTTCAGCTGTCAAAGCCAGCAACACATCTGTCCTACCTTAAGGGTATGTCAACTAGTCAGCCCTATGTCATCATCTAATCCACTGGGACCTTGTTTGTCTCTCCCTCCCACAAGACATCACACTAATCCATTATACTGATGCTGTCATGTTGATTTGATCCAGTGAGCAAGAAGCAGCAACTACTCTAGACTTATTGGTAAAGCATTTGCGTGTCAGAGCATGGGAGATAAACCCTGGGGCCTTCCATCAGTGAAATTGCTAGGTGTCCAGTGGTGTGGGGCATGTCAAAATATCCTTCTAATGTGAAGGATAAGCTGTTGCATCTGGCCCCTCCTACAACCAAAAAAGAGGCAAAATGCCCAATTGGCTTCTTTGGATTTTGGAGACAATATATTCCTCATTTGGGTGCTACTACAGCCCATTTACCAAGTGAACTGAAAAGCTTCTAGTTTTGAGTGGGGACCAGAACAAGATGAGGCTCTGCAACAGCTCCAGGCTTCTGTGGAAGCTGCTCTGCCACATGGGCCACATGGATCCAGCTGATCCAATGGTGCTGGAAGTGTCTGTAGCAAATGGAGATGCTGGTAGGCCTCTATAGGAAAATCACAACACAGACCCTTAGGATTTGGAGTAAAACCTTGCCATCCTCTGCAGATAATTACTCTCCATTTGAGAAACAGCTTTTGGCCTGCTATTGGGCCTTAACAGAGACCAAACAGTTAACCATGGACCACCAAGTTACCATGTTACCCGAGTCACCTATCACGAGCTGGGTGTTGTCCAACTGCCAAGCCATAAAGTTGGGCATGCACAGCAGTCCTCCATTGTAAAATGGAAGCTGGTATATATGAGATAGAGCTAGAGCGGGTCCTGAAGGCACAAGTAAGTAATATGAAGTGGACCAAATATCCATGGCCCCTACACCTGCCATATTACCTTCTCTTTCCCAGCCCATAGCTATGGCATCTTGGGGAGTTCCTTACAATCAGCTGACTGAGGAACAGAAAACTCAGTCCTAGTTTACAGATGGTTCTGTACAATATACAGATGCCACCCGAAAGTGGACAGCTGCAGCACAGCAGCTCCTTTCTAGGACATCCATGAAGGTCAGTGGAGAAGGGAAATTCTACCAGTGGGCAGAACTTCGAGATGTGCACCTGGTTGTTCATTTAACTTGGAAGAAGAAATGGCCAGAGGTGTGTTTGTACTGATCCATGGGCTATTGCTAATGGTTTGGCTGGATGGCCAGGGACTTGGAAGGAACATGATTGGAAAATTGGTGACAAAGATGTCAGGGGAAGAAGTATGTGGACAGATCTTTCTGAGTGGGCAAAAAACGAGATATTTTTGTCCTACATGAATGCCCACCAGAGGGTGACTTTTGCAGAGGAAGATTTTAATAATCAAGTGGATAAGATGACCCATTCAGTGGATACCAATCAGCCTCTTTCCCCAGCCACTCCTGTCATTGCCCAATGAGCTCATAAACAAAGTGGCCATGGTAGTAAGGATGGAGGTTATGCATGAGCTCAGCAATATGGACTTCCATTCGCCAAGGCTGACCTGGCCACAGCCATTGCTGATTGCCCAATCTGCTAGCAGCAGAGGCACACACTCAGTCCCCAATATGGCACCATTCTACAAGGTGATCAGCCTGTACCTGGTGGCAGGTTGATTACTTTGGACCATTTCCATCATGGAAGGAGTAGTGATTTGTTCTTACTGGAACAGACACATCTCTGGATATGGGTTTGCCTTCCCTGCATGCAATGCTTCTGTCAAAACTACCATCCTTGGCCTTACAGAATGACTTATCCACCATCATTGTATGCCATACAGCATTGCTTCTGATCCAAGAACCCACTTCACAGCAAATGAAGTGCAGGAATGGGCACATGCTTATGGAATTCATTAGTCTTAACATATTCCCCATCATCCTGAAGCAACTGGATTGACAGAATGGTAGAATTGCTTTCTGAAGACTCAATTATGGCACCAACAAGGTGGCAATATCTTGCAGGGCTTGGGCCATATTCTCCAGGAGGCTGTGTATGTTCTGAATCAGCATCCACTCTCTAGGGCTGTTTCTGCCATAGCCAGGATTCATGGGTCCAGGAATCAAGAGGTGGAAATGGAAGTGATACCACTTACCATTACCCCTAGAAAAATTTTTGTTTCCTTTTCTTGCAGGAACAAGCTCCGTTGGTCTACAGGTCTTAGTTCCAAAAAGAGGAGTTCTTCCACCCGGACGCACAAAAAAGATTCCATTGACTTGAAGTTAAGACTGTCACCTGGCCACTTTGGGCTCCTCAAGCCTCTGAATCAGGAGGCAAAATATTAGCTGGGGTGAGTGATCCTGACCCTCAACGGGAAATAGCACTGTTCCTACACAATGGAGGTAAAGAAGAGTTTGCCTGGAATACAGGAGATCCCCTAGGGTGTATTTTAGTTCTACCCTGCCCTGTGATTAAAGTTAATGGAAAACTGCAGCAACCCAATCCAGGCAGAGCTACTAATGGCCCAGAAACATCAGGAATGAAGGTCTGGATTACTCCACTTCTGGTACCAAAATCTGTTTTTGTTTCCTAGGCTTCTGAAAGCAAATACCATGAAATGGTTCAGCTTTAATAATGGGAATTTATTAGCTTACAGTTTTGAGGCCAACAAAATGTCCAAATTAAGGCATCATCAATGAATTATTTCTCCCCAAGACAAGCTGCCAGCGATCCTTGGCTCCTCTGCCACATGGCAAGGCACATAGCAGCATATGCTGGTCTCTCCCTTCTCTTCCAGGTTCCATTGATTTCAGCTTCTTGCTTCCCTGGCCATTTAAAAAGGAATCCAGTAAGAAGATTAAGACCCATCCTGAATGAGGTGGGTCACACCTTAACTGAAGTAGCCTCTTCAAAAGATTCTTACAGTGGGTCCACACCCACAGGAATGGATTAGATTAAAAAAACATGTTATTTTTCTGAGGTACATACAGCTACAAACCACCACAGTATGCAGACAAATAACATTTAAACAGGTGGTGGACCTCCACCTGGTCAGTGGTTCTCAACCTTGGCTGCACTTCACAATCACCTGGAGACCTTTTTAACATGCTGAGGCTCGAGAGATATCCTAGGCTAATTTAATCAGAATCTTTGGAGGTGGGATCCAGGCATTAGCATTTTCTTAAGGCTCCCCAGATGATTTCGATGAGCAGCCAACACTGAGAACTGCTGCTGGAGGTTGAGATTCAATCAGGGAGACTATACGGAGAGAAGAGATAAATTTTGCTTGCATTTGCCACTCTCTGTCTTTAATTATTACCTCCACTTGATTCATCCGGACTCACCATGTAACGGGGGTGGGGGGGTGGGGGGAGAGATCTCTGGGTTATAATGTCTTTAAAAAACAGCTGGATTGGAATTAAAACTAGGGGAATGCCAGGGAAAGCTCCTAAATGAAAAATAAAACTCCCTGTCCCTGTTTCTCTCTCACTCATCTCATCTTCAATCTTTTCCTTTCTACTGGTTCTATGCTTTTTTTTTCAAAAATAAAACTTTCTATTTTGAGATTGATATAGATTTACATGAAGTTGTGAGAAATAATACAAAGAGATTCCTATATCCTTCACTTGTTTCTCCCAGTGGTTACATCTTGCGAAACAATACAATACGACAACCAGGATATTGACATTGATACAGAATACTTCCATCACCACAAGGATCCCTCATATTTCTTTAATAGCTATACCCCCTTTCCTTTACCCCCAACCCTCCTTATGGCAACCACTAATCTGTTCTCTATTCTTATAGTTTTGTCATTTACAGAATGTTACATAAATAAAATCATACAGTATATAACCTTATGAGATTGTCTTTTTCCACTCAGTGTAATCCTCTGGAGATTCATCCATGTTGCTATGCGTAGCAATAGCTTGCTCTTTTTTATTGCTGAGTAATAGGTCAAGGTATGGATAGACCACAGTTTGTTTTCACAGTTCACCCATGGAAAGACAACTGAGTTGTTTCTAATTATTGGCTATTAAGAACAAAGCTCCTTGTGGCTCATACTCCTTTTATCCAGGGTATGGACAGGTGAGTAGAAAAATGAGGACAAAAATTAATTGAAAAATAGGGAGAGATGGGGGGAAAGAATGTTTTATTACTTCTATTTTACTCTTATTTTTATTAAAAATTTTTTTTGAGTAATGAAAATGTTAAAAAATTGATTGTGGTAATGAATGTACAACTATACAATGGTACTGTGAACAACTGTCTGTACACTGTGGATGATTGTATGATATATGAATGTATCTCAATAAAACTGAAATTTTTTTAGAAAAAGAATAAAGCTGCTGTGAATGTTTGTGTACAGGTGTGAATTAAAGGCTTCATTTCTCTGGGATAAATGGCCAGGAGTGCAAGGGCTGAGTCATCTGGTAGTTCCATGTTTAGTGTTTGAAGAAACTGCCAAACTGTTTTCCAGAGTGGCTGTCCCATTTTACATCCCCACCAGCAAGATGTGAGTGACTCAGTTTCTCTGCATCCTCACCAGAATTTGGTGGTTGTCACTTTTTAAAAATCTTTTAGCCATTCTGATAAGTGTCTAGTGATATCTCATTGTGGGGTGATTTGCATTCTCTAATTGCTAATGATGTTGAAAATCTTTTTACATGCTTTGCCATCCTCTTCAATGAAATGCCTTTTCTTGTCTTTTGTCCACTTCCTAATTGGATTATCTGTCTGTCTGTTTTTACAACTTTGGGTTTTGAGAATTCTTTATATAGTCTAGATACTAGTCCTTTGTCAGATATGTGGTTTGCAAATATATTCTCCCACTCTGTAGCTTGTCTTTTCATCCTCTTAACAAGCTCTTTCACAGAGCATGAGTTTTAAATTTTATTGAAGTCCAATTCACTGATTTTTCCTTTCATGGATTGTATTTTTTTATGTCAAGTATAAGAACTCTTTACCTAATCCTAGAACACAAATATATTTTTGCTGGGAATAGGTCTCTGAGCTGACAGTTCTTTTGGAATTGCTCAGCTATTCTTAAAATTCTCTTTCTTGGTTTCACTGTCCAAATGTTTAAATCATAGCTCAAGTTCAAGCTCAAGTCACAGAAGCTCTTGGATTCTCATTTTCTTCATTATAAAATGAGAATTATAATCCCAGCCTATATATTTTAGGGTTGAACTGAGGCCCAATTGAGATTATATGAGCACAAGTTCAAGTCAGCCATGGTGGTAGGTCCTGGGTGTACAATGAGGATAGCAAAGGACTTGACTGAAGTCTAGTGCTGGAGACAGGTAGGTGCACAGGCCGAGGGACAAGTGGTAGGATATGTACAGCAATTGCCACAGGAAGATTCAGGAGCCTTGAGGGCTCAGGCAAGGTATCCTAGAGGAGGGTCACCTAAACTGAGTCCTGAGGAATGTGTAAGTGAATGTGCTCTGCATACTATGAGGTATAAGAAAAAAATACTTTTTCCTTATAAAGTCAGTTTTCATGTTATTCTAGTGTGTTGATATTTTACATTCCCTTTCAAAGAAATGCATACATATTATGTGTAATTAAGTCCATTTTAAGCTTAGTCTCTTTGGAGGAGGAGACACGTACAAGATGTCCTTTCAATATATAACTTCTGGTCTGTATCTATGATCCTTGAAAACAGAGAAAAGTAACTTTTTAAAAGACTTTTCATTAATTCACTTGAGAGATATTAGCTTTTAAATTACAATGACATGCTATGATAACTGTGACAGTAGCTGATTTCATTAATTGCATTTATTCATATTTGAACATTCGATTGGGTTCTACTACAATCATTCATTCATCACCTCATGCTTATCTTTTTGGGATACATACATATATTTTATATATATATGATAATTAGCTGATTGTACTATTCCCAAAGAGTTTTAATTTTTTCTCTCAATCAAAACAAATGAGTCATTCATGCTCAAACGATTTCCCCCATGAAATCTAGAAATGTAAATGATATTATTCTGCCTTTTTCATCTGGAACTCATGACAGCTCACCATTCTCTTATCTTTACCAGCACCAACTTTTTACCCTGTGCTTTCTCATTACCTTTAGGCATATACAGGAGAAGACAAGGTTATGCTTTGTAATTATCATCATTTGCTTCTAATTTCCTCTTTAACATCAGCAATGTGAAAGCTTTTCATTTCCATAGCTCATTTGAATGTGATGGCTTTAAAAATAAATGCAGCCCAGGTAAAATGTTTTCCCCTGTTCATGATTGAACGTAATCACAGAGTTAGAAGACAAAAATTTCACTGGTGTATGATTTATGTCCCATAGGATGGAAAAGTAATATACATTTTAGTTAATGCTTATCTTTCTGAATATTGATTTTGGGAGCACCAGTGCCACTTTGACACAACTTTAAAAGTTGAAGAGTTTTGCTTTGATGTGCTACCTCCTACATAGACACGTGACTTTTCAATCTTTGAAGACTAGAAAAATTTCATCAGACCAGTTGGGTTCCACTGCTGATGATTAGCCAACAAAAAAACTGTCACAGTAGCTCTCTGAAGAACAAAGCATGCTAAAACAGTTGTATTTCTTTTTTTTTTATCTTCATTTTATTGAGATATATTCACATATCACGCAGTCATACAAATCGTACATTCGATTGTTCACAGCACCATTACATAGTTGTACATTCATCACCTAAATCAATCCCTGACACCTTCATTAGCACACACAAAAAAATAACAAGAATAATAATTAAAATGAAAAGAGCAATTGAAGTAAAAAAGAACACTGGGTACCTTTGCCTGTTTGTTTGTTTGTTTCCTTCCCCTATTTTTCCACTCATCCATCCATAAACTAGACAAAGTGGAGTGTGGTCCTTATGGCTTTCCCAATCCCATTGTCACCCCTCATAAGCTACATTTTTATACAATTGTCTTCGAGATTCACGGGTTCTGGGTTGTAGTTTGATAGTTTCAGGTTTTCACTGCTAGCTATACCAATTCATTAGAACCTAAAAAGGGTTGTCTAAAGTGTGCGTAAGAGTGCCCACCAGAGTGACCTCTCGGCTCCTTTTGGAAATCTTTCTGCCACTGAAGCTTATTTCATTTCCTCTCACATCCCCCTTTTGGTCAAGAAGATGTTCTCCGTCCCACGATGCCAGGTCTACATTCCTCCCCGGGAGTCATAGTCCATGTTGCCAGGGAGATTAACTCCCCTGGGTGTCTGATCCCACGTAGGGGGGAGGGCAGTGATTTCACCTGCCAAGTTGGCTTAGCTAGAGAGAGAGGGCCACATCTAAGCAACAAAGAGGCATTCGGGAGGAGGCTCCTAGGCACAATTATAGGCAGGCCTAGCCTCTCCTTTGCAGCAAGAGTTTTATTGCTACTATACACCATTGGCTCATCAGTAAGGCAGGAAGTAAGGTGTTTATTGTTCTTCTGTAATATGGGCAGGCAGTTGAGTCAAGGATTCAGCCTGGAGAAAGAGGTGATATGATATCTACTGGAATCATTTCCAGAGGCTACCATACTTAATATAGTATGTAAAATGTATTCTACATTCCTGACCCAGAATCAGGAATGCACTTACCAGATTTGCAGAGAATTTTCAACCAGGAAGGGTTACTATTGCTTTTTTTTTTTTTTTTTTTTTTACGAAATAAATTCATTCTTTAATAATTAAAAGATCAATGCTGGGCTTTAAAGTCTATAAATCTTCAACGTAATGATGAACTGGAGAAAGTTATAGCAGCCTCACATAAATTACTTGAATGAATAAACATTATCACAGTAGTAAGAAGGCAAGGTAAACAAATAGCTTAAGTATTTTATTTGTTTGCAACTAAGCTTGTTAACACTATATAATGAAAATTTACAAAGAATAATGTTGCAGTTTTTGGTTAGGTTTATGTCAAAGACATTCATTAATAAGGAATCTTTGAATGTGAATATTCCAGAAATTTCTCTAAGCCATCTGATCTGAACAACTGTCTGTGAATATTACCTTACTTTGGAAGGTATTGGCATACATTTGAATTAAATTCAGAATTTTTCAAAATAAGCCCTAATTAAAAAAAACTATTCTATATTAAACTAAAACAATTTTAATAGAACTTTCCTTTCCAGAAACAATAATGAAACAAGGCATTTTGTAAAATGTGGTCCTGAACAAGTCACAGTAAAAAATAAATGTATACTCAACTTCCACCTCCTCAAAACAGAGGCTACTTTCTGTTCCTCAGCCTTGGAAACCAAGTGAAGAACAGCCCATAAGCAACCTCAGGCAGGAGGTTACCAAAACAAAACTCAAGCAGTTGAACACGGACGCCTCTTAAAAGAATTTGGGGAAACCCAACTAAAGGATCCCAATTCTGCCCAAGTGGCAGTGCCACTGGGGCTGGCCCAGCCCCATGCTCACCTATGCTATGCTATGGAACAAACCCTGATGTTCCTGCTCTAGGAGAGATCTTTTCCCTGGAGAGGTTTAGTGTCCAGGGAGCTCTCTGATTGTGTGAATGAGGTGAGCACAGACTCCATGTGGGTATTTTAAGGCTTGGAGTCAAAGTATTTTTGTAACACGGCTAGGCGGAGTCCATGTGTCGAATGGCCTATCCTCCAATTTGTTGTAATTCCTCACCATGCATCTGCAGACCTAGACTGCAGACCTTCGCTATGTCATAATCATATCTAATGTCCATCCTAACTTATGATTCATATTCTGTGCCTGGAAACAGTCCTTGTATTTAACAATAATACCTACACATAAAATAATCCACTGTTACAACTTATATGGTCACAAAACATTAATGATCTTCTGTAGACCAAGCAAATGTTTTTAACCATAATTGTCGTGCATCAAATTCACAGCCAGAATCCCCAAGATCAAAAAATTTGCACAATACAAATAATAACTTAAAATGCACATACACACATATACACACACTCTCACACACACACTTCTTACAGAACTGTGCTTGGGGAAACTCCATTTGTTGAGTGCCACTGAAGGCATATTTTACTAAACTGCTGCTCCAGGTTTTTTGTTTGGAAAATCTATCACAGTAGGGCACAGCTGTTTATTGGATGAGCAGGAAAGAAAGATATGCTTGTGGCAACCAGAAAGTTTCAACATCTTTCAAGTTGTATAAAATGGACCTGCAGAAACAATTAAGTGTTCTCAGGATGCAAAGTTGGAGCTGAAATGTGATATCAAACCAGTTGCAAAAAGTATACAGCAGCCATCTCTTGAGGTCAAACCTGGTACTCAGATATGCAAGAAACCTTCAGGACACGTAGCTTGTTGGCCTTGTCCCATATCGTCGCATAATCTGATCATGTGTGAATTTCACAAAAGATTCATATTGTTCTGCTAGTTTGGTATTGAGGATTTGCTCATACTCCTCCCGAATTTTATCTTCATAGTCTTTTAAGAGACGCTCACATATTATTCCAACTTGACGGAGGGTAAAGGTGGGCTGGTCCTTCTTCATCCAGGAGGAACCTGGAGAACTAGGTGCTGTGAGTGCTGAGGGGTGAGGATGACTTTCCGAAGTGCAAGCTTCACTCTGATTAAGAACAACTTCTAAATGTCTCCACCTCTGGTAACGGCTATATTCTTGTTTTATGTTCTGAAAAATTTGCTCCGGAGTTGGAAGGCGTCGCTCGCTACCGGGCGAGGCAGGCTGTTGCAGAGCCGGCGGTGGGATCTGTGTCTGAAGCGGCGGCGGCTCGGCCTCCGGGGGCCTAAGGCCGGGAGCCGGGCCGGGCAGAGGGGCACAGCGCCGCCGCTTCGGGGAGCCGGGACTCAGCAGCGCCGCCTCGAACTCCATGGGCCGCTTCAACGTCGCCCCGCACGCCATACCGCTGAGGGGCCAGGGACCAGGCGCGGACGCGGCGGTAAATGCGGCCTGACCTCCACCTCCTCAGCGGGGCCCGCAAGCCAAGCCGGCTCCAATGGCGCCTCCAGCCTACTATTGCTTTTAATACCACTGACTGAAATCAAAATGACCTTGACATTTGTGAGAAATTTTCTTATCAAAAGAATGCAATTTGATGCCAAAAGGGTAAGCATATAAATGAGAAAACATTTAGGACAAAAATATAACAGCAGACATTAAAAACTGGAATAAAAAATATGATGAAAATACATCAATATTATAGAAAACCCTGGGTAATAAAACTGTTTATAAACTTAAGGTGAATACACAATTGACTATGAGCATTAAAAAAACACATCATACTCCTGAATTGCTAAGGGTGAAGGATAAGTCCTGCTACCGTAGTCTGCCTTAGTCACATTTTTCTATGATTGCGTCCAGTTCAGGAAGTGCATTTTAAATTCTACATGAAGAAAGCAGAGAGTGTTCAGAGATGAATAACACATAAAGATTAAAGGAATAGAAAACAGGTTCATGAGGAAAGATGAAAGGAATGGGGCTTGTTTAGCTTGGAGAGAAAAATGAGTTACAGGTGACTTGATTACCGTCTTAAAGCATAGGATGGATTGTATAATTGTTCAAGTATATTTGTTCAAGTATAGCATGGATTGTATAATTGTTATTTTCCATGTCAACCAAATAAAAACAAAAGAAAACGTAACAAAACAAAAGCTTAAGGAAAAGAAACAGGTTTATATGAAGGCTAAATAAATGTTGGTTGGACTTAAGAAAAAAAAAAAGAACAAAACTCAAGTATGGAAATGACCAAACTTGAGAAACAGAATACTCAGGAATATCTTTGAAATCATTCCCTGGTCACTTAGGAATGTCTTCATTGTTTCTTATAAAATGAATAAACATTTATTGTAGAAAAACCTAGAAAAAAATGTAGGTGAGCAAAGACAAAGACAGTGACATCCTTCCAGACTTTTCTTCACATATGTATGTGTGCACACGTGCACTTGTTTTCATTTTTACCAAAACAGTATAGCTCTGTTCATTCTATTTTTAAGCTAATCTTTCACTTAAAATTACATGTGAACATCTTTTCATTGTTTTGTAGTACTCTATCATCTTATAATGCTTAATTTATTTAACCAATCCCCTATTATCCCCAAATTGTTTCTATCTTTCCTTTTTACAAATAACACTGTAATGAACATGTGCACAATTAAAGATTTGCAAACATATATAATTATTTCTTTAGTATAAATTTCTAGAAGCAAATTTCTGGGTCAAGGGTTTGCAGAATTTTAAGGCTGTTAGTAATGATTTGTTATTTATCTTCCAGAAATTTTGTAATAATTTATACTGTCACCAACAGTGTAACAGAATGCCCTTTTCTAAGGACTCAGATATCACTGAATATTAGCATTGTAACAGATAATGCCTTGGAAACTAGACCTACCAAAACCATACCATGATCCAGTTAGCATGGAATAGAGCTGAATAAATAATGACATATTATTTATGCTCTAATAATTCTGACATTGGAAAAATAAACACTATTAGAATCCCTCTGAGTCATAAAGGTTGGAAAGGTAGGTTAGGCAAGTTATACTGTACAAGTGCATTTCACCTTCTTTGCAAGAAGAATACCCAAATAACTCAGGAGGTCAAACGTGTGATGGGGACAGGTGGAACAAATCCTCTGATCTGTCCTGGACAACAGTATGACCTTAACATGTTTAAGAATTGGGAAATGGAACAGTAATAATTCATGTGGTCAGGGTCAAAAGCCCTGTGAGTTCCCACTGGCCAACATGTGGACAACATTACTGTGCCCTCTTCCTGCATATCTTTTTTATTTCGAATAAGAGAAATGCAAAAACTTTTTTTTTTGCCCAATTTGGTGGTAAGCATGACAGCTATTAAAATCTGAAGCACTGGAACATTGACTTCTTCCCTGCTCCTTAGGTAAAAGTTGAATTAGATTCCAATTCCAAACCATGAGACAAAGACAACAAATTTTAACTAGCTCAGGTTTTAGCAAATAAGTTGGAGTTTTCACCACTATATTTCAGATATGATATAGAAAGTAATGTGTTAAACAGTCAGGAGACAAGATCTACAGTTATTGTAGACATGAACAATACTGAATTGTTTCAACATCCATAAAAATCTCAATAATAGTATATGAAGGTTTGAAGATACAGTGAATCCACTGAATCATTTTCCCTATAGATATTTTAAGGAATCTAATTTCCACCCCTCTGATCAAATGCATCTACAATAAAGCAGGCCACAATGTGATTACTTTAAAACTCCTTTCGGTTAATTTGATTCCCAGCACAGTAAAATTGATCTAATTTATCATTCAGAAATTCAGTTATTACAGCTAGAAAAAGAAAAGAAAACAGAACAACCATCAAGTCAACTATGCCATAGCTAATTCAATAGCAGGGCTTAGACATAGCTGCAGAATATATTGGGTTTTCTTTGAGATTTTCATTGTGTTACAGCCTTTCTTTTTCCCCCTATTTCAAATTGGAGTTTATCATTTCTAGAACTCTCTTTCATTTCTCTTAACATCCCTGAGCCCCAGGCTGTACCAGATTGACTGACCCAGAACCTCAGATCCCAGGGCATTTTGTGGTGGATGTCAGAGATCAGGGTTGAGGAAACACAGCCTCATGCTTCCAGAAGAGGAACAGCGAGTGGCCTGTCAGTATGACACTACGTTTGGGGGATGGGGCATACTCCTCAGTTCTACAGTTCACAATAACAAAATGACGTGCAAAAAAAACTCATTTGGATGGAGCTCTAAATTTTATCAAAATCTTATTTGCTCTTAACTTCAAATCTAAAATGGTTTGCTTTCAGTTCAAATCATATTAGCAATTTGTATAGACCTTTATCTGCTCCCAAGTGACTGAAGTAGTTCAGTTGACTGGTTTTGAATGCTTCATCTTACTTAATGGCTTTTAAATTAGTAGAATGAATGTTGAAAGAAAAGCATCATTAAAGAGGCATATGGTGTAATGGTTATTTCTAAATTCTGAGATGCTGAGCTCTTCGTGTATAAAACCTGTTCAGTCTCTGGAACTTTGGGTATCTGTGGGACACCTGAGACTCAGAGTCAGAGCTTGGTAGCTATGAATGTCAGTATTGTCTCATACAGCAACCATTAAGAAAGCTGAAAAAGAGTTCAGACTTCAATTAGAAATATGAATGAAGCAGATCTGGTTGGGACGAAGGCAAATCAGGCCAAAGAATAAAGGACACTACTGTGTTTTAAAACTTCAACTTCTGTGCGAGACCAAGGTAAGAGATGTTTATTTGGTGCAGGATCTATATTTTCTGTAGCTAAATAATTTAACTTGTATGGTCAGTTTATTCAAACACCATAATTACATGGAACTTTGAATAGGAAGTGAGATCTGATAAGTATATACAGGGTAGGGTGAAATCCTGACACATCCCAATGTAATTTGGGCCAAGAATAAGTGTGTTTGCAGGCCCCCCAGAGGAACTGGGGAAAAATGCAAAAATGTTGGACTTCCCCCTGGGTTATTATTGATATTCTCACAAACATTGAGGACTAACAATTTAGTAGGCCAAGCCCTCAATCTGGTGGCTTTCTCTTACGAAGCTTGTTACTGCAAAGGAGAGACTAGGCTTACTTATAATTGTGCCTAAGAGTGTCCCCCAGAGAATTTTTTGTTGCTCAGATGTGGCCTCTCTCTCTCTAAGCCAACTTGGCAGGTAGATTTGCTGCCCTCCCCACTACATGGGACATGATGTCCAGGGGTGTAAATCTCTCTGGCAATGTGGGACATGACTCCTGGGGATGAGACTGAACCTGGCATCATGGGATTGAGGAAGCCTTCTTGACCAAAAGGGGGAAGAGAAATGAAACAAAATTACGTTTCCATGGCTGAGAGATTTCAAATGGAATTGAAAGGTCATTCTGGAGGTTATTCTTATGCATTATATAGATATCCCTTTTTAGTTTTTAGTGTATTGTAATAGCTAGAAGGAAATACCTGAAACTGTTGAACTGCAACTCAGTAGCCTTGATTCTTGAAGATGACTGAATAACTATGTAGCTTACACGGTGTGACTGTGTGATTGTGAAAACCTTGAGAAGAAAAATGGGAACAAAAATTAAATGAATAACAGGTGGGATAAGATCACTCAGGAGGGTATTCTAATGAGCTATATAGATACCCCTTTTTAGTTTTCAGTGTGTTGGAATGGCTAGAGGAAAATAACTGAAGCTGTTGAACTGCAACCCAGTAGCCTTGATTCTTGAAGATGATTGTATAAACTATGTAGCTTACATGGTATGACTGTGTGATTGTGAAAACCTTGTGGATCATGCTCCTTTTAACCAGTGCATGGACGATAAGTAGAAAAATGGTGACAAAAATTAAATGAAAAATAGGGTGGGATGGGGGGCAACGGAATGTTTTAGGTGTTCTTTTTTACTTTTTCTTTTTTTGGACTAAGGAAAATGTTCAAAAATTGTGGTGATGAATGCACAACTATCTGATGATACTGTGAACAATTGATTATACACTGTGGATGATTATAGGGTATGTGAATATATCTCAATAAAACTGTATTAAAAAAGGCATATAGTATTGGTTTATGATATTGTAAAGAGTCTAAGAAAATATACCTATGATTAATCTAAGAACATTTGAAATTCAAAAGGATACACCAAATTTCACAGTTTGTTCCCCCTTTTTTTCCTTCCTTCAATCAATAAGCATTTATTGAGCATTTTTGTTAGCCACTGTGATAACTCTAGGGATATATTAATGATAAAGATGTTAGAGACAAGAGGTAAATACAAAGTTGCAATATAATATGGCAAGCGTACATACAAACTAACCTACAGTAAATACTTTCAATTTTGTTTTCCAAAATATCTAATATAAAGTTCCAGTCAATTAAAGGGATCACAAAGATATTGATTAAATCACCAGGCTGCTAAGATGGAGTCCCAGAAGCATGCCCTCAACCGTCTCTGAGAAGGACAATCTCTGAAAGAACTGGGTAAACATTAAAACAGAAGGCTTGTGGTTACCGACGGAACCTGTGTTCCCAAGTCTACCCATGTTACTAATTCCTCTCGGACTGAATCATTTCAGGAAATAGCCACCCAATCAATTACATACTATGCTCATCTTTATGGTTCAGTCCTCTGCTAAAGAGCAATACATTTAATGGCGTTGGGAAAAAAAAGTTGTAAAACATCCTTATCATCTCCGGGTTCATTTTGTTATTTTTCTTTATTTCCAGCGTATTTTCTTTTCTGCTACTGTTAAGGAAGAACTACTGAAATATAATGGAATCTTGTAAAGCAATTTACCAAGTTTTATATGGTTTTTGGGTTAAATGTGATTATAACTGCATGTGTTCTATTATCTTGTTTTGAAATATGGATGAGATCATAAGTTTAATTATTTAAACTTTCCAATAAAAAGAAATTAATATAACAGATTGAGCTAATTCATCTTATTACACGCCAAAAGGCCTCTTTTGGGAGGGAAAATACTTTGTAATTAATGATGTAATGTTGGTGCACCGACACTTAACACAAACACTAAGAATTCCCTCATTCTCTTGAAGGCTCTTTTCCAAGGGTCTGGGAGTCACGGAGGGACTGAGTGTCTGGCAGTAGAACTTTCCAACAGGGCTGCACAGGGGCCCAGGGATACTACCAAGGGAGTGACCGTGAAAGATAAATGCTGAGTCATGCTACATTGCAACCTTAATGGTTTCTTCTCTAAAGGACAAATGCTAACAAAACTGTAAGTAATGCAAGATTGGGACAGCATCATTATTATTTTTAAAAACATACTCACATCAATCATTTCATATCATAGCAAGAACTACAGTAAGAGGAATAGGGAAGGTGCAATTCATTTTGCAAACAAAGAAACTGGTACACAAGGGTTAAGTACTTTTCCTAAGGTCACACATAGTTCGATAGCAAAGGTGTCTTCTGACTGTTGTCCCTATATTGTTCTTTTGCTCACAAAGTAGTTAAGATGACACTATTTCCCTCAGGAAAAAGATTAAGGCACTAAAAAGCCTTATTAGCATGCTCCATGCTATCACTTTTGGAGTAAAAAATGACTTTTAATCATGCTTCACTTTAATTAATTTGAGCTTAAATGAGTTACTGTATCTGGAAATGTCCTGCTATCCACACCCGAATGCTTAGATCCACTGTCCTCGTGGAGGGAAAATTTTTGAACAGTTTTGGAATTGGTTCCCAAAGGAAGAATAGATGAATAAGTTTTTCCATTTAAAAATTTACATAAACGTTATATTTTTAGCTTAGAAATGATGGTGGACCCATTTGTGTCCTGAGAGCTGGCATTTCTAAGCATTCTTATTGCCAAGAGAAAAGAAAATTTTATTAAAAGTTGTTTCCATGTGCAGAATGTGAAGCATAAGTGAATGCAACAAATGAGGATTAAAATTCATTTGAGATTAAAAGTTCTTGGCCCCAAATTCTCTTCTCCTAGCGCAAAGAAGTCAAGAACAAGGGACAGAAATTGATAATAAGGGAAACCTCAGTGCCAGGTGGTTTGATAGAACTCATGTTTTCTGTTTGTTTGTTGTTTCCCCAGTCATGGCAGTAATTGTTGATTTTGCTGTCAAGTAATAACCATAACCACATACAGATTAAAACCTGTTGTTCTGGTTTGCCAGTGCTGCCATTATGAAAATAGCAGAAATGGATTGGCTTTTATAAAGGGGGTTTATTTGGCTATAAATTTACAGTTCTACAGTCATAAAAGTGTCCAACTAAGGCATCAACAAGAAGATATCTACACTGAAGAACAGCCGATGGCATCCGGAAAACCTCTGTCAGCTGGAAAGGCACATGGCTGGTGTCTGCTCCAAAGTTCTGGTTTCAAAATGGCTTTTTCCAAAATGTCTCAGGACTTGTCTCTCTCAGCTTCTCTGGAGCAAACTCTGGGCTAGCATCTCCAAAGCAGTCAACTCCTAAGTGTCTCTCCAAAAGTCTCTTGCAGCTGCAGCACTGAGCTCCTTCTGTCTGTGAGCTCTTATAGGACTCCAGTGATTTAATTAAGAACCACCCTGAATAGGTGGGGTAATACCTCCATAGAAATAATCTAATCAAAGGTATTGCCTACAGTTGAGTGAGTCACATCTCCATGGAAACACTCAATCAAGAGGTCACACCCTAATCAGAAAGATTAATAAATCTGCCCCCACAAGATTGCATTAAAAAATATGGCTTTTGGGGGGGACATAATATATCCAAACCAGCACAGTCCACCCCCTGGACCCCAAAAAGGCATGATCTTTCCATATACAAAATACATTCATCTCATCACAATATCACAAAAACTTAAATCATCTCAGTTACAATAGGTAAATACAAGATCTTATCAAAATCAGACACAGGCATGGTCTGACCTAAAGCAAAATCCCCCTCTAGCTGTGGATCTGTGAAACTCAGAATAAGTTATCTGCTGCCAATATACAAAGGAGGGACAGTAATAGGATAAAGTTCCCATTGCCATAGGGAGAAACTGAAAGGAAAACAGGTTCAAGGGACCAAAACAGTGCCTAAAACCAGCAGGGCAAACTCCGTTAGATTTCAAAGTCTAAGAGTCATTTATAGAATGACATTTTATCCTTGGGGCTTGAGACAGCAGGAGTCCAACCTTTCCAAGGGCCTTCACAGCAGGCCTTTTCTCTCCAAATGCTGGGGTGAGTGCTCCAACATATCCACACATTGGGGAGACCATCTTCTTCTCGGCCTCATCCTCCTCAATCGTCAGGGCACCACCTGGACTCTACCTCTGTGGGGCAAAGGCTCTCCCCTCTCCAAACAGTGAGGTGATGGTCAGGTTCTCCCCAATCCCCAAGGAATGTGCTCCTCCCTTCCTGAGGCCTCAGACGGCAACACTCTTTCTTCCCACGTGCATGGGCTGCTCCACTCTCCCTGCCTGAGACCTCACTCCAGACCTCGACCTCCTTGGCTGTGTCTTTGAAGAAATTTTTCCTTCAGTTTATCCCTTCTCTGTCCCCTCCAATCCAGACTGGCAATGGTTCCGTCTATATAGATCTCACCAAAACATTGTTGGATTGGCATGCAGCTTACAGGGGTCAAAATCATTAGACAATGGGACTTTCCACAAATCCTTTCTGGGTAACACCATCTCCATTACTGGCTTGTACTGAAATGGCGGTCAGTTTCCATGTTTGGTTAAATCCTCACATGGGGCTCCATCCTCTGGGGTCTCACTTTCTGGAAGCCCAGAGTTTTCCAAACCATCAATTTCAGGTTTCTTTGTACCCAAGAGTCCAATTCTTAGCTTCTCTCTTTCCTTTTGCATTTTACTATAAGCTTCAAGGAGAAGCCAGGCTGCATTTTCAACTTTCAATTTTGAAATCTCTTCAGGTAAGTATCCCAGCTCACCATTTTCAAATTCTGCCTTCCATCCAACACCAGGACTCAGTTTTGCCCAATTCTCTGACACTTTAAAACAAGGATCGCCTTTCTTCCAGTTCACAATGACACATTCAACATTTCTGTTCAAGGCCTCATCAGAGCTATCTTTAGAGTCCATATTTCTACCAACAGTCCTTAAAAGCAATCTTGACCTTTTCTATCAAGCTCCTCACAATTCTTCCAGAATCTTTCCCTTATCTATTTAAAAAGCCATTCCAACATGTTTGGTATTTACAAACTCAGCAGCACCCCTCTTCTCTGGTGCCCAAATCTGTTCTGATTTACTAACGCTGCTGTTATGCAAAGTACCAGAAGTGGATTGGCATTTATAAAGGGGGTTTATTTGGTTACAAATTTATAGTCCTAAGGCCATAACAGGGTCCGAACTGAGGCACCAACAAGAGGATACCTTCACTGAGGACAGGCTAATGGGTCTGGAACACCTCTGTCAGCTGGGAAGGCATGTGGCCGGCTTCTACTGGTCTTTTGTAGCCAAGTTGTGTTTCAAAATGGCTTTTTCCAAAATGTCTCTGGGCTTGTCTCTCTTAGCCATTTTGAAACCAGAACGCTGGAGCAGATGCCAGCCATGTGCCTTCCCAGCTAACAGAGGTTTTCCAGGCTCCATCAGCCATTCTTCAGTGAAGGTATCCTCTTGTTGATGCCTTAGTTGTACACTTTTATGGCCTTAGGAATGTAAATTTGTAGCCAAATAAACCCCTTTATAAAAGCCAATCCATTTCTTGTATTTTGCATAACAGTAGCATAAGCAAACTGGAACACCTGTGCTTAATAGTATTATGAGTTCATAAAATATATTCACAATGATTTCATTACTTAATTCTTACAACAACCCTGCAAGGCAAATATTATTATTTTGTCCTTATGTTTGAGATTAGGAAACTGAGGATCAAAGATAAATCTTCCTTAAAAAAGAAACTTGTCAAAAATCATTCAGGCCTTGGGCACCCACGCCCACCCCATTCCTATAGCTTAGTTTTCTGGACCTCCCTATAACCCAGGCCCTTGGACCCTTCCTCTCACACATCACCTGGAGCAGTCAATGGCAGGCCAGGAGTCTGTGACTCAGGTGTCCAGGCTCTGTGATCACAGTGAGCTGTGCTGGGCTCCGCCTCCCCACCCTATCCAGGCGACTGCTGGCTTCCATGGTGGTAGGTTAATGAGCAATGCTGGGTATCAGTGCCCAGAGACTCCTGACCAGGCTCTCTGCCGGCTCCCAGCAGCGGCCCCTATGGAGGGATGCGCCACACCCCCTTCCGCAGCCTCCAGCCGCTCACTTCCACACTCCAGTGTCCCCAGTATTCAGGGGGACGGGGATGCAGAGAGTTGGTTAACATTTAAATCAATGTTTGTGCTCTTTTCTTTCTTCCTTTTTTATTGGTGTGTGCAGGGATTCTGTAGGATGGTAACCATAGTAACAGCAGAACAAGAGAAATGAGATTTCACCCCAAAAATGCATATCGTAGGCTGTTTACTAAAAGTGGCAGCTCTGCCAGCTCTCAGAGAAGTAGAGAAAGCCTTCTGATGTGGCTTCCATTTGGCTTTATTGTTGTTCTACCTTTAAATACATATATATATATATATATATATATATATATATATATATATATATATATTTTTTTTTTTTAATTAATAATGTTCCAAAGGAAATTTTGCTTTTGGGGATTGGAATCTAAGAACCTTCTTTATCAGGTCAATTAGAAATGCTCTGGATAAGTAAACCTTGTAAATGCATACGTAAAATTTGCCGTGGGAAGAATCCTTTTGTTTTCTGATTTGTTAGAATACCATAATAGTGGTAATTGGATAGTCTACTCTCCCACTGCAGCATCCCCAGTGCCTCAGCTACCCAGCAAATAGCCTATAACAGCCAGGGTCTCTAAACAGGCAACAGGCTGAGATGACTTCTCTTGGAATTAGGGAGAGAAGGAGCAGAATTGATAAAGTGAACAAAAGGGGCTGTGCTCTTTCACTTAGACTTTCAGTTTTATGGCATATGAGGCAGAAATGACATCTGAAAAATAATTTGGGGCACTGGAAAATTTATAAGAGCTTAGACTAAGTTTTCTAAGTTTTCCCTCTGCACAAATACTTTTCATTCACATCCTATGTGTACTGCTCTCTGGCAGGCACAGAGAATGGGTGCTGCTCCTGCCCTCAGTGGGTTTAGCATCTGGTAGGGATGATGAGATACATATTCAGAGGCATTTATTCAATGACATTTAAGCCACAGTAATATAGGTTAATGGCCTAACGTAAACTTCGGCATCAGACAGACTTTGTTCAAAATCTTGTTTCCCATATTTATTAACTGTGGTCTGGACAATTAGTTTATCCTAAGTAGTAAGTGAGAATTAAATGAAATAATGTACAAAGAGGGCCTGTCCTGTACTGAGAACTAAGTAACATGAAAAACTGCTCTAATAGAGATGCCATGAATGCCCAATAAAGTAGTGACTGTATGGTCGGAGGGAGATGGGAGGGGAAGAAGTTGAGCCTTCCCAAAGGAGATGTTTGAACCACAGAAATGCCTTAGGAGAGACAGAAGTACAGATGAAACAGGGAGACACGTTGGGAAACTCATAATCTTGGCTTCTGCCCCTTGCTATAGACTGAAAAAGAATGGGGATTAAGCTGGAGAGGGGTTTGGAAATGGAGCTTGGTGTTGTGTGTTCCATGGGAGGAATGGACAGACCAGAAGAGCTGAGTTCCAGACTAGCAGGGTTAGAGTCCTGTTGGGGTTTCCAAGGTCCCAAACTTGTACTATGAAGGATACTGTACCAAGCTTGGCATGGAGCATAGAGGCTGCCCACAGTGCTGCAGCTCTGGCCAGGGTGAGGAGCTGCCAGGATTGTTTGAAATCAGGTCCGTCCATATTGCCCCAAGACCATGCAGCCCCAGGGTTATGCACGAGCCCACGTGGAATGCAAGCAAGGCAGGGAGATGGAACTTCTACCAAGCCTGGTGGGAGAGAGTCGAGCCAGGTTTCATTTGAAATGGCTGACTGAATGAAAGAATGAATGAACAAATAAGCACAGATGATCTTCCTGAGGGTTATGGAGCAATTTACACACACAACATAGAATGCTTAAGGAGTTTCAGGAGTGGGGGAAGTATTTTTGTCATGGAAGAAGCAGGGAATATTTCATCAAAGATATTGAATAATAATACAATATGACCAGGTGAAAATGAGAAGAGCACTCTTTGCAGAGGGAACATTATAAACAAAGAGAGAGGGGTGCAGGTGGGAGAATGTGTGGCAGACAATATTTTGAGGCACGTTGGGTATAAGCACATGAACAGAAGAGGAGAATGCCTATCTGTTGAATGAGTGAATGAAAGCACAAGAAATACAGGTTGGGGCCAGATGGTTCAGGGCATGGAATGTTGATCTAAAAGATTTGGATTTGATACTATGGGAGGCACATTACATGAACGCATTTTGTAAAATCATATATGTTAGCTGTTGATTGCATTGTCAACACATCATGGCAATGAGAAGACATCAAAGCTGTTGAAGAAAAAAATATCATAAGCCTCACTATGCTCTATAGCAGCACTATATAGTAGAAATATATTTAAAGCCACATGTATAATTTAAAATTTTCTAGTCGTCACATTAAAGAAAGGTTTAAAAAGGTGAAATTAATTTTAATATGTTTCATTTAACCCACTCTATCTAAAATATTGTCATTTCAACATATAATCAATACAAAATTATTAATGAGCTATTTTACATGATTGTTTTATTATGAAGTATTCAAAATCTGTTGTGCATTTTATACTTACTGTACATCTCAATTTCAACTAGTCACTTTTCACGTGCTGAATAGTCGCATGTGGCCAGTAGCTCCTGCATTGGATAGCACAGGTCTACAGGATGGTATAAAGAAGAGACCAGGAAAGGAGATAAGTCAGGAGATGACTGTTTAACAGTTCATGAGGGATGCAATGAGGGCCTGAATTGGGATAGTGGTGGTGAGAACAAAGGAAAAAAAAAAGGCAGTTGCAAGACTTATTGCATAAGTAAACCAATGGCATTAACTTGACATTGGGGTTAAGGAAGAGGGCAGTTCAATCACCACTGATACCAATGACTCCAAGATGGAGAGGGTAGGGTGCTACCAGCAAGACCAGGAACACAGCAGGAGCATCCGTCTCAGGAGAAGAGTTGGTGGGTTCAGTTTTGTTTTAAAGGTGTCTAGAGGACATCTAAGTGAAAAAGTCCAGAGGGCTCTAGAGCTGCAGGAGCTCTAGAATAAGAGGATGGGTTCTGCAATTTAGATCAGGAGATCATCACACAGAAGAGACATCGAAACTCTGGCACTGGATGACATTTCAGAGGTAGGGAGCTTTGAGAAGAAGGAGAAATAAGCCATGGATCAAAAAGCCCACCTACACTTGGAGTGGGGGTAAGGAAGAGGAGACAGAGAAGGAGCAATCAGAGAAGGAGAGAGAGAACTGGGAAAGTCCTGTGTCCAGAGGCCAAGGAAGAACACATTTCAAGAAAGTGAGGGGGTCAGATTCAGTAGAGAGAGTGAGGAGGATGAGCACCACCACTTGGGAGAGACCTTAAAGAGGTAATTGGTAACCTCTGAGATTCCAGGACATAATGAGAATGGTAGCTAAATTCCAAAGGGTTAAAGAGTAGGTGGAAATGAAGTGGAACACTGTGTAAATATTTCTCTTTTGATAAATCTGAAGATTAAATATATGAGGAATAAAAGAATTGCTAGAGGGGAAAACTGAAGTTTCTGATGCTTTATCTTTTAGGATCACGGAGCCTTTCCATGTTTATGACTCAGGGGAAGGATCTGATGGAAAAGAAGAGATGAAAAGAGGGAGTGGTGTTGGAGGGATGAAGGCCCCCAAAAGGCAAGAGGGAATGGAATCAAAGATGCAAATGGAGAGAACAAGGTGAACATTTCCATCCTGGAAGACAGAAAGGACAAGAGAATGAGTGGATTAAAATACAGATCTTTTGAATTCCAAAGCAAGGAATTTGAGAGTGCCCATAATCTGAATATCCTTTAAATTAGGGACATAGTAGTATTAGTGAATGTGAAAGCAGAATAGATTTTCATAGAATTTAAATAAAAATTCAAAACCATATGTCTTGAATATTGATAATTATACAATATTTATTAAGCTCTTCAGTGCTAAATGTACAAGATTCCAAATGGAAAACACAGTCAACAAAACAAAATGTGCTAGAAGGCTGAAAAGAGGCCTGTCTCCCAACACCCTCACAGCCCTCACAAGGTACCATTTCCTTGGCAAATTCCACACAGTTCAGGCTCTGAACGTATCCATTTCACATATAACCAACTTGAAACTCAACCATTTTCTCTAAAACTTCTCAGTAAACAACTTGGGTCAAGTCAGTCTCCTCTTTGCCCTGATGGTCCAGTGTTTCAAGAATGTCAGGGGTCTATGGTAGATAATTGCTATTATCCTGTTTCTATAATAAGAATTTTGATGTTGTCTCCTGTTAACTAGTTGTAGATAAGAAAACAGGAACAATCATTTAATGGAACATTAAATGAAAAATAAATATTTAAAAATAAAATCCAATTTGCAGTAGCATTGTTAGACAAATGATCCTTGTAGTTCTATCTATTGGTTGAGAATTTATGCTAGAACAGAAAAAAAAACTGTAAAAATTTTAAAATAAATTAACTCCTGGTGAACCATCACATACTGAAGAAAAGAAACATTCAAAATTAAATTAACGTTTTCCATGCAAACATTCCAGCGCCAGAAAGTTCACATGCATGTGTGCACACGTATACTCAAATGTGCCTTTGGAAAATAGATTTAATTTTTGTGTGGATCTTTTGAATGAGAATATTTTCTATCAGAATATTCACTATGAGTGAAATTGAGGACTGCAAATTAAGCAATATAAAACAATTCTAATTGGAAATCTTGTGTTCTGTGTTGGTCAATTTAATTTTGATGGGAAAATTTCTTATTGATTATTTTGGACATGGAAATAAGTAATACGTTGTTTTCTGCCTCTATCCCTCCCATCCCATCTTACCTTGTGCTAAAGGGAGATGGTGGGAGAACCCTGAGGGGCTGCCAATGAGTCCTCACCTGCTGTGAGTTGATTTACTCTCCAGCAGGAATTGGGCACTGCCCTGATATTTCCCTGCCTACTCTGAGGCAATGTGTATGATACTGTTTTTATGTGCAGCCCCCCATAATTTGTTTTTTACATGGCTATGGAACTTAAGGTGGACTATGTCATGGATAGATACCATGCACACATTAAAAATCCCCGATAGCTTTGCTCCCAAGTGATCATTCTCCACTGGAGAAGGACAGTACAACCAGAACTCCTGGTTTTCTGATTGCTGATGCAAAAGGTGAATCAGTGGATAGAAACAAAACGCCAGACATGCAATGCTGTATAATCATCTCTGGTCCAAGCTAAACTCCCAGGTTACTCCCAGAGGCACAGACAGAGCAAGGCCTGTGACTCCTACTTGTAGGTTCTCTCTTTTGAGCCTGAGAACCCTTAGGGGTAAATCCTGGACCCCTGTGATCTAGATTCCAGTCCTTTCAGGAATCTTCACCAAGGAGTCCAGGACACCTGGAGAGATCGCTGCACCTAGCTCTAGGACAAGGCAGGAAGGGGACTGAGCATGGATGCTTGTGGCTTTTTAAACTGTGGTTCCATAAGAAGACCTTTAAAGACAGGGGTGGCATCCTAAAAGGGAAATGAGCTAGAGAAGGAAAGAGTCAATTGCAGAGAGTGGTTTTTAGTCAGAGGAAGCTCAGTTTTCAGAGTATATGTTGTTCTATGCGGAAGAAGAATTAGAGCAAGAATTCAGGCAAAATAGTTACATCAGTTTTTCCCACTTCTTTTCTGATAACTATTATTATGTCTTAAGCATATGGGGATTTAATTTCAATTTTAGGAGCTTTAGGTCTTTAGGCCCTCTGTGTACCCAGTGGGGAGGTAAATATTTTTAGACTGCCTAATGCTACCTGGGGGAGTTCTTGGATCCGGGCCTCAGGAGTTGACTTTCAGATATTTTTCCACAGGTTAAAAAGAATTAAAGTTCCCAATATTTTGCTATATCCTTTGGTTTCTGCAGAGAGGGATCATTATTGGTAAATATTTTAAGAATTTGGGAGAGAGATCACTCTACCAGGGGTGATTTTTGTTGCTTCTGTGTAAAAGTCACTTAGTAGTATAAGAGCAAAAGAGAAGTATCTAAAAGGATGAGGAAAACTAGGAAAAGAGGTTTAGGCAAGAATTTCTAGTTTCATAGGAAAAAAAAAAATCTGGACTGTTAGGAAGGTTAAAAGTGGAACTGACAATAAAACTACAGAAACTATCTAAAAATTAACCAAAAAATCACTTAGCAAGGGCATGATTCTAAGGCAGGCACAGGGCTCTTGGTGCAAGTTCCTTTCCAGCCCCACCCAGCATCCTATTTGTTGGCTGGCATGTATAGAAAGACTATCTTGATAAATGCATATTAAGCATGTAATGAACCACAGTTATAGGGGAAGAGTTGTGAAGAGTGAGGAAGGTGTAAAATCTGTGCACTTGGTTGTACTCAGCCCACGTGGCAAATAAAAGCAAATGGCCTTCTTCAAAAATTCCTTGTCTCCAAATCACTCCACTGACCCAGAAGGTCATATCTACCTGGATTGGGGTTGGGGGGAATCAGTCATGGCCCTGAGGTCACCCATCTGTGGACTTCAACAGGCCAGCTCCCTGCCTTTCATACCTCTCAAGGCCTAGAGCTGACTAACCAGCGGTTTCATCCCTACTTCAGGATCTAAGTTGGCTCTTATTCCTGACAAGAGGGAACTGAAAGAACCCAAGGTCAATTATTTGAACCTCGGACTTCCCTTTTGGTGACTAGTATTATTAATTCACTAAATAAATATTTACTGAGACATACTAGATGCTGAGGACACAAAGATAAAAGAAGAAAGATTGAGGGTTTGATCTGAAATGTAAAGAATGAATAGGAATTCCCTTAGCGCTATGCTCAGTTATCCAGGACTTGCTACAGAATTTGCAGGGCCCAGTGCAAAATGAAAATACAGAGCCCCTTGTTAAAAAGTTAAGAATTTCAAGACAGTGAAAGCAGAGCATTAAACCAAGAAGTGGGCCCTGCTTATGCAACCTCGTTCTGTTTGTCCAGTATGCCAGTTTTCCAGGTACTTGGAACTTGCCTTACTTCTTTCACTTTCCACTCATTCTCATCGGCAGAGCCTGGATCCTACTAAACGTTGACAGACGTCGCCTGCCTGAATGTTGTTGCATGGACTCTCAACAGTCAGGCTGTATCACTGCAGCTGGGACTCCCGAGTGACATTCCTACCTGATATACACTTGTAACCTGTTGCCATATGTCTAGATGCCCCGTGCTAACTGATCACAGAGACTCTCTCTCATCCTTTGACATCTGTCACCTCCCCCCAACCCCAATGTAGGGAAAGGGGTAGGTATAATTTACATTCTGAACTTCTCAAATTCCTAGTCAGGCAATAAAAGTTAGAGACTGGGAGGCAGGCGTAGGGGAGAAAGAAAGTGGAAGATAAAGAGATGAGAAATGCCCCTAAGGTGAAAAGAGATGGTGGCCGAGGATCCCAAACACAAGTGGGCTAGATGAAAAGCAGTGTGCCTGCTTTCTTGACCCTTTTCCCCCAAAGATCTTACCACTCTCCAGGGAAAAATGAACCAATGAAAGGAGCATTGCTCTCTAAAGACCAACAAGGAATTCTGGTACGTACATGACTGTGTAACTCAGCATTTTCCCTTTCTCCTCTTGGAAACCATCCAAAAGCATGCTCAATTTTTGGCAAAACTAGGAGAGAAATTCCAAAATATTTGTAAGGATGGCCAAAAGGCACCAAGTTCACTCAGAAGCAGCATGAATGAAACTGGAAAGGAGCCAAGCAGAGATCTCTGTGTCAGGAACTCAGCTATGGAAGGTTTCAGAAAATGACAAAAATAGACTTGTTGAAGTTAAGAGGCCCATTCTGAGGAGACTTTTCCTGCAACGTTGGGGTGGAAAAGAGACCAAACTGAACTGGTTTAGTGCAGAGGAACAGAAGAGGATGGGCTTCATGGAGAATAATGGAGACCAGTGACAGCCAAGAGGAAGAGAGCCTCAGGTTTGGGATTCCAGCTAGCATGAAATATTATCCAGGCCCATCCCTGTCTATGGGAACCTCCTGAAAATAGTTGGCTTAGGAAAACCCAACTGATTCAATGATAAGTATAACATAAAAGAACTAGAGGAGAATAAAAGAGCAGCGAAATTTATTAATATATGAAGACGATTCACCAGAAACATGTTACCAGGAAGTTCATGAAATTTATGAACAAGCATCATACATGGAATGAAAGACCACAAAACAGAAGGGCAAGTACTTAGGAAGCAATGGTGAAAAAACCAGAAGAGGCAAAATATTAAGGGATAAAATCAGGAAAGGAGAAGAAGAAAAAAATAAAACCACTATAGATATGAAAATGAAACTGGAAGAAATATGAAGCCAAGGAAAAACAACAAGGGATATAGAGAATGAAAAAGATAAATGGCAAAAAGATTTTTAAAGCTTAGAGAGAAATGATAGAGCTAAAACAATGCTAAAATGGGAAATTCATAGCCAGATATTTATAGCAATAAAATAGAAAGAATGAAAAATAAATAAAGCATTGATGAAGTTAGAAAATACAACTAAATAAACTTGAGAATATAAGGAAGAAAATTATAAAAATAAAATCAGAAATTTATTAGTCAATAATAAAACTGTAGAACTAATAAATACAATTAAAAGCTCATTTGTTAAAAAATAATACTAACCTAACCAAGTAGAAGGGATAAAATATAAATAAACAAGATAAATGAAAAGGGGAAAATAACACAGAATCATAGAAATGTAAAAGTTCATATGCGAATATTTTGTTCAACTCTAAGTAAATACATTTAAAAACTTTGATGAAAACATAGGCAAATAAATTTTAAAACCTTAATGAAACAACTATTTTTAGGATTAGTAACACAAATTACCAAAATTAGCTTCAAAAGTGACAGAAAAATCTAAAGTATCTATTTTCCTTAGACAAAATACAGAAAGCTAGCAAAGAACTATCCACACTTCTAAACCCCCCAAAAGTACCAGGACAAGATGTTTCCACAGGAAAATTCTACTAACCCTTTACAATGAACATAATCACAATGTTCCTTAAACTGTTACAGAGCACTGAGGGAAAATACCAGGAATATTGTCAAATTCTTTTGATGTAGTGAGCATAATTCTAATGCCCAAAGATGACAGAGTGCATCAAATACCATCAAAAACTGCAGGCCAAGATTACTTATGGGTACCAATGTAAAAGTCCTAAATAAAATACCAGTAAATGGAATTCAACAGCTCTTTAAGGACTAATGACCAAAGGATGGTCCAATATTTAGAATTATATTAATATAATTAATATAATACAATTATATAACTATATTAATATCACTAAATTAGTATAATAAAATAGGAATCAAGGGATATTTCCTTGATAAAATAGATCTCCCTCAGTGCAAAAGTCAACATCATGCCTGGGGAACTGAGAGGAAGGGAGTAAGACATGGGAGAAAGAATTTTCACTGTGTGCTTTTTTATGATGTTTGAACTATATAAATGAATTACCTAAAATAGTATACATAAATTTTAAATTTTTAAAATAGGAGAAGACCTCCCCATTGGGCCCTAGCCACTGCCTCCAGGCCTTTATTACCAGAGCCTGCACCCCATTCTCTCCCAGGGAGACCAACCCCTCCTAGTCCCTATGAGGTCAGCTGAGATCCTTTGCCTCACTTGCCTTGGGAGAGAACAGACTCCAAAGAAGGTAAGTGCAAAAGGACACGAGAAGTTCAAGAGATCAACAAGAGCACATACCTATGGACCCTAGAATTTTTAACCTTGTCCCCAACAGGCCCAGTACTTTGGCCCCGAAATAGTCTTGCTCTTAGAAATGGAAGTAGGATGTCTCTACATGAGGGTGAGGCTGGAGTGTGGTAGGCTGAATCACATTCCTCAACACACACAGTCTTAATCTTAATCCTTGTCCCTGTGGGGTGAACTCCTTGTAAATAGAACTTCTTAAAGATGTTATTTTTAGTTAAGGTCTGACCCCATTTAATGAAGGCAGGTCTTAATCTGGATTTCTGGAGGCTTATAAGAAAGCCACAGGAAACCGTAGGAAGCAAGAAGTCCATGAGGATCCGAAAGAGAAAGGAGAGGACATTGCCGTGTAACGCGAGGCACAGATACAAGCCAAGGAACTCCAAGGACTGCCACAAGCCAGCACCAGAAGTCACCAACTCTGGGAGGAAGCAATCCTTCTAGCCTCCAAAATTGTGAGACAATAAATTTTTAAACGATGTTTAAGCTAATCCATTGTGAACTCTGTCATAGCAGCCTGGGAAACGAAAACAGGGAGTAAGTTGGAGAGAGTACTTTGAGATCCCCTGTGGACTGGGACAGGTCACTGGCACCTGGCTTCCCTGTCCTGATGCCCTTGATCTTTCCAAGCCAGAGGTAACAATATCTGATGTGAAAGAAAAAATGGGACACAGTCACAGTAGAGATGTTTTTTCTTAATGGAAAAAACACATAGGAACTTAAAGAGCCCCAAATCACTGTAAGGGAGAAGGGGAAAGGAATTAAAATTCCAATTCCCAGGCCTATTTGATTAATAAGACTTCAAAATCTCAAGGATGCTGTATAAAAACATATCAATAAAGTGGCCATATAAGCTAACTCTGCTCACTTACTAGAATCAATATCTTACAAAATCACTGCATGCCTAAAATGCACTGTGTGATAAATACAAGTTTGAGAATTTTCACTAAGTTACGTGGAAGAAATACAAACATTTCAAAATGTGTTAAGAATATCTCACCCACATATTTACTTTTACATCTCCTTTATATGACATGTCTTTTAATTAAAATTAACTATGCAGTTTCAAATGTCCATGCAACAACAATTTAAAAATCTTGCTCTTTGGTTAAGGAAAGAATGAAAATTACCACCAAACAAAATCTACATAATGGTGAATTAGAATCTCAGTCACAGTGATTTACACCTTCCCTGTTTAATCTTAGCACCCCCAAAACATTTATCAACAATTAATTAAGCATCATCACTTGCTGGAGATTTCTTTCACCCTACTTTAGGAAGAGGAAGGTATCTATCCCACAAAACAAATCAGGAGTAAAAGTGAGAATAGGTGACTGGTTCCTGTCCTTTATTCAGTTGGTGCAGTGGTTCCCAAACTTTTGTTTTTATCACATTTAGCACATTTTTACGTTTAATGTAAATTTAATGACTTCCATCCATTTTGGAGTCAATACCTCAATTCTAAAATCGAGTTAGAGAATAGCCCAGGATCACTTCAAACTCTGCAAAACCAAGGTAGCGAGTATCCATGTGTTCCCACAGGTACTCACACCATTCAGGGCATGAAGTGCATCCAACACGCTTCCTATAGTCCTGTGTGCATTTCCATATGGGTAGATGATAAATGCTGCCCTACAAATGAAAACCCAGATGGAGTCTTGGCTTTATGAAGAACTACACTGAGCATCTCTCACCAGATCTCCTTTCCTTGGGCTGGACCACAGCCAGCCATGAGCTCCTCCTCAGGAGAGAGAACATCTGGAGTGGGAAAGGTGGCATATGGCATGCTTGGCAACTTGCCAGCTGCCTTTTGGGTTCTAAACCTGTTTGACGTTCATGAGATGCAAGCAATTGCTGTTTTCAAGTTCCAGGAGGTGGCAAGGAGAAGGAGCAACAAGAAAAGCAAACCTCAAAGGGCAGTATCTTCTTTTAGCCCTGTTTGTGCAAACGACTGACACACTCTGTCTACTACCCACATTTAGTAGGGAGAGAATCACAGGGAGTATAAACACATAGGAATATACAAGGACAAATTCTACTTAAAGAAGACCCTTGCTAAGTGACATCACCGATGGGACATCTTTCCAAGGTAAGAATGGTGGCCTGAAAAAGGCTCCATCTGGACAAATACATGAATGGCTGCAACCCTCCCAAATCCCTTAATCAGGGAAGGTTCAGAGATGACTTTCAGACCACACAGTGTGTCTTTGGTAGGGTTCCCTAAAACAGAGATTGAACCAAGTGATTTTGCAAATGATTTATTGAGGCGATGTTCTCAAGAGACAAGTCGTAAGGAAATAAGGGAAAGGGAGATAGTAGGGGAAGAAGCTAAGCAAGAATGTTGTTCAACTGACTCTAACCTCAGTCCGGTCCCCTGTGGGGCTCTAAAGTGTGAACAGCAAGTAACACAAAGTTATTTCAACTAGAGGAAGCGGGGCTGGGCTTTTATACCTTGCATTAATCAATCATCAGCTGAGGCTACGCCTGAGGAGAGGAAAGGATGTAAATTCTCAGGCAAAACAATTCTGTTAGGGTAAGAGCAATTCTCCAGTCACAGGTCCAACTGTGACATTATCAGCCAACACTCATGGTGTGTGTGTGTGTGTGTGTGTGTGTGTGTGTGTGTGTGTGTGTGTGTGTGTGTGTGTGTGTGTGTGTGGTGGGTGGGGGTGGGGATTACACTGGTGCAGACCTGGGCAAGGCACCACCAGCAGCTACTACTCTGAGGCATACCCAGACTACAAGGTCAACCACTTAGTCCTTGAGCCTATATCCTTTTCAAGAGTAATCCTGTAAGCAAAGCTTGGGTTGTGACCAAGATGGCCTTAACTTCCCTTTAGCTTGACTAAACTTTAGACAGGCTTTCCCCTGACTCCAGGCCCCTGACCTCCCTCTCACCCAGGCCCTTACACTACCCAGGGGTTTGAGAGGCTCCTACCTAGTCGATTCCTTATCTCCCTCCTCCTCCTTCCTGCTCTTACTAACCCCTGCAAAGGAAAACATTCTGAACCAAGTGGTCTTAATTGCAACCTCAGTAAATTCCTGGCTTAACTCAGTGTTGAAACACCCATCCCCACTCCTCCCATCCTCCAGTCTACTCCCAGCCCTTGAAAGGCTTGCTGACCTCTGTTTCCACAGAACTGAGTTCTACTCTCTTTCCCCTATACAGTAGCTATGAATAGCCATCCTTGCCTGTTTTACATTGACTGGTACGACTTTTTCTTTGATAGGGTAGGGGTGCCATACATTCTGTGTTCAGCAGACCTTTTAAAATTCCATCTTCCCGTTATGCTCAGCAAGACTCCTCCTTCAGGATATTTTCGTGAACACACTGGATTCCTCACCAACTCCCATGTCCTCTTCTTCTTTCCTGATTCCCAGTCTCCAACCACATTTCCTTTTCATTATCCTCTGTGGCCAAGAGATTTCCCAGGTCCACTGCCCTTCCATGATGGGATCTACTGCT
This sequence comes from Choloepus didactylus, assembly GCF_015220235.1. NCBI lineage: Eukaryota > Metazoa > Chordata > Mammalia > Pilosa > Megalonychidae > Choloepus > Choloepus didactylus. Next base: position 90,804,463 of record NC_051311.1, read on the forward strand.
TTGTAGAAGGAACTCTGCCTAGAGAATCACTTTTCAGTACCAGTGATTACCAAAAAATTAACAATTTTGCCTTCTGGATCCCAAATTGCCATTTATACTACAGGAAGGACTTGCTTTTTATGTGAGCAGCCCATGGGCTATAATTTAAGGAGCACTAAAAATTAAATACCCTGTTGACTATCTAGTCTGAAATCTGAACTATCAACATTAATTCATCCTTCCACTAAATATTGTCTTTCTATGTGTCGGACATGGCACTGGGCACTGGAGACAGGTGAATCAAGATTATAATCCAAACATTATAATCTTCATCCTCCAGGGATTTCCAATTTTCATGAGGAGACACACAACAAGGAGGGCACTCCAGGAAGAAAGGACAACATAGGCAAAGACAGAAGCAAGAAGTAACCAGACACGTTGGAGACAATTTTGTATGGGGTAAGGGAAAGTGAGAGATGAGGCTGGAAAGACAGGACTGGGGGCTGACCATGAGGGGCCTTTTTGCCACATAAATGCTTTAACCTGAGACCAGTGAGAAGACACTGAATGCTAGAGAGTGGGAAGTGACTTGATGAGTCTGGTATCTTAGGAAGATTATTCTTTCTAGAGCAGTGGTGGGTGGATTTAAGGGAGTGATACTAGAGGCAGCAGAACCCAACCAGGACTATTATAATAATCTGGATGAGACACGGCAGTAACATGAACTGAGGAGGAGCAGTAGGAGAGAGAGTCAAGCAAGATGACTTTTTGGTTGTTAAGGAGCATCCTTATCTAAGAGCCTTCTTTGTAGAACAGCTAGACCACCAGCAATTAATAGATGAGGACCATGTTGCCCAGCGGGGCTAACTGCCATGACTGCCCAGTGGCAGAGGAAGCACAGAATGCCTGTCTCCTTGCTCCATCCCAGCATCTCCCCAAAGGGGTTCCATAAAGGCCAGACCCTGTGCTTTATTTCATGAAACGGTGAGTCTCACACTTTCCTAAATAAGTCACATTATCCCCCCCACCCAAACCTCCCCAACTCTAGTTTAAATGCTAGTAGCAAGCAATTGCTGATATAAATTCCTGATTTTACCCACAGGTTGGGATATTCACGATTTTCATCACCATTAACTTACTTGCATACTGAATGCCTGTTTTATGTATGACCCTGTTCTGGCCATAATTTCAGCTCTGAGACATTCTGTGTGTAGAACAATAGGGGGATATGTTCCATAATTTGTTATTTTTTTCAGGCACTTAACTTTCTAATGAAGTGATTCAAAACAGCTTACAATGGCGAGCCGAACAAAGAGGCAACCCTCCACCCAGCAACTGGGCATAAATAGCTAATGTTCAAGCTGTACAATTACCCGTCCTTGAAATATTCTGAGACTAGTCCACTCCAATTGTCCAAGTAAAGTTGTTATTTATTCTCTTCTCTATTCCAAATACATTTTCCGTTTCACAGAATGGCATTTTTCTTATGATTTTTCATCTGTAATTGGGCAGGACTACCTGCAACTGACTGCTCACAATTAGGTTTTATTATATTATTATATTATTATTATACCTTATGCCTTCTGGAAATCAAGGATGTGTCATTTGTTGAGTACAGGTATGGAGCTAGATGATTTTCATATGTAATCTCATTTAATTGCCACAACAGTTCTGTGAGGTTGAATCATTATTTTTATTTTACAGGTAAGAGAGAGGCCCAGAGAGGTTAAGTGATTAATAATAGGTCACACAGCATCAGGTTTCACATTGGGGTCTATCTTTCTACTAGGCCCTGATCTACCTTTTATGCAATACTTTCTTCTCTCCATATTTGTATCCATAATGGAATGCTTTAAGATGTTTATCTGGTATAAAAACTGTGATAAGTGAATACCATCCAAATATTATAATCTTCATCCTAAAGTTTCCATTTTCTGTTTAGCATATGAAGATAATGAAACCTGTTTTTCCATCCTCACAGGTTAATTGTGAGAAACAAATGAGATGACCCATGAGAAAGTTCTAGGAAAAAATAAACTGCTCTGCAAACAGGAAGGAAGTATTAATCTATGTGTGGTATACAGTAGGCATAACCATGGGGGGTGCATGAAGAACAGGTTCTGGGGCAGGGAGGGCTCAAAACCCTTGGAGGTCTCACAGAGAGGGGAAGTCTGAGGACCAAACACATTTCCCACTTAGGGGTGTTTAATGCTAGCAGAGGTGGAAGGATGCCCCTGAATGTACCCTCAATATCTCATGGGTGGTCCAGGGGTAGTACAGAATCTGGAAGCCTAGGAGCTCCTATGGGATCCCCAGGAATGGCCCTTAGAGAGTTAAGTGCCTGAGGAAAATAACTCCTTAATGAAAATTGTCAGTGCTTACTGTGAAGGACCTATGGCAACTGGATTTAGGTCAACTGAGTCCATTCCTTTTTCCCCTGCTCAGATAAGACCCTATGGGCTCTTGGAGATTTCTTTAAGCATGCAGTCCTTTCCCACCACGCAAGCCAGAGCCAACAGCCAGCCCCAGCCTCAGCCACCCCCAGCACATGACTGGCTCCAGCCAAGGCTGGGTTCTCCAGGGAATGGTTCTACTTAACAGTGAAGGGAAATCTCCCACCCAGCGTAAGTGTGTGGCTTCATGAGTCACTCTGCACAGCTCTCAAAAGACAATTTTAACCAGACTATTAGCTCCCAAATTGTGTGCTGGGGCAGCATCCTCCTGCGGCCATCCTACCTTCAATCAGCACTCATCATCTCTACAGGACATTCCTACTACACCAAATGCACAAATTTATTTATGCATTAGAGTTAAGGCCCAAAAGCTGAGCCACATACCAATAAATGCCCAAAACTTGGTAAGGCTCTTTTATTAGTGGCCTTTAAGTATTTACCTGAATTTCCCTAAGAGAGATTTAAGATCCAGGGAGGGATGTGTGCAGCACACTTGTAAGTGGTGCTCAGAGGACACCAAATCCTTGCTCCAGGGGATTCTCACAGCAGAGACACAGGTGAGATGGTGTAAAAACCAGCAGAAGGATAAATCACTGGCCAGAGACTGATCAAGGAGAGCTGAATTATTTTGGTTGCTTCGCACTCACTACCCAGCCTGTTGAGGACTTCATGACCTCATTAAGACTTTCTGTGTCCAAGTGAATATTAGGAGCAGAGAAGAGGAGAGAGTAGACACCAAAACTACCCCCAAAAGCCCCCAAGGTCCACGATCACAGCTCTTGCTCATTCAGGAGCTACGGCTCCCACGAATCCAGATGACTAAAGCCCCAGAAACCAGTAGACCAAATGTCTTTTGGTGCCAGATAATTTTGTGGAAGCTGAAATAACTTCTCAATCAATCAAGAGTTTTATTAAGACAAGGGAGCCTCATAAAAGGGTTCATAAAAATCTATCAATCTAATAGAAGTCCTTTTTTGACTCACAGCGATTTTTATAACTTTTTAACTTTAAAAATATTACATGTTCACTGTAAAAAAAATAAGGATAAAAATAGAAAGTTAAAAAAAAACACTCCCTGTTATCAATTTTACATTTTTTTTTCACTCTTTGTTCCATGCAACATACAGAGGGTGCTAGCACACCTTAGGGATTTCAGTGATTATTTCCCATAGGATGAAGTTCAACATGGACTGGCAACTAGTCCTTTTGATAAGCTGTTCATATGCCTGGAAAGCTTTCCCCTACCCTCTCCTTATCTGATTAATTTAAGTGTCACTTTCTCAGGGAAGCCCTTCTTGATCTATCAGGTTCTTTGTTAATGCTCTGTAGAACAGTGTTCCTAAAATGCATAACTAAGTTCATAATCATCCACTTGTTTTGTGAGTTTTTGATTAATGTTTATTGTCTCTTCCAGAGTGTAGGCTATCTGAGAGCAGAGGCTACATTATATTCACTTGCTACTCTAACCCCAGCACAGTGCCTGGCACACAGCAAATGCTCGATAAATGTTTATTGAGTGAGTGAATAAATGAAGGACACTGCCTGTAGGGAATTAGGTTCCGTGGAGACCAGCATCACCATGTGATGTTCAATACAGTCAACAGTAATTTAGCAAATGGTGCCTCTACAGGCTTGACATAGTTAATATTGTACCAGATGAGGGCTACTGGGGATTGGCTTGCATATTAACTTACCTAGTAAGAAAATTCTAGTGAAAACACTTCCTCCAAAACACTTCCTTGTTTTTTCATTTAGTAATAAAAGAAGAGGATGGTTAAGGAGCATTGATTCCTTGGAACTCTGTCACTTCAGGCTTTCAGTAAAATCCATTTATATATTCCCATTTCCTTGAACATTTGGGTATTATATACGCAAGTGATGACAAAAGTCAGGAACAAAATCAACATTCAACATCATCTGAAATCTAGTTTCCCATCCTTTCACAATGATGTTTCTGTCACATTCATTTGCTATTTCACAACCCTTGTGTGGCATTATCAAACTTGAAAATCTGGGATGGGATTTCATTGTATTTTTCTATAATAATCATTGACAAGGAGGCTCCTCCTGGCAAGCCCATTTTAGATGGAAGTAGCTAGAGGTTTAGTTGATGAAAAATTCTTAAGAAAACTTCTAATAAACTGTTTTAAATAATAAATAAATATTACCAATCCCATTTCCCTCAGCTCAATAAGACAGATTCAAAGCATGCTGTACAAGAGCAAAAGAAAACTTACTTCTGAGACAGACTACTGTCAATTACAATATCTGTTAACAGTTTCTCTCAAGATTAAAATGCTAGACAATTGTTATCAAAAGTATATACCCAAAAGAATTGAAAGCAGGGACTCAAGCAGATATCTGAACACTGATGTTCCTAGCAGCATTCTTCACAATTGCCAAAAGATGGGAGCAACCCAAGTGTCCATCAACAGATGAGTGGATAAATAAAATGTGGTATATGCAAACAATGGAATATTATTCAGCCCGAAACAGGAATGAAGTTCTGATACAGATGACAACATGGATGAACCTTGAAGACATCGTGTTGAGTGAAATATGCCAGACACAAAAGGACAAATATTGTATGATCTCAGTGATGTGAAATAATTAGAATAAGCAAATTCACAGAGTCAGAAACTAGAATACAGGTTACTAGGCATGGGGGTGGGGATAGGCAATGGGAAGTTAGTGCTGAAATTGTACAGAGTTTCCTGTTTGGATTAATGGAAAGATTTTGGCCTTAGTTGGTGGTGATGGTATCATAACATTGTGAAATAATGAACAGCACTGAATTATGTATTTGAATGTGGTTAAAAGGGGAAATTTTAGATTATATGTATGTTACTAAAATAAAAATTAAAAAAACAACTTAGGACCACACAACAGAAAGAGTGAACACTAAAGTAAATCATGGACTATATAATTAATAGTACAATTATAAAAATGTACTTTCATGAATTATAATGTAACAAACATATCACTAATACAAGGTGTTAATAATAGGGTGGTATATGGGAACTCTGTATTTTATGCATGATTTTTCTGTAAACCTACAATTTCCCTAATAAAAAATAAAAAATTTAAAAAAGCAACGCTTTGAGGAATTTCATGCTATTCCATTCAAGAAAGAACGGAAGACAGTCCATTCACAAAATTCTAATCATATGGTCTAAACAAGTATTTTCTAAAATTGTTGTAAGAAAAACTAGTGTCATAATTTGTTACTACTTCATTGGGAAATTCAGATTAAAGTTAAATAGGCTTCTTTATTGTAGGACTTCTCAGAGCGTTTGTGAACTGTAAATCACCAAATGGGAATTATAAGAATGAATATTCCACAGCATACTTGACTACAGAACCCCTTCTGTGATTTTTAATATATCAAGCATTTTAACATATTTAGGAACTATGATAAAGGAACAAATCCCATGTATTATATAACAATATACCATGTATAATACAGTATATACCATGATTTTTAATATACCAAGGAACCTTAGTATTCAAGTAATATGCTGAGGAATGTTGGATAAGTTAAAAGATTAAAAGCAGCCCTACCAGAGATAAGGGATATTTAGCAAAAAAATATTCAATGGTTTTCTTTGAGGATAATGGGTCACATCTTTTGGAATCTTCCTCTGCACCATTACTCCCACAAGCACCTATTGATCAGAAAACAAGCATTGGGAAATAATATTTAGAAATTATTAGAAACAACATTTTTATTACCTGTACTAATAATTTAATGAAAGTAAATTTATATCTTAAAGACGGTGTTCTTTTTTTTAACAAGGAAGAATTCCCGGAGAAGAATAACATTAAACTGATTGTATCATGTCTCTTCTCATCTCAACAACCTTCAGTGGCTCCTGTGGCCTAAAAATGATGTTCAAGCTTCTTTGCAAGGATTCCATGCCCTCCATCGTTTAGTCCCAGTCTATATTTTCAGTCTTTTCTTCAATACTCCATCAGCCACCATGGTCTGCTCACCATTCCCCAGCAGCTGTATACTATTTTTTTTTTTAATTCAGTTTTATTGAAATATATTCATAAACCATACAGTCATCCATTGTATACAATCAGCTGTTCACAGTATGATCATATAGTTATGCGTTCATCACCACAATCTATTTCTGAACATTTTCCTTACATCAGAAAGAATCAGAATAAGAATAAAAAATAAAAGTGAAAAGAGAATACCCAAACCATCCCTCCATCCCACCCTATTTGTCATTTAGTTTTTACTCCCATTTTTCTACTGATTTTTTTTCAATTTTTTAACTTTGTTTATCAAAAAATTAAAAACAAACAGGCAAACAACAACCAATAAAACCCCACAACATTTCAAACAAAGCAATGGATTAAGGAAAACAAATAACCTAAAATAACTACTTTGCTTCCAATATGTTCCTACCATACCCCAAGAAAATTAATAAACCATGTCCAAACAGAGGAGTAAGAAAAACAAATAATCTAAAATAACTACATTGCTTCCAACATGTTCCTACCATACCCCAAGAAAATTAACAACCCCTAAGAAAACAATGGAATAAGAGAAAAAAAAAACCTAAAATAACTCTATTGCTTCCAATGTATACTATTTTATACCCCTAAGCCTTTATGTCTTCCATGATTTTATCTGGGAATGTGCTTTCTTCATAGTCTCCACCACCAAATGGAACCACACCTCTCTCTCTGCAACAGAAAATAAAGCTTCTTCATAATGCTTTCTACATACAGTTCATTCTCTATCTATAACCCCTATTCTGGAGCCACTGGCTTTTCAAGGTCAAGGATAATTTTTTTAATCTTTTTACCCATTTTAGGCCTAGCATAGTGCCTTTTTTGTAATAAGCACTCAAATATTTGTCCAATTCAATGGAACAGAATCCCAAAACAGACTTTTTGAAGGTAAGAAGATCAAATTATAATTGTCCAGGGATGATTTAAATCTGGGTCTTCCAGAAGATGGAGGATGACCTAAAATGGGCTGGAATGATTTTCCAGGGCCTTCTTGTACCATAGTTAACATGGGAAGAAAAAGGAGGACTTTGGATATATTAGACAGGACTCTGTGCTGGGTAGACCATGTGGGCCTCCAGGCTTGAGACATCTTCTTGCTCTTAAATAGTGGCAGGTTTGAAGGAACTGTAGTGAGCTTGTGAATAAATAAAACAGAGTATATGTGTGTGTGTGTCCAAGTGGGAGAAGGTGAAGATGTATGTCATAGAGCTTTATAAATACTTTTTCCCCAAGTAAATGCCTTACTTTTCACTTTTATTGTTTCTCATAGCAAAGTGTGTACATCGAGGAACATTTATCACAGCAGAGCCTTCAGATTCCACTGCCAAACTCAATTTTTAAAATTGAAGATTTATTTAGTGCTTGTTATGCGCTAGGCACTATGCTGAATGCTTTACATAGATATCTCATCTAATCTCCACAACAACCCCATGAGATAACAACTGTTTTATTGTGATTTCACAGCCAGGAAAATGAGGCAGGGAGAGGTTATGCAAAGTGCCCAAGGTCAGGAGGTAGAGAAGGGATTTTTAAGCCAAACCTGTCTAATCCCAGAGCCCAAGTTCTCCATCATAATGCATGCTGTCTTCTGCATAAATAGGCACAAAGTTAGCATTGAATTAATACCCATTTTCAGAGATACAGCTGATGAGATGAAAGAGGATTATAAAGAAGAAATAGGTATAATTGTATTAAAGCTTTTATGATGTTTGTTGATTTGCCTGCCATTTGCAATTCATTATGCAGTAGATATAAGCAAAAAAAGAATTGCAGAGTATATAGGTACACCACTGAGAAGTCCAAGTGGGAAGAATCTGTGTAAAAATAAATCTTTATTGTCTTAAAGAGAAAACTTTAGAAAGGCCAGCCATCAATTGCACAGGAAAACAGGTTTGAAAACTTATGGCTGAAAGAAGCATTTATTCCCTACAAGGTTCTGGTAGTTGTTCTCACCATTGAAAATATGTTGGTGGAATTTATATTTCATAGAATATGTCAGTACAATACTGAGCCATTTGTTTGGAAACAGCTCTCCATTTGACTGTGTCTGGTTCCACAAAGAATAAAATCTTAACACTTTCATTCGAATGAGGGTTATTTGAAATTAGGAATCTTTCAGTAGTCTCATCAATATATCTTATCAGTCACCTGGAGGGGCTAGTGGAGGAGCTCCTGTAATGCCAGATCAAATTTTATTCTGATCAGGTTCAAAATACTCAATAATAGACTGGCTTACAGCATTTTAAAATGAAACAGCAGTTTTTAACAAGCCAGTATCATTCAAAAAAGGGACTGTGTTAAATTACAGAGGCTTAAGGGACAATAACCAGATGTAATGACACTGGTTTGAACAAACCAACTGTACAGAAAAACACTGGGTCAATTGGGGAAATATGAAAATGGACTTGGTTTTAGATAAGATGAAATTTTATTTAAATGAGCAAATCATTGATGGAAAAAAGCAGATTACAGAATAGTGGGTATAATGCAACATTTTGATTAATTAAAAATAAGTATTTACAAATACTCAGGAACATACAAAGGAATCTTGAAGGTATACAGCAGAGTGCTGCAGAGGTGTTCTCTGGATGGCAGGAATGTGATGTTTTAATTTTATTTTTTATTTTTGCTTGCTTATATTTTCTAATTTTCAACAAAACATATATAGCATTTAAAGCTGATTAAAAAAAGAATGAAGCAGCCTTTGAGAACAGTACTTCATATCAACTATTTTACAGAAAGTGAGGCTGGATTCCCAAAAATACAGCTTCTCTCCACCTCGCAGCCTTGCTTCTTAAAAGCAGATAAAATTCATCAGTGGCATAAGAAACTTGCATATTGTTTTGCTCAATCATGAGGACTAAATTAGTAGACATTTACTAACCTTGGGTAATGAAAATTTTACATTTAGTTAAAATATTTGATCAAAACATTAATGATTCAAATTCAGTGAAAGATTTCTCAATCATAGAACTATATGCAATTGTTAATATAATTCAATTTCAAGGTATGAAGCCAAGTGGAAAATATTATATGTGAAATTGCACGGTACAATTTTCTGGTTCTATTGACTAAAATAAGATACAGCCAAGAAAAATAAGGGTCAGAGTAGATATGTAATTTGCCCAAGGCCACACAGTAGAGAATCTTTTACCTGAGGTTCACCAAGGTTTCTACAAACCATTAACATTTATAGCACCACAGATTTTGAGGTCATTGTTCTGGCTTTGATTCCCGACATTGCCATATACGAGCTAGGACAAGGTATTTAAACATCCATTTTCTTGGGTGTAAAATGAAGGTAATAATACACACCTTATATTGGAGGAGAGGCTTACGTGAAATAATGTATTTAAGAACTTGCTTGGTGTGATATAAGCACTGTAAGCTCGTGGTCACAACGATGGAGGGTAGGAAGAAAAGAGCAAGACGATAATACGAAGGAGCTGCCCTGACACTGAGTCAGGATGGAGAAGTCACAAAGATGGGCAGCTCTATCTTAGCCAAGTTTACTTTAAGGTGAGATAGTACATACTCTAAGAAAACCTGGTTGCCCACAGTACAATATATGAATGGGACCATGTGGGAAACAGAAGCTTACAAAGAATGTGAAGTTCTTAAAAATAAGAGGATGAATATGGAATTAACCTCTATTCGAGAAGTAGTTCATTTCCTCAAATTCAGAATTATCCCACAACAGAGAAGTAGAATGGAATTATCAATAAAAGCCAATTCTGGATAAGTCGACTCTAACTGATCATTTTTCCTTCTTTTGCTTTTGAAAATATAGTTTCAGATACTAAGAACAGAGGGGCAAAAATCTCAAAAACATCCATTTTCTTCTTCTCTCAATACCTCCCAGCTAGTCAGTTCTTCAGACCTCTTAGAGTTAGCTGTTATTTCCTCTCGAATTGAAGCACAAGGTGATGCAAGTTCTAATCAAACACCTGAACCATGTGCAGTACCCTGACCTGAGATTTGGGCATTCTCACAAGTGTGGCATTTCAAGCACAACCAACCACTTACTTCCCTATATTTTTCTATTATTGTGCTCAGAGGAAAATATTAGATTAGGGATAGATATCAATACATAATTTGCCTCACATTTAGGAGGGTACCTGCTCTTAATTCATGCTCTGTAAGTCAAGAAATGTCACCTTTGTCTAACCAACAGAAAAAAAAAATTCATATATTGACTTAAGTTGACTCAGGTTTCTCTGATAACCATTTTCCATGGACTTCAGAAAGCCAGGAACAAAATTTTAATGTTTGTTATTAGGGAACAGAGTTCTACCACTATTAAAGGAAATTTGGAAAGGGGGACCACCATGAATCCTGGAGATCCCCAAGAGCTAAATCTGAGAGAGTTAAGCAAAAAAACTGATGAAAAATGCAAATTTTCAGTTAGCTACCTTAGTCACATGGCCACTGTTTGGAGAAGACTCATACCAAGTCTGAGGAGTTCAGCTAAATCTGGGAAATAATATTAAGAATACTTTAATGGATATTTATTTTAGGGAAAAGAGACACAAAAAACAAAAGCCCAGTTTGACACCACTCTCACATAATGCCTATCAAGAAACATTCACCCAATAAGTACCACTGCACAGAGCTTTATAGCTACACCATCAGGGATGCTGGTTTCATGTGTAATGTACACAAAAGGTAGCCAGGGAGTTTAAAAGACCTTGTCCTTTCCCTACTCACAGCAAACACCCGTGGGTGAGCCTCCTCTCCCCCCATGACAAAGCTTCTGTTTCTAAACAGCTCTCGTAATAATATGTAGCTACTGTTTCAGAAATCAATCAGGCAGCGCTGGAGCTGTCAGCTCTCACTTTTATTATTTTCTCCAGCGACAAGAGGCTGGATCAAACCATCCAGATGTCCACAGGGCAAAGGTTTGATGTGAGCTTATTAAATTGGAGTCCCCTATGGAATGAATGACACTAGAGCTAAGTGCATCAAAGCCTCTTCTCTGGGAAGCGCCTAAATGGTTAAAGGTAGGAAATGTTTTCACAAGTCTTTCCTACTTTGGGGAATTTGTCATTCTCCATGGAAACTGCTTCATGCCAAAACCTGCCTATGCAACTCAGTCTGAGAGCAGATATTCATGTCCTTGCTCCCACTCACAAGGGCACAAATGATGCATCCATTTTAATGGCTTTCTATAACCCAAAGCCATTATCTTCTCTCTTTATTTCTGAGAACTTCGGGATGAACTGGCACTAGCTTTTCTTCTCACCCCATTTTGTAGAGGAAGGAAAGTTAAAAGCTGCATTTCTAGATTCCCTAGCAACTAGGGTTCTGATGCAATGTATATTCTGCCAATAAGATGCCCCCATATGCGTTTTGGCTGGCAAGATAGGTAGTTATGGCCTTAGTAACTGGATTCCATATTCCAGCATCCAGTCACCAGCTTCACGGGTATAAGCCTATTGGGGTGGGAAGTGGGTGGGGGTGGTGGTAGCAGCTTCCTGTCCTCTAGATCACAGCTTTGGTAGTTTGACATTAAGATCAATAATACAGTTGATTTCTGCTTATTCAGCCCTTTCAGTGATTCTCTAAGCACTTAATTCCCTCTATTAAATATTTCTGCTTAAAATACCTACAGAGAGCACTGAGCACTGAGTGCTGACAGATACAACTCCCCTAAATTATAGGTGGTTAAAGGCCTACTGCTAATATTATGGGTAGGTAAAAATTTTGGGTCAGCCTATAGGTGAAAGACAAAAAGGTGGGAGGCTGGGGGGAGGGGGAGAAGAAAGAAGAAGGGGGAAGAGGAGGAAGAAAAGGAGAAAAGAAAGAAACCAAATGACTTGATCTCTAAGTTGATAAATTTGCTTGATTCAAATTTTCAATTATTGCTAATTCATGTTTTCAATCTGTGTATCTTCAAATATGGTCCTGTCCAAATGTATCTAATTTCTTGACTGGATGAGGAGAAATCAGCCCAAGAAATGTTATTAAATCTGATGTGCACCCACATGTGGTTTTTGCCAAATAACAGAAGATGGCCTGTTTGTTATATAACACAATCGAATACATGGATAACAAAATGGATTATTTCCCCATGGTTAATTTACTACTTTTTCCTGAATGGAGAGAAATTGTATAACTTACATTTTATAGCACTTCACTGTGTACAAACTACATTCACATTTAATTGTGAATCTCATTTGCTCTTCAGAACACTCTTCTGAAACAGACGGGCAAGAATTATTATTATTCCTGTTTTATGGTTGAAGAAACAGACACTCAAGGATACCCTCTGTTATTAAGTTGCAGAGATGGGAGTTTCAAGTTTTCTGCCCTTCCTCCAGTCCCAGGCCCTTTCCATTTCCCATGCTGCTTTCTATCTCCTCTTGTCTGACTGTCACACCAACAAAGTGGGACCAGTATGGCAGGAAAGACCCCACCCCCCATTTTAAAAATAGACCTTATTGTCACCAGAGAACAGTAAACTCAAAGTCACAACCCTTGCCCTGCCTTGTGACTAACTTTAGACACTACTGAACTTCAGAGATGCAAGTAAAAGAATACATTTTTTTTTCCTACAAAGCTTGTTGGGAAACAGGGACTACAATGCAAAGCTGAAGAGAATAAAGGTCTCTAAATAAAGCTGAAGCTAGTAACAGAGTTGATTACTGGAGAATCATAGCAAGCATTTATCCTGAAGAGCGGTGAGCCCTTTGAAAGGAGGTAGACAGTTGGAACAGGAGGAAGAGTTAACTACAGGAGTCAGCAATGTGGCATGAGAAAGAAAATAAAGGAAAACAGAACCAAAACATGGCAGATGATGATTCCAGGCAAATGCCATGTTGTTGGAATGTGTCTAGCCCTACAACATGGTTTCATTTGATTCTCATCAGACGATTTTAATTCCAGCTAAAATCCCTTTTAATCCATAGGCAGGGATTACAGCTAGGTCAAACACCCAGCTCTGCTTACTCATTAAATCTTGGCCCAGCAAAAACAACAACATAAAAGGGCAGTTGCTTCAGTTGGGTAGAGCTGGTGAAACCCTGGCACAGCTTTGGCTGAACAAGGCCTCACAGCAGGAAGGGGATGGAGCTGGGTGCTGTACAATTTTAAAATATGATGGTCATTTTCTGGAGGGGAAGAGTAGAGGATTCCCAAACGACCTAATTAATATCCACAGTTGTCTGAAGCATGGTGACACAGTCTACTTACTTCCCGTGTTTCCAGGGTTAACATTTCCTGCTCTCCTGGCGAAGGGCAAAGGAGTAAGGATTGTCTAAAAACACATGTACATTATGAGCTTCTGCATTTCAGCCCTGCAATTCAAACGTATCCCTAGCCTCTAGGAGGTCTCCAAAAGCCACACTTTTGGAAGATTGGAATCAGAAACATGCCCACACATTCCAATAATATTAGGGTTATTTTATTTTATTTTTGCTCTCAACAGCAATAAAGAGATATAAATTTACAGATAGGTAAATTGTTTGTTACTAGGTAAAGGTGTTATTGCTGCAATTTTGTAAAAAATAAGGTTAACACTGCACTGGAAAATCATATGCCCAAAAGAGAATACTTTGCTCAAATGTTAGATCTTATTAGTCTGGAACAAAAAGACAACTATGCAGCCCTCTAATTACTTATTTCCTCTCTCTCACCTGTCATGAATAAGCCCCCTCACCCTCTGCCAGAAGTCAAGGTTATATAGCTTGGGGATATGTGAGGCAGTGGGGAACAAGATGGGGCAGCCTACTGGGTCCCTATAAATTCCTGGGATGCCTTCTACATCCTTCATAGCAAAACATTAAATGTAAAGTATACTTGCATGCACCATTAATTTTGATCTCCTCAGATTAATATTTCTACCCAGTCCATCTTGTTTTATTGGCTACTCTGAAGAAGACTCTGAATTAAGCCAAATGCCCTAGTTATAATCTCATTTTGAGTTTAAGCTCTGTTGCTTGAGGTAAAAGTCACAGAGTACATTAAATACTGGGATTTGGACACCTTGACAGCTAATAAGTGGTACTTAAATTTAGAGTTGAACAGAGTGTATTAGGGCCTCATTGGAAAAAAGGAACTACTCTAGGCATTTCAAAAAGAAGAAATTTAATAGAGGAATCGGTTAATAATAATGGAAGGGCTTGAAAGCAGGCAAAGACATGGTAAAATTACTCAAAGATTACTAACTGCATAAAATCAGTACTGTCTTGGGCTGGCAGGACAAAATATTACTCAGAGGCCACGGCGCCGTGCTCCAGGTTTCCAGTTGCTGGAGAACTAGTTATTTGAGCAGGAGCCCAGGGGCCTGCTGCTAAAGGCTCAGCTGCCCAGATGCTTCACCACCTCCCTGTCCACAGGTGACGACACTGTTCCGATTATTGCACTATTGGTAATCCTCCAGAAACCTGATGTCTCCCCATCTCCTCCCATCTCCCACCTTCCCAACAGCCCCTCCCATTAGCAGAGCCTAATGGAAAGCCATCTGACTAGGGAGTGTGAGAAATATAGTCTGAGGGTGCTGGAACCCAGCAGAGCACAGAGAGGCTGTGAGGAAATAGGCACACAGAGTTTAAAAAAAAAAAAAAATTAGGAGAAAGACCCCTTAAAAATGAGTTGGGCATAAAAGCTGAAAATGATCTTAAAGCATTTAAACCTAAACTGTAAAGCCACTGTACGTTTCTTACCAGATCTGTGGCAACATCTCCTAGTTTAGTTGGTTTTTACATATTAGAATGTATTTGGAAACCACTGACTTAACTCCTGCCTTTCACTTACATAATGTTCTCTTTATAGTTTCAATTTTTAAAATTGAATTTAATTTTAAATATTTTTAAATTTAAAATTTAAATATTTAAATTTAAAATATTTTTAAAATATCCTTTTTTAAAAAAGGTGTACTCGACAGTCCTCTACCTATTTATTTCCCCCCTCTACTCTTCAATTTTTAGGTAAATGTAAAATTCTTCTGAAAGTGAGCACTTAATAGCCCTAATAGCTATTGTCATAGCTATGTAGTCATAATTTTTGAGCTTGCAAAAATACAAAGCATCACACTGTATAAATGTAACTTTATAAATTAAATATATGTGCAGATATGTATTATTTTTTCATCAGGCATAGAGTACATAAAATTACAAAAGGCATATTTCATTTCTATACACAGAGCTGTAATATTCAACTACTGAACACTGACTATGTGGGTTTACTAACAAATATATTCCTTACCTACAGCAGGGAACAAGGGTATTCCCAACATTTAGGTGCTCTATGCTGTGTTGGATAATATTAAAAAAAAAAAAAAAAGCATATCATTAATTAATTAAACTCCCATCATGAACATTTAAAATATAAGAATAATTTCCACTGAATAATTACATGCAAAGTTTTATGAAAATAGAAATTACTCTGAATTTTCAAATTTTTTTTCTTACAAATAATCTTAATAGTGTACAATACTATAAGGAGTATACTATCATTGCCTTGAGCTGTTCATTCTTGGAAGTTTGAGAAAAACAACCACTAAAAAAAATACATATATATATATATATTTTAAGTCTACGTCCCTCTTCTTTCTGACTTAAGTTTTATATTCTCTCTGGCTTTTGAAATGCTTGCCATATATTGTCAAAATTTTAAGATCAGAAACTTTTCAGTTAGCTGTGAATTGACTAATTTGTGTGTTACAGACCTGAGATAAGCATTCTGTGATTCAATTAATTTGGCTCATCACCAATAACTCATTATAAGCCAAACACTCATTAATGTGAATTTTAAAAATCACAAGACCCATTTTTGGTGAGCAGGGCTTCCTGTAAGTGAATGTTGACATAAGTAAAAAATCGAAGTTGGGCTCCACGCATCAAGTTTGTGCATCAAGATTAAATGAATCTATAAAGGAAAAAAATGGAGGAGGCTCTGAGGCAAAATGACAGAGGAACAATGAGAAGGCCAGCTCATTGATCACAAGTAATAAGACAGAAGAAGCAAAATGTAATGTAGCTTTGTGAATATGGTTAAAAGGGGGAAATTTCAGGTCTGTATACTTTACTAGCATAAAACTAAAAAACAAAAAACAAAAAACCATAGGACTGTGCAACACAAACAGTGAACCCTATTGTAAACAATTGACTATATACCACACTAATGCAAGGTGTTATTAATAGGGAGGTATATGGGAACTCGGTATTTTATGTATTTTGTGCATGACTTTTCTGTAAACCTATAACTTCTCTAATAAAAAAATAAAATAAAAATTTAAAAATGTAATATACTTCATTTTCATTCCATTTAGTATTCATATACTATAAAGTAGACCATGAAAACAAAGGGTATGATTTTCAAATAATTAACATTTTTATAGATGGACAATATTGGAGCTAAAGAATTGAACAGTTAAGAAGTTACGTCCCTCAGGTCTTTCAATTAATGGCGGTTGTGGGGGTGTCATTTAAGATTGGGGAAACAAGATGGTGGGGAAGGCAACAAACATAGAGCTCATTCTATGGGAGGGACTGGGGCCAAGCACTTTGCATACAAAGTCTTTACTTAATTGCTGCAATAATCTTGAATAGAGTCATTATTCCCATTATTCAGGGGAGGACACTGATCCTTGAGGAGGATAAATTATTTGCCTACCGGGTACTAACAAAGAGAGCTGGAACTAGAACCCAGGTCTGTGTGTTTCTGGGAACTTATGACTGCTACCTCTAAATACCCTTGACAGCTACAATTTGTAGCAAGTGAGGATGTAGTAACTCAACCAGGGACCAGCAGAATCCCAGTTTTGAATGACCGACTACAGCAATAATTCCATTTCTCATAGATGAGAACTGATCTTATCTTTTGGCTGCTTGCTTTATTTACCACAACTTGGTGGAGGGTTCAGGGAGAGAGGCAGTGGGTCTGTCTATCATCTTACTAATGTACCCTTGCCGCTGGGCGTTCCTTTCACTTCAACAACCACTTGTATACAGATGGAACCAACTTCACATCTAGCCTCTGCCTCAGAAGTACTTCAACCTGGGTATGGAAAAGTCAGAAGAGCTTGTTGCTCCCCCAGGTTCTCTCTTTTTGTTTAGCTCCCTCTTCCAAGAGTGATACTGCCTTTCCTAAGCAAGTCTTAGTTCAAGAGTCAGCCAAGTGTAAAAGCACTATTAAGAAAGTTTATAAGAGAAATTATAAACCAGACAAGTATTCGAAATACACATGACAGATACAGGGCAAAAATGTTTCCTATGTAAAGAACTTTTACCAATAGAAAGAAAAATTTTCACAAATAAAACAGGCAATTCAAAAAAGGAAAAAGAAAGAAAAGAAATATCTATAAAAGAAAAAAATTTAAAAATTGAGAAAAGATAGAAATGGCAAATTAACATATGAAAAAATGTAAAGTCTATCTAGTAACAAAGAAATGTAAACCAAAATGACAATAAAATACCAATGTGCCATTGTATATAAAACATCTTTAAAATGGGCATGCCGTTTTTCCCGAAACTCTACTTCCAGGATTCTATTCTTAAAGAAATCATTTACATACATTTGCAAAGATGTATGTACAAGGGTGTTTATTGCTCCATTGTGTAAAAACTGTAAATAACATAAATGTCCATCAATAAGGCCATGGTAAAATAAAATTTATCCCTAAATTGAGATAGAGTGCAGCCATGAAAATTGATGTCTGCTGTGGGAAGCATCCATGAAATGCTTTGAAATGCAGATCCCATTCATGTATAAATCACATAAATCAATCTATATCTGTATTGAATACAGAGATGACTCAAAGGAAAGAACACCAAAATGTTAGCAGTGACTCTTTCTGAGTGATTGTTTGGGGATAGTTTTTACTTTTTCTTTTTGTACTTGACCATATTATTTAAAAATTTTAAACAATACAACTGTGACATTTTAATCAAAACAATAAAACTTCTTTTAAAAATAAAAGAATACCCTAAAACCAATTTTGTCATATATATTTAGGCATAGAAAATTTTTACCAAAATGTTGACAGTTAGTTACTAAGTGTAGTAGGATTATTACCCAATTTTTACTTTCTTTATGCTTTTTTTGTATTGTTTGATTGTTTGGGGAATATATTATTTTAGAGTCAGAAAAGCTATCAATGAAGAAAAAAAGAAAACTTCATCACCAACATCATGTCATTCCTCCTTCCCAATACACCAGTGCCTTACAGATTAGACATGCTTAATCAATTTATAATTGATTGACTTGCCTCAACCAGTGCCTTACAGATTAGATATGCTTAATCAATTTATAATTGATTGATTTGCCTCACTGAGTCCAATTCCTTCAGTTGTTTTAACCTTGAACATGGCAGCCAAGTCACTTCCCATCCTTGCCAGCTTATCACTGAGAAAATATTTGTAAAGCACTAATCTGTATGAGCGAAGTTCTCTCTTTTCTGTCACCACCCTCCCAGGCATGCTCCATTACCATGTTCTTAAAGAAATTGTCCCTCAGATATAATCTCTCAGGGCCTCCAAATGCATCCATCTAGCTAATCTTATCTCACTGTGTCCCCTCTCATCCCTTCTTCTTGAACTCTTTAGTTATTGCATGCATACACAATTGCCCTGCAAAGCAAAATCTAGATCTTTAGTTCCGATCTCATTTTCAGTTCTCTCTGTCTAGTCCCACAGGGTTGTCAGGAGGAGTTAGGGGCTCTTCACTGATGGCTCTGGTCCACATCTGAGCCACACAGCTCTGAGGACTCCCTGGATGGAGTGGCACAGGGAGGAGGTAGAGGAGAGCTTGCAGGAGCCATACTCATTCATTTCTACTCTGCTTTGTCTCTTTAGTGAAGGCTTTTCAGGGAGAGACAGAGTGTGTGATCCATTCTCCCTTCCTTCCTTTCCTTTGAATTGAAAGAAAGGCTTCTCTTTTTCAGGATCCCTATCTAGGCAACATCTGGATTAAGAAAAAGCACAATTTTGTGTGCACTGGAAAAAAGACTGGCTGGGTAGTGGGATTTGATATTAATTTCTTTTTTGTATCTTATATGCTACATATTATCTGCAGAGAGGATCTATTATTTTATAATAAGAAAACATTTTGATTAAAGGAAAAAGTGGTCAGCAATGTTAAATGTTACAGCAAGGCCAAATAAAATAGAAATTGAAGAATTATCTTTGAAGTTGGCATTAGAAGATCACTGGTGAGCAAGATCAATTTCAGTAGAATGGGGTGGGAGGGGGAAGACTACCAGGAGTTGATTTTAGATAGTAGGCAAAACCACTTTACAAATTTACATTAAAAGCCAGTTATGTTCTCTTTAATTTCTAACTTATTAATCTCAGCATTCTTTTTAACTTTAAGAAAGAACAGCATAAGCTATACTACTAGCACCAATATTGGAAAACTTGCTGGACTCTTCCTATGTGTTAATGCTGTGCTAAGTGTCCTGTGTGGACCATCCCATTAGATCCTTACAATGCTTGGAGAATATTCTAATATCCCTATTTGTTGATAAGGAAAAAAGACATGGAGACATTAAATTACTTGTCTAATATCACACACTGAAGAACTGGCAGAATCAGAACTCAAACCAAGACTTGTCTACACCAAAAAATTTGTTCCTAACTACTATTCTATAGAAATCTGCTGAAGAAAAAAGCTCCCTGCAGAATGGGGAAAGGACATTCATAGGAAAGTCATGACAGCAAACACAGCCACAGTCCACTGTTTTTCTTTTTGTTTCTGTCCAGAAGGGTAACTTTTAAAGTATCTGCTGCTACTACTTAAGATTCAGTAGTCAGGAAAGGCCTTTTAATGCAAAGAATGGACTTTAATGTCAGAGTCTATAAGCAAATCCAACTTTTCCCTCTTCTTTTTAATCCCCTGCATTTCCCTCCCCTCTAGATTTTTCTGATAGTTCAGGCAATTCTTTTTCCTCAGAGTCCTCAGGAAAATCAGACCACAGATGTATCTGAGGAAAAAAAAAAAGAAGCACATAAAAGCGAATTGCCATATAGTATCCAACACAAAGGAGTTTTCTTTGGGTCTTTTCCTTGAATATTTCAGTTCAAGTAAGAGATGAAAATGTAAAAACAGAGCTAGAAAGTTGTCTGAGTTGAGAAAGGGAGCAGCTGAAGGAGAAAGGAACTGTCTTCCTCATATGTCACCAACCAAGAGAATCTAGGCAGACACTTCAGATTATCAGAAAGTGTTTATCCAAGGTAGAACACCTGACTAGCACTTCAGCATCCTTAGGAAAGACAGCCTGGAGGTACTGGCTGGAGACCGAAGGCAGGGTCTGAGGCCATCATCCCTGCAAGGGATAATGGGAGGCACCATGGAGAAATGCCCTGAGTCCTCAAGATCAGTTTCCTGGCCCAACTGAATCAGAGGTGAATTAGTAAGATGGACTTAAATGGGTTAATGCAATTCTCTCATTAAATCCTAAAAAGACAAGTTGCTATATGAGCCACTGTTAACTCACATGTGAGGAGCAACTGGGATTTTATTTTCTGCCCTGTCCTCATAGAGTTATTGAGGGCAACGGGCATCTGGCATGGTTTGTGGAATTCCATTATGAAGTCTTATTCCATTCTAATTTTGCACTTCTGTGCCCCTCAGAGATTTGCTAAATATACTTAGATTGTCACACCTGTACTCAATGTATGTATCGTGCCATCAGGGGAAGAAGCAAGAAACAGCAGGACAGAATGCTAAGGCAGTTATTTTTGTCTTTCAGGAAAAAAATAATTATTACAGTATATAGGAGCTCTGTCTACATCCTGTGCATTCCTTTATTAGAAGTCCTTGCATGATGCATCACTACAAAAACAAATGAGCACAGATTTCTCAGCATGTCTCCATGGAATTCTATCTTTGAGTTCTGAAGTCTATTTCTTGGCACTTGTCTCTCAGGAAGATATACCAAAAACCTACACTGACATTTTATCCTGAAGGAAACGAATCCTTTTAAAAGATGAGAAAAGACATCATCTTCATTTTAATCTGAAAGGTATCTTTGTGAAGCTAACTCTATTAATACTAAAGGGGCAGTCTCCCCAGCACACACCTACTTTTAGAAACAGTGCCAAGTGTATCGTCTTAAGCAGGTTTATGATTCTGTCATTAAATTAATCCAGATTGAAATAATTTTGCCAGCACCTAAACATCATAAATGCATTCCTTTCCATTCTTTAAAGAACATCAAGTTAATAGTCTGGACACTGTCTCATGTCATCCCTAACACTGAGAGACTGTTGATAATAGAAATATCTATAAAAACAATCACAGTCAGTGATTTTTACATTGAAATACAGCACTGTACAGCTTTCATACAGTGCACTAATGGTGTGCAGAGAGAAGTTCCAAAATACTCATAAAGGGTGATACGGGAATTAACTGAATGCTGTGGATTGACAGGCTATCAACAAAATAACACACATTTTTCATGAAAATGGCTAAATCACTATTTACTTGATGAACTGCAATGTAATGGCTCTGAAGAAGCCATTTTGCTGTATTGGCTAAATAATGTGTGTTTACCAAAACTGGGTGATTATAGAGTCATCATATAAAGCACTGTCTGTGCCTGCCAGGGAACAAGATCAACCTGCTACAGGGTGAGACCCTGGAATTTGGCCACAGTTATTTCTAACTTTGGCACTGCAGACAGGAATGAATAAACTATTCTCTGAAGAAAAGCAAAAGAAGGAAAGGAATTTTCCTGTATTTTTCACTATTGAATACTCCTTGAGACAAAAACATCTGCCAGTTAAAACTATGATACCAAAAAAATATTTTATTGAAAAGGAAGCCAATGATGCCATCTTTCTTTGTAATATTTGTATCATATTGATGATAATGGAAGTTATACACATGACTAGAGGAAGAAAATAAAACATCAAAATAAACCAATTTAATTGAAAATGAGAAATTTTTTCCATTAAAATTTATCAAGAAATTTAAAGGTAAAGCATATCTCAATTTCTACAGCAAAAGATGGATTCCGTACATAAGAGGAAAGAAAGTAAATAAAAGTTTTAGAGAAAAAAGGAAATTGCCAATATTTGACCACTTTTGAGCTACAAAAACTGCAATTTTGGTTCAACATAATATAGTAGTACCTGTGTCCTAAACATTTACTTTCGGATAAATGGATATTTTCATTTATTTAAATAGAATCTTGTTGAAATCCCTATTTAAGTTACACAATAGTCAAAACGTAAGAGAAGTACTGCCCTAGAGTTCCAAGAATCAGGAGCAATTATCAGTGCTAAACACTATAGTTAAAGAAAATAAAAGTAAGAAAATGCCATTGGATTAGAAAATTTATATACTATTTATGGCCTTGATTTATAAAGAACCTGACAAGCTTTTGACTAGTAGCACCAATCAAATGAAAAATTTCTTGAAGGTAAAAAATCCTTTATAGTCCTTTGAATCACCCACCTGGTTTAATTGTTTGCATCCATAATTTTTTGATTGCTCAATTAGAAAACAGATTTTTTTTTTTTTAATTCAGTATTCAGAGAGTGAATTCTAAAGATCACTGGAGAGGGGTACTTACATAGCTTATTTTTCTGTAGATTAAACTAAGTTATCACCAGAGGTTCAGAGAAACAGCTTCTTCCTAGATTCTGTTCCCAAAATCCAGCCAAGTCCCGTACTCAGCGTGCAGCCTGATATCCACACTGAAGGCAATTTGATACTGAATTATATACGTTAGAAAAGGAATTGAATAAAAAAGGGAAAAAGGTATTAGAATTCAATACTGCCCCCACTGTGACATAGTTATCCTATCTGTGTTTCTGAAAAGTCTCCTAGAGTTAAGAAATCTCTTAGTATAAGTGAATCACAGCAAACATGTTACGCTCATCACTGGTAGTTAAAAAAAATACTAGGTGATAAAATCTGAAAAAAAAATTTAAGACTATGAAAGAACTAATAATACTTAGATGTGATATGAGTGCAAATAAAATTGCTGTAGACAAATAGCTTTGATGAATAATCGTCCTACCCAAAGGATTTACAAATATAGAAAGAACCTGTACAACCCTGCATGAACTTTTGGTGGCCAAATCTTCAGTGGTTATGTTTTTATCTCTATTTTCCCACCCTCTCCTTCCCCCTGTAATGTAAGAGACCATTCCAAAAGATCAGATAGCAGAATACACAAACAGAACTTATTTCCCTTAAGTCATTTTCTAGTGAGAATTACTTCTCAAGTTAAAAGAATTTTTCTTTTCAGTTTTGGGATAATTCCCAGGCTTCTTGAGGAAAAATTTATAGAAAATGACTTACAAGGCATTTTACCAAATGAATGTCCTGCTTTGTACAATTACTCTGTGTCCCTCTGAGAAGGCAGTGATAAGAACAATGTCTTGTAGTACGACTTTCATTAGCAGCCCCTGCAGAAGATGAAATTTCCTGCTTTTATGGGTCAGGGTCAAGGGGCTTAGATTAAATCAAAGGACAGAAAATCAGTCTTAGTTCACTCCTTGTCTCACTGACATTAACCTGCAGGAGAAATATTAAAGGGGTGTTCCTGAAAATTGGTGGAGTAGTACACTAAATGAAACCTCTTTTAAAAGAGATTTAAAAGAACAAAATTAACTGCTTCTAAGTTTGCCTGGATACTAGTTTGATTGTTATAAGCAAAAACAGTATCCATATAAAAGAGAAGGCACCTGGCTAGAAGTTTAGCCATTATGTCTTATTTCCTTGTACTTCCATAAATTAAATGCAGTAACCCAACATGGGAGAATTGACTGTAGCGGAAGGTACCCTTTCTAAGCCCAAAAGAACATGAACAGGTGAGATGATAAAAGTTTATTGAGCATTCACTGTGTGCCAGGCCCTGTGTTACATGGATTACTTCATTTAATCTTCACAACAACCCTATAAGGTAGAAACAGTTAATATCCCCCTTCAACAATGAGGCAACTGAAGTTACAGAAGCAACTTGCCAATCACCTGGCAAGAAGGGAAGCTGCATTTGGAACCCAGGAACTCTGATTCCAGAAATGATGCTCTTAACTGTTATGCTATGCCATTTCCCTGTACACTAAAGCTTGTGACATTGATTTTTCAGTTCCATAAAAACGAGTGCTTTAATAAGTCACTTAAGTGCTGTTAGGAGTGAACACATACATAAAACCACTACATATATACATCTTGACCAAATGACCAAAAAGGCATTACAAAAAACAATGACAACCACCACAAATAAACAAATGAGCAAACAAAAAACTGCCTGGGCAATGCACACCTCAGATCAATTATAGAGCACACACAAATTAACAAATATCAGAAAAGTTTCCCTATCTATCATAAATATTCTTTATAAAAAATACCAAGCTACCCCAAATCAGGTTCCAAACAAAGGATGTCTTCCAGTTAGATCTTGCCAATCCATATCTATGACTCCAAAAACCTGGTGACTACAACTTATAAATCATGGTTAAGAACTATTGGAAAAGAACGATGTGAGGTTGACAGAAGGGGTTCCATAACCGACACATTGAAGGTGCTCTGCCTCTTGAATGGAGAGCTGTAAAAATTCCTTTAAACAGAATTGATGTGCAACATTTTCTAAAGATCCTGAGGAATGGCTTCTAACACATGCACCAGTTAGGCACCAGATAAACTAACCCACAGTTCAAGGAATTTCAGAGCAACCACAGCCTAACACATGCTGAACTGACACACATATTATTGTCGTCTGCCCTCAATGGGGAGCACACCTGCACGGATCTCCTCTAATGAGTGAAGTCACTCTGTAGACACCTTACAGCTGCTCTGCAGGCCCCTGGCTTATATCTGTCTCTCTATTCCTATGCTGGAGCAGGGAAACTCTCCAAAGGAATCCAGTTTCTGAGTAAATATTTAACTGTATGTTAAATGATAGTCTTCCTATTCTATATAAAATGCTCAAAGGTTGTGTTGATCTGCAAACAACCCATTTTATGTAGTGATCAGTCAAATTTAGGGGGATCAAACTGCATTAATCTACATCACAGTTTGATAAATCCATCAGTTTGCTAGATTTTGATAAACCATCTTTTTATCACTATGTGATGGTTGAATTTATGTGTCAACTTGGCCAGGTGATGGTGCCCAGGTGTCTGGTCAAGCAAGCGCAGACCTAACCATTACTGCAAGGACATTTGTGGCTGGTTAATAAACCAGAAGGCTGGTTTATTAAATTATCAGTCAATTGACTGCACCTGTGACTGATTACATCAACAAAGGACAAGTCTTCCACAATGAGAGAATTCAATCAACTGGATTTAACCCAACAGTTGAAGACTTCTAAGGAAGAAGAAAGAGAACCTTCACTTCTTCTTTGGCTAGCCAGCATCTCCTGAGGAGTTCATCGAATACCTTCATCAGAGTTGCCAGTTTGCTGCCTGCCCTATGGAATTTGGACTCATGATTCCTGCCCTTTGGAATTTGGACTCGTGCATCCCCACAGTTACATGAGACAATTTTATAAAATCTTATATTTATAGATATCTCTTGAGACAATTTTATAAAATCTTATATTTATAGATATCTCTTGTTGGTTGTCTCCTCAGAGAACTTTTGATTCATCAAAAATCAGTATAATGTTTATTGTGCTTATTGTATGCTTCTCTGTTCATCTTTCTGTTCCCAAAAGGAATAAACCCATTCTGCTTTTCTTGACCACTGAAGAACATCTCTGTTTTCACTCACTTGAGCAACCTGCAGGAAGCACAGGTAACCAGTGTCTGCAGGATATTGTTAGAGTGGACTTATTGTGAAATGGGGGGACTGGGGATGTTCAAGTCTCCTCACTTGGATCACTCCCTGGGGCCCTAGTGTCAGAGCTGCTCTGAGACTGAGCAATTTTATAGATGCATAACCACATTGGGAAACAGGAGCACTGAAGGTAGCCTCTATTCCTTTCATCTTGAACATTTCTGATGTTTTTCCTGGTTGATATGGAGGGTCCTTAGGCATTTCCAAGGCATCCGTTTGATCTTTGAGTGGTGGACATAGCTGGGGGTTGGGACTGTGTTCTTCAGTGCTGATGGCCAGATAACAAAATGATCAGAACTTATAGGAGAACACAGAAATAGACCCTGGAGGGCAAACATCCATGCACTGAAAATAAAGGTCGTGGACTCCTGTCTTTTCTGATAGTTCACCACTCCAACTTCTGCCATCCGGTATAGGTGCTACCCTCGAATGTCGGGTATGGTGGGAGCATTGTGTGATCTGTCTCTTCAATCTGGAGATGGTCTTAGAGCTCCATCTTGCCTGGCTTCCATCCTCTTCAGTAGGTACACAGGACCACAAAATCTTTTAAGTTTCTGTCAGCCACACTGGTCTTTGTCTTCTTAGATTACCCAGTCATGTTTTCTGAAAATGGGGTCCTGACTTGGTTACCAACTGTTAGGAATAAACTATTGATACCCTCTCAAGATGATCCAAGTCAGTGGGAAGATCCAGGGTTCATTCACCAATCTTTATATCACTAATGATTATCACTACAAAGGGCTCCTCCAAATATTACAAAAATTAAGGATCAGGCTTGAAAATCAAAATGATATGAGTACAGGGAGGTCCAAAGTTAAGGAAGCCCTAATCTTTGGCACTCCAGAGCACAGGAAAGTAAAAAGTGTTCTCTGGTAGCCCCAGTGTTGTACTAAAAACAATTATTGCTGAAAACACAGCAGTTTGCCAAGGAGACACTTTAAAATGGCATGAAATGTTGCCAGAAAGAGCAAGCTTTAATAAACACACAATTAAATAATCTAACTAAACATTGCCTGGTCAGATGGCACCCAGCCTGCAGAACCATCTGGCTAAAGAAATATTCAGAGAATCACCAACCTAAAAACCCAGATTCTACCCAGTAGGCCACAAATTTAGTTTCCTAGATATAAAATTAATTCATGAAATGCATTAGCTGACAAAGCTTTAGAAATCGAAAACTTTAGATATTTTCTCGTAGATCTTGCGTACTCTTTTCCTCAGCCTCCATAAATTTCTCTTTAAGTTCATTTAAACATATAATATGCCACTCCTTTTGTCTTTGAAAAAGCAAGAATTCCTGCCTCCAAGCTTGCTGTCACTCTCTCTCTCTCTCTCTCTCTCTCTCTCTCTCTCCCTATATATATATATATATATATATATATATATATATATATATATATACATAGGCTGAAATGGAGAAGAATTCCAATAAGGCTAGGATTTCGTTAGGAAAATTGGAGCAAGCTACTCACAACTTGGGTCAGAAAGTAGATAGCAGTATGTGTAAACATCCTCAAGAAGATACCCGATGTTCCTTAGGATTGATGGCTAATCTACGTAACCGTGTAATTCCTTAGAAATAGAATCCCATATACACATGCCTTAAACCAACCAGAAAGGCTCTGGGGTAATGATCTCTCCTGAGTTCTCTACCAAGCACTCTAATTCAATCAACAAGCAGTCACAGTTTATGCAACTGAAAAGGCTTAGCTCCTCTTCCTCTTCCCTTACCCTTGTTCCCCATTTCTGTGCTAATTAATACCTCTCTGGGATAAGCTGGAACAGAGAATAAACAAGCCAATTAATTGTTCTTTTGGATCTGAAGAAATCAGTGATGAGCGCCCAAAGACAAAAAGTGTAAACTGTTGGCTCATTATCATCTGCTTATGCATGTTTGAATGTGTGTGTGTGTGTGTGTGTGTGTGTGTGTGTGTGTGTGTGTGTTAGCTATATGGGAATTAAAATTACACTAACTCAAATTTTTCCTTCTCCTTATCATTAGGCTGAACCATAAAAATTGCTGTTTGAATAGGTAAAATTTCACATGGTTAATTGAATACTATGGCTCATCTAAGACTATACTCTAAGGAGAAGTTTACGGCTTGGTCATGTATATTGACCTTGTACCCTAAACTCACTTATTAGTTCTAATAGGTTTGTTGTTGTTGTTGTTCCTTCCTTAGAATTTTCTATGCACACAATTGTTTATGAATACAGAGAGTTTTATTTCTTCCTTTCCATTATTTGTGTATTTCTTTTGCACTGGCTAGGACCCCTCCTCCTATGTAGAATAAAAATGGGGACAGCGGGTATCCCTGCCTTGTTCCCAGTCTGAAGGGGAAGCATTCAATCTTTCACCATTAAGTATTATTTTACTTATAGGTATTTTGTAGATGTCCTTTACCAGATTGAGGAAGTATACTTTTATTGCTACTTTACTGAGCATTTTCAATATGAATGGGTGTTAAGTTTTGTCAAATGCTCTTTCCCAATCCATTGAGAAAAACATGTATTTAATTTTTAGTCTTTTAATATGGTGAGTTATGTTGTTTGATTTTGTAATATTAAATCAAATTTGCATTCCTGGGATAAACTCTTCTTGGTGTTGATATATTATCCTTTTTTATATATGACTGGACTTGATTTGCTAATTTGATTTTCAGTCTATGTCTATGAAGGATATTTGTCTGTAGTTTTCTTGTAATGTCTCGTCTGGTGTTGGTATTGAGGTTATTCTGATAAGACTGCAATAAAATTTGTCAATAAGTGTTTCTTCTTCCTCTGTTTTCTAAGAGTTTGTATGCAATTAGAATTATTTCATCCTTAAAACACTGAAAGATTTCACTAACGAAAGCACCTTGATCTGAAGTTTTCTTGGGGGGCAGGGGATTGTTAATAAATTTAACATCATTCATAGATATAAGGTTATTCATATTTTTTACTTCTTGAATCAGTTTTGGTAAACTGCATTTTTCAAGAAATTGTATTTCATCCATGTTGTCAAATGTATTGGCAGAGAGATGAATACATTCCTTCATTATCATTTTTTTTAAATCATTTTATTGAGATATATTCACATACCACGCAGTCATACAAAACAAATAGTACTTTCGATTGTTTACAGTACCATTACATAGTTGTACATTCATCACCTAAATCAATCCCTGACACCTTCATTAGCACACACACAAAAATAACAAGAATAATAATTAGAGTGAAAAAGAGCAATTGAAGTAAAAAAGAACACTGGGTACCTTTGTCTGTTTGTTTCCTTCCCCTATTTTTCTACTCATCCATCCATAAACTAGACAAAGTGGAGTGTGGTCCTTATGGCCTTCCCAATCCCATTGTCACCCCTCATAAGCTACATTTTTATACATCTGTCTTCGAGATTCATGGGTTCTGGGTTGTAGTTTGATAGTTTCAGGTATCCACCACCAGCTACCCCAATTCTTTAGAACCTAAAAAGGGTTGTCTAAAGTGTGCGTAAGAGTGCCCACCAGAGTGACCTCTCGGCTCGTTTTGGAATCTCTCTGCCACTGAAGCTTATTTCATTTCCTTTCACATCCCCCTTTTGGTCAAGAAGATGTTCTCCGTCCCACGATGCCGGGTCTACATTCCTCCCCGGGAGTCATATTCCACGTTGCCAGGGAGATTCACTCCCCTGGGTGTCTGATCCCACGTAGGGGGGAGGGCAGTGATTTCACCTTTCAAGTTGGCTTAGCCAGAGAGAGAGGGCCACATCTGAGCAACAAAGAGGCATTCAGGAGGAGACTCTTAGGCACAAATATAGGGAGGCCTAGCCTCTCCTTTGCAGCAACCATCTTCCCAAGGGTAAAACTTATGGTAGAGGGCTCAACCCATCCAACCACCAGTCCCCTATGTCTGTGGTCATGTTAGCAACCATGGAGGTGGGGTAGGCGAATAACCCTGCATTCTCCACAGGCTCCTCAAGGGGGCACTACATCTTTTTTTTTCCCTTGTTTTTCTTTCTTTTTTTTTTTTTAACTTTCCCTTCTTTTTTAAATCAACTGTATGAAAAAAAAAGTTAAAAAGAAAACAAACATACAATAAAAGAACATTTCAAAGAGACCATAACAAGGGAGTAAGAAAAAGACAACTAACCTAAGATAACTGCTTAACTTCCAACATGTTCCTACTTTACCCCAAGAAAGTTACATAATATAGCAACCTTTCTGTGAACTTGTTCCTACTATATCCATCAGAAATTAACAGACCATAGTCATTTCTGGGCATCCCCAGAACGTTAAAAAGCTTATCTGTTCTTCTTCGATTATTGTTCCCCCTTCCTTAATTACTCTCTACTGCTAGTTCCCCTACATTCTACATTATAAACCATTTGTTTTACATTTTTCAAAGTTCACATTAGTGGTAGCATATAATATTTCTCTTTTTGTGCCTGGCTTATTTCACTCAGCATTATGTCTTCAAGGTTCATCCATGTTGTCATATGTTTCACGAGATCGTTCCTTCTTACTGACGCGTAGTATTCCATCGTGTGTATATACCACATTTTATTTATCCACTCATCTGTTGAAGGACATTTGGGTTGTTTCCATCTCTTGGCAATTGTGAATAATGCTGCTATGAACATTGGCGTGCAGATATCTGTTCGTGTCACTGCTTTCCGATCTTCCGGGTATATACCGAGAAGTGCAATCGCCGGATCGAATGGTAGCTCTATATCTAGTTTTCTAAGGAACTGCCAGACTGACTTCCAGAGTGGCTGAACCATTATACAGTCCCACCAACAATGAATAAGAGCTCCAATTTCTCCACATCCTCTCCAGCATTTGTAGTTTCCTGTTTGTTTAATGGCAGCCATTCTAATCGGTGTGAGATGGTATCTCATTGTGGTCTTAATTTGCATCTCTCTAATAGCTAGTGAAGCTGAACATTTTTTCATGTGTTTCTTGGCCATTTGTATTTCCTCTTCAGAGAACTGTCTTTTCATATCTTTTGCCCATTTTATAATTGGGCTGTCTGTACTATTGTCATTGAGTTGTAGGATTTCTTTGTATATGCAAGATATCAGTCTTTTGTCAGATACATGGTTTCCAAAAATTTTTTCCCATTGAGTTGGCTGCCTCTTTACCTTTTTGAGAAATTCCTTTGAGGTGCAGAAACTTCTAAGCTTGAGGAGTTCCCATTTATCTATTTTCTCTTTTGTTGCTTGTGCTTTGGGTGTAAAGTCTAGGAAGTGGCCGCCTAATACAAGGTCTTGAAGATGTTTTCCTACATTATCTTCTAGGAGTTTTATGGTACTTTCTTTTATATTGAGATCTTTGGTCCATTTTGAGTTAATTTTTGTGTAGGGGGTGAGGTAGGGGTCTTCTTTCATTCTTTTGGATATGGATATCCAACTCTCCCAGCCCCATTTGTTGAAAAGACCATTATGGCTCAGTTCAGTGACTTTGGGGGCCTTATCAAAGATCAGTCGGCCATAGATCTGAGGGTCTATCTCTGAATTCTCAATTCGATTCCATTGATCTATATGTCTATCTTTGTGCCAGTACCATGCTGTTTTGGCAACTGTGGCTTTATAATAAGCTTCAAAGTCAGGGAGTGTAAGTCCTCCCACTTCGTTTTTCTTTTTTAGAGTGTCTTTAGCAATTCGAGGCATCTTCCCTTTCCAAATAAATTTGATAACTAGCTTTTCCAAGTCTGCAAAGTAGGTTGTTGGAATTTTGATTGGGATTGCATTGAATCTGTAGATGAGTTTGGGTAGAATTGACATCTTAATGACATTTAGCCTTCCTATCCATGAACATGGAATATTTTTCCATCTTTTAAGGTCCCCTTCTATTTCTTTTAGTAGAGTTATGTAGTTTTCTTTGTATAGGTCTTTTACATCTTTGGTTAAGTTTATTCCTAGGTACTTGATTTTTTTAGTTGCTATTGAAAATGGTATCTTTTTCTTGAGTGTCTCTTCAGTTTGTTCATTTCTAGCATATAGAAACATTACTGACTTATGTGCATTAATCTTGTATCCCGCTACTTTGCTAAATTTGTTTATTAGCTCTAGTAGCTGTATCATTGATTTCTCAGGGTTTTCTAGATATAAGATCATATCGTCTGCAAACAATGACAGTTTTACTACTTCTTTTCCAATTTGGATGCCTTTTATTTCTTTGTCTTGCCGGATTGCCCTGGCTAGCACTTCCAGCACAATGTTGAATAACAGTGGTGACAGCGGGCATCCTTGTCTTGTTCCTGATCTTAGAGGGAAGGCTTTCAGTCTCTCACCATTGAGTACTATGCTGGCTGTGGGTTTTTCATATATGCTCTTTATGATGTTGAGGAAGTTTCCTTCAATTCCTACCTTTTGAAGTGTTTTTATCAAAAACGGATGTTGGATTTTGTCAAATGCTTTTTCAGCATCTATTGAGATGATCAATTGATTTTTCCCTTTCGAGTTTTTAATGTGTTGTAATACATTGATTGTTTTTCTTATGTTGAACCATCCTTGCATGCCTGGAATGAACCCCACTTGGTCATGGTGTATGATTTTTTTAATGTGTCTTTGGATTCGAATTGCAAGTATTTTGTTGAGGATTTTTGCATCTATATTCATTAGGGAGATTGGCCGGTAGTTTTCCTTTTTTGTAGCATCTTTGCCTGGTTTTGGTATTAGATTGATGTTAGCTTCATAAAATGAGTTAGGTAGTGTTCCATTTTCTTCAATGTTTTGAAAGAGTTTGAGTAAGATTGGTGTCAGTTCTTTCTGGAAAGTTTGGTAGAATTCCCCTGTGAAGCCATCTGGCCCTGGGCATTTATTTGTGGGAAGATTTTTGACGACTGATTGGATCTCTTTGCTTGTGATGGGTTGGTTGAGTTCTTCTATTTCTTCTCTGGTCAGTCTAGGTTGTTCATATGTTTCCAGGAAATTGTCCATTTCTTCTACATTATCCAGTTTATTGCCATAAAGTTGTTCATAATATCCTCTTATAATTTTTTTAATTTCTTCAGGATCTGCAGTTATGTCACCTTTTTCATTCATTATTTTGTTTATATGGGTCTTCTCTCTTTTTGATTTTGTCAGTCTAGCTAGGGGCTTGTCAATCTTGTTGATCTTCTCAAAGAACCAACTTTTGGTGATATTTATCCTCTCTATTGTTTTTTTGTTCTCTATGTCATTTATTTCTGCTTTAATCCTTGTTATTTCTTTTCTTCTACTTGGTTTAGGATTGGTTTGCTGTTCATTTTCCAGCTTCTTCAGTTGATCCATTAGTTCTTTGATTTTGGCTCTTTCTTCCTTTTTAATATATGCGTTTAGTGCTATAAATTTCCCCCTTAGCACTGCTTTTGCTGCATCCCATAGGTTTTGGTATGTTGTGTTCTCATTTTCGTTCGTCTCTATATATTTAGCAATTTCTCTTGCTATTTCTTCTTTAACCCACTGATTGTTTAGGAGTGTGTTGTTTAACCTCCAGGTATTTGTGAATTTTCTAAGTCTCTGATGGTTATTGACTTCTAATTGTATTCCATTGTGGTCAGAGAATGTGCTTTGAATATTTTCAATCTTTTTAAATTTATTGAGGCTTGTTTTATGTCCCAGCATATGATCTATTCTGGAGAAAGTTCCGTGAGCACTAGAAAAGTATGTGTATCCTGGTGATTTGGGATGTAATGTCCTGTATATGTCTGTTAAATCTAATTCATTTATCAGATTGATTAGGTTTTCAATTTCTTTATTGGTCTTCTGTCTGGTTGATCTATCTATAGGAGAGAGTGATGTGTTGAAGTCTCCCACAATTATTGTGGAAACATCAATTGCTTCCTTTAGTTTTGCCAATGTTTCTCTCATGTATTTTGTGGCACCTTGATTGGGTGCATAGACATTTACGATTGTTATTTCTTCTTGCTGAATTGCCCCTTTTATTAGTATGTAGTGGCCTTCTTTGTCTCTCAAAACATCCCTGCATTTGAAGTCTATTTTATCTGAGATTAATATTGCTACACCTGCTTTCTTTTGGCTGTAGCTTGCATGAAATATTTTTTTCCATCCTTTCACTTTCAGTTTCTTTGTGTCCCTATGTCTAAGATGAGTCTCTTGTATGCAACATATTGATGGTTCATTTTTTTTTGATCCATTCTGCGAATCTATGTCTTTTAATTGGGGAGTTTAATCCATTTACATTCAACGTTATAACCGTGAAGGCATTTCTTGAATCAGCCATCTTATCCTTTGGTTTATGTTTGCCATATTTTTCCCCTCTCTCTATTAATATCCTTTATTGTACCCATACCGAATCTCTTAGTACTGAACCTTTCTCCAAGTCTCTCTGTCCTGTCTTTGTTTCTCTGTCTGTAGGGCTCCCTTTAGTATCTCCAGTAGGGCAGGTCTCTTGTTAGCAAATTCTCTCAGCATTTGTTTGTCTGTGAAAAATTTAAGCTCTCCCTCAAATTTGAAGGAGAGCTTTGCTGGATAAAGTATTCTTGGCTGGAAATTTTTCTCACTGAGAATTTTAAATATATCGTGCCACTGCCTTCTTGCCTCCATGGTGGCTGCTGAGTAGTCACTACTTAGTCTTATGCTGTTTCCTTTGTATGTGGTGAATTGCTTTTCTCTTGCTGCTTTAAGAACTTGCTCCTTCTCTTCTGTGTTTGACAGTGTGATCAGTATATGTCTTGGAGTGGGTTTATTTGGATTTATTCTATTTGGAGTTCGCTGAGCATTTATGATTTGTGTATTTATGTTGTTTAGAAGATTTGGGAAGTTTTCCCCAACAATTTCTTTGAATACTCTTCCTAGACCTTTACCCTTTTCTTCCCCTTCTGGGACACCAATGAGTCTTATATTTGGACGTTTCATATTATCTATCATATCCCTGAGGTCCGTTTCGATTTTTTCAATTTTTTTCCCCATTCTTTCTTTTATGCTTTCATTTTCCATTCTGTCATCTTCCAGGTCACTGATTCGTTGTTCAACTTCCTCTAGTCTTGTACTATGAGTGTCCAGAATCTTTTTAATTTGGTCAACAGTTTCTTTAATTTCCATAAGATCATCCATTTTTTTATTTAGTCTTGCAATGTCTTCTTTATGCTCTTCTAGAGTCTTCTTGATTTCCTTCATATCCCGTACTATGGTCTCATTGTTCATCTTTAGTTCTTTGAGTAGCTGCTCTAGGTGCTGTGTCTCTTCTGATCTTTTGATTTGGGTGCTTGGGCTTGGGTTATCCATATCGTCTGGTTTTTTCATATGCTTTATAATTTTCTGTTGTTTTTGGCCTCGTGGCATTTGCTGAACTTGATAGGGTTCTTTTAGGGTTTGTAGACCTATTGAAGTCCTTATCTCTAATTTATCAGATCTACAGCTTCATGGAGTACACTTTGTCTAACTAACCAGCAGGTGGCGTCCACGAGCCACCTGTTCTCCACAAGCCAGTTCTCCCCTGCTTAGCCTTTTTGGTGAGTGGGGGAGTGAGTCTTGTGGGGCCCAATTGGTGTACCAAGCTTGCGTGTGTAGTTGGTGTTGCCTGCCCTGTATGTGGGGCGTGTTTCTGGGCAGTCGGGGAGGGGGGGTGGCCCTAACAATCAAATCTCCCTGGTGATCCTAGAGTTTTAAAGCTGGTGCAATAGTCTAATCCTTCAGTTCAGTCCTGCCACATTTTGTCTCTGCCACTTACCCACAAGTCTTTGGTATTGGCATATGGCTCCTGAGACTTGCAAGTGGGCCCCTCTTCCAGGCTGTGCACCCCGGGTCCTCTGTTGAGGGATGACTGTGCTATGTCACAGGTGAGTGCCGTCCCCTCAGGGCAGTTCTGGGCTGCTGGGCTGTGTAGGGAGGCTCCCAGTCTGCTCAAATGATGGCTGAATGGGGCTTTGTTAATTCACACTGCTCCACCTTCCCAACTCTGGGACAATCAGCTGAGGTTGCAGGGAAGGCTAATGTCCACGCCCAGTTTTGTGGTGTGTGCCTGTTATTTGAAGCCCTTCCGTCACACTGGGTTGTCTGGGGCAGCTCTGGGCTATGGGGCTGGCGATGGGCAGGAGTGTTTCCTGTCCACCAGGATGGTGGCTGTGAGCGGACACCCCCGTTTTCTTGGGAAGTTGTGGTGTTTAGTGAATTTTCTCAGCCACTGAATTATTGCCTTTTGTCTCAGAGCTCTCTTAGTTCTGCTCTTGACTTGACGTGCCCAAACTGAAAGTCTTTGAAGCTTTCTGTATTGGGCTTCTTAGAGTAATTGTTTTAGAAAAAGAAAAAAGGATTAAAAAAAAAAAAAGGGTCCTCCTCAGAGATCTAATGGGTTATTGAAATGCTAAGAGACAAAGCAACCAGGGCCATTAAGGAAAGGTCCACAGGGCAGAGAGATCGGCTTTTCTTCGGGATTTGCATATGCGCCTTAGGGCCTGAGCTCCGCCCTTCCCCTTTCTGTGTTCACCAGAACTCTAAAAATCCTCTGCTTTTATTTTGGAGTTTTTCGTGTTGTTTTTTTTTTTTTTCTATGCCTGTCTCCTCTCTGCTGGGCTGGCTGCTCACAGATTCTCTGGTGTCTGGTCTCTGTCTATGTATGGTTGGAGTCTGGATCAGTAGAATGAGTTTCCGATAAGAGCAGCCACTGCAGTTCTCCCTTCTCCTTCCCGGAGCTGACAGCCCCTCCTCCCACGGGACTGAGCCTGGCAGGGAGGGGCGCGGGTCCCCTGGCCGCAAAAATTTACAGATTTCGCTGATCTCAGCAGTTGGACATTTTCATGAGTGTTGTATGAAGTATGCCCAAAGACAGATTGCTCTGTGGTGTCCAGTCCACGCAGTTCCTGGCTTTCTACCTACTTTCCTGGAGGAGTAACTAAAACATACAGCTCACCAGTCTGCCATCTTGCCCCGCCCCTCCTTCATTCTTCTCATTATCATTTTTAGTCTGTAGAATCTAGAAGGAAGCTTTCCTGCCTGAGGTTGGTAATCTACATTTTCTCTCTATTTTCTTTAATGACCTTGCTAGAGATTTAATAATTTTTTTGATGTTATCCAAAACCAACTTCTGGCTTTGTTAGTTTTCCTATTGTTTGTATTCCATTTCAGTAATTCCTGATCTTAATTTACTATTTTCTTTCTCCCACTTACCTTTGGGTTAATTTGAGCATCTTTTTCTACCTTAACAAGAAAACATAAACTATTGATTTTAAAGATGTTTTCCTTTCTAAAATAAGCATTTGAAGCTATACATTTTTTAAGTACTGCTTTATCTGCATCTAAATTTTGATATATTGTATCTTCATTATCAATTCCTCAAAATGTTTTCTAATTTTCCTTATACACAAATTACACCTCAATAATGAACTTCATGAAGAATTATTCTTGTAACCTTCAAAGGAAAGAGATATCAAAAAATCTACCTGCTCATAGTACATGAATTATTTGACAAGAACAATGTTTTATGGAAAAACTGTGCAAGTGTAACCAAAGATGGAGGAACTTCTTTTACTGGGGTTTTTAAAAATGAATTCCAAAGTAAGGTTACAGAGAAAGCCCCACATGTGAAATCCATTTACTGCACAGTCAAGCTGATGTAGCAAACATGAAAAGCCAGAAGTAAACAGTGTAGCAGAATGTCAACAATGTGGTTAATTTTGTACCAACTTTTTTTTAAAGTAGAGCCTTTTAGAATCTTTACAATACTTTTAAATAAGATTGGTACTAGACATAAAAATAGTTTTATCTCTGGTATCTTGTGGGCAAAGTATAGAACTTAAGAGAGTTGTCAAACTTAAAGATGTTGCACAAAAACAAGGTTTTAAATTCGCTGCACTTCTCTGATAAGTTATTTATGGTAGTATGCTACAAAGCAGATCTTTTGAAAAAAAAATATAATCATCACAGTTAATCTGTCCCTTCAAGGTAAAGGCATCATTTTTAACAATAAGAGCATAAAGACAAACATATGGAAATGTTTCCATTTTTTTCCTTAATGAAAATTACGTGTCACCTTGAAAAACTTTCACTCCATTTTAAACCTGTTAAAATCTTTCAAACAAATATTTTTAATGGGAACCATTTGATACAAACATAAAAATGCAACATTTAATTAGTTTTTAGGAATAACTTAATGGCATCAGGAGAAAGAGGAATCTACTCACTGAATTTCAGTAAAACCCATTGAATAATCAGTGAATGAGATAAAAAGACAGAGCATCTTGCTTTACTAAATGTAGTCAATGCAGCCCACCACAATGTGGATGTGCATATCTTTGTGATGTATATATTTTAGCCATGATAGCCATTAAATGCATGAATTTTAAACGAACGAAAATTTCACATTGCTGTATCACAAAGAAAGAAACCAAGATTTCAAAAATAAAGAAGCATGTTCAATCACATTGCTGTCACTGGTGGCAAAAAATTGATGGAATATGCTATCAAAAAAGCTAGGGCACAGAGGTTGAGAGAACAAATGGGGTTGGAGTACTGGCTCTACCACAGATAAGCCTGGCCATGAAAAAATGAGAATATTAACAATAGATGCCTCATAGGACTGATGTGAAAATTCAGTAAGACAAAATGCATATAATGTACCTAGTCTCGTGCTGTCCAACAGAAATAGAATGCGAGCCACATATGTAACTTTGAAATATTCTAGAAACCACACTAAAAAGTAAAAAGAAACAGGTGAAATTAATATTAACAATATATTTTATTTAATATATCCAAACTATTATCCTTTCCATATGTGGCACCAGTCACATTTCAGGTGCTCAGTAGCTATATGTGCTGGGTCACCACATTAGCCATTGCAGGTCTAGAGTGAGTGAACATGTGGTTGCCATTATTTTTAGTATTTTCATTATTACTACTACAATCCCCAGAACATCAGACATCCTCACATTCAAATGCAAATCCAAAACATAGTCCCAAATCAAATATAATTGTATTACTTTCTCCACTTATCTTCTAGAATCTTGGAAATGGCCTTATTTCTGCTGTTTGAAAATTAGAAGGGACCAAGATGACCTTATTAGTTGTATCACAGGCCATGAGGCCAGTCCATAGTCAAACAGACATTATAGCTATCCAAAACCTGAGACAAACACAGGAGGAAGTGTATATTTAGACAGGAGCTCAATCAGAAACAAACTTTCTTGAGATGAATTTTCAAAATAGAGGAAAAGAAAAAAAGATATTCAACAACCCAAGCAAGGGACTATTGACTGAGTACACTTTCATGCTCTACTAAATCAGAAAATGTCCCACCATAAAGAGTAATGATATGTGTTACCTTGGGTAGGAAGGAGTGAGAAAAATAAGAAAAGAAATCTAATCTGGAAGAAAAAGTCTAATGACTGTTAATAAAGGAATATTAAAAGAAAATTATGGAAAGCATTTAATTTCACTTTTATTTGTTCAATTTCATTTTTAAATGTTTGTTTTTTCTTTACTGTAATGTTGCTGTGCCACCAAATAAGGGAGTCACAACTTTAACAAAAAAGATATAGCCCCAAAGTAAGAAAACACTTAGTAAAAACAAAAAATAATAATGTATTAATATATTAGTAAATACTAAATAAAATGAATCATATTGTTAATGAGTGTCTAAATGAAAAATGTTGCTATTAATATTGGTAAGTCTTTTTAAAAGTATTTGTCTATGGAATCTATCAGCAATTGAAACCAGATACTATAAAATAGCTTTCTAAGCATAAGGCAATCTTAAATATGATTTATTAGAGCTAACCTGAAAACCTAGGTTGGACTTTGCTATAATCACTTTCCAAGTCTATTTGCATAGTAGCTGTCTTATTTAGAAAGATTCATATCCTCAGTACATTACATTACATGCAGAAGTCTACAAGTTCAATGACGAATTCTCACAGATCACAGTGGGTATGAATATGCCATTGTAAAATGGAGCTGGGACACTGATTGATATTGCACCTAAATTCACTCTTCATCAAAAATCAAACAGCCCATTACACCCTGAAACCAATGCATTAATCGTGAAGTGGTTCTTACACTTTTCTGAATCATAGACTCCTTTCAAAGGTGAAAGCTATGAATCCCTTCCCCAGAAAAATTCACATGGGCAAAAGTTTTTCAAAAAATTCCAAGGGTTCATGTCCCCTCTGGTCCTCGGACCCTACGTTAATCTATTGTTGGCAAGAAAGATAGCCCACAGACAAATATTCCATTGGTAAAGGCAGGCAAGAAAGTGATCATGCAACTGTTTCCCCTTTTAATGCTCTAGCCCCACCAAACCTTCCTTCTCCAAAATCAGCCTTGGAGAAACTACAGAAGTTAGAGGATGCATGAGGGTTTCTGCGAGAAACTCTTGGGGAGGCCAAAGGTTGTCATGAATTGGCGAGGTCAAATGCAGCCTGGTGCACTGCCAGGGACAGCAGTGTATGAACAGGCTGAGGGTGAGCTTTGAATTCTGAGTTCTGCTCTTGCCAACAGCCAGCAGTGCCTTGGAAGATCACAGAATCAGCAGCAATAGCCCTGGTCCCCTGCCTGGTACAGGATGAGGCAACCCAAAGCTCTGTGCAGTAAGGAGCTGAAGTATAATGGTGATCAGCCCCTTGGACATTCGTTCCTTCTCCTCTTCATCCCTTTAAACCTCTAGCACTGGCAAAACACAAACCAACGTGACTGACATGATAGTCAAATGAAAGAGAAAATTCTAAAAACTTTCAGAAAGAAAGAGCCCATCACTTATGAAGGGACAAAACTCTGAATGAAATCATATCACTCAACTGAAAAAGTGGAGGCAAAAAGACAATGAAATAGTATTTCTAAAGTACTGAAGGGAAAAACTTTGAACTATGATTTTATATCCAAAAAATTATTATACACATGTGGTGGCATAATAAACATGTTCTCAGGCTTATAAGGCCTCAGAAGTTTGCCACACAAAGGACCACTTTGGAAACAATCAAGAAGAAATGCTTAAAAACAAGAGAAATAAATTTAGGAGATACCCACAAGAAATACTCGAAATAAGAGTGGTCAAATAAATTAGAAAAGTTTATTAACATGTTAAAAAAAAAAGCAAAGTCTAAAGAAAAGAAACAGAAAAAGCATCATTCATACAATCCAGTTCTAAATATCTTAAGGTAGCAACAGGGTGTGGTGGTGGGGAGATTAAAAGTATAAGGGAGTCTCATTGGGGAAACACATTGACCATGCTTAGTTAAGAAGTTGGTAACAAGAATAAAATAATAATGGCACAAATATGGCAGAGGCCAAAAGAAACCCTGAGAAGTGTCCACTGAAGGAGGTTGTTACTGAATATGGAGATAATCAATTTAAGAAAGGCGGCAGGGCTAAAGCCAGACAGCAGTACATTTAAGAGTGAATGAGAGATAAATAAACATGAGAGCAAGTACAGAAAACTCACTGTCTTTAAAAGAAAAGAGAAAGGAAAAAAGGGAGATGAAGTATTAAGGTTGTGGGAGGGCTTTTCAGATGGAAGAAATTAAGCTTTTTTATTTACTTTATTATCAAAAAATAGATTTGAGATGGTTTTGAAATACATAAATATGGGATGAGAAAATTAGGACAAAGAGGCGTGTGATATATATAGCATCTCCTACCTGACCGAGGATTGACCCCTGTCCCCTTTCTCAGGCATTCCTTCCCATAACACCCTGGAAGCATGCCAAACTTTGGCTGCTAAAACCTTGAATGCTGTCTGCCCTGAGAGCATCTTGCTTTGAGAAAAGAGCACATAGCAAGATATTTTCCCAATACTTGCACACAAGCTCCTGGCATTTAGCTACCTTTGTTCCTCAACTATATATAACATGTAAAGTGATGCCATAGGCGTGCACATACTCGAGTGAACTTCTTGCCATCCCACTACCTGTTGCAAGGTAGCTGCAGGTCTCTGTACATAGGTTCCCCTAATAAATGTTTTGGATAGATCACCCTGGTGTTTAATGCCCCTTTCTTCAGAACCTCAGTCGGCCTTGTTGCAGGGCGGTTTGGCTGAGTCTTCCCCTATTTCTTCTTACAGGGTGAGTCCTGCAGCTGGTTCAGCAGGACAAAGTAAGGGAAATGAAGGTAGGAAAAATGAAGTCATCAGCCATATAAAACGTATATACAAAACACTTGCAAAGACTAGGTGGAGGAGGGGGCTGAGCTTCCTAGCGGCCAATTCAAAAACAAAGAACATTTTCCTTAAAAATAAACCCACATAAACACGAGCTTCAATTAGAACACCAATCTGCATTCACATAGGATGTTAGCAACAGGCTCTAGACATAGATAGATAAGTTTTTGTCTTAGTCCATCCTTCTCTACTCTTATATCCTCGTCTTCCACAGAGAACAGATGTTTCCTAGATGAAAAATCAATTACTCCAACTTGAATGTAGAAAGGACAAGAGACTAGAAGGATGTTTTCTTCAACCCAAATTTTAACAGAATGCTTTAAACTTGGGTTTGTTTGTTTTTCATCTCTTTTTTTCCATTGTATCTTTTATTCCTTCATATTTTCTAAATTACTATCACAATCCCATCATTTGATGCTGGAGCCCTGCCAGAAGCAAAGACCAGAGCAGTACAAGGAGCCTTGGGCTGTTTCTCCTTGATTTTGTCCCTCCATATCTGAAGCAGAATAAGATCCTTGTCTTTCAAGAAGAGTTCCACTTTGATTTCATAAACTACATGTCTACCTCAGTCCTCTTTCTATTTTTCCAGGACTGGAATTCAAAGTCTACCTGAATTATTCTTTGTTGATTTTCCCCAATCATGCCCCAAATTCATATACATATATAAATTAACTTATGCTTCAAAACAACCCTGTTATATATTATTATCCTACCTTTATAGACAAAGAAAAATAAAATCTAAGTGACTTGCCTAAGGTGCACTGTTATAGTATAAGTAGTAATGCTGGGATTCCA
This sequence comes from Choloepus didactylus, assembly GCF_015220235.1. Lineage (NCBI taxonomy): Eukaryota > Metazoa > Chordata > Mammalia > Pilosa > Megalonychidae > Choloepus > Choloepus didactylus. The sequence goes on from NC_051311.1 coordinate 90,847,511, forward strand.
ACTTTTTTTGCAAGAAATAATTCATGATTGACACAGATAGACTCCTAAGTGCACATCCCTGGATCTTTTCCAGGAGGTTAAATGACTGCTGCTCGACTCTGGTATTTTTTTCCCCCTCTGTAACATCAGCGGTTGTTGACATATAGACTCCTAGTCAGGAGGGCAAATCTATTTTCAGTGTGACCAGAAAGGAAATGAAGGGAAAATTTCCATTTCTTAGCTATTACAGAGGGGCTTGTCGTTTGTTCCAGAAAGCTAAAGGAAGGCTCTGGGAGCACTTTAATAGATGCTAGCAACTATTTCCACAGGAAAGAATAAAACCTTGTTCCACCCTTATGGAAGATTGAAAATGAAGTATATTGATACATGGTCCTTCCATATAAAAATCTTTGGATTGATGTTTTAAATAGGACATATGTAATTCCGGTTGGGTTTTTTTTTTTTTTGGGGGGGGGTAACTTTTCAGTGCAGTAACACCAACAACATCCTTAACAAAAAAAGATATCTTTGAATAAAATGAAAAATACCTATGACAGAAAGGAACAACAACAGAAACTGCCACTGATAGTTACTAATTTTATGTTTTCAGATTCTCAGAGGGATGCTAGTTGTTTTGAGGTTTGTTTGTTTGTTTGACAAGCATTTGGAAGTTGGGGTGGTTTTGTTTGCTTGGGCTGGGTCAAATTCTGAACCTAAACCTGACCCAAGTGTTTAAGTCCAAGAGGCCAGTATTGGCATGAAAGGAAAGTACCCAAAGTTATCCTCTTATCAGCTGGGTTATTTCAAATAATAATCTATAAGCCTGCCAGAGAAAACCTTATTGATATCATACTAATGTCATGCTTTGGGACAGGGAAACATATTTTGTCATCCATTTCCAAATAAGAAAATAACAGAAAAACGATAATGACTACTAAATAAAGTAGTTTCCAGATATGCAAAGTTATTTCATAAATCTTTAGTGGTTAATTCTAATAGTTTCACAGAGAAAGGTCACTGTTGACAAGCCAGAGCCAATAATTTGGACTTGGGGTTAGACATTTTAGTACAACATGAAGCTGTGAAGATTTGCTTAAGTAAAAATTGTAGTTTCAACACTAATCAGAGAATAAAACCAGGACAGCAATTGTTAATAAGCCATCTACACATATTTAGATATTGGAGGGAGATACTGTTTTCGTTTCCTAGACTGCTCAAGCAAATACCATGAAAGGGGTCAGGTTAAGCAACAGGAATTTATTTGCTCATGGTTTGAGGCTGGGAGAAAGTCCACATCGAAGCGTCACCAAAACGATGCTTTCTTCCCAAAGACTGGCATTCTGGGGCTGGCCACTGGCAAACTTTGGTCCTTGGCTCCTCTGTCACATGGCAATGAACATGGCGGCATCTCCTGGCCTCTCTTTTCTCTTCCAGATCAGCTGACTTTCAGCTTCTTGCTTCCATGGCTTTCTCTGTCTGAATTTCATTCTGCTTATAATGGACTCCAGTAATAGGATAAAGACCCATCCTGGTTGAGGTGGGTCACACCTTTACTGAAGTAGCCTCATCAAAAGGTCCTACTTACAATGGGTTCACACACACAAGAATGAATTAAGTTTAGGAATATGTTTTTCTGGGGTACATAGAGATTCAAACCACCACACTATTTAAACCTGACAAGAAAATGGTCTACCTTAGTTACCTTCTAAGTCATCAAGAGGGTTTGAGCGGTCTCGTCTCTGAACAAAAAGGTATTAATTCCTACTGTAACATTGTAATATGCTTCCATTAAATGTAACAAAGGCAATATAGCAAAGCTAAATGTGTATGAGAGGGGGATATAAAGGATACCAAAGCTAAATGTGTATGAGAGGGGGATATAAAGGAGAGATATGGGATCCCTGGTAGTATTGTTGTCTGTCCTTACTATTATATTGTATTGTATGACATTTTATTTTTCTTTTTATTATCTTTTTTATTATTTGCTAAAAAAAAAAGTTTTTTTTGTAGTAATCAATATGTTCAAATGCTGACTGTGGTGATAAATGTGCAACTGTATGATGGTATCGTGAACAACTGATTGTACACTGTGGATAATTGTATGGTATGTGAATATATCTCTATGAAATTGTTGGAAAAAATATAAATAGGGATAAAAGTGCTGGCGAAAACATGGAGAGAACGATGTTTTACTATTTACTGTTGATAAGGAGGCAGAATGGTGCAGCCTTTCTGGAGGTCAGTGTGGTGGTTCCACAAGAAGCTAAGTAGGTGGGGGCCATAAGGTCCTCAACCTCATTATGGGGTATGTCACTGGAAGATCTGAGAGCAGAGACAAGAATGGACATTTGCACACTGGTGTTTATGGAGGCAGTATTCATGATTTGCAGTGGCCTAAGGGTACATCAACTGAGGAACAGAATGGTGAACTGTGGTGTCAGCATACAATGGAATATTGAACAACTACCAGAAGGAGTGAAGAGGTAAATGGATCCTGCAGACAGCATTTTGAGTGAAGTTCGCCAGAAACAAAGGCAAACACTATAGTGCCTCACCAATATGGACAAACTACAATGTGTAAACTCAGAAATGAATTTTAGAGCACAGCCTATCAGGGGAATGATTATTGTAATGGTTCCTAGATTGTAAGCTCTTACAGCAGTTAAATCTATTCCTAAATTGTAATGGCTATCTCCAAACTCTGAGATGCTGATCCCTTTGTGTATAATCTGATCAGTCTCTGGAACGTTGGGTTATCTGTGTGACACCTGAAATTCAGAGCTAGAGCTCAGCAGATATAAATGTCAGTATTAGGGCATACTGCAACTGTCAAAAAAAAAAAAAAAAAAAAAAAGGCTGAAAAAGAGCCTAGACTTCAATTAGAGATATGAATGAAGCAGATCTGGTTAAGAGTAGGGCAAATCGGGCCAAAGGGTAAAGGTCAAAACTGTTTTTTTGTTTTTGTTTTTTTCGCCTGGCAATAAATATTTTAATTTTTTGTCTTGTTTTATGATGACAAATAATTTTCAAGTGTATTTCCTTTGCTTTTGTTTGTTTTAAATACAAAGCTAAACCATAAGCAGGTACATCCAAGACGTTTCATCTCACATTTACACACTCCTGCCGGCTCCTCCTCCGATTTGGTGACCACTGACCAGGCAAGTGCTGGGTCAGGGTGGGGGAAGACTTTCTTAGGTAGTACCATCGTAAGGCCTGGGGTGGGGGACCAAGGACGAGGACAGGCTCTTGTACCTGTCTCCATTCATGTTTACCTGGGACCAGGAGGTGGCTGATCCCAGGTGACTGTTCCAAAGCCTGGCCCCCCAGACTGAGGGTGAGCAGGGAGTGAGGACCAGCTCCCCTTGGGAAGGGACAGCACAGTCAGGGTGAAAATTTTCTAGCCTTATACTTGATTCCTAACACCGGGCCCTGCCCACTGCCCTGCTCACTTGGGTGCCTTCCTGAGGCTGGCTCTGGTGGCAGCTGGGGAAAGGGTCCCACACTTCAGGGCCTGGAGGCTCATACTTCAGTTGGTGGGAACAACAGCAGGAGGTCTGACAAACAGAAGGCCTTGACAGCAGGTCTCCAACCTTCAACCCAGCAGAATCAGGAGGGAGGTATCAGGTAAGTAATTTCTGGTCCTGCTACAAAACTTTATTTTTGATTATTAGAATAGAGTGCCATCTCAAGTATCTTCTACAAAAGAAAATGGGGGAAAAAAGGAAGAAAAAAAAAAAGCACAGCAACTTCACTCACATCAAGACCTATGTGCATGTAAGTTGTTTTCTGTGGGTTTTTTTTTATTTGATTTTTTTGTTTGTTTTTTGATTTTTATTATTTTTTTTTAAAATAAATTCAGTGTTCACATTTCTATAAAGAATTAACCCAGTCTCAGGAAACCCTGCCCTGGCGGGGGTGGGTAAGCCATGCTTTTCCCTGCCTGCCTCTGGTTTGATTCCCACCCTGATGCTCTGTGGTGCCGAGAAAAGTGGCAGCCTTGTGGAAGAGTAAATAAAGACCTGACCCACTGTCACGGGCCACGGGGCCAGGAAGCTTTAGAAAAAGCAGAGGGGAAGACTAGCTTACCGCAAAACCTTATTAAAAAATATCCATCGCTTAAATGTGTGCCTGTAGAGACATGAGGGGAACAAGAGCTTGGAGGGGTCCCGACCAGGCCGGGGGAAGGGAGGCAGTGTCCTCACACCCCATGTCCTCGGCCACTGGGGGGGATGTGGGGGGCACACCCTAGCTCTTCAGCTCCAGGCAGGAGAATCGCCCAGCCTCCCAGTCTGCGTCCGACTCTTTCCTCTAAAACCTGTGCCAAGTCTTTGGCTACATGCACAGAAGCACAAACTTTTGACTTGTATGCAAAAAAGGTACAAAAACAACTAGAATATAAAAGTTTTGGTAATAAAGGCCATCTGTTCAAGCCCACCTTGGAAACCTGTAACAGATATTTAAATACTACAGTGAAAAGGCATCTTAATATACTTTTTTAAAAAACATCTGAAGTAATCCACTAAGGTTAAGTGCGTATAAAAAAAAAATTCGATTCCCTTTGAGGGTACTTTGTCCAGTGAAGGGGGGGGGGCGTGCTGCAGGGGGCCGGTTAATGCTTCAGCCACCGGTTAGCCTCGATGGAAGCCTTACTGCGGTCCCCGTAGTCGCAGAGGAGCTCCTCCGTGGCCTGGATGTCCGGGACGCCGTGAGGATGAGGCGGGGCACGCCGATGTCGTGCAGTTTGGTCTGCCAGTTCCCGCATTTGCTGCGGTTGATCAGTCTTCCCAGGCGATTCGTCTCTCTAGTTGCATCCACGCAGTAGGTTTTGCTCAGATACTGAAAACAGTACATGTAGCAGACCGTGGAGGGGTGCTGTGCATACAGCGCATCCCGCTTCTCGGCGTCGGTGATCTCGATGCGGTCCCCGTGGTTCTCCACCACGAACTCGCCCCGGGAGAACTGCTTGGTGGCAATCACGCCCCTGCCTTTGCCATCGATGGGGTCAATCTTCATTCCTTCCTCCTTCCCACTTTCAATCAACTCGTCTATTCTTTTCCTTTCTTCAGACTGCAGCTCACTCAGCTTTACTCTCCCTGGAGCTCCTTCGGTCAGGGTAGAAATCCGTGAGTTTGCGGTTCTGTTGGGTTTTTCCTTGAGCTTTTTTCCTGCTTGCCCTTGACGGGCTTTTTCAGAGTTTGCTTGGTGACAGTTGCATTGGTAGAATCACAAGACGAGGTGGGAGTTTGGGGAGGCTCTGCTGCTTCTGATTTTTGGTTTGGAAAAGATGCCAGAGGGCACCTCCCGGCGTCTTTGATCTTCTGTGCCTCGGACTTCGCAGTGCTCCGAGCTGCTTTCTCAGGGTTTCTTTTCTCTTCCCGCTTCCTGCAGATCCCGGCTATGGGCTTCCCCTGGCATTTGACTTCCTGATGTGCAACTGAGTTCTCTTCCTGAAGGGGGGAACGCATTCCAGAGCATTTGTTCGGGCTCATGTAGGAATAGATCTTTGATTGCCTGGTAAATACATTCTCCTGCAGCCCGCCCAGGCCCACGGCGGCGCGCCCCGCGCCCTCGCCCTCGCCTTGGCCCGGCCACCAGCGCCGCTGCGGCGCCCGGGAAGGGCCGGCGGCGCCCCACGGCGCCCCCTTCCCCCATGGCCTGCGAGGCAGGGCCCGCACCCGCGCGCCGTGGCAGCCCTGCCCCCTCCCCCCGTGACTGTGTTTTCAAACTTCAACTTCCATGTGAGAACAAGGAAAGAGATGTTTATTTGGTGCAGGCTCTAAATTTTATAAACAATATAACTTCTACAGTTTGTTCAAATACCATAATTACATGGAACTTTGAATAGGAAGTGAGATATGGTAGGTTTGTATAGGTTAGAATGAAATAGCAACACATCCCGAAGTAATTTGGGCAGAGAATAAAAATATATATACGCAGGGCCCCCCTGAGGAGCTGGAGGAAAATGCAGAAGTGTTGGACTTCCTCACCTGGATTGTTGCTGATGTTCTCATAAACACTGAGGACTGACAGTTTGGTATGCCGAGCCCTCTATCTTGGGGCTTGCCCTTATGAAGCTCATTACTGCAAAGGAAAGGCTAAACCTGCCTATAATTGTTCCTAAGAGTCTCCCCCTGGGTACCTCTGTTGCTCAAATGTGGCCCTCTCTCTCCAGCTAACCCAACTGGACAGGTGAACTCACTGCTCTCCCCCTTATGTGGGACCTGACTCCCAGGGGTGTAAATCTCCCTGGCAATGCAGGATATGACTCCTAGGGATGAATCTGGACCCGGCATCATGGGATTGAGAACATCTTGACCAAAAGGGGGATGCAAAATGAAATGAAATCAAGTTTTACTGGCTGAGAGATATCAAATGGAGTCGAGAGGTCACTTTGGTGGACATTCTTACACACTATACAGATAACCCTTTTTAGGTTTTAATGTATTAGAAGCAAATACCTGAAACTATCAAACTCCAACCCAGTAGCCTTGACTCTTAAAGAAGATTGTATAACAATGTAGCTTACAATGGGTGACAGTGTGATTGTGAAAACCTTGTGGATTGCACTCCCTTTATCCAGTACATGGATGGGTGAGTAGAAACATAGGGACAAAAACTAAATGAAAAATAGGGTGGGATGGAGGGGATGATTTGGGTGTTCTTTTTTACTTTTATTTTTATTCTTATTCTTTCTGGTGTAAGGAAAATGTTCAAAAATAGATTGGGGTGATAAATGCATAACTATATGATGGTGCTATGAACAGTTGACTGTACACCATGGATGACTGTATGCTATGTGAATATATCTCAATAAAACTGAATTTAATTAAAAATAGATATTAATTGCAAGAAAAGTTACTTACACAATATCTTACATTCTTGGAGAAGATGAAACAATTTACCGAGTATTTTAGGATCCTGTGTTCATATACGAATTTTTCTATAGTCTCTTCCTAAGTGGAGGGAAACTTAGCATTTTGGAACTAGCACAACCAGGTTGGATATGTAGACAACATAACTGTGGTCAGGCAGCTACAAAATAGCTATCATTTAGGATGCTATTGGGCAAAGGATGCATAATATGACTGTGGTTCTAAGTAACTAAATTACTGTTCAAAAACTAAGTGAGAAAGGTGAAATGTTACCATTACCTAGTTGATACATTGTAACACTGAGGTATTATCTGATTTATTGGAATAGCATTTTCCATGCATTTTAATTAGCCAAGTTCTGTCCTGGCCTATTCTATGTAACTCAGCTTTCATATTTTGAAGAAGGTAGGTTTGCTGATGATATTTCTCATTCTGCTGCTCATCAACAGCAAAAGTGATTCATGAGGTGTTTCAAGTTGTGATTGCTTGGGTTGATCAATCCAAGCTATTTTGTCCGTGACCCTGAGTATAAAAATGTTAAGAACTTGAAGAACTAGATGATTTGAATATGAAACACGATTCAGAACTTCTGGTTCCACATGAACCACTGGTCTGCTTTTAACCCCATAGGGAGAGAGAGCAAATGCTTTCTAATTCCAGCAAAGCAACACAAAAATATGGACCAAATCAGCCAGGGAACAGGCCCAGGTGGCATCAGTGCAAAGCCTGATCATAGAATGTTAATTTTAAGATGTGTAGTTTGCTTGTTTCAGACTCACACAGCAATTCAAACTACATGCTGACAAAATATTTCCAAACAAAGACCCTGTCAGGCCTACTTTAAAGAATCATCTGACAATGATCTAACTAGAAGATATTCTAATGCCATTTTTATACAAGCAGTTAATGGATTAAAGAGAATAATTTGCTTCCTTTAGGAAGAAGAGAAGCTCTATGATTGCTTTACCTGTTAACTTTCCTGCTATTTAAATAGCTGTGTAGGCTGGATTATCATATATTTGAAATTAGCAGATTTAGGAACAATGGTATTTTACTGATCCACAAAGCCAGCTTTACAAGTTTCACATAGGTTTCATTTGAGAACTGGACTTGTTTCCTCGAAGATACTCAAGCATGCCACAGGCTTTCTCCTCCTTCCTCCCTTCTTCCTTCCGGCCACTTTGCCTTCCATGCCTCCAAACACATTCACTAAGTGTTGACGGTGAGCCATTCCTTCTGGATTTGACTATCTTCCGTATAAGACTGAGTGCCTGTTTGAATCCCCAGAACTTGGCACAGTTCCTGGAACACAGCAGGTACTCTATAAATGTTTATTAGTTATTCATTAATTCCATTTTATTCAATGAACATTTACTGAGTGCTTACTATGGGACATGCATTGTGCTGGGAGGTGAGGGTGGGCCATGAGGGTGTGAAGAAAGCTCATTTCCTCTATCTCAAGAAACTATGTCTAGTAAGTGAGAGGGACCACAACTACAAACCAGCAAGGAATACCAAGGCTAAGATACACACTGAAAGTAATTTTTTAACATACTAACGGAAATAAAAGCATGCGGTTGGTCCAAAGAATAAAGTATATCTGGGCAAAGAAGCTCCTTACAAAATGCATATAAGCTAGAGAACTGTCAGGACAAGGTTACTCCTATCACATGCCTATTTTTAAATTCTCTGATCTGCTCTTAATTTTATTCCTTTTGTAAACATGTCCTTCATTTTTTTAAGAGTTTCACTGTGTTTTAGAACATAATATAGAACACTAGAACAAAAATTTCACATACTAGTCAGCCTAAGAAATTTCAATCCTTAACAAGCAAGAAGAAGAAAATTAAAGTCCAACTCTACACTGGCATAAAATGCCTAAATGGACAGTGTGGCAAACACCATACCATTTGTGCCAGTTTGGATATATTATGTCCCCCAGGAAAAAGCTATGATCTTTTATTATCTCGTGGAATATTGGGATTAGGTTGTCTCCATGGAGATGTGACCCACCCAACTGTGAGTGACACCTTTGGTTAGGGTGTGACCTCTGATTGAACGTTTCCATGGAGGTGTGGCCCCGCCCATTCAGCGTGGGCCTTGATTAGTTTACTAGAGCCCTATATAAGAGTACAAACAGAAGGAACTCAATGCTGCAGCTTAAACAGACATTTTGAAGACAGCTGTTGAAGGCTAAAACTGACACTTGGGAGAATGCCATTTTGAAAAGCAACCTGGAAGCAAGCAGACACCAGCCAAGTGTCTTCCCTGCTAACAGAGGTTTTCCAGATGCCAATGGCCTTTCTCCAGTGAAGGTACTCTATTGTTGATGCCTTACCTTGAACACTTTATGCCCTTAAGACTGTAATTTTGTAACCAAATAAACCCCCTTTATAAAAGCCCATCCATTTCTGGTGTTTTGCAAAATGGCAGCATTAGCAAATCGGAACACCATTAAAGTAGAAGAGATCCCAACACCACACTGCATTAGTCAGGGAATGGTAACATTTTTCATTACTTGGTGAGTGTTAAGCTACAATTTTTGCCTTGTGCAGTAGTAATCCAGTAGTGTTGATGGGACGGCAGTTCAAATGACACAGAAGCTTCCCTGAAACTTATCTTCTATGTATGGTCTATTTTATGAGTATTTGGTCTTATATAGGGAGAGCTGGGAAATGATAAGAACTTATCTATTTTATAAGTAAGAGGTTAAAAATGAGAAGATGAAAGAAATATTCCATTTAGCAAGTTTTCAGAAAAATGTTCTAGAAAATAATTTCACCAAATCATATCCTCCCAGAGTTAAGAGAATCACTCAGACTTTTCCAACTGTGAAAATATAAACACAATCTCATACCTAAACAATGAAATTAGCAATACAATTAATTATATACAGATGTGGTATTAGAGCTAAGAGGAAAGCTGAACTCACAAGAAAAGGACTTCAGGTCAACTTTTTTCCTGTTTTCTCTCATTTCTTGTCCCTCCTTTTCCCCTTGGGTAACAGTACAGCAAATTGCCACAGATGTCTGTCTAATCATCATCATGATAGTGACAGTAATTTCTAACACTCACTGAGCACCTAACATGTTCCAGGCTGCACTATGTTAAGTGCTGACATATACCATCCCATTCAATCTTGCTAACTGGCAAATGAGGTAAATATTCCATTTTCTGCGGATGAGAAACAGGTTCCGAGAGGTTAACAGAGGTCATAAAATTACTATATGGTGGAGACATTACTCAAGTTCACATCTGTGTATATGTGACATATAAACATCCTTGTGAGTTCCCCTCCAAAAGCCCAATTCCAAGCATTCTGACTCTCCAACCCGACACCTGTTTTTTGTCTCATCACCTCCACTACCCTGACTCCAACAGTCCTTTTCCCTTATCAGGCCCTATGATCTATTATTCTGCCATCTTTTCACTGTCCTTCGCCACATCTCACATCTTCACTCCCCTTTTCCCAGCTAAATTCCGTGCCCCATCCCAGGGTTTCTCAACTCAGCACCACGGACACTTTGGGCTGGATACTCCTGTGTTGTGGGGGTGTCCCGTGCTCTGCAGGATGCTGGGCAGCACCTGCAGTCTACCCACTTGTTGCCGGTGGCACCCCTCCTCCCCCAACCAGCTGCAGCAACCAAACATGTCCCTGGACCAGGTTGGTTGACCTTCTGGATTAAGCAATATATGGATTTATTGTTTGTTTGGCTACAATGTATTTATTCAGTTAGTCTACCCTTATATTCTCTCTTTCTTTGGTCTTACACAAACTCCTCTGTAAGGGAAAGCTGGGAGCATTCTGAAATGAATTGAACGGCTGTCTGGCTCTGGTCTGGATCCTGTGAGAGCGCCTCTGTACTGCAGTGGAAGGCCTTTTTTCTTTCTGTGCCTTCACACAGCAGCCCTTCTGTGATGACACAGACAGTCCTCTGATTCCCCAGGAAGAGAACCTCGAGCCAAGGGGGCTCTGCCGCCTCTCGCGCGGCAAGTGCCTATCAAGAGACAGCTAAATCAGAAAACCAATTTCTCTGTAATAATACCAATAAATCACACACTTGGCAAAGTAGCCATAGTTATAAGAAACTTAATATGAAAGACACTGTAAACCACTGTCCTATTTTTCTGTTGTTTTATTTTTAAGAGAGACAAGCATTTATAGGATAATTTCTTGTCTAAAGCACTAGTTGAGGGATTTTTTGGCCTTTGCTTTTTCACTAGGTTCTGTTTTAGGAGGGCACATTAGGGTACAGCATTTTCCCTCCTTTCAAAACAAAGCTAAGAACCTTGCCAGGGCTGTTCCTTCTCCAAATGCTCGATCTCTGGTGGCCTTTCTGATCACCACTGGCCCATTCTAATTCTTTTTAAACTCCAAACATCACCTAGTTGGGAAGTCTTCCCTCAACAAACCTGTCCCCTCTAATGTGTCCAGAGCAAGTTGGACAGCCCACCTCGGCCCTTCCATAGCACCCTGCCCCAGGACTTCATTAAGAAGTCCATCACAGCCCCCAAGCAAGTTGCTCACCGATGCCTCCCCTAAGCTATCTTAACTTGCATCCTTACTGCCTCTCCCCACCCTGATCCCCAGTACCTTGTTCTCCTTTCCCTTTGTTATGGATTCAAGTGTGTCCCCAAAAAGGTCTGTCTGAGTTCCAACCCCTATCCCATGAATGTGATCCTATTTAGAAAGAGGATCTCTGAAGACGTTGTTTGTTAAGATGAGGCCAGTTGGAGCAGGGTGGATCCTAATCCAATATGACTGGGTCCTTGAGAGGACACTGGACACAGGCCGCAGGAGACAGGAGCAGAGGAGACAGCCCTGTGACAGAGGCGGGGAGCCGGTTATGCCAGAACACCGCGACAGACTTCTGAGGGAGGGTGGCCCTGGCAATGCCTTGATGTGGATTTTCAGCCTTCAGAAATGGGCGATGATAGAGTTCCGTTGCTTTAAGCCACCCGCTTTTTTGGTAATTGAATATGGCAGCCCTAGGAAATGAAGACACCACTTATAACACATCACCTCCTGACAGACAATATACTGTACTTACTTTCTCTACCATTTACTCTCTGTCTCCCATCACGAGATTGCAAGCTACGTGAGGATAGGGAGCATCTTAGGTTTTGTTCACTAATGTATCTCCACACCGGGAATAGCACCTATCACTCACTGGGGCTCAATTCCTATTGGTTGATCAAATCTGTTAATTTTTTTATAGTTGGTGATTGACTTGAAGGCATTAATATCTCTCCTGTAACCTCTGTGCTCCTTGAGAACAGGGACTCTATCTTATTCATCTCTGAATTCTCAATATATTTTATTTACATTGTCATCACCATCACCATCATCATGATAATAGAAAATATCTAATGATTGTATTCTAGTTGCCATCTCCATGACCCTTCTTTTTGCAATATCATATTTAATACTCATCATTTATGAGGTAGGTATTATTACTATTATTATTATCATCACCTTGGTAAGATGAGGAAACTGAGGCTTAGAGAGATAAAGCAATTGCCCAAGTCATGCAGATAGTACATGATGGACTTGGGATTCAAACCCAGGCAATGTAACCCCAGAGCTCATGCTTGACCATTATAAAATAAAATTTAGCTGAAAAGAAGTGAATTTCTATAAGCCAATGCCCCAACATAATTTATTTTGAGGAAGGAGAAAATCAGAGGGACTCTCATTAGGGGATAGTTAAATGATTGACAATGGCAATCATTTCTTTTCAGGTCTGAACAATTTCCAAATCCATTTCTTCCTCTTCTATGTCTTGGCAACTTACCTTATTCTTTCCTTTTATTTTTCTCCTGCAAAGCTTTTTCTTTTCCAATACTTTAAGTAATCTCCAGTTTTGACAGCCGTAATCTTCTCTCTGGCTTCCCTGACTGAGCCTCTCCAACACTCAATGAAGACTATTTCCTCTAGTTCAAAATGCCACAGGAATAAAAAAATCATCTTCATGGCCTCTTCCCAAGAAGACGTTTCAGTAACTTTCTCACATCATATTTGATGTTCCTCTACCTTGTCTCACATTTTCAATCCATTTCCTTCTCCTAATGTTCTCATTTTGGGTCTTTTCTTTCTGACTGCTATTCTATGATACCATTCCATAAAAATCAGTTGCTAAAACGTGGCTGTCTATAACACAGAGGCATGCCTGGTCTTCTCTTGTCACCACCCCTTTCATCTGGTCAGGATACACTTCTACCTTCTCTCTTCTCCATGCTCCCTTGAATCTGCCTACATCTTACCTTTCTTCCTTAAATCTACAGGAGCTGTGTTCTCCTTGTTCATTAGTATTTACACACTAATTGTATTTAAAACTTTGCAAGCATTTTCCTTTTTTGAAAAATTTCAATCATTGGTCCTTTTCTAATTCCATCCTTTCTCATGTCCTCCAGGATCCTACTTCATTAACTACGTATTCCTTCTTTTGCACAATCTTATTACATTTGCTGTTTCCTTCTCTTTCCCAGCCTCCCTTTTCTTTCAAACAATAAACAACAATGACCTGAACTTCCTCAGTTCTGCTGTGCCCCTTCCTTTCAACCCAAAGGCTGTGGGCCCATCTCTCTCATTCCTTTCAACCCGAAGTACCCCAAAGTGTAGCCCCCATTCATTCTTTTTCTTGCTTCCCCATCTCCTTAGTCTTCATTCCTCACAATTTGGTTTAAATCTACTATTCCACTAAATCCACCATTTGAAAGCTACTAGTAATCATCGAAAATGTAAATCCAATCACCTTCCTCCACCTCTACATAGAATCTAACATTTATAACCATCACTCTATTTCTAAGATCTTCTTTTACCTTTTGGCAATCCTTTCTGGTGCTCTTCCTACCTGTATTTTTAAGTTCAGGGCAGGGGAAGATCACACATTTTCTGTGTTCTGGTCTTCCCATCCACCCACTAGAGAAGGGAAGGCTGCTGTAGAGACTTTACTGACTACTATGCCAGTGGGTAGGGTACTACAATGAGGATGGCCCTCTGGTTCTCTCCCTTCTATGTAGCAAAAGTGCTAAGAAGGCCTGAATATTACCCTCAGAAGAAGACCCAGCCCAGTGCATGGACCACTTGTCTTGAAAATGCTCTCAAATTCATAAATGTTCTATTCCCAGCCCTCAACTATATTTCAGGGCCTTCTTACCTTGCCGATGGTAATTTATCTCCTTAAATCTGAAATCTAATCTCTCTTTCCAATAAATCCTACATGACGCCACCAGATTATCCTTCCAAAGCAACACTTTGGGCCTATCATTCGGCTGCTCAGAACATCAGTGGTGCTCTAGTTCCTTCACTTGGCATTTAAGCACCCTTCATTTCTAAAAAAATCAATATACCTCTTCTGAGTAATCTTTCATCAATATCATACATATATTCTAAACTGCAACTCAATTGGATTTGCTGGTTTTACTGTGTGAAACAATTTCCTCCCACGTGGTTAAGAACTTGGGCTTCAGAGTAGGACAAACGAGGGTTCAATCTATAAAATCCACCACTTCTAGCTGTGTAACCCTGGGTAAATTACATAACCTCTCTGGGCTACAGTTTCCTCACCAATAAAACAGAAACAACAATGGTACTTGTGTTGTAGGATTACTGTGAAGGTTTAATTAGATAATGCATGTGGAGTGCAAAGTTAGTGCAGTGTCTGTCACAGTGAAAGGACCTAATATTTTTTAGTTAGAATAATAATGACTATTTCTCAATCTTTGGGCATGATATTTGCTTTCCTATTTATGTCTTTCTCATGCCACTCCATTCCATGTCTGTTCACTGTAACTGCACCATCCTTGAAGGCTGAGATATATCTTAACACCTTCTATGAAGTCTCTGGATTCATGATACTGTGAAGTGACTTCCTTCTTCTTCAAAATCCTAGAAACTTTGAATCACTTTAGAAGGTTTATCAAATCATATTGTAACCCTCTGTAAACTTTTTCATTTTCTCCATTTGATTTAAAGCCACTTGACCCATGTTCACTCTTGAATCATCTGCTGTGCCTGGCAGAGTCTGTTGCTCTCAGGAAATGTTTGTTGAAACAATGAGTAAATAAAGTTTTTTATTTTATTTTCCATTAGAACAGGAGAAAATAAGAAAACATAAAAATAACAGTGAAAGTTAACATTTTGACATTGTATTGAACATGTCAGTGTGCTTACCGTGTGTGGCGGTTAATTTTACGTGTTAATGTGGCTAGGCTATGGTGCCCACTTGTTTGGTCAAACACTGCACGGGATTAGCATCTACTATCAGTTGACTTTAAGCAAAGAAGACTACCCTTGTAATGTGGGTGGGCCTCATAAAATCAGTTGAAGGCCTTAAAAGTAAAAAACTGAGGTTTCCTGGAGAAGAGGAAATCCTGCCTCAAGACCACATCAACACTTGTCTGCGTTTCCAGACTGCTGGCCTCCCAGAGGGATTTCAGCTCCTGCTGGAATTTCCAGCCTGCCAGCCTGCCCTACAAATTTCAGACTTGCCAGCCTTACAATAGTATGAGCCAATTCCTTAAAATAAATCCCTTTACACCCAGGCATACATACATATATATACATACATATGTACATTTACATAATACATATATAAAAATATACATATACACATGTATACATGCATATAACCTGGTGGTTCTATTTTTCTGGAGAACACTGACAAGGAACTGCTAAGCATTTACAGCATCTTAGATATCCCATAAGAATAAGACTTCCTCGTATATTTTGTTAATTAATATAACTTGGAAAAATATTCCCCCCAAAACAGGGATTGTTTTCTTAAATATTTTACATAAAATTTGGTTGACCCTCAGCAATTATAATGGCAATGACTTAATGCCTCTAAAGACATATCTAGAAAGTGATTTCAAAAATACATCCTTTAAAAAAATAGCATGACCCCAATAAAAACAGAATAGAAGAAATTCAAAGTATAAACTATATGTGAAAAAAATATTTATTCTTTCTAAAGATCAAGTAAGTGCAAATTAAACCAACCCTGAGGTACCATTCTGTACTAATTTTTCCTATTAAATTATAAAGAAATTTTTAAAAAGACACCTAGAGTTGAGATTATGATGAAACAGGTATACTGACATACTATCTGTGAAGTCACAAACTGAGAAATCTTGTCAATATTATATAGTTGGAGTCACAAAGGCTGTAATATTCCACTCCAAAACATGGCTCAACAAACACAAAATGTTACAGGCATGTATATATTTATCATGTAAAACAATGTGGAAATTACTTTAACCTTTAGTTAATGGTATATCAACATAATAGAATATTATTCAGCCCTTAAAATCCATAATAATAAAATCTATTCTATTGGACATTTGTCACTTTTGGTCACCCAGCATCTGTGTCCCCTTCTATGCTGGGGGAATTCCATACTTTACGAGGTTGGTAAGAGGCTATGGTAGCAGAAAACTCCAGATCCACCTTTCCCCAGCCTTCCTTAGTGCTAAGGCGTAGGCATGTGCCCTAAGATGACCAACGAGATGCTTCTGGCCCACTCTGAATGGGGAGCTGGTAATCTGGAGCATGGAGTCAGGGAAGGTTTCTCTCTGGTGATATGGGGGTAGTAGCAAGTAGGTGACACTGTGGTTGGAGGTCCCTACAGCCCGTGCCAGGGTGGATCCAGCTTGGTGATGGAGTGTCCTTAGTGTCCAAGCTCTGTGACTTGACTGGGACCTTGTTCTGGGCTAAATAGCCAACTACAGCCTTCCTGGAACTTCCAAAAGCTATCGAATGTGCTTTAATAATTCATTTTCTACTTACATCAGCTAGATCCTTGTTGCTTTCAACCAAGAATGCTATACAACTACTCAGAAGCATAAAAACGTTTATGTACAATGGTAAATGAAAAAGACACTAGAAAATGGAATGTGTTTTACAACTTCAGGCATGTGAAAATCTGTACTTGTGTAGCTAAGAACTGGAAAGTAATATTTGGAAAATATGTGCTGGGGTTGGGGGAGGGAGTAGCTGTGGGTTATTAATTTTTCACAATTGTCTTTCATATTATTTTATGATTTTCTTAATTTTCAAAAATTCCAGAAGGGGTAGGAGGGAAAGAAACAAGAATGCAAAGTCTCAAATCTGTTAATATAATTTATTATTTTTCCAGTAGGAATTTTGAAATTAGTGTTTGGGAAAGAGGATCCACGTAAGACTTTTGTATTAAGAAAAAACAGCAAAAATATCAAGCACCATTCACAGAATAGTTAAGAGTGACAGTCACTTAACCAAGCTTTCAAGTCAAAATTGGTGTCTTAAATATTTTGTTGGCAGTATCTAGCACAGGGCATCACAAACAGAATATGCTCAACAAATATTTGATGCTGAATGGTTAAATTATTAATAATACCTTAAGTAAGCAGGTATCCTTGATGGAGGATTAAGAATTCATTCTCACACTTTTCTGTTTCTCTTTCCAATTTCTTGACTCTGCTCAGACTGACATCGGTTGATGATAAAAAGTTATGCTCTTAAATCAATTTCTGTACTCATTGTTTTTTCAGCATGATCTCATCTCAATTATATGCTATCTGAAGTCAACATTTACTGGTAGCATAACTACATGGAGCAATTTGTTTTCTTTTTAGGCTGACACATGAATGAATGCTAACTACCATTAAATCCAAACACATCCTAAGCAGTGACATTATTAAATATTGGAAGCACACATTTGGAATGGTGGCTGAAATTTTTAGACAGCAACATTATATATATTTGTCAAAGTTCTTTTTAAATCAGAAAGAGAATTCAACCCTCAAAACTGAAATGTTAAGACTGCTGCCTGGCAGCATGAAATTGAATGCAATGAGCCTGTTTTGGATCACTGCTTAGCTGCTAAGGTCAATAAGACCTTGTTTGTGCCATCTACAGTTTATGCATAAATCTAACAGCATAAACAGATACTCAAGCCAATTTACATTCTCAACAGCAACTCAGCATTTACAAATTGTTTCTGTATCCTGAAAGAGGGGAGCTGCGGGGAAGAACAATCTAATTGATTGCATAGTGTCTCCCTTACAATTTTTTTTAAAAATACCAGGACAGCTGTGTTTCATTTCAGAGTTCCCTGTCCTCAGATCTAGGCACAATCACATGGTGCTGAGAATATAGAGGCTCCTAAGAAACTCTATGAAGAGTCAAACAATGCTCTCCTTCTGCAGGATGCTTTTAAAAATCCACATAGAAATTGCTCTGCTAAGAATCCTGAAAAACTCATCAGCTGCAATTTCCTCTACTTATTCCTGAAGCTCTGTATGCTTCTTAAAAAGCAAAAGGGAAATTCTAATTAAAATCATATTCCTCATATGGATAAAATATGAAAGCCACTGTGACTGATGCTTAATCATTTTCAGCATAACTTTGATTCTTCACCTACCATTCATGCTAAATGCCAATGAACAGATTTCAAAAAAGAAGAAAAAAAACACTTTGGCATGATCTAGTTCTCTTTCATTGAAATAATGGGGAAACAGTGCCATGTTTAGAAGAAAGGAGATTAAAATGTCCGTCTTTATTGTAATATTATACTTTTTTAAAAACCCACCTTTCTAATGAAGGAGAGATTCCTGTATTTTAAATCACTTCAATATTGAAAAGAAATTAATCTGGTCAGTGGGTCTAATGGAAAGTGGGAACCATGTTCCTGGCAGAAAACACAGGTGATCCCAGCCACTGGAAGCTTTACCTGATGTTTGACACTGATGGGAATACTGAAAACAAAGTGAAATGTTTTATCTATGAGTAGACACTGAAGTTTGTAGTGCAGAACACACTACAGTTTGGAGTAGACCAGAAAGGTTTCACAGAAGGTGAGGGGCACAGAGCTGAGTTCCCACTCTACATCTGACTGGCTATATTACCTTGAGCAAGTTATCTAGCCACTTCTGTGTTTTGGTTTCTTCACCTACAAAATGGGTATAATAATAGCATCTCCCCATTGAATTGTTCTGAGGATTAAATGGGTGGGGGCCCACTGGGAAGGACGTACATTCTGGGCAAACTCAAAAAAGTAGGGGTCTTCTACCTACATCATGGCCTGATGTCAACAACATCAAATTTATTTCTGACCCCACCTGAGGTCTCACACTACTGGCTGACGCTGGCCACCAACCTGACTTGAATTTTTGCCCATTTGGTCTGATTGGAGGAGGAACCTGCATGTGGCAATAAGCCATAGCTTTTCTTTCTCCTTCTCCTTGCTTGACATATTGTCAAGCCAGTAAGTTTATTTTAAAAGAGACAGGCAATTACTATTTCTTTTTCAAAACTTTCAGGGAACGAATGGTTAAGCAGCAAGTCTGCAATCTATAGTCTCCCTTTATTATCTGTATGGAATATGGTGGGGTGCGGTGAAGGGGATGAAATACTTTAGAAAGAAAGAAGGCAGGCAACTGGTTCAAATTTTCTTATAAACATACTAATTGCTGAGCCTTTTGGGAAGTATTTGCTACAGAGGAGTCCTTATGTATAGAATGCTTTTAGCAGGATGCATCTGGTCTGTCAGGATTGTTTAAGGTAAACAAACCCAGAATCTATGGATTTGTAAGACATAAAACGGAAAAACTGAAAATATCACATAAACTATGGAACTCTCTAGTATAAAATAGAGAGCCTCCTTATGTTGTAAGTGATATGAAATGCACACATCATTTAAATACTTTCTGTGTTAATCTTGGCCCACAGAACATCTTCCGCACCCAAAAGAACCTGGGGTGTGAATTCAGAGGTCCCAGACCATTCCTTGCTTTGTGCCAGCAATCACATGTGTTCTTGAAATTATTAATAAAACTAGATCTCAGATAAGATTTCTGTATTGTGTGAGTATGACTTCACTAGCTGGTGCTTAGTGTTCTCTCACTTTATTACTGTTATTTTTTTTCTCACTTTATTTTTAATACATTTTGAGCAGTTCTAGTTTTCACTTCTCCCCCTTTGTGACATCTTCATAAGATAACAGGCTCACCTCTACAGCCACAGATAAGGAGGCAGGGGAGTGGAGTGCATTGGTAAAGAGCAGGGCAATTGGGTTGACTCTACTAGTTGCAAAGCTGCAGGCAAATTACTTAATCTGTTTTCACTTCAGTCTCCTCATCTGTAAAATGGAGAAAGCAATGCTCCTACAAGGCTGGGAGGGATTAGATGAGCAATATAGTATACATAAAGGGCTTAATATAGGTCATAAAACCATGGCAGACAGTCACTAAATCATAGCACCTGTTAAGTAACAGTAAGGGAGCTTGTACTGAATCTTAGATCTATGTCTTTTGTTGACAAATAAAGATGGGGGAGAGAAACAGTTAAGTTGAAAAGTATCTGGTTCCTTTTCCCCTAATTTTATGTCAATATGCCAATATTTTCCTTGTTCTGTTCTTTTTAAATTTCATTACAAAGAGCACACCATCAGAAAGAGAGTTTGCGCATAGAACTTTTTAGCTACACCTTCTGAAGCAGATTTAAAAAAAAATACTTTAAAATATTGCTACTTGCTTTGTATGTGCTTTCTTGGAGTTAACAAATCCATTTCCACAGATTGGATACCAATTTAAATACATGTTTGTATTTATTTTTTAAATATCTGAATTGCATTGTTACTTCAAAAATGAAAACATTTCCCTAATTTATTTTCAATACTGCCCTGTTTGAAATTCTTTTTTGTGTGTCCTGCTGATATTCTGATAGCCTCATAATGAAATTAGAATAAATCCACAGCCATTAAAGGAACAGAAAATAACAAATTTTGTTTTCTGAGGACTTCTTCTAAGTAGGCAATTTCCATTGTTTTGAAACTGTTACTTCTAAGCCTTAATTAGATGGATGATTTTACGAAGAAAGGGGGAGGATCTTTAAAAGAAAGAATTTAGACTACTGAATTTTAAAAATATACAACTACTCTGTAAACTCTCTCTCCCCTCCTATCATCTTCTGTCCAAAAGTTAATCCAATAAGCCCTCTGGTTGTTCTACTGCAAAGAACATATTCAGGCAAAACAACCTGACATTCTGAGGAATTACTTCAACATCTCCACAATACAGAAAAGGAAACCACAGCCATCTATCATCTTGCTCATGCTTTCACATATAAAGATAAGTGATTGGCATTATCATCAATAAAAAATCTACTGGAATCTAGAACTGAGCTTGTAAGCCATAAATCAAGAGGCTAACACATTCACCAGCAAACACGAGAACAGAGTTATAACATGTTCCACCTAGCTAAGCCCATATTACCTTTCAATTAAAATGCCCTCACTGACATTAATCCAGTTAGAAAGAATCTACTTTTCTTTTCTTTTTGTTTTGTTTTAGAAAAAGAGGGTCATTTATTCATGTTGTATTGCTGGATTTTAAAGGCAAAAATATAGTTCTGGCCTATTTTCAATACTAAGGTCATACACTCCCCTCAGCCCCCATTTACAATGGTAAATGCACACATTTTCATACATGGGAAATGAAAATGCACAGCAAAATAAGTCTCTAGAGAAGAATACTGCTGCCCTGGCTGTGTGTGCCCCCACCCCAGGCCCAGCTCGGATGCCAGCAGAGACCCTGCCCATGCTGAGACCCAGCACCAGCAGTTTCTTTACCCTTCCAGGCCACCTCTGTCCTCGGATCTTTCCCAAAGGCCATTACTACAGGGCTGCCAGCAACTGGATGGATAGAAACAGAGAAAGGCACAGACCATGACAATTTCCTGGTCACAGCTCCGGGGTGAAGGACATGCTCCCTGAACTCCCCGGGGTGGAAACAGGACCAGCATCCCATGGCTCAGGCAAGCATCCAGGCCTAACAGACACGTGCTTTGGGCCCATGTAGGCCCCTCAAGAGCACTGGAAGGTCAGCTAATGGGGGGAGCAGGTGAAGCAGTATTTACCCAGTTCTGAGAATGAACCACATACTTGACGTATTCCAAGGAACACGTAACAGGAAAAAAAGGAAAGGAAAGAGAAAAACCAGAAGTTTGTTTAAGAGTAAAGTAAATTACAAAGTATCTACTTTCATGAGGGTAAAGTCACTGTGTCTTCTCCATTCTGCAGTATTTACTTCACAGGAAGAAGTGTTTTCCATTCAAATGAGTTCTGGCTTGATCTTACAATACCCCTGTTTTCCTGCATGATTTGAAACTCTCATAGTTCTGAAAATCACTCAGAATCACAATGAGTCATTTAAGACTTATTGGCATTAGACATTTTACTTTGCTAGCACATCCTTCAAATGTTTTAATTTACATGTTTGTTAATATCCTTCTGTGGGGACCCAGGACCTGCCCCCCAGGACAGACATTAAAAGTCATCAGACCTCCCTGTGGGGTGTGCAGAGAATGTGGGGTGCTAACTCTTTGTGGGGTGCTAACTTCCATTTTCTCCAGCTGGCCACCACTGTGGAACCATCTCCTGTTCATAAGTCTGAATTAAACTTATATCTAACTCTGTGCCTGGTTGTTCTTCAGTCTTGGAGCTGAGCTGAGTTGGAATAATTGGCGAGCCAGACAGGAGACCAAAGAGCCACAAGCCATAGGGGGCATGAGTCCTGGGAGGGGAGAATCTGTGGGAGGAATCCCAAACTGGTCTGTGTAGTTCATGTGAGGAGGGGTGTCTGTCCTCCTGGATGAATGGGGACTGCTGCGAGAGTATGGGGACACCCTGAAAACTCTGGTGGGGTTGTTAACTATTTTGCAACAAACAGCTAGACAACTAAATTTGAGTAAGAAGAAAAGAGACTCCCAAATAGTGACAGCCATAGCATGGCCTCTGTTAGGAGCCTTGAGAATGGCTACCGAGGCAGAACAAGTGGCAAAGCTACTACACGCCATTTGAAAACGAAAGTAAAACAAGAAAGAGCTATGCAGCTTGCCCAGGCAGAAATGAAAGACTCTTTGATCGCTTGCTCCAAGTGGACAATCAAAGACTCTGGCATGCAGATATGCCCAAGTCAGAGGACATAAATTGCCTAAGGTTCGAGTCTGGAGGATTTTTTTTCAACGTAAGAGCAATTAAAAATGGACTATATTTATATAAGGATTTAGAAGACCTAAACAACATACTAGCATAGATCTTATGGATATATACCAAATACTACCTTCTGAAAATAGAGACTCTAACTTCTCAAGCATACATGGAGCATTGACAATACTTGTTCATATATTAGTTCACAAAAACAACATTGGTAAGTTTCATAAAGGAGAATTATTGCAAAATACTCTCATCACAATGCAATAAAACTAGAAGTTAAAAATAACTCCCAAAACTAAAACTCTCTTTCACCTGAAAAATAGAAAATCTTCTAGGAAACAACTCTTTTTTTTTAAAATGCAAGTTTACTGAGATCTATTCACATACCATATAATCCATCCAAAGCACACAATCAATGGCTTACAGTATCATCATATAGTTGGGGATTCATCATGACAATAAATTTTAGAAATTTTCATTACTCCAAAATAAAATAAAAATAAGAACACCCAAAATATCCCATATCCCTTCCCCCACCCCATTATTTATTTATTTGTCTTTATTTTATTACTCATCTACCCATACACTGGATCCAGGGAGTGTCAGTCACCAGGGTTTCATGATCACATGGTCACACGATAAGAGCTATATAGTTATACAATCATCATCAAGAATCAAGTCTACTGCATTATAGTTCAACAGTTTCAGGTAATTCCTTCTAGCTATTTGAACACACAAGAAACTTAAAGGAATATCTATATAATGCTTAAGAATAATCTCCAGAATGGCCTTTTGATTGAGTCCAGAGGATTTTCTGTACTCCAGGATGGGACCCCAAAGAGTAGGACCCCGTAGACTCCTCCTCAGAAGAGGAAGGGGAGGAAAAATAGGAAGTAGAGGAGGATGAAGAGCCCCAACAGATATACCCCATAATACAACATAAATGGAAGCCTTCACAAGATCAACCCCCTGGGATTCAGCAATCCCAACCTCCTGAACAAAAATTACATGTTACTATGAGAGATTATACCACTGCTGAATTGGACAATTAAGGGCAGTGATATAGAAAAAAACACTAGGAAGTCCCTACCCAATTGGCTTCTGAGGTTATGAGACACTGGAACAGATGGGGTTGTGCTATCTGGAGTAGAAATGAGTAAACGGGAGTCTATTACAACCCACCCCTTGCTACAACAATGCTTGCATGTTACCTCAGCTAATGAGAAAACCACCTCTTTATTGGTAGGGTTGGTTGATGAGTGTAAAGCTGCATGGCCTAATGAAGGGGATATACCGCACAATAACCCCCAGTGGCAAACAACTGAGGAGCTACAAAATGTTTTAAGGGGAAAGGAATGAAGCACACCATATATGCTGTGGCTCTCATAGCGCCTAACACTGAAGCTTTTACATGGTATTGCATACTGCCCCAACTATTACTATGGGCCTCTCATGTCTATCCTAAGTTTGCTAGTAGGATAGCTCATTTTCCTTGCCACACAGGCTGCAGAAAAAGGGGGTGGGGAGTAAGGGCAATGGGAAAGGCTGCTTGTGAGCATGACAGCCCTATTTGGGTATGCCACAAGCAGATGTAGGCAGATCTCTTTGCTGCAGTCACAGAGATAAAAGCTATAGGTAAGCAACCTAATGCAGTCCAATAAAGCTATGGAGCAAACTGCGTAAGGGGCAGAGATTTACTAAAGTAAGCTCCCAAGCCTCTGAGGGAGAAAGGAAGTAAGAAAAGAAACAGCTGTTTGGAGCCGGAGCCTGGGAGCCCTTTGCTTCTCTGGAAAAGGTGTGGCAAGCCCCTTTCCATATGGGGTAGGTCAAGATCCCTGGGTGCAACCCCCAGGATTGGAGGCCATATGTACAATTAACCATTTACTGGTTCCCCACTAACCAAGAGCAAGTGTTAGCACTAGTAGATATGGGAGCCAAATGTACCTTAATTTATAGGAATATAGCATGATTTCACAGGCCAGTACTGACTGTAGACAGCTATGGGGAGAAAACGATCCAGGCAAAGCAGCACAGTATAAGTTTACAAACTGGGAGATTGCCCCCACCCCCGAGTGCATACAGAATATATTTCCCCTATACTGGAATACATTTTAGGAATCAATCTTTTACACTGCAGACTACTATAGGGGAATTCTGCCTCCAGTGTAGAGTAATAATCAAAGCGGTCTTAAAGGGGCAGGCAAAACAGTCCCCTGTAAAAGAACCCTGCCTCAGAGGGTCGTGGCTACAAAACAATATAAACTTCCAGGAGGGCACCAAGAAATCTCAGCCATTATCAGAGAGTTTGAGCAGGTGGAGATAATTATACCCACCCATAGCCTTTTCAATAGTCCTGCATGGCCAGTATGAAAACCTGATAGAACATGGAGCATGAGAGTCAATTATTGGGAGTTAAAGTAAAACCACCACTGTATGCCGCAGTCCTGAACCTCCCTGGTTTATTACAAGAAATTAGTACCCAATTGTGTCAATATCATTTTGTATTGGATCTTGCTAATGCTTTCTTTAATATCTCCCTAGAAAAATCAAGCCAGCCTGCATTCACCTTCTCCTGGGGAGGCCAACAGTGGACTTTTACTGTGTTTCCCCAAGGCTGTGTACATAGCCTGACAATCTGCCACAGTCTCGTGGCAAAGGATGTGGCTAAGCGGAAAAGTCCTGCAAGTGTAACTATTTCATTACCTTGATGATGTCATGTTAACCAGTAACTCTCTTTTTCAGAATTAAAAGAAGCTTCAGGCTCATTTCTATCTTACTTTGAGAGTCAGGGATGGGCAGTCAATTGTGACAAACTGCAAGGCCTGGCAGCTCTGTCAAATTCTTGGGTGTTGTATGGTCAAGCAAGACAAAAACTATACCTTCTGCTGTAATTGATAAGGTGCAATGTTTCCCCGCACCACAAATGCCAAAGCAACTAATGGCTTTCTTGGGGTTGTTGGGATATTGGAGACATTTGTTCCTCACTTAGCCCAAATGTTAAAACCTTTCTATGCTATAAAATAAGCCTCAGTGGCAGAGAGATTCCAAAAGGAGCTGAGAGGTTACTCTGGTAGGCACTCTTATGCACAACATAGACAACCCTTTTTAGGTTCTAATGAACTGGAATAGCTAGCAGTAAATACCTGAAACTATCAAACTACAACTCAGAACCCATGAATCTTGAAGACAATTGTATAAAAATGTAGCTTATGAGGGGTGACAATGTGATTGGGAAAGCCATAAGGACCACACTCTCCTATGTCCAGTGCATGGATGGATGAGTAGAAAAATGGGGGGCGTGGGGGGGAGAGCCACCCAGTGTTCTTTTTTACTTTAATTGTTCTTTTTCACTTTAATTTTTATTCTTATTATTTTTGTGTGTGGTAATGAAAATGTTCAAAAATTAATTTTGGTGATGAGCACACAACTATACAATGGTACTGTGAACAACTGAATGTACGCCTTGTATGATGGCATGGTATGTGAATGTATCTCAATAAAAACGAATTTAAAAAAAAAACCTTTCTATGTTTTAATTAGGAAAGGCCATCCATGGGAATGGGACAACTCCCAACAGGCTGCTTTTGAAAAAGCAAAAAGGGTAATAGCACAGGCACAAGCACTGGTGGGAGTAGATCCAGAACTGCCCTGTGAATTGAATGCAGCCAGCACTGATACTGGCTTTGGGTGGGTCTGTGGCAGAGACAACATTCTAAACAAATGCCCCTTGGCTTTTGGTCACAATTATGGAAAGGGGTAGGACCGAGATACAGTCCCCTGGGAAAGCAATTCTATGCTGTATATAATGCCTTATTGCAAGTGGAGGGACTCATGCAAAGATGCTCAGTCACTCTGAAAACTGCCAGCCCTATTCAGGGGTGGATAACCATCACAGCTTCTAAGCCACACTCTGGTAGTGCCCAACTAAGCACACTGACCAAATGGAAAGCCTACCTGATACAGTGCAGCATTTTCAATACCAGCCCTATGAGTGCAGAAATGCATGAGATTCTTGGACGAGTGTCCTTTATAGAAGATTCAACAGCTAAAGTCACTGCACTTGAAATACCTGTTGAAATGCCCACAACAGAAGGCACGGGTACCATCCCCTAGTCTGCCTGATACACTGATGGGTCTGCTAGAGGGCAGCCTCCCACATGGACAGCTTTGGCAGTGCAAACCAGTATTGACAATATTTGGTGGGAGACTGGTGCTATGAAAAGTAGTCAATGAGCTGAGTTAAGAGAAGTGTGGATGGTAATAGTGCATGAACCAGGAGAGTGCTGTCTGTACCAACAGCTGGGCTGTTTACAAAGGCCTTATGATCTGGATGGCAACCTGGAAGCAGGAAAAATGGACAATCACAGGTTGCCTCCTCTGGGGACGAGAATTGTGGAAAGACATCTGGGACACCTGCCAGTGACAAAAGGTAACTGTTTATCATGTCCTTACCCACACTCCCAAAACGCTACCTGGGAATGTGGAAGCATTTGCACAGGTTTGGAGCAGCACAGCTGAAAAGGGAAGCAGCACAGTGGCCTCACTGGAACAGTGGACACCAATGGTATCAAACCCTGTGGCGTCTGGCTCAGCAGTTCCAGCTGCCAATCATACGCCAGCAGCTAGTGGACACCTCTAGAGGGTGCCCTTCATGCTCCCTGCATCAACCACATAGGCTACAACACCAGATGGGAAACACTGGCCAGTCACAAATCTTAGTGACTCAGTGGCAAGTGGACTACATTGGACCCCATCCACTCTTGGAGGGGGCGGGGTATACTTTTACTGCCATGGACATGGCTATAGGACTTCTGTTAGCTTTCCCAGTGGAGAAGGCAAACCAGCGTTTAGAAAGAGTGTACACTTTATATGGTGTACCTACACAAATAGACAGTAATTAGGTCACCCCTTTCACTGGGCAAATGGCCATATCCTGGGCCATGGATCAGGACATCATGTGGATGTTCCATTTGTTCTATAATCCCACAGGTGTGGGCCTAATTGAAAGAATGAATGGCTTGTTAAAGAAAGAGCTAAAGGATGATAAGAGGTCCTTGCAGCAGTGGACTAAAAGCCTTTAATAGGCCCTAGCCCACCTAAACTCCACACCTAGAGGAGTGGCCCCGGCTCCTATTGAAATGCCAACAGCAAGATCCATGCAGGCACTGAGAATACAAATTAAAGGGCCAGTCACTTTACAGCCTAAAAGGGGGAATCATAATAATTTGTTGTTGCCTATGCCTCAGACCATACAAAATGGGGAAAATAAAGTTCTTTGGCCTTGGTGCTGGCCTCTGCAGCCACATCCCCTAAATCCCTGGGGAATAGGATTACCCAAAATATTAAAAGAAGACCTCAATTTATTCAGAAAATACCTCTTAAAATCTTTATCACCAATCTGGGGCCTCCTATACCTACAGGAACTTTATGCATGACTATGTGGACCCTTCTCATGCCCACATTAACAGTTGATGTAATGGTAGAGAACTCTCAAGATTTGAAGGGAGAGAATATCTAGTATTTAAAACCTCCCCATAATGTTCCTCTGCCTGGTATCTTGTTATCAACCAATGGAACTCTAGTATGTATATTGTTAGCTCAGCAGAAATTATCTCTTGCTGTTCCCCATAAATATCTTTCTTTTTGTCCACAGCACCCTGGCAAACACCATCCTACAATGGGCTTCAGTGGTAACTCATGCCCAAAATTGAACCCGATGTTGGGCTTGTATGGACTTGCCATCTTGATGCGGTACCAGCCTTCCTTGGAGTGTGATCCCTGCAAATGGACTGCGTGGAACACCCTGCTGGCCTGGCAGAATTCAGCGCATCAGAAAATCTAGAAAAGAATCTTGTCATTTAAGACTGAAATCCAGCTACAATCCTATAACGAGACTGGGGCTTACATCTTCTCCCTTGTACAGGAACAGGTGAACAAGCCTGTATTGGAGTACGCAGTATATGATGGTTTCAGGGGGCTGATGGCAGAAGATGTAAGAGTAGACCATGATGCCCCTGCCTGTATAGGGTGACTTGATGGAATTCATAATGAGGTGAGGCTACCTCCCAAATTGTGTAATTCTACTGTTAAACTACAAAACAATAGTCTTTCCTACTGGAAAAGTATCTCCAACCAACATGGGGCATATCCTTCCCTTAAGGGATGGCTATGGACCCACGGGCAATATGGACATGGGGACAACCCTATGTCCACGCTAACTTATGTAACTCTTTACCCCAAATTCCTAGTAATTGGGAAATAGTTTAAGCTAGATATAGAATAAAATGACTCCCAAAATGCACTGCCATATTGAAGGTGAACATAATTGAAAAGGGTTTTTTAAAGGCATGTATTCCACAGATTAGCACTACAAATATAAATAAGTGCTTGCATGATATACTTCTAAGGTATGACACAGTGCAAAGAGTTAAAAACAGAGTGGTGTATGGGAAAAATTACCTATTGCATACTATGGACTATACTTAATAGGAATACCTTACTAGCACCACACTAATAATAAGGATAAATAGTTAGGGGGTGATAAGAGCTTGGGGTGTTTTGGGTTATGATAATTGTTTAAAATGAGAGTGATTATGATTGTACAACTAAGTGAAGATAATGTGAGACACTGACTTTATCTTGGACAGAATATATGCTATGTGAAATTAGGAACCCCCTACTTAATAAGTCAAACCTTCAAACTTGAGGCTTGTTCTTGTGAAACTTATGGCTGTAAAGGTGAGGCTAGCCTATCTATAATTATGCCTGAGTCACTTCCAGAGGATCTCTTTTGTTGCTCAGATGTGGCATCTCTCTCTCTAAATGCAGCTCTGCAAATATATTCATCACCCTCCCCACTAGGTGGGACAGGACTCCCAGGTGAGTGAGCCTCCCTGGTGACATGGGACGTGACTACCAAGAATGAGCCCAGCCTGGGCATTGAGGGATTGAGAGTGCCTTCTGGACCAAAAGGAGGGAAAGAAAGGTAACAAAATAAGGTTTTGGTGGCTAAGAGATTTCAAATATTGTCAAGAGGCTATCCTGGAGGTTACTCTTATGAAAACTTCTGCTAGATATTCCAAATGACCACAGTATGCCAAGCCCAAGTCAACAGCAGTCCCCAAAATCTTAAATAATACCCAGATCCTTATCTGAGTCTCTATAAAATCTTCACTTACTAAATTTATTCTTCAGAAACTTAAATCCTCCACAGTGTTCCTATGCCAGATAAGTCCCAAAACCAAGAGGCAACAGCTTCTTCAAGAACATCAACCAGATGCACCCTCCTACCCCAAAATATTGACACCCCTTTTCAATATAAACAAGTTAGGGTGGTCATTGCCCAGTTATCCCTGAAGATTGAGACATGATCAAACAAGAGGGAGGAGTAGAAACAGACAAGATAGGATTTAACAAAGGATTATAAATACTAAAACTTTATATATATTTAGTCTCTAGGATATTGGAACAGCTAGAAGGAAATTACTGAAATGGTAAAACTGCAACCCATAACATTCTTTGAAATTTGCTCTACAACAACTTGTTAAATCGTACTTTGAAAGTTATCATGTTTCTGTTTATATTTAACAAAAAGGAAATGTGCCAGTTTGGATATATTATGTTTTATATATAAGCCATGTTTTAATCCAATCTTGTTGGGTATTTGGATTAGGTTGTTTCCATGGAGATGTGACTCACCCAACTATAGGTGATACTTTTGATTAGATTATTTCCATGGAGGTGTGGCCTCACCCATTCAAGATGGGTCTTGATTAGTTTACTGGAGTCCTTTAAAAAGAACCAACACAGACCCAGATGCTTGCTGATGCTCAGAGATGCCTAGAGATGCCTGCAGTTGCAGATAGTAGGATGTTTGGAGACGTTAAGCTAAAAGATGAAACCCAGAATTGGGGAGCAAAGAACCAGTAGATGCCAGCCATGTGCCTTCTAAGCTGACAGAGGTGTTTCGGACGCCATCAGCTGTTGTTTAGCAAAAGTATCCTCTTGTTGATGCCTTAGTCTGGACTCTTTAATGGCCTTAGAACTGTAAACTTATAACTTAATAAATCCCCTTTATAAAAGCCAATTGATTTCTAGTATTTTGTATAACAGTAGCATCAGTAAACTGGAACAGGAAATAATTGAAATTGTGGAACTGTAACCCATAACATTCTTTGAAATTTGCTCTATAACTACATGTTAAGACATACTTTGAAAGTTATCACTTTTCTGAATATGTTACATCTCACAATAAAAAATGTTAAAAAAAATCATATGCAAAAGCACATACATAATATTGATCAATTATCAGTAGACCCCTTGTCTAAATAGTTTAATTCCCTTTCTTGGCCATGGCAGCATCTCTTTGTGGAGTTCTTATCTCTGTGTGTGGAACTTCTAGCGTTCCGTTGTCTCTTATACTGCTGTTGTGGAATATGGATGCAATGTGTGGCATCGTCAACATTGTCTGCAGCACATGAGTGTATTGTGGGTACCCAGGGCCTGGGCCCCCTGCCCTCCAGAGTAAAAATGACTTATTTCATGTCGCTTCTAACTTGACCAGGAGAGACATTAAAAGTCAGCAGACCTCCCCAGGGGAGGAAACGAAGCATTGAACCCCACCCCCATCACCGTTCATAACAAATCTCCACACCCCTGTGTCATAATACCCTGCTGAATCTCTGTTCTCGTACCCTATGGAATGTCTTTGTCCAAACCCTTATAAACCACCCCCTGGCACGCCCCGCTGTTTGAGGAGCACTAACTTCCATTTTCCCCAGCCAGCTGCTGCTGTGGAACCACCTCCTGTTCGTAAGTCCTAATTAAACTCATGTCTAACTTGGTGCCTGGCGGGTTCTTCAGTCTTAGGGCTGAGCTGACCTAAGCCCTTCAAGAGCTGGGTTGGAACACCTTCTGACCTGTTTCCTTGCTAAGTTATTGAGATTGGTGATTATCTTTGTGTGATCTATATTTATCCACACAAGGTGAAGAACATTATTGCACATATTTTCTTCACTGTTGCAAAATGATGCTCTTTTTATGTTTTTGCATGGCCTTGTTAGAGTCTTTAATAAGATGTGCTAGAATTTACTTACAAATGATTAAAAGGGCCAGTTTAATGATGAAAATATTTTGATTTGCAGATTATTACTCCTTTTAATCACTAACAGACCTATATGTATGCTAACTTTTTTTAATTAGAGAAGTTGTGGTTTACAGAACAATCATGCACAAAATACAGGATTCCCATTTACCACCCCATCACGAATACCTTGCATTGATGTGGAACATTTGTTACAGTTGATGACAGCACATTTTTATAATTGCACTATTAATTAAAGTCCAAGGTTTAATTGTTTGTGAGGTTTAGTTCCATAGATTTCTTAAAATTTTTATTGTTACCATATACACAATCTAACATTCGTCCTTTTAATCATATATTTCAGTGCTGTTAATTGTGTTCACAATTTGTGCTACCATCACCACCAGCAGTATTGAAACATTTCCATCATTCCAAATAGGAACCCCGTACATTTTTTAAGCCTTAACTTCTCATTCCCTATCCCTACCTCATCCCCTGGTAACCTATATTCTAGACACTGACTCTGTGAGTTTGTTTATTCTAATTGTTTCAAAACAGTGAGATCATATAATATTTGTCCTTTTGTGTCTGGTTTATTTCACACAACATGATGTCTTCAAGGTTCATCTATGTTTCACATGGATCAGAACTTCATTCCTTTTTACAGCTGCATAATGTTCCATTGTATATATATATTCCATTGTATATATATATATATATACACACACACACACCACATTTTCTTTACCCTTTCATCTGTTGAGGAACACCTGTGTTCCTTCCATCTTTTGGCAATTTTAAGTAATGCCACTGTGAACATCAGTGTGCAATCACCTGTTTGAGTCCCTGCTCTCATTTCTTTTGGGTATATACCTAGTAG
Organism: Choloepus didactylus; assembly: GCF_015220235.1. NCBI lineage: Eukaryota > Metazoa > Chordata > Mammalia > Pilosa > Megalonychidae > Choloepus > Choloepus didactylus. Next base: position 90,880,301 of record NC_051311.1, read on the forward strand.
AGGGATTGCCATGTCACATGGGAGTTCTACACTTAGCTTTCTGAGGAACCATCAAACCATCTGCCACAGGGGCTGCATCATTTTACCTTCCCACCAGCAATAGATGAGTGTTCCTATTTCTCTACATCCCCTACAACATTTGAAATTTTCCAATTTTTTAATAGCAGCCCTTCTAGTGGTATGAAATAGTATCTCATTGTGGCTTTAATTTGCATTTCCCTGATGGCTAATGATGTTCAGCATCTTTTCATATGCTTTCTGGTCATTTCTATCTTCTTTAAAGAGTTATCTATGTATCAGGATACAATAGACTTATGTCAGAACAGTTATAAGGGACAATGATAGTCTTTATGTACTAATAAAGGGGACAATTCAACTAGAAGATGTAACAATTACAAATAATTTTGCACCTAACAGCAGAGCCCCAAAATTTATGAAGCAAATACTGACAGATTTGAAGGGAGAAATTGACAGTTCTATATTAATAACAGGAGACTTTAATACACCACTCTCAGTAATGGATAGAACATCCAGTCAGAAGGTCAATAAGGAAGCACAGGACTGGAATGATACACTAAATCAACTATATCTAACAGACATATATAGGACACCCAGTGAAAATAGAATACACATTCTTCTCAAGTACACATGGATCATTCTCCAGAATAGCCATATGTTAACTTTTAATGTTTTCACATCCATTATTTTATGTTACCCAATGGACTCTCATAGCAATCCTAAGGGAGAAGTAAGATAAATTATTCAAGGATAACACAGACATACACAGAAAGGTTAAATAATTTCTCCCAGTCAAAATAGGTGGTTTGTGAAAGAATATGAGTCAGATCTCCAGGTTTTGGCTAAAGTGCTCTTTCTAATATATCAGGCTAATTCTAATTTCAGACAGAGCAAACTTAATAAATACTATAGGAAAAGGACACTGAGATTCTGTTTGAAATAGCATCAGGCTAGTAGTTCCTAACTGAACCTCTTTCAATGACCCGCTAAGATACCTAGAAAAAAACCCACACAAAAAATGCCAAAGCACTAAAAACCAAACCAAAATAAAACCTCTGGGAACTACCACAGGAATTTGAAGGTAACTTCACTAACCTGAAGGACAGTGGAACTGAACTGAGAATCTGAACTGGAGGCTGCCATATATTTTTCCATCTGAAGTAATACCAAGAACTTTTAGAAGATAGAGAGATATATTCCACCAACTCACCCCCACCAGCCCTGGCCCTGGCCTCAATAATTCAGAACTTAAACCAGTTCAGGTTGCTGTATATTATCACTAAGAGTTGTCCCCACCTCCCATTTTGGGTACCTCCCCTTTACATTCTTCTGAAATTCCTACACCCAGAAATGTACAGGAACCAGGAGGGCATGAGGGCATGGGTGTGAGAAGAGGTATACTCCCCCAACACCTGAGAGGTTTAAATTCTAATACAACTGAATGGAGAGTAAATTGATACATTCTTCCTAAAAAGAAATTTGCTAATCTGTAACAAGTGTCTGTTCATTCACAGAACCCCTCTAATTCTATTTCTAGGAATCAAGAGATATTGTCAAACCTACAAGCAAAGATATTCATCAAATTATTTGTAATAGCAAAAAAAAAAAAAAGTAAAAATAGCCTAGACATCAAAAAGAGGGAAACAGATCTATTTTAACCATTTAAATACAATGTAATAGTATGCATCCGTTTTGCTTTCAAGACTATTGAACAGTGGGAAAATGTTTACAATTTGCTCACAGGATAACACCTACTTACAGTATCTGTCTCTGGGTTGTGAGATGATGGGTAATTTTCAAATTTCTTTTAAACATTTTTCTATATTTTCCAAGATTTTCTATAATGAAATTGCATCACTTTGTAGTTGGAAAAATCACATATTATAAAAAACACTAGAATCCTTTGGTATACTTGAGTTCATTAAAAAACACATTTGGAGGTCACAGTAATTAAAGTCGAGACCATAGTTGTTTACCTCCTCCCCAGCACTTACTATTAAGCTTTGCCCAAGGTCAATATATATATCTAAAATCAATCTCATCAAATTTATCTTCCCTTATCCCTGCCTCCAAAACCATAAAACAAACGCCTGCTCATCCTTCTGTATTCCACATCATGGCTAATGATAACACCACCACCCACTCCCTGGGACAGTCAGCTGGGTGTGTCCCCTTCCTCACACTCTTCCTCACCTAATCCTAGGAATAGCTCCTCCTTTACCTCTCCTGGAACCATCCCTTCCTTTCTTTTTCCACTCCACTTATTCCACATATAAGTATGTGCAAGGCAGGCTGATACTAATAATATAGCAAAGAAAAGATAGCCAGGGTTCCTAGACTGCTGAATTTAATCCGATGAACTTCAGACATGAAGTAAGTACTCTGCAAAGTTCAAGGCCCTCAGCCCTCGCCTGAATTACTGCGGCAGCCTCCACATTGGTCCTCGGCCATCACTCTGTCACCCCTCCATCAATCCCTTGCATCATGGCCAGAGTGATCATTTCTAAAATGTCAATCTGGTCATATCATTCCCTAGTTTAAAACACACCAGTGTTGTGCCTGATATAAAGTAAGTGTTCCTGCTATAATGCTTGCTGGATGAATACATCTATGAATGGAAGATTGCTCTATGTATCCTAATGGCACAAAGGCATATTAAATTATGAAAGTACATCCGGCATAATCAACCAATCAACATGCACTTCATGTATGAAGAGCTCTACATAATTGTGTCTACTAAGATCAGATGGATTTTTTCCATGATTTTTTTTTAAATGTCTACTTTTCATCAGAAATTAGTTGTAATGGCGTAAAAGAAATTATAATTGGTACCTCGTCATCCTGCCTGCCCTAGTCTTAAATTCCCCATTTGAGTGAACACACAGCTAACCCTGCCCTGGGCATAACCCCGACTAGCAAGGCCTGGATCTCTATACCCGTTGGCTTCTCTGGATCTGCCCTTTCATGCCACATAATTTACTAGCAGGGCCCACTTCCACATGGCTTGGATGATAAGAAGCTGCCCTCTGCTTCTCCAAATGGCCCTTGCCACCATATAATTTGAAACATTCAACCCCCAGTATCTGTGGGAAAGCCCTACCTCTCTCCCTCTGGGTTGCATTAAAGGCAAGAGTCCAAGACCCATTTGTATGCTTCAGACCAACGCCTCCTCCAGGAATCCTCGCAGGAACTGAGGTTAGGTAAGCCCAGGTGCCTAAGTTAGGTAAACCCAGCAGACCCCCTTCCTCCACTGTCCTTATTCTCTCCTCTCCCCTTCCAGGGCCTCTGTCTAACAAAGCTTTCCTTTCATGCATTTGCAGCTGGCTAGCTACCTGTGTTTGTGCCACATCACCCAAAGAAATTCCACATACAATCCAAAACATGAGTCGTCTGAGAATTAGAGCAAAACCAAAGGTTCACCCAATATGCTTTCATCACTTACTCTCACACACTCACATGTAAATTTTAAACTTTCTGATGCGTAACATCAAATCAAGAAGCAGGAAGTTCACTGTGATGGTTGGGTTCACATGTCAGCTTGTCCAGGTGATGGTGGTGCCCAGTTGTCTGGTCAAGCAAGCACTGGCCTAATCATTATTGCAAGGAAAATTTGTGACTGGTTAATAAACCAAGACTAGTTTATTAAATCATCAGTCAATTGATTGCATCTGTGGCTGATTACATCTATGATCAACTAAGGGAGTGTCTTCTACAATGAGAGAATCCAATCAGTTGGATTTAATTAAATCAGTTGAAGACTTCAAAGGGAGAAGAGAGAACTTTCACTTCTTCTTCAGCCAGCCAACCTCCCCTGGGGAGTTCATCGAAGACCTTCATGGGAGTCACCAGCTCACTGACTGCCCTATGGAATTTGGACTCATGCATCCTCAGAGTTGCATGAGACATTTTTATAAAATCTCATATTTACAGATAACGCCTGTTGGTTCTGTTTCCCTGGAGAACCCTGACTAATACAATCACTTTTCTGGTTTTCTGAGCAAGGAACATGAGTGAGACCTACTTTTCCCCCTCTTGAGAGGGTCATAACATTATGGGTCAGAACTTTATGGCACTAGTGCTGCCACTTCTTTTGTGCTCCACTCCAACACAAAAGGCAGACATTGCTAGTCTATCAGAGTCCTCATTCCAATAAGCGAGACATGCCTCAGATGCCTTCCACCTAGAGTGTTCCAGATGGCCCATGGAATGCAACCTATTAGCTATTCCTGATAGAGACCCAACTGGTCAACATTATAAAGTGGTGATTATAAATTGTACCTTCCGGATAGCCAGATAGCTTTCTCTTTGGTTCAAGGGCTTATCACCAAAGTTATGGCATGTAAAGATGATCTGCTCAGTTAACATGAAGCCATGGCAGAAGTTTCACCAGGGTTGTATGTATTTTATTGATCAAATATTTTGAGAATGCAGATGACCATAAAATTTCTTCCAGAGATCTGAAGATGTGGTGATAATTCCCTAGCTGGTATGTATAAAGCATCACAAATTCACATGAGAAAGTTGGATTCCATCAAGGAAAAAGTTTTGTCCTAAAAGTTAACCCTTTTTCTTTTGGCTGAAATTGAATAATGAAGGGAGCCTAAAGCAACAATAATGAGAAACAACATATTGCAAAGGCACAGCTCCTTCTACAGATTAAAAATAATGCTAAAGCCAGATTAAAAATAATGCTAAAGCCAAAAGATCTTTGCTAAAGCCAAAGATCAGAATTATTGCCTTAGTCATTGCAAACCATGTTGGATAATGAAATCAGAGTAAGAAAAGTTCCACTCATATGTCTGTGGGATAACTGGACCAAGCAGACAGTCCAATTCCATGAAAGAGGGAATATCTGGGTTTCCTTGTCCATCACATCTGAGAGGAGGATTCAAAAGAAAAGTAAATCAGAGGCGGCCAAGGATTATAGTCCCATAGCTAAAGGGAATGAAATTAGATGAGAATCAGTCTGTTGAAGAAGAAAAGCATTGGATTTAGAATTATAATTCATGAGTTTAAGTCTCAAATATGGTACTTACAAGCTGTTCAGCTTTTACTTAAAACTTTCTAGACTGCTGCTATGAAAGAATCCAATAATTTAAAAAATAATTCTTTTTCCCCAGTGGGAAATAGGCACAGGGGACTTGATTGATCTTTGCCCATTGCGGGACACTGATTACGTGCTTCAACTTGGCGGGCCTGGGCTGGGGGACCGGATCCACCCCTGGGGAGGGTAGTGGGCACGGGCGACAGCGCCCTCTACAGCCCCCCGGGCCTGGGAAAGTGAGGCCGGAGGCAGGCCCCATTTCCTCACCCAAATTACCAATGTTAGGGGAGGCTTGCCGGAGGGAACCGCCTTTTCCCCACCCCCTTATCTTGCCCGGACACTCCCCGTTGCCAGCGCAACTCCCATTACCACCAGTGCGCATACATTGTTGCCAGACACCGTTACCGGAGCAACTCTCGCCCCTCTTCAATCAACCTCCGCGCTCTCTCAGAACCAATCCAAGCCTTTAACCCCTACAGCTACCCCGCCCTCTAAACCGCCCGATATAAGCTTGTACTCTCCCCTAATAAACTCTCTCTCTTGGTTTCCTTCACCCTAAAAGAAACGTGTCCCGCCTGTTCCTTTCTCGCCGCCCTCCATACTTTGCACGCCTCCCGCCGGGGACCTGGCCAAGTCCCCCGCCTCGCCCTCGCCTCCGGGAAAGAGCCCCCGCCGCCGGTACCCTCGGAGCAATCCTGGGAGCCTAGGATTTAGCAACCGGCCGCCATCCTCCCCCAGACGAGTCAACTGCGACCGCAGCCCATCATGTCCCACCACCTCCACATATTAAGATTCTAACCATCCCTCAAGTCTCAGGTCAGACCCCAGGGACAGCAAGAAGGTTTTCCCCAAGCTCAAGCTCTTTGCTTTGTAAAACCCATAGGGCATTTTTTGTACCTTTCTTATAGAACTTATCCTGTCTTCCATTAAAACTATTTTTGTCCTTGACTGTCCCCTCCAAATTTTAAGTTATATGAGGACAGTGATTATATTTTACAACCCTCTACCAACACAGAACCCAGTAGAGTGACCCATGACCCTTTAAAATTAGCACCAAGGTGAAAATAACCTTAAGATAAAAAAGCTAATTTTGTATCCTAAAGGGGGGTCAGGTGTGGTTACATGTTATCTCACTTTATCCCCACTGGAACCCTAGGAGGTAAATACTGTCATCACCATTTTATAGCCCAGTAACCACCCTGGCTCGGAAGGGCTCCTAAGTGTACCTGAGATCACACAGTTGATAACTGGTCAAGCAGGAAGCCAACTCATATCTTGGAGTCCAAAGGTCAAGGTCTTTCTAACTCATGACCAAGGAGACATAAGTTAGCAAGCACACATTTTCTGAAACATGGATTATGCGGGTCCCCTGAAAAGTACCCTAAATTATAAATTCTCTGAAAGCAGGGTGTGTGTCTTATACTTTCTATGAATCCCATGGAAAGAGATCGTGAATACCTATTGTCTCCATTTCACTTCCCTGTCAGTCACCAGGGATACCTATTGGGAGCTGACCTCCGTGCAACAGCAGTGACACCCACATCTTCTTTCTGCACACCTGCCCAAGTCTTTCTCTGAGAAGAAAGGATAGGTTCAGCGGAAAGATCATGGGCTCTAAAGTCAGAAGACCTGGGTGTGAATTCTGACTACACAACTATGGGTAAATTATTTATCCTCTTTGACTTTAATGTATTCATCAATAAAAATGGGGATAGTTATAATAACAGAGCTACTTTGAGGAATAAATGATGGAGAGTATTTGAATTTCCTGGCACTTAGTAGATAGGCAAAAAACATTGGTTATCTCTTTGGCCCTTTCTTGGACTTTTGCTGCTAGTATCAGCTCCAAAAATGTCCTTTCAACATCTCCCTCCAACTTGGTCTGCTTCCCACAGGTAAGATGGTGACTTTATCTCCTGCCTACTCGAATGCTTTGCCAGTCCAATCCATGATTATTGGATTCACAGTCGTCTCCAAACAAATATTAATATACCTGCAGCACAATTACACCTCCGTTTATCTGGATCCTGGCTCACCAGGAAGTTCTCAATTAGCAAGGATCTAGGTGGAGAATGACTGGGTTATTAATGGAAAGCTTTAAATTACAGTGAATGACTACAGTTTGACAGCACTCGTGAAAATACATGAATCCTCATCTAGCAAATGATAAAGGAAAAGGGACCTCTTCACTAGATACATTCAGAAATGATTTGCTCTGTTTGAATTCTAGCTTTTACTTATTACCTCTTTAACTCAGGGAATCTTGCTAGCGCTTTAATCTTCCATTTCCTATTTTATAAAACAGGAATAATGAATCCTGTATCTTGTGAGGATCTAAAAACAAATTATAGGAAATGAATGCCCTGGGCCTACAATCTAATGCATAATCAACCCGTGCTTAATCCAAATCTTCACAAATATACCCAATGTTTATATTTTAAATGCGTTGTTTGGCCCCAAAGTTCTAAAAACAAAATTCAAAATCAAAAAATTTCAAGGAAAAGAATGACTGGCAGGCAGTTTAGTGTAGTGGTTCAAAACATGGTCTTTTGATTTAATCAGTCTGAATTTAAATCCTGGCTACAACCTTACTAACTGTGTGACCCTGGACAACTTACTTATCCTCTCTTTGCCCCAGATTATAAAAGGAGGGTAATCATAGTATGTATCTCATAGGATTGTTGACAGGATGAAGGGATAAAATTTATATAAAGCACTTAGGAGAATGCTGGATTTATAATTCCCTAGTAAATGTTAGCTACCGTTATCTCAGGAACATCTTGATTTTATCTATACTCTGTTGGTCAGCTGATAAATTAAGTATTAAATGAACTACTGAAGTCAGCAATGTAAAACATTTTCTTTCCAGTCAATTCTACATTATTAATGCATAAAAAGTGCAGGAAGGAGAAATACTACAGTTTTATGCCATGAAATATTAAATGTTTATGAGAAAATTCTACCTGAAGTATCATTTGCTTCATTCTATACTTCTTTAATATTGAAATTGTTTGCTAGGCTTAAAAATCTAATCATCAGAAAAACAGATCGTCAAATCTCATGATTTTACCATAACTAAAAGGTAATATCTCACAAATATAATCAATACTATTTTGAAAAACTACCTATCTGCATTTATTAGAAACAACAACAAAAAAACACAAAAGTCACATACACCCTTCTCCTTAAAAACCAAAGTGACTAAAGTAGATATAACAATGTGTTGAATGGGGTTTTGGGACCTTATCAGTTAATTGCCAAATATCAACAATAAACCAGGATGAAATAAATTTGAGAACGACCTAATTCTTACCTCCTTTATTTATCTAGTTTTGCTTGAACTACATGGGCAATAAGCTATGAAATCAAGGCATTTCATCCTCATAAGATAGCATAGGATGAAAATATTAAAAAGTTCAATAAATATTTAGCTAGGCTTATAGGTGGCTAATTACCAACAAGAAAGGTACAACCTGCTTATCTGAGTTTTTCAGATCAGGATCATGGAGCTCAGTCACTCTGCCTCCTAGAAAAGGCTTCTCCCTGACATAGTCAGAGGTAAAAAAAACCAAGGTGATAGAAATGCTAGTTTGAACTAGTGCAGTCTACCATACACTTCTATGGCTCAAATCTGATTCTTTTATGTGTGGCAAGGTGACCACTATGATTTAATGCTACTAACCAGAATCAGAAGTCAGTAACCTTAGCTCTCTAGGAAGATTTTACCTCTCAAAGCACTCTCTCTAAAATACAGCAAGCATTTCTCAAACAATTTTGCCTCAGTGAAAATGGGCCTGTAATCAAATCATTATTGATCACTAATGAATCAAATAAACATTAAAACTAATCTTTGCTTCATTTGGCTAAAAATATAATTCCAAAGCAATTTAATTTAATTAAGTGTAATTATATTTTTAACACGAAAAATGTTTCATTTCAAATAAACAGTGGCTATTTCATGGATATCTACTATAGAAATTAGAAAAATTAGGAATTGATTAGATATTTAAGTGATCTTATTAAAATAACTGTTTAAAGACTTAGCTTATTGACCAAGATACAAGATATCATTCTTGTCTACAGTCTGGTAGAACCCTATTATCTCTCTAGAGCAGGTGTCAGCAAACTTTTTCTATAAAGGGCTAGATAGTAAATATTTCAGGTTTGCGGACCATACAATCTGTGTCTCAACTCAATTATGCCATTGTAATGCAAAAGCAGGCACAGACAATATGTAAACAAATAAGCATGGCTGTGTTCCAATAAAACTATTTACAGACACTGAAATTAGAATTTCATATAATTTTCACATGACAGAAAATATTCTTCTTTTGATTTTTCAACCATTTAAAATGTAAAAATCATTCTTAGATAATAAGCCATACCAAAACAGGGGGCAGGCAGGTATTGGTCTGCGAGCCATAGTTTGCAGCCCTGGCTCTAGTTCACAGAATGACAGCGATATCATAGTGTTCTGGTTTGCTAATGCTACCATTATGCAAAATACCAGAAATGGATTGACTTTTATAAAGGGCGTTTATTTGGCTACAAATTTACAGTTCCATGGCCATAAAAATGTCCAAACTAAGACATCAACAAAAGGATACCTTCACTGAAGAACGGCCGATGGCATCCAGAACTCCTCTGTCAGCTGGGAAGGCACCTGGCTGGCATCTGCTGGTCTTTTGCTCCTGGGTTGTGTTTCAAAGTGGCTCTCCAAAATGTCTGTCTCAGCTGCTCTACATGCTTGCTTGTTCTCCCAAGACGTTTCTCTCCAACCATCTGGGGTCCTCTCTTAGCTTCTCTGGAGCAAACTCTGGGCTAGCATCTCCAAATGTCTCCCAGCATCTCAAAGCATCAGCAAGTGTCTGGGAGCATCCAGATCTCTCTTTTTAAAGGACTCCAGTAAACTAATCAAGACCCACCCTGAATGGGCGGGGCCAAATCTCCATGGAAACAGTCAATCAAGAGGTCACACCCTAATCCAAAAGATTAATCTGCCCCCACAAGATTGGCTTTTTCTGGGGGACATAACATACACAAACTGGCACACATAGCCTTTCTATTGAGAGAGAGAGTCTATGTTCACTGGGGACATGACTTAATCCCCAGGGCCACCAAAATCACAAGCCAATCTAACAAGATGCTGGAGTTTCACTTTATAGTCTCTCCCCTCTCTTTCACCCAAACGTATCTTTAACCACAGTTGAAAAATGGTATAAAGAGATCCGAGAATGTAAAACCTGTCCAAAGTCCTATGAAATGCATTCTAAAGGACAAGAGTTGAATAGCTCCATCATTATTTGTATATTTTTCTCATTCATTCATTCACTCACATAAAATTTTACACAGTGCCTACTATACACACAGTGGCTCGAGAAGTGCTAGGGATCAGAGATGAATAAGACGCAGTCCTTGCCCTCAAGGAGCTTGTGGTCTAGCAGGGGAGATGAACCAATAAACTCAGGATTCTTTGTCAGTGTGATACGTGCTAAGATGAAGGCATCCACAGGCCACCCCAGGAGGACCCACACCAGCGGCCCAACCCAGCCTGGGCCACGAAGGCTTCTCCAATGTGACAGCTAAGCTGAGTCTCAAAGAACCCGCAGGCGTTTGCCAGGTAAACAGTGATCTAGGGCAACATAGGCAGAGGCTATTGGGAGAAGCCCACACTCTTTCCTAAATTCATGCTTTCCTATAAATTTACTTTAATTAGATTGTGGGATCTCCCCCACCTCTCTGGAATTCATGTCTGGGGATGCTGATGGTGAATTAAGTGAGGGGACTATTCTACTTGCTTGGAAAGCTCTGTGTTTAAAACCTGCAGCACTTCCAGTAGAAGTAAATACTCAGTCATCCAAAAGAACTCACTGGTTGGAAGCTTTTTTTAATAACCTTTTAGAATTCATCTGTTATTTCTGATTATACCCACATGGCATCATGCTAGACAATTCCTCTTTCTTTGCAGTGCTTTACACCTTTTAAATGTTCGTAGACTGTTATGGTGACTCCCCTGAGTCGCTTCTAAGCAAAGCTAGACATTCTTTGTTACTTTAATCTTTCCCTGTAAATTAATTCCATTGTTCCCTTAATAATTTGCATTATTTGTTTTCTCTTAACTGGATTATTCCTTTAATTTTCTGAACCTTTCCCTCAGTGAGAGGTCCATTCCCAGGACACTCGAATGTCAATAGCAAAAACAGAGAATGAATACGTTTATTTTCATGGCTGTTTTTGGCATAAATCGAGTTTGCTTTGACTGGTATTTTCTCAATATTCTCTTTTCCAAATTGAATTTCTGAAAACTATCTGGCACTGGTTATCTTTTTTTCCTCCTTAAATAAAATTTGAGTTTAGGATTTCTGCTTTTGTTTTTCAAATTCTAAGTCATTCCAAAGGTTATGCTCATGTTTTTCTTCTCTATTGGTCTCTGTCCTTTTCTATTTGGTAAATACAAATTATTTTCTGGTCTTCTGAACACTGCTGAAATTGATTTGGCTTTTTCTTAATTTAATGAAAGCGTTAGCTTAAATGTGATGCCAAATCAATTTAAAAAATTCCGTCCATTGGTTCCAGGACTAATGGTAGGTGGTTAGCTACAACCTTTGAAAAATGTGAAAAATGCACAAAAATAATATTTTCTCTCAGATTTTCTTTTCCTCCAAGACTGTTAAGGCTCTTCATAAACTAATTTGAGATAAATGTTAGGAATGGAGGATAAGCCATGTTCTATTGTGTTTAGAACCTGAGGCTGAGAATCTTGGTCTTCATCACATACAGTTCATTACTAATACTACTTCTGATCACTGTACAAGGAGTAAGAGTCCTCAGCACTGATTAAGGGAACGGGAAGTGATTCAACAGCCAATCCAGGATCAAGGCCCATTCCCAGGCCAGAACTGGTCTCATAGCTTCCTCCCTATCTGACAAACAGTAAAATTATACACGTTTTGTTACTTCCATTGGACTCCAGTGGGGATAACAGTGTAATATCATAACTCTACATTAGTAATAACAGTGTAATGAGGCAATTGCTGCAGGTTCAGTAAACCTCTACCAAGGGCAGCTAAAGGAAACGGTATCCATATCCACTGCCCTCTCCCCCACCCTGCAAATGAGATTATTTACAAAAATAATTACAAATGATGTGTAACAGAAAAATCACAAGCAGTTCTCATAAAGCATTTGGAGAAGGCAGGGGTTGAAAATATTGAGTTTTTTAAATTTCACAGAAATTACAGAGCTGAGCCCATTTAGTTAGTGTTTAAGGGTATTTGAGATTTTAGTTGGGCTGAGTGGAAAGGATATGCATGGTCTTTAAGGTAAAAATCCCAGATTTTTTCATTATTATTTGCGCAACCTGGTAAAAGTCAGATGATGGATAATAGAAAACTGGAAATTTTAGGCAAGAATTACCAATAAGCTAAAGAACTTCAAAAGAACTTCATTTTGGTCTACACTGAATATTTGATTTTTTTTTTTTTTTTTTTTTTAAGTAGAAAGGCAACCAAATGGACTCATCATGATGAATTACCTTAAGAATCTGTCTCCAGGTAGCTGAAAGAATTGACCTACCATATAAGGTTAATTGTATTCTCTCATTAAATATTGGGCAAAGTCTACCAAATGCAACTTTAGTTACAGTTTCATCTATGCAGAACAAATCTTTCTAATAATAGTCAATTAATAGGTTCAGACACTTCTTATGCCCACCATCACAAAAGAAAATGAATGTCATCGTCTTTGAGCTTTAGCAAGAAACTCAACCCTGGGTGACTGCTCAAAGATATTAATCTGTAAAATACATGACAGGTCAAATTCATAGTCTTTATCCAACCCTCTCAATACGACCTCTTGGAGCCACTCCAGGGTAACATAATTACGTTAAGAACTGAAGAATACAATGGATTTCTCAGACAATTTACCTAATCCCATCCATTACAGGACAGATGAGGAAAAAGTCATCAGAACTATAATAAATGATAAATTAGAATCTTAAATTACCCAGCAAAATGAAAGTTTCACAGACACCAACATTCACTGTCATGTCAAATAATACGGTACTATTAGATGCTTACTCTAGCATCCAACAGCTGCACCAGGGGGCTTGCCCACCTGCAAACTCAGGATGTTGAAGCAAATGAGAGAACTTCAGGGGCAGGAGCTTCTGGGCCAGTCAAGGAAACTCTCCATCTTCCAGAAAACTCCACAGGAAGCAACATCCTCCCTAGCATCCTGCCACCTTTCAGCAACACACAGACGCTCCTAGAAACTGGTATTTTTATATAGCTATGCATACCATAACTATATAAACCCTGTCATTAGGAAGGGAATAAATTCACAACATGAATTTATAAATATGTCAGACCCTAAGGCAGGCACTGGAGATATCAAAACAAATAAGACCTAATCCCTGCACTGAAGAAGGTAAGTTCAGCAAAGGAGAAAACCAGGCAAAGAGATTGCAATAAAACTGTGACAGTTGTGTCAAAGGGCAGGTAGCCACTATGAGTGTACTGAGGGGACAGCTGAGGTCTGGGGAAGTTTCCTGAAGGAGGTGACAAGAGAAGTTGGCCAGTGAGGAACACAATAGCAGAGCCAGGAACAGGGAAGGGCAGCTGCCCAGGCAGCTCAGAATTGATAGGCCATAACAACAAGTGAAAAGCCGGAAGGCTTGGCTTGAGCTCCTTGCTCATGGCTGGAAAATACTGGGAAGTTACCACTTCTCTCTGCGTCTCACTTTTCTCTTCTGCAAAATGAGGATAATAAAAACAAGATGTACTGGAGGATGAAATTGAGGCAATACATGTAGAAATGCTTTGTAAACTGTAAAGTCTTAAAAAAATGTTACAGCTCTTACTGGGTCTGATCTTCCCCCACCCCCACCCCCGAACTTGCCCTATTTCACCACAAAGTAAGAACAAGGAAATCCAGAAACAACATGAAAAAAACTGATCTGAAAGAATAGCAACAGATTATTAACCCTGATGGGGATTACTTTTGGATACATGATACTGGTGTTCCTTTCGTTCAGGAAATAGTATCTGAAAACAGGGATTGAGCCCTGATCCCTGCCTTTCCTCATGGGACATAATAAAGAGTGCTTGCCACAGGACTGAACCAATCATGTAACAAATGTGAAGGGTACCCTGCACTTTTTACAAGCTGACGAGAACCCACTTACTTCCACAGTTCACCCCAAACTCCAGCACTGGTTAAGCCTTCATAGGAGTATTTTGTAATTCTGGTCTTAATATTAAAAGAAAACTGAGAAGGAAGGAAGGAAGGGAGGGAGGGAGGGAGGAAGGAGGAAAGAAAGAAAGAAGGAAAGAAAGAAAATGAATAGGGAAAATAAAAGGAATTGGTTTTTCAGCCTGAGAGAGAAAAACTTAAAAGAAGGGCTCACCCTGTCTGTCTATCATGGAAACTGCATGTTTAAGCGGTTTCAGTTTTCGGCCACCACACGGAGCTTAATATGCACTATTTATCCACACGAGCCTTGGCTTGTACTGGTTACTTGGCACTGAATGTCCTTCCATTCCCTGTCAAAATCCTACTCATCCTTCAAGTTCAAGTCTGTTGTCATCTCCTCCGTGGTGTGCTCCCGCCGCTCATTGCTTCTTTTCTGGGGTTCCCAGCCCCGCCCCTCCTCCCGCCTGCACTTGGTAGCTGCAGTAAGCATTTGATGAATAATGGATTATTGGAGGGTAAGAAACATGTCTTCTCCTCACACCATGTGATGTGGGTGGTGGGAGAAGGAGCCAGCCCTCCCAGAGGAGGGGGAAGAGAGCGCAGTCACTGGGAAAGCCACGGTAACACGGTAGGAATGGCTGAACACTTCTTGATCAACAGCTGTATTTTTCTTCCCGCGGTGCCACCTGCGAGTATTCATCACAAATTCCCAGGAATTCCTAGGATGTCTCAAGAGTCTCAGGTTTTCTTAACTGGTGTGGCAAAAAAGTGAAAAATTAAGTGCCGCCTAATCTCAATTCACATAAATTTTTAAAATAATGAAATAACTGTGGCAGTTAGGAGAAACATGGTAAAGTAATGAAATCCAACAGACAATAGCGAGATTCTCTACTTTGAGAGTTACAGCTATTTTGCATTTCTTAAATTGAGAATGTTACATGATGTAAGATTATAGTCTTTAATTTTTACTTTAATGCAATTTGTATAATGTGATTAGAAAATTCACTTGAGTTACTAATTATTTTAAATTAAATTTGTTCCAAGTTCTGTAAGAACATTCTTTATGCTCTGGCAAATATTTTTATGTCAGTCTTCTCTAATTTCCAGCTTTCGATAGGGACTCCTTAGGTATATTAATTTGATGTTTTTTAACACATACAAGCAAAATACTATAATTAAAAGCAGAAGAAAAACTCCCCACATTTTTCATCTTTCCTCTTCTTTTCTTAACTCTGTTCATATTTCATAGTAAAAATGCAGAGGATCTAATGAAGGATATGAATTGGAGAAAGAGGATGCCTCTGATTTCCCTAGACTGAGCTTTGATGAACCTTCAATGTGACAGCTTTGTCACTTTCCCTGGAGGAACTCAGTCATAACTTACCCTCACTGGCCACACCCTTTGCTTTCAGCCAGTCAGCCCATTTTACTTTCTCGGAATCTTACCATCAACACTGCTCTGGAGACCTTCCTTTCTGAGCTATGGCTTCTCCAACACCAATGCTATTTTTTTAAAACTTGAATTTAAGTTTTCTACTTGAACTCAGCTCACCTTGTAATGTAATAAAAGAACATACATATATTAAATGAACTAAAATGAAAAATTAATACACATTCAAAATGGAATTCAAACAAGCCAATTTTAAACAATAATTAAAATAAGCTGCATTCCCTACTTTGGCAGATGGGTGGAGGACACATCATTTTCACTATCAGTTACTCTTGCAAACAGTCAATGCTATTTTGCTTCACTTCATGCCATCTCCCTTTCCCTGCCCCTCACCTACAAAAGTGGGTCTTTGGCAGTCATTTTATACAATATGACCCTAAAACAAGTTAGGCAACTGAACAAAATTGGGCCTATGCCCTTCTCTGGGAATCTGATTTAGGTCAAAAGAGAGTCGGTCCCTCTTTGTGTGGCTGAATCTTTAATATATAAACTCAGAAGGGATGATTGGCCATGTTTTCCACCATGTGGGCTCAAGGGCAGAGAGAGCAGTTCTACAGAGGGAAATGAAGAAGCGAACAGAGAGGGGATCTTGTGATCTTCCAATATGTTCTTCCCTCAGGCCCACCTGCCTTCTGAGGCCAGCGAGACAAACCTGGATCTCCCTTTTCAGCTTAGGTTTACTTGCCAATTTCTATCACTTATAAACTAAAGAGCTTTTACTAATAAATGCACATTCGTAAAAAGGAAGGTTCATTTTGGGAAATGTTCTAAAATCTTAAGCTAGATGACCAGCATAAACATAGGAAATAAAGAATAAAGCTCATTATGACTTAATCCATTGTGTGAAATCACCTGATACCCTAGAAAATTCCAGGCCGAGGAAATTTATTTTCAGAAAGTACTGAATGTTTGGGACTGAGCAGAAACTGAGACAGAAAAAATGCAGAAGAAAGTCAATATCTCAGGAGCAGACAATTTATTTCTTCCACCTGTTGCACAATTACTCCTACCTATCCTAACTACTGTTTCTCCTGTCAGTCAGTGGGTCCTTCTGATAACAAAGCAGATACAAACTGTGGAGATTGTCTCTGGGGTAGAAGTAGAGGAGAAAGACTAAGAGTGGGTGTCGAAGAAACTGTCTGCCAGTTTCACAAAAAAATACTGCCTGTAACGATACAATTGACATTAAATAGCAGACCAGCTAGAGAGAACAGGAAAGTCACTAAATGTACTAAAAGAAGTAGAAAACATGAGCAGACAGGAAGGTCCAGCTATTGCAATAACGACCAGACTACTCTGAAATGATAAACCATAGGTCAGCTTTTCTTAACTGACTATGGGCACACATGTTTAGGAGAAAAATGGGATTTAATTTAAAAATTTCCTTGTTTGTTAATCATGTTAAAATGAGTCATTTTTTAAGCTACCCAATACTTGAAAAAATAACTACAAGCTTCTTGTAAACGGGATCTTTTTGAATTCTCTCCTCTGTTTTTCATGGCAATGAGGCATAGAGTAGATGATGAGAAATTGTGGTATTAAAATTAGCTTACTGGGCAAGAAACCAGTTATAGCATATGGCAGTGTTGACCCTTAGAAAATGATGACTAGTGATTATAACTAATTAATCTCAATTGCCTTATTAGTGCTAACAAGATTTTTTTTAAATAAAATAATGTCAATGTATATATTTAGGTTTTCATCCATAATTTATTTATAAAAATTAATTCTCCTAACAGAAATGTAGGATAAAAACCTAACACTTGCCTAAAACAAATATGATACTTACAGAGAATGTCTTTTCCTTCTTTAGAAATGGCTATTTACTTATTCATGATTATTTTTAAAAAATACTTTCAAAAATCAGAAAACTTTGATGTGTATAAAAAAGAAAATTAAAATTACCTAATGTATATCACCAGGCCCAGTAACTGATAATATGTCTGAGAGTATCATCCCAAACACTTCTTTTCACAAGTCTATTAGTTTGAAGACCAGAAGCATCAACATTCCCTAGAAGCTTATGAGAAATGTAGAATCCCACATCTACTGAATCAGAATTTGCATTTTAATTAAAGTTGAGGACCACTATACTAGGTGCCTTTTAGTTTGTCATGCCAAAATGTTTAACCAGAATTTTTTATAACAGCTTTATTGAGATGTAATTCAAATCATACAAAATTCACCCTTTTAGAGTGCTGAATTTAAAGGTTTTTAGTATATTCACAAAGTTATGCAACTATCACTACCTAATTTTAGAACATTTTCATCAACCCTTCCAAAACCCCATACCCTTTCACAGTCACTCCCCCCACAGTCCCTGGCACCACTAAATCTACTTTTTGCCTCTAAGGATTTGCCTAATCTGGATATTTCATATAATGAAATCATACAATATGTGGTATTTTGTAACTGGCTTCTTTCACTTTACATAATGTTTTCAAGAGTCAACCATTTGTATCATGTATCAGAGCTTCATTATTTTTAATGGTTGAATAATATTCCTCTTGTGGATATATGACATTTTGTTTATCCATTTATTGTTCATGGACAGTTGAGTTGTTTCCGTTTTCTGGCTATTGTGAATAATGCTGTCATTAACATTAAGGTACAAGTGTTTTGTGTAGCCATATATTTTAATTTCTGTTAGGCATATACTTAGGAGTGGAATTGCTGAGTCATATAGTAACTTTGTTTAGGTGATTGAGGAATTGCCAGATGGTTTCCCAAAACAGCTGCATCATTTTACATTCCCACCAGCAGTGTATCAGGCTTCCAATTTCTCCACATCCTTGACACTTATTATCTGACTTTTTGATTACTGTCATCCTAGTAGTTGTGAAATGGTATCTCATTATGGTCTTAATTTGCATTTTACTGATAACTAATGATGTCAAGTATCTTTTCATGTGCTTATTGACCATTTATATTTCTTCCTTGGAGAAATCTCTATGGAGATCCTTTGCCCGTTTTTAAATTGGATTGTCTTTTTATTGTTGAGTTGTATATATTCTGGATACTAGATCTTACCAAATATGTGATTTGCAAATATTTTCTCCTAATCTGGGATTTATCTTTTCACTTTCTTGTTGATGTCCTTCGAGGCACAAAAGGTTTTAATTTTAACTCTGATGATGTTCAATTTATCTCTTTTTCTTTTGTTGTTTGTGCTTTTGGTGTCATATCAAAGAAACCATTACCTAGCCCAAGATAAGGAAGATTTATTCCTCTATTTTCTTCTAAGAGTTTTATAAAAGTTTTATCTCTAACATTTAGGTCTACAAACCATTTTAAGTTAATTTCTGTATATGATGTGAGGTAGGGGTCCGACTTCACTCTTTTAAATGTGGATATCCATTTGTTCCAGTACCATTTGTTGAAAAGACTATTATTTTACCCCTTGAATGGTCTTGGCATCCTTGTCAAAAATCAGTTGACCATAGATGTATGAGTAAATTTCTGTACTCTCAATTTAATTCTCTTTATCTATATGTCTTGCTTTGTAGTAAGTTTTAAAATTAGGAAGTGTGAGTCCTCCAACTCAGTTCTTCTTTTTCAAGATTATTTTGGCTATTCTGGGTCCTTTGCATTTCCATAGGAATTTTTAGGAGTAGCTTCTCAATTTCTGCAAAGAAGCCAAATGAGATTGTGAAGGGGTTGCACTGAATCTGTAGATCAATTTGGGGAGTATTGCCATCTTAATATTATATTTTCCAATCCATCTGTTTAGTCCTTTAATTTCTTTCAACAATGTTTTGTAGTTTTCAGTGTATGTCTTGTACTTCTTTTGTTAAATTAACTCCTAAGTATTTTATGCTTTCTGACGCTATTGTAAATGGAATTGTTACTTCTATTTCATTTCTATACCATTTATTGTTAGTATGAATAAATATAATTGTGTTTTAGATATTGACCTTATATCCTGTAACCTTGCTGAACTTCTTCAGTAGCACTAATAGTGTGTGTGTGTGTGTGTGTGTGCGCATTCCTTGCGATTTTCTATATATAGAAGACCATTTCATGTGCAAGTAGAGATAGTTTTACCTCTTTCTGAATGGATGCCTTTTATATCTTTTCCTTACCTAATTACCTGGCTAGAACCTCCAGTACAATGTTGAACAGCAGTGGAAAGAGTGGACATCCTTGTCTTGTTCCTGATCTCAGGTGGAAAACATTTCAGTCTTTCACTATTAAGTATGATATTAGCTGTAGAGCTTTCATAGATATCCTTTATCAGGTTAGGAAAATTTCTTCCATTCCTATTTTATTGCATTTTTTTTTAATCAAAAAGAGTGTTGTATTTTTAAAATGCTTCTCCTGCATCCATTGAAATGACATATGATTTTGCCCTTTATTTAATTAACATGGTATATTACATTGAAAAGTCAAAAGAGATTTTCTTAATTGCCTTTAACCAACAGTCTTCCCCCCTTGCTGTGGGGCTCTGGTGTGTGAAGGGGCAGTTTCAATGCTCTGGCAGTATAAAATTATGTCCTAGCCTTTATTTCCTACTTGTGCAAAGCCTTATGGTAAACCAGAGGTGAGAAATTAGGACCTTCTCAAATCTTTCTAAGGTATGCCCATAGCCCTGCACATGAGCATGGTCTTCTATATCCCCAGGAATATGTGGGAGCTTTTCAAAATCCCTTATGGACATCTTGCTCCTCATATCTTCCTTTTAAGTTTTCGGCCAGGCTCTTGTTTGCCCCAGTGGTATCACAGCCTCAGGCAGCTATGATATTAAACAATTGCCAATAATTGTTTTAATAAAAATTCCCTGTAGACAGTGTTTTCTTGTTGAGTGAGCCCCAAGTCAGGATATATAATAACAATACTCTAAGAATAGGGCTTTTCCAGGGAACTGTGAGACAGGTCAAATAATGAAAATGCTCTGTGGATAAGACTTTTTGAGTGGTTTCAAACCTGTTCTGCCCAGACTAGGCTGATGATTTTCACTGGTAACCATGTGTATGAGGTGTTAATTTTCAAGACTAACGTGGAGCTAAGATGGGAATAAGACAAGTAAAAATGTCACAAAGCTCACTGTTCTTACCAAGATTTAGCAGTTTGTCTTGAATAAACACTTCTCAGATATTTGCAATCCTTTGGTTGATTTCAAGAGTTCTGAAAAAGTTGATTCCAACAGTGTTTTGTTTGTTTTATTTTGTTTTGTTTTGCTTTGTTTTGTTTTGCCTGTGTTCTCATTGCTTTTATGGAGGAGTGGATTTTTGGAGTTCACACTCTGCCATTCTGAAAGTGTTTCCTCCTTTCAGACTTATAAAAATAAGTATTTAAATACTTCTATTCTAAAAGGATAAAATATGACATTTGATACATTCATCTTCTGTTTAGAACCACTTATAATCCTTGGTGTTATAATGTAGTAGAAAGTGGAGTTATCTAAGTTCATTTTAGTGTTAAAGTAGAAGCCACTCTCTCAAATGAATGAATATATGAGTGAATGAATGAACTGGTATGTAAATGGATGAATTAATGAGTAAGTGATTGCATACATGAATGCCACCAGGAAAGGCAGGCTGGATTTACAGAGAGGCAATCATTATCTTGATGATTTTCCCCTGGTGTCAAGTCTGGCCTTCAGCTTTACAGTCTCAGCTTAAAGCCAGTCTGTCAGCACATAAAGTAGGGCCACATATCTGAGACAGACTATCATTAGCCCACCTCATAGTGACCAGTATGCCAACTTATAAGAACTATAAATGCCATGAGAACCTCAATAATTATATCAGCAGGTCTAATGCATTTTCTCCCTGAAGGTAGATCTACATGAAAGACAAATGCTTTTAAGAAGTTTGCCAGGTAAGCATAGAATCAGTGCTATGAGCATTATTATAAAATGTAAATGTTTAATGACATTGGACTACTGCGGCCTGATAATCTATTAAGATCTTAACTTCTGCCTTGTTCCTGTTGCTTTAGGAGACTGGGAATAATAAAAAGATAACCGTACCATGTGACATCCAAGGTTGTTTTTACCTGGAGGAGGTGGCAGGAGAGGAAGTAGAGGAGAGGGAGGTAATAATTACCTTCTTTGTGCTTTTTTCAATGCCTTTGTTTGGAAGGTTGAGCCCAGCAGGTATTAAGCTGGCATTGAACCAACTCTGAAGAAGAGGAAGGCTGATGCCTAAACAAGAAAAGGAAGTGACTTGACCTGGGGAGTACATGGTTTCCCTGCAATTGAGAAGACTGAGAAGGGGTCGGGGTTTGGGAGAGCGGTTTCACGAGGGTCAGAGGCCTACAGTCCCACCCTTGGGAAGATGGACACTCAGTACCCATCTGCTCAGAAGCCCCAGGTTTTCAAGTGGACCATTCCAGTTATGAGAATGAAGTCATGGCAGACTGAAAACTAAAGGCGCACTGTCTCTTGTCTAGGGAACCTTTAACACTCCTCACCCCAAAACATGACTACAATTTAATTTCCCAACTGCCCCTTTCTCTTCTGGTACAAAGACTCCCTTTCCCTTGCCAAGGTCCCCTCCTTGCTGATTTCCCCTTTACCATATGCCCTTTCTCAGCACCCCCTTTTTTGATATATTCATTGTTTTTAGTCTCTCTTTGGCTTCATTCAAGCCCCTCAAATTGACTTTCCAAATAGCTGCTCTGACCCACATCCTGGAAGGCATCTCAGTTTTGCTGCCACTCTTGCCTCCACCATCTTGTTTTATATTTATTGTGTCTGCATCAAACAGGTTACTGTAGCATCTTGTGTCTAAATAACTGTCTAAAAAGACTCCAGAGCCTTCTCTTTTTCCCTTTGTCCTCTGTCTAGTCTTCTCCTTTGTATTAATAAATATTTTATTCATTTTCCCTCATTTTCTGGAATGAGTTAAATGTTCTGACATGCTCTTTCATTAGCTCTTCCACATCACCTACCCTCAGCACTCCCAGTGGTTGGTTTCAGTTATTTTCCTGTGTCACCATTACTGTCCTCTACTTAACTTCTGTTTATTCTCCCCAACCACTATGCTTCACAATTATTTAAGATGTCTCTCATTTCTATTTCTTCCAATCATACCAGGTTGCAGGTGGAAAAAGCAAATGCAAGTGAATAATACTGCACCTGTATGTTAAGCTGCCAAGATTCATAAGATGTTCTCTTTAGAGCTGAAAGAAGGCCACTGCCTTCAGACAACTGATGACATGCTTTCAAATAACTCCGTAAGGCATACAAGAAGTGAGCTCTATTGACCTTCAAGATTCAAAAGCAACCTTTAATGAGGGTCCATGAGAACTTCTCTACTTCTCCTGACAATAAGACAAAAAAATAAATAAATAAAAACAAAAACAAAAAAACTCCACTGCTTTCTTGCTTATTTCTAGCTGTTTTTCTTTCCTTTCTTCCTTCCTTTCTTCCTTCCTTCTTTCATTTCTTCTTCATTCCTTTCTTCCTCTTTCTCTCTTTCTGTCCTCCCTCCTCCCCACCCCAGAACAATCAGTTCCTGCTGTCTTACTTCCAGACTTTAAACAGTGTTTTAATTTCTTAGGCTGCTCAAGCAAATACCAATGCAATGGTTAGGCTTAAACAATGGGTATTTATTAGCTTACGGTTTGATGCTAAAAGAAAGTCTGAAGTCTGCTTTCTCCCCAAAGAGTCCTTAGCTTGTCACATGGCAAGGCACATGGCACCGTCTCCTGGCCTCTCCTTCTCTTATGGGTTCAGCTTCTTGCTTCCTATGGTTTTCTCTCTCTTTGTCTGAATTTCATTCTCTTATAAAGGACTCCAGTAATAGGATTAAGACCCATCCTGATTGAGGTGAGTTCAACAGCTTCATCAAAAGGTCCTACTTACAATGGGTTCACCCATAGGAATGGAATAGCCTTTAGAGCATGTTTTTCTGGGGTACACACAGTTCCAAACCATCACAAATACCATCACGCAGCATGTCAAGAAGAGAAGCAAACTCAGAACAAGGTTCAGGCATACTGAGAGCAGCATTATTCCATCTAGAAATCAAATTAATTAAAATGTTGCTCTTCAGGCAACATATATTAAACTACTCCCAAATATGATCCTCATAAAACTCTCCTGAGGTCTAATTTTTACTATCAATATGAGGAGGCCATATGGCAAGGTGTTGAGTCTGGCCTGTGCACAAAAAGAGAAATATTATATGCTACCACTAATGTGAACACTGCTGGAGGAGAATGCAGGGGGTTTGGGCTTCCCCACCTTGATGGTTACTGATGTGCTCACAGATTTTGGGGACTGATGGTTTCATGGGCTGAGCCCTCCATCACGGGACTTGCCCTTGGGAAGACTGTTAGTGCAAAGGAGAGGCTAGGCCTGCTTATAATTGTGCCTAAGTGTCTCTCCTCCTGAATGCCTCTTTGTTGCTCAGATGTGGCCGTCTCTCTCTAGCTAAGCCAACTTGAAAGGTGAAATCACTGCCCCCCCCCCAATGTGGGATCTGACACCCAGGGGTGTAAATACCCCTGGCAACAAGGAATATGACCCCCAGGGAGGAATCCAGACCTAGCATCATGGGATGGAGAACATCTTCTTGACCAAAAGGGGGATGTGAAATGAAATGAAATAAGTTGCAGTGGCTGAGAGATTCCAAAAGGAGCCGAGAGGTCACTCTGGTGGGCACTCTTACGCACAATATAGACAACCCTTTTTAGGTTTTAATGACTTGAAATAGCTAGCAGTAAATACCTGAAACTAACAAATTACAACCCAGAACTCTTGAATCGTGAAGACAATTGTATAACAATGTAGCTTATGAGGGGTGAGAATGTGATTGGGAAAGAATGTGATCACACTCCCCTTTGACCTGTGTATGGATGGATGAGTAGAAAAACGGGGGCAAAAAAGAAAAAAAAAAAGCACCCAGTGTTCTTTTTTACTTTAATTGTTCTTTTTCACTTTAATTTTTATTCTTATTACTTTTGTGTGTGTGGTAATGAAAATGTTCAAAAATTAATTTTGGTGAAGAATGCAAAACTATATAATGGTACTGTGAACAATGACTGACTGATTATATGCTTTGTATGACTGCATGGTATGTGAATATACCTCAATAAAATTGAATTATTAAAAAAAAAAACAAATATACATATATTGAGGGAAAAAAAAGAGTCTGGCCTATGAAGGTAGACTACCTGGGCTTGAAGTCACCTTCCAGCACTTCTCATGCCTCCACTTTTTTACCTGTGAAATGTGGCAAAGAGTATACTTACTTATAAGACTACCGTGAATAGTAAATATTGCATAAAAACACCATATAATCGTGCCTGGCATCTAGTAAATATACAACAGGTATTTTGATTATTATTTTGCTGATACGAAAAGTGGGCCATAAGCTTAAATTACCTGCTGGCGATCATACAGCAGATAAGGGCCAGAGACCTGAATAATCAGGAACATCTGGCTCCAAAGCCCACCATGCCCTTTGCTCACCATCTCAGCACAATAGAATCATTAATGAATCTGACTGTTTGGTTTTTCAGAATTCTTTGTGGAAATGGGACATAGGATAGATAAACTTTGGCCAGAAATAGAGTATAAAGGGACAACGGTCTGTAAAGATCTAGGCTAGGGTTCCTGAAACTTAGTTGCACAAGTTCAAAGTTCATGAGGCTGAGGCCACACCCAAGAGCAATTAAATCCAGCATATCTAGGGGTGGGACCCAGGCATCAGTAGTTTTCAAAGTTCCCCAGGTGATTCCAAAATATACCAAGCCTGAGAACATCAGACTAGAGGTTCTCAAACGTCAGTGTGCATCATAATCACCTGGAGGGCTTGTTAAACACAAATTGCTACACCCCACCCCTAGAGTTTCTGATTCAGTAGGGGTGGGGCCTGAGGATCTGCATTTCTAACAAAGATCCCTGGTGATGCTGACACTGCTGGTCCAGAGAACACACTTTGAAAGCCACTGCCCTAGAAAATCAAGAGTTCCCTCTGCATCCATTTGCCTGGATAGGTCTGAGGAGCCAAAATGTATTGGAGGGTGGTATATGGTGAGGTAAGGGAGAGCCAGGAGTACGAGAATGGAGTCTAGGAACACAGAGTTGGAGCCAGGAACAAAAAAACACCTGCCCACAGCACAATTTTTTTTCCTAAGACTAATTCACATGATGAACAAGGGTTCTCATTTCTATGCTAATCTTTGGCAGTTTTAATCAAATTAGTGTTTCTCATCACACCAGTACATCTGTTCCAACAGATGAGGTAATATTTCACTCAAGACTAAGCTTTCAATGAAAGAGACTGGAGTTTTTTTAAGTTAACATCAATGTACCATTATCCATTTACAGAAATGTTTTATAGTATATGGATGGGCAGAGATTCAACAGGCAAATGAGGAAACAGGAATCATGATCTTAATTTTTCATTAGATTTTAAGTTCCATGAGAGCAGAGACCTGTTTTATTAACTTCTTTATATCCAGAACAAGCAGAGTGTCTGGTTCATTGTAAACATTCAATAACCATGTGTGGGAGGAAGGGAGGAAGGGAGGGACAGAGGGAGGGAAAGTCGGACAGAGGCACAGATGAAGGGAGGGAGGGAGAAATCAGAGCAGAAAGCAAGACCAAAAACAATACATAGGGCAAAGAGGATTCTTTATATAGATAAAGGGTATAGTCCACAATGAAGTCATAACAGGCATGGATCTTTATGTATTCAACAACATAGCATGGAAATAAGGAAAATAACTTTTAAACACATGAGAAATGTTAGGAGCACAGTGGTAGTAGGAGACCCTTTAGAGTCACTCTGTTGAAGGTCTGCTTTTATACACAATACTCTGTTGTTCTGCAAATCTTGGTCAGATTTTACATATAAAGGAATAGCACCTACTGTAATTTATAGTCATAAGTGAATGTCAGGTCTTAATCTTGTCACCATGCTTTATGCTTTTTATTTTGTATGGTACTTTGCTCTTTCCTTTGCAGTCTATCTTTTGCAACATGAACTATATTTTATTTTCTACACTTTATTTTTAAGCAGCTTTATTGAAGTGTAATATTTATGCCTTAAAATTCATCCATCATACATGCCCATTTGCAATCTCTATGCTGGTTAGAAGGTGTAATTCTCTTTCTCTTTCTATTTAAAAGTATGGTCTCAGCTTTAAAAAAACAGATATGCACCTATGACACTAATTATCAGCAGTAGAGTGAAACAGTTCTTATTAACTCCCTCTCATGAGTTTAAAAAATAATATCCTTATTATTTTTTATCCCTAACCCTCCTCATACTTGCTATTTTTAAAAATAATTCAGGATTTTATACCAAGTTTATAAATATTAATTAGTATTTATCTTTTCTCTTAAGAATTATTTATTACAATTACATTCTACCCAGTAAACAAATTTTCAACATTTATTAAGACTTCAGTCTACACAATTGATTTCAATGCTCACAATGATTCATTTAAAACCATGAATTCCCCTTTCTTGCTGTTCGGTTTTATTTCTTTATTGGCTAGAGAATGTCAGCAAACAATTTTCTTTAGAACTGTACATAAATGACATATTTTCTAAGTCCTTCCAAATCTGAGAATGTTTTTCTGATTGCTTCAGACAGATGTGGTTTAGAATTTGTCCGTCACAAACACTTTTTAAAATCTTTTGATTCATGGTCATCCTCTTACAGAGAGATCTAAAGCTAATTGATTTTTCTTCCTTGCAGGAAACCTTTTTCCCCCACTACTGGATGCTTGCCAGAATTTTTTGTTACTCTTGAAATTCTAAAATATCACACAGATATGTTTAGATTATAGTTATCTTCATTAATTTTTTCCTGAAACACAGTGAGCCCATTTAATCTGCAGACTCAGGTTTTTCTTGAGGCCTGGAAAGTTTTCTTCTATTTATATCTGTAAGTACTTCTTATGTTCTACTTGTTCTTGAATCATCTTCAGAAACACCAATTACCATGTCCCGGATTACTGTTTCCCATTCTCTATATCTAACATCTCTTAATTTTTCATCTCTTAAGTACACATTCACGCACACATGCTGAACTTATCTCTCTCTCTACAATTATATGATTTTAAATAATAGTTAATATTTATTAAGGGCTCACCATGTGCCAGGCACATGGATTATATCATTTCTTCTTCACAAAATAACTCTACAACATAGGTTCTGTTATACCCCATTTTTGCAGTTGAAAATTTTGAGGCATAGAGACGATCCAACCACGTGCTCAAGGTCACAGAGCTGGTAAGTGGTGGAGTCCTGACAGAAAGACAAGCAGTCTGACTTCCGATCCTGCGCTTTTAACCACTGTGCTTACTAACAAGAATATGATATATCATATACTAAAATTGATAATGCTTTATAATATGTATAAATAGACCATATATTTTTCCCATGGGCAGAATTCAATGTTTCTGCTTTGGCCAGAGAATTTTCATATAACTAACTCAATAAATACTCAAACCTGGTGTTTCCCATCATGATAAGCACAAGATTTGGTAAAACCTGGGACAGCACAGGGACTGAGGGCCCCAGATTGTGGCTCTAGCCATGTCCACAGCTTCCTCTACATACAGAGCGAAGCAGGGGCTGGGCTCAGAAGCCCTATATCCCCCATCTCTCTTTACCCTCAAGGTCCAATTGGATCTATGCATTTACCTGAAACTCTGTGACTTCTTTCAAAGAGTTTGGTGACTTTCTGCTTTGTTAGGACTCACCCTAGAGGCATTAACTGATGCACCCACAGGAAAGTCCATTAGCCAGTGCCTTATACCACCTCCCCCCTCAGATGCCCTGGGCTGTGGGCAGGAACAAATAAACTAGTTGACTGTTCTAAGATTTAAAAAAAAAAAAAAAAAAAAAAAAAAAGCAGCACTTTGTTGTCTCAGAGATGTTATTTCTCTCTGATTCATCATTATCCTTAAAAGACACCTTTACTAATCTTTTGGAATAAAGGAGGGGCCCCATTTTCACATGCAAGAAAGCACCAAATATAGACAGGCAAACTTACAAGGGTTACTGCCTGTCATTGGCTGTCAGTTTGATCTGGTTCAGACTGTCTGCATTCAGGAAGCCCCAGAAGTATGGACTGCTCCCCAAATTATCTCTAATTCCCTGGGAAACCAATTTGGAAATGTGACTCTGTCCTGGAGTGACAGCAGGGACCTGCCAATCAATCTAGGTTTTCAAGCTTGAACTGGAAGTGGACCTGGTTGGACTCAAGTTGGCAGGAAACAGCAAGGTGTGTATCTCTTGGCCATCTGGCACTATTTCTTTCAGAACCTCTGTGCTAAGATTATAAAACAAAAGTCGGCATTCTCACCTTATATGATTGGTTCCTGGTTTCAGAATTTAAGAGCAATACATTGGATGATATGTTAGTATGTTAGGAGACTTAAAAATAGATTGAACCCAAAGTGTAAAAGAAAAGAGTAATAAGCTGGACTCACTGAAATACTCCATAAAGAAAAATCAAAAAGCAAATCACAGACTAGGAGGAAAATATTCAATATACACACACACCCACACACACATACATATATCATATATATTTAAATTCAAAGGACTGGTATCCAGAATATATGAAGAATTCTTACAACAAACTCTTACAAAAGATTTGAAAAGACACTTCACATAAGAAGATACACTAGTGGCCAATAAACACATGAAAAAAGGTTCAACACCATCACTAGTCATCAGGGAAATGCAAATCAAAGCAAATGAGTTTTTCCACTCATTCTAATTCCACTTTGGATTAGAATGGCTATAATCCAAAGGACAGACAATTCCAAATGTGGGTGAAGATGTGTAGAAACTGGAACTCTCATATACTGCTGGTAAGAATGTAAAATGTTCAACCACTTTGGAAAACAAATACGCACATACCATATGTCCAAGAAATTCTATTCCAGAGTATTTATCCAAGAAAAATTAAAACATATGTCGAAACATACTTATGTTGTAAATGAATGCTCATAACAGCTTTATGCATAATAGCTAAAAAGTTAAGATAGCTAACAGCTAAAACAGCATAAATTCTCATTAACAGGAGAATAAGTGTGGTACATCCAATGTAATGGAACACTATTCAGCAATGAAAAGAAACATACCGATACACATAACTTGGATGAATCTGATAAAAATATACTCTGTAAAAGAAGCATAAGACTATACACTGCATATTTCATTTCCCTGAAATTCTAGAAAAGGCAAAACTGATCTAAAAAGACAGAAAGTAGATTAGTGATTGCCTGGGGTTAAGGGTGAGGGGATTGAGTGCAAATGAGTGGCAATGAAGTTTTAGGGGTGAAAGAAACAGTCTATGTCTTGATTGTGATGGTGTTCACTCATGTGTATACTTGAAATGGATGCATTTTATTGTATGTACCCTATGCCTCGATAAGGCTGATTGATAAACAAAAGAATGGGCTGAAAGGAAATTTCATTTGGGGAAGTTCATAATTTCAGAGCAGTGCTGAATCCTTTCGTAACGTGGAATTTTTACAAGAATCGAAGAGGCTACCAGCAAGTAACTCTGTGTTTCTAAATAAAGAGCAAATAAAAGTTATCTGTTATTATTGAGAAAAGACAGGGAATTTAGGAAACATTACTAGTTTTTTCTTTTAAAAAGGATACGAAGCCTTGTCCTTCCCTGGGGTTATATAGCGCTGAGAAGACACTGATCATTTGGGGTGGGGGTGAGTGTGAAAAGCAAAGCAGTCACTGCTTTGCCAACCATCACAGAAAATAGTGAAAGAGTCAACTGTTGTTAACAGACCCCGTCCCTCACAGGAGCAAGCTGTTGTATCAGAAAAGCCAATACAATTATCTGTTCTAGATGGCTCCCAATATTCCAAGCAAGGAGTCTCTGCCATTTCTTTAAAAAAGGATTCCAGAGAATAAAGAGATGTTATAACGAAGATGATTTTCCAAGCATTGAGTCTGAAAAATGTGTCTTTCCTTAAACTTTTCTTTTCCTCTTACTTATGTGTGCCTTTGTGGCATATCAAGCCCAGAATTCCTTCCTTTTCCTGTAAAGAATGGGACTATGCCCCCCTCCAAGTACTGAAAAAGCAGGGAAATAAAAATAAATTTTAACAATTAGATGTGTTTTGCAAAGGTATCCAGCATTTTTCAGGCCCCTTTCTCAGTCACCTTTAGTAGGAATGGCTTAAATCTGGTGCGGGAAGAATGGCAAGGGAGTCGGCAAGTTCTTCAGTTCTATTGTTTGATTAAGCAAGACATGGAACATTACAAGATGTCAAAATGCATCCAGTCCCCCTGCCACACACAACACGGGGGTATTTTCAACCTTCCTGCAGTCCTAATGGAGTCAGTTGGGAACTAGAAACCATTTCCAGATATTTGGGGAAATGTAGCCAAGTTTTAATGTTACCTTTTTGTCCTTACATAACAAAATTCCCCCAAAAGAAAATTGTTTCACACGACACAATATATATCAAAGTTTTTAAATTATAACTCAGTTATCCTACACACCAACAACAATGCTAACATGTTTGCAGGACTCAGAACTTTCAAGGAAAAAGCAATAAATTCTGAATTTTAGATTTATAAATATTCTTGGTAAAATGACCACAATAATAATATGATTCACCAATCAACTGGCAAAGATGTGAAGAAATGTAGCCAAAGCCTTCCTGCCTGCCCAGAATGGCCTACACACTGTTCACCAACTTTATTGGCTTCTTGATGTCCACCCAAGGAGTATAATTTGATAAAAGCTTTCATAGATCAAAAAGTCCTTTTCACAATGCAACTTTTCATAACTCCTGCCAGTTTAGCCCCATCTTGTCACCATAACAACCTACATCCCAAGAAAAGTAGCAGGGACATATCAAGAGAATGGAAAGGAGAAAATTTCCAGTGTTGCCTTTGTCCCTATTTGGGAGTTAATTGTCCTCAGGGATTTCATCTAGCCTTTCCTTCCTATGCCCTCTTGGCATTTTATGTACACTAAAAACTTTTATATGAAAACTTAACATATTTCTTCATTGCAATTATCACTGTCTGAAAATATATGGTTTTTATTTGTTTAGTCTTTCACACTAAAATGTAAACTTCAGGGACAGGAACAAACATTTTTACACCTATGTTCATAGCAGCATTATTCACAATTGCCAAAAGATAGAAACAGCCCAAGTGTCCATCAACTGATGAATGGTATATACATACAATGGAATATTATTCATCTATAAGAAGGAATGATGTCCTGAAGCATGTGACAACATGGATGAACCAGAGGACATTATGTTGACAAAAATAAGTGTGACACAAAAGGACAAATATTGTATGATCTTACTGATATGAACTAATTACAATAAGCAAACTCATAGAGTTAGACTCTAGAATATAGGTTACCACAAGATAGAATGAGGGTAGAGAATGGAGAGCTGATGCTTAACTTGTGCAGAAATTTTAAGATTATAAATGTTTGGAAATGGATGGTGGTGATGGTAGCACATTATTGTGAGTGTAATTAACAGTACTGAATTATGGGTGTGACTGTGGTTGAAATGGGAAGTTTAGGGTTGTGTATGTCATTAGAAGGAAAGCTAGAGGATAAAACATGGGACCGTATATGGGACTGAATGATGACTGTGGTTAATAGCAAAAATATAAGAATGCTCTTTCATGAATAATAACAAATGTACATCACTAAGGTGTTAATAATAAGGTGGTATATGGGAAAAATACAACTAATGCAAACTATGGACTACAGTTAACAGTAATACTATAATATTCTTTGATCAATTGTAAGAAAGGGACCACATCATTGCTAAGTGTCAATAATAGGGGAGTATAAGGACTGTGGAATTTTTCTTTTTGGAGCAATGAAAATGTTCTCAAATTGATTGTGGTGATGAATGCACAACTCTATGATTATATCAAGAGCCACTGATTATACACTTTAGATGGGCTATATAGTATATGAATAAAACAGTTTTTTTTTAAGTATAACAAATCAATAAAGGGACAATAAAAAAAAAGTCATTAAAAATCTTTAAAAACATTGTCAAAAAAATGTAAGCTTAATGAGGGCAGACCCTTGGTCTTATTGACCACCTTACCCTCCAGCACCTAGGAAAGAGTCTGGCACATATTAGGTGCCCACAAGTTGTGCATTGAATGATCAAATAAATTAATGATTGGATGACTTTACGCTGTCCTGACATCCTACCAACAACGGTACTGTTCATGTCCATCCCCACATCCAATATCAGATCATATAAAAAAGTTATGAATTCTACAGATTTCATCAGTAGTTCCCAAACATCAATCTGCCTAAGGATGATCTGATACGTTGTAAAGATACGAATTCCTAGACCAAACCCTACAGATGTGGATTCAGTTGTCTAGGGTTAGCACCCAAGAATCTGGAGTCTAGGAAGCATTCTAGATTATTCTGAAGCACTTTGGGGACCAGTGAGCTAGGGAAAAGATGAAGTCAAAAGAGTTTGGTATGGAAGAGGAAGGCAGGCAGCTATGATTAATAGGTAAGACGACACAGGATGCTAGAGAACTGTAATAATGCCTTCCCTGGAAAATAAAAGTGAGAAATACTAACCTGTGCAGCTTTGCCTCCAGATGCCAATTATTTAAGGAAAGAGTCAAAAATAATGTCTGTGAGGTTTCTTTGCAGCCACTGTTTCTACCAAATTCTGGGGTCAAAGTCTGCAAATCTAAATGTCGTCAAGATTTTATTCTTCTTGAACTTTTATCCAATAAGAAATTTAACCATGTGCAATTTTGAGCCTTGTCAATTTTATATTGCTTTGATTACACCTAATCAAGTCCATTTTTACCCCAGGTTGAATTTTACAAATTTCAATTTTTTCAAACAGATTTGGTTTTACAACTAGTTTGCCACACACACCAAATTTTACCCTGTGCGGTGTTTCTAATTTTCATTTTTAATTTGCTTTATTGTTTCCACAGACATCCATTATGAATTGAATTTAAAAGAAATGAATAGTTTGTCTGCATTGCTTGAAGCAAACAGCATTAGAAAGGCAAAGAAATCTCTGAATGACAGATGGAGTCAATACATCCTACTTCCAATTCTACTAGTTCTTTAAAAAGTCAAAAATAATTGTACTTACCATGTGCCCAGCACTGGGCTGTAACTTATGGATGTAAAACCACATAAAGCCTGCCCTAAGGTCACAGTCTGCTGGAGAAACCCTCATTGCTAGTAAGTTCCAGAATTATTCACAATAACATTGGCCACTTTGATGCCATCCACAGGGAGTCTGTTGCTAAAACCACACCATTAGATCAAGGCAGGGCCTTGTGTGTTTCTAACACCCCCAGGCAACCCACACACAGCAGTCATCAAGCTGTCTTAATTTCCATTTTTCCTATATGTCTCCCACCCCCACTCACCAGTCTGCAACATAAACATCTTCCAGGTCAATGAATATTCAAGACATGTTTACAGCAGTTTGGGAGTTGAAGGTTATAACACACTGACCGTCAATAAATAGAAAGCAAAAATAACTTCAAAAATATTAAAAAGATACATAATACTTTTGAACCAAAATTCTCCTAGGTTCATCCAATAAAAATTCATAGTTATTTCACATTTTTTCCTGAACTGTGGCTGCTACTTTGGAAATAAGTAAAGAAAGACTATTACTTTCTTTGATGTTTTCTCCAAATAAAATTCAGGCATCTTTCTGTCTTGAAAAATTTGAAGCAAGATATACCAAATGGATACACTATTCCACTGGATATTATGAGGGGGCTGTTAATGGTCAAATAAGTAGGAAATGCTGAATTAACAAAGTTCATAGAATTATTTACTGTGGTACTTATTGACACCTTTAAAACGGTTTAACCTTTAAAATATATTTTATCAATCTCCAGAACAGGAAGAGTGCATGCAGAATTTCACATACTTATTTGCCCATGGACCTGTTTTTAAAAGGACTATCTCTCAGGAAAATCTTTCAGAAATGCATATTTAAGTCACACACATTTTCCTTTACTCAGAAGTAGGGTCAATGACAGGCACAAGACTTGTTTTATTTTGCTTACTTCATTATTCAACCATTCACTGGAAACAGTTAATAAAATCACAAAAAAACATTTCCAAAAGTAAATCAAAGAACATAGTAACTTATATATCATCCTTTATCCTAACATTAATAAATTACCACACAAAGACATTTATAACTGTGTTTCCTGCAGTAGTTAAAAATTTGCAAACTACTGTCACAGTATTATCTCCTTTAGGTCTCACAGCGCTGTATTAGCATTCCCATTTTACAAATGAGGAATCTGAGACTCTGTGATATAAAATTATTTGCCCAAAGTCTCACAGCAACTAAGTAGTAGAACAGGGATTTTAATCACCAGACCTTCTCCTCCTCCTCATAGCACATTGCCTCCTCAGGGTATCAAAAAGCATTCCCAGCTCCTCCGCCGACATCTGCCTCAATACTTACCATGACCTGCCGATCCTAGAAATACCAGGATGTGAATAGCATTCTGGAAACACAGAATTCACAGACAAATCAGAAATTGTGCTAATACTTCAGTGTAAATAACAGATTTACTACTCCTGATGGTTCCACATCAACAGCGTACATTTAGAACCACAACCCTGAATTCCACCTGGGTAGAAAGTAGCATTCTCACCATTGGCCAGGCTGCTACAGGCTGGAGTCTTATGTTGCAGGTGAATACGTGAACACTGCCAGCTACAAGACTGAAGTCACGTTGAGGCTATGTTTAGTCAATGGTTCTGAAAGGGGTGGGTTATTCCTACATGGACAGTACTTTTCTGAAAAAATAATTATTCTGCCATTAGCAATCTACCAGCCAAAACATTTTATCATCTACTTGCAGTGAGATAATTCTGGTCCAGTCTTTTGGACCAAATAAATCTATCAGGGAAAACAGCTGTCTCCAATATGTGTTTTGGCAGAATGGGGGACACCCATAGGTGATACACATATGCCAGCAGCTCATTTTATTTTGTTGCTGCACATATGTTTTTATGTACCTACACTGTTGGAAGTGAATTATGCTAAAATGACACTATTAAATCCTAAATATAACTCATAAAAGTACCACACAGCCTACTGAATTGATTATGCATCTGTAACATCCACATTGTGACTCATCTTTAAAAAAAGAAAGGAAAATTTGCCTAATTTCTCAGTTGGGGAAAGTTGTGGTGATACCACTACTCCAGAATTTGCAGTTTAAGCAATGAAGCAACAAGTACAAATCCAAAGTGAAAACAGTAAAACTATATTCTAAAACTTAAAGAACTAGAAAACAACTAAAATACAGGAAAGACAATCAACTGGAAAACACAGCATCATAGTATAGAACGTGAATTAGCATCTTGCTTTGAGAACCATACCCAAATGATTCTGTTCTAATGCCAATTATCCCTGCTTCTCATGGATAACAGTGGGGGTGAAAAACCATGTCCCCTTATTAGCAACCCATTTTAAGGAGGGAGATGTAAATGAGAGACAGAATTATGAAACAAAAACTGTAGTAAACCAGCTGGGTTGGCATCTTTTGAAGACTGGAGCCAAAGCCCTTGCCAGGGATATGTTTTATTACAACACACAATTGGATGAGAGGAGCAGAATGGTACAGTCATTAAAAAACGGGCTGTAGAGACAGATATTCAAGTTTAGATCCCAGCTCTCCTTCTTACTAGCTTAAGTTCTTGGGCAAATTATACAACCTCTTTACACCTCAGTTTCCTCATGTGTTAAAGTGGGGAAAACAGTAGCACCTATCTATGCAAGTTATTAAGCTGTTGTCTCTTGGCTTCAAACCTACCCTTCTGTACTCTATTTTTGATTCTGGGGCTGGGACTCTGCAAATCACATTTCTGCTTTGCTAACCACCTCCCTGTTAGGCTCTGCCAATGGGGGTGAGGGTGGGGGCTGGAGGAAGACATGAAAGCTGAAGGAGGAAAAAGTCACCCCAGCCTCTGTCTTCATCCCATCGGTGATCATTAGTTCCAGTGGCAGCTGGTGGGTCCACTTTGCAGTTTCTCCAACACTCCCAGAACTAGACCACTGTGCCTGCACAGTGACAGCAGCACCAGCAGCCCCTTCTCAGGTGACTGAATTTCTTTCTCCAAACTTATAAGTTTTAGTAATTTCAACTTCTTGCTTTTGTTGCTCCATCCTTAAAGTGTCTGCTGCTTCCTGCAGTTGTTACTTTTGTGTTCTTTTTGGTTTTACAGTTCTTCAATATGTTATTAATAATTCTTCATATTAAATTCTTTATTAAAATAATTGATGTGTGAAAAGGCCACCTACATCCTGGGAGAAAGTATTTGCAAATTATATATCTGATAAAGTACTTGTAACCAGAATATATAAAGAAATGCTACAACTCAAAAAATAAGAAGACATGACAAGCAAAAGACTGGAATAGACAATTTACCAAATAAGACTTTCATTGGTCACTTGAAAAATACAAATTAAAACCACAATGAGATACCATCACCTACCTACTAGAATGGCTATAATCAAAAGGACAATACCAAGTGTGGGCCAGGATGTGGAGAAACAACTCTCACACGTTGTTCATGGGAATGCAAAAAGGTACAACCACTCTGGAAAACAGTTTGGCAGTTCCTCAAGAAGTTAAACATAAATTTACCACACAACCCAGTAATTCCAGTCCTAGGAATCTGACTGCAAAGAGGCTTGAGGGAATTCTGAGATATGATGGAAATGTTCTAAAACTGGATTGTAGTGATGACTGCACAAACTTACACATTTACTAAAAATCATTGAGAGAACCTAAGATGGCGGCTAGGTGATACAGGGCAAAAAAACACCTCCGTGAAAAATACTAGATAAAAACCAGAAGGTGACCCAGAATACTGGTTTCAGCGATGCACCAGCTGGACAAGTTCTGCTAGAACCACAGGGGCTGTGCACTTGGTGAAACCGGGAGTCTGCATTCTGAAACAAGTGAGTAAGCTGGCTGAAAGACCCGCGGCTGCGCTGCAGTGTGGGGAAGCCGAGGATTGGCGTTTGGAGATGGACTGGTTCTTTTAAAAAAAAAAGGAAAAACCCAGGAGCGGCTGCAGTTGTGACAGTCGGAACCGCACAGTGAAGCATGGCAGGAGCGGGCTGAGCCAACCTCTCAGTGTCCGGCGTGGAGGATAGCCCGCTGCAGATTTCCTCAGGGCCAGGGGAGTGGAGGAGAGAGCCAAAAGGAGAAAGAAACCCTGCTGCTTGCAGCTGGCTCCCCGGTGGGCTGGAGACTCTCCTGCCCGGGGCCGTGCCCACAGCCCAGAGCCACGCCAGTTGTCTTGGAGCTGGGAAGGAGGAACTGTGCGAAAGGGGGGGGGCGGAGTTGAGACACCCCATTCAGCCATCTTTGCATCAGGCTGAGAGCATCCCTGCAAGGCCCGGCAGCCCGGGGCTTCCCTCGAGGGATGGTACACACTTGTGATGTAACACAGCATTCCCTCGGCAGAGGCCCTGGAGGATCGCGGCTGGGAGGGGGGGCCTGCTCGGAAAACCCAGGGACGCTACATCAATGCTGGTGGTTTGTGGGTCAGTGACAGAGAAAATCCAGGGCAAAACTGAAATGAAGGCTTAGACTCTTGCAACAGACTTGAATCTCTGGGAACACCTGGGAGGTTTGAATATTAAAGCTGCCCTGCCTCCCTAACCACCCAGACACACGCCCCCCATTCAGGGCGGACAGCTCCAACAACACACCCAAACTGAGTTCACCAACTGAACCCCACAAGAATCATTTCCCCACACACCGCAAAGACAAAGTTGAGAACTGACTTGAGGGGTATAGGTGACTCGCAGACGCCATCTGCTGGTTAGTTAGAGAAAGTGTACACCACCAACTTGTATTTCTGAAAAATTAGATTGGTATTTTTTTCTACAACTTGAAAGAACCCTATCAAGCAAAGCAAATGCCAAGAGGCCAAAAACAACAGAAAATCTTAATGCATATGATAAAACCAGATGATATGGAGAACCCAATCCCAAACACCCAAATCAAAATATCAGAAGAGACACAGTACTTGGCACAATTAATCAAAGAACTACAATCGAGGAACAAAAACATGGCAAAGGATATAAAGGACATGAAGAAGACCATGGCACAGGATATAAAGGACATAAAGAAGACCCTATAAGAGCATAAAGAATAAATTGCAAGAGTAAATAAAAAAAATAGAAGATCTTATGGAAATAAAAGAAACTGTTGGCCAAATTAAAAAGACTCTGGATACTCACAATACAAGATTAGAGGAAGCTGAACAACGTCTCAGTGTCCTAGAAGTCCACAGAACAGAAAATGAAAGAACAAAAGAAAGAATGGAGAAAAAAATCGAAAAAATCGAAACGGATCTCAGGGATACGACAGATAAAATAAAACGTCCAAACTTAAGACTCATTGGTGTCCCAGAAGGGGAAGAAAAGGGTAAAGGTCTAGAAAGAGTATTCAAAGAAATTGTTGGGGAAAACTTCCCAAACCTTCTACACAATATAAATACACAAAGCATAAATGCCCAGCAAACTCCAAATAGAATAAATCTAAATAAACCCACTCCAAGACATATTCTGATCAGACTGTCAAATACTGAAGAGGAGGAGCAAGTTCTGAAAGCAGCAAGAGAAAAGCAATTCACCACATACAAAGGAAACAACATAAGACTAAGTAGTGACTACTCAGTGGCCACCCTGGAGATGAGAAGGCATGACATATTTAAAATTCTGAGAGAGAAAAATTTCCAACCAAGAATACTTTATCCAGCAAAACTCTCCTTCAAATTTGAGGGAGACCTTAAAATTTTCACACACAAACAAATGCTGAGAGACTTTGCCAATAAAAGACCTGCCCCACTTCAGACACTAAAGGGAGCCCTACAGACAGAGAAACAAAGAAAGGAGAGAGAGAGATATAGACAATTTTAACAGACATATATAGAACCTTACATCCCAAATCACCAGGACACTCATTTTTCTCTAGTGATCACAGATCTTTCTCCAGAATGGACCATATGCTGGGACATAAAACAAGCCTCAATAAATTAAAAAAAAATTTTTTTTGAATATATTCAAAGCACATTCTCTGACCACAATGGAATACAAACAGAAGTCAATAATTTTTGAATTGTAACTCCACTATTTACTTCCTACATGATATAAAATACACAAACTCTAATGACAAATCAGTGGTTTTGGACTCAATGTAACATATGTAATTTTTGACAAGAACTATATAAAGGTGGGGGAATCGAGGAGTGTAGGAACATAGTTTATGTGTCCTATTGAAGTTAAGCTGGTATCAAAGAAAAACAAGATTGTTATGGATTTAAGAGGTTAATTTTAAGCCCCACAGTAAACACAAAGAAATTATCAGAGAATATGACCATAGAGATGAAAAGTAGAGTATGGGTTAAGAGAAATGGGGGAAGGGGCAATGGGGAGTTAAGAAATGCGTGTAGGGTTGCCGTTTGAGATAAAGGGAAATTTCTAGTAATGGATGGTGGGAAGCAGATAGCATTACAACATTCTAAATGTGATTAATCCCATTAATGGAATGCTAGGGAGGGGGTGGAATGGGAAGATTTAGGCTGTATATATGTTTCCACAAATGAGAAAAAAAAAAAAAGACAGTCTAAATAGATGACAATTGAATGCCAAGGATGACAGGAGGCTCAAAGGGACACAGTTGAGACATAAGGAAGAAAAAAAAAAAGGAAATATAGAATGTAAGCTTTGTATTAATGTTGAATCTCTTGTACTTCTTAGCTGCGTTTAATGGGATGGCATAAAGGAATGTTCTTGTTCATGGGAATTGTGTATGTGAATTACAGTGTTTGTTCAAGGATGTGTGCAGCTAGCTCTCATATGTTCAGAAGACAGAGCAATAGATGATGGATGATAGATAGGAGGAAGGGAGGGAGGGAGGGAAAGAAACAGCAGTGTGACAGCATGTTAAAGTTGGTGGATTGGGGTATCAGGGGAGGGGGTGAGGGTATGCTGGAGTTCTGTGTATGGGGTTTGTATTGTTTTTGCAACTGTTCCTATAACTTTGAATTTATTTCAAAATAAAATTTTAAAAATAAATAAATCATTGAATTGTATACTTACAATGGATAAATTTTATGATATATAAATTATACCTCAATAAAGCTGACCAAAAAATTAGTGAGGTTTTTGTCTCCTGGATAGACCCTGTCTGATAAAGCCTCATAGAGCTGCTGTGAATATTAAATGAGTTAATATATAGAAGGTGCACAGAACAGGGCCTGGCACATAGTAAGTGCTATTTGCGTTAACTCATGATATTACTTTGTCCTACCACAAATTAAATATTATGTGTATAATTGCTCGGCCCAATCCTTGGCACATAGTAGGTGCTTAATAAACAGAGTACAGAGCAAGCTGGCATGTCCTCCTAGAAGGCCTGTAAGACCAACAGAAGGTACATGTAAGATCCCATGGAAACCATGAAGCATTGATGTTTGGGTTTGTTACACAAAGAGTAAAACAAAACAAACAACACTCAATATCTAGAAACAGGACATAGATGCTAGAGCTAGGAATGGGGGAAAGGCAGAAAAGGAGAGGAAGGATTTGGGCAGAAGCAGGAACAA
The DNA here is from genome assembly GCF_015220235.1 of Choloepus didactylus. Lineage (NCBI taxonomy): Eukaryota > Metazoa > Chordata > Mammalia > Pilosa > Megalonychidae > Choloepus > Choloepus didactylus. The sequence continues at coordinate 90,921,597 of NC_051311.1, forward strand.
AAGAATGAAAGAGAGTCCAAAAGTGCTGGTGAGCATAAAGATCATGAGCCAAAGAAACAGGTCTCCCCACCTCCCCACCCCATTCAGGGAGTGGGTGTCTGCCTACACATTCAGGCAGTGGGCATCTACAACAGCCTTGCCTTTACTGGGGTCCCAAGGCTTCTTCCCAGGCCAAAAGCCGTCTTTAAAGTCCCAAACTGAACCATTCAGGACCCTTCCTTCCTTTCTCCCTCACTCCTCCTTTTAAAAGAGGCTGGACAGAAGTTTTAACCACAAGGAAAATGTTATTCAAGCCCAAGCTGGGGAAAATAAAGTGCAGTATCTGCAGCAAGGCTGTCTGGCAAAAGCGCCTAATTCACCCCTCCTGAATTCCACCGTCCACCGATCAAGTTTAAAACACATGCTCCACTGTTAATGAGCTGACAGTTTCACTCAATACTGCTCTCTATGGATAAACAACCTAGCAAGAGCAGTGAATTCCCAATGAGGGGAAAGTTGGGCTCATTGGCAAGAAATGATAGCCAAAGAACTACAATGATAAATTTCTAAGTGCTTCTGGGCTAAAGGCTTCAAGTCAGAAGTACAAGGGGAAAGTAAGCCTTGGAGAAATAGCTACTTCTCGTAAAGGAACCATTACAGAGACGTAATTTTCTCCCTGTGTCTTTAGACTAAATTAAAAAAAATTTACTGTGGGATACTGCTCCCTCTGAAAGTCCCAGCAATTTCTCAGTAATGGCCGCTTGTTATCTGCAAATCACGACAACTCAAATTTTATTTGCCTGGGCAAAAACAAAAACAAACAACTAATCAAGACACACACACACACACACACACACACACACACACACACACACACACACACACACACACACACACACACACACACACACACACACACACACACACACACACACCTTTTTCTAATGTTATGTGAATAGCTCCAGAATTTCCAAATTGGAAAACACATCTATTATGCTGATGTTTCAAAATTCACTATTTTCAGGAGTGGCCGTCAATAAGACAGCAGTCCTTCCATTCTACCTGCTTAGAATCTGGTCATCTCTATTCCAAAGCCATAAACAACACATTTCATCTGCTCCAACATTAATACCAGATAAAGGCTAAAGTTGAATCCTGTTTAAGTATAACAAGACATCAATGCTCTAATTAGGAACTAGCTCTTTAGAAATAGGAAAATAAGAAAGCTGTTCACCCAGATTACCATTTACACACAGGGCATCTGACTCCCAAGCTGGAAATAAAAGGGCTGTCCTGATATTAACTGCCCATGAAGTCCTCAGAACTTACCCCTAAATATTTCTCTATGATGATCAATTGCCAAATTCATATACGGTAAAGGTAGAATCTTTAAAGAATTTCTCAAAATATTACGAATGTTTCTCTGCTGTGTGATTGTGAAAACCTTGAGGCTCACACTTCCTTTATGCAGTGTATAGACAGATGAGTAGAAAAATGAGGACAAAATTAAATGAATAATAGGGGAGATGGGTAGGGGGACAGGATGTTTGGGTGTTCTTGTATTTTTATTCTTGTTTTTATTTTGGAGTAATGAAAATGTTCAAAGGTTGATTTTGGTGATGAATGCACAACTAATATGATGGTACTGTGAACAACTGATTGTACACTGTGGATGACTGTGGGGTATGTGAATACATCTCAATAAAGCTGAATTTTTTTAAAAAAAGAATGTCTCTCTGGTATTTTCGTCTGATCAGCAAAACCCAGCTAAATCCCATCCCAATATAATTAGTCCACAAACTGTATAGCAAACTTAAACCACTTCTTAGCTAAAACTTAATAGAATAATGTAGCAAGAGGGCCCTATGCAGCCCAGACCTCATTACTTTCAGAAAACATGCTTCAGGACATTCACAAATAAGTTATGAAGTATTATCATAAATATGTAATTAACAGCCATCCACATTTGGCAAAATAAATGAAAGGGAGAAAAAAAACTACATTCGGCAGCACTGGCAGTTTGATTTATTTGTATTCTCTTTCCTGGCTATTTTTCAAAATTCAGCAATCCACAAATGGACTCACCCGTCTCTGATACAAATTAGCTGGGCTCTCATTTCTGTTTCATTTTCTCCGTATTATATTTACCAAATCTCTAGGAATGACTCTTTATTAAGACTGTAGTCAAAATCATAACCATAAAATATATTCATCCAAGCAAGCGGGAGGATGTAATTTTGTATTAGGATGATAGCAGAAACTACAGCACAGCTGGCTATAGTTAGGGAAATTACCCTTACTTGTGGAGCCAGCCTTAAAGAGAGAAGGGAAAGCCCCCGACAGGGTGCTCAGCAAGAGAAACTAGGTCACCTCCTCTGAATTAGACAAGTCATGAGAACATGCCAACCTTGACTACCTTGACTACAGCCTGGTCGTTGCAGAGTTTTCTTCTTGAGTCCACCTTCTGCCATCTTCCTTGATAACTCCAGCACCCAGCTTAATTTATGTAAATACAGATTGATTGGGCATCCACTATGTGCCTGACAATATACTAAGGAGACTCTGACCCTGTCCTTATTGAGTTCACAATCTAGCACCCCGTTTCCCTCCTCTTCAACCTTCTGCAAAAGAAAATATATCTCTTGCTCCATTCCAATCATGCACAGGTTTCAGTACATCTTGGGCCTAATCTTCGATGAGTATTGTTCTACCTCCAAAGTTCTCTTGGTGCCCCAGACTTCCTTTACTTCCATCTTTCCCACACTCTTGTGCTAACAGAACCTTCTTTGCTCCCTCATGGAGACCACAGGAAACCTCAAACCCTCTGTTGTCTTCTCAAGTCAAGCTGCCAAAGGCAATCATTTAAGATGGCCTGTCTTATATTTAGACACCCTACCCCTGGATCCTGGTGTGTCAAATTATAAAAAATATGCCAACAGGTCTACCACAATTCTTGCCATTCCACTTCAGTTGAGCCCTTCGTGCACTTCAAAATGTTTTCATTGCCCTCTCGGTAACTCACTTTATCACTCTTCACGTGTTTGTTCCAAACCATTTTTCTACTCCTCAATGTGTCCAGCTCCCCTCCCTGCTCACACATTCTAGGCAGATGACCAAGCTGGCATGAGGCTTCTCATCTTCTTGACTCTACCTCATCCTCCTCACCACCTTAAAAGATCACTGCATCACCACCCACGCTGTCCCCATTCCAGCCTGTTCTAGGGGGAAAGCATCCCTGCCTTTCAGCACCGAGTCTTCCATGCTGGTCTCCACCTCCTCTTTCACTCTCCCTGCCCTTTTCACAACCTTGCTATAGCAGGAATCCTCTTTCTCCTGCATCTTTAGTATATCTCTTTGACTCCTTCTATCAGTCTAAATACAAATATTCTAAAGCCTCTTCTAGCCGACTGTCATTCTCAGCTGACAACCTCTTCCTTTATTTTCATTGTCAAATCAGAAAAGTAGCCTGCATACACACCTTGTGCTTCCTCATGGTGGCACAAGTCTCACTTCTCATCATTTCTCATCCTTTGGGATGAGGTTGCCAGCCCCAGACTCCATCAACTGAACTAAACTGTTCTCTTAAAGGAGCCAGGTCTGTTCAGACATCATGTGTGATGGCCTCTGGCTACCTTACTCTACCTTTACCCCTCAACAGCATTCAAAGGGACCCAACACCACCTCCCTCATTCTCAAGGTTCTCTCATCACCCCCTTTTTGGGCCTCTGAGGTAGAGTCTGAAGTTAAGTTCCCTCTCTTAGTTTCTTCCTGACTCTCAAGAGTCCATTTATAGCTTTTACGTTGCTAGCTCTCAAAGCTTGGTGTCTGCTGTCCAGTCATGAGTTCTTTTCTGAGAAACCCTTCCATCCCAACAGCCACCAACATCTCAACTCACCAAGCTCACATCTAAAACAAAACTAATGGCCTTTCTCCTTAATTTCCTTTTTCTGTCATTGTTGTCCCCCAATTTCCATTACCCATGTTCAAAACTGTAGAAAGAGCATATTCTAATCACACAGTTTTACACATTGAGTTTGTACTGTGGTTACCATCCAGCTGGTGCTCAACAAGTGTTTGTAAAACACCGTTGTTTTTGAGGAAGAGAGACTCTGAGAAGTCAGCATGATTCATCAGAGGCCTCACATATAGTCAGACATTATAGCTTCAGTCTCTCTCAAAATCTTCCTTTCCGATCCCACTGTCCCCTCTCTCATTCCAGTCCTCATAATTTCCTGTCTGGGTTATTAGACATCTCTGGATGGAAAAACAAATGAATACAGCACAAGTGTGTCTCTTTAAACAAATCCTACAATCCAGCCATTGTCTGAACTGATCACCAGCCATCCCACTTTTGCTCTCTCTGAGAACATTCTCAACGTTCTCCCTTACCTCTTCACCTCTTTTCCAGGTTGCAATGCCACCTCACTCTGCCTCCACCTCAAAGTCTCCCACTGTTATTTCGGGGATCTCTGACGGATCTTACATGCTCTCGCAAACTGTCTTCTCACAGTCTTCGCCTGTGCTGGGCGAGACAGCTCCCCTTGTCCTGTTAGAATGCTGGTCCTCTGTCTGGAGCGCTCCTAAAGCTACAAGCAGGTAGCTTTCCCTTTATCAGCAGCTACACTAGAGTCCCAGTGAATCTTGGACAGAAGAAAGAATCATGAAGCTCTACCCTGTGTCTCATTTTGCTTCTCCTAGGGCAACAACAATAAACAAAGAAATTTCAAGGTCTATTGTGAAAACACATCCTGTAGGCCTTTCTCCTAGGGGTTTCAGTCCTTGTCTCTAGTAGTAGGTTGGGAAACAGACACCTTGCTCTCCTCTTTATCCAGAAATTTCTGCCTCCTTCCATCAGCTGCTGCACCTGTAGCTCAACCCCCAGCTTATCTAGCAGATGCCCACGGAACAACAGGTCCACTAACCATCACACATACCTGGACTCCAGTTCCCACTCAAAAATTCCCTCTACATTAAAAAAGAGTCAGTTATTATGTTTTTCTTAATTGTTTTATAAATGGTAAGTATTGTTTTTAACTTATGGTGGGCCATTAGAGCAGTCATTTTATTAAGTTACTTATTTAAGTATTTAATTAAAAAGCTTTTAAATCATTTTTTTCTGTTAAGCCTCTGGTATTTCTCACATACTCAAAGGGGACACATCTGACAAATTAGAGATGGTCTGACCTTTTAAACATTCAGTCACCCTGTGCTTTGAAACATACATCTAGGATGAAAGAGAAAAATCACACAAAAAAATGACCGCCAATAATTTTTCCCCTCTATTGTTTAAATATTACTGAATGACTTACACAAGCTGAAGGCTCACTGCCATGGTATATAATTCACGCATAAGGAAAGCTATTTATTTTTCTTTTATAGACTGCAAAAAGTAGCCCAAGAGGAGAGAACAACTGAATCTCATGTGTCCCTGATAATAAAAAACAGAAATAAGAACACTTGTAGAAATCCACAAATGAATTCTGGAACCTCATTTTAGAATTATAAGTACAATAATAAAAACTTCCTTCCCTCATCAAACTGTTAAGTGGATCTGATCGTAAAGAGAATAAAAGGATTATTACAAGGTTTCATTTTCCTTTTAGTTCTCCTATCCCATTCCTAGCTCAGGGTATAAAGTAGGACACACAACCAAAATGCTGCTAAGGCACTGGTGAAAAAAAAAAATACAGGGGAAAAAGAAGCAACAACAAGCTTAGCAAACTCTTCAGACTCCCAAGATATTCCAAGTAGGTTACTTTCTTAATATCAAACAAAATATCCCTTGCCAACCATTTCTGGCTACCAAAAGTCTCATGACATACTTCCAAAGAAAATTACCATCCATTCTCAAAGTATGAAATAAACTAGACTTTATGCAATTATTATTCACTTTAAAAACAACACCAAAATTGAGCTTACTAGTACAGTCTACTATTATGGCAATTTTTACAGAGTGAGCATTCTTTACTGATTATGACATTTTAGGGGCATTAACTATTTGCTAGGGGCAGTGCTAAGCCACTTTACTTGCATTATGCCAAGTTAACCTTGCAATCCAATGAGTTGGCTATTATTATGATTAACACACACACCCCCCACCGTTACAGATTGAAAAAACTGAGATTGTGAGAGATTAATACTACCCAGGAGTTACATGGCTAATTAGTAGCGGAACTGAATTAAACCCTCATCTGTCCCTCTCCAGACCTTGGGCTTAAAAACACTCTAACAACTTCTCATAATCTAGCGATCAGTCTTACCATTGCTTTCTTAAAACTACTTCTGAATTCCACCTATCCTTTTGTTATCCACCAGTTTTCTTCATAAATTCTGTTTTTGTTTTTTTAAAAAAAAACATTTTAGGTATTATCTCCAAGAAATAATTAATAGTAAATCTTAAAGTGAAACCATAGATTCATAGAATGTAATAATGGGCAAGAATATTTTCCTAAGCAATGTTTTAACTGGATAACTTCTAAGAATTAAAAAAAAAAAAAAAAACCGATTAGAAATAATTGTGTTGTCTCCAAATGAAAATTCACATATTTTTCCCTTTAATAATTTTGGCAGTGGAAAAAAAAACCATTCTCTACATTATCCCAGAGATGTTTTTATTCCATTTTAGAGCTAAAATCTTCTCCTCCAGTTTCATCTAACAGGTGAATGAAGCCAAGTTGTTCAGCAAAGTTAAATGACCTGCCTACGGTTACACAATTTATTTATTCATACCAAATTGGCCACAAACACAAGGATGTTAACAGTCTCTCCTCATGATATGGTTCCCTTCCTAACACCCTGTCCTTTCCCTCAACATCTAAATTCCAATCCTGACTCTACCACACCATTTTGCACCCCTAGAACTTGCCCCCAAGACAAGAGTAGAATTTTGGTAAATCCAGGTTCTTCGAACTTCTGAACAGAGGTAAGCAGACATAAAAATCTAATACCTACTAACAGCTTTGCAGTTATTTGATCAAAGCCATTTTTCTTCTAGCAATGCTTCTTTGAAATATGTGTATGTTAAGGGTTAATGTTCTTTTTATATTTCCTCTGTTTGGTTGTGCTTCCAGCACACAGAGAATACGCAACCCCAACAGAAGTTGCTGGACCATATACTGAAAAGGACAACTACTCATAAACAAGTCCCACCACCACCACCACCACACTGTAATATTATCAAACTGTGGCTGTTGCCAAAGTATTATTATACTTTCAAGATGAAATCTTGGGGTAATAATTGCTTGTCTGTCCCCTCTGTCTCTAAGGCCATCTAAGAAATGGCTGAGCCCTAAGATTAGCTTTGGATGGCTGATCTGGGGTTAGGAAATTTACAGACCACCCTCCTTTTTACTCTACTTCTAATGCTCAGATATGGAAATCTTCAGGTACAGCACTTACTCTGAATTTCCATGAGGCTATAAGGAAAGTCAACATTTTAATCAAATATATTCCAAGCCATGATGATCTTAATAGCTTAAACTCATGAACCTATTAACAAGAAAAGGATGAAGCTTGTAAAAATGAATTAAATCAAACCCACTGTGGGAGACTGTAGGGTTTGGGTAGAGGTTAAGGTTAGAAATATTCACCAATATCTGGTGACCTTCGCTGCTTTTCCAATAACGTCTGAGCAGAAAGAGCATTCCACCGCTGGGTGAAAGCTTTACCAGGTAGCACATGCTTCACCACATCCTCTTGCCTCTACCACCTGGACTGACAATGCTCCAGATGGCAAGGCCTGGACTAGGGTGAAGCAAGCAAGTACCTATGGTACAAAATTTCAGGAGGCACTCACTCAGGGTTGTGCAAATGCAGGGTCAGCACTTGCGTGACCTTGAGGCGAGTGTGACAGGCACCTCGCTTGCATCACCCTAGGACCAGCACTGCCAGGTAGGTGCTGCCCCATCAGCCTGGATCTCCAAGGGAAGATGAAGCCAACATGGGGCCATCCCATTACCTGCATGGATGGGCATGTAGTGAGAGAAAGAAACAGGTTAGGCCACTGAGGTTTTTGGGTTATTTGTTACTGCAGCATAACCTCCCCACATACAACATCACAAAGTCAAAGCAATTTAATGTTTTAAAAACAACTGAGTAGGAGGCAACTCGGTTGAGCAAAGCACAAGTTTTGCCGTTAGGTAGACCTGGATCTGTAATCCTAGCCTAACACTTACTAGCTAAGTGACTTCATGTAATTTATACTAAAATCCTCAGTTTCCTGTCTGTAAAATGTTTTCGGGTTTAATCAAAATCACCTAGGCAAAGCTCCCAGCACATTGTATCACCTCAAAACCCGGCATTGGTTATTTTTATTATGTAATGCGTTTACTAATTCCAGCATCCTTAGGAAGGGCAATCTGAGGCTTATTCTACACAGATCCTTGGAGGGTCCCCAGCGGATGGAGCCCCAGTCACCCACAGGGTAACCAACCCAAATATTCACCCTCTCTTGCCTCTTCCTCCTTCCCTCTCCCACCTTCCTGCTCCCCTACTTCTGTTTTCAAGGACCACCTCCCAAATAAACCACCTGCACACCAGTCCTGTCTCAGCCCTGCCCTATGCAGAACCCAAACAAGGACACAGAAAAGTCTCTGGGAAGAAGAAAACTTGGCAGTGGGGAGGGCAAAGTTCAGGAGCATTTCTGCATCACCTATATCCACCTCCCCTAACTCCCCGAGAGTGTTGTTCAGGTTGGGTGGTGGAAGGCCAGCCGTTTACAAAAGGTGGAGCCCAAAGTGATTTCTGATCAAAACCCACAGTTATTCTTACAGCATGAAACCTTACTTTGTGTCAGGAAAGGAGAGAAATTTTTGTCTTATTTTTTAATCAAGACATTCATATAACTTGAAATCACAATGCTCTCTTTCATTGCTCCAAGATTTCCTGGTTCCTAATCCCTTGTTAACTTGGCCCCACTACAAACATACAGTTAACCATCAAATCTAATTGTTTCAGCAGAAGCCTATTATTTAGTGAGTCAGAGATGAAGATCATTACCTCAAGGCTCTCTGTGCGTTATTAATAATAATGTATTGCATTTATGCAGTGCCTTTCCTCAAGAAGCATAAAATGCTGCCCATACATTATCTCACTAATCCACACTGCAGCCCAAGAAGTAGTGTGGGGTCAAGGGCTGCTATGACCCTCCCACCCTTCTCCTTCAGCCCCCAGATGCAAAAGTGAAAAAGCAATTTAAAAATTAAAGCTTCATTACCAAAATCAATCAAAGGAGATTTTCCAGATGCTATTTAGAATGTACCTTCCCAATCTACACCACTTATTCCAGGCCCTTCACACCAATGAAGGCTAAAGAAACACCCCAAATCCATAGGAATATGGATACATAAATAAAATCAATATACTCTGCTAGAAGGCTCCTGAAATGACGGAACAATGCTATTCTATTTTCTTACCACCCATAAAGGGAAATGACATTACTATGGCTTAGCTCAGGGGTTAGCAAATTTTTCTGCAAAGAGCCAAATAGTAAATAGTTTTGGCTTGTGGCCCAAACTATCTGTGTTGCAGTACTCAGTTCTGCCATTGGAGTGTGAAAGCAGCCATAGACAATAAGAAAATGAATGGGGGATTCCAATGAAACTTTACTGATGGACACTGACATGCATATCATAAAATTTTCACGTCGTGAAATCTTATTCTTCTTTTGAAGAACCCATTCTTAGCTGGTTTTTATAGGGCTGTATGAAAACAGGCAGCAAGAAGGGTTTGGCCCTTGGGCTATAGTTTGCCTACCCCTAGCAGAAAGGCCAAAATGGGAATTTTTAAGTTTTCAGAGCAGTTGATCTCCTCATTTTCATTCTCCCCATAAAGCCTTTCTCCAAATTCTTTGTTTTCATCTCAGGCAAGAATGTATGTAAATGTATAAACGTACATGCATACAAAACAGAAAACACACTTTAAAAAATATCCACTCTCGAAATCAACCCTAAAGCTGAAAAAACAATGAATAGAAAGCCTGGATCTTATCATCTATAAACCTGTCCATCCATGTATATTTCAGGTGCCAGCTGGTCTCCCCTAAGGCAAACTAGAACTAGGGGGTTTGACTTCAAGTCCAGTGAACTCCTCAGTCTCCCTTAGGGCCTCCCACTGACTGAGATGTACCTGGATGCCTTTACCTGATGAATTCAATAAGCACTCACAAAGTTCTCTATGCCAGGCTCTGTGCCAGCCAAAACCAACCACGATAAGTGCAACTACAGACATACGGCAGGTGCAGGCAGGTGTACAGCGAGCACAGGGAGGGCGTGGCTAACTGTGGAACAGGATGCGTGGGCATGTAAGGCTCCCAAGACAAGGTTATGCTTAAGCTGTGTTTTCAAGGAGAACAGAAACTCTTTAAGTGAAATACCTGCTATTGCCCAGATCCTCCTAAAGGAAGCTTCCCTGAATCGCCCTGTCTCCTTTAAAAAGGTAGGTGTCCTGTGCCCCATTTTCTGAGTGACTAACTCTGTGGGTAACCATCACGAAAATCCTTGATATGGTTTTTGTGGGTAGAGACAGCATGGTGTAGCAGAAAGTGACAGGCATGAGGATCAGACTGCCCTGGGTTTGAAGCCAGCTCTGCCACTTACTATCTATGTGACCTTGGGCAAGTTACTTACTTACCTTCCTGTTTTATGATATGACACATATTGTACAAAATTGTTAGAAAAAATGAAACCATGAGTATGGAGTGCATAGCACATCTTAGACATCCAACATATTACATAACACTTGTAAATAATGTAAATGTAAATTTGAACATTGTGCCAGGTCATTGGTAGATACAGTTGAACAGAATTTTTCCTTCCATGAATATAAAAGCTGCTTGTGAGTCATCATGTACAGGACCCAAAGAAACCACAATAATTCAAAGGGTGCCTGAGATGTGTAATTTGGCTCATTCAGTTTTTAGAAAGGACCACATCAAATTTTTCACATAATTATTGAGTCATTAATGGTGGGAACACTCACACCTCAAAATAGTAACTCTGTCTAAAATCTAGTTTTGTAAGGCTGAAATCAGGTAACAATGGCATATATGATGGCTAGTAATAATTTAAAATTTTCATTTTTAACTTGTAAAAATGACATAAATGAAGCCTAAGTTAGGAACTTCTGAAGGCTCGGTTGTCTGAAGTCCCACTTATATTAACTAGTCAATTGTCCCTTAGTGGCTTCAAAAACTTAAAGCTGCTTCTAAAAGAGCTGAAAATATTTCCAAGGAGAAATCTCTGTACTGAGGACTTTAAACATGCAATATGCTGTTTCCAGTTGAGAACGGAGATGCACGGACATAAAGAGAAGGACATTCCAAGGCTGGCCCTCTCCGCACAGCTCTGCACAGCTGCTCCTAACATGTGCCCGACACAACCTGGTCCAGGGGAGGGTCAGGGCACTGTCAGAGCCCATTTTCATGGTGATCCATAACTCTAGTTGGGAATTCACCTCTGTCTGTCAGTAGCAACAAACTTGAAAAACCTTTCTCTGAACTGTCACCACTGCAAAAAGCATCATTATGCTGACATCCGCCGTACACCAAGTGAGGCTCATGCTATACACAAGAGGAAAAGACCCACACATCACAGTTCTCTAAAAGGGCAAGCCTGAAAAGCCATAGTAGTAAACTATTCCAGGGAACTTGAGTACAACAGCCAAGCCAATCTCAGTTTTCCTTCTAACAAGCCAGAGATCCGTGATGGGAAGACCCCAGTCGGCACCCTTGAAACAAAAGCGCCCTGCACCTGAAGATCTCTGCCAAAGCCACCCCATCCTGTATTATCTTTATTACTCACTATACTTTCAAGGCATTAAAACCTGTCTATGCTCACACAATTTAAGATGGGGATTCAGAACAATAGGTTTGAACAATGTCCATCTCAACCACATAAGGGAGCTGAGGCTGGAGCATGTCAAGATGGGAGGTGACTCCCTTGCTGCATAAAAGTTAAACAAAATGAACTAACCCTTTTTCACTACTTCCTACCAACCTGCAATGAGAGGTATATTCTGATTTCAGGCCCACCGCAGTCAGCTGTGCTGAGCACTGTTTAATGATAACCACCTTTGATTGCTGTTCTTATGATAAAATACACATAACATAAAAGTTATCACTTTGACCATTTTAAAGTGTACAATGCAATGGCATTAAGTACATTCGCAATGTTGGGCAACCATCACCACTACCTAGTTCCAGAACATTTTCCTCACCCCCAGCTGGAAACTCTGGGCCCAATAAGCAGTCACTACCCAATGCTCCCCATGCTCCCCTCCCTCTAGCCCTCCCTCTAGCCTTGGAAACCACAAATCTGCTTTCTGTCTCTGTAGATTTCTCTATTCTGATTATTTTGTATCAGTGAAATCAAACAATATGTGGCTTTTGGTGTCTTTGATTCTCCTCTGCCATTGCTGTAAGTTGCTTAGTTCCTTGTTTATATTGCCTGCCCTACCCTACCATCAGGGCTGGTCTGTGGGAGGCAGGAAGGTCAGTTGTATGTATCAACTTGGCTAGAGTACAGTCCCCAGTTATTCAATCAAACATTAATCCAGGTGTTGCTGTGAAAGTATTTTTTAGGTGTGATTTAAGTCCATAATAATTTGAAGGGCCTTAAGAGCAGATCCAAGGCTTCCCTGAAGAAAAAGAAATTCTACCTGTGGACAGCAGCTTCAGCCCGAGCCTGGGCATTCCTGCCTGTCCTTCCTGCCAGCCCGCCCTGGGGATTCTGACTTGCCTAACCAGGTTCCCAATCTCATAAGCCAATTCCTTGGAATAAACCTGTGTGTGTATATATATGTATACATATTTATATATATATATCCTATGGGTTCTGCTCCCCTGATTTTACCCTGACTGATATAGAGGGGAAAAGGAAGGTTTAAATACACAATATTCTGATTTTTCTAGTCCACTGAAGTTGCCTAGCCAAAAGTTAGTGCTTACAGAGATCAAAAGATACCCCATTTTAAAATGTCACTTTAGACAGTTATATACCCATATGTCCCAGGTTAGTAAACATGAATTGCTGTTAAAAGGAAGAAAAATGCCTGTGTCCATATCCTGGGTTCAGATTCAAAATTGCTGGCCTGGTGTCTGGCTGCCAATGCTGTACAAGAGAAGCAAGAACTGTCACTGCTCTGGGTCATCTTCACGATGCTCCGACACTTGTGGAGCATGGACAGACACAGATGCCCTTACTACGCTGCCCTTTAAGTACAGTGGACGAAGAGTTCCATCTGCATAGTACCACTTGGGGCTTCCCATGCAGGAACAGCCTTGCGTGTTTTCTCCTGCTCACCTCTGTCTATGGAAATCCTACTCCTCCTTTAAAGTTCACCTCAAAAGCACCTACTCAGTAGTTTGCCCCAAAATCCCTAAATTAAATGTGAAGGCTTCCCTTTGAACTCCTACAATGCTCTGTCTCTCTTAGCTATCTCTTCCCCAGTAGATTGTGGGAGTGTTACATCACTTATCTTTGGGACCCTATAATGACTAGCACAGTGGAGGCTATTTGCTAAAGTAAATTAAACCCTAGGAGTCTGAGGAAAAACTGGCAGCCAGAGTGTCCATCTTTCTCTTGGGTCAGAATTGCTTTTTTCTTTCTTTGTTCTCTGTCTGCTCCCCTGCACCCAACCACTCTCCCTATTCCCAGGTCTAATAAAGCTAAAACAAAACACTCGAACTCTGTAGATGCCACGGTCCAGATGAAACTCTTCTTGGAAATGGCAGAAAAAGGAGGGATTTGGAAGGATCAGGTAAGGATGATTCCAGGCCATAGAACTTCCCATTCCCTCAATTATTCCCTTCCATCATGGATTCTCAAACTGGTCCACACCTAATTTAAGGTTTAAAGTTGCTACCCCTTTCTCTGGAAAAATGGTCAGGGGCAGCCTATAGTCAACACCAAGGAGTAAAGAAAACATGAAGAAGGTTCTTTTATCTGCTCTACTTCTCGCCTCCAGTCTAGATTCTATTCCTTTTTCACTTCCTCCCTTGGGCTAGCAGGGGCCAAGTTTGGAAATGTGACCGTAAGTGGCAAACAACCACAAATTTTATGCCTGAGTTATAGCCTGTTTCCTTCTGTGCCATATCCTAACACAATCATTTTACTGAACCAACATTTGTCCTACAATCTTGGACACTGTCTTTCGTTGTTACTGCCTACCATGTTGTGTATCATTATCTCCTAATTTGGTACATCTGTGTAATGTACTACATCAATAATGCCAAGATGAAAATTTATCTTTCTATATCATACATTTCTTAGTAAGATTGAGAGCATTTGCTGGCTTTGCCTTTGCAATAAAATACACTAACTAATCCTTACGTCAGATTAATGACAGATTCAAAGATTGATCTGATTGATCACAGATAAATGCTGGGCAGAGAAAGGGGTTTTCCTCTAGTCTCAGGTCCAAGGATTTTCTCCAGTCACTAAAGACATGCTATAGTTATTTCTGAGAATGGATTCGTGGAAGGTGATTTTGGAGAGTCACAGTGGAGAACAGCTTCCTGTATTATTAAAGGGAATTCTATTATTATAGGCTTGATTCCCTTTTCTTATAAGTTATTGAGGAGGCCACATGTGATCTATATTTTTTATAGACATATATGGTGGATGCTTGAAAAACATTAACGAATGAATAACCAGACATCAAGCAATTGCTCACCAAGTCTAAATGTGCCTGCTAAAAAAGACAGTTTTGTTTCAAATTACTGTGGTGGTGGGAAGTGTCTGGGACAGAGGAGGCTAGAATTCTGGGCACTGCCCCAACCATATCTAAAGAATCAGACTGGTTCTAGTGGCCCCTTAGGAGAGGCATGAGCAATCTGGAAAGTAATCAACCCAAGGGTCCGGTGTGATAAAGTGCAGGAACTCCGTCATATGAGGTACAAACGAGGGAAATGGGGAGGCTGAGAATAAGGGAGAGAATACTTCATGGGAAAAGAGAAACTTGAGAGCTATAATCCAAGACTTGTCGGTTTGTTCTGTCAAAAACAGATTACACATTTTGTGTGGCGCTGTGGAAATCAGTACCGTGATGAAAGGGTAGAAGTTAGAGAGTGGCCAGCTTTTGGCTTGATGTAAAAAGGGCTTTCTAAAAATCAGGCACATCCAAAACTTTAAAAACAGTGTAAAATATTTTTTCTGTTAAATACAACCTTATTATTTTGGTAAGATTATACTTCACTTTAACTGTTGAAAATATAGCATCCAAACTGCGATGCACAGCAATTGTAAAATACACGCTGGATTTTGAAGACAGTATGGCAAAAAAAGGTAAAATATCCCATCAGTAATTTTTTAGATTGATTCCATATGGAAATTGTTATATTTTAGGTATATGGAGTGAAATAAGATATATTGTTCAAATTAATTTCACCTCTCTCTTTTAACGTATTTAATGAGGGTTAGAAAATGTGAACTTGCCTGTGTGGCTTGCACTGTATTTCCACCGGACAGTGCTGGTGTAGAGACGGGTTGGGTTCTGACCTAACCTTCATCCCCTGAACTAGAATGCAGTGTAGCCATAGAAGAAGTTTAGCTAATGCACACATGAAGAGATGATAAAAAATTCAAATTAAAACAAGCGATCACTGTATACAACCAGACTGGCCACAATTAGAAAACCGGATGTGCTGGTGTTGGTGGGGAGGAGGGAGCACAGGAGTGCCCCAGCACTATGGTGGACGTGTGCACTGGAGCAGCCAGGATGGGCAGAAGGCTGGCCCCACACAGAGTGAGCGTATAGGTGCCCCGTGCCCACCCAGGTTCACAGCGGGATGCGGACAAGACGTTCACGGCACGCTTGTTCATGGTGGGAATCTGATATTTTTACAGGAATCCATACAAACTAAAGGACAGACATCAGACTCATTATAATGGTTTGTCAGTGGGAGGAAGACCATGGGAGTGGGAAATAAAGGGGACTAACAGGGAAAAAAAGAGACATGGAATCAAACCCTGCTTTTCCACTTACTGGGTACATGGCTCTGGACAAGTGGCATAACCTCTCCAAGGTTCAGCCACATCATCAGCAAATAAAATCTACACTGAAGGAGTGTTACGAAAACTAACGGTGGTGTGTATAAAGTATGCAGCACAGCACTGGTATGGCCCAGGATTCCTTAAATGGAAATTGTTATCATCACTTGGAGTTCATGCAGCTTCTGCTCATCTTCGAAGCATATCTTCCAACCTATTCAGTACTGATGCTCATAAATTTAACTCCAGGCTAATAGGGCATGGATGAAGAAAACCAGGTGCCCTGATTCACACTCGAGGTAGGTAGAGGATTGCCCTTTACCTTATAGAAACTCCTCTCATGCTGCAAACACTTCTTCCATCTAGAATCTATCTTTATTCATATGTAAATGAATAATTTATCACTGTTTCAGAATACAGACCCAAACCAAGGCCTGAGGAAACATAAATAAAAATGACGAGTGTGATTCAACAACAGAATATTAAGAAGCTTTGAGAAAATTGTGATCCCTCATGTATATTAACGGCCTCATTTAGTCTCAGCCGACCACACATCACAGCAGCCTGGCACACCCTAATCTACTCCTGGTTCAGTGCAATCACCTATAATAGCATGTGAATGCCCGGGTAGTTTTAAAATGTGAATTTTTCCAACACTGGCTACTAATAAATATTTTACACTTCCTCATAGAGTGGCCCATAGTATGCTGGCTAATTTTTTTTTTTTAATAATATAAGTGGACAAAGTATCCGGTTCCACAAACACATCTGGGCTTTTAATGCACTGCAAACACGAATCAGTAAATTTAAACCCACCCATTGGCACACCTTGCCCATTTGGAGTCTCAGTGAGGCATCCAGAACTGCAGAGGGAAAAACAGCCTTCCTGAGTAGCCCTCACAGGCTCCCTGCTGAAATCAGGCACTGATCCAGTACAATTGGAGGCTCACTCACTCTAAGCTGCCAACTTGTGGGCTTTTCTAGATTGTTTTTTAAACAGAGCTGGGGAGCCTTGCCTGTTACTGGAAGAACAGCCAGGAACATGTGGCTTGTTCTACCTGGATTCTGCCACTGGACCCAGCACTTTTGGCTGGTGATTTGGGGGTGGGTCCACATGGGGGAAGAAGATGAAAAAACTTCTATCCAGGGCAGAAAAAGCTTACTGTCCCGCCTTGAGGCTTCTGCCTGCTTGCGATAAACAAATGAAATCTCAACTGTGCCTGGTATGGGATCGTCAAGGGTTTTCAGGGCACACGGACCCAGATTTGCAGGACAGATTAGGAGGAGATGCAGGGCTCACTAAAGGAGACACACACTGTATCTGAGTTCCCCAGGGTGGGACTGAAAAATACAAGAGGGCTGCAGCAACGTAGGGTAGGATGCAGTGAGGCAAGACCTTGCCTAAAACAAAACACAGAAAGGGAGCAGAGCACTGTAATAATAATAATAATAATAATAATAATAATAATGGCTAAAATTTATGGAGTTCTTACCACATACTTGGTACTATTCTAAGATCTTTACATGTAAAAGCACTTTTTATCTAAATTTTTTGGAATATAAATATAAAAGTAATACTTTATATGTACTAATTCATTTCCTCTTCACAATTAAGAGAAGGAAGTGATGATCTAGTTGTATTAGATCTCAGAGAAACGAAAAGCACAGACTTGGACTCACCAGGATGTAGAGGAAAAGGACAATCATTAGGAAGGGAGAGTGCTGCAAGAATTCCTAGCTATTGCCCAGTATTAGGCAAGAATCAAATCTTGCCTAATACTGGGCAAATGAGAGGTTGCATTTATCCTTATGGGGTGTTAATGAAGTCGCCATCTTGAAAAAGTTCAACACACTCACAAATGTGGGACTCATTTCCTATGGTAGTTCAAACTATAAACGACTTGAAAAATTAAATATACAAGAATGCGTCTCAAGTCTAGAAGCAAAATTTTAGGCCATCATTCATGGTTTCTTTTTATCTTAGTTTTCTTTGAAAAGTAATTTTATCAGCCTAGTTTCATATTTAGTAACTTATGATCTGTAGGCCAGTCTCCGTTTATTGGGGTGTGGGGGCCACAAAGAGCAGAAAGACTTTTCAACCAAATTTGATCCTGCAATGCCTTTAAAGACAAGGTTAATTATAGAAGGGTACTCAGATTGGCTTTTTGACCCAAAATTTGGAAACTACAAAATCAATAAAGTTTATAGGAGAAATGAATTAGGCTCCACTGACCAAAGGAAGATACATGGGAGCCAGGAAAGAAAGGTGACATCAAACCAAAGGTGAGAAAAGCTATTTCTGAAGGTCTGTCTTTGGATGCCTGCCTTTTAAATGGTACTCATCACGTTGGCTGAACTCACTGCTCTTTGCGTCAGGGCCTATGCACTTGCTGGAGTGCCTGGAGTGCTGTCACTTCCCTGACTGCCTTCCTTCTCTCACATCTCTTCTTAAATGTGCCTTATCAGAGAGATCTTTCCATCAGCCTTCCCTACCTTCCTTACCCTGCTTCATTGTCTCCACAAGCACTTATCACCACCTGACATATTGTGTATTTAATTATTTGTTTATGCCTGCCTGCCCCCAGCAGAATGTAAGCTCTAGGAGGGCAGGGAATCCGTCTGTTTATTTCACTGCTGTAGCAATACAGCATCTAGAGGAGCCCCAAACTTTTTAGGGGCTCAATAAATATTGTCTCTATTCATCAGCCTCATCCTTTGTCCCTCGTCAACTCTTTTTTTTCTGTCTTTAATTTGATAATTTTTATTGTTTTTATTTTTTAAATTTTATTTTGAAATAAGTTCAAGGTTATAGGAACAGTTGCAAAAACCATACAAACCCCATACACAGAACTCCAGCATACCCTCACCCCCCTCCCCTGATACCCTCATCCACTAACTTTAACATCCTGTCACACCACCATTTCTCTTTCCCTCCCTATCTATCATCCTTCATCTATTGCTCTGTCTTCTGAACACATGAGAGCTAGCTGCACACATCCTTGAACAAACACTATAATTCACATATACAATTCCCATGAACAAGAACATTCTGTTATGCAATCCCATTAGCGCAGCTAAGAAGTTCAAGAAATTCAACATTGATATAAAGCTTACATTCTATATTTCCTTTTTTTTTTTTTTTTCCTTATGTCTCAACTGTGTCCCTCTGAGCCTCCTGTCCTCCATCCTCAGATCCCATCCAGGATCATCCTTGGCATTCAATTGTCATCTATTGAGACTGTCTTTTTTTTTTTTCAATTGTGGAAACATATATACAGCCTAAATCTTCCCATTCCACCCCCTCCCTAGCATTCCATTAGGGAGATTAATCACATTTAGACCTTCAGCTCGGAAATTCTTCCCCTTTCAAATGAGGACTTTCATGGAGGAGCAAACATTCTCCTAGGAGATTCATGATATTTAAAGATCTTTTACAGATGCCCCATAATGAAGCCTCCTATTTTGGGACAATTTGCCATGCGTATTTAGATGATATTCTTCCTTTGGTTGTTCAGACATTTTTTTTTTTTAATTTTGAAATAAATTCAAAGTTATAGGAACAGTTGCAAAAACAATACTAACCCCATACACAGCATTCCAGCATACCCTGACCCTCCCTCCTCCGATAGCCCAATCCACCAACTTTAACATGCTGTCACATCACTATTTCTTTCCCTCTCTCCCTCCCTCCCTATCATCCATCATCTATTGCTCTGTCTTCTGAACATATGAGAGCTAACTGCACACACCCTTGAACAAACACTATAATTCACATATACACTTCCCATGAACAAGAACATACTTTTATGCAATCCCATTAAGTGCAGCTAAGAAGTACAAGAGATTTAACAATGATAAAAAGCTTATATTCTATATTTCCTTTTTTTTTTTTTTTCCTTATGTCTCAACTGTGTCCCTCTGAGCCTCCTGTCCTCCATCCTCAGATCCCATCCAGGATCATCCTTGGCATTCAATTGTCATCCATTGAGACTGTCTTTTTTTTTTTTCAATTGTGGAAACATATATACAGCCTAAATCTTCCCATTCCACCCCCTCCCTAGCATTCCATTAGTGGGATTAATCACATTTAGAATGTTGTAATGCTCTTTCCCACCATCCATTACTAGAAATTTCCCTTCCCCTCAAACAGCAACCCTACACTCATTTCTTAACTCCCCATTGCCCCTTCCCCCACTTCTCGTAAACCATACTCTACTTTTCACTTCTATGGTCATATTCTCTGATAATTTCTTTGTATTTACTGTGGGGCTTAAAATTAACCTCTTACATCCATAACAATCTTGTTTTTCTTTGATACCAACTTAACTTCAATAGGACACATAAACTATGTTCCTATGCTCCTCCATTCCCCCACCTTTATATAATTCTTGTCAAAAATTACATATTTTACATTGAGTCCAAAACCACTGACTTGTCATTAGAGTTTGTGTATTTTATATCATGTAGGAAGTAAATAGTGGAGTTACAATTCAAAAATTATTGATTCTATTTGTATTCCATTGTGGTCAGAGAATGTGCTTTAAATATACTCAATTGTTTTTTGTTTTTTGTTTTTTTTTTTATTGAGGCTGTTTTATGTCCCATCATATGGTCTATTCTGGAGAAAGATCTGTGATCACTAGAGAAGAATGTGTTTGCTGGTGATTTGGAATGTAAGGTTCTATATATGTCTATATATGTCTCTATATCTCTACATCTCTCTCTTCTTTCTTTGTTTCTCTGTCGGTAGGGCTCCCTTTAGTATCTGAAGTAGGGCAGGTATTTTATTAGCAAAATCTCTCAGCATTTGTTTGTCTGTGAAAAATTTAAGCTCTCCCTCAAATTTGAAGGAAAGTTTTGCGGGATAAAGTATTCTTGGTTGGAAATTTTTCTCTCTCTGAATTTTAAATATGTCATGCCACTGCCTCCTCGCCTCCATGGTGGCCACTGAGTAGTCGCTACTTAGTCTTATGTTGTTTCCTTTGTGTGTGGTGAATTGCTTTTCTCTTGCTGCTTTCAGAACCTGCTCCTTCTCTACAGTATTTGACAGTCTGATCAGAATATGTCTTGGAGTGGGTTTATTTGGATTTATTCTATTTGGAGTTCGCTGGGCATTTATGCTTTATGTATTTATATTGTGTAGAAGGTTTGGGAATTTTCCCCAACAATTTCTTTGAATACTCTTTCTAGACCTTTATCCTTCTCTTCCCCTTCCGGGACACCAATGGGTCTTAAATTTGGATGTTTTATTTTATCTATTGTATCCCTGAGATCCATTTTGATTTTTTTGATTTTTTTCTCCATTCTTTCTTTTGTGCTTTCATTTTCTATTCTGTGGTCCTCTAGGACACTGAGTCATTGTTCAACTTCCTCTAATCTTGTATTATGAGTATCCAGAGTCTTTTTAATTTGGCCAACAGTTTCTTTTATTTCCATAAGATCTTCTATTTTTTTATTTACTCTTGCAATTTCTCCTTTATGCTCTTCTAGGGTCTTCTTTACGTCCTTTATATCTTGTGTCATGTTCTTCTTCATGTCCTTTATATCCTGTGCCATGTTCTTGTTCTTTGATTATAGTCCTTTGATTAATTGCACCAAGTACTGTGTCTCTTCTGATATTTTGGTTTGGGTGTTTGGGATTGGGTTCTCCATATCATCTGGTTTTATCACATGCTTTAAGATTTTCTGTTGTTTTTGGCCTCTTGGCATTTGCTTTGCTTGACAGGGTTCTTTCAAGCTGTAAAAAATACCAATCTAATTTTTCAGATCTACAACTTGGTGGCATACACTTTCTCTAACTAACCAGCAGATGGCGTCTGCGAGTCACCTATACCCCTCAAGTCAGTTCTCCTCAACTTTGTCTTTGTGGTGTGTGGGGAAATGTTTCTTGTGGGTTTCAGATGGTGAACTCAGTTTGGGTGTGTTGTTGGTGCTGTCCGCCCTGAGTGAGGGGCGTGTGTCTGGGTGGTTAGGGAGGCAGGGCAGCTTTAATAATCAAACTTCCCAGGTGTTCCCGAAGATTCAAGTGCTTTGCAAGATCTAAGCTTCATTTCAGTTCCCCGATTTTCTCTGCTGCTGACCCACAAGTCCCCCCGGCATTGACATAGCGACCCTGTTTTTCCGAGCAGGCCCCCCTTCTCAGCTGTGATCTTCCAGGACCTCTGCTGATGGGAAGGCTTGCTGCATCACAAGTTTGCGCCATCCCTCAAGGAACCCCTGGCCACTGGGCAGTGCAGGGGCGCTTCCAGCCTGATGCAAAGATGGCTGAATGGGTCATCTCAACCCCCCGCTTTTCGCACAGCTCCACCTTCCCAGCTCCGGGACAATTAGACGATATTGTGGTGTGTGTGCGGTGCCGTGGGATACACTCCCTGTCACACTGGGTTTCTTGGCGCAGCTCTGGGCTGTGGGTGCGGCCCTGGGCAGGAATGTCTCCAGCCCGCCCGGAAGCTGGCTGCAAGCAGCGCAGTTTCTTTCTCCTTTTAGCTCTTCCCTCTACCCCGTCCCTGAGGGAATCAGCAGCAGGCTATCCTCCACGCCAGAAACCGAAAGGTTGGCACAGCCCGCTTCTGCCATGCTTCACTGTGTGGTTCTCACTGTCATAACTGCAGCCACTCCTGGGTTTTTTTTTGTTTTTTTTTAAAAGAACTAGTCCGTCTCCAAATGCCAATCTCCGGTTTCCACACACCGCAGCAAGGCCGTGGGACTTTCAGCCGGCTTACTCACTTGTTTCAGAATGCAGACTCCCAGTTTTACCAAGTGCATGGTCCCTGTGGTTTTAGCAGACCTTGTCCAGATGGTGCATCGCTGGAATTGGTGTTCTGGGTCACCTTCTGGTTTTTATCTAGTATTTTTCACGGAGGTGTTTTTTTGCCCTGTCTCACCTAGCCGCCATCTTAGGTTCTCCCTCATCAACTCTAACATCAACTCACGGACTCTCAGGACCAGTCTCTTCATTGTCAATGGGAGGGAAAAATTAGACAGTTCACTGTAGCAGTTTTGAGTGTGGACCCTGGAACCACACAGCCTGAGTTCAAGCTTTCTAGAGAACACTGCCTAATAAAACTTTCTGCATTGATTGAGATATTCTATTCTATATCATCCAGCACAGAAGCCACTAGTTACATGTACCTACTGACAAAAAGTATGCATTTTTAATTTTATTTAATTCAAATTTAAGTGGCTGCATGTACCTAGAAGCTGGTGTATAGGCCAGGACACTTCTAGCTTTAGGATCCTGGGCAACATTCCTTAATCTCCCTGTGCCTCCATTTCCTCATCAATGAAATGGAAAGAATAATAATAATAATAGCACTTCATAGAACTGTTGTGAGGATTCAGTGGGGTAGGATGTAGAGCATTATAACAGTACCTGCTACATCATAAGCTCTCAGTAAATGGTACTGTTGTGGGCAAAAGGAGCTAGCTTTGCAGTAACACCAAATTCTTACACATTAGCACAATATCAATCTAACATATAAGGAAACACTGGGAAAGATAATATAGGCATTTCCAATAATAAGATTGTATCAAATATGTGATACGTTGGCAAATAAGGTAAATGTATGAGAAACCTAGAATAGCATGTCAGTAGTTGGCAATTTCATTTGACTATAAATGTTATTCTTTAATAAAATAGCAGTTACCATAGCAGCCAGACATCACTAAGTCATTTCAAAATCAAAGACAATGAGCATCTTCTTAAAGAAATCTTGTGAACAATGTAACCGAGCAATATAATAAAAGGGCTCCTTTGCATGTCTAGGGTTTATCACAGAAAACAACTCATTTCCCAACACTTTCCTCTGGCTTTCACAGCTACTTTGTAAGTGCACCCAACATTCTACACATTCTTCTTATTTCTGAGGCTTTATTTTTGTGTGTGTTTTTTTTTAAACTCACAACAGTGAAAAAGAGAGAAATTATTTTATAAGAAAAAAATGATTACAAAATATCTCTTATGACACCACTTTATTATTGCCCCGGGAAGCAGCAAACTGGTGTTACTGTATTTTGAAGATGAATTATTTTTAAAATTATGTTGTATTGTCTTTTTGAAAGCTTCCAAATAAAATGTTCTTTCCCTATCTATAAAATGTTCTCATTTATAAACTTCATTTTTCTTCCCAGAGAGCAAGCCAAATTTGCTAAAAAAACAAACAAACAACAAAAAAACATTATTTAGCTCCCTGACTCGGCTGGACTTTACCTGATCAGCTCTCCTCTTGCAACCATTATATAAACGTCCGTAAATGGAGAAGGGATAGTGGGAACCGCATAAGAGCACTGCTGCTCTGTCACATGCCAGTCCGTCCCATCTGTCTAGCTCCTTGAACTATAGTGCTCTCTAGTCCTTTTCCTTTGTCCTTTGGATCTTCCCACCTTACTTAACTCTCAAATTTTTTGGTAGTTACCTTGAAGGCTGAAAACTAAAAGAATTTCTTTCAGAAAATAATCTGTTTAAAAACAATGTTTATATTCTCAAATATCTTAGTGCTTATTTGGTTCTATAATATTTTTATTCTTTGTGTTAAGGTCAAAAATGATCATTCATAGGACCACATAATCTGATTTTAACAAAGCATGCATTTTCAGTGCTAAATTTCTCTGGTCAAGGACAGCCATTTGGATTATATGTCATTCCATATTCATACACATAAGATATTAAGCACAATCAAGTTTGGTTCAGAACTCATCATTTTGAAAATTATACAGAAATGATAGAATCTCAAATTCCACTGACTCTGTGGGAGAAATCACTATGTTGATGCCTTACTTTTCTAAAATGAGCTGAGAAATTATCTTTAAACCAGTTCCTAGGATAGAGCTTCGGAGTGTGGCACCCGTTTAGTCACTAGAAGATAAGGCAAACTTACTACAGCCACAAGCATCCTAGGCATAACTGTACAAAGAAAACAGCCATGATCCCTGCCCTCAAGCAGCCTCCGATAAGAAGATCCCAAGTTGCTGCAGTCACCAACTATAACTCTTCCAGCCTGAGCCCTAATGATATCATGCTACAGGTCCCCAATCCCCAGCTCCAAAAGGGTTCCTGCCCTAGGGAAGTTCTACAACATCCTCTGTCCTCCCCTCACTATCACCAAATCCCCACAAAGTTCTGCAATGGAAAGAACTGATTTCACCTTACAAAAATGAGGTAGAAGTGATTGATAACTGACAAAATGTACATGATTTATTTTCTAGAATAAAAGAAAAATAAAATATTAAGGTCACTTGGGGGCTTTTATAGGATAACAACCAACCAAGTCATTTTCACTTCTCTTTCTTTAGGGGGGCTGCCTCTCTAGAGTGGTGATGATGACAATGATGACAATGACTGGTGATACTAATAGCTAATATTTATGAGTGTTTTCTGTTTGGTAGACACGAGAAAGGTACTATTTTTATCCTTATTTTACAGATAAGAAAAGAAGCACAGATATAGCTAAGGAACTGGTCCAAATCATATAATGACTGTGTCCGTTTGAATATATTGTGTCCCCCAAACGCCATTATCTTTGATTGTAATCTTGTGTGGGGCAGACATTATCAGTGTTGATTAGATTGTAATTCTTTGAGTGTTTCTTTGGAATGTGCCCCACCCAGCTGTGGGTGATGACTCTGATTGGATAATTTCCATGGAGGTGTGCTCCGCCCATTCGGGGTGGGTTCTAAGTTTGATCAGTGGAGCCATATAAATGAGCTGACATAACAGAAGGAAAATCAGTGCAGGCTGGTGAGTGACATTATGAAGAGGAGCCACAGCCAAGAGGGACACTTTGAAGAAAGCACAGGAGCTGCAGATGAGAGACAGTTTGAAGATGACCGTTGAAAGCAGACTCTTGCTCTGGAGAAGCTGAGAGAGGACAAATATCCCAAGTGCAACTAAGAGTGACATTTTTGAGGAACTGTAGCCTAGAAAGGAACATCCTGGAAAGAAAGCCATTTTGAAAACCAGAACTTTGAAGCAAACACCAGCTGCGTACCTTCCCAGCTAACACAGGTTTTCCAGACACCATTGGCCATCCTCCAGTGGTACTCAAGTGCTGATGTGTTACCATTGGAACACACTTAAATGGCCTTTAAAGACTGTACTGTGTAACCAAATAAACCCCCCCTTACAAAAGCAGTCCATTTCTGGGTGTTGTTGCATTCAGCAGCATTAGCAAACTAGAAACAAGCACCTGGTAAATGAATAAGTCTTATAAATAAAGAACCATACTAACTCAGGTGATCTGGCTCAGAACTCATGACCATTTATCTAGGATGTTATAGCTACCATCACATTTCTCTTCCTAGTAAAGCAAAAATTCCATCAATTCTAGGAAGAAAATCAACCACCAAAAAAAAACCCCTCAATATTAGGAAATGTTAAATTCTTCATATCTTCTCTAATACACATAACAGGCATGCAATAAAGAAGGACAAATGCATGAACGAAGAATGACAGAACTGGAAAAAACCAATCACAGTGTTTCCTGTGATTTTATTTTGTTATATATTAAAACTATGAGAATATACCTATGTTTATATGTATCCACACATATGTATATCATTAGAAAGGGGAATCTGCCCTTTACTCCTTTGCTCTTAATATATGGTTCTTCTTAGAAAAGGATGACACGAACTTACTGTGGGAAGTTCATGAGTTTTGAGTATTTGGTTCAGAGATTATAACTAATTTGCATGCCATCAATCTATACTTCACCGATCCTATCTTCCTTTAAATAATGACACAAATTGGTGACTTGGCACTTTGGAGCTCATGTGGCCAAAGAACTAAGTCAAGTCAATGGAATTTACCCATGGAGCTTACATTTTGAGCAACATTGTAGAACCAGCAGATGGCCTTAGAAATTGTGCCCAAATAGAATACCTAAACATACTGGATAAAATTCAAAATGTCCCTCTTGATATACATGTCAAAGTTTGACAGGAAAGTTAGAGGAATCCTCAGAGGTAAGGAAAAAAAGACAAAACAGAAATCCAGAAAAGTAATTGAGCACTAAAGCTGACACTACCTTGGGGGCATCAGCTGATCCCCAGTGGCCATAGCATTTTTTCCCATTGTTTTTTCACATCATGGTATACATAGAAAATGGTATTAATACAATAGCAATTGCTGGAATAAATGGAAGAGTATTTGGAATCATTTATATAGAACTTAGTAAAAACATTTTATTACATTTATCTCATATAATAGGATAAGAAAAATAGAATAAAAAAGTATTACATATTGATTACATTGAATTATATTCAATATTGAATATATTGAATATATATTATATAAACAATTGAATTATGTATAAACCATGCCATAAAAATATGTGTAATATTTAATGAGTATATTGAGCTTTCTTTCATAAGCATACATTTTTTCATTTCATGTTGTGCTTGAAATGGTTGCACGAAATTCCTGATCAAAACTTTTAAAGATAACCTCTTCAAAAATCTCTCCATAAATAAGCAATTTTTTCATGAAAGTTTACAGTAGCTAAAAAATTAATTAGCTTGGTAACCAAATTAAGAAGTTAGAAAAAGAACAAAAGAATGAACCCAAGGAAACTAGACAAAAGGAAATGAAAAATAAAACCAAAAATTAATGCTATAAAACAGAAAAATGTAGTGAAGAACAACAAAGATAAAGTTGGTTTTCTTAAAAAGACTAATAAAGCTGACAAACTTTCTGGCAAAATTGATCTAAAGAAAAATAAAGAAGGCACAAACAATAACATTAGGACATAAATATTATGAGAAGACTGAATAGCTTTATGTCAAAAAATATGAAAATGTAGATGAAATGGACAAATTTTTAGAAAAATATATCTTATAAACTGACTAAAGAGGAAATTAAAATGATTCTATAACAATTAAAGAAATGAAATTAGTAGTTTAAAATCTTTCTACAAAGAAATTCCAGGCCTAGCTGGTTTTACAAGATAATTCTATTAAACATTCAAGGAACATATCATTCCAATAACACACAAATTCTTTCAAAGAACAGCAAAGGAGAGAGACTTCTCAACTACTTTTATGAATCTTATATAAACCTAATATCACAACCAAAGAGAGTATGACAAAAGATAAAAACTCCAATCTTATTGACGAAAATACTTTCAAAAAATACAATATTAGAAACTAAGTATACCAATATATGAAAAAGATCAAACATCTTGAAAATGTTGGCTTCATTTTTAAAATCCAAGACATTTCAAAATTAGAAAAACTATTATTCCAATTCATCTCACTAATATATGTTAATTCAGAAAACTTACTTGATCATCTCAATAGAAGCAGAAAATACATTCAATAAAATTCAGCATATATTGACAATCTTAAAACATCTTATCAAAGCAGGAATCTAAGGGAAATCCCTTAGCCTAATAAGTAATATGTGCAAAAACACATACCATATTAAATGGTTAATTATTAAAGGTATTTCCTTTAAAGACAAAAACAAGATAAGGATGAACCCTATCAATGCTTCCACATTCAATATAAGTTCTTAGCCAGGAAAAACAAAAGATAAGAAAGGGAAATGGATGATATAAGAATTTGAAAGGAAGAACAATAATGTCGTAATTGGCAGATGATGTGATCACCCAAGTAGAAAATTCCAAAGTATCCATAGATATGCAATTAAAATGAATGCTGGAAGTTAGCAAAGTTAATAGCTATAAGATCCACACATCTTTGCTGAGAAATGTAAGATCAATGACAAATATAAGACTGAGATTAAAATCTACTCTAGTTCTACATACCTGCAAAATAAAGTAATTAAAAATTACTTTTTACCAAAACAAAAGCAAGTTAAAAGTGCCGAGGAATAAATCTAACAAGCAATGTGCAAGACTGTTACATGGTAAATTTTAACACTGTTTTGAAAAACACTAGAGGAGACCTAAATTAAACGAGAAATACCATATTCATGGATAAGAAAAATTCAATATAATAAAACTGTCATTTCTCCCGAAATTGATCTATAGATTCAGTGCAACCCCAATGAAAATCCCAAAAAAGCCTTTCATGGAACTTTCATTATAAAATTGATAATGGACCAAAAATAGTAAAAACAATCCTAAAGAAAAACAAGGCAGTGGTACCTACTCTACCAAATAACAAGATTTGCTTTTAACATTAAAGTAGTTAAGATCAAAATTTCTAGTAAACAGAATAGATAGCCCAGTAACAGATCCCTGCACAATTGGAAATTTGATCTAAGACAGAGCTAGCATTAAAGATCACTGGGGAAAGAATGCATTATTCGCTAAGTTGTGCTGAAACAATTGGTTATCCAAATAGAAAACTAATTTAGATTCCTTCCTCATCCCATATACAGAAGTCTATCCCAGTCTATCAAACTACAACCCAGAACCCATGACTCTTGAAGACGATTGCATAAAAATGTAGCTTATGAGGGGTAACAATGTGATTGGGAAAGCCATATGGACCACACTCCCCTTTGTCTAGTTTATGGATGAATGAGTAGAAAAATGGGGGAAGGAAAAAAACAAAGGCACCCAATGTTCTTTTTTACTTTAATTGCCCTTTTTCACTTTACTTATTATTCTTGTTATTTTTATGTGTGTGGTAATGAAGGTGTCAGGGATTGATTTGGGGGGTAAATGTACAACTATGTAATGGTACTGTGAACAATCGAATGTATGATTTGTTTTGTATGACTGCATGGTATGTGAATATATCTCAATTAAAAAAAAAAAAAAAGCCTATCCCACTATCCCAGTGAAGTCAAGAGCATAAATATTATTGGTAAAATATTTAGAAGAAAACAAAGGAGAGTATGTTTATGAACTTGAGGCAATTACAATTTTCTAAAATAAGACAAAAATGCACTAACCAAAGTGGAAAATACTGGTTCATTTAACCACTGCAGAGTTAAGAATTTCTGCTCTTAACTCACAATAAAGAATCCATTATTAAGAGTTTAAAAGCAAGTCACAAACTGGGACAAAATATTTGCCACTCATATAACAAAGAATTAGTGTCCACAATATATAAGGATTTCCTATAAATCATATGTAAACAGAAAAATGTAAAAAGAAATGAACAAAAGACTTGTACATCCACTTTACAGAAGAAGAAACCTGAATAGACAACAAATACATGTAAAGACACTAACCACATAAGTAATTAGGGAAATGCAAATTAAAAACACAAGATATAATTTCACATACATTGGATTAGCAAAAAATTTTTAACTGAATGTATTAAAGTGTTGAAGAGGTTGTAGAACAACTGGAACACTCAAACACTGCTGGTGGGAGTGTAAATTGGTACCCAAAACTTAGAAAACAATTCATCATTACCTAGAAATTTGAATACATACATAGCCTACAACCTAGCAATACATACCTGGGTATGTAATGTAAAAAATTCTTACACAGTGTATCAGGACACATGTACAAGAATATTATTGTTTGTACTGGCACTTTTTCATAGCAAATAAAACGGTTTCTAGACTAAGGTAAAAAATAAATTATAGCAACCAAGAAGCCCAACACAGCAGCAGTTTAAATAGAATTGAAATTTATTTCTACCATGTAACAGTCTGGCTGGTTTAGTGTGGTGGGGCCGCTCCATTCCATGAGGGCATTCAGGAACCATGTTCCTTCTATCTTATTGTTCCACCATCCCTTAGGGGTTGCTGTGTAGATGAAGCTGGGTCACTGCCATACACAATTTCCAGTCAGTGATAAATGGAAAGCAAGTCAGAGTTCCAGGAAAATAGCCTGTTTTATTCATAAATGACCTAGAAATTAAATCCATTACTTCCATTCACATCCTACTAAACTTCATTACCTGGCTACATTTAGCTGCAAGAGAGGCTAAGAAATAGGAGTTTCTAGCTGGGACTGTGCCTAGGAAGACATGAGACTGTCGTGGGAGGGGAGGATAACAATCGATCAAAACTGGGAGCTACTTAAATGTTCATATCAATAGAATAAACAAGCAAACTATATGGTATGCAGGACTATGCAGCAATGAAAACAGAATTACAGCTGTACACATCAACATGGAAGCACCTCAAAAACCTAATATTAAAAAGGGAAGTCACAAATGAATCCATATGATATGTTACATAACATAGTAAATATTAAGTCAAAAAGGCAAAACTAAACAATACCTTAAATAAAGCTATAAAGCTATAAAGAAATATAGGCTAATAAACATAAAACCCAGGTGAGTGGCTATATCTAAGTAGCATTATAACTACAATAGAAATTTTAATCACCTCTACCATTGTACAAGTTCAAGCTTGCTTTCTTAGAAGTCATATTACTACACCAAACTTAGATAATACTTCTACACATTTGGGAAATAAATTCCAAACGGCTTATGACGTCACCATGAGACTTGGAGAAGAATAACTATATATGAGACATTCTATCTACTGAATAAATCTAAACAATTAAAACTTTAGTGTTTAGGGAGCACCTCCCACATTAGGTTGGTTTTGTAGAGACCTTTTTTTAATAGTACGCGAAGGAAGGGAATGTCCTTTGTCAAATGAACTCCCAGTAATTGCAGAACTTTTTCCCTTTGTTCCATGTACATTAAATTCATCCCCAAATTCTAAGAGGTCCCACAATGCTAGTGTGCTGTATGGAACCGCAGTGTCAATACAATTTCAGATTTTCTGCTTCTCCAGTTTGGGCACAGAACCCTTTCGGGGGCACTGGGACCATAGTGCACATGTAGGGGTTAAAGAGGGGGAGTTCTGGTAAGGATTAAAAAGAATGTTCTCTGAGTATAAAGTGGAAAAAGGACTTGATGTTGAATAGGGAACTGTGCCTTTGAAAGTTTTCCCTCTGAAGAACTTTCTGTACTTCAGGTTCTCAAAGAGATAAAATAGGGACAAGATTGAGTTCAGGTCCCTTTGTAAAAAAATAAATAAGAAAGAACTGATTTTGTGTGTTCTTTGAATGGCTTCCCGTGGAGAGTGTGATGTGCTGCTGATAAC
This sequence comes from Choloepus didactylus, assembly GCF_015220235.1. Taxonomy (NCBI): domain Eukaryota; kingdom Metazoa; phylum Chordata; class Mammalia; order Pilosa; family Megalonychidae; genus Choloepus; species Choloepus didactylus. Next base: position 90,953,544 of record NC_051311.1, read on the forward strand.
TGGTATTCATCCCTTTTCTTTTTCTTTTATTTTAAGGAAATGGAAACTAGAATGTGTAGGTAGAAGCTTGTAATGGAAATAGGTGTCCACTTTTTCATGCTGATAATGTGATGTAGTATTTGCCTATGGCTGGGGTCCATGTTCTGAGACATCTAAACCTTACTTTTTAAATTCTGAGAAATACTTACTGTTATCCAAGAAATGAGATTTCTATCTCTCTTTTAAACTTTCAAAACATGCCCAGGCTTCTGCATAGACACAACCAAAATGCATAGTTCATGACCACAAAGACCAAACAACTGTTTAGAGTCCTGGGTTCCTCAACTTCTTTTGAATTCTGCAGGGACCTTTCCAAGTTATTCTCAAGTGTCATTCCCCAGGATAAGAAATAATGGACAAAATGTCCTGATGGACGACCATACCAATGAGTTCTCTAAAAAAGCAGGCCACCAGAAAGCCACACCAGCCTCTTAAAAGGTTAGATAAGAATTTTTTCAAAAGATTCTAAATCCAGGCAACAGGCCACAGAAACATCCATAGGCAGTTGGCCTTTCCCTTCTTTTGCCTGTATTAAGGCTGAATCCCTGGTTCTTGTTCTTTTTTAACCTTCATATGTTATCTTCCAACCTCCATAGCCTAAAATGTTATCCTACAAGTAGTCTCAAGGAAAAAAATGACTTTGGACTTGACCCTGTAAAAGGCAGCTTTCAGAAACACAAGAGGATGGGGCTGGAGCTCCCTCTAGAGCCCGTCCCGCAGTCCATGGAGGGGTCCTCAGTACAGCAAACTGGCTGGGTGGATCCTCGCCCATGCTAGCTTATCTAGCTGGGGAGCCTTTTTCACCAGGCAGAGAGGTCTGGACAAGTAGATCTATTCACTAAGGGGAGACTGTCCAGCAGGGCTCGCTAGACGCTCAAGAAGCAAAGAGTCTGATGGGGCATACTTATTTAGTAAGTTCTCTTGTCAATATCAACTTTGGATATTCACCACAAAAGGGATCTTGATACTATGTAGAGCAGAGAATGTTTGTTCATTATTCATTCCAGTGGTTTGGGTCATAGTCATAGATGTAGTCAAGCAAACTGACATTCTGATTTTACAATAAGCTGATGACTTCAAGCCTGAAATGAAAACATTAATAAGAAGTAGTGTTTTGGTTTCTGTTGTTTTACTTCTTTTAGAAAAGCTAAAGTAATATAATGAATTGATGTTAATGAAAAAACAGAGCAACATAGTCTTTATTTCAGCATAAATCTGAGTCTTTAATCACTACTTTCTTTACTTCGAAAGCAAAATAAAAATTCACAAATATTGAAGAAACGAATTTTCAATATATTATAGCTACATTTAAAATAGCACAGATAAAAAGCTACTTCTAATTTGTTCCTGTTACATGATGTTATTAGAGATTGAGAATATTCAATTTGCTTTTGATAATGGTAAAGGGAAAATAATTTGGATAATATCTGATAATACTTTTCTATCATTTTAGGAACTTATTAAAAATGCCTGAGTGCTTGGGTCTTAACACAATCAAAGGAGTGTCTGGGTCCATGCAATCTTCAAAACAGGGCTTCTCTTTTCAGTTTGTTCAGCTGAAGTTATTGAACTGTTCAAAATTATCTCTCAAATACATTCTTTTTGCTTTGAGACATTACCCTAGGCAAATAAAATGGAAGGGCTAGACCCAATCAACACAAAATTAAACTCTTAACTGAATATGGTGTTTTGTTAGTAATTACAAAATCCATTATAGGAATCACACAAAGGCATTTATATAACACTGGGCAGATTATAAAAGCCTTTCCCAACCATGATCTTTCTTGATCTTCAGAACAACTCTGTAAGGTGAGTCTGGCATATATGATTTGTGATACTAAATCTACAAATTACCCTTCTTGATGTTGCTTATGATGACTTCAACTTTCTACTAAATTTTCTGAATACTAACCACTCCACCTGCCTGCTCTTTAGTAATAATAATGATGATGATGATGATGATGATAATAATAATAATAATAGCAGTAGTCATAGTTAATATTTATTGAGTGCCACTGGGGAAGTCACAGACACATACTCAGCCCTCACAACCCTGCCTCCTTTTGTATTATGTGATGTTTCAGTCTGCTCCCATTCCACAACCTGGGAAGACATTAGGTCTAAAGAAAAAGCCCAACCAGACCTTAAACCCAGAAACCAGGATCAAGAGCACCAGCTGCTTATCAGGGTGGGAAATCTCCGTGGCAGTGCCCCCTCCCCCTGGGTCATATAAAAACCCCACCCTGGTGTCACGGATTTGTCTCTCCTCTGATGCAAACTTCAGCCTTCCCAGGAGACCAGCCACGATGGGACCTCTTCCCCAGCTCTTTTGGACCCTTTGTGCTGTGTTTAGGTAACAAAGCAGTCATTTGCTGAAAATTTCTATTGCGCTGGAGCCTGTGTTCCCATGACGCGCCACAAGGTAACTTGCTCCACGAAGTATTTTCTATGTTCTAAGTCTGGTTTTAAGTGTTCTACATGTATTAATTCATTTAATCCTCAGGAAAAAAAAAATGGTATTTTTATTTAATTATTCATTAGCTTCAGGAAATCTACTACAGAAATCTAGCTCTGGATATCCATCTGTCTGAGATTGTTTCCGGTTTGCTTTCTGCTCTCATCTCACCCTATCTTTGATGGGTTTCCTAATACTTACTTTCTCAGAAATGCACAGCAACACTTAGCACATGACACATTTTTAATGTTTGTAACTTGCAGTCTCTTTTTATGTGCCTGGAATAAAGTTTTATAAACCTTAGAAAAATGAGTCAAGAAAATGAAAGTCAGGAGTAGTTAGATGATTTGGCCAAAATCCAGCCAACCAGTGGCATTGTCAAGATGAATCACCTAACCAGATACCCATTTCCTCTTCCAACCCTGATGTCTCCAGTAGCAGCCCACATTATTATTTCCTCCTCTGGAACCATGTCTGTGGTGTATTGATCCTGTCCACCATCACTACCTGTACCACATTTTCAATAAACAACTCTATTAAAGAAGTTTCTGCATTTGATGCAGGACAGGAATGGATGATACAGAGCCAATAATGCTGATATTGCCCTTGTCTTTGTAGGAGCTCATAGTGTAAGATTAATGGCAATGATATCAAAGATGTAACCAAAGAGGTGCTGTGGTGGTTAGATACATGTGTCAACTTGGCCATGTGATGGTGTCCAGTTATCTCGTCAAGCATGCACTGGCCTGACCATTACTGCGGGGACATTTGTGGCTGGTTAATAAGTCAGAAGGCTGGTTTGTTAAAGCAGCAGTTGGTTGGCTGCAGCTGTGACTGATTACATTCAATGAAGGGTGTGTCTCCTGAAAGGAGAGAATGCAATCAGCTGGATTTAATCCAATCAGTTGAGGCCTTTTAAGCGAGATAGATAGAGGACCTTCACTTCTTCTTCAGCTAACCAGTAAAGCGTTTCCTGAGGAGTTCATTGAAGTTGCCAGTTTGCTGCTTGCCCTAAGGAATTTGAACTCATGCATACCCACAGTTGCGTGAGACACTTTTATAAAATCTTTTATTTATAGATATCTTTTGTTGATTCTGTTTCCCTAGAGAACCCTAACTAATACAGGTGCTATGGGGAAAGAATCACTTGGGGCTCTAGGTTAGGGAAATGCAAAGCACAGGATGCACAGTACCTGCTCACATCACACCTAAGCATGCTCAAAGAGGGAAGTCTGGTAAACTTCCTTCTTCCCTGTAAATAGCAGTTCCTTCCCATCATGCTGTCACAGAATGGTGAAAAAAAAAAAAAATGCATACTGAAGAATTACACTAAACAAATGCACATTAATTTGGGAGGTAAAAGAAAGTGGTAGAAATAACACTTCAATGGAAGATATGTATTAATTCCAATTCTGGAAGGTATAATTTTTTTAATTCAATCTTATTGAGATATATTCACATACCATGCAGTCATACAAAGCGTACATTCAGTTGTTCACAGTACCATTACATAGTTGTGCATTCATCACCAAAATTAATTTCTGAACATTTTCATTATGCCAAGGTATAATTTTGGTAAGACTCTCAATCTCTCACTGAGAGGCAATATGAGGTAGTGGTTGGGGGAAAGTGTGATTTTGGTTCAAACCACTTACTCTGTGACTTTGAACAATTTTTTAAGCCTCAATTTCTTCATCTGTAATAATACCAACCTTGAAGGAATGTTGGGAAGATTAAAAGTACTAAACTAAATTTTTTGGCAAATAGTATATCACAATAATTAGTATTTACCATTATTATTATTTATGTAGAAAATCGGGAGACTGTGTTAAGGTATTTTTTTAATATCTCTCCAACTTCCAAAAGCCTATGATTCTATATCCATTTGGCACAGAGTTAGGTACATTTCTGTAAATGTTTGTTTAGCTAGATTGTTACCTAGAAGTCAATGATGGATGATCTTTTATAGCATGGATGGTCATTAAATCACATCTGGAAAAATAATACTAATTTTCAATCTACTCACAATCTAATTGGGGTACTTTCACAATAAAAGTCATAAACGGAGGTGAACGATCAAAAAAAAGAAAAAAAGATCTCAAAATGCTTAGGTTAAATATATTTTCCTAATCTACCTTCTAATACAAAATGACCTATTAACTGGTGAAAATCTTTCACAATTTTCCAAAGAAGAAATAATTATTTTTCTAAATTTATGTTAAATCATCTTTTGTCTAGAATAGTGGCTTTCAAATTTTTTTTGACTACAGTTCACTGTAAGCAATACATCTTACATTGCAACCTAGTCCACACATACATAAGCACAAGTACGTAAATACTCTAAGAAATAAAGCTTTCATGAAACTCTTACTTCCTGCATTGTATTCATATTTTCTATTCTGTTTTAGTCCATGTTTTAATACTGATCATTATCTACTAAATTAATACCACGGACCACTGAACGGTCACCAACCATGGTTTTAAAAACACTGCAAGGGCTCCCTGAGGAGCCAGGGAAAATGCGGAGGTGTTGGACTTCCTCACCTGGATTGTTGCTGATGTTCTCACAAACACTTGGGGCTTGCTCTCATGGAGCTCACTGCTGCAAAGGAGAGGCTAAAACTGTTTATAATTGTGCCTGAGAGCCTCCCCTGAGTACCTCTTTGTTGCTCAGATGTGGTCCTCTCTCTCCAGCTAACCCAACTTGGCAGGTGAACTCACTGCCCTCCCCACTATGTAGGCGTAAACCTCCCTGGCAATGCAGAATAAGACCCTATATGCAGGTGGAGTGCAATTTTTCTTTCTTGGTAGTTGGGAAGTACATACAGCTCTGCACTTTAATGCACATTGCAGCTCTCTGCTTGTCCTGTGCCAAAACATTTTAAGCCATTGGTGATATCAAATTCAACAGGCTTTTTCTTAACATGCCTCACAGAGTATGTTTTATTGAAATTACACTTAGAATTTGCAAACTATCTCAAAAATCAAGCCAGAAGACATATTTATTATCTTTTCATCCAATAATTATAACAACCTACATAGTAATCAGTAACTTCAGCTGTAAGGTAATTTGTTAGAATGAGAAGTAATGTCAGATGTCAATCCATTTTTTAAAATATGTTTATTTGAAATAAATGAGCTTTTCTCACAGCTCTTCTCTGCTCCATTTTTCCTAAAGGCTGCCACTACTTTAGCCTTTACATAATGTTCCTATTTTTTTAATGATAGTTGTTTTAGAGGGATGACAATTTCCCCCACCCCATCCCACACCAAAAAAATCCAATCCCCACTTTCATTTCATACAAACTTAGGTGACCAAATTCCCATGTAAAGTAATTGTATAACAAATTTCAATCCCTAAGTAGTAGAGACAGCTCAGTCTGAAAAAGCAGACGTGAGAGTGAAATGTGTCCAAAAGTAAAGAAGGGTACTTTTGGTTTCCATCAACAGGCTTTTGATTTATCAAATTCCACAGGCTTTTCAACTTCGAATTTCATGTCCTTTCCATTCATACTTCATTTATTTTTGGAAGTATGTCCCTATCATTCTTTGCAGCTGGATTCATTTACCTGTTTTTCAAATACTGAACCTTCCGTCAGATGATGGTACAAATTTCCCATTTTGATTTGCAGCCTTGCTCTTGATTGCCATTGAAACCAACTAAGGACCATCCAGAGCTCCTCTTGGATTATTTCCAAAAGGATTCCAGACACTTCAGTAAATGGCGCTATGATGCATTCCATACTAAAGCAAAAGTTGCATCCTTTCAAACTCCTGTCTACTATTGTTTCAAATACGGCAAAGAATGTGGAGAACTCTCCTAATAAGTTAAGTTCTACGTGACTGCTTCCGAGTTACGGCCCCTTTTCAGATACACAACTAATTTTCATTTCTGCTACCTGTCACTACTCTTCCACTAGCCATTTCACTGGTAAGTCACAATCTCATAATTTAATGCAATTAGAAGATTAACTTCACGTATCCTGCTGTTTAGGATCTTGCCTCCAACCAAGCACACCTAGACAGGCCCTACCCAGTGGCAGACCCTGTTTTCCTTAGGCTGAGGAGGATGGCAGAACCAAGGTGTGTGCAACCAATTCCAGCAATTTCATGCCGGCAACTTCTATTTCAAAAAGGTTTGCTTTCTTTCATTTTCCCCAATAACAATTAGATATGGTTCATGTCTATATTGGTCAAAAATCTACTTAGCTTCCTCTTATAAGCCACTCATTTTAATATTTTATTTTAGCAGAAGAGATGAGAAATGTGCTCGAGATTACATTTAGGACCATTTAAACCATAAATGGTACCATGACCCTGTGAAGTGACAGAATGTCACAGAATAGTAGCCATAATTTTGAGAGCTTCAAGATATTTGTTGCATAAACATTTGGGATACTGAGGGCAATTCCTTTTGTTTTTGTTTTTTTTTGCAAAAAAAAGGCTCCAGTGACTTTTCACAGCAGCATTATGTTTAAACCACCCAAAAAATTAGCTACCATTTGCTAAATAAAGCCTCTTACTTTCATCATTATTAATATCTTATTAAGAATAAAGGTCAGCTCCTTGGTCTTTCCTCCTAGCCAATAAAAATTCCAGCAAACTCATTCTGACAAAGAAAAATTCACATTAATTAAAACTGGTGCCGACCCCAAAAGTTCAAATACATTAAAGAAATCACACTTTAAAACTCTTCCAGTTATCATGCTATTAAGCCGCACATTAGAATTCTCCAGGAGTGTTCTTTGCTTCACAGCAGTGTGACCTGAAGTTCTCCCCACTCCTCTCCCCATGGTTTATCTCCTCACACCACACACAGAAGTGCACTGAGCCACACTCTGCAAGTAGAGCTATATGCACTGCTTTTTCTTTTTTCATTTAAAACTTTGATCACTTTGGAAGATTTCCAAGGTAAGTACATAAAATGTAATATATTGGCCAGGTCATCTGGGCTCTCTTTACCAAGTCAATAGCATGGTACCAAACAAAAAGCAGCAATTACTAAACAACTGTTCATCTGAAGCACCTGATACCACATTTTGGTTAGCCTTTCATTTACTTATTAACTAGTTATAGATGTTACCTTGTTAACATCTTTACAATGGAAAACAGCTGTTGAATGTTCAGCCTTGCACCAAGAAATTTAAAAAGCCAGCCTAACAATACACTGTCTGGGTTGTACAAAGCCTGTTCTTTTCCACAGATGTTCCCTTAAAATCTCACTGTTATTGAAACAGCTTGTTTTGACACTCATATTAATATATTTTCCAACATCTCTTCAATTGTCACATTCCTTGTCATACTACATAAAAGAAAAAAATAATAAAAGTTTCTAATTCTTAAGTCACTTATAAGTTTGGCTTCATAAACAGAAAATTCTTATAAGTAGAATATGCTATTAGAAAGTGGAAACTGCCCTTACCCACTGTACATATTCTTCCCCAGCATCTGAGAGCATGTTTGAAATACTCTGGTGAAGGAAAAACCACCCTCCAACATCCTTCCATAACTCTGAATTTAGGATGGATTAGCAGCTCTTTGAGGTAAGAACTTGCCTCCTCCTGCTCTCAGCACTAGGCAAATGGAAGGCTGCAACTGCCCTGGGTGCTGAGCCTGCATTTGCACTACCAGCCTTGTCCCCTCTTCAGAGCACTCCCATCAGAGCCCTGGACCACAGGGCAGCCCCATATGAGCAGGCTTGGCAGGCTCCCTGGCAGTTCCAAGAAGAGCATATCTGTACCGATGCCTGATAAGAAGAGAAGGGAAAACCTGGAAAACACAGCCTCTTCTTTTCCCCTCTTCATGGATGAAGTCCTGACCTCAAGATTCTTATATAAAACCTCACTTCTGAAGGATGTGATTTTCTTATGAGAAGCTAAATGCTAAGGGAAAAGTTGTGGAACCTACGCTACCATTGATTATCTCCCAGTGTGTAATAAAGATTGTTACTGATGCATCAAAAAAAGCCTCCATGTGGGAAAAGGCTCAGCAGGACTTAGGCTGTTAAGTCACAACCACTGCCATCAAAGAATCGGGAAGTCTTCTTTTGGCATGGTCATAGCCAATGCCACAAACCACCGCGAGAGATGAGCATCATGTCTTTCTGAGCATGTGGCATTCACTTTTCACCATGCATTTATGACATTTAAAATCACTTATTTCATCCTTCATCCCCTAGTCATTTTTTCATTCACTCAACAAACATTTATTGATTTCCTACTATGTGCCCGACATATTCATATACTGTGTGTCAGGATACAGCAATAGCAACCACAGTTAACACTTACGTAGTGCTTGCTTACTACACACCAGACACAGTTTTAAGTATATACATTAACTCATTTAATTCTTGTGTCAGTCTTCTGAAGTAGGTACAATTATATACAAACTTTGCAGATGAGCAACTGAAGTGCAGAGAGGTTAATCCCCCGAGTCACACAGTCAGTAAGTCAAACCCATGTTTTTTGGCTCCACCGACTATGCTCTTGACCTCTATGCTACATGAATAAAAAAAACATGGCTTTATGGAACTTCCAGTGTTCAAGAGAAGACAGACATTGTGCAGGTAAATGCACAAACACATTTCTAATTTCAAATGACAATGCATGCTATAAGAAAGAGCAGGGTACCATGAGATAGGATAGAATAACATATTGCAGAGGCTCTTCTTTCAGGCTAGGAAATGCAGTGATTACCTCTGGTGATTCTCATCTCACCTATAGGTGTAAAATTTAAGCAAGCAAGCCCACAAAGCAGAGCTGAGAACTATGGCTAGGAGCCTACCAGGGAAAGTGACTAAGCAATTCAGCCCTTGACCTTGTCATAGAGTCTTGTCATCTTGGTGGCCTTTCTTGTTGGTACACTCAGAATTATGAGATATGAGAAAAGTCTGGGGAATACACCCTCCCTTATCTTGTTCTTATCCCCCCTGAATAACCAAATCCAACTGGATCAGGTGCCACCTCTTCAAAAATGAAGGCAATTGCCTCCTCATCTGCTGCCCTCAAACAAGAAATCTGTGGTGGATGTCCACAAAACCCTTCGATTCCACTGAGATACCTTAGCGTAATTTAAAAAAGAAAATATTTCTTTGGCCTATCATAGTTAACACATATGCTTCTGGAAACAATTCAAGGCATGGCTTATAGTCAGGAAAACAAGCAAAACAAAGCAAAACATTTTTATGTGATTTAGCTATTAGAATGGAAAGCAGACTGAAATATCAATTTAAAAAATCAATTTAAAAAGCCAGCCTAACAATACACTGTCTGGGTTCTATGTACAGTGGGTAAGGGCAGTTTCCACTTTCTAATAGCATATTCTACTTATAAGAATTTTCTGTTTATGAAGCCAAACTTATAAGTGACTTAAGAATTAGAAACTTTTATTATTTTTTTCTTTTATGTAGTATGACAAGGAATGTGACAATTGAAGAGATGTTGGAAAATATATTAATATGAGTGTCAAAACAAGCTGTTTCAATAACAGTGAGATTTTAAGGGAACATCTGTGGAAAAGAACACGGAAGCCAAGAATATAATTCTCAGAGGACAAAATTTCCTTTTCATCTGGACTTTTTAAAAATTCTGCATTTTATGACAGTGCTTGACCAATTACAGATGTACCTCTTCCCTTTTAGTGTTAGAGAAATCACACAGAAAGAAGAAAGTCAAGTTGTCTCTCTGTAGATTTGGGAAATTTTGCACCTCTGTTATTCATTTATGTATTATTTCTATGTCTTCAGTCTTTCTATCAGTCACGGTCTATGAGCATACTATTAAATCCAGAAGCAGTATGACATTAGCTTCTAATTCTGTGTTTCCTAGTTTCACCCTACTGACGCTGATAATGTTTTAAAGGGGAAAGAGAGAGGGCAAGATATTCAGAATAGCACCATTAATTCCACACATCTAGATAGAAGAGCAACATCATTTTCAGGTCCAATAAATTAGATATTTTTCTGGTGCATTATTTAGAATAAAAAAAAAAAAGTAATTCTTGATGATGTATTGCCACAAGAAAGTTTCCTGCTTCATCATCTTAGTGTGTCATTTCATATAGGACTTTATATTCTATCTGGCTATAACTTGGATTTACAATGTTATTCTATTAAAATGCTTAGATAACCAAATACACAAGTTAGTCAGTTGACTCCCAACAAGGGTTAGCCATTCCATAATAAGAAAATGGTACAGTGTCTCATCTTTCATATTTAACCAATTATAGTCTAACTATAATTATGGAAAGGCTACTTAACATTAAAGAGGAATAGTCTAAAGTTTAGAAACTAAACTTTCAAGGTAACTTACAATACATTATGTTAAATTTCTCGTGTCACAGACTAAAAAGAACCTAAAAACCATCTTAAATGTAGACATTCTTCAGAAATATCTTATATATCACATTCCTTAAAAATCTATGAATATAATCACCTTGATTCTTATTTGACCTGTCATGATCCATTCTTCTTTGATTAATATACTTCATTAACAAATAAACTTATATACCTCTATGATTTATCTGGAAATCTAATACCAAATAAATTGCAAATAAATGTTTTAAAAGAATGCCTTGAGCTTAAAGATCTGGAATTGTTTTAAAAAGTAAGTGAATGTCTTCATATCTTCTTTAGTACAAAGGCTATCACCACATTTTACACGGACATATGGAAAACAGGATAATATATTTACATCAAATTACTAAAAACATGACATTGTATTTCACTACACCCAGAATAAATGATGCTTTTTTTTTTTTATTTTAAGGGATTTTTGTGCATTCTATTCCAGGAAGAGGAAAGAAAAGAATGTAATAATTGTAGCTTGCATTAACTTCAAAGCTAGTAATTCTTTCCCAAAGACAGTTTTTTTCTTTCTTTACAACTTAGTTTTTAAAAAACCGAGTACAAAATCTCATAAAAATGAAGTATTTAAGAACACATTGTTGTGAAAACACCTGCAAATCACTTTCAGACCTCTGAAAAACAATCTAATTTGAATCACTGGTCTAAATAGGTCATTTTACTTAGAAAAAATTAAAATTAGCTGTGCAGGGTCGACTCTTTTTCTAAAACACCTGCATCCTGCATGTCCTGTTAAAGTCAAACCAGAACTAAATGTCAAGAACAACCATGGTACTTGAATTTATCCCAAATTTCAAAATTATTCTGCTCTTGAAACTGACAGAAAAGTTAACATTATAATAAAAACATAGACGGAAGTGGGGCTGGAAAGAGAAAGGAAAAGCAGAACTCTCAGTCTTCAGGAAGATAATGGCATGTGTGAGGGGGGTAGGTCTCCACTCAAGCACACTTCTTGCCTTTCACAGCACATGGTGAATCAAAATCAGCTGAGACACATTTAATAAAAAGCAAGTACTTCCACACAAGTTTGGTCTTCCACAAACTTCTCTTTTCTTTTGTTAAACTAGCCATATAGGATGAACTTAATGGGTCCACCCAGCGACTCTAAGGACTTAATCACCATACAACACTCTGATAAACTCAGAAATTAAGTCCTACTCCCCCGAAAACCTTCCCAGGCATAGGACAAACTACAAAACCTTGAAACTAACATCTTGAAAGAATCAATAAAATAAAACACAAATGAGTAAGTCTGGCTGCTTGAGACAGACATTCTAAACCCTTTCTCCACAACCTGACTACCTATAAAATCAAAGCACCCCAACAACAGGATATCAAGGCTGGCAGAGTGCGAATCATTAAGGAGGTGGAAAAGGAGTCAGTTTTGTTTCAAAGCCACCAGGAAATGCGAACCCACCCACCCCACTCCACCCCAATTTTTCTGGTTAAAAGTAACTTTGAATCTCAGAAAAAAAAAGTATTTTCATATATCTTTTCTCCAGCTATCCACAATCTCTTGTCTGCAGGAAAAAAGCAAACAGGAATGCTAAGGAAACAGATTTTCCTCTCTGCTCACCTCCCTAAAGCCACTTTCCAAAACTGAGATCTTAAGAATCTTGATTCCCTAAAGACCTCTCTGTTTTAAAAAAGATGAAATGTAAGGACCTTTGCTCTGACTAGGAAGCAAACTGAAGACTTGGCATTGGGGAATAGCTAAGGCACGTTCTAAGCTACAATTTTCTTAAAAGGGTGAAGCTGAAAACAGAATTATTATCTCCAGAGGGATAAAATTTCTGTAACTGGCAGGGACAGACAGAAACAATTCCACTCCAGCAACCACCACCCCACCACCACTGAGCACCGACAGAACAGTTCCAGCGAGGGCCACAGCAGATTGACTACTCCTTCCTATACAGTCTCCAAATCCGCTTTTCACCTCACTGTGTCAGTCCCTCCTTAGTTCCTCAGCACACTCCTCCACGTACGTCTAAGAGGCCACTTCCTAAACCGCCCCTCCACACACACACACACACACACAACACCATCGTGAGTTTTCAGTGGACTCGGCCCAACAACCGCCCTGCCTCCGGTGCGTCCCTCGCACTTGGGAGGCTCATGAAAGCCCGCGGACCAGGCGCCAGTTCCGGGACAGGGGAACCCCGGTGGTTCCGGCCTCCCAGGGTTCCCGCCCCCCACATCTCCACGCCGGAGCCGATTAAGTTGCTCTGCACAGAGCTGCAAGCACAGCCCCCGTCCCTCCCACTTCGGCCCCTCGCGTGCTCGGACGCTCCAGAGTACCCCCGCCTCCGCGGAGGTGAGCGAGCACTCACCGGAGGTGAGCTGCATCCAGGCACAGATCTTGTACACGGTGGCCGTGTTGCAGAAGAAAAAGAGGGTAAAGCAGACGATGCAGGCGATGATGAGCATCATGGAGAGGCCGATGAAGAAGGAGGCGGCTTTGAAGGCGCCGGAGGGCAGCGTGGAAAAGTCCGTGAAGCTGCCCCTGCAGGTCAGCTCCCGGGAGAAGCCGTTGCCGATGCAGTAGTGGAACAGCCCAAAATAGCCAGCTTGCGGGGTGTCCACGCCGTCGCCGATCCAGTAAGGCTGGATAAAGCACACCACATTGACGATGGCAAAGCAGATGGTGAAGATGGCCCACAGCACGCCGATGGCCCGCGAGTTCCGCACATAGTTAGTGTGGTACAGCTTGGCAGCCTCCTGAGCCGGGAGCATCGCGGCAGCGGCGGCGGCAGCGGCGGCGGCGGCTCCGGGCATTCTCCCCCTCCTCCTCCTACTCGTCCTCGTCCTCCTCCTCCCCCCGCCTCTCCGCGCACAGGAGACACACCGAGCCGCGCGCGCTGCAACTCCCCAGCCTCCGCCTCAGCCCAGCAGCGCCAGTTTCAGAGTCTGCATCCTCGCTCCCGGAAGGAGGGCGGGGGAGCGCGGAGCACCCCTCGGGCTCGCCTGGCACAGCCTCTCGGCCCCCCTCCTTTTCTCCCTCCCTACCTCTCTCCGGGCTCCCGCTCCAGCCCTCCTCGCAACCCGCCACCCCTCTTCCCGCCGCCGCTGCAGCTGCTGCAGCTAAAGGTGGTGAATCCCGCGCGGGGCAGCTTGGCGCGCAAGCCCAGAGCGCCCCCCCAACACACACTCCACTTCCCACCCCCCGCCCGGCCGCGCCGTGCTCAGGGGCGCGGACAGCAACAGCGATCCCGGGACGCCCCTCAAGTGGCCGGCGCGGACCTGGAGTTGGGGAGAGGGGAATCCAAGGAGGAGGTGGGATCACCCAAAGAGATCCTAGAGGCAACCCTAGGATCCCGGTTGGTGTTAGGAGCCCGACGCGAGACGCTGATTCTGGGAGCATATTAGCACCGCACAGCAACGTGCTTCGACCCCCGCATTTTTGCAGAGGCGCTAGGAGCAACGGCAGGTGCGGTAGAGAGACACCTACCGAGCGGAGATGTACTGCCCCCAACAGACTTCCCTCTTAACCGCAGAACTGCCCCTGGCTAACTACTCTGTTGTCTCTGGTGTAGGAGGAGACAGAAGTTGGGCAGGAACCCGGCAGACAATGTAAGGCAAACCTCAAGGGCGGTCTGTATTTCCTCTGAGTTCTTTCCCTTGTGCTGCCAAATGAACAACAGCCAGTCGGTGCCCCATACTTTCCTTTAAGGCCCGTCATTTTTTCTACAAATCCTGCCAGAGATGGGGCTTGTGCATGCATGAAAGTGACTGCCACAGAATGTATACTTTGTTTGGAAACATTGGGTAGTTACATTATTACACAAGGATTCATTGGCAGCTGCTATGTGCCCAAGCACTGTGCTGGGTGCTAGGATACAAAGAGAAGGACAGCAGATGATTATTTTAATTGCCCAGGTAATTCCACCTCCTCTACAACCCAAAGCTCCAGTTAACCTGAGAGTTAGAGTAACAGGGTAATTTCCCCACTTTTTCATGTGGCATTGCTGTTGTACACCGAACTTTTGTTTTCTTAGCTTAATTTCATCCCTCTTCCAATCTTTTTATTGTTCTTTTAACAGTCCTTACCATTTAAACTCCATTTCTCTATTCCCATTGGTTACATTTTTTTTTTGTTCCTTCTGACTCTGATGTAAAGAAATATACAAGTCACCCAATCCCCCTCCACCCCAAGCAAAGAAACCAGACTACTCAGTGACAACAGCAGATTTTTGTAACAAACCATTTTGAACCACATGATGGCTGAATTCTCTGAGCAGAAAGAACAGAATTGTTAGAACTCAACCCTTAAGTCTACACTTACTTGCATATTTTATTGTAGTTCAAAAAGAGATGCAAGCTCTTCAAGATTATCTTGTTATTGTATTCTATCTGCTCTCTGCCTTACCAGAGTAGTGAGAGGCCTGAGCTACCAGGTGGAACAGCAAACTACTAGGAAGGGGTAAAGGAGCTTAGGATGGCTTTGTTTGGGGGGGGGGAGTTTTAAGGAGGAAAGCTCCAATAGATATTTAGCTACATAAATAGCTATTATATGGAAAAGGCTCATACCCAAAGAAAAGAAGACTGACCATCTCCTCACCTCTCCTTACCTGATAACCCAAGGATTTGAGATCCTATGCGGCAGGAAAAGGAGGGAGTGGAGATAGGCTTGTGGGTTGCCCAAGACAATGAAGGGGCTACTGCTTAAACTGGGAAAGAATTTAAAAGGGTGAGTGTTTGTTATCTTACATCCAGTTTATCCTTAGGTATTACAATTTGAGGTCCATTAGGCAGGGCTTTAAAAATCAACAGGGGACAGAATTAAAGAGTTAGCATGAGACATGTATGTTTAGGTGAGTAAAAAATTCTAGCAAGGATGGTTATAGACTCTCAGAAGTCCTTTGAAAAGTCAAGGGAATTGGGGGAGGAGGGGGGGAAGACCTAAATATGGGACGGCACAATATAACACTTGCAAGTCTCTAAAAATATTTGTGATGATGCATCCTTTAGTGCATTGGTGGCTTTGGAGGGTCAGAACTTCTGTTGGATATCATTTGTCTTAACTCTCTTGAAGTTGCTGGTAAATCAGAAGAGTTTAAAGGTGAAAAGAAGAGGAAATGTGAAGTTAATCAGATATATGGGGCCATCTGACAGGCCATGCATCCTGGGAGCAGAGATAACTTAATAGGATGAACTGGCAGTAATTTCTAGTGACTCTTCCAAGCTCTCAAACCCCCCAAAACCTGCTTGTGTGAAGTGGTCTTTCTTTAATATTAACACCTAAAAGAGATCTTACTGTTCTCATGAGAGTTTGAGATGGAAGGTTTCTGAAAGGGGAGGGCTGAGAATCAAAAAGCCTCGTTTAGACCTCAGTGCTTAAATTGCCTTTACAGGACACACACAAAAAAAAGACTGCCAGTGACTCAGGTTCAAATGTTGTGATTCAAAGAGCTTTTCTATTTGAGTCATTCCCAAAGGAGGGCCTTATTCTTATTCCAGATTTGGAATTGCCTCTGGGCTTGTGCTCAGAATCCCTCTGCCAAGGAGCACACACTCAGGGGGTCCATTCTTGTCAATAGCATGGAGCAACAGCCCAGTGTTGGTGTGTTCCTGATCCAGAGTGCTCCCTTGAACTTCCCCTGAGAATCTGAGCTTCTTGAAGTTAAGGGTCAGTCAGAGATGAACGGTACCCTGTTAATGGCCCTTCTCCACACACTCATCCTACCCTGCTCCATCATTTCCATGATGGAGCATGGTCTCCCAAGACTCTTGGAACCAGGGCTGACCTAGGATACTTGTAAACTCGACTTGCCATCAAAAAGTGCAAAGAGCCCTTCTACCCCTTTCCAGTTCCATCCATTGTCCACCCCTAAACTTGCCTCCAGCTACCAGGAACCCCGAAGTTAAAACTCTTCATATTCTTAATCCAAAGCTTTTGGCTGGCACGATGTAGACTTCAGGAGTTCAGACAGCTGAACATCTGGGCAACTCAGTGCATTCAGTCAATGTGATGTGACCAGGAAACCTGCTTTGGGGAGGAGGAAATAATAAAACTAGCCTGATTCATGCTAAGAAGTTGCTATTGATAGAAAAGTATTTTGAAACTGTAACATGATTCATATGTGCTAAATGACTAGTAGAAGAAGTGTAATTGCAGCATAGAATTAGAATCACTGTACGCTCAAATCTCAAACTTCACTATTAAAAATATTTTTATCATCTTGCCACGAAGGGGCAGTAGTGAGACCCACTGTTACCAGACTGTCTCAATGAATGTTAGATCTATAAAAGAGAAAGCAACAGAATAGTTGGACCATGTAACGGTGCCCAAAAGACCCTAAACGAGTTAAAGGGCTAAGTGTTTTGATCCTAAACTAATTTAAGGCAACATCGGAAAATGCAATAGAATACAAGACACTTGGGATTTAGCGCAGCTGTCTCTACCTAACTGTGAGGGACTGGCCAGTTCTGGCAGATTCGCAGGGCTCCATTTTCTCATCTCTAGAATTGATGGTAAGGGAGAGAGGACATCAAATGAGTTCTAAGGTTCCTTTCAGCAATGAAATTCTACTTAGTACCACAAAGATCATTCTAAGATAACTTTGCAAAAAAAAAAGAAAAAAAAAAATTCAACCCAGTACGTGGAAAAAAAAAGGGGGAACTTCAGAAGAAATATCTGACAATGGCATACCAAACATTTTGTTTAAAATTGAAAGCACCCTCTGAAATCTGATTGCTATCATTTTTCAGGCAATAGATGCTTAGACTTTTTAGGTCAGTCATGGCTATGACCTTGGAAACTGGAGAAAGAGATGATGTCTAAGATCTGTTACTAAACCTATTTTTAGGGCTTATTGGCAAGGTCAGCATCAGATCCCATTCCAGAATATAAATGTTTTAATAATGAAGATCTTTTCACTTACCAAGGGTTTCCTGTCCCCCATCCCCTTTGTTTTCTTTTAGAACTTTTCGGAAATTGGAAACCCTCTCTCCCTTAGTCAATCATTAGGTCAGCAGTGGCAATCAGATGGACTAAGTGTTGCAATGCTCCCTGCAAATCAAGATCAGATTGATCACAGGACTGATTTCATTGCCCCTTGGTCTATACCAGTTTGCAATGAGATGGAAAACTCGAAACAGGGAGAGAAGAGTATATAGGAGTATCAGTCATTCTCCTTCTTTGCCTTTGTCCTCTATTTTGAATCAGATTCTGTCTAAGAGTTACCCCTTTTATAAGTACTTTTCATTTTTCCAGAACCCAGTGAAAAGAATAAGTTGTTTTCTCATAAGCTGAACATCTCCACAGTCTATTACAAAAGCACCATTGCCCTGTTAACCTTTTTAAGCCCCTGACGCTTTGAGAACATTTCTGATCTAAGGTACTTAGTGACCGCTATTGAAAAAAAATACTACAGAAACTTGACCATAAGTCTTTCATGGAGCAATGTGATATTAAAGTTTAAAGTTCAGTATGCAGGTTCTATTCTCTTTTAATCCAGTACTAGTTGGTTTTCCTGATCTTTAAAAAAACATTCTGCTATTCATTCAGGAAAGAGCTTTCTGGAGTTTCACATTCAAGGTGCAGCTTGACGGAAAATCAGCATCTTCCATTTGGAACATCTACCCTGTACCTTCAGTTTGGGGCTCACATTTGAAACAACTATTTAGATTTTCTGCTGAAGGCTTTTTTATCCAAAAGCTCATCTCTCATACCCAGGAATCACTCGGATCGCTCAAATCTCAGATTCAAGTTTTTGTGTTTTGTTTTTTTGTGTTTTTTTTAGAATATTCTCAAAGCCACAAAGTCTATAGTTTGTCTTATCACCTCAAAGACCCCTCTAAATGTGAAGAAAAGCCAGATGTTCTACTGCTATAGTGATGCAGAAATTTTATTCTTGATAATTCAGTTCTTTGGTTGTAGAGGATATATTTTTCTGCCTATATTGTGCAGAAAAAGGAAACCCAAATTCTCGGTGACTTTTACCCACCTCCATTCCTCACCCCACCACATGAGTGGTCAGCTACAGACCTGCTCCAGGCAGTGGGCTGACTGCAGATTTGCTTGTCTTCTCATACTGAGACCTAAGTTAAGGGAGCAGCTCCTCTATGGGACATGTTGTCTTTTGGCAAGGGACAGAAGTGTAAGAGGATGAAGTGAACGATAAAGCTGCATCTAAGACTTCTGCTCAAATATAGCATGCAGCATGTCTTCTCACATTCCATTGGCCAAAGCACATCATATGAAGAATCCCAAAGTCAATGTAGTACAGAGGTATAATCCTCTTATAGGAAAGCAGGGAGTGAAAAATTGAGAACTTTAATAAAATCTACCATATTCACCCTCTGATAAAACTTAAACACCAAACTTACTTTTCAAATGTTTCCTAGAATGACCACAAGTATGTATTATTTCTTTTTAAAGGCTATAGACTATTTCATTTGGAATACAAATTTCATCCCACTCATCCTTTTTTCGTTTTTTTAATTTTCTTTTTTTTTTATTACAGAAGTGTTTTTTGTAAAACAATCATGCATAAAATACAGGATTCCTGTATACCACCCTACCACCAACCCCTTACATTGGTTTGAAATATTTGTTTCTATTGATGATAGCACATTTTTTATAACTATTATTTTTAATAGTAGTTGCCTTTGATACAATTGATGAAAGATTATTAAAATAGTTCTATCATCCATTATTTACATTAGGTGTATTTTCCCCATATACCACTCTATTATTACCACCTTTTCATATATTTGTTATAACCCATGAAAGGGTTATACTTGTACTATTAATTATAGTCCATCATCTAACTAGGGTTCACTGTGTTGTGATGTTCTGTCTTTTAATTTTTATTACAGTAAAATATACATCTTAAAGATTCCTCTTTTAACCATATATACCTCTATAATTCAGTGCTGTTGATTATACTCACACTAATATGCTACCATCACCTCTGTCCAAACATTTACCATCATCCCAAATAAAAATTATGTACAAGTTAAGCATCAACTCCCCATTCTCTAACCCCAATCTGTTGCCTAGTAACCTATATTCTAGATCTAACTCTATGAGCTGGCTTATAATTAGTTCATATCAGTTAGATCATAAAATATTTGTCCTTTTGTACATAATATGTCAAGGTTCATCCATGTTGTTATATGCATCAGGAATTCATTCCTTTTTACCACTGAAAAATATTCCATTTTATGTATATACCATACTTCGTTTATCCATTCATCTGTTGATGGACACTTGGGTTGCTTCCATCTTTTGGGAATTGTGAATAATGCCACTATGAACATTAGTGTGCAGATGTTTATTTGAGCCCCGGCTTTTAGTTCTTCTGGATATATACCAAGTAGCTGGATTGCTAGATCATATGGCAATTCTATGCCTAGCTTCCTGAGGAACTGCCAAACTGCCTTCCACAATGGCTGCACCATTTTGCATTCACACCAGCAGTGAATAAGGGTTCCTATTACTCCACATCCTCTCCAACACTTGTAATTTTCTGTTTGTTTGATAGCACCATTCTAGTAGGTGTGAAATGAAATCTCAGTGTACTTTTGATTTGCATTTGCCTAATCGGTAGTGATGGTGAGGATCTTTCCATGTGCTTTTAGCCATTTGTTTTTCCTTTTTGGTAAAATGTCTAGTCAAGTCTTTTGCCCATTTTTAAATTGGGTTGTTTGTCTTTTTATTGTTGAGTTGTCTTATTTCCTTATATATTCTGGATATTGAACCTTTATTGGATATGTAGTTTCCAAATATTTTCTACCATTGAGTAGGTTATCTTTTCACTTTCCTGACAAAGTTCTTGCATGCACAAAAGTTTTTAATTTTGAGGAGGTCACATTTACCTATTTTTTCTTTCGTTACTTGTGTTTTGGGTATAAAGTCTAAGAAACTATTGCCTATCAAAAGTTCTTGAAAATGTTTTCTCTACATTTTCTTCTAGGAATTTTATGGTCCTGGTTCTTATATTTAGGTCTTTGATCCATTTTGAATTAATTATTGTATAAGGTATGAGATAGGGGGTCTTCTTTCATTCCTTTGTATATGGATATCCAGTTCTCCTGGCACCAATTGTTGAAGAGGCTATTCTGTCCCAGTTGAGTGGACTTGGCGGCCTCGTTAAATATCAGTTGGCCGGGAGGAGCTAAGATGGTGGCATAGAGAGGAGTGGAAGACTGTTAGTCCCCCCTGGAACAATTCATAAATGACCAAAAAAACTAGTAAATAACCTGGAATAACTGCGGGGAGAAAAATGTGACTGTCCACTCATCATCTACCAACCTGAATTGGGAACAATGCCCAAGCTCACAGCATAAAATCTATAAGTAAAACTGCGGACCCGCGCTGAGCCAAGAGCCGAGACCCATCCCTCACAGAGGCCTCGCGGTGCTAGAGAGCAGCACTCTCTCAGCCCAGCTTCAACTGGGGTTTTAATGTTAACTGCTCAATACAGACAATGAATCCTCAACAAGCAGACAGAGGCTTTTGGTGACAACTGACCTTGGGAGAGTTCGGGGGACATACCTGTTTCAGGATGGGGAGCCCAGAGGATTGGGTGCTATCTCTGGCTGACGGGTGAACCTGGGAGCTTTTCTGTCCCTTTCTCTCTCTGTGGAGAAGACCTCAGCCATTTTCAGCCTGGAGCACTTTGCAGTAAAGACAGCCTTAGCCATTTTAAAATCAAAACACTTTGATCAGCAGAGTCAGAGAAACAAAGAACTTATTGATATTCAGATGACCTCTCTGGAGGGGGCATAGCTTCCCAAGAGGAAAGGGAGGGGCCAGCTCTACTGCCTGCCTTTCCGGAACCAGACCCCAAAGACTGGGGAGGACAGCCACAGACCACACCCTCTTACACCAGCCAGTGACAGGCTGACAGGTGCACCTGCCAGGCAGAAAAGCACAAGTGTATCAATCCTCTAAGAAAAGCCATCAGGGAAACCAGATACTGAATATTTCCTCCTTCTGTGACCTGAGCCTGTTCTCATCTGGGAAAACCTGATTGGGGTGGCCTAGGAGGTCAGATGCCTAGACAACAGAAAATTACAACCTACACTAAGAAAAACGAAGCTATGACCCAGTCAAAGGAACAAACGTGCTCTTCAACTGAGATACAGGAATTTAAACAACTAATGCTAAATCAATTAAAAAAGTTTAGGGAATATTTTGCAAAAGAGAGGCTGTAAAGAAAACACTGGGCATACATAAGGCAGAAATCAAAAGTTCAAAAAAACTAGTAGAATCTATGGAAATGAAAGGCACAACACAAGAGATGAAAAACACAATAGAAACATACAACAGCAGATCTCAAGAGGCAGAAGAAAACACTCAAGAACTGCAGAACAAAACACCTGAAAGCCTACACGCAAAGGAGCAGATGGAGAAAAGAATGAAAAAATATGAGCAACGTCTCCGGGAACTTAAAGATGAAACAAAGAACAAGAATGTACGTATCATTGGTGTCCCAGAAGGAGAAGAGAAGGGAAAAGGGGCAGAGGCAATAACAGAGGAAATAATCAATGAAAATTTACCATCTCTTGTGAAAGATATAAAATTACAGATCCAAGAAGCACAGCATACTCCAAACAGAATAGATCTGAATAGGCCTATGCCAAGAGACTTAATAATCAGATTATCAAATGTCAAAGACAAAGAGAGAATCCTGAAAGCAGCAAGAGAAAAGCAATCCATCACATACAAAAGAAGCCTAATAAGAATATGTGTGGATCTCTCAGCAGAAACCATGGAGGCAAGAAGGAAGTGGTGTTATATATTTAAGATACTGAAAGAGAAAAACCACCAACCAAGAATCCTATATCCAGCAAAGCTGTCCTTCAAATATGAGGGGGAGATCAAAATATTTTCAGACAAACAGACAATGAGAGACTTTCTGAACAAGACACCCACCCTACAGGAAATACTAAAGGGAGCACTACAGAGTGATAAGAGGAGACAGGAGTGCGTGGTTTGGAACACAATTTTGGGAGATGGTAGCACAGCAATGTAAGTACACTGAACAAAGATAACTATGAATATGGTTGAGAGAGGAAGGTTGGGAGCATGTGAGACACCAGAAGAAAGGAGGAAAGAAAAAGACTGGGACTGTGTAACTTGGTGAAATCTAGAGTGTTCAACAATTGTGATAAAATGTACAAATACATTCTTTTACGAGGGAGAACAAGCAAATGTCAACCTTGCAAGGTGTTAAAAATGGGGAGGCACTGGAGGAGGGATGCAATCAATGTAAACTAGAGACTGTAACTAATAGAATCATTATATTATGCTTCCTTTAATGTAACAAAGGCGATATACCAAGGTGAATGCAGATAAGAGGGGGGTATAGGGGAGGCATGTTAAGACACTTGACATTGGTGGTGTTGTCTGACTCTTTACTTTGATTTAAGGTTACTTTTCCTTTTGCTACTTCCTAGCTGTCATTTTTTTTTTCCTCTTTCTTTTGCCTCTCTACCTTCTTTGATTCTCCCTCCTGCCTTGTGGAAGAAATGTAGATGCCCTTATGTAGTGGTGAAGGTGGTGAACACATAAATATGTGACCATACAGAGAACCATCGATTATTTACTTAGGATGGAATGTATGGTGTGTGAACAAAACCATATTAAAAAAAAAATGGGTTGGTGACAAAACCTCGAGGGCAATATACTGAGTGAAATAAGCCAGCCACATAAGGACAAATATTGTAGGGTCTCACTGATAGGAACTAATTATAATATGTAAACTCATAGACATGAAATATAAGGTACCAAGATATAGGACGAGGCTTAAGAATGGGGAGCAGTTGCTTCGTATGAGCAGAATGTTCAACTAGGATGAACTTAAATGTTTGGAAATGAACAGAGGTGTAAGTAGCAAGATGTGAGAATAACTGACAGTGCCAAATGGCGCGTGAATGAGGTGGAGAGGGGAAGCTCAGAGTCATATATGTCACCAGAAGGAAAGTTGGAGGTCAAAAGATGGGAATGTATAAAACTGAATCTTATGGTGGGCAATGTCCATGATTAACTGTACAAATATTAGAAAACTCTTCCATGAACCAGAACAAATGTATGACAATACAACTAGAAGTTAATAATAGAGGGGCATATAGGGAAGAAATATATACCTATTACAAACTATATACTACAGTTAGTAGTATTTCAACATTCTTTCATAAACAGTAACAAATGTACTATACCAACACTATGAGTCAATAATTGAGGGGGGTTAGTTGGGGATATGGGAGGATTCGAGTTTCCTTTTCTTTTCTTCTTCTTCTTCTTTTTTTTTTTCTTTTTTCATCTTTCACTTTATTTCTTGTCTGGAGTAATGAAAAGGTTCTAAAAATTGAACAAAAATTAAGCGTGGTGATGGATGCACAACTGTATCAGGGTACCAGGGGCAACTGATTGTACACTTTGGCTCTTTGGATAATTGTATGGTATCTGAACAATCCCAATAAAACTTTATATATATCAATATCATATATATCAATTGGCCATAGCTGTGAGGTTCTATTTCTGAACTGTCAATTTAATCCCATTGGTTAATATATCTATCTTTATGCCAGTACCATGCTGTTTTTACCACTGTAGCTTTGTAATATGCTTTAAAATCAGGAGATATGAGTATTCCAACTTCGTTCTTCTTTTTCAAGATGGTTTTGGCTACTCAGGGCCCCTTACCCTTCCAAATAAATTTGATAATTGGCTGTTCCACTTCTGCAAAGTAGACTTTTGGAATTCTGATTGGGATTGCATTGAATCTATAAATCAACTTGGGTAGATTTGACATCTTAATGATACTTAATATTCCAATCCATGAACATGGAATGTCCTTCCATATTTAGGTCTTCTTTGATTTATTTTAGCAATGTTTTACAGTTTTCTATGTACAAGTACTTTACATTCTTGGTTAAATTTATTCCTAGATATTTGATTCTTTTAGTAGCAATTGTAAATAGAATTTTTTATTGATTTCCTCCTCAGATTGCTCATTGCCAATATATAGAAACACTACTGATTTTTGAGTGTTGATATCATTTCCTACCACTTTGCTGAACTCATTTGTTAGCTCTGGTAGCTTTGTTGTAGATTTTTCCACACTTTCTATATATAGAATCATGTCATCTGCAACTAGTGAAAGTTTTACTTCTTCCTTTTCAATTTTGATGCTTTTTGTTTCTTCTTCTGGCCTAATTGCACTAGCTAGAATTTCTAGCACAATGTTGAGTAACAGTGGTGACATGGGCATCCTTGTCTTGTTCAAGATCTTAGAGGGAAAGCTTTAAGTCTTTTACCATTGAGTACAGTGTTAGCTGTGGGCTTTATGCCCTTTATTGCATCAAGGAAGTTTCCTTCTATTCCTGTATTTTTAAGTGTTTTTATCCAGTTGCTGCTGGATTTTGTCAAATGCATTTTCTGCACCAATCAAGATGATCATGCGGTTTTTCCCTTTCAATTTGTTAATGTGGTGTATTACATTAATTAATTTTCTTCTGTTGAACCACCTTTGCATACCTTGGATAAAACCCACTTGATCATGGTCTATGATTATTGTAATGTGTTGTTGGATTCAATTTACAAGTATTTTGTTGAGGATTTTTGCGTTTATATTTGTTAGAGAAATTGGTTCATAATTTTCTTGTAGCATTTTTATGCAGCTTTGGTATTAGGGTGATGTTGGCCTCATAGAATGAGTTAGGTAGTGTTCCCTACCTAGTTTGAGCAGGTTTGGTATTAATTCTTCTTGGAGTGATTAGTAGAATTCACCTGTGAAGCCATCTGGTCCTGGGCTTTCTTTTTTGGAAGGCGTTTGAGGACTGATTCAATATCTTTGCTTGTAATTGGTCTTTTGAGTCAGTGTAGGTTGTTTGTGTGTGTCTAAGAATTTGTCCAGTTCTAAGTTGTCTGATTTGTTGGCATACAGTTCATGGTATACTCTTATGATTCTTTTTATTTCTGTGGGGTCAGTAGTAATGTTTCCTCTCCCATTTCTGATTTTATTTATTTGCCTCTTGTCTTTCTTTTTTGTTACTATAGCTAAGGGTTTGTCAATAAACCATTGACAATGGGTTGAAACAGTGGCTGCCACCAGCTTTGCCCAGTGCTGATGGAAACAGTAGCTCAGAGCCAGGACCCAGAGATCTGAATTCACTAATCAAAAGCTGTGACAGTGCTCATCTCTGCCCCTGACCCCCCACATTCTTGAGGAAGAAGATTTTTTATGTCCATTTCTGACAGCAGCAGCTAGCCAGGGAGTGGATCCCAAGGTGACCTGCCATGAGAGTGGGGAGTGGGTGCTGGCAACCACCATGTAGAGAGAGCTACTCACAGTTCTTTACAGTAGATTATCAGCCTCTTCTTTCTGCTCTTCTCTGGATACTCTACTGTGTTCTTCTGGCCTCCGGAGCCCCAGAATGTTTGTTTCAAACAGTTTCTGTCTGTTTACTAGCTGTACTAGAGGAAGGAATGAGTCCTGGAGCTCCCTCCTCCAACTTCCCCAGAAGTTCTCATCCTTTTATTGAACAATCTGTCTCTACTTGCCTATTTTTTTTTTCATGGAAAGATTCAGAAACAAAAAGGGTCCGTGAAAAGCTGAATTCATAATGAATTTCTCAATTTATAAAATTCAGATATGATATGTGATTCTGCCTGTTAAAGTGCACATTAGAAATGCCGTTAATCAATTCCAAGTGGACTAGCCTAAAATGTTTTCCAAACTTGAGTATGAATCCTTCTAAAGAAAAAAAAAATCTCTAGTGGACCCACAGTAATGTTTTTGTAATGTTACATAAAAGTACAGAGTAAGTATTAGAAACGTAAATCCAAATTTAATTGACTTCCAGTTATGGTGGCATGAAGAAACCAGCATATCCTCTCCCAAACAGCAAGTATAAAACTGACTAATATTGTAGAAAAAACAGTCATTCAGAGCTCTGAAGGTTGACCAAAGACAAACAACAAACTGAGGAATGTTTATTCATGAAAAATTACTGGAACTTTGGAAAAGGAAAGTGGGAGTCTGTGGCCTTTATCCCTAGAGCTATTACCTTCCTACTCACCTCCAGTTCAGTCAGCACATTGGGTTTAACAGGAATGTCCCTAAAACGAGCAGCTTCTGCCAGAAGGAAAAAAGGGTAAAAGCCTATGCCCAGCAACATTATCAGTGAAAGTAGCAAGCCCAGTAGGAAATGAATGTAGAAACCTACAGCTTTGCTAGCCTGAAAAATACCAGTCAGAGAAAGCTGTGGACTAGAAAGAACTTTAATAGGAATACCCTGGAAATTAGGGATCCATGGAAGGGCTAGCTAAGATTGCCACATATCCCTGGTCAACTGAGGAATGACATGCATGTTCAAGGGAGACAAAACAGGGTTTGGCAGAAAGTTAAAGCTGAGGAAGACTTTAGAAATACCAGAATCCAATGTCAGATACAGGAAGCCTTACAGGTTCATGTATTTGAACACAACCTCTGCCCAAATCATTGGCTGACCACCAACCTATGCAGACTTAGGGGAAAACCTATAGAAAAATAGGCTAATTAATAAAAATAAGAAAATGTTTTTTGAAAAACTTGAGCAGAGACGTCACAAAGGGAAAGACTGATTCTGTAGGTCAAGTCCCGTAAAGCTACTGAAAAAAAATTCCTCAGGGGTGAGGGTAAAAATATAAGAATCCAAAGTTGCTATAATTTATTATCTAAAATGTTCAGTTTCCAACCAAAAAGAAAATGACGTGAAAGGAAACCAAGAAAATGTAACCCTTTACTTGGGAGAAAAAGCATTCAGTAGAAACTAACTTTGAGTGAGCCCAGATGTTGGTTTTAGCAGATGAAAATGTCAAAGAACTATTTAAATTTTTTTTTAATTAAAGGAAATCATGTTTAAAGATTTAAAGGAAAATCTAATAACTGCCTCAACAAATAGGGAATCTCTATAGAAAAATAGAAACTAGAAAAAAGAACCAAGTAGAAATTCTAGAGAGGAAGAGTACAGTAACAGAAATGAAAAAATTAATAAATTTACTAGATGGGTTCAATAGCAAATTTGACATGGCAAAAAAAAGCAAGTCAACTTGAAGATATATCAATAGAAATTATCCAATCTGAAGAACACAAAGAAAAAATTTAAAGAAAAATAAAGCCTCAGAGACCTGTGAGACAACATCAAGTATGCCAATAAATGTTTAATGAGAGTCACATAAAGGGGCATAAAATTTATCTGAAGAAATAATGGGCCAAAACTTGCCCCGCTGTATGAAAAGTGTTAACGTACAGATTCAAGAAGGTCAACAAATCTCAAGTAAGAGAAAAGAAACATATCATAGTTACATTGCTGAAACCAAACACAGGGAGAAAAATCTTAAAAACACCAAGAGAAAAACAATTCATGGGAACAAATAAACAACAATACAATTAATGGCTAACTTCTCATCAGAAACAATGGAGGCCAGAAGGTACTGGAAAACCATATTCAAAATGCTGAAAGAAAAAAAAACTTATAAACCAAAAATTCTATATCCAGGAAATATGTCCTTCAAAATGGAATACCACACAGCTACGAAAAAAGAATAAACTATTGATTCATAAAACAACCTGGATGAATCTTCAGAGAATTATGCTGAGTGAAAAAAAACCAATCCCAGAAAGTTATATGCTTTATGTGTTTTTGATGTAACATTCCTGAAATAGCAAAATCATAGAAATTGAGAACAGATTAGCTGTGCCAGAGGTTAAGGGGGGAATGGGAGTGGGAGGGACGTGGGATGACTGTAAGAGTGCAACTGGAGGGATCCTTGTAATGATGGAAATGTTCTGTATATTGATTATATCAATGTCAATATCCTGGTTGTGCTATAGTACTATAGTTTTGCAAGATGCTACCGTTAGGGAAAACTGGCTAAAGGGTACATAAGATTCTTTCTATAGCATTCTTACAATTGCATGTGAATCTGCAATTACCTCAAAATAAAAAGTTTATTTTTAAAAGTATATGAAATAATAAATGCACTTAAAACTTCAAGGAAAAAAAGTGAATGGATCAAACATTCCAATCAAAGGGCAAAGATGCCAGACTGGCTAGAAAATAATCCAAATGTCTGTCAATTGGTATACAATAGATATCATCAGGCCATAAAAATGAACAACTTCTGATACATGCTACAAGGTTGATGAACTTCAAAAGAATTTTGCCAAGAGAAAGAAGCCAGATATAAAAGATTCCATTCATGTGAAATTTCTAGAAAAGGCACAGCTCCAGAAACAATAGATCAGTGATAGCCTGGAGCTGGAGGTGGGAACAGGGATCAAGTTCAGATGGGTTTTGTGGTGTTTTGAAGCTGTATGTACCCCAGAAAGATAATATTCTTAGATCTAATCCATTCCTGTGGATATAAACCGATTGTAAGTAGGACCTTTTTTATGCAACTTTATTGAGATATAATCACATAACATGCAATCATTCAAAGTGTATAATCAGTTGTTCACAGTATCGTCATATAGTTGTTCTTTCATCACCACAAACTTTGAACATTTTCATTACTCCAAAAAATAAAATAATAATAAAAATAAGAACATCCAAAACATTCCATTTCCCTCCTCCCCTCATTGTTCATTTTCTTTTTTTATACAGTTTTATTGAGATATAGTCACACACCTTACAGTCATCCACAGTGTACAGTTATTCACAGCACCATCATACAGTTGTGCATTCATCACCAGAATCAATTTTTGAACCTTTTCCCTACTCCAAAATAAAAATAAAAGCAAAAAAGAACACCTAAACCTTTCCATCTCCTCCATCCCACCCTATTCTTCATCTAATTTTTGTTCCCATTTTTCCACTTATCTGTCCATACACTGGATAAAGGGACTGTGCGCCACACACAGTCACACTGTGCAAGCTACATAGTTATGCAATCATCTTCAAGAATCAAGGTCACTGGGTTGCAGTTTGACAGCTTCAGGTGTTTCTCTCTAGCCATTCCAACACACTAAAAACTAAAAAGTGATATCTATATATGCATAAGAATACCCTCCAAAGTGACCCCTCAACTCCTTTTGAAATCTCTCAGTCACTGGAACCTTATTTTGTTTCCTCTCTCTTCCCCCTTTTGGTCAGGAAGATCCTCTCAATCCCACAGTGCTGGGTCCAGGCTCATCTCCAGGAGTCATTTCCCATGTTGCCAGGGAGATTTACACCCCTGGGTGTCATGTCCCATGTAGGGAGAAGGGTAGTGAATACACGTGCCGAGTGGGCTTGGGGGGTGGGGACCGCATCTGAGAAGCAAAGAGGCTCTCTGGTTGGGGGAGGGGACTCGTAGGCACAATTATAAGTGGGCTTAGCTTCTCCCTTGCAGCAACGAGCCTCACAAGGCTAGATAGAGGACTCATCCCACTAAATTGGCAGTCCTCAATGTTTGCAGGAAAATCAGCAATAGCCCTGGTAGGGAAGTCCAACATTTCCACATTTCTCCCCAGTTCCTCAAGGGGTCCCATAAATGCACTTATACTCTCTGCCCATATCACTCCGGGATATATCAGGATTTCACCCCAGCCTGTGTAAGTGGGACCTTTTGATGAGACTACTTCAGTTAAGGTGTGACCCACCTCATTCAGGATGGGTCTTAATTCTGTTACTGGAGTCCTTTATAAATGGAATGAATATATAGAGAGAGACAGAAAGCCACAGAAGCAAGAAGCTGAAAGCAACGAAACCCAGAAAAGAAGAGAGAGACCAGCAGACATCACCCTGTGCCTTGCCATGTGGCAGAGGAGACAAAGATTGTTGACAGCTAGTCTTTGGGAAGAAAACGTCACCTTGATGATGCCTTAATTTGGACATTTTCTCAGCCTCAAAACTGTAAGCTGATATAATCCCATTGTTGAAGCCAAACCATTTCATGGTATTTGCTTTCAGTAACCTAGGAAACTAAAACAGGCATAAAGAACATTTTGGGGTAATGGAATTGTTCTAAAATTGGATTATGGTGATGTACAACTCTAGAATTCACTAACCATGATTGAACCACACACTTACAGTGGGTGAATTGTATGATGTGTAAATTATATGTCACTAAAGTTGTTTAATTGAAAAATTTAAACTCCTAACACTTACACCTCTTTGTTCTAGTCTGCTAATGATGCTGGAATGCAAAACACCAGAAATGGATTGGCTTTTATAAAGGGGGTTTATTTGGTTGCAAAGTTACAGTCTTAAGGCCATAAAGTGTCCAAGGTAATGCATCAACAATTGGGTACCTTCACTGGAGGATGGCCAATGGTGTCCAGAAAACCTCTGTTAGCTGGGAAGGCACGTGGCTGGTGCCTGCTCCAAGTTCTGGTTTCAAAATGACTTTCTCCCAGGACATTTGTCTCTAGGCCTCAGCTTCTCTCCAAAATGTCACTCTCAGTTGCTCTTGGGCATTTGTCCTCTCTTAGCTTCTCCGGAGCAAAAGTCTGCTTTCAAAGGCCATCTCCAAAATGTCTCTGTAAACTGCAGTTCCTCTTTCAGCTCCTGTGCGTTCTTCAAAGTATCCCTCTTGGCTGTAGCAAGCTCACTCTTTCTGTCTGAGCTTATATTGCTCTAGTAAACTAATCAAGGCCCATGCTGAATGGGCAGGGCCACACTTCTATGGAAATTATCCAATCAGAGTTATCACCCACAGTTGGGTAGGGCACATTTCCATGGAAACAACCTAATCCAAATGTTCCAACTTAATCCCCACTAATATGTCTGCCCCACAAGATTTCATCAAAGAATATGGCTTTTTCTGGGGGACATAATACATTCAAACTGGCATATTCCACCCCCTGAACCCCAGAAAAATGTATTCTTTCCAAATACAAAATACATTCATCCCATCACAATGTCACAAAAACTTAAATCATTTCAGTAACAATAGGTAAGTACAAGATCCCATCAAAATCAGTCACAGGCTTGGTTTATTCTAAGGCATAATTACCCTCTAGCTGTGGACCTGTGAAACTTAGAATAAGTTATGTACTTCCAATATACAAAGGAGGGACAGTCACAGGGTAAACATTCCCATTGCCATAAGGAGAAACTGAAAGGAGAACAGGGTTTAAGGGCCAAACAGTTTCCTAAAACCTGCAGGGCAAACTCCATTAGATTTCAAAATCTGAGAGTCATTTACAGAACTACATTGCATCCTTGGGGCTTGAGAGAGCGTCTTTCCCACACTTTCCAAGGGCCTACATGGCAGCCCTTTTCTCTCCAAATGCTGGGGTGAGTGCTCCAACATATCCACACATTAGGGAGACCACCTTCTCGGCCCCACCCTCCTCAAACATTGGGCAGCACCCGATTCTCTTCCATCTCCAGGCCACAAGCTCAACCCCTTCAGAACAGTGGGGTGGTGGCTAGGCTCTTCTCAGTCTCCTGGGAATGTGCTCCACCCTCTTTGAGGTCTGAGGTGGCAACACCTTTCCTAAACATCAAGGTGGAAGGCCCACCCTCGACCTCCGGGGCAAACTCACTCTTTCCATGCATGTGGGCCACTCCGCTTTCCCAGCCTGAGACCTCTTGACTTCAAACCTCAACTTCCATGGCTCTGTCTTTGAAGAAATTTTTCCTTCAATTTGTTCCTTGTCTGTCTCCTCCAGTCCCGACCAGCAGCGGCTCTGTCTCTAAAGAGCTCGCAAAAATTCTGTTGGCTTCACATGAAGCACACAGGGGTCAAAGCTGTCAGACAATAGGACTGTCCACAAATCCTTTCTGCTTAATTCCTTATCCAATCTTGGCTTGTACTGAAATGGCAGCTGGGTTCCATGTTTGGTTAAATCCTCGCATGTGGCTGTAGCTTCTGGGATTCCACCCCCTGGAAGCCCAGAATTTTCCAAACCATCAGTTTCTCATTTCTTTGAACCCAAGAGTTCAGTTCTAAGTTTCTCTCTCTCTGCTCACATTCTACTATAAGCTACAAGAAGCCAGGCTACTTCTGTATTTTGCTTGGAGATCTCATCAGCTAAATATTCCAGGTTGTTGCTTTCAAATTCTGCCTTCCATCCAATACCAGGACTCAATTTTGCCAAATTCTCTGCCACTTTAAAACAAGGATCACCTTCCTTCCAGTTTGCAACAACACATTCATCATTTCTGCTCAAGTCCTCATCAGAAGTTTCTTTAGAGTCCATATTTCCACAAACAGTCTATTCAAAGCAGTTTAGGCCTTTTCTATCAAACTCCTCACAATTCTTCTAGAGTCTTCCCCTTATCCATTTAAAAAGCTGTTCCAACATGTTTGGTATTTGCAAATACAGCAGCACCAGCAGCCTACTTCTCTGGTACCAAAATCTGTTCTAGTTTGCTAAAGCTGCCAGAATGCAAAACACCAGAAATGGATTGGCTTTTATAAAGGGGGTTTATTTGGTTGCAAAGTTACAGTCTTAAGGCCATAAAGTGTCCAAGGTAACACATCAACAATCGGGTACCTTCACTGGAGGATGGCCAATGGTGTCCAGAAAACCTCTATTAGTTGGGAAGGCACGTAGCTGGTGCCTGCTCCAAGTTCTGGTTTCAAAATGGCTTTCTCCCAGGATGTTCCTCTCTAGGCTTCAGCTTCTCTCCAAAATGTCACTCTCAGTTGCTCTTGGGCTTTTGTCCTCTCTTAGCTTCTCCGGAGCAAAAGTCTGCTTTCAAAGGCCATCTCCAAAATGTCTCTGTAAACTGCAGTTCTTCTCTCTGCTCCTGTGCGTTCTTCAAAGTATCCCTCTTGGCTGTAGCAAGCTTGCTCCTTCTGTCTGAGCTTATATAGTGCTCCAGTAAAACTAATCAAGGCCCATGCTGAATGGGCAGGGCCACACCTCCATGGAAATTATCCAATCAGAGTTACCATTCACAGTTGGGTGGGGCACATTTCTATGGAAACAACTTAATCCATAAATTCCAACTTAATCCCCGCTAATGTGTCTGCCCCACAAGATTGCATCAAAGAATATGGCTTTTTCTGAGGGACATAATACATTCAAACCGGCACACTCTTATTATAAAATCTACTCATACAATTATCAACCCCATAGAAATTTACAAATTAAATATAAATCAAACCACCAAACTCATAAATTCAAATAAACATTTCCAGAATACAACTGAGAAATTTAAAGATAATGCTTAAAATCTTTTTCTTGCATGTTAATTATTCACTTATACTAATGGTGCAAGTTGATATGCATAAAGACATGATCAGCTCAATAAATCCTCCCCTACTGTGAATCTGGCCATGGTTGATCAGGTGCAGGTGTTTTGGAGGCTTCCACGTCGATGCTACAATATACCACGTGGTGATGCAATTCTCTCACCGCTTTTCTCCCTCCTAACAGTCCTGCAAAACTCTCCTTTGCACAGTTGGTCCTTACTATACTTTGACTTTTACTTGGTGTGTCCATGTCATTCACTAGAATGTAAGCTCCACAGGAACAGGAATTTTGTCAGATTCACTCCTCTGTCCCCAATGTCTAGAACAGTGCATTGTATCCAGCAGGTTTTGAAAGGATGAATGAATTAATTTATATATAAAGACCACTTCTATTTTGTGCTATTACTTTACAACACTACTCTGATCACCTTATTATTTTCAAATGATAACATCATAGTCACTAATAAGATATTAACATCATATTCTCTAAAAATGAATTTCAATTGCCAATTATCACTGAAAAAAGATGGGGTTTTTTGAAACTAGTAATTAAATTCAGCATGTTCACGATAGCAGTTGTATGACGAGTATTATCATTTTGACATCAGGATGTGTAGTAGAGCCAGACATGCTTACCAACACACTAAAAACTCAAGTCTATGTGGGTCAGTAGGAATCAAGTAATCATGACTACAGAGCCCTCATCTGTCTCTCAAACTGTCACTGCTGTTTTTAGCCTTTTTTTGACCACCAGACAGTAAGTGTATCAAATAATCTGAAATGTATTTCTATTAAATTTAAATTAGTATTTAATTAAAAATTAAAAAATTATCCTAGAGATCTCACAATGCTGAAGAATGTGTCCTCTGGATCTCAGTTTAAAAAACACAGTCCTAAATCATTCTGCATTTCACCTGGTAATGTTTCTCAGTCTATGGGTAATTATTTTTTCATTAGTATCTTCACTAAACATGTGAAATATTGCTTTAACTAATTATCCTTTAGAGAGAAATATTCTATCTACTAATTTTTCTATTGAAAACACCTGCTCTTACATATTTTTCAGGTCCAATTCATTCCCACTGTATTTTATGGCGGAGAACTCTGAAATCTCAGCTGAGTACTACTTCAAATGCTGCAGCAGATTTTTTGGATGACTGAAGACTGGGGAGGGAGAGAGGATATAAAGGCTCCTCACCAGCAACCTTCTGACCCACCCCCAGGTGGAGGGGCTATCAGCCCATCGGAGAAGGAACAGCTAAATTTCCTCCGCAGAATGTTCAGTCTGATGTCTCTGCATTTGGGGGATCTAACGCAGAATTCTGATTAATCATCAATATGGAATATTGTTATATTGTCATAAAAATTTCAGAGAATTGTGCAAAGATTGGATTCTCAAATTTTCACCTTAAAAATCTAGTATTTAGGAGAAAGTCAAAAGTTCAGATAATGATTCACATTTTATCAAAATGTAGTAAAAATGCATTCCCTTCATTCACTGATATAAGCAAATACCAACCAGTGCCTATGATAGGCTAAACACCATGCTAGTTGCTAGTTAGGGTTACAGAAGTAAATAAGACACAGTCCCTGCCTGAAGGGGTACACAATCCAGGAAGAGACAGACAAATTCATTGTTTCAATGCAGTGTGGTAGATTCTCTGATAGAGGTGCCCTCTGAGGGCACAGAAGGGAAGCATTTAATTGACCTGAGATCCAAGCAGTCTCTTTGATTAGGGGTGCATTGATGAGGGAAGGCACGGAGGTGAGAATGAGTGGGGCGGGTGTTCCAAGAAGAGGGACCCTTATGAGCAAAAGCACAAAGGCAGGAAAGAACAAGAGAACTTGGAATTGCAAAAGAGGTGTATCCATTCTCGCATTCATCCATTCATTCAATCAACAAACATTCATTAATTCTCTCTGATGTTCCAGATGCTGGGCAAGGTACTCGTCTTAGCTCGCCAAGGCTGCTATGACAAATACCACACAAAAGGTTGGTTTGAGAAACAGGAATTCATTGTCTTGTGGTTTTGGAGGCTAGACTTCCAACATCAAGGTATTAGAAGGCTTCCTTTTTCCCACAGCCTTTAGCATGCCGACAATCCTTCGTCACGTGGCACTCCCCTTATGTCTGCTCCTCTGATTTTCACTGACTTTTGGCTTCTATTAATTGGAGTGCCTTATAAGGACTCTAGTTATGTGGACTAAGTGCCACCATGATTACATTTTGCCTCATCTAAATAGTATCTTTGAAGACCCTGTTCACAAATGAGTCCACACCTTAACTAATAAGTTAAAAGTGTACTTCTAAACTTTAAACTTTTAACTAATAAGTTAAAAGCATTCTTTTAAACTTTAAACTTTTAACTTTAAAAGGTTTCACACCCACAGGAACATGGATTAAAACTTGAACATGTCTTTTGTGGGGGGCACAATTCAATCCCCAAAAAAGGTTGCTAAGATTTGACCCCTATTACTCTAGAGGAACCCTGAATGCACTGGTTCAGTAGAGATATAAATAAATGCAGGACCTCCTGTCTATTTCTCAAATCTGTTCAATTCTCTCCATCTGTACCACCAGGCTAGTTTCAGTTGTTAGTCACCTCTTGCCTGCACTATGGCAATAGCCACATCATTGTTCTCCTTGCTTTCCCCCTCTCCTATTTATCCTTCACATTGAGAATGGTGTACTTTTTGAAATGCAAATATGGTCACTGGCTTCTTGTTGCTCTAAGAGTAAAGGCAAACTGCCTTAGCATCCACCGTATCCTCTACCAGCCTCTCCAGCTTTGAATTACTCTACTCTCTCTTTCCCATCCGCTTCTCCAGCCACACAGGCCTTTTTATGTCCTTGTCCCCACCACGTACCTTCCTCCTGCCATAAGGCCTTTGCATATGGACTGCTCTTTGAGAAATTAACCTTTATTCATCCTTTAGATCTCAGTTCAATTATTATTTGTTTTTTTCCAGAAAGAAGCCATACTGACCTCTTAGACCTCTTCATACTCCCTCATGACACGATGAACCTCTCATTAGCACCATTTATCACTGCTAAATTATTTAACTATTTGTGTGGCTGTTTGAATTATGCCTGTTTCTCCTATCAGACAAAAAGTATATATTTTTCCTCACCATTGAAACTTTAACTCCTAACACGGTGCTCAATAAATATTTGTTGAATAAATAAATGAACACACATGATGTAACTGGTTGCATTTTGCAAAAATAGCCACAACCATATCTCGCATCCCAAACGTGTTCCTTAATGTGTGTGACTTCAGTGCTCCTTCCATTGAGAGGTATGGTCTCTGTGCCCTCCTCTTGAGTCTGGGTGACTTGTAGACTACAGCAGAAGTGATGCTATGTGACTTCTGAGGCTAGGCTGTAAAAGGCACCAGCTTATGCCAGGTTCTTTTAATTCTTGCTTTCAGAACTCGGCCACCATACTGTGAGGAAATCCAAACATCCTGAGAAGAGGCCCACAAGAGTAGGAACTGTGATCCCTGTTCCACAGCCCTGGCTGAACTCCCAGCTGGCAGCTGACACCAACTTGCAGCACCCTGTGTGAGCCATCTTGAAAATGTATCCTCTGGCCGCCATTTGAACTACCTCTGCTGCCACTGTTTGGAGCAACAATAAGCCATCTCTGCAAAGCCTTTCCTTAAGTAAATGATTTCTATTGTTTTACACCACAGAGTTTTGGGATGGTTTGTTACACACAGGAGATAACTGGAACATACAGTAACAAACAAAATATAGTAACTGACAAAATGTCCAAACTAGGTCATCAGGATGACTAGAGCAGACTGAATATTTGGTCACTCACAAAGTGCTTTTCAATCAGCTGTTTCTATAATTGAATAGGAAGTAGCAACCAGCAAAACAGTACAAAACAGTCAAAGAGCAACAAAGAAATCAAATCAATATAAAGAACTTACGCCTTTTTACCAGTCTGGATTCCCACTCTAGGCTTTAATCCCACACGTTCCCTTATTCTTCTTCTGCCTCTCCTTTCCTATTTTCATTTCCCATTCTTAAACTATTTAAATCAACTATATTGCTGTATTCTAATTATTTCAAATATAGGGTCTAAGCCAATGATAGTTTTGTGATTAGTAAAGAGGTGGCTCAAAAAGACTACAAGGATAATAGAAATACCTGGTCAAAAGAATTTTCAGTGACATCTGTTCTGAACAAAAGTGTCTGGAATTGTTCAGTTTCTTGATTTTACTTTTGCGTGGATTGCAGCATGTGTCTTACTGGATATGTACTAACTGAGGAAGCTTGGATTCAATGCAGCATGGCTGCTGATTAAGCTGGTGAGGGTTTCATGGTCAGGTGCGTGGGAGATGGGGGCGTAACTAATCTCTCTCTAGAGTGCTCCTTGAGAAGCACTGCTCCAGTCTCCCCATAAAAGTTAAGTGCCTGCTGACAGGATGTAAATAGAGCATAGTACACTGTGGATAAAGAGTGCCAGATCTTGAGTCTGACTGCCGGGGATGGATCCTGGCTTATCATTTATTGGTTGTGTTACTGTGGCCAAGTTACTTATTCTTTCCAAGGCTCAGTTTCTTTAGCTGTACAATGGGTATGAAATGGTACCCCCATCTTCAGGGTTGTCATGAAGATGAAAAGAGGTAATCCACATGAAGCACTGAGCACAAAAGCACTTAGCCATGGAAAGTGCTCAGTAAATACAAGGCTTACTTTGTATCCATCTTAGACTCATTTCTTCTAGTTTTACTCTAGACAGCCAATCTCTGGGTGATCTTTTCAGAAAGATGTCATGTGTGTAAAAACCTTGAAAGAAATGAGTCACTTTATAATTTTTAAGACCACCTTCACCATGTCAAATAATTCTCCTTTCCACTTCTGCTGTCTTCATGTTTGTTGCAATTTTATTACAAGTTCAATAGGCAAGGAACAACCCTAACCCTCTGTTTCCTCTAGCAATTTGGGGAACAAGAATATCATTTAGAAAACTAAGGCCATGTACACTAAATGGTGTCACAGTATTTTCAACAAATTCCCGGAAATCCCTAATTTACTTCTAGGGAATTGTATTATAAAGTTCTAAATGATTCTAGATGAACAAGTGTTTAAATGTGATCATAAGAATGTTTTCTGATGATCAGAAAATGATGTACATTTTCCTTTCCAAAAGGCTTTGTCTACCTTATTAAGGCATAACTATCTGATTAAATATTAAAGTGTAGTAAGGGTACTGAAAACTCAAGGTCAGCTGTGCTAGGAGATCAAGTGCTTTCCAGTCATATAAACTGTAAACAATAAGGAATTTCTCTTCAACTCCACTGCCTGATCTGGGCCTGCAATATGTTCTCAAATAGTGTTGGCAAAGCATGCTTCTATATTGAAGTTAATATGAACAAATTAATTATCTTTACCCCATAATGTGAAACAATTAAAATTATAGTTTCATGACATACATATTTTAATGTGGGACTAAGATAATTATTACATTAATAATGATGCAGAATATAATAATATTTTGAGCACTTAGCATTGTTCTAAGTGCTTCACGGAAATGGTCCTATTTAATCTTCACAGTGGCACCATGAGGGAGGTAAGATTACTATTCCCATTTTACAGATGAAGAAACAGAGGCTTAGAGAGGTGAAGAAACTTGCCCAAGTCACACACGTTTATTAAGAGGCAGAAATGGGATTTTACTGCAAAAGGCTGAACACCTTCAGCACCTTAACCACCATGCTGTTCTACCTCCTAGATGATTAAAAACATGTAATAAAGACATATCCATACACATTTAGGCATTTGGTAATGGTATAAGAAAAGAGTCATGAATAAGGTGGACTGGGTTTAAATTCTGACCCTTCCACTTACTAACTGGGTAATGTTGGGCAAATTACTCTACCTCTTTGGGTTTCAGAATCCCTCATCTGTGAAATAGCGAGAGTGATGTAATGAGGAGAGAATCAGGCATGGCAAAGACAATGTGCAATTTATAAATTGGTTAATGGTGACTCTGGATCTGGAGATCTTCTGGACAATTCTATTTTCAGTCCCATTTCTAAAACTGTATTTTATGAAATTCCCTTTTGATTTCTGATTTTTTAAGTTTTAAAATTATTTTAATTTCCTTTCTCAATCATTAAATCTTGCCTATATTCAGGCAAAAGACGGTAATAAGAAAAGTTCAGAAATAAATGTAGAGGTTTCAAAATAAACAGCTATGTTATACTCTTTTATCAAGAAGTCAACCATACAAAAATTTTGAAAATAAAAAGAGAAGTCAACCATAATGACTTTACATATTATTTAGCTTTCATATTGATTTTAGATGGCATATAATTCCTATCTTAGTGTTTTCTGGTACAGTTTATCTCCTTTAAGCAAAGGAGTTATTGTTTTTCCTAATATAAACCCAAGTGGAAGTCCAGGGATTTTACTACTGGATACAATGGAGCAGCTTACTGCAAACCCATGCTTCCACCAAGAACTACATACAAGCTGGATAAATTATTTTTACAATATTTTTCAAGGCCATGGAGATCTGCTATAATAGAAAGTACCTGAGGAGTTTGGAGATGCCCAAGACATCAGAACTTAAGAAAGCAAAATTTCAAAGAAGTCTGGATCTAGCGCTGGAGAGGCAAAAATGGGATTTTAGGATTCATCAAGGATGAGGAATCCTAGGAAACACCTCAGACTCTCAGTTGAGAACCCTGGGAACCAGAGAAAGACTAAAATTTACAAAGATTGCAAACTTGCTTTGAGTCATCTTGGTTTCTTACGTGGTTAAGATGATATGGCCCTCTGTGATACTAAATGATAAGGTTAAATTCTCTCTGGAGGAAGATAACACCACCCAGTATGGTTAATTCTTTTGTTATACAATGCCTGGCATTCAATTAAAAATTCCATAAAATATTTCAAAGCACAGAAAAAAATTTAATTTATCTAGTTTTTGGAGTTATCGAACACAAACTTAAAAATAATTGTGAATAATATGTTCAAGAAAATAGATAAGATGGAACATTTCATCAGAGAACTGGACTCTATAAAACATAATCAAATGGGAAGATCTAGAAGTGAAGCATACAATAGCTAAAATTAAGGACTAAACAGGTTTAATGTACACAGTTGAAGAGATGATTAATAAACTGGAATATAGATCAGACAATAAAAATTCATATCAAATTATAGAGAACCAAAAAAAGTTAAAAAGAACAGAAATGAGCATAAGGGGTTTATGGGACATGGTGAAAAGACATATATGTATAATTGGAGTGCATAAGGAATAGAGAAAAAATATGGGTCAGAAAAAGTATTTGAAGAAGTAGTGGCTGAAAATTTTCCAAACTTCCTTTAAAGTGCTGAAAACAAAATCTTGCAAAATTCTATACCCAGAAAAAGTATCCTTCAAGAGTGAAGGCAAAATAAAGACTTCTACATTGAAAACTACAAAATATTACTGACAGAAATTAAAGGCCTAAACAAATGGAAGGATGTACTATATTCATGGATTTGAGCACTCAATATTATAAGGACATGAATTCTTCTCAAATTGACCTATAGATTCAATGCAATCAAATAATCAATTCTCAATCAAAATTCTCAATCAAAATATTAGCCAGTTATTTTGTGGAATTTGTTAATCAATTTACATGTATATGGAAATGCAAAGGATCAGATTAGCCAAGGTAGTCTTGAAGAAAAAAAAGAAGGAGGAACAGGAAGAAAAGAAGAAAGCTGAACGACTTACACAACCATACATCAAGAAGCATAATGCTATAGTAATTAAAGCAGTGTGGTATTGACAGATAGACAATAGACCAAAGAATCC
The DNA here is from genome assembly GCF_015220235.1 of Choloepus didactylus. Classification (NCBI taxonomy): domain Eukaryota; kingdom Metazoa; phylum Chordata; class Mammalia; order Pilosa; family Megalonychidae; genus Choloepus; species Choloepus didactylus. The sequence continues at coordinate 90,995,353 of NC_051311.1, forward strand.
ATAAATAGACCCATGCACACATGGTCACTTGAAAGAAACCCTGCAATGCAATAGGGGAAAAGATGATCTTTATAATATATGATGCTGAGACAATTGGATATTCAATTGGAAAAAAGTGAAGAGACCGCTAACTCATACTATATATAAGCATCAATTCTGGTGGATTAAATTCTTAAATATGAAAGGAGCAACTGTAAAGCTTTTATGATAATATAGGAGAGTTACTTCATGACCTCATGGTAGGCAAAGAATTCTTAAACAAGACACAAAAAACACTAATCACTAATGAAAAAGTTAATAAGTTGGACTACATTAAAATTAAGAGCTTCTACTCTTCTAAGGGCACTAAGAAATTAAAAAGACAAAACAGCATTTGAGAGAAGATATTTTTAATACCTATGTCTGACAAAGAAATCATATCCAGTATGGTTTGAAATATCATAGGCCATAGACAGTATTTTATGTATACTAATAATGAATTAACATTCCAGAGTGCTTAATATATACTAGGTTCTGTGCTAATTGCTTTCATATACATTATCTCATTTAACCCTCACAAACACTCTGGAAGAGGCACCCTGATTATAGTTATCGCCATTTTACGGATGAGAAAATTGAGGTTTGTAAATATTAAGTAACTCCACCAAGATTTCCCAAAAAATGAGTGGCAGTGTTGGAATTTGAACTTGGGTGTATCTGGTCTCAAAGTCCCTATCTTAACCAGTAAACACTACTACCCATTTAGTAGATGCTGGATAAGTATATGCTGATGGTTTGGAGACTGGGGATGAGAGTGTATGTATGAGGACTAACCTGAGGTAACTTACAGTAAGTTATCATAAAGACTGAGCATAAAATAAGAAATTGAAACTACACGTAAGGCTAACCAAGTTTGATGTGGAAAGACCGACAGTAAGCCCAAACATATGCCATATTATTTTATTTTTTGAGATCTGACTACATTGTGCATTAATCAAAGATGTCTCTACCCTCTTAGCATCCTTTAATGTGTTACTTGTTTAGAAACTCAAGGTTGTTGTGTGTGTTAACTGAGACTAATTTATAAATATTATGAGTTTTACACATCATCTGGTACCATTCTTTACTGTTTAGTGCCAAGACTAGCAAAGAGGGAAAAAGGAGACTTGGAGGCTAAAGGCTCACTTTCCTGCCTTGCTGTTGCCATGACAACTCCTAGGCTCTTCTCTGAAGAGCTGTTGTTGTCATTCCAAAAAAATTTTTTTACTAAGTTTCACATTTTTATTTTCTCTCATTGAGTCTTGGGATGTTTTAATTCTTATACCAATGACCAGACAAACTACAAGGCATGAGGCATGAATAATTGGCTCAGTTGCTTTGAGATCACATTTATTAGTTTGTGTAATTCAGATTGTTTAATTTACATGAAATTAATTATTGTGCTTTCAATTTAAATTTATGATATGTTATGGTTGGATTCATCACCGTGTTGCTTGGGTTTGAAAGATTATGGTAAAAAAAAATCAATAGACCACATTATTCAGAACACTGCATAAATGACCACGGCCAGGGTTTCCAGTCCAGGGAAATGTGAATTCTTCTCAAATTGACCTATAGATTCAATGCAATCAAAATAATCAATTCTCAATCAAAATTCTCAATCAAAATATTAGCCAGTTATTTTGTGGAATTTGTTAATCCATATACATGCCTGTCTGAGTAGCAGAGTAAACAATTGTGTGTGTAGTGTGACTGAAGGGACTATGGGTCTGGCCACTTTACCCAAAAATATTTCTCCTGCTGCTTACCAGACATGGTGACTGAAGTGCCATCATTAGAGCTATATTTCCATGGGTCTTGAAATATTTTCCTTTTAAAAAAATTTTTGGTGTGAAATATAAGATACACATTTAGAAATGCAGAAACCCTAACAAAAGTTTAACAATTACAATAATTATTAAGCAAACACCTGAAAAACCATCACCCAAGTCAAGAAATAAATCATTGACAGCCATCTCAAAAGCCTTCCATAAATCCCATCCAATTTACAGACCTTTATCCTAAAGGTAACAGCATTTCTGATATTTACAGAAATAATTTTATTTCTTTTCTTTATCATTTCACCAGCTACACATGCATTCCTAAACTATATAATTACAATTCACCTGTTTTTTTTTTTAAAAAAAAAACTTTTTTATAAATGGAAACATGCTATAGGTATTCTTTTATGTCTTGCTTCTGTTGCTCAACCTCATGTTTGTAAGATTCATTCATGTTGTGACAGTTAGCCATAGTTTATTCACTATCATCAGTGTATGATACTTCACTGTACTCTAATACTGATGGACTTTTGGACTATATTTTCTTCATCTTTTGAGTTAAGCATATGATTCTTCTACTTTAATGTGTTGCTTTAATGTGATGTTGCGATGAATTACATTGATTTTTTTAATGCTCACCCAATCTCACATTCCCAAGATAAATCCAACTTGATTGTGATATATTTTAAGTCCTTTTTATTATTGCTAGATTCAGTTTGCTAATTTTTCTTTTTAGGATTTTTGCAACAATGTTCATATGTTGAAATTAGCCTCTATGTTTCCTTTTCATACCATCTTTACTTGAGTGCTGAAACTAAGAATATGCTAATCCTCTGAAAGAAGATGAGAAGTAATACCTCTTTCTATTCTCCGGAAGCATTTGTGCAAGACTGAAATTATTTCATCCTTGAATGTTTGGTAAAATTTCAGGTAAATGACTTGATTTCTGTCCCCCTCACACCAGAAGCTGCTGAGTCAAAGCTCAAAAGTTTCCTTGTACTTGCCTATAATTGGCAAATGCCCTCAAGGCAGTCTTGGTGCTCAGTTACTTTCCTTACCTCTGGGGTCAGGCTTTCTCTCTGAACTTGGCCTGGCAGAGACTTCCCCACTATACTGTCAAAAATTCATGTTTAAAGGTAAATTTTTTTAACATTTGAAACAGCATTTCTAGTTGTGTTCAAGTCTGAGGATGACAGATCTGAATAAGTCTAGGCTATTTTAATTCTTCAAAAGTCTTCTATAAAATATAAGTGGGTGTGGAAGGTTAAACACTTTGAATACCTAATCAATTCATTTGATTCATTGTGCTCCTGGTATATTCCAGAACTGAGCTAAGTATGACTCAGGGGGCACAGGTGAAAGAGATAAGACTGTGCTCCTAGTAAGGAACACAGACCTGCACAGACAGCTCTTACCCTCCATGCCACACCAGCTCCAGCTTCTACTGAGCAGGGGCTGCTGTCCTGTGATCCACTTGCCCATGATCCACCATTTCAATTCTGAAAATAATTTTCATTTCTGATGCCACCTCTTGACTCCACTTCTAGCATCACACCACCAACCAGCAATGCACCCAGTTCATCTCTAGTGTGTCACAGTTTATTAGTTGCTGGAAACCATGAGGCCACCCAGCTTTTGAACTTCATAGCTTTCACTTCAAGAAACTATGTCCTTGAAGGAATTCAGGTGACACAGCTTGAAGGATTTTCATATGGTGCTATGGGCATGGTGTTCTTTAAATGAGAGCACAGGCTGCCTGGCTCAGATGAATTTCCTGCATTACCAAGGCCTCTCCTTCCCTGAGGAGTTTCGTTGTAGCTCCATCACCAATTTCTTTTGAGAGTATTTTACTCTGAAAGTGAGAAAACTGTTAGCCTCAAGTTCTCTCTGGAGCCCCCTCCCAGGAGCCTTAAAGATACAAGTAAGCAATATAAATGCAAAGATGGACCAAAGATGGTAAAGCAGCTTTCTTATGGAGAATATTCAGACATCCAAGAGCCAACTTTTTTGCATCTTGGACCTTAACTATGCTGGGAAAGGGAACAGATAAACTTTCCCTCCTCACAACCTTGTGCAAGGCAAGCCTACCCATGGCAAACCTTCCTGGAGTTACCATCTTGCTGAAATATCTGGGCAGTGTTCTTGTCCCTGTTGCTCAGGATTTATTGGAGTTTGGACCACTGCTTGAAATAATGCCCCAAATTAAGAAACTCTATATACTTACATTATATTGTCTTTCCTTTTCTGTTAATCTCTAGTGGCAAATAGCAAATCTTTTGAAAATCTGTATTTCGAACTGAAATATCCTGATGAGTGAAGAAGTTACCAGTCTGCTTGTCACGAGACCTGAACTCTAGTTCTGCTTCTATTATTTACTAACGGTCCATGCAGTTTTCTCTATGGGTCTGGGGATCTCTATGTGCTATCAATAAATAGAGAACAAGTTCCTGCTGTCCCAGGACCCACCCATAGACCTCAACTATCCCTCAGTCCAAGAGGGTTGCTTTTTTTTTTTTTTTGCTTGCTCTTGGAGTAGGATATGTCTTTTTTTTGTTTTTTTGAAATAAAATTAGACTAAAGATGAACTATTTCAAGTGTTACTAGAGGTTATTTTGGACAGGTACAGGATCAGAGGCAAAATTCCAATGTACACACTGTTTAAAAATTTTCAAATAGCACAAAAAGAATCACAGTGAAAAATAGGTCTCCTTCCTACACTGATCCCCCCACTTTCTTTTTTTTTTCATACAAAACAAATCGTACATTCGATTGTTCACAGTATCATTACATAGTTGTACATTCATCATCAAAATCAGTCCCCGACACCCTCATTACCACACACACACAAATAACCAGAATAATAATTAAAGTGAAAAAGAGCAACTAAAGTAAAAAAGAACACTGGGCGCCCTTGTCTGTTTGTTTGTTCGTTTGTTTCCTTCCCCCACCTTTCCACTCATCCATCGACAAACTAGACAAACGAGAGTGTGATCCCCATGGCCCCCTCCAGTCCCACTGTCCCCCCTCATAAGCCACATTTTTATACAATTGTCTTCGAGATTCATGGGTTCTGGGTTGTAGTTTGATAGTTTCAGGTATCCACCACCAGCTACCCCAATTCTTTAGAACCTAAAAAGGGTTGTCTAAGGTGTGCGTAAGAGTGCCCACCAGAGTGACCTCTCGGCTCCTTTTGGAATCTCTCTGCCACTGAAGCTTATTTCATTTCCTTTCACATCCCCCTTTTGGTCAAGAAGATGTTCTCCGTCCCACGATGCCGGGTCTACATTCCTCCCCGGGAGTCATATTCCACGTTGCCAGGGAGATTCACTCCCCTGGGTGTCTGATCCCACGTAGGGGGGAGGGCAGTGATTTCACCTTTCAAGTTGGCTTAGCCAGAGAGAGAGGGCCACATCTGAGCAACAAAGAGGCATTCAGGAGGAGACTCTTAGGCACAAATACAGGGAGGCCTAGCCTCTCCTTTGCAACAACAGTCTTCCCAAGGGCAAATTCCTTGGTAGAGGGCTCAATCCATCAAACCCCCAATCATGTCTGTGGGCATGTTAGCAACCATGGAGGTAGGGCAGGCCAATACCCCTGCATTCTCCACAGGCTCCTCAAGGGGGCACTACATGTATTTTACCTTGTTTTTTTTTTTAAACTTTTTTTTTCTAAATGAACTGTATGAAAAATAAAAAAATTTTTTAAAAACATACAATAAAAGAACATTTCAAAGAGACCATAACAAGGGAGTAAGAAAAAGACAACTAACCTAAGATAACTACTTTACTTCCAACATGTTCCTACTCTACCCCAAGAAAGTAACCTAATATAGCAACATTTCTGTGAACTTGTTCCTACTATACCCATCAGAAATTAACAGACCATAGTCGTTCCTGGGCATTCCCAAAACGTTAAATTTACCCCTGATAGCTTATCTGTTCTTCTTGGATTATTGTTCCCCCTTCCTTAATTGCTCTCTATCGCTAGTTCCCCTACATTCTACATTATAAACCATTTGTTTTACATTTTTTAAAGTTCACATTAGTGGTAGCATATAATATTTGTCTTTTTGTGCCTGGCTTATTTTGCTCAGCATTATGTCCTCAAGGTTCATCCATGTTGTCATATGTTTCACCACATTGTTCCTTCTTACCGCCGTGTAGTATTCCATTGTGTGTATATACCACATTTTCTTTATCCACTCATCTGTTGAAGGACATTTGGGTTGTTTCCATCTCTTGGCAATTGTGAATAATGCTGCTATGAACATTGGCGTGCAGATATCTGTTCGTGTCACTGCTTTCCGATCTTCCAGGTATATACCGAGAAGTGCAGTCGCTGGATCAAAGGGTATCTCTATATCTAGTTTTCTAAGGAACTGCCAGACTGACCTCCAGAGTGGCTGAACCATTATACAGTCCCACCAACAATGAATAAGAGTTCCAATTTCTCCACATCCCCTCCAGCATTTGTAGTTTCCTGTTTGTTTAATGGCAGCCATTCTAATTGGTGTGAGATGGTATCTCATTGTGGTCTTAATTTGCATCTCTCTAACAGCTAGTGAAGCTGAACATTTTATCATGTGTTTCTTGGCCATTTGTATTTCCTCTTCAGAGAACTGTCTTTTCATATCTTTTGCCCATTTTATAATTGGGCTGTCTGTACTATCGTCATTGAGTTGTAGGATTTCTTTATATATGCAAGATAACAGTCTTTTGTCAGATACATGGTTTCCACAAGAGGGTTGCTTTATAATCTGAGGGAGCTTCTCTCCCTTTTTCTTCTTCTTCCAGTCCATTGTTTCTTCCCTAAATCTCTTACAATAGGCTTACATGCTTTTAGAAATACTATGATCTATAAGCTACTTTTGGACTTTCTGTTTGCCCTTATTCTCCCTAAGGCAATGAAGCACAGAATGCACTACTGAATTACTAGAAGGAAGTAGATAGGAAAATGCAGTGTGTCTATGGGGGTGGGGGTGGGGATATGAATTAATATCACAAAATGTTATAAACTTCTCAGACATTCTACACCTTCTTAAAAACCACCTCTGTCATCCTCCACTGTGGTATCTGAAAGAGTTCTAATTAGTCTCTTCAAATGGTTCCTTTCAAGGTTTAAACTTTTATAGTTTTGTTGAATGCTCATCTAAGTCTACAATTTCACATTTGCACTTGCTAAGGGACAATTCCAATAGTTTATTCTGTCATCAACTCATACTCAACATGTCCAAACTAAATTTACCATTCTCATTTTAAATGTCTCCTCTTTCTTCTTCACCTCTCCTCCATTTCTGAATTACCTTAAAGAGAACAGCATTCTTCTGTCACTCAGGGGTGAAAAGGGAGAGTCACCTCTGACCACTGTCAATCCTCTGTCCTTTGATTCTAATCACATTATCAAAATCTTTAAATATTTTAAAAATTGTATCTCATTCCTATTTCATTTTTTTTTTTTATTTCCCATAGCTACCACCTTAGTTCATGACCCTATCACCTCATGCCTATGATACTATATTATTTTCCATCATCCTTGGCCATCATTCTAGATCTTTCCAGATCCTTCCAAAAATCTTTCCAGTTCTTTGCCATCTTTCAGTTCTTTTAAGTTCAGGATATTGGTGTTATTGCTCAGCCCTGCTTTTACCAGATCATTTTTCTGCTGAAGAATTTCTCCACCATGAGGTGGACCAATTCTAAACTCCTCTTTGTTGCCTTCAAGTGCTCCATAACTTGGCTCTTTTATCTGCCTATTTTCTCTGAATCTGTAAGTCTGCCAGATGGTGACCTAACCATCACTGGCACCTATCATGGCCATTCCAAGAGCTGGCGATGTAGATGGTCTGTCATGGAGCTGAGAGTGCCACTTCTGCAGTTGCACCAGGCTTACTGCCTCTCTGGCAACAGAGATTTGGCACTCTGTGTTTGGCCTCCCTTCTGGGGGAGGTGGTGTTGAAAACTAACAGTAGGATTGAGCCTGGGAGAGCCTTCCTCCTCCAGCCAAGAAAATAAATAAATATTGTCATATCCTATAGGGAATGGAAGACTACACTTTCACACTAAGAGACCTAAAAGGCACATTGGTGGTGGTTCCCATCGTGTTCTCATGTCGTTCAGCAGTCTGACCCCTACAAAATCAAATATGTCCTAGTGGATAAAAATGGACTACTGCAAACTCCACCAAGTAGGCACTTCAGCACCAGACGTGATATCTTTGGTAGGACAGATCAATGCAGCCTAGGTTTATGGTATGCAGCTGTCGATCTGATGAATGCATTATTTTTCTTTCCTAAGAGGAAGGAGGATCAGGAGCAATTTGCGTTAATGTGACATAGGCAAGAGCACACATTTACAGTCTTGATTTAGGAGTATCTTAACTCTTCTGTCCTGTGTAATAATGCAGTCTGAAGGGCCTAGAACATCTAGATATTCTGCAGAATATCACATTGGTTCATTATATTAATGAGATCATGTTAATTAAACTAGGTGAGCAAGAAATGGTAAGTATATTGGAGGCCTTGGAAAGAGAACCCACTCCAGAAAGCAAGAGATAAACTCTATGAAGATTCAGGGGTCTGCCATGTCAGTGAAAGAGATTAGTGATCTGGGTTATTCTGGGACTTCCTCTCCAAACTAAAGAACAAATTATCACATCTTGCCCTTTCCAATACTAAGAAGGGCTATTCAGGATCTGGGGTAGCATACTTGAGAAATGGGAATACTATTCTTTCACCCATTTACTTAGTGACATGGAAAGATGCCAGCTTTGAGCAGGAGCCAGAGCAGGAAAGAGGTCATTCAATGGGTCCAGGCTGCAGTGCAACCAGCGGTGTTGCTTTGGCCATGTGACTAGAGAAAAGATGCCATGCAAAATTGATGGCAAACCCCACTAGGAGGATCACAGCATTATCCCCTAGGGTTCTGGAGCAAGGCAGCACAGGACTATTCCCCATTTGAAAGCAGTTCCTGGCATGCTACAGGGTCTGGTAGAGATGGATCATCTAAACATGGAACATCAAGTGACCATTTAGCCAGAGCTGCCCATAATGAGCTGGGTTCTGTCAGACTCACCAAACCATTAGGTTGGGATGACCCAACATCAATTCACTGTAAGATGGAAGTGGTATATATGGGATCAGGTATGAGTAGAACCAGTGAGCAAATGTCAACTGCATGAGATGGTGGTCCAGACTCCTATGTCATCCACCACTGTGGCACCAATGCCTCTCCCTTGGTTCAAATCCACGGCCACAGGAGAGAAGAGGAATCCTTGTGAGCAGCAAATGGTGGAGAAGAAAGGCCAATCTTGATGCACAGATAAACTGGCTCTGTATGTGTTTGCAAGCCAAAAATGGACAATTTCTCCTTTACAGCCCATGCAGGGGTGACCCTGAAAGAGAGCAGAAAGAGGAAATCCTCCCAATGGACAAGCTTTGGGTGGTGTACATGGTTATCTACTTTGTGTGGAAAGAGAAGTGGCCTGAGAAAAGAATATACTCAGACTGATGTACAATGTCAAATGGCTTGGCTGGTTGGTAAGGGCCCTGGAACAAGCAAGACTAGAAAATCTGGGACAAAGTGATCTGGGGAAGAGTCATGTGGGTGAAACTATAGGTGTGGACACAAAGTGTGAACATGTTAGTGCATATCAGAGAGCATCCACCACAAAAGGGGCACTAAATAACCAAGTAGACATATGACGCAGTCAATCTCTATCACGGGCTTACCCCAGTGTGTTAAAATTAGCTCATAAATGGAGTAGCTTTTGTGGCAGAAACGGAGATTGTGCAGGGTCAGCAGCATGGGCTTCCACTCCAACGCTTGATCTAGCAACTGCCACTGCTGAATTTCCAAACAGTCAGCAACATAGACCAGTGCTGATCTGTTATGGCACCTTCCAGCCTCTTGGCAGCAAGTTGATTATATCAACTTCCTTCGACCCTGGAAAGAGCCACGATTCATCTTGACTAAAGTCAACAGACATTTCTGATGTGACTTTGGCTTTCCTCTGCCTGCAGGGCTTCAGCCAGCACCACTATCAGAGTGATCTCACAGTGCTTAATCCATTGATACGGAATACTGCATAATATCACTTCTGGCCAAGTGACCCTCTTTACAGCAAAGAAGTGGGAGGTGGGCACATGACCATGGTCTCATCACTCACCACACCACCCAAAAGCTGCTGACCTGATAGAGTGATAGTACAGTCTTTTGAAGACACAGCTGATGTACCAGCTTGAGATGACAGCCTGTGAGGATGGGGTGCCATCCTGGATGTGGTATACACCCTAAATCACAATCATTATGTAGGCAAAATACACAGGGTCAGGAACCAAAGGGTGAAATAGGAATGAACCATCACTCCCAGTGACTTGCTCAGAAAATTTGTTTCACATCTTGGTAACTTTAGTCTTTGGAAGTTCTGGGTATACTTCCACTAGGGTATATTTTTATTTCTGGCTGCTGTTTGGTCATTTCCTGCTCCTTGAGCCAAGGGCTAGCTGCCAAGAAAAGGAGTCACCCCACCAGCAGGAGTAACTGATCTTGATTATCAGGAGGGGACTGAGCTGCTTTTATACACTGAGGGAAGGAAAAATATATTTGGTACCCCCTGAGGTGTCTTTTGGTGCTCTTCTGTCTGATTTTGATGGTAAAGAGAGCAGCCACAACCTGAAAAGGGCTTGGTGACCAAAGATCACATTTCTCCTACCAAGTAGGTCTAACATACCAGCAGATGTGTTAGCTGAGGAAGAGGGAAAGTAGAATGTGTATTAGAGAGGGGAGACCATGAATATCAACCATGGCCATGAGACCAGCTATAGTGTCTGAGGCTGTAGTTTGTCCCACTAAACTTCTGCTTATATTTTCCCATGAAAAGAGACTAACCATAATTTTTGAGGAGTTGTGGCTGGACAGGTTAGCTTACACCATGAAATAAGTAGTTCAAAGCAGCACAAAGATTGTGCTGTAGAACATATTGTGCACTGCTCAGATCTGCCCTTCAGGACTCAGGAACACATTCTCCAGCAGCCAGGACTATTGGCTGCTAAACCCTCCCAGCTGAATCATTCTCCCAGAGTTGTCCTTGGTGAAGAGGACCAATTTGCCCAAGGTTCTTCCCCTCCCCAGGGGAAACCCACATCCAGTAATTTGCTGATATGGGAGTACAAAGCCCTGGCCCAGTGAAGGACAACCTTGAAGGGCAATCCAAACTCCAGCACTCCCTCTGGGATCCCCTCAGGCCTCTGTTGCAGCTGCACCAGACATCAAGCTCGTCTCTGTCTAATCTTGCTCCCCTCACTACCTTCCAGGGATTGTTTCATAATGCACTCTCCAATAAACCTCCTGCATGCAAATATCCTGCCCAGACTCTGTTTCATGGAAGAACTGAACCTAAGATAAAACCTAAAATAAAATCATCAGATAATGGTGGAGGGAGAATCAGTAGGCAATATAAACGAAGAGGTAGCAGGTGGTGGCTTCTGATGACAGAAGGTTCTAAGCTGGCTTTTTATGGGGAGGGGGGAAGGAAGAATGGTCTACAAGTGGCAATGAGAAGAAAGGACCACCACCAATCCCAGTTGTCAAGGAGTTTGAGAGAGAAAAAAGCCTCCATTTGAGTAGGCCAAAAGGAAAGCAGAGTCCTTAGGAGAAAGCCAGGTTTCGGTGATGGCAAGAAGGCAAAGGAAACATTCAGAGAAGATTAAGAGATTTTCTGATGGTGGAAATGAGATTCAGAGAACTGGTAGAAAGGAAAGAGTGAGATAAGGCCTGAAAGAAAGATATGGAGAACACTTGGGACTGAGAAGGGGCGGGAAGAGGCGTATAACCCGGCATCCTGGGCTTCCAGTGGTGACCGAGGGAAGGAGGATAAAGAACATAAGGAAATCAGTGCTGGGAGTGTTGAGCGTCTGTGCATGTGGACAGGGAGGATGGGTGGGGATGGTGCTAGGAGCAGGCAGAGTGTTGGGGTCCCATTTCCTCTTCCCAAAATTGACATGAAGGTCTGGGTGGAGTGGTCTTATCCAGAGCACCAGAAACCCTGGGGCTCCCTCTTCACTCTTGCCTTGGTGAGGGGAAGTCTTTGCTTACCTTAAAACATTTGGCTCATTTTCGAGATCAAAATTATTTTATTATCTTTCTCACAATTACAATAGCCCTAACTATGAGATATATATACCTCATCATAAAAATGTTCTCATCTTAACCACTGATCCACATCAAATTAAAGGTGTTTGGTTATAAGAAGAAGGTTCAGAAGTAGAAATTTGTCAAGCAGAAATATCCATGTTAATCTCAGCTCCATTAAGCATACAGACACACATTAAAAAAAAAAAAAGGTTATTTGCCAAGTGGAAAGAATAAAATCGTCAAGAATTAAAATACTTCATGTTTCTAAAAAGCTGAGGTGAGGAATAGACATAGGAAATAATGAGTGAGTTTCAAATATAATGATCCCAGGGCCTTTTTCTATGATGAGGTTGTTCATGTTTGGTATTTGGAAAGAAGTTTCTTCTGGGATCTTCAACGACCAAACAAACCCTTTTCACTTTCTCCAAAGAATTGATCAAACGCCGATGGAAGAACCATCTTTATCCTGAGTAACGTGGGACAAATCATTGATATATTCATTTATTTTGTACTTACCATGTGCCAGGCACTGAACTTAGTCTTAAAACTAAAGCTATGGACTAGATAGAAATGATCCTTCCCCTCAAAGATCTGTGGTAAATGGCCAGGTACAGACAGGCAAGGAGACAAATGCAACATAGTATGGTAAGAGCTACAGAGGTTCTCTGTGAGCATTTAGGAGGGGGTTCTACCTTAAGGTAAGTAGGAATTAGAATAGTGAAATGACTGGAATAAGGTTTCTGACAGAAGCAACAGCCCCTGAGAGGACCCAAGGCAGGGGAGATTGCTTCAAAACAGCAGTATTGAATTGTTGGTGGAAGGGTAGGTGGTGGGGGATGAGTAGGAGAGCAGGCTAGATGAGTTTTCCAAGTAAAGAACTTTGGTCTTTTCCTTGGGGAGGGTGAGTCATTGGTCAGATTTCCATTTTAGAAAGATCATGCTGCCTCATATGTAAACAGTGGATTGGACCCTTCCTGTTGCAGCTCCTTTCCCTTGTGCGCACACTGGGCACCAGTGTTCCTGTTTGAGGCAGGTCTTGCTGAGGGGTCTACTTGAGGCCAGTCATAGGAGCTCCAGGCCCTAGGAAGCCACCCTCAGGGAAGCAAGGCGCCGCCCCACACCAGACGTGGAGCGCACGACCCAGCCACGGTCTGCGGGTTCCAGGAACACACTCATCGGCAATTGAGAACTTGGCAGCAGTCTTGAAGGTAGCACCCACATTCTCAGTGTGGATTCCTGGTGCCAGATGGAGCAGAACGGATTTCTCAAAGAATTGTGGTTGGTTGTTTTGACCTGTGTTGTGGCACTTTGAAGAAGGTGTGCAAAGAGTTTGCCTTTATTTCACCTGACTGGGAACTCTCCCAAAAAAGAGGTGACTGCCTGAGAGGCATTTTTCAAAAATATTTAAAAACAAATGTATTAGCCATTGCCACCTGAGGCAAGAAATAACATTGAGGCAAATAGTAGATACCAAAAAATCTGGGAAGAAAGGTTAGGGACTTAAAAGCTTTGAAGAATAAGGGCTTTTAAAAGCTCTCCATTTAACTACTGTGACTCTAAAAGGCTGTATGCCTGCCTAGAGTGGAGCACATGCTTAGAAAAGACCTGAGAGGGCCCTAAGTCCTCACCCTTGACTGACCTTTGGCTCTGTGCAAGCAGCAAGTGAAGGCTAAGGCATGATTGTGAACTGCCCAGCTAAGTATTGAAGAAGTGCCCAAACACACACAGAGCCCACTGGCAAAAACTGGGAGGTTTTTATTGTTGTGTGTTGCTGTTTTTTAGTTCCAGGTGTTATAAGGAAATTGTCAAATCACTAGCTGACCATTAAGCTAACCAAACAGAGACTTTAGTGGCCACACAAAACAAAGAATACAGAATTTATGGTATTAGTACAGAAAAGTCACTATACAAACAGTAGCCATCACAATAGGCAGCAACACCAAACTGAAGAGTAAGAAGACTCTGATTCCAGAGTTTATACATTTGTAATATTTGGAAGGTCCGATTTTCAATGAAGAATTATACAAGGCAGGCAGATGGTCAAGTATGTCTATACACTGGAAAAAAAGAAAATAGAAATTCTCTCTGCAAAGCCCCAGGCATCAGAGGATGGTATCCCTAGTTGTGAATACACTATTATTGTAAATATGTTCAAAGAGCTATGGGAAACATTAAAAAATGGGATGGAGGAAATCAGAGAAATGCTAAGAGAGTGCTCCAAAGAGTTGAAGTCACAAACAGTAGAACTGGTAAACATAAACAAAAAACTAACAGAAATCATTAATTCACCAAAGAAGAGAACCAACCTTGAACCAACAAAAAAAACAAATGAGCAAACCTGAATTTAGATCCAGTGAGAATACCCAATCTGAGAATGAAAAAAGAATGCAGAAAAATGAACAGAGCCTAAGAAACTTCTGGGATACCATGAAGCATACCAACATACGTATAATAGGAATCTCAGAAGGAGAAGAGAGGAGGAGTGGGCCTGAAAGAATATCTGAAGAAATAGTGGTTGAAAATTTCCCAAATTTGATGAAAGACGTGAATCTACACATCCAAGAAGCTCAAAGAACCCCAAATAGGATAAACTCAAAGAGATCCATTCTGAGGCATATTATATAATCAAATTGTCAAAAGTTGAAGATAAAGAAAGAATTCTGAAAGCAGCAAGAGAGAAGCACCTTGTTATGTACAAGGGATACTCGAAAAGATTAACCTCTGATTTCTCACCAGAAACTATGAAGGCCAGAAGGCAGTGGGGTGGCATATTCAAAATTTTGAAAGAAAACAATTGTCAACCAAGGATACTATATCTGGCAAGACTGTCATTCAAAAATTAAGGAGAATTTAACATATTCCCAGATCAGCAAAAATTGAGAGACTTTGTTGTTGGTAAACCTGCCCTCCAAAAAATGCTAAAACGAGTCCTTCAGCCTGAAGTGAAAGGACACTAGAGAGTAACTTGAGTCCTAAGAAATAAAATACATTGGTAAAGTTAGCTACATACGTAAATATAAAAGTATATTCCTGGTCAGTACTTTTTTCCTGTATTATTTAAATGATAGCTACATAAAATAAGAAATCAATGGCAGCAGACATACAACATATAAACATGTAATTTGTAACAATAACAGGGTAGGGAACAGATCTATATAGGAGCAGTTTTTTTATAAGCTGGGAAGGCAGCAGAGGAGGAATTGAGCAACAAAATTATGACCTAGAAAACAGATAGCAAATGGCAACCTAACTCCTTCCTTTTCAGTAATTACATCAGATATAAATCAGTTAAAAGGCTGAGATTGGCAGAACAGAGTAAGGAAACCATGAGTCAACTATTGCTGTGTACAAGAGACTCACTTTAGAACCAAAGACACAAATGTGATGAAAGTGAAAGAATGAAAAAAGATATTCCAGACAAACACTCACTGAAAGAGAACTGGAGTGGCCATACTAATATCACACATGGTAGACCTTAAGACAAAAATAGCTCTTAGAGATAAAGAAGGACATTATGTATTGATAAAGGGTCAGTCATCAAGAAGATACAACAATTATAAACATATCTATCAGCAGACTTTCAATGTGAAGCAAAAATGATAGTTGAAGGGGAAAATAACAGTTGTATTTGGAAACTTCAACCCCTCAACTTTCTGTTGGATAGAACTGGACAAAAGATAAACCAAGAAATAGAAGATTTGAATAACATATAAAGTAGCTAGATCTAACAGAACACTCCATCCAGTCACAGCAGAATACACATTCTCCTCAAGTGCACATGGGACATTCTATTTAGACCATGTTAGTCCACAAAATGTGTCAGTAAGTTTTAAAAGATTGAAATCATACAAAGTATTGTCCATGACCACAATGAAATGAAATTAGAAATTAATAGAAGGAAAATTGACAAATATGTGGAAGTTTAAAAAAAAATGTGCTCTTAAGCAGTGCATCAAAGAAGTTAGTAAATGCTTGCAGGTTAATGGAAATGAAAGCAAAACATACCAAAACTAATGGAATGAATTAAGCAAAGGCCATTAATGATCAGGGTAATTTGTAGCTATGCCTGCATTAAAGAACGATCTCAAATCAATAACATGACTTTCCACTTTGATGAACCAGAAAAAGAAGAGCAAACCCAAAGCCAGCAGAGGAAGGAAATAAAGTTTAGAGTGGAGATAAGTGAACTATGAAAAGCAGAATCAATGAAACCAAAAATTGGTTCTTTGAAAAGATCAACAAAATTGGCAAACTTTTAGCTAGACTGACCAAGAACAAAAGAACACCCAAATTTCTAAAATCAGAAATAAAGTAGGAACATTACTACTGACATTGACAGGAAAAAAAGAGATATAAGAAAATATTGTGAACAATTGTATGCCATCACATTAGATAACCTAGATGAAATGGATAAAATTCTGGAAACAAAGTGCTAACACTGACTCAAGAAGAATTAGAAAATTTGAATATGTCTATAACAGACAATCAAATCCTTTCAACAACAAAAATATCCAGAACCAGATGGCTTTGCTGGTGAATCTATCATTAAAAAAACATCAGTCTTCCTCAAAGTGCTAAAATCTAAAGGGTATGCTTCCTAACTTGTTCTGTAAGGCCCATATTACTCTAATACCAACAACAGTACCAAAAAGGACAATACAGACCAGTGTACCTAGTAAGCATACATTCAAAAATCCTTAACAAAATGCCAGGAAATGCAATCCAACAGCATATTAAAGGATTATTATACACCATGACTAAGTAAGTCCAATCTGAAATATATGCCCAGGAGAATTGAAAACGAAGTTGTACATAAATATTTATAGTAGCAGTTATCACAGTAGCCAGAAAGTGCAAGCAACCAGGATGTCCATTATCTAATGAATGGATAAACAAGATACGGCATGTCCTTACAAAGGGACATTATTCTGCCATAAATAGGAATGATTTACTAATGCATGCTGCTACTTGGTATCTTGGAAACATCATGTTATGTGAAAGAAACTAGCTACAGAAGTCCACACATTGTAGGATTCCATTTATGTGACCTGTCCAGAATAGGCAAATCCATTATCACTTAAAGCAGATTAGTAGCTGTCGGACTGGGGAAAGGGGTAATGGGGCGTGACTGCTTGATGGGTAAGGGGTTCCTTTTGGGGGAACCTTTTGGGGGTTATGAAAGTGTTCTGTAATTAGATAGTGATGGTTGTACAACATTGAGACTCTGCTGGAAGTCACTGAATTATACACTTTAAAATAGTTAAAATGGTGAATTTTACCTCAATAAATAGAAATTATTCAAAAAAAAAAAAAAAAAAAAAAAAAGCTGGATTGGAGAGAGGTTCTGGAAGGGATTGGACCAGGTTACTTCTAAGACTTTTTCCAGCACAAACATCCCATGATTTTATGAAACAAATCACATAGGACTTCTGTAAATAATTCCTAGGTCATTGAGAACAGCCACAGATTATAATAATAAGGGCTAACAGCTATTACCTGTCTACTGGAGACAAGGTCCATTCTAAGCACTTCATATCTACCAATGCACTTAAAACCCACAATACCGTAGACACATGTTCTAGCATTATTTTCATTGCCCCCACTTCACAGGGAAGGAAACTGAGACACAGTGAAGATAAGTAACTTGCCCAAGGTCAGTTACTCAGGGGCAAATCTGGATTTGAAGCCAGGCTGTCAGCTCCAATGCCCAGGCTCTTACATTTGACCACGCTCCTTCCCATTACTCAGAAAGCTCCAGAAATCTTTTGTCCTACAGGAAACATTTCCAGGTGAAGCGATAAAGGCTTTTCCTTAATAACCAGGGGTGACAAACCTATGATCTGTACCCAAAGTTGGGATGCACTCCAATACAAAAGTAAGAACATATCCAAGCTGGTTTCCTTCCATAGCCGTGCTCAGAGAGCAACTGTTTTGTCATAAACAGTACATGTTTCTAGATTGGGTTACAAAAGTCTTTCTTAAAACCTTTTCCCCAATCCCCTCCCCCACATTTAAAATGTTTAACCAAATGCTTACTCTTTTAGAGAAATAAAATTGGAGAAGGAAAAGTGTAAGGGGTAATGGGAGCCTATGATCATGTGCTTTATAAATAATTAGAGGTTACTTTTTTATTTCTTTACTAAGCATAATTATTCCCAATTTTCAACTGAATTGAAAGTAGCTTAAGCTAAGTGAATGAACTGAATTCACAACAGATGGGGAATCAGGCAAGAAGTGTTGCAGTTCTTGTCTGAAATTGCTATTAATAACAATTCAAGAAAACCAGTAGTTTCTAGGCAGCCTGGAGGTTGAAGAGAATAAACTCCCCATCTTTGTGATTCTCAGATAAGAAATGGTTCCTGAAATTTGAGGGCCATTAACCTACTATGATATCAATTCATAAAAAAAAAAACCTATATTTTAACCTAGTAGCAACATTTCTAGTATATTTAACAGTTTAAATTCTTTCACATGGGTTCAGTTTGGGGCAACTTATCAGAATGATCTTGACTAGAAATGCCTCTTATTTTTTTAACACCTCTGGCAAAACATTATTTAAGCTAAGAGTCTGTTTTCCCTTTCTTTCTTGGCTTTTAGCTCTCTCCCCTCCCTACCTCTTTCCCTCCCTCCCTCCATTTTCCTGTTATATTATCCCACAACAGGGAGTGTTAGGGGTTTACACACACAAACACACACACCATACCACATCTAGTTGAGGACGCTTCATATTTCACTTTTTGGCCTTCTAAAATCCTATGCAGTATATTCTATATTGCTGTGGGTCCAGTTACCTTCACCGATTGAGTTTAGAAATTGATTGTAACTTACCTCTTGTTGAAATCTTTAAGAAATTGTTACTTGGTGAGAAATGTCTTTTATACTTCATTTATTTGTGTGAAAAAAGCTAAGTGCTTACTACTATGTGTCACAAAATATGTTAGGCATTGAAGATGCAAAGAGGAATAAGACAATTTTTGTCCTGAAAGAATTCATGGTCCAGTGAGAGGGATGTGACAGTGCAATGAAGGTAAGCCCAGGATGCAAGTGGAGAAGAGAAAGCGGCAGAGTTGGTGTTCCACCTTTCCATTCCTATATTAGTTTCCCATTACTGCTGTAACAAATTACCACAAACTGAGTGGCTTAAACCAACACAAATTTATTATCTTTCTGGAGGTCAGAAGTCCAAAATCAGTCTTGTTTGGCTAAAGTCAAGGTTTTCATGGAGCTGGTTCCTTCCAGGTTCTGAGGAAAGAAGCTGTTTCCTTTCTTTTTCCAGCTTCTAGGGACCACTTACATTCCTTGGCTTGTGGCCCCTTACTTCACCTTCACAGAAGCAGCGAAGCATCTTCTCTCCTCTCTCACCTCTGCTTCTGTCCTCATACCCTCTCTCTGACTGTGATCCTCCTGCATTCTTTTTAAAAGAATTACATGGAGACAATCAGCATAATCCAGGATAATCTCCCCATCTCAAAATCCTTAACTTTGTCACATCTGCAAAGTCCCTTTTGCCATGTAAAGCGGCTTATTTACATATTCTGGATATTAGGTTGTAAACGTCTTTGAAGAGTCATTATTCTGCCTACTGCAGTTCCCAACAGCCCTTCCCTTTCCTGCTACCTCACTTCCTGGGAATAAAGCCCAGTAGAGCAGGAAGGTAGCATCTCTTGATCTTAGGAGGATAGGTTCCCATCTAACTCTAGGGATGAATCCCTGGTCCAACCCACTCATATAATCTCATTCCTCTTGGTAAATGATCCATTGAACAGTAGGAATGTAAGCTAGTTCTGACCAATTCAATAAAAATATCAATAATAACAAGACTTACAAAGCACATACAGGTGCTGTTCTAAGATATTTACATATGTTTAATCATTTAATATGCACAGTGATGTTGTGAAATAATTACTTTTCAAATTGTTGCAACTATTTGTACCTATATCTCCCTCCCTTATTAGACTGGGTGTTCTTTAATGGCAGAGACTTAGTCCTGTATTTAGTGCCTGTGATGACAGGCTCCCAGTTGATCCCCACTCCAATCCTAGTATCTATGCCCTGTGTAACCTCCTCGAGTTCAAGTTATAAAAGACTAACTTCCATCTTACTGGTTCTCTCTATCCTCTCTCTCTCTCCTTCTCTCTATCTCTCTCTCTGTGTGTGTATCTCACTCTTCTTACTTGCTTTTTCCAATAAAATAGGTTGCCATGTTGTGAGCTTCCCTATGGAGAGGCCCATTTGGCAAGGAACTGAGAGTAGCTTCCAGTCAGCAGCCAGCAAGAAACTGAATCCCTCAGTTGAACAGTCCATGAGGAACTAAATCCTGCCAACAGCCATATGAGAGAGCTAGGAAGCAAATCCTTCCCCATTCGATCCATAAGATGCCTGCTTCATTGTCTGACAACTTGACTGAAGCCTTATGTGAGGTCCTGAGCTGGAGGATCTAGGAAAGCTATGTCCAGATTCCTGATCCACAGGAACTGTAAGATAATGAATGTTGTTCTAAGCCACTCAATATTGGGGCAATTTGTTATTCAGTGAAAGATACCTAATACAATGCCCAATAAATATTTGTTGAATGAAAAAATAATTGTTTGTTGAATAAAGATGCATAAAGGGTGGAAGTGGAGTAGTGGTGAGGGAAAATATTAGAGAAGGCTCCATAGAGAAGGTGAACAAGAGGGATAGAGCACACAAACACAGGGATCAGCATTTAAAATGGAAAGAGAATGTGAGGACATGTGAGTTAGGAAACTTACTAGTAGATTGGCAAAAATGGAAAGCAATGTGTTTGTGGAGAGGTATACTAAGAGAAATGCTCTGAAAGGCTCTGTGTGCCTTGTTAAGTATATGAACTTTGTCCTCTAGGCAATGGGGCTGCATGGAGGGCTTTTCAGTGGAGAAGACTCATTAGATAGTAGCTGCGGAGAGAGGTAGAATAAGGAGATAGAAATGACTGGAAGCAGGGAAAAGACAGAGCACTACAAGATGACTGCAATAGTCCAGATAAAGGATGAAGATAGCCTGAACTGAGACTAGGACAGTCAAGTAAAAAGGAGAGGATAATTGATTGAAGACTATTTAGGCAATTGGACTCCATATGGGGTGAGATAGAGGATGGCATCTAAGAGGATCTGTAAGCCCTGGTGGGATGATTTTCCTTTACTGAGACAGGGTATGGTCTGAGCTAAAGAAATATGTTATCAACATGGAGATGGTAGGTGAAGGAGAATGGAAATTTAATGAGTATTTAACTATGTGTTAGACCTGAGCTCACCTGTTGACTTATGGTTTCACAGTTATTTCTCACGAAGACTTGGTGAGTTACACATGGTTAGCCCATATTACTGAGGACAAGGAAACTGAAGCTCAAGGAGATTAAATAACTTGCTTAAGATCACACAGGTAATAAATGAAAGAATCAACGTACAAACCAACATTTGTCTCTGAAGCTCACACTGTCTCCACTCTCCACGTTGAGAGAACCAAGATGGAAACCTGGAAAAGAATAATATTGAAGGGGTGAGTGGAGGAAGAGGGGCTTGTAAAGTGGAGCACAAATGCATGATCTGTGAGGGAGAAGATTAGGAAGGGTGAAGTCATTGAGGCAGAGGAAACATCCAAGATGGAAGAAACCATCAAAAGGATGATTGCTGCACTGAGATGAACGACAGAACAGTGGTTGTTAGCGGTCTTGGGAGAGCATTTTCAATAGTGATGTCTGAGGCAAGACTTAGATAAATAAACAGAGGCAATGCAGAAGACTCCTACTAGTAGTCTAAATGTGAAAAGGGGAAAGATTGAGACATAATGTGGGGGGGGGGGCTCAGGTGCAGGTACACTTTTGCTTGTGTATGTGACTAATGAAGACATAAGGCAGTTGATCAATTTCTGGGCAGAGAAGGTCAGAGAGAGGCTCATAGATACAGGAAAGGGAGATTATTGATGGGATAAGATCTTCCATCAATCTGTCAGGTGACAGGAGAAATCTGAATCTGGAAAGCAATGATAGCCTCTATCTACCTCACCCCACACCTGCACCCCCCTGCCAATGATTCTTCTTTTGCTGTTTTGAAGGTGACCTACCTAATTCCTTTCCCCCTTATTCATGCACTTGAAACAGAATTTGAGATCTCCAAAACCCAAATTGAAAACCCTGCTTCTGAGGGCAGCCTCAGACTACAAAGAAAAGTTCTAAGGCCATGAATTCTGTCACTATCATAAATGCGCTGGGTGATCCTGATGCCTTAGTTTTTGCTCCTTCTTATCTCCTTAGATCCCTGAGATACTGTAAGGATTCAAAAGATCATCGTGTTCATCCTTATATCTGCCTAGCACTCAGCACAGTTTTGTTCACCTAGGAGGTGTGTAATAAATGTGTTGGTTTGCATCTGCATGATTCTTTGAAAATCAGATCAATAGAAAGCTCTTGAGGAAGTCTGCTATTTTTCTTACACAGGAGGAAAATATCTATCTAAATATTGAATCCCTGCAATCTATAGGCTGAAGGTGAGGTCATACAATAATATCTAGGAAACTACTTGACAGTCTTTGCTGTGTTTCTTGTTGGGTAAGATTGTTGTAGCAACATCTGAATAGGCTGTGATTTAGAGGTAAACAATGCCTCCACCAGAAACGGCTGGCTTCCCCTCTCTGTTGGACCCTGGAGCTGTCCTTTCATCAGCATGCAGGGACAGAATGAGATAATTGTTAATTCTATATGTATCAGTAAGGCATTTGCGAATGGCCATTACCAAAATGAATGAATTAAATAATAGCTTTACCAAGGCTTGTTGATGAAGAAATTTGACCTAAAGACAAATCCATTAACATGTTTCTACTTGTTTCTAATCTTAGAATCTATCAGATTGAGGCAAAAGTAAGTCAAAACATTGTTCAAGTTCAACATTAATTGCAGTCAAAAGGCTTTTCTTTTTCATTTCTGTCTGAAAACCTATTCTGTTCAGCACGGAAATTAAATGCAATGTAGTAGTCATGTGGTTGGTACGTACAGGATGATCAAGCTAGCCTGTGGATGTGGAACACGCTCACATCTGGAAGAAGGGGAGACATACTCATTTCTCCACCCTGGCATTTTTCAGTATAGGGTTGAGTTAAATTTTTTTCACTCTTTGTCAGGCTGCTTTGATGTTGCGTAGTCACTCTCTCCAAATCCCATCACTACAAGTAGAAGAAACCCCAACCCTCCTTAGCCCCTCTTTGGTCTTCAACAACGATGAAGGTGAAAATCACAGAACAAAGTGGTCAGAATGTTTTCCACTCCATCCAGTTAAATATCAATAATATCATTAAAAGCCCCACCGCACTGGGCGAAAAGATAAAATATGGCTGCATCATTTATGTTGCATTGCCCTCGTGTCACTCAGTAGACACTCTGGTAATCAAGCCCTTTTTTGAGCCCAGAAGCAGGAGAATAAGGAGTGAGGGACTGT
Organism: Choloepus didactylus; assembly: GCF_015220235.1. Taxonomy (NCBI): domain Eukaryota; kingdom Metazoa; phylum Chordata; class Mammalia; order Pilosa; family Megalonychidae; genus Choloepus; species Choloepus didactylus. The sequence continues at coordinate 91,018,729 of NC_051311.1, forward strand.
TTTTTTTGAAGTCTTGAAGAGTAGTCCCAGCTTCCTCGTGAATTTTCACCACTGAAATATTTGGAGGCCGTGTGCCTGAGGGGGCTATCCATCAGCAGAGACATAAAACAGTCTTCTTGGCTGCATATGTTCAATAAATATCCCTCAGCCCGTCTATGAATAGTGGAGATGGTGACCTTGGTGTCACGGAAAATTTCTAATTTGGATAATTACATTCTGCTTCTCTCTGATGCTCCTGTAGCTTAAATAGAAAACGGAATTCTTCATTTTTGTTTGCCAAGTGCTGCTTAAGTTGCAATGTTGTGAGGTGTTGCTTTGAGCTGTTAAACATCTGCTGCACCCTGCTTAGGAGGTGGCTGCATTTTAACTGAATTTTACTTTAATTGACTTGAACACATTACATAGGTAATAAATATGTTTGCGAAATGCTTTGGAGTCTATTTAGATATAAAGAGCCACATAAATATTAACACTCATTAATTTGCTCTATGAAAGATATTTTGGGGGTACATCTTTCTTAAAAGATATTTGTTGAAACAAAGTCTACTACTGAGTGTTTTTCAATACTCAGTAAGAGTTTTCAATTAACAAGCCAGCCAATTGGTGCATATGTTCTGAACACCTGGTTGGCGCAGGGCTGAGCTCTGGGTCTTGTAAAGAGGATCTAAAAACAAGTTGTTTCCACTAGAGGTCAGACCTATTCCACTGAGGTAAGTGTTGGCAGGGGGAACCAAAATACCAGGTTGGGAGTGGGGGAGATACTGAAAGTTCAGCCTACCCCAAACCACCTCTCCCTCCAGACTCCCACAAATACCAAAAATCCCACTATCAAAGTTCCGTGAAAGATAGATCCCTTGAAATGTGTATTTATATCCTGAAAGGCTCACCAAACTATAGACTATTCTTACAAGTTTTTCTTTCAACATTTACTGAGTGCCTTTTACGTACTGGAAACTTTGCCTACAGTATTATCATCACTATTTGACAACTAAAGAAATTCTGTGATGTACAATAAATTGCCCAAGGTTGTGTAGCTAATAAATACCGGAAACGGGATTCGATTCTTGGTAAGTCCTTACTGTTTCCGCCTCCCCAGCTGGCCTCAGTGATGAATTAGTTGTGGCCCTTGCCCCACAGGCTATGAGGAAGGGAGATACATACATAACTACAATACAGTGTGAACAGAAGTGTCATGGAGATGTGTACACTCTGCTCCTGGAGCTTGGAGGATGGAAGGACTAACTCCTCCTCGAGGAGTGAGAAAACGTTTCAGAGGTGGCATTTAGACTGGATCTTGAAGGACAAAGAGAGAATGAGTTCCAGAATGCAACCTGACTTAGTGGAAAGAGCTTGGGCTTCATAATCAAGAACACTAGAATTTGAATCCTGGTCCTAGCACTTAATCATTCTGTGAATTTGAGCAAAGTTTTTCAATTTCTCAAAGCATAATTTTTTCTCATTTTCAAAATGGGAAAAACAACTAATTCCAGGCATATTGGAGAAATGGATAGCACAATGTCTGGCACACAGTGAACCCTTGGTAATTATTGGTCTTTTCTTAGGCAGAGAGAGCAACACACGCAAAGACTGATTGGTATGTGAACCAGAAGTTTGATTTGGCTCAAGTAGAGGAAGGGTGGGGTATCCTGGTGGGAGACAAAGTTTAGGTTTATTCTGAAAGGCTTTAGGTGTTTGAACTTTGAACTTTATTCTATAGGAATTCAGGAGCCGTTAGCCATTTTTAAGTAGAAGAATGTCATAATTAGATTTGTGTCTCTAAATAACTCTGGTGTCATTGTGAAAGATGGATATTAGAGCAGCAGGGAAACCAGTTAGGAGACTGTTGCAATAGAACAGTTGTCAAGTTTTGAGATGCAAAATCTAGATAATGAAAGTAGACATGAGAAGAAGACTCTCAGTAAATGAAATTGATGGAAACTTTTGTCTGATAAAAATTAAAAGTGACTTGAAGTTTTAATTAAAAGGTCTATATAGATGATGCTGAACTAACCAGTTCAGGGGGAACAAAATGTTTTGGGAGGAAAGGTTACTAATCTTACTTTAGATAATAGAACTTGAGTAGCTTGTGGGACTTATCAGTAGAAATTTCCAGTAAGTACTTTGAGGTGTGACCTGATGCTGAGTATGGAGATATAAACATGAAATTCTTAGCTATATAGGTGGAATCTGAAGTCATGAAATTGGGCAAAAATTACTCAAGGAAAGCATATAAAGTACTAAGAGAAGGTGCATAGAAGGAACCCAGGGAGAACATCATTATTGAAAAAGGGGGCAGAGAATATGGAACTGGGGAAAAAATGTCTGAGAAACTATCAAGAGACCTTGGAGGAGACTTTGGAGAAAGCAAACCATGGAAGCCAAGAGAAATTCCCTCATTAGAATGTAAATTCCATGAGGGCAGGGTTTTTTTTTATTGTTTTCCACTGATATATATCCCAGCTTCTGGAACAGTGCCTGGCATATAGTAGGTGTTCAATGAACATATCCAATGAATAAATGATAACTAACATGATAGGGAAGAAGGGAGTTTCAGGAGAGAAAGAGTGGTCAACAGCATCAAATAGTGCGAAGAGATCAGGTAGAATGAGAGCTGAAAAGACCAGCAATTGGAAAGGCATTTTGGAATCTTTCAGCATGTGGTATGGACAGAGTCCATATTTTGGCAGGCTATATTCTAAATTGAGGAGGAATTGAAGGAGAACAACACATACAATGAAGAATGCCAAGAAATTTGGAATTGGGAAAAAAGGGGGTAGTCATGGAGGAGAGTTTTCTAAGAGAGTCTTCAGGATGCCTGTAGACAGAGGGAAAGTAATGACTAGAAAGGAGGAGAGTCAGAATACAAAGGAGAGGGAGGGCAGGAGGTTTTGAGTCCAGGTAGAGGACTCAGCCTTTAGGAGGCAGAGGGGCAGAAGCAGCAAGAAATTACTTGCCTGTTGCCTATTTCAATGTTTTTGAGGTGGAAGTGGGGAATGTTGGTGACATAGGAGGCAAGTTTGTCTGGTAAATTTAAGAGACTTAAGAGTTATTAAGGATTAGGTGAGGAGAGTGAAGAATAGCTAAGGTGAGTTAACAAAACAGGAAAACTAAGGACAGTGTGTCATAGATTAGTTTATCCCATTAGCTAATAGGGCCTTTTGAATGAAAACAACAAGACTAAAAGGGAAAGTGATATAGAACAATTTTCTTAAGAAGGAGGGAGGAGAGTCCAAAAAGAGCATGGTCAAAAAAAAAAAAAGGAAACCCCAATACTAACAGCAAAGGGGGCTCTCGGCCCCTTGAGAAGGTGGGGAGGGTTCTAGGATTGGAGAGTTCAAAAGAAGAAATGGTACAGACATTCCTTAGAATGATGGAATCTTGGGTTAGACAGTAATTTAGAAGCCAACATATCAAAGCCCTCACACAGAAAGGCAGAGAAGCATGTACCACTTACTATGAGCTTTGTACTGAATGAAGCATTTATATGTGTAACCTAGTAATACTTCTTAAGTTAATGTATTTTTCTCTTTTGCCTTCCTGGGTACTTAACCTTCACTCCATTGAGCCTGGGTCTCCAAATGTGGGTGGAGGGGTAGGTCTGAGAGATTAGGAACAATACAGAAGGAATGCAGATTAAGAACATGGATTTGTAATGAAGATTTGTGCCATTCTTTGTTTTCAATTTGATGGGGGAGTTTTATTATGTTCTAATACCTTCAGATAGCATTAGAATGGCAAAATGGTAAATGAAGAGGAAGGAGAAAAAAGTGAACTTCGAAATTAATAAAACGCAACGTTTCTAGATAAAAAGCCTCATGTCAGCTCTCTGCACCCCAAAGCAGAAGTCCAGAGGATAAGAATATGGGGTTGGGAGCTGGAGAACTTTGAAGGACAGGGAAGTATAGGAGAAGGGGTGGGAAAAGCAAAACTTCAAGGGGACATTTCTTGGCTCTCACCAAGAAGGTTTCCAGTACATCCCTGGCAGGAAATCCCCCATCTAAACCTGACCACAATTTGCTGCCTAGAAATAAGCAGAAACTATTCCTGAGAGCAGTACAGAGGTGCAGAGCTTTCTAGCCATGTGCCAGATGCTTATCTGAATTGCTGATGGTTGATGATGAACACTTTTATTTGAATTGAAGATGAGATAGGATCCAATTTTGGTATATCAAGGAGTTACAGATGTTGAAGGTTGTAGTACCTTCAACCAGAGAACAAAAGGGACTTGATATCTAAAATATTAAATAGTAGTTAGGCCATTCATTTAGGGATCATGAGGACAATTAGGGATTGGGGAAGATTGGCCTTGGAGAGAAAAGTTTTTAGAGCTGAGAGGCATAGTTCAGGAATTAGGGCTCCTAGTAAACAAGAGAAACAAAATTAGCTATAAGCAGGGAGGAAAATAGAAAGTTGTTAGGAAAGCTTGCAAATCCAAATAAACAAGGCAGCAGAAAGGACAGGGCCCAGAAAAGTCTGAGGAGCTCAGTCACAAGAACTAATAGATGATCTTTTCAAAGAGCCATCACTGGGATGGGTCAGCAACTTGTGTCACTTTCAGCTCAAGAGTCAATTTCCCAGCAGAGAGCATCTAAGGGCCTAGCTTGGGTCACAGGCTGACCCCTTGGCCAGGGCAGGGCAGGACATCTTGATTGATATACCTAGTCAAGGAGGGAGGGCTAATTCTCCAGAGCAAAACTGGAGCACTATTAACAGAAGAAAAGGGACTGAATGCTGGGCCGAGGAAAACCACTGGGGCCACCACTGCTGCCCACAGGGTAACATGCTGCAAGAGAGGACTTACCAGGCCCACAGGGGGTCAGAGCAGCTGTCCTGGGCTCTGAGAGGCCTGGGATCCACATATGGCTCATGCCCAAGAAAAATGAACTTGACTGACCGCACTTCTTTCCAGGACTGAATTTGGAATTCAAATCAAATGTCATTTGGATGGAAGAGATATGACTTTACTGAGCTGTTTCAGAGAGTAGATCAAAGAAGCTCTTTGTAAATAAATCATACAGCAGAAAGTGTTACATAAATCTTGAAGGATTGTTAACTGCTCTTCAATATGCAACTGGGTTAAGTTACAATTAACGGCAAATGCCAGGACATTGCTGAATATATTTTTTGCCTTTTCCTTTTATCCTTCGAAGAGGTGAAAATGTTGATTTCCATGCTTTTGAGAGTTACAAATCAACCCTGTCTATTCTTCTGTTCATCACCTGCCGTGCTATTCCATACTTTAACACTCTCCCAATGTGTTTTGGCTTTTTCCCAAACAAATTCAGGTCCTTACTGAGGACACTAGATTATTTTTAAATCAGAGAACACAGATTATTGAAAGATAAAATACTCCCATAATGCCATGTTCTTAAATGAATGAATTTCATACACAACTTGAGATGTATCTCTTCAGTAAGCTTAAGAAACACAGCACACAGGTACCAGCATGTAAACCCACGTATTCATGTCACTGCTGCTACTGCTTTTGCTACCTCTTGGGTCCATGAGCCCAGCTGAGGCTGAAAATACCCATTTGTGGTCAGCTGCTCTTTCCCCCACAATACAGATGTGTACCCCCATGAAGACTGCTGTTTGCAGAGCTGGAATTATATAAAATATGTGCTCCTTGCGTCCTAGTCTGCCTTTACTAAAAATTTTCAGCAATATTCTTATTGCCGTCACCTGGTGGTTCCTCCTGCTGCTGTCTTCTAACGAGTCATAGCTTTTATGTGAAGACCGTGAATTCTTAAGCAAGTTCAGCAATATCTGATTTTGATGCTATGCTGGAGCTCCCAAAACATGAAGCTACTTATTCAGAGGTTCCCATGAGGTTTAGGACAAAAGAATCTCCAGATTTCAACTCCTAGACCACTTGGTTTTGCAGATAGAGTTCTCTAATGTTGCATAAGGCACCGTGACACCGTGAAATAGATTCAGCTAAACCTGTGTACCGTTATAGGAATAGATATGCTGTTGCTGAAAGCTGATCTGGGTGGTTCCTAAGAGACACACATAAAAAGGGAAAATGATAGTGCAAAAGCTAACACCATAGCAACAGAAACAATTTAAGAAGGCCACCATCTCTTCCTATCTATGGATATTAATCCTAGTTTGGGAAAAGGGGGATGATTACAGAATAGGGAGGGACCTGGGAGGGGCATCTGCTTTAAGAAGTGGAATTAGATATGTCAGCAAGTCATTCATTCATTCACTTTTGGTCATCAGACAATCTCCTATTTTCCGACAAAAAACAATTTCACTGAAAATCGGACTTGAGTAAATATTTACATAATGGATTTCATGCCTTTCTCCAGTTTCAATTTCCTTGAAAAGCATGCAAATGTAATTGAATGAAGATACATGTTTCCATGTATACGGCTCCTCTCCAGCGTTCTTGGGAAGGCTATATTTCAAAAGGTATTTGCTCGAAATATCTAATAAAAAAAAATTGTGAAATCCACAGAAATTCTAGCAATCAGTGTCCTATTTCATTACCAAAAATGAATCAACCAAATATAAACTTCCCAGTCATCCGTGCTTCACGGAACGGTGTAGTGTACTTCATGTTACTGGCCTTCCTCCTCTACTATACTATTGTTCATGCATCCTCAGCTATGCCTGTGAAAATCTGTACTAAATCTTTATATGCCCTCTTTCCTTTGGCTTCATTTCTGAGGCATCAAGTAATGCTGCTTCCCTCTAATGTCAGCCTTACTAATATACCACCTCTTCAACATGTTCAATGTCAAAAGTTCAGATTTGATTTTTTCAGATGAAATACTGAATTTTGTATGACTTGAATCAATTTTAGGGGTAGACTTGTTTTTATAAAAGAAAAATTACTTTCGTACTTCTTGGACTTTCTCTTTCCTGAATACGATTGGTCTTGCCTGGGGAATTGATGATTTGTCACTATATAGAGTGCTAGCGTAGAACCCTAATTTTTGGTTCAAAGGATTATCTCTTGATCTCCAACATGGCTACATGTCAGAGGGACCAGTAGTTTCTTGTCTCAGCAAATCTAACTGAGACATGGCTGAATCATTTTTATCAGAAATTACAATTGACCTGACACAGGACTTGTTCCTTCATCAGGCATATAGAATCAACTTCAGTTAATTGCTGCCCACCCTGCTGTTCAATAACTCATTATATTTATGTGGCTTCTGAAACAAAAATACAATTTCTATTCAGTTCTTAAGGAATAGAGAAACTAAGATTATGAAGGAGGTGTCCGTTGTTTGATTCTCTTTTGGCTATTCTGGAGGTTGAATGGTAACTGCAATTTTCACTCTAGCCTATAAATCTTATGATTCCTTGTCCTGGGTCTTTCTACAAAGAACATGTGACCAAATGAGTGGGAGTACTATTTTTCTCCCTAAAAACTTGCCCTGTGGTTTTCTTGAAACAATTTTCTTAAGGGATTGGCCCAGACACTCCACTGACCATTCTGACCAGTATGCCCTTTATCTGAAATAAATAAATGACTAAAAGAGCTTTACCTTCAGGGCCAGCCTTAGGCATAATCTGATTTAGGAGCAAAAAGAAAGTAACTCCCCCATGAAAAGCAAAAAATTCTCCTATCTTCTGACTATGTCCTGAAATTCTTTTCACAGGAATCAAAGTGTCTCATTTCACAGTTAAAAATCAAGGGCAAACACCTGCAGGATTTCAACTTTCGTGTAGATGAGAGTCAATAAAAATGCAAATGCTGTTTCTGGGGGCTTATTGGGTAGGCTTGGGAAGATGAAAGTTGGACAAGCAACAGTGAGAGTGGGAGGTTGTCAGTGATGGGCTAGAGACAGTAAAAGAGTTCTATAGGAAAGGCAGCCCTGGAGTCAGCAGACAGAAGGCTGGCAGAGCAGCTAGACTTGTTTTTGCCCTACTAGGTAAAGCCCTAATGACAAATAAATAAGGGAGGTCAAGCAGAGGCAAATCAGAAAGGTGGCGGCATTTATACACATGTATTTGCTTGGCTAAGTTGTTTCTGGGGAAACATGAAAACTGAGAGAAAATGATCCACAACTGTCAATTTGGGGGCAATATTTTAGAGTGTTGAAGAATCTTGAGTGTCTGGAATGTTTGTAACAGCATATGATACAAACCCATAAGATAGCCAATCAGAGTTTCCTTAAATGTGTTGAGAGACTCTGATGTGCAAGGGACAATATAAGCAGAGTTTTCTGTATTTTCAGGGACACTTGTGTGATACAGTGGCTAGACTTACGAGAAAGAATCCATATAATTCAGGTAGTGGGAGGTTCTCACCACTGTAAGGAACCATGGAGTTGATTTATGTTAGCAAAATACCCTAGAGCAACAAAGCAATGCCTAAGGAAGGAATTCTGTCTGACCAGTGATTTGGCCCAACTATTCAAGGCAAGTACATAAATGAGAAAGGAAAGGGAAATGCAGGTAACAATGTGTCTGAAAGCTGAAATGCAATCAAGATAAAGTGAAAAGTTTTGGACATATGGTTAAACAGCGTATTCAATGGAAAGTGTAGTGCTCATTGGCTACCAACATGAGTTCAGTAAGACCCATCAATATTAACTAGTCTTTTCTTTTTAGGTAAGATTTATGGTTTAGTGAAACACAGAAACAACATAGAAAAAGTTTGAAATGTCTACAAAATAAAAAGCTAAAAGAAAAGAAACACCATAGACAGCTAACGTGTCTTGGTTTTAAGAAACATTTGGTGAAGGTTTCCATGACAGCCTCATGGATTGGTTGTTGGCATGACATCATCTTTGGTGAGTCACAACAGCTGGAACAACCACAGTCAGTGTGTAAGAGTGACATCATGTGGGTTGGTCCACTTCCTGAGCAAATGCTGAGTAAAGCACACAGCACTGCCAGTGGGGTGGCATCTTCAGTAAAACGTTAGGGGCTTTTCCTTGACTTCATTCTGTCCAAAATATCAGTGACTTGAGTAAAATTCTAGAAAGCAAGATCATCTTAATTTCAGAAGGCAAATTTGGGATTAATTATATAATAGAAAAAATACAAAAAATAGATTACGTAATTACAATTCAATTTCTCTATGAGCTAGAATACTAGACTCATATCTATAGGGTGAAATCCAATAAAAACAAATGTTAATTCCTGCATTTGTCATTAAAAAACAACTAAATGTACCTATATAGGCCATGGGGGATTGGCTTGGAAACAAATTGTTTTTCATGAAAAGCAAACAATATGAGATGGCATTAAGTAATGTGAGTCTGCCCACAGAACATCACATATAAGGTCAACAGGCCTTACAAAGAATAGTGTCAAGATCATGAACCCAATAGTTCCTTGACTCCTAGGCTGAGCAGGCCACATCTGGAGTTTTGCATTTGATTTCTTTATTGGCACATTTTTAAGAAGATGTTGACAAATAGTGAAATCTCTAGAGGCATCCAGGAGACTATGCTGAGAAACAATGGAAGTAAAGTGGCTTTTTATTGCAGATGAGAGAAAACTAAGTCTATCACAATGGTTTTAAATATATATATTATATATATATACATATAGGAAGATCTAGAGAAAGAGAATAAATTCATTTTATGTTGCCACAAAGGACAAAACTGTAATCAATAAGGTGGCAGATCTCAATTCTATATGCGAAAGTTATCCATTAAATAAATCAGACAGATACAGATTGCCTGGCAAGACAGGGAGTTTCCTTTGCATTGTGGACTAAGAGGTCCATATGAGATCTATAGGTAATAAGACATGGGAGTAGTGAGAAAACCTAAGGAGAGGATATTGGTTAAGATGAGAGGAGCCCCAAGGATGGAACCCTGGAGAATCCTGTATTGGGGTCCCTGAGGAAGACAGTCAAACTTTACCAAGAAGAAGAAACCCTAGAGTGAGGAGGAGATTGAAAATCATGTCTTGGAAGGCAAGAAGGAATAAAATGCTCAACAGCATTGAGAGGTAAAGTAAGGTAATAACTGAAAAGTAGTCTTTGGACTTCACAAACAGAAGGTCACTGGTAGCCTTAGTGATTTCACACACATTACAAGAACAGAAGCCAAATTGTGGAGACTTGTGGAAAAATTAGAGGTGAGGAAGAAGAGTAAGGAGAGAGTGAAGATTATTCTTTCTAAAATATTATCTGGAAGATTCTGGAGGTGTTGTTGTTGTTGTTGTTGTTGTTATAGAAGTTGTAATAACTTCTGTGGGTCCTCAGAAAGATAAGTATTGAATTACCATATGATCTGGCAATCCCATGTCTACGTATATGCTCAAAAGATTTCAGAGTAGGGACTCCAACATATTGCACACCAATGCTCATGGTGGCATTGTTCACAATTGCCAAAAGATGGAAGCAAACTCAGAATCCATCAACCAATGAGTGGATAAATAAAATGTGGTATACATACACAATGGAATATTATTCAGCTTTAAAAAGGGATGAAGTTCTGAGATATATGACAACATGAATGGACCTTGAAGACATCATGTTGAGTGAAATAAACCAGACACAAAAGGATAAATATTTTATGACTTCACTGATATGAAATAATTAGAATAAGCAAACTCATAGAGTCAGAATCTAGAATATAGCTTACCTCTGGATGGGGTTGGGGTGGATAGGGAGTGAGGAGTTAATGCTTAAAGTGTACAGAGTTTCTATTTGGTTATATTAATAGCAATGAATTATATTTGTGAATGTGGTTAAAGGGGGGAATTTTATGTTGTATATATGTTACTAGAATAAAAATTAAAAAAAATGAACTGTACAACACAAACAGTGAACTCTATTTTAAATAATGGACTACAGTTACAATTATAAAAAGTGTTCTATGGTTACAATCATAAAAAATGTTCTTTCATGAATTTTAACAGCTGTACCACACTAATGCAAGGTGTTAATAACAGGGTGATATAAAGGAACTCTGTATTTTATGCATTATTTTTCTGTAAACCTACAACTTCTCTACTAAAAAAAATTCAGTTGTCTGTAAATGTGAGGGTTGATTTCTGAACTCTCCATTTGATTCCATTGGTCTATATGTCTGTCCTTGTGTCAGTACCATGCAGTTTTGATTCCTGTGGCTTTGTAATAAATTTTAAGGTCAGAAAGTACGAAGTTTTCAATTTCATTCTTTTTTTTTCAAGATGCCTTTGGCTATTTGGGGCCCCTTATCTTTCCATATAAATTTGGTTATTTAGCTTTTCCATTTCTGCAAAGAAGGCTGTTGGAATTCTGATTGGGATTGCATTGAGTCTGTACATCACTTTGAGTAGAATTGACATCTTAACAGTATTTACTCTTCCAATCCATGAACATGCAATGTCCTACATGTATTTAGGTCTTCTTTGATTTCTTTTAGCAATGCTTTGTAGTTTTCTGTGTACAAGGCCTTTACAACCTTGTAATATTTATTCCTAGGTATTTGATTCTTTTAGTTGCTATTGTAAATTGAATTTTTTTCTTGATTTCTTCTTCTGGTTGTTCATTACTAGTGTTTAGGAACACTATTGACTTGGTAGGTGTTGATCTTGCACCCCACCACTTTACTGAATTAATTTATTAGCTCTAGTAGCTTTCTTGTGGATTTTTCAGGATTTTCTGTATATAGGATCATGTCATCTGCAAACAGGGAAAGTTTTACTTCTTCCTTTCCAATGTGAATGTCTTTTATTTATTTTTCTTGTCCAATTGCTCTGGCTAGAACTTACAGTAAAATGTTGCCCTTGTCTTGGAAAGCTTTAAGTCTTTCACCATTAAGTATGATGTTAGCTGTTAGCTGTGGGTTTTTCATATTTACCCTTTATCACATTGAAGAAGTTTACTTCTATTCCTAGTTTTCTAAGTGTTTTTTATCAAGATGGGGTGATGGATTTTGTCAAATGTCTTGTCTGTATCAATTGAGATGATGATGTGTTTTTTTCCCTTCATTCTGTTAATGTGGTATATTACATTAATTGATTTTTTTAATGTTGAACCACTCTTGTATGCCTGGGATAAATCCCACTTGATCATGGTGTATAATTCTTTTAATGAGCTGTTGAATTCCATTTGCTAGTATTTTATTGAGGATTTTTGCATCTACATTCATAAGAGAACTTGGTCTGTAATTTTATTTTCTTATGATACCTTTATCTGCCTTTGGTATGAGGGTGATGTTGATCTAATGAAATGACTTAGAAAGTGTCCTCTCCTCTTCGATTTTTTGGAAGAGTTTGCACAGGATTGGTGTTAATTCTTCTTGGAATTGTTTGGTAGCATTCCCCTGTGAAGCCATCTGGTCCTGACTTTTCTTTTTAGGTGGTTTTTGATGACTGATTCAATTTCTTTACTAGTAATTGGTTTGTTGAGATCTTCTATTTCTTCTTGAGTCAGTGTAGGTAGTATATGTGTTTCTAGGAATTTTCCATTTCATCTATGTTATCTAATTTTTTGGCATACAGTTGTTCATTTTATCCTCTTATTGTCCTTTTTATTTCTGTACAGTTGGAAGTAATGTCCCCCTTTTCATTTCTGACTATAATTATTTGTATCCTCTCCCTTTTTTGCTTTGTCAGTCTAGCTAAAGTTTTGTCAATTTTATTGCTCATTTCAAAGAAACTACTTTTGAATTTGTTGACTCTCTGTATTGTTTTGTATTCTATATTTCATTAGTCTCCACTCAAAATCCTTGTTACTTCCTTCCTTCAGCTTGCTTTGGGTTTGTTTTGCTCTTTCATGTTAGATTTCTGATTTGACATATTGCTTTTTTTTTAAATTTTTATTGAAATTGTTCACATACCATACAATTATCCAAAGATTCAAAGTGTACAATCAGTTGCCCCTGGTACCCTCTTACAGCTGTGCATCCATCAACACATTTAATTTTTGTTCAATTTTTAGAAACTTTTCATTACTCCAGACAAGAAATAAAGTGAAAGATGAAAAAATAAAAAAAAAAAAAAAAAAAGAAAAGGAAACTCAAATCCTCCCATATCCCTAATCAATCCCCCTCAATTGTTGACTCGTAGTATTGGTATAGTACATCTGCTACTGTTTATGAAAGAACATTGAAATACTACTAACTGTAGTATATAGTTTGTAATAGGTATATATTTTTTCCCTATATGCCCCTCTATTATTAACTTCTAATTGTATTGTCATACATTTGTTCTGGTTCATGGAAGAGATTCCTAATACTTGTACAGTTAATCATGGACATGCCCACCATAGGACTCAGTTTTATACATTCCCATCTTTTGACCTCCAACTTTCCTTCTGGTAACATACATGACTCTGAGCTTCCCCTTTCCACCTCATTCATGCACCATTCAGCACTGTTAGTTATTCACACATCTTGCTACTGACACCTCTGTTCATTTCCAAACATTTAAGTTCATCCTAGTTGAACATTCTGCTCATATTAAGCAACCACTCCCCATTCTTTAGCCTCATCCTATATCTTGGTACCTTATATTTCATGCCTATGAGTTTACATATTATAATTAGTTCCTATCCAGTGAGACCTTGCAATTTTTGTCCCTATGTGTCTGGCTTATTTCACTCAGTATATTGCTCTCAAGGTTTCTTCATCAACCCATTTTTTTTTAGATGGTTTTGCTCACATGTCATACATTCCATCCTAAGTAAACAATCGATGGTTCTCTGTATGCTCACATATTTATGTGTTCACCACCTTCCCCACTATTATATAAGGGCACCTACATTTCTTCCACAAGGCAGGAGGGAGACTCCAAGAAGGTAGAAAGGCAAAAGAAAAAGAAAAAAGAAAGAGAAAAAAAAATGACAGCTAGGAAGCAGCAAAAGGAGAGATCACCTTAAATCAAAGTAGAGTAAAGAGTCAGACAACACGACCAATGTCAAGTGTCTAACATGCCTCCCCTATCCCCCCCTCTTATCTGCATTTACCTTGGTATATCACCTTTGTTACATTAAAGGAAGCATAATACAATGGTTCTGTTAGTTACAGTCTGTAGTTTATGTTGATTGCATCCCTCCCCCAATGCCTCCCCATTTTTAACACCTTGCAAGGTTGACATTTGCTTGTTCTCCCTCGTAAAAGAACATATTTGTACATTTTATCACAATTGTTGAACACTCTAGATTTCACCAAGTTACACAGTCCCAGTCTTTATCTTTCCTCCTTTCTTCTGGTGTCTCACATGCTCCCAACCTTCCTCTCTCAACTGTATTCATAGTTATCTTTGTTCAGTGTACTTACATTGCTGTGTTACCATCTCCCAAAATTGTGTTCCAAACCACGTACTCCTGTCTTCTCCTATCACTCTGTAGTGCTCCCTGTAGTATTTCCTGCAGGGCAGGTGTCTTGTTCACAAAGTCTCTCATTGTCTGTTTGTCAGAAAATATTTTGAGCTCTCCCTCATATTTGAAGGACAGCTTTGCTAGATATAGGATTCTAGGTTGGTGGTTTTCCTCTTTCAGTATCTTAAACATATCACACCACTTCCTTCTTGCCTCCATGGTTTCTGCTGAGAGATCCGCACGTAGTCTTATTAAGCTTCCTTTGTATGTGATGGATTACTTTTCTCTTGCTGCTTTCAGGATTCTCTCTTTGTCTTTGACATTTGATAATCTGATTATTAAGTGTCTTGGCATAGGCCTATTCAGATCTATTCTGTTTGGAGTACACTGCGCTTCTTGGATCTGTAATTTTATGTCTTTCATAAGAGATGGGAAATTTTCATTGATTATTTCCTCTATTATTGCTTCTGCCCCTTTTCCCTTCTCTTCTCCATCTTGGACACCAATGATATGTACATTCTTGTACTTTGTTTCATCCTTAAGTTCCCAGAGACGTTGCTCATATTTTTTCATTCTTTTCTCCATCCGCTCCTTTGCATGTAGACTTTCAGGTGTTTTGTTCTCCAGTTCCTGAGTGTTTTCTTCTGCCTCTTGAGATCTGCTTTTGTATGTTTCCATTGTGTCTTTCATCTCTTGTGTTGTGCCTTTCATTTCCATAGATTCTGTTAGTTCTTTTTTTGAACTTTTGATTTCTGCCTTATGTATGCCCAGTGTTTTCTTTGTAGCCTTTATCTCTTTTGCCAAATCTTCTCTAAACTTTTTTAATTGATTTAGCATTAGTTGTTTAAATTCCTGTATCTCAGTTGAAGTGTACATTTTTTCCTTTGACTGGGCCATAACTTCGTTTTTCTTAGTGTAGGTTGTAGTTTTCTGTAGTTTCAGTCTAGTCATCTGACCTCCTAGGCCACCCCAATCAGGTTTTCCCAGATGAGAACAGCCTCAGGTCACAGAAGGAGGAAATAGTCAGTATCCAGTTTCCCTGATGGTTTTTCTTAGAGGTTTGACACACCTTGTGCTTTTCTGCCTGGCAGGTGCACCTGTCAGCCTGTCACTGGCTGGTGTAAGAGGGTGTGGTCCGTGGCTCTCCTCCCCGAGGCTTTGGGGTCTGGGTTCCAGTAAGGCAGGCAGTAGAGCTGGGCCCCTCCCTTTCCTCTTGGGAAGCTATGACCCCTCCAGAGAGGTCAACTGCATATTAATAAGTTCTTTGTTTCTCTGACTCTGCTGGTCAAAGTGCTGTGATTTTAAAATGGCTGAGGCTTTCTTTACTGCAAAGTGCTGTGGGCTGAAAATGGCTGAGGCTTTCTCCACAGAGAGAGAAAGGGACAGAAAAGCTCCCAGATTCACCCATCGGCCAGAGATAGCACCTGATCCTCTGGGCTCCCCGTCCTGAAACACATATGTCCCCTGACTCTCCCAAGGTCAGTTGTCACCAAAAGCCTCTGTCTACTTTTGGGGATTCACTGTCTGTATTGAGCAGTTAACATTAAAACCCCAGTAGGAGCTGGGCTGAGGTACACTAGCTTGTTTGGAGAGTTCTGCTCTCTAGCCCCACGAGGCTTCCGTGAGGGAACGGTCTTGGTTCTTGGCTCTCAGCGTGGGTCCACAGTTTTTACTTACAGATTTTACGCTGCTGTCTCGGGCATTTCTCCCATTTCAGGTTGATGGATGATGAGTGGACAGTCACGTTTGTCTCCCCACAGTTATTCCAGGTTATTTGCTAGTTTTTTGGTCACTTATGAATTGTTCCAGGGAGGGCTAACAGTCTTCCACTCCAATCTATGCTGCCATCTTCATATTGCTTCTTTTTTAATGAAAGCATTTAGAGCTATAAATTTACCTCTCAGCACCACCTGTGTAGCATCCTGTAACTTCTGGTATGTTGCATTTTCATTTTTATT
This sequence comes from Choloepus didactylus, assembly GCF_015220235.1. Taxonomy (NCBI): domain Eukaryota; kingdom Metazoa; phylum Chordata; class Mammalia; order Pilosa; family Megalonychidae; genus Choloepus; species Choloepus didactylus. The sequence continues at coordinate 91,034,914 of NC_051311.1, forward strand.
CCCCTCAAGATATTTCCTAATTTTCCTTGTTATATCTGTTTAATCCATTTGTTATTTAAGAGTAGGTTGTTTAATTTCCACATATTTATGAATTTTCCATTTCTCACTGTGTTGTTGATTTGTAGCCTCATTCCATTGTGGTCAAAGATACATTGTATGATTTCAATGTTTTTAGATACATTGAGAATTATTTTGTGACATATCATATGGTCTATTCTGGAAAATGATTGATGTGCACTAGAGAATAATGTGTATTCTGTTGCTGTTGGGTGAAAGAGTTCTGTATATTTCTGTTAGGTCTAGTTGGCCTAGCATGTCATTTAACTCTTATCTTTCCTTCTTGATCTTCTGTCTAGATGTTCTATCCATTATTGAAAGTGATGTATTAAAATTTGTTACTATTAATGAGGAGCTATCAATTTCTCCCTTCAAATCTGTCAGTAATGTCTTCATACATTTTGGGGCTCTGCTGTTAGGTGCATGTATATTTATAATTGTTACATCTTGTTGAATTGACTCCTTCATCAGTATGTAATGACCATCTTTGTTCCTCATCACAGTTTTTTTTTTTTTTATTTAAAGTCTATTTATCTGATATTAGTATAGCTACCCCATTTCTCTTTTGGTTGCTACTTCCATGGACTATTTTTTTCCACGCTTTTACTTTCCACCTACATATGTCTTTGAATTTAAGTTGAGTCTCTCATAAACATCGTGTAGTTGGGTCATGTTTTTTTTTTTTTTTTCACCTGTTCTGCTGATCTCTGCCTTTTGACTGGAGAGTTTAATCCATTTCCATTTAAAGTAACTATTGATAATTTCTGTCTTTCTTCTGCCATTTTGCTACATAGTCTTCATGAGTCTTATACCTTTTTTGACCCTTAATTCTTCTGTTAATGACTACTTTCATATTTATTGATTTTTTGTATTTTATGATATTGAGTCCCTTCTCATTTCTTTCTCAATATATTTTTCATATATTTTCTTTGTGGTTACCATGGGTTTAAAGGTTAATATCCTAAATATACAACAATCATTTTTAATTTGATAGCAACTTAACTTCAACAGCATACACATACACTGTTCCTATACCTCTTCGTTCCCCTACATTTTTTGTACTTGTTACAAATTATTTCTTTGTACATTTTATTTCCAATACCATAAACTTATCATTACTTTTTTGCATCTGCATTTTAGCACCTGTAAGGACTAAGAAGTGGAGTTATATACCAAAAAATACAATACAATAGTACTGGCATTTATAATTACCCATATGGTTACCTTTACTGGAGGTCTTTAATTCTTCATATGACTTAGAACCTCTGATTAGCATCCTTTCCTTTCAGTCTAATGAACTCCCTTTAGCATTGCTTGTAGGGAAGTTACACTTGTAATGAACCCCCTCAGCTTTAGTTTATCTGGGAATGTCAATCTCTTTTCCCTTGTTTTTTGGAAGAAAGTCTCACTGGATATAAAATTCTCGGTTGGCAAGTGTTTCATCTCAGCACTTTATTTCAATCTACCACCTTCTTGCCTCCATGGCTTCTGATGAGAAATCAGCACCTATTCTGATTGGTACTTCCCTGTACATAACAGGTTCTTTCTCTTTTTCAGCTTTCAGATACTTTCAGCAGTATGTGTTGGGGCAAATTTCTCTCCAGGTTTTTCTGGAGAGGTTGTCTGGAAAGGTTTTCCTGTTGTTGTTCTCTGGGCTTCTTGGATGTGTATATTCATGTTTTTCACCTGGTTTTGGAATTTTTGTGTCATTATGTCTCTGAATATTCCTTCTTCCCCTTTCTCTCTTTCATCTCCTTCTCAGATTCCTACAGTGCATACATTAGTATGCTTGATAGTGTATCACAGATCTCTGAGGCTCTGTTCACTTTTTTTCACTCTTTTTCTTTCTGCTTCTCAGCCTGACTCATTTCAATTGTCAGTTATTGTAGTCTTCTATTCCTTTATAACATTTTTATGTCTTTACTAAGATTCTCATATTCATTTATTGTTTTCCTAATATCCTTTAATTCCTTCTCTGTATTTTCCTTCATCTCCTTAAGCATATTGAAGCTCATTTTTTTAAGTCTTTGGTATGTCCACACACGGATCTTCTTCATTGATATTTCCTGGATTCTATCCTTATTCTTTGGATGGGCCATCATTTCCTGTTTCTGTGTTATGTATTGCAATCTTTTGTTGCACACTATGCATTTTAATATTTTACAATGCTTAATCTGGGAATCATTCCCTTAGATATCTGTTACTTGAGTTTGTATCCAGCCAGTGATATGACAGAGACTTTCTTAAGCATCAGGAGCTAACAAAACAAAGCAAAAGCAAAAAATACCTTTCACAGTCTTTGCAAATTGGATTTATGTTGGCTGGTGCTCTCCTATAGAGTTCAGCCTTCCTCTCAACAAGTTCAGCTCAGGGCAAATGCAAAGTGCAGGATCTCCCTGGTCTTTTCTGGCCTGTGTCTTGTCCTGGGCTTGTGTGTGCTAGTGGCCTTGGTAATTCCCATGTTTGCAGGATTTTGAATGTCCCCTCTATTCCCCAGGAAACAGACCTCTTCCCTCTCCTTGCTGTTGCATTTCAAGACTTAAGGTGGATAAGCCTTTGACCTAGGCCACCCAACTCAGTTGTTTCTTCCTCTGCTTTGCTCTCTCAAGTTGTTTTTGCCTGGAGGGCAAATTTTTGGAGGGGATGCAGAGGTGAGTAGATTCCCAAGTCAGACTTTGCCAGCCAGGGACCCACAAAGGGAGCCAGCTGGCTCCAAATTGCCCTGGGGAGGGAGTGAGGAAGGGTGCCAGGAGCTTCTCTCATGGCTCCCCAAAGCTGCATTTTCTTGACTCAGCACCTATCCAGCAAATGCAGTCCTTCAACTCTTCTCTGCAGCTCTGAAGAAGCATACCATCTTAATTCTCCTCTACCACCTTTGCTCAGGGTGGGTTGGAACAACGGCCTCCCTCAGAACTTGGACCCCAGTGATCTGAAGTAACTAATCAAAAGCAGTGATCAACAATGAGACTATAACCCCCAGATCCTGTGGAACTGGGTCTTTATATTCCATGCTGGCACCTGCACACTGTACCAGGGGCTGGGTTTGATTACCTCACTGTTGCCAGCCATGAGACTGGGAGACAGGCAGTGGTAGCCACCCACAGAGAGTGTAATTCACTGGTGTTTACTGCAGTTTACCAACCTCTTCCTCCTGTTCTTCCCTGGATTCTACAGTGTTCTGCTGGACTCTGGAGTTCTGAAATAGTTGATTAAAACAGTTCCTGCTGGCTTAATAGTTCTTCTGGTGGAGGGATTGATTCCTGGAGTTTCCTACTTCTGGAGTTTCCCTCAATCCTCTCCAGGGAAGATTTTTATTTTAAATTTTTAGGACAGGTGAGATTGAGCATGTTACTAAGCTGAGAGGAGAAAGTCAATGAAAAAGGAAAGATTGAGGTGATGGAAGATAAGAGGGTTAATTAATAGAGCAAAGCCCCTGAGGAAGCAGTAGTAGAAGGGGCCAAGAGCAAGGCACAGGGATTGATCTTAAACAGGAAAAGTCCATAGTGGGCGTGTATGATGCAGAGTTTTCTAAATCACCATTCGTGACTGGTTGTTCTAGTGCCTAATATTCTGCATTCATTGGTGGGAAAGATGGATTCTACAAAATGCTTATTTAATCAGGTTCTTTGTTGGTTTACAACCAGTCCTCCAGAAATGATTTTCCTCTGGGTAGAAGAACCTCCATCTGTTTTCAGCAATGATACAGAAAATTTTCTTAGCATTTTAGGCAAAAGGAGAAAAAAAAACAACATGGTGACCAAAATAAATGCTTAAATTACTAGCTTCTAGGTAGATCTGGCAAAACTCAGAAGCATGTATGTCTGTAAAAGTCAGTAAAAATAAATAAGATGTCACCGATACTGCAGAATACTCAGCCAGAAGCATTTTCTAAAGGTTTTCAATGCTAGAACAGAGTGTTACATATATTCTTCAATGGAAATAGTTTCATCTGTCCTAGGGCTATTAAATGTCCAACATATAAGATGTAAAACCATATTTCAGAATTGAGTTATTTTTTAAACCATGTTAAATGTTATTTGGGCTCTATTACTCTCTGCTGATGATCATTATCAGGACAATTTAACCCTGACATTTCCTGCTACCATGGCTCAGGAAATGCCACGTACCCCTCAAGTGACATCTGGCAACTTTCAACATCACACAATGTTTGCTAACCCAAGTTTCACTGCCTTTTAGGATTTTCCCAGGAAATAATAAACACAAAAATCGAAGCATGATTGTTATGTACTTAGTCTTATTGTATTAGTTTCCTAGCTGCTAAAACAAATACTATACAATGGGTTGGTTTAGCAACAGGAAAATACTGGCTCACAGTTTCAAAGGCTAGAAGGCTTGTTTCCTTCTTGGGTAGGTATCTTCTGGCTGGTCAGCAATCTTACAGGTTTCTTGGCTGTTCCATCACACGGCAATGCAAATGACAAGGTCTTCTCTTTTTTCTTATGGGTTATCCTAATATCCAGCTTCCAGCTAGCTTCTAGCTCCCTGTGGCTTCTCCTCCTGCATCCAATTTCCTTTGTTTGTAAGGAAGTCAGCCATACTGGAGTAAGGCTCACCCTCGTTCAGTTTGAGCTTACCTTAACTAATAACATCTCCAAAGGACCTATTTACTACTGGGTTCACAACCACAGGATCAGGGATTGAAACCTGAACATGCCTTTTTCGGGGGACATGATTCAATCCCCATCATGTCCATATATGATATAAATAGCCTCATTATAGATAGCCATTCAGTCCTCCTGTTTTGCAAATGGAGGAAGTTTTAAAGCATTGACATCTACTGCAATAGTCACAAATTGCACAGGCATTTTATGAATTCTGAAAGTAGGTACAAGAGAAAATAGTTTACCCAGTCATACCCAGCTATGTCATTATACCATTGAAGACGGTTTGAAATAATAACTAAATAATTGTTCGTCTTAAGAGTTACACCATGAAAGGTAAATTTGTGTATATTGTTCTAAGACAGTTTCTGGGGTAGACAAGCTTGTTCAAAGGCAGAATTCAGAGTGTGTGTGGGTTCTGACTTGGGATGCCTGGTATGAAACTTGTGTGTTTAGTATATTACTTCTGTCAGAGGCTAAGACTTCCTGTCTTGAATCACTGGTAACTAATCACCTTGAGCATTAAATCTAAAGTTGGTTAAAAAGGGAGACTTATAAAACCTTCAGTGAAACTAACTGGCTTTTTGTCTGGCATTCAGAGTCCTTGAAATTCTTAGTTTAAGGGAGGTCAAATAATTCTATCATAAAGTTAATCCATCTTTTTCTGAAGATTTTTATTAGAAAATGTACTTTCAAAAGAATAATTTCATTCAGATTCTTTTTATATCCATATGAGTATATAGTTGGCAAAGAAATTTTTATGAGTTTTATCTCTAGGGCCTCTATACCTCTAACATCATAAAAAAGTAACTTTGACTGAATTAAATAATAAAGAATATATTTTGTATTAGTCAGGGTTCTCCAGAGAAACATAACCAACAGGGTGTGTGTGTGTGTGTGTGTGTGTGTGCAGAGAGAGAGAGAAAGATTTATTATAGGAATAGGAATTAGCTATGACAATCATGGGGATTGGCAATTCAAATTCCATAGGGCAGGCTGCATGTTGGGAACTCTGATGAAGGATAAAGATTTCAGTGAATTCCAAGGAGGAGCTGGCTGACTGAAGAGGAGACAGAAATTCTCTTTAATGACTGCTAAAATCCTCAGTTCTCTCTTTAAGGCCTTTAAATGATTGGATGACTTCTCTCATTGCTTAAGGTAATCTCTTTTGTTGACATATATATAATCAGCCATAGATGCAATCAACTGATTATTTAAATCCATGCAATGACTTCACAGAAACAATCATGCCAGTGCTTGCTTGACCAAACAACTAGACACCACAACCTAGCCAAGTTGACACATGAACTTAACTATTACATGCTTTCATTGTTAAGTCTCCATTTGTCCAGGGGAAAAATGTTCTCCAAATCTCAATTTTTTTTTTCTTCTGTTTGCCTTTCACTGAAGTGTATGATCTATTCTTTGATTTTGCAGTTATTGCCTAGTAATACACATTAGGGTGACATATGTTAGGATTCCCATTGGTAAGACAAATATAAACAAGCAAGTTCAATAGCCTGATGACCTATGGATAAGAACTTTGGAGTCTTAATGTTTATCTCATTTTTCTTTCACAGGCTTCTATTCAGATATGTGTCATGAATACCAAGTTTAAGTGCTGGGAATCTCCGAATAAGCATTTTGACTAAGACAGAAGAAGTGAGAGCACAATAGACTGGTGCCCTCCTATTCTGTTAATAATCTCTGTTGATATAGAATTTAGTAACATTTAAATACAACATTTTAGAGGCGGGGCAAGATGGCAGACTGGTGAGCTGTATGTTTTAGTTACTCCTCCAGGAAAGTAGGTAAAAAGCCAGGAACTGCGTAGACTGGACACCACAGAGCAATCTGTCTTTGGGCATACTTCATACAACACTCATGAAAACGTGGAACTGCTGAGATCAGCGAAATCTGTAAGTTTTTGCGGCCAGGGGACCCGCGCCCCTCCCTGCCAGGCTCAGTCCCGGGGGAGGAGGGGCTGTCAGCTCCGGGAAGGAGAAAGGAGAATTGCAGTGGCTGCTCTTATCGGAAACTCATTCTACTAATTCAAACTCCAACCATAGATAGACTGAGACCAGACACCAGAGACTCTGAGAGCAGCCAGCCCAGCAGAGAGGAGACAGACATAGAAAAAAAACAACACGAAAAACTCCAAAATAAAAGCAGAGGATTTTTGGAGTTCTGGTGAACACAGAAAGGGGAAGGGCGGAGATCAGGCCTCGAGGCGCATATGCAAATCCCGAAGCAAAGCTGATCTCTCTCCCCTGTGCATCTTTCCTTAATGGCCCTGGTTGCTTTGTCTATTAGCATTTCAATAACCCATTAGATCTCTGAGGAGGGCCGTTTTTTTTTTTTTTTTTTTTTTTTTTTAAATCCTTTTTGCTTTTTCTAAAACAATTACTCTAAGAAGCTCAATACAGAAAGCTTCAAAGAATTGAAATTTGGGCACGTCAAGTCAAGAGCAGAACTAAGAGAGCTCTGAGACAAAAGGCAATATTCCAGTGGCTGAGAAAATTCACTAAACAACACAACTTCCCAAGAAAAGGGGGGTGTCCGCTCACAGCCACCATCCTGGTGGACAGGAAACACTCCTGCCCATCGCCAGCCCCATAGCCCAGAGCTGCCCCAGACAACCCAGTGTGACGGAAGTGCTTCAAATAACAGGCACACACCACAAAACTGGGCGTGGACATTAGCCTTCCCTGCAACCTCAGCTGAAGGTCCCAGAGCTGGGAAGGTGGAGCAGTGTGAATTAACAAAGCCCCATTCAGCCATCATTTGAGCAGACTGGGAGCCTCCCTACACAGCCCAGCAGCCCAGAACTGCCCTGGGGGGACGGCACTCACCTGTGACATAGCACAGTCATCCCTCAACAGAGGACCCGGGGTGCACAGCCTGGAAGAGGGGCCCACTTGCAAGTCTCAGGAGCCATACGCCAATACCAAAGACTTGTGGGTCAGTGGCAGAGACAAACTGTGGCAGGACTGAACTGAAGGATTAGACTATTGCAGCAGCTTTAAAACTCTAGGATCATCAGGGAGATTTGATTGTTAGGGCCACCCCCCCTCCCCGACTGCCCAGAAACACGCCCCACATACAGGGCAGGCAACACCAACTACACACGCAAGCTTGGTACACCAATTGGGCCCGACAAGACTCACTCCCCCACTCACCAAAAAGGCTAAGCAGGGGAGATCTGGCTTGTGGAGAACAGGTGGCTCGTGGACGCCACCTGCTGGTTAGTTAGAGAAAGTGTACTCCACGAAGCTGTAGATCTGATAAATTAGAGATAAGGACTTCAACTGGTCTACAAACCCTAAAAGAACCCTATCAAGTTCAGCAAATGCCACGAGGCCAAAAACAACAGAAAATTATAAAGCATATGAAAAAACCAGACGATATGGATAACCCAAGCCCAAGCACCCAAATCAAAAGACCAGAAGAGACATACCACCTAGAGCAGCTACTCAAAGAACTAAAGATGAACAATGAGACCCTAGTACGGGATATGAAGGAAATCAAGAAGACCCTAGAAGAGCATAAAGAAGACATTGCAAGACTAAATAAAAAAATGGATGATCTTATGGAAATTAAAGAAACTGTTGACCAAATTAAAAAGATTCTGGACACTCATAGTACAAGACTAGAGGAAGTTGAACAACGAATCAGTGACCTGGAAGATGACAGAATGGAAAATGAAAGCATAAAAGAAAGAATGGGGAAAAAAATTGAAAAACTCGAAATGGACCTCAGGGATATGATAGATAATATGAAACGTCCGAATATAAGACTCATTGGTGTCCCAGAAGGGGAAGAAAAGGGTAAAGGTCTAGGAAGAGTATTCAAAGAAATTGTTGGGGAAAACTTCCCAAATCTTCTAAACAACATAAATACACAAATCATAAATGCTCAGCGAACTCCAAATAGAATAAATCCAAAAAAAACCCACTCCGAGACATATACTGATCACACTGTCAAACATAGAAGAGAAGGAGCAAGTTCTGAAAGCAGCAAGAGAAAAGCAATTCACCACATACAAAGGAAACAGCATAAGACTAAGTAGTGACTACTCAGCAGCCACCATGGAGGCAAGAAGGCAGTGGCACGATATATTTAAAATTCTGAGTGAGAGGAATTTCCAGCCAAGAATACTTTATCCAGCAAAGCTCTCCTTCAAATTTGAGGGAGAGCTTAAATTTTTCACAGACAAAGAAATGCTGAGAGAATTTGCTAACAAGAGACCTGCCCTACTGGAGATACTAAAGGGAGCCCTACAGACAGAGAAACAAAGACAGGACAGAGAGACCTGGAGAAAGGTTCAGTACTAAAGAGATTCGGTATGGGTACAATAAAGGATATTAATAGAGAGAGGGAAAAATATGGCAAACATAATCCAAAGGATAAGATGGCCGATTCAAGAAATGCCTTCACGGTTTTAACGTTGAATGTAAATGGATTAAACTCCCCAATTAAAAGATATAGATTCGCAGAATGGATCAAAAAAAATGAACCATCAATATGTTGCATACAAGAGACTCATCTTAGACACAGGGACACAAAGAAACTGAAAGTGAAAGGATGGAAAAAAATATTTCATGCAAGCTACAGCCAAAAGAAAGCAGGTGTAGCAATATTAATCTCAGATAAAATAGACTTCAAATGCAGGGATGTTTTGAGAGACAAAGAAGGCCACTACATACTAATAAAAGGGGCAATTCAGCAAGAAGAAATAACAATCGTAAATGTCTATGCACCCAATCAAGGTGCCACAAAATACATGAGAGAAACATTGGCAAAACTAAAGGAAGCAATTGATGTTTCCACAATAATTGTGGGAGACTTCAACACATCACTCTCTCCTATAGATAGATCAACCAGACAGAAGACCAATAAGGAAATTGAAAACCTAAACAATCTGATAAATGAATTAGATTTAACAGACATCTACAGGACATTACATCCCAAATCACCAGGATACACATACTTTTCTAGTGCTCACGGAACATTCTCCAGAATAGATCATATGCTGGGACATAAAACAAGCCTCAATAAATTTAAAAAGATTGAAATTATTCAAAGCACATTCTCTGACCACAATGGAATACAATTAGAAGTCAATAACCATCAGAGACTTAGAAAATTCACAAATACCTGGAGGTTAAACAACACACTCCTAAACAATCAGTGGGTTAAAGAAGAAATAGCAAGAGAAATTGCTAAATATATAGAGACGAATGAAAATGAGAACACAACATACCAAAACCTATGGGATGCAGCAAAAGCAGTGCTAAGGGGGAAATTTATAGCACTAAACGCATATATTAAAAAGGAAGAAAGAGCCAAAATCAAAGAACTAATGGATCAACTGAAGAAGCTAGAAAATGAACAGCAAACCAGTCCTAAACCAAGTACAAGAAAAGAAATAACAAGGATTAAAGCAGAAATAAATGACATAGAGAACAAAAAAACAATAGAGAGGATAAATATCACCAAAAGTTGGTTCTTTGAGAAGATCAACAAGATTGACAAGCCCCTAGCTAGACTGACAAAATCAAAAAGAGAGAAGACCCATATAAACAAAATAATGAATGAAAAAGGTAACATAACTGCAGATCCTGAAGAAATTAAAAAAATTATAACAGGATATTATGAACAACTGTATGGCAACAAACTGGATAATGTAGAAGAAATGGACAATTTCCTGGAAACATATGAACAACCTAGACTGACCAGAGAAGAAATAGAAGACCTCAACCAACCCATCACAAGCAAAGAGATCCAATCAGTCATCAAAAATCTTCCCACAAATAAATGCCCAGGGCCAGATGGCTTCACAGGGGAATTCTACCAAACTTTCCAGAAAGAACTGACACCAATCTTACTCAAACTCTTTCAAAACATTGAAAAAAATGGAACACTACCTAACTCATTTTATGAAGCTAACATCAATCTAATACCAAAACCAGGCAAAGATGCTACAAAAAAGGAAAACTACCAGCCAATCTCCCTAATGAATATAGATGCAAAAATCCTCAACAAAATACTTGCAAATCGAATCCAAAGACACATTAAAAAAATCATACACCATGACCAAGTGGGGTTCATTCCAGGCATGCAAGGATGGTTCAACATAAGAAAAACAATCAATGTATTACAACACATTAAAAACTCGAAAGGGAAAAATCAATTGATCATCTCAATAGATGCTGAAAAAGCATTTGACAAAATCCAACATCCCTTTTTGATAAAAACACTTCAAAAGGTAGGAATTGAAGGAAACTTCCTCAACATGATAAAGAGCATTTATGAAAAACCCACAGCCAGCATAGTACTCAATGGTGAGAGACTGAAAGCCTTCCCTCTAAGATCAGGAACAAGACAAGGATGCCCGCTGTCACCACTGTTATTCAACATTGTGCTGGAAGTGCTAGCCAGGGCAATCCGGCAAGACAAAGAAATAAAAGGCATCCAAATTGGAAAAGAAGAAGTAAAACTGTCATTGTTTGCAGATGATATGATCTTATATCTAGAAAACCCTGAGAAATCGACGATACACCTACTAGAGCTAATAAACAAATTTAGCAAAGTAGCAGGATACAAGATTAATGCACATAAGTCAGTAATGTTTCTATATGCTAGAAATGAACAAACTGAAGAGACACTCAAGAAAAAGATACCATTTTCAATAGCAACTAAAAAAATCAAGTACCTAGGAATAAACTTAACCAAAGATGTAAAAGACCTATACAAAGAAAACTACATAACTCTACTAAAAGAAATAGAAGGGGACCTTAAAAGATGGAAAAATATTCCATGTTCATGGATAGGAAGGCTAAATGTCATTAAGATGTCAATTCTACCCAAACTCATCTACAGATTCAATGCAATCCCAATCAAAATTCCAACAACCTACTTTGCAGACTTGGAAAAGCTAGTTATCAAATTTATTTGGAAAGGGAAGATGCCTCGAATTGCTAAAGACACTCTAAAAAAGAAAAACGAAGTGGGAGGACTTACACTCCCTGACTTTGAAGCTTATTATAAAGCCACAGTTGCCAAAACAGCATGGTACTGGCACAAAGATAGACATATAGATCAATGGAATCGAATTGAGAATTCAGAGATAGACCCTCAGATCTATGGCCGACTGATCTTTGATAAGGCCCCCAAAGTCACCGAACTGAGCCATAATGGTCTTTTCAACAAATGGGGCTGGGAGAGTTGGATATCCATATCCAAAAGAATGAAAGAGGACCCCTACCTCACCCCCTACACAAAAATTAACTCAAAATGGACCAAAGATCTCAATATAAAAGAAAGTACCATAAAACTCCTAGAAGATAATGTAGGAAAACATCTTCAAGACCTTGTATTAGGAGGCCACTTCCTAGACTTTACACCCAAAGCACAAGCAACAAAAGAGAAAATAGATAAATGGGAACTCCTCAAGCTTAGAAGTTTCTGCACCTCAAAGGAATTTCTCAAAAAGGTAAAGAGGCAGCCAACTCAATGGGAAAAAATTTTTGGAAACCATGTATCTGACAAAAGACTGATATCTTGCATATACAAAGAAATCCTACAACTCTATGACAATAGTACAGACAGCCCAATTATAAAATGGGCAAAAGATATGAAAAGACAGTTCTCTGAAGAGGAAATACAAATGGCCAAGAAACACATGAAAAAATGTTCAGCTTCACTAGCTATTAGAGAGATGCAAATTAAGACCACAATGAGATACCATCTAACACCGGTGAGAATGGCTGCCATTAAACAAACAGGAAACTACAAATGCTGGAGGGGATGTGGAGAAATTGGAACTCTTATTCATTGTTGGTGGGACTGTATAATGGTTCAGCCACTCTGGAAGTCAGTCTGGCAGTTCCTTAGAAAACTAGATATAGAGCTACCATTCGATCCAGCGATTGCACTCCTCGGTATATACCCGGAAGATCGGAAAGCAGTGACACGAACAGATATCTGCACGCCAATGTTCATAGCAGCATTATTCACAATTGCCAAGAGATGGAAACAACCCAAATGTCCTTCAACAGATGAGTGGATAAATAAAATGTGGTATATACACACGATGGAATACTACGCGGCAGTAAGAAGGAACGATCTGGTGAAACATATGACAACATGGATGAACCTTGAAGACATAATGCTGAGCGAAATAAGCCAGGCACAAAAAGAGAAATATTATATGCTACCACTAATGTGAACTTTGAAAAATGTAAAAACAAATGGTTTATAATGTAGAATGTAGGGGAACTAGCAGTAGAGAGCAATTAAGGAAGGGGGAACAATAATCCAAGAAGAACAGATAAGCTATTTAACGTTCTGGGGATGCCCAGAAATGACTATGGTCTGTTAATTTCTGATGGATGTAGTAGGAACAAGTTCACTGAAATGTTGCTATATTATGTAACTTTCTTGGGGTAAAGTAGGAACATGTTGGAAGTTAAGCAGTTATCTTAGGTTAGTTGTCTTTTTCTTACTCCCTTGTTATGGTCTCTTTGAAATGTTCTTTTATTGTATGTTTGTTTTCTTTTTAACTTTTTTTTTCATACAGTTGATTTAAAAAAGAAGGGAAAGTTAAAAAAAAAGAAAAGAAAAGAAAAAAGACAAACAAGGAAAAAAAAAAAAAAAGATGTAGTGCCCCCTTGAGGAGCCTGTGGAGAATGCAGGGGTATTTGCCTACCCCACCTTCATGGTTGCTAACATGACCACAGACATAGGGGACTGGTGGTTTGATGGGTTGAGCCCTCTACCATAAGTTTTACCCTTGGGAAGACGGTTGCTGCAAAGGAGAGGCTAGGCCTCCCTGTATTTGTGCCTAAGAGTCTCCTCCTGAATGCCTCTTTGTTGCTCAGATGTGGCCCTCTCTCTCTGGCTAAGCCAACTTGAAAGGTGAAATCACTGCCCTCCCCCCTACGTGGGATCAGACACCCAGGGAAGTGAATCTCCCTGGCAACGTGGAATATGACTCCCGGGGAGGAATGTAGACCCGGCATCGTGGGATGGAGAACATCTTCTTGACCAAAAGGGGGATGTGAAAGGAAATGAAATAAGCTTCAGTGGCAGAGAGATTCCAAAACGAGCCGAGAGATCACTCTGGTGGGCACTCTTACGCACACTTTAGACAACCTTTTTTAAGTTCTAAAGAATTGGGGTAGCTGGTGGTGGATACCTGAAACTATTAAACTACAACCCAGAACCCATGAATCTCGAAGACAGTTGTATAAAAATGTAGCTTATGAGGGGTGACAGTGGGATTGGGAATGCCATAAGGACCAAACTCCACTTTGTCTAGTTTATGGATGGATGTGTAGAAAAGTAGGGGAAGCAAACAAACAGACAAAGGTTCCCAGTGTTCTTTTTTACTTCAATTGCTGTTTTTCACTCTAATTATTATTCTTGTTATTTTTGTGTGTGTGCTAATGAAGGTGTCAGGGATTGATTTAGGTGATGAATGTACAACTATGTAATGGTACTGTAAACAATCGAAAGTACAATTTGTTTTGTATGACTGCGTGGTATGTGAATATATCTCAATAAAATGATGATTAAAAAAAAATAAATAAATAAATAAATACAACATTTTAAACTGGACTCAAAAGTTACATGTCATAGTCATTCCCTTTTTTGATTACTTACAAAAAGACTGAATACAGTAATCTATAGAAATAATTCTTGATTTATAGGGCAGACTATAACTATTCTTCAGATGAAGAGCTTTGTTTACCTGCTGTTTAATTTTTTAAAGATGCATAGTGGTAACAGAGTCTCCAGTTATAAGCAACAGAATCTGATTCTGTCTCACTTAGCTACATTTTTAATGAGACTATTGAGCAAGCCCTGGACTTGCAGAGGAAAGAGGTTGAAATCTGTTCCAGTTTGCTAACGCTGCCTTTATGCAAAATACCAGAAATGGATTGGCTGTTATAAAGGGAATTTATTAGGTTACAAGTTTACAGTTCTAAGACCATAAAAGTGTCCAAACTAAGCATCAACAAGAGGATACCTTCGCTGAAGAAAGGCCGATATGGAGTCCAGAACACCTCTGTCAGCTGGGAAGGCACGTGACTGGTGTCTGCCGGTCCCTTGCTCCTGGGTTGTATTTCAGCTCCTGGGTCCTCTCTTAGCTTCTCTGGGCCAAAGTCTGGGCTTCATGTCTTAGCTTTGTATCTCCAAGCAGTCCGTCAGTCTACATCTCCAAACATCTCTCAGCATCAGCATCTGGGTCAGCTCCTAGCTTCTCTCTTAAATACTCCAGTGAAGTAATCCCACCCTGAATGGGCGGGGTCCACACCTCCATGGAAATAATTCAATCAGAGGTTACACACTAACTAACAGACTGATCAGTCTGCCCCCACAAGATTGCACTGAAGAACATGGTTTTTTATGGGGGACATAATATATCCAAACCAGTACAACATCCTCAGGGTACGTGATCTTATTTACTTGCTGATCCAAGAGATCATCACTGCATGATATGTGATGTTCAGCATTCACAAATGCCACTGCTGAGTCCAGGTTTCAGTTAACTAACCAAGTAAACAATACCAATCTAATTTGCTCAAACATTAATCCAGAAACTCTTTTAAGGGCACTCATACTGATTAATTTAGCCCAGTTTTAAAGTATTTATTCTTTACTCCTTGCTGTATCACTTTAGAAGCTATTACTGTATATATTATCCTCTCTCTTTTTCATCAATATTCATTAGCAAAATCTTGTAATTTTTTTAGTATGTGTCTTTGATTCTTGGGTTTGGCTTTATATTTGCTTGCTTTTGGCTTTCAGAGATCTGATTCCAGGTAAGGGTCTGGAGGCAACTGGAGATATTGGAAACGTGTCAGGAGAATTGCCTTCCCCTTACAAGGTAACTGAAGGGAGATAATCACAGGGTATTTACACAAGGCAGGAGTAGCCTGTTCAGAGAGAGGAGCAGGTGGTGCTTCTCCTGGGGGGAGAGTCAAGGGAGTCAGGTGCTGGAGCTGGCTCATAGTCCTGTCTCTTTAGATACCAAGACAAAGACCAATGATGCCAGGCGCAAGAATGTCACAACCCAGAATTGCACAACTGCATAGTCTTCTGACCTTGCTCCTACATGTTCTCCTCAATAAAGCTACAGGTTTATTTTTTATTAATCAGATATTCCCACGGTATGAACCTTTGCATTTTCTATGATGCTCTGAAGATGGCACCTTAGTTGGTGCCTCCATTTTCTATTAAGCTTGTATCATTCTGATAGGACTATAGGGTTTACAACTAGAGAGGATGCATTTGAGTTCTCAAATGAAAAATGTAAGTAAATAGATTAATTTTTTTCCGGTGCAAATTCTCATTTTATTTAGACCAGGATGATTACAGTTTTATAACGTGATTTCAGCTACATTACAGGGCTAATCCTGAGGAAGTCTATTGGATTTTATATACTAGCTATAACAGTCAGAAATATTTTCTAGCTATATGATGGTTGTTATGAGTATTAATGGCTACGATCAACTATTCCTGGACTGCCACCATTTATTGTCTGTTCCTTTAGCTTTGCAATGAAGGTTTTGTAGTGAAATCTACTTCTTATTATCTGTGCAGGACCATTTTTAAACATACCCTTTTGAATCTTTTTTATTTATTCTAATTCTATCTTTCTATTTTTTAATGAATGAGAATTGTAGTAGATAATTTTGGTGTTGGAGACCTGATTTCACCCTATAATTACTCACATAACTTCAGCCAGTGCTTAGCCATATACAAAAAATATATATTCTTTGCTAGCTATTCTAAAGGAAGAAAAAAAAATTTTAATTTAGTAAAATTTAATCACAAAGGTAGGTAAAATAGTTAACTCATAAAAGAAATGAATCAGAAACCTGGATAATTAGGTAAATTTTGGAATAAAATGATTATGCTTAAAATCAGTAGCTATGAATGATCTACATGAATAAGAACTAGCTGTTGAAATTTAGTGAGCACTTTTTACAGTATTACTGCCTATTAAAAGAATACATCCCAACTACGACTATACTCTTTTTGTCAAAAATTTCACCTAGGGTAGAAATAAGAAAGGAAGTAAAAGAATATATTACAGAATGTGAAACAAATGGAAGACTATAAATTAAATCTATTTTAAAATATTAACCAAAGTAATAACATATATATGAGAAACTTTGAGCTTAGGGCAGGATGGGAGGAAACACAGATTTAAAGTAGAGAACGTAGGATAATGGTGTACATTATTTATGTGCAATCTGAGAAGATAGAAGACAAGGAAACAGGAGAGAGTACTGAGGAAAAAGGCCAGCATAGCAGAACTGTTTTAGGATGGGCTCTAGGCATTAAAAATAACTAGATGGGGACGTCCAGTTTTAGCTCCAAAATGTAAAGAGCTTGGAAGTAGTCACGCCTATCCTTACAACAAGGAAGAAGTGAAACAAACTGAAAATCAACATCTTTCTTAGACAAATCAGAGAATTAAGGTCACAGAGAAAACCTTCACCCCCAAATCTTGAAAGATGACTATGGAGAATCACGGCTTGCCTAGAGCAGAAATGAAACTGCTTGGGTCATAAACTGGTAGAAACATTAAATGGTAATTTTGTTAAATTTCTGGAGGCTGAATGTGGATTAGCTTGAGAATGAGAAATCCTGGGGCCCACTCTTGGAGAAGCCCTATTTTGCCTCCAGGGACCCTGCAAGATTCTCAAGGTAAAGATATGAGAAAAATCCCCTTCTGTTTCAGGCAGGAGGAGGGAAAGTAACCATTCTGAATTCACCCAGAGCATTCTCCATAGCAAAGTCCTACTCTCCAAGGCAAAGACTTTACCAGAGCCTTATTGCCTGAGGAAGGCAAGTAGCCAACTCCAGTCCCCTCTAGCCTTTGTGTGTCACTTAAGGGGACAAAGAAT
Organism: Choloepus didactylus; assembly: GCF_015220235.1. Taxonomy (NCBI): domain Eukaryota; kingdom Metazoa; phylum Chordata; class Mammalia; order Pilosa; family Megalonychidae; genus Choloepus; species Choloepus didactylus. The sequence continues at coordinate 91,052,516 of NC_051311.1, forward strand.
AAAAGACTAAGAAACACTTATGAAAGTCACAGCCCAGGGACTCAGGTCCACTAAAAGACTGGGATCTAATCATAACATTACAGAATACTTGCTCTCCTCTATGCCTTGCCAGCACATCAACAGGATTACAACTGAGAGAGCTTAAAGACACAGATTCTATTTAGGACAACAGGGGAGGGAAAAAAAACAAGAATGCTAGAGGAAACTGAAACTTCTAGTACCCACAGCAGCAGCAAACATTAAACACAGACTGATTCCTAGACAGATTAACAGCAAACTTCAAACTAAATGCCTATTTACTTCAGTTTCTATTACATGACATCATGTCTAACTTTCAACAAAAAAGTATAAGGTGTGCTAAAAGGCAAGAAAAAACAGTCTGAAGAGACAAGATAGAGTCAGAGATAACACCGATTTTGGAATTTAAAATAACTATTATTAATATGTTCAGGGCTCTACTGGAGAGAGTAGACAACATGCAAGAAAGGCAACTAATGTAAGCAGAGAGATGAAAACTCTGAGAAAGTCAAACAGAATTTCTAGAAATTGAAAATGCTACAACAGATACAAAGAAGGTCTTCAATAGGTTCATCAGTAGACTGGACATGGCCAAGAAAAGAATTAGTGAGCTTGCAGATATGTCAATAGAAACTTCCCAAACTCAAATACAAGGAGGAAAAAGAATGAAGGAAAACAAACAAACAAACAAACAAACAAACAAAGCCAGAATGGAATAACCAACTTCTCTGGGACAATTACAAAAATTGTAAGTCACAATTACATAAGTCACACCATAAGGAGAAAAAGAAAGAAATATTAGTAATGGCTAAGACTTTTCCAAAATTAATGACAGACACTAAACCATGGATCCAGGAAGTATAGAGAATACTAAGCAGGATAAATTTTTAAATCTATCCCTAGGCATATCATATTCAAACTGTAAAAAAACAAAGACAAACTGAAAATCTTGAAAGAAGGCAGAGTTTCAAAAAAAATTCCTCACCTATGGAGGAACAAAGATGAGAAGAATTACATCAGACTTCTTGTCAGAAACCATGCAAGGAAGAAGAGAGTGGCATGAAGTATTTTAAAAACCCACCAAACTATAATTCTATATCCAGTGAAATTATTGTGAAGGAAAAATAGGCTTTTTCACACAAACAAAAACAGGAAATTTGTTACCAGTGAATTTTTCCTATAAAACACTTTTAAAGTTCTTCAGTGAGAAGGAAAATGACATAGTCAGAAACTTGAATCTACATAAAGATAGAAGAACATTGAAGAAGGAATGAATAAGGGTAAAATAAAATCCTTAATTGATCTAACAGATAATTGTTTGTTTAATTGAAGATACTCAATTTCAGGATGTTTCCAGACCCTTTTTCTCCACAGAAACTCAGGCTTAGGAGAGCTGATCCCTGGAGCAGCCTCTCGGGCAGGACAGCCCACTCCCAGTATGAATAGCTGGGAGGCCATTTCAAGAGAGGAAGTGAAATGGCACTTCCTCTCTTTTCCCTGCATTTTAATTTGACTGTAACAGATTCTTTTGCATGATCTAGTAGTCTTTTTGAAGACATAAACCATTTGAGGGTAAGAAAGGGATAGTGAGCCATTAACACTTTGGTGTAAATAAATTCAATCAGATTGTCTTTCTTCTAACACCGAGGCAACGTCAGATGCATTAGAGGAAGGAAAGTTTCAATTATTTTGGAGCTCGGTGTAGTTTGGGAAATGAGATAGATCTGGAAAAGGATTTATAGCACTGAACTCTGGGAGAGAGGGGTGCTAGAGGTAAAAGTAGAATGTAAGAAGCAAAGATGAGTTTCAAATATAATGCCTAGGAAAAGAAAAACTAGGCTTTTAAAAATACCTACAATGTGCCAGGAATTGTGGAAGTCAATTTATGTATATTATCACATTTAATTAAACCAACAATTCTGGTGTCATTTATCCCCATTATATATACATATAGACATACATATATATGTATATATCATACATATATATGTATTATATATATATACATACATACATATATATATATAGAGAGAGAGAGACAGAGAGACAGAGAGAGAGTGTGTGTGTCTAGTGTGTGTTTCTTGGCAATATGGTGTAACTTGCCCAAGTTGGCTGATTAGTAAAATGGCCAGGACTGATAGACCCCAAATTTGTTTTCCTCCAAATAAAGCCCACCTTGCTACAATGGCTCCTTTGAACTAAAATCTTACCATTCCTTGTAAATTTTTTCCTATGAGAAAATGTAGGTCAGAATCTTGACTTGCAAATGAAGTTCTGAAACACAACCTGTGTTTTAAATGCAGGTTGTCTAATTTCATTCTGATCATAATACTGTTTATTGCTCTGTGGGGGAGGAGGTAGGGAGAGGTTGCTTCACAATATACAGAACTGGCCTGAAGGAAGGGCTCCTTATATCAATGCTTGCTTTTTAGATGATCTCCCTATAACTCAAATCTGCTGGCATTCTCCAAACAAACATATGCCTGGGTGTTACTTAATTAACTGCAGAGCTATGAACATTGTGAAATTCAAGTTTACATATGTTTTCAAACAACGTGTTTTAAATAAAATTGTTTGCCACCTGAAGTGGAAGCTAATTTATTCATCCTTCAACTAAAGTATATCAAGCATCTCCTCTGTACCAGATACTGTGCTAGGACCAGGGCTGCAGCAATGAAAAAGATGGTCCCTTTCCTCAAAGAGACTAGGTCTCCCTTAAACCCCTTGAGAGTCTGAGATGTGTTTATTATTGGTGCCCCTGTGGAGTAAAACTAAAACTAAAACAAACAAATAAAATGAACAAAAAAACAACATATTAAGAAGAGAAGTCATGGAACTAACTTTTCTATTACATAAAATATAAATCATCTCTAGATTTTCCTGCTTATCTGTCACACTTCAAAATGTTTCTTGGGTGAATGCCTGTCATTCAATCAGAAATTCAACTTTTGCTCATACAGGGGGAAATGCCAAGTTCTTAAGCAGCCTCCAGTCTAATAGAGGAGAGCAGACAGGCTAAAATAAACAAGAAAATGCTAGGTCAGCTGTTGGAAAACTTTTTCTATAAAGGGCTAGATAATTTTAATTTTAGGCTTTGTGGACTTATGGTCTCTATTACAATTACTTGACTTTTCATCAAGAAAGCAATAATAGACAATATGTAAATGAGTGAACTTGGCAGTGTTCCAATAAAACTTCATTTACCAAAACAGGCAGACTGGATTTGACCAACAGGCAGTGGTTTCCTGACCCCTGCTCCAGGTGAAGGCAATTTTGCTATGACACCTACCCTCCTGTCGGCAGTCACTGTGGTAGGACAGGTGGGCATCTCCTTCCTTCCTTCCTCACCAGAGGCTGTGTGTCCTTCTCAAAGTTTACAAAGCCATCTTTCCTGTTAGACAAGCCACGCTTGGGCTAATGACATTTCGAGTCACTGCATTCCTATGTTGGAACTTCCATAAAAGCAAATGGAAGACCCACATTTCAAAATTAGTGTCTGCCACTCAATATTACAAATGGTTGGTAAAGAAAAGTGGAGAGTCCATTCTACATGGGAATTAGACTAGGTTCAGACTCGGATGAGAGAGAGTATGACAGTATGAGCATCAGCCCAAATGGAAGAAAGGGCATGAACAGCAGGAACACAGCAGGAGCCTTCCATGGGAGAATAAGAATAAGGTGAATCATTGAAGTTGGATTTGAAAATCAAGATGGGAGAAGCATGTAAGGGAGGGACAAACTCAATGTAATAAGAGTTGAGGCAGGAAGACATCAGCTCCTGGAAGCAATAAGGTGTCTAGATATGGTGTCCGGGCATGAATTGCTCAGGGTTTACACTGCAATCAAGACTATGGCTTACGACTGTGGGAGATCAAAAGGCCTTGGTGAATTGTGGATGTGAAGCTGAAGGAAAGAGGCTAATAAACCCTGACTGAGCCATCAAGTCTGCCAACACAGTGCAGACTGGACTGGGTGACATAATCTGACTTAGGTACTTCACAGAGCAGAGACAAGCTGAACATCATAATTTCAAGACAGCCCCCCACCCCATGACATCCATAGGCAGTTGGTTGTCATAATCCTAAATCAGGGTCCCAACATAGAGTCGACCACTTCTGGCCAGACCAGTGCTTGTATTGTCCACCAATTAGGGACACTCAGAGGCTTTGCTTTCCTCATATGGGACAGAGACAGTTCCAGTTCTTTGTCTTCAAAAGATCTACGCCATTTCCCCTTTCCTGAACTTCAGCCCTAGGAGCCTAGACTCTGTCCTAGATCTGTGTCCTTGGGTCCACTGTGTGCTCTATCTTTGATCTTTTAATATTTTTCTTTTCTCTTTAGTGGAGTGAAGCCCAATTTCTACTTGACCACTTATTGCCATGCCTTTTATACTTCTAGATTTCTTTTTTCACTTCCATGTCCTGCTTCTCAATATCCACCCATTACAATGACCCATTTCTCCCACCATCTGGTTCAGTTGAGCCCAACAAAGATTTATTGAATATTTACAATGTCCCAGATACTATCCTAGCTTCGGAGATATAATAATGAATAAGACATTACATTTATCCTTAGTGAGTTCACAGTCAATTGAGGTATACTTACAGTTTATATACAATTTAACAGAAATTGTTATTGATGCATGCACCATTATAATAGGAGTTTTTTTTAAAGTTTTAATAATAATAATATCTTACATTTGCATAAGCAGAATTACAGATGCAAAAGCCTTCAGGGTCAGGCAGCTTATGCAAATTAAGGAAGCGTGCCAGGTGTTAAACCTGTTGGGGACTGTCATTTATCCAAAGGCACCTAAATTTAAAAACGTTGAAAACATTATTTCATCAAAACCAAACACTTCTCTGGGCTATGTGATTAAGATTATTGGTTTAACGCTTTACTTTTTCTGAAGTAACTCCTATTTTTTTTCATTTGACTAGTATAAGAAACTGTGCGGCAGGCTAGGCAGGCATTGTTATTCTCATTTTACAAACAAGGAAACTGAGGTTATAGTCCCCCTGCACTCGCAATCCATCTGGGTGAAATTGTAATCATTATTCTAGTAAAATAATCTTAGATGTTTTTCAGTATAGAGACTGGTCACTGAGGAAGCTCCCTGTGCAGTCTGGCTTTTTAGAATAGCTTGTGGGTAACAGTGTACAAGGTTGAGTGTGACCTCACTTTTCTAGAGCTGGGATTCAAAGTCCCAACCTCCTTGATTACCAGGCGTCGATATAGGCCAGTGTAAAACAGATTCACAGGGCCACCCATCATTAAAGAATTACTCATTATGCAGAACAGAATTCAGTGACTAGTAATTTTCCATGAACATCATGACTGATGTAATCATTTTCATCCATTAACCAGTAAGAGAAAGCAAGGAGACAATAAACTTTGGTGTTTGCTCTGTTCCTGGACTCAGGTGTTTGGGGAATTCAGTGTAATTCAAAAAACATTTAATAAACATCTATGTGAAAGAAACTGTGTTGGATGCTCAGTCTTGTGGTTGGGAGGGTGGGAGGGCATACAGGCTGGGATGTGTTCAGTCACCCTTTCTGAATGTTATTTTTGACCTTCAGGACAGAAGTATGTAATGTGTGAAAAACTAAAAGGCCCTGCTGCCCCTGTGTTAGTCTCCAAAGAGAGAAATTACTAGTCTAGAACAATTTTGTGAATTTTTTGAGAGTTTTGTAAACTCTTAGGAGGTAGTTTGGTGTCTCTGGTGCAGCAGGTGTTTAATAAACATGAGTTGAATTGGATTTCCTTTTCTGTATGCTTTGCTGAAACAAGTGTAATCCCTGGCCAGAATAGTAGGCTCTACATACTAATAGTAGCAATGCCAGGGAAAACATGGATGATTGAGATTGGCTGTGAGAAAGTGCCAGGCCAGATGGCCTTCCACCCAGCAGAGGACCCCATGAACTAAAACCAAGGGCTTCAGATCCCTAGGAGGATACTGGCCTCGGCTCTGAAGAAATGCCTATGAATTGTGAACAGTGGTGTGAAGAGAATCCTCATCCAGGAATTGTGCATAATTAGCAATTGGGGAAGTATTATAACTTGAGTTCCCTGAGTAATGGACTTTGAGTTTAGCATGCAGGATATTTATTAAAAAGTGTCCTTGGGATTAATCCTGTGGAGGGAGAGAAGGAAGCAGGATTGGGTAGAGGGAGAAGTGGAGTTACAAAGCAAGTCCAACAACAGCCTTGGCCAACCCCTAAGGGGTGCTCTGGAGCTAGAAAGGACCTTTCAAGTTGTCCTGAGCTGGGACAAAATGGCCAATCTTTTATGTTCCCACATCAATCAGTTATCAGATGTGGGCTGCCCTGGGAAGGAGTAAGATCTTTCATGAAGTGGCTCTCTGCAGCTGAGGCAATCGCTGAAGGGGCTCACAGGTGAAGGCTATCTGCCGACAGCACTCCCAGCAACTGGGGCAACAAGTCTTTTTTCTAAGAGGGATTCTGCACTGCTTGGATCCACTTCGTTGCATATATCCTGGGAGCATATCCTCCAGGATTCTAGTAACACTCTTCCTGAGGGAAACTTAGAAGAGAAGGTTATGGGGTGAATTATGCCCTGCTTCTGCAGCTGATTTCAGGGCAGCAATTGATACTCATCATCTTCCTCCCCCACTATCCATTCAAGATTTCCTTCATCCTCAGCTAGCACCTCTGCTTGTCTCAGTGGCAGAGACCCTCATCTCTGGAGGTGTGACACAGATGCTCATCCCTGAAGGGTCTGAGCTCCTGGTCATCATGATTTTCTCAGGCTGAGGTCACTTCTCTTTTCCATTAACCATAAAAATTGGGCACAGAAGTAGCAAGTGATTCCCTAGTGGTCAAGTAAGTGCCAAACATATTCCTACCTGCTCCTGTTATGCAACTCTGCCTCATCTTGATGATCAAGTTCAATTACCACTGCCAGGATGGTGACACCCCTCCTTACTTGCTGGTCCCTTGGCACAAGGACCCTGAAATGCTCAAGTGGCAATCATAGTTTGTAATTCGATGGGATTTTTGCTTTGTCCCCTGGTAGAACTGTTCTACCTTTAGGAACCAGGACCTCTAAACTTGCAGAGATGAGAGTTGCAGGAATGGAAATCTATTACCAACACAGATCATTAGAAATGATGGCAACCAGGGCCAGCCCTGCTTTCACCCCTTGGTTCCTAGACCCATCTATGCTTCTCACTGGAGACAACAGCACCTTAAAAATTTCTTTGATTCAGAGTGTATATTACATCTTCTTATCTTCAGAAAGTATTGCCTCCAAGCTGACATTTCAGTTATCCCTTTAATGGGCTATTCCAATGCTCTATCAGGCCTTTAGCTTCTGGATGATGCATTTTCTGATAGGAGCAATGGCTTTCATAGTTATGAACCTACTCTACTTCTCCTTTGCTATAAAGAGAGCTTCTAATCTGAATGATTTTATGTAGGATTTTGTGCCTGTGGATCAAACATGCTGTAAGCCCTTGAGGAATGGTGCTGGCAGAAGCCCTGCAGATAGGAAAGGCAAACCCATCCCAGGATATATGTCTATTTCTGTCCGAATGAATTGCTGGCCCTTCCAAGGTGGAAGAGCTCCAAAGTAGTCAACTTGCCACCAAGTGGCCAGTGGCCTCTTCAAGAGATGGAAACATATTGGGAGCTCAGTGTTGGTTGCTATTTATAGCAGGTTGGACATTTTAGCAAAAGGAGTAACTAGATCAGTCTTCTAAGTAGGAGTCCACAATGCTGGGCCCATTCCTATCCTCCATTCCTGTTACCATGGCCACTTCACTCATATGCTCTCCCACCCAAAATATTTTTTCTGCTTAACTTGTAAGATACAAGGATCTCCTGGTTTTATTCCTGCCTTCCTCTTCACTTCTTCTCAGTAAATTTGCCTGGTTTATTTTCCTCTGCTTAACTCTTAAACATTGTTGACTCCCAAGGTTCTATACTCTATTAAGTTTTCTTCTCTAGTCATATATTTTCTCTGGTTGATCTCATCCATGCCAAGGTTTCATTGGTCAATGCTACACTAATGGGTCTTGTTTCCAGAGTGACCTTGATCTTGAGCTCCACACTCATATTTGTATTTTAGAAAAAGAACTCATGAGGCATTGTGGAAGATGGATTCACTCAACCACACATTCATAGATTCAATGAATTTCATTGAATTCCTGTTATTCAACTGGAAAAGGGGAGAGAGTAGAAGCAGAGTCCAGCATACAGGCAGGTGGTGGTTGAAGCTGTGGATGATATAATGCAGAGTCTATATGGAGTGATAAGATAAAGCAAACCACAATCAAACCCTAGGATTTACGAACATTTAATAGACAGAACATGACTTACTGAACTTGGATGAATTTTAAAAGTTTCAAAATCAGCAGGTCCAAGATAAAATGCATATCTCTTTAAGCTAACTTGCTTCTCCTCTTCCTCTTGTATCCTTTGATCAAGTACCCCCATCTCCCAAGCTGGAAACTTGAAAATTATTGATGCCTCATCCTCATTCTCTGTATCCAATTGATGGCTAAATACTTTAATTCTACCTGTGATGTATCTTTACCTGTGATGCATCTTTACCTCCAAAACAGCTGTATTTGTTTAGTCCTGTGTTGCCTCTCATCTAGACCTCTGCATTAGCCTCCTTACTATCCAGAGTTAGATCATGGGGCTAGAGAAAACCTGGACTGAGCAGCCATGAGAAAAATACATTGATGTGGGAGGTCTTAAGGCTGTGCCCAAAAGAAGTGTTTCAGTTTGCTAATGCTGCCAGAATGCAAAATACCAGAAATGGATTGGCTTTTACAAAGGGGGTTTATTTAGTTACACAGTTACAGTCTTAAGGCCATAAAGTGTCCAACGTAAGTCATCAGCAATAGGGTACCTTCACTGGAGAAAGGCCATTGGCATCTGGAAAACCTCTGTTAGCTGGGAAAGCATGTGGCTGGCGTCTGCTTGCTCCCAGGTTGCGTTTCAAAATGGCATTTTCCAAAATGTCTCTGTATCAGCTTCCTGGGGCAAACTCTGGGTTAGTACCTCCAAAGTGTCAGCAAAACTCTGCTTTCAACGGCTGTCTTCAAAATGTCTCTGTAAGTTGCAGCTGCAAGCTCCTTCTGCCTGAGTTCTTATACAGGGCTCTAGTGAACTAATCAAGGCCCATGCTGAATGGGTGTGTGGGGCCACACCTCCATGGAAATTATCTAATGAGAGTTATCACCTACAGTTGGATGGGTCACATCTCCATGGAAACAACCTAATCCAAAGGTTTTAACTTAATCAACACTAATACATCTGCCCATACAAGATTTCATCAAAGAACATGGAGTTTGGGGGAACATAATACATCCAAACTGGCACAGGGGGTATGCAACCAGTTAGTAAGTTTCTGCAAATGAGAGATCTTAATCAGAATCACAGCAGCAGAACAAAAGGGAAAGTACCAGAAAGAAAGTCAATTGGTGTCACAGTGAGAGAAGTTAGGCTGGGATAAAACAAGAGAAACAGGCATGGGTTACCAACAGGGAAACCAGAGATACACACATGTCACTTGTATGCTGAAATGTTCCTCTCATTTTTTCTTTGATTTCCTTTTGGAGCAGGAGCCAGATTTTAAAGGAACCATGTTGGATGTGACATAAATGGCTCTCCTGGCCTCTAGTCTGTCCCTTTTTAAATCTGGTACATGAAAGATGACCAAGTAACATTTATTGTACGAAAAATGAATGAGTCCATTCTCCACTAGTGTTAGAATAGACTTTCTAAAACATAAATTTTATTCTATTATTCTATTGCTTAAAATAATTCAGTGGCCCCTTCTGCCTTCAGCAGAAGTTCCTAACCTGAAGACTTTGGTAGAGTGTGTGAAATGGGGAAGGGGGCTTATTAATCATGTTTAAATTGTTTGTAGTGTGATGTGTGTGCATTTCTTGAGGTGAAGAACCACTGGCTAGTTAGACAAAAAGCAAACTCCATCTGACCCCCGTCTACCTTTCCAGTCTCTTCATCTTAAACTAACCTCCAATTAATTCTTCAATCTCTGTTCTAGCCAAACTAAACTATTTGCTGCTCCCAAACATTCTTTTATTTTTTTAAAGCCATTTTATTGAGGTACATTCACATACTGTACAATCCATCCAAAGTGTACAATCAATGACTTTTAGTATAATCATAGAGATGTGTATTCATCACCACAATCAATTTTAGAACATTTTCATTACTCCAAAAAGAAAAATCCTATACGCCTTAGCAATCACCTCGCAATCCCTCTCTATCCCTCCACAGCCCTATATAACCACTGATCTAATTCTGTCTCTATCAATTTATTTATATTACATTTTATATAAATGGAAACATACAATATGTAGTACTTTGTGTCTGGTTTGTTTCACTTAGCATGATGTTTTTGTTTTTTTTTAATTGGAGAGGTTGTAGGTTTACAGAAAAGTCATGCAAAAAATACAACCTTCCAATAAACCCCCTGTTTCGGTTTACTAAAGCTGCCAGAATGCGATATACCAGAAATGGATTGGCATTTACAATGGGGGTTTATTAGTTCACAAATTTACAAATCTAAAGCCATGAAAATGTCACAATTAAGGTATCAACAGGAAAATACCTTCTCTGAAGAAAGCCCAATGGCATCTGGGGTTCCTTTGTCACATGGGAGAGCACATGGCTGGAGTCTGCTGGTCCCCTCCCAGGTTTAGCTTCTGGTTTCCATGGCTTTCTCCAGAATGTCTCTGGGCTTCTGTCTTAGTTTCTCTCAGCTCTCTGCTTGTTTCTCCTGGGAAGTTTCTGTCTCTGCTCTTTATGCTGTCATAGAGGACTCCAGCAAGGGGATCAAGACCCACCTTTAATGAACTGGGTCAAATCTCCATGGAAACAACCTAATCAAAAGGTCCCACCCACAACAGGTCCACCCCCACAAGACTGGATTAAAAGAACATAGTCTTTTCTGGGGTACATAAAAGATCCAAACCAGCACACCCCCCTATTGCATTAGTGTGTTACCTTTGCTGCAATTGATGAAAGAATATTACAATACTACTGTTAACTATAGTCCATAGCTTACATAGGTGTATTTTTCCCATATACTACCCTATTATTAACACCTTGTAATAGTATTGTACGTTTGTTTTAATTCATGAAAAAACATTCCTATATTTGTACTATTGACAACAGTCCATCATCCACAACAGGGTTCAATGTGTTATACAGTCCCATGTTTTATCTTCTAACTTTCCTCTTAGTAACATGTACAACTCAAAACTTCTTCTTTCAACAACATTCACCAACATAATTCAGTGTTGTTAATTACACTCACAATAATGTGCTACTTCTCACTACTATCCATTTCTAAACATTTACAATCAACCGAAATAGAAGCTCTGCAGAAATTAAGCATTAGCTCCCCTTTCTCTACCTATTCTATCTGCTGGTAAGCTATATCCTAGATTCTAACTCTATGAGTTTGCTTATTATAATTAGATCATATCAATGAGATTACACAATATTTGTCCTTTTGTGTCTGGCTTATTTCACTTAACGTAATGTCCTCAAGATTCATCCATGTTGTCTCATGCATCAGGACTTCATTCCTTCCTATGGCTGAATAATATTCCATTATATGTATAAACCACATTTTGTTTATCCATTCATTGGTTGATGAACAATTGGGTTGCGTCCGTCTTTTGGCAATTGTGAACAATACCTCTATGAATATTGGTGTGCAAATGTCTGTTCAAGTCTCTGCTTTCAGTTCTTCTGGGTATATACCTAGTAGTGGGATTGCCAGATCATATGACAGTTCTATTCTTGGCATCCTGAGAAACTGCAAACTGTCTTCCACAGTAGCTGTACCATTTTACACCCCCACCAGCAGTGAATTAGTGTTCCTATTTTTCCACATCTTCTCCAATACTTGTAGTTTTCTGTTTTTTTTTTAACAGTGGTCATTCTACTAGGTGTGAAATGATGTCTCATTGTGGTTTTGATTTGCTTTTCCCTAAGAGCTAGTGATACTGAGCATCTTTACATGTGCTGTTTAGTCATTTGTATTTCCCCTTTGGAAAAACAACAGTTCAAATCTTTTGCCCATTCTTTAATTGGGTTGTTTGACTTTTTACTGCAGAGTTGTAGGATTTCTTTATATATTCTGGATATTAAATCCTTATTGTACATATGGTGTCCAAATATTTTCTCTCATTGAGTAGGTTGCCTTTCCAGTGTCTTGACTAAGTCCTTTGAAGCACAAAGTTTTTAATTTTGAGGAGATCCCATTTATCTATTTCTTCTTTCATCCTTGTGCTTTGGGTATAGTCTAAGAAACCATTGCGTACCACAAGTTCTTGAAGATGCTTCCTTACATTTTCTTCCAGGAGTTTTATGGTCCTGGCTCTTATATTTAGGTCTTTGATCCATTTTGAATTAATTATTGTATAAGGTGTGAGATGGGGGTCCTCTTTCATTCCTTTGCATATGAATATCCAGTTCTCTTGGCACTAATTGTTGAGGAGGCTGTTTTGTCCCAGTTGAGTGGACTTGGCAGCCTTGTCAAATGTCAATTGCCCATAGATGTGAAGTCTATTTCTGAACTCTCAATTCTATTCCATTGGTCAATATATCTATCTTTATGCCGGTACCATGATGTTTTGGCCACTGTAACTTTATAATATGTTTTAAAGTCAGGAAGTGTGAGTCCTCCAACTTCGTTCTTCACTAGCTGTTTTTGGAGGATGAGTGAGCACTGCAGCTCCCTACTCCACCATCTTCCCCAGAAGTTCTCTTCCCAGACATTCTTGTATGAATACATGCCTTTGCACATACAAATCACTTTCCTGAAACACATTTTCCTCTTGTTTGCCTGTGAAGCTGCTAATTATCCCTCATGACCCAACGCAAACAACAAATATTCCCCAAATTTTTTTCTTGACTCCCTGGCAGAGTTAGACTCTCCTAGTATTTATACATATTTCCACACCTGAATTTAACACATATGTATTTGTAAAGATACACTTTGGCTCAATCAGGGTTTTTTTTATGGTAGAAACCATGTCTTCTTCATCTTCATTTATTCAGCACCTCTTTCCCAGTGTCTGGAAACTTAGTACATGGATGCTTAATAATATTTGGGAATGAATGGTAACTTTTGGTACTTGAGGGTAACATGTTTGTAGGTGGTGGTGGTGGGGTCTTATAATTATATTGAGCTATCTAATTTCCCTGCTTCTGGGTGGAAGGTCAATTCAACAGAAACTGAACATATCCAAACCTTCTTTGTGACATGGACTTGTTAGATACGACATTATAATTACAAAGAACACCAGTTTTCACTTCCCTTCTTTAAAAGTAATTAACATTTCCATTTGAACCAGAAATGATAAATGTTTAATCAACTCATCAGACTATAACATTTTAAACTCTATTTACTTTCTGTTTAAAATCACAACCATAAACTATCATTTTACCATCAGTAATGTGCAACTAGCTCCCCTTAGACCTACCTTTGGTAGAGTTGAGTGTTGGCTGTGATCACATCATTGGCTCAAGCACAGAATGAAACCAGTCTTCAGTACAGTGAATACTAAATGAGAAGGTTAAAAGTTACATAAGTGGGCAAACACTTTTACTTTATTCTAGTCTATTGAAATCTTAATACTTTGGAGTTTTCCTTTCTAAACCTGACTTTTAAAATGATTCTTATTTCCAAACTAAGATGTGGTGTTAGTTTTCAAAGATCACATCTATTTGTGGCTGATGAATAATGCTTTCTTAAATAAAAGTCCATTTTAGCCTAATTTTCACATGGTTCTCACATTTGCTTAGAGAGATTTCATACGCTAAATATAAAATGCAAAGGAAAAGAGAGAACAGAAAAGGAAGAGGGAAGGCGGAAGGGAGATTATGTTACCTGATTTTACAGAAAACTTAAAACTTCCTTGGAAGTCATTTTAAGCATGTGATTACTTAAGAGGCTAAAGGTCTGTTTCTTTTTTAAGCTCCTATTTTTGGAGTGGTAAGAATAAGAGGGATATTTCTAGGATAAAAAAACAAAACAAAAACCGCACATAACAGCACTGTGCAATCAGTTATTCTGACCACGTGCCTATTAGAATTCAGGACTTCAGTGTGGGTACCATAAATCTGGGCCAGATGCCTGATGGCAGCTGCATCCAATTGCTTCTCTTGTTTATGAAATAAATGATGAAGATAATGTCCCTCCAACTAGTACCTTAATTCATATATATTTGCTTCCCACATGCTTTCATGGGTGAAAGGTTCCTTGTTTTTCCAAATTGTGAGGTAGTTAAGAGTTTGACTTCATGTTTATTAAACTACTGAGTGCTTAGACAATGAGCTGCCTTGCTTAAACCATTTCATTAGATTTACACATTGGCCAAAATGGAATCCAGCTTTATGAGTCTAAACGAAGAGTCTGGCTCCCACCCAATGTATTATTTTATGCTCTTAACTGAAGAAAGCAAACAAGATTTTTTAAAACCTGACTAGTTAATGCACAGGAATTCTGTTAGGCTTTTCCTCTCTGGCTTCCCTTCAATTTTACTGCTGATTTCAGAACACATTTTTTCTTCCAGATTGCTCCTCTAGATATGCTTTAAAGCAAAGTCTGCATTAAGGATGACAGAAACTCCTCCCCTATCATGGGCATTCCTATAGTGTTCAGCTTCAGCACAATCATCTGACTTTATTAACCTTTTCTAACTGATGGCTGCCCCAGTGGCTCGATTTGAGGTGCCTCTAAATGAGACATATTTGTGTTTTACTAATTACAGAACTACCTTGACAATGACAGTCATTGCCTGTAATTACTCACCACAGTTTCCTCAGAATCTGGGGGAAGAATTGTCAAGGCTGACAGGCCACTATAACATTTCAAAAATAGTTATTTTCTTGGCTGCAAAATTGTCTCCTGTTTTGCCTCCCCCATTCTACCTATTTGGTTGTCTGCATGTACCCTCCTCTCTGGCTCCCAGAGGTCTTCAGAAATCATTCAAGAACAGACACTACACGTTCTTCCTCCTTCTTTGGCCACTGGCTTGGGGTCCCCAGAACATTAAATTGAATATGAGTATTTTAAAGCTGTGTATACATCTTTGCAGCTATCCCATAACTCACACTACATTTTCCACAAAAGGGTGAAAATGAGTGGAATGTAATGAAAATTTAATGAGACATTGGTCTCCTACACAAAGGATTTTAAGTCTTGTTAGAGATCTTGTGAAAATAATCAACAGACTAATGAATTGTCTGTGACTCATACTAAAGGGGGAAATAGACACAAATAAATCTGTAGGAGGAATGAGACTTACTTCTGTGGGTTTTTTATTAATGAGAGAAATAGAACTTTTCCATACAGGATAGAATCTTTGAGCAAGAAAAAGTTCCTTTTAAACATAATCTAATATGTTCAGATGTGTTGATGGTGAATTCAAAGGTATGGTAATGGTTAGGGGTGATGATTGTTAATGGGATTATAAGTATCAGCGCTCTATTGAAGGCAAATAGGATTGAAAGGGGTCGTTTAAAGGCATATTTCCCACAGATCAGCCCCACAAATATGGATAGGTGCTCGCATGATATACTTCTAGGGTATGACACTAGCATAGAGAATTGAAAACAGATGATTATATTGGAAAAATCTATCTATTGCATACTAGGGACTATAATTAATAGGAATACCATACTAGCACCACCCAAATACTAGGGACAAATAATTGAGGGCTGGAAAGAGCTATGGGGTGTTTTGGGTTCTGAGAATTGTTTAAAACAGAGAGTGATGAGGATTGTACAACTAAATGAGGATAATGTGAGATATGGATGGATTATCATGCACATAACATATGCTACGTGAACTTAGGAACCCTCTACTTTAGCAGTCAAGCCCTTGATCCTGAGGCTTGCTCTGGTGGAACTCATGGTTGTAAAGGTGAGGCTGAGCCTGCCTGTAATTATGCCTAGGAATCACCTCCAGAGAACCTCTTTTGTTGCTGAGATGTGGATGCAAATAAATCCATCACTCTCCCTCCAATGTGGGATAGGAGCTCCAAGATGAACGAACCTTCCTGGTGACATGGGACATGGATTCTGGGAATGAGCCTGACCCTGGCATCGAGGGATTGAGAATGCCTTTTTGACCAAAAGGGGGAAAAGAAAGGCAACAAAATAAGGTTTTAGTGCTAAGATTGTTCAAATAGAGTCAAGAGGCTGTCCCGGAGGTTACTCCTATGCAAGCTTCACCGACATATGCCTAACGACCACAATATGATAAGCCCAAGTCAACACTAGTTCCAAAATCCTTAATGAACAGCAGATCCCTATCTGAAACTCTATAAAAGTTTCACTAAGTCTACTCTTCAGAAACAAAAATCCTCATAGAACTGCTATGCCAGCTAAGTCCCAAAACCCAGAGACAATAGTCTCTTCAAGAACATGAATCTTGTAAATCTTTATGAGAATCCCCTTTTCTCATAAGGCCGACATCCCTTATCAACATGAACAAGTTAGGGTGGTCACTGCCTAGACATACCTGAAGATCAGGAAAGTGATTAAACTAGAGGAAGGGGTAGAAACAAACAAGATGGAATTTAAAAAAGGATGATGAATACTGGATCTCTATATAATTTTCTTTTTCTTAGTTGCTAGGGTATTAGAATAGCTAGAAGAAAAGAATTGAAATGATGGAACTGTAACCCATAGCATTCTTTGAAATTTTTTCTATAGCTACTTGTTAAATTGTAATTTGAAAGCTATCACCTTTTTCTATATATATTTCACAATAAGGAAATACCTGAAACTGTGGAACTATAACCCATAATATTCTTTGAAATTTGCTCTCTAACTACTTGTTAAAGTATATGTGGGAAGTTATCATTTCTATGTATATATGTTATATGTTACAAAAAAATATGATTAAAAAAAGAAAGAAAAATTACTTAAGAAAGATCACCGAGGCCATTATAGTATCACTTGTTTCAAACATTGTCATCTGACCCAGGAAAGAACTGAAATGCAACACTTCTAGATATTAGAAATATTTGGAATGATAAAAAGCAAATGTAGTCATTCAACTTTCCTGCACTTTGAGAAAGGAGAGCTTGTTATGACGGTAGACTATCCTGTGGCTGTCTGCACTAAGAAAATTTGATGCATTAGTAAGTATTATTTTTCTATAAGACTAATTAGTAACAGTGATAGCACATCTTTATTAATCATTATTACCATTTTCATTGCATCATTCATCTTAGGCCAGTCAACTAAAACACTGTCAATACAAATTCTGCATTTGTCACTATGTCAACTGCTGAAAATTCAGTCATACTGTATGATTTCTGTGGAACCACAGATCACTGAGTTCTAGGCATAGAAAACACCTTATAGGTGACCTAGTCCAGCACTTGTCTACCTTGGCTGTGCATCAGAATCACCTAAAGTCATTTTTAAAAGGACAAGGGCCTGTCTGGGCCCCACCCCTACAGATTTTAATTCAGAAAATCTAGTATGGGGCTCAGGCATCTGTAATTTTAAGAGCTGTGTAGTGGCCTCTGATGACCAATAAGGATTGTGAGTTAGTGTTCTGGTCCACTTCTTTTATTTCAGAAGATGGGAGCTTTAAAATGTTTTTCAAAAGTCATATATATGTAGTGTATGACACTGTTAAACCTATATCCAGCTTTTGCCATTCCTTGTTCCTTGCTCTTTTATATTGGCCAGGATTCTTTTGGTTGCAAGGGGAAAAAATCCAATTCAAACTACTTTAAGCTGAAAAGGAAATGCATTGGCTCATGTAATGGAAAAGTCCAGGGGTAACAGTGGGAGCAAGGGCATGGTCTCTCTCTCTAAGTCTCTCCAATATGTCCACCAGTAGCTTAAATTCATATTCTACCAACTTAATAACTCCAGTGGGAGAAAGGAGTCTTTCCTGATATCTCTGGCAAGAACAAAAAAAAAAAGGAAGAAAAGTAGGAAGGAAGGAAGGAAGGAAGGAAAGAAGGAATTCGAGCAAAGATATTTATTGGACTGGCTTGTGTCACTTGTCTTGTCTTCAGCCAATCACTATGACCAGGGAATGGAATTCTCTACGTATGAACCTAGGTGGGTGGAGTCAACCCTATCCAAGAAGCATGGAATGGGGTTGTTCTGTCACCAGAAAAATGTCTGGAGAAGGTGCTAGGCAAAAGCAACTGATGTCCTATTCACCTATGCATCCTACCCTGCAATGTGATTTATGGCTTTCAAACTTTTAAAATCATGACCTACAGTGTTGTAAAGTAAGTTTATCCCATGATTCCTGACTTTTGTGAAACAAACTTTTCATAAAATACTCCGTTTTGCAATGCATTCTGACATTTTCTATTCTATCATGTTCTATTTCATTTTGTAAAAAATTCTGGTCCTTGATTCACTAATTTCACTACCATAATTGATTGTCGCTAGTTTGAAATCTGGTTTGACTGATATTCCATTCAACAAATAATATTCAGTGATCAATTAATAAGTCTGGCAATATAAATAATCATTATTGAGAATTGAAAAGATATGATTTGCAGTCTCTGGTCTCTAAATGTGTAAATAATCCTGGAGAATCTGGGTAGGACAGTATGGTGTAGAAGGAGGATGCTAAAGCAGAAGGAAAATAATACAGGATGAGGTCTGATGGTATGGAGATACTGAATCTAGCCAAAGATGTTCATGGGTAACTTCAAGAAAGATGGATGTTATTCCAAAGCCAGGAAGTATCAATCAAACCAAGGATGAACAGAAGGTAATCCCAGGAGGCAGCCAAGAAAAAGGCGAGATAACAGTTAGAAGCTGAGTAAGACAATTATCAAGAAACTGGAAGAAATGTCAGATGAGAACCCAACAACAAGTGAATGTAGGTCAGGAGCCCTTCTACAGCTGGTGCTGGAAACCTGCGATGGCCCTCCAGTGTCACAGAGGGGATAGAGGCCCCACCCTGCTGCATCTTCTGGGTAGGAAAATGGGAGTCCTGCCTAAACCCTGCTCCAATTTTTTGAGGAAATCAGCCTGGAAGAAGCACACCACCTCCTCAACCTGCTTCATGAGAAAGTGCATCATGAAGCAAATATTATTCTAATATACACTGTTAGCAAGAATCTCTATAGGACAGATAGAATTCCAAGTCTCAAATGGTGACACAAGATTCTGAGCTAGTCAAATCCTGTGGTGAATTCCCTAAAGCTCACAGTAATGGGGGTAATGTATGAAACAACACGTCTCCAAGATAAGTATGTTTCATACATGTTGTGGTTGATAACGTTAAATTGTGCTTCTATATTTACTTATTTACACCTCCCTTGTTCATCAAAGCATTTGAACCAGCCTGTATTACTGCTTTCTTATACAATATAGACTCCACATTCCGAGTGCTTCCTCGAACTGTGAAAACAACCCCCAGATGTCTTTTCATACTGTGAAATAACTGCAAGGAAGTCGGTATATGTCAGCACCTCTCCCTCTGATTTTCTTGGATTCTTGCCTGCATCTTTATCTCTTAGAGTGTTTCCTGTTTGTGTATTAGCTCTGGTCTTCTCAAATAAAGAAATAAACCATTTCCTATTGAAGAGTCTTCTTATTTCATTTTCTTTACTGCTTTCTTTCTCCCGACAACATCTTCTTTTTCATATAAAATGATATAAAATGGAGATCTAATAAGCATGTGGTTCCTACTTGGCAAATTCCCTTGGTGAGCTGCAAGACCTGGATTTATATTCCCCTTTCTGCTAATAAGCTGCAGACATAGTAACAGTCGCTGCACACTCCCCACTCCTCTGTTCCTCACCTCCATCTCAAGGACATGGAAACTAGGCTCATCTTTCCCTTTATTTCCCAGTGTGTGAATAAAGCCCAGTCAACAGGGAGGGAGTTACTGCTATCCTGGATTTATTGCTTCCTTGGCCAGCAGACTCACACACCACAGAGACAGCCACATGCTATCTCTCCTCACGATTCATTACTCCCTGTCTGCCCTTGGGAGAGACCAGGCCTTTGGGTTAATCAACCTCAAGAGCTATAACCTGCACATCTGCTCTGATAGCATATTTCCCTGAGCTTGGAAATAGGTGACTTGGGTCTATCAGGAAGAGTTGTTCTGTGCATAAGCCAGTAAGCTCCAAGCACAGTTCCATGATCACTTTTTAAAAACTGTTGTGGTTCAATCTTTTGGAATTCTGAATTTTCCAGATTTTATGAAGGTGGTATGATGCATAGATCATATGTTATTTAACTACCCCATCATGCCTGAGATGATACCCTATAATCAAACACATTACTATTTCTCCAGCAAAACATATATAACTACTTACAGAAAAAGACAAACACTATATGTAGTGTCAGGTGAGAGCAGGTCAGCTATTGCTGCCCAATGATTACCAAAAAACTTCGAGTTTTCAGAACTCTCTAGATTTTTGAATTGTGGACTTGTATCATATACAGTAGCTAATAATGGGTTCTTGGTGGGTACCAGTTGCAGTGCTTGGTTATCTATTCAGGATTGGCCAATCACTTACTGAGGTTGTTGGGTTGACTCACTGGTCTTTGATTAGGGGTATTCACTCATAACCGCCTTGTTCTTGATGCTGCTAAGTGCAAGCACCCATTCGTATGTGATCCGTTTGTGACCTAATTAATGTGCAGAGCCTGGCAGAGACTATGCAAGGTTTCTTTCACTTTAATATTAAAGGGTAATTTGTGGAGATATTAATTTGTTTTTGTTTTGTGTTTCTGATCAGTGTTTTTCCTGATCCCCTAGTTCCAAGAAGGTAGTCAGGCCACTTACGTACCTTTGCCTGAAGGTAGGCAACCACCACCTCTGGCATTTGTTCTCCAAAAACTTGAAACCCTGATGGGATTTTATTTGGAAGAAAATGACAGAAGTGAATGATTTTGAGAAATAAGATACAGAAGCAGAGAAGAAAAGGAGGATTTTTTTTTGAATACACTGAAGAGTTTGAAGGTCAGCAGCTTCCACAGGTGGGGGTGGCCTGAGACTGGCTCAGGGAAGGTGGTAGAATATTGGTAGGAGGTTGACTGCATGGTTAAAGCTCTGCAAGGTCCAGCAAGGACAATGAGCATTATCAATGGTAATCAGGGCAGAATGAAGATGGGAGGGGCCGTCCATAGTGTTTGTTCTGCATAAGTTCCCTGGGGTGCTTCATGGAATGATGGGACTGCAGGGTGTTACAATATGACTGAAATTGAACTTTCTGTCAACCTAGTCATGGGAATTGGGACCAAAGTCATACTAAATTAGATTCAAAAAAAATAAAGTGAGGTGATGTTTTGTACACCTGAGTGTGTGAATTCATATTGGCCATCATTAATTTTCCAATTTCTCTCTCTCTCACCTTTCTTATCTCTTGGCTGCTTTTTGAGATATACTACTACACACCCTTGATACCTACAGTTTGATTTACATTTTATTCTTTATATAGTTTTTACTTCACATTTCTTCCTTACCACTCTATTTTTTATTCTCTTCTTCCCTTGATGAGGAAGAACCTTTTCACAGAATATGTTGGGATCCAATAAGACAAGACTAGAGAGAGAGCATTTGAGCGTCTGATCATGGCCTCAGATAACATCAAATAATAAACAAATAAACAACAGTTAAATTATGTTTGTTTGTACCTGAAACCCTTGACCCATCTGTGTCCCCTCCTAGACAAGGCTCTGACTTGGGCTGGGATGTGGTATTAGGGTGCTGGGAAGGCTTTGAGCACTTAGTAGATCTGTGCTCTTTGCTGCTGGGCTGACAGTGAATAGCAGTGGGAATAAAAGTGTACGTGAAGTTCCCTGAACAAAGTCCTCTGTGACTGCAACATATCTGCTACCACCCAGGTAGTATTATGTCTTTGAGAACAAAGAAGATCAAAGATGAACCTTGGTAATTGCATACCAAGAGTGTTTCAGGACCAGGAAGGGCTTTGCAAAATGTCACAGGATATTGCTTATGGAGAATCCAGCGGCAGACTCTTCAGAAACCATTCCACATCTTGAGTGGGCCAGAGTTGCCTGGATGGAAGATATTGTGAAATAGGTGCAATATAGTTGGGGACTTCCCTGATGAAGGCAAATATCCAGCTTCATATTAGGCCTTCTCAGCATCCTTCTTCTCCATCCCCGAGGGTCTTTCTGCAAGTGGCCCTGAGGATTTTGCAAATGCTGCTCCTGCATGATTGCAAGTTGGGCAAAATAACTGAAAGATGTGTATGTGTGTGTGTGTGTGTGTGTGTGTGTGTATTTAGAGTGATAAGCTCATGGTTTCTTAAAAGTCTTTTTTTTTTTTGTTAGATTTATTTCTAGGAACATACTTTATTATCGTTGTTATGGCAAATCATTTATTTTTAAATTACCTTTTTGTACTATTACTGGTGTGTCAAAAGGTTATTGATTTTTATCCTTTATGCTTTTAATGTTGTGAAATGTCTCTGAGCATTCCTTTAAGTGAAGATTTTTGCCAGTTACACTTCCTCTGGGACATCTTCATCCTTTATCTCACTTTCCTTGTTTATTTGTTAAGTTCTCCTTCCCTAAGTTCCTCTGGTTGCATAGCTAGAGTTTCTCCAACAACACTATGTCAGCATTCCTACAGTCGGCTAATTCTACTTCAGATAACTCTATTTATGTGTGATTAGAATTTTACTTCCAGCATTATCACTTTTTATTTCTTTGCTGCACTTTCATCTTTGCTCCCCACTTCCCTCTTTTGATTACCCAGTTTTGTAAAATGTCATGTGGGTTTATCGCTGGGAGAAAAAGGGACAACACCACTACATGTTTTGTTGTCTGTGCATGAACTGAATAACAGATACACATGACCAATCACAGACAGATTTTGAAAGAAGTGTGATTGGTCAGTGATCATGATGCACACCTGACCTTTCTGCTCTGATTTGTGGACGGCATACTTTAAGCAGTTATTAACTGTTAGTATACTGCGGTAGCTGAAATTTGAACCATATTGTTGATGTTATGTAACTTAATCATGGTAACTGAAATTCATGCATATTGGAACCATGCAAAGTGAGAACTGCCTACATTGAATTGCCATAAAATTTTTATAGCTATAAAATGCAGATCAATGACCAGAACATTGTAGCTTTATAAAATACATATATAAAGAAAAATGTTATTCACAATAACTACCCCCAAATTAGTATTATTATGAATAAACTCAAAAAGGAATAGGCAATATATACATTTTTAAAAAACTATAAAACCTATTGAAGGACATAAAGGAAGACATGACTAAATGGAGAAACATACCATGTTCCTTGATAGCAAGATTCAACATTATAAAGGTATCAATTCTCTCCCAAATTAATCTATGTAACTCCAGTAAAAAGTACTAGGGAAATTCTAGAATGTTTTTATAAGTTTAGAATGGGGAAGACCTTGTAATTATGACTCCAATCCTAATAATCAGGTCAGAAACCAGAGTCCTAATAGACAGCACTGTAAAAAAATACTTTAACTTCTTACCAAAAAGACCACAAATTCCATAATAAAATACAGACAGGCATATAAGAACATCTTTGCATTACATATAATAGAAAAATAATATCTATAACATAGAAAGAGCTCTTACAAGCACCAACATAAATGAATCTCAAAATAATTATGTTAAATGAAAAAAGCCAGACAGAAAGGCTGGATAATTCTGTTTCTATAAAATCCTAGAAAATGCAAACTAACCTATAGTGATGGGAAGCAGATCCATGGGGGAAGTGGTGGATGAAGGAGGGATTATGATGAGGCATGAGAAAACCTTTGGGAATGATGGGTATGTTCAGTATCTTGATTGAGGTGATGGTCTTATGAATGAATACTAAGTCAAAATTTATCGAATCATATACTTTAAATATGTGCAGGTTATTCTATGTTAATTATGCTTCAAAAAAACTTTAAAAATCAACTTGAACAAGACTCAAAGCCAATAAAAATAAGTAAAGGATATGCATAGCTAATTCAAAAAAGAAGAAATCAAATGGCCAATAAAATTGTAAGAAGATACACTTTCATTAACAATCAGGGCAATTCAATTTAAAACAATAAATTACTATACCATTTTTTGTCTATCAGATTGGAAAAATTTGAAAAAATGTATAATATCCAGTGTTGAGGAGGATGTTGGGAAACAGACATTCCCATACATTGTTGTGGGGCTGTGGATTGGAGAGTAATTTGACTTATCTATCAAAATCATAGTTGCATGTATCCTTTCATCTACTTCTAGGAATATATCCTATAGAAATAATCATACAAATTGACATGCATACAATAATGTCTATTGTAACATTGTTTGAAATAATAGCAGCAACACAAAACCACCTAATTATCCATCAATGGAATTAAAATATTTTAGACAATAAAATATTATGCAGCTGTTAAGCTGAATGAGATAGATACATATGTACTGAATTGGAGCCAAATCCATAACTATTCTGAAGTAAAAAAGCAAGTTTAAGAGCAATCTTTTCGTTGAAACAAACAAAAAACTAATTATGTTTGTGTGTTGTGCATGCATGTAAACAAAAAATTCCACCTAGAGAGTATAAATGACAGAATTGAGGATTTTCACTTTATATACTTTTGAATTGTATCATGTGTTTTCAGATTTACATTTTCTTTTTTCCTTTTGAAAAAAGTTTATGTAAGATTTTTATGACAAAATTTTTTTTTTTCAAAAAATGGTTATGCCTAAGTCTATATTGCTATATTCCCCTCTGGAACAAGGCCTTTGGACTGCTAGACTTCTAGCAACTCTCTCCCACCTTCTATGCCATTCTTGTTCCATGTTTTTAGTTCTGCTCTTTTTCGACCCCTCCAATATTAGGCAATATTGCTATTATTATGCTGTACTTTTTTTTTTTTTTTACATTTATCTACATTTTCTACATGCACCTACATTTTCTACATTATCTACATTTATCTTCATTCTTACCATTTCTTTCCTCACCATCGCTTGTTGTATTTCAACCCTTCCTTCTGATAACATTTTCCTTCCTTCTGAAGTACAACTTTTACATGTTCCTTAAGTACAGATCTGTTGGTGATAAACTCTGTTTCTATTTATCCAAATAAATTTATTTTACTCTCATTCTTGGGAGGTTTTCTGGGTACACAAGTCAAGAGTTTTATTTTCTCTTTAACACTTTGTGGAAATTGTTACTCTCTCTTTCAGTTTCCATTGTTGAGTTAAGAATTCTACTATTTATTTATGGTTCCTTGTAAGTTATTTGACTTTTCCCTTGAGTTGTTTTTATGATCTTTTGTTGGTTTTGGGTTTCTACAGTCTGGTGAAGTGGATAAACATGAATTCTGCGGTTATCACAAGGCATGGGTAAGAAATAGGCTTCAGTGAGTGAAACTCACAAGCCCAGGGGCACCAAGCATGGACCCGAGTGCCCAAATCTTCCTCAGAGTGGCAGTGAAGAGGCCACCCCTCTTCTCCCTTCTCCTTTCGAACAGGACAAGCAGTAGGCTAACGGCATTTTACTTGGCGCCTAGGAAATGGTGTTTTAGATGTCAGCTGTTAGCAGGAGTTCTCTGGGAAAGCCAGCTGTGCTGCATCTTGGAGGTCCTGGAAGTTGCAGGACCTCCCTATTGGGGTTGAGGTTAGCTCCTGGCTCAAGCTAGTTCATTTTCCAGGCAACTGGGAGATTTCCCGAGTCATTTTCAGATAAATCAATTCCACCCTCTAACCTCGGGACTCCTCACGTATCTGAAATAGAGCAGTTATTTGCCGCCTCCTCCCCCGCCCCTGCAGCACTTCTCTTTGAGTGCCGGATATGTACAAATTCAAGCATTTAGGGTTTGTCATTTCCCACCACCACTGAGGGGCGAGGTAGATTCTGCATCCTTGTCCCGGAGTAATGAGCTTTCAGGGTCACAGGAGTTATTTTGACTCCAAGGGCGACATCTAGAGGCAGAGAAGAGTGGCTGCAGAGTTACCTGAAGCCCCACATTCCAGAATCTGGATCATCCTTCCGGCCTTCCACTGAGGTCCCCTTTCCAGGAAGACCAGGTCTCCTGCCAGGGTAGAGTGGCTGAGAGCCCGCGGCTCCCTCAGTGTCCGACCTTTTCCTGAACATTTTGGACTGCATTCCGGTCTAACTTAACCCTCCATTAAAAAGACGTCAGCAGAGGGTTGTGATGAACCGAGATGGTTTCCCCAAAGACCCAAAATCCCTAAATCAGGTAGGTGGATTTCTCCGCCGTTGAGCATCAACAATGCCAGGGGTTAGGAGCCCGAGTGGAGGGCGCAGACGAACGATTCCACCACTCGCTTACTTCTAGTTAACCTCTGTGGCTCCCGGCTGGCGAGGGTTTGTAGCAACGCTGGAGATGGAAGGGTGGAACTGAGGATTCATTATCTTTGATAATTTCGAGAGGCATGGATAGGCCTGGATGGGTCACCTTCATTTTCTGGCACTAGGAGGCTGTGGGTTTTGAGCATAAATGTGAATGGCCCTGATTGCTGAAGGAAATCCAACTTCCCCATTCTGAGGACTCCCTTGTCCTTTGTCTTTCATCTGGTTTTCTTCCCTCTTCACTGGCAGTCCAAGAGGGTTCTTTCCCTGAAAACTTCTCAGGCTTTTCTATTCCCCATTTACCCAATTATAGCAACTTTTATGGATCCAATCAGGGGTTTTCTATTAGTCCTCTGACTTTCTCTTTCTCTACCCTACAGCTAGCTGCAAACATCAAAGGAATTGGGCCCAGAGCCAGAAACTCATTACTGTCCTTGACAACCCCTCCGCTCAACTGTGGGATTTTCCTAACTTGGCATGCTGTCTACAGATGGTGCAGCCTCAGGCTCATAGGAAGTGCCTCTGCTCCAACTCATATTGTTAAGGAATAGAGAGTATGCTCCATTAGTCCATCAATTTATCCTGCAATAGCACACCTTGCTTTGGTTGATCTTCATCTATGGATACTCTGTCCACAGATGCTCCCCTCCAGAAAAGATATCTATTTCCTTATACCCAGACTCAGGTGGCATTAATGGCTTGTGACCATCCACTCCTTTTCCAGTCTCCCTGGTTTAGTCCAGAATCCCAGGTTCAGCTAAATTGGGAAAAGTTAATGGAAGGCAATTTGGTAGGTATATCAAAAGTCTTCAAAATCTGTATAGATTTTGAGCTAATAATTCCAATTCTATGATTTTGACCTAAGTAAGTAATTGAACACATGAAAAAGATGTATATACAAAGATATTCAAAGAAATGTTTATAAAAACAAAAATTGATAACAATTTTCATGTTCATTTGGTGATTAGTTAAATTATGGCACACCCCAAACAATTAAATTCTATGTAGCAGCTACTTCATGGCTATTTTAAATTACAGTGAAGATCCATAGATACTGAAATGGAAAATTGTTCACAATATCCTGTAAGGAGAAAACAAATCTACAGAATGGCATGTATAATATGATCTCTCAGTATGTATCTCACTTGACTTTTCAATTTTGGGCACTGCTGGTCATTCCCTCTTTCTTGGACCTCTCTTAGTTTTCATGGCACTGCTTTTCTCATTCCTAATTTTCCTGACATCTCTCTGACCTCCTAGGCCTTCTGAATCTCTATTCTTTTGCTCACTCATTGAATATTGATGTTTCTTCAGATTTCCATCCTCACCTTCTTTTATATTCTCATTCTATCCTTGAGTGATTCCTTGAGTGACTTCACTTATCACATGAATTTAACAACCAACTGAATGTTAACTCTTAAAGTTATATATTTAGCTCAAATAGTTTTCCTAAGCTAAGGCTAAGAAAAACCTTAGCCTTTTTCCTGGCTAAGATCCATTTAGCCAACTGGACTCTGCATTTGGATATCTTTCAGGCCTCTTAAACTCTGCCTGTCCAAAACAGAATTCAGAGGTCCTCCCTTCCTGTTTTGTCTTGAATTGTGTCCTCAAAAGAGATATGTTGAAGCACTTCTGGTCAACTAAGATGTCAGGGTAAGTCATTCCAGAGTTCTGTCCCCCACAGAATCTTTAAACAACTAGCAAAAACTGGCAGAACTATCTTCCTCAAAATTCCAGAAAACAAATAAAGGGTTAGAGTAACTTGGCAAGTGCCAAATCGAGAAAACACAGCTTTAAAAATGATAGGAGAAGCTCATGGTACACTTGCTGGCCCTTCTCCCAGACCCCCCTCTCTGGCCCAGTGTGCAGCCGTCCTGCACACCCAATGTGGGACCCTGACCCTGTTCTGGAAGGAAAGTGTAACTTCTGTGTACATCTGGGGTGCCTGTATGTTGGTGCCTCATTGGGTGTGAAAAGCAGCTTGATGCGTCCTTTATCAGCTAGGTCATTCCATGATTCAGGCTTTGCCATGTGCATCAACATGAATAAAATAGATGGTCCCTTTCCACTCAGCCAATTGTTCCCAAAGTCCCTTTCCCACACCAGGGAACCTTTGATTCTCCAATTGCTTCCTCTATGAACCTGACAAGACTGCTAAGCCATGGGTGATGACTCATGAGTCAGTAAACAAGTACATGGGTGAATGTGTCTGAGTGTTCCAGGGCTAAGAAAACTGCTTTCAGTTTGGCCCAGTGAGTACTTTTTCCAGAGCTGGAAGTGGTATATAGTCTGTCTGAGTCAAGGGAAACAACGGCTGCTGCCCAGTGGACACCAAATGGTTTCAGGCTGGCCAATCCATCAGTGAACCAGTGAAAACACTCCCCAACTCATTCTATGAGGCCATCACCCTATTACCAAAGCCAGATAAAGATATTACAAGAAAAGAAAATTACAGATCAATATCCCTTATGACCATAGATGCAAAAGTCCTCAACAAAATACTAGCAAACTGAATCCCAACAATACATTAAGAGTATTATACAACATGATCAGTGGGTTTAATCCCAGGTATTTAAGGGTGGGTCAACTTTAGAAAATCAATTAATGCGTAACACTGCATGCATAGAATAAAGAGAAAAAAAACATGTGATCATCTCAATTGATGCAGAAAGAGCATTTGGCAAAATCCGGCACCCCTTCTTGATTAAAAAGAAATCACTTAGGAAACTAGTTATAGATGGAAACTTCCTCAACATGATAAAGAGCAAATATAAAAACTCCACAAGAACATCGTATGTAATGGTAAAAGACTGAAAGCTTTCCCTCTAAAATCATGAACAAGACAAGGATGCCCACTTTCACCACTGCTATTCAAAATAGCAGTGCCATTAGACATGAAAATGAAATAAAAGGCATCCAATTTGGAAAGGAAGAAGTAATACTTTCCTTATTTGCATATGACATGATCCTCTATATAGAAAATCCTGAAAAGCCCACAGTAAAGCTACTAGAGCTAATAAATGCATTCAACAGATGGGGGGGGGGGGTGGTACAAGATTAACAGACAAAAATTGGGTAGTGATCCTATACATGAATAATCTGAAGGGGAAGTCAAGGAAAAATTCCATTTACAGTAGGAATTAAAAGAACAAATATCTAGGAATAAATTTAACAAGGATGTAAAGGACTTGTACAGGGAAACTACAAAACAGTGCTAGAAGAAATCAAAGTCCTAAATAAATGTAAGGACATTCTGTGTTCATGGATTGGAAGAGTAAATACAGTTAAGATGTCAATTGTACCCAAAGCAATTTACAGATTCAATGCAATCCCAATCAAAATTCCAACAGCCTTCTTTGCAGAAATGGAAAAGTCAATCATCAAATTTATATGGAAGGATAAGAGGCTCCAGACAGTCAAAACCATCTTGAAATGAAGAACATAGTTGGAGGATTCACAAGTATTTTAAAACTTATTACAAAGCTACTGTAATCAAAATAGCATGGCACTGGCACAAGGACAGACTTCTAGACCAATGGAACTGAATTGAGAGCTCAGAAATCAACCCTCACATCTCTGGCCAATTGACTCTTTTACAAGGGTTCCCAAATCCACTCAATGAGAAGGGAATAGTCTCTTCAACAAATGGTTCTGGGAAAACTGGATCATATGTAAAAGAGTGAAAGAGGACTCTTACCTCATACCATATTCCATAGTTAACTCAAAATGGATCAAAGACCTAAATATAAGAACCCAAACTCTAAAACTCGTAGAAGAAACACAGGGAAGGATCTTTAAGACCTTCTGTTAGGCAACGGATTCTTAGACTTTACACTCAAAGCACAACAACAAATGAAAAATAGATAAATAATTCATCAAATTTTAAATTTTGTGCATCAAAGGACTTTATTGTGAAAGTAAAAAAGACAACCTGCAGAATGGAAGAAATATTTGGAAACACACATCTAATAAGGGTTTAATATCCAGACTATATAAAGAAAACCCACAACTTAGCAAGAAAAAGACAAACAGCCCTATCAAAAACTGGGCAAAAAACTTGAATGCACATTTCTCCAAAGAAGATATTACAAATGGCCAATAAGCACATGAAAAGATGTTCAACATCATTAGCCATCAGAGAAACACAAATCAAAATCACAATGAGATGCCGTGTATTTCGCATGCACTAGAATGGCTACTATTTTTAAAAATGGAAAATAACAAGTGTTGGGGAAGATGTAGAGAAACAGGAACACTCATTCATTGTTGTGGGAATGTAAAATGGTGCAGCTGCTGTGGAAGACAGTTGGCTGTTCCTCAGTCAGTTAAGTATAGAATTACCATGTGACTGGCCAATCTAACTTCTAGGTATACACTCCAAAGTATTGAAAGCAGGCACCCCAATGTTTATAGCAGCATTATTCATAATTGCCAAAAGATGGGCATGATTCAATGACTACCAACTGATGAATGGATAAACAAAATGTGGTATATATGTATAATGGAATATTTCTTTTATTAGGCAAGTTGTGGGTTTACAGAACAATCATGCATAAAATATAGGATTCCCATATACCACCCCACCACCAACACTTTGCATTGATATAGATCATTTTTTATGATTGATGATAGCACATTTTTATATTGTACTATTAATTAAAATCCATGTTTTAACTTAGGGCTCACTAGTTGTGTAGTGTAGTCCCATGGATTTAAAAAAATTTTTTTCTTTTGTTCCCATATATTCAATCTAACATTTCCCCTTTAGATCATATTTATATGCATATTTCAGTGCTGTTAATTGCATTCACAATGTTGTGTTACTGTCACCACCATTTACTACCAAATCATTTCCATCATTCCAAGTAGGAAACCTGTACATTTTAAGCCCTAACTTCCCATTCCAGACACAAAAGGACAAATATTTTATGATCTCACAGTTATGAAATAATTAGAATAAGCAAATTCAAAGAGTTAGAAACTAGAATACAGGTTACTTGGGGCTGGGATGGATGTATGGAAAGGGGAGTTAATGCTTAATTGGTAAATAGTTTCTGTTTGGGGTGATAGAAGTGTTTTGCTAAATGAGTGGTGATGATGATAGCACAACATTGTGAATGTAATTAACAGCACTGAATTATATATTTGTATATGATTAAAAGGGGAAATTCAAGGTTATATATATATGTTACCACAATAAATTTTTTTAAATCATAGGACTGTACAACATAAACAGTGAACCCTATTGTAAACCAGGGACTATAATTAATAGTACAATTATAAAAATATTATACATCATTTGTAACAAAGGTACCACACTAATGCAAAGGGTTAATAATAGGGAAAACTGCATGTGTGAGGGGGAATTCTGTATTTTCTAAATGATTTTTCTATAAATATACAACTACTCTTAAAAAATAAAAAAAGAAGAAATATTGACGTCAAACCCCAATACCTCAGAATGTGACCATTTTTTGGAAATAGATTATTTGCAGATTATATTATTTAAATTGAGACATGGTCATACTGGAGCAGAGCGGGCCTCTAGTCCAATATGACTTTTGTCCTTCTAATAAGAGGAGAAAAGACAGACAGAGGAGAGGAAAATGCCAGGTAACAACTGAGGCAGATGTGGAAGTGCTGCAGCTGCAAACCACACCAAGGATTGCTGGCAAATACCAGAAGCTAAATGAGGCAAGGAAGGATTTGCCTCTACAAGTTTCTGAGAGAGTGTGGCCCTGCCAACTCTTCGATTTTGGACTTCTAGCCTCCAGAACTGTAAGAAAATAAATTCCTGCTCTTGTAAGCCACCCAGTTTGTTGTATGTTGTTTCGGTAGCTCTAGAAAACTAAGAGACCACCCCAACTGCACATCCTAATGTTCCCAGCCTCCGTGAGCCCTACCACCTCCCTCAGTAGCCTGGCAGTCAGCCCTATCTTCTCCCCTTCTCTAACCAAACTGTTCTTCAATTCTGCCATCTAAGCAGCTCTCTTCATTTCCTCTCCCTGGTGTTGGATTGTCCTATAGGCAGTCTTATTGCAAGCTGAAGACACTAGTAAAGCCCCCAGGGACCCTCGGAAACTCTTGCCTTATTGGGACTCTTGACTCTGTCATGCAGGAATTCCACCCTCCTCTGAGAAAAGACTTGCTAATCAGGAGCAGGAGATCAAAACATTGCAAGAGCTGCACTATCCTGTTCCCAATAAATAATTGATGTAAGTAAGTATAAGGGGAAGAAATTAAAGCATCAGTTGTCACAAAATCTTTTTATCTTGTTCCGTCATGGGAGTTTTTGCATGCCTGTTATTTTGTAATATTTCTAATAAACGGCAGAGGAAGCCCACCTCTAGTGCCTCAAATAAGAAAAGAAAAGCTGTACTTAGACATTCTCACTATTAATTATCTCGTATATAAAAGACAGAAGCACTTACTTTGCCCTTCCCTTCCCCAAGAGAAGCAGTAATCAGATCATAGCAAGAATGTAACAGTATAGACACCATTTTATCAGCTCCTCTGTGACAGGAGAGGCATTCATTATTACAATTATGAAACAGCCCCGAGAAAGAAACCTCACTAGTAAAGGACTGAGAAACCAGTGTGTGGATAATACCTGACTATTACTTAATAATTATGTTAAAGTGGAAAGAAAAGTACTTTGTTTTACAACCCTTTGACTGATAGCTGTCACATAAAGTTCTGAGTCTTTCAACTAAGTAATTAATTTACAACCTAGCAAGGAAAAGAAAGTCTCCCCTCATCTTTGGCTAATAATTTCTCTAAAATACCAGGACTCAAAAAAAAAAAAAAAAAGGAAGAAAAGAAAAAAACTAAACTAAACAAAGAAAATATTGGAGAGAATTTAATACTTGCTATACCAAAAAAAGATCGTAGTCAACATAAGAAAAATCAGAAAAGAATTAAATTTCAATACAAGTGTTTTTATGGCTTAGAATTTTTATTTGAAATACATATGGGATTGAATACATCATCATCTTTGCAATATTTGAATCATTAATCTGATCCTGTTCTGCCATTCCTTACCAGTTTACTGAATCAGAGATTTAAATGGTTCCTGTGCTTCAAATCTTGCCTGTTCAGATTATCTCAATATTGCTGTCACCGTGATCCTTCCAAGATGCAAATATCTATGCTTAAAATCTTTCAATGGCTCTCGTAATCTTCAAGGTCATGTCTCAACCTCTCATCCTGGCATACATGATCTTCAATGCCTGGGCCACTTTACCTCTCCAACTTTGTATTTTGCATTCTTCCCAACCTTCTCCCTTCATTTCCTTCTCTCCATCTTGTAGCCAATGCTCTGCTCTACTGAAATACTTGCAATTTTTCTAATGTTTTCATGTTCTTTCTAGCATTGAACATTTGCACATTCTTCTGTTATTCATATAGCTCTCTCTTATTTATATTTCTGTATTCATATCAGGCATCATTTCTTCTAGGAAGTTTTTTATGATCTGTGAATTTCATTGCATGTCTCAGTATCAGCATTTTTGTGCCAATTCTCCAAGCCCAATTCTCACAGGGTGACACAAAGAAGGCCAGCTGACACCTGCACATACCATTCCCTCAGGGAAATGGAATCTTTTAAGATGGGTAGTCACACACTTGCTCTTTGCTCCTGAGGGAGACAATATCTTTATTATACTGGACAGAAAGCATGCCTGCCTCTTTGCCCCAGAGGGAGACACTTTCTCTAGCTTCAAAGGCTGTTTGTTATATAAACATCCTTGAAGAGATAATGCCAAACAAAGGGCATCTAGTGCCTTGTTCACAAGATATGCAGAAATATAAGACACTTCTGGAGAAGTGTCTCCACAATATTTTGAAGGTATAGGTGGGATTTATGATGGATTTGTGAAATGTCAAAGAAAAAAAGAAATAAATACAAGATCTCAAAATTTAGACCTGAGCAACTGGAAAAATTAAGTTTCAGTTTACTGAGATGGGAAGACTGTGGGAGTAGTGGGACAAGAATTAGAAGTTTGGGTTTGGTCATGTTGATGAGTCAATAAAATAATTACAGTAACAATAATACTGGGCAGTTACCATGTGCTGGGCACTTTGTTAAGCACATTACATTGTTAAATTCATTCATTCAACAAGAACTAGTTGCTCTTCTAAGGAGCTGGAGATGAAACATTGAACAAAGCTGACAAAAATCTCAGCTTCCATTGTGGTGCTTGCATTCCAATGAAGGACAGTCAGGGTGCTGAGCAAGTTTAATGTGGGTGGAGATTATCTCTTTCTGGAGATACAGGGATGTTTACCTTGCAGGGTAGGTATTATTTTTATCCTCCTGCACACCCCACTTTACAGATGAGGACACCAAGGCTGAGAAAAGTAACATGGCTAACATAGTCAACAAGCATTGTAGCCAAGATTCTAACTTAGGTCTGTTTAACTCTCGAATTGTGCTTTATTATTTATTTTTGAATAAGAGTGTATTCATGAATATTCACTAATAAAAGTGAATATAATGTCTTTTAAGAAGTGTTAAATTGGCCTGTCCAATAAATTTTCATTAGGAAGTTTGAAAAGAAGCAATGTAAAATTGATCTTGCCTTGCAGTGGAAAAGTTAACCAAATTGCTTTTATAATTTAATATTGATTTTTAATTTCACTCTGATATTAGATTTTTTAATATTTCACTACATAAGTCACTTTTGGATATAGTCCTGTTACATTTCCTTATTTCTTTTTCTTTTGTGGTATAAAATCTATCTCATTGACATCAATTTGACATGAGGTGAATTTCAAATTATTTGTCCTATTCAATAGAATATTACGTAAGATTTCTAACATATGTTAATACCTCTTAGAGAGTATGAAGCACTGGAAACTGAGGACCTATAATAAAAAGCCAACAGTTACACAGAGCTGCTTTCTGATTATTTATCAAAGAAAATGTTTGGGGAAAAATATTTCCTAAGACCATATACAGTAAAATTCTAAAATAATATAATGGGGAACATAAGAAATATTCTATTTCAGGCTAAATTTACTATAAAGAAGAGAAGGAAACAATTGTGGAATAGATATTATTTACACATTCATTTGTTAGACCACTCATTCATTTATAAATATCTTTATTAATTATTAATACATAGTAAAGCTTGGCATTCATAGCACTCAATAAGCTTCTAATTAGATTTTAATTATCTGTCTTCCTCACTAGATTTTTTGTTGTTGTTGTTGTTGTTTTTTAATTAATTTTTATTGGGATTGTTCAGATACCATACAATTATCCAAAGATCCAAAGTGTACAATCA
The DNA here is from genome assembly GCF_015220235.1 of Choloepus didactylus. Taxonomy (NCBI): domain Eukaryota; kingdom Metazoa; phylum Chordata; class Mammalia; order Pilosa; family Megalonychidae; genus Choloepus; species Choloepus didactylus. The sequence goes on from NC_051311.1 coordinate 91,088,165, forward strand.
GTTGCCCCTGGTACCCTCATACAGCTGTGCATCCATAGCCACACTTAATTTTTGTTCAATTTTTAGAAGCTTTTCATTACTCCAGACAAGAAATAAAGTAAAAGATGAAAAAAAGAAAAAAAGAAAAGGAAACTCGACTCCTCCCATATCCCTAACCAACCCCCCTCAATTGTTGACTCATAGTGTTGGTATAGTACATTTGTTACTGTTTATGAAAAAATGTTGAAATACTACTAACTGTAGTATATAGTTTGCAATAGGTATATATTTCTTCCCTATATGCCCCTCTATTATTAACTTCTAATTGTATTGTCATACATTTGTTCTGGTTCATGGAAGAGATTTCTAATATTTGTACAGTTAATCATGGACATTGCCCACCATAGGATTCAGTTTTATACATTCCCATCTTTTGATCTCCAACTTTCCTTCTGGCAACATATATGACTCTGAGCTTCCCCTTTCCACCTCATTCACGCACCATTTGACACTGTTAGTTATTCTCACATCTTGTGTCCTGTATCTTGATACCTTATATTTCATGTCTGTGAGTTTACATATTATAATTAGTTCCTATCAGTGAGACCCTACAATATTTGTCCTTATGTGGCTGGCTTATTTCACTCAGTATATTGCCCTCGAGGTTTTGTCACCAACCCATTTTTTTTTTAATATGGTTTTGTTCACACACCGTACATTCCATCCTAAGTAAATAATCGATGGTTCTCTGTATGGTCACATATTTATGTGTTCACCACCTTCACCACTATCTATATAAGGGCATCTACATTTCTTCCACAAGGCAGGAGGGAGAGTCAAAGAAGGTAGAGAGGCAAAAGAAAGAGGAAGAAAAATGACAGCTAGGAAGCAGCAAAAGGAAAAATAACCTTAAATCAAAGCTGAATAAAGAGTCAGACAACACCACCAATGTCAATTGTCTAACATGCCTCCCCTATCCCCACCTCTTATCTGCATTTACCTTGGTATATTGCCTTTGTTACATTAAAGGAAGTGTAATACAATGATTCTGTTAGTTACAGTCTCTAGTTTATGTTGACTGCATCCCTCCCCCAATGCCTCTCCATTTTTAACACCTTGCAAGGTTGACATTTGCTTGTTCTCCCTCGTAAAAGAACATATTTGTACATTTTATCACAATTGTTGAACACTCTAGATTTCACCAAGTTACACAGTCCCAGTCTTTATCTTTCCTCCTTTCTTCTAATATCTCACATGCTCCCAACCTTCCTCTCTCAACCGTATTCATAGTTATCTTTGTTCAGTGTACTTACATTGCTGTGTTACCATCTCCCAAAATTGTGTTCCAAACCACGTACTCCTGTCTTCTCCTATCACTCTGTAGTGCTCCCTGTAGTATTTCCTGCAGGGCAGGTGTCTTGTTCACAAAGTCTCTCATTGTCTGTTTGTCAGAAAATATTTTGAGCTCTCCCTCATATTTGAAGGACAGCTTTGCTAGATATAGGATTCTAGGTTGGTGGTTTTCCTCTTTCAGTATCTTAAACATATCACACCACTTCCTTCTTGCCTCCATGGTTTCTGCTGAGAGATCCGCACGTAGTCTTATTAAGCTTCCTTTGTATGTGATGGATTACTTTTCTCTTGCTGCTTTCAGGATTCTCTCTTCGTCTTTGACATTTGATAATCTGATTATTAAGTGTCTTGGCATAGGCCTATTCAGATCTATTCTGTTTGGAGTACACTGCGCTTCTTGGATCTGTAATTTTATGTCTTTCATAAGAGATGGGAAATTTTCATTAATTATTTCCTCTATTATTGCTTCTGCCCCTTTTCCCTTCTCTTCTCCTTCTGGGACACCAATGATACATACATTCTTGTACTTTGTTTCATCTTTAAGTTCCCGGAGACATTGCTCATATTTTTTCATTCTTTTCTCCATCTGCTCCTTTGCATGTAGGCTTTCAGGTGACTTGCTCTCCAGTTCTTGAGTGTTTTCTTCTGCCTCTTGAGATCTGCTGTTGTACGTTTCCATTGTGTCTTTCGTCTCTTGTGTTGTACCTTTCATTTCCATAGGTTCTACTAGCTGTTTTTTTGAACTTTTGATTTCTGCCTTACATATGCCCAGTGTTTTCTTTACAGCCTCTATCTCTTTTGTGATATCTTCTCTAAACTTTTTGAATTGCTTTAGCATTAGTTGTTTAAATTCCTGTATGTCAGTTGAAGTGTACGTTTGTTCCTTTGGGCCATAACTTTGTTTTTCTTCGTGTAGATTGTAATTTTCTGTTGTCTAGGCATGGTTTCCTTGGTTACTCCAATCAGGTTTTCCCAGACCAGAACAGGCTCAGGTCCCGGAGGGAAGAAATATTCAGTATCTGGTTTCCCTGAGGGTGTCTCTTAGAAAATTGGTTCCTGTGATGCCTCAGGTCACTGTGCTTTTCTGTCCAGCAGGTGATGCCTGTTAGCCTATAATTCTTGACTGGTATGAGGAGGTATGGCTGTGTTCCCCCAGGCTCTGGGCTCTGGTTCTGAATGCAAAGGGCCCCACCCCTTTCCTCTTAGAGAAGATAGACACCCTAGGGGGAGGTCATTAGCATTTCAATAGTCTCTCTCTCTGCTTGTGCTATCTCCACCCTTCTCTGAGTCACAGTACTGGGAACTGTAATGGCTGGGGCTTTCTCCACTGAGCCCAAAAAGAAACGGATAGTCCCCTTCAGACCCAGTCCAAGGCGACCCTCTGGCTCTCCAAGGTCAGTTGTCACCCAAAGCCTCTGTCTGTTTTTTGAGGATTTGTACCTGTAGTGAGCAGTTTACACTTGCTACTTAAAACCCCAGTTGGAGCTCAGCTGAGCTATATTCGCTTGCTGGGAGAGAGCTTCTCTCTGGCACCACCAGGCTTTGCAGCTCAGGCTATGGGGGAGGGGGCCCCACAACTTGGATCCACAGGTTTTACTTAACAGATTTTATGCTGTGATCTCGGGCATTCCTCCCAATTCAGGTTGGTGTATGATGTGTCCCCCGCAGTTATTCTGGATTATTTACTAGTTGTTTCTGGTTTTTTTTAGTTGTTCCAGGGGGACTACTTAGCTTCCACTCCTCTCTATGCCGCCATCTTTCCCTCACTAAATTTTAAGTTTCATGAGGGCAGGTTCAATGTCTCTCTTGCTTGAATTGCATCCCTGGCCCTCCAGCATGCCATGTCCAATAAATTCCTGATTAATGAATGAAGGAATTAATAAATAATTCTGGGTATTTTTATCCAGTGGTTTCCAAAAACCATACACATAAATACCCATAACACAAGGTTGACAGTGCTAGGTAGTATAAGAAATCTAAAGAATAAATCTTATGGGACTTCAGAGAGTGGAAATTTTTGTTGAGAAAATTGGGGAAGAAAAGTAGCAAGGGACTTGGACTTAAAAGACATGTAGATGCCTGAGGCTTGGTTCTCCAGAAAATATAGCCTGAGTCAACTATGAAATTGCTAATGCATTCAGATGGAAGGTTCAAACCAATGGTAGAAGGGGCGAGGAAAAAAGAAAATGAGATAAGAGATGATATGTGAGCTTGGATTTAAAAAGTAACTAGTTGAGTTCTGCTACTGCCTAGACTGTATATATCTGGGAGGAGCATCACTTCCACTCCAACAACATGAGAAAGCAAGATAAACTGAAAAATCATAAGTTTTCTTTAACCCATCAGAGAGCTGAGATCACAGGGAAACCAAATAGCCTGACATCTAAGGAAAGGGAGGCACCTCCAAGTAGAGATGTGATGTGAACACTAACTCACCTTGAAGAACAGGGGAAGAAAAAAGCCAGGTGCCATACAAGCTGGAAAACCATTCTGCTAAATTTTTTTTTTAATTTAATAAATTTTATTTTGAAATAAATTCAATCTTACAGGAACAGTTGCAAAAACAGTACAAACCCCATACATAGAACTCCATCATACCCTGAACCCCCTCTCCCGATACCCTGATCCACCACCTTTAACATCCTGTCACACCACCATTTCTTTCTTTCCCTCCCACTTTCCCTCCCTATCTATCATCCATCATCTATTGCTCTGTCCTCTGAACATATGAGAGCAAGCTGCACATATCTTTGAACAAACAATATAATTCACATATACCTTTCCCATGGACAAGAACATTCTTTTACGCAATCTCATTAAGTGCAGTTAAGTAGTTCAAGATATTCAACATTGATATAAAGCTTACATTCTATATTTACTTTTTTTTTTTCCCTTATGTCCCATCTGTGTCCCTTTTAGCCTCCTCTCCTCCATCCTCAGATCCCATCCAGGATCATCCTTGGCATTTAATTGTCATCCATTTAGACTGTCTTTTTTTTTTTTTTCAATTGTGGAAACATATATATAGCCTAAATCTTCCCATTCCACCCCCTCCCTAGCATTCCATTAGTGGGATTAATCACATATAGAATGTTTCTGCTAAAATTTTTAATTCTTTGGTAAAGGCCAAATGGCTAGCACAGAGCCACAAATAAAGGGGAATTCACATTCAGTCACAGGCTCATCTCTATGGACCTCCACTGGATGCTCACAAGAAAGATTAGGGGCAGAGTGGGAGAAAGCCTCCCTGAGAGGTGCAGGTCTGAAGAAGAGGAGTAGGCAACACTTTGGGAAAGAAACAAAGCCCTGCCTGTACCCTTCTGTACAGAACAAAAGTCTTAAGCCATTGGCATAAAAGCAACAAAACTTGTCACCTACAGGGTAAAGGCGAAAGCCAATTATAGCTGTGAGAAGGGTAAAATAAAAAAGCCCTTTACTCCTTGGAGCAGAGCAGAAAATTATCTCACAAACAAGATCTCCCAAAGACACAACGCAGAGTTTGGTTGCTATGGAAGGGAGGACGGGATTACTGAGAAAGATCCAGTCCTGAGATCCAGGGCTTGCCTAAGACTGAAGGTGGCAGGACAACAACAACAACAACAAAACACGCCCAGACTCTCCCCCACCCCAAGGCAGACAAGCAAGTATCAAGTAATAAAAGGAGCATTCTTCCTCTGCTGGAGAGACAAGAATATGGAGAAGGACAATGTCTGAGCTGTAAGTGCACAGGGAAGGCCAAAAGTTGAGGGTGGAACAGGAACATTGAAAAAACCTCAGAGTAATTCAGCCCCTGCCCTAAGCATAAAGATACACTAGAAAAATTTAGAAGCTGAAAGTAACCATAGCAATAACAAACCCAAAACCCAACTCAATACTTACTACTTTGATTCAATCCCCAATACTAACAGCCTAGCAGAAGAGGCATTTCCAGGCATAAATACTTCTATCCCAATTTCTACTATTCTATAAATTATATATGGCTTTCAACTTTCAACAAAAAAATTGCCAGACATGCAAAAAAAAAAAAAGGAAAAAAATAAGCCACTGTCAAAGAAAAAGCAATCAACAGAATCAGACTCAGATGATCCAGATATTTGAGAAATCAGACAGAAAATATAAATTAACCTTGACTGATACTTTAAAGAATCTGTGGAAAAAGTGGACAACATGCATGAACAGATAGGGAATTTTAGCAGAGAGACAGAAATTATAGAAAAGAATGACATAGAAATGCTAGAAATAAAAATATGGTAACAGAAATGGTTGATGCTTTTGATGTGTTCATCAGATTTGACAAAGCTGAAGAAAGAATCAGTAAACTTGAATATAGGTCAACGGAAATTACCTAAACTGAAACACAAAGAGAATAAAAAGCAGGGAACAGAAAACTAAAATGGAACATAGGAGTCCTGCAGGACAGTATCAAGTAGTCTAACATATGCATAATTGGGATTCCAGAAGAGAAGAGAGAGAAATGAGCAGGAAAAAAATTTTAAGAGAGAATGGCTAAGAATTTGTGGAAAATAATGAATGATATCAAACTACAGATCCAAGAATCTCAGAGAATCCCAAGCAGAATAACAAGAAGAATTAAAAATTAAACACCTATATCCATGATATTCAAATCATTGAAAATAAAAGATAAAGAAAATCTTGAAGGCAGCCAGAGAAAAAGACATGTTTTAGTTTCTCTGTTTCTAGGCAAATACCATGTAACAGGTTGGCTTAAATGACAGGAATTTATTGGCTCACGGTTTTAGCCCAGGAGAAGTCCAAAATCAAGATGTCTCCTAGGCAGTGCTTTCTCCCAGTAGACTGTGATGTTCTGGGGCAAGCTGCCAGTGATCCTTGGTCCTTGGCTCCTCTCTTACTTGGCAATGAACAAGGCAGCCTTTCCTCACCTCTCCCTTCTCTTCCAGGTTCCCTTGACCGTTAGCTTCAGACTGATCCCTCTGGCACTTTTCTCTCTCTATGACCTTTAAGGCCTTCAGTAATAGTATTAAAACCCATACTGATTAAGTTGGGCCATACCTTTACTAAATTAGCCTCATGAAAACATCCTATTCACAAGGGGTTCACACCCACAGGAATGGATTACATTTAAGAACATTTTTCTGAGGTGCATAGCTCTAGCCACCATTCATGTTACATAAAGAGGAAAAAAGAAAAGAATTACAATAGACATCCTGTTACAAACTACATAAATTGAGCACAAGGGAGAGACAACTTTAAAATGCTGAACCCCTCCCCACCCCTGCCATTATCCAGAATTCTATATCCAGGTAAAACATCTTTCAAAATGATGATAGGTGAGTGCATAGGGCTTAGGGTCTGGAAGGGTGTTGATGTAGCCTGGAGGGGGAATACTTACATGGCTGTAGTGTTGATGTTTTCAAGCTACTTCTCCTACTACCACTAAGGGACCCATCAGCAAAATGATAATATGCAAGAAATGTGAAAATGTGTTACTGTTATCACTCCAGATACATGGAAAGATGGTGCAAAGAATACCATATAAAGTGATGGAATGAAGTTGAATGAAAACAAAGCATTGACTTACAAAAGGGCAAGATTTGACCCATATAGAAGGAATCAGTTCTCCACTTGCTGAATTTGTAAAAAATTCTGTGCCCCAGTCAGTTTCTCATTACTGTCAGAGCTGTGCCTACAAATAGGGCATTTGTGAAACATGTGGGAAAAGGTTGTGGATAGCAAAACTATAAGCAAAAGTGTCTAGATCTATTGATGAAGTTTCTGGCTTTCTATATTATTTTACTTTCTGCTTTAAATTTTTAAGACATACATAGATGTTGACATTGTAAAACAACATGTTTTAAGACAAATAATTCAGTTTAAACCAGGGAAGTTGATCAGTACCCATTATTTTTCTCTCAAGAAGTTTAGAACAACAAAAATGTAACTAGTCTTCTGTCAAATTATTTTCCTTACATTTTATTGACCTGGAATCAGTGGCAAACTTAATGAAAAAAAATTCCCAGTTCTGTATGTACTTTTTATTTAACCTTATTCATGTACATCTTATGATCTTCTTCTTCCATTTGATTTATAGATACTGCAAATGTCAACAGGAGATTATTGATATTTTACTCTGAACTTGGCATCTAGGCTTATAATTCTTCCCTAATTCCTTTATTAGTTACATAGTTCTTAGAATCAGTAGTCCCTTAATTTATTGCAGTTTCACAGGGTTTTTAAGTGTTTAAGACCATTATTGCTGAGTGGTCCCTTAGTAGTTGGCCCAGTATCAAATAAATGACAAGTTGGATTTACAATTTTTTAAATTTGTTCTTGAAGTCAAAGTGTCAATTCCTTTCATATAAGAAAAACACAAGAAACACCCCATGTGTCCAAATGCATACACTGGAGTTCAGAAAAACACATATACACACATTACCTTGATTCAAAGTGTCATGAAAGCCAGGAAAACAGTGTTCATCATGATGATATGTAATAAAGATGAATCACTCTTTGGGAAAACTCTTTGAAGCAGAAACCTAACTTTTTTGACCATCCTCCCTCCCCACCCCCAAAAAAGAAGAAATATAGCAAAGGAAAAACAAACAAAGAAGAAGGAAATTTTTTTTTTTCTGACAAAGGCTAAAAGAATTTATTACCAGTGTACCTGTATTACAAGGAATCTTGGAAGTTTTACAGACAGAAGGAAAATTATACCAGGCAGAAATCTAGATCTACACTAGAAATAAGGATTAACAGAAATGGTTAAAATGAAAGCAAATAAAGCATTTTTATTTTAATCATTCTAGAAGATATTTAACCAAATCTGTGTTGTTCAATATACTAGCCATGTGTAGTAATATAATTTAAAATAATTAAAATTTTAAAAATAAAAGCTAAAAATTCAGTCCATTAGTATATCTAGTCACATTTCAAGTACTCAATGGCCAGATGTGGCCAGTGGCTATTGTATTGGACAACACACACATATAACATTTCCATCACTGCAGCAAGTTTTTTTGGACAGACTGGTCTAAAGCAAAAATATGGCAATGTATTTTGAGTCTCTAACATATATAGAAAATAAAAGGTATGACAACAAAAATACAAAAATGAAGGAGGGAACTCCAAGTACACCGTTGTAAGAGTCTTACAATGTTCTGAAGCAGTGTAATATTATATGAGGGTAGACTGTGATTAATTAAACATGTATATTATGAACACCAGAGTAACTACCAAAACAACTTTTTAAAGTAGTATAAATAATAAACCAACAGTGGAGGTAAAATCTAACTATAAAAAAATGCTCAATCAATCCAAAGCAGGTAGAAAAGGAGGAATAAAGGGACAAAATACAGAATAAATTGAATTGAAAACAACTAACAAGATGATAGATTTAAATCCAATAGTACCAATAACTACAATACATTTAAATGGTCAGAACACACCAATTAAAAGACAGTTCATCAGGTTGGGTAAATAAGTTATATCCAACTATACACTGCTACAAGAAACCCATTTTAAATATAAAGACACACCTAGGTTACAAGTAAAAGCATGAGACTGTGGAGCATCTGGAATTCTAATACATTGCTCATAGGAATATAAAATGGTACAGTCTCTTTGGAAAATACTTGGGCATTTTCTTATGAAGTCAAACATACACTTACTATCTGACCCAGAAATCTCACTCTTCAACCCAAGTAAAATGAAAACCTGTGTTCACACAAAAAAACTGTTCATGAGCTTTTATAGTGGCATTATTTATAATTGCTAAAAACTTGAAATAAACCAAATGTCGTTAAACTGGTGAATGGATAAACCGTGATACATCCTTTCAATGGGATTGTATTCAGCAATAAAAAGGAATGAACTACTGATTCGTGAAGCAACATGGATGACTCTCAAGTACATTATACTTAGAAAAAGAAAGCAACCTCAAAAGGCTACATATTATGTGGTTAATTTATATGACATCCTAGAAAAGGCAAAACTATAAGAAATGAAATAAATCCAGTGTTTGCCAGGAGCTGGGGGTAAAGGAAAGAGGTTGACTACAGAGGAATTTTGGAGATGATGAAATTTTTCTATTCTTGACTTTGGTGGTGGTGACAAGACATTTTTTATTTTTCAAAACTTATAGAACTGTAAACTAAAAAGAGTGAATCTATATTATAACTCAATAAATCTGAATTTAAAAGAAAGATAATGACTTTTCTCAGTCTTTATTCTTTAGAAAATTGAGTATAATGGAAGGATGAAAATGATGGTGTGTTCAGATGAAAGATACAACCAATGGCAGCATGCATGTGGAAAAAGAGAAATGAAGCAGAGGAAGATATTTAATAGGTTGAAAAGCCACTTCTTCCAATGAGCCACAAATTTTCATGGTAGGAGAATCTGCTCATCAGGTGGGACTTCCTCAGACTTCTGCAAGAAGAAATAGTCTCTGAGAGTAGTTCATGGGAGAAAGGAAGGAAAGGAAATGCATCCACCGGTCTTTCTGCAATTTCTTGTTTCCCAGTGGTTAAAGATCGCCACCACAGGAATTAACTCCCCAGGAAGTTCCCTTCTCTGCACTTCTGGGCTCTCCCCTTCAGTAGTTGCTTAGAATGCCAAATTCAGTGCCCTGCAGGTTTGCATTTCATCTGTTTGTGAAAGTGGCAGAAGGACCAGAATCATCAGATGAGAATGCACGGGTCAGCCTGGCCTCATGGTGGTGGCAAAGAGGGAGTGCCTAGCATTCTCCTAGAGTACCTGACTTTTGGCATAGGAGGTGGAAATGGGAAGGTTCACATGGATTCTAAACTCACAAACAGTTAAGAATATAAGCTTCATGATGACATATTTTTTTGGCCTGTTTGGTTCATTGTTGTACCTCAACACATAAAAGAATGTTTGACACAAAGTAGACACTCCATTCATGTTTGATGAATGAATAATTGATTGAATTTGGATGTGTGTAGGTGGAGTTGTAAAAGAGAGGCACTGCAGAAGCAAAGGCCTGAAGATGAAAAAGCACCACTGTGTACTGGAGACACAAGTAAACCAGTTGAAGATAGACTTTGTTGTTTGTTTTCTGTGTTTTTCTAAATAAATCTCAGAGGAATAGAATTGGATTAATCAATATTGTAGGTCATGACACAGTCATCATTAGTCTATGCATAACAATTTTTATCTTAATTAAATTGTAACAGTTTTAATGAGGTATAACTGGCATACAATAAACTGCACTTATTGAAGTGTAGAATTTGATGAATTCTGACATATGCTTACATCAATGAAACCATCAAAACATTAAAGATAAAGATAATGACTATATTCATCATTCCCCAAATTTCCTTAGTGGTGATCTGCATATCTTTTTGTGTGTGTGTGAAATGTCTGTTCAAATCTTTTGCCTATTTTTATTGTCAATTTCTATCAAATAGAAACATGCTGGCATTTTGATTGGGAGTGTATTGACTCTATATACATCAATTCGGGGACAATTGACATCTTAACAAAATTGAGTCTTCCAACCCACAAACATGGCATATTCCTCCATTTATTTAAGTCTTCTTTAATCTAACTCAGTAAAATTTTGTAGTTTCCAATGTGCAGGTCTTATACATCTTTTGTAAAGTTTATTCCTAAGTATTAATTTTTTATTCTATTAAAATGGTATTGTTATTTTTAGTTTCAATTTCCAATTGTTTGTTGCTCATATATATAAACACAGATTTTTCTATATTGATCTTACTTCCCGAAGCCTTGCAGAATTCAATTAGATCTAGAAGCTTTTTCATAGAATCCATCAGATTTTCTAATCAGACATCATGTTGTCTACAAATAAATGGAGTTTTACTTCTTCTCTTCCAATCTGGATGTATTCAATTTCTTTTTTCTTATTTTATTGTACTGGTTAGAACCTCCAGTACAATGTTGAATAGAAGTGGTAAGAGCAGACACCCTTGCCTTCTTCCTCATTGTAGGGGGAAAATAGTTCTCTTTCACCAGTAATTATTATGTTAGTTGTAGGTTTTTCATAAATGTCTTTTACCAAGTTGAGAAAGTTCCTTTATATTACTTGGTCTATTTAATTACTTGTAAATAATTCACTGAAATCCCTGAGACCATCACCAAACTCCCAAACTAGAATATCTATAATAACACATCTATGTTTTCCTAAAACACACCAGGGCTATGCTCCTTTCTGAAGGCTCTAGGGAAGAATCCCTTTTCCTCCCTTTTCCAGCTTCTAGAGGCTGCCTGGATTCCTTGGCTCATGGCCCCATTTCTCCATCTTCCAAGCCAACAATTTTGGGCTGAGTCTTTCTCATGCTGCCATCTTGATGTCTCTCCCACTTCTACCTCCTTCTTCCACTTATAAGGACCCTTTGATTACACTGGCCCTACCTGGATAATCCAAGACACTCTCACCATCTCAAGATCAGCTGATTGGCAACTTTAATTCCACTTGCAATCTTAATTCCCCTTTGCCATGTAACCTAACATATTCACAAGTCCAGGAATATAAGGATGTGGCCATCTTTTTTGGGGATGGGGATGGGGTGGGGATTAATCTGCCTACCTCAGAGAGGGAAGGGAAAAGGTGGACATCATGCTTACGTTGAAATAAAGAGAGATTTACAATAAGTTAAGATTAGAGAAGGTACATAAAATAATACAGCAACTTGCCTAAGTGTGACATTAACTTAAAATCCTACTTCATATTGTGTTTTCTCCTAACATAAATATGTGAACCTAGGTAATTATTATTTAATAAGTATTTGTATGCTATTAAAATAATTTTATTTTGGAAAAAAATCAATACTTGGCGTATTTGCAGATAATACCCTAAACAATGTGCTCTTCCACCTGGGGTGGGGGTGGGGGGGACAAGATCTAGTGCGTTACTGAGGACATATTACCCAACTTCTAAAAACCATGCTGGTCCTTCACATTCAGACTTCCATAACAGTAAATGACCAAAGGACCTAAAGCAAACTTCAGTGCAGATTAAACTACCTGGGCTTTTTACACAATTTTATTGACTGATTGATTGCACAACAAATATTTTCTACTTTCTTTTGTGTTCAGGGTAGACCTTGAAATGGTTAAGACTTCGATAATCAGTCTGCTGAGTAAGGGTGGAATGTAATATTTAAAGACACAGAAAGTAATCATCCTTGAGATTAAAACCAGGACTTTTTTTCCTTTGGTGTTTATCAGTATTTTTTTCCCTTAGTAGTTCATTTCATTAAGTGAACATGGTTAAACACCTACTCTTTGTCCAAACTCATGTGAGTCATTTGGGATGAAGAAATTTACTAATAAATTCAGTAAATATTTATTGAATGCCTACTATGTGCTACAAACTTTTTAGGTTATTTAAGCTCCTCAGAGAGCTTAAACCTTAGTGTGGGAGACTGATAATAAACAAGTAAAATATATAGGTTGTCAGATGGTGATAAGTACTGTGAAAAAAAGTAAAAAACAGCAGGCAAATAGGAGTGGGAGTGGAGACATAAAGGAATTCAAAGTAGGCTTCTTTAATAAGGTGACATGAGCAGAGATGTGAAGGAATTGAGAAGTGAGCCATATGAACAAGGTTGAGAAAAGGATTCCAGAAGGAAAAGCAAGTGCATAGTCATGTGAAGCTGGAAAATGTGTCAAATGTTCCGGTGAAAGCAAGGAGGCAAGTGTGGCTGAAGGGGAGTGAACTAAAGTAAGAGAAGCAGAAGGTGAAGTGAGTGAGGTAAGAGGTGAACTGGAGATCAGATTCTACAGGGTCTTGTAGACCACTGTGAGGATCTGGGGTGGGGGAAAGATGAGAAGGGTTTGAGGAGGGGGATGACAATGGAATAACTTTAATAAACTTAGATTAATTTGCTAAAATAAAATCTTCTTTACATTTTCCATATAGATTTGGGGTTATCTCCAATTTACCTGATACCGTGAGTAAACTTCATAACCATTGTTTAAGATATTTTTCTACCTGACTCCTTAACAAGCACTTATGTTACATTCTATAAGTCCTGGGATACTAGGACATCACAGTGTGTATCAGACTTTCAAAATGTCATTTAAAAACAATTAAGCTGAAAGCACTCTTTATCACCCAATATTTTGAGAATAAACCTTCTATGTTTGTTTGTTATTAACTCAGAGGGTAAGTAATCAAAGATTAAAAGAGCACAGGGGTAATGTTGATAGAACTAAAAATAAATATAGTAAAGTTAGCTTCATTTATAGTTTATGCTTATTATTCATGGATTTGGTATTTGTGAATTCACCTACTTGCTAAAATTTATTTGTAACCCTCAAATTAGTAATTGTGGCATTCTCACAATCACTGGTGGATATGTGCAGAGAGTAAAAAATTTTAATTTCCTGGTGCACATTCCTAACTGAGGTCAAAGTGACAGTCTACCATCTTATTTCAGCTCTCATACTATAAACAAGTGCCCTTTTTGCAGTATATTTAGTGTCATGTTTCACATTTTTATGCTTTTTGTTGGTGATTTCACTAACACAAATGGCTCTCAAGTGTACTGCTGAAGTGCCGTCCAGTGTTCCTAAAAGCAAGAAGTTTATAACGTGCTTTATGGAGGCATAGAGAAGCTCACAGGAACCTAACCCTATATTTCCCCTGGGAGCAATTGTTAAGTATTTGCTAATTCAGTGTTCACAGTAACATTATAGACTATTTTACCATGAATAACAAGAGTAGACTGTATTTCCTTTTTTTTAGCTCTTAAACAGCCATAAATAAGTTCTATGAGCTTTGTTTTGCAAAATAAATTTTCCTGTTTCATATTGTTTGTTTCTTCAGTATTTTAGCTTAAAAGACCAAAAAGTATGGTTAAAGGCTCTTAACAGATACATGCTATACTTACTTTGCTCCTTATTTACATATTTATAGAATTGGAAATTTTCAGGACTCTTTCAAACATCCCTAGTTTATAACTATTATAATTCATGGCTTGTAATGTGCTCACTTTTTCTTTTCTATAGGGAACCATTCTCACATTACTGTACTTAATATTCTTAAAAGTAGGGCCATATTATTGCCAAAATTTTTGGCAATTTATAAAATTAACTCTGATGAGCAATCTATTTGTGACTGTAGATATTTCTGACTTTTACTTCAATTAAAACTTGGGAGTTAATACAGCAGGCCAACAACTATCTTACTATTGGATGCTTCTTAATGATACATTCTTTCTGTGGAAAAACAATTTTAACAATAATTGAACACCAAACACTACTGCAGATAACATTCTTTTTTTGTGTGTGTGACGATTATTTGCAGGCTTCATATGTAACAAACATAAAGTATATCTTCCATGGGTAATCTCATCTAGGGGTCTGGCTCAACTATCTACATGCTCATGACTCCCATATCTCCTTCCCCAGGCAACTCTCTCTTGAGTTCCAGATGCCATTTTTACTGGTCTTCTTTACCTGGTTATCCTGCAGACAACTGAAATTTAATATGAAAAACTTATTTTGTTCATTTCTTGTTCCATAAAGATAAATCAGTTACTTGCTCTTTCTCCTTTATTCTTCATTTAATTACTGGCAAACCTAAAATCACCTAAGTCAGAAACCTAGATGTCTTCAACAGTGGTGCTAGGAAAACTGGATATCCACATGCAAAAGAATGAAAGTGGACTCTTATCTCATACCATATACAAGAACTAACTCACAATGGATCCACCACCTATATATAAGAGCAAAAACTATAAAACTCTTAGTAGAAAACACAGGGAAAAAATCTTCGGGACCATGTATTAGGCAATGGATTCTTAGACTTCACACCAAAAGCAAGAGCAATAAAAGAAAAAAAATAGATACACTGGATTTCATCAAAATTAAAAATTTTTGTGCATCAAACAACATTACCAAAAAAGTGAAAAGAGAGCCAACAGAAAGGGAGAAACCATTTATTCGATAAGGGCTTAATATCCAGAATATATAAAGAACCCCTACAACTCAACAAAAAAAAAGATAAACAACTCAATTTAAAAATGGGCAAAGGACTTGAATGTACATTTCTCCAAAGAAGATATACAAATGGCCAATGAGCACAAGAAAAGATGCTCAATATTAGCCATTAGGAAATGCAAATCAAAACCAGAATGAGACACCACCTCACACCCATTAGAATGGCTATTTAAAAAACCTGAAAATTACAAGTGCTGGTGAGGATGTGGAGAAATAGGAACCTTAGTTCATTGTTGGTAAGAATGTAAGAGGGTGCGTGCAGCCACTGTGGAAAACATTTGGTGGGTCCTTAAAAAGTTAAATATAGAACTACTATATGACCTGGCAATCCCACTTCTAGGTATATACCCCCAAAGAATTGGAAGCAAGCAGATATTTGTACCCCAATGTTCTTAACAGCATTATTCACAGTAGCCAAAAGGTGGAAGCAAGCCAAACATCCATCAGCATATGAATGGACAAACAAAATGTGGTATATATAGCCAGGGGAATATTATTCAGTCCTAAAAAGGAAGTTAATACATGCTACTACAAGGGATAAACATGCTGAGTGAAATAAGCCAGAAATAAAGGGCCAGATATTATGTGATTCCACATACATGAAATAGCTAGAATATGCAAATTCATAGAGAGACAGTAGACTACAATGTAGGGGGGTGGGTGAGGAGGGAAAATGGGGAGTTAACGTATAATTGAGCAGGGTTTCTGTTTGGAGTGACGTATAAATTATACATACTGGAAATGGATAGTGGTGAGGATAACACAACATTGTGAATGTGATTAATCCAACTGAATTGTAGGCTTGGGAATGGCTGGGATGGGAAAGTTCATTTTGTAAATATGTTTCCACAATTTAACAAAAAGAAAGAGGAAGACCAAAGAAACAATAACAACTGAATGCAATACATGATCCTGGATCTAATAATCTAGGATAAAATGCCCCCAAAAAACACTATTGGGACATATGGAAAAATGGGAATAGACTATAAGATTTATATCAATGTCAAATTTGTTGAACTTGATAACTGTATGTATTTAAGGTGGTTATAGAAGTGAATATGCTAGTTTTTTGGAAAAGTACACGAAGAATTAAGAGTTCAAGGAACATGATGTATACAACCCATACTCAAGTGTTCATTTAGAAAATACACGAATAGATAGAAAGATAGGTAGAATGGTATAGCAAATGTGGGAAAATGTTAAAAGTCGGCGGATGTGGGTGGGGAATATGTTGGAGTTCTTGGCATAGGTTTTGTATTGATTTTGCAACTCTCTTGTAAGTTTTAAATCATTTCAAAATAAGAAGTTTATTTAAAAGAAAAATTAAACGGTATTCTCAGTGACCCCTCTTTCTTTCTCTTCTAAGCAGCTAGAGTCCTGTGGATTGTACTTCTAAATCTCTCAGATTTAGCCCCTTCCCAGTAGACTCTAATGGAAAGATTATGGGTTTTGGAGCATCCAAACCTGTGTTTTAAGTCTGTGAGACATAGGATAAATCACTTAAGCTAGTTTTTCTATTTACAAAACAAGAATAATATCTCTATTATAATACTGTTAAAAGTTTAAAGGGATGACATATCTATCTAGCACAGTGCCTGTCACATATTACACAAATAAACCTTAATTTCCATTCCTTCTCATGTCTATTTCCATTGCTGTAGTTCAGGCTATTATCATTATTGTTTGGAAACTTGCAATAGTCTCTTTAACCAGAAATTGATTCCATTCTCTGTGCTGTATCCAAGGGGATCTTTCTAAAAGTCAAGAGTCATCATTTTCTTTTCTGATTAAAACTCTTCATTGGCTCTTTGTGGCCTACATAAGGTACAATCCTCTTAGCATAACATATATTTGTCCCTTGTTGTTGTTATTATTATTTGCTTAGCATTTCTTTTTTGGTCTCACAGGTGAACCCTTATTTTTAACGACTCAGCTTCCAGGTTGCCTTCCCTGGGAAACTTTTCTAAAGCCTCCAAGCGGGAAAACGGAATGAAAGTGATCACGAGTCCTTGGGAGCCCACAGGGTCCCCTTAGTTCCTTCCAGCCCCCTCTCTTTTGCCCATCGCAAAGCCCCTCCGCTGAGAAGCTCCCAGAAAGCCAAGCAGCGCCTACCGAAGAGGTCAAGAACTGCCGCGGCGCTCCACGTACGTGCTGACGTCACTCAGACGCATGGCTGCGCCGACCCCTCCCGCGGCTTAGCGGTTCCGATTTCCGGCGGGAGCGCGGACTGCAAGGCGGATGTGAGACTTGCTTCTGGTGCGGATCCGGCCAGAGCCACACTGCCCACTCCGGCTGGGTCCGCTAGAATGCCGCACTTGGAAAACGTGGTGCTGTGTCGCGAGTCCCAAGTTACCACATTGCAGTCCCTGTTTGGAGAGGTATTGTGGTCAAAATGTCTTTTCTTTTCCAAACCCTGGAGGCAAAGATTTCCGTGATCTTGCAATATGTTTCATTTTTCTTTTTTCGTTTGTGGGTTGAGGGGCATCTTTTGCATTGAGATGTGTGGTGTCGTAGGTCTACCCCATGCTTACACATAAAGTAACTTATGATTGGTCCCTTGAAAAGAAAACTGCCCAGGAAGGACAGGCCTACACTGCAGGACTTGTTCTTTTACACATTCCATTCTTTTGATAATGGACTTAGCTCAAAACAGCTACTAGAAGTTGCTTGTTATCCCTACAGAACAGGATTTCAAATAACAAGTGTGTTTGCAGAGTTATTGATTCAAATGTAAGTTCATATGTTTCATTGAGGGAGTTGGTGTAAGTAAAGTATACAGAGGGTTTGTTTGTTTGTTTTATTAAAGAAGAGTGAGTGCCAGAGCAGTGGTTCCAGTTTAAAAATCCAGGGGCTTTCCCAGAATTTTTAAAGGCCTGCAGAGGTCGGTCTAGTCTAGACTTCCGTCTTCCACTGATAGCTGAGATGATGCTGAGAGAGGTTAAGTGTCTTGTCTGGATGAGCACAGCTAGGGAGTCCTTTCCGTAGGCAGGAGGTGGCATTCAATAATTTAAACTTTTGGTGGGCCTTTTGTTTCAGATTCATTAATCAGACTTAGAGTGGGCTTTAAATCTGATCTGCAGGTAAAATAAATGAGTGTAGGGTCATACTCATTAATCCCACCCCAGTGTTCTGGTTTGATCTTTAAAGACCTTCCATTCAACTAGAAATGGTAGCTATCAGTCTGAGGTGGCTTTGAGGGTATTAGTGGAAAGTGTCTCTCTCCTCCTAAAGGGGCACATTAGTCAGGGAACTAAAAGGTTAATGACTGCATCCTCAGACAGTTTTCTAGTTATAATGCTTTCAATTGTAGTTACCCATAGTATCACTGAAATATTTTCTTGGTTATGTTCTATGCATTCCTTCTCTGGAGTTGATAAACCCAGGTCACTCAAACCAGGAGTGCTCCTTTGGAAAAAGAATACTAGCAAATAAGGATGACTAGTATTGATTTAGTGGTGTATCACAAAGAGATACAAAGAACTAGAACAAAACTATAAAATGGATTTGTGTTTCTGAGCAAGATTTATTTATTTTTCAACATATAAATATTTACTGAGCATCTTCTCTGTGTCAGGTGCTGTACCAGATCTTGGCTTATTAGAGTTTATGCTTTCAGGAAGGTGCAAGGTTAAATAACAGTGCAAGAGTTAAATGTAATTCTGGGTGACGACAGAAAAGGTGTTATAAGAAAATATTAAGCATGACATAATGGATGCAGACAAGCTTGGCAGGATTCCAGAAAAGGAGATATTTAATGTAGCTTGGAAAATTTTCCTGAAGGATGGTTGTGAATGTCTCTTTAAAGGTGAAGCATATGCTGCGCAGATTTTATTGTTGTTTTATTTGATGAATTGTATAAATTTAGGCCAGGGTGAATGAGTACTGTATACATAATTCAAAAGTATTCTGCACATTTTCCTAAGAACGGAGGACTCTTCAAATTCTTTCTAACACAGTGATTACGTATACTTAGTTTCAAAGCATTAAAATGTATAGTGAAAGCATTAAAATGTCACAGTGAAACGACAGGATTAGATTCTTTAAAAAAAGGATTAAGAAAAGATAAAAATGGACTATGGTCAAAATTATCCTTGAAAAATCCCTTAAAACTCATAAAATTTGAAAATATAAGACTTTGTACATGTAAACCTGTGCAATAATAAAAAGTGTAAATATATAATCTATGGTAATGTATAGCATATAATAATATGTAAAATGTAATTTTACAAATATTTTAATTACATAACATAAAGTTCATAGTGTTGATTTCATGTAAGTTCAAAGTATGGTGATTAACCTATATGCTCACTGGTGAAATAATTTGGATTGCGAATTTTACTTTTTGATGACTATTCAGTTTATTTTCTGTTTTGTATGTGCATACTGATATTTGTCTTTTCTCCCCTAGAGACATCACTACAGCTTCCCATCCATTTTTATTTATGGACATACAGCCAGTGGAAAGACTTATGTAACACAAACTTTGTTGAAAACTTTAGAGGTAAGAATAACTCCAAATCCAGTGTTAGTTGATTTTTATTCATAGACTCCAAGAAGGGGAAGGGATCCAGGAGTTTATCTACTCCAGTCCTCTGAAGGATAATCTTCTACATAAAACATTTCTGACCAACTTTTGTTTGAATGTCTCCAGAGATTCTAAGCCTCAAAAGGCATTAGATAACATGAATCTAGATATTTGTTATTTTTAAAGTTGTGTCACATTTCCTTCTCTCTTAACTTTCACTGGCTGATGATAATAGTTTAGAAAAAATGCCACGTAATATTAAAATGTTTCCTTTTCATTGTTTCATCTGTAATATTGATATTCATACGTCTGAATTTCCACAGATCCAAACCTGAACTCATCATTTTTACCCTGCCCTTCTTCCTATATTTTCTGTCTTGGTTCTCCGTTCACTATTCATACAGTTGTTCAACCTTGCGCTTTCTTAACTTTGCCGTCTTCCTCACTCATCCAGTAAATCAAACTAGTAAACACATTCTGTTGATTCTTAAAGTTTTGACTCTATCTACCTTTAGTTATAGTCATTGCTGCTACCTCAATTTCATTTACCATTGTTTCTTTCTTGTATTTCTGTTATAGTCTCCTAACGGCAATCTCTTCCTCAGCCAGCTTATGCAGATCTTACTTAAGATCTTCAGGAAAATGTTCAAATGCTTTGCCTGATATGTCAGATCATTGATGAGCTGAATTCGTAAAATAATGGTTAATAAGAATCTGGGTTGAAGACACTGGCAGACTCAAATTCTTGTTCACCACTTAGTGCTTTCCCCATCTCCGTAGCAGGGTTAATAGTGACAGCATTTGGGATTGTGAGAATTAAAGGACTGAGTACATGAAAGGTACCTACTACAGTACTTGGTATATAGTAAGCACTCAGTGAAGATTAGCTGTTATTATTAACAGTTATTGCCACTCTCTCTTTCATATCTTAAGGCAGGGGTTGGCAAACTTTTTCTTAAGGCTTGTGGGCTATAAGGTCTTTGTGGCAACCACTCAATTCTGCCATTGTAGTGGGAAAACAGCCATAGGCAATATATAAACAAATGGGCCTGACGGTGTTCCAGTAAAACTTTATTTACAAAAACAGGCCCATATGCTATAATTTGCTAACCCCAGTCCTAGGCTCGAGCTGTGAACATGCATTGACTGCTTACAGTTTCTGCTCTCTTATTTCCAAGCCTTGTTATACTGCACCCTCTGTTTGTAATGACTTTCCTGGGCTTACTTGCTCCTCTTCTACTACACTACTCTTGGCAAATACCTAGTTACTTTGTCAGGATTTCTTCTACTTGCACTCTGGGAAGCCTTTCCTGATTTCCCAAAGCTGTGTTAGTTGCTCCTTCATTGTGTAAGCTCAATATCCTGCGCTTAATTCTAATATAATATTTGGTACACTCAGCTGTGACTTTGTGTTTGTCTTTCCCTGGATCTAGATTGTAAGTTCTTTGAGATCGTCCTCAGCACTAAGCATAGTGCTTGGCACATATCAAGTTGTGGATTTCAGCTTTGATCCCCAAACAGCTGTGCATTTTAAAAACACAGATGTCTAGGCTCCATATCAGACTTCAGAATCAGAATGTCCAAGGCCTGGCCCAGGCATTTGCATTTGAGGACCCTCTGTGTGAAACTTCCAAAGGATATATGCTGAATAAATGAAAATCCAATAAGGAAGTTCCATATTTAATGGCTGTATTCCATTTTTTAACACATAATTTTTGATGCTTCTTGATCAGCATTGACAGTTAGTACTACTTCTGGTACAGGTACACTTGTGATACACCCCTGACACTTAGAATATGCTGGCATTAAAGGTCATAGATAGCACAAATCAGTAAACAAGATACTTATTATAATAGAGACCCTGTAGACTCTAATTCATAAAGGAATGGAGGTGAGAGAGGGTCAGTAAATGCTGGTAAATCTGTGCCTAAGTAAATAAAATATAGCCCTACTTACACTATGAAAGAGAGAGAGAGAGAAGCCTCCATATTGGGTGAGATTTTATCACTAAAAAATAGCGATAGGTTCCGTTATTTGTGTCAAATGTCATAAGTTACCTTTCTCTGAATGATCAGTATTGCTTTTATGATTTTACTTTGAGGAAAACAGATCATGCTCTAGAGCAAGTCTTTTGTTTCCTTGATATTTCTGGGATTACCTCCATTTTGATAGTTCTCTAAATGAAATACTATTTCTCATAATCAGTGGATTACTATAGTTTCTGACAGTTACAATTCCTTTCTTGATGTAGGTTTGTTCATCCATCAAAGATATTAAAATTATAAATCTAAAATTCCCACTAAGAATTTCAGCATTCAAATATACTTGGATTTCTTTTTTAAAAATTCTTTAGAGGAAAATACAAGTTTGGGTTAGAGTCCCTGGAGGAAATGAATGGCAAATTCAAAGGGATGATTGAAGTGAGTTTATTGAAAGGACTATTTTACAAAGGTTGAGGAAGAATTACACCAATAAGGATGGTGAAGCACCAAGGAACTAACAACAGTAGGAAACCTTTACCAACCCTAGACCTGAAAGGGTCATGGGAAGGAGCTGTTACCAGAACCCAGCAAGAGATGTAGAACAGGAGCTGCCTCCCTGGAGCTGTGGCCTTTTGTAGAAGCATGTAGCCACTGCAAAACCTGGGCTACATGGGGGAGTCAAGGAAATAAATATCCAACCTCTTTGTCCTTCAGTCGCCTGCTGGTTTCCCTTCAATTGGCTGAATCCAATGGTAGCAAGAAAGTAAGAGACTCTGGGTGATGGAGTCTGTAGTGGCCAACCTCTTGGGATGAACAGCAGGTTAGAGAATAGTGGGGTGTAGATCTGGAAGGACAAATGAATAATATCCAGCACAGCCTTTATTGTATACATGTGTTCATTTCTCTACTTACGCTTTTTTTGGTTTTATTTTTCAGCTTCCACATGTCTTTGTGAATTGTGTTGAATGTTTTACCTTAAGGCTGCTTTTGGAACAAATCTTAAACAAGTTGAATCATCTTAGTTCTTCAGAGGATGAATGTTCTACTGAAATAACTTGTGATACCTTTAATGATTTTGTTCGCCTGTTTATACAAGTAACCAAAGTTGAAAGTCTCAAGGAGCAGACTGTATATATTGTAAGTCATTTAATTTGAATATAACATGCCTTATTGGAAAACTGAGCTGTTCATTAACTCAGTTTCTCTATATTTTGTTTTGAATCAAGGGGTTGGGATGCAAAAATGTATTAGATGTATTCCTTATCCAAAGAGAGCTTCAATTTAGTAGAGGAGTTATGACACATACTCATATGTGACTACATATATAAGGTGATAATTGATAGCTGCAAAATGCAAAGTACTAACTGAGGTGCCTCTGAAACAGCTTCCTGAGATGATAGCATTTGAGATAGAACTAAAAGAATGATTAGGGTTTTATAGGAAGACACAGAAGAAGAGGATTTCTGATGGAGGAAATAATGTAATAATTTATAATTACATTTGTAATAATACTTAATACATAATTTGTAATAATGTAAGCAAAAGCATGGGAGGTGGGAATGGAGTCCAGGGATTGCCACATAGTCCCGTTTTAGTGGTTTATAAAGTATGAAGGGAGAAAAAGAAGTCTAGAAAGGTAGGTTGAGGCCATATCATGAAGGGTCTTGAAAACTATGCTAAAGCATTGTATTTCATTCCTTAGGCATGGGAGAGGTGTTGAAGATAGAGCAACAGATTCTGCCTTAGGAGGATTACTCCAAAAGCATGTTGATTATGGGAATTGGGGTGGTCGGGTGGCTATTGTGACTAGTTATGTGAGAGAAAATTTGATCTAATAGTGAAGAATGAATTGATGATGCAGAAAAGAAAGGGGAGAATTACTAGTATGATGTCCTTGCAAAAGTGAGAGAGGTTGACCTTATATAGGAACATTGGCAATTCATCTGAGGGAAGGCAGAGTATGGGTGGGACCATGTGGATCTTCTCTTTATTGCTTCTATTTTCTCAATGAAAAAGCAACCAAGATCATCAGCTGAGAGAATTAAGAAGGAGATGTAGCTTTGAGGGGAGAGAAGTTAGAAATGGTCTTCTAGGAGAATAAGAGAGTGAATGGACCAGGTAAATATGGTAGGATTGTCAGGCAGTTCTGAGGGCCTATTTGAGGTTAGTTGTCATGAATTTAATGTGATTTAGCATGGATAAGTGTTATTTTTCAGTTATGTTCAGTTGTGTGATAGACAAAGTAGATGAATAGTTGGCTTTTACCAGGGTTAGTGGCATGCAAGGCAGTTATGAGAGAGACAAATGAATTGAGGGTGGATGCAAGGGATTAAATAATATGATGAAGCATGGACTCCAAGTAGAGTAAGGAGGGAATTGAGGACATCAAAAGAGTGTAAAGGTGGTTGGGTTCTTTTCACCAGATGTTGGTCCTGGTGGAGGTCAAAGGATTATTGGTGTAGAGGTGTAGAGGTATTAGAGAGAGTGAACTGTAAACTTAGAAGGTGGTGGTAGGAGAGTGGGTGCCTGAAATCAAAAGTATGGAGGGTGTGCAGATAGGAGAACTGGCAGAATGGTCTGGGACACTGGTCCTAAAATTTTGTGGTTTCAGGTCCCCTTTAAACTCTCAAAAAATATTGAGGTCTGTATTAGGTTTCTCTAGGGAAACAACCAACAGGAGATATCTGTAAATATGAGATTTTATAAAAGTGCCTCATGCAGCTGTGGGGATGCACAAGTCCAAATTCCGTAGGGCAGGCTGGAAGCTGGCAACTCTGAAGAAGGTTTTTGATGAAATCCCCAGGAAAGACTGGCTGGCTCAAGTAGTGATGGAAATTCTCTCTTCTGACTATTGAATTCATCACCTCTCCTTTTAAAGACTTCAACTGATTGGATTAAATGTCTCATTGTAGAAGACAGTCCCCTTAGTTGATTGTAGATATAATCAGCCATAGATGCAATCAACTTACTGATGATTTAAGACCGTGAAATGTCTTTGCGGTAGATTAAGCCAGTGCTTGCTTGACCAGACAGCTGGGTACCATCACCTGGTCAAGTTGACACATGAACCCAGCAACCATCACAAGGACCCCAGAGAATTTTTGTTTATGTGGGTTATATCTATTACCCAATACTTACGCTATAAGAAATTAAAACTAAGAAATTTTAAAACTATTAATTTGCTTATTCATTATACAAAATGAAAAAAATCACATTTGTTAATAACATCACCAAGCTGCTCAGAAGTCTTTTTAAGTTTTTGGAGACTGTCAAGCTCAAGGTTTTTGTGTGAACCTAAGTTTTTTTAATCTGGGATATACCTAAGGGGGTGTATGGTGGTTCATGTGGTAGTTTTGTGTTTCATTTTTAAAGAAACTTCCAGACTATTTTTCAGAATGCTGTGCCATTTTATATTCCCACCAACAAAGTATGAGTAATCCAGTTTCTCTGCCTCCTCACCAGCTTTTGTTATCAGAATTTTTTATTTCTGTCACTCTGACAGATGTGTATCCTACTGTGATTTTGAAATTGCATTTCTCTAATGGCTAATGATATTGAACATCTAGCTTTTCATGTACTTATTTGCCATCTGTATATATTCTTTGTCAAGTATTTCTTTGTCTTTTGCTCATGCTTTAATTGGATTGTTTGCATTTTGAATTTTGAGAATTCTCCATATATTCTGGATAATGGTCCTTTGTTGGATATGTAGTTTGCAAATATCTTTTCCCATTCTGTAGCTTGTTTTTTTTTTCCACTCTATTAAATTGGGTCTTTCACAAAGCAAAAGTTTTTAATAGTGATGATGTCCTATTTATTTATTTATTTATTTATTTTCATGGATTGGGCTTTTAGTGCCAAGTCTAGAAACTCTTTGCCTAGCCCTAGATCCTGAAGATTTTCTGCTATTTTTTTCCCTAAAAGTTCTTTAGTTTTATGTTTTAACTTTAAGTCCGTGATCTATTTTGAGTTAATTTTTGTATAGATGTGAAACATAGATTGAGGTTCATTTTTTTTGCTCATGATTTTCAATTGCTCCAGTACCATTTATTGAAAAGGCTGCCTTGATCCACTGAATTGCTTTTACTCCTTTGTCAGAAATCAGTTGGGAGTATTTGTGTGGGTCTATTTCTGGGTTCTCTGTTCTGTTTAATTGATCCAAGTTTCTATCTTCATTATTGTTACCTATGTTATAAGTCTTTAAATTGAGTAGAATGATTGTTCCCACTTTATTCTTTTTGAATTTTGGTTTAGCTATTCTAGTTTCTTTGCCTATCCATATAAATTTTAGAATAATCTTGTCTGTATCTACAAAAAATCTTGCAGAGAATTTGATAGGAGTTGGGGAGAATTGACATCTTTACTAGGTTGTCTCCTAATGTGTTTGCAAAGTATGTCTCTCCAATTATTTAACACTTCTTTGATAACTTTTATCAGCATTATGTAGTTTTACACCTAATAAATATTTCATTTTTGAGTGATTATATAAATGGTTTTGTATTTTTAATTTCAGTGTCCCCCAATTTATTGCTTGTATATAGGAATACAGTTTATTTCTGTATGTTTGTTTTGTATACTGTGGCTTTGCTAAACTCACTTTTATTCTAGGAGTTCTTTTGTAGATTTCTTGGATTTTTCCATGAAAATAATCATGTCGTCTGCAAATAGGAACAGGTTTCTTTCTTCTTTTCCAATCTGTATGGCTTTTATTTTCTTTTCTTGCCTTATTGCACTGGATAGAACTTCCAAGACTATGTTGAATGAGAGTGTTGACAGTGGACATCTTTGCCTTCCTCCCCATCTTTTGGGGAAAGCATGCAGTGATTCACCATTAAGTATAATTCTAGCTTTTGGAAGTTGAGGAAGTTCCCCTCTATTCCTAGATTTTTGAGAGTTTTATCATGTATGGGTTGGATTTTGTCATATGCTTTTTCTGCATCAATTAATATGATCATCTGATTTTTCTTCTTTTGCCTGTTAATGTAGTGGATTACATTGACTGATTTTTTTGAATATTGAACTAGCCTTGCATGCCCGGAATAACTCTCCTTGGTCATAGTGTATAGTTCTTTTTATATATTTCTGAATTCTATTTGCTAATATTGTATTAAGGATTTTTGTGTGTGTATTCATGAGGGATATTGACCTGTAGTTTGTTTTTTTGTTTGCCTCCTTTTTTCTTCCCTTCCTCCCCTCCCCTCCTTCCCCTCCCTCCCTCCCTCCCTCCTTCTTCCTTCCTTCCTTCCTTCCTCTTTCTTTCTTCCTTCCTGTCTTCTTTCCTTTCTTCCTTTCTTGTATACTCTTTGTCTGGTTTTGTATCAGGATAATGATAGCTTCATAAAGTGAATTGAAGTGTGTTCCCTCCTCTGTTTTCTGGAAAAGATTGTGTAGAATCAGAGTCAACTCTTCTTTAAAGGTTTGGTGGAATCCTCCAGTGAAGCCATCTGGACCTGGAAATTTATTTTTTGAGAGTTTTTAAATTCTCAGTTCAATTTCCTGAGTAGCTATAGGGCTACTCAGATTATTGTTTAATATTTTGTAAATTATGTGGTTGTTTGTGCTTTTCAAGGAATCTTAGTTGTCAAATTTATGTGTATAGAGTTGTTTGAAGTATTATTATCCTTTTGATGTCTGCAGTCATTAGTGATGTCCCCTAGTTTGTTCCTGATACTGGTAGTTTCTCTATTATACATTGTCAATCTTGCTAGAGGTTTATTAATTTTATTGATCTTTTTAAAGGTCCAGCACTTTGTTTCATTGACTTTTCTTTATTGTTTTTCTCTTTTCAGTTTTATTGATTTCTGCTCTTAATCTTTATTATTTCTTTCCTTTTTCTTGCCTTGTGTTTATTTGCTTTTTTTTTTTTCCTAGGTTCTTGAAGTGGGAACTTAAGTTACTGATTTGAGACTTTTCCTTTTTTCTAATGTCTTCTTTTAGTGCTGTAAAATTTCCATGTCTCAGCACTGCTTTAGCTGTGTGCTTCAGATTTTAATGTGCTCTATTTTCATTTTCATTCAGTTCAATGTCTTTTTAAAAAATTCTTTCAAGACTTACTCTTTGATGGGTGAATTGTTCAGAAGTGTGTTTATAGTTTCCAAGTTGTAGTGGATTGAATAGTGGTCCCCCAAAATATGTATTCACCTGAAATCTCAGAATGTGATCTTATTTGGAATAAGGATCTTTGTAAATGTAATTAAGGTACATTTTGAGATGAGGTCATTCTAGAGTAGGGTGGCCCTAAATCCGATGGTGAGTGTCCTTATAAGAGACAGAACAGGAGAGAGACATAGAGAGAAACAGGGAGAGCCATGTGAAGACAGAGTTAGAGATTGGAGTGATATGTCTCAAGCCAAGGAATGCTAAGGATTGCTGGCATTGCCAGAAGCTACATGAGATGCAAGGATTGAATACTCCCTCAGAACCTCCAGAAACAACCAAACCCACTAACTCGTTGATTGACTTCTGGCCTCTAGAACACAGAGAAAATAAACTTCTGTTGTTGTAAGCCACAGGTTTGTGCTAATTTGTTCTGGTAGCCCTAGGAAACTAATATACACAGGTTTGGAGAGTTTCCTGTTGTCTTTCTTTTATTGATTTATAGTTGGATTCCATTGTGGTTGGGGAACTCATGATTTTAATTCTTTTGAATTTGTGGAGGTTTGTTGCCCAGGATGTGGTCTTTCTTGATATATATTCCATTGGCACTTGAAAAGAATGTGTATTATGCTCTTTTTGGGTGGATTTTCTGTAAGTATTGATTAGATATTGTTAGTTGATGGTGCTGTTGAGTTCTGTATTCTTGCTGATTTTTTTTTTTTGTCTAGTTTTGTTAATTGTTGAAAGAGGGTGTTGTAGTTTCCAACTATAATTGTGGATTTATCTATTTCTCTGAATTCTGTTGGTTTTGCTTTACATATTTTGTAGCTTTGTTGTTTCATGCCCCATACATTTAGGATTGTTATGTGTTCTTGGCAGATTGACCCTTTTTGTCGTTAAATAATGTCCCTCTCTGTCTTTGGTAATTTTCTTTACTCTTGTCCCTCTCTGTCTTTGGTAATTTTCTTTACTCTGAAGTCTGCTTTATTCGATATTTATATAACCACTCTGCTTTCCTTTCATTAAGGCTTACATGGCATATCTTTTCCTACCCTTTTACTTTCAACCTGCCTGTATTGTTATATTTGGTGTTGTTTCTTATCAACCTCATATAGCCATGCCATGCTTTTTAATCTACCCTGCTAAATCTTTTAATTGGTATATAGACCATTTATATTTCATGTAATTATTGATATGTTAGGTCTTAAGCCTGCCTTTTTACTTTTTGTTTTTTGTGTTTTATGTTTTTTGTTTCTTTGTTTTCTTTTTCCTGCCTTCATATGAGATATTTGAACATTTTTTTTTTTTAGAATTCCATTTTGATTTATCTATAGTGCTTTTAGTGTATCTCTTATAGCTTTTTTGGTGCTGTTTTAGGTATCATATATATGTATAACTTCTCACAGACTACTGGTGTCATCATTTTACCAGATCAGATGAATTATGGAAACCCAACTTCTCTTTTCATCCTTTTATCTTTCCCTATTTATAATGTAATTGCCTTAAGTATTTCTTGTACGTACATATAGAACCCCATAGGCAGTGTCACAAGTTTTGCTGCGTTTGTTAAATGTAACATAGAAAACTCGAGAGAAGGAAGACTTGTATTTACCTGTATTTTTCCTCACTGCATTCTTTCCTGATATTTCAAAGTTCCTTCTTTTATTGTTTCCTTTGTGCTTAGAGTACACTAGCTACTTTTTTTTTAGGGTTGGTCTGCTGGCAACAGATTCTCCTGCATTTTCTTTATCTGAGAAAATTTTGTTTTCCCCTTTATCTCTGAAGGATATTTTTGCTGTGCATAAGTTGGGGTTGAGAGTTTTCTTTCCAATGCTTGAAACATGTTGTACTGCTTCCTTATGGCCTCCATGGTTTTGGATGAGAAGTCTGCTGTCATTCTAATTGTTTTTCCCTTGTAGGGAAGATGTCATTTTTCACTGACTACCTTCAAGATATTTTAATTTGTGCTTAATGGATAGAGGTTATGATATGTCTTGGCATGAATTTCTTTGCATTTATCCTGTTTAGGGTTTGCATAGCTTCTTCACTCTGTGGGTTTATGTCTTTTGCCAAATTTGGGAAGTTTTCAGGTATTACTTCTTTGAGTCCTTTTTTTATCCCCTCACTCTTTCTCCTCTTACCCAAGATTTTGATGACATGAATTTTAGATCTTTTGTTATAGTACCTTAGTTCTCTGAGAATCTGTCCATTTCTTTTTTTCAGTATATTTTCTCTCTCTTGTTCAGATTGTATAATTTCTGTCCTGTCTTCTAGTTTGCTGACGCTTTCCATTCGGCTTATGAGCACAACCACTGAACTCATTATTTCATTCACTTTTTATATATTTCAGTCCTAAAATTTCCATTTGATTCTTCTTTATGTCTCCGATTTCTTCACTGAAACTTTCTTTTTCCATGCTGAGGCTTTCTATGTTTTCATTTGTTTCAAGTGTGTCTGTAATTTATTTTTGAAGCGTTTTTATTATAACTGCTTTAAAAATCTTTGTCATGTTATTCTAATGACTGTTGTGTTGGTGTTGGCATCCGTTCTTTTTCTTTTTATATTCAGTTTGAGATCTTCCTGGTTTTTGGTGTAACAAGTGATTCTCAATTGAAACCTGGCATTTTGTATTATGTTATGAGACTCTGGGTCTTATTCAGACCTTCTGTTTTAGCTGCTTTTTCCTGATATTGTTCTATCAGAGGAAAGCAGCAGTTGGGGTGGGGGACTGGGGAGCCACTTCTTTATTGCCAGGTGGAGGTAGAGGTACAGATTCCTCTCTTGATCTCCATTGATTTCTGAGGTGGTAGGGGCTCCTTATAACTGCTGGGTGGGTAGTGAGAGTTCTCTTGTGTCCTGCACTGACAGCACTGTAGATATGACCTCATCGCTGGATAAAGGTGAAAGTTTTGAATCTCCACTAAGCCTCCTATGATACCGTTCCAGCAGGCAGGGAGAAGTGTATCTCATTTTTGCTGGGTGGAGGTGTAACTCTAGGTGTCTTGGGAGTGGTCTCCACTAATACTGAGTTGACAGGACCTTATTACTAGCCAATCCCAGCTTTCTGCTTGGGCTTTTCTGACACCATGAAGCGGTGAGGAGTGGTTATGGTGGTGGTTTGTCTTAAGCCTCATGAGGGTGGAAGTTTAGGCTGCCTACTTGTTCTTTGCAAGTGGGAGTGGGGCCACAGCTTTTTCTGTGGTGTTTACCTGGAATAGAGAGGGTATGTCTAAAAGATTTTTTTTTTTTTTGGTGGAGGGGAGTGGCGGGCTTGCTAGGCTGCTGCTTTCGTAGTCCTTTGCTAGAGATAGCAGACTTTTGTTGGGACATTTTTGGCTGCTACCTTTGCCTTTCTTCATTATTAGCTTCTTCAGCTCCACATCTGCAATATATGCTGCAAAAAGAGGCAGCTCACCACTTTAGTCATTCCTTGGTTCCTAATGTCTCTAGCTAGTCTGCCTTCGTCTCTCCACTTTCAGAGTCTTATATTTTTTTAAAAATATAAATATTCAGTGTTTTTAGTTTTTGTTAGTGGAAAGAATAGGGAAAAGTACATTTATTCCATCTTCCCAGAAGCGTAAGTCTAGTTTTGTTTTGTTTTGTTTTGTTTTTTTAATGCAAGTGCATAGTGGTGAAGAATACAATGATTATTAGTACAGTTTGGCACTATTACCTTGACTTGTGCTAAGGCACTTCTAGTTTAACCTGCTATTGCTTTTACTCTGTCAGGACATAGGAGCCAGTTTGAAAGGGCTCTCAGTGGCCAAATATGGGACAATTTGACCCTCAAAAAGAATAATGAATTCAATGGGTAGAATCACATTAAATGTGCTAGAATCAATGAATTCATAATGCTACTGATCAAACATTTAAAGACAAAAAACTGCAACTCATTTGTTACTTTGGGAGTTTAATAGTAGTTTGCCATGCAGTTACAAAGTTCAGACAAGAAAAGTTTTTCTTCCACCTCTCTTTCTTGGGCCAGAAAACCTTATAATTTTTGGTACATGATGAACATTTACTTTTTATCAAATGGTATAAAAGATGTACACAGTTCTTATATCCTTAAAGACATTTGCTTATCAGGTATCTGTTACACTATAATCTGTTTGGTAATACACCTGTAAAATAAACTTTTTAAATGTAGTTATGACTTATTTGCTATTTAGAAATTTGGATTAAAAGGTGTTATACATAGAAAGCTTTTTTTTTTCCTACTTATGTATTTGACTTATTTGAAATGCCTTTCTACAAATGTAAATAGCACTTAAACATTAATTCAGGAGTAGGGCTAAGATGGTGGCATAGAGAGGAGTGGAAGCTAGTTAGTCCCCCTGGAACAACTAATAAGCAACGAGGAACATCTAATAAATAATCTGGAATAACGGTGAGGGGACAAACATGACCGTCCACTCATCATACACCAACCTGAATTGGGAGGAATGCCCAAGAAAGCAGCATAAAATCTGTAAGTAAAAACTGCGGATCCAAGCCGGGAGCTGCATTCCCCCATGGCCTGAGCTGCAAAGCTTCATGGAGCCAGAGAGCGGCTCTCTCTGAGTGAGTGAATATAGCACGGCTGAGCTCCAACTGGGGTTTTAATTAACAAGTGTGAGCTGCTTGATACGAATCCCCAACAAGCAGACAGAGGCTTTGGGTGAAGACTGACCTTGGAGAGCCAGAGGGTGGCCACGGACTGGCCCTGAAGGGGGCTTTCTGTCCCTGTTTCAGCTCAGTGGAGAAAGCCTCAGCCATTTTCAGTTCCCAGTGCTCTGACCCAGGCAAGGGTGGAGATAACACAGGCAAAGAGAGACCATTGAAATGCTAATGACCTCTCCCTAGGGGGAGTCTAACTTCCCTAAGAGGAAAGGGGTGGGGCCCAGCTCTACTACCTGCATTCCATTCAGAAACAGACCCCAGAGCCTGGGGGAAAACCGCCACGGGCCACACCTTCTTTCACCAGTCTGGAGTTACAGGCTGACAGGCGCCACCTGCTGGGCAGAAAAGCACAGTGACCTGAGGCCTCACAGGGTGTACCAATTTACTAAGACACCTTCAGGGAAACCGGATACTGAATAGTTCTTCCTTCTGGGACCAGAGCCCGTTTTGATCTGGGAAAACCTGATTGGGGTAACCAAGGAAACCATGCCTAGATAACAGAACTCTACAACCTACACTAAGAGAAACGAAGTTATGGCCCAGTCAAAGGAGCAGACTTACACTTCAGCAGACATACAGGAACTTAAACAGCTAATACTAAGTCAATTCAAAAAGTTTAGAGAGGATATGGCAAAAGAGATGGACCATATAATGAAAACACTGGGCTTACATAAGGTAGAAATGAAAGTTTGAGAAACCAACTGGCAGAATCCATGGAAATGAAAGGCACAACACAAGAGATGAAAGACACAATGGAAACATACAGCAGCAGATCTCAAGAGGCAGAAGAAAACACTCAGGAACTGGAGAACAAGGCTCCTGAAAGCCTACATGCTAAAGAACAGATAGAGAAAAGAATGGAAAAATATGAGCAACGTCTCCGGGAACTTAAGGACAAAACGAAAGTTAGGAATGTATATGTCATTGGTGTCCCCAAAGGAGAAGAGAAGGGAAAAGGGGCAGAAGCAATAATAGAGGAAATAATCAATGAAAATTTCCCATCTCTTATGAAAGACATAAAATTACAGATCCAAGAAGCACAGCATATGCCAAACAAAATAAATCTGAATAGGCCCACACCAAGACACTTAATAATCAGATTATCAAACGCCAAAGATAAAGAGAGAATCCTGAAAGCAGCAAGAGAAAAGCCATCCATCACATACAAAGGAAGCTTGATAAGACTATGTGTGGATTTTTCAATAGAAACCATGGAGGCGAGAAGGAAGTGGGGTGATATATTTAAGATACTGAAAGAGAAAAACCACCAGCCAAGAATCCTATATCCAGCAAAACTGTCCTTCAAATATGAGGGACAGCTTAAAATATTCTCAGACAAACAGACAATGACAGAGTTTGTGAACAAGATAACTGCTCTACAGGAAACACTAAAGAAAGCACTGCAGACAGAAAGGAAAAAGACAGGAGTGAGAGGTTTGGAAAACAATTTGGGGAGATAGTAGCACAGCAATGTAAGTACACTGAACAAAGATGACTGTGAGTATGGTTGAAAGAGGAAGATTGGGACCATGTGGGACACCAGAACACAAGACAAAGGATAAAGACTGGGACTGTATAACTCAGGGAAACCTAGGGTGCTCAATGATTGTAATGAAAGGTACAAATATGTTTTTACACGAGGTAGAATAAATGAATGTCAGCATTGCAAGGTGTTAAAAATAGGGTGGGATTGGGGGGAAAATACAATCAATGCAAACTAGAGAATATAATTAACAGACACATTGTATTATGCTTCCTTTAATATAACAAAGGCAATGTACCAAAGCTAAGTGCATATGGGAGATGGGGGGAGGATAGGGGAAGGATATGTGACTCCTGGCATTGGTGATGTTGTGTGACTCTTTATTCTACTTTAGGTTAATACTATCTTTCCTTTCGTTGCTTTCTAGCTGTTATGTTTTTTTTGTTGTTGTTGTTGTGTTATTTCTCTCTCTCTTTCTCTTTTCTTTTTCCTTTGTGTCTCTGTCTTCTTTGACTCTTCCTCCTCTTTGGGGAAGAAATGGAGATGTCCTTATATAGATAGTGGCGATGGTGCTGAATACAGAAATACGTGACTATACAGGGAACCAACAATTGTTTACTTAGGATGGGTTGTATGGTGTGTGAACAAAACCGTCTTAAAAGAAAGGGGTTGATGAAGAATACTTGAGGACACTATACTGAGTGAAATAAGACAAACACATAAAGGCAAATATTATAGGATCTCATTGATCTGAACTAATTATAATATGTAAACTCATAGACATGAAATATAAATTACCAGGATATAGAATGAGGCTAAAGAAGGGGGAGTGTTTTCTTATTATGAGCAGAATGTTCAACTAGGGTGAACTTAAACGTTTGGAAGTGGACAGAGGTGATAGTAGCATGTTGTGATAATAACTAACAATGCTGAAAGGTGTGTGAAGGTGGTAGAAACAGTAAGCTTAGAGTCACGTATGTCACCAGAAGGAAAGTCGGAGGTTAAAAGATGGGAATGTATTAAACAGTGAATCTTGTGGTGGACAATGTCTGTGATTAACCTCACAAATATTTGAAAGCCCTTTCATGAACTAGAACAAATGTATGACACTATGACTAGAAGTTAATAATAGAGAGGCATGTAGGAAAAAAATGTATACCTATTGCAAACAATATACTATAGTTAGTAGTATTTTAACATTCTTTCATCAACAGTAACAAATGCACTATACCAAAACTATGACTCAATAATGGAAAGGGTGGTGGTTAAGGGTCTGGGAGGATTTGAGTTTCCTTTTTTTTTTTGTCTTTATTTCTTTTCTGGAGTAATGAAAATGTTCTAAACATTGAAAAAAAAATTAATTATGATGATGGATGCACAGCTGTATGATGGTATCCTGGGCAATTGATTGTGCACTTTGGATATTTGGATAGTTGTATGGTATGTGAACAATCTCAATAAAAATATATATGTATATAATTTTAAAAAATTTATTCAGAGTTACAATTTTTCTTTATAACTTGAAAAGTGCAGGTCTTGAACTATGCTGTATATTATGTAGATGTTTGTAAAGAGCTTTGTGAATTAGTTTTGACACTGTATTTATTGTTTAAGGTTCTAGATAAAGCAGAATATCTAAGAGATATGGAAATTAATCTTTTGCCTGGATTTCTTAGGTTACAAGAATTGGTAAGTAATCCCCATTAGAAGATAAGTGGGGAGGGGGGTTTCCTTTTTGTTCCATTTTATTTTGGAGAATCTGAGTATTCTGCTTACTTAGTGAAAATGATATTAAATTATTTCATCTCTGTTCCACCATTTGTTTCTGTAAACTTTGTGAATATTTTAGTGATTCAGAAAGTTAAAGTACCTTAAACATTAAAGTTTGACACTTCACCCATTAGGGTTTTGTTAACCCTAAAACTTGATGATATTTTGTGGATATTATATTCAAAATTAAGCTCTCTTGTTACTGAGATTCTCATGTAGGGGCAGAAGGCTCATTTTTCTCTTCCTCTACTTGTTTTCTCCCGTTCTTCATATAACTTGTGTTAACCAGTTTCCCTCAGGAAAAAAATCAACATGAGCGAAAAAGATTATGATAGGAATGTGGGAGGTTTCTCAGGGAACCCAAAGGCAGAATGTAGTCATGTATTAGGAAGGAGCTAGAACTAGCTAGAAACACAGGATGCCTAGACTCCCCATCTCTTATCTCTCTTCCTGTGAGCTAGCTGTGTTTTCTCTCTTTTCATATAAGAGCAATTTATTACTTGATTACATTTGCTCTTTAATTAGTTTTTATTTCTAATTGTGAAGTGATCAGCATTGTTTTCTATTAAATGGGGAGGAGGTAGACTTTGAGTTCTCTGTAAGGACTTTCAAATTTTTTGTTTGTTTGTTTCAGTAATAGTCTAAAAAAAGAATGATAACTTTATTCTGGATCATCTGGACTTCCACCTGTGACCATTCAGTGTCAGAACCCAGCTTTATTTCAATTTACAATTGGGTTGGCACCAAATAGTATTAATACTACTGTAATTGTCATGCCCTAATGAGAAAAGAGCAGGTATAGACTTTGTATTTATGTATGTAGAGTGAAAGCCAAATAACATTGTGGCAAAAACAAAGTTTTGCAGTAGTTTGAATAAAGAGAATTTCTAGGAGAATTCATTCTTCACAAATACAAGGTAATAGAGAAATGTCAAATTTAAAAGAGCTGTAGCTGTTTCCTTTCAGTACCGTGTTCCCAAAGTGAGCGAAGATTTAGTTGAACAAAACAGTATTGTTCATCATATTCAATTAAAGTTAATTTGAAGTTTATTAGTTTTATATTTAATTTAAAATTTTATTTTGATTTTACAAGTGCTTTGAGCATGAACAGTTTATACTTAGTTTTATGTATATACTTAAGTATTAAAATATTATAATAAAAATTGATTAAGTAAACACTTGGGGAGACAGTACTGGGACCATTTCTAACCCTTTACAAAGTTAAATACTTTATTCAAATTTGAGAAACTGCTAGAAGTTCAGAGGACTTGTAGGTGCCACTGAAATCATGTGTGCCTAAGGCTGGCTCTTAAAGTTCACTTTTAACAATTGTCTGGGAGGTTGGTAGGAACAGCAGTGAGAGTACAGAATCTTGGAGAATAAAGTGTATCTTGGAAGTTACCTCACACAGTCTAGCCTTTGTCAGTTTCAATAACTCTTCCCGTTTTATTACTGAGACCAGGGTCCTGTTCTGTTTGCATAGATGTCTCCTCCTTCATTTCCTTTCCTTATTTATTTGTTTGTGTTTTTTTTTTTGTTTTGTTTTGCATGACCCGCTCTGCTATTTCCCAGTGCCTTTTCCCATTGCTTCCAGTCTGCTATCCAGAGTGTCTTCGTGTTCTCTTGCCCTCCCAGTACAGGTTGTCTCATGTTTTTTATTGCCGCAGACTCAATAATGGTCGTCATGTGTCCTTTTGCTATAGTTAGGCCTTTCAGTATTTTAGTTTTTTTTATGGAAACTCAAGAAAAGTAAAAGATTCACGATAGTCTTGATCTGCCAGAAAAGAGAATTATTGTTTTGATATTTTTAAAAATATGCTTGATTTTCAAAAATGTATTTCATTTAAGAGAAATCTAGAAAAAGCATTTTCCCATTTTTTACCTTAACTATTTATCTGAGTAAAAGGAAATTTAAATTATGATACATATCATGTATTGAAAGTACTTTCAGATGAACAGATGAGAGAATATTATCCATTTAAAATCTTTTCACACTGATAAATAGCCTTTATTTTTTTAACCTCTCAATACTTTAAACTGATTTTACAAAGTGCTTTTTGATAGTCATGTATTAAAGCAAAAACAAATCAATGCTTTGTAATAAGGTTTGTGGTTAGAACTTAAATTTTTACTGCTATAGTGATACAAGGATTCTTTAAAGATCAGTGCATTTATAACACAAATAGAAAAAAGTATTTAAAGGTAAAAATCTTTTTGTTTCCATTCATACAGATGCTAGGTTTTCAGGGGAATTATTAATTTATTGATCTCAGCTGTCTTTGTAAGCCAAAAAAATGTTTTTCTAAATAATGAAAATTTTTATATAGGTGTACCACTTGCAGTTAGGAATCAATAAATAGTAAATTGCCATAGAGGTATAGAGTAATTTTTGTATGTCCTAAGAATAGTTGTAGACCAAAACACTATCACATCTGCATTGTCAGCTTGGGTGATGTCAAAAAAAATATGGGAAAAATTAAAATTTGTGTGGAGAATGCAAAGGTGTCTACATATAAATTCTAACCAACTTAAACAGGACATTTGTGTCCACTCTGTAGAAGGGTAATATGCATATTGAGCTTGCATTCTTAATGTTCTTTTTGATATGTTAATTGTAATTTCTAAATTACTTCAAAAGATTATATAATATTCTTTCTGGGATGCTTGTTTTACTTAATATTGGCATTTTATATACTAGTAATCATGGTTGTTTGTGTTTTTAATGTATATTCAGCATCAGTTTTGCTCAGTAATATCTGTAGAAATAACATTTTTTAAAACCCTTAAATTTTCCTAGTGTGTGGTTATATAGTATGACATGTCTCTTTTTCTTCAACCTGGATTTCTTGTTCTCTGAGTCACTATAGCCATTCTAATGATGAGAGATGCTTTGTTTTGCTTTTTTTTTGTTATTTGATTGAAAGCTTATGCTTTCTTTGAAAATACCCATAAAATGTCATCTCTTAATTATTCAAGCATAAGTGTTTCTTAATTTGTATAAAATAAGTCCTTGTGTGACTGTCCTAGCAGTCATGAATAGCTGAAATGACAATTAACCCAGAAGTTTTATGGAAATTCCAAGTAATTCAGTATGAAAATTTGCAAATGGATCAGTCATTGATTAGGTTTTCTAAATATGGCTTATTAATGTACAAATAATTTTTTATATTTGTTGGAAGTTTGCTGGATAGCTTTGGAAGTCTTTACTGTTCTCATTAATATTTTACTTGCAAAGTTACTTTTATTTCTCTTTCCTTTTCAGACTGACAGAAATGTCACTGTTATCTTTCTCAGTGAAATTGTTTGGGAAAAGTTTCGTCCAAATACTGGATGCTTTGAGCCGTTCGTCTTGTATTTCCCTGATTATAGCATAGGTAAATTTTAAAGCATTGTTTTGGCAAATGATATTCACTGAAATAGATTTTGAGAGATTAAGTTAGCATGTTCAAATTGGAATACTTTGATGTGTCAATCTGTTAAAGTTTGCTGCAAATATCAAAATGTTGGTTATGCTTCTGTACTTGTAGAGGTTTTATTTTGGAAGTGTGAGGAGTTATTTTCTGTGTATAATTACTGACATCTTTTGAATGAGCAGTTTTACATATTTGTGCTAATGTTGCATTTTCACAGTTTTCATTCAGTACAGGAAGATCTGTATATTATGGTTAGAACCTCCATACAAAGAATAATCAGGCCATGAGGGCAAAGCAAATTAAAGTTGTATTATAAGCTTTATCATGTGGAATGTAATTATGTGGAATGAATATTTTGATTTTGTAAATCTTATTTTTTATTACTTTAACTCTTATAGTACTAACTTCTAACCCTTGTGTTTTTTATTTCTCTTGGTTTGTATTTAATCTTAAGTTTCAAAGATCCTGATTATTTGTCTTTGGAAGGACACAGTAGCTTTTGGCGTTGCTGAATAGCTTTGTAGGTTAGTAATGAGGCTGTCAGCTGATTCAAAAGATGGTAACCATGAAGCCTAAGTTGGTTAGCAGGTTGTAAAAAAGATAGCATTCCATGACCTTAGCTTCATTAACACTATCCCTCTGAACTAATCAGCCATAAACATTCATTGTTAAGAACAACATGTTTTTGCCTGTTTTGACAAGAACAGCAGTCAGATAACACCTCCTGCCTTAGCTAACGAACTGAGGTAGATAAAAGTAATTCAAAATAGAGGAAGGAAGCCCTCATTTTCAATAGCTTCTTTTCCATGAAAATTACAAAATAAGGTAAAGAGAAAAGGGCAGCCAAAAAGAAAAGGGATAAATCAAGATTTTGTAAAACACATTTATTTGTACCAGTGTCATCCTTGCTTGAAGTTAAACTTTTCATGACCCATTTTAGGCTTAAGTACTGAAAAACTATTTAGAATTCAAGAAAATTAGTTTTAATATGTTGGTTTTCTATATCTTAGTATTGAATTGAAGTATGGTATAATTAATTGTAGCTTTTGATTAAAAATTTTGAAAAGTATAGATACAAAGCACTATAGTTAAAGAGAGTTTGAAGACATAATTAAATAATTAAAGCAATCTTACAAATTTTAGAAAAGGTGACTATTAGATTTTTGAAAAGTATATAATAATGGATTCAAGTTTAATCGTATGTAATTAAATATCAGGAGCCTTTTACATATCAAGTTTTTTTAAAAAACTAACAAACAAAAACACATGTCCAGACAAAAAGGAAAAAGGCATTCAAAAAAGGAAGCATTACTTGATAAGCCAAATTATAGTCTCTGTCTCCTCAACTCAGTGAGACTCCTGGGGTCCTTTTGGAACTCTCCCTGTACCACAGTACTAAAATTACCTTAGTTAAAAAGCCTTGGTGATTTAAGGGCTCACCTCGTTTGTTTTCCTTTTCTCAGGTATCACAGTCCTGTACTGCCTGTTGTCTGATGTCTGAAAATAGTTGTTTTCTGTATTTTGTTCAGTTTTTAACTGTTTATGACAGGAAGGTATTTCTGGACCCTCTTAATCCCTCATGATTGGAAGCAGAAGTTTCTCTCCAAGTTAGGAATGGTTATTTTCTGTGAGTTAGATTATACCTCAGTAGAGACATTTAAAGATATCAGGAGAGCCATCACAGAGTTTCTCTTCTCCTTTAATATCTGGTGCATTGTTTTCATCTTTCTGCTAAGAGATGAGATTTTTATAAGTCTGAATAGTCCTAGACAATTCAGCTGGCATGGCTTGCTTAATGTAGAGCTGGGTTCTGAGGTTTTGTCTCTGGTCTGTAACCAAGCAGCTGGGCTACTTTCCCAGCAAAGGCAGTGACAGGTCTGATTTTTTGTAAGGCTTTTATCAGAGCTGAAATGGACCAGTGGTAACATCTAATCAACTCTCATATGAGACACTAAGTGATATCCCTGTAGGGGATATCTAGGTAGAGAAGTTTAGTTGGTACTCAGGAGTGCAGTGTGAGCTGGAGACTTAACTGTTTGACAATTTTCCTCATCTATGCATTTATAGAACATGTATTTTGCCTGTATATCTTATCTGTTAGTCTGTCCATCACTCCCTCCCTCTTTTCTTCCCCTCCTTCACTCTTTTCTTCCTTCCTTCAGTCCATCCCTCCAGTTATTTGGTGACACATATATTGGTTGATCTTGAACCTGTACCCAATTGATTGTCAGGGAAATAATATTTAAAATCAAGAGCTTATGGTAAATGTCTATAGTAACCATGGTTAAAAATGTTCACTTAGTGAAAATATTAAACCAATGGAAATAGACATGATCAGAATATCCTAGAGAGTTTTTACTTGTAAGTATTGCAAAAGACTTGAATCCTGTGGAACTGGGCTTAAAGTACTAGTCATATTTAAAAAGTTCTTAACTAAGAAGTCTAATGAGATGATTATACCAAGAAGTCAGATGGAATTGCAATAATGAATGGTGACTAATTGATTTATGTACTATGGGAAATTTTGAATAATAGGTGCTTTGTTTCTCTTTATTTTTAACTGTGCTTCCATAATTGTGTATTTCCAGCAGGATAAAAATACAAGTTTCTAATTCTAAATGTGTAATAATATATAGTTTGAGATAGACAAAAGAAATAGAGTAAACCACAGCTCATATATGAACTTAGTTTTATAGATGTGTTCTGAAAGTGATGTCTGTGGCCCAGTACATTTGGAAAATTCTGCCAGTTATGTCTCACTTGCAGAAGCTGATGATGCACATTCTATATTCAAGAGTGAAAAGTCCTGCAATAAAGAAATGTTTAACTTTGTTAAAAAAATTAATGAATTCTTTTTACTTTACAAAAAATAAGGAACATTTGCCATTTTGTAAGTAGTTCTTATGCTACCCTTCTTCTTTTTTTCCTAAGTGATTTACTTAATAAGGCAAAACAAACAAACAAACAAAACCTGGAATCTATATTATTTTTCCTCATTGACATTGATTTTTCTAGTAATAAGGTTCTTGAGGTTTTTTTTTTTTAAATGATGCTGTTTATATTTGAGTTGACCAACATTTGGTGATTCTTTTAGAACATTAGATTAGATTCGTGATTGTTTTCTTTATACCTCAGTTTCAAAATTTGTCTTACTTTTTCTTTGCTACTCTGTAACAGTTTTGCTATTCCTTAGTTATTGCTGGTCCATGGCATACTGCTTTAAATCTTTGGTACAAAATGCTAAAAAACATGACTTGGGTGCTGAGTAAATCACTATAATTTAATTTGTGTCCTGTGAATAGGGAACCTTCAAAAGATCCTGTCCCATGATCATCCTCCAGAGTATTCTGCTGATTTCTATGCTGCCTACATTAATATTCTTCTTGGAGTTTTCTACACTGTCTGTCGGGATTTGAAAGAGCTGAGACATCTGGTGAGTAAGCATCTTGCTTTAAACTGTATGTGTATTTTTAATGTAATATATAAAAATATATAATATATGATATAATATGTATAATATAAATGTTAAAATACTTTTTCATGTAGAAATGTGAGATAGGCTGGAAGCTGAAAATTTATTTTGGAAATTTGCTTATGACTTTTTGAGGCTAATATACTATAAGAAGATAGTAGTACTGTGGCTTGTACAGATTTTTACCTGATAAGAAAAATTCCATTCTTCTTTGGTTATGTCTTTTCACTCTTCCTTATTTGTTTGTTTGTTTGTTTGCCTTTTCTCTCTTTTTTCTAATTGCAGAAAGTGCAGAACTTCATTTAAAGTCAAAATGAAGTATAACAGAAAGGAGATGTAAAAACTTAAGCAATTTTACATCGCTTTGAAGATATTGTTATAGCAGATTTCTGTCAGTTTATGTATGTAGTAATTGTAGTCTAGAATCTAGATGGACTTGAGGATGGTCTGAAACTTTAATTATAGGTCTTTCATTAGCCACTGACCTTGTGATAGTAACTTTTAATGAAAGGTTCTTTTAAAAAAAAAAAATCAGGCTATTCATATTCCAGGTAGTTTGGAAAATGTTCATACTTAAACTTTTATTTTTCTTTGACCTTTCTACTTTAATTGTGGGAATGTGGAAAGGTAGGTGACAAGGATGTCTGGTTTCCCTTTTAGAGACCTTCAATTAAGTTATCTCCCATGTAACAGAAAATAGTAGTATGTCTAAGACTGGAAAACAGTTACTTCCAAAGTTAAACAGATTCCATTTAGCACATTTTTTTGTTGTTATTGTTTTGTTTTGTTTTCTCTTTGCTCTGGAAAGTATTATTTGGAGGGATTCATTGTGTGTTTAGACATGTTTTGCAATGGATGACTTAGGAGAAGATCATTAATACTGTGTTCACATTTAATACATTTTTGAAAGTTTTAAATTTCTGGCCTCTTCTAATTGAGATATAAATTTCAAGCATCTTCTGAATAGGGAAGAAACAAAAGACAAACTGTTTTAGTTCTAGCTCACCACCACCATCTCTCTCCAGACACTGACTATCTTG
Organism: Choloepus didactylus; assembly: GCF_015220235.1. Classification (NCBI taxonomy): domain Eukaryota; kingdom Metazoa; phylum Chordata; class Mammalia; order Pilosa; family Megalonychidae; genus Choloepus; species Choloepus didactylus. The sequence continues at coordinate 91,131,905 of NC_051311.1, forward strand.
GGATCAATAGCTTGTTACCTAGTATCCTTGAATCCTATGGGAATCTGTGCTGGCAGTCATTTCAGAGTAAATTATAAAGTACAAGAAGGTAGAATTATTTAGGGAAAATATTTCTGGAAAACACAATGTAAAGGGAGAAAATTTAAATAGGTATCTTATAAAGTTCTTTGTTTCACCTAGGAATGATTTTATTTAGGTATAGAGATGTGTTTACAACATTTTTTTCTAACATCATATTCATAAACTTGAAGTATAGTTTAAGCCTCTGTACTAGTAATGCTAATAAACATAAAAATGATCTTTAACCATTGGGGTGAAAATAGCCTAATGGTCATAATTTTATCCATATGTGGAACATTGGAGAATAAAGATATTTATAATCCTTTTTTCCTTCACATGGATCCTGTTGATTTGTTTCAGTGTTTGCAAGTGGCATATTTCTTGAAAGTTTAATGAAACGCTTGCAAAAGATTCTTTTCAAGCATCTTTTCTGTGTGTGTGTATTTTTAAATTTGCTTTAGGAATTGACATTTATAGGTCTTTTTTGTAGGCAGCACAAAGCAAACGAAAGTAAAGTACTTTGAATATTCATTTAGGTTTGTGTTCTCTGGCAGTCCTACCTCTTCTTTCTTTCCCAAGAGTAATCACTATCTTGACTTCTGACATCACTTCTGACATCAAAGACTAATTTTGCTTGTTTTGAACATGGAAACATACACTGTATATTCTTTTTATCTATATACTTTTGTTCAACATTATATGTGATAGATTCCTCCATGATGAACATACCTGGGACATATTCTGAGAAGTCATATAGATTTCTTTAGAGGTAGAGTAAGCAGAAAGGAGCACTTGAACCAGCTTTCCCACTTAGGCTTTTACAAGGTACCTTTATTAATTGCTTTGAATAGTTAATAATTCTTTTTTGTACTACCACTATGTTCAGTTGTTCTAACATGTTAAGAGTTGGCTGTAATTATTTTTTTAGATATAGAATTTAAAAAATAAATCTGTTGAATGTTTGTAGAATCTCTTTTAAAATTTTAAAAGCAGTTAAAAATTTATAGAAAAATTTACAAATACAGTAAAAAGAATTTCCCCCCTTTTTTCCTAAACCATTTGAGAGTTAAGTTTCTAACCTCATGCTCCATCACCCCTGAATGCTTTAATTTATATTTCCTACAAAGACATTCTCCTACGTAATCACAGTATAATCATTAAAATAAGAAAATTGATTACTACAATCTGGTCCTCAGACCCTATTCCATTGTTTCAATAATGTCCTTCAGAGCAAAAGGATCCAGTTCAGAATCACATATTGCATTCAGTTGTCTTGTCTCTCAAACTTTCTTCCATCTGGAACAGTTCCTCAGTTTTTGATCTTCAGGACCTTGAGACCTTTGAAGATTACAGGCCAGTTATTTTGTAGAATTTCCTTCAATTTGGATTTGTCTGATGTTTCCTTATGATTAGATTCAGGTTATGAGTCTGACAGAAATATCACAGAAATGATGCTGTGGTGTTCTTATTTCATCCTGTCAGGTGGGTAGAGGATGCAATTTATCCCATTACTGACAGTGTTCACTTTGATCATTGATTAAGATAATGTCTTTTTCCCATTGAATTAATATGTATTTTGTGGGGAGTACTTTGGAGCTTTGTAAATATCTTGTTCCTCATCAGAATTTCAACCTATTTATTTGTATCAGTATGGATTCAGGATATCCTATTTTATTCAGGGGGTTATAATCTGTTACTATCATTATTTTCAGGTAGTTCCCACTGTAGCCACTGGGAGTACCTTCAGGTTGACCCCTGTGTCATTTAAATGTGTCCTCATCATTCTTTCAGCCCTCCTTTGCTTTCTGGTGCAAAAAGTTGCTCCAGACTTATCTTATATTTTCCATTCTACCTTTTAGAGGAGAATGGTATTTAGAAACCAAGAGTTGGTTGCTAGAACTGCTCATTGCTGTTGGGGTGGTGTTGCTTCTAGATCGTCTCAGAGGACAGAGTTAGGGAATATTTGTATGTGTATAGGTATATATGCCTTTATTTATTTTTATGTTTATATATAATGAAATTCATGAGTTCACTCTGATACCTCCTGTTTCAGTTCATCATGACTATGGTTCACTTGGTTTCTCTCTTTCTCTGACTGTGAGAAAAACTGATTCCCAATGTTAATATATTTTATGGCCCTTTACCTCCTATGTAGATGTCCTCCTCAACCTGTCTAGATCCCAGTGCTCTATGACAAGTCCCTCTTTCATGTATTTGCCTTTCTTGCTCTGCCTCACCTAATGGCTTAAGCACTGAATTGTTTGTGAAGAGGAGGGGCTGAATGTTTTAATTGTAAAGCTTTTACTGCATCTCTATATTTCATTAATGTCATTGAGAAAAGATTTTAGGTTGGGTTTATACAAGGAGGTGACAGTTTTCTCGGTTATGTGAGAGTCTAGTGATTTCATTAGCTTCTGAATTAGTATTATGATTAAGAACACAAGTAATGGAGTAGATTGGCTTGGTTTGAATCCAGGCTCCACCATTTATTTAACTCATCTGTCAAATGAGGATAAAAATAATGCCTATTTCATAGGCTCATTTGGAGGATTAAATAAGTTAATACATTAGAAAGCTTGGAATAGTAAGACCTTTCACATAGTAAAGTCTCATTGCTTGATGAAAATTCCTGTAAATTAACGTTAATGCATACAGTTCTCAGTTCTGATTTTTGTTTCTCCAATTTTAGGAAATGTAGGTATACTAAAAAGGGAAAATGATTCAGAAATTATTTCTACTTGGTTTTAGAATATGTTTTTATATTTATACTTCAATATGTATATTAGTTTACTATTGCTGTGGTAACAAATTACTACAAACTTAGCAGCTTAAAACAAAAACCCACTTATTAGCTCACAGTTCTGCAGGCCAGAAATCCAGGCACTGTGTTTCTGAGTTCTCTGTTCAGGGGTAACACAAGGCTAATCAAGGGCTTGACCAGACTGAATTCATGTCTGGAGGCTTTGCTTCCAAACTCATTTAGATTGTTGACAAAATTCAGTTCCTTGTGATGGTAGGAATGACATCCTTGTCTAGCAGGCTGTCAGCCAGGAGCCAGTCTCAGGCTGCCCATTTTTTGCCACGTGGCCCTCTCCATCTTCAAGCCAGAATGGCATATAGAATTCTTCTCAAGCTTCAAGTCTCTGACTTCCCCTTCTGTGACCTGCCAGAGAAAACTCTTGCTGCTTTTAAAGATCTCCTGTGATGAGCTCAGACCAACTTGGATGATCTCCCTGTCTTAAAGTCAGTTGATTTAGGACCTTAATTACATCTGCAAAATCCCTTCACAGCTGTACCTGGGCTTAGTGTTTGAATAACTGAGAGAAGGTGTGTGTACACCAGGGGCCAGGAGTCTTGGGGGACTGTCTTAGGATTCTGCTTACCACAGTATACATGTATGGGGCTTATAGGCTAAGAAATAATTTCCAATAGTATAACGAAGCCTCACTGAAAATCTAGCAGAGGAAGAGTTGAAAAAACTTTCTAAATTCCCTGTCCTACCTTTGGGCAACCTACTCAGAGTTCATAATAGATTTTTTTTTTTTTGCCTCTTAAGAGTAATACAAGTTGTTCTTTGCAGCATAAGGGAAATATTTTCTCTGTTTCACCAGAATCAGAAAGAGTGCTATCTTTATTGGTTTAGAAGTAAATTCCCAGAACATCTCACAGATCTACATTCATAAATTCAAGCATTGGACTCTCTGTGTGCCCAAAGGTGGATTATGCTTTGCTTCTGTTTCCCCAGCTGTCAAATGGTAATAATAAAAGTGTGGTTGTCAGGAATAAATGAAATAATTTGTGGCCTCATAATTAGCTCTTAATAATTATGCTTCTTCTGCCTCTACTTTTTATGGCACAAGTATTCACTGAGCACATAGTCACTTAATAAAGTTTTGCTTTTGTTCCCCGTTCCTGCCTTCACTAATGTGACTAGTTAAGAGTGAGCTATGTACTTAAAAGTTAAGGAATAATGGGGAGATTCACAGTGGTAGTGAAGATTCATAATATCAAAAGATCATTTAAACATCATTTCTGCTTGGGTTTTGGAATTATTTTTGTGAATTTTTTTTAGCTGCCTTGTAATTTTCATTCTGTAGGTAATTGGGAAGACAGTTTAAAATACTAGTAGACTTGAATTTATGTTTTGCTGTGGATATTCCCTAAACAGAGAATGAGAATTTGTTTATATTTGAGAATTAATGTAGGAGAAATGGATGTAATATTGGAGAGGACATTTGAATTTTAATAGCCAGAGTTATAAAATATATTTTTAATTTGGGCTGGGTATTTTTTTGTTTGGTTTGGGTAAAATTTCACTTGTTAGTAAGGGCTAGACTCATAGGTTTACCTAGAATGGAGATCATGCTTAGACAATTACATAGACTTACTGTAATCAAATAGTATTATACATTCAGTAAGTTCTTATGGAATCATATGGGGAAAATACTGACTTTCCTCTTACTACAGTTTATTAGAGTAAGATCGGAAGATAGTCTTCTAAAATTATATTTATTGTCTTTTTACTGCTGTTTGTAAATTTTTAAACATACTTGTTTTTACCAAGAATAATAGTGTTACGTTTTTATATAGCCAAGTTATTCACCACTTACTACTAACATTATATTTTGATGTCATTAGCCATTGCTTAGATTTGAAAATCTGAAACTAAAGTAAGAAAGATGGCTGAAGTAGAAATTTCTTCTTCTCACTGCTCTCTCACTACACTTATGTTATGAAGTAGTAGGAAAAACTGTTTCAAGGATTTGGTATATAATTCTCTGTTAACCTTTTAATTTGAGATTGTAAATCTACACATTTATGTACTTCTTTCATTTAGGCCTCATTATTGAATTCACATTTCAATATGAAATGCTTAGGACCAATTTACCAATTTGTTTAAATTACATTTCAGTAGAACTCCAGTGTTCATTCATGGAAAACTAATAAGCAGTTATGATTAGTCAGTTAGTGCCTCTCAAAGTTTAGAATGCATAGGATTTTAGAAAGTTTGATAAAATTACTGGGTCTCATTGCAGAGATTTTGATTCATTATGTCTGGGTTGGTGCTGAGAACTTGCATTTATACAGTCTCAGTGCTTCCAATCCAAATACTTTGAGTTGTACCAGAATTACATGATTAATTTCGGAGAATGTTCAGACCTTGGAAAATAATGGGTTAATTTTTTGCACTAGAACACCTTTTATTGAATGTTTTATGATCCTGTAGGACATATGTATGACCAAATGTACAAATTATTCTTTATTACATTACTTTATATCCAGAGGCTAATACGTTAGGCAGGATTTAGCCAATTTAGGAATAGTTTACATGTTTTACTATCATTTTTTAAAATTTATTTGTTTAATTATCATTATCATTATTATATATTTGTTTTATTTTAATAAGTTGTAACAAAATTTTACATAAAAATTGTATTAAAATAAAATTGAATCATGATAAAACTTTTACTTGAAAAATGAATGTCTGTGATAGATCAGTGTTTTTACTTTATCCTTTTTTTAAAATTTACAGGCAGTACTTAATTTTCCTAAATATTGTGAACCTGTGGTTAAAGGAGAAGGTAACTATGTAATTTTACTTATTAATATTTATTTTTAAAACTTTATAATATCTAAATTATTAAATTTTTATCCCATTTGGAGTAGCAAGTGAACGTGATACTCGCAAACTGTGGAGAAATATAGAACCTCATTTGAAGAAAGCCATGCAGACTGTTTATCTGAGGGAAATATCAAGGTAATTTTCTCTCTATTTATTATGTGTATTATTTCTTGTCTCCATTGGGATATTTTTCTTCTAAAGTGTCCATGTTTTGTTTTTCTTCTTTTCATTGGGGAAAAAAGTTATGGAACCCTTTCAGGTTTGAATTTTTTATTATTTTGAGGGGGACAAACAATTTTTAAACAATATGCTTCACAATTTTGAATCTAACAATTGCTTTTCTTTTTTAACATGGAAAGCTAAGGAAAGTCAGTATTAATTTTATTTTTCATATTTTTGCTAGATATTTGAATTATATAATGAAAATTTATTTTCTTATTAAAGAACTAAACTGTGTAAATCAAGTCATAAATCTAATTTGTCTATTATCAGAATTTCATAGTAATGAAACTGCTCAGTTATTGTACTTTCAGTGTATTGATAACGTGAATTATGAAGTGCCTTATCTGATGCTTATAATACCAAACAGTGATATTATGAGAAGAAACAGAAAATATGAATAAACATATGTTAGCTATTGAAAAGTCCCCTTCCCACCTAAAAGACAGGTAAAGAGGAGGAAAACTGCAACATAGTACCCTAACCTGATTTAAAATTTTGAAAGCATTTTCAGATATGAAAAAATACTTTAAATTAGAAATTGAGAAGCTCAAAAAAAGTGGACAAAGAACAGAAGGATGTAAAACAAAAGAACTCAGAAAAGAAATTCAGGCAAATGTAATCATCTCAGAAATGAAAATGTAATTATAATTACCCAAGAAGAGCAGATTCAACTGAAAATATATAATAATGACATTGAGGAGAGGAATAAAAGTAACCAAGAGAACAAAATTAAATAAAGAGGTAAAAACAATCAGGTAGAATGTGATAATTGTGTAGAAGACAGATGAAGAAAACTCAATGTATGTATAGAGTCCCCGAAGACAATAAACAACCCAAAACAATGGATGAGAATTAATATGTAAAACTATAATCCAAGGAAACTTTCCAGAAATAAAAGAAGACTTGAATCTACATATCAAGAATTCATCTTTCCAATTTATCCAGAATGATCAATCCTGGGACCATATTAGTCTCCTATTGCTGCTGTAACAAATTTCCACAAAGTTAGTGGCTTAAAGCAGTGCAAATTTATTGTCTTACAGTTTTAGAGGTTCACAAGTCTAAGGGGGATTCACAGGGCTGAATTCACAGGCTGGAAGCTTTTGGGGAGAATCTCTTTCCTGGCCTTTTCCAGCTTCTGGCATCTGCCTGCATTCTCTGATACATCACCCCTTTCTCTGTCTTCAAAGCCAGTAGCATGGCATCTTCTCCCCTCTCTGACCTCTGCCTCCCTCGTAGAGGGACCCTTGTGATTACATCAGGTCCACTGGGATAATCCAGTATAATCTCATCTCAAGATCCTTAACTCAGTCACATTTGCATAGTTCCTTTTACCATGTAAAGTAACATTCATAGATTCCAGGGATTCACACATCGACATTTTGGGGGGAACCATCATTCAGCCTATCACGGAGACTTTCTTGTTAAACATTTAGACTTAAGATAAAAGGGTTTAAAAAATCTTTGAGCTTTCAGGAAAAAAAAAAAAAGTCACTTAACAGAGGAAAGATCATCGGTAATAAATGAAGCAAGAGAACAAGTAGAGCAACATTTTCAGGAAACTCAAGGAGAAAAGAAGTGTCTGCCACGCAGTTTATATCCAGCCATCCTGTCATTCAAGTATCAAGGTTATAGAAAAATTTTGAAACATGCAAGAACTCAGGGAACACTACTCATAAGCCCTTTCTAAAAAATCTAGTGAAAAAGCTTGTTGCAACAAAGAGATGACTTTAGGAAAATGATTGATAGTGAGCTTGAATTTAAGTAATTTTAGCTCTAAAACTAAAACAAAGGTGTGAACAAGGGTAGAAGAATAGTATGTAAATATTGTATGTTCTTACAGGGTAGAAATAACAAAAATTAAAAAGCAGGGAGAGAAGGGAGAAAGGGGGAAATAGAATTAACTCATTGATTGCTTTATAGGTAATAGGTGCAAATCAAAGAGTAATTTAAAACAAACTAAATAATAAATGCCTTAAGTTTTGAAAAAGGGCATGATTTTACTATACAAGTAAACAAAATGCAGTTGAACAAAATGCAAACTTTCCTAAATACCCAAAAAGTTTTTCAGTAGGACATAGAAAACAAACCAAGAAATTTGGTTAAAAAAAAAAAAAGTTAATGAAACATATATCCTTTGTATCAGTAAGAAATTCGGTTAAAAAAATTTAATGAAACGTATATCCTTCCTATTAGTAAGAATAAATGGGTTTAACTTACCCACTAAAGAAAAAGGTTTTCAGATTGGCTCTAAAGCATTGCTTAATTTTGTGAAAGAAATATGTTACAGATTACATATTAATTGCAAAGGGAAGATGTCTTTGCATGTATAAGAATATGTACGTATTTGCAAATTTGTGAAAAAAATACAGATGATAAACTATAAACTGTATGAGTGGTGGAAGGGTAAAGGGTAGGTGTGAGACTGCTTTGAGTGAGTACTTTTATTTTTTTATAATTGTAGCTTCTAAAGCCTGTAGATTTTTAGATATTTAAAAAATAAAATTAAAACAGATGTTAAATTTGAATGAAAATTAAAATTAATGAACCCAACTGTATAGCATAATGAAAACGTAACCATACAGAAAAAGGAATAAATCTTTTCAAAATAGTTCTCTGACTGTATACCCATAGGATATATTCTGAGGACAAAAAGAACTGCATTGTTTGGCAAGTTCTTTGTGGAGAGCAACAGTGATTTAGTAATTCTGAAACTGTTGTGCTTATATTGTGTCTTAGCTTGCCAGAGCTGCTGTGACAAATACCAGACTATGGGTTGGCTTAAGCAACAGAAATGTATTGGCTTATGGTTTCAGAGGTTAGAAGTCCAAAATCAATCACTTCTATTTTTTTAGCATCACTATAGTCAGGGAATTCTATGCTGTGGAATTCAGCAATACTATGCTTTTTCCTTGAAGTCTGTGGCGCTCTGGTGCTGGCTTACCACAATCCTTGGGGTTACTTGGCTTACGTCTCTACCTCCTGTCACATGGAAATTGCTCTCCTTGTGTCCACTGACTTCTGGCTTCTTTCTGTGCCTTCTCTGACTTAGTGCATCTGAATTTCTTCTGCTTATAAAGAATTCTGTTAATATGGATTAAGGCCCATCCTGATTCAGTTGGGTCTCACCTTACCTAATAATAAGTCTTCAAAGAGTCCTGTTTACAAATAGGTTCACACCCACAGGAATGCAGGTTAAAATTAAGAATGTCTTTTATTGGGGTACATAATTCAATCTACCATATTATAGGACAGAGAAATATGTAAATATATTGGTGTTTGGGGGGACAATGCATCACAAAACATTGAGTTAAAAAGCAAAAGAATTCCCTGGCTATAGTGGTGCTAAAAAAATAAAAATACAAAAGGAAAGAGGAGAAGGGAAAAGTTCCTCCCAGAAAAATGTCAGCAATCATATGTAGAAGGAATGATGAAAACACTGTTTTTCAACCCTCAGTGAAATACTAGATTTTGGCAAGGAATATCAATGCACACTCAGTCTTCTGGGTAAAAGATTTTGGGGGAACAGGATTTCACTTCTCAAATGTTACCCCACAGAGTACACATAAATCACAAAGAGAAGAAGATAGTTTTGCGATACAAAGACTTGGCAGGCACCACCTTAACAAAATGGTCAAATTTGGAATCCCCTATTATAAGACAAATGGACATTTTATGTCTCTTGATGTGATGCAGGAGGAAGTATATACTGTTACTTATATAAAATTCATGGTAAAATGTTTAACTTGGTCTTAACCATGAGAAAACAAAATAAGAATTGTAGTAGCTTCTACTACACAATTCATCTGGATTCTTCAGAAGACAATAGACCAAAAAAAAAAACAGAGGGTAATTCTAGATTATGAGTCTGTATCAGTTTAGGTTCTCCAGAGAAACAGAGTGAACAGCTAAGTGTGTGTGTGTGTGTAAGGAAGTAGCTCATTAAGTTGTGGGGGTTGGCAAGTACAAATTCATAGGGCAGGCCAGACGATGAAAATTATGGTGATTGTAGTGTTGAATTTTTTAGTTCAAATTCCTTAGGCTGGATCTTTAGGAAGGAGTTGAGGGTCTTGGAGCAGAATCTTAGAGACCTCCCACTGATTGGATGAAGCCCACTTACATTATTTAAAGTCAACTTTACTTAAAGTCAACTGATTGTAGCTGCTAATCCCATCTATGAAATACTTTCACATGACAACCAGGCCAGTGTTTGACGAAACAACTGGATATCAAACCTGTCCAAGTTGACACATAAGATTGACCATTGCAGATTCTGAAAACACATGACTGTCAAATGTAATGCTGATTCTTGATTGGATCCTGGCTATAAACAAACAATAAAACAAAACCCAACAATTTGGAGACAACTGGGAAAATTTGAATATGGACTCTCTACGAGAGTATCAGAGTTAAATTTCTTCAATCATAGGATTGTAAATATGCCCTTGTCGTATACATCTGAAGTATTTAGTATTATGATATTTGCAACTTACTTCAAATGGTTCAACATAAAAAGTGTATACATAATATAAATGGAGAGAGAAAGCAAATGTGGTGAAACATGAACAATTGGTGAATCTAGCTGAAGGGAATATTGGCTCTCATTGAACTGTTCGTTGAACTTTTCTGTAGTTTTAAAATTATTCAAAGTAAAAATTTGAGGGAAAAGAAGCAAGGGGATAGTTGGTGTAGGTAGGGAGGAGTCAGCCTGATGTAGAGACTGGAACAAAGTGGCGTAAAGGGCCAGGGAGACTATCCTGTGGTATAGTAGAAAAATGGTGATTCCTACTGCTCCATTTGAAAGTGGTTGAATTGTTTCCACTACCCTCAAACTCCTTTTCCCAGGGATAATAACTTTTACTAAATTTTAAAAAGATAATCACGTACTTTGTTCATCTTAATCGAGATTAAATGATTGGAATAAGCAGAATAAAGAAAAAGAATGAAGGCATAGAAGGCTAGATCCTGACTCAAGTAGCTATTGTTGGGGATATATGTTAGTTTTATATCTTTTGTAGGCAGTTTGTACATATTATGAAGAAGACCACAACCATGATCCTTGGATCATCTTAAATTTTTATCCTATTCAGCCTTAACCCTTCCATATAAATTTGATGATCGTCTTTTCCATTTTTGCAAAGAAGGTTGTTGGAATTTTGAATGGGATTGTGTTGAATCTATAAATTGTTTTGGGTAGGACTGACATCTTAACAATATTTAGTATTCCAATCCATGTACATGGAAATGTCCTTCCATTTATTTAGCTCTTCTTTGATTTCTTTTAGCAGTGTTTTGTAGTTTTCTGTGTACAAGTCCTTTACATCCTGGGTTAGATTTATTCCTAGATATTTGATTTTTTTTAGTTGCTATTGTAAGTGGAATTTTTTTCTTGATTTCTTCTTCTGTTTGCTCATTGCTTGTGTATAGAAACAGTTCTGATTTTGGGGTGTTGATCTTGTACCCTGCCAATTTGCTGAATTCATGTATTAGCTCTAGTAGCTTTTTTGTGAACTTTTCAGGATTCTCTGTATGTAGGATCATGTCATCTGCAACTAGGGAAAGTTTTACTTCTTCCTTTCCAATTTGGATGCTTTTTGTTTCTTTCTTGCTTAACTACTGTGGCTAGAACTTTCAGTACATTGTTAAATAACAGTGGTGATAGTAGGCATCCTTGACTTGTTCCTAATCATAGAAGGGAAGCTTTCAGTCTTTTATCATTAAGTAGGATATTAGCTGTGGGTTTTTGATATATGCTTTTGATCATGTTGAGGAAATTTCTCATCTTAGTGTTCTAAGTATTTTTATCAAGAAGAGGCAATAGATTTCATCCAATGTCTTTTCTCCTTCAATTGAATAATCATGTGTTTTTTTTTTTTTTTTTTACCTTTGTTCGTTTAATGTGGTGTGTCACATTAATTGATTTTTTTATGTTGAACCACTTTTGCATACCAGGGATAAATCCTTCTTGATTATGATGTATAATTCTATTAATATGCTGTTGCATTCAGATTGGTAGTATTTTACTGGGGATTTTTGCATTTATATTCATAAGAGGTATTGGTCTGTAATTTTCTTTTCTTGTGATATCTTTATCTGGCTTTGGTATGATGTTGGCCTTATAGAATGAGTTAGGGAGTGTTTCCTGCTCTTCTGTTTTTTAGAAGTGTTTGAGCAGAATTGGAGTTAAGTCTTGGAATATTTGGTAAAATTCCCCTGTGAAGCTGTTTGGTCCTGTGCTTTTCTTAGTTGGGAGTTTTACTGATTCTGTTTGATTAATTACTGAGTCAACCTCTTTACTACTAATTGTTTTGTTGAGATCTTCTATTTCTTCTTGATTCAGTGTAGGTAGTTTGTGTGTTTCTAAGAATTTGTTCATTTCTTCTGGTTCGCCTAATTTATTTGTGTACAGATTTTCATAGTATTCTTTCTAGTCCTTTTTATTTCAGTGGGGCTGGTAGTAAGTAATGTCTTCTTTTTCATTTCTGGTTATAGTTATATTCGTATCTTCTGTCTTCGTCTTCTTAGTCAGTCTAGCGAAAAGCTTGTTGATTTTATTGTTCTTTTCAAGGAACCAAGTTTTTGTTTTGTTAATTTTGTTTTGGATTTTGTTCTCTGTTTCATTTAACTCTGCTCTAATCTTTATTACCTTCCTTCTGCTCACTTTGGGTTTAGTTTACTCTTCTTTTTCTAGTTCTTTCATTTTTGAGGTTAGGTCTCTGATTTGAAGTCTTTCTTCTTTTTTAATGTAAGCATTTAGAGGTATAAATTTGCCTCTCAGTACTGCCTTTGATACATTTCATAAATTTCGGTGTGTTGTGTTTTCATTTTCATTCTCCTCTCTTTTCCTAATTTCCCTTCTGAACCCATTGTTGTTTAAGAGTATGTAGTTTAATTTTCACATTTGTGAATTTTTCATTGTTCCCTCTCATTGATTTCTAATTTCATTCCATTGTGATCAGAGAAAAGGTACATTGTGTGATTTCAATATTTTTTTAATTTATTGAGACTTGTTTTGAGATGTAACATATGATTTATCCTGGAGAATGAGCCATGTGCAATTTCTCCCTTCAAATCTGTCAGTATTTGCTTTATATATTTTGGGGCTGTGCTGTTAGGTGCATATATATTTATAATATTTACATCTTCTTGTTGAGTTGACCTCTTTATCAATATGTAATGACCGTCTTTGTCCCCTGTAACTGTTTTTTACTTAAAGTCTATGTTATCTGATATTAGTATAGCTACCCCAGCTCTCCTTTGGTTACTATTTGCATGGTATATTTTTTTCCATCCTTTCACTTTCTGTCTACTTCTATGTTTGAACTTAAGGTGAGTCTCTTGCAGATGGCATGTAGTTGGGTCATGCTTTTTTATCTGTTCTACCAATCTCTGCCTTTTGGCTGGAGAGTTTAATCCATTTACAGTTAAAGTCACTGCTGATAATGCTGGACTTTCTTCTGCCCTTTTGCTATTTAGCCTTTGTGAGTCTCCTTTTTTCCCCTCCGTTCTTCTGCTAGTGCCTACTTTTATATTTATTTGAGTTTTTGTGTGATACCATATTCAGTGCCTTCTCTTTTCTATCTTGATACATTTTTCATATATTTTCCTTGTGCTAACCATGGGGTTAAAATATAACATCCTAAATATATAACAATTATATTTGATTTGATACCAACTTGACTTCGGTACCATATACGTATCCCATTGCCCTCTATCCATCATGTTTTTGTACTTGTTGCAACTTAGATTTTTATACATTGTATCTCTAGCACTGTAGATTTATCATTAGTTTTTGTGTATTTGTATTTTAGCACCTGTAGGAAGTAAGAAGTTGTGTTACATACCAAACAATATGATACAATAATACTGCCATTTATATTACCAAAATGGTTACCTTTACCAGATCTCTTTATTTCTTTATGCTGCTTTGAACCACTGTGTAGTGTCCTTTCCTTTCAGTTTGAATAACTCCCTTTAACATTGCTTGTAGGGCAGTTTTAATGGTGATGAACTCCCTCAGCTTTTGTTCATCTGGGAATGCTTTAGTCTTGCCTTCATTTTTGAAAGAAAGTGCCTCTAGATATAAAATTCTTGGTTGGCAATTGTTTTCTTTCAGTACTTTAAATATTTCAACCCTAAGTATTTCAACCCATTGTCTTTTTGCCTCCATGATTTCTGATGAGAAATTGGCACTCAACCTAATTGGGAGTATCTTGTACATTGCTTTTCTCTTGCAACTCTCAGAACTCTCTCCTTGTCCTTTGCATTCGATAATGTGACCAGTATATGACAGGTGTATTTTTCTTCGTGTTTCTCCCGTTTGGTGTTCTCTGGTCTTCTCAGATGTACGTATTCATGCCTTTTGCTGAGTTTAGAAAGTTCTCTGTTATTATTTATTTGAATATTCCTTCTGCCCCTTTCTTTCTTCTCTTTCTGGGATTCCCATAGTGTGTATGTTGATACGCTAATGGTGTCCCAGAGGTGTCGTAGGCTATTTTTACTTTTTATACTTCTTTTTTCTTTCCATTTGTCAGTGTGACGCATTTCAGTTGTTGTGTCTTTGAGTTCACTGATTCTTCCTTTTGCCAGCTTCAATCTGCTGTTGAAATCCTCCTGAGAATTTTTCTTTTCAGTTATTGTAGTCTTCAACTTCAGTAGTTCTGTTTGGTTGCTTTTTAAAATTTCTATCTCTTTACTAAGATTCTCATGTAGGTCATTTTTGTTTTCCTGATATCCTGTAGTTCTTTCTCTATATTTTCCTTCATGTCCTTGAGGATTTGTAAGATCCTTTTTTTACAAGTCTTTGTTTTGTTATGTCCACATTCTGGTCTTGTTCATTGATATTTTCTAGATTTTTACCCTTTTCCTTTGGGTGGGCTATTATTTTCTGTTTCTGTTTCTTTGTCTTGTAGTCTTTTGCGCACTGTACTTTTTTTAATGCAATTTTATTGAGCTATATTCACACACCATACAAACCATCTGAGGTATACAATCACTGGCTCCCAGTATTATCACATAGTTGTGTGTACAGCCCCATGATCAATTTTAGAACATTTTCATTACTCCAGAAAAGAAATAAAATTAAAAAGAAAACCCATATCCTCCCATACCCCTTATCCTCTCCCCCTCCATTATTGACCCATAATATTGGTGTGGTATATTTGTTACTGTCGATGAAAGAATATTAAATATTACTGTTAACTATAGTCCTTAGTTTGCTGGGTACATTTTTTCCCATATACCCCTCTATTATTAACTCCTTGTAATAGTGTTGCACAATTGTTCTAGTTTATGAGAAAACATTTTTACATTTGCAGTTAATTACAGGCATTGTCTACCTCAAGATTCACTGTGTTATACATTCCCATGTTTTAACCTCCAACTTTCCTTCTGGTAACATATGTGACTTTAAACTTCCCCTTTCCACCACACCATTCAGCACTATTATTCTCACAATAATGTGCTACCATCACCTCTGTCCATTTCCAAACATTTAAGTTCAATCTAGTTAAACAGTCTGCATATGTTAAGCAACTGTTCCCCATTCTTTTGCCTCATTCTATATACTGGTAACTTATATTCTATTTTTTATGTCTACAAGTTTGCTTATTATAATTAGTTCATATCAGTGAGATTATACAATATTTGTCCTTTGTGTCTGATTTATTTCACTTAACGTAATGTCCTCAAGGTTCATCCATGTTGTCACATGCCTTAGGACTTCATTCCTTCTTACTGCTGAAAAATATTCCATTGTATGTATATACCACAGTTTTGTTTATCCATTCATCTATTGATGAATACTTGCGTTGTTTCCATCTTTTGGTAATTGTTGATAATGCCTTCTATGAACATTGATGTACAAATGTCTGTTTGCATCCCTGCTTCCAGATCTTCCAGGTATATCTCAAGCAGCTGGAATACTGTACATTTTAATATTTTAATATGTCAACTCTGGGATTTATTCCCTGATGTGTCTGTTTCTTGATTTTGTAACCAGCTGGTGATAAGAATGAGATTTTCTTGATCTTCACCCTGCCTATTAGGTAGGTCTTTTCTGGGCCTGTGTTTTTTCCTAGGTGTGTGAATGTTAGTAGCTTTGGAGTTTTCCCTGTTTATAGGAGTTTGAATGCCCCCTTTATTTCCCAGGAAACAAACTTCCCTCACCTGGGTATTTAAGGCAAGAAAGCCTTTGCCCCAGACTTTCTGCCTCTATAGTTTCTTACTCTTGCAATTTCTTCTTTATGCTCTTCTAGGGTCTTCTTCATGGCCTTTATATCCTGTGCCATGCTCTCATTGTTTGTCTTTAGTTCTTTGATTAATTGCTCCAAGTACTGTGTCTCCTGATCTTTTGGTTTGGGTGTTTGGGTTTGGGTTATCCATATTATCTGGTTTCTTTATATGCTTTAAATTTTTCTGTTGTTTTTGGGCTCTTGGCATTTGCTTTACTTGATAGAGTTCTTTTAGGATATGAAGGATTATTCAGACACCAATCTCTAATTTGTCAGATCTACAGCTTGATGGCGTACACTTTCTCTAACTAACCACTGGATGGCGTCCGCAAGTCACCTATTCCCTTCAAGTCAGTTCTCCCCAACTTTGTCTTTGTGGTGTGTGGGGATCAGATTCTTATGGGGTCCAATTGGTGCACCAAGTTCGGGTGTGTTGTTGGTGCTGTCCACTCTGAATGTGGGGCGTGTGTCTGAGTGGTTATGGAGGCAGGGCAGCTTTAATAATCAAACCTCCCAGGTGTTCCTGGAGATTGAAGGCTATTGCAAGAGTCTAAACCTTCATTTCAGTCTCACCACAGACTGTCTCTGCCGCTGACCCACAAGTCTTTGGTATTGGCTTACGATCCCTGGGATTTCCGGGTGGGTTCCTCTTCCCATCCGTGCCCTCCTAGGGCCTCTGCTGAGGGAAGGCTGTGCTATGTCACAAGTGCATGCCATCCCTCAAGGGAAGCCCTGGGCCGCCAGGCCGTGCAGGGGCATTCCCAGCCTCTTATAAAGATGGCTGTATGGGGTGTGTTAATTTCTCCATTTTCACACAGCTCTGCCTTCCCAGCTCCAGGACAATTAGCTGTGGATGCGGGAAAGGCTATTGTCCATGCCCGATACTGTGGCATGTGCACAGTGTTGCCAGAAACACTTCCCATCACTCTGGGTCCCTTGGCGCAGCTCTTTGTGGCTCCGACACTGGGCAGGAGCGTTCCTAGCCTGCTGGGAAGATGGCTGCAAGGGGCATGGTTTTTTACCCCTTTTGGCTCCCCTCTTCCCTCCTCACTCTGAGACAACTAGCAGTGGGTGCGCAAAAGGCTATCTTCCACGCCAGATATTGAGGTGTTCACACAGCTCTTTCCTGCCGTGCTTCACTGTATTTGTCAGCCGCTTTTGGTTTTTTTTAAAGAAGAACTAGTCCACCTCCAAATGCCAACCCACAGTTTCCCCACACTGCAGTGTGGCTGCCGGGCACTCACTCATTTCAGAACGCAGAATCCTGGTTTCACCACGTGCATGGTCCCTGTAGATTTAGCAGACCTTGTCCAGCTGGTGCATCACTGGAACTGGTTTTCTGGGTTACTTTCTGGCCTCTATCTAGTATTTTTCACAGAGGTGTTTTTTTGCCCTGTCTCTCCTAGCCGCCATCTTAGGTTCTCTATAGTTTCTTATGCTCCTTTCATTGTCTCAAGTTGCTTTTTCCTGGAGGGCAAATTCTGGTAGGCAGGGCTCACAGTAGAGGAGTTTCCTAAGTTACGCTTTCCCAGGGGAAACAGGGCTAGGGATCTAGGAAGGGGGTGCAGACTGGTTCCAAAGTACTCTGTGCAGGGGCGGGAGGGGGAATCAGAAGGGGAATCAAGAGCTTCTTTCAAAGCTCCCTAAAGCAAAGCTTTCTTGACCTGCCCAGCAAATGCCACCCTTCAAATAACTGTCCCCTGCAGCCCTGAGGAAGTGTAGTGTTTTTAAGTCTCCTCCATGCCATCTTTATCCTGAGTGGGTTGAAACAGTGATTGCCCTCAGAGCCAGGCCTCCAGCTATCCAAGTCACTAATCAGAAGCCATGATCAACAATCAGCTGTGCCCACCTCTGGTCTTGGGGAAGAAGATTTTTATGTCCCTGTCTTTAGCGGACTAGCCAGAGGCTGTACCCCACTGTGGCCTGCCATGAGAGTGGGGGATAGGGGATGGTAATGCCACGTGTGTGGAGAGAGTAATGTACTGGTTTTTACCAGCCTTTTCCTCCTGTTCTTCCCTGGATACTGTATGGTGTTCTCCTGGCTCCAGAGTTTCAAAATAATGTTTCATACAGTTCTTGCCTGTTTAATAGCTGTTCTGGTGGGATAACTGAATCCTAGTGCTCCCTACTCCACCGTCTTTCCACAATTTTCCAGAAAAACGTGCATGGACTTTTTAGTCAGGAAGATTATAGTTGAAACTCTGGTTCCACTCCTTAGAAGCTCTGCAGCCTTAGTCAAATTAACTAACTTCAGTCTTGTTATTTATAAAAACATAAGAGATACTGTCTATCTCAATTTATGAGGAGTAGTTACGGTATGTTAAGAATTGAGTTCATAATAGACATTTATTAAACATTAGTCCCCCGCTAAATTAATTTTTTATTTATTAAACGTTAGTCCCCATTAAAGTTTGGCTGTTTTAATAATAACATTAGACAGGCAATTGTTATATAAGAAAACCTTATCAGTTTAGACCATTTAGAAGTCCAGGTTATAGCATTGTAACTGATAAAAAAAATTATTTATTTGCATTTGAAAGAAGTAGTGAGTGTGAAAATGCCTTACAATCAGTGAAACACTGTTCCACTGTAAAGTAGAAGAAATGATCTACTTTGAAAGTCAACTTGTTTTCCCAGGTGTGTTTTCCACATAGGTTATTAGTAGCCTATCAGATGTTTCCCATGTTGCTATATTCCCAGAACTATTAGCTATACTTGCAGATTTCAAAAAATGTATACAGTTTGATTTGGGGTATTTAATTGTTCTAATCTGGCTTTATTTTTAAATTGGCATTGTAAGAGCTAGATCAGAGAGTTTCAGAATTGGGGGGGCTTACAAATCATTACATCTTACTGCCTTATTTTTAGAAGAGGAGGTTATTGATTTGTTCTAAGTCACAAGGTTAAAAACACCATCTCCTGGGTTTTTCGTTGTGATTTTTTCATCATAACTGTTTCATATTCTTGGTAACTTTTTGTGCCTTTTAATAGTTTTAATTACAAGTAAGGCTGGGATGGGGCAGTGGAAATAGCATGACCTCTGCAGGCATCTGACAAAAATTCAACTCTTCGCTCCACTGCTAGCTGACAGGTGTCTTCGGACAGCTTAACCCTTGGGCTTCCATCTTCTGATGTAATGATACCTACTTTAACGGGATTGTTAGGGAGTTTAGAAATCATATATTACACTTGTGTCTAATACATAGCTGGCACATTGGGAGACGTTACTGAATGGTGGTATTATTTATTGGTATTTTTTAATAGCTTTTTAATCATGATCAGAAGAAAAGAAATTATTTAAAAAATTAACATTTGGATATTGATGTATTAAGTTTATTGTTCTGACATATACTAAATGATTTTGTAGAGGTGTAAACATGCATATCATATGTATTATTTTTCTTGTTCATAAGGAAATTGAAACTATTTCTTCAATAAATTGAAAACTTTTCATTTTTTTAAGTACAGTATGTTGATTTCATATATTTTCAAACCATTTTTCCTATTTTCTTGCAGTTCACAGTGGGAAAAGCTACAGAAAGATGACACTGATCCAGGACAACTGAAAGGTATAAAGAAAATATTGAGACAAGTTACCAGAAACACTTCTTTAATTGATTACTAATACTGAAGATACTAAACATAATACTAAAGATAACATCCTGTCAGTAAATAGTGTTATAAAAGAGGATTTACTTTTCAAGCTATAATGATATTTCGATTAATGATATTCCTTTAAATGAAGCTCTAGTTTAATGCAGGGAAATAAAGTTTGAATACTGGTTTGCTATTTTCTGCATGTTGGATTATGTCATGTGAAAATCAAGCAATTTATATTTCTTTAAATGCTTTTGTTAAAATCAATTATATGACACAATTTCATCTCAGAAAGTATGTATTTCATGAGTTTTGTAGAATGAAATCCAATTTTATGTTAACCCAGTTTGGGAGATGCATTTCAGTCGGTTATGTTTTGAAAGCTTTGTGCTTTTGTGTTAAGTAAATTTTTACTTTGGATTTCTCCTAAATAGAACTACTTTTCCTTTAAAAAAAAAAAAGTGAAAGAGAATTTTTAAAAAGTTCTTATTTAAAAAAACAGGTCAGTGGCTTGTGATTGGGGGAAGTGATAAGAAATGGTGGTGTTGAGATTCTCTTTTGGTTTCTAAATGCTCCAGATGCTGTACAAGTGATTTCTTGTTTCATGTTGTAATGGAAAGATACAGATGCTGGAGTTAGGAAAATGTGCAACAGTTGGTCTGTACTACTTCCTAGCTATGAGACCTTGAACCCAGTTCAGTTTCTTCATTTGTAAATGAGAAGAATATCTAACTTTAAGTTACTGTAAAGATTTAAAACTATGCTTAAGTAAAGGACCTTGTACAGTGTCTGGTATATAGTAGGTATTCAGCAAATATCAGATGCCTTCTTCCCTTTGCTTAAGAATCAGTGATGCTTGATTTGACTACATTGTTTTATCTATCCATTCATTCATTATTTCTTATGTGCAAGGCATTGTAGGGAATCAAAAAACATATTAGATGTGGCTTCTTAAGTGAACAGTATTGCTAAATAGGAGATGTAATTTATGTATAATTAACTGTTAATTTAAGGTAAAACATTATGTGGGTTGTAAGTGAAATTCATAAAGTAGAAATTCATAGTAGTGACAAATATTCCTGTTTTGGTGTGGGGGGAAGCATCACGGAAGGCTTCAGGGAGATAGTGGTGTTGTAGGGAAGGATGGGTAGGAATTTTAGATTTGATAATGGGAGGAGCCAAACAAAGTAACAGGATGAGCAAGGTTTATTAATAATGCTGTTCTTTATCATTGTTGTCATCATGGAACTCCAAACTCAGGGAGTAGGTCATTTTGACTAGAGAATGCCATGAAGAAGTCAAAAGGTAAGTGAGAGGAGATACTTGAAATCTGATGGTAGTCTGAAAGATACCGTCATAAAAGTATTTTGTTTTGTAGGTCTCTCAGCTTATACTCATGTGGAACTTCCATATTACTCTAAATTTATTCTAATTGCTGCATACCTTGCTTCATACAATCCAGCAAGAACTGATAAGAGGTTTTTCCTTAAGGTAATATAGTAAAATGTTTTTTGTTTCACTTTATTTTTTAATATTCCAGAAATATTTTGAAACTTAACACCTGTAAATTTTTAAGGGAGAGAGAATAGAATAAGAGATTGCTTGCTATGTAATTAGGGCTCATTCTTTTAAGGTTTTAAATTAAGGTCACAGCCTGAAACTTCAGGGCAGTACATACCTTCACAGATGAGAGGAAATCAGATGTACCTTAGGTCATAATTCTAGATTTTAAAAATATGTCAATAATTTGGAGGTCTGAAGAATCCAGTTTTGTCTAGAAATAGCTTGATAAAGGAGTTTGCAGATATTGATAGTAACCGCCCCTTACATGTGTATGGATGGTAGTGGGTCATTTACAAAACAGTTTCAGATCCCTTATCCCTATGGAGGGACAGGAAGGCGATTTAAAAACACTAAATGAAGTCTTGATTAAAGTGTGGGGGATGGAAATGTTTTCAAGCGTAGAACTCATTAGTTGTCCTAAAGCTCCTACTATAGCACCTTGTATTCCATGTCCATTATCCAGGACATTCAGGAGCCTCTGCTGCATGTATGTTAGTCAGAGATCCCAGTTTGAAACTGTTTTCTGTTTGAAAGAAACAAAATGCAAATTGAATTATTATTAAAGCTGTTTATTTTCTTAGAAGACTATTCAGTTTGGAAATTCAGGATTTTACTGTGAAGCCTAAAAAATCTTTCCTCTGGGAAAAAATTAAAATAGCTCTTTTTTGATTCTTATCGTAAGTCCTTAGATGAAAGTAAATTGTAAGTTAAATAATTGTCATTCAAGAATTATATTCCTTTTTTATTTAGTAATAACTAGCAAGTTTTAATATGAGTTTATTATAGCAAATTGAATATTTTATGAGATGGGGAAAGTGAACACAGCATCCTTTCTATCTAGTATAATTTTAGACTAGTTTCATTGGAAATTTCAAGGACAGAACTTTCAGTACATAAACTAAGTTACTTTGTTTAACTAAATAGTGTTTCATTGTTTTTATTTCTTCCTTGTAATTGTAATGATCACTGTTCTTACTCTTTTCATTTATATTTTAGAGGCCCTAAAGAATTGGGCTCTTTAGAGGTTTCTCATAGAAACATTGGTCTGCAGATAGAGGATCTTAATTGTGATTAATACTCAAGTTGTTTTATCTTCTTTGAAGTACTTTCACACTTAAATTATATTTACATGAATTATGTTTTCCTTTGGAAACCTTTGGAATCTTTCTCTTTGTTTTTCCAGGTTGTTAACAAATTTAGTGAAGAATTGTTGGGGTCTAAGGCATTGTGACAATTTGGGATATATAATCAAAGACAAATAACTTTGGATTTCCTTTTATATGTTACATTCATTCCTCTAATTTATGGAAAGTCAAGATTTAGTAGCATTAAACATGTTTGTTATACCTTTTTTTTTGGTTGATTGGTTGATTTTTTGTTTTTGCTTTGGGGACTAACTACTCTTTCCTAGGATATAGTAGGCTTTTGTTTTTTCTTCCTGATGTCTCAGAACTTATTTTCTCATCTGTCTTTCAGACTTCAGACAGCACTTTTAAGTGATAAGCAATGAAATCTTCTTGTGGTTATGTAACTGAAACAAAACTAAATCAAATATTTTCCCTTAGAGTTTGTTTTAAACATGATAGAGCAATTAATACTTTTAATATTTGAGTAAAAGTAATTGGAAAGTCCTAAGTATTTCTACATTGAAAGCCATTTGAAATGTTATTTTATAATAATACCTTCTGTGCATATTAGTTTAGATTAAGTTATGGTTGCTGGTCTAAAAGGAGGCAAAGATTTTATAACTAATCGTACCTTTGTAAGACCTGCAAATTACCATTGCTTAATACATCTAGAATCCATCTTTACTGCCCTCACTGTCAATCCAGACTGCCTTATTCTCTTGCCTTATTCTCTTACTTAGTATTTTGCAGCAGCCTTTGATCTGGTTTGCTTCTTTCCGTTCCCCACAAAGCAGTAGGATTTATGTGGTCACATTATGTCAGGTCACTCCCAGCTTAAAGCTCTTCTGGGGCCTCCCATGGCCCTGAGATAACCTTCATATTTGTTAATCCTTTTTAGCATGGCTTGTGTGGCTCTGGCCCATCTGACTCCTGGCTTCCTCTCTAGCTACAGAGTGGGCTACTTTCTTCCTCACCCTCCATATTCTCTTCTCATTGGCCTTCTCCACTTCCTGAATTGTTCCAATCTCTTTTTTCCTTAAAGTGTTTGTACATGTTCCATCATTCTGGAAAGCCTGTTCCTACAGAAGTCTTACCCATACACATTATCTTAAGTAGGCCCTTTATTGTTTTCTGCTTCACATTTTATGTCTTACTTGTTTCCTTCTTTGGGCTTGTAAAATACCTTCGTATAAATTTTTATTTATTCTTTTGTCTATTCTTCCCGCTATTCTCTAGCCCCATGAAGACAGGGACTACATCTATTTTTTTCACTATTGAATTCCAAGTGCCTAACTGAAAACCTCGCAATCAGTGTTTATTGTGTGTTACCAATTTTCTTTAAGGAATGAATAAAAACCCATTTATCTTTGGAAGTTCTCTTTTCTTAGCAATCAATATGCTGTAATAAATCAGTATAGTAAATTCTTTTAGGAAGTATCACCATTTTATTTTAAAACGTCTTTCTTTATGTGCAAATGTAACCTCCTGTCTAATAAAAATCTGTGACAAATATATAGAAGATAAGAATAAAATTTAAAAGTCTAAGATGCAAAAATTAGTATTAGGTATGCTGTTTTAAAAAAACTGAAAAAAACAATGTTTGTAACTTTTTTCATCTTAAACTTTTTTTCTTTACTTGTAGCATCATGGAAAAATCAAGAAAACCAACTTTCTAAAGAAACATGAAAAGGTATTTACATTTTAATTTCTCTAAAGGGAAAATTTATGAATTTAGGATACTATAGGAAATGGTTAAATGCACAATCAAATAAAACATTTGTATATAAGATCTTATTTGTATTGGTATGTACTATTATAATGTAATAGTATTTTGTTATTTTGAGTACAGTTATAGATGGTATGTTGAAGTGAGCTGGTGTGGCAATAAAATTGAGTTGCAAAGACTTTTTTAGTGAATTTGTAGATGAAAAAGATCACTCTGCGATTGTTATAGTTTGCTAATGCTGCTGGAATGCAAAACACCAGAAATGGATTGGCTTTTATAAAGGGGGTTTATTTGGCTACATGGTTACAGTCTGAAGGCCATAAAGTGTCCAAGGTAAATCATTAACAATTGGGTACCTTCACTGGAGGATGGCCAATGGTGTCTGCAAAACCTCTGTTAGCTGGGAAGGCATGGCTAGAATCTGCTCCAGAGTTCTGATTTCAAAATGGCTTTCTCCCAGGACATTCCTCTCTAGGCTGCAGTTCCTCAAAAATGTCACTGTTTGTTGCTCTTGGGGCATTCTTCCTCTCTTGGCTTCTCCAGAACAAAAGTCTGCTTTCAACAGCCATCTTCAGACTGTCTCTCATCTGCAGCTACTTTCAGCTTCTGTGCATTCTTCAAAGTGTCCCTCTTGGCTGTAGCTCCTCTTCAAAATGTCACTCTCAGCTGCACTGAGTTCCTTCTGTTTGTCGGCTCATTTATATGACTCCAGTGATTTAATTTAGACCCACCCTGAATGGGCGGAGTAACACCTCCATGGAAATTATTCAATCAGAGTCATCATCCACAGTTAGGTGGGACACATCTCCACAGAAACACTCAAAGAATTACAATCTAATCAACACTGATATGTCTGCCCACACAAGATTACATCAAAGATAATGGCGTTTTGGGGGACATATAATACATTCAAACCGGCACAGGGATTTTTAGTTAAATGACTGAATGACATTGAAGGAACAAAAAAGTCAAACTCATAAGGACTAAGCAGATGAGAGACCTGTAAAATTTGGAATTGCATAGTAAATAGGTTTACACATAACTAAGCATACCAGAGAAGGCTGAAACCTAAGCCTCAGAGCAAGCTTATTTGACCTCAGAAATCTTGGAAAAGCTTAGGAATTAGAGGCACTAAGTATTTTGAAGATAGGGTATGGGGTGAGGTTAAAAAGAAAATTGGTTGAGGTTTGAAAGGAGCTCAAATTTAGATTGTTTAGACCACTGCTGCTTCTCCTGGCAGAAGGTAAAGAGGTTTGAACTATAGACTTTGCACTAGAGAAACTGAGTTTTGTTGTGGCTCTCATTCTAAAAAACAGTTTTGCTCCGTGTACACTTTTTTTTTCATTGAGATTTATTCACATACCATACAATCATCCAAAATATACAGTCCACATTACCATCCTGTAGTTGTTTATGTTCACCCCGATCTATTTTTTTAAACATTTTCCTTGTACCAGAAAAGTGATAATAAAAATAAAAAAAATAATAGTGAAAAAAGAACACCCAAATCATCCCCGCTGCTCCCACCCTATTTTTCCTTTAGTTTTTTGTCCCCATTTTTCTACTCATCCATCCATCCACTGGATAAAAGGAGTGCGATCCACAAGGTTTTCAAAATCACCCTGTCACCCCTTGTACGCTACATTGTCATATAATTGTCTTCAAGAATCAAGGCCACTGGGTTGGGGTTTGATAGTTTCAGGTATTTACTTCTAGCTATTCCAATACATTAAAACCTAAAAAGTGTTATCTTTATAGTGCGTAAGAATGTCTGCCAGAGTCACCTCTTGACTCCATTTGAATTCTCTCAGCCACTGAAGCTTTATTTCATTTCACATCTCCCTTTTGGTCAAGATGATGTTCTCAGTCCCATGATGCCGGGTCCAGATTCATCCCCGGGAGTCATATCCTGCGTTGCCAGGGAGATTTACACCCCTGGGAGTTAGGTCCCCTGTGGGGGGCTGGGGGAGGGCAGTGAGATCACCTGCTGGGGTGGCTTAGTTAGAGAGAAAGGACCACATCTGAGCAACAAAGAGGGACTCAGGGGGAGACTCTTAGGCACAATTATAAGCAGACCTAGCTTCTCCTTTGCAGTAACAGGCTTTTTAAAGGCAAGTGCCATGATAGAGGGTTTGGCACATCAACCTGCCAGTCCTCAATGTTTGTGAGAACATCAGCAACCATCCAGGTGAGAAAGCCCAACACCTCTGCATTTTCCCCCAGCTCCTCAGGGGGGCTCGGCATGTTTTTTTTCATTGTTTCCTTTTTTAAGTTAACTTTCTCAAAAAATTAAAAAAGCAGACAATAAAAAACCATTTCAAACAAAACCAAAACAAAGGAATAAGAAAAAACAAATATCCTAGAATAACAAATATCCTAGAATTACAAAACCAAGACAAAGGAATAAGAAAAAACAAATATGCTAGAATAACAAATATCCTAGAATTACTTCCAACATGTTTCTATTCTACCCCAAGAAAATGTACCGACTATAACCCAGGAAAGGAATAAGAAAAACAGATAACCTAAGATAAAAACATTTCTGTGAACTTGTTCCTGCCATACCCACCAGAAATTAACAAACCATAGTCATTCCTGAGCATTTCCAGAACGTTAAATTTACCCACAATAACTTATCTGTTCTTATTAGATTATCATTCCCCTTCACTAATTGCTATCTATCACTAGGTCCCCCACTTTATACATTATAAACCATTTATTTTACATTTTTCAGTGTTCACATTAGTGGTAACATGTAGTATTTCTTTTTTTGTTCCTGGTTTATTTTGCTCAGCATTATATCTTCAGGGTTCATCCATGTTGTCATATGTTTCATGACGTTGTTCCTTCTTACAGCTGTGTAGTATTCCATCGTGTGTATATACCACATTTTATTTATCCACTCATCTGTTGAAAGACATTTGAGTTGTTTCCATCTCTTGGCAATTGTGAATATTGCTGCTATGAACATTGGCGTGCAGATATCTGTTCATGTCACTGCTTTCAGATCTTCCAGGTATATACCTAGAAGTGCAATTGCTGGATCAAAGGGTAACTCTGTATCTAGTTTTCTA
Source organism: Choloepus didactylus (assembly GCF_015220235.1). NCBI lineage: Eukaryota > Metazoa > Chordata > Mammalia > Pilosa > Megalonychidae > Choloepus > Choloepus didactylus. The sequence goes on from NC_051311.1 coordinate 91,159,129, forward strand.
AGGAACTGCCAGACTGTCTTCCAAAGTGGGTGTCCCATTATACAGTCCCACCAACAATGAATAAGAGTTCCAATTTCTCCACATCCTCTCCAGCATTTGTAGTTACCTGTTTGTTTAATGGCAGCCATTCTAATTGGTGTGAGATGGCATCTCAATGTGGTCTTAATTTGCATCTCCCTAATAGCTAGTGAAGCTGAACATTTTTTCATGTGTTTTTTAGCCATTTGTATTTCCTCTTCAGAGAATTTCTTTTCATATCTTTTGTCCATTTTATAATTGGGCTATCTGTACTACTGTCATTGAGTTGTAGGATTTCTTTATATATGCAGGATATCGGTCTTTTGTCAGATATATGGTTTCCAAATATTTTTTCCGATTGAGTTGGCTGCCTCTTCACCTTTTTGACAAATTCCTTTGAGGTACAGAAGCTTTTAAGTTTGAGGAGTTCCCATTTATCTATTTTTTCTTTTGTTGCTTGTGCTTTGAGTGTAAGGTCTAGGAAGTGACCTCCCTACATTATCTTCTAAGAGTTTTATGGTACTGTCTCTAATGTTGAGGTCTTTAATCCATTTTGAGTTAATTTTTGTGTAGGGTGTGAGGTAGGGTCCTCTTTCATTCTTTGGGATATGGATATCCAGCTGTCCAAGCACCATTTGTTGAAAAGACTGTTATGTTCCAGTTCAGTGGTTTTGGGGGCCTTATCAAAGATCAGTCAATCGTAGATCTGAGGGTTTATCTCTGAATTCTCAATTCTATTCCATTGATCAATATGTCTACCTTTTTGCCAGTACCATGCTGTTTTGACTACTGTGGCTTTATAATAAGCTTCCAAGTCAGGAAGTGTAAGTCCTCCTGCTTTGTTTTTCTTTTTTAGAATGGTTTTAGCAATTTGAGGCATCTTCCCCCTCCAGATAAATTTGATAACTAGCTTTTCCAAGTCTGAGAAGTAGGTTGTTGGAATTTTGATTGGGATTGCATTCAATCTGTACATGAGTTTGGGTAGAATTGACATCTTAATGACATTTAGTCTTCCTATCCATGAACATGGAATATTTTCCCATCTTTTTAGGTCCCTTTCTGTTTCTTTTAGTAGAGTTATATAGTTTTCTTTGTATAGGTCTTTTACATCTTTGGTTAAGTTTATTCCTAGGTACTTGATTTTTTTAGTTGCTATTGAAAATGGTATCTTTTTCTTGAGTGTCTCTTCAGTTTGGTCATTTCTAGTGTGTAGGGACATGACTGACTTATGTGCATTAATCTTGTATCCCACTACTTTGCTAACTTTGTTTATTAGCTCTAGTAGCTGTGTCCTCGATTTCTCAAGGTTTTCCAGATATAAGATCATATCATCTGCAAATAATGACAGTTTTACTTCTTTTCCAATTTGGATGCCTTTTATTTCTTTATCTTGCTGGCTTGCCCTGGCTAGCACTTCTAGCACAGTATTGAATAACACAGTGACAGCAGGCATCCTTGTCTTGTTCTGTGTACACTTCAAAATTGATGTTTTCTCAGCACTTTGAAGACATTGTTTTACTGTTTTATGTCTTGCTTTGTGGCTGCTAAAAACTCTGCTTGTTTATTCTTCTTTTGTGGATTTCTGTTTTCTCTAGCTGCTTTTAAGTTCTTTTCTCCTTTGCTTTGGTGTTTCTGTAGTTTCTCTGTGATGTGTCTGGAATTGATTTTTCTTTAAATTTATTTATTTGGGACTATTTTTGTTTCCTGAATTTGAAGAATGGTGTCTTATTCAGTTATGATAAATTCTCAGTCATGAACTCTTCAAATATTGCTGTGAAAGAAGGGGAGCACAACTCCGTCCTCAGTGTCCATGCAAAAAGAAAGTTTTATTCTACTTATTTCTACAGGTCTTTATAGCATACAAGGTAGTCTCCTACGTGACTGTCTGCAGGTATATCAGGGAGGGGTACATTCTCTCTAAAGCCATGCGGTGTATTTACATATCTTTAGTCTCAAGGGACAATTTCTTTGGGAGCTAGACAGGAAACAGCAGGGGCAGGGGTCAGGAGGCAGGAGACAGGAGCACGGAAGGAGCCCAGCAAGAGCTCAGAGATTATTCCCTCATCTAAATTGCCATCTGCTTTCAGATGTGCAAGGCTTTTGGCCTTTCCCTAGCTTCAGTGTCCACCTTCAGACATCTGTAGCTTTGGGGAGGCCCTGCTCTATAGTTTGTTAAGCCAGGGGACCTTCTGTGTCTCCACATCTCCCCCCTTTTTATTATGATTATGATTTGGTGTAGTGACATAAAGCTTATTCATAGGGATATCATGGGGGTTTCAGGAACAGGTGCCACGTCTTCTTAGGCTGGTCCATCCGCACTGGAGTCAGCTTTGGGAGGTATCTTCTTTGTACAGTTGTTACAGCATCATTGGTCCTCTGGGAAGCAGGATGGTGGGCTTCAGGGTTCCATCGGACTGTTTTGTGACAGATAACCTTTTAAAAATAACTGAAATTATAATTATTAGTATTGTATTGTTGTTTGATGTTATGCACATTAGGAACTAAAAGAAGTTAGGAGTTTTTAATTTTTATAACATTGTTTAAACATTTTTTTTTGCAACTTATACTGCATGAATTTAATCATTTTTTGGTAGTTTATTTATTTTTCTAAGGTGAAAGAATAAATTCTTTGTAACTGTTGGAAATAAAAAGATATTCTTTAGAGTTTGACCTAGATAAAGTAAAATGTTAAAAGTTATTAGGTTTGAAACAATATATACTTTTTTATTTAGTTAAAGTTAAGAAAAAGACTCAGCTTTTTTGAAAGTGAGAAGACAATATTTTTAAACAACCAAGGACATGATAAACTTAACATATGTTGAGTGCAAGAAGTTATTTTGATAAAAAAGACTTTTTGCATCTTACACTGATAACTTAGAAAAACACTTTTATAACCTTCTATTAAGAAATAACACCTTAACAATTTAAGGAAACTTTTTCTTAATAAAAACAGTAGGAGACCGTAACATGAGGAGCTTGCAGTACGGTGAGGAATGTTTATATTTTATGAATTATTAGGCACATATTCACAACATTGAATATTAATTACTGCTTTGGGTAGTGGTTAAAATATTTAATGCTATTTTGTTTTATAAAACCACCCCTTTTTTTCTTCAAGTTGTGAGGTTTTATTGTTAAACAGTGTTATTACTAGTTTTTACCATTTTTTTAACTTTGACCACAGAAATAATTGTTTTCACAAACTTTCTACAGCTTTTTGTATTCATCTTTCGTCCTTGACTACAGAAATAAATTTTTCACTTTCTACAAACCTTCTACCACTTTCTGTATCCATCTGAGCTTCATCCCACATTCCTATCCTTCCAGGCTTTATTTTACGTTCTCAAACAATCAGTCATTTAGGACAAAGTTACTTGCCTTTTTCCCTTAATTAGAAAAACATTCTTTATATCTTCTATACAACATGCTATTACCACCAAAATCAAACTTGCTAGAATGATGTTAAATATTCAAAACAAAACATTCTTTATAGAGAGAGGGAGTCAAAGTTTTCGTTATCAGATTTCTTAGCAGAGATATTATTTTATGACACTGGTTTTTCACACAAATGCAAACTGTGCAAACTGCACAAAATTTAAAAGAACTATAAATCTGGGGTTATAGTTAGTGAGGCTCAAACCCACTGAGTTTGCATGCATGAACCTTGGATTAAGTTAATTAGGTTTACTACACAATAGACTAATTGAAATAAAAGAAAGCAAAATGAACACAACAAAAAATTACACACTTACCCAACACAGGGAAAGTTTGAATGGTAAAGCTATCTTAACTCAGATGCATTTGGTGTGTGTCTGTGGCAGGTACTTTCATTTGGACTTCCTAGTCCCGGTACTCTAGGAAAAATTTCTGGACAACTGGTTAAGCATAATGAGGCAAACAAAATTTCTGGCTAATGCTGCCTTGTGAAGACAGCATTACAAAACTGGTGCAGCACTTTTAGGGAGGGAAGGCAGCGGCGGTGGCAGTCGTGGCAGTCGCGGCAGCCGTGAAGGTGGCAGTAAAGGAGAAAAGGGAAGGAGCGAGGCTATGGTCATTTCCCCGCCGCCTTTATTGGCTGGCGGTATGGGGACCGAGGGTTTGGGCGGCGGGAGGCATTTATCAGAGAGAGCGGCGGTTTCTCTCTCAGGGACCTTAGTTTTAGAACTCTCAGTCTCGGCAATATGGAGAGTGGCCAGGGCAGTGCCAATAAAAGCCCATGTAGTAAATGTTTTAGAGGAAACTTTTTGTCCTTGCTCAAAGTGGCACTTTAAATTTTGGCCAGTGCACTCCCACACATCTAAGTCTAATGTGCCTTTCTCAGGAAACAAAGGGTTATTTTGAACAACATTATACAATACAGAGTACAAATTATCTTCTGAAACAGAAGCTTCACTAGCCTGCAGCAGCCGTAAAATTAACACTTCCTGGCGCTGGTGAACACTGAGAGATTGACCCATTTCGTTGAGTGGCTGAAAACTTCTGACCTGCCGGGAGACAACTCACTTGTACTTAGTGCGCAGCTTCCAAACGTCGTGGTCAGGATTGGTGAGCCTCACATGGGGCACCAATTGTGAAAGAAGGGGAGCACAACTCCGTCCTCAGTGTCCATGCAAAAAGAAAGTTTTATTCTACTTATTTCTACAGGTCTTTATAGCATACAAGGTAGTCTCCTACGTGACTGTCTGCAGGTATATCAGGGAGGGGTACATTCTCTCTAAAGCCATGCGGTGTATTTACATATCTTTAGTCTCAAGGGACAATTTCTTTGGGAGCTAGACAGGAAACAGCAGGGGCAGGGGTCCAGGAGGCAGGAGACAGGAGCACGGAAGGAGCCCAGCAAGAGCTCAGAGATTATTCCCTCATCTAAATTGCCATCTGCTTTCAGATGTGCAAGGCTTTTGGCTTTTCCCTAGCTTCAGTGTCCACCTTCAGACATCTGTAGCTTTGGGGAGGCCTTGCTCTATAGATTGTTAAGCCAGGGGGCCTTCCGTGTCTCCACATATTGCTTCTTTCTAATTCTCCTTAAAATTATTCTAAAGCATGTTAGATCTTCTCACTCTATCCCCTTTGTCTCTTTAAAATTTAATATTCTTCATTCTTTTTGGTCTCTGTGTGCTATATTCTGGGTAATTTCTTCAGTTCTGTCTTCTCATTTTCTGTTCAGCTTTATATATTCTGCTTTTTAATTCAACTTTGTAAAATCAGAAATTTTATTTCTAATTTCTGGAAATTCTACTGGTTCATGTCAAGTGCTTCCAGTCGGTTATATAAGTCTCTTTTTCCTTAGACATACTTTTCTTTAATTTAAAACACCCCGATTTTGTATTCTGTATCTTATATTCCAGTGTCAGAAGTCCTTATTGGTCTAATTCCACATTTGTATTTTTATTGACTCTTACAAATGACTCCTTGTTTCTTGAATATTTTAGATTTTTAATTGTTGGCTGAAACTTAATCCTTTGGGATTTTTGAAGCCTATGTTGTGTTCCTTCAGAACAGTTTTATATTTAGTTCTGCGCAGGCACCTGCAAGCTTGGGTCATTTGAAATTCATTTCTCAGCCTGGGAGTTTTCAGACTGAGAATTTTGCTCCCACGTCAGCATTAGTGCTAGCCTCCAGTTAAAAATTCTCAGGGAACACTTTTTTCCCTTCCTGCACACAGAGCCAAAGGTGTGACAGGGAAGTTTCCTTACCAAATCCATTTGCTGGGGATGGAAATTTTTTTCTAATTTGCCTTTCCATCATGGGCAAATCATTGAATTTATACTCTGTTTCATATATGTGTAGCCCAGCAAACTGCTGGTTAGGAAGGATTAGTAGAAGAGCATACTGCCAGCTGGTATGGTCAGGGAAGGATTTGTGGTGGGGCTGGTATTTGAGCAGGTTCTGAAGAACAGTGAGAATTTGGATATGCAGAGGTGGGAGAGGAGAGCATTCCCATTAAGGAAAATATTTAAGCCAAGGTCCAGAGATGAGAAAGTGTAGTGTATATAGAAGAAATAATGGAATATAATTGGCTGGAGTATATGGTGAGTTTCAGAGAAAAGTGAGTTGAGGCCAAATTGTGGAAGAATTTCCTCATTCACCAGTTCCTTAAGGGAAGTATTTTAGTTTTCCAGGTTGCTATGACAAATACTGCATAATGGGTTGGCTTAAACAAAGAGAATTCATTGGCTCACAATTTTGAGGCTAGAAGAAGTCTACCAATCAAGATACCTGCAAGGCTTGCTTTCTCCCCAGAGACTAGCATTCTGGTGCTGGTTGCTGGCAATCCTTGTGGTTCCTTGGCTTACACTGCTTCCTGATACATGATGATGTCCTGTCCTTTCCTGGGTTCTGTGACTTCCAGGTTATCTTTATAAGGCCTCCAGTAATCCACATTAAGGTCCACCCTCATTCAGTTGGCCACACATTAAATAAAAATAATTCTTCAAAAGGTCTACCCACAGAGATGCTGATTAAGAGCATGTGTTTGTTGGGATACATAATTCAACCTACCATAGCTAGAGAACTCATCTATTCATCTTTGTATCATCAGCACTTGATGGTATTTAATAGGTGTTTTTTGAACAAATGAATGAAGAAAAGTAAAGAATGAACATAAAGTTTAGAATTTGAGGCCTTCTTCTTTAGACAGAGAAAGTCATTTAAGAATTTGAGGAGGGTGATATACAAGTGGTAATATAAGGCCTATGATGATGAGTGAGGACTGCGAAAAGAGCTGGCATTTTAGCCCAGCCTTGTGAAATGAGTGGATTTGTACAAGTCCAGGAAAGGGATAATCTCACCAAGGGAACTGGATGAACAAAGACATCATGAAGATTTCTCTAGTTCTGGGTGAACTCTAGTTCTTTTGATGTTATTCTTACAAATTTGACTTTTATAAAGTAGCCTCTTTCGTCTTTGGTTCATGTTATTTTAAAACCTGAGCTCATCAGAAATCTTCCTATTTATGCTTGCTGATTTCTTTATATTTTTTTTCTTGCTCTTCCCTTAAACACTTACTTTATGCCAGGCACACTGGTAGATGCTCTGGATAAAGCAAAGAACAAATTAGTCATTGTCCCTGCCCTCATGAGCTCTCAATATAATTAGGGCTTCAAACGTTAAAAAGCAGACTATGAAAATAATTATCCTAACAGTTTTTCCATATCTATCATATATATTCAATTGTATAATTCTTTTTCTCTTTGTTTCTTCACTTGACACTGATACTTGAAATTTAACTTTAATCAGAGTAATATGTGTGTCATAACAGGTTAGATACTTACCAATTAGCCTATGCTGAATAAACAAGTCTTTTTTCTCTCCTGACCCATAGTCTCATTCCCCATAGGCAAATTTTTTTAACCATGTCTAGTTTAATATTTATGGTATAAATTTCCGTAACTCTAACTTTATGTTTCTGTCTCCATTTTTTTTCTTGATTTATCTTGATGCTAATTTTGATTTGATTTACCTCCTCAAAAATTTATTTTGTTAGACTTCTTCTTTGAATCTTTCTTCCATTCTTACAGATCTTCATTCTCTCTAATGAGCTATCAGGAAAGTAGGCATTGCTCAGACTTTGTCTTCCTCTCTGTGTGGGGGGCCAGTTTGCACTTACAGCACAGAAAATTAGTTCATTAAGGAAAATAAATATTGTATACCCTACTTACTACTAGAACGCATTCTTTTTAAATTGGAAATGTGTTTTCTAGTCACAAAATAAAAATAACAAGAGTGAAAATCAGGAAAGTGTCAGCAGCTTTTGCAATATAATTGTCAACCAGATTGCTTCCCATACTGTTCACACTGTTCCCACTTCAGAAATTTGTGTGTTTTTTTTTTTTTTGTTTTGTTTTGTTTTTTACACACCTCAAATCCATTTCGATATCTCAGTATTTATCGTTATTATACTTGTCTTTCTTCCTTCTAACACTCATTCATTCATTATCCATTCATTTGTTTAACAAACTTAAATGCTAGGAATACAAAGGCAAATAAGACATTTTCTGTTTTCAAGGCATTTGTCTAGAAAGAGAAAAAACACGTAAGTGTGTCATGATAATAGTAAAAGCTATTAAAAAACTATGAGCCAAACATTGATAAGCTCCTCATATTTTCTCATTTCTCACAATAACTTAATGAATGTGGGTACTATCATTACCTCATTTTCTAGATAAGAAAACTGAATATTAAAGAGAAATTAAGTAACTTGCTAAAGGTTACCTAGTAAATATGTGATAGAACAGCATTCTATTCCTACAGTGTTTTTAACCACTAACTTTGAACTCATACAACTGACAAATAATTACTATTCAGACTTTTTAAAGGCTCATACAAACCAATAAGAAAACAAGACAAAAACCCAATAGAAAAATGAGTAAATGATACCAAAAAGAAACTTGAATGGCTAATAAACATGACGATTGTCAGCCTCATTCACTAATAAGAGAAATGCAAATTGAAGCAACAATGAGATATTGTTTCACACCTTCAGACTGGCAAAACCGAAGAATGTCTGATAATTCCAAGTGCTGGTGATGATGTGGGAAAATACCCTGCATACTCTGCAGATTGATAATATCTAATAAAGATGATATGTGAATCATACTTTGTATTGGTCAGGATAGGCTGGGCTATACTGTAGTAAAAAACAAACCCCCAGACCCTCAGTGACTTAACACAACAGAAATTTATATTTTGCTCTCAACACGGTTTATTATTAGTTAGGTAGTTCTCTTTTATCTTATAGTGATACCATGTCAAGTGAGACCAAAGGGAAAGGGGAATAAGGATCCATTGGTTTGAAAGGCCAGGCTAGAAAGTCTTTTTCACTTCTAATCACATGCCATTGGCCAGAACTCAGTCATATGGCCTCAATCTAACTGCAAGAGAGACAGAAATATAGTCTTCCTATGTGTTCAAGAAGACAAAACAGTGTGGTGAACACATAGCACTGTCGATGCCACATACTTTAACCCAGTAGTCCCACTTAGAGAAACTCACACATGTGCACAAGGAGAAATGTACAAGATAGTCCATTGCAGTATTATTTGTAATGTGATGAATTTTTTAAAGTAGATAATATATAGTGATACAATGGAATTTTATAGGGCAAATGACTTACATGTATCAATGTGGAAAAATCTCAAAAACATAATGTTGAAGGAGAAAAGCAATTTGGTAGAGAGATCCAATATGATATTGTTATTGCTAATAATTATATTTGCTAATAATGCTGTATATTGTTTATGGATGCATATGTATTAGTAGTAGTAATAGTAATAGTAGTTGTAGTCATAGTTGTAGTAGTAGTGGTGGTGGTAGCAGCAGCAGCAGCAGCAGCAGCAATAGTAGTAGTAGCAGTACTACAAAAATAGTCAAGAGCATGATAAAAACACCAAAGTCTGGGTAGTGGTTCCTTCTAGATAGGGTAAGGGAAAATGGGAGAATGTGATCTAATGTTTAATTTCTTTGCAGATATGACATATTGGTAGGATTGATATAACTGGGTGATTGGCACATTGGTATTTATTATTTTAACCTCTGTACTTTCCTAAATGTTTGAGAAAAGCATGCAAAACTTAGTGTCTGTAAAGATAGTTTTTACATATAAGTAGCTGAGATAAATAATGTTTTCTATCATTGATCTTTTAGAACTATTAATGTTGAACAAATATATTTTCCAAGCAGTATTGCAAAGAGGAATGGCAAGATATATTTGGTAAGTCCCAGTTAAGGAGGCAGGAGATCTGGACTCAGGTTTTGGTTATGCATTGTCTTGACCAATGACTTGGCTAATTCATTTAACATTTGTTGCAATAGTAAAGTAGGGATGATGTTCAGGACTGAGGTAGATGACTCAGTCAGAACTGAGTCAGAAAATCTTGAGGAAAATGTTTAAGGATAAACCATGATCATATCAGGTAAAGTTTTAACTTAAAGAGTCCAGGTTAGATGTGTTAACATCTTTAGAGGAACCATGTAAAGCATAAATATATTGTCATTGGAAATTTTTATAATACAGGAAATGTGTGCTAAGCTGTAAGAAGAAAATCCATGGTCTTTTTTCTTACAGACAAGCAATCATCTACTTGGACCAAAACCATTTCCATTAGACAGATTATTAGCAATATTATATAGTATCGTGGACAGCAGAGTTGCTCCAACTGCAAATATCTTTTCCCAGGTAAGTTTAATCATAGGTTATTATATATTAAATTTGTGAAATTCTTTAGGTAATATAGTTGGTAGAGTTCCAGGCATTTTGATTTTTTTTTGGTCAGTGTTACTTTTTTAACTACATAATGAACAGTGTTCTTGCTAAGTAATTGAATATTTCAAATATAGAGTCTTTGGGGATACTTCTGAATTTGTAAATTTTTAAACTATAACTAGATGGCAAAAACAACTTGATGTTTCTGGTTCTCAGTAAAGGAATTTTTTTTTAAATTAAGTGATCATAATTATCTTGCTGATTAAATAAACAAGTGACTTGATAATTAAATTGATGAATTATAATATAGAAGTATGATTTAATGATAAAAAATAAAAAATTATTTGTAAGAAAGTAATCTGAAATGTCCTCATTCATCATATATGTACTTTGTAGGGTGAAAGTATGCTTTCTAAAAATTGGGAAATTTTAAGTTATATATATGTTACCACAATAAAAATAATAATAAATACCATACAACTGTAGAACCCAAAGAGTGAACACTACTATAAACTATGGACTAGAGTTAATAATATCATTATAATAAAATTGGTTCATCTGTTATAACAAAGGTACCAGATTAATGCACAATGTTAATTATAGGAAAAGTGTGGGGGTGGTGGATTTGGAAACTCGGTACTTTCTGCCTAATTTTTCTGTAAGCCTACAACTGCACTAACAAAAAAATTAATTTAAAAAATTGATCTTTTTTCCATAATACTTGTTAGTTCTCAGAAATTTCATTAGGTGGCAGCAGTAACATAAAAATAGAAAATGAAAAATTTTAAAAGTAGTTAGGTTTTGTTTTTCAGTTGACATTTTAAGAGAAACCTATTAAAGGTATAGTGAAAACAGATTTCTTGAGTGGTTGAGGAAACAAAACTTAGCACATGGTTGGAAGAAAAGCAACTTGTATTTTTGGAAAAAAAAGTCATCTTAGATGTTGCAGTTAGCATTTTATTCTAAGTATATGTTGTTAGATTGAGAAATACACAAATAATAGCATTTGCATTTTAATTAATTCACTGTAATTTGGACATTGAATGGTTGTTAGATTTTGTAATACAATGTGCCCAAAATCATTCTACAAACAGTGGTCAGGTCCAGGACTTGATCCAAGGGTTTCCCAATAGTGGGGTCCAGGTTTATAGGAATAGATAAGTAATCGAAACAATTGGGAGACTCCTGATTTAAGATAGCAGATATACTATCTATAGTCTCAGAGAGACTGCTCTGAGGCTTTGACTACAGATGACCAGAGTCATCAATCTTTATGGTTCCAATAACACCAGTAATGTTTTCATGAAGAAAGTTTGGCTGAAAATGTGTCTTGATCTTTCATTGAAATTAAATCCTTTTCAGTATTAACAATTTTAGTTGCTGATCTTTTATTGTTTATCTCTTCTCTTTAATGGTTAGTAATCAAAATGATGAATCTTACATATTTAAAACATTGCTCTAGATTTATTTATATTCATTTGATGACAAATTGTTTAGGAACTTAATCTCCCATTTGAGACACAAAGGGGCACATAGAGGGTAGATATAACTAACCCTAAGGAGTTGCCCTATACTTTATCTTTTTGTCTTTCCCTTATGATGTTTTTTTCTTTCCATTGATTCCCAGTGCTCTTTTCTATTTTTCTCCTTTTATTCATCTATCAAAACCATAGTCTTGTCCATAAGAGAGAAAATTTATATTTAACCTATGCACACTTTATTTTTTAAGTGGAAAATAAAGACTGCATTTGTATTGGAAGTGCTTATTTGATATGAGCACTAGATGGCACTATTGCTGCATTCTAGCTGTAAGATGAGGTAGGAAAATATCTTCCTTGTTAATATTAACTTTGATATCCAGAGAAAGCTGTTCATTAATTTAACACATTGATTTATTTAGGGGAAAAAAACAAAATTTCCTGAAAATATTTAAATATGTATACACACACACACACATACATATATATACACACACACACATGCATACTCTTTCATGAAAATAAAATTGATAAGTAATTGTGTTACATGAGTGTTTTCCACTTGAAAGTAGATTGCCTTTATTGGTTGTAATATGTCTATATGAGATGAAAAATATATTACTTTTTTAACATTTAATCTATATGCCAGTGTTGTAAGCACTTATTTTATAGTAGTGTTGCTTTTATATCTTTATTTGCCAGTAATAAAATATTTAAGTTTTTTTATGTACGATAAATTGATACATGGCATATGCATTCAAAATTATCTTGAAGCAAAAGCTTATTTCCACTGCATTGTATTTAAATCTATTTAAATCTATTCTGTAATAAAAAATAGAAGCTTAAGGAATCTTTAAAATTATTGAAATTCCAATTGAGAATAATAATCAGATTTCTAAGAGTGTTACATTATAGTTGGTATCCTTCTGAATTTCTTTATTTTTATACTGAATTTTAGATAAATTCTACTCATTATATTTTTGGTCTCATACATAAGTAAAAGATATTATTAGCACATTTTACATTTTGTTAATGCTCAGATTTTTCATCCAAATAAAGTAAATCTAATCCTTCTATATATGTGTGTCTTTCATGAGTGACAGGCTTTAATTAAAGGTACATTTATTGGCATTATCTTTAAAATTTTTATTTGGTCAGATATGTTTTTGAAGATCACTTATGATCTTTAAAAGAGATACTAGTGAATTATCTTTTTTCAGAAGTATATTAAAACCAGGTTATGATTTTTTTATTATATCTAATTTTTCTTGAAGAAACATAATTCTCTTGGAAATTTTTCATTCTTTTGATATTTCTGTACCTTCTCTTACTCATCCCCACCTACCCCCAACCTTAGGCTTGTAGTTTAGGCAGTAGAAATAGAGTTTTGAAGACCGTCAAGTGTATCACTTATTTTTAAACATTAAGCCCTATTGCTTTATCTTTTCACAGAGGGTAAAATTGCTGAAGAGTTTCAATTCTAAAATTATTGGTACAGGATTCTAAAGTGAATTTTAAAAAGAAAGTTACCTTTTAAAAACTGGAGGCATTTAATTACACATATATCTGTTTATATCATGTATTATTGATCTTACATAATCAATTAGCATTTTGAAAAAATTACTTTTGAAGGTAGAACTATAGTTCGTTCCTTTGGTGACAGAAGTTGTTTTCTAGAAAAGGCTAATATTTAATTTCTGAGTGGTTCCATATTTCGTTATACATTTAATAAGAAAAAAACTAAAATGTCCTTATAAAATTATTTTTATTTATAAAAGACTATAAGTAAAAAACATTTTGGAGCAAAGTTTAATGTGCAAATATAGTTTTTCAAAAAAGATAATATTTTCGTTTATACTTTCTCTGCTTTTGAATTCACATTATGATACTTTGTATTGGGATGACTTATTATGTCAATTTGATTTTTAATCTTTTCCCACAAAAGTTGCATTATTTGTAATAATTTAGGTCATAACCTTAAGCTTTCTACTCATTTAAGTGCTGATTTATGAGCTACACAGGATAAATTTACATTAATTGTTTTTATTTTTTCAAAATGAATTTATCTTCAGTCAGAGAGCAGAATGATAATTTATTTTATCTGTGAGTTTTTTTAAGGAGATACTTCATTGCTAATTCACCATAGCTGTGGGAAGATGTCTTTGCTATATTTTGTTAGGACAGCTAACACTTTATTTAACTAAAAACACATTTTTGGCATTTTTCTTCAAATACAGATAGATATATAAGAAATTCGTATAGTCTTCAGTTTTTTTATAGGAAAGAAAGGATTTTGTTAATGTTTACTTAATTTAAGAAGGATTAAAAATTAAAATATTTAATCCAAAGCTTTAAAAATCAAAGTCAGTATTTATTTTTTTTCTATTTGGCATTAAATTTTCCTTTCTTTGTGCTAAAAATTTCATTTATCAGATATTTATTAAGTTCCTACTGTGTTCCAGACACTGTGTTAGATAATGAAATAAAAAAATGAACAAATGCTGTCCCTACCATCAAGGACCTTATAGGCTGTAGCTTCCACCGCCCTTCATTTCTCCTTGGAGCAGTTACCCAATTCTAGCTTGTAACTGACTGTAGTAAAGTGTATGTTTATTCACTGGGAGGACATATACATGCTGGAGAATGAATACTTAAAGTGAATAAATAAAAATAAGAGTTTCACATGAGTACCCTGATATTTGGTAATTTAGGTATTTAAGCATCCTCTACCGAGTGATAAACATGTTCATTGAATGGTTTCCTTCTGACATGCCTTGAAGTTAATAATGTGGAACATTGACTGTTTGGTACCTGCATCATGACTAAATTTTGTTAATACCAACTAAGTTGGTGATTACATCGGTATCAGTCTCAGTTAAGACTTGAAACTTGTGTACAAATACACAGTTTATTGTGCATAGCCTATTATAAACTAAGTGGCTTTAAACAAAACTTGCATGACCTTATTTCAAATACTTTTACTCACTGTGTCACTCTTTTCCATGCAGTATTTTAAACTACTTTTATGGATTTTTAATCAAAAGCACTTTAGATAAACTAATTTTATAAAGGCTTATGATTATAAATTTTCTTTATCTAAAAAAACAATTTGTATTTTACATAATATTATCTTTGGTTGATTTGCATTTCTGCAGTGATTATATTTATCTGTTAAAGTTGGTCACATAACATCAGAAATCATAGTTGATGAGATACTATCTACTCTGTAATTTAATTAGGTAAGAATTTGAACCTTGTAAGGATAAAGTGTAACATATGCTAAGATCTAGTTATGATATTCTTATAAAGGGATTTGAATCTGAGAATTATCTTTATAGATATTAAACTTGGTGAACAAAAGGAACAGTTTTCCTAGAAAAAAGCCATTCCCTCAAAACTAGAATATTGGAAAATGTTAAAGGTTGTTCCTTTGCAGTTTCTCTGTGCTTCATTTAGCTTTTACCAGCATTCCAGTGTCTCTATATTATCCAACTAAAAGACTTGATATTATTAAGGAAAATTATGTAAACCATAGAAAATATCTTGAATGCTAACATTTTCTAATAATCTTTCTATGATGTTTTCTTAAATCATGATTGAGATGTGAGAGATGGTTAAGGAGACTTGCTTAAGGCCTCTCACCAATGAGCAGTTCAACAGGGCTGCTGTTTGACAGAGGCATGCCCTCTTCTCATGGCAAAGAGCATCTCCACCATAATGCTTGGTTTACACTGGTGCAGTAAATAGAGTCTCAGCTCTCTTATGACACCTGGTGTGGATATTTTACTATTCTGCTATCAGACCACTTGGCAGTAGGTGCCTATTTCGGGAGATTTAAAAACAAAGCAAAACAAAAAACATCTCTGTTGGGATGCTTCATCTTTGAAAAGAGTAAGAGTTTGTCTATGATTTTCAGTAGTTTCGCTACTGTTGTAAGGGATACTTGGAATACTAATGTTAATCATTACCAAGGATAATAAAAAGCACCATATATTTTACTCTACTGCCCAGGGGTGAAAGGTTTTTCTTCTTTTCATTTTTAAAAGAATAGCATTTACTCCTACTCTTCTCTTGTCTTCCCTGAATTTGGTGTTAAAATTCTTCAGGGTAGCTACTGTGTCTTTGTGATTATGTCAGCCCAGCAGTAGGCATTTTTACTGAACTCTGGCAAAATGGAACCGTAGCTGAAGGGTGACATGGATAATACTGCCTAAGGGATAAAAAAATTGCATAAATTATGCTTTCAACTTTTGTATAATATAATCTGTTGATACCTTCTTTTTGTAGGCAGTATTTTATAACTACCTTTCTCAAAGCCTGGTATTGTTTCAATAAAGATACCAAATGTATATTTATTCATATTTTGAGGGGAAATGTATTCAACACCAATAAAAATTCTTTGACTTGGTACATTTTTTTCTTTTTGCTGAAAGGACATGAAAAAAAGTTTGTGCATGTGTATTGCTAATGCACATCATTTCAAGACTCCATACTAATAATATAATGACTGTATAGGCAAACACATACATTAGATTGAGTTTTATGAGTAGATTGTTTTAATGAGAAAAGAAGTTTTAATAAAAATAGTTTAGAAGATAAATAGTTTGGAAAAATGTACATTATGGTAATGTGTGCTACATTTAAAAATAATTCTATAAAAGGCAAATAAAGAAATGTTTGATGCTTAAGGAAGTTTCCAGTGAGAAATTGTCTTGATTCTTTGTCAGCAGACAACTAATTGGAGTCCTTTGGAAGAGATTGGCCTCACCTGCCCGTAACTGGACACATTTCAGGAGCTGGTGCTGCTGGAAAGTTTTTGTCCTTTCCTCTAGATGAGAAATTAGTGTCCTTTGTCCCATCACCTTCAGAACCCAGTTGCTCTCTTACTTTCAGGTACTCTTAATAGTAGAAGAGAGTTAAGTTTTTCAAATGGGAAGTAGTTATGCCCCTGTAGTTCAGAATGAGAAAGGGAACTCGATTTGCCCAATACCACTTATCTGCTATGTGCATGCTGATGACTTTTGAATTCAGTATTTCTGGCCCTTAATACCCCTAACTCTGGATGTGAATTGCCTACTGATCAACAGCACCCGAATGTTCCATACACATCACACACTGGTATATCCAAAACTGAATTATCATTTCCCCTAAACCTTTTCCTGTGTTTTCAGCCTTACCTAGATTTCAAAACTGGCCGTCATTTATTCATTAATTTATTCATTCATCCTTTACTAAGCACATTCTATGTGGTGTGCACAATGTTAGGTGCTAGTAAAAGACAGAAAATATACGGTTTCTAGTTTTTAGGTTAGCTAAATTGAGAAGTTATTTCTGAACCCTCTCTCTTTATTTCTTCCATTTAGTTGGTCAGCAAGTCCAGTCAATTTTTCATCCTCAATCCAAATGTCTCTTCAATGTATTCCTTTCTTTCCACCCCTACTGCTGTTCCTTCTATCCACAGCTTCATTATTTCTTAGACTACTGCACCAGCTTCCTTACTGGTTTGTCACTAGACTCTTTCCAGTTCATCTTCTATGTGGTATTCAGCACAATCTAAAAAGATAAATTTAGTCTTCTGTCACTTTTTTAATGTTATATTATCTACAAAAACAAGTCTATATTTCATAGCATTTCTTGTAAGCCCCTTCACAGTGTGGCCCCATTTTCTGCTGTGTTCTTTATTCACCCTATATACCATTCATACTAAGCTGTTTCCTCCATGAAAGAATACCAGTTTTTCTTGTTTTTGTGTTGTTACATGTGCCGTCCCCTCACCACTGTTGAGCTGTCTCTTATGCTTCATAGTCCATACCCCAAATACCAAAATGCCACTTCTCAATAAATTCACACTCTGCCTTCCTCCCTATTAGTCATTCTCTTTCTTATAATCAGATAACTGAGTGTTTCATAGCTTTGACATAGCACTCATATGTCTTCCTCAGTACCCTGAATTCCTTGAGGGCAAAGACCTAGTCTTTTTCATTTTTGTATCACTTGCACAGTGCCTTGAATGTAGGATTTACTCAGTGAATGAATGTCCCCCCAGTCTCCGAAGAATGCATTTATGGTCTTCCTGGCTACTAAAGGTTTGCAATCCTTTGGGTGCTGAACAGTTACAGAGATTAAAGCATTATCTTTAGTTTCTCTGTTGCATTAGCATAAACATATGTGCCACTTTTTGGTTATCAGAGCATATATGAAGACTATCAATTCACCCTCCCCTTTTTTATTTGAAAATAAAATTTTTAGTGATATTTTAGGTTGAATAGCTTTGACAGTATTTACCTATCTTTTCTATGTGCTGCAGTAACCACCTCCACCTTGTATGTGTAGAAGTTTTAGTTTAACTCTCTTGATATGTGCCACATGACTCATGTACTATCATGGGTTGTGTGGGTCCCATACACTAACATATCACATGTTAAGCTTTTTTATTTAAATAATTTAATATGTTTCAGATTTTAAAGCTTTTCCACGATGAGCAGAATAGGGTAGGACACAATTCAGCTGATTTTTATATCAAGCTATGAAAGTTTAAAAATCATGAGTATGTTAAAAATTAATTATGGTTGTAAATTGATTTCCTTTTGTTGGCAAAAAGAACATAGTTTGTTAGCCCAGGAATAGTTCACACTGTTTCTACATCAAGCCGTTTCCAGCTAAAGCTTGTTAGACACTGCCTCTCAGATTAAGAAAAAGAAATCCTCGCTGTGGTACACGAATTTACATTGTTGAAACAGCTCATCCCCTACATGGGTGAGAACAAAGAACACAATAGTATACAGAGCAAAGATTAAGTGAGCAAATATTGCACTCTATTAAACTCTATTTAAGATGAAAATCTAAAAAAAGTCTACATATAAAAAGGGTTTTGTTTTGTTTTTACTTTTCCTTGTGAATGCCTTGGTCATGACATCTGACACAGTCAGAGGGGGAAAATATACACGTTGGTTTGTAAGCCAGGTAAATTGATTATTTTAAGCCAAAGTAAAATAAGGTACTTTAAATGGTGTCCTTATGCTGGTAATATTTAAAAGCTAGGGAAACACTATTCCATTTGATAACAAGATGCTTCAGATTTTTGGAGTTTTTGTTTATTTTTAAACCAAAGACTAAAAACCAAATTTTTATTTTGAGGAAAAACATCAGTGGAAACATTGCTGAAAACTTAGAGGTAAAGTCACTGACATTTAGAACAACTTTTTTCTTTAAAACTTCCTTCTGTATTTTCTAACATGAAATCTAGAACCTGACTTTGAAAAGGAAGATTCACTCCCTTGGCCACTCTTTCATTCTTTTGAATTTGAGTTTAACCATACAATAGACAAGAAAAGCAGCTGTGGAAAATAATATATTCTTTTCTAAAATCTGAGAATTATTGGCAAAGAATATGTCTTCATAGGTAATAGAAACCCAGAAGAAGAGTAATAATTTCTCCACAAAATTTTAAATTTGCTTTGATAGTTAAAATGGCATGTTTTTAAAAAGGTTTAAGTCTTTTAGAAGAGACCTTTTCTTTGTTTTACTTTTTACAGTTTTAACGTTGTTCTGTCTTTTAGTTTATTCAACTATGATATACTTGGTATGATTTGTAGTGATGATTTTTTGGTAAATGATTTTTAATTCACAAATGTGTAAGGAATTTCACTTAGGATACCATTTTCAGTGTTGCCTAAATATTTTCAAATTTTAAGAAATCATGCTTTTTAACCCACCTTAAATTATTTATCTTTTAAAATTAAACCTTAAAAACAACAAATTTTATGTATAATATACAGTCTGATTTATGAAAAGTTAGAAGGTCGTTAGGTTAATGAATTCTATTTTAATATTTAACTTTTGTGACAAATCTGATAAATTTTATTCACAGGGTTGTTGATTGTTTATTGTTACTTCTAAAGCCATTACCCATATCCCTGGGGCAGAATATTTTCCAGTATTTCGATATTTCTTGTTTTTATTGCTACTATTCCCGTTAAGGGTTTTTCTCTTAGTTTTATCTACAGTCACTACACGGCTGTACTTCTGACCTCCAGCATATTGATAGTATATCCTTTTGGTGTGGAATGCTGGCAGAGTTGTCGTTTTACTAACTTCTCCTTACTGTTGGCTTCTTCCACCAAGTTTTCCTTAGTCTCTCCCAACATGGTTATCTCTTCTCTGTAGTCTGCAGCTCCCTGTTGGTGTAGTATAAGGAATACAGACTTTGCTTTCAGGTGACATTCAAATCCAGGGCTGATCTTATTACCATTATCTCAGTGACCTTGATCAATTTTCCTAACCTCTCTGAGGCAGTTTCTCACCTAGAAAAAGAGGTTTATTAATAATATCTACCTTATGAGATCGTTGTGAGGCTTGGAGAAATTAAAAGCGCCTATCATAAGGTCTCCCATAGAGCTAGGACTCAATAAAGGTTCCAACCCAATAACACTGATTATACATTGACACTGATGTTAATTAGTTCCCATAGCTTTTTCCCCCTTTCTCTCAAATTTTTTACATATCCTCTGCTAGATCCTGAGGGAAGGTATAAATGCTAGGTTATGTATCTGTCTTTCTCAGGAATTTTGAAGGACAGTGAAATAAAAGATAAAAGCAGACTATTTTATGCTGGAGGTCTTTACTCACAGTAGTAATATTGTCTTGGAAAAACACCTTTTAATATTCATCAATACCGAAAATGAGGAATTAATTTGGCCAAGCATTTTTAATATGTTAAATATTTTTAAATTAAGTTTTTAATTTAAAAATTTATTGTTAGAACTCTAAAAGGTTTTATAATAAACCTCTAGCATGGTATATGTGTTATATATTTTTCATTGAGACTTTTGGATTAACTAATGTTGAAGCATGTGCTAAAGTATCTCAACATACTAATTTGTTTGGTGTGACTGACTAGGGACTGATAATGTCAAGCATCCTTTCATGATGTCTGTTTTCACAGATGTAAAATGAGGCAGTGGTATTCATTATTTCCAAGATTTTCAATCTTGATGGGCTGTCTCAGAATTTTATTTTGCATTTTCTTTTACATTGGAAGTGCAGTTGAGTTTTATAGACCACCCCCCCACCCGAAAACAAAATTAGAACTTTCACCATTATTAAAAATAGAAATAAAAAGTAGGGTTTGGGAAAATGTAGAATACTCAGGTTAGGATTTGTTATATTCTTCCTCTGCTTTAGAGAAGGTAATAAGTTGTACCAGCCACAGGTTTGTGACAACTTTGTGAGAACCTTTATGGGCTCACAGCATGAAACTAGCAGCAACAAATCCATGAAGTGAATCACAAGTCGTAACTAAGTTAATATCATTTTCTCATTTAATAGGCACATTACTGTTTCACACATTTTTAATAACCAACTTAATTTATAACCACTTTTATTTCATTTGACTTAACTCCTAGACTAGGTAAATAGAAACTCTTTTTATGAAAATGTAGATTAACTCAATGTTTTTTTACTTTTTCTTAACTTTCCTCTCATGTAAATATGAAATATTAGTAAGAAAAGCAGTTACTACCTTATGAAATCCTTTTGCCTTGAATCAGTTTTATGTATTATACTACTAAATATCTTGAGTGGATAGGAATGTGACGCCTAAGCATAGAAATAATTTCACTTAGAAAATAACACTAATTAGTTAATAAATATTTGTTTATTTAAATGAATTTAAAAATTTTGTTTTGTAGGTCATTATGAAATAAATGACTACTCATTGTTTACTTATTTGAGAGGAGACAGAGTCCCTAGGAAAATTCTAGATGTTAAAATTCTTCATATGCACAATAGCTGGTCCCTTTGAGCCTGAAGTGAAATATCTTTTCTAAAGTGTGGCATAAGATACTGGACAAGTAGGAGAACAGAAAATAGAAATCCTTCTGTAGATGAGGTCATTGTATCTAGTAAAATTTGTCAAAGTGATGGGGTCTAAAGTAGCATTTAATTCTCCACTGCTTATTAAAAGGAACTTTCATTTTTTCATTGGTTCTTTCTTATAATAATCATAGAAGATGTATTAAAGTTTGGCTCTTTTTTCATAGTAAAATACAACTTTTTAATAAAGGCTTCCAAAGGTATAGATGGCAATTTATTAACAAAACAATAAAAAGTTGCCTTCTAGGGAATTTTACCCCCACAGAAAATCTGTGTCTAATGATTAAATGTCCAGATAGGTAGCAAGTGTTACCAGTTCATTAATTTGAGCTATTTTTTAGGCCCTTTCCTGTCTTCTATAATCATTTGTTTATTTAAGTAAAAGAGTTGATTTTCCTTCCCATAGAGTCTGTGTGCAAGGACCTTAGCCAAACATGCACCAATGTGATATCTAGAACTTCTCTCTTTTTTTTTTTTTCAGGTATTAAAAAAAGGTGTAAAAATATTCATATTGTTGCAGTTTGGAAAGTTGAACAAAAGTGAGAGGCAGCTGAGTGAGACCAGGGTGCAGCAGCAGTGAGGGAGTGGGGCAGCCTGGAGAGTCTTGCTTCCCACCTGGACGAGGACTCCCTAAAGCAGGTTTTTGGGTGTGTGACCATAGTCCAGGAACTGGCCCTTTGCTTTTCAAGCTTTGAGCTAGGTTTTATAGGTTTTCTGAGGGTAAGGTGGTCATTCTTTCAGGAATATGATTAGAATTATTTATACTAATCGACCCTCAAAAGACAAATGTTTATGCCGCAATGCCAATTTATTGATAAATATTGCTAAGCAGACTGGATATTGAAAAAAGGGTAAACAGACAAGATCTTAGAGTTTGTTGATTACGTATCCCGTCTTTGAGCGTTGTGTTCATGGCAAACTTTAAAAATATTAGGTACAATTTATTAAGCAATTGCTTTGTGCAGACATTGAAATAGCACCTGGACATATACTCACTTTTTGTGATCTCATAAATAGTTAGGACATCCCTGCATGGTGCTACATTATTATTCTATGTTTTAGTTTTAAAAATTAAGACTTAGATTGTAGCTAATCTGAAGACTACTGCTAGTAAGTGGCAGAAGATAGGTCTTTCTAACTTGGAATATTCTTTCTCTTAAACTATGCTCTGTCTCTTCTGAAATCAGAAGATTATGCAGGCAATGAGAATGGGCTCTGGGTGGAAGCAGGAAGGAGATAATTGGATGATCTTAAAACCCTGAATGATAGGCAGAAAACCCACCAACACAGTGAGCACATACAAAGTGCTGGGTATTTCCAAATTAATGGGCAAGGGCTGGAACCAGGTTTGTTCTCTTGAAACACATTTTACAGCTGTTTTACACATCATCCCATTCTTTTAACACTTTTTTCAGGGAAGAGTTTAATGCAACTTATTAGATATAAGCTTTCTTAGCTGTCATCACAATTCAGTCAAATTTTTCAAAAGTTTTGGAGTTGGAGATAGGAGACCTAAATACCAGGCAAGTGAGTTTCTGCCACCAGCCAGTTATTATGACTTTGGGCAAGTCAGTGAACATTTCAGGTTTTACATTGGTTGAATTAATAATTTGAATCTAGCAATTTTCTAATTCAGAACTCAGAAAGCTTTTTCAGTTAAGAAGCAGATAGTAAAGATTTTAGGCTTTGCGGGCCAAGAGTCAAAATGGAAGATAAGTTGGTACATGTGTAAGTAAGAGAGGAAAAAACTCGTCTCACCTGACCCCGTTTAACTGAAGTGGATCATTCTGGATGGTGGGCATGCTTTGACCCTAGTTGCCATCAGTTGAAGACATTTTGCAGACAAAAAACAGCCAATTGAGGTGGGACAGACATACAGGGCAGTCCCATGGTCAATTTCATTCTGTCCCAGTGACACCCAGATCCCAGGAGACCCTTCTCTCCTCCCAGCTGTATCAACAAATCTCACAAGATTACCAGTCTGCAGGTCTGGTTCTCTGATCCCCTAAAACAAACAAACAAACAAAAACACATGAAACCTTGAAAAATGTTCTAGTACTGCTTGGGAGGCCTAGAAGAAATAAAAATGGGAATTAGAATAAAAATGGACTACTAACTACTTGGGAGGTAGTAGAAGAAAAAATATTATTTAATTTAGTAAAAGGCAAGAAAGGAATGAGAAAGGCACATTAAAAAAGGACAAATAAAAAGGTTGACATAATTGGAGGAATAAAATTTTAGAAAAGCTGTGCATATGATAAAAGCGAACATAGGGTTCAACTGAAAGGTAAACGTCAGACTAGCTGCAAAAGCAAAATTCCACTACATGCTTTTTACATGATCATTGTCTAAAGTTAAGAAACCATCAGACTTGAAAGTAACATCTCAGGAAAAAAAGCATACCACCTAAAAGAATGCTGGTGTTGGGGATTGAATCATACTCCCACAAAAGGCATGTTTGGGTCCCCATCCCTGGTCCTTGGAGTGTAAACTCATTTGTAAATGGGACCTTTGAAGATGTTGTTAGTTAACATGTGCCCGAACTGAATGAGGGTGGGCCTTATTCCAATATGGCTGAAGTCCTTATAAACAAAGGAAATTGGACACAGAAAGAGAAGCCATGGGAAGCAGCCAGAAGCTGTAAGCCAATGGGAACCAAAGGAGAAAGAAGAAGATGCCACCAAGTGCATTGCCATGTGACAGAAAAGTCAAGGATCACAAGCCAGCAGCCCTGGAATGCCACAGTCTTTGGGGAGAAAGCTTTACTTTCCTGGTGCCTTGATTTTGGACTTCTCCTAGCCTCAAAACCATAAGCCAATAAATTCCTGTTGTTTAAGCCAATCCATTGCATGGTATTTGTTTTAGCAGCTAGGAAACTAAAAAATACTGGTATTACTATATTAATATCAGAACTAAAATTTAAAACAAAAGTTTTACCGGAGAAGAAAAGGATCACTGTATGATAATGAATAGATTCAATTCGTCAGCAAAACAGTAATTTTAAGTCTGTGTGCATTTAATAATAACATAAATTCAAAAATATAAAACAAAAACAAACAGAATTGCAAGGAGAAAAAGATTCCCTGTCATAGTGGGAGAATTTTAATACCTCTCTCAGTTTTAATAGACCAAGTAGATAAAAATGGTATATATATAAAATTTAAACAACAGAATTAACAAGCTTGATCTAACACATATATAGAACAGAGCACACAACAGCTGCAAAATACATACTCTTTTCAACACACAATAATTATAAAAAATGTTTCACGACATAACCCAATTTGTGATACTGAATTAAAAATTAAAGTCTTAGCCTTTTGATGCAAAGCTTCATATTTTTATTTACTAATACAAAAGGTTTTTTAGTTGAAATGATGCTTCGTATTTACAAAATGCAATATTTTCTCAATACAAAAATTCGTTCATCCTTGAACTTGTTGTTAAAGTAATGACAACCATCTGTTTAACACTGCATGGCAGTATTCCCTGTAAAATTATAATGGGACATGTAGTGGGAGTCCGTGTAACTTAGTAGGATGAGCATAGATTCTAATTTTGAGTTCTTGCTAAACCGCCTACTAGTTCTGGGATTGGGAGAAACTTACTGTCTTTAATGTCATCTATAAAGTGAATACAATAGTAATGTCCACCTTGTAGGGTCATGAGGGATAAATGAGATAACGTGTACGGAACATTCAGTACTGTCAGTACTCGCTACTGCTATTGTTTTATTCATAGAATATTTACTGATGAGCTTCTGCAAAGTGTTAGTTCCAAATTAAGTGAAAAGTTTTAATTCATCAGACATGTAATTAGGTATTAGAGATAACTTAAACCTCTTCTCCCTTCTATTGCCATAGAACAGTTACAGGTCACAAAATCTCCAAATCTTTTTTTCTTGCCTTTGCGGTCCTCTTTTTCTGCTGGTTTACAGGAAATGAGAATAAGAAATTGGGAGAAGAGAATGGGCTGCTCAAAATAGTTTAGCTCCTGGATCAACTTGTTTTCTTGGATTTCAGAGCATTTAATACTTTGGTTGGCCCTATGAATGTGAGGTTAGCTTGTGCCTTGGTTCTGACCTGCCAGAATGTACTTTTGCTTTTGTCAATATTAATCCTTCTAGTGTTTTCCTAACTGTTTTAATGAAGACTAAAGTCTAGGTCTGAGGGATGCATTTCTTATGTCTCATCTAATGAACTACCCAACTCTGATAAAGGTCCAAATCCATGTTTAACTGCTTGATTCCCAAGGGAGTACAGATTTGATATTCTGAAGTATTTAAGTAGAAACTCCATAAAATGCTTATGTGGAGAAGGAATGCGCTTTATTTATAGTTTTTAAAGGTTAGCGGTCATCCTTCTGAGTCATTAATGAAACAAAGCTGTCTCTAGTGGAATCCTTAAAGACCAATTGTTAGTTTGATTAGCTAGGACTTGAAACATACATACAAATTTGTGTATACAAATTTAAAAGTAGCCATATTTTTGCAGATCCTTTGTGGATTCAGTTATATATTTTTATCAGAGGAACTATAAAAGGTTTCAGAAACAAAGATATCATGTAATCTCATTAAGACAGTTTCTCATGAAAATGCTTCCTCATTTTTAGATTACCTCTCTAGTGACCCTTCAGCTGTTAACCCTAGTTGGCCATGATGATCAACTTGATGGACCAAAATACAAATGCACAGTATCTCTTGACTTCATCAGAGCTATTGCAAGGTAAGAGTAGAATAATTGTTAATGTAAAATGTCTTGAATTATGTAAATGATATACTAAATATAAAAATTAATGTTCTTCCTAATGTAATGTCATTAGTCATTCAAAGGAGAAAAGATCATTTAAGTGCCAAGATTGAAAAGATCCACTGTAGAATAAACCTTCTCATCAAATTTACAAATGACATGAAACTGGGAGGAATAGTTAACATGTAGGATGGCAAAAATCAAGATTCTAAAAGATCTTAACAGACTGGTATGATGGTTCCTTATCAGAAGGGTGGAATTTAACACAGACAGTTGGCTATAAAATAATTGTATGTATTAAAACATTTAGGATGGAAGAGACATGACTTAGGTCTTAGGTATTTTAACTGACTACAAGTTTTTAAAAACCCTGACTTAGGTGACATTGACAGAAATACAGTGTTCAATTCAAGGGATGTAATAGTTCTGTGTATTGCCATAAATAGCTCAAATCTGGTATGCTAGGCTGTCTTTGGAATTTTAAGGGGGTCACTGACAGGTATATTCTGAAGTGGTCACGAGGAGAGAGGTATAATTAGGAACCAGGTCATATATCTGACTGAGGGTTGGGGATGTGAGAGAAGCCGTAAAAAGGATATGTTAGTTGTCTCAAATATAGCAGGAACTGTCATGTGCAAAATGGATGAATCTCATTCTGACTAATTCCACAGCATTAGAAGTTCTATGAAGAAAAGTACATTTGTCAAAGTAAGAGCTGTCTAAAAATGTAATGGGTTTCCTCACAAAGAGGTGTGCTTAACATTATAGAAAATGTTCAAGCCTTTATATGAAAAAAATAATCTCATCTCATGGTTGCAGCTGGATAACAACGGGTCAGATATGGAGTAGAAGAACTAATGTGTATGTAGACTGGTATGTCGAACAAGACATTCTTAAGACAGTGATTTCCCATCCTTCTTGAATACGAGGATTCCATTTAACATCCTTTGCTTTTTTTTTTTAATATATATATTTTTTTTTTATTGAGATTGTTCACATACCATACAACTATTCAAAGATCCAAAGTGTGCGATCATTGCCCATGATACCATCATACAGCTGTGCATCCATCACCATAATTAATTCTTTTTCCAATTTTTAGAACATTTCATTACTCTAGAAAAGAAATAAAGACAAAAAAAGGAGACTCAAATCTTCCCATACCTCTAACCACCCTCCCCCTCCATTATTGATTCATAGTTTTGGTATAGTACGTTTGTTACTACTGATGAAAGAATGTTAAAATACTACTAACTGTAGTATATAGTTTGCAATAGGTATATATTTTTTCCTATATGCCTCTCTATTATTAACTTCTAGTTATAGTGTCATACATTTGTTCTAGTTCATGAAAGAGATTTCTAATATTTGTGCAGTTAATCACAGACATTGTCCACCGCAAGATTTGCTGTTTTATACATTCCCATCTTTTAACCTCCAACTTTCCTTCTGGTGACATAAGTGACTCTGAGCTTCCCCTTTCCACCACCTTCATACACCTTTCAGCACTATTAGTTATTCTCACAATATGCTAACATCACCCCTGTCCATTTCCAAATTAAGTTCACCCTAGTTGAACATTCTGCTCATAATAAGCGGACACTCCCTTTCTTTAGCCTCATTCTATATCCTGGTAACTTACATTTCATGTCTATGAGTTTACATATTATAATTAGTTCATATCAGTGAGACCCTGCAATATTTGTCTTTATGTGTCTGTCTTATTTCACTCAATATAGTGCCTTCAAGGTTTCTTCATCAACCCCTTTCTTTTAAGACAGTTTTGTTCACATACCATACATTCCATTCTGAGTAAACAATTGTTGGTTCCCTGTATAGTCATGTATTTCTGTATTCAGCACCATTGCCACTATCTATATAAGGACATCTCCATTTCTTCCCAAAGAGGAGGAAGAGTCAAAGAAGGCAGAGGGACAAAAGAAAAAGAAAAAAGAGAGAGAGAAATAAAACAACAACAACAACAACAACAATGAACATGACAGCTAGAAAGCAACAAAGGAAAGATAGCATTAACCTAAAGTAGAATAAAGAGTCACACAACATCACCAATGCCAGGAGTCCCATATCCTTCCCCTATCCCCCACCCCCCATATGCATTTAGCTTTGGTATATTGCCTTTGTTATATTAAAGGAAGCATAATACAATGTGTCTGTTAATTATATTCTCTAGTTTGCATTGATTGTATTTTCCCCCCAATCCCACCCTGTTTTTAACACCTTGCAATGTTGACATTCATTTCTTCTACCTCATGTAAAAACATATTTGTACCTTTTATTACAATTGTTGAGCACCCTAGGTTTCCCTGAGTTACACAGTCCCAGTCTTTATCCTTTGTCTTTTGTTGTGGTGTCCCACATGGTCCCAACCTTCCTCTTTCAACCATACTCACAGTCATCTTTGTTCAGTGTACTTACATTGCTGTGCTACTATCTCCCCAAATTGTTTTCCAAACCTCTCCTGCCTCTTCCTTTCTGTCTGTAGTGCTTCCTTTAGTGTTTCCTGTAGAGCAGTTGTCTTGTTCACAAACTCTGTCATTGTCTGTTTGTCTGAGAATATTTTAAGCTCTCCCTCGTATTTGAAGGACAGTTTTACCAGATATAGGATTCTTGGTTGGTGCTTTTTCTCTTTCAGTATCTTAAATATATCACCCCACTTCCTTCTTGCCTCCATGGTTTCTACTGAGAAATCCGCACGTAGTCTTATCAAGCTTCCTTTTTATGTGATGGATTGCTTTTCTCTTGCTGCTTTCAGGATTCTCTCTTTAACTTTGATGTTTGATAATCTGATTATTAAGTGTCTTGGTGTGGGCCTATTCAAATTTATTCTGTTTGGGGTAAACTGCACTTCTTGGATCTGTGATTTTATGTCTTTCATAAGAGATGGGAAATTTTCATTGATTATTTCCTCTGTTATTGCTGCTTCCCCTTTTCCCTTCTCTTCATCTTTGGGGACACCAATGACATGTACATTCCTAACTTTCGTTTTGTCCTTAAGTTCCTAGAGACATTGCTCATATTTTTCCATTCTTTTCTCTATCTGTTCTTTTGTGTGTAGGCTTTCAGGTGCCTTGTTCTCCAGTTCCTGAGTGTTTCTTCTGCCTCTTGTGATCACTGTTGTATGTTTCCATTGTGTCTTTCATCTCTTGCGTTGTGCCTTCCATTTCCGTGGATTCTGCCAGTTGCTTTCTCGAACTTTGAATTTCTACCTTATGTAAGCCCAGTGTTTTCATTATACGGTCCATCTCTTGCCATATCCTCCCTAAACTTTTTGAATTGACTTAATATTAGTTGTTTAAGTTCCTTTATGTCTGTTGAAGTGTAAGTTTGTTCCTTTGACTGGGCCATAACTTCATTTCTCTTAGTGTAGGTTGTAGTTTTCTGTTGTCTAGGCATGGTTTCCTTGGTTACCCCAATCAGGTTTTCCCAGATCAAAACGGGCTCTGGTCCCAGAAGGAAGAACTATTCAGTATCCAGTTTCCCTGAGGGTGTCTTAGAAGATTGATACACCCTATGAGGCCTTGAGTCACTGTGCTTTTCTGCCCAGCAGGTGGCACCTGTCAGCCTGTAACTGCAGACTGGTATAAGGAGGTGTGGCCCGTGGCTCTTTTTCCCCAGGCTTTGGGGTCTGGTTCTGAATAGAAGGCAGGTAGTAGAGATGGGCCCCACCTCTTTCCTCTTAGGGAAGATAGACCCCCTAGGGAGAGGTCGTTAGCATTTCAGTGGTCTCTGTCTGCCTGTGCTGTCTCCACCCTTGTCTGGGTCTGAGCACTGGGAACTGAAAATGGCTGGGGCTTTCTCCACTGAGCCAAAACAGGGACAGAAAGCCCCTTTCAGGCTAGTCCGCGGCCACCCTCCGGCTCTCCAAGGTCAGTCTTCACCCAAAGCCTCTGTCTGCTTGTTGGGGGTTCATATAGAGCAGTCCACACTTATTATATAAAACCCCAGCTGGAGCTTAGCTGAGCTATATTTGCTCACTCAGAGACAGCTGCTCTCTGGCTCCATGAGGCTTTGCAGCTCGAGCCACGGGAGAAGGGAGCTCCCGTCTTGGATCCGCAGTTTTTACTTACAGATTTTATGCTGCTCTCTTGGGCATTCCTCCCAATTCAGGTTGGAGTATGATGAGTGGATGGTCATGTTTGTCCCCCTGCAGTTATTCTGGATTATTTACTAGCTGTTCCTGGTTGCTTATTAGTTGTTCCAGGGAGACTAACTAGCTTCCACTCCTCTCTATGCTGCCATCTTAGCTCTCTCTCAACATTCTTTGCTTTTTAAAGTAATCACGAAAGTACTTGCATTTATTTCAAAATTCATAATCCACAGGCATGAGATATAATATTTATTCAGCCTAAAGACAGCACTTGACATGGGTATGGATTTGTAGATCACCTGTAATGAATGTTACAACTTCCTGAGGTTCTGAAGTCCACAGATTGGCAGCCTTGCCCTGTAGTCTCTTCTGAATTAAAAGTTCTGTGATATTATGATAATGGTAGTTGCCAAATTTTGATAGCATGTAGATTCTAAAACATGAAATGAAGATTATGAAATGTGTCATGATAAAACCAGGTAGATTTTTACACAGAGGAAATTAAGCAGAAACTTTTTTTGAAGTATTCAGTATGACCATAAAGCAATAACTTTTTTTTTTTTTTTTTTTTTTTTTAACAATGATATTAGAACTTCTGTATCTAAGAGCCTCCACCAAAGGTATAACTTTGGAATGATGTACATTTTTTTTCAGGGATTTTGCCATTGTTTTGAATGTTTCACATTATGCCCAACATGATCTTGTGCAGGACAGAGGTTGGTGAATGCCTAATAGAGCAAACCAAACTGATTTGATGTTACTTAATCCATAGTAGCACAGTAATACTACACACATTCTTAGGAAAAAAAGTGCAGAAGTGCACTTTCTGTTTACAACCTTGGAGGGGAGCAGGAGCCATGGGCTTAGGATTTTGCCGTAAGAATTTGAGAACTTTGCAACTTACTTTCTTTTTATTCTGCTCTTCTCTGCTTTCCATGGTCACTATAAGTACCTCCTTCCGCTTCCCATATCTACCCTGTTACACTCTTTCATCCCCATAATGATTTGTAGTTTTCTGCTGATATAGCCCCTCCCCCTTCTCCCCCCCCCCCCAATATCCTTCTATCTCCTAATATTCTTCCTCATTGCCTTAACCAAAACCTAATTTAACCCTGGAATACAACTTCCCCTGGAGTCATCTCTAGCAGTAGCTATTTATTTTTTCAAACCCCAGTCCCTCGGGGCTACAAGGTTATTTCAGTGCTATCTGTCCTCCTTGTTGCTGCTTCCAGACTGTTAATCATCTACAACTTCTTGTAGAAATTTGGGCTTCTTTGAGACTCATGTGATCCGGCTCTATTTCCTCTTCTGTCCACCTGACCTTTAAATGTAGGTGTTCCTTGAAACTTGGTCCTATGCTATTTTTACTTCTCAAATTACACCTTTTGCCTAGGGAATTTCAGCTACACCCGTGACTTCAGTAACCATCTGTATATGGATAACTCTAGTTTTTGAAGTCCAGGCCTTTTTTTATAGTTTTCTTTCCAACACTGAACTTACGAATTCTAATCTTCGCTATCATCCCACCAGCAAAAAAGAAATGGTCTAGCTTTCCTCCAGTGTTCCCTATTTTAGCGATCAGCACTACAGTCTGCCATGTTGCGCAGGCCTGAAACCTGGGAGTCATTCTTGATACTTCTTTCTTCCATTCTCCTAGTATCCAATCATTAGTCTTGTTGAGCCTATTAGTTTCCTCCTACATGTCTCAAATTCATTCACTTTCTTACCATTTCTACTGTTACCATTCTAGACCAAGGCATGATCATCGCTTCTTTAGTAGCCTCATAACTAGTCTTCTGTCTTCTCTTCTCCTCTTACAATTTATTGTCCACACTGTAGCCAGAATGATCTTATAAAAACTTAAAAAAATTTAATGTCACTGTCCTGCTTAAAAGTCAAATAGCCTGCAAGGCTGAAACAGTCTGGCCCCTGTCTGTGTGCCCAGCCCCCTGTCTGGCACATCCCTCTTCTTCCCTCACTGTTTGCATTCCAGTCACACCAGCAGGGCAGTTCCTCAGTTTTCATATTCACCATTCTGCTTCCCACCTTTCCATATATAGCACCTTCCAGTTCTTCCCCTCATTCATCTAGCTAACTGCTGCATATCCTTTAGATTTCAGCTTAAATGTCTCTTCCTTAAAGAAGCCTTCTCAAACATACCATGTCCACCATCAGCACACACACACACACACACACACACACACACACACACACAAACACAGTTAGGAAGGTACCATTCTCTTCTTCATGGTACTTATTGTAGTTTTAACTAAAAAAATTAATTGAATAATTAGAGTTAATTTGTCTTTCTAGAATATAAGTCCATAAAGTTCAAAGTATTGACCTTGTCTGTCAGCCACTTCCTTATTCTCAAGTCCTTACACAATGCCTTAATCTTAAAGTGTATGAAATAAACAAACTGACTAAATGCAATATTTAGTTTTTTCCTATAGTGATTAGCAATAAAACTTCAGATGAAAAGGGAATCATTGTAGACTTGTTTTCCCTATAGTGACTAGCAATAAAACTTCAGATGAAAGGGAATCATTGTAGACTTGTTTTCTGGAGCACCACGAAAAAGGGAGTTAGGAGGACTAGCCTCATTTCAAATCTAAGTTTGCTGGAGAGAGGAAGTCTCAAGGATAGTTACCAAAGAAGAAATAGGTAGGCCTAGTTACAGACACCTGTGGCAGAGAATGAAAAGTTAGATCACAGGACATAACTTGAATGTCCAATAATAAGAGAATGGATCAGTAATTTATTGTACATTCTCAAGAGGAAACATTATACAGTTTTTGAAAATCATACTTTTGAAGGATGAAATACAGGAAAAGTCTCATGATACGAGCTTAAGTGGATTAAAGAGTTATATGTGTGTGTGTGTGTGTGTGTGTATATATATATATGTATATGTGTATATAAAAATACTAGGAAATCCTAAGTGAAGGGAGTAATTGTCAAAATTGTAAAATGCTGCCAAGAAGTCAAGCAGGGCCTTGCCTATTTAATGATAAACTCTGTCTAGAGCACTTTTAGCAGTATGGTGGGGTACAAGTCAGATTATAGTGAGTTTAATCAATATTTATGAGAAAGCAGATGTAGCAAATAGATAATGCTTTTCATTCATTTATTCATTCAATATTTATTGGGTTGCCCATTTTAAATGAAATATGGTATTAGACTTCGGGGAGGTGGCAACAAGTATAACATGTATATTATGAGCTTACATTTTAGAATTTTTGCCATAAAGAGGAAGAGAAAGACTGACAACTGCTAAAGGGCTTATAGGGCTGTGAGAAGGTTATTATCTTTAAAAGATTTGAGCATATTTAAGTGTTGATGGGAAAGAATTGACAGAGAGAGTTATAAAAGAGAGAATAATTAAAAATGAAGTTCTAGAAATGATATCTAAGCATGGAATTTAGAATACAAGTTGAAAGAAATAACCTTTGATAAGAGAGGGGAATCTTCTTGCAAAATGGGTTCAGATAGAGCTGAGTTTGGAGATTTGGTGATAAGAAGTTGAGAGAGTTCTTATCTGATGGCTTCTATTTTGTCTGTGAAGGAAGAAGCAAAATTCTCTGCTGACATGAAGGGCAGAAGTAGTGGCAATTTGCAAGGAATATGGACTATCAGGACTAGCTGCAATGGGGACTGAAAGAAAGTGCTGGCAAGGAAAACAATTTGCTGGGAATGTTGAGGGCCCAGTTGAGGTTACTGACCATGAATTTACAGGGGCACCAATCTGTGAGACTTGGGATCCTCTCCAGTAGCATCCCATATGCTAGATACTGGGACAGTAAGGGGATATAAATGAATTTACATAGGATTGGGGTTTTGCCAGGTTAGTTCAGTAGATGCTAGCAAGTGAATGCTTGAAGTGTTGAACCATGGAACCATGGAGGTTAAGCTAGATGGAAAGGAAATAAAGCCAGTACGGGGCTAACAGTACAGTCTCTGACACATAAATACTCAGAAAATATTTGTATATCAGGAAAAAGTGAAGGAGTTTGTGAGATGGTGGTTCCAAGGGGTTGCAGAAAGATTTAAGGAAGAGGCTGGGATCTGAGGGTAGAATGTCTAAATTTATGTTTTCAGAGTGGACCCTTTCTGAGTGTGATATGAAAATGGAAAAGAATTGGAGGTGAGAAAGACAAGTGTTCAGTGAAGTCTCTAAGGCTAATGCAGATCTTGGGATGAAATGGACGCTGAATATTCAGTGACTGAGAAAAGTGACAGGTAGGGTTCAGGATGTTGAGTGGAATGGTCTGAGTCTCAGGAGCAGAGCCTTTTGCACAAGGATGCCAATCCCACTGTCAGGGCTGCCTTGGGTACAGGAGAGACTCTAACCTTCATTGTTGGGGGCTAAATAGGAAGCTATGTCCTTCAGGATTCAGGTAAGCCCAGCAGGGAAGAAAAACATTCATTGAAGAGGTGGAAGACATAGAGGTAGATCATACTTTATTGCTCATGGAGTAGGTGGGAAGGTTTGGATAGAAAAGTTGGAGGCTGGTTCCAAAGGAACAGAGAATATAGATGTAGAGTATGGGAGAAAAAAGATGACCAAGAAGCTTCTTAATGTGAATGTTAATTATAAGTTTACAATTTTTTTTCCCCCATAGTCAGTGGGAAAGACACTACAAAATAACATAAGGTTACAACTTAAAGTTGTATGGTTGTAAGTTGTGAGAACCAAACATTTAAACTAAAAAAGAATCCAATCTCAAACTGCCCACAAAATAAAAGGAAATAAAATAGTATCCCATGAGATAAAAGTATTTCATTGTGGAGTAAAATAATGAAATAAAATAAACAAAATAAAGTAAGAGGTTAAAGAAGAAATTAAATCCATATATATATGACATAAAATTAATTTGTATTTAGGCATTTTAACCTCTGGTTTAAGAAGTATTCCTAGGCAGATAGTCTTTATCCTATTTCTTTTATGATGCTTACTTCAGAAAATAATTCATTCAGGTTCTGTGGGATAAAGAACCTTGTACAGTATATAAAATTTATCCATAATCTTGAAATTGTATTTATATGAATCTAATATTTGTCTGTCTGAAGCCATGAAAAACCAGGGAAAGTACATGCAAAGTATTTAACTCTCTTTTTAAGTTAAAACTTCTTTAAAAGCATATTAATAAAACATTTCTCTCCAAGTCCTTTAATGTACAGTTATTTTAGTCAGCCATGAATGTGTGACGTAATCTTTTATGTTGTCAATGACGACAGTTCTGCCATTGTCCTAGAAGAATATCTGTGGAGATCAGTTGGCAAGTCAGGTGGAGAGATGATAGAGATAGATGCCCATATTTCTTGGGCAGCAAACATTTCTTAAAGGAATAATCTTTTTTGTTGTTTTTGTTTTTTGTTTTTATTGGGTTTTTTAAAATGCAATTTTATTGATGTATATTCATACACCATATAACCTGTCCAAAGTATGTAATCAGTGACTCACAGTATCATCATATAGTTGTGCATTCATCACCACAATTTTAGAACATTTTTATTACTCCAAAATAAAGAAAAAAATAAAAAAGAACACCCAAAACATCCCATACCCCTTTACCCCCCCATTATATATATATTTGTCTTTATTTTATTACTCTTCTGCCCACACACTGGATAAAGGGAGTGTCAGTCACAAAGTTTTCACAATCACACAGTCCCACAGTAAATGCTGTATACAGTCATCATCAAGAATCATGTCTTACTGGATTACAGTTCAACAGATTCAGGTATTACCTTCTAGCTATTCTAACACACTAGAAACTAAAAAGGAATATATATATATAAGCAATGCATAAGAATAACTTCCAGCATGACCTCTTGACTCTATTTGAAATCTCTTAGCCACTGAAACTTTGTTTCATTTTAAAGGAATGATTTTGCGTATTCAGTTCCTGATTTCATTTTTTTTTTTTAATTCCAAAAAAATCTTACTGCATGATTCAGTTAGTTTCAGTACTTCCCAGTAACAAACAAAGAAATGAAATGTGGTAATGCTTTTATAAATGAATACATTTAAATTGCTTAGTAGTTTTAAATAAACCCATTCATTCTATTAAAGAAAATTCTATTGCACAAACTCTTCTATTTAAGACAAATGGATTACTGAATAAAGTGAAGGAGCTCTACTACTGTAACAAATCATGGTATTTTCATTTGTTTATTTTCTCTTCCAGTACTTGTCCATCATACAGACATTTCTCCATAGCTGTCACTACTTAGTTGCAATTCTCCATTCTCCCTTTTCCTGTTAATATTATATGTATGTGTTCATATTGATCATTTTGTATGATTATGTAATATTCCATCAAATAATTCCTTGTATTTTAGGGATTCCTCTAGTGTTGAAATTTAAGTTGTTTTTTAATATTAACTTCTTATAAACATTTTTTTTTCACTTGAGGAAAAACAAAGTTTTTCCTTTTCACCAAAGGAAAAACAAACCATGACTTAACATTGAGTCCACCTTACTTTGCCACTTTAAGTTTATAACCTGAGACCCAAAGTCATTGTGGGACAAGTGCCTGGAGAAATGTGCAAATACCACTTCTCTTTTTGTCTATGGTTAAAAATATCCTACCATGTATATTTTCTTTCTAAAACCCTCTAGAAAAGATAATTCCAACCAGTAAGATGACTTTTCCTTTTTTAAGTATTTGTAGAGCTACCCTGTTGCCAGAAAATTTGGGAGGGTTCTATAGTTGACTGAGAGAGAAACATATAAAAATAAAATAGTTTTATGATTTAATAACCATACCTTTTGAGTATATATTTGAGATAAGATTTTTTTTTTAACTTTAGTAACTATTTTTAGTTGCTTTGTTACTGCTAATGATTTTAAAAAATTGTTTTAGCAGGATTTTTATACCATTTTGCAAAGGTTTAGAATTCTTCAGAGAGACACTATTGTATTGAAACAGTGAAGATATTCTTCAGTATAACACTAGCTACCACAATAGCCATAGCATCTCATTTGAGCTATTTTTAAACATGTTTTCATAAGTAGTATCTATAGTTCCACATGCCAAATTTTTAAAAATATTTGATATGTCAGTCATTTGCTTAGAAACTTTTTTAGAAAGTATATTACAAAATGACAGACAAAAACATTAATTGATGATGGTTTAATAAATAAGAGCATGCAATTAGTGAATCTTTAAAAGGCTGTTCTCACATGGATGATTATTTTTGCAGAACTGAATACTTTAAGGCTTTAATTTTATACTTATTGCTAGATCATTATATCTAATTATTTTGACCATTTATTCAAATAATAAACCTCCAAGTCTGAATATTTATAGTGAAGAAAAGAAAATAATTACATGTCTCTCTCTGCTATTTTATTCTGCCTGCCATCAGAATACAAAAATATACATTCACTTCATCTGTTTGTTGTAGCGTATTCTTGGATCATACAGATTTAGTTACATTATACACGCAGGTCAACCAGTGTTAAAAGACTGAAAGGATGAGAAATACAAATGAGGACAGATAAGCTATGCATTATCTAATGATAAAACAGGTGTTTTGGAAGATAAACAGTGTTAGAAACAAAGAAGATTTCAATACTTTTGCATCTCTAATTACTTTATTCTTAGTGCATTATACAAAAAAACCAAATAGCTTTCAAATGAAATCTAAATATTCTGTATTATAATTGAAATAGAGTATTGAATAGTTCTTTTGTTTCCTTTTTAGAAAACCAAACTTTATACATGGCAAAAAAACACAACTTTTTAAAGAAACTCTTCCTAGTGACATTTTTAAAAATATCAATCTTATCATGGTACACATGTTAGCACTATAGGATTGTCTAGCGTTAGTTGTGAATTATTTTGCATGTGTTTCTTCATACATAGCTGAGCAATCTAGAGGTTGAGGATGCTAACGTATTATTTGTTTTTGTTTTTAGGACAGTGAACTTTGACATAATAAAATACTTGTATGATTTCTTATGAAAACAAGCTTCAAAGCCATATGGACACTGTGACAATGACTAAGCCAAGCTGTGTTCATCCAACTACTTAGCTGGCCAGGGAAAGGAGTTCTTTGGCTCTATTGGATTTGTCCAAACAGGTGCTGGCCCAGCATGGAATCTGATGAAAATACTCTGATTGGTCTGGGTGGATGTGAGCAGAAGACTATTTACTAGGGACCCTGGAGTATTTGGAAGCAACGTGTTAATTATAAACAGCAGGGTTTGAGCACAATCTGTTCTACTCTTAATGATGTTATCTTAACACTGAAATTGCCTGAAACCCATTTACTTAGGACTACATTTTGCTCTGTGAACTATCCCCTGCGCTTTGAACGTGCCAGCAGCCCTTGTTTATATGCCCAGTCTTTTCACTTCCTCTCCACAGGAGCCTCTGCAGTTGCTGCCAAAGCAGATTTTCCTAAAGCCACCACTTTAAAAGATCATAGTTACAAAATATAATAAATACAAATTCATTTTAAAATCCAAGCTTGTATTTGCTTATCTTTTCACTTAAATTTTCTCAAAAGGCAAGGTAGTTTGATTTGATCAAATACAGACCAACTTTCCATCTCTAAGCCCACTTGATAACTACAGTGTGCTTGTGTGAGGTTTATCTAGTCCCTCTTCTGCGATTAATTACCTAACCTAGTTCTTTATTAGCATGATTTTTTTGTCATTGTTATTTTTAAGAGTTCCACAATAAAATTTTTTTTCCTATTATATCAGTTCTGAACCTTGATTCTGCTTTTCTTGTCTATCCATTTTTTTTGAAGTAGTTTTCTGTCAGCTTGAAGATTTTGAGCAAATTTTAAGTGCTTAATTACAGGGTCAACTTAAATTTTCACTGGCATTTTATTCCTTCGTTCCTTTTTTGAAGAAAAATTCTCCCAGATAGGAAGCTTTTTGTGTAGTGATTGTCTGACACTATCAGTTTCAAAGAAATCAAGTGGTTGTCTACTTGCTTTATGTAGGAGTAATGAGCAGGGAGAGAAGGAATGAAATTGTCTCCTTACATAAGCCAGCAAGGGAAAACTCTGCACAGAGGATGATGTCCATAATGAGTCACAGAGAAAATGGGTTACTTTTGTGTTCCACAAGATGTTTGGAGAAGCCAGGACCAAGGCAATGCTATGTACAGTGTGGATTCATGCTTAGGTTCCCTGCATGCAGAAGTCAGTATATCAACAAAGTAGAAAGCATCTTGGGTAGCTGATTCAAGGAACACCACCTGGGATAGTTTTCAGCCCCTCATAGCTTGTTATAAAGAGGCATCTCTGCCACTGCGGCCTCCTAGGTAGGCTGGGACCAGTCTGCTTTCTAGGGTATCAGAGGGGAAAGAGATTGTTAAATAGGGAAATAGGGAGAATAGAAATGAGGTGAGCTTTTCCTGTAAGTGACTGTCTGTGCTTCCATCTCCAGTCATCTGCCCCTGGTCAGCATGTTTCCTGTCCTATACTGCCATTCACTACCATCTACAGGTGTGGCTTCCTTGTAACTAGAACTTCCCTGTCCCTGACAGGGCCATCAGAACATTCCTGTTTTGTAATTTACTTTATACTGGCTTGCTAAATCACCCACCAACTAATTTGATTAGGTCATTTACATGAAGACTAACAGAGCTTACCACGGATGTTAGCATTTTAACAAGGTTCATTTGCAAATGGAATTCTCTAATTGAGAGACATAAATCTCCAATTACAGGAGGGAATCTAATGGTGAAAACTATGTGGGCTGGTGGGCTAGATATTTCTGTTGAGAGAGGAGGAGCTTAAATTATAGTTAGCATGTACTCTTCCTAAGTCTAAAAGTGATTTAAGTGGTGGAAGAAGAAATTTACTAAGTTGTGAGTTTTTAGGGTATTCATATGTGGGTGATACTTCATTTAAAAAACTTTCAGTTACCGGGAACCAGGTGCACATAGTTAAGTGGAGACCTTACTCCCTCTTCCCTCTTGCTCTAAAGTCATTTTCAGTTCCTGGACCACCCTTCAGTGCTGCAGCAGTTCTCTTGCAACAACTTTGGAGAAGATTCTGATCCACTAATCCTTGTTTCATCAAGCTCCGAAGTCAGAAAGGGGCCAAGTCGCAACCTGGGCAGCAGGTAAGTCAGGCTCAGGAGTCAGACTACCTTTGATCAAATAGCAATTGTATCGCTACTAGCTGTGTTTCCTTAAGGCAAATTATTTAACCTCTCTGTGCCTATGTCATCTCTTCTGCACAATGGAGACTAAAACTTACCCCATGGAGTTGGTTTGAGGATCAAATGAATCGACGTATTTAAGGCAGTAGTTGTCAATAAGGAGCAATTTTGACCACCTAGATACATTTGGCAATTTGTGCAAACATTTTTGGTCATCACAACACAGGGAATAATGGCTAGAGATGCTGCCAAATATCCTAAGATGCATATCCCACGACAAAGAATTAATCCACTCCATGATGTCAGTAGTGTCAAGTTGAGAAACACTCATCTAAGTAAGGTACCTGGCACGTGGTAAGTGCTTGATAAATATTCGCTGTTGCTATTGCCATGAAATATTTATTTGTGACCTAGAAGGGGAGATAAGTGAGGGAATGTGGTAACATTCCAACTAAAAAGAGAAAAAGCACATTCCTTTTTTTACCATACGCTAAATTAACCATACCTAGAAAAACTATTTCAAGTATAGTATCAATTACTCAAAGGGCGCGATATCTTGGATTTTTATTTTTAGAATTTTTAGAGTCATCTGCTGGGTTCTAGTCAACATACAGATTTCATTACTTACCAGAATCCTATGGGATAATCAAATGTGAGCTGAGTGATAAAATCAAGAGCAGCTTACTAGAGACTTACATTGCTTGCCCTAAGGGTGTGATGGCTGAAAAATTAATGGTATACATCCAACTTTTTAACCAACAACTATTTAATGTAATTAAGGTGATCTGGAGCATGGAAAGCTCAAAAAGTAAGAAGCCTCTTCTGTCCCTCCAAAGTGTGCACCACTGTGCTTGTACAGTAAGTGAAACTGTAAAGTAATGAACCAAGTGCAAAAAAAAAATGCATCCCTTATCATGGTATCAGGACTATAATAGTGTCCTCCATTGATACCTGAAGTCTCATGCCATCATGTAGCTTAATTGTTGTGTTTTATGCCTTTAGCCATGAGGAAAAACTTGTAATGGAAGTAATTATCCCAGAGGTTGGTATTATTTAGCTTCATCTCCTACATTTTGAAAGCTTCATCTAGTACATAGTGTGACTGCCTATCATATGTGAATAGTTTAGAAAATTTTGCATGTAATTTCAGTCTGCTGACACAATTTGCTTTGAAAAATGCTTAGTAGAGCTCAAATCTTTCCTATCAATATCAACATTTCACTCAAATTTGCTGTTAAATGCCCTGAATACACAGTTAATGTTCATTTTCCAGCAGTGATACATTCATGAGGCACAGTATGAGAAGTAGAAATTTGGTAGAGCAGAGAAAATTATAATCAATTCATTCATTTAACTGCATGTTGATGCACAGTAATGACGGGAATTTTAGAAGGCATTCAGCTGCTTGAGTAAATAGTCATAGCTTTGGCAATGATGAAAAAGCCTGGGTTTTAGAGGCATTATGGGTAAACCATAATCTATGTCATTTGTCTTTGAAGGAGTTGAAAGTCTGACTTAATGATAGTTTCCTTAAAAGTATTCAATATTCGTTCAACAAATATTAACTACCAGCTATGGGCCAGGCATTGTGTTAGATGCAAGGGACAAAGGACACAGATTTCTGGCTTGACAGCAATGTTGGAGAGCCATTCCCTGTGGTAGGTTCTGGGGGAGGACTAGGTCTATAGAGGTGGGGAAAATCGTGATTTCAATTTTGGACATGTTACCATTAAAGTACTTGTGAGAAATCCAAGTGAAAATGTCACGTAGGTAGTTGGATATAGATTAGAGCTCATAATTGCAGCAAGTATAAATGGAGTTGTAATCAAGATAGAGCTTGATATTTAGTGATTTAGAGATCTCTGTCCTTAAAGTGGTGTCCATGACCTCATGAGGGAGAAACCAGCTGGAAGTGAGTTAAAGAAAATGTATAGAAGGTGGTCAACACCATTGATCTTCAGCATATCACAGAAGTTCAAGGTAATATTGTTTTTCAAATAACCATTCTCCAAATATCATATAAAAGCCATTCCCTTCAGCTAATCCCATGAACATGTGTGTGCCATCTTAGCTGTTACCAAAACAGATAAGAAAAAGGTGTCATGAAAAAGGATGCTGGAATAGAAAGCCTTGTATTTTCTCCTTCAGTCTTTCTTTTTTTAATTGAAAAAAATAAATACTACTTGAAGGCTAATCATCAAGAGCATGGAGAGGCATGGGAAAGAGGCATGGTTAACGTGGGGATAATAGAATCAGCTGCTACAATTGCCTCTGAATTTAAAAACATAGTTAAGCTGAAATGACATACAGAGAAAAGAATTATGTAAGTCTTTTTTTGTGAATTGATTGTTTTTATTGTGATGTTATAACTAAAAGTTATATTGAAGAAATAAAACATATATTAATAAAAAAATTTTCTGAGATTAATAGAATTGGAAGGCTATAACAGAATTCCCCAGCTTAGCTAGGAATAAAACATTTGGACTGTTGCATAGAAGAGGACAACTGTCCACAGATTCCAGCAAAATGGGCTGGTTGTCACTTCTTTTAGTTATAAAAAAATGGTTGGGTTAAATTGAAAAGAAACAAGGAGAATGTGAAAAAATGAATCCTTGTCCCCAAAGCAAAAACACTTTAAAACATTTTTCATGATACTCATATATAATTATAGAATCTGTCTTTAATTATTATAAAAGGAGCACATATATACTGTAGAAATTGGGGAAGAAAATGAAAATAAATTACCAGTTAGCTGAACACCCAAAGATCACTACTGTAATGAAGAATTTTGGTTACTTCTAGTTGCTATATTGTTCTTGTAATTAAAAAAAAAAAGTTTTATTTTCATGGTTAGGAAAAATAACAGATATAGTTGTGCCCTTCACTTTGAGAAAGAAAGCACAGATCACGTGGAGACAAATGGCAATCACAATGGTCTGTGAAATATTGCTGGGAGACGTAAGGATGGCGATGCACCAAAAATGTTTGAAATTACAGCAGTTTTAAAAAGTCATACATATCCAAGTAGTTGAAATGTGAAACCACAGCAATGTCGTGAAAAGTAATATACCCC
This sequence comes from Choloepus didactylus, assembly GCF_015220235.1. NCBI lineage: Eukaryota > Metazoa > Chordata > Mammalia > Pilosa > Megalonychidae > Choloepus > Choloepus didactylus. The sequence goes on from NC_051311.1 coordinate 91,202,760, forward strand.
AATGATAACATCAAAAACCAATTCTCAAAAATGTGTGCCCAGTAATATCTTTTTAATAAGTTTGCTTATTAAAAATGGTTATCACAATGCTAAAGTGGGAGAAAGAAGAAAAGAAAAACATTCGAGTGAGAGAAAAGAGACGAAAAATGAAGTGCAGAAGCAGAAGGGCAGTGAAATAGTTACTAACTTGTAGGAATATGAATCATAAATGGCATAGAAACAGGATGTTCCAGTTATCCTGTACTGGATAACAAACCACCCCACTTAGTGGCCTGAAAACAACAATTTATTTTGCTCATGAATCTGCAACTTGGGCAGGGCTTGGCTCCAGCAGGGTCACTGGGATGCCTTAGAGACTGGGGTTAGAATCACTGAGGCTGAGGGCTGGCTCACTCTCTCAGATCTGGAGGCTGATGCTGGCTGATGGCTTTCACCTGGAACACCTACACATGACCTTCCAGGTGCTCTCTTTACTTCCTCACGGCATGGTGATTAGGTTCCAAATGTGGCGTCCCAAGGGAAACCAGCAAAACCTGCATGGCCATTTCCAACCTAGCCTCAGAAGTCATGTAGCATCACTTCCGCAGCATTCTATTTGTCCAGACAGTGATAAAAGCACACCTATATTTAAAGAGAAGGAAAATAGACCCAACCTCTCAATGGAAGAAGTATCAAAGAATTTGCAAATGATTTAAAATCACATTGAACATAATAGGCTGAAAATAATATTACAGAATACCAGTGGAATATATTTTATGTCATCTCAAAATTTGAATTGGTGTGTCAGAGACTTCTGCATGCCCCCCTCCCAATACCTCTCCTCCTTTCTTCCAAAACACAGGAGTCCTGGCTGCAAAAAGGCCAGTGTGATCAGAGCATCAGAGCAAGGTCGGTTGTGATAGGAAATAGAATCAGAGAGGTGACGAGGCCAGGTCATGTGTGGCCTAGCCCAGGCCTGATGGGCCTTGGTTCGTATTCAGAGCGAGAGAGAGAGCACTGGAGTTTTGAACACAGGAGTCACATGATCTAGCTTAGGTGATTAAAAGGATCTTTGGATGCTATATTGAGAATAGGCTGTGGGAAGATGAGGTTGGAAGCAGGGAGAGCAGTTAGAAAGCTATTAAAAATCCCAGGTGGCTCAGATCAGGGTAGAGGTGGTACGAAGTTGTCAGATTCTGGATGTTATTTGAAAGAACTGTCTAAGAGAAATTTGCTAATTAATTAGATGTCTTTTGTAAAAGAGCCTAGGATGATTCCAGTGTTTCTGACCTGAACATCTAGAAGGCTGTGTTGACCCTGGCTGAGATGAGAAAGGCTGGAGGAACAGATTTGGGGGATACAGGTAGTATCAGCATTCAGGTAGAGACATGGTAAGTTGGAGATTTCTATTAGATATCTATGTGAAGTCAAGGAGGCAGTTGGATAGACAAGTCTGGAATTCAGGGGAGAAGCCCAGGCTGAAGATATAAACTTGGGCGTTGTCAGCATCTAGATGGAAATATATAAGGGAAATGGGTATATGAAGGAAATATGATCAGCTCTTTGGGGTTAGAAAACTCCACATATTCACTGGAAGTGGAGCCCCTTCCTAGGGAGATCATCCTAAACTGTAAGGAACAGTTTGTCAGTATTTTCTTATGGGTGTTGAGTTTGGGTGATAGAATTAGAATTCTTTTCTTTTTCTTTAATAGTAAAATGTTTAAATGTTCTTGGTCCTAAAAGTATTAAGAAAAAAGAAAATGACAGGAGAAAGAGTAGATCATGGATTTAGATATATCAATGTACACCATGCCCAGTCCAGACAAAATGACCTCTAAATTCACAGGTTCACAGGTTAAATATGCTAATTAAATTCCAAAAGAACATTGTTCTAAAGATTATTATTAAACATTTACTTTCCATTTCAGAAGTTTTTTAAAAAATGCTGAATTTATCCATTAAATACAAAGGTTCGCTCTAAGTATATCTAGGTGTGGGATATCTGGTTATTAGTACCGAACTTTTCCCCCCTGGAAATATCTGTCTTGTGTTTTACTTTTTTGCCCTAATTATGTTCAATCCACCAGTGAATCACACTTAGTAAAGTACATGCTTCGAATTGTGGCTCCAGATGCTGAATTGATTTGCACTGAGTCTCTCTCTCTTAAACCCCATTGTGACCAGTTGCACTCATTAGCAAGACAGTTGTAGGGGGAAGAACAGAGTGTATGACAGGCACATGTAATGATTAATGCAATAAACATAGTCTCATCCTTATCATAACAATAACCAGTAGAGCTGAAGCTGAGGGAAAAAGCTAAGGGGATTACTGAACACAAAGGGTCCATTGAGATGGAAATTGATTTTCTTTCCCTCTGAACTACATTGATAGAAGGTATTCTTTAATTGTACTTCTCAGCGCTAAAGCTATGTGATTGTTACAATGACTGCCAATTAAACCTCTATGTACCTGGCTCTGTAATAGACAGAACTCTAATGCTTCTATAGTTAGAATGAAAACTTTATTCACATAACAGCTGACTCTGGGATGCCTCTTAGGGAATAAAATAGGAGCAGAAGAGGAAACCCTGAGAGTTCCCTCAGAGGAGGGAGGGTGGAAGGAGAGATGGCTAAACTCTTCCTCATAAGAAAATCACAAGAATTTGTTTTTGCTCCTGAGAATCAGGGCAAGAGCACTAAGAGGAGCCTTTAAGCTTGGAACTATATGAGTGATACAACCAAAGAGAAATTTTAAGTTATTACTTTTCCTGTAACCCTTAAAGTTTCAGTAACAGTCTACTACATGTCATAGTTGTGTTTTGGAGGAGGTAATAAAAAAGCAGCTGTTTTCCTACAAGCTGTGGCTTGCCTGATCACTCTCACTATGCATGGGCATCTGCTGCTAATGTCTTTAGTCCACCAGAACCTCTGGCCTTGAGATCCATCCCCTGCTACACTTACCAATCCCAAGCCAAACTCCTTTAAGTTCTCACAGCTTCCTTATACTCTCTGGACCTATTTTAGGTTGATCCCAGGTGTACCACTTCCATTTTAGAATGGATGGCTGCTGACAGATTGGGGGTTCTGAAGATACCCAGATCATCGTCATGGGCAGTTCTGGCCAGATAGACACTTCATGTCCCATGGTTAGATGCTTAGTTTCTACTAAGGCACCATAGCATGCTAAGAACTGTTTGCTTCTGCCCTGAAGAGGACTATGCTATGATTTCTGCTAGAACTTGCCAGAGGCTCCACCCAACATCCTTTTCTCCTACAGGCCTCTATTACATTGGGATCTGCTGAGTTATATGGTCCAAGAAGAAAGGTTGCTTGTACTGCTGCCTAGATCCACTACAGAGCTCTTTCCTGCTCTGCTCCCCACTGAAAAAATAGTAGCTTCCCATATCATCCTATAAACAAGTAGGAACAGTATATGCTGCCTCCAGAAGCCAAAGAAGGCCACAAAGCTTTGAGCTTCTTTGTTAGCAATAGGAGATGCAAGGGGGGGAAACGTTGCCTTTACTTGGGAGGGGATGTCCCCTCAGGTCCCAGACCACTGTGCCCATTAAACTTCAGGAATCTGGCAGGCTTCAGAATCTTCATTGGGTTGATTTCCCATTCAACACATGGAGGGCATGTGTTGTCATGCCAAGGCATTCAGATTGCTTGTGGTTTCTTGCCTAAAAGGCCCGGTAACATCATGTCATCAATATAATGGACCAATGTTATGTTTTGTCGAATATCCAGATGGTTCAGTTCCCTTTGGCTATATTGCAACAGAGAACAGAAGAATTAACATAACCGAGGAGTAAGACCATCTGTACGGTTGACCACCACATCTGAATGAGAAATGCATGTGATTCTCCTTCCTGATGGGTTTTGGAAAAAAAATGTATTTGCTAGATCAAAAGCTGTGTATTGGGACTCCTGGCTTTTGTTAAGAATGTAGAAAGTCAGGAAGAGCATCGTTTCCAAGCTTCCAACAAGAAAAAGTCAATAATCTACAAAATCAAAACTTTTTTTGAGTCCATCAGAAAGCTGGGGTCACAGGGCAACCAACTAGGTTGGAATCTAAGGAAAGATAGGTGACTCCAAAGAAAGACAGGTCATGAGCATTTGCTTACCTGGTGGAGAGGCCAGGTATCATACAAGCTGATAAGAAAATTCAGCTACAATTTTTAGCAAATTGTTAGAACGGAGTGTGGGCTAGTATGAGAGTAAAGAAATTCTGGGAGGTGCAGACACAAAGAGAATATGCATACATTCACGAGCTTTTCTTCAGGTGCTCATGAAAAAAGCTGGGGCAGGACAGAGACTGGAGAAAAACTTCCTCATTGTGCATGCCTGGGGGAGAGGAGAAACAGCTACCTTGGAAAAAGCATGAAGCTCTATGGAGGGCACAGGTGAAAACCCATCATAGCTGGGGGAAAGGAACAGAAATTTCTCTACCACTGGGGAAGGAGCAGAATCACTGAAAAGTTTCCATTCCTAGAGACACAAAGCCTGCATAAGACTGAGGCTGAACCAGAACAGTGGAGAACAGCCCCCTCCCTGCAACCAGACTAGCAAGCACCAAGTAACAAACAGGTCTATTGCTTGGGGAGGGGGAAGAGCAGGAAGGGCAAACCTCTCTGAAGACTCACAGAGAAAGCCTAAAGCTGAGGGTGGGGCGGGAACTTTGAGATAAACTGGCAACCCAGCCCCATACTTGAAACACAAAGTAATTCAAGAGGAATTTGATGCCTGCTGCATACTGAGGACAACATATCAATAACAACAATGGCAAAAATTCAATACCAGCTCAAAACCAGCTCAGCTCCGAATTGAATTGACTCAACCACTTACCGTACACCCGCACATGCACACATACACACAATTTCACATAGCACAAGAGGCATTCCCAATTTCAGATATAAATAGTGTTTAAGTCTCTACTACAGACTGTCCTACAGATGCTGTCCAGCAATTAGTAAAAAATTATGGGACATAAAAACAAGAAAAACCAGCCTACTCTAAAGAGAGAAGGCAATAAATGGAACCAGACACAGATATGACACACGTTGGAATTAACAGACAGGGAATTTAAAATAACTATCATTACATTTTAAAGGTGCTAGTGAAAAAGGTGGACAACATTCATGAACATATGGGTAATATCAGCAACAAGACAGAATTATAAGAAAGAATCAAATGGAAATGCTACAAATGAAAAACACAGTAACAACAATGATGATTGTCTCACAGTCTCATCAGTAGATTCAAAACAGCCAAGGAAATAATCTATGGAATTGAAGATAGTCTATAGAAATAATCCAAATTGAAACACAAAGAGAAGAATAGAGTGGGGGGAGGAGGGATCTGAGCATCCACATCTGTGCAGTATGATCAACTGGTGTAATATATGTAAAATTAGAGCACCAGAAGAAGGAAAGAGAAAGAACGAAGTAGAAAAAAAAATTTGAAGAGATAAAGACAGAATTTGACAAAAATCAATGAAAATACCAGCACTGATCCAAAAAGTGAAAACACTAAAAAAGATAAACACAAAACAAAAACAACACACACCCACCCAAAACTACATGCATCATATTCAAAATGTGGAATACTAAATACCAAAGAGAAACTCTTGAAGGCAGTCAGAGAAACAAGGATCATTACAAACAGCAAAACAAAAATACGAATTACCGCAGACAGAATTAGTCAGAAATTATAAAAGCAAAAAGGCAATGGAGAGATACCTTTAAAGTAGGGAAAGGGGAAAAAAAAAAAAGAAAGAAAAACTGTCAACCCAGAATTCTTTACCAGTGAAAACATATTTCAAAACGAAGGAGAAGTTGGAAACTTCAGCATTCCTGTCTCAGGAACTCATAGAACAAGTAGGCAGAAATCGTAATTACGTAAGTGACCTGAACAGATTGTTAGCCAAGTAAACCTAATAGACTTTTATGGAACATTTCAGCAAATAATAGAAAGTTCACATTCTTCTCAAGTAAATATGAAGCATTCATAAAGACAAGCCATATTCTGGACAATGAAGCAAATCTTAACAAATTTAAAAGAATAGGAATCATACGAAGTATGTTCTCAGACCATAAGGGAATTAAACTAGAAATCAGTAACAGAAAGATAGATCTGGAAATTCCCCCAAATGCTTGGAAATTAATCAACACACTTTAAAATAATCTATTGGTCTTTGAGATTGTCTCAAGAATAATTAAAAATATTTTGAACTAAATGAAAATAAAAATACAAAATATTAAGATTTGTGAGATGCTGCTAAAGCAGTGCTTAGAGGGAAATGTATAGTATTACATGCTTATATTACACACACACAAAAGTCTAAAGTAAGAGTCAACCTTAAGAAACAAGAGCAAATTAAATTCAAAGCATCCAGAAGGAAGAAAATAATATATATTCAAGCAAGAGTCAATGAAATTGAAAGCAAAAACAGGAGAAAAAAATCAATAAAACCAAAAACTGATTCTTTGAAAGATGAATAAAATTATAAAGCTCAGTCAGTTTAACTAAGAAAAATGAAAATATATGCCCTTAAAAAACTCTGATTGAATGTTTATGGTGGTTTTAATCATAATAGCAAAAATCTGGAGACAACCCATCAAGTCGTGAATGGATAAACTGTTATACAAACATACAACGGAATACTACTAAGCAATAGAAAGAAACAAACTGCTGATCCTAGTGTAGCTCAAATATATTTTGCTAAGTAGAGAAAAACAGACTCATACTGTGTGATTCCTTTAAATGACATTTGGGAAATGCTCAACTACAGGGTCAGGAAACAGATCATTGTTGCTAGGTCCTGAGGGTCGAGCAATTGAATTGATCACAAAGAAGCAGGAGGGAAGTTCTTTGTGGGGATTGAAATGTTCTTTATCTTGATTGTGGTGATTAAATGACTATGCATTTCCCAAAATTCATAAAGCTGTGGACCTATTGGATTAGTATTATTGTATGAAAATTATGCTTCATTATGACAAGATTTTTAAAGAAAGATCCAACAATATAGAGTTTCCAAAAGCATCCTTTAAATTTAAAGACATGGATGGATAGAAAAGGTTGGAAAAAGATATATCATGAAAACACCAACCAAAAGAAAGTTAGTCTGACTGTAAGATCAAAGTCAATTTTCTTTAGGCCAAGACATAAAAAGGGACATTTAATAATGATTGAAAGAAAATAAAATAATCCTTAATCTATGGTCATGGCTTGAGTTTGTAGCATCCTTCTCTCAGTAACTAATAGAATAAGCACACACATAAACTCACATCCATACAAATCAGTAAATTTATAAAAGTTTCAACAGTACATTTAACCAACCTGACCTACTTGGTGTTTGTAGAACTACATTCAACAACTGCAGGATACCCATGCTTTGCATTGGAATATTCACCAAAATAAACATAGCCAGTCTGAAGAAACAAAATGTTGAAATCATACAGTATAGGTTCTCTGCCCACTAGGAGTCAATAATAGAAAGATAATTAGAAATCACCAATGTTTGGACATTAAACAAAACCTTCTAAATAACCCATGGGTCACAGAAGAAATCACAATGGAAATTTAAAAAAATATGTTTAACTTAACTGGAATTAAAATATAACAAAGTTCAAGGGATATATCTAAAGTAGTGATTAGAGAAAGATAGACTTTTACCTTTAAATTCATACAATTACAAAGAAGAAAAATTTCATATCAGGTGGTCTAAACTTCAATTTCAAGAAGACAGAAAAGAACAAAAATTTAATCCAAGTAAGTAGCAAGCAAGAAAGAACAAGAATATGAGTAGAAATCAATAAAGGAAAACAAATGAGTAATAGAGAAAACGCAACAAAAGCCAATGAGATTTCCAAATGGGAAAAGATTAAGAAAATTGATAACTCCTTAGTAGAATTGATCAAAAAAGAGAGAGGAAACACAAATGAGTAAGATCAAAAATGAAAATGGGGACAACACTACAAATCTGTTGACGTTAAAAAGATAAGAGCATATCATGAACAACTTAATGCCAATGAATTTGACAACTTAGATGAAATGAACAAATTACTTGACAACCACTTTCCAAAACTAGAACAAGGAAAAATAAGGAAAAAAAAACTTCAGTTATTCTGATACATTTTGAAAAATCAATTTCATAAGTAATCCTTCCAACCAAGTACATTCCAAGATCAGATGACTTCATTAGTGAATTCTACCAGAAGTGTGGAAGAAATAATACCAACCTTACAGAATAAGGCAAGAAAAATAAATGGAAGGTATAAAGATTAGAAATGAAGAAGTAATGTTGTCTTTATTTGTTGATGAGATTATTGTTGTATGTTGAAAACCCAAAAGAATATACAAAGTATAAAAACCAATATTGTGTTCCCATATAGTAACAACAAACATTTGGATAATGAAATAAAAATAACGCCATTTGTAGAAGCATACAAATGGATGTAGATAACCAAAATATAGGCATTACCTCTAGACTGAAAAAAAAAATTACGTAACATCTCTGAAAGATATTTTTCAAAAACTTAATTAAATTTTCATGGGTTGGAAGACTCAATATTGTTAAGATGTCAGTTACTCCAAAGTGACATACAGATTCAATGCCATCACTATCAATATCTCAGTAGACTTTTGTAGAAATTAAGATGCTGGTTCTAAAATTTATATGGAAAGTAAAGGACTTAGAATAGACAAAACATTTTGAAAAAAGGAAAACAAAGTTGGAAGATTTATACTGTCTAATTCCAAAGCTTATTATAAAGTAGATACAGTAATCAAGATGGTATGGTACTGATGTAAAGTTTGATATATATTCATAGAATGAAATAGAGAGTTCAGAGATAAATCCCCACATATACAACTACCTGATTGGTAACAAAGCAGCAATGCAATTCAATGGAGAAAGGATGGTCTTTCAATAAATAGAGCTGGAGCAAATGGACATCTGTATGGGTGGGGGAAACCTTGGCCCCTATCTTACACCATTTGCAAAAATCAATTCTAGATGAATCCTTGACCTAAATGAGAAAGGTAAATCAATAAAGCTTCTAGGATCTTGGATTAGACAAAAATTTCTTCCCACAAGCACTAATCATAAAGGGAAAGAAAGAAATTGAATACAATTAAATTTAGCAACTCCTATTTATCAAACAATATCATTAAGAAAGTGAAAAGGCAAGACAGATTGGGAGATGATTTTTGCATTACATACATCTGACAAAGAACTAGTATCCAGAATATATAACTCCTACAATTAATGATAAAAAGTGAAACAATCCAGTTTAAAATTGGACAAAAGCCTTAACAGGCATGTCACAGTAAAGAATATCTAAATGGATACTTAGCATATGAAATGATATAAAACATTATTATTCATTAGGAAAACGCAGATTAAAACGACAATGAGATAACACACTAAAATACATAGCTAAATTTAAAATGTCAAATGTAGTAAGGATGTGGAGCAACTGAAATTCTCTTACATTGCTGATAACAGTGTGGTAAAACTACTTTAGAAAACTGTTTGGCAGTTTCTTTTTTTTTTTTTTTTTTTTTAATCTTCATTTTATTGAGATACATTCACATACCACGCAGTCATACAAAACAAATCGTACATTCAATTGTTCACAGTACCATTACATAGTTGTACATTCATCACCTAAATCAATCCCTAACACCTTCATTAGCACACACACAAAATAACAAGTATAATAATTAAAGTGAAAAAGAGCAATTGAAGTAAAAAAGAACACTGGGTACCTTTGTCTGTTTGTTTGTTTGTTTCCTTCCCCTATTTTTCTACTCATCCATCCCTAAACTAGACAAAGTGGAGTGTGGTCCTTATGGCTTTCCCAATCCCATTGTCACCCCTGATAAGCTACATTTTTGTACAATTGTCTTCGAGATTCATGGGTTCTGGGTTGTAGTTTGATAGTTTCAGGTATCCACCACCAACTACCCCAATTCTTTAGAACCTAAAAAGGGTTGTCTAAATTGTGCGTAAGAGTGCCCACCAGAGTGACCTCTCAGCTCCTTTTGGAATCTCTCAGCCACTGAAGGTTCGGCAGTTTCTTATAAAGATAAATATATGCCTATCTTCTGCTCCAGCAATTCCACTCTTAGTTATATGCTCAAAAGTTATGAGTGTGTTTGGCTCACTGGCAAAAAATTAAAAAAAAAAAAAAAATTCATGTAAAAAAGAAGCCAAATGGAAAAACAGGGGAAAAGAAAACCCTAGATTTAAATTTCTCACTTTTATAAATCCTGCTATAATTTCAACATTTCAAAGGCAATACTGTACTTCAACTTCAACAGTGAAGAAACCAAAGCTTAGAGGTGTGAAGAGGCCCAGCTAAGCAAATGACAGAACCAGGATTCAAGCCCAAGCCATACTTCACCCCATTATCATTGCTACAATTTTGGTAAGACTAGGTAGATTAGTATATTTTCACGACTTTGTTCTTTAGAAACAGCATACGTGCTAGGTTGAATCTTTGAGAGAAACCTTGGATCCTAGTTAATGGAATGTAGACACCACACACACATAAATTTCAAGGTCTCCTAGTTTACTTTTGCCAAGTGAGGAGTTAGCATATTTGCAATATATTGTATTCCAATGGGCTCCAAAATGTTTGTGGCAAGGAGGTCTGTTTTTGAGGTCTGTTTTTCATTTGAAGCCTGGCTATTGATTAGCTCAGAGAGGGAGTGCATTCAGAGGGAAGTTCATGGACAGGGAAGGGGCGGGAGTTGCTGACAGGTTTAAACCAGGCATATTTTCTTTTTCACTGGAAATGCTCTTGGGTCATGTGAGGGGCCGTGGCTAAAGCTTGTGATCCTGCACTCAATCTTGGCTGAGTTTTCAGTCTTCCAGTAAGTCATGAACAGCCAGTGGGGACCCTGAGGGGTCCAGTTGTCATGAGAATCTGACTGTTTTAATGTATGACAGTGAGAGGAAGAAAATGCATTGAGCATAATATACTAACTTTAAAAATCCGTAACTTTTGCTATTGAGACAGTGTAATGGACTTATTAAGAACACAGCAAGGGTTTGAAAATTATTTCCTGAACATCATAGCTTTGTATCAGTAGAGTCACAAGCTTAACAAGAATTGTTAGATGTCTATATTCAAATAAAATCATCAGACAAAAGCCTCTCTAAACTAGTTCTTGTAAATTAAGACATATAAAAGCATACTGATTGAAACATCCAACCCTTAAAAGGGCATTTCAACAGCAACATCCTGAGCAGTGAAGAAGTGCTTGGAAGAGGCTGAGACTGAGGTTAGGATTTGTGTGTGAACTGGATTTCTAAGTGTGCTCTGGGATAAACAGAACATTAATGACATTTGATAATTACTCGAGTTGCAAATCAATGTCAGCAGCAAAAAATGAAGTTATAAATGGACTAAGGAAGAATATTTATGGTAACCAGTATAAGCAAATAACAAGATGAGCTTTAAAAAAAGAAGAAAAGACTGGTGCCAATGAATGTATTCCCCTGAGTCACTTACTTTAAAGGTCATCCAGCTGTGTCCTTGATGAATGCAGGGATTTCACTTATAGCCAATATTATTATAGCCAAGTTCTACTGAATATTTATTTGTTGAATGAAAGAATCCTCAGGAAACTATTCCTAAATAGGTGCTGGGTGATGTGGAACAGGTAATTGGCCTTAACATTGTACAGTGCACAGTAGCTGTCCATGAAGGTATGTTGGACCTGTAATTATTCAAGTTGATTCTATTTCTTCAAAATTTTCCTCTGTCTGTGAATATATTTCTGGCTCTTTGTTTTATGAAGGGTTTTTGAAATGAAGATGCTTACTGTTGCTTATACCCAGAGAAGCCTGAATGAAATATAAAATTATAGCAAGCCATTTCACTGGAAAGTAAAAACTATTTTGACAAGTCAAGGTGATATCTCCATCTCTTTTAGATGACAAGGCCAGAAAGCCATGTAACTTTATCAAATAATTTAGGACCTTATTAACTATTAATTTCAAGATTGTTCAACCTGTGTTAGGCTTGGCCCTACAGTCACCTTAGATGCTGAGTACCTCAAGAGAGACTCTGAACTAGAGATAGATTTGGAAGTCATCAGTTTATGGGTGGCAGCTGAAGCTCAGACCCTGGATGAGATCCTGTAGGAAGGAGCAGTAAAAAAAAAAAAAAAACAAGGTGGTGGGGGGGCAGAGCAAGGGTAGACACAAGAGAAAGATGGGTTCCAGACACCAACAAAGAGAGTGTCAACTGGAAAGGGGATAAACTCTGCCAGATCATAAAGATTAATAAAGTAGGCAAGAAAAAAACTTACCTATTGGACTTGACAATTAGATTACAATGACTTTTTAAAAAAGCATTATCACTGAAGTTTAGGGGTGAAAGGCAGATTTCAGGAACTTGAGGAGCAAATCCCAGAAAAGGGAATAAACAGTAAGTATTGTTTTCACATTCCAGAATCTTGGCTTTAAGAGAAGATAGTGTAGAAGCTACATAGAAAAATGCAGGGCTAAAGAAAGCTAATCTTTTCAATGTGGAGGAAAATTAAACATGTTCTTATGCTTTGGAGAGAGAGAGGATAAAGGACCAAAAAAGGATAATAAATGGAGCAAAATACGGAAGGAAATGGGCTCTAGAGAAGTGGTTTTACTACTTCTGATAATTTTAAGTAATAAGAAACACGTGAAAATAATACCAATGTTATTTATTGCTATTTAAATATTATATAGAAAAATAACCTAATGTAAGTCATACAAACACAAAAAAAGGGCAAAAATCCTGACTGTAATTGAGTAAATTTGTTTTGACAATGTTTTGAAAAAGACAATCCCAGAGGACAGGCAGGGGATTGACCTTGGGCAGAAGAGGGAGCCATGTCTTCCTCTGGAGCAAAGGTAATGGGGGGTGGGCACCTGTGGATGTAGCCAGGTGTGTATGAAGTGAAAAGCCAAGTATTCTTACCTGTTGGGCATATTCTCTGGATAATGAGAGAAGGCCGTCTACTAGAAGAGAAAGTGGGGAGACAAGAGGTTTAGAAGAGAGTGGTAAAGATTTGTAGTAATTGTGGTGGAAAATGACAAAGGGAATAAAATTAAAAGGGAAAAAAAATGATACATGGCTCCAGGTATGTGTCCTGGCTCCTAAGGAGCTCTTGGCCAGAGAACTGTCCTATTGGGAGAAATCAGTTCAGCCTGATTACTGCCTGGGTCAAGTCTCTTGAACCTTGGCTGTTTTTCCCAGTCACCAATCCTTGGTTCCTAGCACTCTTGGCTTGCACCTGCTTAGTCTAAGTTGCACTGAGCATAAATTGGAGGCTATATTTCATTTTCCCTTTGTGTTGCTGGACCACAGAAAATACATCTGCTTGATTGATTTATCTTCCTTTAGAAGCTTGCTACTCTAAGCATGGCTTATTACAAAATCAGCATCACCTGAAAGCTTGTGATAAATGGAAATCTCAGGCCCCACCCCAAATCTTCTGAATCAGAATCTGCATTTTAACAAGACCCCCACCTGATTCATATGTACAATAAAATTTAAGAGCACTGCCCTAGAACAGAAGTTCTCAACCTTGACTACACATTAGAATCTTCTGGGGACTTAAAAAAAAAAGCCCAGACCTGACTTAGACGTTCTAGGGGTAGAGCTCAGGTCTTGACATCTACTGTATAGTCAGGGCTGAACACCTGTGCCCTTGAATCTTTTTGCATCTATCTAGTATTTCCAAGACTATTTAGTTATAAGGGACCAGGCCATAGTGGTTCAGCATAATAAAATCAATTAATGCAATACTCCACGTAAACAGAACAACAACAACAACAACAACAAAAAACCCACACGATCATCTCAATTGATGCAGAAAAGGCATTTCACAAAATTCAGTATCTTGATAAAAATGCATAGGAAACTAGGAATAGAAGGAAACTTCCTCAACATGATAAATGGCATATATGAAAAATCCACAGCCAATATCATAGTGGATGGTGAAAGAGTGAAAGCTTTCCCTCTAAAATCAGGAACAAGACAAGGATGCCCACTATCTCCACTGGAAGTTCTAGCCAGAGCAGTTAAGCAAGAAAAAGAAATAAAAGACATACAAATTGGAAAGGAAGAAGTAAAACTTTCACTATTTGCAGATAACATGATCCTCTATATATAGAAAATCCTGAAAAATGCAGAATAAGGCTACTACTGCTAATAGACGAATTATAGCAGTGGACAAAGTCAACACGCAAAAATCTGTAGTGTTTCTATACTAATGAAAAATTTGAATAGGAAATCAAGAAAAAAATCCGTTTAAAATAGTAGCTAAAAGCATCAAATATCTAGGAATAAATTTAACCAAAGATATAAAGCTCTTGTACACAGAATACTCAAAACATTACTAAACAAAGAAGACTTAAATGAATGGAAAGACATTTCATGTTCATGGGTTGGAAGACTAAATCTCATTAGTATGTCAATCCTACCCAAAGTAATTTACAGATTCAATGCAATCCCAGTCAAAATTCCAACAGCCTTCTTTGCAGAAATGGAAAAACCAATCATCACATTTATATGGAAGGGTAAGGGATCCCAAATAGCCAAACCATCTTGAAAAAAAAGAATGAAGTTGGAGGACTCACACTTCTTAATTTTAAAACTTATAATAAAGTAACAGTAATCAAAACAGCATGATACTAGCACACAGACAATAGACCAAAGGAAATGAATTGAGAGTTTGGAAATGAGTTCTCATAATTATGGCGTATTAACTTTTGACAAGGGTGCCAAGTCTTCTCAATGGGGAATGACATTTGACAAATGGTGCTGGGAAAAGAGTATGCAAAAGAATGAAGGTGGACCCCTACCACATACCATATACAAAAATTAACTCAAAATGGATCAAAGACCTAAACAGAAGAACCAGAACTATAAAACTCCTAAAAGAAAATGTAAGGAAGCATCTTCAGGACCTTGTATTAGTTGATGGTTTCTTAGACTTCAGATGAAAGCATGGGCAACAAAAGAAAAAAATAGATAAATTAGATCTTAACAAAATTAAAAAGTTTTGTGTATCTAAGGGCTTCATCATGAATGGAAAAAGACAACATCTTGTGGAATGGAAGAAAATATTTGGCAACCACATATCCAGTAAAGGTTTTATATCCAAAATATTTAAAGAAATCCTATAACTCAGCAACAAAAAGATAGACAACCCAAGTAAAAAATGGGGAAAAGAACTGAACAGACATTTCTCCAAAGATGATTTACAAATGGCCAAAAAGCCTATGATAAGATGCTCAACATCATTAGCCATTAGGGAAATGCAAATCAAAACCACAACGAGATACCATTTCACACCCACTAGAATGGCTACAATTTTAAAAAAAGGAAAAATAAGAAGTGTTGGAGAGGATGTGGAGATACAGGAACACTCGTTCATTGTTGGTGGCAATGTAAAATAGTGCAGCCACTGCAGAGGACAGTTCAGCAGTTCCTTGGAAAGTTAAGTATAGAATTACCATATGACCTATCAATCTTATTTTCTAGGTGTATATCCAAAAGAATTGAAAGCAGGGACATGAACAGATATTTGACACCGATGTTCATAGTGGCATTATTCACAATTTCCGAAAGATTGAAGGAACTCAAGTGTTCATCAGCAGATGAATGGATAAACAAAATGTGGCATATTCAAACAATGGAATATTATTCAGCTATAAAAAGTAATAGAGTTCTGACACATGCAACAACTTGGTTGAACCTTGAAGACATGTTGAGTGAAATTAGCCAGGCACAAAGGACAGAAATTGCATAAGCTCACAAATATGAAACTTGAATAAACATATGCATAGACTCAGAAACTAGAATACAGGATACCAGAGGCAACAGGTAGGGGGAAGATAGGGAATGGAGAGTTAATGCTTAATTGGTACAGAGTTTCAGTGTCAGGTGATGGAAAAGTTTTAGTAATGGATGGTGGTGATGGTAGGACAACATTATGGATGTACTTAACACCACTAAATTATATATTTGAATGTCATTAAAGGAAAAAATTTTAGGTTGTATATATGCGACTAGAATAAAAATTTTTAAAAAATCCTTAGGACTGTATGACACAAACAGTGAATCTTAATATAAATATGGACTGTAATTAAAGTACAGTCATATAATGTTCTTTTATCAGTTCTAAAAAAGGTACCACACTAATGCAAAATGTTAACAGTGGGGAAAACTGCATGTGTGAGGGGAGGTGAATGGGAACTGTATTTTCTGCATGATTTTTATGTAAACCTACAACTTTTCTAATAAAACAAATGAAAAAAAAACGTATGACTGCTACCATTATTAACTGACTTCTTTGTTAGACTAAATAACTGAATTTTTCAAGTTGCTTATTCTCCTTGGAATTTATCTCCAGCGATGCTGCAAAGAAAGCTTTGGGTTTTGAAATGTTGAATCCCAGTAATAGTTTGACAGTTTCCTTACTGCGTTTAGCCTACAGTTCCCTACAAAGGCTTCCTTTCCACCGCAATCTCTGCCAAATGGTTGTCACAGCATTAAACTGGAAGAATAAAGGCGTTGCATGTCATTTTCTGTATTGGATGCCTTCATGTTATGGATGTATCTCCATGGAAAAATCCTGTACATAAACAGAAAAAAAATGCCTGGTAACATTACAAAAGCTCAATCAGGGTATTGTTAAGGGGAGAAATTGCAGCACACCAAAATGTGAACTCTGTTACATGGATTATTGGGGTTCAAACTTTTTAGGACACCATTTCTTTAAATGTTTAGAGAAATTAAAGTTTTACTCCCTTTTCTATTCTCCAAATTGTATTTAAACTTCCTCCCCAGAACATATTAGGCAGTTTTAAGATGTCCACATCATTTTTATAAATGCGATCCTTATTATTTCTGTATTTCTGTGATACTATTACTATAATGTTATTACTGCATTAATTAACTGCTGTGGAATAAGAAAAATATGTTGTTCACTCCATTTCTACATATTGATAAAATTTAAGATCTTGAAAAAATATTTTCAGGTTCCATACATACAAACAGTATTAAACATGCTGCATTTTCAAGTGTGTGTGTTTTTAATAAGAGTGTGCATGATGAAATATCAAAGTAAACTAAACATCAGTGTCCTGGCTGCTTCCCAACAGAAGAATGAACAGCTTTGGAAAGAGAAAGCTTTATACCATGTTCCAAAGGTCAACTCTCTGGGCTTCTGTTAAACCAGGACTTGCTAGGGTTCCCCAGGAGGCCTCTGGAGTCCTTCCCTAGAGAGAACAAGTGGACTTCGCAAGGCCCACAAGCCAACCTTGTTAACCTGAGGGCATGAGAGGAACAGGAGGAAGACATGAACTCAAGTAGTATCTGAACTAGTGCTCCTTAAAGCTTGGTCTTTGGGCCATCCTTGCTGGAGCACAGTGACATAAGTATAGAAACTTAGAATAAGTGTTCAGAATTTTTATAGCAATTTGACAGAGTAATTATATTTCTACTCAACCTAATAATATGAAATTATATTATTATTTTAATTATTAATTTTGTATGTCCTTATTTTTAATTTTATGTTTCTGGTTATTAATTTTTATTGTAATTTATAAAAGTATTGGTCCGCTGCACATTGGAAAATAAAAAAATAAAAAGGTCCTTTCCCACGGATAGTCTGTGAAGTGCTGGTCTATATCAAATTAAACTAGGCAATTAAATCCATCACCAAGGAATACACTCTTCACAGGGCTGAATTTAGAGCATGGAAGTACAGATTGTCCTCGGTTTGTGTATTAGATTCATCCTGAAAAGTTTGAGACATCATGTGGGAAAGCAGATGATTTCTAAGGTCTCATTCTACTATGGTTATATGATTCACACATTAACTTAACAAATAGGCATTGTTAAATGCTTTAGGTGCTGAGGATATACCAATGAATAAAATAACAAAAATGGAGTTTATATTCTAGTGGAAGGAGACAAACCATAAACAATAAGCAAACAACTAAATTACACAAATGTAGAGCAGTAAGTCAATGATAGAAATGCTAAAGTTTGGCATGCCAGAATTGAGTATGTGTGTGTGTGTGTGTGTGATGATTTAAAATATAGTATAAGGGTACACCTCTGAGAAGGTAACATTTTAATAAAATGTTGAAGATCATGAGGGGTTAGTCATGTGAATATCTGGGGGAAGAGTGTTCCAGGCTGAGGGAAAAGCCAGTGCAAAGGCCCTGGGGTGGGAGTGTAGCTGGGGGGAAGGGAACAGGGAGCAGCAAGGAGGCCAGAGTAGCAGAGCAGAGTGGTCAAAGGGAGGTGATAAGAAATGAGGTAAGAGAGAGTAGGAACCCAGACCTCTTAGGGCCCTGTAGGCCACTATAAAGACTTTGGTTTTTACTCTGAGTAGAATAGGAAACTACAGAGTGTAAGGCTTTGTGCATGTAGGAGGCATGCTTGAAAAGGATCATGGCTGCTGTGTTTAGAACAGAATATTATGGGGGATCAGTGGGGATGCTACTCCAAGTGTGGGATGATGGTGGCTTTGTCTAGGTAGGGTGTTAGTAGAAGTGGTGAGGTGTGAGTAGATTGTATTTTCTTAGTAGAGCTAACAGGATTTCCTGACCCATTGGATGTAGCATGTAAGACAAGACGAGGAAGCAATTGTTTTGGTCTCAAACATTATTTTCTGCCATTATAACTTCACAGACGTGCTTCCTCAGAGAAACTTTTCTGTCTGTGTGTAAAAAGTATACTGAGAAACCCTGAATTTCAACACTGGATTTTGACCTCCTTTAGGACAAGGGGTGTCTTTTCCCGTCTAACTCTGGCACAAGGCATGGCTCCAGGTACAGTGTAGGCTCTAAATATGTGCTTGATGGCATAGGAAGGATGTTATACATCCATTTACACACAAGATACATGCATGTAATTCTCACATACATTCTTTGAGGCATAAATCAATAGGTAACCCAGCACTCGATCATCACTTACCACCTATTAAATATCTAAACAATATCTCTATGATATTCTTAGTCAGTGGTTTTTTTCTTTTACCACTGAATGGGACTTAGATATTTAAGCTGCCATATTAGTTATTATTTATTGGGATTTCCAGCTTGAAGAAGCACAAGGAAATTCTGCTTTAGGAACTTCCAGACAACATAAAGAAATCCTTCTTTGTTGTATTTAACAATAAACACCTTAGGACTCTAAATGAAATTGCAGCCCACCCCATCTTTGAGAGTCTTGACATTCATTGATATGGGAGGATCCTTACACACCTACTACATGTTGAGTCGATGGGACCTGCGGGTGTTTGGCACTCCATAAGATCTGTTCATTGGACACACAAATTAGACAGATGCATTTTTAATTTCACCCAGGCCACTTCTAAAATCTGTCCTCCAAAAGGCCTTTGCCACAGGTCCTGATACCCTCAAGCCCCGCAGTTTGTAGTAGAGGAGCCTCAGGTTTTGAAACAGAATTCCAAGCAGAACAGATAAAGGCATAACTCACTGGAGCAGGTGGGCCCTGCACACGTGTGACCTCACTGATTCCAGCTTGCCATCTTTGAGGGCTTCTTTTCTACCCCAAATGGCAAATGGGTGGACAGGCTTGGAGTTGAAGCAACTTGCCTAAGGTCACCCAGCTGGTCAATGCAGTCAAGATTCAAACTCAGATTGTTTGATCCCAAGCCATGCTATGTTCATTCACCCCCTTACTACTCTGCCTCCTAACATAACCTAAGATTTGCCAAATGATAGCTACATTGTGTTCCCTGCAACTCTGACATCCCCATGTGGAAAATCCCATGAAAGGAGGGACCACAGCTATCTCTTCTCATTTCTATGGTTTACCGACCCTGGGCATTCATCTTGTCTGAATTGAACTTCAGCCAGTTCATTTTCAGCCAAGTCTCCAATTTAGCCAGCCAGTGGATAGGATACAAAAACCACCCAGTTGGGATCAGATGAAAAGGAAACAAGGGCTGGGAATTCTTGGCATAATGATGAGGCGGGGGGTCCAGGTCCCTTGCTGGTGTTTCAAATGATCTCCTATTGACACTGAGCAAAGAACATCCCTCTGGCAGGAGACACAAGGACAGTATCCTCTCAGTGGATGAGCAATCGCCTCAATCCACCTTTTGGGTTTTTGGAGAAAAGGATGGCCTTGCTGGAGCCAAAACAAAACAAAACTCTGTCCATTCCACCTCAGCACCCAAAATTGAATAGCGCTTGGCAACGGTACAGGAAGCACAATGAATATTAAATCAGCCATACCCAATTTGATTGGCGGCAGGGCTCCAAGTGGGAAACCAAAAAGAATTGATTGAAATGGTTTTGCTCATCCTCCCTGCTCATCCTCCACCCACGTCTACCCTTCCCTCTCTATCTGTCCTTTCCGTCTGCACAGCCCTCAGTCCTCAGGAGTAAGCAGGCAGAATGCATGGGCATCACAGGTGCTAAGGCTTAGACCTTTTGTCTCTTCTCACCCAGGAAGCAGGGGTCAGTCAGGAGAGAAGGACCTAGAACAGACACAAAGGGAGCACCTGCTGATCTTCATAGGAGAGAAACCAAGAAAGAGGGGAGAGAGAAACGGAGAATTGAGAGGAAGGAGGAGAGGACAATGGGGTAGAAAGATTACAAAGAAAGGGGAAGTGAAAAGGAAATGAGCTGATAGGGAATGAGTGAGGATAGGATCCCGTGGCAACCCAGGAGGAATAATTCTACAGAATAATTTTGTCCAAACAGCTCTAAGCCTTCTCACCACCCCATCCCCCCCCCCTTTAAGTCTTTAGGAAATTTTAAAATACCTAATAGGTATTTTAGTCTTTTTTTACCTACCCACTGAGCCCCAGTGGGACTGAGCCCTGTCTCCTTGAGCCCCACTGTCTTCCTTCTCAACCCACTAACATTGACCTGTCCCCATCTGTTTACTCTCTCCCCTGCTGGACAGGAAGACCTTCAGAGAAGACCATCTCTAAAAGATCGTTGTAGTCCCTGCCTCTAGTAAGCTTCCTGCCTCAGGACAGGTACTTAATAAATGATAAATTAAAAACTAAGTACTGTAAAAAAACAAATCAATGGTCAGACCATAGAAAAGTGCATCTTCTGTGATTGCAATATAAAAATTCCAAAACAGACAAAAGCAATCTGGGGATAGGAGTCAGGATAGGTACTTCTGAGTAAGGGTAATAACTGGGAGACAGTTTGAAGGGGGCCTCTGGGGAGTGGTAATGTTTTTTGTCTTGATCTGGGTGATACTTTATGTGGTGTGAAAATTGTTGAGCTGTACATTAATGATTTGTGCTCTTTTCAGTATAAATGTTATGTATGCTTCAATAAAAAGTTTACTAACAGAAAAGTGGAAAAATCAAATAATTAACTACTCCAGCCAGAGAAACTATCAAAAGAAATTGAAGTGGATAAGAGATTCTAAATATACAAGGAGTCACTTCTCCCTTCTTTTGCTAAGTATGAATTAAAATAGCTTGCCAATTCTATGACAGTCCTCACCAGCACATCCTCAAAATAATTACCCTGTAACATATCTTATTTCAGTCTTTAGTCATTGATCTTTAATGGGTCAACGAAAAGACATGCATCCATATGTAGGCACAAATTGTAATCTAATTAAATATCTCCATAGTACTATGTTCTATATTGATTCCAAAAATGTTGCTGCACTGGAGGTAGACAAAAAGAATTTTCTGCATCAGTTAGTATTCAGGATGTCAGATGCTGAAAAGAGAATTGTGCCTCTGATTAATTGACTTTAATAATAATAATTTTATTTATATAGAGGCCTTGCCAAGGCATTCAGGGAGCTGTAAAGCAACCCATAATCCATGATTAAAACATTATACAAGCAATATATAACAAGCCTCCCTCCCAAAGTAAAACAAAGGGAAGAGATGGATGGGGTGAGCTATGAAGGTGCAGGAAAGGGAACGGGCTGTAGATTCAGTGCAGAGAGGTGATAAATATTTCATTAGGGAAAGAGAGGAGTTTCCTGGGATTGGCAAAGGAGTGTAATTTAACAGAGTTGAATTGAAATAGTGGTCTGTGGGGAATCAGAGCAAGCCCTGCAGAGACATGTGCACTTCCTCCTCTGTGGCCTGAAGGAGCGCAGATAATAATCACATCTTGCCTGCCAGCTACGTCCTCTCCATGAGTGGAATTTTTCATAATGATCCAAAGAGCAGAAGTTAAGAAAATACTTATAAATTATTCCTCACTTCTTGACATTGGCAAAATATCTAGGTTAATTTTTTTTTTTATCAGTTCTTAGTGAGGTCCTGGAAAATATAAACATATATATGAAAGTGACTGTGAGGGTGCCCAAGTGTGAAAGTTCTGAGAATAACGGCAGCAGGAACTGAGAATTAAGTGTGATTAGCTGGCACTTCCTTCCTTTGCAGACCCCTCCACCCTTGCCTGCGTTCGCTCACTCACCGTGCCCGCACACCCCACCCACCCCGGCCCTCCGAGTGTCCTGCAAAATCACTTCTCTCCTCCTCAGGGCTCCCTGTGTTGGCCTTCGTAGTCTTAGGCTTCCTTTTATTGTGACTTGCAACCAATGCGTGGATATTGTTCAAAAGAACTGTGAAAAGCAGAGAAAGATGTAAATAAGTAGAAAAAAATTTATCTCTGCCCAACCAACTAACGACTTCTGTCTGCTTTTGAGATTTACTAAAATATTGTGTGTATGTGTGACATATATATCTATATGAAAAATGTCCCCATGGATGTACACCAAAGTGTTGTCAGTGGTTATTTCTGGGTGGTGAAATGATGGTTGATTTTCTCTTTTATCTTTATGCCTTTATGTAATATTGGAAAAAATTTAAATGGACAGCTATTAGTTAAAATCAGGGAAAAAATAATAAAGCAAAAAAGAGTCAAGCAGGGCCTTTCTCTATGTGACCTTTGTCCACTTGATATTAGCTACGTTTTATCTAGCCCATCTTTTTTAGGTGGAAAGAAGAAATAATATATGGCTTACAAAAAGATAATACGGCAGATGCTGAAACATGTCTTTGAAGAGGAAGCTGATGGTCTATTTCCAGTCCACTCTAGATTACAAGGTTAATTCTTTTTAGTTTGGGCATTTGAGTAACAAGGAAAGAAAGATACATTGCAGGAAATGGAAAGCCATTAACAAAACTGTAAGTGACGAGATGGAAGATTAAAAGTGATGTAGCCTCACTGGCAAGGCCCCACATATGTGCAGTTAACAGAAAAAGCCGAGACCACTGAAGAGAATTTCCCTCTAGCCAGAGCAGGGGCAGGGAATTCCCTGTTGCTCAATTAATTTCACTTAATCCCTAGGAAATTCAAATAAAAATTTTTGTCTTATGCTGGGTAGACACAGTGAATAAGTCTACCCAGTAGTATCTATGATGTCTGTAATGAAAAGGGATTTTTCAGAACCCTTTTTTGTTTGTTTTTGTGTTATTCTTGTCTAGTTTGGATATGTATTCATGTGCTTTGTTTGATGAAAGCTAAAAAAGATGTTCTGGCTGGGGAGGAAGGGGAGCCAGAGTTTACTGGGAATCCTTGGGCAATGAGTGATTGATTGGTGGGTGAGGAGTCAAGTGAGAGCTAGTGCCCTGGATTGAATAAAAGAGTTTCCATTATTCAGAGAGTGCTAGAGAAGTATGGGGAGAGACTGCATGGAAGGCTGCCATGAGTCTGAGAGAAAAGCAACTTTCTGGGAAAGAAAGTAGACATCAGGGAAAAGAAGGCAACCGTATTCTACCCACTGAGCAAAAAATTTAACATTAGAGAGGGCAGAGGATAAAAAGCAAGTCTAGAGAGAGGGAGATTATAGAACACTAATTCAGTATGTGTTTTCCTTTTGTGGGATTATTTCTTCTTTGATATTTGCTCTTCTCTTAATTGCTGATTACATAAACACCAATTTTAGATTTTAATGTTTAAGATGAGGGACTTTTATAAAGCCTGGAACTTATGCTAAGGGATTGCTCAATCTTGTCTCTTCATATGTTTGTATTTGCTTGCTGTAAGTGGCATCTGAGATTATTATAGAAGAAAGAAAACAGTTAAGACTATAAACCTTCCCAGTCACTCAGAGTGGGGTGGCAGCTGGGTCAGAGCTGGGGATATCAGGTGACAAACTGAGCTCCTGTACATAGATTACAGTGTGATAAGACTTTCTGTAAACAGTCTTTTTCAAACTGTAGATTTTAATCCATTATTAACTTGTGAAATAAATTGGGTACATTACCCAGAATTTTTGCAAAATGAAATAAATACAATGGAAATATCAGAGGACACTGTATGTAGAAAAGATAAATATTGTTTCATGAAATCTCTCTCTCTCTCTCTACACACACACACACAACTTTTTTGTGTTCTGGGTTGCAATGTAAAATGTATTTCTTATGTGGGTCACAGTAAAAATAAAGTTTCAAAGCTACTGTTGGAGAGTACACTCTAATAATATCAAATTACAAAAATATAGAAGCCTTAAAAGAACAATTCTTTGGGAAAGTAGACTTTATGATAATAATTTTCCACAAGGATTTTGTGGCAAGGAGAGCCCAGTCTTTGAGTTGCTTCAAACTGGACTAAACAAGAATTTTCCCAAAAACTGCCCCAAATGGCAGATTAAATTTTTCAGTAAAGTGGGTGAGTGTGATTGTATCTGCAGGGGGATGAGGGTGAAGAGGTAGAGGGAGGATGTTTGCTTTAAAGTGCATTGCCTTTTGAAGCACAAACACATTAAATCTGCATATGTTCAACTTTTAGTAATTTAGGGTAATACGTGGGTGCCTCATGTATCAGAGAATTCAAAATATTAGATAAGAAACAAATCAGACTCTTGGCAGTAGAGGAAGGTGACTCAGAAGCAAATCTAGTGGTTGACGGAGTCAGTTGAGATTAAAATTTCCTAATATAATCCACAAAATAGCACTTTTATAAGAGATTTTTGCACCTAGCAAATTTACATTTATAGCATGTATATTTGAATACTATTTCTTTTAATGCATAGCATTTGCCAGAGAAAAAAATTCAATCCTGAATCCTACCGAAGAAGAATTTGTCCCAGAAGCACCAAAAATATCTCAGTATTCACCTACACACTCATCTGAATTGATCCGGATCACTCCCAAGCAAGGTCCCTGCCATTTTTTCAAGAAGAAACCCAAGAGCTTGGTGTAGCATGGATCAGCAGTAACCTGGATGTAACATAATCAATTATTTAAGTAATTATAATTTTTTTTTCTTTATTTAAGATACATTTTAATTGCATGAATGATATTCAAAAAGTACAAAATGAAGAAGAGGTGGAGGTGAGTGATAAGGAAGCATTGAAATGAGAAAAGAGCAGTGAAAAATTCAATTGCAAGGGTTAGGTATGCAAACTAGTAAGGGAGAGCATGTTTCAATCTTTATCACTGACAGTATCGCTAACTGAAATCCTAGGCAATCAGACTTCTACAAAATAGCACTTTAAGAGCTTACACCAACAGATTGAAATGTGGTTGTTGCATTTTGAATTTTTACTTACTGAAAATTCATCTTTCAATCTGTTCTCTGCTTTCTTAGTCGTTGGAGCTATGTAGTGCTATCTTTAATAATTAGCAATCAGTTTTCTTCAAAAGGAAAAAGAATCCCTTGCAAAATCATCTTTTTTTCCCAAAAAAAGTTGCTGATTGAAGAGTACTAGTTCTTCGGAAGAGGGCTGTAGATTACTTGACAGCACACATCTTTATTCATGAACACCCTTTGAAATTCCGTTTTGCATGTATTTATATAATTTTTCTTCAAAATGGATGAAGTTATTTTAAAATAAGAATAAATGCCATACATGTAGTCCTTTGGAATAATTAAAATAAAATACTTAAAAAGTGATTGTCCTTGAAAAAACCCCTTGCTTAGAAAACCTTATTGTCCATAATATTGAAATCACTCTTTGGAAAGTTTTTAAAATATTAAGTGCAATCCTTATCAAAATCCTAGCTGCTCTTTTTGCAAAAACTGACAAGCTGATCTTAAAATTGATACAGAAATGCAGGAGACACAGAATAGCATAAACAATTTTGGAAAAGAAGGATGAAGATGGAGTACCCATGCTTTCTAATTTCAAAACTTACTGCAAAACTACAGCAGTCGAGACTGCCTAGAATTGGCATAAAGGTAGATTTTTGATCAATGAAATAGAATTGAAAGTCCAGAAATAAACCCTTATGTTTATTTGGAATCTTTCTTCATACCATGTACCCAAAACAAAACAAAAAACAGAGACAAAAAATTCAAAATAGACCTAAATGTAAGAACTAAAACAATAAAACTCTTAGGAAAAAACTTAGACCTAAATCTTCCTGATCATGGATTAGGTGATAGTTTCTTAGATGTGACACAAAAATCACAAAGAAAAACAGATAAATTGGATTTCATCAAAATTAAAATATTTTGCATTTCAAAGGACACCATCATGAAAGTCAAAAGACAAACCACAAAATGGGAGAGAATATTTGCAAATTATATAGCTGATAAGGAACTTATGGGCAGAACATATAAAAAACTCTCATAACTCAACAATAAAAATAACTCATTTAAAAAATAGGCAAAAGACTGGAATAGACATTTCTCCAAAGATATAAAAATGACCAATAAGCACATGAAAAGATGCTCAGCATCATTAGTCATTAAGGAAATGCAAATTGAAATCACCAAATACCACCTCACATCAAACAGAATCAAATAAAGACAGAAAGTAACAACTGTTGACAAGGATGTGGAGAAATTGGAACCTCCATACTGGCAGGAATGTAAAATGGTGCATTTGGTTTGGAAACAGTTTGGTAGTCCCTCAAAAAGTTAAACACAGAGTTACCATATGACCCAGCAATTCCGCTCCTAGCTACATAACCAAGAGAATTGAAAACATATGCCCACACAAAATTTGTACACAAGTGTTCATAGCCAAAAGCGGAGACAACCAGATGCCCATCAACTGAGGAATGTTTGAGGAAAACTTAGTGTATGCATAGATATTACAACATGGATAAACTTCAAAAACATTATGCTAAATGAAAGAAGTCAGACACAAAGGTCACATATTGTGTGATTCTTTTCATGTGAAATATCCACAATAGGCATATCCATAGAGACAGAAAATAAGATTAGTACTTTATAGGGACTGAAGGGAGGGTAGAATGAGGAGAGTAGAGGAGTTCATTACCTCTAGAGCTGCCTTAAAAGAAATTCTAAAGCAAGTCCTTATCTTGAAAATAAAGAACACTCAGCAGCAACTTGAAGCTGTAGGAAGAAATAAAACAGTTACCTATATGGGTAAATATAAATGCCAGTATTGTTGAATTTTTCATCTGTAATACTGTCTTTTTTACTTCTTATGTGGCTTAACTTCAAATGCATAAACAATAAGTACAAACCCTTGTTTCTGGGTATGTAATGTATAAAGAGGTAATCTGTGACTAAAACAACATAAAAGGGAGGCGTGGAGGGACATAGAACAGAATATTTGTAGACTATTGAAGTTAAGTTGGTATAAATATAAACTAAATTGTAATAGGTTTAGGATGTTCAATATATTCCCCATGGTAACAATGAAGAAAATATCTAAAAAATTTATACAAGAGGAAATGAGAAGTGATTCAAAATGGTTCATTATAAAAGACCACTTAAAAAAGAAGGTGGTAGTGGAGGAAAGGAGTGACAAAAAGGCAGAAGACATACATAAAACAATTAGAAGATAAACAAGGAAGTAGAGGACCTTAACAACAGTATAAACTGACTATATCTAGCAGAGATATACAGAACATTTCACCCAACAACAGCAGAATACATATTTTTTTCAAGTAGTCATGGACTCTTCTTCAGGTTAGACCATACATTAGGGTACAAGAGAAATCTCTAAAATATTGAAATCAAACAAAATAACTTCTCTGACCACAATGGAGTGAAGCTAGAAATCAATAACAGAAGGCAAACTGGAAAATTTACAAATATGTAGAAAGTAAACAGCATGCCTTTAAACAACAAATGGGTTAAAGAAGAAAAACTACAAGGGAAATAAGAAAATACTTAGAGATGCATGAAAATGAAGACACAACATACCAAAACTTACAGCATACAGTGAAGGCAGTTTGCAGAAATTTATAGCTATGAATGCCTATATTAAAAAAGAAGAAAGATATAAAATTAACAGAATTTTACATCCTGAAGAACTAAAAATTAGAACAACAAAGTAAACCCTAAGTTAGCAGAAGGAAGGAAATAATTTAAGATTAGAGCAGAAATAAATAAAAGAGAATAGAAAACAATTGAGACTCAAGAAAACAAAAGTTGATTCTTTTAAAAAAAATCAATAAAATTGGCAAACTTTTAGCCAGACTGAAAAGAAAAAAGAGAAAAGATGCAAATAATTAAAATCAGAAATTAAAATGGTAGCATCACTACTGACCATACAGAAATAAAAGGGATTATAAGAGAATACTACAAAACAACAAATTAGATAACCTAGATGAAATGGAAAAATTCCTGGAAATATATGAATTACCTAAATGGACTGAAGAAGAAATAGAAAACCATAACAAACCTATACAAACACAGAGATTGACTCAACTATCAAAAGCCTTCCCCTAGAGAAAAGTCCAGGAACAGATGGCTTAGTTGGTGAATACTACCAAACAAAGGAGTTTAATTCATTGAATGAATTTAATTCTTTCCCTATGACCAGAATTATGCAAATAACAAAATCTGGTAAAGATATCACAAGAAAAGGAAATTACAGACCAATTTCCCTTTTGAATATAGATGCAGGAATCCTTAAAGAAAATACTAGCAAACCAAACCCATCATCATATTAAAAACATTATTCATTATGACCAAGTGGGATTTATGCCAATAATGCAAGGGTGCGTCAACATATGAAAATCAATCAATGTAATGCACCACATAAATAGAACAAAGGCAAAAAAAAAAAAAAAAGCCACACACAATTATCTCAATAGATGCAGAAAAGGTAATTAACAAAATCCTGCACCCTTTCCAGATAAAAAAACACTCTGAGAACTATGAGTAGAAGGGAACTTTCTCAACATGATAAAGATCATTTATGAAAAACCCACAGCTGACATAATACTCAATGGTGAAAGTTTAAAGCCTTCCTCTTAAGATCAGGAACAAGATAAGGATGACTGCTTTCACCACTGCTATTCTGCTAGAAGTTCTAGCCAGAGCAATTAAACAAACAAACAAACAAAAAGAACAAAAAGGTATCCAAATTGGAGAGGAAGAAGTAAAACTGTTTGCTGAAGACATGATCTTATATGTATAAAATCCAAAGTAATCCAAAAGAAAAACTACAAGAGCTAATAAACAATTTCAGCAAAATGGTAGGGAACAAGATCAACATGCAAAAATCAGTTGTGCTTCTATACACTAGTAATGAACAATCTGAAGAGGAAACTAAGAAAACAATAGCATCCAGAAAATTAAAAACCTGAGAATAAATTTAATCAAGGATATAAAAGATTTGTACATAGAAAATTACAAAACATGACTGAAAGAAATTAAAGATGACCCAAATAAATGCAAGACATCCCATGTTCATGGATCAGAAAAATTAATATTGTTAAGATGTCAATATTACCTACCCATAGTGGTCTATAAATTCAATGCAATCCCTTTCAAAATACCAGTAGCTTTTTTTTCTTTTTTGGAGGAAAGCTGATTCTTAAATTCATATGTAATTACAAGGGAACCTGAATAGCCAAAGCAATGTTGAAACATGAGAACAAAGCTGAAGGACTCACACTTCCTAATTTTAAATTGTATTACAAAGATACAGTAACCAAAACAGGTTAGTACTGGCATGAAGATAAGACATATAGGCTAATAGGACAAAATTGAAAGTCCAGGAATATTCTCACATCTCTGGCCAATTGATTTTTTAAGCAGTTGTATTGAGATATTTTCACATACCATACAATCCATCCAAACTGTGAAATCAATGACATTTAGTATAATCGACACAGTTGTGCATTCTTCACCATGATTAATTTTAGAACATTTTCATTACTCCAAAAAAAGACCCAAACCTCTTAGCAGTCACCTCTCAATCCCTCTATCCTTCCCCTGCCCTACATTACCACCAGTATAATTCTGTCTCTATAAATTTATTTATATTTCTATTTCATATAAATGGAATCATAAAATGTGTAGTACTTTGTGTCTGGTTTCTTTCACTTAGCATAATGTTTTTTAAAAATTATTGTTATTTTTCTTAATTAGAGAAGTTGTAGGTTTAAAGAAAAGTCATGTAAAAAATGCAACATTCCCATATACCCACTATTGTTGACACCTTGCATTAGTGTGACACCTTTGTTACAATTGAATGAATATTAAAATATTGCTGTTAACTATAGTCCATAATTTATATTAGGTGTATTTTCCCCAAATACCTCCCTATTATTAACACCTTGTAATAGTCTCATGCATTTGTTATAGTTCATGAAAAAACATTATTATATTTGTACTTTTAACCACAGTCTATTGTCCACAACAGGGTTCACTGTGTTATGCAGTCACATGTTTTATCTTCTAATGTTTCTTTGAGTAACACCATGACCCAAAACTTCCCCTTTTAACCACATTCACAAACATAATTCAGTGCTCTTAATTACACTCACATCAATGGGCTACCATCTCCGTTATCCATTTCCAAACATTTACTATCAACCTAAATAGAAGTTCTGCACAAATTAAGCATCAGCTCACCATTCTTTATCCCCGTTCTATCTCCTGGTAATCTATATTTTAGATTCTAACTGTATGAGTTTGCATATAATAATTAGTTCATATTGGTGAGAACATAAAATATTTGTCCTTTTATATCTGACTTATTTTACACAGCTTAATATCCTCATGGCTCATCTATGTTGTCCCATGTATCAGGACTTCATTCCTTCTTACAACTGAATAATATTCCATTGTATGTAAATACTACATTTTGTTTATCCATTCATTGATTGATGAACACTTGGGTTGCTTCCATCTTTTGGCACTATGAACACTGGTGTGCAAATGTCTGTTCTTCTGGGTATATATCTAGTAGTGGGATTGCCAGATCATATGGCAGTTCTATACTTAACTTTCTGAGGAACCACCAAACTGTCTTCCACAGTGGCTTCACCATTTTACATTCCCATCAGCAGTGAATGAGTGTTCCTATTTCTCCACATCCTTCCAATACTTTCAGTTTTCTGTTTTGTCATAGTGGTCATGGTAGTAGGTGTGAAATGTTATCTCAATGTGATTTTGATTTGCGTTTCCCTAACAGCTACTGAAGATGAGCATCTGTTCCTGAGGTTTTTAGCCATTTGTAGTTCCTCTTTGGAAAAATGTTTATGCAAGTCTTTTGCCCATTTATTAACTGGGTTGTTTGTCTTTTTGTTGCTGAGTTGTAAGATTTCTTTTTATATTCTGGAAATTAAACCCTTACTAATATGTGGTTTCCAAATATTTTCTCCCACTGACTAGGTTGTATTTTCACTTTCTTAACAAAGTCCTTTGAAGCACAAGTTTTTAATTTTTAGGAGGTCCCATTTATTTATTTTTTCTTGTGTTGCTTGAGCTTTGGGCGTAAAGCCTAGGAAACCGGTGCCTACTACAAGATCTTGAAGATGCTTCCCTACGTTTTCTTCTGTGAGTTTTATAGTCCTGGTTCTTATATTTAAGTCTTTGATCCATTTTGAATTTATTTTTGTATATGTTGTGGGTTATGGGCCCTCTTTCTTTCTTTTGCATATGGGCATCCAGTTCTCTCATTCTTTTGCATATGGGCATCCAGTTCTCCCAGCACTCTGTAACATTTGTTGAAGAGATTATTCTGTCCCAGTTGAGTGAACTTGGCAGCCTTGTCAAATATCAATTGGCCATAGATGTGAGGGTCTATTTCTGAACTCCCAATTCAATCCTATTGATCAACATATCTATCTTTATGCCAGTACCATGCTGTTTTGACCATTGTAGCTTTGTAATATGCTTTAAAGTCAGGAAGTGTGAGACTTTCAACATCATTCCTCTTTTTCAAGATGTCTTTGGCTATTTGAGACTCCTTACCCCTTCATATAAATTTGATAATTGGCTTTCTATTTCTGTAAAGTAGGCTGTTGGACTTTTGTTGGGTTTGCGTTGCATCTGTAAATCAATTTGGGTAGAATGTACATCTTAACAATATTTAGTCTTCCAATCTGTGAACATGGAATGTCCTTCTATTTATTTAGGTCTTCTTTGATTTCTTTTAGCAATATTTTGTAGTTTTCTGTGTACATGTCCTTTACATCCTTGGTTAAGTTTATTCCTTAGTATTTGATTCTTTTCATTTGTATTGTAAATGGATTTTTTTCTTGATTTCCTCCTCAGATGGCTCGTTTATAGAGACCTATGGATTTTTCATGTTGAGCTTGTACTCTACCACTTTGCTGAACTCATTTATTAGCTCTAGGTGCTTTGTTGTAAAGGTTTTTGGAATTTTCTGTATATAGGTTCATGCCATCTGCAAATAGTGAAAGTTTTACTTCTTCCTTTCCAATTTGAATGCCTTTTACGTATTTTTCTAGCCTAATTTCTATGGCTAGAACTTCCAGTACAATGTTGAATAACAGTGGTTTACAGTAGGCATCCTTGTTTTTTTCCAGATCTTACAGGGAAAGTTTCAGTCTTTCATCATTGAGTATGATGTTAGCTGTGGGTTTTTCATATTTGCCCTTTATCATGTTGAGGAATTTTCCTTCTATTCCTATCCTTTGAAGTCTTTTTATCAAGAAAATATGCTGGTAACTTGTATTCTAGACTCTAGAGAATAGGTTACTGGGAGATAGATTGGGATTAAGAATGGGGATTTGACTTGTACAGATTTTCTAAATAGACTGATTATAAAGGTTTGGAAATGCATGGTGGTGATAGTAGCAAATTATTGTGACTGTAGTTAACAGCACTGAATTGTATAGGTGAATGTGATTAACAGGGAAAATTTAGGATCTACATGTTACTAGAATAAAAATTGAAGGATAAAACATAGGACTGAACAATACAGTGAACCCTATTATAGATAAGGGACTGTCATTAATATTACAATTATAAGAATATTCTTTCATGAAGTATAAAGAATGTACAACACTAATCCAATGTGTTAATAATAGGGGGTTATAGAGGATAAATATAAACCTAATGTAAACTATGGATGATAGTTAATAATACTATTTTAATAATCTTTCATCAATTATAACAAATGTAACTACTGTTAAAAATAGTACAAATATTAAAAAGTACTATCAACAATTTTAACAAATGTTCCACACCTGTGCAAGGTTTTGTAGGTGGGGTGGGGTATGGGAGTCCCGTATTTTACACAGGATTGTATTGTAAACCACAACTTCTCTAATTAAAAAAAAAAATAGTTAAAAAAAAGGATGCTG
This sequence comes from Choloepus didactylus, assembly GCF_015220235.1. Taxonomy (NCBI): domain Eukaryota; kingdom Metazoa; phylum Chordata; class Mammalia; order Pilosa; family Megalonychidae; genus Choloepus; species Choloepus didactylus. Next base: position 91,236,213 of record NC_051311.1, read on the forward strand.
GATTTTGTCAAATGACTTTGTCAATCAGAATGATCATGTGGTTTTTCCCCTTCAATTTGTTAATATGGTGTATTACATTAATTGATTTTCTTGTATTGAACCACCCATTCATCAAGTGTATAAAACCCACTTAATCATCATGCATAATTCCTTTAATGTGCTGTTGGATTCAGTTTGCAAGTATTTTGTTGATTTTTGAATCTATATTCATTAGAGAAATTGGTCTGTAATTTTTTTGTAGTATCTTTATCTGCTTTTGGTATTAGGGTGATGTTGGCCTTATAAAATGAGTTAGGTAGTATTCCCTCCTCTTCAATTTTTTGGATTGAGCAGGATTGTTATTAATTCTTCTTGGAATGACTGTTAGAATTCATCTATGAAGCCAACTAGTCCTAGGCTTTTCTTTGTTGGGAAGTTTTGGAGGACTGATTCAATCTCATTACTTGTAATTGGTCTGTTGAAGTGTTCTATTTCTTCTAGAACCATTGTAGGTTTTTTTTTGTGTGTGCTGGTTTTGAGGTTTTGTGGACCCCAGAAAAGATTGTGTTCTTAAAGCCATGTTGCCTCATGTATTTTCAGGCACCCTGGTTAGGTGCATAAATATTTATGACTGTCATTTCTTCTTGGTGGATTGCCCATTTTTTTTAATATAAGGTGTTCTTTTTTGTCTCATATAACAGTTTTGCATTTAAAGTCTATTTTGTCCAATATTTTTATAGCTGCTCCAGCTCTTTTATTGTTGTTGTTACTATTTGCATGGAATATCTTTTTCCAACCTTTCACTTTCAACATATTTGTGACTTTGGGTCTAAGGTGAGTCTCTTGTAGAAAGCATATAGGTGGATCATACTTTTTTATCCATTCTATCTGTGTCTTTTGATTGAGTAGTTTATTTTATGAACATTCAGTGTTACTATTGTAAAGGCAGTTCTTACTTTAACCATTTTATCCTTTGGTTTTTATATGTTATATTTTTGTCTCTCTTTTTACCTGTTTAGTTACCCTTATGATAATCTTCATTTCTACCCTCTACTCCAAGCCTCTCTCTTCTGTCTTTTCCTTTCAGCCTGCAGAAATCCCTTTAGTATCTCTGTTAGGGCAGATCTGTTGTTGACAAACTTTCTTGGTTTCTGTTTATCTGTGAATATTTTAAATTATCCCTCATTTTAAAAGACAGTTTTGCAAGATAAAGAGTCCTTGGCTGGCAGATTTTGTCTTTCAGTACCTTAAATATATCATGCCACTGCTTTCTTGCCACCATGGTTTCTGATGAGAAATCAGCACTTAGTCTTAATGCGGTTTCCTGTATGTGAAAAATTGCTTTTCTCTTGCTGCTTTCCAGATTTTCCCCTAACTTTGGCATTTGACATACTGATTGGTATGTGTCTTAGAGTAGGTCTATTAGGATTCATTCTTTATGGAGTATATTATGCTTCTTAGACATGTATATTTATGTATTTCATAAGAGTTGGGAAATTTGGGGCCATTATTTCCTCAAATATTCTTTCTGCCCCTCCTACCTTCTCCTCTCCTTTCAGGACACCCATGTCACATGTTTGTGAGCTTCATACTGTCATTCATATCTCTGATACCCTGCTCATTTTTTTCCCTTTTTTCCTCTATCTGTTCTGTCTGTAAGATTTTGATCTACTAGTTCATTGATTCTTTCTTCTGTCTGTTGAAATCTGTTTCTGTATGCCTCTCATGTATTTTTAATCTCCTCTATTGTGTCTTTCATCCCTATAATTTCTGTTATGTTTGTTTTTATACTTTCAAATTCTTCATTATGCTCACCCAGTGTCTTCTTAATATCCTTAGTTTCTTTAGCCATAGTTTCCTTCATATCCTTGAATTAATTTCAGAGATTTCTTAGAACATCTTTGATTAGTTCTTTCAAATTCTGTGTCTCCTTTGAGATTTTAATTTGTTCCCTTGACTGGGCCATGTCTTCCTATTTTTCTGACTATGGCTTGTAAATTTTTATTGCTGTCTATGCATCCGATTACCTTGATGAGTTTACTTTGAAGGTCAGTTTCTCTCGCTCCGGATTTTGTTGTTGATTGGCTTTGCATTAAGGCTATTACTTGACACCTGGTTCAACTTATTCTAGATCTTTAGAATTGCCTGTGTTTAACTGATCAGATTTTCTCAGCACTTCTTCATCTGATTCTTGCACTGGATATGTGATACAATTTTTAAGATTGCATTATTTGTGCAATTGTTTCACCCCCAGGAGAAAGCTTCCTTTCCTCTCTTCCTTCTCTGGGAATCTTGATCTGTGTTTTTGTTTTTGTTGTTGTTGTTGTTGTTGTTGTTGTTTCTATAGTTTTTTATGCTCCTTTTGTTGCCTCTGGTAGCTTTTGTCAGGAAGGCAAATTCTGGGTGAAGGTTCACCCTGGAGAGGCCCTTCCTAAGTCAATATTTCCCAGTCAAAACAAGGGCACAGACCCTTGAAGGGAGCCCAGGCCAGCTCCAAAGAGCCCTAGGGAGAGGGTCAGAAAATATGCCAAAAGGTTTTCTGATGATTTTTTGAAGCTGCACTTTCCTGGCCTGCCTAGCAGATGGCACCTTTCAGGAAACTGCTCTGCATATCCCTAAGGAGGCATTGTGTCTCTAAACTGCCACTGCCTCTGCCCCTGTTGTGGGTGGAGTTGAACAGTGGCCACAGCCATCCCTGTCCCATGCAGTCTGAAACAGCAGCTCAGAGGCAGAACCTAGCAATATGAACTTTCCATTCAAAAGCCATGATCACTGCTTGTCCATGCCTCCCCTCTTTCTTCGGGAAGAGGAATTTCACAGCCTTCTCCATCTGCTGTAGCCAGCCAAGGACTGGACCCTGTAAATTTTTATTGATGTCTATGCATTCGATTACCTTGATGAGTTTACTCTGAAGGTCAGTTTCTCTCGCCCCGGATTTTGTTGTTGATTGGCTTTGCATTAAGGCTCTTACTTGACACCTAAAGAGTGGGGGATGTGCCCCAGTGGCTGCTGCAGAGTGAGCTATTCACAGTTCTTTACCACACTTTCTCAACCTCTTCCTCCCTCTGTTCCCTGAATGCTGTATAGTGCTCCCCTGACCTCCAGAGCCCCAGAACATTTGTTTCAGACAGTTCCTGCCTGTCTGCTAGCTGTTTTGGAGAAGGAGTCCTGGACCTCTCTACTCCACCATCTTCCCCAGAAATTCCCCTAGTCAACTGATTTTTGACAAGAGTTCTAAGTACATGCAATGGGGAAAGAATAGTCTCTTCAACAAATGGTGTTGAGAACTGGTTACCCATATACAAAAGAATGAAGTTAGACTCCTACTTCACACCATATATCAAAATTAACTCCAAATGGATCAAGGTCCTAAATGTAATAGCTAAAACTATAAAATTTTTAGATAATGACATAGGGGTAATGTTCAGGGCCTAGGAATTTGGTAATGGATTTGGAGTTATGACACCAAAAGCAGAGGAACAAAGGAAGCAATAGATAAATTCTACTTCATTAAAATTAAAAACTTATGTGAATCAAAGGACATTTTCAAGAAACTGAAAAGACAACCTACAGAATGGGAGAAAATGGTTGCAAACCATATATCAGATAAGGGCTTATTCTCCAGAATATATAAAGAACTTTTACAATGAAAAAAAAAAGAAAAAAAAAAAGACAACCCAGTTAAAAAAAAATGGGCAAACTATTTGATTAGACATTTTTAAATGCAATTTTATTGAGATGTATTCACATACCATACAATCATCCAAAGTGTACAGTTGTTCACAATATCATCATATAGTTGTACATTCATTTCCACAATTAATTTTTTGAACATTTTCATTAATCCAAGAAATAAAAATGAAAACAAGAATAAAAATAAAAATAAAAGTACAAAAGAACACCCAAAACATCTCATATCCCCTCCCCCCATTATTCATTTACCTTTTGTCCCCCTTTTTCCATTCATCTGTCCATATACCGGATAAAGGGAGTGTAAGCCACAATGTTTTCACAATCATAGTCACACTGTATAAGCTATAATGTTACACAATCATCTTCAAGAATCAAGGATACTGGATTGCAGTTCAACAGTTTCAGATATTTCCTTCTAGCTATTCTAATCCACTAATAACTAAAAAGGGATATCTATAAAATGCATACGAATAACCTCCAGAATGACCTCTCAACCCCATTTGAAATCTCTCAGCCACTGAAACTTTGTTTCATTTCTCTTCCCCCTTTTGGTCAAGAATGTTTTCTTAATCCCACAATGCCAGGGCCAGGCTCATCCCCAGGAGTCATGTCCCACATTGCCAGGGAGATTTACACCCCTGGAAGTCATTTCCCATGTCAGGCGGGGAGGGGTGGGTTCACCTGCAGAGTTGGCTTAGAGAGAGTGGCCACATCTGAGCAATGAAAGAGGTTCCCTGGGGGTGACTCTTAGGCACAATTATAAATAGGCTTAGGCTTTCCTTTGTGATAACAAGTTTCACAGGGGCAAGCCCCAAGATCAAGGGCTTGGCCTACTACAATGATAGTCCCCAATGTTTGCCAGAATATCAGGATTTCCCCAGGTGGGGAAGGTTAATATTTCCAATTTTCCTGCAGTCCCTCAAAGGGGCGTTGCAAATACATTATTATTCCCTGCCCAAGTTACTCTGGGATGTGTTGGGGCTTCATGCTAACCTGTACAAACCAGCCAGATATCACCCCCTATTCAAGGTTCCATGAAATTACGGTGTTTGAATAAACTTACCATACATATTAAATTATATAGCATGCTACAGAACATATATAGATTTTCCACCAAATAAACATCTCTTCCCTTGATCTCACACAGAAGGTGAAGTTTTAAAACAAGGTCAATATCATCCTTTTCCCTTTAGTCTGGTTTACCTTAGTCCTAACCAAGTTCATTTTGTTCGTATCTCTAATTAAAGTCTGATCTCTTTTTCAGCTTCTTTAACATTTGCTGTATGGGATAATGCTGACATTCATAGCTGCTGAGCTCTGACTCTGAGTCTCAGGTGTCACACAGATCCCTGAAGTTCCAGGGACTGACCAGGTTATACACAAACAGCCCATCATCTCAGAATTTAGAAATAACCATTACAACTCATGAATAGATGTAACTGCCATAAGAGCTTACAATCTAGGAACCCTTACCATAAGCCTTCCCCTGATAACTTATGCTCTCAGATCAATTATCGGAGTTTGCACATTATAGTTAGTCCATATTAGTGAGTGTTATAATGTTTTTCTTTCTGATTATGGCTTATTTCACTCAACATACTGTCCTTGAGGTCCATTTACATAGTTGCATACCTCACAACTTCATTTCTTCTTGCTACTGCTCAATATTCCATTGAGTGTATATACAAGAGTTCACCATTCCATTTATCAGTTGATGTACCCTTAGGTCAAATCCATCTATTGTGAATCGTGAATACTGCTGCGATAAACACCAGTGTGCAATGTCCATTCATGTCCCTGCTCTCAGTTCTTCCAAGATTATACCCAGTAACGGGGTTGTAGGACCATGTGGTAACTGTATAGTTAGCTTCCTCTGGACCCACCACACTGCTCTCCAACTGGGCTGCACTGTTCTACTTCCCTACTAACAGTAAATAGGTACATCCCTCTCTCCACATTTTCTCCAGCACTTGTATCCCTCTGTTTATTTTTTAAACAGTTTTTTTTCCACACCATGCAATCTATTCTAAGTAAACAATCAGTGATCCTGGTATAGTCACATAGTTATACATTCACCTCCATATGAGGACATTTCCATTTCTTCTGCAAAGAAAGAGGAAAAGGAAAGAAAAAAATGAAGAATAAAAAATATAAAAGATAGCAGAAAAATGAAAATAAAATGCATTGAAAAGGTCAGATAACACCACTACCACCAAGAATCCCATATCACTCCCTTATTACCCCCTACTATAGATGTTTAGCTTTGGTACATTGCCTTTTTTACAATTAATGGAAGCATCTTACAATGTTACCATTAACTATGGACTCTAATTTGCATTGATTATATTTTTCCCCTTGTACCATCCACTTTTCAACACCTTGCAATATTGACATTCATCTGTTCTCCCTCTTTTAAAAACATTCTTATATTTGTACATTTAGTCAACATCTGTCCACTCTGGGTTTCACTAAGTTATAAAATCCCAGTCTTTGTCTTCTATCTTTCCTTCTGTTATCATACATGCCTCTAGCCTTCCTCTTTCAACTGTACTCATCTTTGTTTAGAGTATTTACAATATTTACAATATTGTGCTACCATCACACAGTATTTAGCTATCCATTTCTGTATCTATACAATCAATCCTGTTTACCCTTATGTACTCCTTCAGCATCAAATGCCCAATTTCTAATCTCTTTCTATCTCCTGATAACCTGTGTTCTCAACTTTAACTCTCAAATTTTGCTCATCAATGTTAGCTCATATTAGTGAGCCCATATTGTACCCATCCTTTTGTTTCTGGCTAATTTCACTCAATGTAATGTCTACTGTCTACCATTTTGACTTTTGGAATTTATATGTCATATCTTATTTTATTTTATCCCCCCTCCCCTCACTTTTTACTCTCACTGATCATGTTCATTTCTACTCTCTTCTCCAAACCTCTCTCTCCTGTCTTTTCCTATCTGGCTGAAGTGTTCCCTTTACTATTTCTTGCAGAGCCAGTCTTTTGTTCACAAAGTCTCTCTGTGTCTGTTTGTCTGAAAATATTTTAAACTCTCCCTCATTTTTGAAGGACAGTTTTGCTAGATATAGAATTCTTGGTTGGAAGCTTTCCTTTTTCAGTATCTTAAATATGTCATGCCACTGCCTTCTTGCCTCCATGGTTTCTACTGAGAAGTCTGCACATAGTCTTATCAAATTTCCTTTGTATGTGATGGATCACTTTTCTCTGCTGCCTTCAGAATTCTCTCTTTGTCTTTGACAGTTGATGATCTGATTGTCTTGGCATAGGTCTATTCAGATCTATTCTGTTTAGGGTATGATGTGCTTTTTGAATCTGCAATTTTATGTCTTTCATAAGAGATGGGAAATTTTCAGTGATTATTTCCTCCCTTATTGTTTCTGCCCCTTTTCCTTTCTCCTCCTCTGGGACACCCATGATATGTATATTCATGCACTTCATGTTGTCATTCAATTCCCTGAGACTCTGCTCATATTTTTCCATTCTTTTCCCTATAGTTCCTGAATCCTTTCTCCTGCCCCTTCAAATCTGCTGTTGTATATCTCCATTGGGTTTTTCATCTCTTCTATTGTGCCTTTCATCCCCTTAAGTTCTGCCACTTGTTTTTTCAAACTTTCAAGTTCTTCCTTATGTTTGCCCAAGGTTGTCTTTATACCCTTCATCTCTTTTGACATATTTTCCCTCAACTAGTTAATTTGAATCTTGAATTGATTTAGCATATTTGTTTGAAGATCTTTAATTAGTTGTTTCAACTCCTGTATCTCATTTGAAGTATAAGTTTGTTCATTTGACTGGGCCATATCTTCATTTTTTCTAGTGTGATTCATAATTTTTTGTTGTTTAGACATCTGATTTCCCAGATCAGATTTTCCCAGACCAGATGGGCCCTGGTCTTAGGAGGGTGTAATCTATATTAGGTTTCCCTGAGGATGAAACCCAGAAGGTTGTCAGACTTTTCTGTGAGGCCTCTGGGAACTGTGTTTTTCCTATCCTGCCCAGCAGGTGGCACTTGTCAGTCCACAGCTCCCCACCTGCATAAGGAGGTGTATTGCCTGTAATTCTCAGAGGACTCTGTGCCTAGTAGGGGCTGAGAGTGTCAGAAACCAAGCCTAAGCTGTTTCTCCACACATACCCCAGGTTCTAGAGTCTGAGTTCTCTGAGGGAGGGCAGCCATTTGAGCTGGGCCCCACCTCCTCCTTTTCTTAGGAAATATAAGCCTTTTAGGGATTTATTTCCTACATTTACTTCTTCCTTTTTCTGTCTAACTATCTTAACTCTACCCTTGCCTGGGTTAGTGCTGACAGCTGAAAATATCTGAGGCTTTCTCTAATGAGCTACTTAGGATGAGAGAAAAAAGAAAGAAATCCCCTTTTTAGAGCCAGTTCCCAGTCCCCCATTACCAGTCAAGAACCAGAGTTGGTGCCTGGTTCTACGTGCCCCTTTTCTTGGCACACAGCCCTTTTTCAGTATTCTGAGTTCAATCAGCTCCAAAAAGCCTCTGTTTTTATTTATGTATGTATTTTTTTTTTCCATCATCCCTACCTGCTCTCTGCTGGGAGAAGCCTTGGGATCCTTTCCTGCTTGCTCCAGGTTTATCTATGCTCACAGCTTGTATTCAGTAGTGCAAATTTGTTAACTAAAACTGCAGTTGGAGTTTGGTTGAGCTACATTCCTGTGCTCCCAGCAGGGACTGCTTTTTCCCATATGTACCAAATCAGCCTGCTGTGCTAGTGGGGAGGAGTGCCAGCTCCACAGTTTGGGGATCTTCACTTACAGTTCTTATGTTGTCATCTCAGCTGTTCCACCCATTCTGGACTAGTGTACAATGTGTATTCAGTCACAGATGTCCCCCAATAGTTGTTCTAGAATATTTACTAATTGTTTCTGGCTATATGCTAGTTTTTCCAGAGGACTAACTCAATTCCACACCTCCGTATGCTGCCATCTTGCCTAGACATTTTTCTAAAGAATGTATATAAATGGCCATCAGGCATATAAAATATCTCAACATTATTAGCCAGTAGGGAAATGCAAATTAAAACCACAATGACATATCAACTCACACCCCCAAGAAAGGCTATGATTTTTTTTTAATGGAAAGTAAGTGTTGGTGAAGATGCAAAGGTATTAGAACATTAGTGCATTATTGGTGAGAATGTAAAATGGTGTAGCTACTATAGAAAGCAATAAGAGGATTCCTCAAAGAGTTAAATATAAAATTATTATATGCCCCAGCAATTCCACTTTTAGGTTTGTACCCATTTAAAGTGAAAACAGGGTCTCACACAGATGCTTGTACACAGATGTTCATGGCAGTATTATTCAAAAGAGTTAAAAGTGGAAACAACTGAAGTTTCCATCAATAAATGAATTGATAAACAAAATGTGGTGCCTCACACAATGGAATATTATTTGGCCATAAGAAAGAATGAAGTTTGGGGACATGCTGCAGCATGGAAGAACTGAAAATATTATGCTCAGTGAAATATGCAAGGCATGTAAGGAAAATATTGTATGATGACACTTACAAGAGATGTCTAGAAACAGCAAGTCTGTCAAGACAAAGTAGATTAGAGATTACCAGTGGATGGAAAAAAGGGGTAGTGTATGTTTGTTGGATATGGAGTGTGTGTAAATAAAATTAATAAAATAAAAACCAAAAACCTTTGGGGAATAGTTGAGGAGGTTTAGACATGAACTAAGCTTTTAGATGACAGGGAATAATTTTGAAAATTTTCTTAGGATGAAAATGATATGGCTATAAAAGAATAATGTCATTATTTTTATATGATGGGTTCTTAATTATTTAGGGATAAATTTTATGATGTTTGCAAGTTTTTTCAAGGGATTCAGCAAAAAATATTTTTATACATGTATCAGATAAAGTAAAACTATCAAAACATTAACAGTGGTTCAATCTAGGTAGTGGGCACCTGAGTGTTCATTATACCATTCTTTCAATTTTTCTGTACTTTGAAAATTTTTATAAAGTGGAAAAAAAGAGAAAAAAAGTAAAGTTTCATTGTGTGCCACATTGTGAATAACTCCCCTCTTTCCTTTACAGTGTGGTTGTGAGGAGCCAAGGAAATAATTTGTAAAGTGCTATACATATGTTAAGGATTATTACTATTTTTAAATGCTGTATTTTCAGAGTTTGGAATGTCTATCACCTGTGAACTGTGAGAAATGCAAAACCATTGTTTTAAGATAAATCAAATTTCTACCCTTGTTCTTTTATTTTATAAATTAAGGCATTTTCACTTTCCTGGTAGAATTTTTACTTTCCTATTGGAGTTCCTTTTAGAAAAATTTCAGGGCCACTTAGAATTAAGTGATGAATAGTTAACACCTATTATTTTGATGGCTAACTTTTTTCTAAGCTGCCAGAAAAAGAATCCACCTGGGCAGATTTCAGAGAATGAAGACAGAAGCATTAGATTTAGCTAGAAAGTTACATCATAGGATTCTTGAGAGGAACAGCAAATAAATGTGCATTAAATATATTTAATTAAATTAATTAAATTTAATTTAATTATTTAATAAAACATATGATGAGCTGACTGAATCAGGAACTAGGAAGAATAGAAACAGCTTAGGCAAAATTTTACATAGAAAAACCTCCTTTAATGCTAGTGAGGCAGCCCTGGGTGCTCAGGCCCCGAGAGACTGGTTACCTAACCCTGTGGCCCTGCCAGGCCACCCACCCCTGAAAGCCTGAAAGCCTCCTGCTCCATCCAACCCCAAACTTTCTCCATAGGTACAGCTTAAGGCCTCTGTAGTATCCCTTGTTGCCAAGGCAAAGAGCAGTCTGCAACAAAGGGACTTTACCCTTTGCAAGAAGTTAGAAGTGCTTTATCAGCCCTGAAATGTCCCAGCAACATCTATAACACCTGAAAACACAAACATCCGTCCATCCATTCTTTCATCTATTTACCTATTCACTGACATGTATTGCGTGTAAACTCCATGAGGGCAGGAGTCCCATCTATTTGTTTATAATCTGTCCTACCTGGCACATAGTAGGTGCTCAATTAATATTGGTTGAATAAATGAATGTGAGGGAATGGCCTCTCCTTTATTGATTTGTGTCTGACATTACCTTCTAGTGGGATTCAGATTTAACTTCTGCAGGAAGCCCTCTCTGACCAACCCTGCTCGGGTTCACCTTTCACTTATGTACGCTGCCATTATTTACTAATTTGTAGTAACTAACCAGTTTCTTTGAATTGTTGTTAATGGTTTTGTGTGTCACTATGATTTTTTATCTTTCCTATTGGATTGTCAAAGTGTGTGGACAACTACTTCTTCCATTTCTATTGCGTTTTGAACTTCCTCCTTCACCACCTGTTCTAGTTTGCTAGGCTGCCAAAAGCAGATATCATAAAATGGGTTGGCTTATAATAAGAAGAATTTATTAGCTTACAAGCTTATAGTTCTGAGGCCATGAAAATGTCCAAATCAAGGCAACATCAAGACAGTACCTTTTTTCCAGAAGAGGCACACGGCAGCATCAGCTGGTCTCTCCCTTCTCTTCTGGGTTCCACTGCTTTCAGCTTCTTGCTTCCATGGCTCTGTGGCTTTCTCTCTATTTGTCTGAATTTCATTCTCTTATAAAGGACTCCAGTAGTGGATTAAGACTCACCCTGAATGAGGTGCATCACGTCTTAACTTAAGATCCCACTCACCAAAAGATCCTACTTACAATGGGTTCACACCCACAGGAATGGATTAACTTTAAGAACGTATTTTTCTGGGGTACATACAGCTTCAATCTATCACACCACCTTAGAACTTTATGTAAAGCAATTGCTCAGTGATGGCATATTGAATAACCAGTTGTTACCATTCATGGTACAATGTTTTCCCTTTCCCTGTTCTCCTGGCTGGAGATCCACTGTGATTTCCTTCTAAAGAAAGAATTCCCAGTTCCTCATGTGGGTGGCCAAGGCCCCTGTGATTCTTCTTTTGTTCAGGTGACCAAGTGGCCTAGTGTGACACTGACCATCAGACACGGCACTGCAGGACAGGGCTTGGACAACACTGGGAAATGGCCTTTAAGTTCCTGCCTCTCACCTCTATGTGGCATGTATTCTTATTGTTCTTTTTATTCCAAAAATCCACTCTCTGGATAGGATCTGAAATTCATTCACAATAAGATACAAGAAATTGTTAAGATTTAAAATATCTCTCTTCCTGTAGGATGTTTGCAATTCAATAATCTAGCAAAGTCCTACACTAAGAAGTGAAACTCAAACCATGGAATTTCAGATATTATACAACAGGAGAAGAAGATATTTTCTGGCCAGCTGTGATCCTCACCTATCTCAGCAACCTACTTAACTTACATCGAAAGCCAGCATGCTCCCTGGGGGGTCACCAGTTTATATCTGAAGCTGGCACTGGTTATTGCCTTCTTGGCGGACTACTTGATATTTATGTGAAATGAAGTGGTAATTTCATTTCCTGTTCCTTGTACAAAGATGCCCAATTCACAAACTCCATCTAATAGGTTTCTACCAATAATTAGCACTCTGTAGGAAGTCAGATACAGGGAACTGAATAGCCCAGAGAAAAAAGTCTCTCTCCCGTGAGTGCTTCTTTTAACAAAAAGGCAACACATCCTCAGGCAGGGAGAGCTGAAAAAGACAGGAAAAGCTTAATGTGCAACCTTCCAATCTCTGGTGGGGATAAACTGGGTGAACACAGTATTCATCAGAATCAGATTTTGTAATCATATCTAGAAAGCAGTTTATGAGTTTAAAGTGGACTTAAAGATATTCCTGCAAGGGGAATCAGGCAGTACCAGTGTTGTCTTTTTGATTTACAGCTACAATAGCAGGACCTGCATGAATTTCGGATGATGTGATTGTATTCTGTCAAACTCTATGGCTCTAGTGTGAACTCTCTTGATAATAAACACATCAGGATATGAACATTTCTTTCTTTGGGGGCATAACAGAGAGACAGACAATGTCTCCTATGCTGTGTCTGTATGAACCCAAATACTGTTATCAATCATCATGTAACTGGGCCCAGTTCATTTGGGTTCAGGTAATAGAAAACTGAAATCATAGGTTAAAAGTACCAAATGTCTTGGATAGTTCTTGAAAGTTTCTACATGAGATACTTCTTTTTAAGGAATTCTTAACTAGGAGCCCCTGAAATTATACGCAAAATTTTGTATATATCTGAGGGTCATGTTTGACAAGGGAACATGAATTCTGTTAGATGTGGTTTTTAAGAAATATTTGTAAACTACTTATAGAAAATTTGAGCCTGTGGAGAATGCAGGGGTATTGGCCTACCCCACCTTGATGGTTGCTAACATGACCACAGATATAGGGGACTGGTGGTTTGATGGGTTGAGCCCTCTACCATAGGTTTTACCCTTGGGAGGACGGTTGCTGCAAAGGAGAGGCTAGGCCTTCCTATAACTGTGCCTAAGAGCCTCCTCCCGAATGCCTCTTTGTTGCTCAGATGTGGCCCTGTCTCTCTAGCTAAGCCAACTTGAAAGGTGAAATCACTGCCCTCCCCTCTACGTGGGATCAGACACCCAGGGGAGTGAATCTCCCTGGCGATGTGGAATATGACTCCCGGGGAGGAATGTAGACCTGGCATCGTGGGACGGAGAACATCTTCTTGACCAAAAGGGGGATGTGAAAGGAAATGAAATAAGCTTCAGTGGCAGAGAGATTCCAAAAGGAGCCGAGAGGTCACTCTGGTGGGCACTCTTACGCACACTTTAGACAACCCTTTTTAGGTTCTAAAGAATTGGGGTAGCTGTTGGTGGATACCTGAAACTATCAAACTACAACCCAGAACCCATGAATCTCGAAGACAATTGTATAAAAATGTAGCTTATGAGGGGTGACAGTGGGACTGGGAAAGCCATAAGGACCACACTCTACTTTGTCTAGTTTATGGATGGATGAGTAGACAAATAGGGGAAGGAAACAAACAAACAAACAGACAAAGGTACCCAGTGTTCTTTTTTACTTCAATTGCTCTTTTTCACTTTAATTATTATTCTTGTTATTTTTGGGTGTGTGCTAATGAAGGTGTCAGGGATTGATTTCGGTGATGAATGTACAACTATGTAATGGTACTGTGAACAATCGAATGTACGATTTGTTTTGTATGACTGCATGGTATGTGAATATATCTCAATAAAATGAAGATAAAAAAAAAAAAAGAAACACTCCTACTGCCCATTGTGCTGGCTCATCAAGGTGCAGGGCCAGAGCCCCTGGAGTGATATGAAGGTGTCCTAACACACCTGACACCAGACATACATGGGTAGTGGAGGAGGAACAAGATAGAGCCAGAAAGCAGTTATGTGGAAAATTCTTCCAATCATCAGATGTAGAAAATTATGAGATGTTTCAATTCTCATCACCACCTGTAAGCACAGAAGTCGCATCTCCTCTCAGCAATATACTCAGTGTGCCAGTTTGAATGTATTATGTTCCCCTAAATGCCATTATCTTTGATGCAATCTTGTCTGGACAGACATATCAGTGTTGATTAGATTGTAATTCTTTGATTGAGTGTTTCCATGGAGATGTGACCCAGCCAACTGTAGGTGATAACTCTGATTAGATAATTCCATGGACGTATGGCCCTGCCCATTCAGTGCGGGCCTTAATTAGTTTACTAGAGCCCTATATAAGCTCAGACACAAGGAGCAAACTTGCTACAGCCAAGGGGGACACTCTGAAGAATGCACAAGAGCTGAGAGAGGAGCTGCAGCTTACAGAGCAACTGAGACACATTTTGAAGATAGCCGTTGGAAGCTGACACTTTGAAGAGGAGCTGCAGCTAAGAGAGGAAAAAATGCCCCAAAGCAACATTTTGGAGAATGCCATTTTGAAACGCCAACTGGAAGCAAACGGACGCCAGCCTCATGCCTTCCAAGCTAACAGGTTTTCCGGACGCCATTGGCCATCCTCCAATGAAGTCCTTTATGACAGGATAAATGATACAGAAAAACCTCACAGAACTCAGAGAGAACACCCAGAGAGGTTTGGAAGAGCTGAAAGAAAAAGCCACCAGAGGAGCTGAGAGAAAAAAGACCCAGAGATGCTAAGAGAAGACCTACAGAAACTCAGAGAGGAGGCCACCAGAACCAGGCACTGAAAGCAATGAAACCCAGGAGTGAAGGACCAGCAGATGCCAGTCATGTGCCTTGCTATCTGATGGAGGAACCCCAGGTACCAGAGGCCTTTCTTCAGAGAAGGTTTCATCCTGTTGATGCCTTAATTGGGACAATTTCATGACCTTAGAACTACAAATTTGTAAACTAATAAATCCCCATTATAAAAGCCAAAAAAAAAAAAAAGTATATTATAATGTTCTTGTTTATTATTGACTCTAATTTGCATTGATTGTTGTGCCAGTTTGAATATATTGTGTCCCCCAAATGCCATTATCTTTGATTTAAGCTTATGTGGGCAGACATTATCAGTGTTGATTAGATTGTAATTCTTTGTTTCCATGGAATGTGCCCCACCCAACTGTGGGTGATAACTGATTGGATAATTTCCATGGATTTGTTGGCTACCCATTGGGTGGGTCTGAATTAAATTACTGGTGCACTATATAAGATCAGATCGAAGGAGCGAGCTTGCTGCAGTGCAGCTGAGCGTGAACTTTTGAAGATTAGCTACAGCCAGGAGGTACACTTTGAAGAAAGCAAAGGAGCTGCAGATGAGAGACAGTCTGAAGATAGCCATTGAAAGCAATCTTGCTGCAGAGAAGCTAAGAGAGGACAAATGCCCCAGGTGCAGCTAGGAGTGACATTTTTGAGGAACTGCAGCCTAGAGGGGAACATCCTGGGAGAAAGCCATTTTTCAAACCAGAACTTTGGAGCAGACACCAGCCGCATGCCTTCCCACCTAACAGAGGTTTTCTGGACACCATTGGCCATCCTCCAGTGAAGGTACCCGATTGCTGATGTGTTACCTTGGATACTTTATGGCCTTAAGACTGTAACTGTGTAACCAAATAAACACCCTTTTATAAAAGCCAAAAAAAAAAAGAAAAAAGAAAAACCCACCTCTTAGCATAGGGTTATTTAATAAAAAAGACATGGAAACTTCCTATGTTAATTTCTTCCAAGTAATAATATGCTTTATATACATATATTGTTTAACACTAAATATAGCAACATAGTACAACGATTAAGGATGCTGGCAACACTAATTATTAGTTGTGTGACCTTGGACAAGCTATTTAGGCTTTTTGTACCTCAGTTTCTTCATCTGCAAAATGGGAATAAGAGTAGTACCTACCTCATGAGATTGTGCGGACTGAGAGAGTTAAGACAGTAAAGCATTTAAAACGGTGCCCAACATAGAATAAGCTCTCCATAAAAGTTTTCTCCTAGCATTATTTTCTTTTTCAAACCTTAAGTTCGTTTATTGTTAACAACAAACTTTGCAGTGTTAAAATACATTAGTTTGGTTGCCAGTGGTAGAACTAGCTTAGTCAGAGGGGCAACTTATTGGCAAATGGAAGCCAAGGAAGGGCTGAATAACCAAAACTGTGGAAAGGTCCCAGATGTACCTGGGAATCCAGAACCTCTGGAGTCAGGACTTGGATGCCCCCAGGACGTGATATTTATTGTTCATTCCTGTCTCCCTTTGTGATCTGCTTAATTTGGCTCTCATTGTAGACTGACTTTCTCATGGTATGTAACAGATGCTGATTTCAACTTAGATTTAACTTTTACATCTTCTAACACTGATGAGGGATTGACTATCTTTATCTGTTCTCAAGTTTGAAATCCTGGAAACGGCTCCTTATTGACAGGGATTGTATCAAGTGTCCATTCCTGAACCAATACATGGCAACCAGGAAGTAGGGTTTTATACAACTTGGCTGTCCCTATGTTCCATTAGCTATCCTATGGTGATAGTGAAGGGGTAAGGGACTGAATGTTGAGGCAAGTTCTAGAACATCAGGGTGGACAGTGAAGACTTGATGTGCACTATACCAGGATAGATTATTGACCCATTTTAGAGATAGTTAAACTGAGATTCAGGGAAGTTACGTGGCTTCTTAAGGTTTCCATGTATTTAGGCAGCTTGGGTTTTAACCCTGATTTCTGAAAATGGCTTGCTGTATGTCTAGTTACTTCACTGGACCTCAGCTTCCCATCTGTAAACTTCAGGCATGAATAAAGCCATTGAATAAACAAATAAGCAGTTAAGTGCTATGAAGGAGATGAGTAAGGTGCTGTGATAGAATGATATGCAGGGGGTAGTCACCAACTTTAAACACAGTTGAAAGGACAGGTTTTCCCGAGGAGGTAACATTTAAGCTATGACCTGAAGGTTGAGAAGGGGCCCTTCAAAGAAAGAAAAGGTCCTTCTAGGCAGAAGAAACAGAATTTATGAAGATGCAAGGGCAGGAGCTGCTCTGTCTCCCCACTAGAATGAAATTTGGTGAGGACAGAGACCAATCTGTTTTGATCCATCCAGTGAATCACCAGAGCCTCAAGCATTGTTGGTGCTTGTGAAATTGTTGTTGAATGAATGGACGACTGGATTGGTTTATAAACCAGGTAATAGTTAAGGTTCTTTTAAGCTTTGACAATCTACATTCTTCATGGATAGAGCCAAGCTTCTGATTTCAAATTTGGCATACTTAATTAGTCAATTTGGTTCACTTTTCTCCACACAACAGCTCACAATCAGGTTCAGGTTTGTAATTTAGCCTCTGTGATTCACCTCTGAATTCTAGTACCTGTTGGGTGGGTCTTGCAGTTGCTTAGGAACCTCCCTTTGTAGCTTCATGGAAATAATCTTGGCCTTTGGTACTTGGGATAGAGCTGGGGGAGGGCTGAGAGGAAGGGTGGTGTGGTGTGTCAGGGGAAGGGGCTGAAGAAAAGCACATGGAAGATGCTCATGATCTTGGTGTCAGAGCAGAGTTGCTCTGATCCAGCTCTGCCCCTGCTTATTACCCCAGTCTCTCATCATTGGGGGTCCTGGCCTTGCAATACAGTCTCCAAGGGACTGGGTTCTCTGCACATGTATTACCAGTCATGGGACTTGGCTATTTGGCTACTATCCTGCCATTTGGGTGAATGAAGAAATCATTACCTCCCGAGTCTCCTACTAGGGAAGACCTCATCCCTGTCCAGGAGCAACTCCTCTCTACCAAACACAGAGGACTCCTTCTGGCTAATGCCTTGGCTTTGTTACCTAAATTATGAATAGAGTTGACTGGCAACCTGACATGCCATCTCCTTTGTGCTTCATAATTCACTGTAATTGTTTCCTTTCTTCTCCTCACTACTTTCACTATTTCCAGTATGGGTTTGATGTTCCCATGGAATTTCCTTCGTCCTTTTGTGGGATGGGGGATGGGAGAGGAACTCATATGCACAGAACTGAGTCGATCAGACTCCTCAGTTCGTAACACTCTAGCATCATTAGTCTGGGCAAGGCCATCTTTGTTTTATTTAATTCATCATTTTTCTGCCTTCATCCCTTCTCCTCACTCCCATTCCTCCCTATAAATACCCATTCTAGATGTATATGTATGCTCCCCCAAACCACTTTCTTAATTTATTTAGATGCATGCATGTTTGTAAAACATATATATTGCTTTAGTGGTTGGGATATAGCGTGACCTTGAGGACGGATGCCATAATCCTGAGGATGGCAGAGGAGAAAGATAGGAAGGCTTTGATGATACTGTGAAGTTTCAGTACCAACCCTGTGACCTACTTCTGAACTTTTCTCATAGGAAAGAGAAATAAACTTCTACCTTATTTAAGCCACTGTCATCTTTTTGTTTTCGGCTATAGATATACAGCTGAACCTAATCTTAATTAATATAGTATGGTAGAGAGCCATACTTATTTTTCTTCAAATAGTGAGTCTGTTTTCGAACTGCATCTACTAAATAATTCATTCTTTTCTGACTGGTTGCAATGTTACTGGGATTCCAAAGTAAAATGGAACTGGGAATCCCATGCTATTCCATTTTACTTGTCTGTTCAAGCACCAGAATATAGCTGTTAAGCTTTATCAAATGCTTTTCTCCACTTATTAAAGTGACCACATAATTTTCTAATTTCACCATATTTGTGAGGTCAATTTAAATATTTGTTGTAAACAACTTATTACTAGATTTTTCTCCAAAGCTCAGTTGAAAAGTCTGCAGATTGTTTAATGAGTTTGTTCCATTTATGTTCATTTCTGATTTACAGAAATGCTTTTTGTCTGTTCCCTGTCTTCAGTTGGATAGATGAAAATTTTCTTCAGGTGTTTGAATGTTAAACATCTATTTCTAATTTATCCTAATTTATTAAACTCTCACTGATGCTTATTTTTCCCCATCAATACCTAAACAGGGACTTTAGCATGCTACTACATTTTTTCTCTTTGAAACCCTTCATGCCCCACAACCCTTATACAACCTCACCATATAGGTATCAGCTAAAACTTTATTTCTGAATTATTATGGATATAGTTTTTGCTGGGGTTTTTACTTAATTAATTAATTTTTAAAATTAATTAATTTTAAAATAATTAATTAAAGAAAAATGAATCTTACTATGTTCTTTATTCATCCTTCTTTCCCATTTCTTGTTGCTTCCTCCTATATTACTTTCTCTTCTTGCTGAAATATACATTCCAAGAATTCTTTCAGAGTCTTGATGTGGTAAATTTTCTGATATGTATCCTTGGGAATACTTTTATTTCATTATCATATTTGAATGATATATTAGTTGGATATAAAATTCAAGGCTAAAAGTTGTTTTTCTTTGGTATTCTATGTTCTATCTTTTGCCACTGAGAAATCTGATTTGCCTTTTCTTCTAGAAACTAAAAAAAAGAAAAAGAAAAAGAAAAAAAGTTCTTTTCTTTGATATGTTAAAATTTCAATACAATGTGTTGAAGATAAGTTTTCCCTTCTGTGCCCTACTCAGCATTTTGAATCCTGTCATTCTGGAGTATTGCATGTTTCTTTAATTTTGGGAGACTCATGGTCATTATTTCTTAAAATACAATCTGGTTTTCATTTAGTCGTTACCTGCATCTGGGGATGCACATGGTTGCTGACCTTTATTTCATGTCTTTTAACTTCTCTTTCTTTCTTTTAATCACTTTATCTCTTCCCAGTACCTTCAGGAAGAGTTTCTTGACCTGTTCTTCCAGCTTATTAATTTGTTCTTTGACTGTATCAATTCTGCTATTAAACCCATTTGTTGATAATTTTCCATCTCAATAGGAAATATTGGCTGTTTTTCATAATTGCTTTTCTCTGCTTCATGTTTCTAATATCCCTCCTTACATCTCTGTTTTATTTATTTTAAATTCTTGTCTGTTTCATTAATTCTGTCTTTTTTAGTACAAGTTTTCAATTATTTGTCTTTAGTTCATAGTACTTGTGCTCACAAAAAATCTCATTAGTTGTCCCTTGGGTTAGCAACTAACTTGGTGTACTGGGGGCCTTCTGTTTTGCCCTCCAGATCCACTCTCCACCCTTCCCCACCCTGCTCAGTGTCCCAGGAGGCTGACCTGTATGGATGACATCTACAGGTTCCCTTGTCCTCTAGTTTCCCATTGGGTTCAGTCTCTGTGGAGCCCCAGTAGATAGGTGGGAAGGAAGGAAGTGAAGTCAAGTGTATTTATTCTCTCAGCTCTCTCCCCATGGGGTTGGCTGTTTCCTTCACTGAATATAATAACTTATGTCAAGACAGCTATCTTAATTTGAGTCCCTCCTTCTGATTCTGGCACATCTTTACTTCCTTCCCTCTTTCAGGACTCTTACTAGCACTTGGGTACTGCTATGTGCTGCCCACATATCTATAAATAGTCTTGCTATTAGAATCTCAAGTTTTCAGTTTGAGTATGCCACCATTTCCTTTGGGGCCTGATTAGGAATTTCAGCTAGTAATGTTTACCTGCAGGTAAGTTAGGGGATGAAGAGTACTAACCCAAGGATTTGGGGAGAGTGCCTCATGGTAGAGAAGACCTTGTGTTGAAATCTAGATTGAGCCACCCTTGTATCCATCCCCTTCACCCTGGGAGTCCAGTCCTTCCTTATCAGGTATTGCTTTTATCCAGAGATGTTGTAGTTGCCAAGCTGTAGGGTAGTTTGAGGTGGAGAGGAATGCATAGGTGCCTTCCAGTCCATCTACACTCTTGTTCTCTGCTCTTCACCTCAGCAGGTCCAGAGCTTCCAGAGTATTATCCTACTGGCCTTGTGGTTGTGGCAGAACAGATAATGATCTGTCAAGGGCAATGCTGGGGAGACAGGAGAGAAAAACTAGAAAACTCTCCACCAATCCATCCCCTTTTGGGGCTTTAGGGCATACCTCATTATCTACCCAATCCCTTCTATTTCTCAAAGGGTTTCTTATTGTTTGTTTGTTGTTTTATAATTGCCAAGCTAGCTCTGAGATCCATTAACCTTCCTACTTCTTCAGCTTCTCTCACATTGGGTTTGGGGAGAACCATCTGTGGAATTACTTGGCCCTGTAATTGGACCTGGCTGCTCAAACAGATATCTATCCCTTGTCAGCTTTGACATTCTGATTCACTAGGGCAATAATTACTTGCCCAGGGAAGCCCCTCAGTTGCCATTGATTCTTGGGCTGCTAATAGACAAAATTAACCTCCAAAGGTCATTGAATCTATCCCCTTAGGAAATTCTGCACTCAATACTATCAAACCAAGGAACAAATAAGACATCTCTGCCCAAGCTCAGGAAGGTCTGGTTCTCCTATCTATAATTATTATAGCAATCACTAACTTGAATATCAGAGTAGATTCTCTGATGCTCTGCCCAGAACCCCCTTCAGAAATGAAGGACTTATTACCCCAGCTTCTGGGAATGCTACTTGCAGACAGTCCTCAGTTGGCAGCTTCCTTCAGGGATTTCCTTGGCTGAAGGAGCTACTTGTCCAAGAGAACCGTCACTGACTAGTAAGTATGGGGTGGGGGCAAGAGATGGTAAAAGGTCTGGCTCTCTCGCCTCCATCCTAGGACTGCTCTGAAGGGCTATCCCATCTTCCCAACCCTTGACCCAATCTGCAGAGGCTACTCTTGGGCATGCATTGCAGTTTGCCTTCTCTCTGCCCTACACCCTATATCCTTCCATTCCTTTCCACAGGTGTTGATTCTGAGAGCCATCCCCAGTTAAACCCACAGCTCACTAATCTCCATCTCAAAGTCTGCTTTCCAGTAAACCCAGCCTGGATCTAATCTGGTGGGTGATCATGGTTGGACTCTGGAGCAAAACCACCTGCAATCAAATCTCAGCCCTGCCTGCCATTTGCTAGTGGTGCACTTTGGGGCAATTTTCTTAACCTCTCTGTGATTTTTTTTTTTTTTTTCATCTATACAAATGGGGATAATGATAGTAAGTACTATATAGGATTTTTGGGTATCTTAAGGGAGTTCATGCATATAAAACACTTAGAAGAGTGGATCATTTTTTTTTCATGCTAAGTGCAAGGGAGGAATCAAAGAACTATTAAAGTTCCTACTTCCAAGTAGCTCACAGTCTTGTTCAGAAGACAATTCATAAATCAATGGAAGTATAATTGAGGATACAAGACAATATGTGATAAACCACAAAGGTCAGCCAGACAGCAGTTACAGTAATTTGGCAGTTTCTGTAGTATAAGAGGGATTTATTAAGGGTTTTGATTCTAGCTAGAACTGGCCAGGGTATATTCCAAATATCGATAATCTAGAGCTTTCTTAAGTCTACCAAATAAGACTGATATGTCTATAGGAGAATCCATCCTTGTAGTGACCATGTAAACAGTCAAGAAATAACTGAGTTTTATCCAAACACTTTTATTGAGTGCCTGCTAATCCTCACAACAACTCTATGCAGTGGGTACTATTATTATTCCCACCTTACAGCTAAGGAGATGAGGCACAGAATGATTAAGTGACTGGCCCAAGATTACTTGGCTAGTAGGTGGTAGGGTTGGGATCCAACTCCAGGGAATTAGAGTCAGAGTGTATGTTTGCCTACCCTATTTACAAGGTGTGCACTGCTTTCCTCTGAGACACCAAAAGTTGAGAATTGGATTTAATCTGTTTATGAAGTGATAGTTATGGATAAGCTCCCATGCCTCTGGGGAGAGGAGCTTGTTTATCATTTCTCATCTTTTCTGCAAAAGCAATTTTTGCAGCAGCTCGTGTTATATTATGAGTGAATGAAATAGGTGCTCATTAGGCATCCAGGCTGGTGTAACTCTTATTTTTCAGTTGCTATAAGGAGTAGTAGATAAACAACCCTTAATGTTCACCACAGAAACTGGACATCATTTACATTCATGTGGAGCTCGTTAACCCAAGCTTCTCTAACTGTGCCATGTTATATAACAGGCAGAGCTTTTAGGGGTGGGAAAGCAAAGGACAGGAAGGTGGTGTATCTTTTTTAAAAAAGAAAAATTAATAGAAGAATTTCCCCTATTTCTTCCTTTGATGGTAGCCTCCGGAGCACATGTGCACAGGCTCTTGTAGTGCTTTTAGTGAAAGTTAATAAAAGATATATTTTGGAGATAGGACAATACATTACCCAATGGCTAAAAAATCCGGAGTTCAGCCTTTGTGGCTTTAATGAGCAAAGAATGTATGGTTCTGTGAGATGGCTGAACAGAATCTATCCAGTTTGTACAGAGATGAATAGACTTTTACAAACACAGGGAGAGCTATGTATTGATCCAGAGGATTCCTGATGTCACTGATTTGTTTTAATAACTCTTCTTTGGCAAAGTGTCTGCTGCCATTCACCTGATGGTAAACATGGGATCAAAGTTCTGAATCCCCTAGGATTAATCATTTTCTTCTTTATCTGCATCAAAGTGCTTTGATATGGCAAAACTTCTTTTTATTTTTTTTCTTTCAGCATAACTTACTGCATGTTTGGACTTCAGTCAATAATAGTAAATATTGACTTGAAAGGGGTTAGCCTTAGAAAACATCTCATTTACAAATTTTTTACTCTACTCCTTTCCATAAAAGAGGCTTTTCAAAAAACTTTGTTAATCTTCAAAAAGAAATTTTGGCCAAAATTCCTTCTTCACCTTTTCACCTTATTTTGAAATATTTAGGGCAATTTTCCTGATTCTATGTGAGGTTTGTAGTACAGTTTTTAGGAGCACAGATTTTGGAGTTAAAAAAACCTGAGTTGATTTGTGGCTCTGAAACCTTTTCACTGCCTATAATGGGCAAGATACCAACCTCTATAAAAGGAGATAATGACAAGACCTACATTTTATGGTGATTTTGAGTTTTAAAAGATTAAATCAATATAAAGAATTTAGTGCAGTGCCTGGCACATAATTGTTTAATAAATATTAGCTGTTAATGCATTATAATATTTTTAAATCTATGCATTTATGCAAATTATGATGTGTGTTGCATAATAAAATCTTGGTTACAGATTACAGAATCTAGATGAGAGTGGGCTCAGCCAATTTCTTAGGAGATCAATAAATCTTAAAAATCTTTCAGTAGAGATGTCATTTGAATACAGATACCCAACATGGGTTTTTAAGGTTAGGCATGCACTCTAAACCAGCTTGACTTCATTCTTTATGAATGGTGAATATATTTTCACTTTAGAATTCAAATTCATAAGTTCACAATCCCCAGCAGAGTTAAAATAACATATGTAATTTGTTACATATTAATTGAAATTTAATATATGTTAATTAAATATGCATGCTGTGTATGTGTTGATGTGCATAAACATGACCACTAATGTTTTAGATTCCTTGGCTGCTCAAGCAAATAGCAATGCAATGATTCAGCTTCAACAATGGGAATTTATTCACTCACGGTTTGAGGCTGGGAAAAAGTCCAAATCAAGACATTATCAAGGTGATGCTTTCTTCCTGAAGACTGTGGCGTTTTGGGACTAGCTGCCAATGACACTTGGTCCTTAGCTTGTCACAAGGCAAGGCACATGGTGGCATCTCCTAGTCTCTCCCTTGTCTTCCACGTTCTGTTGATTTCCATCTGTGGCTTTCTCTCTCTGCCTGTCTGAATTTCACTTCTTCATAAAGGACTCCAGTAATAGGATTAAGACCCACCCTGAGTGAAGTGAGCCACAACCTAACTGAAGTAATCTCATGAAAAGGTCCTACTTAAAATCAGTTCACACAACAGGAATGGATTAAGTTTAAGAACACGTTTTTCTGGGGCACATACAGCTTCAAACCACCACAACTAATATTTCAAATGGGAAACTATGGGACTGCCAATTAGTGGCAATGACCTCTTTTTAGTGACAGACAAGTGGGGAAGTTCATTGTAGGGTCACCTTTACAGACCTTTTTTTCTTTTTTCTTATTTTTCCAAAATGCAGATGCCTGGGTATCAGATGGACTTAGTGAACCTCATTTTCCAGGAATGAGATCCAAATATTTGTACTATTAATACTGACATCTTGCCATAAACAATAGAAAGCTGACAAAAACATTTGAAACTATAGTTTTTAGACAGTGAACAATTGGCAAGTGCAACACTGTGATCTCTGAAAGAAAGAAAAAAATGAGGTGAGCCCTCAATTGCACCAGCTTACTGTCTACAGTCTTTTTCCAGGCCTCAGCTCAGGAAGGGGAAACCTGAACAGAACTTGAGGGTCTTACTTGGGGAGGCAAAGGTAGTTAGAATTTCTGGAGCAGAGAGGAGGAAGTTGCCAAGAGAGAGCTTGAGAGATTGGCTGAGTGTTCCCTTAAGGCTTTGGCTGAGTACTAATCCACATATGTGTGGACTGAAACTCCGAGAGGCTGGGAAAGAACCACTTCCCATTCTCCTCAAAGGTAACTGCTCAAGGTTATTTTTGCCTGTTTTTGAATTTCATATAAATGGAATCATACAGTATATTTATTTGGGGGGAGCCAACTTATTTCACTCAACTTTACATTCATGATGTTCATCCATGATGTGAGACAGGGGTAGCACATTCATTTTCATTGTTACATGGTCTTCTATTATATGATTATCCCACATGCTATTTAATATTCTGCTGATGCAACTTTTTTCCTCATTTTTTAGCTATTACAAATAATGATGCTAGGAATATTCTTGTACATGTCTTTTGGTTCACATATGTAAGCATTTTTCTTTGGTAAAAACCTAGGAGAGGACTAGCTGGGTCATAAGATATGTTGTGCATGTGACATTCATGGATACTTCCAGACATCTTTCCAAATTGTTGCAGCAATTTCACTCCTGCCAGGGATGCATGAGTTTCAGTTATTCCGTATTCTTACCAATACTTGTCATTGTCAGTCTTTTTAATTTTAAGCCAGTCTAGTGACTATGTTGTGGTATCTCATTGTGGTTTTAGTTTGCATGTTTCCCTGAGTAGTAATAATATTGAGAATCTTTCATATGTTTATTGGGCATTTTAATATTTTTTTTTGATGACTTCTGCACATTTTTCTTTTGGGTTGTCTATAATTTTCCTTATGGACTTATAGAAATTATTTTATATATTCTGGATACAAACCCTTTGTTTGTAACATGTGCTTCAAATATCTTTTCTCACTCTGTGGCTTGTCTTTTGATTTAGGAACAGGAGTTTCTAAATTTAATTTACTCCAGTGTATTAATCTTTTCTTTTATGGCTGGTGCTCTTTGTGTCTAACTTAAGCAATCTTTGACAACGTCACTACATGAATATATCCTCCTGTGTTTTCCTCTAGAATACTTTCCTACCATGAACCTGGGAGCAGTCAAATTATAGCTGAATTTTATTTTTGTTTTTTCTTTTGGTATGGATATCCAGTTGACTCTGCACCATTTTGCAAGCCCATCTTCTCCCTTCTTCTCTGCTGTGTTACCTTTGACATAAATCAAGTATCCATATGTGAGTGGGTCCTTTGCTGGATTCTATTCTATGCCATTTCTCTACTAATATATCCTTGAGCCAATACCATTCTGTCTCAATTATGGTAGCTTTATAACAAGTCTTGATATTTGGTAATGTGAATCTCCCAACTTTATTCTTTTTCTTCAAGATTGCCTCAACTATTATTAGCCCTTCTTATTTCTATATAAATTTTAGAATCAACTTGTCAATTTCTGCCCAAAAAAACATACCGGGATTTTCATCAGAATTACATTGAATTCACAGATCAATTTGGGGAGAATCATGTGCATCCAATATTAAGTCTTCCAAGCCTATATCCCTTTATTTATTTACTATTTTTTTGTGTGTGCATCTTTGTATGTATTTATTACTGACGTAACAAAGTTTGTATCAAAGCTTGTTTTCATAAACAATGACCCCCAAAAATCTATTACTCTCTCATTGAAGCTTGCATTTGGGGAGATTTGTCTAGGCGTGTAGTCTGGACCCGTTTCCCCATTGCCTGGGGTGACAAGCTCATCCTGGTTGGTTGAATTTGTCGACAAACTGGTAGAGCCGGGATGGGGGGAGGCGGGCGGCCCGGGGGCTGGAGAGGCCCGCCCTTGCCCTCAGAGCCGGGCTTCCTGGAGGAGCCCCTCGGCCGAGTCCGTCCGGTCCCCGGGCCGCGGGTGCCCGATGGGGTTGGAAACGCCAGCGAGTTACAGGGGTGACAGAGGAGGGAGGAGGCGGAGAAGCTTCAGAGCCCGGAGCAGGGCCGAGCCAAGCAGGGAGAAGGAGGAGCAGCTCCGAGAAGCTGGGGAGCTCCGCGCACAGCTGCCCTGTGGGGCCCTCCCGGTGTGCAGGGTGGACGGATGGACAGGCCCTGACACAGGCTGGGAGGCTTTTCCTGGCCTCACCCCCTGAAGGTCCCGAAGGGGCTGTCAGCTCTGCGGGTGGCCTCCTACTTTTGAAGGACGCTCAGGCCGGGCCTGCCCACTGCCTCCATCACAGCCCGTGCCTGCCCTCCACCTGGCTGGGGCGCAGCCGCCCAGTTCCCTGGTGTAGGAGCCTTGGCAAAGGGATGGAAACGAGGGAAGCTTAAATCTTTTCTGCCATTTGTTAGTTTAAAACACGGGTCAAAGGGATGGGAAGCAGGGGCGGATGGGAGCTGTCAGGAGGAAGGTGGGGTGCACGCCCTCCTGGGGGACCAGTGAGCGGATGGGAGGCTGACGGCGCAAAGTGGCCAGGGTAACGCTGCAAACAGGAGGAAACAAAGGTAGGGCCAGGGGTCGGCAGCGGCGGCATTCCCAGAGAACTTAATGGAAACACACTTCTGTGGCCCACTGTGGACCTGTGAGGTTAGAAACTCGGGGTGAGGCCCCACAACGTTTTAACCAGCTCTGCAGGGGTTGCTGATGCTCACTCAGGCTGGATGCCAGCTGCGCCTCCTTTATTTACTCCCGTGAGTCCCTTCAGATGCCCCATCCCAGCGCTTTATTTTTTTAGGTCTCTTAAAATTTATCTGAACAAAATCTATAGGTTTGTATGTAGAGATATTGCACATCTTTTCTTGGATGTATTTCTAGGTATTTGGTGTATTTAATGAGAAACAATTCATTTCTATAGTTATTTGTAGATTCTTTGGAATCTGCAAAATCCTTTGTAGATGATTCCTTTCCCATCCTTATGCCTGTAATTTCTTTTTCTTGCCTTATAGTAGTAGTTGGGCCTTCATCACAGTATTAGCTTTGCAGACAGTCTTGTCTCATTCCTGATACAGGACAAAAGCTGTCAACATTTCATCTTTAAGTTTTATGTTGGCTGTAGGTTTTTAATAGTGACATGTTATCAGATCGCATAATTTCTCTTTTGTTATGCCTAAGTTAATATTCCAATGAGAGCTCCAAAACTGGCTTCGGTCATTCACCTTCATCTTGATCAATCTCTTAACTCTCTTGTTTTCTTCTATCTCTAGTTTTGCTAGAATCCTCCATCTTGATACACCAATTAAAATTTTTATCCAGTATCAACTTATCAGCTTCCTTACTTCCAACTCTCTCTTTCCTCCATGATGGTCATTGGGTAAACTAAGCCAAAGCAGCTTACACCTTGCATCAAAGCCCATGGTCTCTGAGGGATACATAAGGGGAAGAAACTTTCATCATAAGCTTTTGTGCTTTACTTCAGTTTTCTAGCTCAAGTGCCCTTGGGCCTCCACAGGCTTCTCCATGCATGAGGAGAACAAGGATGGGGGTAGGAAGGGGATTGGACTGCTGGTTCCTCTTTCTTTGGTTTTGGCATTCCCCTTGCTTATCTTTGAGCATATATGTGTGAGCATGTGTACATGTGTTTGGGTGTGTGTGTTTGGGTGTCTTTCCAAGAAGGCCCTCAAGCAACTCTCCCCTAACCTCTCCTCTCCAAACTTATGCACCACTGTCTCCATTGGAAAAACTTTACCATTTTGTAACCAAATCCAATTCCCTTGTTTAAGAGAAAAACAGAGAGCCCTTTTTGTCAAACACAGGGGCACATAAAAAAAGGGAGGTTCCCATATTAGACATTGGATAGGACCTATTTTACTAATCATGCCCTTGGCATCATATCTCCATGTGCTAGTCATTTAGTAACGGGCCCCAGACGTTCCACATGTGAGCACTGAACTCCCAGAATGTCCTTATTAGCGTGGCCCAGACTCTATGCAGATGAAGAGAAAAAGTGAGGAAAACCATCTCATCATTCAGGTATATTCCTTTCAGATGGTTCATGGAAGAAAAGGTGGGCTGACTGAATTGTGTAATGCTGCCTCCAACCAGCCCACCAGAAAATGCATACTTTCTTGAAAATGGAAGAGCCAGAAAAGAGGAGTTGTCTAAAATGTGCTGCATGTGTTTTTTCCTTTCCTCAGGGAAAACCTGTTCGACCTTGGGTTTCACCACTCATAAATTATCAAGTTATTTCTCACTTATGGCATAAATATCAGTCTGGTTGGTATACGCACCCACACATCAGCTGAGACTGAAGAGAGCTAAATTTACAAAACATTAAATCAATAAGCATGTGTGAATGGGTAAACAGTGTGATATCCCTTAACTTAATAAGGCCACAGCATTACTGTTAATCATCTGTTTTGCAACTTCTGAAGTTTTTTTTTTTTCTTCTAATTTTATAGTGTTGCTAGAAGTCTAGATGAGTGAGGGTCCTTCTATCAGAAGAAGAGAACAATGTACCTCAAAGTAGAAAAAGAGAAATTATCCCAGGGAGTTTAAGTCATGAAAATATCCAGAGTGCTGTAACCATTGCAAGATTTTGGGTTTATAGGGAAGAAATAATTACTGCAGCTCATTTTCCATTGTCGTTTCTACTAATGAGAAACCCTGGAACAGACAGGGCTGCCAGATGACCCTCATGAAAATACCAGTCCTCCAGATGGGAGAGGGGAAAATGTAGGGACAGATTAATACAAATAACATTTTTTCAACATCTGCTGTCTAGGGTTCCACCCCAAAATTTGTCCTCAAACCAACAAGCACAAATTGGCAATGTCCTTACATTAAAAAATCTCTTTCTGTAGAGAAGAACCCACACCCACCATGGGATATCCTTTTATGACAACATTCAGCACATGCCATAATGGGGTAGTGTGGAGTATTTGCATTGGATGATTTACCAATGCCCAGAACTTTTTCCAAGGACAATGTACTGAGGGGAACCAACTGCAGAAGAGAGATTTCATCTGGTAGAAGATGTTGGTGACTATTATGAATTGGTGAAAACCATAGTCCTACGTAAATGAAAAGAAAGACCACAGTGTGGAAAGAGTCAAGCTGCCAGCAAAACCCAGAAAGGTTCTGGGCTTGGAGTTGGCAGGCGTGCAATGTGGGAGTCAGAAGGGATAAGGAAAACATGGCATGTGTTGTAACGACATTGAATACACTGCCTGAAAAGAATTAGGACTGCTGGGTGGGTTCTGGTGCTTGAGAGTAAAACCCTCTGATTCATTCATCTGTTCAGCCCATGCATATAGACCAACTCTCCACTACCTATTCCAAAATAAATCATCTATGTGTTGGCTCCCTCCACCCTCTCTCTACTACCATTACCACTTATAAACATAGCTCCCAGGCAGGGTTTCTATTTAGGGATGAGAAGGAGCAGGAAAACATACTAACATAAGCAACAGGAGAAAATCTATATCTGCTTCCTAGAAAAAGCAATCAAATTCATTTTTCCATGTGAATAGACAATGAATCATATGAAGGAAACCAGAGTTATGAAATGGAAAGTCCAAGATAAAGAGAGTATCTGATCCCAAATAAATATGAGATAATCTAGGGAAGAGAATTAGAGGGAAAAAAAGCAAATCTCAAATTATATTCTTAAAGAGATTCAAGAATGTATTTTTAAGCATATATTTGTTTGTAAAATGTATGAAATATTTCTGGAGAGACACATAAGAAATTAATAAGAAGGTTATCTCTAGGACTAGGAACTGGGTGAGAGAGAACTTACTTGTCACTATATATTTTTACCTGTTGAATTTTGTCCCAAGAGCATGCAATACTATTAAATATATTAATAAAAATATAGTCATAAAATAAGAATAGGGGCTATGAGAACAAGAAGGAGCTCTTGGAAATTTAAAAAAAGTGATGAAATAATAAAAGTGTGTGATAACAGAACAAAAATACAAAGAGACAACAAACCTGACTAGTGGGAACTTAACAAAAAGAAAGTGAAAAAAGTAAGGGAAATTGTCATAGAAATAGTAGAAGAAATTTACACAGAGCTGAAGTGAGAAAAGAATCTTTAGATTGAATCTCTTGTAATTCTTTTCCATTCCCTATTCTTAGCTGATCACCTAACTTATTAATTTATTGATAAAATAGAAGCATTATTCTGTTCCTTATGACTACAATTGATTGATCCCATATGGCTTGGAGGAGAGAAAGTTTGTCTGCAGAGAAAGAAGATGAAAAGGGTACACGGAAGGACACCAAGATAAGAGGCAGAAAGAATCCTGCTGACCTCCCAGTTCTCGTTCTACTTCCTTCCTGAGGTCCAGCAGCCCAGAGTTCAGTGAAACATCACTGTATCCTCCTGGGAAACTCCACCCCTCTCCACCTCTCCACTATTTTTCTCTTTATGCTAGTCTGAGTCGGTTTCAGTCAACTAATACAGAGAATGTGAACACTTTATGACCCATTTGGGACTTTTCAGACTGTCTAGCAGGCAAATTTCCATAGTTGAGATAGTGGGTTTCTGGCTTGGGTTGGGATTTGAGAGGTCACTTAAAACACCTGTCTCCCCCATCCCAAGTTCTGTACCAAGAGATAAAGGAGTCAAGCAAATGATAAATCTATCATCTTTACTGCTGATTAAGGTTGGATTAGAGGATGTGAGTTAGATGTATGACAAAAGAAGATTTCCTAATACTCAATCCCAGAATTAAACAAATTTATCCACCCATCACAGGCAGCAAAGGAAAACTGTGGCCTCCCCTACAGGGACAGAGCTTTTACCACTAAACCTATCTTGTGGCTGAAAGCAGACCAAGCACATGTTCTCTACAAGCAGACAGATCCCAAAGAGGAAAGAGGGGAAGGAAGGACTCAGCTAAACACCCACAGTCCCTGATCCTAAAGTCACGAATCAGATAAAAGATT
This sequence comes from Choloepus didactylus, assembly GCF_015220235.1. Classification (NCBI taxonomy): domain Eukaryota; kingdom Metazoa; phylum Chordata; class Mammalia; order Pilosa; family Megalonychidae; genus Choloepus; species Choloepus didactylus. Next base: position 91,268,410 of record NC_051311.1, read on the forward strand.
ACTTCTTTCCTGGGCACAAATGAATGAGGGGGTGAGAGAGTCCAGAAGTGTTGTGCTAAGGGATGACCCTGCACAAGGGCTAAACCTCTGGCAGGGGAAATGCTTAGTCCCACTGAGTCCCTCTAGATCTTGGTAAAATTGCTGATCCCCTATTCATTATGTAACTTCTATGCACACAGGGGCAGGGATCCTCTTTTGTCTGACCTAATGAAGGAGTAAGTCTGCCAATTATGGAAAAAAAGAAGACACAAATTCAACTAGTAATGGGAAAACATTTTGAGACATCTTTTAAAATAGAGATTTCTTCTTCTAGATTAGTGTGGTGGGTTGAATCATGTACCCCAGGAAAAAACATGTTCTTAATCCATTCCTTGTGTGTGACTCCATTATAAGTAGGACCTTTTGAAGATGTTATTTCTAGGTAAATTGTGGCTAACCAAATCAGGATGAGTATTAATCCTATCACTAGAGGCTTATAGAGAAGACCACAGGGAAAAGCCACAGGGAAGCAAGAAATTGGAAGTAAACCAAACTCATAATGGAAAGGAGAAGCCATTGTCATGTGTGTTAACACAGGACAGGGAAAAGCCATGGAACCCCAAGTATTGCCAGCCAGCCAAAAGATACTGACCCCAGGAGGAAGCTAGTCATCTGGCCTCTGAAACTTTGAGCCAATGAATTTCTGTTGTTAAGCCAACGCATTGTATGGTAGCTGTTTCAGCAGATGGAAAAATAAGTCAAATAGGTATAGGAAATTGACATATACTCCTGACCAAGGCTTCTTAGTCACTTCTCATGGAAGATAATTTCTTTTGTGAGTTGCAGGCAATATTCATATATATACCAGAGTCTTTTATAGCCCTTACAATCCAGTAATCAATTCTGGGTAACTAAATATTACATATGGCCAAGGAATTCTTGCAATCAATTGCTTATTGTGTTTCACCTATTATGGCTAAGATAACATGACAGTTATCTTAGCCACAATTCTGTTATAACAGAATAATAATGAGATTTCCCTGTAAACATTATTCTTCATGGGCAGATAGTTCATGATGGCAGCTTATTAGAAGCTTGGGTTCCTCTTCCCTTCTCCCCTGGCCACCCCTCCACATTGCATTTGAGTCCAGGCAGTTAAAATGATGTACCCAGCCTGAAAAGATGAATTAAGGAAGTATTTGACATTAAAACTCTTTCAGGGGAGGTGGCTTGGCAGTTTGGGGGTCATTGGGATAGGCAGCCCAGGGTTCTGGAATTAGATGTTGTTCCCCAAGCCTGTTAATAAGACTGGAATAACAGTAACTAGGCAGAAACCTTTATTCTGCATATCCATCAATATAATTAAGATGTAGGCTGTTCTTTAGGAAAAAAGCACCCCAAAAGCCTTGTGACCAGTACCTGTTTTAAAGGCACTACAGTAGTGTGGGCTCCAGAACTTTTTTCTTCATCTTTTCTTTCTTTCCTGACTTATAACCAATTTGGTAGTGAAAATGAGATTTGTTCTTAGTGGTGAGAAATCTCAATGCCATCTGATATTTGTGGCTGCATTATTCAGAGTAATTAATTGCAGCAGACAACCCTAAAATCTCAGGGGTTTAACACAATTACAGTTTATTTGTTTATTTCTCACTCTCATCACACCCAACATTGGCCAGGCAGAACTCCATCTTCTGTGACATAGGGGACACATGCCCTCCAGGCTGCCTCCACTGGGGAAGAGAGAGATGAAGAAGGAACGCCAGCTCTTACTTGCTTCAGCCTGGAAGTAACACAGTCAGAGATCATTGGTTAAACTAGACACAGGGCCCCAACCTAACTGCAAGATAGAATGGGAAATGTGGGGGAGGAAATGGGTATTTGGTGAGTACAGTCTCCATCCCAGTAGCTAAGCACAGCTCTCAAGCCATACTATAAATCAACAGTGTTATTTTAGCAAGGCAGCCCTACTGCTTTCAGAATTTACAGTTTGTATTCTTAAATCTGCAAGCAGAGCAGCCATTGGCATGTCTGACTTAATCTGCAGATATTGTGGGTCATACGTTTCTGTCCTTTGCTAAGCCTGTTAGTAAAAGCTTATTTTTATGCATAGGCTACCTATTGGTAATGAGTCCTTAAATTTGTGTGATGCAATGATACAGACTTGGTTTCTATTTTGTTCTAGTCAAACTGTCAATTTTGGTGTAGTCAAAAGCAGTTGGAGGGCCATTGTGAATGAATATGAATCTACAACATTATCTAAGAACTCTTTAAGATTTCTGGGTTGAGACAGATAAGGCAGTTCAGCAGCAAAATAGTCAGTACACCCCAGACTGTTGATCTTATATGTGAGTCATAAATCTCTGATAATGGCTGATAGTAAACCTTTCTCCCACAATCTCATCAGATGTGTTCATCATAGTGCAGCCAGAGAACCAAGTGACCCTATTGTAGTAATCATATATTAGACAGGCAATGGAAGCACAATACATTTCTGACCAAAATGCAGTTTTAATTTGCTTCACGATGGAATTAAGCCTCTCAGCATAGAATTCCCAAGAAGTGGCTGAGATGAGATTGTTCAGTTTGTGTTAGTCCTCAGGTTTCATGTTTAAGGTTGTATTCTTTTGCTTACCAATAGTACCTGAAGGTGGATTTGTACTCTGTTATTCTCCAATATATTTTGGAAAACATCTCCTCTTCTGTTATTATAAAAGACTTTGAGCTTGTTAAAAAGTAAAAAGCAATAAAAGCTGAGCATGTCTTCAGCAAGACTGTTCTTAAGTATTTTAGCCATGTCACCTCTGTTTTCTAAGAAACTTAAAAGACCAAAAACACGACAGTGATGTGCTACACTTATAAATATGTGTAATTCAGAAACCTCTAGTTTGAATGACTTTTACTCCATTTTATATAAGCTGTTGTGTAGTTCAATATGGTATTTTGAATCTTTTTATTATATTTTTAATAGAGAAACACTGGTGGTTTCATACTGTGGTAGCTGAAGAGTGTTAGGGGATCATTAAATTCACATAGATTATCTGCATGTCAAGGAATTGATAACGTGTTTGAGCTTTGCCCATTACATTCAGGGTTATCCTAGTTCATCACAAGTTCAAGCATAGATTATCTTCTCAGGAAGTCTATGAAAATGCTCTTGCCTCTGAGGGTGGGCACAAGGATGTATGAGTGTTTAGGAAATGTCCATTGAGGTGAGGTTAGCCACATGCAATTGGTGAGTAAGGATTTTTAAAATATGTTATCTATTTCTATAAGGGAGGCAGGAGAACCCATTGGCTCACCATGTCTCCGAACCTGCATGCTCATCAATAAAGAGAGGATAATAATATTATCTATCTCACAGTATTGTTGTGATGCATAATGAAGTTGGATTCATAAAGACTTCAGCATAATATCGCAATTAAAGTTAGGATTTTCTTCACATTTGTTAACATCAAGGGTTTAATTTAGTGCTGTCCAAGGTCCTGAGGTGAGTTCTGAATCATAGACCATTATGACATGATCATTTTAACCATGTAAACAGCTTTCCCAGAGCTGTATAGCATGTACAGCCTACAAGTGTATGACCTTCCATTCAGTGAGGCTATGTCTAAGTAAAGCCATCACTGTGACTATTTTGACAACAAACAGCTTCGGATAAGTTTTATGATGGGATTAAGTGCCGCCAAACAACTAATCACTTAACAAGACAGCTGTTTTGACTTGTTTCCTGCCCCCCAATGAATTGTCTTAATTGACCAATTAATATCTTTGTGCACACATCCTTAATTTAAAAAATAAATTACATATGCAAATTTCTTCATTAAGGAGTTTGTCTTCAAATGATATTTTATTGAAAGACTAAACAGCCAACCGGTCCATTACTCCTTATTTGTATTTACCATTGATATAGATCACTAGCCTAGCTGTTATTAGGGTACAAAAGACATGCAAACAGGACTTTTCTTAACACAGAATAAACAAAAGACATGGACATTATTTTTTTATTTGGAGCCCTTCAGGATTACAAGGTGACACAGTAGTTTTGGGTGATGTGGAAGCCATGGCAAAAGCATAAATTTAACTACACTGTATAAAATTGTATTACCAGCATCTCATACTCATAATTCTAGTTGCTACATTTAAAAGTCAAGAGAATGCAAAGTTAATAATTGAGCAGACCAGTCTGAGTTAGTAAACCAGAAAATGGGATCCAAATAAGTCCTCAAAATAGGCAGTAGCTGAAGAGTATCAAGCCAAGGTGTTGAGTTTAAGAATCAAGAGAGGGTGTTAAAGATGTGGAGAGAAGAGTGAGGAAAAAAGCTAGTTAGTGGGCAAAAGAAGATCAATTAGAGAAAATACAAGAGAAGGAGGCTATGTCCTGGTCTTTTAATCTACATTTGATGGAATACACTAATAGGGTGGCTCCATTTAAAGAGCATGGGTGGAGCAACACTATATAGCATCCTGAGTATCACTTAATCTGTCTGAACTTTTGTTCCTCTCACATGTATATGAGGGTAATAGTAGACAACTCATGGTGATACTGAAAGAATAAAATGAGATAACATATGAGGCACCTTGTACTGGTTTTGGGCATAAAGTTACTTGATACTCAACATTACTTGCATATTTGAATCACAGGGGAACTCTTAAAACATACCCTTGCCTGGACTTCACTGTAGAGCCAAGTATATCAGAACTTCTAAAGAATTGAGTCAGGAACTGCTAAATTGTAAAAGCTCTCCAGATGATCCTAATGCACAGCAATGCTGAGAGCCACTAAATTAGATAAATATCTATTGCTTTCTCTTCCTCCCCACTCCCCCAATAACAAGTAAATATTAAAGAAAACTCATTATTAGAATGTGTTTAACTTGATAGGTATCATGCCTGTATCATATATTTGTATATTAACTTAATATGATTGGAATATACTATCAACAGGTTGATAAAAACTATTATCTATTTAAACTTTGCTCTACAATAAAGATTCTTCCTCACATTATATTACATATTATATAACTTTATTTCTTACTTATTGTCTACCTCTCTTATGAGAATGTAAGCTGCACAGGGAAAGGTATTTTCTCTTTTGCACCCCTTTTATTCCTAGAACATGGAACTGTTCATGGCACATGATAGACACTCAATAAATGTTTGTTGAATGAATGAATAAATAAACAATTTCATAACCAAGAAGATGGCCACCTTCATATAGTGAATGTCCTCTTTGCCCATAACAATGTCACACCAATAAATCTATGTGGGTCCGGATTAGTCAGTATCTGATTGGAGTCGGATATGAATGAAGACAAACAATAGCATACCACAAATTATATAACATAAATGAAATGGACTAATTCCTAGAAAAAAGACACAAACTATTGATACTGACTCAAGAAGAAATAGAAAATTTTAACAGACCAATAACAAGTAAAGAGATTGAATCAAAGATATTGAATCAAAAAAACTTCCCACACACAAAATCCCAGGCCCAGATGGCTTCACTGGTGAATTGTACCAAATGTTTAAAAAAGAATTAACACCAGTCATTCACAAACTCTTCCAACAAATAGAAGAGGAGAGAACATTTCCTAGTTTATTTGAAGAGGTCAGTAGTATCTTGATGTCAAACCAGATAAAGACATCACAAGAAAACTACAAACCAATATCCGTCATGAATTTAGATGCAAAAATCCTCAACAAACTACTACAAACCAAATCCATGTAAAAAGGATTATACAACATAACCAAGTGGTATTTATCCAGGAATGCAAGCTGGTTCAGCATACAAAGATCAATTAATGTAATGTACTGTATTAATAGAATAAAGGACAAGAACCAGGTGATCATCCCAATAGATTCAGAAAAAATATTTGACAATTTCCAGTGATAGAAACACTGAACAAACTAGGAAAATTCCTTAACCTAATAAAGAGCATCTATGAAAAACCCAGAGCTAACATCAGCCTTCATAGTGAAAGACTAAAATCTTTCCCCCTAAGATTAGGAACAAGACAAGGATATCCACTCTCACCACTTCTATTCAACATTACTGTAGGTACTAGCCAGAGAACTTAGGCAGGAGAAAGAAATAAAAGGCATCCAGACTGGAAAGGAAGAAGTGAAATTATGTCCATTTGCAGATAACTATATTCTTGTATATAGAAAATCCAAAGGAAAACACAAAAAACTTTTGGAGCTAATAAATGAGTTCAACAAGTTTGCAGGATACAAATCAATATACAAAGATCAGTGGCATTTCTATATATTAGCAATGAGCAATCTGAAAATGAAATTAAGAAAACCATTCTATTGATAATATATCAAAAAGAATAAAATACTTTTTGTTAAATAAATTTAACAAAAGAAGTGCAACACTTGTACATTGAAACTACAAAACACTGTTGGAAGAAATGTAAAAAGCCCTAAATAAATGGAAAGACATCCCATGTTCATGTTTTGGAAGATTTAATCTTGTTCTATGGCATTATTCTCTAAACTGATCTACAGACTCAATGCAATCCTTATAAAAATCCCAGCTATCTTTTTTGCAGAAACTCACAAGCTGATCTTAAAATTCATATGGAAATTCAAGGGGCCCAGAACAGCCAAAACAATCTTGCAAAGGAAGAGCAAAGTTGGAGAATTCACACTTCCAGATTTCAAAACTTACTACCAAGCCACAGTAATCAGGACAGTGTGATACTAGCATAAGGATAGACAGATCAATGGAATAGAATTGAGAATCCAGAAATAATTCCTTACATTTATGGCCAATTGATTTTGACAAGGGATCCAGGACAATTCAATGGGGGAAATAATAATTTTTTCAACAAACAGTGCTGCATCAACTGAATATCCATATGCCAAAAAAAAAAAAAAAAGAAAAAAGAAAAAAAAAATGAAGTTGGGCCTTACCTCACACCGTTTACAAAATTTAACTCAAAATGGATCATGGACTCAACCATAAGAACTAAAACTGTAAAACTCTTAGAAGAAAATGTAGGAGTACATCTTCATGACCTTGGATTAGGCAAGGGTTTCTTAATAGGATACTAAAGCAGAACAAAAGAAAAAATAGATTACTTGGACTTCATCAAAATTGAAAGCATTTGTGTTTCAAAAGATAGAATCAAGAAAATAAAAAGACAACCACAGATTGGGAGAAACTCTTTGCGAATCATATATCTGATAAGCGACTTTATTCAAAAATATATGAAGAACTCTTACAACTTAAGAGAAAGACAAATAACCTAAGTAAAAATGGGAAAGGATTTTTCTGTAGACATGTCTCCAAAGAATTCATATAAGTGGTCAACAAGCACATAAAAAGATGCTTACTATCATTAGTCATTTAGGGAAAAACAGACCAAATCAAAACCACCATAAAGAGGTATTACACCACATAACTGGGGATAGTTATAACCTAAAAGATGGACAATCACAAGTGTTGGTGAAGATATGATGAAATTGGAACCTTCATACATTGCTGATAGGATTGTAAAGCAGTGCAACTATTTTGGAAAACACTTTGGCAGCACCTCAAAATGTTAAACATAAATGAGCATACAACCCAGCAATTCTACTCTTAAGTATACACAAAAGAGAATTGAAAACATGTCCACACTAAAATGAGTTCACAAATATGTATAGCAGCATTAAACATAATAGCCAAAAAGTGAAAGCAACATAAATGTCCATCAGCTGAGGAATGGATAAACTAAATGTGGTGTATCCATACAATGGAAAAGAATGAAGCACTGATATTTGCTACAACGTGGGTGAGATTTGAAAACATTATGCTAAGTGAAAGCAGTTGGTCACAAAAGATCACATATTGCATGTTTCCAATTATATGAAATGTCCAGAATAGGCAAATTCACAGAAATTAATTGAAAATGGATTATGGTTGCCAGGGGCTGGGGATTGGGAATGGGGAATTACTGCCAGTGATGGGGATTCTTTCTGGGTGTTGAAAATGTTCTGAAATTAGATAGTGGTGATGGTTGTACAATTCTTGGAATATACTAAAAATCACTGAATTGCACTTTTTAAATGGTGCAATGGATGGTATGTAAATTAGGTTTCAAAAAAAAAGTGTTATAATAATATGGATAAGAAGCACATTCAATAGCCAAGAATACTTTAAAAGGAATTTCATTCATTATCTGCCTCTCTCAAAGGTCACCAACTGGAATCCAAATACATCGTCTATTATCCTCTTTCTTTGTATCAATCCTGGCATTTTTTTGCTTTAACTTTGCAAAAATGCCCCCAACTTTCTTAGCTTCTCTTACCTTATCACTTCTCTCTAAGCCCTTCATTGTGTAAATAAATTTAGCATTTCTCACAGTGAGAAGGAACTCTTATCTCTTCACAAGACTGTAGAGGGGCCAGCGAAGTAGCCTGGGAGTTACAGGATATTTTTGGTAGGCTCCGGGAGAGGGAAAACTGCAAACCCTCCCACATAAAAACTTTTATCCTGTCCCATATGTGTTTGTGTATATATACAAATATAAGATGATACACATATAATGTTGTAATAAAGCAGATTGTTTTGTAGTGAAAGATGCATGTTATGGTGCGAGTTCTTGAAATGATAAGACGTGGGAAGGTTTGTCTCTCCCCATTCTCCAACTCTCTACTGTTCGCCTCCCAGAACCTAGTTCTTCCCAAGGCTGAGCTATTAGGGGGGAGCACTTTCTAATGAAACTGAAGGAAGAAGATAGACATTAATGCAGCAATCCAGGTGCTGGGGATATTTGTGATGTGAAGTGACTCAATGGTTGCTAGATTTTTCCACCGTAGGCCAGACATCGTTGATAAGTCTTGCGCTGGTTTGGATGTATATGTCTCCCAAAACGCCATGTTCTTTAATGCGATATTGTGGGAGCAGAGGTATTAGTGTTGATTAGGTTGGAATCTTTGGATTAGGTTGTTTCTGTGGAAATGTGACCCATCCAACTGTGGGTAATACCTTTGATTAGATTATTTCCATGGAGATATGGACCCTGCCCATTCAGCTGTGTCTTGATTTAACCACTGGAGTCCTGTATAAAAAGCTCACAAACAGAAGGACCTCAGAGCAGCTGCAGTTTAGAGAGACATTTTGGAGAATGCCATTTTGAAATACAAACTAGGAGCAAGCAGATGCCAGCCATGTGCCTTCCCAGCTAACAGAGGTTTTCCAGATGCCATCTGTGTTCTTCATTGATGCCTTTGTTTGGACATTTGCATTGCCATAAGGCTGTAACTTTGTAACCAAATAAACCCCCTTAATAAAAGCCAGTCCATTTCTGGTATTTTGCATAATGGCAGCATTAGCAAACCGGAATGAGTCTTTCCTCCTTCCTCTCCATTTACAAGATTTGTAGTTCCCCTTTTCACCCTGTGTGTTAGAGGAACTGCATAGTGTGTAGAGTGACTGCAGCCATCAGGTGAAGCAGGACACAAGATGAGATTTGCTCCTTGGCTGTGGGTAGAGAATTGGTAAGAGAGCCTGAGGTACTTTTGATGGAGACAAGAGAAGACATAGAAAGAACCCAAGAGAAACTCTCTCTGATGACTGAGGCTACACGAGAGTCTAGGAGTAAAGCCCTGAGTCTAAAAGTGGATATCAAGAATGGCCCAAATAGATTAAGAAAGTCAGTCACAAATCTTTGCCACCCCAGGTTCCCTCAGTGGGTTGGTATACTGTATTACTTAACTCTGATGTAGTAACTGATAACATTCTCTTGAGATTTTGTGCTCATGTTTAATTGATTGAAAAAATGAGTAGGTCACCCTTACCATCACCCCTAGATTACCAGCAAGCTCTTCAATTTCTCCAGACTGAGGGTAGGAAGATGAAGAAAGCCACATGTGGGACCAACCAACATCCCATTTCTTGCTAAGGGACCTACTTTTCTAGTTGCAATAATATAAATTCATATCAAGGGTGAAAGTTATATTTTCTTTTGATTTTTTTATACAAATCAGTCACATGCACATACACACATACAATTATATATATTGGAATCAGTTATACTGGTTACTATATGCGGTGATGATTGTGTTAGAAAAACAAATACAGAGGAAGAGAAAGGAACTGAATTCAGAATTAATATTTTTACCAAACAAAAAAGGAAAAATATTCAATAATCTTATTAAAATGCTAAACTCTAATTCTACTTGCTAAATGTCACTGGGAAGCCTAGAAAGTTAGGGGTCCATGAACTTGGCATGGTGCACTCCTCTTAATAGAATAAATCTCCAGAGATTTGCTGCAGCCTTCTAATGGGAATTGTGTGCCAATGAGACCTACCATTACTGAGGTCTAAATTCCTGTGTAAACAAACAAACAAATCCACTGCTCTCACACTTCAGAATTTGCAGAATTTTTCATTCTTCAACTATTTAGACATTCCAATGATTCAAGTTTTTCTAAGACCCAAACTCATACTTATTTTTATCAGGTAGGACAAAATGACTTGTGCCAAAACAATTTAGCCTTAGAAGGGGCTGCAGCTCTTTCACTGCTATTGTTTCAATGCCAAGAAAAATGCTTTGTTTGAAGCACCTTGCAGAACAAATATATCTTTTCTGTGTCATATTTCATATGCCGGCATCTTTTCCCAGTCCCTTACCTGTCATTATATGAAACTTTTATGACTACTTGCAGACAAAGGCTAGAAACACAAAGGGAGGAAAAAGAGAAGAGTTCCGTAAATAACAGATCAGCAATTTAAGCTCACTGAGGAATTCAGCTTTCAGGCCCCAGGCTGATAAAGAGGCCGGGTTCAGGTGTGGTTGGTACTGGTGAATCAGAGAAATGAGTTTTAGCTCCCTGTGTGCTATTGTTAGAGGGACTAACCCTGCTTCAGCCACTAACCAATCACAGAACCTCACTTCAATCACCTAATCTACTTGACTCTGCTTCTTTACCTGAAAGATGAATCTGCTAACAATGTGCTCTCCTTTGATATGAAACACTGATGTATAACATTACTAATGAAAATAATTAGAATTGCAGATGACAGCTGCAAATTGTGGTTTAAATGTCTATAACAAAGATGGCACGCCACAAGCATGAAGAGTACTTTGATCTCTCTACAATAATAATAACCTACATTTATTGAATGTTTTACTATGCAATAAGAGTTGTTTCAACTACTTTACAATTTAATTACGTACTTAATCTATGTAGAACCCCATTAGTTCAGTTTTTCATCTATAAAGTATAGATAAAAATAATTCCTGTGCCACAGAATTGTTGGAAAAATCCCAGCACAGAATAGGCACTCAATTAATGTTTTTCACTTCACAATCTTCTCAGTCCTTGAACATTCAAACATTTGCTTTTCTCCAGCTTTCTGGATCTTCTTTTCTTCTCCATGATGTTATACAGTCACATACACAGATTCTTTCCATGCCTTCTTGGGATATAATTCTTAGAGCTTGAAAATTTGGATTCATGTAATGCAACAATATGCACCCTGTTCTGGTTTGCTAATGCTGCTGGAATGCAAAACACCAGAAATGGACTGGCTTTTATAAAGGGGGTTTATTTGGTTACACAGTTATAATCTTAAGGCCATAAAGTGTCCATCAACAAAAGGTACCTTCACTGGAGAAAGGCCATTGGTATCCAGAAAACCTCTGTTAGCTGGGAAGGCACGTGGCTGGTGTCTGCTTCCCCCTAGGTTGTGTTCCAAAATGGCATTCTCCAAAATGTCTGCATCAACTTCCAACTGCTGTCTTCAAAATGTCTGTCTCAGCTCCAGCTCGCTGTGAGCTCCTTCTATCTGAGCTTATATAGTGCTCCAGTAAACTAAACATGCCCATACTGAATGGGCAGGGCCACGCCTCCATGGAAATCATCCAATCAGCATTATCACCTACAGTTGGGTGGGTCACATCTCCATGGACACTGAACCAATAGGTTCCAACCCAATCCACACTAATACATCTGCCCCCACAAGTAGGCATTAAAGAATATGGCTTCTTCTGGGGAATATAAATATACAAACCGGCACAGACCCCTAATTGGTAACCTCTCTCCTCTCCTATCTTTCTGTTCCCTTTTTGCTGAGGTTTACTCCATGCTCACCTTAAAATAATCCTGACTTTTGAAATATCTCACCTGTAGTCTCTCCACATAGCAGAATATTGTCTTTGGAGTTGAGCAGACCGAGGCTTGAATCCAGCATTTACTATTTGTGTAATTTTGAAGTTAATTCACCAACCTAAACCTAGTTTCATCAATAACATGCAGTTAATTAAAGTACATAGCTTCTAGAGTTATTATCAAATGATATGATGCATGTAAAGGGTTTAGCACAATCCCTACCACAATAGAAAAATATACATAGCAAATGCTGGTGGATATTGTTATTTGTAGTGGTCATAATGATTGACTTTCCATTATTGATTCCACCCCATAGGTTTAGTCTGAGCTGGTCATGGTTAAACACTTCCCCTTACAATGACTGATTTTGGATTGGGCATTTCACCCAATTCTAGACAATAAGACAAGAGAGAAAGTCTCTGCTGGGGAGGTTCTGTGAAAGGTATAATTGCCCCTAAAAAAAGAGATGCAAGAAAGAGCTCATTCATCATCTTCCTTGGGCAATGCTACGCCTGGATGTGATAAGGGGGAGAGCTGCAGCCACCTTGCTGCCAGCCTACAGGTGAATCCAATACCCAGAGAAGGGAGCAGGAGCCAGACCTGAGCTGCTGAGCTGGAAGACGCTGAATTTGGAGTTGCATTACCCTTGGGTTCCTAGTTAACATTGTTTTACTGCTTAAGCCACGCTGGGCTAGAGTTTAATCACACTTGCAGCCCAAAGCACTCTCTGATAAAAAATATTGATAATCATCATCAGAATGTGAGAAAGACCAATAAGATTTTCTATTTCTCTATAACAAATCTTCAAAGAGGTTCTGAAAGGGAATTATTCAATCCTAACATTCACAAAGGAAACAATCTAGTCCTTATCACCCATCCTGAGCTTATGTGTGGCAAGTTGGTTTTCAGAATTTTTTGGGCTTTATATTTCAGCTATATGTGCTGGAGGATGAGATGGGGAAAAGAAGGAGGAAAAAAATTATGATCCAAGGGTTCAGGCTTATTTCTCTACTCTTGCCATATTTTGATAAACGTAGAGTTATAGACCTCTAGAAAGTAATGATCAATTAATGGTTTTTAATTAACCCTTGGTCTTTTTTTTTATTGCATAGTGTTCTTGTAAACATTGGCTTTGATGACAGGTTATCAGATAACTAACATTTTTAGGCAAGTCCATTGTCTCTTCTCCAAGACCATTTTATCAACATCATTTGTGTTCAATCTTCCGTTCAAATTGAATGGTTTTATGATAACCTGGCAGTCAACATTCCCTAGATCAGACAACCCTGCTTTTTTATAAATTAGGGAAGTTGTAGGTTTACATACATAAATCATGCATAAATATGGAGTTTCAGTATGCCACACTATTATTAACACTTTGCATTAGTGTGGAACATTTGTTACAATTGATGATAGCACATTTTTATAATTGTACTATTAACTACATTCCATGTTTTACATTAGGGTTCACTGTTGTTGTACAGTCCCATGGTTTTACTGTTTGGTGGTGTTTTGTTTTAATTTTATTCTAGTAACATATATACAACCTAAAATTTCCTCTTTTAACCACTTTGAAATATATATATATCAGTGCTGTTAATTAACATTCACAATGTTGTGCTATCATCACCACCCTATATAACCAATACTTTTCCATCATCCCACATAAAAACTGTATACAAGTTAAGCATAACACCTCATTCCCTGCTCCAATCCTGGATCCTGGTAACCTATATTCTAGTTTCTGACTCTACAAATTTGCTTGTTCTAATTATTTCATATCAGCAAGCTCATATAATATTTGTCTTTTTTTGCTTGACTAATTTCACTCAACATGATGTTTTCAAGGTTCATCCATGTTGTCATATGTATCTGAACTTCATTCCCTTTTTATGGCTGAATAATATTCCATTGTATGTATATATTGCATTTGCTCATCGATTCATCAGTTGATGGACACTTGGGTTGCTTCTGTCTTTTGGTAATTGTGAATAATACCTCTATGAACATCAGGAGGCAAGTATCTATTCAAGTCCCTGATTTAAGTTCTTGTGGATATATACCTAGAAGTATGATTACTGGGTCATATGGTAATTCTATATTTATGCTTGTGAGGAACCACTGAACTGTCTTCCACAGCAGCTGCACCATTTTACAGTCCTACCACCAATTAATGGGTGTTCCTATTTCTCCACATCCTCTTCAAAACTTGTAATTTTCCATTTATTTAATAGTAGCCATTCTAGTGGGTATGAAATGATAACTTCTTGTGGTTTTGATTTGCATTTCTCTGATGGCCAATGATGTTCAGCATCTTTTTATGTGCTTTATAGCCATTTGTATATTTTCTTTGGAGAAATGTCTATTCAAATCCTATACCTATTTATTAATTGTGTTGTTTATCTTTTTGTGGTTGAATTGTAGAATTCTTTATATATCCTGGATATTAGACCCTTATGAGATATGTGGTTTCCAAAAATTATTTCCCATTGTGTAGGTTTTCTTTACATTTTCATGATAAATGCCTTTGGGGCACAAAAGTTTTAATTTTGATAAGGTCATTTATCTATTTCTTCTTTTGAAGCCTGTAACTTTAATGCAAGGTCTAAGAAACCATTGCCTAATACAAGATCCTGAAGATGCTTCCTTAAGTTATCTTCTAGGAGTTTGATAGTTTTGGCTCTTATATGTAGGTTTTTGATCCACTTTGAGTTGATTTTTATACATGGTGTGTGGTAGGGGTCCAGCTTCATCCTTTTGCATATGGGCATCCAGTTTTCCAGAACCATTTGATGAAGAAACTGTTCTTTCCCAATTGCATTGATTTGGTACCCTTATCAAAAGTCAGTTGGCCATAAATTTGAGGGTTGATTTCTGAGCTCTCAATTTGATTCCATTAGTCTATATGTCTGCCCTTGTGCTGCTACCATGCTGTTTTGATTATTGTACCTTTGTAATAAGTTTTAAGATCAGGTAGTATGAGTCCTCCAACTTCATTCTTCTTTTTCAAGATGGCTTTGGCTATTGGGGGCCTCTTACTCTTCTATATAAATATTATAATTGACTTTTCTACTTCTGCAATGAAGGCTGTTAGAATTTTGATAGGGATTGCATAGAATCTATAAATTGCTTTAGGTAGAATTGACATCTTAGCAATATTTAGTCTGCCAATCCATGGACATGGAATGTCCTTCCATTTATTTAGGTCTTCTTTTATTTCTTTTAGCAACATTTTGTGGTTTTCTGCATATAATTTTACATCCTTGATAAGATTTATTCATAGATACTTGATTCTTTTAGTTGCTATTGTAAAAGGATTATTTTCTTGTTTTCTTCTGAAGATTATTCATTACTAATGTATAGAAACACTACTGATTTTTGCATCATGGTCTTGACCCTCCCATTTTACTGAAATTGTTTATTGGCTGTAGGAGATTAGTTGTGGAGTTTTCAGGATTTTCTGTATACAGGATCATGTCATCTGCCAATAGAGAAAGTTTCACTTCTACCTTTCCAACTTGGATGTGTTTGATTTCTTTTTCTTCACTAATTATTCTGGCTAGAACTTCAGGACAACGTTGACTAAAATAGATGACGTTGGACATTCTTGTCTTCATCCTGATCTTAGAGGGAAAGCTTTCAGTCTTTTACTATTAAGTAGAATATTAGCAATGAGTTTTTCATATATGCCCTTTTTCATGTTGAGGAAATTTCCTTCTATCCCTAGTGTTCTAAGTGTTTTTATCAAGAAGTGGAACTGGATTTTGTCAAATGCCTTTTCTGCATCAACTGAGATGATCATGTGTTTTTTTTCCTTTGTTCTGTTAATGTGGTATGTTAATTGATTTTCTGATGTTGAACAACCCTTACATACCAGTGATAAATCCCACTCAATCATGATATATAATTCTTTTAATGTGGTGTTAGATTCAGTTTGCTAGAATTTTGTTGATAATTTTTGTATCTATGTTCATAAGTGATATTGGTCTGTAATTTTCTTTTCTTGTTTGTCTTAAGTGACTTGGTGTGAGGGTGATACTGGCTTCATAGAATGAGTTAGGGTGTGTTACCACCTCTTAAAGTTTTTGGAAGGGTTTGAGCAGGATTGGTATTAATTTTCCTTGGAATGTTTGGTAAAATTCACCTGTGACACCATCTGGTTGTTGGTTTTTCTCTGTTGTGAGGCTTTTGGTGACTGATGCAATCTCTTGACTTGTTATTGGTCTGTCGAGATCTTATGTTTCTTCTTGAGTCAGTGTAAGTAGTTTATGTGTTTCTAGGAGTCTGTCCATTTCATCTCGGTTATCTAACTTGCTGATGTACAATTATTCATAGTATCCTCTTATAATCCTTTTTATTTCTTTGAGGCTAGTAGTATTGCCCCCCACTCCCACTCCACCTTTCATTTCTGATTTTAATTATTTATGTGTATGTGTCTCTCTCTTTTTTTCCCTTCAGTCTAGATAAAGGTTTGTCAATTTTATTGATCTTTTGACAGAACCAACTTTTGTGTTGATTCCCTCTATTTCATTTATCTCTACTCTAATCTTTGTTATTTCCTTCCTTCTGCTTGCTTTGCATTTAGTTTTCTTGTCTTTTTCTAGTTCTTCCAGTTTTGAGGTTAGGTCTCTTATTTGAAGTCTTTCTTCTTTTTTTAAGGGAAGCAATTAGAGCTATAAATTTCTCTCTTTGCACTGTCTTTGCTGCATCCCCTAAGCTTTGGTATGTTGTTTTGTTTTTAATTTGTCTCAAGATATTTCCCAATTTCCCTTGTGATTTCTTCTTTGACCCATTGGTTGTTGGGGGGACATAGTTTAATCGTTACATATTTGTGAATTTTCCATTTCTCCCTCTGTTTTTTTATTTCTAACTCCTTTCCATTGTGGTTGGAGAAGAGATATTGTAGGATTTCAGTATTTTTTAATTGATTGAGACTTGTTTTGTGACCTAACATATGGTCTATCCGGGAAAAGGATCCATATGCACTAGAGAAGAATGTGTATTCTGTTGTTGATGAGTGGAGTGTTCCATATATGTCTGTTAGGTCTAGTTGGTTTATAGTGTCTTTCAAGTCTTCTATTTCCTTATCAATTTTCTGTATAGATATTCTATCCATTATTGAAAGTGGTGTATTGTAGTCTCCTGCTATTAATTTAGAACCATCTATTTCTCCCATCAAATCTGTCAATATTTGCTTCATATGTTTCAGGGCTCTGCCATTAGGTGAGTTATGTTTTATAATTATTATGTCTTCTTGCTGAATTGACCCCCTTATTAGTTTATAATGATCTTCTTTGTCCCCTTTAACAGCTTTGACTTAATGTTTATTTTGTCTGTTATTGGTATAGCTACACTAGTATAACACGGTATATATTTTTTCAATCCTTTCACTTTCAACTTACTTATGTTTTTACATTTAAGGTGAGTCTCTTGTAAACAGTATATAGTATATAGTTTACAGTATATAGTTTATCCATTCTGCCAATCTCAGCTATTTGACTGAAGAGTTTAATCCATTTCCACTTAAGGTAACTAATGATAATACCAGGCTTTCTTCTGCCAATTTTAAATTTAGTGTTTTTAAGTTTATACCTTTTTTTTCCCCTCAATTCATCTGTTAATGACTATTTTCATATTTATTTTAATTTTTTTTGGATTGTACCCTTTTGAGTCCCTTCTCATATTTTTCTGAATATATTTTTCATATATTTTCTTTATGGTTCATGGAGTTAAAATTTAACATCCTAAATCTATTACAATCATATTTGATTTAATACTACCTTAATTTCAATAGCACACACTGTTCCTTTACCCTTCTGTCTCCCACTTTTTTTGTACTTTTTTTGCAAATTTTATCTGTACATTTTTTGTCAGAACATAGATATATCATTTAATTTTTATACATTTCCATTTTATCACATGTAAGGAGTAAGAAGTGTAGTTATATACCAAAAAGTACAATACAATAGTGCTGGCGTGTATAATTATCCAGATGGCTATTTTTACAGGAAGACTTTACTTGTTTATGCTGTTTTGATCCATTGTCTAGTGCCCTTTCTTTTCAGCCTGAAGAACTCCCTTTAGCATTGCTTGTAGGGCAGTTCTAGTGACGATGAACTCCCTTAGCTTTTGGTTACCTGGGAATGTCCTAATCTCTCCTTTATAGTTGAAAACAAGTCTTGCAGGATGTAAAATTATTCATTGGAAACTCTTTTCTTTCAGCACTTTAGATATTTTGTCCTACTATTTTCTTGCCTCCATGGTTTCTGCTGAGAAATCAGCACTTAATCTTATTGGGATTCCCTTGTATGTAACTCATTGCTTTATCTTGAAACTTTCAGAAATCTCTCCTTTTCACTGGTATTTGACATTTAGCTACTATGTGTCTAGAAGTGATTTTCTTTGAGTTTACCCTGTTCAAGTTTCATTGTGCATCTTGAATGTGCACATACATGTCTTTCATTAAATTTAGGGAGTTTTATGCCATTACTTTTTGAATATTCCTTTTGCCTTTTTTCTTTTCTTCTCCTTGTGGGACTCCCCTGGTGCATATCTTGATACACTTGATGGTGTCCCACTTATGGTGTCCTCAGCCTGAATAATTTCAGTTTTCTTGTCTTTGAGATCACTGATTCTTTTTGCTCCAGTTTGCTGTTGAAACCCTCTAGGGATTTTTCATTTCATTTGTGTGTTCTTTAACTCCAATATTTGTTTGGTTCCTATTGAGAATCTCAAATAGTTTCCCATGTGTTCATTCACTGTTTCCCTCATATCCTTTAGTTCTTTCTCCATGTTTTCTATTGTCTCCTTGAACATTTTGAGGATCATTTTTTAAAGTGTTTTTCTGGGAAGTCCAAAGTCTGGTCCTCTTCATTGATGGTTTCTGGATTTTTATCTTCTTCTTTGGATGGGCCATCCTTTCCTGTTTGCTTGTCTTGTAATCTTTTGTTGGGTGCTGTACATTTTAATATCTTAAACTGTTATCCCTGGGTTTTAGTCATGAGTTGTCTGATACCTGTTTGTATCAGCTAGTAATATGACAGATTTTCTTGACTGTCAGGAGCTAGTAAAAACAAACAAACCAAAGTAAAAAGCACGTTTCACAGTCTTTGCAAATTGGCTCTTCTTTGGCTGGTGGTCTTTTTTAGAGTTTCAGCCTTCCTAGCAAGAGGAACATCCTGAGGCAAATTCAAAATCCAGGGTCCTCTCCATCTTATCTGAACCTGAGTGGAGCCATGGAGCCTTCTTCTTTTCTGAGCTTGTGCTTGCTAATGGCCTTAGGAATTCCTCTGTTTGCAGTTTATAGGAGTTCAAATAAATTAATGAATACCCCCCTCTTCTATCTTTGAAATAGACCTTCACCGTTTCCTCCCTGCTATATTGTGTGACGTAATGCAGGTAGTCCTTTGCCCCAGACCACTTGGACTTAATTGTTTTTCACACTGCTTTAATGTCTGCAATGTGCTTCTCTGCCTTCAGGACAAATTCTGGGAAGGTGAGCCTGAGACAAGTTTCTTAGTTCAGTTTTTCAGATTTCCTCCTAAAAGATTGGTACTATCTTTTAGGCACCCCAATATGCAGATAAGGGTTACTCTGCTCTCTCTGGAACAGGACCGGAACCCACAAGTTGGGTGCAAGCTGGTTCCACCTTGTGCTGTGGAGGGGTTGGGGGAGGGGCCAGCAGGAGGTCAGGAGCTTCTCCTGTGGCTGTTGAAGTTGCATTTTCTTGATTCAGCACTGGCTCAGTTATTGTAGTCCCTTAACTGTTTTCCAGTTTTGAGGAGGGTACTGTCTTTGAGATTCCTCTGATGTTTTTGCCTGAGTAGTCTGGAACAGCAGCTGCCCTCAGAGCTGGCCCCCAGCAATCTGAAGCAACTGATTAAAAGCAATGATCAGAAGTCAGATCCCATACACCTGGAGAGTGGAGGACTAAGTCTCTGTATCCCACCTTTGCACCAGCAAACTGTACCAGGAGCCTGGGCTCCAGGCCCCATTGCTGCCTGCCAGAAGAATGTGGGTGGGGGGGTGATAGCTGCTGCAGGAAGGGTGAAATTCCCCAGTATTTACCCCAATATACCAGCCTCGTTCTCTACCTCTTCTTTGGATGCTGCACAGTGTTCCACTAGACTGGAGTTTTCAAATAGTTGATTCGGACAGTTCCTGCCAGCTCAATAGTTGTTTTGGTGGAAGAACTGTTTCCTGGAGCTTTCTGCTCTGCCAACTTCCCACAATCCTTCTGACCAGACAATCCCCCTTTTAACCCTTTGCAACCAGTACTGAGAATTTCTGCCTTTTCCTAACACAACAGTTCTCAAATTGTAGGGTGTGATAAAATCATCTGGAGGATATGTTGAAACACAGATTGCTGGGAAACTTTGGGTCTCAAGTGGGGTCCAAGACATTACATTTCTAACAAGTTCCCAGGCGAGGCTGATGCTCCTTGTCCAGGGACCACTATTGTAACACAACATTCTAAACATATTATTACATGTCTGTCTCACTACATCAGACCTCCTGAACCTGGGGTCCTTGGGTTTCAAAGAATGCATGGATGCACTTCAGGGGTTTCTAGAACATCTGAAATTGTATGAAAAACCTTACCAGTAGTTAATTGTGTCTTTCTAGTCTCTCAAAATGTGGTTTGAAGGCCACCAACATCAAAATCACCTAAAATATGCATATTTCAGGGCCTTACCACAAACAATTGAATTTGAGTCTCTGGAGGCACCTTAGAACCAGCATTTATAACCATCTAGTTAAACTCAATGCAATGAGGAACACTGTCTTAGAATTATGACTTTCAGAAGGCAAGAATTGTCTTGTTTCAATTTTATCTCTCAATCCCATTATATAATGGAAGCTAAAATAAATGTTTGAGAAATTTTTAAACTGAAAGTCGTATTTCCAACTTGATGAATCTGTACATGCCTGGGACCCTGAATGGAGAACTGTCAAGAAATGAGGAAATAATAAGGGAGGCTGCAGCATGGAAGGGCCACATGGTATACATGGTTTACATGGTACACTTCCCTGTGTCTTTGAAGAAATGCAAATCTCAAGTAACATGCTGGCTGTTGAAAATTATGTTATGCTTGGCCTTTTCTTTGACTATTTAGCATTTCCATAGGACTTTTCCTTTTTGATGTTTGTTCCCTTGTTAATCAAATCACCTAACAACCCAATATATATGATCAATAAAAAACAGTCCCAATTTGTAAATGAGGCTTGAAGGGTAGGGCTAGAATTAATCGTTGTAGCTCGTAGAACATTTCAAAAAGAATAAACGCCCTCTTGTGAATGACAGGTTGGATGTAGGGAAGAAGGAAAGGGGTTCTAACCTAGACATTTCTCTGTGAGTTTATGCTTACTGTTCCTGCTCCTTGAATACCTTTCCTGACTTTTTTCAACTCATCCTCATCCTCCAAGCTTTACCTTAGCCATCACCTCAATCGGCAACCTTCCCTACTCCTCAGGTTGAGTTAGGAGTCCTTTTTTTTTTAATTTTATTTTATTGAGATTGTTCACATACCATACAATTATCCAAAGATCCAAAGTGTACAATCAGTTGCCCGTGGTACCATCATACAGCTGTGCATCCATCATAATTAATTTTTTTCCAATTTTTAGAACATTTTCATTACTCCAAAAAAGAAATAAAGACAAAAACAAAACAAAACAAAACAACAACAACAAAAAAAAACAAATGGAATTCCTCCCCTATCCCCAACCACCCCCTCTCCATTATTGACTTATAGCATTGGTATAGTACATTTATTACTGTTGGCGAAAGAAGGTTAAAATATTGTTAACTGTAGTACATAGTTTGCAATAGGTGTATTTTTTCCTATATACCCCTCTATTATTAGCTTCTAGTTATAGTGTCATACATTTGTTCTAGTTCATGAAAGAGATTTCTAATATTTGTACAGTTAATCCCTGACATTGTCTACCACAAGGTTCACTGTTTTATACATTCCCCTCTTTTGACCTCCACCTTTCCTTCTGGTGACATGCATGACTCTAAGCTTCCCCTTTCCACCACATTCACACACCATTCAGCACTGTTAGTTATTCTCACAATAACATGCTGTCATCACCTCTGTCCACTTCCAAACACTTAGGTTCAACTTAGTTGAACATTCTGGTCATAATAACCAACTGCTCCCCATTCTTTAGCCTCGTTCTATATCCTGTTAACTTATATTTCATGTCTATGTGTTTACATATTATAATTATTTCAGATCAGTGAGACCATGCAATATTTGTCCTTATGTGTTTGACTTATTTCACTCAATATAGTGACCTCAAGGTTTCTTCATCATCCTGTTTTTTGTCTTTATAAGACGGTTTTATTCACCCACTATTCTTTCCGTCCTAACTAAACAATCAATGGTTCCCTGTATAGTTACATATTTATGTATTCACCACCATCACCACTATCTATATAAGGACATCTCCATTTCTTCCACAAAGAAGGAGGAAGAATCAATGAAGGGAGAGAGAGAAAAAAGAAAAAGAGAAAGAAAGAAATAAAAAGCAACAAAAGGAAAGATAGAATTAGACTAAAGTAGAATAAAAGAGTCAGACAACATCACCAATGCCAAGGTTCCCATACCCCTCCCTTATGTCCTCCTCTTATAAGCATTTAGCTTTGGTATATTGCCTTTGCTACATTAAAGGAAGCATAATACAAAGTTTATGTTAACTCTAGTCATTAGTTTGCATTGATTATATTTTTTCCCCAATACCACCCTATTTTTAACACCTTGCAAGGTTGACATTCATTTATTCTCCCTCATATAAAAACATATTTGTACATTTTATCACAATTGTTGAGCACTCTAGGTTTCACTGAGTTTTACAGTCCCAGTCTTTATCTTTCCTCTTTCCTTCTGGTGTCCCACATGCTCCTAACCTCCCTCTTTCAACCATACTCACAGTCATCTTTGTTCAGTGTGCTTACACTGCTGTGCTACCGTCACCCAAAATTGTTTCCAAACCTCTCACTCCTGTCTTTTCCTATCTGTCTGTAGTCCTCCTTACAGTATTTCCTGTAGTGCAGGTATCTTGTTCACAAACTCTGTCATTGTCTGTTTGTCAGAGAATATTTTAAACTCTCCCTCATATTTGAAGGATACTTTTGCTGGATATAGGATTCTTGGTTGGTGGTTTTTCTCTTTCACTGTCTTAAATATATCACAACACTTCCTTCTTGCCTCTATGGTTTCTACTAAGAAATCTGCACATAGTCTTATCAAGCTTCCATTGTATGTGATGGATTGCTTTTCTCTTGCTGCTTTCAGGATTCTCTCTTTGTCTTTGACATTCAATAATCTGATTATTAAGTATCTTGGCATAGGTCTATTCATATCTATTCTGTTTGGGGTATGCTGTGCTTCTTGGATCTGTAATTTTATGTCTTTTATAAGAGATGGGAAATTTTCATTGATTATTTCCTCTATTATTGCTTCTGTACTGTTTCCCTTCTCTTCTCCTTATGGGACACCCATGACACATACATTTGTGTGCTTCATGTTGTTATTCAATTCCCTGAGACATTGCTCATATTTTTCCATTCTTTTCCCTATCTGTTCTTTTGTGTGTAGGATTTCAGGTGCTTCTCCTCCAGTTCCTGAATGTTTTCTTCTGCCTCTTAAGATCTGTTGCTGTATGTCTCCACTGTGTTTTTCATCTCTTGTTTTGTGCCTTTCATTTCCATAGATTCTGCCGGTTGTTTTTTCAAACTTTCAATTTCTACCTTATGTTCACCCAGTGTTTTCTTTATAGCCTTTGTCTCTTTTGTTATGTCTTCTCTGAACTCAAAATTTGCTTTTTTATTTGATTTAGCATATTTCTTTGAAAATCTTTAATAGACTGTTTCATTAAAGTGAAACAATATCTCAACTGTATCTTGAATGAGGTGTAAGTTTGTTCTTTTGACTGGGCCATATCTTCATGTTTCCTAGTATAGATTGTAGTTTTCTGTTGTCTAGGCATCTGGTTTCCTTGGTTACCCCAGTCAGATTTTCCCAGATTAGAATGGGTTCAGGTCTCAGAATGGGGTTATATTCAGGGTGTATCTTACAGGAATGACAGACTCTCCTGTGAGGTTTCCAGTTGCTGTGCTTTTCCTAACCTGCCCAGCAGATGGCGCCTGTCAGCGTGTTGCTCCCAACTGGTGTAAGGAGGTCTTAGTTTCTGTTTTGGCTCTTTTCCCCCAGGCTCTGGGGTCTGGTTCTGAAGGGAAAGCTGAACCTCACCTCCTTCCTCTTAGGGAAGATACACACCTAGGGAGTTATCTTCTGCATATGAATAGTCTCTCTGACTCTGTTATATTCACCCACATCTGGGTCAGAGTGCTGCAAACTGAAAATGGCTGTGGCTCTCTCTTCTGAGCCCCTCAGGTTGAGAAGAGAAAAAGGGACAGAAAGCCCCCTTTGGGAGCCAGTGCATGGCCCTCCAGTTTCATTTGATAAGCCTGAGGTAACACCCAGTCTTCTGGGCTCCCCCTCCCAGGACAAAAGAGTCTTCTGTTTCTTTAAGCTCAGTCATCACTAAAAATCTCTGTTTGCTTTTTGGGGGCTTGTAACTTGTATTCAGCAGTCCAGATTTGTTAATTAAAACCCCAGTTAGAGCTCAGCTGAGCTATATTCACTTGCTCAGAGAGTGCTGCTAGTTTCTACCACAGCATGGTTTTACAGCTTAGTCTGCTGTGGAGGGAAGGGGCCCTCAGTGCAGTTCTGCAGCTTTTACTTACAGATTCTATGCTGCAGTGTTAGGCTTTCCTCCCAATTCAGGTTGGTGTACAATGTGTGTCCAGTCACGGTTGTCCCCCAGCAGTTATTCCAAATTATTTACTAGTTGTTCTTTGTTGTTTATTAGTTATTCCAGGGGACTGACAAAATTCCACTCCTCTCTATGCCACTATCTTGCCCCTCCCTGAGTTAGGGGCATATATATATATATATGTTGTGCTATAATTATCTGTTCATACATCTGTCTGTCCCTCTGGGCTGTGCTCCACAAGGACAAAAACCTTGGACTCATCTCAGTGTCCTTATTATGAAACACAATGCCTGGCATAAAGTAGGCTCCCATTAGATGTTTGCTGAATTGAAATGAGCAAGAATGGTGAATCCTTTGGAAGTCAGAGCATAGCCAAGAAGGAGGTGAAATTTGGGAGATAGGGGAAAATCATTACTTTGATTTTTTAATGCAATTTTACTGAGATATAATTCATATACCATATAATCTATCCAAAGTATACAAATGGCTCACAGTATCATCATATAGTTGTGCATTCATTGCCACAATCAATTTTAGAACATTTTCATTACTCCAAAGTAGAGAAAAGAATAAAAATTAAAAAAACACCAAAACATCCCATATCCTTTATCTCCCCTGTACTGGTTTGTATATTTATATCCTCCAGAAAAAGCCATATTCTTTAATGCATTCTTGTAGGGGCAGATGTATTAGTGTGGATTCGGTTTCAACCTACTGGTTCAGTGTCCATGGAGATGTGACCCACCCAACTGTAGGTGATAACTCTGATTGGATAATTTTCATGAAGGTGTGGACCCACCAATTGAGCGTGGGCCTTGTTTAGTTTACTGGAGCACTATATAAGCTCAGACAGAAGGAGCTCATAGCTAGCTGGAGCTGATCAGACATTTTGAAGATGGCTTTTGGAAGCTGATGCAGACATTTTGGAGAACACCATTTTGAAATACAACCTGGGAGCAAGCAGATGCCAGCCACGTGCCTTCCCAGCTAACAGAGGTTTTCCAGATGCCAATGGCCTTTCTCCAGTGAAGGTACCCTTTGCCAATGGAAACTTTGTGGTCTTAGGCCTGTAACTGTGTAACCAAATAAACCCCCTTTTAAAAGCCAATCCATTTCTGGTGTTTTGCGTTCTGGCAGCATTAGCAAACTAGAACACCCCCCATCATATATATTAAAAATATATACATATTTGTCTTTATTTTATTAATTATCTGCCCACACACTGGATAAAGGGAGTGTCAGTCACAAGGTTTTCACAATCACATAGTCACACAATAAATCTATATAGTTGTAAAATCATCATCAAGAATCAAGTCTACTGGATTACAGCTCAACAGATTCAGGTGTTTCCTTCTAGCTATTCTAATACACTAGGAACTAAAAAGGAGTACATATATAATGCATAAAAATAACCTCCAGAATGACCTCTCAACTCTATTTGAAATCTCTTAGCCACTGAAACTTTATTTTGTTCTATTTCTTTTCCCCCTTTTGGTCAAGAAGGCATTCTCAGTCTCCCAATGCCTGGACCTTGAGCATCCCTTGGAATCATGTCCCATGTATTGGGGAAGGCAGTGAGTTTATTTGCAGAGTTGGCTGAGAGAGAGAGGCCACATCTGAGCAACAAAAGATGTTCTCTGGGGGTGACTCTTGGGCATAATTATAAGTAGGCTTAGCTTCTCCTTTGCAGGAATGGATTACTTTGCTTTTAACTTTACTGAATTTGAGGTAATGGGTGGGTTCGTGAGGAGATGAGTATAAAAATGCCACAGGGATGGAAATGGAGGTGTGCTTTCTACACTAAAGGTAAAAAGGTTGGGCCTTGGAAATAGACTGCTTAGGGTTAAATCTCAGCTCTGCATTGTGATAGCTATGTAACATCAACTTCTTTAGACCTCAGCTTCTTTATCTTAAAATGGTGATAATAATAATAACTTGGCACAGAATAATTGCAATAATTGTCTTTCATGTATCTGTCTTCCTGTCTAGGCTGTGATCAAAGACCTTGATATATTTCTGGGCCTTAAATTCAGTAAATATCAGTTATTGGTCTAAAAGACAGATATGATACTTGGGTCTCTGATAATAGATGTATTAAGGGGTGAGACTAGAACAAAGAAATAGCAAAAAAAAAAAAAAAAAAGGAAGAGGGAAGTAAGGGAGGGAGGGAGGGAGGAGACAGGAAAGTAGGGAGAAAAGGAGGGAGGATACAAGATAGTGCTTCTTCAAGGCCAGCAGGAGAGCATCTCTGCTGCTTAGAATATCTTCCTTCTAGGAAGGCCTGGATGACACTTTTTTCAAGAGGTCACTTGATTTGGTCAGGTCCACCCAGGATAATCTCCCTATTTTATTAACTCAAAATCAACGGACTAGGAACTGTAATTGTATCTGCCAAATCTCTTCACCTTTTCCACATAACATAACCTAATTACAGGTATAAAATCCCATTATAGCCATAGCACCACCCATACTCAAGGGGAAAGGATTATGCAGGGTATATACACCAGGGGGTGGGAACCCTTAGAGCCAACTTAGAATTCTGCCTACCACATCTAGGAACTTGTTAAACATGCAAATTCTGGGGCCCCAACCCAGATCTACTGAATCAGAAACTCTGGGGTAGGACTAATGATCAGTGGTTTCACAAGTCCTCCAGGTAATTCTGATGTAGGCTAAAGTTTGGAAATCACAGCCTTTACTGCCTAAATGAAATACCAGTGCAAACACCCTAGAGCTAATTTTCATAAGTGAGTTATTATGGGCAAATCACATAACCTCTCTGGGCCTCAGTGTACTTATTTGTGAATTGGAGTTGGGATTTTCCCTTTGTTTTTATGGCTTGGTAATCACAGTTGGCTTATTGATTGTTGTGGATTCAGGCTCTGTTAAAAAGTTTTTAACATTAGAAGTCAGGTCGCTGCCAGACTTGTGATGGAACCTGTTCTTACCTCCAGTAAGATTGTTACATATACAGGAATTTTGCAAGCTGGCTGTAAACTTTTGGTAGCTTGAAATTGGCCATTGTGGAAGTATTTATACTACAAAATTGGCAAATACTATAAATATGCCCCTCACCCCTCTGCAAGGGCCCATTACTAGCAAATCACTGTGCCAGGGCATTGAACAAAGCTAGCTCTCTCCTTCAGGCAGGCTAGGAAAATACTTTGTGATAGTGTTAAATGTAATAATGTAGGATCCCTCATTATACTTATGAAATGGAAGGCTTGAGATCTGTTTAAAGTCACACAACTAGTTAATGAATAGATGAGGAAGCACTGGCACCCAGTGCTCTTACCTTCTTTCTAAGCCACTGACCAACAGACGGAAGGAAATAACAGAAAACTAATTGCAGGCTCATTAAGTATCTGTCAACTTCTAATGTATATGATGAAGTTTCCCAGTTATGGTAAATTGTGTCATATGGAAGGGATTCTAAGGCTCTTAGCTGCTTGGCTCTCGAAAGTTATACCTAGAAGGCAGATGTCAGTGTCTAGCCTATTCAAATTTTACTGAATTCTACACACCATTCCATCTTCGTGCCTGAAGGGAGAAAGGTGTACATGGGTAACATCCATTCATTGGCAGATGAACGCCTTAGGCAAAGAGAAATTCATGTTTCCTCCCCATCAGATATTTATATTTTCAATAGCAATTTTGCCGACCCTCAATATTCAGATACTTATGCACACGGCTGAAGGACTTTTCTGCATTGCTTATGGTGTATAACACATATATAGCTGAGGAATATGCTTTCCTTTATGATGAAATAGCCTCAAGGGCCATGTGACTTAAACTTCCCCCAAACTATTTTAAACCCCTGCTTTTTATTGGACCAAAAGTAAATAAGAGGATATGGAACTTCCATACATTGTGATCATCATTTGACGCGTGGGTTTTCATCCACTCTATAAATGGTGGATGAGTTTTTATCTCACATTGTCTACTTCCCAGCTTTCCAGGTCTCCAAGAATAATGATTTTTTAAGGTGGTTTAAAAGGAATGATGGATGAATTAATTTACTCATGGTGTCACTTCATAGATGAGCCAATAAAAATGGACAGGCTGCTAAATTTGAGTTTTATTTTCCAGTTTGGATTTTATTAAATAATAAGCAGTTATTTTAGAGCAGTTGTTCTCTGTGTGGTCTGTAGACCCCAGGAGTCTTAGAGACCCTTTTGGAAGGGTCTAAGACCCTTGACCTTCTGCAAGGTCAAGACTATTTTCAAAAAAATATGAGATGCTGTTTGCCTTTTTTACAGTGTTGACATTGCCCAGTTAGTGCAAAAGCAAAACTGCTGTGATATTAGCACAAATCAAGGCAGTGGCTCCAAATTGTAGTAGAAGTCATTGCATTCTTCACTCTCATGTGCTTACCTTTAAACAAACTCATGCCAATTAAGGATACCCTCATGAGGCAGCAAAAAGTTATTAATTTTATGAAATCTCAATCTTTAAGAACATATTTTTTTAATCTGTGTGAAGAAATGGGAAGTGTTCATAAAGAACCAAAGGCCAATGATTGTCTTAAGGGAAAGCAATAAGGCAAATTAAGTTGTGAGTTGAACTAGGCATTTTGTGTGTGGGTGTGTGTATAATGCCATTTTTATTTGAAAGAACAACAGACAAATTATGACTTGTTGGACTTCTCAAAGATGAACCAAATAAGTCTGTCACATCAAGGAAGAAAACCATAGATATTTGTTGCCAATGATAAAATTTGAGCTTTCAAGTGAAAATTAGAATTTTGGAAAGATCAATCTGCCACGGTGAGTTTGATGACTTCTCAATACTTAAAAGACGCTCCTAAATGTGATTTTTAAATTATTGTATAGTGAATTATGCCAAAGCTTGGAAGGGCTGCATAACTCCATGAAACAATATTTTCCAAATGACTAATGTTTGTTAATGACTAGTGATGTTACAAAATCATGAATGGGTAAAATATCATTTAAAATATAAGAGAGACCAAGAGATTTTAATGTGGCATAGTACAAAAAAGTCATTGATAGGGATTCTTTTTATATGTTTCTTTTTTTAATTAGAGAAGTTGTAGGTTTACAGAACAATCATGCCTAATGTACGGAATTCCCATACACCACCCTATTATTATTAACACCTTCCATTGGTATGGTACCTTTGTTACCATCAATGAAAGCACATTTCTTTAATTGTACTATTAACTATAGTCTATGGATTAACTTAGGGTTCACTGCTTGTGTAGTGCAGTTCCATGGATTTATAATAAATATATATTTTTATACAATATATACAATCTAATATATACAATATTTCTCTTATAACTACATCTAGTGATATATTTCAGTAGTGTTAATTATGTTCACAATGTTGTACTACGATCTTCATCATCCATTACCAAAACATTTCCATTGTTCCAAATAGGAACTCTGTACATTCTGATCCTATGACTTTGCTTATTCTAATTATTTCATATCAGTGAAACAAATACAATATTTGTCTTTTTGTGTCTGGCTTATTTCACTCAACATGATGTCTTCACGATTCATCCATGTTGACACATGCATCAGAACTTCATTCCTTTTTATAGCTGAATAATATTCCATTGTATGTATATCACATTTTGTTCATCCATTCATCGATTGAAGGACACGAGTTGCTTCCATCTTTGGTAATTGTGAATTATGTCACTATGAACTCAGTGTGCAAATATCTGTTTGAGTCCCTGCTTTCAATTCTTTTGGGTATATACCTAATAGTGGGATTGCCATGTAATATGGTAATTCTGTGCTTTCTGAGGAACAGTCAAACTGTCTTTGGCATAGAGGCTGGACCATTTTACATTGCCTCCAGCAATGAATGAGTGTTCCTAATTCTCCACTTCCTCTCCAACATTTACAATTTTCCATTTTTTTTAAATAGTAGCCAATAGTAACTAATGGCTATGAAATGATATCCCATTGTGGTTTTGATTTGCATTTCCCTGGTGGCTAATTATGTTGAGAATATTTTCATGTGCTTTTTGGCCATTTGTATATCTTCTTTGGAGAGATATCTGAGAAAGTCTTTTGCCAATTTTTTAAATTGGGTTGTTTGTCTTTTTGTTGTTAAGTTGAAGAATTTCTATATTCTGGATATTAAACTTTGTCAGATATGTGGTTTCAAAATATTTTCTCCCAGTATTTATGCTGTCTTTTTACTTTCATCTTAAAGTCCTTTGAGATACAAAAGTTTTTAATTTTGATGAGGTCCCATTTATCTATTTTTTCTTGTGTTGCTTGTGCTTTGGCTGTAAAGTCTAAGACCTTTGCCTAACACAACGTCCTGAAGATGTTTCCCTACATTTTCTTCTAGAAGTTTCATAGTTCTGGCTCTTATTATTTAAGTTTTTGATCCATTTTGAGTTGATTTTTGTATAAGGTGTGAAGAAAGGATCCTCCTTCTTTCTTTTGCAAATGGAGACCCAATTTTCCCAGCACCATTTATTTGAAGAGACTATTTTTTCCCGATTGAGTGTTCTTTGCCCTCTGTCAAAAGTCAGTTGGCCACAAATGTGAGGGTTGATTTCTGAGCTCTCAATTCGATATCATTGGTCTATATGTCTGTCCTTGTGCTGGTACCATGCTGTTTTGATGACTGTGCCTTCGTAATGAAATTTAAAATTGGGTATTGTGAGTCCTCCAACTTCATTCTTCTTTTTCAAAATGACTTTGCCTATTCAGGGCCCCTTACCCTTCCATATAAATTTGATAATTGACTTTTCCATTTATGCAAAGAAGGCTGTTGGAATTTTGATTGGGACACCATCGAATCTATAAATTGCTTTGGGTAGGATTGACATCTTAACAATATTTAGTCTGCCAATCCATGGACCTGGAATGTCCTTCCATTTATTTAGGTCTTTGTGCCAGTTTGAATGTATTGCGTCCCCCAAACACCGTTATCTTTGATGTAGTCTTGTGTGGGCAGACGTTATCAGTGTTGATTGGCTTGTAATTCTTTGAATGTTTCTGTGGAGATGCAGCCCACCCAGCTGTGGGTGATGACTCTGGATAATTTCCATGGAGGTGTTGCTCCGCGCATTCGGGGTGAGTCTAAGTTGAGTCACTGGAGCCATATAAATGAGCTGACGGACACGGGGAACGCAGGGCAGCTGCGAGTAATATTTTGAAGAGGAGCTACAGCCAAGAGGGACACTTTAAAGAAAGTACAGGACCTGCAGATGAGAGACAGTTTTTTTTTCTCTTCCTCATTTCAATTGTCTAGTCTTTGAATTCACTGATTCTTTCTTCCACCAGCTCCAATCTGCTTTTGAAACCCTCCTAGGATTTTTTTTCATTTTACTACAATGGTCTTCAACTCCTGTAGTTCTATTTGGCTTCTTTTTATATTTTCTATCACTTTACTAAGCGTGCTGGTTTGGATGTATTATCTCCCCCAAAATGCCATTATCTTTGATGCAATCTTGTGTGGGCAGGAAATGTATTGGTATTGATTCGGTTGGAAGGACTTTTGATTGGATGTTTCCGTGGAGATGTGATCACTCAATTGAGGGTGAGATCTTTCACTGGATAATTTCCATGGAGGTGTGGCCCCACCCATTTAGCAAGGGCCTTTATTAGTTTACTAGAGCACTATATAAGCTCAGACAGAAGGAGCAAGCTTGCTACAGCCAAGAGGGACACTTTGAAGAATGCACAGGAGCTGAGAGAGGAACTGCAGATGAGAGACAGTTTGAAAACAGCCATTGAAAGTGGACTTTTGCTCCAGAGAAGCTAAGAGAGGAAAAATGCCCCAAGAGCAATTTTTAAGGAACTGCAGCCTGGAGAGGAACATCCTGGGAGAAAGTCATTTTGAAATCAGAACTTGGAGCAGACACTAGCCACATGCCTTCCTAGCTAACAGAGGTTTTCCAGACACCATTGGCCACCCTCCAGTGAAGGTACCTGATTGTTGATGCATTACCTTGGACACTTTATCGCCTTAAGACTGTAATTTTGTAACCAAATATAAAAGCGGATCCATTTCTGGTGTTTTGCATTCCAGCAGCATTAGCAAACCAGAATGCTAAGATTCTCATACTGCTCATTCAATGTTTTACTGATATCCTTTAGTTCTTTCTTTGTATTCTCCTTCATCAACTTGAGCATTTTTTTAAAGTGTTTGTTTGGTATGTCCACATTCTGATCTTTTTCAGTCATGTTTTCATCCTCTTCCTCTGGATGGGTGATCATTTCCTGGTTCTTTGTTTGTCTTGTACTCTTTTGTTGAATCCCTGAGATATCTGTTTCTTGATTTTGTAATCAGCTGGTGATAAGTCAGAGATTTTCTTAAACTTCAGCCCTCCTATCAGAAAGGTCCACCCAAGGTGAATGCAAAGTGCAGGGTTCTCATTGTCTTTTCTGGGCTTGTGTCTTGTCCTGGGCTTGTGCTTGTTAGTTGTTTTGGAGTTCCCGTTTGCAGGTGTTTTGTTGCCCCCTCCCCCTCTATTTCCCAGGTGTTTAAAACAAGCAAGCCTTTCCTCCAGGCTCTCCTTTATAGTTTCTCATACTCATTATTGTCTCATGGTGCTTTTGTCTCTAAGGCAAATTTCTGGAATGGGGGCATACAGGAATGGAGTTTCCCAAGTCAGCCTATCCCAGCTGAAATGGGGCCAGGGACCCATGAAGGGGCTGCAGACCAGCCCCAAGGTGCTGTTGGGAGGAGATCAGGAAAGTGGTGGCCAAAAGCTTGTTCCATGCCCCTCCCCAAAAAGGTGAGCTTTCTTGACCTGCCTAGCAAATGCAACCCTTCAACTAACTCCCCCCTGCAGCCCTGAGCATCTTAAAATCTCCTTTCCTGTGGCTTTTGTCTGGGGTGGGTTGAAATAACGGCCCCAAAGAGAAGTCACTAATCAGAAGCTGTGATCAGTGAATGGGTATGCCCACCCCTGTTCTTGAGGAAGAATATTTTTATGTCCCTTTCTGTCACCAGTGAGCTAGCCAGAGACTGGACCCCATGGTGGCCTGCCATGAGAGTGGGGGATGGGCACCAGTGACCACTGCATAGAGAGAGAATTTATTGGTCTTTACTGTAATTTACCAGCCTCTTCCTCCTGCTCTACACTGGATGCTATAAAGCATTCTACTGGCTTCCAGACTTTCAAAATAGTTGTTTCAGAAATTCCTGCCTGTTTAATAGTTATTCTGGTGGAAGGACAGACTTCTGGAGCTTCCTATTGCACCATCTTCCCACAGTCCTTCCAACTGGCTTTCTGATTCCACATTGCAATCATCCGTTTAGAAATTTCTACTTGTCAAGGTGTGCTACTATATCAAAGAAGATTATCCACAATTATATGAAAAGGTTATTAAGACAGTCCCTATTTTTCCAGCTATACATCTGTATGAGGCCAGAGTTTCTTCATATACCTCAACCCAAAACAACATACTGCAACAGATTGCATGCAGAAGTCAATCCAGCCATCTTCTGTTAAGCCAGACATTAGAAAGATTAGCAAAAACATAAAAACTATGCCACTCTTCTCCTAAGGTTGTGTGTGTGTGTGTGTGTGTGTGTGTGTGTGTGCAAAATATAGCTATTTTGCACAATGTGTTATGTATGTTAACATGTAATGGGTTTATTATTTTTAATATGAGTTTATGTGTAAATATTTTCATGAGTCAATTTTAATTCATGTCAAGATATATATTGATAGATAAGACCCAGAAAAACAAAAGCTTTATGAGAGCCTCAACAGTGTAAAAAAGTTTAAAGAGTTCCTGAAACCAAGATGTTTGATAATCACTGTCTTTAAGCTCTGAATTGGAGCTAAAGATGCGGCTTTTGAAGTGTGGTCCATGAATCACCAGCTTCAGGATTATTAAAAATAATATGTATATATGTATAAACATGTATACAAATGAATATTCCTAGGCCCCTCCATGCACTACTGAAATGGACTCATCAGTCTTAGGGGTGGAAAAATCTACAAGTTTATACAAGTTTCTTTGTGATTTAGATGCACCTACAGGACCCTGCACTAGTTGAGGGTCCTGAGCTCTGGGTCTAGATTGGCCACAATACATTAAATGATTGTGAGTGAGTCCTTTAGCTTCTTGGAAATTTAGTTTTCCACATAATAAATTTGACCCATAGGCTTACCATAATAAAAAATTATTCAGAGAGCCTCAGATAAAAGGCTTTAAAACATCCCACATGATGGAGAACATCTTCTTGACCAAAAGGGGGATGTGAAAGGAAATGAAATAAGCTTCAGTGGCAGAGAGATTCCAAAAAGAGCCAAGAGGTCACTCTGGTGGGCACTCTTACGCACAATTTAGACAATCCTTTTTAGGTTCTAAAGAATTGGGGTAGCTGGTGGTAGATACCTGAAACTATCAAACTACAACCCAGAACCCATGAATCTTGAAGACAATTGTATAAAAATGTAGCTTATGAGGGGTGACAATGGGATTGGGAAAGCCATAAGGACCACACTCCCCTTTGTCTAGATTATGGATGGATGAGTAGAAAAATAGGGAAAGGAAACAAACAAACAAACAAACAGACAAAGGTACCCAGTGTACTTTTTTACTTTAATTACTCTTTTTCACTTTAATTATTATTCTTGTTATTTCTGTGTGTGTTCTAATGAAGGTGTCAGGGATTGATTTCGGTGATGAATGTACAACTATGTAATGGTACTGTGAACAATCGAATGTACGATTTGTTTTGTATGACTGTGTGGTATGTGAATATATCTCAATAAAATGAAGATTAAAAAAA
Organism: Choloepus didactylus; assembly: GCF_015220235.1. Lineage (NCBI taxonomy): Eukaryota > Metazoa > Chordata > Mammalia > Pilosa > Megalonychidae > Choloepus > Choloepus didactylus. Next base: position 91,304,027 of record NC_051311.1, read on the forward strand.
AAAAATCCCACATGTTGCCATTTCTTAAATCACATGTGTTAAAATAAACGACCAAAGTCACATTGCAAAGTGGTATCCCTGATTTTTAAAAGTAGCCTGCTGATCTATTATCTATCAATTTCTAAAATTCACAGTGGATCTTCTTGTCGTTAGTGCTTATTAGCTAGGTTCTAACCCAAAGTGCATTCCCAAGAAACAAAACCTGAAGAGACCCACAGGAAAACATACAAAAGGATAAAAATGAGGACTACCAAAAATTCCCCGAACAACCCAGCTATAAAACTCAGATATAAAATAAAGCTGAAGTGCCAAGGGCCCCTGAAAAATGAAAGCTTTTTAAAATGAGAGATGATCCTTCTGCCTAGGGGCTGCAGAAGGAAAGAGATGTACAATCCCTTTAATGTCCTACCAAGCCCCAAAGTCCAAAGCTCAATTCCCTCAAACCCCCTGAAGGCAAGGCCTGGCCCGGAGTTCTTAAAGCTCACTTGGAAGCAGTCCTTCAAGAGCTTTAAAAGTTAAAAGCACAAACCTTAAACTTAATCTGTTGCTAACACAAACATCCATTCAAATAAGTGCAGCTGCAGGCAGACTGCGTCCTGTCTGCCCTTCGCAGGAGATGGTGGAGCTGTCACTTTTAAATTGAGAGACAGAATAAGGACTCTGGGAGCTTTAGAAGTTCAGTGATAGCTTAGAAGTTCAATGATAGTCTTCAGAGAACCATTCTAATATTTACTGTGAATAGGTTCTCTAGATTTTATCGAAAAATCTCATTTTCATTCAACCTGATTGTTTTAATGTCTAGTTTAATTTGTTGCCCACTTAATTTGCAAATTCACAATTATTCACAATTGCCAAAAGATGGAAGGAACCCAAATGTCCTTCAACTGATGAATGGATAAACAAAATGTGGTATATACATACAATGGGATATTATTCAGCCAAAAAAAGGAATGAAGTTCCGATACATGTGACAACATGAACCTTGAAGACATCATGTTGAGTAAAGTAAGCCAGACACAAAAGGACAAATATTGTATCATTTCACTGACATGAAATAATTAGAATAAACAAATTCATAGAAATAGAATATAGATAATAGAATATAGGTTACCAGGGGCTGGGGTGAGGGTAGGAAATGGGGAGCTAATGCTTAAAATTGTACAGAGTTTCTATTTGGGGTGATGGAAAAGTTTTGGTAATGGATGGTGGTGATGGTAGCACAACACTGTGAAATAACAGCGCTGAATTATACATTTGTGGTTAAAAGGGGACATTTTAGGTTTTTATATATTACTAGAATAAAAATTTTTAAAAATGACAGGACTATACAACACAGGCAGTGAACTCAAATGTTAACCATGGACTAATAGTTAATAGTACAATTATAATCATATCCTTCATCAATTGTAACAAGTGTGCTCCACTCATAAAAGCTGTTAATAGTGGGGAGTGGGAAGTATATGAGAACTCTGTATTAGCTGCATCATTTTTCTGTAAACCTACAACTTCTCTAATAAAAGGAAAAAAATCTCACTTTCAACCTGATTGTTTTAAAGTCCGATTGTGAATGGTAGAAGAGCTGCCAGTTTCAGGACTGTAGCAGCCAAAGGTTTCTGCATTGCCATCCCCCTTTTTTTCTTTTTTGCTGTGTTCATTGGTCAGGATTCAGAGCAAAGAAACAGTTAGGGATTTTGTAGAATGGCCTAGAGCTATATGTAAACAACGTTGGCCTTTGAGTTAATTTTGTATTTATTCTTTATTCTCTGACTTCCTGGGAGCCCTTGTAGACAATGTCTAAAGAATACTTTCTTACATTATTCCAGAGAAGGACTGAGGTTTGAAGAAGCATCTGTGTCTTACAGGATCAAGCTTTTAGGATTCATTGTATGGACTGTTTTTTTTTTTTTTCTTTTTTTTCTTTTTTCCCTGTCCACTAGCTCTTCCCCAATGGGGTAAGTCCTTTCTTCTACTTCACAGTCTTAATGTTGACTTTTGTTTTTAGTCCACCTTATTTAAGCCATTTAGGAGTTATATTGTCATTGACTTGAGTTGTACAGATTGGATATGCTGCAAAAATCTAAAGAAATAGTCATCTTCTTTACCCAGGGGAATGTTAACAGACAAGGGAAAGGGAAAAAAACACTCTGATATTCTAGAAAGCATGTATTAGTTTCTCAGCTCTCTTTTGGGGTGAGAAGGGGGCATTTTTCTTTATTATTAGACCTCATTTCAGTGGAGAGAGTACTCTTTTGAGGGTTGCCAGTCTGAATTTATGAGATAGTTGAATTACAGAATATGTTAGAGAGGTCTTTTCATTAATATCAAATACAGTGGCACAGAGTAGATTATCAAGAGCTGCCTTGTTGACATGGCTAAGGCGTTCAGCAGCATTCTGAAATATTGTGCAATTGTAACTTTATTTAATAAAATAAATAATAATTATGTAGTGTTTTCCATGCATTGCCATGTTTGATCTTTACAGCAATGCTGTTGATTGATAACACTCAGGATGATAAAGCACTTGCTTGAAGACATGCAGCAAAAAAGCAGAGAAGCACTTTCCTTTGCAACTCACCTAACATTTCTATTTAACAAACATGGTGTCATTCAACAAGCGTTTATCCTGCATCTCTTAAATTAAATCACTGAAGAAGTCTTCTCAAGAGATGAGTAATGGAATCTCTGCTCTATTGAGGAAAACAGATATGTAAACCAACCTCAGTAGCAACATATGCAATCAAAAGAAGATGGGACTTTAGACTGTGGGCTGAATATGTACTTAAAATTGACCAGGGAACTTACTATTTCAGGGAGTACTAGAGTGAATTATATTGTAATATGAATGGTCACTCTCTGGTTTGTTTTGTCAATTGAATTTAAACAATCCTGCATTTGCTTAGACTTATAATTCAGATTTTAAATATCTTTCTTATATCATTAGTCTATAAAAAGAAAAGGAAAATTTAACTCAATCCTTTTCCAAGTTAGAGCAAATTCCAAGTGAGTTGGATCCTAATTACATTTTAAGAAAATTTGAAATTTAGCTCCTTTTCAAAGTGAGAGAGAGTATTACCCACAGAGCAACATAGAAAAGTATCTTTTAAATGTTATCTGGCCCATTCATCATCCCTTATAATGATGATCCTCAACTCAACATTTGATAGTCTATATTTTGGTTGGAAGCAGAATCATTTGACCAATTAACCAAGCTTAGCCCCCCGAAGTTACTTTAGAATCCTTTGCCTTACATATTTAATCAGTTGTGAGTAAGCTGTGCATTATCTCAACTAGATCTCTAGAAAAGCATTTCATACAAGCCCTGTCTGCTAAAAGGGGAAGGAGGAGTCCTTTTAGATTTGCAGTACCTTGTCCCAGATTCCTCTAATAGCCTATGGTCAATTCCAAATGTTAAGATTCTTGTTCTATCATATTCTATCTTATGCTCTCCTCTGATAGGAGACACTATCAGGAAGTGGGAAAAGTTTAGGATTCAGAGTAAATAGATTTGGATTCAAATTTTTCTGCCAATTACTAGCTGTGTGATGTTGGACAATTTACTTAACTTCTTTGAGCTTCAGTTTCTTTATTCATAGAATGAGGATGATGATAATATTTTCTTTGCTAGGTTGTTGTGGGGATGAAATAAGATAAATGTATAAAGCACCCATCATAATGTCTAGCACAGTTTAGAAAATCAACAAATTTTAGTTTTATTCCTATCTCTCTCACTAGGTTTCTCATTACCTAGTAATTTGGATTCTAACTGGACTTATCAGTGAACTAGTCCCAGGGTGATCCCTTTAATCCTTCTCTTATGCCCTGTCCCCCCCCACAGCCATCTTTACACGTAATCACCACCTTGCCTAGCCTTTGTTTCTGATTTACTTCTTTCTTTGCCCAAGAAGCCTACTTATCTGCAGAACCATCTCTCTCTATCTTTCCCTTTCATTTATCTCTAGCTCAAAGTCTAACTTGTCCTAGAAGTCTTCCTGATAAAATTAGCAAACAAAGAATTGAACTTTTCCAGTTGTCATGTTTATTAGCTTAACTTCCTACTGAGTTTAATGTTGTTTGTTAAACATGCTGCTTTGTATAGAATAAATACATGGAATATGGAATAAATACATGGAAGTATCTTTTTGCCTATTTGCCCATTCTCTAACAGGCAAATTGTTGGTAAGGAAAGTAAACTGTTCCTGCTAACTCAAACTATTCTGTGAGTGAAGTCAAAGGTACAGAAAGGCCCTGTGATGAGATACTGATAAAAGGAACAGGTCATTATTTCTATATGCTTTAAGCAACTCTAAATTTAATTGATGAAAATACCGGCTATGATTTATTGATAGCAAATGATATTTGACCCTTGAAGAAATAAATACCTCCCTAGGGAAGTGTCCCCCACAACATGGCAGAAATTCACTGAGTACCGAGCCACTACTATCCCCTATAGCACATCTAAGATAGATCAGGGCACAGTACAAAATGTCTCCCTTTATCATTCTCAGGAAAATGTTGTATTGTCAGAAGATCTGCTCACTGTCTACCCAGCATCCTATCCCCACTTCCTCCTTCACAATGGAATGCTGGTTTGGTGTCGGCATCCTCAAAATGCAGCCCATGTGACTTGGGAAAGCTGGCCCCAGTCCCTGCCCCTGGGTGACCTCTGACTACTAAACCAATCATGGTGATCTCAAGTCTCTTTCCTGTGATTGGTTAAGTAACCTGCCCATGTCGACCAATCACACCAAAAGGAAGGAATCTTATTCCATAATTGGAGAAGAAACTCTCATTTGCTCTCTGCTGGATATAAGTGAAGAATAATGTACCCTTATCATATTGACAATTGTGCCCTGACCACTGGGGAAATGTGTTGTAGGAAGAATATAGAGAATATAGACTGGAAAGCAAAAGCAGTGAGATGGAAAGAATCTGGGCTCTGGACTTCTTAGAACTGCTAAATCAAGGCCATACCTAATTTGGAGTTTTTATTATATGAGCCAAAGTATTTTAATATTGTTTAAGTCAGTTGAAAGCATCCTAACTGTTAATGCTGCTGAAAATGGAAGCAAATGGAATAATCTTGAATCTTTAAAATCTTGTTGATGTCTGTGCTGGTTTGTATACATTATGTCCCCCACAAAAAGCCATATTCTTTAATGCAGTCTTGGGGGGGGGGGGGCGACATATTAGTGTTGATTAGGTTGGAACCTTCTGACTGAGTGTTTCCATGGAGATGTGACTCAGTCAACTGTGAGTGAAACATCTGATTGGATAATTTCCATGGAAGTGTTACCCCACCCATTCGGGGTGGGTGTTAAATGGATCACTAGAGTTGTATAAAGGAGTTCACAGACAGAAGGACCTCAGAGCAGCTAAGAGTGACATTTGGAGAGCAGCCAAGAGTAACATTTTGGAGAGCAACTGAGAGTGACATTTTGAAGAGGAGCTGCAGCTAAGAGAGGACAAAGAGCCCCAAGAGCAACATTTTGGAGAATGTAATTTTGAAATGCAACCTGGGAGCACGCAAATGCCAGCCACATGCCTTCCGAGCTAACAGAGGTTTGCCAGACACCAATTGCCATCCTTCAGTGAAAGTACCCTGTTGATGCCTTACCTTGGATACTTTATGGCCTTAAGACTGTAACTTTGTAACCAAATAAACCCCCTTTATAAAAACCAATTCATTTCTGGTGTTTTTCAAATGGCAGCATTTGCAAACCGGGAACAATGTCCAAGCTTAAGGACATTATATAAGTATACATTCTTGGGTGGCACACTTCCTAAGACTATTCTCTCAGCCCATCTGTGGGTGGAAATGGAATGTGTCTATTCAGGTTCAAGTTCCTATTGGGCTCCTTAGCTTTCTGTAAAAGAGCTTCTTGATACTGAAGTCCATGGGTCTGTGTTCAACCAGCAACATATCATTACTTGAATTCAGGTATTTGACATCTCTCAGTTCATTACCACAAAGCTTTTTCCTACTGAAAAATCTACCTTCAAATCAAACACATCAGGAGGGTTATTTTAGTTGAATTGCCAGCTAGTAGGTCATCCCTTTCTTTTCAGGATCCTTGTCATTTTTTGTGTGTGTAGAAGAGCTGCCAAAACCATTATTACTTTAATTCTATACTGTATTATTTATTACCACCCCTCCTTTCCCAGGTGAAATAACTGTCTTCTAGTATGAAGATTAGTAAAACTTGAGCAATTTATTTACTTTTAAATTAAGAACATTACAAATTATGTTTCTCCAAAAAGAAAATTTCCCCAAAAAGAGTGCTTGAGAGTTCTTCACAAGAATTCTTAAATTTTGTTTTTATTTCAATGACATCCTAGAAAACTAACTAATATAAGCAGATTTGGGATCATTTGGATTATCATTTGATAACTGAAACTGCCCCACAGTTTCACTGTCTGAGTTTATGGTTGTGCTGTAATAGAGTTGATGCCATGTGGAACTTTTTGAATTGTTGCCAGGTGGGTTTGATACATTGAGGGGGTCTCTCACCAAAGGAAGTCCAAATAGTATCATAACAGGCCATCTGAACTGGGTGCCCCAATAGTCTAATTAGGGAAAAATGGAGAAAGAATTGAGCCATCAACTGATATATCATGTCAAACTTAAAAGAACTTTGTCTTAGCACTCAATTCCATCTTAATGTTCTGAGCACGACTTAGTTTCAAACATGACCATTCATCATATTAAACTGGCTACCTAGGCATGTTTTTGTTTTTGTTTTGTTTTTAATAGTTAACATTTATTAGCCTGAGAGTTTTACATGGTGTTTTAGTTTCCTAGGCTGCTCCAGCAAATACCATGAAATGGATTGTCTTAAACAAAGGGAATTTATTAGCTTACAGTTTTAAGGCCAGGAAAATGTCCAAATCAAGGCATCATTAAAGTGATGCTTTTTCTTGAAGACTGGCTGCCAGCAATTCTTCACTCCTCTGCCACATGGCAGGACACTTGGTGGCATCTGCTGGTCTCTACCTTCTGGGTTTTGTTGACTTCAGCTTCTTGCTTCCCTCCCTATCTCTCTCTTTGTCTGAACATCATTCTCTTATAAAGGACTCCAGTAAGAGGATTAAAGTCCATTTTGAATGAGGTGTGCCACACCTTAACTGAAGTAGCCTCATCAAAAGTCCTACTTACAATGGGTCCACACCTACAGGAATGGATTAAATTTAAGAACGTGTTTTTCTGGGGTACATATAGTTTCAAACCACCACACATGGATTACTTCATTTTATATTACAATGTATCTTTGAAGTAGGAACTATTATTTCATTCCTGTTTTACAAATGAGGGAAGTAAGTGCTGGAAAGTTCACATAGCTAGCTAACAAGGGTCAGTGTTGGGTATACAGACCCAGATCCTATGCCAAAGCCCCTGCTGTTTACTGAGCTCTTGACTACTAACCAATCCATCAATAAGTCCTATCAGTTCAACTTCAAAACATCTCTCTCACAATCAGCTACTTCTCACCTCCTCCACAGCTACCAGCCCAGCCCAGTCACCATGATTATCAGTCTGAACTATCACAGATGGCTCCTAACTGGTTCCCCACTGCCACTCCTGTCTCTGTACAGCCCATTCTCACACAACAGCCTGAGTGACCTCTTAAGTCTTAAACATGTTACTCTCCTGCTTATTTCCCCAGCGGCTTCTCATCACAAGGCCCTAAGTGAGCTGGCCCCTCCCTTCCTGTGCAAACTTGTCTCTTCTTACACTCTCCTGCCTCACAAAGTTCCAGTCACATGGGCTTCATTCCGAAGTGGGAACAGCTCACTTTCCAAACGAGAGCTTTCCCACTGGCTATTTTCTCTATTTCAGAAACGCTCTTTTTTATTTTCCAATGACCGTCTCCTTCTCATCCTTCAGTCCTCTGCTCAAATAACCACACTCCCCCTTGACCAACTTTCAACTTATTCTGGGAGGGGTGGAGATGTATGTGCATATGTGTATATGAGGAGAAGGCAACTTGCCTTTATGTCTCCTCAGCCATGTCTTAATATATTTTATTATTCCTTAGGGCTGGTCATTTCTGCTTTCCTCTGTTATATTTGAATTTTTCATAATTTCAATCTCTCAAACTAGCTTATCTCAAAACATTGTTACCTCAACCCGTTGACCATCATAATTCCTCTGCATTGACAATGAAACTGAAGTTAAAAAGAAATGAAGTGAATTACCCAAAATCATTAAGCTAATAAGTGGCAAGGCTGAAACGTACAATTTTAAGTTCCATTCAGTGCTTTTTCACTCAGTGTTCACAGTTGTCAGTAAGCAGTTTATTAGGGGACAAGTTATATATCAATTTCAAGCTCAAATTTATTGATTTTATATTTATAGAGTACTATTCAAAAGAATGTTTTAAAAGCAATTTTACGTCTATTTTCTTATTTTTTTTTCATAAAAATATCCAGGTAGGTAAGAGGTCAAATTATTTCCATCTTATAGATGAAGGGGGGTTGAGAGGTTAAGTGACTGACTGAAAACATAGGTCTTGAGTTCCAGTTGTAATATTTTCCCATTAAACTATTCTGCCTAATTAACCAAATAAAAATATTCAAATGAACTATAAATACACAAAAGACCTAGGATAAATAAGAACAGTTAAAAAAAGTGTAACTACATTACACTTTGGGTTTATTTGTTTAAGGGCTATCATAAGGAGACAGCATATATTTTAGGATTCCCTTGTATGAAAAGCATAAGGTCAAAAAGGAACATACCAGAAATCACAAAATTATAAAATCATAAAGGAAAGCCTGGATCAAGGAAGCACTCTTCAAAAGGAGACAGACATGGCTATTAAAAAGTTGGAATATATGTAATCTTTAAAATGAATGTTAAAGAGGACAACTTGACATCCCATAATGATGGAATCTTGGAATAGACGGAGTACAGGCGTGAGCATCAATTTCATGTTCCTAAGATCAAGACAAAAGATTTAAACATTTATCCAATAATTTAGTGTAAACCAATCCCCACTCTTTTTATATTCCAAAAGTAGGATTTTTGACCATAATAATGATTATACCCAGGAAACTGCACCTGACTCAAGAGTCTGCTTCACCCACTTTACTTGGGGTTGATTTTGCCTTACAGAGAAACAATCATTAAAATTTCTCTTCTCTCTCCAAGATCTTAAAAATAATCAACCATGATGTAGAAATACAGAAAGTCCTATATCAAGTAATACATGAAAAATAGAAGTCAAAATGATATATATGCACACTGACAGCAAGTGCACTGGTATACCCTGTACCAAATTACACTGCAGAGTTTACAAACTCTGTAAACTGGTGATGGAGGACAGTAGTTTCCAAGGAACATAGTTAATCAGACCCTCAAAGTGACATAGAAACCTGTATTTTTAACAAAAGACTCAGTGATTCTAGGTTTAGATTAAAAGTATGGTTTAGGAAAAGCAATTCTAACCTTACCATGTGTTAGATAAAATACACAATAAAATTAAATTATAAGTCATGGAACTGAACTAAAAAACCCAAATTCTCTACACAAAGTATTAACGGATATCTAAATACAATATGGTTTAAAAAATGAGATAAAATAAAATTGTGTATATGTAGTTGTATTCATAAAGATAAATATGCTAACCAAAAGCTATACAACAATTGAAACATTAATGGCAAATTCAAAGACAAGTGAAGATAGTACTCTGAATTCACATTTTATTGAGCGTCAAAACCCACCAATTTTTTAGTTCTTTTCTTATACATTATTCTGTATCCACATTCTCTGCATCCATTGGATCCCTGGATTTTATTTCATTTTCTGTTTGACATTCTCCACAGATATTGATCATTGGCTGCTGCTTTGGGGGTTGCATGTCCTTCTGGGTGTCCATTGTTAGTCCACAGCACAGAGAAACCCTCTCACTCAGGGATTGCAAACAGTACCCAGTATGTGGCTAGGCTTGTTTTTTGTGGTTTTGTTCATATTTAATCAATTTTTTTGTCTTATATGTGAATATATAAAACTATAAGCACATAGCATTTACACCTTGTTTATCTAAGTACACATTCAACAACATCTCAGCTTTATCCCTGACAAGGTGCATGATCCTGGGCAAATTACATAACTTCCTTTTTCCCCAGTTTCCTAATCTATAGAAAATTATCCAATCCTTAGGTTAATCTATGTAATGCACTCAGAAGAGTACCTGGAATTATAGTAAGCACTGTATGAGTTAGAGCTACTCTAACTACTATTACACTATTACTGCTACTGCAAATAAAATAATTTAAGCCTACACTGAAAGTTCACAAGAATTTTTTCCTTTTACATGGATGCACTGGAGTATGATGTCTTCCTTTTGTCATTCACTGCTAGAATGCTCAGAGTCAAATCTGTGGCTCATCAGAAGCAAGAGTGCAGGTCATTATAATATGTCTACTTTGGCCTTATTCTGGGCTCCATTTATGTGCCTACTCATATTTTCCTTTCTTCTTTGCTCACACCTTTAATTTATGAGATCTTGCATTTATGTGCCTTTGTGAGGTAGCTTAAATTCTTTTTGGAACAGAAGGGGTGGTACATAAAAATCAATAAAAATCACATCCACTCTTAGACCGTGTGAAAGTAGGGCATATAATAGACAATAAGGCTCACTGGGACATATTACCACATACAGAAAGGATCTCAGAACTAATTTCCTGAACTGCAAGATATTTTCTCAGGAGTAGGAGTAATATAATTGACCACAATTATCTTCTGTCTATTATATGAATGTTGCAAGTGTTTATTCCATTTCTGCAGAAAATCCTGATGTAGTATATTTTTATCATGTTTTTTTTCCTTAAAACTCTCTCACAATGAGTTCATTTAGAAGGGTTAATGTTTGTCTCTTTTTATTTATATTTCTAAATTTTTGATGAATTCTTTATTTTTATTGAGAGAGAAATAAAGGAATTTATAGAGAAAATGCCATGATTCAAATCTAGAAGAACAGAATACTGTTTGTAACTAACATTTATATAATTTCCCTTTCCTGATCTTTCTGCTCCATTTTTCTAGGCCAGATTTCAACCTTAAATATTTTGTACTGAGATAAATGAATACCTTGCAAGGCATTTTTCACTGCCTATCAGAATTTGTTAAGTGAGATGAGAAACAACATGATTCAGCAGGTGTTGAAATTTGCTACTTATAGTCCTATTTGCTACTTATACCTATCAGCAGATCTAGAACTAATTTTGCTTTTAAAGCAATTATCACTTCGTGTTGGGAGTTGAAATGGAAGAGAGAAAGGAAGTGATAACTTCACTTTCGAGTGTCATCCATATCCATAAGAATAATTATTCTCCAATTAAAATTCCCTACTCACCCTGATATCACACTAAGTTCATTTAATTTTCCTCCAGCTGTATTTTTTGATATGTGATTAAGACAATGTACAGAGAATTGAACTTGAGGACCTCAAAAAAATGGAACTTGAGGCACTTCAAATAATAAATAACTTTTAAATGTATCTTTGTGTTCTTCCACATCCAACCAGTTCAGATGTGATACCATGGATTTATGCAAGCAGATAATCTCTTCTTTTATTAATTATTTGTAATTTCTGCCTGCTGGGCTTTCCTATAAGCATAACAGCAGAATATTTATTCTCTCAATATTGCCATCTGTTGCTTTATGTAATCAAAGTCTGCCTTCCGCTGGTAACATAAAGTGAGATAGCTTCAAAAGGCTTTTTGCAGTGTCTTGTTAAATGCAATAACCAACTTTAGGTTTTCTTAAGACTGGCACAACACAAATAATTTTGAAATATAGGGGTTGTGGTTCTTTCTGATCTGTGAATCAGCCTATTTCAAAAATGAAATGTGGTGTGGTGATATGAATAGTGTTAATATATGTGCAGCACGTGTTTACCAACATCTTCCCTCCACTTCTCATGTATGAGTATCCCGACACTAACAGTGTACCTCCTGGCTTCACTGGAATCCCAACAGCCAAGTTTTTAATTTCAAGAACTGGCAGTCTATATATGAGACAGGAAATAGTTGGAAAGATTTGTTAGTAGGCAGATCCAGTTAATGGGTAGTTATCTTTATGATGTGTTTTGAGTATCTCCTTTCCTACTGGCCCTGGTGGTCTATTTGAAATAGACTCATTCTTCCCAGTTAAATAGTTCAGAGTTATCTATTAAAATTTTATTATTCTTTGAAGGGTGGCATAAGCTACTATTAATCATTGGAATTAATGTATGAGATTATTCAAAATGAATACATGTTTCTTTCTCCTCCCCATACTCAAATTCTACCTCACTCCTGTTTATTCTTCCAGAAATTTTCTATGCATATGCAAGCATTTGGTTTCAGATTAAATGTTTTCAAATGGGACAATCCAAATATATATATTTTAAAAGATAATAGTCTTTTTCTCTGTACTCCCCTTCATTATTCAACTCCCTAGGGGAAATCAATATTAACAGATTTCTCAATTCTCAGATAAAAGCAAATATTTTTTAAAATGGGAGGATAAATACACATTATTTTGCATTTTTTCTCATTTAACAATGCATGGACATCTCCAAAAATAATAGATATAAATCTTATTGTTTTCTCTTTAACAACTGCATAATATTCCTTAGAAGGAATACACCATAATAAATTGCCACTACAATAATCTTGTAATAAACAACCTTATGCAATAATTTTACATTCAATACTTCCATATACTTCTATACTTCTTACATTATATACTTCTATAAGGTGGAATCATCAAAGTGAGACTGCTGGATGAAAGAATATGTATATATTACATATTCAGTGATACTGCCAGATTTCAAAAGTGTGGCAATTCATCCTCAAACTCTCACCAGAAATGTCTGAGTGTGACTGTTTTTCTACATCCTTGAAAGCACTGAATATTATCATCCTTTCTAATTTGCCTGCTGCTTTTAAGTTAGGTTGAACATTTTTTGTGATTATTGGCCAATTGTACTTCCTCCTTTGTGAGTTAACTATTTGTATCCTTTGTAAATTTTCTATTGGACTGCTTAATAATAATAATAATGATAGTAACAACAATACATTTATAGAACTTATCGTATATGGATGGAATAATCCTCTGTCATGTATGTTGAAAATATTTTTTCCTAGTCAAAAGATGTGACAAGCAACTTAGAGTGGCGCTGGTTTCTGGAGTCAGACTCTCTGGGTTCATTTGCAATATGTTGATGATAAGAGTTCATAGGATAGGATGAGGATTAAATGAATTAATAAATGTAAAATACCTAATCCAATTTTTTTGTTTGCTAGAATTACTTTTTTATAATACTTCTTGCCTTACAAATTTTAATTGTTATATAAAAGTCTATGTTTATTAGTTTTCTTAATGGCTTCTGAGTTTCCTGTCTTGCTTATGAGGATTTCCTCTGCTCTCCAATTATGCAAATTAATAGCTTTATTCTTTATATTAAATCTATACATAATTTATTTCTGTATGTGTAGGGATGCAGGGGATAAATCTTGATTTTATTTTGTAGATGATTAGCCTATTATATTTCTAATATAGTAAATAAACCAAACTTTACCCCATGAAATGGAATGCCATTTTTGTCATTTATTAGGCTCCCATATGTACTGGAGTCTTTTTCTTTATTCTCTATTCCACTATTTCATTTATCTATTTCTAATATTTTTTATCACAGTAGTATTATAGTAGGTTTAACATCTTACAAGGCAAGTCCCATAACAAAATTCTATTTTTCAGAGTCTTGGCTTTCAGAGTCAGATACTTTCAAGCAGCCTTTAAAATGTCACTCAGCTCCCAAATAGGCGAATTTGAATTGTATTAAAATTACGTCTTAATTTGGAAGAGTAACATTTTTACAATATTAAAATCATTTTTACAATATTAAAATTCAGGATCAGGGAATATCATTCAGTTTGTTCAAGTATTGATTTATACTTGTGTTCTTTAATACCATTTTGTATTTTTCTTCATGTATATTTGTCATAATTTTTGCTATTGTGAATGACATTTTTTCCTGTTATCTATTTCTAATTGGCTATTGCTAGTATAAAGAGAAATTAAATATTTTTGTATATTACCTCAAATCCATTCATTTTTTATGTAATTAGTTTTAAAAACTGGTCTTTTGGGGTTTCTGTGTCTATAATCATATCGTGCAAAAAAGAATAATTTTGTTTTTATTTTCCAATATTTATATGAATTATTTCCTTTTCTTGTCTAATGCCTTAGTTGGAATCACTACAGTGATATTGATCAGTAATGTTGATGTGGGCATTGCTGACTTGTTCCTGATTTTAATAGAAATTGCTTCAGCATTTTACTCTTTAGTTTGAAGTTGGGTCTTGATTTTTGGCAATTAGTCTCTATCACATTTTCCTTCTATTTTATTTAGAGGATTTTTTAGTAGGAATGGGTGCTGCATTTTGACATATCCTTTTTTAATATACTGTTGTTATATTCCTAACAGTATTCATTTTCATGCCCAATTTGTTGGTGTAATGAATTTTCTTGAAAGATTGTCTAACATTGAACTATCGTTACATTCCTAGAATAAACTCAATTTGCTGCTCTTATCATTTATTGCTGGATGAGTTTGGCCATATTTTGTTTAGAATTTTGCGTCTATGTTTATAGCAAAAATGATTTATAATTTTCTTGTTTGTACTCTTTTTGGGGCTTTGTTAATAAGGTATTACTAGCTGCATAAAAGGAAATGGAATGTTTTTCTATGAGTTATAATACATTAAATCACATGAATTATCAGTCTTATAAGCCTAGAGATAAGCTATCTGTAAAACCACCTTGGCCTATAGTTTTTCTCAAAGGTATATTTTTAGCTATCTTCTGTGATTATTGGTCTGTTAAGGTTTTAATTCTTAGGCTAATTTTAGTAGTTTATATTTTGCTAGGAAATTACCACTTTCCCCTAGATTTTTTATTTTTTTGCCATAGAGTTGCACATATATTTTCTCACTATTTCCATGCTCTCTTCTATATCTGTGATTAAATCTCCCTTTTAAAAACATGTAGGTAGGATTTAACAAAGGATTATGAATTCTGAATCTTTATATAAATAATTTTTTTAAGTCTCTGGAGTACTTGAATAGCTAGAAGGAAATAACTGACATGGTGGAACTGTAACATATAACATGCTTTGAAATTTGCTTTATAGCTACTTGTTAAATTATACTTTGAAAGTTATCAAATTTTTGTATATATGTTATATTTCACACTTAGGAAATAACTGAAATTGTGGAACTGTAACTGATACCATTCTTTGAAATTTGCTCTATAACTACTTGTTAAATCATACTTTGAAAGTTATCACCTTTTGGTATATGTATCTCACAATAAGGAAATAACTGAAATTGTGGAACTGTAACCCATAACATTCTTTGAAAATTGCTCTCTAACTACTTGTTAAATCATTCTTTGAACATTATCACTTTTCTGCATATACGTTTTATTTCACAATAAAAAAAAGTTAAAAAATCATATATATATTGCTTTTTTTCTTTATTTCATAATAAGACTTATCTTTTTTTGTAAGTACCTACTTTGTTTCAGATTGCTTTACAAATAAGAGTTAAGTTAAAAAGTTAGGACTCAGGTGCAGGGATGAGAGCATGTAAAGAAAGGCCCTGTGGTGGGAGTGGGTTAGCTGGTTCTCAGGTCTGTGTTACAATTTTGCCTATAGTAGTACTTCAGGGGTTAAAGCCATTACTTTCTACTATCGTGTTGTCTAAAGTAGCTTGGCACAGTGCTGGGATGGCAAAGAGCTTTTAAGTAATGTGGCAATTCTAATAGATCTGTAGCTGCTGCTTTCTTCTCTATGTTGGTAGAGTTACCGAACCCAAGTTTCTACCAGTAGGTTTAGTTATTATATTTGGGTCTAAGATTTGGTTACCACTTACTGGCTGTGCTTGGCACATTGTAGGCACTCAACCAATAACTGTTTGAATGAACGAAGCCATATTGAGTACTCTTAAACTCGCTGATTCTCACCATCTACATCTGTGGAATGGAATCGTAATACCAACCTCATGGGATTATCGTGAGGATTAAATAAAATGTGTGCTTGTGCATGAAAGTGTTTTGTCAATTACAGAATGCTATGAAAATGTAACATTTACGATCTGAAGTTGTACTAAAATTGCAAGTTGGATTATGAAGTCATCTACTAAACACTTATGTTTTTGTTTACTTAGTCCTTGTTTAATAGCCTATCATTCAACAATAAGTGATTTAGAAAATCAATTTCAGTAGCAGTGGACTGCTCATTGGGATTTAGGGCAACATTTAGGGATTGTCTTGTATGTGGTAAGATGTGACCTCAGGTCTTCCTCAGTTGATGAACTTTGTTTTTTTTGTTTTTTTTTGTTTTTAATTTAGTAACTAAGTCAAACAACACATTTGATCATAAAACCACACACTGACCTAATTTAACATATTTGGTTCTCATTTGAACTCTTAAAGTTTCATCTGCCAGGATAATAATGAAGATTATTCCAATTACTGATTCTTTGAAATGTGATTTTCTTCTTCTCTATGTTCAGATTTCCTTGTTTGTATACAATTTGACAAAGCAAAAAACCCATCATTTTGGCTTCAAGCTATCCAAAGAGTATTAGCAATTGGATGTCTAAAATGACTGTAACAAAACAAATAACCTCAGGTCAACAAAATCATGCCCAGTTTTATCAATAGTATTGGGTGATGCAATCACTAAGCTAGGCCTTCAAAATATTTGAGGGTTTACATTTGATTTTCTTGCCTAGAGAACCATTCACACGTGCTCACTTTAAATTTCAGTGAAACAATTGCTTTATAGAGATAAGGATAGTGGTTGTCCCATTCAAAATTAGCCATATATACCAAAAATTACCAAAACTCAAAATGTGGTGGATAAAAGAAGCTGAACCTTACTTTTAAGATGTTAGACTTTATCCTAGGTTCAGTTTATTCTCCAGCAGCAATGCTGATATACTGAAGGTCATTTCGAGGTCAACATTATTTTTCAACAATAACACTCTTTACAGACCTTTCTTAAGTCAGTAATTGTTGTTACTCTCTCCCCTTTCTTTTTCTTTTCCTTTGACCTGGAAAACGCGGGGCATGCCATTGAGGCTGCACCTTTATCAGACTGCCCAAGAGTCAAAGCCATGACTCATTCTTAAATTCAGAAAAAGGGAGCTCAATGATTAACAGAGTCAGGGAAGAGGGCGGTGATAGAGGGCCGTTATTGAGTTCCCAGAAAGCGCTGCTTGTTGACATGCTAAGTTTTGGGTTTTAGTATAAACAAGCAAAGCTCTTGATCTCATATAACTCACCAGCCTCTGTCACCCTTGTGTATGGCTCAGCTTGTCCACCCAGGTCAGAGAGCGAGGCTTCCTTAGACAGAGGGACGTGTCAGGGCAGGCAGCTGCTCACAGAGGGATGTCCTGTTCTGGATACCTTCTGACCTGGAAGCAGCATTGCTGACCCACTTCATGGGAACGTTCTGAACTGCCCTAGGGTTTAAATCCTCTCTCAGATGCTTTAAAGGACTCTTGGAACAACCATGGCTTGCCCACGGGAGGGTATCTGCTAAATAAAGCACTGGCTAGACTGTATTTTCATGAAAGTATTGGAGAGTCAGGAAGTCAGTCTTTAGATTTATCACATTTGATGGTCAATCTCAAACGTAGAGATATTTAACTCTGGGTGTATTTCAGTGCAATCTTTGAGAGCCACACATTATAAGAGCATAAAGATTGTCCCTTTGCCAGTTTTTGCAGCCTATAACACCCCAAAGGAGTAAAATTAGTCATACTAAACAAAGAAAACAAAAACAAATTCATTTGACTTGAATTACAATTATAAATATATTTGACTTGAGTTCTTTCTTTACTGAAAGGGCAAGCAGTTAGTGGCTTGCATTATTGTATGTACCTTAAATTAAGTTATATAGTGGAAGGAGGAGACCTTTGTGACTATCAACATATCAAAAACATTTCTGATAAAGTTTATCCAGAATAAATATTTACAAGTAAATTTAAAAAGTTGTAAATTCACTTTGCAGTCATTGGTTTTGTGAACTAAACTAGGAGTTTTACTACAAAGAAGGAACAATATCATAAATAATTTTGCAAGTCTTATTAAAAAGAAGTTAATAAGAGAAAAGTCACTAACAAAATCTGCCTTATAATCAAGAAATGTAACACTTTAAGAGCTATAAAACTATTTACTGTTTATGTGTGCACACATATGGTTGCACACATTGGTTGCCCATGCTGCAAGCACTAATGCAAACTAATAATAATGATATAATAACAATAATAATAATTTAAAAGGCCTCAATTTAGCCAAACCATCTGTCATTTATATAATTCATAAAGAAAGCACTAAAATTATATTTTAAAAACAATCACAATCACCATTTTAAAAAATGAGGTTATAACTTAAAGTTATTAGACTTATTAAATTGGGCCAGTACAAGATTATTTGTTTCTTAGGTTTGTGAGTTCTCTAAAACAAAACTAAAATAATCAAAACCAAAGAGGGCTAGCAGTGCATGCAGAAGTACTGGGGATTTTGTTAGAGATAGTTGACTACAAAATCTCATGCTATAGTCACACCATTTGTACCACTGGATTATTTTCAAAACCAAGCAGGATTTGAGCAGTTTTAGTCACAGGTCCAAATTCATTTACATATCTTAATACTGAAGCTATAGCATGGTCTTGTTATAAACACCTTGCCTCACATTTTAATATAAAACTTGTGATATTTAGCACTTCCTTTATGAATTATACAAATGATATAGAGTTTGGCTAAATTGAGGCCTTTTTAATTATTATTATTATTATTTGCATTAGAGCCCACAGCATCAGGAGCAAATGTGTGAAACCATGTCTTAACAGTGACTGGTTTTATGCTTCTTAAAGTATTAGATTTTTCCATTATAAGGCAGATTTTTGTTAATGGACTTTCTCTTATTAAATTCTTTAGTATTAATGAACCATGAAATGTTCATTAAACTATTAGGAAGGAAAGATACATTACCCTGGACTGTGTAATTCTGAGGAGTTTATGTCTTCAAAAAAATTGTTAGATCTGTCCCTGACTTTGAGCAGTATCCGCATTATAGTCATTAACTGAAAAATAAAGAAAAAAAATATGCTATTGTATACATGATGTGAAAAATAAAATTCGTAATATCATAGGCATGGAAGTTGATTATCATTTCACATTTAGTGCTTTGTTTGAAACTGCTCTATGACCCATTTGAGATCAAAGTTCATGCAACTGGCAAGTAATGGTTGCATTATTGTGTGTCTCTGACATGTGAAGTGCACAAAAAAGGAATTCATAGAGATAAATTGTTTGGCATGAACAAGTCCCCTCTAAGCCTTAAAGATTTCTCAAATTCAAATGAGGATAAAGAATGAGAGAAATAAATTATTAAAGGTAGCCAGTTTTATTCTTTTTTTTTCCCCCAAAAGGCTTGGGATTCCTAAGTTTTGAATATTTTTATGCCTTTCAGAGAGCGTTTCATGGTCTAAGACCCACACATTAACTGAACATGACAGAACTTTCTGCAGTGGAATAGTGCTTAATTTCAGCTATGTAATGTGTTAAATAGGCTTTTATGTCCAGGCTTAAAACCTAACCATGATTTATTACAGTTGGGGAGGGGAGTGAGAGGAGGGAAATAAATTCAGAATTGGAGTGCAATACTCCCTATAAATGGCACATAGTCAAATTATTTCAGTGCACACTTTTGTGCGATGTATAGGCCAGGCCAGTGGCAAAGGAAGTCTGATGCTTCACAACATAAGCCTGAAAGGGAGGCTTACCCCTGGAAAAAGAGTAGCCACTTCTCTGTATAGGATTCCTATCTCCTTCCTCGCCAGCCGGAGAAGAGTCAAGCAGGAATGGTGGAAGTCTCCCCTGTCCTCTTCATATCCATTTTCCAAGAGGAAGAGCTTCTAATAGTTTGGCTTCTGGGAGGAAAATAAGGGGTGGGAGGTGGAAGGGCTGCCCAGGCAGATAAAGTTGGGGAGGTTTGTTGTTAGGGTCAGCATGCCTAGGAAGGGGCACTATTTTTTGGGACCCAAAGCCGTTGGTTTAATTCTTATCTCTGTTCCCTGAGTAGCCCTGTGGCCTTGGAGAAGCTGCCTGTTGCAAACCTCTTGCCCAGTCCCCTACGTATTGCCTATGGCTGCTTTCACAAGACAGCTGCAGAGTTGAGTAGTTGCAATAGAGACTATATGGCTTGCAAAACTGAAAATATTTACTATCTATCCTTTAACAGAAAAAAAGGTTGCCAGTCCCTGATCTAAAAACTAAGTGTTAGGACAGCAAACAGATTAAACTAATTGATACTAAGGTGTGAGTAACTGATATCTCTTTCATAACCACCACAAAATTATTAATATATTAAAAATACTTTTAAAACAAAATGAATTACAAGAATAAAATCGCAATATATACATGACAAATATATTTTAATAGGTACCTTTCTCAAGACCTATGTGCCGGTTTGAGTGTACTGTGTCCCCCAAATGCCATTATCTTTGTAGTCTTGTGTGGGGCAGAAGTTTTGGTGTTGGTTAGATTTGCTTGGAGTGTGCCCCACCCAGCTGCGGGAGATAATTTTGATGAGATGTTCCCATGGAGGCATGGCCCCACCCATTCGGGGTGGGCCTTGATCGGTGGAGCTATATAAATGAGCTAACTTGGGGGGAGAAAACGCAGTGCAGCTGTGAGTGATGTTATTTGAAGAGGAGCAAGCTTGCTAGAGGGGAATGTCCTGGGAGAAGCCATTTTGAAACCAGAACTTTGGAGCAGACGCCAGCCATGTGCCTTCCCAGCTAAGAGAGGTTTTCCGGACGCCATTGGCCGTCTCCAGTGAAGGTACCCGATTACTGATGTGTTACCTTGGACGTTTTGTGGCCTTAAGACTGTAACTGTATAGCCAAATAAACCCCCATTTTATAAAAGCCTATCCATCTCTGGTGTTTTGCATTCTGCAGCATTAGCAAACTAGAACAGATTTTGGTACCAGAGAAGTGGGGTGCTTTTGCTGCTGTGTTTGCAAATACCAAACATGTTGGAACGGCTTTTTAAATGGATAAGGGGAAGATTCTGGAAGAATTGTGAGGAGCTTGATAGAAAAGGCCTAAACTGCTTTAAAGAGACTGTTTATGGAAATATGGACTCTAAAGATACTTCTGATGAGGACTTGAGCAGAAATGATGAATGTGTTGTTGCAAACTGGAAGAAAGGTGATCCTTGTTTTAAAGTGGCACAAAATTTGGCAAAATTGAGTCCTGGTGTCAGATGGAAGGAAGAATCTGGAAGCAACAACCTGGAATACTTAGCTGAGGAGATCTCCAGACTACATGTGGAGGATGTATCCTGGCTTCTCCTTGCAGTTTATAGTAAAATGCAAGCAGAGAGAGATAAACTTAGAACTGAACTCTTGGGTTCAAAGAAACCAGAAGCTGATGGCTTGGAAAATTACAAGCTTCCAGGGGGTGGAATTCCAGAAACTACAGCCCAACGTGAGGATGTAACCAAACATGGAACCCAGCCACCATTTCAGTACAAGCCAAGATTGGAGATGGAATTATCCAGAAAGGATTTGTGGAAAGTCCTATTGTCTGATGGCTTTGACCCCTGCATGCTTCATGCAAAGCCAACAGAACTTTTGCGAGACCTTTATAGACAGAGCCATTGCCAGTCTGGACTGGAGGAGACAGACAAGGAACAAATTGCAGGAAAAATTTCTTCAAAGACAGGGCCATGGAGGTTGAGGTCTGGAGTCAAGAGGCCTTGGGCTGGGAGAGTGGAGCAGCCCACACGCATGGAAAGGGTGAGTTTGCCCCGGAGGTCGAGGGTGGGCATTCCACCTCGATGCTCTGGAAGAGTTTTGCCACCCGAGGTCCCAAAGAGGGTGGAGCACATTCCCAGGGAATTGGGGAGAGCCTGGCTGCCACCACACTGTTCTGAAGGGGTTGAGCGTGTGCCCCGGAGATGGAAGGGAATCCGGGAGCTGCCCCGAGGTTTGAGGAGGGTGGGGCCGAGAAGGTGGTCTCCCCAATGTGTGGAAATGTTGGAGCACTCACCTAAGTGTTTGGAGAGGAAAGGGCTGCTGAAAAGGCCCTTAGGAAGGGTTAGGCTCCCGCTGTCTCAAGCCCCAAGTATGCAACATTGTTCTGTTAATGACTCTCAGACTTTGAAATCTAATGGAGTTTGTCCTGCGGGTTTTAGGAACTGTTTTGCTCCTGTTAACCCTGTTTTCCTTACTGTTTCTCCTTATGGCAATGGAAATGTTCATCCTATGAATGTCTCTCCTTTGTATATTGGAAGCACATAACTTGTTCTAGGTTCACAGATCCACAGCTAGAGGGGAATTATGCCTTAGGACTGACCAAGCCTAAATTGATTTTGATGGGATTTTGTACTTAACTTTTGTTACTGAAATGATTTAAGTTTTTGTGATATTGTGATGGAATGAATATATTTTGTAGTTGGAAAGATAATGTCATTTTGGGTTCCAGGGGGTGGAATGTGCCGGTTTGAGTGTACTGTGTCCCCCAAATGCCATTATCTTTGTAGTCTTGTGTGGGGCAGAAGTTTTGGTGTTGGTTAGATTTGCTTGGAGTGTGCCCCACCCAGCTGCGGGAGATAATTTTGATGAGATGTTCCCATGGAGGCATGGCCCCACCCATTCGGGGTGGGCCTTGATCGGTGGAGCTATATAAATGAGCTAACTTGGGGGGAGAAAACGCAGTGCAGCTGTGAGTGATGTTATTTGAAGAGGAGCAAGCTTGCTAGAGGGGAATGTCCTGGGAGAAGCCATTTTGAAACCAGAACTTTGGAGCAGACGCCAGCCATGTGCCTTCCCAGCTAAGAGAGGTTTTCCGGACGCCATTGGCCGTCTCCAGTGAAGGTACCCGATTACTGATGTGTTACCTTGGACGTTTTGTGGCCTTAAGACTGTAACTGTATAGCCAAATAAACCCCCATTTTATAAAAGCCTATCCATCTCTGGTGTTTTGCATTCTGCAGCATTAGCAAACTAGAACAACCTACTAGGCAGTGCCTACACTGTCAGCTACATACATCCTTAACTTAAGTCTATTTTTGGTTCTCTGAACTGTGTATGGTTCGTTCCTTTCTCTGTTTACTCTGCTTGGGTTGTCCTTTCCATTCCTAACCCATGTACTTGGATGATTCCTCTTGTCCTTAAGACTTAGCCCAAGTCTCCTCTAGGACATTTTTTCTCCCATGAAGATTTTTCCAACACCTCTGTCACTCCACCCCATTATTTTTCTTGCTGACTCTCAATTCTTCATACCACAATGCAAGTTATGTATGTTTATTACACTAAATTATAATCCCATCTGTTTTCTACACTGAACTATAACTACCTTGAGAGCAGAGTGTCTCTCTCCACTCTTATATCCCCAGGGCATAGTATTATACTTGGCATACAGTAGGTGAACAGTATTTAATGAATCAATATTTGTTAATCTCCCTGAGTCTAACCCCTCATAAACAAAATTCTGGCTACTCATTTCAAGGGGAGGAATGTTCATAAGTAGAGAATCTCCTTGGAAAATTTCCTTGAATTCTGTGAAAGGATTGCAGGGAATATCATCTAAAATTTTATCCTTGACTCTTAAAGAAAACTCTCTGAGCTTTCTAAGCACACCTAATAGCTGTTGAACTCCAAGATAAATTTTTGTAATGAAAAGCCACTGACAAGATCAAATGCTCGAATGGTATGGATTGTAGTTTTTAGAGGCCCAAATATGTCAATGCCTTGATAATGTGGGCAGTATTTTCTCAAGCAGGAAATGTTCCTGAATAATTTTCCCATTATGTCAGTTCACAGCACTGAATCCAACCATATTAAACAGATCTTTCTTCTTTATTTAACTTTACTGGAAAGCTTTACAGAATTATATGTTATTCATGTAGGACTTCATGATGGAAGTAGCAGGCAGAGGACCTGAGTAGAAAACAGTATTAATTCTATTTTCTTGTGTAATGTGGAAAGTGGGAGTCCTGGCCTCTGTCTTACAATCATCCAGACTTTTCCTGATTTAGTTAAAATTCACCTTACCATGAATGCTACTTCTGAAAACAGCCCGGACCAAAACCCATCATTAAACAGAATAGTCCATCCAGACATACTGTTAGGTATCCTACAATTAGTAGAAAACTGCATGACACTGGCATGAACCTCCTCTGCTAGTTGATGAAAGGACATTTCAATCCTCACTTGACGCAAAAGGCATTTTTTGTTTGTTCTTCTCCGCATTCACTTTCCCTTCTTTTGGTTAATTTTCTTTAGGGGGCCTACCTTACCCTTCCTCAAGTCCATGTGTTTGAGGAGGCCCTGGCTATATACCTACTCACCCTACATTCAATGGGACATGCCCGAGGCTGGGCCAGTTTGCATTCTCCATCAGTGACTGTGTCAAAGATCAGCATATGACTCTAAGCCAGCTGAAGAAGACTCAATTCTGTAACCATAAAGTATAACTGGAATTGCCAAGGGCTGCCATGTGGAGAGGGCCTGCTTGAGAGTGATGCCACTGAGGGAAAGATCAGCACCAAGAGATGGAGATGGTGAGTGTAGTCCTGGCAGCATTATTTTGGCTATGCCCAAAGCTAAAACTTATTTTGGACTTTTCAGCTACCTCAATGAGTAACTTTATTTTGATTAAACCAATTTGAATTGGGTTTCCCATTGCTTATAACCGAAAGGTTCTGTCAATTCTAATGCTCAGATAATACTGTAATGAAATAAAGAAGTGACCTGGAAAAGAGGTCTGGACAAAGTCCAAGGAATTCAAATAATAAAGTAAAAGAAAATAGAAAGAGAATGAATGCTAAACATGTCAAAAAGCATTTTGAAACTAGATTTAAAAATGAGATAAATTGCCTTGGGAATTTTTCAATTGAATTGAGAATAGTATGTGAGAAATGAAATTAATGTATTTTCACTCTCCATTTTTTTATTTTACAATTTTAAGTATAGCATAGTATTTTAGCTATATCTTGAGCATTAATATTTTGAATAGTATGACTAATATTTTAGTAGAGACTATAATTTTTCTTTAATTATATTTTAATTCATTCTTTAAAAATTTATTATAAAATTTTTCAGATATAAAAAACATATAAAATAATATAACAAACATCTCTGTATCTACCAACTTGTTTAAGAAATATGTTATTACAAGTAAAGTTGAAGCCCCTGAAATCCTCCCTGGACAAATTCCTCTCCTTTCCTCCTGTAGATAATTGCCATCCTGAATTTGGTGTTTATCGTTTCCATATATTTCTTAATACTTTTACCATATACATATGAACACCTAAACAATAGATAGCATTATTCAGCCTGTATCAGCTAAACTTTACAAAAGTGGTATCATTGTGTATATTTCCTCTGCAACATTGCTTTTAAGTTAAACATTATGATTGTGAGATTCATTCATTTTGAAATGAGTAGCTCTTCTTCATTCACTTCCAATGCAGTATAATATTCTATTTCAACGATTCTTGCCAGGGGTTCCTTTCATTAACTTTTAACTGAAATTTAGCATTTTCTTCAGTTATAAAATCAGGTAACCAACCATAGTCATATTAGCAAGGTATATGTGATTTTGTCACCAATAGAAACCACAGGTATTTTACTATCACATTATTGTGGTGCAGAGATCTCAAAATATAGCCTAAATGCATTATTACTTTGGAATTAGTAGTTGTTAAACTTTCTGCTAGATCCTATTATTTAATGAGTTAATAAAAACATATATTACTAAGTTA
The DNA here is from genome assembly GCF_015220235.1 of Choloepus didactylus. Lineage (NCBI taxonomy): Eukaryota > Metazoa > Chordata > Mammalia > Pilosa > Megalonychidae > Choloepus > Choloepus didactylus. Next base: position 91,329,864 of record NC_051311.1, read on the forward strand.
TAACATTTAGTATGTTGATAATAATTGTATTTAATATAATTGGTTTCTTTGTACTCTTATGTATTTTATTTTAAGGCATTAAAATATTTGAAAACATTATTCTGAGAATGGGACCATAAGCTTCATTAGACTGCCAAAGGGGTCTTTGGCACAAAGTTCAGAACCTTTGTTTCTCCAGAAATTCCATTCCTAGAGAAGTGAAAACATATGCTCACACAAATACTTGTATATAAATGTTTGCAGGAGTATTATTTATAATAGCCAAAAAGTGAATGGCCTATCAATATATTAGGATATTATTTAGCACTAAAAAGAATGAACATACTGCTACATGCTGGAACATGTTTTCAAAAAAAACATCATGTTAAGTGAAAGAAGCCAGATACAAAAAACCACTTATTTTATGATTCCATTCTTATGAAATGTCCAGAAAAGGCAAATCTAGAGAGGTTGAAAAAAGATGAATGGGTTATTTGGAGCTGGGACAGGTGGGTTGACTGCAAATGGACATGAGGGATCATTTTGGGATGAGGGGAATGTTCTAAAATTGGTGTGGTGATGTTGAGCAACTCTGTAAAGTTACTAAAAATCATTTAATTATATACTTAAAATGGGTGAAATTTATGGTATTTGAACTATACTTCAAAGAAACTATTAAAAAAAAAAAAAACCCAAGAACTTTTACTCCATTGTATGAACAGAAAATTGATATCATTTATTCATTCTCCTAATAATGTATATTTAGGTTGTTTACCTTTTTTTGCTTTAATAACAAGACCACTATGTGTGTTTTTGTACATGTCTCCTGTGTACCTATTTGAGTGTACCTTTATGCTGTGTAGCTAGCAGCAGACTTTCTAAATTGCTTTACCTTCACTGTAAATTGACAAATTGCTGTCCAGATGTTTGTACCAATTCACACTCCACCTGCAGTATATAAGAGTTCCTATTAATTCATCTCCTCCAACACCTGGGACTATTGGCCTTTTAATTTTTGACAATCAAGTGTATGTGAAGTAGTATCTTGTCTTCATTTACTTTTCAACATATTTTCATCTATTATGAGACAGTGTGAACCAAGGCAGGATCATGTAGTGGTTAGGTGCTAGGGGACATCTTGTCTAGGTTTGAATTATGGCTCACTTCTAGAGGTTAAGTAGCCTGGGAAAATTATTTTATAATAGTATCTTGTTATGTTTCCCAGTTCTCCATGTAGGCAGTTATGTCACTTGTGACATATAAAGACAAACTATTAGTATTAACATATGTTACACAAGTCAGTTGGATTTTATGCACCAGAAAAATGTATCACTTAAATTGCAGAACACCAAAGATAAAGAAAAATTCTTAAAGATCCAGAAAAAGGACAGATTGCCTTCAAATATACAGCAGTTAAAATGACAGCTGACTTCTCAACAGCAACAATGAAAGTCAAAAGATACTGTAATACCTTCAATATGCTAGAAGACATTAACTGCCAGCCAAGAATTTGGTTTGTTTATTCCTTACCAATAGTCATGTTTGTTTTTTTTTTTCCACTTCTTATTCCATTGGCTAGGACCTCCAGTACAATATTAAATAATAATGGTGATGAAAGGTATCCTTGTCTTGTTCTTGATCTTAAAGGGAATATTTTTTAACATTTCAGGAACAAGAATAATGTTTCCTGTAGAATTTTTGTGAACATCCTTTATTAGGTTAAAGTAGGTGCTTTCTGTTTTCAGTTTGCTGTGGGTTTATTGTAAATGGATGCTGAATTTCATATCTTTTGAGATAATTCTTATTTTTCTCCTTTAATTGTTAAGATAGTGAACCATATTAAGAGATTTTCAAATGTTAACATACTGTTCTAGTCATGAAGTGAATACAACTTTGTCATTATAGAATAATCTTTTTTACTTTCTTCTGGTTTCATTTGCTAATAGATTGGTTAGAATTTGTTCATCTTTGTATATGAGCAATTGAGATGAACCCATAGCATACTGTTTTATCTGTGTTGGGCAAGTGGAGAATAGGCTGATTTCATCTTCCACTCCAGCCCTCTCAGCTGGCACACTGGATATGATGTTTAACTTAACTCTCAAATTACACTTAATAAAGATTAAATTCAGCCAATGTACTCCCCCCAAACCCTCTAATTCTTATTATGCCACATTCAACTCTCAAGTTAAATGTTATTATTCAGGACTACACACAAACACACACACACACAAACCCATATATACATATATAAATAAACATACACAAGCATATATAATATACTCACACATATATAATACACATACATATATAATATACATACATATATATTTAAGCCACAACTTAAACTTTTTTATTTCTCATGTATACAGCATTTATTCTTGACTATTATATTAATTATTTATTATTATCACCATTATTTTGCTCACAATTTCTGTGTCTCAGAGCTCCCTTAAGTATATATCAAGTACTACATAATAAAAATGAAAAATAAAAATAAAATTTCAATGGGCATGTTGAATGGCAGCTAAGACAGTGGAAGAGAGAATTTATTAACTGTAAGACAGAGCTGAAGAAATTCTCTCAAATGCAGCACAGAGAAATAAACAAATGGAAAATATGTCAGAGAGTTTAAAATATACAGATAAGCAAGTAAGAAAAGTCTCTCTTACATCTGAACAGAGAGGAAGGAGAGAATAGATACAATGTAAAGAGGAACCTTTCAGAGAGGTGATGTTTCACTCACCTCACCCTAATCCCAGCTCTGTAAAGTCTCTGCTCTCATTCTCCATTCCCCTTTGACGGACTTCCATGGCTCTCCATTGGCCAAACTCATCTGTTAAAGAGGCCCATTTACAGAGGTCAGCATCCTGGGCAGAGAGCAGGGTGGAGAAGGGTGGACAAAGGATCTGGGAGTGCACACAAAAGATATTCAGCACAACATCTAGCATATTTTCATCTAAAGTTTTGAAGTTTTGTTTTTCACATTTAAATCATTAATGTAACAATTGGTTTTTGTTTATGGTGGGAGTAAGTTAATATTGAAAATATGTAAAAACTGATGCATCATGGGCATAATCAGAAACAATGACTGGTAAGTCAGAATCAATGCTGCTTGTTAGTATCAGGTAAGGTCACCCCTGTGCACACCAGCTGACCATTATATCTAAGTAGAGGTGGGTACAGGCTGTGTGTGGCATGATGTTTACATAATTTTTGGGTTCCATTTAAGATAGATGATAAATTAAGTATAAAAGAGAATGCCTGAATGTAGACCTGGCATCGTGGAATGGAGAAAATCTTCTTGACCAAAGGGGGGAAGTGAAAGGAAATGAAATAAGCTTCAGTGGCAGAGAGATTCCAAAAGGAGCTGAGAGGTCACTCTGGTGGCACTCTTATGCACACTTTAGACAACCCTTTTTAGGTTCTAATGAATTGGAGTAGCTAACAGTAAATACCTGAAACTATGAAACTACAACCCAGAACCTGTGAATCTTGAAGACAATTGTATAAAAATGTAGCTTATGAGGGGTGACAGCGTGATTGGGAAAGCCATATGGACCACACTCCCCTTTGTCCAGTGCATGGATGAAGGAGTAGAAAAACGGGGGGAAAAAAGAAAAAAAAATGGCACCAAGTGTTCTTTTTTACTTTAATTGTTCTTTTTCACTTTAATTTTTATTCTTATTATTTTTGTGTGTGTGGTAATGAAAATGTTCAAAAATTAATTTTGGTGGTGAATGCACAACTATGTAATGGTACTGTGAACAATCGAATGTAAGATTTGTTTGTATGACTGCATAGTATGTAAATATATCTCAATAAAATGAATTTTAAAAAATGGAATAATAAATGTAACTCTCTAGGTAGATAGTTATAAAGATTATATGAGATAGCATATATAAAACGCCAAGTCCAGTACCTAGAATTCTTACCAATAAACGTAAGCTTTTTTTCCCTCTTAAAAAAAAAAAAAAAAAAAAAAGAATGCCTATTAAGAATGGGAAAGTCACAATAAATATAAATTTAAAAAGCTAACAATGACACCGATGTTTATAGTGGCATTATTCATTATTGCCAATAGATGGAAACAACCCAAATATCTATCAGCCAATGAGTGGATAAAGAAACTGTGGTATATACATATGAATATACGATGAAATATTACGCAGCTGTAAGATGGAATAAAGTCTTGATGTATGGAACAACATGGATGAACCTTGAGGACATTATTTTGAGTGAAATAAGCCAGAAACAAAAGGACAAATACTATATGGTCTCACTAATATGAACTAACTATAATGAGCAAACTCGGAGAGTTAAGGTTGAGAACACAGGTTATCAAGAGATAGAAAAGGATAGAGAGAGGGCATATGATGCTTACAGTGTATAGAATGTTTAACAAGATTGATTGTAAAGGTTCAAAAACAAAGTGGAGTGTGAGTGTGTTTGAAAGGGGAAGGCTAGAGTCGTGTATGGCACCGGAAGGAAAGCTAGAGGATAAAAACTGGGGCTGTATAACTTAGTGAAACCCAGAGTGGAAGATGATAGTCGTTAATTGTACAAACACAATAGAATTCTTAACATGAACTAGAACAAACAGACATCACTATCACAAGGTGTTAATAATAGGGTGTTATATGGGGAAAAATACAATTAATGTAAACCAAGGTCTATAGTTAACAATAACATTGTAATATTCTTTTATTAATTGTAACAAAGACACTATACCAAAGCTAAATATCAATAATAGGGGTACATAGGGGTATGGGATTTTTTTCTTCGGAAAAAATGAGAATGTTCTGTAGTGGTGAATACATAGCTATGTGATTATACCAAGAGCCGTAGATTGTACACTTAGAATAGTTTGTATGGTGTGTGAATAAAACTGCTAAAAAAATAATAATATGTACTTTTAGTTAATGGTGCTTGGATGATTGGATAGTCATATAGGATAAAAATAAATTTCACTTCTACTTCTCACTATGCACAAAAGATATAAAATAAAGGACTACATATGAATTTTTTTAAAAAGCTAACAAATACTACAAACATACAAAATCCAGAAAAATAGCATACTATTTTAATTAACTAACTGCCTGATCCAACTCTAGGATATGTCTTTTCCTACATTTTTGGCTACATATTTTTCAATAAACTGTTTCATATGTCACAGACTTCGAGTGCTTTGAGGAGTCTTCATGAATTTTGAGGGTTCTCAATAAATTCATTCACTCTGAAAACCCATCCGATATAGGTAAACTCATATGATGTCTTGTTAAAAGAGTTTACAAACAAAACAACAGATGCATCCTTTACTCTTGCAATCCAGATTGATCTCACGGTGACTTGACCATTTAAATACTTATTTTTTTGAAATATCTGTTTGTGAAGCTCTTTTGTCCATGGTGTGTTTTGTTGGATTCTCTATAAATATTAATGGGATCACAATTAAAAAAAAAAAAAAAACCCAAAACTTCCTTCATTAAATATTGTTGAGTGAAATTATTATCCATCCAAACAGGGCAAAATGAAAGATCATGGTTCTTACTAAAGTCAACAAATTTATCAAATTTAAGCTGCTTCAGACTTTCATGCATGTTCTACTGATCATATAAATTGTGTTTTCCTTTAGTATTACATTCATCTTCTGATGTGGATTAATTATGTACCCCAATTTAGACATGTTCTTGGTCTTAATCCACATTCCTGGGGGAGTGAACCCACTGTAAGTAGGATCTCTTGAAGATGTTATTTTAGTTAGGGTGTGGCCCAACTAATAAGGGTGGGTCTTAATCTGGATTACCAGAATCCTTTATAAGCAGAAGAAATTCAGACATAGAGAAAGCCACAGTGAGGAGCAGAGGCTAGAAGGCAATGGAACCTGAAAGGGACGGGAGAGGACATTGCCGTGTGCCAAGAGGCAGGGATACAAGCCAAAGAAATCCAAGGATTGCCAGCAGTCAGCAACAGAATGTTACAGACTTTGGAGAGAAAGCATCACCTTGCTGAGGCCTTGATTTTTGGCCGCTAGCTTCAAAAACGTGAGCCAATAAATTCCTGCTGTTTAAGCTAACCCATTGTGTGGTATTTGTCATAGCAGTCTGGCAAACTAAGTCAGCGTCCTTCTCAACTTTATTTCTTGTCTGGGGATTTTCTCATAAGATTTTCTTTATCTCATCTATAATCACTTTTATTATTTATATTTTTTTGTCTGTCTTGATTTTTCCCCTTGTCTTTATGACATTGACCATCCAAATTTCTGGTTCCCATTGCTATATAATAGAATAGTTTTTGACATTTTGAAGCTTTTTTCTATCTTTTTAATTTAGGTTTACATTTCTGATGTCCACTCAAATAATTCTTTCTCATCATATTTGAAGTTAGTATAATCAACAATTCTGAATAAACATAAAATTAATCTGAATTTCAGGCATATCAAGAGCAGTCAAATGCAACTCACCTTCAAAGTACTTATTCGAATACTACATATATAGTTCTTCTGGTGAATATGTTTAGGAATTTTGTCATTGGAACACTTGTTTCTTCAGGCCATTTCACTGCCTTGGTGGCAATTTTGTGTGCTGTTTTGTCTGGAACCATCAGAGTTCAGCAGAGCAAGATGCATCAGATGTCTGAATTATGTGATTGAATAGACTGGGAGGCACAAAACATGAGACTTCACATATAGCTGTAATTGCTGTTTGTGGTAGTACTACAGGTTTCTGCTCTTCAAATACAAGAGTTCTGGTTCCAATCAAAAAAGAAAAAAATGCAGTTATAATTTTAAATGCTGTTTTGTTTCATTGTATCTTACAAGAAGGGAACTTACATTTTGAAACATCTTATGATTGGAAGAATTTTCCACAGACTAGCTTCTCACTCCATGTATGTCATTCCTTGTTTTCCCTGCACTATCCACGTATTTCTGGTGCCAGAGGCCAAAGGACATATTCTACAATATAACCTCTAATCTGCACTTATATGTCATGACTCCAGTTGGGTTGTAATAGTGAACAGAAGTATTTCTGGAAGTCATTCTTAACTGGGACAACTAGTAATAACTTAAGTAAACACAAACGCGACTGCAAACCACATAAATATATCCATTACACTCAAATGCAGTGAATCTCCAAATCAACTTCCCTTTAGCCATATGCAAAAAATATTCACAGCCACTTCAGTGATGATCTACACAAAGGGAAATGTGACGGAGGGGAAGTTAGAGTAGAAAGGAACAGAGATTTTAGCCAATGCGGTTAAAATATCTTACTTTTGCAAATTTTACCAAAAGATAATGACCATGTAAGCACAGTTCTAGAGCCCCTTTCAGGACTTTTGAAGGGACTCATGCAAGTGAAGAGCCCTTAAGCCGCTGACTCTAGATGGAAGGTGGAGGTCTAATTTTATTTATTATCAATATAGATAACCAATCGTCTCAGCACATTATTGAAAAGTTCATTTTTCTCTTGTGATCTATAGCACTGGCTGCCAAATATTGAATTGCCATATAAGTTGGGAACCCACATTGACATGTGCTCAATGCTTATTGCTCTTGTTTCCCCTTTGGTTGTGTTTCCTTTTTTAAATTTCCCGGTCCCTTAGTGATTTCCTTTACTTTCTATAAGACGAGCCCACACAAGAAAATGATGTATTATTCTGGATCTCATTATTTTAAAGGAAGACAGTCTCCCAGAATTTCTACCATTCCATACCGTCAGAAGCGGAAGTCTCTGACTTTGGAGTTTTAATATTTTCTGTTTTGAGAATGGTCGTCTTTGATGATCCCTGATTCTTAGTCATATTTTTGAAATATTAGTTTATTTCTTTAAACTTATTAAATACATACATCTTATATTCTGTAACTGATAATTCCAATGTTTGAAGTCTTTGTGGGTCTGATTCTGGTTATAAGTGTGTCTGTTGACTTAGTGGGTACTGCTTCTTCACAGTATTTGTGATTTTCGATTGTGAACATATGTTCAATGCACCTGCATCTGTTGTATTTTTTTAATCCTGACTTCAAGGAGGTTTGCTTCTGTCAGGTGCCTGGGAGCACTTTCAACCCTGGATGACATTAAAATTGATACTCAGCTTGAGATTTTTCAAATCAAACAGCAGTATGAATTTAGACCACGAACTCTCTTGAGAGCTAGATTGTGGTTTCCAATTTTTGAAAGATTTCCCCTGCCATCACTACCCTATGCCAAGATTGAGACAAATGAGGAATTTTTTTCCTAGTTCACCTTTTCATTGAGAGTCTAGACTTATTAGGATGGGTCATAGCTTTACGTACAGATTTCCCATCACGGTGCTGTGCAAATTATCTATGATGAAAGACATCCTCCTCTCGATCCATCACAGACATCTTTTACAAAATACAGTCAAAATGAAAGACCAAAAAAATAAAAAAAATAAAAAAATGGAATGCTGCATGGATCTCACCACATTATAAAAATACTATAAAATTTCTAAACACTTATTCTCAATTTCTGTACATATCTCGATGTGGACTAGCAACACAAAGTTTATGGACTGCTCTGCAAATTACACTGTCCTATCATTCTTCCCACTTTTGCTAGCCCTTAAGCTTTTTATCTCCTGTTCCCACACCTTACACGGTTATCAAAATGTAAGTTCAAAATCTTTTGAAATGGGCAAATAGATGTCTCAGAGTGCTGGGTGGGTTTGGATAGTCACCAGTTAACCTCTGGATTCATGCTTTCACATCATTCTTGACCTGGGGATTTCCTTTTAAGGAAATTTAACCCATTTATTCTTAAAAGAGTTTCCTTCTATGATCCAACACTCCCACTCCTAACTGAAATGTATGGCTATGTTCACCAAAAGATATGTACAAGAGTATGTTTAAGTGCATTATTCACAGTATTGCCCCAAGCTGGAAATAACCAAAATTTCCCTCAGCAATGGACAGATTATTATTTTTTTCCATACAATAAAATATCATATAGCAGTGAGCATATACAACATAGATGATTCCCACAAACATGGTGCTGAGCCAAAAAGCAGATATAAAATCATATATATTGTAAAATTCCATTATATAAAGTTTAAAAACAGGCAAAACTAATTAATGATGTTTGAAAACAGGCAAAACTAATGATGTTTGAAAAGAGGATGGTGGTTGTTCAAAGGGGTCATGGGATCTTCTGCCTAATGTTTCTGCATGCTGCTTACTTGGAATGTTCCATTTGTGAAAATGCATTGAGCTTTACACTTACGATTTGGGCACTTTTTGTGCATATGTTATACTTCATTAAAAAGCATACTTAATAAAAAGTATTTTAACAAATGGTTTATCCGACATCAACAATCACCAAGCTACAAAAACTAGAAAGTTGCCCATCATCTTCAACATCTCTCTTGTTCTTTAAGCCCTATGACTAGTCAATCTCCCAGACCATCACCCAGTCCTGTTAGTTCCACCTCCTAAATACTTCTTATTCCATCTTCTTCTCTCCATCTTCCCTCCAGACCATCATCTCTCACCTGAGCTACTTGCACCAATCCTAACCGTCTCCTTGCATCTACTTTCACTGCTGTCCAACTCATCCTCTGCAGCCAGAATGATCTTCTAAATATACAAATATGATCATGTTATGTTCCTGCTCAAGATCCCTTTCATGCCTCATCATTATATTCAGAAAAAAACCCAAAAAGGCCATGTCTAGTCTGGTCACTACCCATGTCAGCAGTTCAACTAAGCCAGTCTCCCTTGATACTCTTCACTCTGTCTGCACTGATCGTCAGGCCTTGAATCTGCCACTTTCCTTTCCACCTAGGATCCTTTGCCTGAAATATTTTTCCCTCCTTTTCCCTACTACTTTTGTCTACTTAGCTAGCAGGTCTTAGCTTCAACCTATTCCTCAGGTAAGTTTCCACTGTCTTCTCTTGTTTCTGCTATGTTTTATTTGGCTTTAGAGCACTTATCACTTTTTTAATTCAATAGTTGTCATAGTTGATGATGAATGTATGTCTTTCTCACTAAAATGTAAGCTCCACAGAGTAGGAACTATATCTGTTTTGCTCTTCACAATTTTCTATGTGCCTAACACAGTATTTTGCACATAATTGTTGTTCAATTAATATTTGTGGTGCAAATGAACGAATGAGGATATTTTGTAATAGAAACTGTGCTATAGACAACTACAATAAAAATATTTTAAATATTTATCTTAACCCTGAGAAAAACTCCTCAAAATGTTTCTTCTCAAATGTTATTGGCATTCCATCATTTAATTAATTCATTTGGATCATGTCACTCTCTGATCCAAATCTTCCCATCACATTTGCATGATCTGGCCCCTGCTTGCTTCTCTGGCTTCATCCCATACCACTCTTCCCTTCTCTTACTCTATTCCCTGAGCTTTGAACATCCTAAGCATGGTCCTGCTTCAAAGCCTTCATACTAGTTCTCTCTAGCTGGACATGTGTGTTCACATGGCAGGATCCTTCATGTTATGAAGTTTCTGCCCCAGGTTCACTCTTTCAGAGATGCTTTCCCTGACTCCTCCTTGCCCTAGACACTTTCTACCATGTCATCCTGTTTTATGTCTTCATGATACACCACTGTAAGATATTATTTTCTTTATCGTCTTTGTGTATTGTCTGTTTCCAACACTAGATTGTAAATTCCACTAGGGCAGGCACTGAACTTGCCTCATTCGCCCTATATCCACTGCATTTAACACTTTGCAGGGGATGTTCAATAAATATTGATTGACTGATTGAATGAATGTGTTAATGACCTTTCACTATCAAGACAGTGCTGTCTGATAGAATTCTCTGCAATCATGGAAATATTCTTTAAGTCTGCACTGTCCAATGTGATAGCTACTAGCCATATATGACTACCCTGCACTTGAAATGTGGCCAGTATGACTGAGAAACTTCACTTAAAGTTTTATTTAATTTTAATTTAAATAGCTGCCTGTGGCTAGCTCCTATCATACTGGATAGTGCAGCACTAGAGAATCTACTTTGAGTTGAGGAGTCAGGAAATGTCTCTTAGAGCACAAACATTTGAGTGGAGATCAGGAGGATGAATTGGTACAGCTAAGTGAAGAATAAAGTGGAGGAGAGGAGGACTGATGGGGTGAAGTTAGGGCACAAGATATGGGAAGGGCATTCCAGAGAGAGGAAATGGCATGTAGAAATACCTGGAAGTAGAAATGCTTTTAAAAAGCTGTATTTAGTGCTGAGGAATCAGGTTCTGTTTCAGAAATTTCATGATATAATGTTTTTTTCTATTGATGTATAGTTTGTATCATCTCAGTATTTTAATTTGGCATGTTATCAAGTGACATGTTTTGGCAGGACATGAATATCTGAGCCAATCCTCAGATTTTCCGCCTTTCCCAGTGAAGTTTCATTCCTTGAAGACTTAGCTAACCCTTTTTTTTGCTTAAGAGTTGCAATTTCTTCATACTGCCCTGTGTGTTATAGAGTGGGGTTTATAAGTTTACAAACTTGCTATGCCAGGAAGGGTTTGCTCTTATTTGACCTTTAATTACCACTTTGGAGCCTAAAGAGCTGACTGATTTCGGTTTGCTTGCCTTCTCCACATATACATATATATTATTTTATAGATTTCCTGATTGACTTTTACATAGTAAATAAGAGTAGAGGTTCAGTTTCTCATACATATCAAAATGTTTGATACTTTGGCTCAAAAAACAATGAAAAGCCAGACAATGAGTGAACTCTTGCAACTTTTAAACTTAATTCATGTCTATTTCTGTATTTCTTTTAGAGTCATAATTGCCTGATGATTTGAACGTTGTGTATCTGCTACGTAAATGAGCAGAATTTAATTCTCATTCTGTTATGATTATTCCAATACTGGGCAATAATTATTATCAGCAAAAATGCATTTATAATCTAAGAATGCATAAGTTTAATTTTTTGGCAGTCTAATGACCACTTCAAAGCTCTTTTTAATTAAAAAGAAACATCCCATTTTAAACCCCCTTTCCTACAAGTTTATTCATTTTTCACTCCTGACATCATCTCTTATTCTTGTAGATGATGTTTTTGACATAAACCAAATTTTCTTGAAAAGCCCTTCTCCATTTTTCCATTCAGAAAGATTGTAGGTTTCATAGTCTGGAAAAATATCCTAGGAGGTGTTTATGAGGGCTCACTAAATAGAAGTTAAGGTCCAAAGGTTAGCACACCAGTTGAGAAACTGGAAGTTTTGAATTCTAAACTGGTTTGTCACTATCTTACTTGGTGATTTCAAGCAAATTTCTTGCTATGAGGATGCTACTCCCAATGTTCAAGGTGATTCTATATATGTCTTGTGTATAGCCCTGATTTCTTTTTAAGATTATTAAAAATATTAATAATAATTAGTTGAACTGGATTCAACCAAGACAGTCTCAAAGATGTGTGCCTGATTAATATAAGGGCAGAAGTTCTCATGTGGAGCCACAGCCAGCAATTTGAGCCTGCATAGTTAAAAGTATAAAGGTCACCCAAGTGCACATAGCAAAGTAATGCTGTAAAAAGTTAAGGTATTTCAAAAAAAGGGAAGATTTGGAAAATAAACTTAGTCACATAAATCGAATGTTGAGAGCCACGGCAAGAGATGCAGGAGAGATTATTTCTTGTAGCATGTATTGTAGAGCGGAAAGAGGGGGACCTTCTGGGAATTGGGAACCTTCTGGGAATTAAGTGCCAATTATGTTCAGGAGCAGGTGGTCAGGGCTTTACTAAAGGCAGCACCCTTGGGATCAAATATGATCGGATTTGATCCTAAGCTCCTCTTATTCTTGTGTACCCTTGGACAAAATACTTAACTTCTATGACTCTCAGCTTTCTCTTCTAAAAAAAAATGAAGATAATTATACCTATTTCACAGGCTAAACTAAGGATTAAATGAGGCAATCTGATGCCTGATAAATAATAGTTTTCTTACCTCCAGCCACATTAACATTAATTCCTAAGAGGTGGTTTGCAGTGGTTAAGTGCTGGGACTCTGGAATCAGACCACATGAGTTCAAGTCACAGCTTTCCCACTTATCAACTATGTGACCTTGGACAAGTTACTTAACCTCTCTGTGCCTGATTTCATCATATGTAAAATGAGGATATAGGGTTGTTATAAGGATGAAAGAAATTAATATATATAACATACTTAGAACAATGCTTGGTGCACAGCAAACATTTTTACAGTGTTAGCTGAAACCTCTGAAAAGTTTCAGATATTTTCTAGAAGTGATCTGTTTTTCCTTAAGTTATACTCATAGAACTGAACAGAAAGACATGGTAACAATCTTGCTAGCTTAGTGAATTTCTTGTAATTCTGTTTTGGGCAACGCTGCCTGCCAGGAACAGGTGGTGATGGCAGCTTCTTCTCTTAGCCAGGAATGCAGACGTTGCAGGACAGTGCAAAGGCAAGACTTTTGGAGTCTACCAGGCTGCTTTGCATCCAGCCTTTGTTAGTCACTTTCGGCAAGTTATTAACATTTCTGTGTCCTTTGTGAAACTGTGATAATTCTTGCCACTCTGAAGGGGGGAGGTTAATGAGAATTAAATTAAGTCATGTGCCTACAGGGTACCCTGAACCAAGCACAGAGCTTCAGTGGTAAGGACTGTTGTTTTTACATCCGATACACACACACACACACACACAATACATACATACATACATACATACATACATACATACATACATATACATATATAGCAGTTGCATAAGGCTCTCGGGAATTTTGAAGGAAGGGAAACCAGCAGATAGCTAGACGTGGGTCCTTCCTACCTGTCTGAAGCTGGCCTGGGTAATCTCTTCCTTTAGCAACAAAGCGGCTGCAGAGGTTCTCCCCTGAACCCTGCCTTTCACACTTTCCACCAAAAATGCAGGCAAAGACGCCATCCTTTCCAATTTAATAATGTACTCATTTCTGTACGTGCGGGTTTATCTGGGCTTGGAAGCAGGCCAGGGGGGTGGGGTGGGGAGAGGCATTAAAACCTGGCAATCCCGCTTCCCCATCTCCGGATGCCGCAGGGCTCCTGCCAGCCGTCCTCGGTTAAAAACGTGTTTATGGATTATTTCACTTCCCCGCAGTCTTACGTGCAGCAGCTCATTACCACCCGCTTCAATCATCGCTGCCAGCATCAACTCTGAACGTTTCTCCCCCACCTCCACCCCCCCACCCCACCCCCCATTTCGGGGACATTGGTCGTAAGTGACATTTAATGTAAATAAACTGATTTTTAAAAAAAAATACAACTACCGCCGGCCTGAAGAACCCAGTAGAGATGAATAACACAAGGGCCCAGCGAAGAGCGCCTGTCAGGTCTCAGATCCACCAACCCTTCCTGCCACACAATTCCCCACACCGGCGCATCACAAATCACCATTTCCAGGCACTACTCGAGGCTGCCAATTCCACTTTCGCTTAATCTCATTTTAAATCCGGCTACAGATGAGGCTCTGTCGCTGAGGCGAGGAGCCGGGAGGGGGCAGAGGGAGGGACTGGAGGCCTGAATGGGAAAGAAGCGCAGGGGCCCCTCATGGTTCGCGGCCACGGGCAAATCCACAGAACACGTGCGGGCCGCTGGGGTTCAGAGGCGGCGAACCCCGAGGGGAGCCGGGCGCAGCAGGCGCAGACAAAGAAGCCGCCGCCAGTGACCGCCTCCACTGCCTTCTTCCCTTACACATCCTCCCAGGAAAAGGAGGGAAATCTGAGGGCCGAAGAGGAGAGCCTTCTCCTTTTGCTCCTCCAGACAGCTGAACGCGGAGGTCCCCTCTCTCCCCGGCGTTTCGAAACCCGCTGTATTCGCTAGCCCCGGGCCCCCGACAGCGCCCCCTATGCTCTCTCCCCTCCGCTGTTCTTCCGTCTCTGAATTGGTCGCGGGAGTCCGGGGTGCCTTGAGGCTTGCGCCCCGCGCCGCTCAAGAAGCTGGAGAGCGAGCCCTAGAGGGCGGGGGACAAGCGGGCGCGCGCGAGGACGGCGCGTGGGGGCGGGGGAGCAGTCGAGACACGTGTGGCGGTGGTGGGGGGTGGGGGAACTCGGCGCCCGGGGCTTTAAGAAGGTGTGGAGGGGGGCGGGCGCTTTCCCAGGCCTGACCGAGGGGCGTCGCGTAGAGGCGGCAGCGGCGCACCGAGGCGGTGGACGACGCGCTCCTGGCGCTCGCAGTCCCAGCTCCGCGTTCCCGCGGCCCAAAGTAACTTTGGGAGCTGCCGTCTTCCGCAGAACTTCCCAGTGGGGCTCCAGTTCCTGAGCCCGCTTTCCTCCAGTCCGCTTCCTTCTTGCCTTCCCCCGTGTGGCTCCTCTGTCCTGGCATCTTCTCGCGGCTCCAAAACTGAATGAGCGAGCGGAGCGCACGGCGGCGCGCGGCGGCGGCATGGAGCAGAGTTGCTGGGCCCCGCGGACTTTCCTCCTGGCGCTGTTGCTGGGGGCGACGCTGAGGGCTCGCGCTGCGGTGGGCTATTACCCCCGCTTTTCGCCCTTCTTTTTCCTATGCACCCATCACGGGGAGCTGGAAGGGGATGGGGAGCAGGGAGAGGTGCTCATTTCCCTGCACATTGCGGGAAACCCCACCTACTACGTACCAGGACAAGAATACCATGGTAGGTACCACAACATTTGCGCGCTCACTGCCCGGGTCCCTGCGCCGGTGAGCTCCGCTTTGATCTCTTTCTTTCTTGCGAGGGGCTCTTTAGACAAGAACCATGACAACCCTTACCCCAACATAGCGCTCTAACGAGGGAGAGAGAGCAAAGTTAGCGGAGAATCAAGTTGCGAGTTGGGATTTATTCACCACCCTCCACACTCCACATTCTAACGCATCTCCTCGAAATGAGCTGGTTCTTGTGCTAAACGCCTGTTAATTCCCGGGGGCTGGTGTCTTTTCTCCTCACTCCTCGTTCTTGCATTCTGGCGTGTTGAATGAATACCTGCGTCTTGTTTTCTTAACCCCAGTACTTGGATTCCAGACCTTTGTCCTGTTCCCATTCCCCTCTGAAGTGTCCCCGGGTGGCGTTGGAACTGGCACTGGGCTTTGCGGACGGTCTGGTGACAGATTGACGCACCCCGGTCGGTGGCCGCCCGATGCCGCGGGCCGCAAAGTTCTCGCTGCTCACCAGCCAGGGGTCCCTCTCATTTCATTCAGTGTCAAACAGCCCTCCTGAAATGTAGCTGCTGCTTGCAGCTCCATTCTTTTTAAAGCGCCGTTTAACATGTCAGTAATTGATGCGTTTTCTGATTTCCTCTCTTATTTTAACATGCTACTTATTTTTAGAATTATCTTTGTGATGCTTGTTAATGACCGTCTTTTATGTGCATAGTTTTAGTTTCCAGGTAGGGGCTGAAAACCTCTTATAATTTAAAGGCACCTTTTTAAAAAGGGGTCATTATGCAGGCATTCATCAAAATTGAATATTTTTGAAGAAGTAAAATTTGGCTCCAAGAAATATTATTTTATGTAGCACATTTTTAAGGTGTTTTAAGCTAGTGAATTAAATACGTGGAAAAAAAAAAAAAAAAACGCCTGCCTGTTTTTTTGCATTTTGCTGGGCCATCTGAATATTTCACTTTATAAGTTCATAAGCCATGACAGACACTCTTTAGCTAGAATTTCAACGCAAAAATACTTAAATTTCAAGCAAGTAGAAACTATTTTCCAGTGAACTTGTGTAATAGTTTCAATCTGTAATAGCCCTACAATTATTAGCATGGCAGAATATAAACCTTGTGTTAGCTGGCATTTCAGATAGATGTGCACATAAACAGTATAAAAATCCTTGAGAGTTTTCTGTTTATTTATAAAAGACCTTCATATCTTTTGTAAGATGATTACCCTAAATAAATGCTTCCCAGAGGTGTAAAAAGCTGCTTTTACAACTTTCTTGTGGTGTGGTGGCAGTCTTGTCTGTAAAGTAGAAGTCTAATTTGATGGAATTTTAGACTTTGGAAAATTAATTTTCTATAACTAGTCCCTTCTTTAATAAAAATGCTACAGCACTTTCTTCCCAAGAAAATTGCATGCTTTTCTGAGGTTAGGAAAATCTTTAAGTGGAAAGACCAGTCAATATGATGGCAACCCAGACCTAACCCAAAGAGTGATTGATTGAGCCTGTCACTCTTAGCTTGACCCTTGGCAAAGGTGCTTGCTTGTTATTAGCTCTAAGTGAGAGTGGTAGGTAAGTGAGCTATGGCTGGGCTAACACATTGTAATGTGATGGAAGACCATGTGATGAAACAAAGCCTTATTTATTTTTGTTTCTCTTTTTGTTTTCTGTGTCCTTTGAAAGGTGCAGACATAGAAAACTTAATTTAAAACATCAAAATATGATATTTTAAATTTGCTTCTGTTTTAAAGCTAGCAAGTCAGCCTAAGACTGTTCATAATCACACCCCTAAGTGTAAAAAGGAATGGTTGATACAGAGTAAGAAAAAAGTGTAGCACTTCAAGTTGTACATTGGGGAAAAAAAGTCTCAATTTCTATCTCTTTTCCTCCACCAGTAAAGGTAGAAAAATTTTATTGTTAAGTTTTAAAATGTCAAATTAATATAGGCTTTTAGAATAGTTACTGCCGGATTTTAAATTACCGCTAGCTATTTTATCAAAGATATTTAGATTTTGCAAGTGGCTGTGGTTACAGGCCTTTAGCAAATGTTTTCCTGTAAAATGTTCTACAGGTAGAAGAAACGTTTAAAAATGAAATGACGCTTACATGTATCTCTTTTGCTTTTAGACTTTTGAAAATTAATTTAAAAATTAACCAAATAGAATCTGTAAGAATTGAACTGCTGATAGGGAAAACTTCACCTGACATACTTTTGTGGTTGTCTCATTTTGGTCTGTGATCAAAATGGAAGGCCGTTTGGCCAAAAAATTCACTTAAATTTAAGACGTTTATACAATTTTATTTCTAACCTTTTAAATCTTTAAGAAATATAAGGAAAAGTCTGCTTATCTATGATTTCCATTGAATTCAGCATTTGAATGAGTGGTTTTTGGGTGCAGAGCTGATGTTTGTCACTATTCCATGCATTGAAGAACAGGTAGTGTAGATGAGACATCAGCCTTTTGAGGTTTGTGCCCGGTGAGAGACCTTGGATTTTGAAATGGAGAGGCAACTGTCAGTCTCGAATAAAATTGGTTCCCCATATGTGTTGTATTTATTTAAGGATTTCTATTGAAAATATTTTTGAATATATACATATATACATATATGTATGTATGGCTAAAGAATTTGAAGTTTGGGTGTCTAAAAGAATTTTCATAGATTTCCAAAGTTCAGTAGTATATCTGTGTATTTGCAGTACTGGCAACTCCGTAAACAGTGCATGATTACATCTAATGCATTCTCATCTCATAATTAAACAATGACACTAGGTGTCTCTGTTCTTATCTTCCTATCTTAAACTTTGTTGTCCTGTGACTCTCTTGTCATGGCAAAGGTAGTTACAGTGAATTACTGTATCTTTCTGTGAGTACACCACGTAGAAGCTCAGCGAAAAGAGGTCTCAATCACTTCAATTTTGAATTAGAAAACAACTCAGCATCAGAAAAGAAAAAAAACTTTTTCTAGAATCCCACCCTCCCCAAATCCCAGGATCTATTCAATTTCTGTAACATGGTTTCTAGGCCCAGAAATTTTTTGTAGAAAGTTTCTAGTGATGGAAAATTAAATAGGAAATGGGAGCCTAGGTGTTCTAATCATGTAGCCATTTCTCTTTCCCAGCCATGCCTGGTGATGCACTGCTCTTTTTCCTAGGGGCCTGGGGGATATTGTGACCCACACCAAGTGTGAGTTGATATGTGCACCCTTTTTCTCCCATGACAATCCCTCTTTCTCATCCTCACCCCTCAGGTATCTATCAGCATTTTTATTTGCAAGTTACAGTCAATGTGATTTGTCAGTATTAAATTCTCCCATAGGGTGTGTACATTCGAAGTCTTAAATACAACTCTGGAAATATTTTCCCCCTTCCCTTTTGTTTAAAAGAATTTCAGGCATCACTGAGCAGGCAGATAATATATTTTAGGATAGAAAGACTTGTAGATACCCTTGAAATCATGTCAGTGAGGTCCTGCCTGTTCACAGAATTGGCTTTAGTCAGACACCATCAGAAAAGAGAGGCCAGGCATTCGGAAAAAACATCCTGTGAGAAAGCCAAGCATAGCTAAGTGATTCCACCCAAAGTGCTCCAGCTTTGGCGAGATAATTTACCTAAATTTTGAAATAAAGTAGAATCCTTGTTATTACAATGGCGTATGGTGGGGGAAGCGTTCTGTTATGGTAAGAGATACACTCTAAAATGTCAATTGAGAAAAAAAAATTCTACCTTAAGCAGAACTGAATTGAAGACATAGCATGGTGCTTTAAAAAAGGGGGATTTTATTGTATTTTGTAAATCCAGCATCACTGTTGGTAGTTCTTTCATGCTACTTTTCCATTCCATTATTTATTTAATCATATCGTGGGGTAGGCAGAAAATTTGATTTCCTGCTGCGAAAACTGAACATTTACCTAGAAAAAGGTAAAATCATTTTGTTGTAAAAATTGCCAGTATTAGTATTATAGGTAGTTGTGTTCTGGAATCAACTGATTCCAATTTAAAAATCACTGTTCAAAGACAGTGCAGTATAATGACCTTTCAAATGCAGGAATAATACGTATGTCAGATGTAATTTTGGAAATGAACTCCAGATTTAATTCTTTTCAAAAGAATGACTTTATTACTTGAATCAAAGTAATTTGCCATTGCAAAAGTAACTGTGTTGTTGATCAGATGTCTGGTTATTTACCCTTTATATGTCTAGGATTCTGAAATTGGCATATTTAAACTCTCAGAATCTTCTGTCAAATACAGTTTATAAGTGAACCACAGCTGTGTCCTGCCTATATGTTATTAGGAAAATTGGGCATTTTAATGCATTTTACCCAACTTGTCACATATTTCATCTTACTCTCTACAATTTATTTTAGTAATGTCTTACTGATGTGGTTCAGATTGTTTCTTCAGTCATAAAAATTTTGCTTCATGCAACGTATGTTCTCTGTGTGAGTTTCAGTTTCAAACATAAACCCCCAAAAATTCAGGTCTTTAGAATAATACAAAACATTTCGTTTAGGCAGAAATTCTTCCGTCACTAACAGTACTACATTATTACAAATTATTTAATATGAATATTTCTCTCCAAGTTTTGAGTCTTTTCTTTTAACTATTATTTTTATTTTCATTGAAAATGATAAAGAATAAAATAAGAAAGATGTATTAATGTAGTCATATGTTTATTTTTTTACAGAACTTATTGCAAAAATGAGGTAGATGTTTTAATAAGAGTTTAAAGCCAATATTATTGATTTCCAAATTTTTTCATAAATTAGCTTTATTCAAAAGAAAATATCTAGAATGTATCTCTGATTTCTTTTTTCCCTCTGAAGAATTGGTCAGCTTTATAGAATGACTAGAAATCTTACATCATTAATTATTTAAGATAGGTTGTATATTAAGCCAAAATTGTTCTTCTGATTATTTCAAATTCTAATTTGAAACTTATTCATATGTCTTTAATCTTCACAGATAATTGTTACAAATAATCTTCACAAATCCTTTTATTACAAATATCCTTTATATTCAAAAAACATAAATAAATTGAGTGCCCCATATTTCTTGAATATTTTGAACATAAAAGAATTGTATATATTCTTACACAAAATAAAAGGTTCTTTGGGTCATATAGAATAGAAACAATTGGTAGCCTCTATATTCAAAGAAGTAAGGTGGCAAGTGCATTTCATTGAATGGGCAGTTTCACTATGAACAGAAACAAATGATGTAGACTATAGCAGAATAATACATAGCACATATTAAAAAGTGAAATACAGTTATCTAAATATTTTTGTTTCGTGAAACATTGGGTTAACTGATCCAATCTGCACCCCCTCCCTCCATTTTAGAGTAATTTATAAAATAACCAAACTGTATCATTTTATTCTCATCAGTTTTAGGCAAAGACATCTTTAAAATGTCATTTTTAAGAAATTGAAATTGAAATCAAATAAATTTTGATTTTCAAATGTGAGGAACCCATAATGACCATTCAAACACAGGAATGATGTATTTTTAAAAAATATATATTTGACTCTCAGGAAGTTCCCAGTGAAGTGATGTTGCTTGGTGTCAGTTGTGTGGCTCAGAATAATTTTCACCACTGTCACCTGCCATGCCCATCTCATTGAAGGCAGTGCCTCTGAAGGGTGGAATGTTATGCCTACAGGTTAACCAATTATTTCTAAAACGTGAGCTTCTCTAAAACGACATAGAATTTTGTTCCTGCTGTTTGATCCCCGGTGGGACCCAACTATTGCAGCTGGATTTGGGGGTGTGGCGAAGGATCAGAACAGTGTCCAAAATGTTGACTGGTGGTATAAGGCAGCCCTAATCTCCCAAAGAACAAAAGAAGGGTAACTAGATAGCTTGCAGATGCCACAAAGAGATAGTTATATGAACTCTGAGGTTCCAAAGTAAACGTTTAAAGCCCAGGTTATGTCTTAGTGCTGAATGCAATATTCAGCTCTTCTTAGAAGAAAATACAAATATATTTTGAAAGTAAATTTAATAGGAGTGCTCCTGAGTGTTTCAAATAACTGGGAAATACACCGGCACCCACATACCAAGCGGGCTGAGGGAGGGATGATAATAGTTCAGCAATAAGTGCCACGCTCACCTCAGAGCTGCCTTCTCTGCCTTTCCTGCTGTGGCTGGCTCTCCTTCCGTCTGTTTTTCTCTTGCTGTCTCCCCTTCTCCCTCTCTTCCCTCTCCTGAATTCTCTCATTGTCTTTCTTTTCTTCATCCTCTTCACTCCATGTCATGGGTTCTTTCTTTCCCTGTCCTCTTCCTTTCTCTTTTCTGCTTTACATCTTGTTCCTTTTCACTTTCTGTTCTTTCTCTTTCTCTTTCTTCCCCTCAGAGTTCCCCTTGTCACTTTCTATACTCCATTTTTTTCCTTCTAACTTTCTATAACATGAAAATAATAAAAATATTAACTATTTTATTCATTGGATATTTGCAAAATCAGTTTTATTTTTGTAACATGCGATTTACAAAAAGTGGTTCCCTCTTCCTATACTGTAAAATCTCTTTGCAGAATCTTCAAGCCGGTAGCTGTTTAATCCTGGGTTAACTACCTTCTCCTCTGTGAGTTATATGGTCAAAATGCAGAATCTGAAGTTTGTTCATGGAAGCAGATACATATTACCAGGAAGGAGAGTTGTAGAAATAAGAGATTGCATGTTGAATTAGCTTTAATCTAAAAAGCAACTCCATTTGGAAATGTCTTGAATGCTTCAGTGCGCAGGGACTCTTCTAGTAAGTTGATGAAGAACTGTCCCCATCACAGCTGTCTCCATCATCACCTCGGACACATCAAGTCACTCCCATGTTCATAAATGCATTTGCATAGCTACTAAGCTAGTGATGCTACCTTTTTAGGGAATTGGCACCCAACAGAGAGACCTAAATGGGTGCTGGGGGTGGGGTGGGGTGGGCAGCCTAGAATAAGGCAAAGAACATTAGAGCGGGAGCACGCGCTGATTTGGGCTACATCCCATCGTCTTTCTTAAACAAGGTCTGTTTTATTGTTTTGTACCATGTGACCTCTAGTATCTATTCCAGCTCAACAGCGCACAGATTCTGTGGGTGACGGATCAGATTTATTAGGCTAAAATGAAGTCCAGAGAGGTGCAGTGGTGTAGTGGAAAGAGTTCTAGCTTTGGCAGCAAGATAAGCTGCATGCCCTCAGAAAGTTACTTATCCTTTCTGAGCCTCAGTTTCCTCATTTATTACATTGACATAATAATATCCATATTTTATGTTTGTAATTATTAAATAAGTTAATGTAGATAAAGGACCTGGAATTCAGTAGGTGCTTACTAAATAGCATTTATCATCTGGAACAATCTTTCAACCTTAGATGAGGATGATGTTTGAAGCATTGTCTATACAGATAAAGGCTATTCACCCATGCCTTTTCTTTTTCTACCTTGTTATTATACGGCACATTTCAAGGGAAATTTCAAATTGAATGTATTGGGGATGGTCACAAAAGTAGAAAAACCAAAATCTCAACTCATCATCAAATATGTATAATCAGAAAGTACTTTCCAGCCAAAATAAATATATGGCTTGCCTAGAATTATGATAGTTAATTACTGTATTAGTCCACCCAAAACTTTTATTAACTTTAGCCAATCCCTAAGTCAAATCTTTTGTTGCTAAATTGAGTATTTGTCCTTAGTTGATGGTCATGATAACAACCAAAATTTTGTATGTTTAGCTGGTAATTTAGGAAAGATGCCAAGATAAGTAAACATCAATATCAGTTTAATGTATTCTGCCTAATCCTGTACTATGATATCTATAACCCCATGTCATTTAAAAATACAAAACTATTTCAGTTAAACTAGAACTGAGGGAGATGAATTTTGATCATAGACCCAGAGTTCACCAGATCCTCAGGGAATGATCCAGGATATTTTATTAGTGAACCAAAGGGGGAGGGTAATTCATTTACAATATAGGAGAATACTTGTCATAATAAAGGCATTGGCTGGCATGTGCATTCTGTCTGTCCACTGTAGTAAAGTTTATGTAGGTAATCAAAACGATTATTCATAGGTTGTCTGGGAGCATGGAGTTAGATGATTTTAATGATGGATTCCAGAATCTTTGAGACTTCTCAGTTCGGTTTATGTCAGGTCATCTGGTTGGCATCTTCTTTTCTAGACTTTTAATACTGGGGGAACATTACCCTGTTTTTAGACTCCATATTGCCTTGTTATGTGGCATACATTGCTTGTTGCCTCCCTAATCATTAGAACTGCCTGTCTTACTAGCTGATTGTTTTTTCAGAGAAACTCTATTTCCAGTTAAAAATACTGACTTCCAAGACTCCCTTGCGATTAGGGGTGGCCATGTAACTCAGTATGATGAAGTGGAAGTCTTCTGGGTGGGATCTCTGGGAAGGTTATTGATAAACTAAAACAGATGATTAAAAAAAAAAAAAAAAAGACTCAGCAGGCACTTGCTTTTTGTCCTACCTTTACCAATTTTTTCCAGCCCGGAGGTAGTAAGCGATCTTGTGGCCTTGAAGATAATGGCTGTATGCTAAGGATGGTGGATCAGGGATTTAAAAGGCATCGGGGTCCTTATTTATGTTTTTTGAGTCCTGGAATACCTCTTCTGGACTTTTTGTATCATGAGAAAAATAAAAAATTACCTGTAGGTCAGGGTTCTATTCTGTATAGCTGAATGTAATCCAAAAAACTAGTGCATATATATTTCTTCTAAATATGGGAATGGCCTATTAAAATTCTGTTTAACTTATCACAGTTCTTATGTCAAGCTCTGACACTCTGGTCCTTCCATAGAATTTCTCTTGGTCACCTTGATGGAACTAGGATGTTTACTGGAATACTTTTGACAATAAATATTTTGCTGGAATACTTTTGACCCCCCACAGTTTACCACTTCAGCAGGTGGCAAAGACTGCATTTTATGTTAACTTTTACTGGTTGTGCTTTGAGAAGGTGATGTGTGCCTGACCTTCAATTTCTGGAGTTCCTTATATACTGACAGTTTATACTAGTTTCTGTCATTGAACTTTATTTCCTGACAGTCCTATCTCTTTAAAATGCAGTGTCACCATATGTAAATCCTGTTGACATTTAAAATATCTGGATGTGTGACATGGTCCTGAGTGAGCTCTGACCCAACCTTAACCTTGTTTGTTATGTCTGGCTCAGCCTCTAGGACAAAATCCAGGATTGTCATTTCTCTTGCTTGTTACGTATCAACAGAGGAAACAGACATCTCAGTTTTACCTACAGGAGCGGATAATCTTTTAGTTTAAGTCACCTTTGTTGTGAATGTTGAAATGTCCTATGATCATAGTTCCAGTTCTTTTCATACTTCCTTTTCTTGCATAAACATTTCCTGCATTCTCATCCTGCAAAAAATGTTGTATGTCCAGTGTCTGTGGTGAAGGAATATCAAGGACATTAGTTGGTTTTCAGATTTTTTAGAAAAAATGGATTCACGTTCCCTTTCCAACCTCTGAAATTATCTGAAACAAATACAACTCAAGGAATTATGAATAAATTAATAATGACAATAGCAAACGTTTATATGGTACTTAATATGTGACAGGCACAGATGTAAATGCATTAAATATATGAATTCATGCAATTCTCTTAACGCTCTAATGAGGTAAGTCCTAATATCCCTTTACAGATGCAGAAACTCTGTCACAGACAGGTGACTATTTTGCCACAGAGCACCAAGCTACTGTGTGGGAGTACTCCATCAGCCCTGCTCCAGAGTCCATAGACTTAACCAGTGTGCATTTATTTTTATAAATGAAGATTATTTCAGGAAAGGGAAAATAATAAGTAATGAAAGTTATTTCAAGAAAGAGGCAGCAAGGAAAAGCAAAAGCTTATTTTGGTGTTTAAAATAAAGGTTGCAAAATCAAACCAGAGAACTGATATCCGTGTCAGACAAGGTCAGGGGTACATGGTCCTAAATATTCTTTCACTAGACATTGTCTTCAGATAAAGCACAAAGCAGAGATGTCATCTAGTATACTGTTGGCCTGAAAGAGTTAACATGCCTTCAAAGTATGATGACAAATAAAAATATTCAAAAAATAAACTTCAAATTTTGTTCACATTTATTTTTAATGTTCTGATGAATGTAATATTCATTAAGAGCTTAAAGTAAATAAAACATTTGTTCTCTGACTCGCTAATAGAATTTAAATAGGGCCAGAATACCAGAGAATTACATATTTAGACAGAGACATTTTAAAAGGTTTTCATTGAAGTTCATCTATTTGTAATATATTTTTCTTTAGGAAATTCCTTTAAGTGTTACCAGTCTGTGAACAGCCTGTGAAACTGAGTGATGTGGTGCACATTGAAAGCCCTTGGGTGATAAACCAGAGCTTTCTGCAGTGTCTAACCTTCTCACTACTCACAGTGATATTGAAATCTATGACGTACTGTTTGCTTTGCCCTTGTCTTTGTAGGGTTATTTCTCATATGTGGATCAGATGTTTAAAAGTCACTTTCTGTTGAGCCCATGTGAGTGAGAATTAAAGAGCAAGTGTTAACCATCTCCGCTTACCCTTGCCCTCATATTATTCATCTTCTGCCATAGAGGATGGAGCAGCTCTGGGTTTCATGGCAACCAGGCAAGGAGTGAAACGTAAAAGGTTGCAAGGCTGGAGTTTTCTAGTGTTGAGAAGCAGGGTCTGCCCTGGCTTCATGCAATTACTTGCCTTAGTAATGCAAATGTTTTCTGATTTGTCACCATATAGTTTATCCTAAAGTTTCCCATCTGATCTGAATTGAGATCCACTGATCCCTGGTAGAAGCTAAATTGGGGAGGGGAACAAATTCAAGGTGTGAGAGCTTTCTGGACGGAAGCCACCAAGGTTCTCAGAGGGCCTTTATAAAAGTGTTTACCAGGTAATATAGAGAAGTCCCACTTATAGATGTTTATTTTTCTCAGGCCTGACAAACCTTATCATTTTGATACTGTTCTCCTTTTAGCATTTGCTGATGAGCTGGTAAACTGTAGCTCTAATGTGCAAATATGTGAGCCTCAAGGGTGGGGTAGGAAGTCACAGAGCCTCCCTACCTGATGGTCTGACCTGACACAGGGGTTAAAACTGTTCGAATATTTCTCTCAAACAAAATTGGTTTATGCCAGCCTTTTAACAGAAATGGGAGGCAGACCATTCAATTCCAAATAAATTGTGCAATATTTCAAACATACAGAAAAATACAATAAAAGAAAATTCAAAATTGGTATCACTAATGAGTACCCAAGGGATGGATATCTGTATCCATTGAGATAAGATGTAAATGCTCTAGAGAGCAGACTCTTCACTGTTGATAAAATAATGCTCATTGATTTGACCTGCATCGCGGTGTTATTTTTTGCTTCTCTAAACACGTTTGTCCTATTCCAGCTATATTAGTCATTCCCAAGTATTTCTACTATATAGTGAACAATGTGGAAGCCCTACATACATGAAAAATAATAAGAAATCTTGAATGAGGTACATGATTGGCTGCCAGCCTGTGGAAACATCCATAAAAATGTCATTAATTTGATTAATTAAAATCAGATATTTCTGATGAATACAAAAAACGTTTCTGTTTAGAAATGTTTACCAGTGAAAGAAACATTTACAATCAGAATTTTAAGATGGTAATTGGAATATTACCAAATAAAAGAATTTCTTAAACTTTTGTTTTGCCAGTATGGTAATGGACTTTAAAACTTTTGTTTTTCCTTGCCTTGGAAAATTGACCCAAGTTGAAGATTTAATGAGTTTTATTAGCTACCATGGAGCTGTGCAGTTTGCAGTGGCAGGTATGTCAGGATTCTCTGGTTGCTAGAGATAGAAACTGTCTCTGGCTAACCAAGGCTTAAAGAAATTTATTAATAGGAGGTGGGCAGGCTCACAGAAAAGCAGGAAAAGCCAAACATTATCTTTAGAAATGATGATAATATATCAAGGGGGAGGGGATGATCAATTGCTAGAGGAATCTTGGTGGTAGGAACCAGTGGACATGCTTTTCTGGTCCCACAGTTGGGATGAATCCTCTCAAACTGTTTTCCTTTCTTGTGTCACTGAATTCAGTATTCAAATTCCTGAAACCACAAGTCTCGTTGCCTGAGACATGACATTCCTCTGAGATGGATATTGGGGTGGGAGAGATATCTCTTCAAAAGAAAATTGAGGTGCAAGAAAAGATAGACTGTGTATTGGTAGGTAAGAACAACACGTGACCACCACGGTATTCAGTATCTTTGTTTAAGGGAGAAAAAAGAGTGGAATGACCTCTGGGATAGCGAGGTGCTGTTTACTACACAGGCCATGGGAAAAGCAATGTTCCTTGGGGTTCCAGCGCATTCTGCATCACATGTGAAGATTTGGGTGGCTGGGGATGTCAGGTTGAGGGAGATTCTCTTACCACATGTATAGATTTAGCCCAAAAGTGAGTCATCATGTTTTTGTAGTTTGTGAAAATGCCGTATTGTCTTCTGAAAGCTGCACAGTGCAGGATAGATTGCCTGCCTTTGTTCAGGAAGCACAGGTTCTCTAGGATTGTTCCCACTTCCCTTTACTTCAAACCCTCCCGGGATCTTACATTCAGTGACCTGCAAGGGAACATAGAAGGCAAGTTAATGAATGCCTCTGCCTGCACGCATCCCTATAGGAAAACCATCCCTGTGTTCACTAGGAAGATGTCTAAATTTTCTCTCTTTTCCTCAGCTTCCCAGGACAAAAGCAGCATTTGTTTCAGTTGTCACTCCCTTCTCCTTGTTGTTCTTTCATCATTTGACTTTTGGGAGTTCATCCACTTCTGTTTTTTTTCCTACCTCCCTCTTCTCAGCTGTGTTTTTTGTTTCCTCCTCTCCTCCCTGGCTCAGTGTTGGGATGCTTAGGGCTCTGTCCTTTCTCCTCTTTTACATCTGCCCTCTCTCCCTAGGGATGCCACCATTCTGATGGTTTTAAGCACCATCTACATCCTGGTGACTCTTTGAACTCTGTTTTACTGTCTTCTTGACATCTCCATTTGTTTATCTATTGGCATCTCGAACTTAATATACTGCAATTGAGCTTCGTGTCTTCCCTCACTGTGTCACCCAAACCCGCTCCTGCTGGAGTTTCCCCAACTCGGTTAATGCTAACTCAGTCCTTACAGTTGTTCAGGCCCTAAACCGTTTTTCTCTAATGTCCCACATCTGATCCATCCCCAAGTCCTGCTGTTTTCTTTTCTTTCCTTCTTTCTTTTTTTTTTTAATATTAAAACACACCCAGAATCTACCAATGCCACCACCAGCTCACCTGGATGTTACAGCAGGCTCTGAGTCAGGTGAGCCATTGCTCACCTTCATTCCAGCAGCCTGAATGATCCAATTAAAAGCAAGATCATTTCACTCCTCTGCCCCCAAACGAAGCGCAACCATGTGTCCCACTGTTTTGCCTGGAACAGCCTTCGTCTGCCTCTGTGTTCCTAGTGTCACATCCAGTTTAACATTTTTCCCAACAGAAATGTCCAACTTTGGATGGTAGATTGCACAGTCATCCTAATCATGTCTTCTCTCTCTGAGGAAAGGAGAAGGTCCTTACCATGGCCTGTGTGGCCCTACAGGGCCTTGATTCTCTGCTACTTCTCTGACCTCACATCTTTTTTTTTTTTTTTTTTTTTTTTTGGCTTTTATAAAGAGGATTTATTAGGTTACAAATTTATAGTTCTAAGGCCATAAAAATGTCCAAACTAAGGCATCAACAAGAGGATACCTTCACTGAAGAAAGGTTGATGGTGTCTGCAACGCTTCTGTCAGCTGGGAAAGCATGTGGCTGGCATCTGCTGGTCCTTTGTTCCCAGGTTGTCTTTCAAAATGGCTTTCTCCAAAATGTCTCTGACCTTCTGTCTCTCTCAGCATCTCTCTCAGTCTGTGCATCCTTGCTTGTTCTCCCAGGGCATTTCTCTCTAAGTGTCTGGGGGTCTGCTCTTAGCTTCTCTGGGGCAAACTCTGGGTGTCATCATTTAGCTTAGCATCTCTAAACGTCCTTCTGTTCACATCTCCAAGTGTCTGGGCCTCTGACCTCATATTTTACTACTTTCCTCTTGTTGCCCCACTGACCATGATGCTCTCTTTTTTGGTATTCAGACACACTAGGTGCTCATTCCAACCTCAGGGCCTTTGCTCCGGCTGTTTTCTTATCTAGTATGTACTTCCCTGAAATGTCTCATTGCTTGCCCCTCCCTGATTCAGGTCTAGACTCTAATGTCATCTTCTCAGTGAGCTGTCCTGACCACATTATGCAAAACTGTGATTCCCTCCTCCCCAGTGCTCCAAATTCCCTGGCCTACTTTGTTTTTTTTATAACCAGTAACATCATTGATGTATTTTTTAGTGTTTTACCTTGTTTACTTTCTGTCTCCCTTCAGTAGAATGCCTATATGCTCTATGGAGGAAGAGACTTTTGTCTGTTTCATTTACCTCTGACACACAGTAGGAACTTAAATATTTTTATTTAATGAATCATTGAACAAAATTAGTACTTGGGATCCTATTGTAATCTTGATTATAATTGAAATTGTTGTCTGAAAGTGGCAATTCCAAAATAATTACTCAAGAGGATCATTTGTAATGATGGATTTGTGAGTATAGTTTAAACATTTTTAAAATCTGTGATAACAATGTTTAAAATTTTTGAAGGCCTTGTTTCTGCTTTCCCACCCTCCAAACTTACAAAATTCTCATAACTTCTGTGAGACTGTGTGAAGCTATTTATAGTAGGTAATGTTGGATTGGCTTTATTTTAGCTATATTAGTATATCCAAAAAAGTTCTCATAGCAATTAGTGACTGCAATTATTAATAGAAACTATAATAGATTTTAAGTTCTTATTCCCAGAAGCTTGTCTGTGCTGTACCATAAATAAATTTTAAGCAATCTTGATGAATGGGTAGTTAGTTTGTATTTAAATTTTCATCTGAATGGGAATAAATAATGGGAAGAACAGAGACCAAAATAGCTTGGCTCTACTCAACAGATATGTGATAACCTTATAGAGAACACACAAAAATGGAAACAAAAGATTTCATCTTCTAGGAGAACTCTCTTTGAGTAGGGATTAATATAGGAAAGGAATAGCAGCTGAGAATCCTGGATCTTCATTAAATTTCAGTTATTGATACCCTATAGATTGAAGGATTAGAGGTCCCAAATTTCAACCTGAGTGTTTCCTGGAGTCTTTAGTGAGACTCGCTCGAATCTTACAGATGAGATTAAAACATTTTCCACTCCATTCCTAACATATTTGGATACTTTAATTTATGAACCTTAGAAATCAGAGGAGACTTAACTCTTAGGAGGTTTTGGTGGTAGATAGCACACAAGCTCAGGAAACAGACTGGCTGGGTTTATTACCAAGCTATAAGTTGTGTAGCATCACATACATCTCTCTGTAGCTCAGTGTTCTCTTCTGAAAAATAGGATATGATGTTCCTGTCTTATTAGATTGCTGTGAAATGTCAATGAGATACTGCGTATAAAGAGCAGCACAATGCCAGCACAGAGAATAACGTGAGGTATTATGATGGTGACATACTTTCTGATAGTTCCTTTTTTCTGTGAATACATAGATCTTTGTTTACAATCATAGAATTTTATAATCTTTTTTTCTCTTAACGTTATGTTCTCATGACATTGACATTTTTCAAAACCATCGTTTTAATGGCTGCATAATATTCTGTTGTATAGCCAAGCCATGATTTAGAAATTTATAAATGTTTTAGACATTTTCATTTTGTTTTCAATGTTATAAACACTAAGATGAATATCTTTGTACACTTTTCAAATTTTAGCAAAATTTCTCTCCCCAAATTATAGTTTTACTTTTGTTTTTATCATGAATTTTTATATGTAGATTTAAAAAATAAATTTTTGAAAGCAGATGTATCTTTTTTTCCTTTGTTCTCTCATATTGCTTTTTTGCTTGGAGAATCTTTTTCTGTTTGGGGGCCTGGCAAATATTTAAGTAAACATTTCCCCTATCTTATTATATTTTAAATTGTGAATTATTGTAATTTATGTGCATTGTTAGTGTGCTGATCTCATTTGTTTATGTTTCTTTTCCTGGGGCAAGTGGTTCCCCTGGAATTTCACAGATACTCCTTGTTACAGTAACCTTCTTCCATTGCCCTCTTTGTCTTAACTCCTATTAGATACACTCATGAAAAAGCTGTGCACAGCTGGATTGGATTATTGCTACTGACTGCAGTGGTTGAGTGCAGGTACCTTTACTTAAGCTTTCTGGGGACCTTTGCTTCTTTAATAGGGACCAGTTTACATTCCCATGCAGAATTGCTCTGGGGGTTCTAAAATTCTCAATTGTGAAACAGCACTGGATCAGAGAAACTGCTGACATTATGAATGCACTCTTGCTGATGGTACCGTTTTGTGCCAATCATAAGCATTCCTGTCTAATCTTATAGTACATATGTATTGTCTCATGCCCACATACATTAGTAGTGTGTGAAGCATCTGCCTTTTTATCAAAGAAAATATTAATAAGTCAGAAAATGAACACACATGAAATGCAAATTGCATAACTTTCCCGTTTTTTCTAATTTAGATCTCAAGCCATTCCTTTTGCTTTCAGCCCTCGTCTTAGTCTTTTTTTTATAAGCCTCTGTCTGTTGGTGAGGCTGTATCTCATCATGGCATTCTCTGTTCCTACATCTGGTGATGTTGAACTGCAGGAATTCTTAACTGATGACTACCCCTTCTTTTCCAAACAGAAGTCAGGGGATTGATGCCAGTAATTGTGATACGGGATCTACCCGCACCTCAGCTGCCTTCTTCCCCATCAGCGCTTCTCCCTGGGATAGAGCCCTATCTCTTCTCCCTGTATGTCTGAGAAAGAAATACTAGTGGGGAATTTTAGAAAGCTTAGTTGTGAGATCCAATGATATCCTCTTTGATATAGTCCTCAGAACTGAGACCTTCCAGTATAAGAAAAAAAACTAATCTCTCAATCGAATCTCTTACTTGTAAGCAATCCATGCCTTTATCTGCTAGTGTACATGCAGATGCAAATGGGATCATTTGCTTTTCTCACTCAGGTGTATGTCTTCAATACCTTTCCATGCCAATATATGCAGAGGTGCATCTTTGTTAGAGTGGCCACATAGTATTACATGGTAAGGAGGAATGCTAATGTACTAAGTCAGTTCCTTTTAGTGTCCAAGTTTTTGATAATATATACAACATTGCAAGCAATATTCTTTTCATTCATGTTCACAATTCACTCACTGATGCTGAAATACTTTAGTAGTATAAATTCTTAGAACTGAAATTTCTGGATCAAGAGATATTAATCTTATGGGTTTGATCCTACTGCCAAATTACCCTGCAAAAACACTACATCATTTTACATTTTGTCCGGCAACCTGTCTCCACACAGACACTAATGCTGGGTGATACAATTCTTTTTGGCCTTTACCAAATGGATAGGTAGAAAAATGCAATTTTGTAATTGTTCTATTTTTCTTCTTTGATTACTAGAAAGGCTGAAAACTTTTATGTCCCATTATTTGGTCCATCTGTGTGTATCATATTAGGGTCTTTGCCCATTCTATTTTGTTTCCTCCTTTTCTTATTGTTTTATAAGAACTCTTTAATAACATTTGGTAATCCTTTGCCATATATATTATGGACATTTTTTCCCCAGTTGGTCCTTTATCTTTTAATTTTTATGTAGTAAAACCTAACAATGGTTTCATTTACACAGAGCAGGTATCATATTTAGTGCTGTGGTCTCTGGAATCTGACGTGTCTGGGTCCTAATCTGGCTCAGCTGCCTTCTAGTTACATACTGATGTGAAAGTTACTGAACCTCTCTGAGGCCTGGTATCTTTATATGTAAAATGAAAACTTACATCATAGTGACATGACAGTAAATTACATAGTGTATCCTTAGTATATAGTAAGCTGGTGAATGTTAGCTGCTATTGTCGATAGAGCTTCTGCCTTTGACATTATGCGTAGAAAGCCTCCCTGGACCCTTAGAAAACAAAAACTTCTCCTAGCACTTTTAAAATGTTAATTTTTTGTATTTAATTCTCAAATTTATTTGGAATTAATTAATGTCTAAGAAGAGTGGTACCAATTTAACTTTTTTTCCCTTTATGTTTAGCCAGTTTAACCATTATCATTTATGGAATAGAACATTTTCTCCTGTTAGTTCCTAAATACTCCATTCTATTGTAAATGTGACCTTTTTGTTATATTTTATAACTGACCATTTCTAGTGTATAGGAATTTTATTGATTTTTATGTATTTATTTCATATCTAGACATCTTACTGAACTCTCTTAAGTAATTTTGGGGGTTGATATTCCTCCATTTTTAGAAAGCTTTTTAAGGCGTTTAGAAAAAAACAGGGCAAGATGGAGAAAAGAGGCAGATTGTGTACAAACCAGAAAGGGGTCAGAGCAACATTATTTTATATCTTGCTGAATAATTTATTTCCAACAAGTTATCAGGGCAATAATAGTCCATGAAATTTTAGAAGACTGTTATTGGAGTGCTTTCAAAGCCCTGCTTATTAATCTTAGAAGCATCTCTTTTATGAGGGCAAACCCCTCCATTTTATGGAAGTGAAAACAAAGATGTAGGTGCACTCACCACAGATTTGACAGAAACTGAAACACTAACTCAACTGAGCTCTCACCATGTACTGGGCTCTTCTCTAAACCCGTTGTGGAATTAACTCATTTAGTCCTCATGAGAACCCTGAGAGGTAGGGGCTAGCAATATTCTCATTTTGCGGTTGAGATAATGGGGCTGCTGAGAGGCACTGAAACACATAAAATATCAAGCTAAATAGTTCATCCTCTTTTCCCATCTTTCTGAAATTTTAGCTGAATTAAGTACTAGCTGGCTTTTTATGTTACAATAAAACAATGAAAATTCATATTAAATTATTTTAAATGTATTAAGGATTTTACACTTAATTCTTTTTTTGTTTGTTTTTAAGCAGAATGTAAACATTTGACATCTTTTGTCAATTTTTATTATTATTTTTGCATGATCATTTAAAAAGGGGCCTTCTCATGGGTTCCATTTCTACCTTGTCTAAATGGCTCCTAATACCCTAGTGCCTCTTATCTCTATTTGCAAATGAATTACAGAAATATCCTAGTGAAAAGAATTACCAGATGTTCAAGATTAGATTTGAAGAAAGGAGCTGTAAAATCCTTTGCCTGTTGGACTTTTAGTTGTGGAGGTTTAATTTCTTTGCCTTTACATTTGCTTACATTTCTAAAATTTCTTTCACACTTTTAATTTCCCCCTTTCTGCCCCTCTCTTCTCTTCATTATTCATGCCATTTTTAAACTTATTCCCCTACTTCTACTTGTTTTTCATCTTAATAAAACACGTGATTTGGAATTGACCACATTAGGAATGAAAACACTGTAACTGCAGAGCTTTTCTCCAAACCATTTTAGGGCAATGCTCCCATCTAATCCTGAGGGATTAGATTAATTGTGGGGTAAGTGTTTTTGTGTGTGTCTGTGCCCACACTGGTTTCCTGCTGGTACTTCTGAGAGTGGGCCCAGGGCCACTTCACTGCTGATACACGGTAGGTTCCTCTGCTCCCCTCCATTGTTTCTCACGGGCCACCAGCTGGTGTTCATTTGCACCTACTGGTGCTTGCAGACTTGGACATCAAACCATTTGACAGAAGGCACTCAGTGTTCCATGCACCATCTTTGAGTTAGTCCAATAACACTTTTCTTCTATTTTTTTTATTTATGAGTTCATAGTAAATAGAACTTTAGGACAGTCCCCTTGTTTTCAACCATGTTTGAAAAACCATTTGCTTGAAGATTACATAAAATGCCTCATAAAGTGATATTGAAACCAAATTTTGCTTATTTGTGGGAGGAGAGTTTTTCCTTTTAAATCAATAACCATTATTGAGGCCTTATGTTGTACAAAGCATTCTGATTGGTCAGTGAAACAAAAATGTTTGATTTTCCCTGCCATCCAGGAGTTGGTAAACTAGCTTGAGATGTATATACTACAAAATAAAACTCAATGTCAAATGTAAATACCAAGCAAAAAATGATATGAAAGAAAGTGGCACAAGACACACGAGCTGTCCAAGTTTAGACGTAAGAGAGGCCCTTCTGACCCAGAGCAGTCAGAGGTGAGTCACTCAGTGGCTGGCTGGGGAATGGACACCCACGCTCAGGACTCTGATGGAGGAAAGAGAGGAAATGGAACCTTAGGCTGAGTAGGAGTGTGAGCAAAGGTGTGGCTGTAGGGGCGCAGGAAAGCTTTAGTCAACAGTGAGTGTTAAGTCCTGCTGGAGCTGAGGAACTGTGTAAGAGAAAGGCAAGCCATAGGGCTGATAAGCACAGGTCCAGCCTGATGCAGAGCCTTCCGCACCAGCCCGAGGCATTCTTTTGTCTGTGGACAGCAGGGAGCCACTCATACCGATTGGGAAGTGGTGTCTTGAAAGCAGGTTTGGAAATTCTAGCTGGGGCATCTACTGGACCCTGACTGAAGAAGAGGCCTGCTCTGTCTGGAGATGGCTGATGGGTTTGTAGCTTTGAGGTTGCCTGGGCCATTGTAAATCAGCTGGTGATCACGGCAGACGATGCCAGAGGTCCCCCACGTCCATGGAAAGTGTTTTAGTATCTTGTGGACAGGATTGGTGGGAGCCTGGAGGAAGGAAACCAGAGACTGGATTACTAGTAATAGGAGGGGAGGCAGTCTAGCATAGTGGATAAGTGTGGGCAGTAGTTGGGCTGGGTGCATTAGAATCCTGCCTCTACCATACTAAGCCTCAGTTTCCTCATCTGTGAAATAAAACACTCAATTCTTAGTAAGTCTGTATTAAGGGCCTAGCCCACTATCTGGCATGTAGTAACTGTTCAGTGTATGTTAGCTGTTACTGCAACATTGGTAATGAGGATGCCTGGGAAAGGTCAAAGGGAACTTACAAAGGTAGTTGTTGAAGAAATGGTGGAAGCAGTGGCAGGTATAGGGAAGGTGGGCAGAGGAGACATTTTGATAGGAGGGTGTGCAGGTTTTTCTATTAGGTTGTGGATTCATTCACTGTATGATTTTCCTTCAGGGGAAAGAGGTGTCAGTTACTCTAGGACAACTGTGTGATCCAGAAGGCTGCTTCAATATCTACATTTGGAAAATAAAGACAAATAAATGCTGTAGCCCAGCTTCTGGTAATTTATCTCTAATCAGAACCATTCAGCTGTATGTGATAAAGCAGAATCACAATGAAGTATTTTTCAGCTTTTACATCCTTGTTGTCAAATGCTATGTGCAGAAATTAAAATATTTAATTTTCCTTAGTAAATGCTAAGTCCAAGTTTTGTGTTGATAAATATATACAAAGGAAGGAATTATTCAAATGTTAGGATTAGGAAGATGACCAAGAAAATTGGTTTAGATAAGTTCTTATTTTAGTTCGTGAAACAAATAATTGTTTAAATAGTTTTAAATTTTAATTTTTCATATAAAAATAAGTTTCCAAATATTGAAATATTCCAAATGCTGTTCACATTAGTGCTCTAGAGTCTCTAGAATTATGTGAAACAAAGACTTTGCTGTAGCGGCAATGAGAGAAAAGATCTGGTAATTGGATTGATCCAGCCAGATGAGCAGGGAAATAAGTGTATAAAATATGTTTTTATTTTACTAATATCAAGATTTATTTGCTATGCCCAAATGGATTATTTGGAATGGAGTCTTAATTCTAAAATACCAGGAGATTGAGAACAAAACTATGGGACAGTGCCTTTAAAATATATAATATAAAAATGATGGTTTCATTGTATTGTCTCTATTCAAAGACATCATTTTATGAGTATAATACTATCATGTCCCAATTTTTAATTTAAGTTGTCAATTTAAAAGGCCACTCTATAATGTATTTTCTACCAAGTGTGATTATGAAAATGCTCAAGGCAATCATTTTCTTTATGTAGACAAAGGCACTGCATTGATTTTGAGTTCTGGGCTCTTTTCAGCATTTATTGTGATATATTAATTTATTATATTTATTTGATGTATTCAGTAGCCTATGACTGTATTTATAAGCATAGTTTTAAAAATCCTTATCATTTTGATTCAAAAATAAGTTGTCGTAAGACAGCAAGTTT
This sequence comes from Choloepus didactylus, assembly GCF_015220235.1. NCBI lineage: Eukaryota > Metazoa > Chordata > Mammalia > Pilosa > Megalonychidae > Choloepus > Choloepus didactylus. The sequence continues at coordinate 91,367,614 of NC_051311.1, forward strand.
GAAAAATCTTGCCCACAAGGTCTATAAATGAAATAAAGATTTTCTGACTATGAATTTAAAAAACACAGTAAGTTTACCTGAAAATGTATTTTTAATAACATTTCTGTCTATATATACAATAACACTTTCTTTTTACAGTGCTTTGTGGAGTACAGTATGGCTTCATATAAATTATTTGTTCCTCACAATAAATTTGTGACATAGAATTGTTATCTTTATTTTAGATCTGACAAGAAGAAGTTCATAAAGGGCAAGTCACCTACCCAAAGCCCCAGTACCTGTGGCTGTTGTGTACAGCCAGGTCTCTGACTTCAAGTCCCTGCCTGTATCTTCTATCAGGATGTCCTCCTTTGACATTACTCTTTCACTAGACCCATTTTACAGATGATTAAATGAACTAATGTATTTGAGAATGCCCTGGGGACTACCCAGTGGTACCTATGCCTATAGGTGAATAAAATGGCAGAAGTTAAGTGCCTCATGTCAGTGATTTTATTTTTTATTTTTGGATCATAAAAGGAAGAGAGCAAATGGAAAGTTTCTAATGCCTTTACACAGGACAAAATTTAGGTGCCAATTGTTAAATAGTTTATTTAGAGGTCTCCAAGGAGTGCCAATTGTTGTAATTGTAGATTTTACCCTAACTGAACCCTCAGGACAGGTTAGATATTATTGCTCTAAGTGACCTCATCAAGTGTTAATCAAGAACCAATTATATTCTTCTTTCTGCAAGCTCTGGTCTAGTAGAGAGATACAGCTTGATCCTCAAAATTGGGTGTAATTCATCTTGTTTAGTCATTTTCAGACTGCTGTTTGGGAAATGAATTATTTTTTTTTGATTGATATTGATCACATAAGGAAAGACAACATTCTCATTTGTTTCTCTTTTGAGTAGCATAATAAAGAAATCTACTGTAGTCTCCAGGATTAAGGAATGAGTATCTAGATCTTTCTTAGTTATTAATATATTCCTAAAGAGTTTGAGTCTTATATCTGCAACTTATGATATTAGTGTAACTTTGCATGGCAAATCGTTTAACCTACCTGCATTTCAGTTTGCTCTTTAGAAAAGGGAGATATTAATATGAACCTGACAAGGTTATTTTTTTCTTTCCTTTGTATTTACTAAGAAATATTTCAAACCCAGAGCAAACAAAAAGAGTAATTTAACACCTGTGTATAGCCACCCAGATGTAACAAATATTAATATTTACAATGTTAGCTCTGATTTTAAAAAGAAATGAAATAATACAGATATAATTCAAGACTTCTTTCTTCCTCAACCCAGTTCTATGCCTTCTCCAAACCAGCTTGGCCTCCTGAGGGAGACAGCCAATGTCCTGAAGTGGGCTTGTATCCATAAAGTTACTTTTATGAATAAAAGAGATAATGTATATGAAAACTCCTAACCTAGAGAACCTGAAGTGAACTTCATTAAGCCTTTATCTGTTTATACATTGGGGATTAAAATATTTAGTTACTTACCTTAGAGGGTAACATGAGATCTCTTATGTGAAAATGCTTCGTAATCTGTAAAAGTGGTATTGAAATACAGGGCAGCAAATGGAACTGGCCATGTAGAAAAGGCTGGGGTGAGAAAGGGGACAAAAAGAGGAGAGAGGGAAGGGAATGAGCAGAGAGGGAGACAGAGAGAGAAAAGAGAAGGACAGAGAGCGAGAGAGAGAGACAGGGACAGACAGACACAGAAGAGAGAGGATGAGAGTATCCACCATAAGGCGGCCTGTTCCTAGGGATTGTCTCATTCCCATCACCAAAGTACTTCTGCCTCCTCTTCCTGGTGCTGCTGTCTTTAGTGCAGCTGTGGCAGAGCTGGACTTTTTCTCAGCTTACCCCACTGTCTTCCCTGTCTTTGGGTATCATGTCCTTAGACAGTGTAAATGAAATTTTATATCATTTTTGGTTTTACCTCATTTTCACTGGCACATTTAAAACTTTTGTATCACCTAAAGTAATCTTCATAGCTTTATTATAAACAAAGTTATACATTTTAATTCTAATTTGCTTTCTTTAATCCTTTCTGGTTAGAATTATTTCAAAAAAGTATTCTATGGCATTCAGACTGATTCTCACTGCCCTGCTCTCTTTGGACTTGGCAGACGTGGATTCATTAGTCCATCTATCTATTATATGTATAATGACTTCTGAATGGAGAGTCCAAAGAAACCTGCTCTGAAATGCCTTTTAGATTTCTCCTCTTCTGAGGTGACCTCTTTCCCTTTGAGATTTTTACGTTCTCCAGAGCTGAAATCTCCTGCTGTTGGGGTGTCGACTTTGTGGCATATCAGCTGTTTGTGGCACAGAGCTGTCGTTACAGGCGCCTCACTCGGTCATCTTGGGAAGACAAGCAAGGAAGACAAAGGAGAGAGAGGGAAGGTGGCAGGAATGATGGGGAATGGTCATGTGACAAGAGAAAGGGAAGAGCTGGCCAAGATTGTGTGTTGTGTGGGTGTGGAGTGTGCATATGAGGTGTGGAGGGGCAGGGTTGTGTGTGTGTGTGGTGTGTTCTGTGGTGTGTGCATGGTGTGTGTATGGAGTATGTGTGGTATACGTAGGGAGTGGAGGGGTGTAGTGTGATATGCAAATGGAGTGTGTGTGGGGTATGTGTGTGATGTGTAGATGGAGTGTGTGTGAAGTGTGTGTGGGGGATCATGGTATGTGTGTGGGATGTCTGTATGTGGGGCAGGTGGTATTGAGGGGAATGTATGTGTGAAGGAGTCCAGGGATAAGGCCAATTATGAGGAGTGGAGGGAACTGGTGTGTAGTGTAGGTAAAGGATAATAGTGAGCAATGAGGACGAGAGTTCTGTTCAGGGAGTAAGGAAGTATGTTTATTAGAAGTGTTGGTTATTGCTATCTACAGCTAACTAAAGGTAGCTGAATGAATTGAAGATTAAATAAAATAATCTAGAAATAAAGGAGGACAGGAAAAATAAAAAAGTAGAGCCCTTTGGAAAAATGGGAAGACAAGTTTTGGAAGCCCCCTCAAAAATGTTTTAAAATAAAAGCTTATTTTATTTTGAGGTGATGTGGAGAGGGACTCAAAGACCCATTCCAATGTTTGGGAGACTCAGAATTTACATACTCTTACTAAAAAATAGCTCATGTTATTTCATGCTTCTAACTTCCAGACATTCTGTTGAGTACATTATCTCACTTACTTCTCACAAGATCTCTTAAATGACACTCTTATTCACATTTTACACATGGAGAGATGAAGACATGGAGAGATGAAGTGATTTTCCCAATGTCACACAGCAGAATTCAAATCCACGAGGATGATGTCCAGTGCTTGGACTCATAATCCTGAATTACCTTTGATGTATTTATCTTTTAAAACAAAAACAGGAAACAGCATCCAGTTCAACAGCAGCCCAGTTCAGTAAGCCCTCTTGAGCTTATACGGCTATGCCGTTTTTCCTTCATGTGTGAGAGAATGACCTGGTGAATGCTTTATTCAATCAACTAGCTTATTTTCACTTATTTTTCATCATATCTTGCCCATTTTATTGTTTATTAGCTGCCACAAGAATATAAATGTTTGAAAAAAAGGGGTTGAAAATCTAAATTCATCATGTGTTGATTTTTGAGCCTCCTTTTAGTTGCTCCATAAGCAAAGCAAAGACAGATCAAAATATTTCTCATTTGGTTGCCAATCAGAAGTGTAGAAGATAAGTTTTGAATTCCCTAAAATTTAAAGTATACTAAAAAAGATACAGTTTGGGGGGAAAATGGGTCATTTCTTCATTAGGACCTAGACGAATGGTTGTTGAGTGCCTTCTTCATTCTGTCTTCTTTAACAATTGTCAGTCGTTTACATTGGCTAGAGCCAAAATCACACAGCCTATAACATACACATCTTCTTTTCTGGTATTTTTTGCAGAAGCAACATTTAAATTCCTGTCTTCAATAGTACTTTGCTAACCAAACACAAGGACCACATATGTGCTTAAAGAGATTCATCTGCCCCAAGAATTTACATATCCCTCTTGTGTACACATACCTCCTAAAGCACTAGCTATCCATAAAAGCTTGCCTGAGTTTGCCACTGATTTCTGAAGAGTAAAATTAGCTTGTCTGTGCAGAAGCACAATGTTCTACATTAGTAACACTGACTTTGCTATTTCTAATTTTTGGCACACTGTTTTACAGTACTTTTTCCTATATATAAAGAAGGATATTGGGGGCCAGACCAGAGTGTCACCTTTTCTTCTGTACAGACATCTTCATAGCACCTACACACGTGTGTGCACGGGCATGCATATCCACACATACAGATTTAAGTAAGGTTACACAGGTACATTTAATATAATCCTTTGTTTTTCTTAGTGGGCACTCTAATCCTGCTTTGGGAACCAGTTTTATTTAGAGAAGATTCTATTACTCATTTTTTCATTCATTCATCAAATATACCAAGTTCTTTCTGCTTTCATGGAGGTTTTAACCAAGTTGGGGGGAGGTTCAAAAATAATATGATAAATAAATAAAGTATATAGTATGTTAGATAAGAAAAATTAATCTAAGGAGAAAAATAAAGCAGTGAAGTGGGATGGGAAGTGTCAGAGGGTAGGTTAGAGAGGAAGGCCTCCCTGAGAAGGTGACATTTGAGTGGACTTGAAGAAGTTGAGGGAGTGTGCTTTGCCTATATCTGGAGGAAGATCTTTCCAGGCAGAAGCAATGAGCACCTAGGAGCCTGCCTGGTGTAACTGAGTCACAGCAAGGGTGGCCAGCACATCTGGAAGGGAACAGTTCTTACCGCATGGGCCTTCATAAGGACTCGAGTAAAAGGGAACCTGTTGGAGGGTTTTGAGCTGAAGAGCAACATCATCTGATTCCTTCCTTTCCAAAGGATCATCTGTCTGCTGAATTGAGAATGAACTGCAGGGGGCCAGAAGTGAAAAAGAGAGACAAGCTGGGACCCTTTGGTTTACAAACAGTGATGAGTTGGACCAGAGTAGTATCAGGTTTGAATCTGTTGAAGATGAAGTCTGTCTGTATGTGTCTGTATAAGAATGAGACAGACACAGAGAGAGGGGAACTAAGAAGAGTCAGTATGGCTTCAAGAGTTCTGACCTGAGCAACTTGGAGTTTTGGTTCATTGAGATGGTGAAGACTGAAGGAAGAGGAGCTTTTTTTTGGTGGAACATTGGAGATTGGTTAGGGGTGTTAAGTTTGAGGGGCCTTTTGGACCACCCATATGAAAATTTCTAGGAGGCAGTTCCATGCACAAGTCTAGAATTCAGAGAGGAGGCCTGGGCTGGGAGTATAAATATGGATGTCAGGTATATGTACGTGGTATCAAAGAGCTCACCAACTGAGTGGGTGTGGCAAGAAGGAGGAAGAAGTCCAGTGGAGTTCATCAAGTCACGTGGGAAGGAATAGAACAGTGTGTGCTTATGGAAAAATTACTGGGCTGGGTGTTGGGGGTTTGTATGACTTTGACCAAATCTCTGTTTTAGAATCATTTTTCTTGTCTGTAGAATGGGGAAGTCAGTAGCCTTCAACTACTGTTTTTTGATCTCTAGGATTCTGGTAACTTCTAAAATACAAACTCTTATGTGTATTATTATTTTCAATTTTCATTTTAGCAGCAGAGGAGCTCAGATACTTTAATCTCAGTCCAGGAAGGTTATTTCTGAGATCCATTGCAAATGAATCGTTTGTGTATAACTAATCACAGATACTGTTTCTGACCCGAGTCTTCTGTTTGTTTAAACACAAGCTCTGACCAAAAGTGCTGTAAGGCTTACTCATACACGCAGACACTTTCTGATAATCCCTCTATCAGTTCTCCCCTCACAACAGTGGACAACTTTCTGCTGTGCACTGTTTGGTGAAGGGAGAGATGGTTGGGTGGAGGAGAGAACAGTGAATGGCAGACAGCTACCTATGAGGCTGTTTCATTCCTGTTGAATCAGAAGCATCCTATACCATACATGAATTTTCTCCAGACTTGCAGAAAATCAGTCACAAATCAAATGTCAACTCCTATTTCAGGGATCTCAACCCATGAATCTTACTATCTTTCCTTGAAAAAGTAAAAGTGATTGTTTTGGTTTGCTAAAGCTGATGAAATGCAGTATACCAGAAATGGGCTGACTTTTAACAATGGGGATTTATTAGCTTACACGTTACAATTCTAAGGTGGTGAAAATGTCCAAATTAAGGCATCAACTGAATGATGCCTTCTCTAAGACAGGCTGTGGGCATCTCGGACACCTCTGTCTCCTGGGAAGGCATATGGCGACGTCTGATGGTCCTGCTCTCCTGAGTTGCTTCCAGCTGCTAGCTTCAGTGGCTTCCTCTCTGAGCCTCTGCAGTCTCCTTGTCTCCCAGCTGCTCTTGGGCCTTTTTTCTGTGAGCTTCTCTGAATTTCATCTCTAAGCTTCTGTATGTGTTTTATCCTCTTATAAAGTACTCCAGCAAGAGGATCAAGACCCATTCTGAATGAGATGGGTCACATCTCAATTGAAATAACCCAATCAACAGGTCCCATCCCATTAGATGCACCTGCAGGAATGGATTAAAAGAACAGGGCCTTTCCTGGAGTACATAACAGGCATCCCACGACCACAGTGATGTACCAAATCTACCCAAGGTTTTTAAATTTCAGGAATAATGACCAGTATTGTGTCCTGTTTGTGACAGAAGGACTAATGTACCCCATAAATTGCCAGTGAGGGATTAGTTATTCTTTGGGAGGGGAGAAGATTCATTTGACTGCTTAACCTATGTGGGGCACTGCTAGGTGCTTCCTATGCATTATCCTGCTTTAGGTCTACCTTTATTAACACCGGGAGATAGATACTTCTTCCCATTGTGTAGATAAGGACTTGAGACCAAATAGCTTAAATTCCTTGCTTTAGGTCACATCAGTAAGGCTGGTAGAGTTGGGAATTAGGAGTCAGACCAGAGACCTGGGGCCTCAGAGTTCATGTTTGTTGCATGATATACATTACATTCTTAGGGTATACAGGTCAGGAAATCCAAATTTAGGACAGGCAGGGTCTGCTCAGAGAAGTCTGCAGGCATCCGAGTCTATAGCTGGTCTTGACCTGAAGCATGTGCTGTTTTAAGTGTTTCCAGTTCTCTGGGGAGAACTGGGCTGTATGTTGTTATCCTTTGGTCCATTGCATGCTTTTTCAAATCTGCTGTTAAGCTATATATTTTGCCTTCATGCAGATTTCCTGCAGATTTAATGTATTTCCTCTCAGTCATGCAAATATGTGAGCATTACTTAACCAACAATCCAGGAATGGCTGTGAAATGTAAAAAACCCCATCTGAAAATATTCAAATATGCATAAAACTAACAGATGCATTTGGGAACAGGGGTGGGGGGTGTTATGGGAGAGTATAGAGGGTCTGAGCTCACAGCTGGAAGAGCAGGCACCACACCAAGCTCTGCTGTTTGCTAGATATTTTTGTTTGTTTGTTTTTGTTTTTGTTTTTGTAACCAGATGAAACAATTTAACCTCTGTGGGTGAAAAGAGTTCTAGTAATCTCTGCTTTCTCTAAATGACCTAATTGCTGTTAAGGTTAAATTGGACATGTGGCAGTGTTTATAAACTGTTACATACATATAAAGGACTGCTATTAGGGTTGAAGCAACCCATCTTATAACCAAATAACTTTTAGTGCAAAACCAGTGGGCTTATTTTTCTAGCTTCAATCCTTGAGGTAATTATTGGGATTCTGCTCATTTTGGCTCAGCAAACTATATTTAAAGAAATTGAATTGTTTTCCTTCATTTGTTAATTTTCTTCTGGAGTCCTGAAAAAGTTTGAAAGAGTCTGTCTTCACTTGAGACAGATTTCAGTGTGTTGTTCTCATTTTTAACTCAAGGGAACTGAGTTCCAGAGTTGCTTCTAATGAAAATGGCTTGCAGAAGCCATGGCAAACACCCTTTGCTCCTCTGTTTATACCTCTGCCACGTAAGTCATTTATCATTTCCTGTACAGTGCCATTTTTCTTTCCTTTCTTATGGCAAAATTTTAATTTTCTTGTTACCTGTGTTTATGCTTCCAGTTTCCAACATGAAATGTTAATCTTCTTTTTAGCTAAGAGAATCCGGAGACACCAAAAATATCCATTCCTCTTCCTCCCTCTTTTTTTCTTTTCATGTTCTTTGTCTGTCATTTCTAAGCACACGTTGTCAAGTTGCCAGAACAGTTCTCTTTTTTCTTTTTTGTTTTTTTGTTTTTTTAATATAGTTTTATTGAAATATATTCACATACCCTACAATCATCCACAGTGTACAATCAGCTATTCACAATACCATCATATAGTTGTGCACTCATCACCAGAATCAATTTTTGAACATTTTTCTTACTCCCAAAAATTAAAAATAAAATAAAAAAGAACACCTAAAACATTCCATGCCCCATCCAACCCTATTTTGCACTTAATTTTTGTCCCAATTTTTCTACCCATCTGTCCATACACTGGATAAATGGAGTGTGAGCCATAAGGTTTTCACAATTACACAGTCACATTCTGCAAGCTTCATAGTTATACAGTCATCTTAAGAATCAAGGCCACTGAGTTGCAGTTCGATAGCTTCAGGTATTTCCCTCTAGCCATTCCAACACACTACAGACTAAAAAGGGATATCTGTATAGCGCATAAGAATACCCTCCAGAGTGACCTCTTGACTCCATTTGAAATCTCTCAGCCACGAAACCTTATTTTGTTTCATCTCTCTTCCCCTTTTTGGTCAAGAAGATTTTCTCAGTCCCACAATTCCGGGTCCAGGTTCATCCCTGAGAGTCATGTCCTGCATTGCCAGGGGGATTTACACCCCTGGATGTCATGTCCCACGTAGGCGGAGGGCAGTGAATTTACCTGCCTAGTGGGCTTAAAGAGAGATCACATCTGAGCAACAAAGAGAGAACAGCTCTCTTTTAACAGTCCTGTGATTCCATTCTTCATTATTTTTGTTCAGGACAACAGTATTTATCATCCACAGGTTCATCCTTAACATATCTACCTCCTTTTCAAGTCTACAGTGGAATTTTAGGTCTCCCAAGCCTTATTAAACCCTTCCTAATAACCCGTTTTAGGGAATGATATAAACAGGTTTTTGTTTTGTTTTTTAAATTCTAACACACTTTTGTATCCTCTCCTTGTTAACCAAGCTTCTATCCAAAGATTATAGTGTATCAGTGTGAGTCCTAATTAAAAAGTTTTGAAAACTAACCCAAAGGGGACATTGTTTTCATAAGATTGCTTCTTATTAAACCCAGAAATCATTCTGTAAGGATATAGTTTTATGTCTTACTGATCAAAACTCCTAATTTTTGTCATTCTTCTTAAATTCTGTTTGCTTTTATCCTGGTCTTTCTTTCCTTTACAGGAGATTAATTCAGCAATGTTGTTACCATGTTTTCCTTATTCACCACTTTTAACATTATAATTCGTTTTACCATGACCTCATGTCTTTCAGGGAATCTACTCATTTTAGTTATGGACTTTTCTAGATGCAAGGGACCCGCTAGGCTGCAGCACTTTATTGTCTGTGTAGAATGTTACAGAAGTAGGTAGAGGGTGAACTAACATGGGAAAATTCTGGTCCCACTCCAAACATACTAAATGCTGAGTAAAATAGGATAGACATTTTCTATGAAGTATATAGTGGAGATCAAAAGCAATTTTGAGGAAATCTTCATGTGTCCGTACCAAGAAGAACCCATAGTTAGAGGACTTGGGAGTTACACTGGCCCATTGGCAGATCTGAACCTGATACATGTCTTTGAGGTTGAGATTTTTCAGGTCTGAATCAAGGCTTCAGGCTCCTATGCACAAAAGAAAGATGGAACTGAGCTCCCAGCTTAAGGTATGAAGCTGCCATGGGGTTTTCCTGTCCCTGCATGGAGAGCAGAAAATCTCTGCCCACAGTTTGGCATATGACATGGATATTGGCTTCTTGTCCCAGTTCCTGGGTGGCAGAAAGGTCACCCAAGAAAAACAAAAGGTGAACCCTGCTTCACGTGTAGGTAGGGGCCTGAACCATCACTGCTCATGGTTCAGAAACCTGAGCCAAGAAAGTAACAACTCTGTCCTATATCTAATAGGAGTTCTAGAAGGAAAAGGCACAGCAAATAAGGCAGACACAGTATTCAAAAAGATAATGGCAGAGAACTTTTTAGAATTGAAGAAAGTTTTGAGTCCTCAGATTGAAAATTCACACTGAATATCACTGAGTAGGATTATTTGGATGGTATAGAATTACCAAGTCATATCCATTCCTCTGCCTTTGATAAAAATAAACTTAAGTTTTTATAGGAAGACAATTGCTTAATTTATTTATTTTTAATTTCTAGAGAGGAATTTAATAACTATTCATCTTGATACAATGTCTTAAAAGAACACTAGACGGTATAAGGCATTTCAAGCTGGAAAATATTTTGTATGTCATCAAATCTATTTCTGTTTTGTGGTTTGTTAAAACTGAAGTCCAGAAAAATTGTTTGGGTGATTTAAGGTCTCATAGGATTGGAACCCATGCTTCCTGCCTTATTTAGGATTGAATTAAATATTATGCTATTACAAATACAGTTTGTGAATTCCCATTGTATCTAATTTTCAGATCTGAACACCATACTTGAGCTGCTGGTTGGTATCCTTTCTCATTTGTGATGCACAAAATAGTCTGGCATTAACTAAAACCTGTTTCATAAAAGATTGCCCATGGCTTTCTGTTCAGCTAAAAAAATTCTTTATTATTTTTTTCTTTTTAATCTTGCTAATTGTATTTTCTGAGGCTCTTGAAATTACAGTCCTTTAAAAAAAATCAATATAAAGTATGCATGGAAATATTTATTTCTGTCTATGTGCTGTTGAAGATTAGCCTGCATCTGGATTGATAACTCCTTATCATTTGTTTTAGCTTACAAGAAAACAAAAATTGGTTTGTGCCTATCCAGATTTAAGCATGTTGACAATCTAATTACAAAATCTGTTTGTGATTTATTAATTTTATGTCTAATTGTTCATTTTATATATTCCATGCCAGAACTGATCCAAGAATATTTGGCGATTCTAGTATCTCATGTGTAATTTGTTCTGTACTAGTGTTGCTAAGACTTTATTCACATGGCCTGTAGTTGGAAAATGATCGCCAGTGAATGACTAGAAAGGTTAGATGAAGAAAAAAAGAAAATGGGAGTAATAACTCATACAACACATACTCACACATTCACACATGCACACTCACAAATTACTCACACTCCCATACACACACACTCACCTACACATGCTTGCACACTTACCCACACCATTCTCTTCCAATCTGTCTGATTAGGTGTCTAATACTATATTGTATTTGGCAACTGCACTTAAGAACTAGAAGAGACAAAAGCAGAGTATGCAATAAATAAGTCTGTCTGGTTTTGATCATTTATTTTTACAAAAACAAATTCACTGCAACTGCTAGTTGAGATTACATTCCCATTTGGCATTTAGATTGGCAGGTTTAACATTCTTTATATAAAATCACATATGTGTATATATTTCCCTCAACCAGTGCTTCACAAAATATCAGCACTGCCTAAACTTGATTTGTCAAGAGCATATTCAAGCTGCTTTTAGTGAAGCTGTGGAGACAACTGAATGTTGCTGGTGTTTGGCTCACGTAATCTCGGTTGTCCTGAGTCCTACTGATGCTCTGTGACAAAGAGTGGAAGAAACTGTGTGTGGGACAAAAACCAAACAAAAAATGACAAATCCTCACCTCCTTATTGTGAACTTTAGGTGCAGTTTATTTTTTCAATAAACTGTTTTCAGTAAAATATGAGGTTAGGATACTTTGAAGAGTTGTCTTCCTTTGGCAGACTTTTCTTGTCCTGTTTTCTTTCCCTTTGGTACTGGTCTTGAAGCAGATCTCCCTGTGAAGTTAGCAGGAATCTTGTGGCTGGGATCAATGCACAGAATGAGAGAGAAAAAGGGAGGAGCCAGGCCTTGGTGATTAATCCCCACTAGAGGCCCAGTGGGAGGTGGATGTGGTGATGGCTGTGACATCCTAGTGGAACCCAACTTGATTTAAGGCGGCGTTAGGAAGGTGTGCTGGTTTGAATGTTATGTCCCCCAGGAAAAGCCATATTCGTTGATGCAGCCTTGTAGGGTAGACGTTTTGGTGCTGATTAGATTTGCATGGAAATGTGCCCCACCCAACTGTAGGTAATAACTCTGATGAGATATTTCCATGGAGGCGTGGCCCCACCCATTTAGGGTGGGCCTTGATCAGTGGAGCCATATAAATGAGCTGACAGGCAGAGGGAACTCAGTGCAGCTGTGAGTGACATTTTGAAGAGGAGCTACAGCCAAGAAGGACACTTTGAAGAAAGCACAGGAGCTACAGATGAGGGAGATTGAAGATGGCCATTGAAAGCAGACTCTTGCTCTGGAGAAGCTGAGAGAGGACAAATACCACAAGTGCAACTAAGAGACATTTTTGAGGAACTGCAGCCTAGAGAGGAACATTCTGGGAGAAAGCCATTTTGAAACCAGAACTTTGGAACAGACGCCAGCCACGTGCCTTCCCAGCTAATAGAGGTTTTTCCGGACACCATTGGCCATCCTCCAGTGAAGGTACCCAATTGCTGATGTGTTACCTTGGACACTTTATGGCCTTAAGACTGTAACTGTGTAACCAAATAAACCCCCTTTTTTTTTGATTGTATGATATAGTTTATATGAAATACCTGTAATAAGCAAACTTCACAGCAACAGTTGTAGATTAAAGGATACCAGTGACCATGGCAACAGGAGGTGGGGAAGAGGAGGGTGTGGGGAGGGGGAGTTATTGCTTAATGGGTGCAGAGATTCTCTTTGAGGTGATGAAAAAGTTGAGGTAATGGGTGTTAGTGATGGCAGCACAATATTGCAAATAGAATCAATGCCAATGAATGAACGGTATACTTGGAAGTGATTAAACTGAGAAATTTTGAGTTGACTATTTGGTACGACAAGTAAAAAAATACATATATCAAAGTGAAAAAAACAGTTCTATTTCCCATTTCAATTTTCCACCTCTCTTCCCAAGAGATAACTAACATCACCAGTTTCTTGAGCATCTTTGGAGAGAAATTTTAGACATAAACAGGTCTCTGTTTTTGTGTCCCTTCCCCATATAAATGCTACATATAGAAGATAACTCTTCAGGAGACTTCCTGAGTTAGAACACTTTCTCTCCAACCTTACTGCAATTATTCAATCCACTGTTGAGGAGTACAGGTCTGTAACTTTGCAGAATGTCACTCAATTTTGCCTGCTGTTTGCTTATGATTAAATTAAGCATGAACACTTTTGTCAGTAAAACCACAGAAGGGATATTGTGTCTTAGAGGCTTCATTTCAGGCGGCACCTCATGTCAGTCTGTATTACTGTTGGTAAAGTGAATATCGTGCACTTGGTCACGGTGGAATCTGTCAGGTTTTTCCATTGCAAATTTATCAGTTTTCCTTTTTTAATTAATAAGTAACCTGTGTGTAGATTCTTTGAGACAATATATATCTTGTTCTTCATAAAACATTCACTTTGAAATTTTTACATACATTGATGTTTTTTGCCTGAATCAATTATTACTGAGATGATTATGAAATGATATGTATGCATTTTATTTTCATTGTCCTCAGCTCTGCTGAACTCTTGGTCCAGGCTGGGTCAGTAGTGCTGTGGAGTGCCTCTTGGACCCATCTCTGTCCCCGAAGTCTTGCTTAACATTTCCAGAATGCTCAACTTGCAGTCTCAGAGGAAGGGTGCATCCCCAGCAAGAGTGAGAAATATTTGGGGCTCAGGATGATGATATCAGATACACTGAACTAGTTTCTGTGCCCCCTCATTCTGGTTCCAGAGAAATAAAACAGTTGCTAGTGAGGTTGGTGATATTTTGCGTCGCTTCTATGCCGTGAACCTTCTCATCTCAGGGATTTTGCCCCTTGTCTTGTATTTGTTCTAAGATCTCATCAGGTTCTCTTTTTCTCTGGGCAAATAATCTAGATCTTCGGTTTTGAAACCAAACTTGGACTCTTGACTCTGGAACCCCAATTTCTTTAGCAAGCTGTTCTCTGGAATCAATCCCAGGGTAAGGGTTGTTCTTGAACGCCTTGATGAGAGTGCGTAATTGGGAAGATGTATAGCAGGTGCGGCACCGTCTATCTAGAGTAGCTTGACTCTCCGCAGGGAGGTGTTGCCTGTGGGCCTGGCTTGATTCCAAGGCCTGCTCGGGTTCTGTTCTTCTCTGGAATGACTGTCGAGCTCTTCGATTCTGAAACCAAATCTGGATTCTCGACTCTTCAGCATTAATTTCTAAAGCAAGTTTTTGTTTGGTGGCATGACCCGGGTAAGGTTTTTGGTTGAAGGTGTTGATGAGGATTTTCAACTGGTCGGCTGTGAATTTGGTGCGACTGCGCCTTTGGTGTGTAGCGATCATGTTGTTTGCGGAGTTGTTCTGGGCCATGTTGAAAGAGATTCCTGGTTGTTGAAACCTGTGCCTAGGAGTCAACCCCCTTTTATAAAAGCCAATCCTTCTCTGGTGTTTTGCATTCCGGCAGCATTAGCAAACTAGAACAGAAGGGGAGAACAACTTTTAAGGCCAGTGCTTATTTTGCAGTTAAAATACCATTTTCCCTCTTAGTAAAGGTGGAATTAAAAAAAAAAAAAACAGAAAAGGCATTTTATCAGACTATTTCCTTTAACCTTCTGTGAGAGTCACAAACATTACAGTATTTCTCAGCATCCTTACTGTTTAGACAATATATAGATTTAAAAAAAAAAAAGTTCCCTGAAATTTTTGCATGTAACATCTGCTGTGTATGCTTTTTTAGAACATGGTTCCCCATTGCTTTATATGGGAAAGATACTAGTTCTTCATGTCTCCATTTATTTCATATGAATTTATGCACTTTGAGTCATTTCCAGTGACATATTTCAAGACCCCAGAGACTTTCCTTTAGTGCCAGGGTTAAATCAGAAGAATGAGAAGAGTGTGTTTAAAGTAAGGTTTATAGAAATATGTCAGGAGGAATATGTACTTTAGTTGGAAACCAGAAATGGCTGAGAGCAAGTATTAGCTCATAATTGTGTAAGTATCAAAGCAATAAACTTTTTTTTTTAATTAAATTCAGTTTTATTGAAATACATTTACACACCATACAATCATCCATGATATACAATCCACTGTCCACAGTATGATAACATAGTTATGCGTTCATCACCACAATCTCTCTCTGAACATTTTCCTTACATCAGAAAGAACCAGAACAAGAATAAAAAATAAAAGTGAAAAAAGAACACCCAAATCATCCCCCCATCCCACTCCATTTGTCCTTTAGTTTTTATCCCCATTCCTCCACTCATCCATACACTAGATAAAGGGGGTGTGATCCACAAGGTCTTCACAATCACACTGTCACCCCTTGTAATCTACATTATTATATAATTGTCTTCAGGAGTCCAGGCTGCTGGGTTGGAGTTTGGTAGTTTCAGGTATTTACTTCTAGCTATTCCAATACATTAAAGCCTAAGAGGTGTTATCTATATAGTGCATAAGAATGTCCACCAGAGTGACCTCTCGACTCCATTTGGAATCTCTCAGCCACTGAAACTATTTCATCTCATTTTGCATCCCCCTTTTGGTCAAGAAGATAATCTCAGTCCCACGATGCCGGGTCCACATTCATCCCCGGGAGTCATACTCTGCGTTGCCAGGGAGATTTACACCCCTGGGAGTCGGGTCCCACGTAGAGGAGAGGGCAGTGAGTTCATCTGTCGAGATGGCTCAGTTAGAGAGAGAGAGGGCCACATCTGAGCAACAAAGAGGTACTCGGGGAGACTCTTAGGCACCATTGCATGCAAGTTTAGACTCTCCTTTGTGGTAATGAGCTTCATAAGGGCAAGTCCCATGCTCGAGGGCTCAGCACATCAAACCGCCAGTCCCAATGTTTGTGACAACATCAACATCAGTCCAGGTGAGGATGTCCAGGACATCCGCACCTTCCCCCAGATCCTTGGGGCTGGGGAGGGGGAGGCTGTAAATATATTTTTTATTATCTGCCCAAATTACTCTAGAATGTGTCACTATTTCACTCCAGCCTATATTAACCAACCGTATCTCACTTCCTATTCAAAGTTCCATGCAATTGTGGTGTTTGAACAAATCGACTGTAGAGTTGTACCATTTAGAAAATTTAGATCCTGTACCAAATAGATATCTATTCCCTTGGTCTCATATGAAAGTTGAAGTTCAAAGCAATAAACTTTTAAATAAATTTATTTAAAAATTAGTAATTGTGCAGTGTGTTTTCAAAGTCAATCATAAGGAGTTGTATTTAACTAACATACTTTTTCCTGACTTTGCAGATAGCCTGTAGGATTATATGACAACTCAGACTAAAAGTTCTCACTGATTCTTATATTTTACCTCTTTATGTCTTAGAAGTTCATCAGATAACAAAATCAAAATCAAATGGAACAACAACAGCAAAATCACTGGTTTCAAACAAGATCTGAAAAGAAATATCAGTAGAACCAAATCTAAATTATTTTCTTAAGGGTTAACTTGACACATGTGACAACAAAAAGATGTTCGATTACCCAAATGAGAACTGGTGTCCGAATCCTTGAATATAAACCCAGTGGACTTTTAAATTTAGGGGTTCAAAAGTCAAAGAAGTCCTGGAACGTGGATGGTTGTTAGAGCTTACAGAAATGTACACAAAAGATGTAATGAGAATGTTTTCATGGCCAAGGGTGTTGGAAGATTTGATAAGACAAGGTCAGGCTAACTCAACTGCACTATCCAAAGAACTAAATATATAGTGATAAAACAATTACAAGATTTAAATTATAGAGCATACAATTTTATTTTCCCTCAAAAATAACCATATTTACTCTCTAGATATTATTTCTTCCCTTCTATTTCTTTTTATCAGACTATTTCCCTCAGCCACACACTATATTGAAATATAGTTATCTGCTTACTGTTAACAATATTTGACTTAACAGTTGACAAGCTGATAAACCAATTGGTGCAAGTGGTTGCTAATAGATTTAATTGCTGCTAGACTAGGAGAGGACTGGGGAAACCACCAATTAAAAATAAAATTTGCTGTAATTATAATGATAGTGCATTGGAGATTATAATTTACTGAACATCATTCCAATATTATCTATCTATATTGTATTTTAAGTAATGTTTCAGTAATCTCATTCATAAAGGAAGGGTAATAGATCATCATGACAGTATACAGGATAGGAATATAGGAAAGGGAATGTTTTCATCACAACTGCCCTTTAAGAGGCAAAATATTTTATAAAAGTTCTTTAATTAAAAAAAAAAAGGTTTCAGAATTTTCTTTTGGTAATTGAAGACCCTAGGAAGTACTTTTATATAACTGGATGGAAAGAATGTTAAAATCACTTAGTAATATCTGACTGATACCTGAAATATTTGGCATTTGTTTTAAAAGTATATATTTGCATAAATGTGGAACATAATCTTAGGGGCCACTTTAAAAAATACATACCTAGATTTGGTGTTTATATGCTTTTTTTTGACAACTAAATTCATACTGCTGAATTTTTTCATAACCTTAGTTTATCATGAATCATTTATCATGAATTAATATATTAGTAGATTTACCTTCTATAGTTTTCTTGAAATTTTATAAAATTTTTATAGAATCTCATTAAGTTGCACAACTAATTATTATAAATTTGACTATGTCTTGAGAACATGATTTCCTTTAAAAGATGTAAGGAAAGTTTGATATAAGTTGCTTTGTTTGGCATTTTCATTCAAAAGTTTAAATGTAGCCCACTGAACTTAACTGGACGTTAATCATTGATCATGGGTCTATTAGCTAAATGTTGAATACAGAGTATGTGAGAGGTGCAGAGTAGGAAAGAAAATTACCTTTTCAAATTTATATTATAATTTTTAAGTTTATATGCTAAAATACAATACTAGTTAATTCATTTACTAATTATGAAAGGAAGGAAGGTTGTAATCTAGATGATTTCAATAAAAATTCTATCATCTTCAGTCTATCACATGTAAGCAGGCTAGTCCCAGATTTGAACTTGATATGATCTTGCGGAAATTACTTTTCTCTTAATGGCACTTTCTTATTGCGATAATACTGTTCATTCTGAATTTTTCACACATGGGCTCTTTGAAAAATGAATGTATATTTCAAATTATGCAAACCTGATTTGAAATGCCCAAATTAAAAAAAAATCAATTGAGATAGGGATGAAAGAAATAACTGTATATTCAAGTGGAGATATATATATATATATATCTACAGATTAAAAAGGAAAGATGTTTTTATATATGTATATATATTTTCACCAAAAATTCCTTTAAATGGAAGATTCCTTAGACCACTTAGAATGTGATTCCAATCACAGAAATGCAGTTCTACCACAAGGCATCCAAACAAAATACATGTGTGTATTAAGTGTTTAAAAATGTTTTACACATTTTTTGAATATTATTACTGCATTAATGGTCATGGGCATCAACAGTGCTAGTCATTAATATACTTGCCGATTTTGTTTTTTATACTTCTGTGTATCTGTTCTGGATTTGCTTTACTAAAATGAAAAAACAATGTTATTCACTTGATGAAAATGACCACATTTAATAATTTGTTTTTTGTGTGGTCAGTTTTTCTGTATATCTAGACAGAAATGAAATCGCTTATTTGAAAAAAGGAAAAAGGGAATATCATGTTACAATCTACATTGATGTGGAAAAAGTTAGAAATTTCAGAACAAGCTCCATAGCAAGTATAACTCTAAGTATCATTGTCATTGTAAGAAGTAACATTTAATAATATATATTTAATAATTTCTTATATTAATATATTGTGCACACTACAGTCAAACTGCAGCTGCACTGTGAAATACTATTTTATGTTTTATAAATGGGATATATCTGTTGTAATGCACAGTATTGTATTTATGTAACTGTTGTTTTGTATTTGATGCACAAAGATGCTTCCCTGATAAGGTTAAAGGAGTTGAATGTGTTGCATGATATATTAGGTCACAATTTTCTTGAGATTTCTGAATGATAGATTCTATTTAATAATAAAGCATTATTGCCATTATTGAATTTTTAAATGCCAACATTAGTTTTAAGATGACTGAGAGGACTTGGAATAAAAGAATTCATGGAATGGGGGTGGTATATTATTCTATTTCCACAGCTAGTATTTAGATTTACTAGAATTACATGAAAGCACTAATACTTTGTATTACCTAAAATTCCTTTAGCATACCACTTGCATTTGTCTAGGAGAGTTCATGAAAGCCAGATTTTTAGCAGGCTTTCCCAAATAATTCATCCTGGATGAAAGGCAATCACATCCTGCACGTATTTACTTTTGGTTATCATGAATGTTTTTGTTGTTGTTATCATTATCCTTGCATCTGAGATAAATGTGTTGAGAATTTCATCAGACGCCTAATGTGCTGCAATC
Source organism: Choloepus didactylus (assembly GCF_015220235.1). Lineage (NCBI taxonomy): Eukaryota > Metazoa > Chordata > Mammalia > Pilosa > Megalonychidae > Choloepus > Choloepus didactylus. Next base: position 91,387,117 of record NC_051311.1, read on the forward strand.
ATGTTTCCTTCTAGTATATGTATCACTGTGGCTTCCATAACCAGAATTCTCAAATATTATATATCAACTTGATTTTGATTCTTTTGTAAGAGACGTAGTAAAGTGTAATAATTTCGGGAGACTGTAGAAGCACTACCATTAAATATTAAACATTTAAATGAGCAAGCACTGATTAATTCATAATATTCTGAGCAGCTCATAAATGTTTAATGCCTGTATCTTGCCTTGACTGGGTCTTATTTAACTGGAACCATGGTCACTGTAGGACTAGTTAGTTACCATTCTTATTTCCAGGCCAAGTTTGCAAAATGATTCATTTCATTTTAGATAAATATTATTTTGAACCTCTCATCCTTTTTGTTTACTGTTTTGTAAACTATAGGGCAGAATGAATAATTAAAGGTTAACAACATACATTAAACATTTAAAACCATAATTATCTCTAAAAGCAATAGTGAAAATACCTTAGTGATAATGTTATCTCAATTTTAAGTTTCAGGAGGTCTTTACTTCTTTCAGTAGATATTATTCAGTGTCTATTATGTGCTAGGGCAATAGGGAATAGTCAAGAGCAAACAAGACAGACACTGTCACTGCTTTCATGAAGCTTTTTATTGGGGGATTTGGAGATTGAACAAATAATTACACAAACAGTTACTTAATTGCAATTATGGTAAATGCTAAACAGGAGGAGTGAAGATTTTGTGGGAATACTCAATATAGTTTGTGATCGGACAGGGGGATTAGGAAAAAGCAATTATGATGTGGCTTGAAGGCAGAGTAATGGTTGTCAGGGGTAGGTCTGGAAGGAAGAACATTTGGGGCAGAGGGAACAGAAGATGAAGGCTTTGAGGCCCATCAGTCTTTGGGGGGGGGTGTTGAAGGAGGAGGGAAGGGGTTAAACTGATTCGTGTTTAAAGAAGTCCAAAATAGTATTAAAGATGAAAACTGATTTTCTCTGTAGATTAGCATTTGCTGTTGGAAAGTGTCTGAAAGGCCTAGGGAGTCAGTAGTGTAATCTCAATTTGTGATAATGGATTATGAGTATTTGAGATTAAGACTGGCCCCAAGCAAAGGAATAAAATGATAGGATTCTCATGTCAGACAGCAAGGACTTTCTCGTGTCAGTCAGTTTTGTCCTACCATGCTTTCCCCTGTTCAGTCTTTTCAGAGCTCCCTCACCACCCTGGCAACTTCTAATATTTAACAGTATTACTTAGAGATTCTTACTAGTTGCAGTTCATCTTCTCTTCTTAGTCTTCTATTGTGAGTATGCTTAACTCTTATAATTCTTGCAGTTCCATATGGAAGGGCATGTGGAGTAACATGTGGGTCCAATATAATTCCCTTTCAAAAACCTTGGTGGAGACCTTTGACTTCTCTGGGAACAACCCTGACAAATTCTCCTACCAGTGGCTTTGGCAAAGGGGTCATGGAGCCAAAGAGCTGCTGGTTAGCACTGCTATCCCAAATCAAAATAAGCAATGGGCCATTTCCAACCCCTAAGGTTGGCCAGTGTCAGGATCTTCAGTGGTTTGCTTCTATTTGGGCCCTCAATATACTAGAGGTGAGTGGCCAAACGTCCCCACTTATGGCCTGCCTTGCCATGTTGGAAGCCAACTCATCCTACAGTCTGGGAACCTTTTAATCCACCTCTGTTGGAACTTTGCCAGTCAAGGAAGCATCCACAGGAGACGGAGGCATAACTGCATCCATGCTGGCTTCCCAGGTCCTCACTTGTGGGTATTCCTCTTAGGTGGGCACTAAAGTCCCCTCCTTAGCCTCTTCAGCCCTGATTAGCATCACCATAAGTAAGAAGTCAGGGATCTCCCTAATGGTCATGATGTAATCCAACATAGTGTATTGATTCCTGTCTTACATTTCCTGTGCTTTAACTGGACTTGGCTACTTTGGGCCTTTCCCAGCCTTGTTCTGCCACCTTTTGGCAGATGACTAACTGCAGTATTTCTCTAAAGGAGAGCACAGTGTTGTAGCACTTTCTTTCTGTTCTGTACTGTTAATTTATAAATCTGACCTATGAATCCCAGTCACTATCCACCTTGCTACATTGTTGTAATTCTCTGCAGAAAAATCAGTTTTGTGGCTTTGAGAACATCTTAGATTGCAGGACCCTGCAGTCCTCCTCAAAAATGGGGAATTATCTGTGCTCAAGGCCTTCCCAGCTGTGAAACATTTCAAAACCATGATCTAACGCAGAGTTTTGCAAATTGCTCTTTCATGACTCATTTAATAAAATGTTAGATTAAAATAGAAGAGAATATGTCTAAAGTGAATCACAAATAGTAAGGGAAAGTATTGCTTCTTGATGCTTTTTTTGTGAAAATTTTTATCTTCATATATTTGCATGTGAATATGTATTTTACATACATAAATTTAAGTTACTATATCTAAAGTTCATATTGGTACACATACCATATTAGTATTAGCTATGATGGTGATGATGATGATAATGCTGGTGATGGTGATGGTGATGATGATGATAATTACTATGACAACTACCACAACTACTGGATTACAAGTCTAATTTACCATGATTTTATCTCCAGTGCCTGGCAGTAAGAGTTCTCAGATTTATGGGGGCAGTTGGTCCCTTCCAGGAGTTCCAGTGCCTGCAAGATCACAGGTCCCACAGTAGCCATTGGATCCCCAGGGGTGGCCTGCTCTTGACTAGTGAGTGGCACTGAAACCTTGACCCAGTCTGAATATTGACCTTCTCTTGTCATCAAGAAAGGACTCTACATTTTAAAGAAACTGTTGTCTATGGAGATGGAGGGGAAAATAGTAATTTCTGTTTTATCACCTCTGAAATGAGCCTTTCAGTCTTCCTCAACTTTGAACTGACACAGCGCTTAGTTCTCTGGCTGCTATAGTCTTCAGGAGGGTAGTCTTCCAAAATTTGCATATTCAACTTGAGTGTAGGTTCAAATTCTCATTAAACTTCCATTGTTATTCCATTATACGTCATGCTTTGAATGGTGATCTAACAGGTAAGTGGTCAGGATGGATATGTGTTTCTGGCTCAGGGCAGCTGCCATACTTTCAAACCAGGTTGTGGCTCAGTATCCCACCTTATCTCCGTCTTGGTACCCATACCATCAACATCCATTATGACCAAGGTTAAATCTGTCTTCTTTCTAACAAGTAAGGAAATTCCTGTTTTGAAAGGGGAAAATTGGAGTTGTGACAATAGATTCTTCTTATCACATATTTTTTATTGTATTCAATTTAGGAAAAAATCATTATCTGCAGTAAATCATATTAAGTGTGCAATTATTATTGGCCAAGTCTGTACAGTGGTGCCAAGAAATGTAAACCTGTTTCATTAATTTTTGATTTAAGAAACGACCCTAGTTGCATTTCTGTTAATTAAGAGACAAAGTGGTGGTTTTCCAACTTTAGCATTTTAAGAATTACTTAGAATACCTATTAAACATACAGCTTCCCTAGGTCTTCCTCCACGCCATTTCCACTTCCCCATCTGGAAAGCTCTGTTTTCTTAGATCTTTGTAGGGGTTGAAAATCTGCATTAAAAACACTTCCCCTGAATGAGATCTTGTTATTCTTACAGGTTAATGTAATACCCTGATGCACCCCAGAGTACTGTGGGCAGAAAATAAAAAAGTGTTTACAAAGTCCCCTTGAAGGACTGGGGAAAAATGTGGAAATATTGAACTTAAACTTCCCCACCTGGGGAATTCCTGATATTCCCGTAAGCATTAGGGAATCCCAATTTAATAAATTAAGCCCTTGATCTTGGGGCTTGCCCTTATGAAACTTATTCTTGCAAAGGAGAAGCTAAGCCTACTTTAAATATGCCTAAGAGTCACCCCTAGAGAACCTCTTTTGCTGCTCAGATGTGATCTCTTTGTTTCAGCCAGCTCTGCAAATAAACTCACTACCCTCACTGCTTCATGGGACATGACTCCCAGGGATGAGCCTGGCCTTGGCATCATGGGATTGACAATGCTTTCTTGACCAAAAGGGGGAAAAGAAATGAAACCAAATAAAGTTTTAGTGGCTGAGATAACTCAGAGTCGAGAGGTTAATCTGGAGGTTATTCATACACATTATATAGATATTCCTTTTTAGTTTCTAGTGTATTAGAATAACCCGAACAAAATACCTGAATCTATTGAATGTAATCCAGTAGACTTGATTCTTGATGATGATTGTATAACTATATAGCCTTTATCGTGTGACTGATAGTGAAAAATCTGGTGACTGACACTCCCTTTGCCCGGTATATGGGCAGATGAGTAATAAAATAATGGCAAAAATATCTACATAAATAATAGGGAGGGTATAAGGGGTATGGTTTGGGTGTTTTTATTTCTTTTTTATTTTTTAATATTTTTTCTTTATTTTGGAGTAATGAAAATGCTGAAAATTGATTGTGGCGATGAATGCACAACTATATGATGATGCTGTGGGCCACTGATTGTATAATTTGGATGGATTATATGGTGTGTGAGTATATCTCAAAAAAATTGCATTAAAACAAAAACAAAGACAAACCCCCTAGGTGATTCCTGTATGGGCTGTATTTATGGGCCACACATTGAGAATTCTGGGTTAAGAAATGTGTCTCCTTGGTGTTCTGGGTATAAATCTAGTTTTTGCCTTTAAAAATAAATATAGACATAGAATGTTTGTGTAAATTAACTACAGTAAATTAAATTGTACTCAAGCCTTACCTAAGCTATTTAGGCCAAATACTTAAATTAAAAAAAAAAATTATGACATCCACACATCGGGGTTACCTAAAAAGGTACCCCTGCTTGGCAAGTTCTCCTTCTTTGTCCCAGTAGTCTAGTATTCTGTGGATTCCTGGAGCAGTCTGGTAGCATTTCCAGTAGACTCATAACATCATTTTTAGCCTTTTAGCTTTAAAATGTCATTAACTATTTGATTATCAGAGAAGCAGATGAGCAAATATCTTATGGTTAAATGTTATAATTTGTTTCTATGCCTGGGACAAAATGTTGATAGTAGTGATTTCTGGGTTATGGGACATCAGGTGATTGTATCTGTTTTTTTTTTTTTAAACATTTTAACATTTTTTCAAAAGTTTATAATGAGTAGGCATTATGTTTATAATTAGAAAAGTGTGGTTTAGTTTTAATAACTAAAAAATGATTTTCATCTGGCTGGATATGGTTGGAAATAGAGACTTCAAAAACCAATAAACTAAAATAAAATAAAAATAGAGAGGCATTCCAGAATTTGAGAAGGAATCAATTACCTTTGAGATGGAGGTTTTATTTATGAGTTTGACTGAGGGGAGAAAAGCATGTCTCTTTTAAAAGGAAAGAAATCGCTTGAATTCTTCCTGCCCTATGGACAATCTTGACAACCTGTGTTTGTCTTAATAAGTTCCAGTTTGTCTAAAAATGTTTTAGCGACCATTTAGAGGAAACACAGGAGGGTCTGGGATTTATGGTCAGAGTAAATGTGGTAGAAATTTCAGCATGTTTTCGTCTTTTTCAGCTGTATGAAAACTCTCCCAAGGTAGCAGTAATTGAAGTCTGATCTCTTCTGAGGGGACAGTATGTTTTAAAGAAATTGCCTCAGTCTTGTTTTGCCCTGACACATGGGTGCAGGAAGGGAAGAGGAAGCCACAAAGGGAAGATTTGGTCCTTAAATGTTTATTGAGTAGTAGACTCAGTTCATTTCAGAACATTTCTCTATGGAAAGAGAAGTTATTATTTATTTAGCAATGAAGTTTCCTGGCTGGGGTTGAATCCAAAGTGTCCTTCAAAGTGTAAGACAATAGGCCAAAGCTTAACAAAGGAAGAAAATGGTTCCCACAGCTGATATCTGTGAAATTACTTCATTAACAAGTTAAGTCAAAGGTGAAACATTTTGGTTCCAGATATCTATCAGACTCCATTATCTGTCAATCAGCCAGCCACCTACCAACCATATTAAGTGATTTCATTGAATCTGGAGGCGAATAAACGTAATTTGGTTATCCTTAAGGTTTAAGATTTGATTACCTTATTGTCAGGGTTCAGATGAGCAGTTATGCCTCAGGATGCTCCCAGGCTAGTCTTGGAACTCTGTGGAGGGCTGCAGGGAAGAGAGATGGGAGGTCCATAGCCAGGAGATGTGTACAAGTGCTGGCAGCTGCTGGTCAGTGGTGATAATTATGGTACAGGCGGTTGATAACAGTGTCCTCTCCAAATTTTTGTTTTTAGTATTTCTTTCACTAATTTCATTCTCAGTAAGAATTTAAGTCTTCTTCCATGGTGGTTTTAAAATTTTAATAGTGAATCTGACAGTCTTGCACATCTAGTATGTACCAAATAGTATTTAAAAACTTTTCACAAATTATCCAGTTTAATTTCTCAATCTCTGTAGCCCCATTTTACAGATAAGAAAAGTAAAAAGAGAGGTTTTGTAGCCCCTGGCCACCCAGTCAATAGTAGTGAAGCTGACCTTGAAGTCCCTTTCACTTTCTAGATAGACCTTTCTCCAACCCCAATAAATTATCAAGGCAAATACTGAGGAGATTAAAATCATTTTTCCATATTTTCTTCCATATAAAAACATAAATAAACCTTAAACAAATGTTTCATTGAGGTTTGTTATGTGCATACATAAACTATGCATGTAAGTGTATATCTTGTAGAATTTTCACAATTTGCAGACACCTATGTAATCTGCACTGATGTCAAGAAGCCGAATTTATAAATATACTTTTAAACAGATTTGAGGCCTCCTGTTACATGGAGTTTGGCCTCCTGCTTTTTTCACTTAATATTTTATTGTTAAATACTTCCCGTGTAACCAACATATCCTCATAATATATAGCCTCTGCATAATATATCCTCAGTTGGAAGTACAATAATTTATGTAGCCATTCTTTAAATATTGGACATCCAATTTTTCACGATTCTGAATAGCACTGTAGAATATAATATTGAACATAAATCTCTGACTGTATCCTTGATTATTTCCTTAGGATACATTTCTCAGAGGGTAATTACTAGGTCAAAGAACATGACTATTTTAAAGCTCTTGAAACTTACTGAGAAAATGCTTCACAAAATGGTTATTCCAATCCACTGGGGTTGGAGAGTGCCATATCCCAATACCTGGTGTTCTCTTCTTGTTTATGTGTGGTGGTGGTGGTGGTGGTGTATGTGTGTGTTCTTTGTTGCCTTTCATAAAGAAAAATTGATGACTGGCTGCTGTTTTGGTTTTCTTTCATTATTAGTGAGATTATTATGTTTTCATATGTTTGTTGGACATGTTTGTTTTTCCATTTCTTTTATGTAGAGATTAAATGCTAACTAAAAATTGCTCCTTATATTTTTTAATTTTTACTTTGGGAGAGAAGAGCTTATAAAACTCCAAGAGTGTCATTTTTTTAGGTCATAAAAATTTGGAATGTGATGAAAACAAGTTTTCCCTTCATGTTTATCCTTACAAAGCATCCATATAGCTGTTTTACAGAAAAATCTGTATTGATTCCCCAAAATCTCTAGAAAGATTTAGAGAATATTTGAGTCTTAACTGATGGTAGTTCCTTATAAACCAGACTATACACTGTTTGTTGCTTCACAGTTGCCTGTGATCTTATGTGGTGACTCACTTTTTCAAGAGCCTCAGATTACTATTCCTATATTTCAAAAAAAAATTATGTTAGAAGACAATGTTTGGATGGATAAGCGAAACACCACATAATCAGATAAATATAATGTGATTTGAAATTTACACATCCCGCTTTATAGTATTTCCTATTTTATAGAATAGGAATGAAATAAGTTTTATTTAATTCTTCACCTTTTGATAAATACATATGTGAAATTTAAGAAGGATTGGAAATAACATTAGAATTAAAATGACTAAAATGTGGTATACCTGCGAAATGGAATATTATAATATCATGAAAAGGAACGGAATAATGAGACCTGCTACAATATGACGTTGAAAACGTGCTGAGTAAAAGAAGTCAGACACAAAAGGTCCCATATTATATGATTCTGTTTATGTGAAATATCAAGATGGGCAAATCTATAGAGACAGAAAGCAGGTCATTGGTTACCAGAGGCTAGGGAAAGACGGAGGATGGAGAATGGCAGCTTAATAGATACGGATTCTCCTTGGGGGTGATGAAAATGTTTTGGAACTAGATGCAACCATGTGAATGTACTCAACGCCCATGAATTGCACACCTTAAAATGGCTGATTTTATGTTACATGAATTTTACCTCAAAAAAAAATTACGTATATCAAAGGCTTTATGATATTAAAATTCTTTTTTCAGGCTTTAGAGCTCAGATTTGATTATTTTTTACTGTATCTTTGAGGCATAAAATGTAGGGAATTTTAATAATTTCAGGAACTGTGGTCTATCTCAAGTAGCTTTTGCATGAAGACAGTGGAAATTAAAATAAAGAATTCATTAACAAAAGTGAGGGTCAGTGCAGATGAGGTGGGAAATCCGTTTATCTTCACACTGCCAAGAGTATCTTCTTTTGCCACTGGTTCCGTCCTGGGTCTGTTCCTGAGCAGACAGGGCCAGGGTTGGCAGATTGTGCTGTGTTTTATGTAATGTGGACAAATACCCTGCAGTTCTGAGCCTATTACGATGAGACCATTTTAACATGAGTTTGTTAATCCCTGTGTCGAAATTCTGATCTCCAGATGTTGTAAGCATTAAGCCATTATTTCTCTTTTGGTAATAAATTTGCTCAAATATTCTCTGTACCTCATAGGACCTAGATATTCTTTGAGCTCTACATGTTGTTTGTTCTTTGCTCTGCATTTTGATGTCACTAAATCCAATTTCCCCTGTTATTTCATAAATAACTATTTCCCATATAATGAGGGTATAGATTATTTTTACCTTATAACAGTCCTGCAGATCTTCAAACCCGAATGCCTTCCAGGGCCAGCAGTACCTATAGGAAATTACCAGTGGTAAGACAGTAGGAAGGGATGTGGACTACGCAGACTAGTTGCAAACTAAACCTAAATACGTAAGTTCAAAAGTTATTTGAACACTGGGTGCCATATTTGTCTGTGGGCTGCATTTGGCTGGCAGGCCTCCCATTTACAGTCAGATGTAATCTAATCCTCTTGTTTTAAAAATAAATTTATCTTTCTAATAAAGTTATTGTGAGCTGGGATTAGAGACCAAGTTTTCTGCTTTCCAATTAATTGATTAGTTAAATAGCTACTGAGTGCCCACTTCTAGCAGACATTTTCATATATTTATTTAATTTATATGTATATGTCATCTACTTACAAAAGCAGATTTGAGGCTAAGGACAATAAATATACACATAAACATGTTCATAGAGATGATAAAGATGAAAAAAGATGTTAAAAACCACATGGGAAAAAAGGGTTAATATTTTAGAAGAAGCCTGTGATAAAACATGGCAACCAAATGTGAAAAAACAGGGAAAACAAATAGAAGATTCTAGAAGTATCCTGCCCTGACTTTTTAAAAAAATTCAGTTTATTGAGATACATTCACATACCATACAATCATCCACAGTGTACAATCAATTGTTCATAGTATCATCATATAATTGTTGTGTATTCATCACCAAAATCAATTTTTGAACATTTTCATTACTGCAAAAAAAAATAAAAATAAGAATAAAAACACAAGTGAAGAAGAACACCTAAAACAGCCCATCTCCCATCCCCCCTATTATTCATTTAATTTTTGTTCCCATTTTTCTTCTCATCTGTTCATACACTGGAGTGTGAGCCACAGGGTTTTCACAATCACACAGTCACACCATATAAGCTACATAGTTATATGATCGTCTTCAAGAATCAAGACTAATGGGTTGCAGTTCAACAGTTTCAGGTATTTCGTCTAGCTATTCCAATACACTAAAAACTACAAAGGGATATCCATATAGCACATAAGAATAGCTTCCAGAATGACCTCTTGACTCCATTTGAAATCTCTCAGCCGCTGAAACTTTATTTTGTTTGATTTCTCTTCCCCCTTTTGGTCAGGAAGATTTTTTAAAAGTCCCATGATGTCAGGTCCAGGCTCATCCCCGGGAGTCATGCCCTGTGCCACCAGGGAGATTTACACCCCTGGGAGTCATGTCCCACATAGGGGCGAGGGCAGTGAGTTTATCTGCTGAGTGCTGCCCTGACTTTTGATGACTTGCATTGGTTGACAGTTATCCTTGGAAATGGCCCAAAGCAAGGATGTATTTGTAAACTGAGTGAAGATCTGCAAGTTAGGGAAGGCTTCTCTGAGGAATTGACATTTAAACTAAGATTCCAGAAGAAATAGAATTTTACAAGGTAGGCAGAAGTGTGTGTGTGTGTGTGTGTGTGTGTGTGTGTGTGTGTGTGTGTGGTGTAAGAATGTTCCTAGTAAAGAAAACATTAAGTACCTAGGTTCTTGGAGAACCAAGGAGGGCTCCCTAGGAGAGAAGAGAAGGTCGGTGTGGTTGGGATAGAGAGAGTGAGGGTACACATTGAGGCTGAACAGTAAGCATGGGTTTGTAGGTCATTGCTCAGGATTTTGTCCTATATCCAAAAAATAAGGAGAAGCTGAAAAGGAGTTTAAAATTGGAGGCGAGGTTGGAGAAGGAGGGTTTCGTGATCACATCTACCTTTTGAAAAAGAGCACAATGTGGAGAGGCTAACTAGAGTGGATGCATGAGAGATGATGGAAGTTTTGAATAGGGAGAAAGAGAGGAGATGAACAGACTTCAGACATGAACAGACGAGATATATTTAAGAGGCAAAATTGTTAGTATTTGGAAATGGATATAGACCAGGGTAGGGAGGGACAATAAGGGAGAGAGATGTTAAAGATGACTCCAGTATCCTTGGATTTTTCACCCTTTGGATGGCTGTGCCATTCAGGGAAGTGGGGTACACTGAGAAAGATCCAATTGGGGGTGGGGGAGAGGGGAGTGTTTTTATATTCTGTAAGATCAGGGGCAAGGTCTTATTCACTGAATCCCTTAGCCCCAGAACAGTGCCTGGCACATAGTTCGTACTCAGTAGGTTTTTTTTTACATAAATGAATCATGCATTCAGTCTTGAAGACATGTTGAATGTGAGGGCCTTCGAGACATTCTAGTGGCAATGTCAAGTAGGTATCTGGACTTATGGAGCTGAAGCTTGAAGGAGGGACACTGGATCTGTTGACTTATAGATGGTAAGTTGCTGAGATTGCCTAGGGATAGGAAATAGCATAAAAAGTGGAGAGGGCCTAGGGCAGAGCCTTAAAGAATTCTGGCCTTGATAGGTTGGGTCGGGTCCAGGCATAAAAGGGTAGAAGATTCCCAGTTATGTTGGAGGAAAACAAAATCGAGGCTCATGGAGTCTAAGGGAAGAGAGTATAGAATGGTACAGAGGGGTCCAGTGAGATGTCTAAAGCTGCCATTGGGTTTAGCGACCTGGAGGTTGGTCACTTTAGTGAGAGCTGTTCTGGTAGAATGTTTGTGATAGAAGCTAGATTGGGGCTGGTTGAGGGGCAAATGGGAGATGTGGGAAGAGAGACAGTAGTTTGGAAGCAAAAGATGAGGACTTTCAAGCACTTATAAAATATGATTATGGAAGAGCTAAAAACCCAGGAATTTAAGGAATTGAAGTGTATTTTAATATAAATACTTGGGGTGCAGAGAAACTTCATTCATTTACTCACCAAACATTTACTGAGCACCTTTTTGTGCCAGGTATTATGCTAGAGAAATAAACCAGTCATGCAGATAGTTTTTCTGTTCTTGTGTAGCCACTGTGATTGGAGATGTCTATAGCTCTGCCTTTCAGCCACTAGCTGTGATATGTTAAAGTGTTAGGTAAGTACATAGGTTAAAATCATGTTCTGTATGGGATCCCATATGAGGTGAACACTCTCTTCACTGCCATGCTGAAATCCCTTTATGCCTCTAGATTAGTGGGAGTCCCAAGTTCGTGAAGTGTCCTCTTTGGCTGCTGCCAGCCATTCTGACTCCAGAGCCAGTGGAGAGGTGCTGCCTCCACCACCAGGTGGGATGACAGGAGCACATATGTGCTGCTGCCAGTCAGCATGGTTGCCTAGCAACAGGAGATGCTGATGTCCATCTGTGTGTGGGGACAGTACGTACTTGTTCAAGGTGCTTGGTGGTCACAGTGATTGCATGGGCCCTCCGCCTCATTTTTGGTTCTGAGTCTGGGAAGCTGGACTGTTCTTCGGAAGCTGAATTTGGAAGAGAAAGGGGGGTAGTGTCATAAGATATAATCATCTGGCAACATAGGCAAATATTGAGAAACAGGATTTTGGTTTCTGGCTATAGCTTAAGCAACCAGAATAATGAGCTCCTGGCTAAGGATAAAGTATATCTCCTGAAGACAAGAAATAATGTGTCCAGTAGGCATGTAATTCTCACTGAATTTGCAGAAGTGGGAGACACATGCCAAGATGAATCTAAAAATTTGTGGCATGGGAAACAAATACCTAGGTAAATCTAAAACCCTAAAACAAACAAACACACAGACAGATTTTACAGAGGACACTGGGTGTGAAGTAGAAAGAACCATAGTGGGAAAGATACACAGAATGAAGATGAAATTTTAACACGAGCAGCAATTTATTTATCTTGTAGCTATTATTGAGATTTGGAAATGTCATGCAAGGTGGATCGCTTCGTGGTTGCCAGTTATCTTGGAAGGGTAAACATCATAGTGCGGATCAATAAATAGGCTTTATTTGGGAAACTTAAGGAATAAGGAGATCAAAAGTAAAAGGTTTTCTCCTGTCCCTCATCATGCCATGGAGAGATGGGCAGGGGCCAGGGTGGCTTAGTGTGGATCTGCATTTCAGTGGCAAGACCCCACCCACCTCATTCCCCCATTGTTTTCCCTTCTTATAGAGCAAGTGAGAGAAAGCAGTCCTGTCAGTGAGGGTGTGAGAGACAAGCACTATTCCTAAAAGGAATAAATGCTCACCCAATTGTGGAGAAGAAACGAATTTATTCACGGTCTTGCAAGAATGGGCGCCCAACCAAAATGTGGGGGTTGGCGCACATAACAATAGACCCAGCAGTATTTATTCCCTACACCTAACCACAAGTCCCTCCCGTTTCTCCATTGGCTGGATACTTCAGAGGTTGCATTCTATTTGACAAGCCTAACTAGCCCGCCCAAATTTGAAACATGCAGCCCGCCCAAATTGGAAACTTTTGAAAAAAAGTCTCCTGTGCAAACTTGGAACGTTTGAAACAAGTCTCCACCCCTTTTTCCTTTGTTCTTGAGCTGCAGAGCTAGTCTGAGCTAGTTTGGTAACAACTTATGAAGCTGTTTAAGGAAACTCTACCCCGAGTCTCTACCTTGCAAGGACAGTAGATAGTGGGCGGATAAGCAGGGGGACTCACTGTGGATTACAGTTTGTCTTTTTAACCTTCTGCCAATTCCTTAACTTCCCCCACCGTGTGTGAAAGCTAAACTTAAATCTAATTCTCACAAGGGAATAATCAGTCCTCTTGGGGCCAGACTGTTGGAAACCAGAGTTGTATGGAAACCTTGGGGCCCATGGAGTGTTGCAGCCCCTATTCTATGGGAAGCTGAGTTTGGGTGCACCGCCTTGTGCTGAGAGGAGGACCAATCTCCAGCTAGCTCGTGGTCCAGGCCACCTGGACTTTTAGACGATTCTGCTGATTGTTCTGCAGGTAGAATGGAATACCTGGTTGTAATACGGCATGGAAAGGGTGTGTTTTGTTCAAAAGGGAACTGGTACTGTAACAGATACTTCAGTTCTCTTTCATATTCAATAGGTTCATGAATGCTGATTGTTAAATTTTCGGGAAATTTGTGAGCCACTTGTTAAACACAGCCATTATTAAAATTTAAATCACGTGAACTTACAATTAAATGATATTAAAAACAAAGGTAATACATACTCAAAAATCATCAATTCCTAATTGTTTTACTGCACTTTTCTTTTGTTTGTCTTTTGTATCGGTATGGTATAATTGCTTTATTATGGAATAATGGTATTCTATTGTACTTCTATTCCCAACTCAGTATTCAGTGAGACAGTTGTTAGTAGCTTGAAATCAGCCATGGTGGGAGTTTGTAGTATTTAGAAAACCCTACAAGCCAAGGCCTTTTCCCTCAAACAGCCTTCCTTTTTTTTTTGTACATTTATCAGCACACCATATATAAATACCTCTCTTGAGTCTCCTGTGGGATAATTTTGAGGTAAGTATTTTATACCATTTACCAAAGTTTTTCCACAGGGTTAAGCTTTGGTTGCTCACTCTGGTAGCTGAGTTCATAGTGTGCTCTTTGTTGACTGCCTTCCCTTTATCACTTCTTTAAATTCTGTGCTGGTGCTTCTACTACCTTGCCTCAGGGTTTGCTTCCAAGGAAACCCACAATAACAGGGTTGTATAGAAGAGTAGTGCTGTATGGAAGGTGGTGGAACACTGGAAAACTCCTAGGGCTAAGGGAAGGGGCAGAAGTATGACACACTGTGAGAATCAGCAGTAAACCATCCAGTCGGATGGCAGACATGGGTGATGACTTTCTAATAGCTATCACACAGTTGGCACAAATGCAAGATAAAACGGTCATGAGGGACTGCAACTGTGCTCACCTAGTTCTAATTCTAATTCTACTAAAAGCAGAGCATACTCACCCATAAAACACTTGCTAAATACCTATTAGAGATGTGTTCAGTGGTGTGGGGATGCAATGATGAATGAAACATTGCCACAGATTCCAAGACACTTATAACCTATCAAGGGATACCAGATATATACACAAAAATACTTCAAGGCAGATTGTGTGAAGTTTCACATAGCCAGGAGTAATTGTAGCTCCTGGGAGGGAGAAGGAAAACTTGAATGAAAGGGAAGCATCCTAGAGGTGACATTTAGATTAGGCATGAAAAATTGGAAGGATTTGGAACAAGAAGAGATGGAGAAGAAGGGAATTCTGGGTGGAGAGGATAGTGAGAACAAAGGCTTGAAAGTGGAGAGGCAATCTTTGTATTCATGCTTAGGGAAATGCAGAAGAATACAGGAGCACAGAGTCAGAGGAAAGCCCAGAAAGGCAAATTAGGGGCAGATTGTGGAGGCTTAGATGGAATTCTGGTGAATCACTGGTTTTCCTCTTAATAAATCGAGTGCTCAGGATGCAGAGAAACTCCTCTGGCCAGAGACTCAGTAAGTATCGGTTCCTCCCAAATTCTAATTTCCTCAAAAATCTAATTGTAAATTTTTACTTGTTATAATAAGGAATAAACAGAAATAGCCTTAATCAGCCTGGATTTCAAAAGGCATTTGAAATGGGTAGAAAGAGAGACACACATTACGAAGAGGCACAATCTGAAGACTGTTTTTGGGAAGCCAGACCTCTTACTGAACTTCAGGGAAAAGCTCTGTGTGAAAGAAAGGTGTTGCTTGCCATGAAGTGGACAACAAATAGGCTAGTCTCATTGGGACAGATGATATGATGTTGAAGGATGGTGGGAAAGTCAAACTGTTATAATTCTGTTTTCATCTTTTCCACAAGGAAGGTTATCCAGGTGGAAAAGGGAGAACATGAGTGCCCTTAGAGAACAGTTGAAGATCAAGGTAGAGATAGTAAGATGACCTCGACACTGGAATTGAGCTCAGTTCTGCCGTCTTGGGCAACTTGTATACTATGAAACTGAAAGAATTTGCTCATGTGGTCACTAGTCACTATTTCTTTGTTGCATGGACAGCAGAAGACTTTTAGTTGTTTTGATGATAAAGATTCCAGAAACCACAGGCGATTTAACTTGTTGCTTCATTAGTAGATTCTAGAAATTCTGATGGGCTAACAGCAATCAGAAGGAAACGGGCACAGCCTGGCATCCAGCAAGGTTTCTCCATAACAATGTTAAGTAACTTCATCCCCTTACCTCCGTCTTTATTTATTTATTGTTTGGTAGTGAATTCAAAGCATGTTTAACATTAAAGTTACACCTGCCAAAATTAGGAAATATTTAGCTTCTTCTTTTTGTTGGTAATTCAGTCAGGACATATGGTGGTCTCCGTTTGCCAAGAATGTCATCACAGGGCTCTGACATTGCTCTTTAGTGCTCACCCCAAATCCACTTGCAAACTTGGCTGCTCATCCTCATTCTGGATTTGTTTTTGTCCTCGTCAATCAGAGAAAATTTGCTGGCGCATGTGAAGTCTCTTACGAACAGACGAACAGGTGTCCCATTACAGCCTCATCTTGTTAAACATTTGCACTAGGAGGAAACTGCGGTGTAACAAAAGGCAAAGTGGCTTTTTACTGTAGTGGAATTCTTAATTTAGTCTCAATTCAGTTCAATTATAAAATTTAGTCCTGTGGAAATTCTATTTCCCATGAGGTGTAAATCTGGAGCTTTTCATAGCACATAGACTTTTCATAGTCTATCCCAGGACTACCTACACAAAATTACCTGGATAGATTCTTGTAAAAATGCTGATTCCTGGGCATTATCCCAGTCTCACAGGATCAGAATCCCTGGGTGAAATAGGAATTTGAATTTTAACAAGTTTCTCAGGTGATTGGAAGTTTTATTTATAAAAGTGATATGATCTTTGGAAGAATTTAGTTTGGCTAATTGGTCTACCAAATACTTCTATTTGACTGAAAAGTAATAATTTTATATATACAAATTAGTAGTTGTAGAATGAGCCCACCTATGTTGAATAGATATTTAACTTATATTTTAAATTCTGCTTAGAACTGTATCTTAAATAAGCATTTCTGTATACAAATACTTGCAAGCAAAATGTGAAAGTTGTATTATACAAGTGTATCTATATGTCTGCCTTTAATCCAACTTAGTTTTCTTTCCCAAGTCCTCAACTTAAGAATTTAAATCAATTTTCTCAAAAAACTGAATCAACTAATCGAAAGCAAGTGTGTGCTGAGGCTAGATTAAGATTAGTTTAGAAGTCCTGTAGCAGAAAATAAGGAATACCAACACCTTAAAGCATATTTAGTCCTTTGCAAACTCCTTTTTTTTTCCAAATGATCTTTAGATAACTAACTACCTAACTTTTTCCTATTCCTCTAGGCCTCAAGACATTTCCTGTTAATTATTCACACCTGAACTTTTTCTTTATCCTTATCCTTGGAAAAATTATCTTATGGTTGTATTGAAAAACTTAAGACTTATGTTAAGTATGATGTTGTAAAATATGAAGTGACATTTTCTATTTTCCACATAGAAGAATATTATATGTAATTACAGCTTAATGCTATACAGATCAGTTGTACATTTATTCTTTCTTGTGTAATTTACCAAATAATTATCAGATGCCATCTATCAATGTGAATGCCGTTTAAGCTATATTCTTATTTAGTGATTATTTTAATTTACAAAATTTAGAGGAACATTTAATTGTAGTTTATTAGAAGAGCAACTAGCTATGCTAGTACCTGAAAATTTCTCTGTCACATCATTTAGTTAACATTACTCTGTGAATTTCAGTGTTAGCATTAGCAATTTTGGATTTTATGAATTGGATTTTGAATGATGGAATAGAGAGACTGCTGAAAATGGACAGGAGCAATTATTCAAATGTGCTTTTTGTAAATACACAGATGGCTCACTATATACCCCCAGTATCAAATAGTGGCACATTATAAATATTTGTTTAATGAATGAGTGAGTTAAGCACAGCTACACACACATACATACACAAACACTAGGACTGACCAAAATATAAATGAAAAGTTTTTTATTTGCTTATATAAATTTGTCAAAGAGCTTTATGGTTAATTTAATAATGTTTATACCATATGGATAATGTATTCAGAATTATTTAAATGAGTTCTTTGATTTTAGGAGAGTTGTTTATAATTAAAGTGTATGGAAATGAACATTTGAAAGTATCAAATGAAAACACTATGGAAAACCGTTTTTTAAAAAAAAATTTTTTTTGCAGTTTTATTGAGATGTATTCACACACCATACAATCCATCCAAAGTATACAATCAGTGGGTCACGGTATCATCACATAGTTGTGCGTTCATCACCATAATCAATTTTAGAATATTTTCATTACTCCAAAAAAAAAACCCTATAACATTTTAATATTTTTACAGCTACATTCAGTTTATGTTTATTAGGAGTTCTTTCAATTCTTAATGTTGATTTAGTCATTTTACAAACTAATAGAGTTGATTTATAATCCTAAATATAGAGATATATGTACTGGCAGGGTCACCTTGGCATGTTCTTGAACAAGGATACAGTTGTTGCAAATATGGAAATACTTTGAAAATTTATAATGGTATTTTTTTTATGTGTTGAACTAGAGACAAAAGCGTGCATTCATGTTTTGAACATCTTGGGGGTACTTAGGAGTTACACTGTGATTTGTTATATGAATTCAGATTTTCTTTTATCTCAGTTAAAAACATGTTTGGGGATGGGGAGCTGTTCATATTAAAAAAAAAAAAGTGTCATAGAAACCAAACAATTACGAGTCTTTTTGATTGTCTCAAGCTTTAAATACCTGATTGTATTGGGAAAAAAAAAATCATGCTTGTGTTTATTCTCTAGGCATCTGTGCTTTTATTGTAACATCTTTACCTGTATATTGCTTGTGAGAATTGCTAGGCTTATTTTTCTTAGCCTGGAAAAGCTTACCCATGCCTTGAAGGACAGAGTTTCTTTTAAAAGGTTGGAGGGTAATAAATCTCCTAAAATGCTTTCTTTAAAGGCTAATCTTGGCTTAAATTTTAAAAAGTTATGATGTGTTATAGATAAGGTACTCTTCCCTTTAAAAAGGAAAGAACAAAAGGATAAAAATTGCTGAAAACCTAAACACTACATTCCTATTCACATCACTTTAATAATTTATCAAGTGCAGAGCCAACAATATGAAATTTTCATGTATGAGTATCATCCACACTCATATAAAAGTCACATGAAAAATAAGGTCAGACCTAAATCACAAATACCAGTACTTTTGCCACAGTTCTCTGAATTATAATAACATGAAAACTATGAGTTATAATTTATAAAGAAAAAAATTAGATTTTTGGTTCTAAAAACTTTATTGTTATCTGTAGACTTTTTTTTTTTAAATTGAGAATTAAATTGTGAAAGTGAAAAAATGAATGATAATAATTACTGTTTACCTGCAGTTGGGACTAGAAATAAAGTAGCGCATTATAAAATTATATTTTTCTTCTTTATATTCAAGTTCACTAATTAAAGAATTTGTGTTTAGGACAGATTGAACAATCTTAAGGAGGTTTCAGAAATATTGTTCAGGACCTTATTTCAAGTGCTTTGTTCTGACATAGGTTTCCAGGTCTACAGAAGAGATTTTACCAGAGTAAGATATGTGAGCTTTTACCCCAAAGGTTAATGTTTTTAGAAATTCTGAGTGTGTGTATGTGTGTGTGTGTTTCCTGGAGCAAAAAATAACAGAGAAAGTCAATGTGGAGGAATGGAGAAACAGAAAGATTTACTTTAGATTCACTGAACACTGCCATTTAAAGTTACTTTAAAAGGGCTTAAATTTAAAATAATAAATTTACAAACACATTTGACTGCACCCGTTTTATCTCTGAAGAAGAATTTAAAGGAGGGAAAAATCTCAGTGGATCTTCTTTTATTGCTGTTGGTGCCAGTAGATAAGACTTAGAGATTACGTGTGTTTCATCTGAATCTCTGATCTGTAATAAATATGTCAGGATAGGGTCCCACAGAGATATTGGATCCTTTTCCAGCTAGAAAAGAGCATTTTCCAGACCCCAGCAATGTTTTAATGCATCATTAAATTTTGCATATAATGGAGTCTCCTGTACTTGTTACAATGCGTGGATCTATTTAGTTTTTCCTTTCCTTCTTTCAGGAGGCAGGGTGTTTGTTGGGGCATTCTCCCCCTGCTCTTAGAAATGGACTGACCCAAAGCTCTTTGACCTTATTATTTTTAATCTTCAGTTTGGTCGTCCATCACAGTGCACTAAGTCCTCTCTGAAGGCCATTACCTCTGCTTTGTTTGTCCCCCAAGGAGCAAAAAGGATCTGTGTAAGTGAAAAAGAATAATAATAGCCATAATACAGGACTGTGATAATGTTTGGTGCAGCAGACAGGTTAAGTGCGATTTACAGAGTGGCCTCCTGGGCATAATCCCAGGAGGCTACACCCATGTATCTGGAGCTCGATGGGGCCTTCCACTGTACCGCAGCCCTCCAAGAGAAGATCAAGCCCTGCCACCCTCTCAGGACTTTCAGGAGATGGAAGCTGCTGTTTTTAACATAGTCCAGCCAGGGTGTGGACCATGGTTTCCATTTCTTAGTGCCCCCTTTTACATGCCAGTTGAGGTACATTACTTAGCCACCTTTTATTTCCACTTTCTCATGGGTAACAAGATGTTCCAACCCAGCTCTTGAAAGGCTTGGGTCGAGCAGCCCTAAGACCAAAGAACACGCCAAGCACAGAGTGAGACATGGGTTTAATAGAACTTAAGAACAGGAGGTCCTCGGTGGCAGCCATCCGAGGAAAATGGAATTAGCGCTCCACAAGGGTGGGGCATGCAAAGGACAGCTAATAGGAATTTAGGACAAAGACATTTCACAGGACATGAGAGCAGAGTTTCAGCAGAGTCTTGCGACAGTGGTGTGGATGTTTGTTATCCACAGTGATCGGGGAGGGGAGTTTCCATGCTTTGTTTACAATACCATCTGTACATACTTTCTTCCTGGAGGAGGTCTGATGACCTTCCACTTCTGTCCCGGTCACACCACCTGCTGCATGCTGTGGGACCTCATTCCCCATTCAGGAGGGGGAGCCTGGGCCCTGGGTCCCCACAGAAGGGTTTAATAATAGTGCTTTCCTCATAAGGACCTTGAAAGGATTCAGTAAGTTAATATATATAGAAGACTTAAATCAGTTCCTGGCACATGGTGCTCAGACACTATTTAGTTATGAAGATGAGAAAGAGGATGAGAATGAGGATGGTGATGGTGGTGGTGGTGGAAGGTCAGTTAACTCTGAGGGTAAAGAGCTCTTAGAGTAGTCCAGGTCTGCCACCTAATAGAGACGTGAACAGGAAAAGCGAGTGAGGCACATGGAGCAATGCTTTTCTAGAGATTGACAGGAGGCTATGCTAGGTGGGCACCCATCTTTCCTGATCATACCCCTTTCTATTAGTTGTTGTATAACTAGATATGGCCTGTGTGATCTCTCTCTACCCCTTACCTGACTAATGTGCACTTGTTCATGGTCTACTTATTTAAGATCCCCGTGTCCAGTTCAGTACTAGATTCATGTCCTCCCTCAGTGATTTTGGACCTTCAGTCATTTCTTTTACATATTTACTGGGATTTTGTTTTTGTTTTTTTTTTTTCCTTTTTTCTTTGCTCTTGTTGGGGAATGTTATTATTGAAATGCCTGACTTAATATTTGAAAACTGCATGAAACCATGTCATAATGGAATTAATAAATGCAATGAGAAGTCATTCTGGGTCATGTTCTTACAGAGGTTTTTGAATATAAATTATAATGGATTTTTAGATGTTTTGTATTTGGCACCCAGAGCCAATGGCATTTTAACTAAAGTGACTGAGCATACCGTGTTGATGAAATTTTGCAGCAAATAAACTCAGTTTATTTCATTTTCAGAGTAGTATGTTTGTTCTTCAGGCTATTTAATCTGTTCTGTATTCAAAAGGCAAATGAGCTTCTGTTCATAAAGCAAAATGTGGCAGTGTTTTAAAATATTGACAATATTAGATTCTGCTGGTGTTTTTCATCTTTAAAATATATAAAATTAAGAAAAGGGAACTTTACAATCAGTGCATCATTACTAATACTTAAATGCTAATTTCAACATTTTTGTAATTTGCTGTCCTCTGATGTTTGCCATTTTGAAAAAAAAAGATTGAAACTGTTTCAAATATTATATGCTTCTTTTCTTCACATATTAAAGATATTTTGTGTAAAGCAGTAATGGAATATGCTTGAAGTGATCAAAATTTAATGGACCATAGAGCATTTATAGGCCAGAAGCTTTAGAATGAAATGCAAACAGCATTAAATGTCTAAATTTATTTTCTTCCAGACTTTAATCTTACAGTGATTTTTTGCGAGAATGGTATTAGTGTCTTGTTGGGAACGTATAATAGAAGCTGTAATAGATAATAACTGTCTCTATAATTAGTCATTTCAAGACAGAGGTACTCCTCTTTGAGCCACTGATAAGAATTGAATTGTGTCGCTACATCATGTTTGCTTTCTGCTGTCACAACCCAGCAATCCATATTTATAGACTCCCGATGCTAAGCTCTTTGCCAGTTTCGCACACATGTGGAAGAGATATGTGCAACCCCCCCTGCCTTTTGATCCTCCCTTATTTTTAATTGAGGAAATGGCAGAGTAACTTCAGAGTGAGGATAATGGTATAAGATATCTTAGTGACAAAATTATCAGATTAATTCTGTATGCAAGTAAAATGTGCATGTATATTTATTCACACATGAAGTACATATATGCAAAAGAAACACTTATGTTTAAATGTGAAATTCAACCAAAATTTTCTCAGATGTTTCTGATTTTTGAATAGTGTAACAAAATACTGCATTATTTTTCACTTTGTGTCCCTTTCAGGAGAAACTCTAATTTCTCTCTATCTCTGTGAATAACAATGGTCCTTTTTTTTTCTGTTGAAGAAAAGTTAGATTTCACCACTTCAGTTACGTTGGCTACACTGTGTTCTCAGTTATACTTAATTTATTTTTTTAAAACAAATGTTTCTGTATGGTTGAATTTAACAAATTTAACCAAGTCCCCCTTTGAGCGAAGCACAGTGTGATGAGTGCACTGTGGTTTCTGAGAGGTCACTACGCAGGGAGAGGCGACTTTCTGCCCGGAAGTTCAGAAAAGACTTCTTGAAGGAGATGGCATTTGAGCCTGCTGCTGAGGAATGGATAGGATTTTAGCGGAAGGAAACAGGGGGAAGTCATTCAGGGTGAGGGTGCCCTCTCAGCAAAGTCAAGGAGGTGGGGAAGGACAGAACATGTTCTGGCTTCACTGGATCAAAGGGAGTTTTCAGCTTTAAGGGGAAAAATTTGATTGGAGAGTTGGGTTGTGGTCACAACCTGAAGGTGTGTGAACACCACTTAGGACTTTTAATCTATGGGCAGTTGGAAGCAGAGATGTTTGCCGAACAAGGGAATAATGTCATCTAATAAGACACATGCTTTATTTCCCCCCTAAAATATGCTGGTAAGTTCACAATTCTGTTTGCAACTGATAATATTTATATTGCTTTTTTGCTCTGTAATTGAAAGAGCTAGTTCAACTGACAACATTTTTTTTTTTTTTTAATCATCATTTTATTGAGATATATTCACATACCACGCAGTCATACAAAACAAATTGTACTTTCGATTGTTTACAGTACCATTACATAGTTGTACATTCATCACCTAAATCAATCCCTGACACCTTCATTAGCACACACACAAAAATAACAAGATTAATAATTAGAGTGAAAAAGAGCAATTGAAGTAAAAAAGAACACTAGGTACCTTTGTCTGTTTGTTTGCTTCCCCTACTTTTCTACACATCGATCCATAAACTAGACAAAGTGGAGTTTGGTCCTTATGGCATTCCCAATCCCACTGTCACCCCTCATAAGCTACATTTTTATACAACTGTCTTCGAGATTCATGGGTTCTGGGTTGTAGTTTAATAGTTTCAGGTTTCCACCACCAGCTACCCCAATTCTTTAGAACCTAAAAAAGGTTGTCTAAAGTGTGCGTAAGAGTGCCCACCAGAGTGATCTCTCGGCTCGTTTTGGAATCTCTCTGCCACTGAAGCTTATTTCATTTCCTTTCACATCCCCCTTTTGGTCAAGAAGATGTTCTCCATCCCACGATGCCGGGTCTACATTCCTCCCCGGGAGTCATATTCCACGTTGCCAGGGAGATTCACTTCCCTGGGTGTCAACTGACAACATTTTAATGCAAAACTATGAAAAATATGAAAATTGACTCTAAGGAAGAAAAAAAAAATTCCCTGGAGAAGAATTTCACAAATTTTTTCATCAAAATTTCGAAAACCATGAATAGAAGTAGATCATATGGCAGATTGAATTTTTACCTATTTAAAGTCATCAAATAATTTGATTTTGCATAAATCTTTGGTATCTGAAATGGATAAGTAGTGGGTCCTGTTGCATGGTGGTGATATATTTTAATTGATACAACATAACTAGAATTGATAGGATGTCAGAGTTCGTAAACATTTTTGCCAAACAGGAACTAGTTCTAAGTATCTTTTTTTTTTTTGACATTTTAGTTAATAAAACCTAAATTACAGTACTAACACAGTGCTTAGCTCATAGTAGGTACACAGTATATACATGTTGCTTAGTTTTCAAAGTCTTAATGTTATTATATAACTTCTAGTGCATTTTAATGTTTGGGTTAGTTTGCTCATCCTAAGTGCATTTATATTAAATGTACCACCCCCCCAACTTTTTAATATGAAAAATTTCTAAAATGAATGTAGAAAGACTAGTAAGGCAAACATTTGTATACCCAACCACCTACACTTAATAATTGTTTATATTTTATAATAAACTTCTTTATATATATATATATATATATTGGGATTGTTCACATACCATACAACTATCCAAAGATCCAAAGTATACAATCATTTGCCCATGGTACCATCATACAGCTGTGCATCCATCAACACAATTAATTTTTTTTTTCAATTTTTAGAACATTTTCCATTACTCCAGAAAAGAAAGAAAGACAAAAAAAAGGAAACTCAGATCTTCCCTTACCCCTAATCATGCCCCCCTCCATTATTGATTCATAGTTTTGGTATAGTACATTTGTTACTGTTGTTGAAAGAATGTTAAAATACTAATAACTGTAGTACATAGTTTGCAATAGGTATATATTTTTTCCTTATATGCCTCTCTATTATTAACTTCTAGTTACAGTGTCATATATTTGTTCTAGTTCGTGAGAGAGATTTCCAGTATTTGTATAGTTAATCCAGGACATTGTCCACCACAAGATTCACTGTTTTATACATTCCCATCTTTTAACCTCCAACTTTTCTTCTGGTGAGATGCGTGACTCTGAGCTTACCCTTTCTACCACCTTCACACACCTTTCAGCACTGTTAGTTATTCTCACAACATGCTACCATCATCCCTGTCCATTTCCAAACATTTAAGTTCACCCTAGTTGAACATTCTGCTTCATAATAAGCAACTGCTCCCCATTCTTTAGCCTCATTCTATATCCTGGTAACTTACATTTCATGTCTATGAGTTTATATATTATAATTAGTTCATATTGGTGAGACCCTGCAATATTTGCCTTTATGTGTCTGTCTTATTTCACTCAGTATAGTGCCCTCAAGTTTTCTTCATCAACCCATTTCTTTTAAGATGGTTTTGTTCACACACCATACATTCCATCCTAAGTAAACAATTGTTGGTTTCCTGTATCATCATGTATTTATGTATTCAGCACCATCGCCACTATCTATATAAGGACATCTCCATTTTTTCCACAGAGATGGAGGAAGAGTCAAAGAAGGCAGAGAGACAAAAGAAAAAGAAAAGAGAAAGAGAAAAACAAACAAAAAAGCAAAACTTGATAGCTAGAAAGCAGCAAATGGAAAGATAGCATTAATCTAAAGTAGAATCAAGAGTCAGACATCACCAATGCCAGGAGTCCCATACCCTTCCCATATGCCCCCCCCCATATGCATTTAGCTTTGGTATATTGCCTTTGTTATATTAAAGGAAGCATAATACAGTGTTTCTGTTAATTATAGTCTCTAGTTTGTATTGATTGTATTTTCCCCCCAGTCCTACCCTATTTTAACACCTTGCAATGTTGACATTCATTTTTTCTACCTCTTGTAAAAACATATTTGTACCTTTTTTTACAATCGTTGAGCACCCTAGGTTTCTCTGAGTTACCCAGTCCCAGTCTTTATCGTTCGTCTTTTGTTCTGGTGTCCCAGATGGTCCCAGCCTTCCTCTTTCAACCATATTCACAGTCATCTTTGTTCAGTGTACACACATTGCTGTGCTACTATCTCCCAAAATTGTTTTCCAAACCTCTCACTCCTGTCTTTTCTTTTCTGTATGCAGTGCTTCCTTTAGTGTTTCCTGGAGAGCGGGTATCTTGTTCAAAACTCTGTCATTGTCTGTTTGTCAGAGAATATTTTAAGCTCTCCCTCATATCTGAAGGATAGTTTTGCCGGATATAGGATTCTTGGTTGGTGGTTTTTCTCTTTCAGTATCTTAAATATATCACCCCACTTCCTTCTTGCCTCTATGGTTTCTATTGCGAAATCCACACATAGTCTTATCAAGCTTCTTTTGTATGTGATAGATTGCTTTTCTCTTGCTGCTTTCAGGATTCTCTCTTTATCTTTGATGTTTGATGATCTGATTATTAAGTGTCTTGGCATAGGCCTATTCAGATCTATTCTGTTTGGGGTATGCTGTGCTTCTTGGATCTGTACTTTTATGTCTTTTATAAGATATGGGAAATTTTCATTGATTATTTCCTCTGTTTTTGCTTCTGTCCCTTCTACCTTCTCTTCTTCTTCTGGGACACCAAAGACACTTACATTCTTGCTTTTCATTTTGTCCTTAAGTTCCCAGATACATTGCTCGTATTTTCCATTCTTTTCTCTATCTGTTCTTTTGTGTGTAGGCTTTCAGGTGCCTTGTTCTCCAGTTCCTGAGTGTTTTCTTCTGCCTCTTTTGATCTACTATTGTATGTTTCTGTTGTGTCTTTCATCTCTTGTGTTGTGCCTTTCATTTCCATAGATTCTGCCAGTTGGTTTTTCGAACTTTCAATTTCTACCTTATGTACACCCAGTGTTTTCATTATATGGTTCAGCTCTTTCACCATATCTTCCCTAAACTTTTTGAATTGACTTATTATTAGTTGTTTCAATTCCTGTATCTCAGTTGATGTGTAATTTTGTTCCTTTGACTGGGCAATAACTTCATTTTTCTTAGTGTAGGTTATAGTTTTCTGTTGTCTAGGCATGGTTTCCTTGGTTACTCCAATCATGTTTTACCAGACCAGAATGGGCTCAGTTCCCAGAAGGAAGAACTATTCAGTATCCGGTTTCCCTGAGGGTGTGTCTTAGGAAATTGGTACACCCTGTGAGGCCTCAGGTCACTGTGCTTTTCTGCCCAGCAGGTGGCGCCTATAACCCTGTAATTCCAGACTGGTGTAAGGAGGTGTGGCCTGTGGCTGTTTTCCTCCAGGCTCTGTGGTCTGGTTCTGAATGGAAGGCAGGTAGTAGAGCTGGGCCCCACCCCTTTCCTCTTAGAGAAGATAGACCCCTCCTAGGGGGAAGTCATTAGCATTTCAGTGGTCTCTCTCTGCCTGTGCCATCTCTACCCTTGTCTGGGTCAGAGCACTGGGAACCGAAGATGGCTGAGGCTTTCTCCACTGAGCCGAAACAGGGACAGAAAGTCCCCTTCAGGGCTAGACTGCGGTGACCCTCTGGCTCTCCAAGGTCAGTCATCACCCAAAGCCTCTGTCTGCTTGTTGGGGATTCATAGCTTCTAGTGAGCAGTTCACACTCACTAATTAAAACCCCTGTTGGAGTTCAGCTGAGCTATATCGCTTGCTGGGAGAGAGCTTCTCTCTAGTACCACAAGGCTTTGCAGCTCAGGCTGTGGAGGGAGGGGTCTCCTAGCTTGGATCCGCAGTTTTTACTTACAGATTTTATGCTGTGATCTTGGGCATTCCTCCCAATTCAGGTTGGTGTATGATAAATGGACAGTCACGTTTGTCCCCCTGCAGTTATTACGGATAATTTACTCATTGTTCCTGTTTTTTCAGTAGTTATTCCAGGGGGACTAACTAGCTTCCACTTCTCTTTATGCCGCCATCTTAGATCCCCTATAATAAACTTCTTTTAAAGTGAATTGACCTTTGGTAAATATTATCTGTTCCCCATCTTAACCTTAGTTAGAGTGTTTGGCTGATAATCTTGGAAAAGACATGAAGGATTCGCTTATTAAGTGGGCTTAGTTAGATATCAATTAGCACATGAAGTTCTAACAGTTGTTTATCTTAAAGGTAGTTCACATATAAACATTTTGTGCAATTTTTCCTATAATAATGTACCTAAATTTATACCTTCTAAATATAACTTTTACTTATGCCAAGGTTGTTTAATATGTAAGTATTTTTAAAGAAAAATTTTAAAATGACATTATTTTTGGAACATTTAAAATTATGTAGTTTAGGACCATAAAATTCTTAACCAGAGTGTAAGAAACTTATAAAAGGATATCTGTAGTGGGAATTATAACTGTGTATTTTACATTCTGCAAATGAGTGTATCTATAGCTAATTACACACATGCATATATTCCTATAATTCATGTATTGTTTGTCTATTTAAAGTAACAAAGGATATCTTTGTTTTTAATCAGCTTCATAAATGGGCCAAATATTATATAAGTTGTAAATTTTCTTTCCAGTTCATATACTTATTAAAATAATTTTACATTCAGAAATGTGAGCTTCACTTTTTTCTATCATGAACCATATTAGTACTGTATATAATAAACTTTTCCTCTAATTTATCATAAATCACCTTTCTACTTTCAAGAAGATTATAACAATTGCCTGGCTAGCAGCAGTTTTTGGATATAAGTGATGAATTAAGACTAGAGAAGCTAAAATATTGCCCACAGGAAGGGTGAGTCCCAGAGAACTAGAGGAAAGCAAGACAAGTCAGTGCACATAGGAAGAGGAAGAGTTTGTGCCAGTGGGGGTCGGATGAAGCTTGGCAGAAAGAGATCAAGAAGATAATAGAGAACAAGGTGAGGGGAGAGGCCCCAAATGAAAAATGAAACCTGTAGGGGCTGATGACATGGAGTTACTGTGGGTAACTCTACCACTGCTGAGCACAGGTAACCAGAGCGGTCTGAATACCTAGACAATTATTTGTGTTTTTTTCCTATTAATTAAATTTTTTTAAGTTAACAAACCAGGTTCTGCAAGTAGAAATAAGTGGAAGCATGTGAGTGAAAGGGAAAGAACGGAACAGTGTTTGCATGCTTTCAGGGTCGAAGTGCCTTGGGCTAAAGTTTTCAGCGTGCTAGCTTAGATACTCATGTGTTCACTAGTGTTCTAGTCAATTAAAACATGAGCTGGAGACATTCTGAAATCTCCCACACACTATCAGAGAATCCATGCTGTGTCAGATGTTTTTTAAACACAAAAATTGGACCCATTATCCGCTTGAGTAAAAGGGAGCCTGGTGATCAGAAAGATATGTCTTAAATCCCCTAAGAGTCTGGTCAGTTTTTCCTCTTTCTTAAAGAGAGACCAATTACCAGTTCACATATGTATTATGCATTACGTCTGTTTAAAGAAGGAAAAAGAACGCTTGTTCCACAGTGGTAAGAGAGTAGCATCTATCCAATGCAAAACATCAGTTTTTGTTTTTGCTTTTATCCAAATGCAGTATCAGTATTTTTCTCTAAAAATACCTTCAATGCCCAATTCTAGCAAGCAGAGAAATGGATTATACTCAATTAGGGTCAAACAAGGAAGCTTTTTCTTTAGATGGTTCATGTAAACATACAGCATGTGAGAATTTATATATACTTAAGTCTGTCTGCCTTTTCCACAAATGTTTTTGGCTTTTCTCTTAGTCACCTTTTTTCCTGCATTCATCCGTTTTGCACTCTGGAAAATGTTTTAAATACTAAAACAGCCTACTTTTCTCTCTTATTTCCTTTCCATGTTGGCTTTTCCAAGTGGGATTCATCTGACATATAAAAGTCCAGGATTCATAACAATACTTCTCCTCTGGAAACAAGCTGAAGATAAGACAACTTCATACCACTTTTGTATGAATGGGTTATTCATTAATAATTCAATAAGCGTTTATACTGAATACCTAGAAGTGTCAGGAATGATTCTGGACACTTGATGCATCTCACTGAACAAACACTCAAGATGTCTACCCTAATTGAGCTTACATTCTGCAGAATGAGACTGCAAATAAACATATTTAATATAGTAGAAAGAAATAAATGCATGTTATTGGTATAATATGTTAGAAGGTGATTAAAAAAAAGGGTTTGGGGGGAGTACAGCCTGGTAAGGGGACTTGGGAATGTCGGGATTGCAGGGCAGGGGGAAGACTGCAATTTTAAATAATGTGGTCAAGGCAGACCTCACAGAGAAAGTGACATTTGAGCTAAGACCTGAAGCAGGTGACGGTCTTGGCCCTTCAGGTATGTGGAGGAGAGTACAAGGCAGAGGTCATGTCTAATGCAATAGCAAGGACGCCAGTATGCCTGGAGTGGAGTGAGGCAGGAGGAGAGCAGGAGGCTAGAACAGAGAAGTAATGGAGGCAGATCCTGCATGTCATTGTAGGCCACTGCCAAGACTTTGTGAGCAAAAGGAGGAGCCGTTGGAAAGTTGGAAGCAGAGGAGTGACATGAATTGATGTATGTTTTAAAATAATTCTTTGGATTCTTATCCTGAGAATATACTGTAGGAAAGTAAGAACAGAACCAGGGAGACCAGATTGATATCTCAAGCAGTAATCCACTGGAGAGTTGGTGGTATCTCAGAACAGGTGGTATATGCACAGATTCTGGACATGATCTGAAGTCAGAGCCCGGCAGCCTTTCGCCTCCTTTTCTCTGAGAGCAGTGATGATGACTTCTGAGGTTTTCACTTTCCTTTTCTTCAGTTCTCCTCATGCATATGAGTAATTTGGGAAAGGGGCCATGGAGCAAGGGTTTGCCTATGGCACCATGAGGGTCAGGAACCATGCTGAGTGTTTTCATATTAATTGTCTTATTTAGGGAAGAGGTAAGAAGAAAAGGAGAGAAAAATAGAAAAATATTGGAAAAAAAGTTTTAATATGATTGGGATGGAATTATTTTCATGTGTTCAGAAGTGGGGGACTGGAATCAAACCCGTCCCCCAAACCTGAAATAAAAATTATTAAATGGATGTTTAAGGAACATGTAAAGTTTTTAAGTATTGAAATGTTATACACTATTGTCCTGAGATGTTTATAACCTGTACATAGGCTATTACAGGTCATAAACTTAAAGAATCTTACCCTGGAGTGTAGTTGCTCCATGCATGGGCTCTGGAGTCCACCTGCCTGAATTCAAATCCAGGCCCCCCACTTGATAAAAACATGGTCCTGGCCAAGGTTCCTAGTCACTGCGTGTGCCACAGATTGCTCATTTGTATGGCTGGAATAATAACAATACTCCCTTTATAGAGATGATTTGACAATTAAATGAGATAATATATATAAACCACTTAGCCCAGTGCTCAGCTGGTTGGTTTACAGGTGGTTTACATGCCAGCACCAAAATATATTAGCACATCCTTTCTTATTAAAGGATGTGAAGGTAGCGTACTCCAACATCCAATGCCATTTTGGAGTAGAATGATGCCATGCTATTCTATTGATATACATGTCTTGTTTAATGCTTTATAATTCAAATGTTTTAGACCCTTTAGCTCCATTCACTGGATTTCCTGTAGTTTAATTTAAACATTCTCATCAAAGTCAATGTATCTCTGGCCATTCTCCTTATTGCCACCAAGCATGATGACAGCCTCTTATTGTGCACTACCAAAGTAATTTGTTATCTTCCCCAACCTTTTCCTTACAAGTGGCATCATCTTTTTTTTTTCCTAGTTGGACATTCTCTTTTTTTTCTTATTTTATTTTTTTAAATTCAGTTTTACTGTCATATATTCACATACCGTACAGTCATCCACAGTGTACAATCAGTTGTTCACAGTACCATTGTATAGTTGTGCTTCATCACCACAATCAATTTTTGAATATTTTCATTACTCCCAAAAAATAAAAATAAGAATAAAAATAAAAGTAAAAAAGAACACCTGAAACATCCCACCCTGCCACCCCACCCTATTTTTCAATTAATTTTTGTCCCCATTTTTCTACTCATCTGTCCATACACTGGATAGACAGAGTGTGAGCCACAAGGTTTTCGCAATCACACAGTCACACTGTGTAAGATACATAGTTATACAGTCATCTTCAAGAATCAAGGTTACTGGGTTGCAGTTCAACAGTTTCACATATTTCCTTCTAGCTATTCCAATACACTAAAAATTACAAAGGGATGTCTATATAGACATAAGAATACCCTTCAGAATGACCTCTTGACTCCATTTGAAATCTCTCAGCCACTGAAACTTTATTTTGTTTTGTTTCTCTTCCCCCTTTTGGTCAAGAAGGCTTCCTTAATCCCATGATGCTGGGTCCAGGCTCATCCCCGGGAGTCATGTCCTGCATTGCCAGGGAGATTTACACCCCTGGGAGTCATGTCCCATGTAGTAGGGAGGGCAGTAAGTTTACCTGCTG
Organism: Choloepus didactylus; assembly: GCF_015220235.1. NCBI lineage: Eukaryota > Metazoa > Chordata > Mammalia > Pilosa > Megalonychidae > Choloepus > Choloepus didactylus. The sequence goes on from NC_051311.1 coordinate 91,419,505, forward strand.
AGTGGGCTTAGAGAGAGAGAGGCCACATCTGAGCAACAAAAGAGGTTCTCTGGGGGTGACTCTTGGGCGCAATTATAAGCAGGTTTAGCCTCTCCTTTGCAGTAGCAAGTTTCATAAGGGCAAAGCCACAAGATCGAGGGTTCAGCCTATTAAATTGGTTGTCTTCAATGCTTGTGAAAATATCAGTAATTCCTCAGGTGGGGAAGTTTAATATTTCCTCATTTTTCTCAGTTCCTCAGGGGAACTGCGAATACATTTTTATTCCTTGCCAGAATTACTTTGAGATGTATTGGGGTTTCACACTTACCTGTACAAACCTATCAGATCTCACTTCCTATTCTAAGTTCCATGTAATTATGGTGTTTGAGTAAACTAACCTTACAAGTTAAATTATTTAGTGTGCTACAGAAAATATAGATCCTACATCAAGTGGCATCATCTTGATCTTATATCCTTAAAGCCAGTTCAAGAGAAAATATTGTCATGGAGGAAATTATGATCAATTTTTGGGGTGGTGAGTAAGGTGAAATTTTAAGATGCCATTCCTGGTATCAAACAGATGCATTTAATTTGACGAATTTCTTCTCAGGAACATCATGATTGTTTTTGGTTATTAAACCGTTTGTACTCCTTTTGCTGATTTTGCCCTAAAACTTAAAGCATGCAGTTGTCTTCCTGTCTTTTCACAAGAGGAAAAGGGCACACTCTTTTCATGCAAATTAGTCTTGCTTTTGTTGAAACCTTCAGGGAACTTACATGTGAAATGTAAACTAAAAATAAAAAATACAGTGCATCTTACTCTTCTTCTTTCAATGGATGTAAGATTATTTCCCACAGTATGGAATACTTAAAAAAAACAAAAAAAACAAAAAAACTCCAGCAATTTCTTTCACTGGTTTCAGGGGTGATGGAGGTGGGGAAACCAACTATTCAATACTGCATTATTTTCAGATGAGTTTTCACATATACAGGAAATGTGTAAATGCATGCAGAAAGGTTGAGCTCATGTACTATATTTAGGACCAACAATTATAGACATTGAAGTTCTAAGCTTCTTTTAGCTCCTCTGTAATTTCTAAAGTAACGAAAATACTAACCAAGGATAGAATAAAAATGATAGTAATGAGTAAAGATTGTTTTGACAATGTCTAACACTTCAGAGATGTAACTCATTATTCTGAGTGTATTAATTAAGGTTTCTTTTTTTCCTGTTTCAGTGACAATTTCAACAAGCACCTTCTTTGATGGCTTGCTGGTGACAGGACTATACACATCTACAAGTGCTCAGGCTTCACAGAGCATTGGAGGTTCCAATGCTTTTGGATTTGGTAAGTTATCCTGACATAAGAAACCAGTAATTGTGGATTTTTTATACAGTTTTAGGTCTTATATTTTAGAAAAAAAATATTTTAAAAGTATTATACATTTATTATTTCCAAGAAAATAATATAAAGTGATTTTTGAGTGTTTCTTTGAAGTCAGGTGTGTTCAAATAAGTTGTTTAAATGCACAGCCAACCATGAACTTGGCATGACGGTCTCCCTACCCCATTCTCCTTCCACTGCTGCTGTTACACTTGGCCGTGTGAGGTTCATGTACATTTCCATGTTCTGTCACTTAGGCTGCTGGAATTCATTCTGATGCCTGTGCAATCATTAGGTAGCCTGTTCTTATAAACAGTTCTTAAAATCCTGTATTAGGTAAAAAGTGTCATTTTAATTTTGCCAGTTAAGCATTATATAAAGTGGAAGATAACACCATTTATTAAAATGATTTGGCTTATCTGAGTATTCTTAAAAGATTGCTATTTAATGTTTAAAACATTTATATAAGGTCTTTGACCTTAAATCAGAGTCCTGGCAGGTCACTTATGTGCAGAGACAGAAGGCTATGTGATGGTCACTAATTCCAAAGGATTCTCAATTTGAAAATCTCAAATCTCTGGTTTACTCATAATGCTATAAACATGCCAAGCTGAGATTAAGTTGACCCTTCACAGTATTAGAAATGCAAATTTAAAATATCAGTTGATGTAAGACCTGAAATCACTGATCTTACTCTAATGCCGGAAAATTGCACAGGACTTCCTCCACAGATGTGTGGAAGATGGAATTGCATTATAAAAGGCGGCTCTCTGTTCAATCTTTTATTTTTACTGTGATATTTATTAAATAAATACTTTTTGCCTATTTTTGATACATGAAAAGGCATCTTCTCTGTGTTGAGTTCCAGCAGTAGCAAGGCCCAGACGAGGACTAATGGTGATGCTGCATTGTCACTTGTCACTCTGCTTGCTCAAGATGAGGTCTATAGCCTCAGAACTTAGAGGAACCTGGAAGTCATTTAGACATCATGTTAAACTATTTTACTGTTCAGAATTTGCCCTATTTTCAAAATATCCCAGATAAGATTTTACAATCTGTTGGTGGCTGATTCTAAGGTCTAATCCTTGCAGGGGCAAAAAACTCCTCTTGACTCTAAAAATTTCACTTATTTTGAACTCTAACTTTTTTATTCTCTGCAGAAATGAAAGGTCAGATTAAAGTCATGTATATAACCTGTGTACATAAATATATGTACATATATGTAACATAACATAAATATATGACTCATTAGTAGGGTTGCCAGATTTAGAAAATGAAAATATGACAGCCACTTAAATATGAATTTTAGATAAACAAATAATTTTTTAGCATGCAGTATTATTAAATAAATACTAAATAAATAAATACTAAAAAAAAGTGCAATATTTGGGACAAGATGTCCTTGGAGCCACCCTAGCCCAATTAAATTAAAATCTCTGGGGGTGGGCTTGGGCATTGGTAATTTTTAAACCTGGTCAGGTAATTCTAATGTCCAAACCAGGTTGAGAGCCACTGCTCGGCACCAGTCCCCAGTCAAGCATTATCAGTATCATCTGGGAGCTTGTAACTGCAGAGTTTCAAGCCTTGTTCCAAACTTAATGACTCGGAATCACTGGGGGTGGAACCCAGTAATTTTTTTTAAACAAGCACTCCAGATGATTTTGATGCTTGGTAACAGTTGAGAATCACTAGTCTGGTGGGAGAGACAGACATTAATTAAATAACATTTTAAATATGTAATAGCAAACGTTGCTAGGGGCAGACAGATAAATTACTGAATTTTGGGGAAGGGTATAACAGAGAGATTATGTGTGAGATGGGATGGGGTGCAGCCATGAAAGCTTGCTTTTGAGCTGAGATCTGAAGTTTGAGTAGGCGTCATTAGCACAGGCTCTGTGGAAGGTGGGCACAACCTGCCAGTAGAAGGGAACAGCATGTATAGAACCTCAAGTGGTAGAGGCTCACTGTGTTCTAGGAACTGAAAGGAAACCTTGGGGTATCTGGACCTGAAGTCAAGCGAAAGTGATAAGGCTGGCTAGGAGACCTGGGGCAGACTACTCAGGATCTCCTAAATCTGTGCTCTTTACCCTAAGGGAAGAGGAAGCCATTAAGGATTTCAGTCCAGGGAGTGACCCCACCTGCCTCTCATTTTAGAGATCACTCTGGGTTCAGAATGGAGAATAGACTCTAGGGGCCAGGAGTGGGTGCAGGAAGATTGTCCTGTAACTAAAAATTCTGATATGATGGGCACATGAAGAGTCCTGGTACAGGCTGGCTTTGGCAACAGGAGGGAGCTGTCTGTGGAGGGTTTGTTCAGGCCAGGGAGCCGTGCAGTCCTTCTCGCAGATCCCATCCCCACCCCTTTTTAGTTGTGTACCTCAGCCAAGTTGCTTACCTTCTCTCAGTTTAATTTCCTCATTGTTGCAATGGTGATGATAACATACCTGCCTCAAAAAGATGTTGGGTAGCTGTGTGGAGTAAATGAGGTAATTTATGTAAAGCATGTAGTACACAGAAAACACTCAATAAAATTAGCTATTCCAAAATTATAAATCTTGGTAACTGAAGCAGCCACTTTCCTCAGTCCAAGACTTTTTAACATACTTCCTGTGGGGGCAGGGGAGGGGCAAAAATCAGTTCTCAAGTGGAATTAATCTGGGACTTGTAGTGCAAGATACTTTGAGAGGACCTGGCTTAATGAATTATTATTTTTAAATTTGGGGACTTTAAATGAGGAAAATCACTAAAGATCATTCACTCTGAATGAACATACAAAATGCCTGTATCACATTTAGCTCGGATTTTGGCTAGAAAATCAAACAAAAAAATGAGGACTCAAATTGTAGGAAATTATTTAAGACACTCAGGCTTCAAGACATTTTCTGTGGTAGCTCTGAAAGCTGCAAAAAGGCCATTTTCACTTGAATTAGAGTATATTTTGCTTAGCTTAAATTGGACTTAGCCTTCTCAACTCTATCAACCCTGTATCATTGGTTTGATGATTTAAATAGGTTTCTGAACACGGGCAGAGCCCATCAGTGGTAGTCTGACATCTATAGCAAAATGCTCAGATCTCCTGCTAAGATACCTGGCATTTTTATAGGACATGATTTTTATATGGATGGATATAGAGATAGAGATCTTTTTTTAAGTTCCAGTAGTATCAAACAATTTCACTTATACTTATGTAATAGTGGTTAATAACTGCAAAAAAATTTAACGGTATGCCTGAATATTGTTAATAGAATTATCTTGATAAATAATGTTTTTGATTAAAAGGTAGGAGTTAAAATGTCTTGTTAAGATAAAATGGTCTGTTTTGGAAACAAAACCACATTAATTTTTGATACTTGATTTAAGTTTAATGTATTCTTTGTAGTTTAAGAACAAAACAAACAGATTTAATTTGGTTAGGGTACAGGTGGGAAAGTGGAGGAAACTTGTAGACAGCAAAATTAATGAGTTGCTGCTTTTTTGGTAGTTTAGTAATTTTAGTAGGATCAGGCTGAAATAATGTGGTGTTTTTTGATTTAGAACAAAAGAGTTATTGAACATATAATCTATTATTAGGGTTTGACTTTTCAAAGGAGTGTTAAGCAAACATGGTTAATTGGGCATTCCCCCAACATATTGTAGGATTAGTGTGTGATATATTCAACTAGCTGTAACAAATAAGGCAAAGTAAAACATATAGTTGAATCTATATCACTATAGCACTTCTATTTCTGAAAATCTTCTTTGCTTAGAGTTAATTTTAATTTTACTAATTACACTAAAGCTATGACTACTCTTTCTTGAATAGAAAATATCTATATGAGCCTCCAAAATAAGGCCATAATTATTGTTAAGATACTGTTTTATAAATGTAATTCTGTCAACATAACTACAGCCTTTTATTCAAAACCAGAATTCTTTAAAAATGCTTGCCTCACTGACCAAAAATAGACAAATGCCTAATAGCCCAAAATACATTAAAACAATAGCTATACAAAAGATGACGATAAGCCAGCAATGTATGATTTGAAATACCTCATTTTGCTTGTCAATATAAGAAAACACTGCCCTAGGGACATGTGATATTTAATTATGGATATTTCTTTATACATGTCACAAAAAAATGCTTCCCTCTAGTCTTTGGCTTTGAATTTTAGCTCAATCATGTAAATCTTCAAGGCTCATTGTGGTCATTCAGTGAAGGGCTATTTGAATATCCTTTCGAACAAAATTGTTCTTTTTCCTGGGGCTGAAATGCATTTTACTCAAAATTTAGTATTCTGGCTCTAAAAGCTAAGATTTTACTCAATTTTTAGTATTTTCTTTTTAAAACCTGAGAATCTGGTTTGCGGATCTGAATGGCAGCCACATTTCTAATTGTTGGTCCTTGCATAAATTAAACTTTTATACTATGCAATTCCTAGATAATTTTTCTCAATTAATAGACCAGACTTTTAGCAGTTTTTCACTTACACTTTTGTAATTTTCTATGTGTTTCATTTATTTTTTTTTTCTGTAATAATTACACAAGCTAGATCCAATAATTTGCCAAGCTGCAAAACTCTTAAAATGACAAGGTTTGATAAAATCTGGGTTTTGGTGGAAATGTAATGGACAGAACCAGGATTTTTTCTTTTTAGTGTTTTCTCTTAAACATCAGTAATTTTGCCTTATTTTTAACAGAGATTAAGTGTATAACATAAAAATTTAGTTAGTATTTTCAACATTATCTTTAAAATAGTATTAAAATTCTTGAACCTAATGATCTGATTTTTTGCTATATGATTTGACAGTGAAGTTAGTGAATAGGAGTATATTTACAAAACAAATTATTTAAATGTTTTAAGAAAGACTTCAAATTTCAGTGAGTCTTATATTGGACATTAGTAAAATGTGTACTTCAGTAGATTTAGATTATATGTTAATGTTTCTCATTGCTAGGATGCAAGTTTTTATTATTATTTTTTTTAATTTAACTTTTGGTTATCCTGTACATTAAGACTAAGCAGAACTTTTTACAACTTTGCTAATTATTTCACACATACACACAGAAACACACACACAAACACACGCAAACACACCTTACCCTGTTAGGGCAGTAGTTAACAGTTCAATCTTACATGCCCTGACTGTGTGACTATGTGTTCTGAATACGTGCCACGTACTCAGCACTTAATATCTGTAAAGAGGAGGCAGTCACCCACAACATCATTAAATTGGGCCCTTCATGGCAGTAGTGTTTATTTATTAGCCGAAACTAAGCTAATACTTCACTCAGAATGATCTCATTAGATTTATTTTGTCTGTCTCTTTACAAAGAAATGCCAAAATAAATTCAATTTAAATATACTTGGGGAATCTAAAGGCATACCTTTTACTGGGTATGGTAAATGATCTATAATTAACAAGAGAAGGCTAGGTTAATCAGACAAATTACTCTAATCAATGGTACAAGGACTGCAGCTGACAAGAGATGAAATTGTCATTAATTTTTCCTATTTACAGGGTGTTAATTTGTTTGCTCTTTATTCATTCCATTTGGGTGTGCTAGCATTACCTTCATTAAAAAGCAGTATTACCTATTTTGTATGCAACATAGGACGAAGTATACAGGGATATTTCCCAACTCCTAAATAACCAATTTGAAAAGAATATCTTAGTACAATAGTGAGCATGATGAGTATAAATCTGTTCAATTAAGCAACAAATTTCTGAAGCAAATATTCAGGGGCAATAGAAGGAATGAGGTTTGGGTAAAGGTAGAGAAGTTAGTAGCGAAAGGCAGCTTGGTGTGAGGCTTCTTTACCTGTCCTCTGCAATTAGGCATCTTGGCTTCCATGCTTGTTCCTGGTACTTGCTAACTTGGGCCACATACTTAACTTCCCTGAGCCTCAATGTCTACATTTGTGAAATGAGGATGGTAATAACAGTGCCCAGCTCACAAAGTTGTTGGGTGGATAAATTAGATTATCTGTTCACATGCCTAGCATATATTACATGCTCAATAATAGTTAGGTATTATTCTAAAACACACAAAGAAATGAGAATTCTTTCTTTGATACGAGAAAAGGAATGAGAGGCAGAAGGTTTGAAAGGAGGGAGATTGATTCTAATGCTGGGTGGGATGCACCTAGTTCTTATCTATAGAACTTGAAGCCAAAATGGACCTTCAGTAGAGACTGGCTCAGAAGGAGGTAAGGAAATAAGGCTTAGGTGGCGGCAAGTAGTGGCTATTACATGAGATAAACCCAGGTGTTCTGACATCAAGTCCAGTTCTTAGATTCTTTTTTTAAAAGATATAATTCACATACCATAAAATTTACCATTTTAAAGTGTACAGTTCAGTGATTTTCATTATTTTCACAAAGTTGTTGAGGTATCACCACTATCTAATTCCAGAACATTTTCATCACCCCAAATAGATACCACTGACAGTCACTCTCCATTTATTTCTTCCCTCAAGTCCTAGCAACCATTAATCTTCTTTCTTTCTCTATAAATATGCCTATTCTGGATATGTCATATAAATGGAATCATACAATTATGCCCTTTTGTGTCTTCATTCATTTAGCGTATGGCTCTCAGGAGTCATCCATGTTGCAGCATGTATTTGTATTTCATTCCTATTTATGGCTGAATAGTATTCCATTGTGTATGTATACACATTTTGTTTATCCATTCATCTGCTGATAGACATTGGGAAGTTCCCAGATTATTAAAAGGAGTTAGGGCTGTGCAAATTAAAGGAAAAAAAGAGAAAAGTTTAAGGAGGATGCCAAGCAATAGAATCACCAAAATTCCTTAAATATTTATCCTTGTCTCTGAAACCTCTGAAGACCCACATTGCTTAGCCTGTTCTATGGTTCACAATGAAAATGGTTAAACTTGGAAATCAGGATGAATTTCTTCCCTGCCCTCCCTTCCTGCCATTCAGAAGGGATAGGTGTTCTCTCTTTAAGCCCTACTCGGCAAATAAATTCATTAACCTCCCCCTCCCACCCCCATGAGGGACATGATTCCCAGGGGAATGAATCTCCCTGGTGCCGTGGGACATGATTCCCAGGAATGAGCCTGGCCCTGGCAGTGAGGGATTTAAAATGTCTACTTGACCCAAAGGGGGGAAAAAGAAAGGTAACAAGCTGAGGTCACAGTGGCTGAGAGATCCCAAATACAGTTGACAGGCTATCCTGGAGGTTTCTCTTATGCAAGCTCCATCTACACATCCCAAATGGCCACACTATGCCATGCCTTTACCGAAAGCAATCCCCAAATACTTAGGTCCCTACTTGAGATTTTCCAAAAGATTCACTCACTGAGTTTTCTCTCTCAGAAACTTAAATCCACCAGAGTGTTCCTATGCCAGACAAGTCCTAAAACCCACAGGCAACAGCCTCTTTAAGATCAACAATCAGCTGTAGCTCCCTTCCCCATACTGTCAACATCCCCTTTAATATGAACAAGTTAGGGTGCTCACTGCCTAGACACCCCTGAAGAAGGAGAAAGAGATTAAGTGAGAAGAAGGGGTAGCAACAGACAAGGTAAGACTTAACAAAGGTCTATGAATACTGAAACTTTATATAATTATATGTATATTTTTGGATGCTGGGGTGTTGGAATAGCTGGAAGGAGGTAAATGAAGTGGTGGAACTTTAGCCTTTAGCATCCTTTGGAATTTGCTCTGTAGCTGTTCGTTGAATTGTGCCTTGAAGGTCTTCACCTTTCTGTATACACCTTGTAATGCATAACAGGGAAGGGACTGAGACTGTGGAACTGTAACCCATAACAATTTTTGAAATTACCTATATAACTGCTTGTTGAGCTGTACATCGAGAGTTGACACCTTTTTGTATGTATGTTATATTTTACAATAATGGAAATGGCTGAAGTTGTGGGATTGTGTCCCATGACATTCTTTGAAATTTGCTCTCTAACTGCTTGTGAAATCCTACTTTGAAAGTTATCACTGTTATGTATATATGTTAAGGTTCACAATAAAAACAATAATAATAATAATAAAAAGGGATAGGCCACTGTAGCCATGTTTTCCTGTGGGGTCCTGACCCTTTGGCTTCAGTTTAAACCATGAGATATACGAACCAAGCTGGCCCAATCAAATTTACTCACACAGGACTTTGGAATAGAGAGCCATCAATCCCAGTCCAGCTCTTCATGAGCTGGATCCAAGGCACGAGTAAACATTGAGGAGCTGTAGGCAGACATCCTCCATAGTGGCTAGAGGAATCTCAACCAGGGAGAGAGGGACAGAGGGAGGGAGCTGCATGATTTACCAGAGCTTTCCAGGTCATAGTTAACATATATATCAAGCACTTGCTATGTGCTAGATGTGTTACAGGTATTAACTTTTTTGATCCTAACAAAACTCCTACTATAATTATCCTTATTTGTAGATAAGGAACCTGAGGCACAGAGAGGGTAGGTAACTTGCCCATGGTCACGCTTAGGAAATTGCAAAGCCATAAGTCTCTATATAGCTTCTCCTTGAGTTCCTTTTTCAGCCTTGGCCAGCTTCAGCTGGTTTCTGTTACAACCAGAAGAACCTTGACTGAGTAAAGGCCCTCTCTGCTTTGGTCCTGTCTGTTCCTAAGCCCTGCCTCTCGCCCAGCCTCCTCCCACTCCTTTCCAGACGCCCATGCCCACCACGTACACATGTACACACGCTGTGCTCCAGTCATAATTACCCAAGCACGGCTCCCAAATCCCAGGCTGCTCTGAATCTCTGTTCCCTGATTTATGGTGCTTGTAATTCTTCTGGCTCTGTTTTCCAGGCAAACACCCTGTCATCTTTTTAGGGCCTCTGTCCTGATTCACCTCATCTGGTGAACCTTTCTGACCCCTCTTCTCTGGCCCCACCTCATGGAACTCTCTACTCCCTCCTCCGTGCTCTGCTCTGCTCTCTAAACAGAGCTCGACCAGCCACCTCTAATACTCGACTGAATTAATTTGGTTCAAAACTTGTGTTTTATCTGTCTGAGAACAAGGAGCTGGTTTAGTCAACTTGACTCCCTGTGGCATCTGAGAAGTGCTCAGTAAATATTTATTGAGTGAATAAAGATTAAAAATCATTGTGAATTCATGGAGTATTTTGCTTCTGGAGTTGCCGTTAGTTTTGGGAATTCATGCATGTGATACCACTGTGTTCCTTTCTCTCCTGGAGGTGGCAGGTACCAATGCCTTTAGATAGGACAGTGATTGATTAAGTGCCTTCTTTGGAATCAAAATAAAGAAAAATAGAGACCTCAAAAGACCGTCCAGTCCAGCTCCATATCTTATGACAGGTCAATGTCTTAATCATAACTCATAGCTAGGTTCCTTTCCATCTCCTAATCTCCTGAGAAATGATGACTTTATAGCTACTTGGGAATATATTTTAAGATTATATCAATTAAGATGATGAGGGAAGATTTCCTTGTATAAATGTGTTATCCTTTGCTTTAATTTCAAGCACTTTTCTCATGTAATTAAAAATAGTAAATGTTTATTAAAAAGAAATTAATACACTTGTTTTCTTTCCTTTAGACAAAAAAATCACACTCCTCATAAGACTAATCCATTTCCTACCTTCTCAGTGATGTACTTGTCAGTATTCTCTGGATACTCCATAGAATGTAGATAGACAAATTTAGCTCTGATAATACATGTACCGTCAAACCAATGTAGGTACTTCAAAAATGGGTCCCAGAGGAAAGGGAGTTCTAGTTCTTTTTTCTAACTTAACTCCTGTTCAAACTCATTTGCTCTGAACTGTAGTCAACTGTTGGTTGTAACTAAGAAAGTCAAGGAATGTACACTTTTAGGGCAAGTTTGATGGAAGTTGCCACTATGCTATATAAATTATGTTTTTTGAAATTATTTTGCTGTTATTTTTCCTGTTAAAATGTTACAGTTTATTTGTGAAGAGATTTTTCTGTCCTGGGAAAGTGTAGTCTCATTTCTACAATTAAAGAAGACATCTGTTCTTTTTTACTTCAATTGCTCTTTTTCACTTTAATTATTATTCTTGTTATTTTTGTGTGTGTGCTAATGAAGGTGTCAGGGATTGATTTAGGTGATGAATGTACAACTATGTAATGGTACTGTAAACAATCGAAAGTACGATTTGTTTTGTATGACTGCATGGTATGTGAATATATCTCAATAAAATGATTAAAAAAATAAAAATAAAATAAAATTAAAAAAAAAAAAAAAAAGAAGACATCTGCCCTAACGATTGAGAAGAAAACAAATCAAGACAGAGCATTATGTGAGGTGATTTCTCTTGTGCCAAAGTTTTAAAGAATTCTGGAGCATCTGTTTTTGATTATGAAGTCTTATCCCTCACCAGATAGATAAAAACAGAACCAGGAGTAGTTTTCTCTTTCTAAACTAAATAATAATTTAAAAAACCACTTAGTAATTGTGGGTCATTGCTGATAAGAGATGCTGTTTTCTAGGATTCTAACACTTTTCAGAGTGTGCCAGACTCTGTTTCCATTTGAACAGGAGACAGGATTGAAATATGTCCTTAAGGGAGTAAACTTCAAAGCGTGACTCTGTCCTAGCACTCATTTTATTTGTAATGTGGTTTATTGAGATTTTCCAGTCCTTTTTTGGTTTCTAGATTATGATAAATGAGTTTATAGTCCATGTAAACAGTAATTGCTTTATAAATACTCTTGGATGAAGTTGGCTTCTTTCTTACAGACAGTTAAACCTAGAACAATTTAAAATAACTTTATAATACTATCACTGTCTAGAAATAATGCTGATAATTATCTTTTAAATATTAAAAATAAAGTAGTGTAAGTAAATTCTTGGCATCTCATAGAAAATAGTTCTGGATGCAACATATGAATTTGAAAATAGATGTAGGAGTCCAAAAAAGGCACTTCACCAAATGCCAGTTCTGTTTTTGCTCTTGTCCTCTGTTTTGTAGTTTGCATTCAACCCTCTGATGCTGAGTTTTGCATTTAGCCTAATAGATGGGTAGGCTGCTCTCTGAGGCAAGCACACAACTAAATTACTGTTTTCAGGACTCTGAATGTCTGAATGGAAAGATACTTGTTAGTGTGGGAGTTGCCATTTTGGAAAACAGAATAGAAAAAATTGTTAATATTTTGGTAAAAGCTCAGGCTAAGCTTCTCTTCTGTTTTTCTTCCTAAATGTTTTCATACATCAGAACCTGTTGTTATTATTTCTAATTAATCATGTTGTTTCTTATTCTCTTACAGAGGAGTTTCTCTCAACATGAATACTAGTAAACAACAAATTAAAAGTAAAATTAATGTAGTGATCAGAGATCAGGTTCTGGGAATATATTTTGTTTATCCTTCCTTGTTTTATTTTCCACAGAATTATTTGCATTAGAAGATTCTTTTTTAAAATATCTGACTTTTAACCTATTTGATATGATAGCCTTTCTAATAATAACAAAAATGAGAAATTGAACATTTTTTACCAATTAAAAATTCAATTGGGATTTTGGCTTTCTTGTTTTTGGCTTTTTTTTCTTCATTAGAGAAGTTGTGGGTTTATAGAACAATCATACATAAAATATAGTATTCCCATATACCACCCTATTATTAACAGCTTGCATTGGTGTGGAACCTTTGTTACAACTGATGAAAGCACCTTTTTATAATTGTACTATTAAATATAGTCCATGCTTTAACTTAAGGTTCACTGTGTCACTACAGTTCCATGGATTTTTAAAATTTTTATTCTCTTACCACATAGTATTGATATATATTTCAGTACTGTTAATTGCATTCACAATGTTGTGCTGCCATCACCACCATACATTACTAAAACATTTCCATCATTCCAAATAGGAACCTTGCACATTTTAAGCCTTAACTTCCCATTCCTTATCTCAATCCCATCCCCTGGTAATCTGTATTCTAGATCCTGATTCCATGAGTTTGCCTATTCTAATTATTTCATATCTATGAGATCATACAATATTTCTCCTTTTGTGACTGGCTCATTTGACTCAACAGGATGTCTTTAAGGTTCATCCATGTTGTTGCATGTATCAGAACTATATTCCTTTTTGCAGCTGAATAATTATCCAATGTGTGTGTATATATATATATAATTTATCTGTTCATTGGTTGCTTGGGTTGCTTCCAACTTTTGGCAATTGTGAATAATGCCACTATGAACATTGGTATGTAAATATCTGTTCGGATCCCTGCTTTCAGTTCTTTTGGGTTTATACCCAATAGTGGAATTGCCCGGTCATATGGTGATTCTATACTTAACTTTCTGAGGAACCACCAAATGGTCTTCCACAGTGGCTGCACATTTACATTGCCACCATCAGTGAATGAGTGTTCCTATTTCTCTGCATCCTCTCAAACACTTGTAATTTTCTGTTTTCTTAATATCAGCCATTCTCATGTATGTGAAATGGTATCTCATTGTGTTCATTTTATTTGCATTTACCTGATGACTAATGATGTTGAGCATTTTTTCATGTACTTTCTGGCCATTTGTATAACTTCTTTGGAGAGATGTATTTTCAAGTCTTTTGCCCATTTAAAAATAGGATTGTTTTTGTTGTTAAGTTGAAGGATTTCTTTATATATTCTGCATATTAAACTTTTATCAGATATTAAACTTTTATCAGATATGTGGATTCTAAATATTTTCTCCCATGTATAAGTTGCCATTTTAGTTTCAGGATAAAGTCCTTTGAGTTGCAAAAGTTTTTAATTTTGATGAGATCTCATTTATCTAATTTATCATTTGTTGCTTGTGTTTGAGTGTAAAGTCTAAGAAACCATTGCCCAACACAAGTTCTTTAAGATGCTTCCCTACAATTTCTTTGGGTTCTGGCACTTATATTTAGGTCTTTGATCCATTTTGAGTTGATTTTTGTGTAAAGTGTGAAGTAGGGGTCTTCCTTCTGATTTTTTGCAATGGAAATCCTGTTTTCCCAGCACCATTTGTAGAAGAGACTATTCTTTCCCAATTGAGTGGTCTTTGCTATCTTGTCAAACATCAGTTGACCATGAACGTGAGGGTTGATTTCTGAGTTCTCAATTCGATTCCATTGCTCTATATATCTATCCTTGTGCCAGTACCAGGCTGTTTTGACTACTGTGTTTTGCAATAAGTTTTAAGATCAGAAAGTGTGAATCTTCCACCTTCATTCTTCTTTTTCAACTTGGCTTTGGCTATTCGGGGCTCCTTACCCTTCCATATAAATTTGATGATTGGCTTTTCTACTTTTGCAAAAATTATTAGAGTTTTGATTGGAATTGTGTTGAATCTATAAATCGCTTTGGGTAGGATTGACATGTTAACAATATTTAGGCTTCAAATCCATGAACACAGAATGTCCCTTCCATTAATATTGGTCTTCTTTTATTTCTTTTAGCAATGTTTTGTAGTTTTTTGTGTACAAGTCCTTTACATCCTTGGCTAGATGTATTCTTGGGTATTTGATTCTTTTAGTTGCTATTGTAAATGGGATTTTGTCCTTGATTTCTTGTCCCAGTTGTTCATTTCTTGTCTATAGAAACACTACTGATTTTGGGGTGTTTATCTTATACCCTGTCACTTTACTAAATACATGTATTAGCTCTGGGAGATTTGTTGTGGATTTTTTCAGGATTTTTGTATTTAGGAGCTTGTCTTGTGCAAATAGGGAAAGCCGTCTTCTTCCTTTCCAATTTGGTTGGCTTTGATTTCTTTTTCTTGCCTAATTGCTCTGGCAACAACTGCCAGTGAAATGTTGACTAACAGTGGGGACAGTGGGCTTCCTTGTCTTGTTTCTGATCTTAGAGGAAAATATTTCAGTTTTCCCCATTAAGTAGGATGTTAGCTGTGGGTTTTTCATATATGTCCTTTGTTATGTTGAGGAAGTTTCCTTCTCTTCCTAGTTCTTCTATTTGTTTTTATGAAGAAGGGATACTGGATTTGATCAAATACCTTTTCTGCATCAATTGAGATGATCATGTGTTTTTTTTCCCTTCATCTTGTTAATGTGGTATATTGCATTAATTGGCTTTCTTATGTTGAACCACCCTTGCATACCAGGGATAAATCCCAGTTGGTCATGATGTATAATTCTTTTAATGTGCTGTTGGATTTGGTTTCTTGTATTTTGTTGAGGATATTTGCATCTATGTTCATGAGACATATTTGTCTATAATTTTTTTTACTTATGGTATCTTTATCTGACTTTGGTATGAGGGTGATGCTGGCCTTTGCTGAGTGGATTAGTGAGTGTCCCTTACTCTTCAATTTTTTGGAAGTGTTTGAGCAGATTTCAGTTGTCTTCTTGGAAGGTTTGGTAAAATTTCCCTTTGAAGTTTGCTTCCTTTAAATTTTTTTTTTAATCTTTAATAATAGAGTCTCATCTTGCTTATTTCTTGTTTTCCTGATATCGTTTTGTCTTTGTCTATATTTTCTTTCATCTCTTGAGCATTTTTTAAGATCACTTTTTTCATTTTCTTTTTTTTTTTGATATGTCCTCATTCTGGTCTTCTTCATTGGTGTTTTCTGGATTTTATCCTTTTCCTTTGGATGGACCATCCTTTCCTGTTTCTTTGTCTTGTACTCTTTTGTTGCACATTGTCCATTTTAATATTTTAAAATTTTCACTCTGGGATTTATTCCCTGAAATGTATGTTTCCTGATTTTGTAGGCAGCTAGTGATAAGATAGATTTTCTTGAGCTTCAGTCCTCCTATGAGGAAGGTCTGCCCAGGGCAGTGTACAGGGTCCTCTCTTTTTGACCTGTGCTTGTGCTTGTTAGTTGTTTAGGAGTTTGTCTGTTTACCAGAGTTGGAAGGCCTCCCTCTATGTCCCAGGAGATAGACCTCCCTCTCCCAGGTGTTTAAAGCATGCAAACCTCTGCCTCACATTGACTGCCTGCTTTAGTTTCTTACATTCCTTCCTTGTCAAGCTGCTTTGGCCTGGAGAGCAAATTCTGGGAGGGGGGCGTGCTGGAGAGGAGTTTCCCAAGTTGGTTTTTCTCAGCTGAAACAGGGCCAGTGGCCCATGAAAGGGGTTCAGACTGGCTCCAAAGTGCCGTGGGGAGGGGATCAGAGTAGGCAGCAGGAACTTCTTCCACAGGTCCCCAGCGCTGAGCTTTCTTGACTTGCCTGGCAAATGCAGCCCTTCAGCTGTCCACCGAAGAAGCACAGAATGTTTAAGACTCCTCTTCTACCACCTTTTTCTGCGGCTGGTTGGAACAATGGCCGCCCTCAGTGCTGGGCCTCCAGTGATCAGAAGTTGCTAATTAAAAGCCCCTGTGATCAACGATCAGCTGTGCCCACCCCTGGTCTTGGGGAAGAAGATTTTTATGTCCCTTTCTGTCTCAGCAAGCTAGCCTGGGGCTGGACCCTAAGAGTAGTGGATGAGCACCAGTAACTGTGGCATGGAGAGAAAAAGTTCCTGGGCTTGATGGTAATTTACAGTCTCTTCCTCCTGCTCTTCCCTGGATGCTGTACATTGTTCTACTGCCCTCTGGGTTTCGAAATAGTTATTTCAGACAGTTCCTGCACTTTTTTTAAAATTTAATTTTATTGAGATTGTTCACATACCATACAATTATCCAAAGATGCAAAGTGTACAATCAATTGCCCATGGTACCACCATAGAGCTGTGCATCCATCACAATTTTTTTTCCAATTTTTAGAACATTTTCATTACTCCAGAAAAGAAATAAAGATAAAAAAAGAAAACTCAATTCCTCCCATACTCCTAACCAACCCCCCTCCATTAATGACTTATCGTATTGGTATAGTACATTTGTTACTGTTGATGGAATAGTGTTAAAATACTGTTAACTGTAGTACATAGTTTGCAATAGGTATACTTTTTTCTCTACGTGCCCTCTATTATTAACTTCTAGTTATAGTGTCATACATTTGTTCTAGTTCATGAAAGAGATTTCTAATATTTGTACAGCTAATCCCTGACATTGTCCACCACAAGATTCACTGTTTTATACATTCCCATCTTTTAACGTCCAACTTTCCTTCTGGTGACACATGACTCTGAGCTTCCCCTTTCTGCCACGTTCACACACCATTCAGCACTATTAGTCATTCTCACAATAACTTGCTACCATCACTTCTGTCTATTTCCAAACACTTAAGTTCAACCTTGTTGAAAATTCTGCTCATAATAAGCAACTGCTCCCTATTTTTTAGCCTTGTTCTATATCCTGTTAACTTATATTTCATGTCTTTATGTTTACATATTATAATTAGTTCATATCAATGAGACCCTGCAATATTTGTCCTAATGTGTCTGACTTATTT
Organism: Choloepus didactylus; assembly: GCF_015220235.1. Taxonomy (NCBI): domain Eukaryota; kingdom Metazoa; phylum Chordata; class Mammalia; order Pilosa; family Megalonychidae; genus Choloepus; species Choloepus didactylus. The sequence goes on from NC_051311.1 coordinate 91,437,139, forward strand.
CACTCAATATAGTGCCTTCAAGGTTTCTTCATCAACCTGTTTTTTTTTTTAAAGATGGTTTTGTTCACCCACCATACTTTGTCTTAAGTAAACAATTGATGGTTCCCTGTATAATCACATATTTGTGTATTCACCACCATCTCCACTATCTATATAAGGACATCTCCATTTCTTCCACAAAGAAAGAGGAAGAGTCAAAGAAGGTAGGGAGACAAAAGAAAAAGAAAAAAGAGAAAGAGAAAAAAAACATGACAGCTAGAAAGCAACAGAAGGAAAGATAGCATTAAACTAAAGTAGAATAAAAGAGTCAGACAACATCACCAGTGCCAAGAGTCTCATACCCCTCCCTTATGAACCCTCTTGTAGGCATTTAGCTTTTGTATATTGCTTTTGTTACATTAAAGGAAGCATAATACAATGTTTCTGTTAACTGTAGTCTCTAGTTTGCATTAATTCTATTTTTTCCCCAATACCACCTTATTTTTAACACCTTGCAAGGTTGACATTCATTTGTTCTCCCTCGTGTAAGAATATATTTGTACACTTTATCACAATTGTTGAGCACTCTAGGTTTCACTGAGTTTTACAGTCCCATTCTTTATCTTTTCCTCTTTCCTTCTGGTGTCCCACATGCTCCTAACCTTCCTCTTTCAACCATACTCACAGTCATCTTTGTTCAGTGTACTTACATTGCTGTGCTACCATCACCAAAATTGTGTTCCAAACCTCTCACTCCTGTCTTTTCCTATCTATCTGTAGTGCTTCCTTTAGTATTTCCTGTAGTGCAGGTATCTTGTTCACAAACTCTGTCATTGTCTGTTTGTTAGAGAATATTTTAAACTCTCCCTCATATTTGAGGGACACTTTTGCTGGACATAGGATTCCTAGTTGGCGGTTTTTCTCTTTCAGTATCTTAAACATATCACCCCACTTCCTTCTTGCCTTCATGGTTTCTACTGAGAAATCTTCACATAGTCTTATGTGCAGATTGTTTTTCTCTTTATGATTTCAGGAGTCTCTCTTTATCTTTGACGTTTGATAATCTGATTATTAAGTGTCTTGGCATAGATCTATTCAGATCTATTCTGTTTGGGGTATGCTGTGCTTCTTTGATCTGTAATTTTATATCTTTCATAAGAGATGAGAAATTTTCATTGATTACTTTATTATTGCTTCTGCCCCTTTTCCCTTCTCTTCTCCTTCTGGGACACCCATGACATGTACATTCCTGTGCTTCATGTTGTAATTTAGTTCTCTGAGGTGTTGCTCATATTTTTCCATTCTTTTCCCTATCTGTTCTTTTGTGTGTAGGATTTCAGGTGTCTTGTTCTCCAGTTCCTGAGTGTTTTCTTCTGCCTCTTGAGATCTGCTGTTGCATGTCTCCATTGTGTCTTTCATCTCTTGTGTTGTGCCTTTTATTTCCATACATTCTGCCAGTTGTTTTTTCATACTTTCGATTTCTACCTTATGTTCACCCAGTGTTTTCTTTATAGCCTTCGTCTCTTTTGTTATATCTTCCCTGAACTCATTGATTTGGTTTTTTATTTGATTTAGCATATTTCTTTGAAAGTCTTTAATAGATTTTTTTCATTAAAGTGAAACAATATCTCAGCTGTATCTTGTTTGAAGTATAAGTTTGTTCCTTCTACTGGGCCATATCTTTGTTTTTCGTAATTTAGATTGTAGTTTTATGTTGTCTAGGCATCTGGTTTCCTTGGTTACCCCAGTCAGATTTTCCCAGACCACGATGGGTTCAGCTCTCAGAATGGGGTTATATTCAGGGTGTATCCTAGAGTAATGACAGTTTTTCCTGTGAGGTTTCCAGTTGCTGTGCTTTTCCTAACCTGCCCAGCAGGTGGTGCCTGTCAGCCTGTTGTTCCCGAATGGTGTAAGGAGGTGTGCCTCCTTAGTTTCTGTTTTGGCTGTTTTCTTCCAGGCTCTGAGTTCTGGTTCTGGAGGGAAAGCTGGGCCCCACCTCCTTACTCTTAGGGAAGATACACCCCCCAGAGAGTTATCATCTGCATTTGAATAGTCTCTCTGACTCTGTTATCTACCCCCTTTCTGGGTCAGAGTGCTGCTAACTGAAAATGGCTGAGGCTTTCTGCTCTGAGCCCCTCAGGTTGAGAGAGAGAAAAAGGGACAGAAAGCCCCCTTTTGGAGCCAGTACCCAGGACCCCAGTTTCACTCACTGGCCAGAGGTAACATCTGGTCTTCTGGGCTCCCCCTCCCAGGACATATGAGTCTTCTAGTTTTTTAAGGTCAGTAATCACTAAAATCTTGTCTGCTTGTTGGGGGTTTGTAGCTTCTATTCAGCAGTCTACACTTGTTAATTAAAACTCCATTTGGAGCTCAGCTGAGCTGTATTTGCTCAGAGAGTGCTTCTCTCTACCACAGTGAGGTTTTGCAGCTCAGCCTGCCATGGGGGGCGGGGCTCTCGGTGCAGTTCTGCAGCTTTTACTTACAGATACTATGCTGCGATCTCAGGCATTCCTTACAATCCAGGTTGGTGTATGATGTGTGAACAGTCACGGTTGTCCCCCAGCAGTTGTTATAGATTATTTACTGGTTGTTACTTGTTGTTTATTAGTTGTTCCAGGGGACTGACCAAATTCCACTCCTCTCTATGCTGCCATCTTGCTCCTCCTCCTCCTGTATGTTTGATAGTTGTTCTAGTGGAGAAATTGAATTCCAGAGCTTCTTACTCCACCATCTTCCCACAGTCCTCTGAGCTTTGACTTTCCATTTCTAGAGAATGAGACAAATGACGAGCTCTAGAATAAATATGAGGTCAGTGAAGTTTATCCTTGAAGGCTCTCTCCATTTCCCTCTTTGTTCTTGTTGTCCTCTTTTCAAAAAGAGCTAATATCAGTGATACCTTAGAATGAATTTGAAAGTGTTGTGTTAATAGCAGCTTTTTCCACATTGTGCTTCCTTCCAACATTAGTGTCTCATAACATATTAACAGGTCTTAAGTGGAAAAAGAGTACTGTGGTATGAAAAATCTTGGGATATGCTGGTCAACCAAAGTTAAACAGTCTTTACTATAATTTTGTGTATTTTTATATTGAGGTATAATTCATATAACATGAAATTCATCATTTTAAAGTGCACAATTAAGTGTTTTAAATTTATTTTGTTTTAAAATTTATTTCCCTGCATTATGCAGTTACCACCACTATCGAATTCCAGAACATTCCCATCGCTCCAAAACAAGCCCCATACCCATACTAGTCTGTCAAGGAGAAAGAACTATAGGATATCAGGGAAACAATGAATGAGCAATATAAGAATCTCAATAAAGAGAGATTTTAAAAAGGAGCCAAACAACTGCTGGAGTTGAAGATCGCAATAACTGAAATGAAGATTGTCCTAGAGGATTTCAACAGCAGATTGGAGCTGAGAGAAAAAAAAAAATCATTGATCTCTAAGACAAGACAGTTGAAATGATTCAGACTGAGGAACAGAAAAAAAAAGAATTATAAAAAGCAAAAACAGCTTAAAATATCTCTGGGACACCATCAAGCATACCAATATATGTATATTCAGGAAGCCCAGAGAACACCAAACAGGATAAATTTGAAGAGATCCATGCCCAGACATAGTCCAACTGTTGAATGCAAAGGACATGGAGACAGTTCTGAAAGTTGCAAGAAAAACAATATGTTATGTACAAGAGAGATCCAATAAGATTAAGTGCCAACTTCTTATCAGAGACCACAGAAGCAAGAAAGCAGTGGGATGAAATGTTAAAGTGCTGAAAGAAAACACTTGCCAAACAAGAATTTTATATCTGGTGAGACTGTCTTTCAAAAATAAGGGAGAGATTAAGATATTTCCAGATAAATAAAAGCTGAGGGGGTTTGTCACCTTTAGACCTGCCCTATGAGCAAAGCTAATGAGAGTTATTCAGACTGAAAGGAAAGGACACTCACTAGACAGTGATCAAAGCAGCATAAAGAAATAAAAATCTCCAGGAAAGGAAACCATATGGATAATTTTAAGTGCCGGTATTTTTTTGGTATGTAACTCCAGTTTTTATTTCTTAAAGGTTCTAATATGCACATGCATAAACAGGAATGATAGTTAGGTTGTATATATGGTAACAATAAAAATTTTTAAAAATCCATGGAACTGCACTACATAGTGAACCCTAAGTTAAGTCATGGACTATAGTTAATAGTACAATTATATAAATGTGTTTTCGTCAGTTGTAACACATGTTCTAAATCTATGCAAGCTGTTTATAATAGGGTGGCATGTAGGAGTCATGTATTTTATACATTATTGTTCTGTGAACCCACAACTTCTCTAATAAAGAAAAAAACATAATGATAAATCAGTGGTTATGTACATATAATATATAAATAAATAATTGATAACAAGCACAACAAAAAGGTAGGGGGACAAAGAGGCTTAAAAGCGTGTGTGCTATTGAAATTAAGTTGTATCAAATCAAACATGATTGCTATAGATATAGCCTGTTAAATTTAAACCCCATGGTAACCGCAAAGAAAATATCTGAAAAAAAATATATATATATATGTATGGAAATATAATGGGACTCAAGATGGTACACCACAAAAAAATCAAATATAAAAGTGGCATTAATGGAATAATTGAGGGAAAGAAAAGGTATAGGACTTACAAAGACCATATTAGAGAAATGGCAGAAGAAATTCCTGCTTTATCAGTAGTTACTTTAAAGGTAAATGGATTAAACTATTTGGTCAAGAAGCAGAGATTGGCAGAATGGATAAAAAAGAATGGCCCAACTATGTGCTGTTTACAAGTGACTGACCTTAAATTCAAAGACACAAGTAGGTTAAAAGTGAAAAGATGGAAAAAATATACCATGCAAATAGTAACCAGAAGAGAGCTGAGGTAGCTGCACTAACATGCGATATATAAACTTTAAGTCAAAAATGTTACGGGGGCAAAGAAGGTCACTATATATCGATAAAGGAGTTAATTCAATAAGAAGACAAAACAATCATAAGTATATATGCACCTAATTGCAGAATACCTGAATATATGCAATTGAATTAAGAGTTCAGAGATAAACCCTCACATTTATGGCCAAGTGATTTTTGATATGGGTACCAAGTCCACTCAATGGGGAAAGAATAGTTTCTTCAACAAATGGCTCTGGAAAAACGATATCCATATGCAAAAGAATAAAGGTGGACCCCTATCTTATACCATCTAGAAAAATTAACTCAAAATGAATCACAGACCTAAATATGAGAATCAAAAGTATAAAACTCCTAGAGGAAAACAGGGAAGCATCTTCAGGATGTGTGTTAGGCAATGGTTTCTTAGACTTTGTATCAAAAGCAGGAGCAACAAAAGAAAAAATAGGTAAAAAAGACTCCATCAAAATAAAAACAAAACAAAACAAAAACTTTTTTGCCTCCAAGGACTTCTTGAAAGTAAAAAGACAGCCTACACAATGGGAGAAAATGTTCAGTCAGGATTTAATATCTTGAATATATATAGAAATCCTACAACTCGAAAACAAAAAGACAAACCAATTAAAATGGGCAAAGGACTGGAGTCTGGCAAGATGGCGGCAGAGAGAGGAGTGGAAGCTAAGTAGTCCCCCGGAACAACTACAAAAAACCAGAAACAACTAGTAAATAATCCAGAATAACTGCGGGGGGACAAACGAGACCATCCATTCATCATACACCAACCTGTATTGGGAGGAATGCCCGAGAACACAGCATAAAATCTGTAAGTAAAACCTGTGGAACCAGGTTGGGAGACCCCCTCCCCCATAGCCCGAGCTGCAAAGCCTCATGGTGCCAGAGAGAAGCTCTCTCCCAGCAAGCGAATACAGCTCAGCTGAGCTCCAGCTGGGGTTTTAAGTAGCGAGTGTGAACTGCTCACTACAGGTACGCATCCCCAAAAAACAGACAGAGGCTTTGGGTGACGACTGACCTTGGAGACCCTTGGACTGGGTCTGAAGGGGGCTATCTGATTCTTTTTCGGCTCAGTGGAGAAGGCCCCAGTCATTTTCAGTTTCCAGGGCTGTGAAGCGGAGAAGGGTGGAGACAGCACAAGCAGAGAGGGAGACCATTGAAATGCTAATGACCTCCACCTGGGGGCTCTGTCTTCTCTAGGAGGAAAGAGGTGGGGCCCTTTCCATTCACAACCAGACCCCAGAGCCTGGGAGAACACGGCCACATCGCCTCACACCAGTCAAGAATTATAGGCTAACAGGCATTACCTGCTGGGCAGAAAAGCACAGTGACCCGAGGCATCAAAGGGTGGAGCAATTTTCTAAGACACACCTGCAGGGAAACCAGATACTGAATATTTCTTCCCTCTGGGACCTGAGCCTGTTCTGGTCTGAGAAAACCCGATTTGTATAACCAAGGAAACCATGCCTAGACAACAGAAAATTACAACCTACACGAAGAAAAACAAAGTTATGGCCCAGTCAAAGGAACAAACGTACACTTCAACTGAGATACAGGAATTTAAACAACTAATGCTAAATCAATTCAAAAAGTTTAGAGAAGATATTGCAAAAGAGATAGAGGCTATAAAGGAAGAACTGGACATGTATACGGCAGAAATCAAAAGTTCAAAAAACCTACTAGTAGAATCTATGGAAATGAAAGGCACAACACAAGAGATGAAAGACACAATGGAAACATACAACAGCAGATCTCAAGAGGCAGAAGAAAACACTCAGGAACTGGGGAACAAAACACCTGAAAGCCTACATGCAAAGGAGCAAAATGGAGAAAAGAATGAAAAAATATAAGCAACATCTCCGGGAACTCAAGGATGAAACAAAGTACAATAATGTATGTATCATTGGTGTCCCAGAAGGAGAAGAGAAGGGAAAGGGGGCAGAAGCAATAATAGAGGAAATAATTAATGAAAATTTCCCATCTCTTATGAAAGACATAAAATTACAGATCCAAGAAGCGCAGCGTACCCCAAACAGAAGAGATATGAAGAGGCCTACACCAAGACACTTAATAATCAGATTATCAAATGTCAAAGACAAAGAGAGAATCCTGAAAGCAGCAAGAGAAAAGCAATCCATTACATACAAAGGAAGCTTAATAAGACTATGTGCGGATCTCTCAGCAGAAACCATGGAGGCAAGAAGGAAGTGGTGTGATATATTTAAGATACTGAAAGAGAAAAACCACCAACCAAGAATCCTGTATCCAGCAAAGCTGTCCTTCAAATATGAGGGAGAGCCCAAAATATTTTCTGACAAACAGACAATGAGAGACTTTGTGAACAAGACACCTGCCCTACAGGAAATACTAAAGGGAACACTACAGGGTGATAGAAGACAGGAGTGTGTGGTTTGGAACACAGTTTTGGGAGATGGTAGCACAACAATTTAAGTACACTGAACAAAGGTAACTATGAATACGGTTGAGAGAGAAAGATGGGGAGCATGTGAGACACTACAAGAAAGGAGGAAAGATAACGACTGGGACTGTGTAACTTGGTGAAATCTAGAGTATTCAACAATTGTGATAAAATGTACAAATATGTTCTTTTACGAGGAAGAACAAGCAAATGTCAACCTTGCAAGGTGTTTAAAATGGGGAGGCATTGGGGGAGGGATGCAATCAGCATAAACTAGAGACTGTAACTAATAGAATCATTGTATTATGCTTCCTTTAATGTAACAAAGGTGATATACCAAGGTGAATGCAGATAAGGGGGGGGATAGAGGAGGCATGTTAGACACTTGACATTGGTGGTATTGTCTGATTCTTTATTCTACTTTGATTTAAGGTTATTTTTCCTTTTGCTGCTTCCTAGCTGTCATTTTTTTTGTTTCCTCTTTCTTTTGCCTCTCTACCTTCTTTGACTCTCCCTCCTGCCTTGTGGAAGAAATGTAGATGCTCTTGCTTAGTATGAGCAGAATGTTCAATTAGGATGAACTTAAATGTTTGGAAATGAACAGGGGTGTTGGTAGCAACATGTGAGAATAACTAACAGCGCCGAATGGTGTGTGAATGAGGTGGAAAGGGGAAGCTCAGAGTCATATATGTCACCAGAAGGAAAGTTGGAGGTCAAAAGATGGGAATGTATAAAACTGAATCCTATGGTGGGCAATGTCCATGATCATCTGTACAAATACTAGAAATCACTTCATGAACCAGAACAAATGTATGACAATACAATTAGAAGTTAATAATAGAGAGGCATATAGGGAAGAACTATATACCTATTACAAACTATATACTACAGTTAGTAGTATTTCAACATTTTTTCATAAACAGTAACAAACGTACTAAATCAATACTAGGAGTCAACAATTGAGGGGGTTGGTTAGGGATAGGGGAGGTTTAGAGTTTCCTTTTCTTGTTTTCTTTTTTCATCTTTCACTTTATTTCTTGTCTGGAGTAATGAAAAGTTTCTAAAAATTGAACAAAACTTAAGTGTGGTGAATGCACAGCTGTATGAGGGTACCCAGGGGCAAGTGATTGTACACTTTGGATCTTTGGATAATTGTATGGTATCTGAACAATCTCAATAAAAATGAAAAAAAAAATGGGCAAAGGACTTTAATGGATATTTCTCCAAAGATGATATACAAATAGCAATTAAGCACATGCAAAGACATCATCAGCCATTAGGGAAATATAAACCAAAACCCAAGGAGATACAATTTCATACCCAGTAGGGAAAGGCTACTATTAAAAAATTGGAAAATGGCACATGTGGGAGAGGACATGGAGAAATAGGATCACTCATTCATTGTTGATGTGAATGTAAAATTGTGCAGCCTCTGTGGAAAACAGTTGGGTGGTTCCTCAAAAAGTTAAGTATAGAAATACCATGAATCCCTCTGCTCGATATAAACCTAAAGGAATTGAAAGCAGGGTCTTGAACAGATATTCGTAGCAGCATTATTCACAATTGCCAAAAAATAGAAGCAACCCAAGTGTCCATCAACAGATGAATGGGTAAAAAAACATGGTATGTGCATACAGTGGAATATTATTCAGCCATAAAAAGAAATGAGGTCCTGATACATGTGACAACATGTATGAATGTGAAGACATCATGTTGAGTGAAATAAGCCAGACACAAAAGGGCAGAAACTGTATGATCTCACTGATTCGAAGCGGTTAGAATAAGCAAATTCATGGAGTCAGAAACTAGAATACAGGTTGCCAGGGACTGGGGTAGGGATAAGGAATGGGGAGTTAATGCTTAATTGGTACAGAATTTTTATTTGGGGCATGGAAAGTTTTGGTAATGGTTGTTAGTGGTGGTAGCACAACATTGTGAATATAGTTAATTGTTCTGAATTATATATCTGAATGTGGTTAAAAAGGAAATTTTAGCTTATATGTATGTTACTAGATTCAAAATTAAACAACAAGATGGGACTGTACAACACAAACATGAACCTTAATGTAAGCTATGGACTATAGTTAATAGAATAATTATAATACTAGTCCTTCATCAATTGTAACAAAGTTAACACACTAATGCAAAATGTTAATAATTGAGAAAACTGTTTGTGAGAGTGGGAGTATATGGGAACTCTGTATTTTCTGCATGATTTTTCTGTAAAGCTACAAATTCTATAATTAAAAAAATTAAAAATTTCAAAGAATATTTTTGAGTAATATTTATTGGCATGAGAAATTGGTTATAATATAATTGAAATAGTTATATGAAAACATATACTATACTTATGTGTGTAAAGATATTTGATATATACATTATATATATATAATTTTTTTTTAGAAATTCACCTTCCTTCTTCAAATCCTTGTACACTCTCACCCACTCCCACATTCATATAATATAGAAATCTTATTTGACATGCTCAGTAATGGTATTGAGTCTGTTAAAAGAATTTGGTTAGAAATGTTTATTGTTTATTTCCTAATGAGTAATTAAGCCATGTTATTTGTTAAAAGGTGAGCAATCCTGTTGGGAGGTTGTGGACCTGGGAGGGGAGGGCCTTCCAAGACGGGAGCACTTGCATGGGCTTCAGTATTAAATTTGAGTGGTCAGTTAATAAATTTGACAGTATTCAGATTTCAACTGAGGACTGCTTTTTAAAATATGGGTCCACTTATTGGCATTCCACTAGATCTTTCTTACGTAAACCACATTTACAGTTTTGGTTTTCTTTAAGTGGAGCAAAAACTCAAACTTGTAAAGAAGTCTTAGTGGAGAATTGTAGATATTTCTGGTTTTTGTTATGCAGTGTGTTACAAGTGCCTTTTCCACCAAATATGAAAACATTTCTTTAGCCGCTTTTTATCACCTTTCCAAAACACTGAAATTAGTTTGCATATGCATAACAACTGTTTCTTTTTAAAGAGTATTCTTTTTACATCAGTTTAGGTAGTATTTAATGAGATTACTGAGTATATCCACCATCTAGGTAAAATGTGCATACAATGAAATGCACAGCTATTAAGGATATATCAGGTGAGTGTCGGTAAATATACACACCTGTGTAAACCAGCCCCTAACGAAAATATAGAATATTACCATAACCTCAAGCCTCTCTTCCATCAACCTTCACTCCCACCTCCCAGAGGCAACTACTGCTTTGATTTTATTCCACCATAGATTAGTTTTGCCTGTTTCAGAACTTCATATAAATGGCATCATTCAGTATATACTATTTTGTGTAAGGCATTTTCACTCAGCATGTTTTTGAGATTCTTCCACGTTCTGTGAATCTCAGTAGTTTGTTCTTTTTTTATTGCTGAGTTAATATCCCTTTGTTGTTTTTCCCTCCATTTTCCTATTATTGAACACCTCGATTTTTTTCCAGTTTTGTGTTATTATGTATAAAGCTACTATGAACAGTTTTGTGCAAGTCTTTTTGTGAATATATGCTTTCATTTCAATTGGGGAAACACCTAATAGTGGTGTTGCTGGATTTGTTTTGTGAGAAACCGCTAGAGCTTTTCCCACACTCACCAACATAGAATTAGAGTTGAAGTTGTACTGCATTTACACCCGTATTTGGTTTCATCAGTGTTTTTAATTTTAGTCATTTTGGTGAATGTGTGGTGGTATTCCATTGGTTTTAATTTGCATTTTCCAGATGACAAATGATGTAGAGTGTTTTTTCATGCACTTGTTGGCCGTTTGTACATTTTCTTTTGTCAAGTGTTTATTCAAGTCTTATGCCCCTTTTTAAAAATTGAGTTGTCTTTTTATTATTGATTTATAGGAATATTTTAATATATCCTGGGTATCAGTTCTTTATCAGATATATGTTCTGTGAATATTTTTGTTATTCTGTGACTTGCCTATTCACTTTCTTAGTGATATCTATGATGAGTGTAAGTTTTAAAGTTTGATTAACTCTTTATTTATCAAATTATTTTCTTTTAAAGTTTGATTAGCTCTTATTTATCAAATTATTTGCTTTCCATGTCCTGCCTAAGCCATTGACTGCCCCAAAGCAAATTTTTTTTTTTTTTTAATAATGGATGCTCCAGGGGATGGAGTCTGAAAAATAGTTATCTTTCAATCATCAGAGCCTTTGGATAAGTGGAGAGCAGGCACTAGAGTTGGTTTAGTGTTTCTGAAAGTCTCTCTTGAAGCATTGCCCGTCTATTATAAATATTCAGGATGCTTTCCATTATGTGTCATCATATTTACACTTAAAAGTTTTTCATTCCATGTGTCAGCTTCTGATTTTAATGTGCCACTTTATAAATGAGTGAAATTGCTTCAGACCCCGGATTACACAGTGATAAGCCAAATGGGCTTCAGGAGACTCCCTTTATACCAGAGACTCATGCCAGAAACTAAACAGATGGTAAACTAGGCAGAAATGACTGTCGGCATTCTGATTAGAGTAGTTTGGGAAATTTTAATGGACCCCCATTTGCCTTGTACTGTATCTAATACCCTTTGAACTGCCACTTTTTTTTCCCTGTTACACGTCAACAACCACCATGTATATTTTAATAGGGATTATCAGACACAATTTGCTCAGAAGATGTACAGCCCTCCAAAGCTAATTAGCCAAGTTACTGACTTCTGGGATAATTGGAAAGACACACTGTTTTTCTTGCTAGTGCATAATTACTAATTAAAAGGAGAATAAAATATCTGTGTAGCAGTCATATCCAGAAGAATCTGTTAACAGTTAATTGTGAGTTGATGCCAAGTTGATATTGGTCAAGAAAGTTTACAGATGAAGTTCTTTTGTAAAATAAATAAATGAATGAATATACTGACAATGTAAAGAATACATCGTTGAGCCAGAGCAGAGCATGGGTGGGGTACCAGCTGAACTGCTTTGGCTTAGCATTACACTGCTTAAGACAGCAGTCATTACATTAAAGAATTAGTGTTTATTTGGCTTTCAGTATTAAAAACACCAACTGCTGGTTGCTACTCTGCTGCTTACATGTAAGATTTAAGGGTTCATTAATTTGCTTTCCTCTTGATCCTAATAATTGTGTGGGCTTTCTCAGCCTTAAAATTTCCTCATGAAATTAGGCCACAATCTCCTCTGTGTTTTTCTGCTTATTAGATTTAGAACTTGAGTGCACAGAATGGGTAGCTGGAAGTAAAAACTTGACTTCTCATTTTCTTTGTTTTTGTTAATGCAGAATTACCATTATATTTTTCTTCAAAAAGTATTTGAAACACATACAGTAAGCCATTTTTTAAAGTTAACTTTTTATTAAAGTATAGCACACTTTAAAATCGGTTTTTATTAATTTTTCCATTCAGAGTAATGAGTGAATGGGTACTGTCAAGCACTTAATCCATACTTCTTGAAGATTTAAGTATTTTTACATTGCATTTATTTGGGGAGTCTTAAATAGTCACTGGGCAAAAACTAAAAATTCAATTTTTCTTTGTAAATGCATATTTTTAATAAAATTTTTAAATAAAAATCTTTACTGCAGTTATGAATATGCTGTGGGTCAAAAAATGTTGACAAATTTAAAGTTTTATAAGTAATAAAATGCTAAATTGTTCAAAAGATGGAGGGCAATAGAACATTGGTAAAATTAGGGTTTGATAAACTGAGATGGAAATGAAGAACATTTTTAGTAATTTCTTTTGAAATCAATGAAAATGCATAAAGAAAATTTGTAGCAGGGACATTTTAATCCTTGTACAAGCACTTACATTTAACACATTGCAGGGTCTGAAAGAGCTATTGATGTAGGAATTTCAGTAAGTTTTAATGTATTCCTTTATAATGAGACCTCATTCATAACTAAGAGTAATTTCTCTTCAAAGAATTAAGGAAAGAAAATCAATGCTCTGTCATTGTTTTACTTCATTTTATTAGTCTGCACTTCTGATTATGTGGAATCACTTTATCAATTTAAATATTATTTATGCACATTCCTATATCTTGATGCTCAGCCTTTTGGGGCTATATAATATTGTCTCATTAATGTTTAACAATTTCATCACATAGCTAAATTTTGTTTCATGATTTTTTTTTCACTTGCGTGAATGTGTATGTATGTATCTTTGATTCAAAGTAAGAACTATTTCTCTGCTGGGTTGTGGTATTAAAAAGTTTGAAAGCACTGTCTGCTTTAAGAGATCTCTCCAATACTGTATGGTTGCTTAAGTATGTATGCATTTATGTTCAGATATTTATATATATTAGATCTTTGGAATGCAAGATTTAATATTTGCAGTTTCAGTGATTGTTAAGCCTCTGCAGAGAAACAGGCCCTGTAATAATTTATCTGCTAAAGCACAGATTTGAATGATGCACATTTCAAAACTTGATGAGTCAACTCTCAGTAACCATACTTCAGTGCAGTTTTATGATTCTCTGCTTGTTCTGTTGCAGTAAAGAAGTGAGAAGAATTTATTTCTTTGTAAAGTATCCTATAAAAGAGATCAACTGTTAGAGCTGGAGATGGACATGAAAGGATAGAGAAGGGTCTTAGCCTGGATGTTCAGATTCCTGGGGTTCTAACCTTCTGGGCACTGCCTGAGGACTCCGAATCCTGCAGTAATTTCTTGGGGGCTGGTGGGTGAGCCTGCCCCATTCTTAGTTGAGTGCTGGCCTTCCTTTCTTCCATCCTCGCATAGAGTCACCTGTGAACACAGATTTTGGGTGTAGAAAGGAGAACTTGAATTTCTTTCTTTTCTCCTTTGTGCAACATCTTTCTCTGCTCTGTCCGTGGACTTGAGTTGTACAGATTTCCTTCTGGCCTCTCATCAGAACCCTCTCCATACAGTCAAGTCACCAAAACCTGCTCCAGCCCCTCTGTCTTCTCTTTGAAAATTCCCTTGTTGGTCTAAGAACTAAAGACCTCTTTGGCTAAGCCATCAGCTTGCCTGTTACACATCTAATGTATAGAATAATGATTGGTCTCAGGTATATTCTGAAATGTTATTTCCTATAGTAATACAGGAATTTCCTAAAGTGATGCTGATTTTAGAATAACAGTATGAGTCTGTACTTGAAAAGGCAGTATTACGTTGGAAAAACTTTGTGGTTTCAGTTTTAAACTGGGTACTACCTAATCTCTATGCAAGGACATGAAAAAGGTAAGCAAAATAAATTACAGACTTGACGGGCTCCACTGATTTGTTAAATTGAAATCAGGTTTTAAAAACTTAATACATGATCTAACCTAAATTTTTAAAAAGTGATTTGGCCCCAGAAATTAAAAAAAAATTTAGATCTTAAATTACCATATGAACGCTTGGAACACTAATGTAGTGTTTATGTAAGAGAAAGGACTATCTCAGAGATGGTATGTTGCCATTCTCCCAGTTTCAGCATGAGACTGATCCATGCTGGAAAGAAGTGTGTGCTGGGGTGGTGAGGAGGTGTGACAGGTGGGAGAGGAGCTCAGGTACATGTGTGAAACATTTCATTCATAACAGCTGGTCACGTAGCTTTGCCTGGATACACTGGGGAGGGGTGATGCATTGGAAAACAGTTCTAGACTGGGCAGCTGCTTCCTAGCAATTCTGTTCTGTGGCAGGGGGAGTGTGATTTTCAGTAGACTGCTCTCTTGGACATCGTTCCTCTGACTCTGCCCCAGCGTGCTATATTCTTCCTTCCTGTTTTCATTCTGTTCCCCTGGGTCGAGGCAAGGGGGTCTAGGGTGCTGACAAGAGAAGGCCAAGGTGCAGATGAAGTCATGTGCAATGAATCTGAACTGGATGGGAAAGGAATTGAGGCCTGGAAGGTCCTAGAAACAGGATTAAAAAGAGAAGTAAAGGAGTCAGGTTGCACTATGAGGTCATAGAGGCAGTGGATACTTGTTGAGTAAATGAATAATGAATAAACAGTGAGGTGGGAGTAAGGTAGTAAGAACTGTAAGAACAGAAGCGTTTGGTCAGAGTTGGGTTATGGGGAGCTACTATTTCACAAGTGGAACAATTCCAGGTGAGGAAAAGGTGGGAGGAGAAGGTAATTGGTGCTGTATTTGTCAAAGAGCTGGAAAGAAGAGCTGTCTATCCGGGTATCGGACACACCCACAACTGTGGTAGGTGCAGTGCTAGAGAGAACACGGAGCCTGGTGCAGAGTCCTGCTCTCATCAGAGATGCCTCACTAGCAACGATAGTACCACAGATAGCACGATAGCGCAATAAGCCGAGAAGCACCATCCTCACCAGACTTTTGTCTGATATGCTACAATGTTTAAACCGGTGCCATGCATATAATCCCACTTAGTGTAAGCCTGAAAATGAGTAAAATGAACACAGTGTTGTTTCCAAGATGGAGAGTTTGTTCTATCTCAAGCAGATTGACTGAGGAGGACATTTTAGAGACAAATGAAGGACAACCTAGTAAATATCAGTTGTTAATTTCTTTCTCTGGCAAATAATGACTTTCATGGAATCCCACCTTCAATGCTATCACCCACTTTTTGATTCAGAGAGTGAATGAGACTTCAGGATCACACCGTTTTCTGTAGTGCTTGATTCTCTATATAGGGAGCTCAGTGCTCAAATGCCAAAAGAGCCTGGTGTCCCCTGTAAGATGGTTTTATAGTATGAATCCCAAAGGCAGTCTTCAACAATTTGATAAGACATATTGTGCTAGAGCCACCATGAGAGGCAAAAACAGAGTTTTGCCTACCTAGAAAGAAAAGAACCTTTTTAAAAGAAGTTCTGAGTGCTGCCCACTAAGGTGTGCCTAAGCAGATCTGAAACCTAGGTACACCTGCCGGACCAATGGTGAAGACATAAAAAACCTGGGGAGAGGGAAACCAGAAGCACAAAGAGTGCCCAGCAGAGCAAAAACTGCCAGAGGTGCCATGGGAAGGGCTGGAGTGAAGTCAAGGAAACAAAAGAAGAGAGGAGTCCTTAACAAAAAGGTCATGGAGCTGAAAATAGAATTGAATTAGCGGTAACTGGCCAGAGCTTGGAGAAGTCCACACTAAAAGTGCCAGCTAAACCAGTGTTGGAAAGGTCAAGTTTTTAGCTGGCACAAACTCTGTGTTGTGCTACAAACTTGGAGTAGGCTGGGAAAATGTTTCCAATGCCAGGTCTTTTACACAAGGATTTCAGCGGTGGTGATTCTAATTGTGCTTTATTCCTCTCTAACCAGGAAGCAGTTGAGTCTCTGTAGATAATTACAGAAAACTTACCAGTTTAACAGAACCTCTCCTAATTTTTGTAATGTCATCCCCATTTGTAGTTTCAGTGTCTCTGCTTCCCTCTATCTGTCTGTCTCTCTTAACGTGTCTCTGCCAGGTTGAAAGAATAAATAAGCCCTGGAAGGGTGTAATATCTGCTGGAGGGGCCTCTGACCCCATCGAAGCCTGTTCCTATCATTAGGGACTGGAAGAGTGGGAACAGCAAAAAGGGTCTCCTTCAATAAGCCTAAACCCAGACCTCTCCTCAATAAAACCTCTTGACTCTCAGAAGCATAAAATTTTATATGGCTTTTTGCACTTTCTATGAGTTGTGCACTGTAGCTCATAAGTTACACATTAAATTCCTAGTAGCATTCTCAAAAGATAAATAAGGGTGATGGACCTTCAGTCCTTTGTTGTTACCGCACTCAACGGGTGGAATTGCCTACCTTCTTGCTACTGATATTCCTGTGTAGCTCAAGAACTGCCTGCAAAGCTAATCACCTCCTTAAGGTGTGATATCAGAAAACCAAGAGTGTTTTACTTCCCTGACATGAGGTATAGACTGTTTTCACCTTCTAAAGCAGTCTGGGATCTTATTGCTTAGAATGGTTAAAAAGACGATGTAAACTGTCTCTCTGCTATCACTCTTGATACGTTTGTATAATTGGTTACTTGGGCCTCTGTATTTTCTCTCTTGTCAGAACCAGAGCTGGGTGACAAAGGGTCAGAACAAGAAGCTGCAACTCATGAGTCCTCGGCATGCTGAGGTCATGGCTTGGGGGTCAGTAGCCAGAAGGCCAAGTGAGAATGTCAGGGCACTTCTGGGATCCAGGAACCAGAAAGCAAGTATGATAAGGGTGGGTCAGTGGGGAGTCATCCAGACACATTAAGTAAGTGGACCAGAAGAAGCTGAGGATGGCAGCTTCACTCTGTGAATGGCTGTACAGTCTGTGCTTTACACAGGTAGGCTGAAATCTGGCTCCTGTTATTCTCACCAAGCCTTGTGCTTTGGTACAAGACAGTATCTGCCAGGAGGAAACATCTGTGGATTACCAAGCTGTGTGCCATGGGGCTTCATCCACCCAGAGGCGATGTCCTCCTCCTTTTTGCAGAGGCCAAGAATAGGCTAGCAGTAACTCTCACAGGAAATCTTCTTTACTATACTTTGATGCCATCTCTTTAGCAAGGTACAAAATAAGTGCTTGTTAGAGAACTAGTTAAATTATTAGATGCGATTAGGCAATGCCAAATGTTATATCATTGTTCTGATAGCAAGGAAATGTAAACACTAAAACAGTTTTCTTCTTCAGCTTTTGGGATTTCCTGTGGATTTCAGAGGTGCTGGTCTAAGCCCCATCTGTGGAAAGATCCCCAGTGAAGGTGGGGAGAGCAACCGCAGGTCCTTGGATTTGCTTTCTAATCTCTAGACATTCACCCCATACCAATTACTTGATTCTAAGTTCTCAGGTTATATTTTCTCTTCAGATGGGCTGGTATTGGAGAGTTCAGTTTCAAATATCAGTTTGGGAAAGCAGGAGGTTTTACTTAAGGGAAGGAAGATTTGTATAAAGTTTGGCACAGACCAGAGGGTAAATCTAAGACTCTCATGATGTTCTGGGATATTTGAAATCAATAGGAAATCCCTACAGGTTGGGATAAGGTAATGAAAATGCTGGCATTCTGAGGCCAGTATTTCCCTACTGACTTCTAGAACAAAAGGAACACAGTTGCTCCATGCCACTGAGGATTTTCTCCAGAACCCTCTGGGCTAGTTCAACCCTGGATATTTTGCCATTTTATGTCTCTGTGTATTTTTCCTAAAACTCTTCTGAGAAAGCTAAAGGCTTTAGGAAAGGAAACAGAGGTTTCCCAATTCTTATGCTGCTTCATTAAATCCAACCACCCAGTCCCCTTCCTAAAGACATCCATGTACTCACCAAACACTTTAATTAGAGCAGACAGAGTGCTTTCCTTCTATGTGGCATTCCTTGAATGTCCTTCTGTCTAGACTCTGTTGATCTCATGTCTGACCACAGAAATGTCTTCATATGAAATCCAATTCTTAGTTCTCCTTCCCTTCTCCCAAGCCCATCTGCCACAGCCAAAGTAGACCACAAAGCATGATCATGCTACACCTTTTATTTGTTTTTCTTCTGACTTCTTGTGGCATAGGAGACCTAGCTCTCTCTCTCTCTCTCTTTTTTTTCCCCTTTGGCTCTCCCTTTAATAATTTCCCTTTAAGTTGCCAGGATTTGAGTTAGTATCCTCCCAGCCACACAAGCTTTCCTTTCTCACACAACTCATCTTTTGATTTGGTCTTGTACCCTGTGCTGGGAGCAGACTCCTCCCTTCTGCACCCCTCCAGGGGCAGTGGCTAGTCAACTTTCTTTTGTTTACCTAAATCTGCCTAAGACCCATCACAGGGCATGTAACTGTGAGGGACATTAGCTAACACTAATGTGGGTGTGAATTGTGAGGTTTCTTAAGGTGCCAAATATTAGCATAGGAAGTCGAAATGGCTTCTGATTTCCCGTGACCTCCATTTTAGCCTTTTGGCAGCTACCTTGTGTCATGGCTGTTTTCTCTTGAACAGTTAAATCATTGCCAGGACCCAGGTATGGGAACTAGTGGAGGTTTGGGAGTAACTATTCATTTAATTAATAAGACCCCTTCAGTAGTAATCTGAGTATGAACAGCATTTGCATGAAGGAGAAAATCACCTTGCACTGACACTCATACTGTTCTGTATTTTTATGGATTTTTTTGTTTGTATTTTGTCCTGCTACATGTATTTATTGGTTCCTGTTTTTAATTCTTGTTTGTCTACTTTATATCGCCACTTGATTGCTAGCAAATGAGTTCAAGACTAAAGGCTTCCTAAAAGTATACAAACTCCGCAGCACCTATTATGAAGGCAGACACATTGTAGGTATAGACTTACTATTGGTGATGAAGCACATCCTTATGATAACTGAAAATTAGAACATTTCATTGGGGATTGATAAGTTTAGGTGACCTTAATTGTTATCACAATTGTTAGTTCATAAACAGCTACCCTTATCTCATGGCTGTTTCCTAGATAAGATTATAACATTATGGGATTTGCTTAATTAGAATTACTTTTTTTCTGTTCTAAATATCAGAATGACTTTCATGTTCCCACAAAACAAATAATTCACCATAGCTTAAAATCAAGATGTGCATTAATTTGTACATGAAAGATAATCCCTTGATTGAAAAAGGCTAATTGGGGTTAGCTTCTGTTAGTACAGAATCAGGAAATAGCTTTCATAGATTTTAGCATATGGATAAATCCCATCTCCAAACTTCCCATGAAGCAGAATATATTTTCATTGGATAGCCTTTAAAGAATTTAATGCACAAAGAAAGAATCTTATCAGGCAGAAAATGTTTGTCCGTTTCCCCTTGATATGGATAACGAATTCCCTGTCCTATTAACAGAGGTTGAACTCATGTATACCAAAGAGATAGGGTTTCAACATGTCCTTTTTTTTTTCTTGTTTCTTCCTTTTTTGCCTACTTATTTCATTTTGGTTTTCAGAATAACAAAAACAACTTTAAATTGCTTCCTCACTGCAGACATCATCTATCACCTATTCTATGGTCCTGCACATACATAAAAATACATTAAATAACAAGCTCTTAGATTTGCCCACTTCACAGAAATTATTTTTAAGATCTATTTACTTTTACCCTTACAAAAAATATAATTTATTTTTGGAAGAGCATGGTGGCTATTTAAATAATCACCATTTCTTCTAAAGAAAGACCTAATTAGGCTGTCATTTAATATTTAATATATAAAAGACCTTCAGGCTGGACATACCTGTGACTTGGAAATACAAACTTGGGAATAAAATGTAACATTTTAATTATAAGTCATTTTAAAATTATAAGATATTTAGAAAGCTATTTTCAACAATACAGGGATGGAGGGATGAAAGTCTGAACTAGAATGGGGGCAGAAGGACTTTAAAGTAAGGGATGAATGCAAAAAAACAAACAAACAAAAAAACCCCACTAAATCAAATTGGGGGGACTAGAAACTGATGTGATTAGATTTTTGGGGACCTGAAGGAAGGAGTCAAAGACAACTCTGGGATTTAGAGAATGAATGATGATAACAGCATAGCCAGAACCATCAAATATGCCTCTGGTTTGTGGAGTTTGGAAAAGTTCAGTTTGAGGTAACAGAGGGACACACCTAAGTGGAAATATGTGTTAGAAACTAGAAGTGAGACTGTAGCTATAGAAATTCAGAGCTAGAGCTCTAGGTTGGAAAATCCCCCCACAGACATGAATTTAAGTAGCATTGGTTCTTTCCATTTATCTCTCCATTTTCCCCATTTTGTTGACTTCCCTTTGTTTCTAACATTTAATTAGAAAGGGTAGCAACAGACAAGATGGAATTTAACAAAGGATTATGAATACTGAATCTCTGTATAATTTTCTTTTTCTTAGTTGCTAGGGACTAGAATAGCTAGAAGGAAAGAATTGAAATGGTGGAACTGTAACCCATAGCATTCTTTGAAATTTGCTCTATAGCTACTTGTTAAATTGTAATTTGAAAGTTATCACCTTTTTGTATATGTGTTATATTTCATAGTAAGGAAATAACTGAAACTATGGTACTGTAACTCATAACATTTTGGGAAATTTCCTATATAACTACTTGTTAAGTAGTACTTTGAAAGTTATTACCTTTCTGCATATATGTTATATTTCACCATAAGGAAATAACCGAAACTGTGAAACTACAACCCATAACATTCTTTGAAATATGCCCTCTAATTACTTGTTAAATTGCACTTGGAAAGTTATCACTTCTATGTGTATATGTTATATTCCACAATAAAAAATATGATTTAAAAACATTTGATTAAAACAAGGGGAAAAGACTGAATTTAGGAACCTTTGATTAATGGACTGGCTCATTGGCTTGTTGGTTGGTTGAGTCATTCATTCACTCATTCATTCATTCATTCACTCATTCATGGGAGCTTCATGAGTCAGTGACTGTGTTGGTTTGAATACAGTATTCAGTGAGCCACGATTCTGTCCTTGAGAAGCTTATAATCTAGTGGGTTGGGTCTGTTTTAGGTATCTGTTGCTGCCTAACAAACTACCCAAAATTTAGTCACTTAAGACAATAACAATCATTTATTTACTCATGATTCTGTAATTTGGGCAGTGGTGGTGAGGAAGCTTTTGTTGCTCCTTGAGGCTTCTGCTGAGGATGGAACATCCAAAATGACTTTTTCAGTCACACAGCCAGTGCCTCAGTTTGGATGGCTGGAGCAGGAGGTGGTTAATGGTGGGAACTGAGGCCATGGAAGTAGGCAGGGGCCAGGTCATGAAGGACCATTTTTGCTGAACCAGAAACAGCCAAAGGCAAAAGATATTGATAATGTCAACACTTAAGGGCCTACTGAGGAAGAAGAATTTATAAAGAAATCAGAAAGAGCAAGCAGAAGGTGAGAAAGAAAACCAGGAGAGCGGAGTATCATAGAAATCAAGGCAGGAAAGAGTTTTTAAAGAGGACATGATCCATGGGGCTAAGCGCTCTAGAGAGGGCAAAGAAGATGAGGAATGGGGAGTAGCCATTGGATTTTGCAAGGAGAAAAAGTGGTTGGTGACTTGGTAAGATCCATTTAGTGGAAGCAGAAGGCAGTTACAATGGCTTGAGAACATTTTAGGAAGTAAGGAGATGGAAGGGATGATGAAGAGGGCAGTAGCTAGAGAAAAATGGGGATGAACAGTCTTGGTTTATTTGTTTAAAATGGGAATGGCCTTGGAATACTTTTATGTTATAGTGAAAGTAACTTGTAAATAACAAGCAAAATACATTTATTCAGTGCTTATTATGTCCCTGGATGAAGAAATGGAAGCTCAGAGAAGTTAAGCAACTTGTTCAATGTCACACAGCTAGGAAGGGGAGGAACAGAGATTTCAACTTAGGTCTGACTGTCTAGAGCTCATGCTCTTAACTATTTGCCCCTCACCACTATGCACAATGATGATGATGATGGTGATAATGGAGGGCCTCTTCCACTGATTTTAACTAATGAAATGGATGTTGGGTATTTGCAGCCTATAATTATTGGTACCTTAATTTTTATTACATTTGAAATAATGGCTTTATAATAGTTATGATTCATGATCTACATCACACATGAGCTAAAAATAAAAGAATAGCTTAAAAATAACTTTAAAAGGATGTGAAGTATTTTGCATGTATATGATTCAATTTGTATTTTAAACCTTTTTTCAATTTCTAAATAAAAGTTACTTATAAATTACACCTAGGATGTGCAAGCTTTTCTCCTTAGATGTGCTATGCCACCTTTCTGCTTGTGATGGTAGATGTTAAAATTGCCTGCTTCTTAAATCAGCCATCTGTTTTGTAGTCTAGAAGTAACACAGATGAAGAACAAGTGAGTTCAGTCTTAGCTTATGTCAGGAAGAAGTAATTGTTTTCATACTTTTTCATTTCAGAAAGGGAGAATGTCTTATTTAAATAAAGTATTAAACTCCAGCTCATGGAAAATGCTTACTAGCAGTTTTTGTGGTATTTTGATAAACGTTCCAGTGATATGTAGGTGAGAAAAATGGCTCAAGGGAAAATTCAGCGATGGCTGGGAAGGAGCCAACTGTGTGATTGTATATGTGGAAGATCAGTTTTTAGAAAAGTGTCTTTATTTTTCCTATCAGTATCTTCAGTTGTCAAATATTAAAAATTAGAAATATGTCCAAAATAAAATTGGCCCAGGGGAAAGACAGCAGTCAAGGTTATCAAAACATTAGAAAACACTAGAGTTATCTCTCCCACTCCTAGCACCTGTGAGAAACTGCAAAATGATGAAAATGCATATGTTGCCAACTGGACCATCTGTTTCGGCTCCTGTTGGCCTGGTCAGTGTTTGCAATGGAGACATCCATCAGAGAAATTCACGTGTTGCAGGAAGCATAGTTGTTGGTGTTTTGGCAGGTCATTCTCTTCCCTTTGAATCAAAATGGAACAAATGTTTTGGCATTAGGAGGCCTGCATAAGATGGATCATCCTTCAGATGGGACATGGAAGTGCAGTTTGGTTTCCTCACTGTGGTAGGCAATCCCGTAGCATTCAATAGAAACATCAGAACATGAAAAACCAAGAGATGTTAACTCTGGAAATTAAAGCTACAAGTGTTTGAGTGACTCACCCAAAGTCACATAGGTAATGAGCTGAGATTAGAATCTGGGTGTCTCAACCTGTAGGGCTCAGCCTCTTAACTATAAAGATATGTTTGCTTTCATGTCTGAAGAGGATACAGTTGATGGTATCTTACAGATGACCTGAAATTCAAGACAGCTTAGAGATGTTTGCAATCCCTTGCCTCACAAAGTCTCCTGCCCTCAGTCTGAGTAAAAGGCTGAGCTGTGTCTTGACCCCAAGTCTAGTGTTTGAAGACTGACCAAGAGTAGAGCCAGACCCTGATTATCTGCCCCACTTGTAGGGAAAGAATTAAATAATACAAAATCAGTGTCATTTAGGTCTGTAGTCAGAAGCATATATTCTGTTGGAGACAAACTCTTGGACAGATATTTTTAAAAGGCTTTGGAAATCTACCTTCCTTGAAGTCAGGAAAATAAATTTGACATTATTTCTTTACAAAATTCTGGTGTTTTAATATCCCACATCCCATCCTGGGCACAATTGATTGTGTAATTTTGATGTATATATTAGAATTAAAATTTTTGAAATAGAAAGTTTTGTCATATGTTCCCTTCAGTGTGCCTAACCCTGCAGTTGGAGGAACCTCATCCAGCTACCTCTAACCAGCCATTCTGCTGGGGGCCTTTAGTGATCTCCCCTACATTTGTTTGTTTTTTTAAAAATGTATTTTATTGAAATATATTCACACACCATATAATCCATCCAAAGTATACAATCAGTGGCTCACAGTATCATCATAGAGTTGTGCATTCATTGCCACAATCAATTTTAGAACATTTTCATTACTCCAAAATAAAGAAAAAAATAAAAATAAAGAACACCCAAAACATCCCATACCACTTATCCCCCTCTATTATTTATACACATATTTTGTCTTTATTTTATTACTCACCTGCCCATATACAGGGTAAAGGGAGTATCAGTCACAAGGTTTTCACAATCACATGGTCACACGATAAAAGCTATATGGTTATAAAATCATCATCAAGAATCAAGTCTACTGGATTACAGTTCAACAGATTCAGGTATTTCCTTCTAGCTATTCAAATACATTAGAAACTAAAAAGGAATATCTATATAATGCATAAGAATGACCTCCAGAATGACCTCTCAACTCTATTTGAAATCTCTTATTCACTGAAACTTTATTTTGTTTCATTTCTTTTCTCTCTTTTGGTTAAGAAGGCGCTTTCAATCCCATTATGCCAGGGCCAGGCGCATCCCTGGGAGTCATGTCCCACGTTGCCAGGGAGACTTACACACCTGGGATCATGTCCCATATGGGGGGGGAGGGTAGTAAGTTTATTTGCAGAGTTAACTGAGAGAAAGAGGTCACATCTGAACAACAAAAGAAGTTCTCTGGGGATGACCCTTAGGCATAATTTTAAGTAGGCTTAGCTTCTCCTTTGTAGGAATAAGTTTCATTAGGGCAAGCCCCAAGATCAAGGGCTTGACTCATCAAACTGGGAGTCCCCAGTCCTGCAAGAATATCAGGAATTCCCCAGGTGAGGAAGTTTAATATTCCCTCATTTTTCCCTGGTCTCTTAAGGGGGCTTTACAAATAATTTTTTATTTTCTGCCCAAATTACTCTGGGATGTATTGGGATGTTACATTAACCTGTACAGAATAACAAGATCTCATTTCCTCTTCTAGGATCCCTGTAATTATATTGTTTGAATAAACTGGTCATACAGGTTAAGTTAGATAGTGTGCTACAGAGAATATAAATTTTGTACCAAATGAACATCTCTTGAATAATAGTTAAAACTCAGGAATAGATGTGTCTGCTGTAAGAGCTTACTATTCAGGATCCTTTACAATAAACCTTCTGTACTCCTGCATCAGGGATTGCCCAATCTCTGTCTACATTCTATACCCTGATAACCTATGCTTTCAAATTCAGTTCTCAGCATTTGCTCATTATAGTTAGTTTATATTAGTGAGGCCTTACAATATTTGTCCTTTCATTTCTGGCTTATTTCACTCAACATAATGTCCTCAAGGTTCATTCACCTAGTTGCATACCTCACAACTTCATTGCTTCTCGCAGCTGCTCAATATTCTTTTGTATATACACCACAGTTCAACCTTCCATTCACTCACTGATGTACCCTTAGGCCACCTCCATTCATTGCAAATCGTGAATACTGCCATCATAAACACCAGTGTGCAAATGCCTGTTCTTGTTCCTGCTTTCAGTTCTTCCAAGTATATACCAAATAACAGGGTTGCAGGATCACATGGCAACCCTATACTTAGCCTCGTGTGGAACCGCCAAACTGTCCTCCGGAGGGAATACACTGTTCTACTTCTCTACCAACAGTGAATTGGTATATCTCTCTCCCTACATCTTCTCTAGCACTTGTATCTTTCTGTCTGTTTTTTAAACAGTTTTATTTGCACACCATACAATCCATCCTAAGTGAACCATCGGTTGCTCCCAATACAATCACATAGTTAATGCATTCACCACCACAGTCTATATTAGAGCAATTCTGTTTCTTCCACAAAAAAAAAGAAGAAAAGGAAAAAAAAATTAAAGAATAAAGAATAAAAAATAAAAAATAATAACATTAACAAGGAGAAACAACAAAAACAACAAGAATCCCATACCCCTCCCTTATATCCCCATCTGTTGACATTTACCTTTGGTGCATTGCCTGTGTTACAATTAATGGAAGAATATTACAATGTTACTGTTAACTATAGACCCTAATTTACATTGGTTGTATTTTTTTCATATACCATCCCATTTTCAACGCCTTACAATGGTGACATTCATTTGTTCTCCCTCATGAAAAAACTTTCTTATATTTGTACATTTAATCACTGTTCACTCTAGGTTTTGCTAAGATGTATAATCCCAGTTTTTAGCCTTTATCTTTCCTTCTGGTGTCATACTTGCCCCTGGCCTTCCTCTTTCAACCATACTCCCACTCAGCTTTGTTCATTGTACTTACAATATTGTGCTACCATCACACAGCATTGTGCTATACATTTCTGGATCTTTACAATCAATCCTGTTGAACATCCTGTACTCTTTCAGCATCAAATGCCCAATCTCAACCCTCTTTCTACCGCCTGATAACCTGTGTTCTTAACTTGAGCTCTCAGAGTTGGCTCATTATAGTTAGTTTGTATTAGTGAGACCATACGGTGTTTGTCCTTTTGTTTCTGGCTAATTTCGCTCAACATAATGTCTTAAGGCTAAGCTAAGTATAGACTTGCCGTATGATCCAGCAATCTCATTTCTAGGTATATTCTCAGAGGAACAGAAGACTAGGACAGGAACAGACGTTTGTAAACTGATGTTTATAGTGGCATTATTCACAATTGCCGAGAGACGGAAACATCCCAAATATCCACCAATGGACAAGTGGATAAACAAACTTATAATATGTTTGTAATATTCCATCATTATACACGTATGATGGAATATTACACAGTTGTAAGACAGGGTGAAGTCATGACACATCCTACATTTGTTTTTGGAACAGGTAGTGACTCCTTTATCATGTTAATGGACTAGGCATTTCTCAGGAATACTGCTAAGATGTGTCTACCTGAAAGCTGGAAGGAGGAGACAAACACCAACAATTGATTTATATTCAACAATTTGATAAATATTTATTGTAGTAGACACCAGAGATACAATGTTTAATAAATCACAATCCTAGCTCTCAAGTAAACTGTCTCTGTAGTTGTAGCAAAGATGAGGGTAAAAGCAGATGCTTAGGAAGTATGTAAGAGGAACAGAGTTCCTTCTTAGCTGAGACATGAAGGGTGTTTAATTGTGTGCCTGAAATAGACTGAATAGGAAAGGATGTATTCCAGAAAGAAGGACCAACAAATTGAAAGACCTGGAGGCAGGAGACAGCATGGTATTTTTTAATAACTGGAAAAGCTTCACATGGCTGGAGATGAGATGGAGGATGAGATCCTGAAAAGAAAGCTGGGGTCAGAAGTCTTGTAGGCCATACCAGGGAGTCTGGACTTGAGGGAATTCATATGATTGATTTGCACTTTAGGAAGATAATTCTGGGATCCAGGGTTTGGAAAATTGATTAGAGAAGGGCAGGAATGGAGCAAGGAGACTCTTGGCAGTATTCTGGGGCAGAAATGATAGAGGCTGAGTCAAGATGGTGATAGAGGGAATGGAGAGACATGCATATGTTTAAGAGATATTAGAGAAATAGAATCTACAGGTTTGGAAGTTGGAGCTGAGGAAGAGTGATGGGTCAAAAAATCACTCAGGTTTCTGACTTTGGTAGAAGGTAGTGGTGTTTATTCTGACAGGGAACACATCAGCAGCAATGAGTTCAGTTTCAGAGATGTTGGGATATTCAGATGGAAACATCCAATATGCAGCAGTGAGGAGCTTGGCTAAGTTCCTTGGCTCAAGATATAAATTTAGGAATGGATTATATTCCATAGATGGGAATTTAAGCCATAGAAGTAGATGATATCACCCTGGCAGGGGAAGGGGAGAAGAGAGATGAGGATTGAACTCTGAAGTTTACCAATATTTATGGGAGGGGAAGGAGAGGAATTTGAAAAAAAAAAACAAAACCCTGAAAGAAACAGCTAACAGGTAGGAGACACTCAGGTGGGTGCGTATTGCAGAGGCCAAGGAAAGAGCTTTTCCAGATGGAGCAAGAAAGTTAGCAGGTCAATGCTGTGGAGGAATCCAGTGAAATAAAGCTTGAAAACTGTCCATAGGTTTAGCTGCAAAGAGGTTTTTGGTGGCTTTGAATTAGATATTTGATTACATGAAATATTATGTGAAAGTAATATTTTTAATTTCTATTTTAAAGCTTAAATAGTGTTTTTAAAACACAGGTTGTTTTTTTATAACAGAAGTTTTAGCTGGTTATGTGACACTATTTAATATTTTGAATCAGAATTTTTTAGATAGCATTAAGCATCACATGGTGTATTACCTAAAAGAAAAATCATTGTTAGACATTTTTGTTGGAGATTAGTAGGTTACATACTCACACAGTGAAAATAAAATCAGCCATGTATCAGACTGTATCCTGTTAATATACTGTGCAATTATAATAAAGTATTACTAATGTCATTAGAATTTAAAAAGCAATAAGAGCTTAATAATCGTCATAACTTATATCTGGTTGTATTTGGTGTTTCTAAATACATTTAAGCCTGAACAAAATCTTCAATCCAATAGATACTTTTGGAGAGACATGAGGTAACTGTGATTAAGGAAAGTAGTTATTTACATTCTTTCTGTTAAGAGCTTTCAACAATATGGTAAATCCTGAAGTTAATGCTTTACATCTTTACCCTGTGTGAGCTTATCCTCGATACATCGTTTTACAGATGTCTGTATTTAAAAGGAGGAAGCAAACATACATTTTGGGAGATAAAAAGATATATTCTGACATTTCATCTTTAATTGAATTCCTTAATAAAGCACTTTTCTTTTCATCTTTCTGTATACGTTAGCTCTAAAAAAGTATCGGTAATGGCCAATTGTTAAAGCAAGTGAAAGTCAGAAACTGCAATCAGTAGTCCCATAGGAGTACAAAATTAAAAAAAGAAATAGCTGTCCTGCAACAAAAACATCTTGGTTACTGTGGGACTTTGTGTTGTTATGTTGTCTTTAGAATGCTTCCTCAAAAATGCTTGCTGGAAAATGGCTTTTATGTGATGTTGCATTGACTCTGGGGAGTTGTCTCTCAATGTACTTAAAATATGAATTATGCCCTAAGTCTCTTGAATCTCTTCAGAAACACCTTACTCTGAGGAAATTTCATTTAGCAGGCCCTGAGGTGCTTTCCATTCATCATTATGAAAGAGAGATTCAAGGTTTTGCGTTTTAACTGGTTGCAATCTGACAATTCCAAAATGTGCCTGGAGAAAAATTTCTAAGTATTGTGTGTATTTTCTTTTGCTGTGGTCATTTAAGGAGCAAGTCATAGGTTTATGTCCACTTTGAAGGTTTAACAAGGCATTTTAAGTTTGCTTAGATTGTGATTGATATCTAGCATCTTTTTGGAGTGATAACACATTAAATCTATCTTAAGTATTGTTTTAGTTTTCTGGTTGCTAAGACAGATACCACACATTGGGTTGGTTTAAACAACAGAAATTTATTTGCTCATGGTTTTGAGGCTAGAAATCTAAAGTCAAGGTGTCATCAAGGTGATGCTTTCTCCCAGAAGACTGTAGCACTCTGGGGCTGGCTGTTTGCAATTCTGGTCTTTGGCTTTTCTGCCATGGCAGCCTCTCCTGGATTCTCCTTTCCCTTCCAGGTTCCATTGATTTCCAGATACTCGCTGCCCCCTGTGGCTTTCTCTCTGTCACCTTCCCTATAGGACATTCAGTAATGAGTTTAAGACCCAACCTGATTGAGCTGCGCCATTCCTTAACTGAAGTAACCTTATCCAAAGGTCCTTTTTACAAGTGTTCACACTTACAGGAATGGATTAAGTTTAAGAATATGTTTTCCTGGGGTACATAGCTTCAAATCACCACAAATATATAATAACCAACTTATATTTAATATGTTGGACAATATCACAGAATGTGGTCTGCTAAGACATTTGAAAATTCCTATTCAAAAATATTTGTATATATCTTGATCAGAAAGTAAATCATAAATGATTATATGATTAGCATTATAGTATTTAATTTCTCATTGTTGTGTCTGATACTAGTAAAACAGATGCAGTATTTCTGACATGGACTCTAGTGTTTAAAGCCTCTAGTAGCTCCCCTATCTTATAATATATATATAAATGTTGAAATATACAAATTAAAAAACAGACTGTAATTAGGATTGCACTATCTTCGAAAGATGAAATGTTATTTAAGTGATATAATGGTTGGTAAAATGTTTTGCTCTCTGTACATGTTATCTAAATTCTAGTCCATTCTTACCTTATATCTGATGCCTAAAATAAAGATATTACCTACAGGATTTCTCTGAACCTTTTCTGTTGCCAGCTTGATGGGTATGCTTACTCACTGCTGCCCCTCTACCCCCTCATGCCACAGTCCATATTAAGTCAATAAACAGAGCAAGGCCCTGAGACAAAGTGGTCATTCTGTTCTGAAGACATAGACCTAAAAATTGGTGATTTTCTGTATTAATATGGTAAATACAGTCTTTTGTTTTAGAAATAAATTTCTCATAGTTAGGAATTGTTTGATGCATGTGTCCTGTATATTACCAAGTACAGTGATAAACAGTAAAAGTATATTAGGAGGAGGTGGGGCAAGATAGCGGACTGGTGAGCTGTATGTTTTAGTTACTCCTCCAGGAAAGTAGGTAGAAAGCCAGGAACTGCGTGGACTGGACACCACAGAGCAATCTGACTTTGGGCATACTTCATACAACACTCATGAAAACGTGGAACTGCTGAGATCAGCGAAATCTGTAAGTTTTTGTGGCCAGGGGACCCGCACCCCTCCCTGCCAGGCTCAGTCCCGTGGGAGGAGGGGCTGTCAGCTCCGGGAAGGAGAAGGGAGAACTGCAGTGGCAGCCCTTATCAGAAACTCATTCTACTGATCCAAACTCCAACCATAGATAGGCTGAGACCAGACACCAGAGAATCTGAGAGCAGCCAGCCCAGCAGAGAGGAGACAGGCATAGAAAAAAACAACATGAAAAACTCCAAACTAAAAGTGGAGGATTTTTGGAGTTCTGGTGAACATAGAAAGGGGAAGGGCAGAGCTGAGGCCCTGAGGCGCATATGCAAATCCCAAAGAAAAGCTGATCTCTCTGCCCTGTGGACCTTTCCTTAATGGCCCTAATTGCTTTGTCTCTTAGCATTTCAATAACCCATTAGATCTCTGAGGAGGGCCTTTTTTTTTTTTTTTTTTTAATCCTTTTTTCTTTTTCTAAAACAATTACTCTAAGAAGCCCAATACAGAAAGCTTCAAAGACTTGCAATCTGGGCAGGTCAAGACAAGAGCAGAACTAAGAGAGCTCTGAGACAAAAGGCAATAATCCAGTGGCTGAGAAAATTCACTAAACACCACAACTTCCCAAGAAAAGGGGGGTATCTTCTCACAGCCATCATCCTGGTGGACAGGAAACACTCCTGCCCATCACCAGCCCCATAGCCCAGAGCTGCCCCAGACAACCCAGTGTGACGGAAGTGCTTCAAATAACAGGCACACACCACAAAACTGGGTGTGGACATTAGCCTTCCCTGCAACCTCAGCTGATTGTCCCAGAGTTGGGAAGGTGGAGCAGTGTGAATTAACAAAGCCCCATTCAGCCATCATTTCAGCAGACTGGGAGCCTCCCTACACAGCCCAGCAGCCCAGAACCGCCCTGGGGGGACGGCACTCACCTGTGACATAGCGCAGTCATCCCTCAACAGAGGACCAGGGGGTGCACAGCCTGGAAGAGGGGCCCACTTGCAAGTCTCAGGAGCCATACGCCAATACCAAGGACTTGTGGGTCAGTGGCAGAGACAAACTGTGGCAGGACTGAACTGAAGGATTAGACTATTGCAGCAGCTTTAAAACTCTAGGATCACCAGGGAGATTTGATTGTTAGAGCCACCCCCCCTCCCTGACTGCCCAGAAACACGCCCCATATACAGGGCGGGCAACACCAACTATACACGCAAGCTTGGTACACCAATTGGACCCCACAAGACTCACTCCCCCACTCACCACAAAAGCTAGGCAGGGGAGAACTGGCTTGTGGAGAACAGGTGGCTCGTGGACGCCACCTGCTGGTTAGTTAGAGAAAGTGTACTCCACGAAGCTCTAGATCTGATAAATTAGAGATAAGGACTTCAATTGGTCTACAAATCCTAAAAGAACCCTATCAAGTTCAGCAAATGCCAAGAGGCCAAAAACAACAGAAAATTATAAAGCATATGAAAAAACCAGACGATATGGATAACCCAAGCCCAAGCACCCAAATCAAAAGACCAGAAGAGACACAGCACCTAGAGCAGCTACTCAAAGAACTAAAGATGAACAATGAGACCATAGTACGGGATACAAAGGATATCAAGAAGACCCTAGAAGAGCATAAAGAAGACATTGCGAGACTAAATAAAAAAAATGGATGATCTTATGGAAATTAAAGAAACGGTTGACGAAATTAAAAAGATTCTGGACACTCATAGTACAAGACTAGAGGAAGTTGAACAATGAATCAGTGACCTGGAAGATGACAGAATGGAAAATGAAAGCATAAAAGAAAGAATGGGGAAAAAAAATTGAAAAAATCAAAACGGAGCTCAGGGATATGATAGATGATATAAAACGTCCGAATATAAGACTCATTGGTGTTCCAGAAGGGGAAGAAAAGGGTAATGGTCTAGGAAGAGTATTCAAAGAAATTGTTGGGGAAAACTTCCCAAATCTTCTAAACAACATAAATACACAAATCATAAATGCTCAGCGAACTCCAAATAGAATAAATCCAAATAAACCCACTCCGATACATATTCTGTTCACACTGTCAAACATGGAAGAGAAGGAGCAGGTTCTGAAAGCAGCAAGAGAAAAGCAATTCACCACATACAAAGGAAACAGCATAAGACTAAGTAGTGACTACTCAGCAGCCACCATGGAGGCGAGAAGGCAGTGGCACAATATATTTAAAATTCTGAGTGAGAAAAATTTCCAACCAAGAATACTTTATCCAGCAAAGCTCTCCTTCAAATTTGAGGGAGAACTTAAATTTTTCACAGGCAAACAAATGCTGAGAGAATTTGCTAACAAGAGACCTGCCCTACTGGAGATACTAAAGGGAGCCCTACAGACAGAGAAACAAAGAAAGGACAGAGAGACTTGGAGAAAGGTTCAGTACTAAAGAGATTCGGTATGGGTACAATAAAGGATATTAATAGAGAGAGGGGAAAAATATGACAAACATAAACCAGAGGATAAGATGGCTGATTCAAGAAATGCCTTCACGGTTATAATGTTGAATGTAAATGGATTAAACTCCCCAATTAAAAGATATAGATTCGCAGAATGGATCCAAAAAAAATGAACCATCAATATGTTGCATACAAGAGACTCATCTTAGACACAGGGACACAAAGAAATTGAAAGTGAAAGGATGGAAAAAAATATTTCATGCAAGCTACAGCCAAAAGAAAGCAGGTGTAGCAATATTAATCTCAGATAAAATAGACTTTAAATGCAGAGATGTTTTGAGAGACAAAGAAGGACACTACATACTAATAAAAGGGGCAATTCAACAAGAAGAAATAACAATCGTAAATGTCTATGCACCCAATCAAGGTGCCACAAAATACATGCGAGAAACACTGGCAAAACTAAAGGAAGCAATTGATGTTTCCACTATAATTGTGGGAGACTTCAACACATCACTCTCTTCTATAGATAGATCAATGAGACAGAAGCCCAATAAGGAAATTGAAACCCTAAACAATCTGATAAATGAATTAGATTTAACAGACATATACAGGACATTACATCCCAAATCACCAGGATACACATACTTTTCTAGTGCTCACGGAACTTTCTCCAGAATAGCTCATATGCTGGGACATAAAACAAGCCTCAATAAATTTAAAAAGATTGAAATTATTCAAAGCACATTCTCTGACCACAGTGGAATACAATTAGAAGTCAATAACCATCAGAGACTTGGAAAATTCACAAATACCTGAAGGTTAAACAGCACACTCCTAAACAGTCAGTGGGTTAAAGAAGAAATAGCAAGAGAAGTTGCTAAATATATAGAGACAAATGAAAATGAGAACACAACATACCAAAACCTGTGCGATGCAGCAAAAGCAGTGCTGAGGGGGAAATTTATAGCACTAAACACATATATTAAAAAGGAAGAAAGAGCCAAAATCAAAGAACTAATGGATCAACTGAAGAAGCTAGAAAATGAACAGCAAACCAATCCTAAACCAAGTAGAAGAAAAGAAATAACAAGGATTAAAGCAGAAATAAATGACATAGAGAACAAAAAAACAATAGAGAGGATAAATATCACCAAAAGTTGGTTCTTTGAGAAGATCAACAAGATTGACAAGCCCCTAGCTAGACTGACAAAATCAAAAAGAGAGAAGACCCATATAAACAAAATAATGAATGAAAAAGGTGACATAAGTGCAGATCCTGAAGAAATTAAAAAATTATAAGAGGATACTATGAACAACTGTATGGCAACAAACTGGATAATGTAGAGGAAATGGACAATTTCCTGGAAACATATGAACAACCTAGTCTGACCAGAGAAGAAATAGAAGACCTCAACCAACCCATCACAAGCAAAGAGATCCAATCAGTCATCAAAAATCTTCCCACAAATAAATGCCCAGGGCCAGATGGCTTCACAGGGGAATTCTACCAAACTTTCCAGAAAGAACTGACACCAGTCTTACTCAAACTCTTTCAAAACATTGAAGAAAATGGAACACTACCTAACTCATTTTATGAAGCTA
Organism: Choloepus didactylus; assembly: GCF_015220235.1. Taxonomy (NCBI): domain Eukaryota; kingdom Metazoa; phylum Chordata; class Mammalia; order Pilosa; family Megalonychidae; genus Choloepus; species Choloepus didactylus. Next base: position 91,472,363 of record NC_051311.1, read on the forward strand.
ACATCAATCTATTACCAAAACCAGGCAAAGATGCTACAGAAAAGGAAAACTACCAGCCAATCTCCCTAATGAATATAGATGCAAAAATCCTCAACAAAATACTTGCAAATTGAATCCAAAGACACATTAAAAAAATCATACACCTTGACCAAGTGGGGTTCATTCCAGGCATGCAAGGATGGTTCAACATAAGAAAATCAATCAGTGTATTACAACACATTAAAAATTCGAAAGGGGAAAATCAAATGATCATCTCAATAGATGCTGAAAAAGCATTTGACAAAATCCAACATCCGTTTTTGATAAAAACACTTCAAAAGGTAGGAATTGAAGGAAACTTCCTCAATATGATAAAGAGCATACATGAAAAACCCGCAGCCAGCATAGTACTCACTGGTGAGAGACTGAAAGCCTTCCCTCTAAGATCAGGAACAAGACAAGGATGCCCGCTGTCACCACTGTTATTCAACATTGTGCTGGAAGTGCTAGCCAGGGCAATCCGGCAAGACAAAGAAATAAAAGGCATCCAAATTGGAAAAGAAGAAGTAAAACTGTCATTGTTTGCAAGATGATATGATCTTATATCTAGAAAACCCTGAGAAATCGATGATATAGCTACTAGAGCTAATAAACAAATTTAGCAAAGTAGCGGGATACAAGATTAATGCACATAAGTCAGTAATGTTTCTATATGCTAGAAATGAACAAACTGAAGAGACACTCAAGAAAAAGATACCATTTTCAATAGCAACTAAAAAAATCAAGTACCTAGGAATAAACTTAACCAAAGATGTAAAAGACCTATACAAAGAAAACTGCATAACTCTACTAAAAGAAATAGAAGGGGACCTTAAAAGATGGAAAAATATTCCATGTTCATGGATAGGAAGGCTAAATGTCATTAAGATGTCAATTCTACCCAAACTCATCTACAGATTGAATGCAATCACAATCAAAATCCCAACAACCTACTTTGCAGACTTGGAAAAGCTAGTTATCAAATTTATTTGGAAAGGGAAGATGCCTCGAATTGCCAAAGACACTCTAAAAAAGAAAAACGAAGTGGGAGGACTTACACTCCCTGACTTTGAAGATTATTATAAAGCCACAGTTGTCAAAACAGCATGGTACTGGCACAAATATAGACATATAGATCAATGGAATCGAATTGAGAATTCAGAGATAGACCCTCAGATCTATGGCCGACTGATCTTTGATACGGCCCCCAAAGTCACTGAACTGAGTCATAATGGTCTTTTCAACAAATGGGGCTGGGAGAGTTGGATATCCATATCCAAAAGAATGAAAGAGGACCCCTACCTCACCCCCTACACAAAAATTAACTCAAAATGGACCAAAGATCTCAATATAAAAGAAAGTACCATAAAACTCCTAGAAGATAATGTAGGAAAACATCTTCAAGACCTTGTATTAGGCGGCCACTTCCTAGACTTTACACCCAAAGCACAAGCAACAAAAGAGAAAATAGATAAATGGGAACTCCTCAAGCTTAGAAGTTTCTGCACCTCAAAGGAATTTCTCAAAAAGGTAAAGAGGCAGCCAACTCAATGGGAAAAAATTTTTGGAAACCATGTATCTGACAAAAGACTGATATCTTGCATATATAAAGAAATCCTACAACTCAATGACAATAGTACAGACAGCCCAATTATAAAATGGGCAAAAGATATGAAAAGACAGTTCTCTGAAGAGGAAATACAGATGGCCAAGAAACACATGAAAAAATGTTCAGCTTCACTAGCTATTAGAGAGATGCAAATGAAGACCACAATGAGATACCATCTCACACCAATTAGAATGGCTGCCATTAAACAAACAGGAAACTACAAATGCTGGAGGGGATGTGGAGAAATTGGAACTCTTATTCATTGTTGGTGGGACTGTATAATGGTTCAGCCACTCTGGAAGTCAGTCTGGCAGTTCCTTAGAAAACTAGATATAGAGTTACCATTCGATCCAGCGATTGCACTTCTCGGTATATACCCGGAAGATCGGAAAGCAGTGACACGAACAGATATCTGCATGCTAATGTTCATAGCAGCATTATTGACAATTGCCAAGAGATGGAAACAACCCAAATGTCCTTCAGCAGATGAGTGGATAAATAAAATGTGGTATATACACACGATGGAATACTACACGGCAGTAAGAAGGAACGATCTCGTGAAACATATGACAACATGGATGAACCTTGAAGACATAATGCTGAGCGAAATAAGCCAGGCACAAAAAGAGAAATATTATATGCTACCACTAATGTGAACTTTGAAAAATGTAAAACAAATGGTTTATAATGTAGAATGTAGGGGAACTAGCAATTGAGAGCAATTAAGGAAGGGGGAACAATAATCCAAGAAGAGCAGATAAGCTATTTAACGTTCTGGGGATGCCCAGGAATGACTATGGTCTGTTAATTTCTGATGGATATAGTAGGAACAAGTTCACAGAAATGTTGGTATATTAGGTAACTTTCTTGGGGTAAAGTAGGAACAGGTTGGAAGTAAAGCAGTTATCTTAGGTTAGTTGTCTTTTTCTTACTCCCTTGTTATGGTCTCCTTGAAATGTTCTTTTATTGTATGTTTTTTTTTTTTTTTCATACAGTTGATTTAAAAAAGAGGGGAAAGTTCAAAAAAAAAAAAAAAAGAAAAACAAGGAAAAAAATATGTAGTGCCCTCTTGAGGAGTCTGTGGAGAATGCAGGGATACTGGCCTACCCCACCTCTATGGTTGCTAACATGACCACAGACATAGGGGACTGGTGGTTTGATGGGTTGAGCCCTCTACCATAGGTTTTACCCTTGGGAAGATGGTTGCTGTAAAGGAGAGGCTAGGCCTCCCTATAATTGTGCCTAAGAGCCTCCTCCCGAATGCCTCTTTGTTGCTCAGATGTGGCCCTCTCTCTCTAGCTAAGCCAACTTGAAAGGTGAAATCACTGCCCTCCCCCCTGCATGGGATCAGACACCCAGGGGAATGAATCTCCCTGGCAACGTGGAATATGACTCCCGGGGAGGAATCTAGACCTGGCATTGTGGGACGGAGAACATCTTCTTGACCAAAAGGGAGATGTGAAAGGAAATGAAATAAGCTTCAGTGGCAGAGAGATTCCAAAAGGAGTCGAGAGGTCACTCTGGTGGGCACTCTTACTCCCACTTTAGACAACCCTTTTTAGGTTCCAAAGAATTGGGTAGCTGGTGGTGGATACCTGAAACTATCAAACTACAACCCAGAACCCATGAATCTCGAAGACAATTATATAAAAATGTAGCTTATGAGGGGGTGACAATGGGATTGGGAAAGCCATAAGGACCACATTCCACTTTGTCTAGTTTATGGATGGATGAGTAGAAAAATAGGAGAAGGAAACAAACAAACAGACAAAGGTACCCAGTGTTCTTTTTTACTTCAATTGCTCTTTTTCACTTTAATTATTATTCTTGTTATTTTTGTGTGTGTGCTAATGAAGATGTCAGGGATTGATTTAGGTGATGAATGTACAACTATGTAATGGTACTGTGAACAATTGAATGTACGATTTGTTTTGTATGACTGCGTGGTATGTGAATATATCTCAATAAAATGAAGATTTAAAAAAGCACAAAAAAAGTATATTAGATTGCTATTATTCATTTATAACTCCCCAATTATGAAAATAATTTGAGACTATGTATGAAATAAGAATTGTTATAAAGCAGAATTTCACGAAATAAAGATTGAGAAAAATCTACTTAGAAAATAGAAAAAGAGATATGAATGCAGAGAGTTGATTACTTTAGTTGATTACTAAATTTAACTCTGAGGCATTTCCACTTGACCATAATGGAGCACTGGTATGGACTAGCTTCCGCATAATAATCATCCTTGAAAGTGGATACAATATATGCAGAAGCTGTTTTTACTAACTGGACATCAGTCCAAAAGAGAAGGTGAGCCTCATGATTTCCCCACCTTTCTGCCTGGGGACACTTCTAACTGCAGAGCAGTGATCTGGAGTCAGTAAGCAGAGCACATTGGTCCTGCTCAGGTGAGATTAGGCAGGTGAAGTGTCAGGTATCTGTAGTGTAGGGCAGCAGGAGGGAACTGCTCAGAGGGAGGGCCCTCAGAGTTGTCCTGGAGATTTTTCATTAGTTCTTCATTGAGGGCTTCACTGCACACCTGCAGGATAAGACCATGAGGCTTGCCAGGGAATGGGTCTTACAGGGTTGAGAACAGAATAGAACTAGAAGGCAAATAGTTTAGGATCCTCCATATTGAAAATCTGGCCTAGCCAGAGTGAGGAGATCATATTAACACCTTAAAAACAACATGAGCATACAGCTGAGATATCAAAAAAGCCAGAAAGGGCATGTCTTAGGAATAAGGATGTGACCTACAGTAAAACTAGCTATAGTGTCACCAATCCTTGCCAAATATCTTCAAGTATGACAGAGTTTAGAAGTTGAATCTTTCCAAGTTAGAGGAACTCAGGAAACTCATTGGGAATTAGGATCTATGGTTATAGATCCTTTCTAACAAAGCATAAAACAAAGATGATACAGGTTTAAGGTGATCAGCCAGTATTTGAATTATCTTTCAGAACAGTAGTAATTAAAACACTTCAGAAGAAAATAACAGAATTTAGATTCTCTACCATGTATCATCAACAATGTCCAGTATTGAAGCAAAATTACTGTATATCTGGAAAGAAACCCAAAAATGTGACCCAAGGTTAAAAACAAGCAAACAAAACACAGTGAATAGAAACCAGTCTTGACCTGGTCCGGATGCTGAATTTAAGAAAGGCTTTAAAGCAGCTGTTATAAATATGTACAAAGAACTCAAGTAAAATATGTTCAAAGCATTAGAGAAAAGCATGATTTTAATGAATAGAATATATAGGGAGTCTTAACAGAGAAATGGAAATTCTAGAACTGAAAAGTATAATAAATGAAATGAAAAGTTCATTTAATGAGCTTAATAGCATATTGGAGATGGCAGAAGAAAAAGTCAGTGACTTGAGAGATCAATAGTAATTCTCCAGTTAAAGAAACATACATAATAAAGCTTGAAGAAAAACTTCAGGGACCTGTGGAACAGTATGAAATGATCTGACACATGAATAATAGGATTCCCAAAAGGAGAAGATCATGAGAGTTGGGCATAAACATATTTGAAAAAATAATGGCCAAAAAGTTCCCAAATTTCATTAGAAACATTTATTTACAGATTCAAAAAGCTCAGCAAATCCCAAGCAGGATATATATAAGGAAATTCATAATTAGGCACCCTGTAGTCTAATAGCTAAAAACAGAAGATAAAAAGAAAATCTTTAAAGCAGCCAGAGATAAAAGACTCTCTTTACATAAGTAAGAATGTCTGCTTGCTTCTTGTCAGAAACAATGAGAGCCAGAAGACTCGAATGACACATTAAAGTGCTGAAATAAAAGAACAAACCCGCCAGCCCGTAATTCTATATCCAGTATAAATATCTTCAAAATAAAATAAAAAAGCTATTTTCAGATAAATGAAAACTGGAACAATTCATTATTATCTAAAGTGTACAAGGAGATCTTAAAAGATATTATCAAGCTAAGGGGCAATGATTGATATATGGGTATCTGGATCTATGTAAATAAAGAAGATGTAAAGAAAAGCACTGGAAATAGTACAAAAGTGGGTAAATATAAAATACTGTGGTTTTTTCTCCCTATTATTTCCTAAAAGCAAAGAAAGAAAAGAAAAAACAATAACATTATAAGGTTGGTTTAAAAATGTCTATTTATAGTCAGTATTGTCCACTTAACCCCTGACCCTTTACACATCCTTCTTCACACTTCCAGCTTCTCATTTCACACCTTTAAATGTCACATTCCACACTCACAGAATTTACAAGATTATTACTCACCTGCCAACCTTTGTGAGCAAATGAAAAAGTGGTAGAGTTACACCCAACCATGTAAATAATTATATTAAATATAAATAGACTACACACTCCAATTAAAAGGCAGAGATTGTCAGAGTGGATATAAAAAGCAAGATCCATATAAGTGCTATCACAAGAGGTGCAGTTTAAATAGAAAGATACAAACAGGTTGAAAGTAAAGGATGAAAAAAGATATACCTTGAAAACTGTAAGAATATAAAATCTGATATGGCTATATTAACATTAGACAAAATATCAAGGCAAAAATTAACAATAAAGAGAAACATTTCATAAAGATAAAAGGTGCAACTCAATAAAAAGACATAATAAACTTAAATGCATATATGTGTACCTTTTAACAGAGCTTTAAAATTCATAAAGAAAAACTGAAAGAACTCAGTGAAAATAGGCAAATCCAAAATCTTAGTTGGCGATTTTAAATTTAATTCTAAATCCCATAACATACCGGATGATGAAGGAAACATATTTAGTTATAACTGACCAGTGGAGACTGCTCTGGATGGGCAGACTTTTCTAGCCCTAAATTATGAGATGGTCTCAAATTTAAGGCAATTTCTTAGTAGACCACAGTTTTGAAAACAAGTATGAACAGTCTTCAGATGGTATTTTATAATTTTACAATTTCTATAAAATGAAATTAAAATATATTTAATGCATTTTTGTGGAGCAAAATTGATTTAATCACAGAAACAGAGTGATTTAAAAAACCTAAATATCATTCCATATCAGATGTTTCAACCAAGCTTTTCATTGGGTCAGTTTGAGGTTGAAGTTTCAAATTGGTCTCTGATATCCTGTTTTACTGATTTAAAAAGAGATCCATGTATTTAAATCACAGAGATGCAGGTGACATCCCATCATGAAAATTCAGGAGCTCCCTTTATATTTGTGTCCATATGGAGTGCCATCCCCCTTATGCATGGAGGTGGCCTAGGGGATGTCTTTGGGTAGGGCCAAATTTTTTTCTCAAAATAGAGCTTTGAATTTTTCAAGCACTTGGACAGAGCAGGAGGGCACTTGGCGCCAGGAGGAAAAAAGGCATTGAAAACGGAGGTGGGAGGACACAGTGGACGAATTTGGCTGACTTCACAGCGTTGCCTGGGGTCTACTCTGGTTTGGAATATGAATTAGGCAGTTTGTGATTGGTGCACATTGTTTTATCACATAAAGAAAATTGGTAGTTTTTTTCCTCTCTTGTTATTCTGTAAAATGAAATCAAGAGTATATCCCTTGTATAGTTAGTAAACATTATAGCCAAGAAGAGATTAAATTTGGGATGACAACAGAGGAAAATTTGGCAAATCAGAACAGCAACGATGATTTCTTTAAAATAGTATAATCAAAGGTAAGAATTCTGACCCAAACTTAGATATTTCTGTAATAAATGTTGATTTTTCTTCTGGGAAGTATTTTAGGATATTCCAAGCTAAATGTTCATTCTTTCCTTATTTAAGTATAATAGTTGCATAGAAATTTCAGCGACTTTGATCCAGCACATTTTAAATGGTTTGTAATATATATCCCAAAACAAAAAGTAGCACAGAATCTTCTATGGTTTCATATTTTCATGCCCGAAGGACACATAACAAACCTGTGTGTGGGTATTTTTTTTTCCAGTAAGACAATATAATGAATTAATATTTCCCTTAAGGGTTGGCATTTTGTGGAAACTATTATCAAACTGGGAAATATAAATGGTCTGGTTTACCAAGTTTCTATTTTAAATGAAGATACTGAATGCCTCATGGTTTGAATGCACTGTATGCAACAATAAGAGTGCATACATAATATTTATTTTGTAACAAGATCCACAGGAAATGTTTAGTTAAATTGCTTCAGGTAAATATTAACTGTCAGTTATTCAGCTATTGCAGAACTTATGTAAACTCTATGTTCAGTTTTAGTTGTGAATTTGAAGTAATTGGTTTTCAGTCCTGCTGGTTCCCATTTTTAGTTATGGTTACTCAATTTTAAACTATAAAACTGTAGTTTAAAGGCTTCCTGGTTTTGTTTAGTAGGTGAATTATATTGCCTTAATAAGGCAGTTATTAGGGAGGCTAATGATTTCCTCTCGAATTAATAACAGATACCTTCTAGTTCTGTGTCTCTAAAGTGTGTGTATACATCATAGAGGGCAGGCAAAATGACCCATTGGATGATGTGAAGAAAACATCAGAACTTCTATTTATATTGTTTCATATATCATTTTCTTATTCTTTAAAAATTTGTAATTTGGGATGTGTTTTATAATGTCCATAGGATACTAAGTATATTAAGTATAAGTAAAGATTACTAAACATAGCATAATCATAAGTCCATGTATCTTATAAAATAAAGACACATATGTGGGTGAATGTTATAATCAGTGATGCCTGATTAACAACTAGAAACCACTGATCCTAATTACAACACTTTCTTCTTTTTAATGTAATTTTATTGAAATATATTCACATACATACAATCATCCAAAGTGTACAGTTGTTCGGTTTCATCATATAGTTGTGCATTCAACACCACAATCAATTTTTGACATTTTTATCACTCCAAGAAAATAAAAATGAAAATAAGAATAAAAATAAGAGTAAAAGAGACCACCCATATCTCTTCTTCCCCCCATTTACTATTTTTTTAAATTTAAGTATATTCACATATCATACAATCATCCAAAGTGTAAAACAGTTGTTCACAGTATCATCATTTAGTTGTGCATTCATCACCACAGTCAATTTTTGAACATTTTCATTACTCTAAAAAATAAAGAGAAGAATAAAAATAAAAGTAAAAAGAATACTCAAAACATCCCATACCCCCTTCCTCCATATTATTCATTTACTTTTTGTCCCCATTTTTTCTGCTCATTTGTCCATACACTGGGTAAAGGGAGTGTGAGCTATAGGTTTTCACAATCACACAGTCACACCATATAAGCTATATATGAATCAAGGATACTGGGTTGCAGTTCAGCAGTTTCAGATATTTCCTTCCAGCTCTTCTAATAAACTAAAACTTAAAAAGGGATATCTATATAATGCATTAAGAGTTACCTCCAGAATGACCTCTCGACTCCATTTGAAATCTCTCAGCCTTTGAAACTTTATTTTGTTTCAATTCTCCCCCCTCTTTTGGTCCAAAAGACTTTCTCAGTCACATGTTGCAGGGTCCAGGCTCATTCCCGGGAGTCATGTTCTTCATTGCCAGGGAGATTTATACCCCTGGGAGTCATGTCCCATGTAGCAGGGAGGGCAACACCTTTCTTTTTGACTTAAAATATGGAAATAAGAGAAAAATAACTATTTTGTATATTACATGTTTTGGTTACCTAAACTGTTTACTGGGGTCTAAATAATTTCAGGAATACAATCACAAATATCTAGGTTTTTTGTTACATATAATGAATTGTGCATTTAATAAATTAAGTTCCCAATGCCACAGTCATCCCTAAGAAAAGAAACCTAAGACCTGCTGTCATACATGCGCTAAAGTGAGCCTTAGAAATGCATTTTAACTTGATTTGGGAGAACTATCAGGGTAAAGCAAATTTGTTCTGTTATTTTTTCCCCAACTTTAACCAGGAATTTTTTTAAGCCATAGTGCTCTTCTGTATATGGTGAAATAGTACTCATTTTTGTGTCTAGTAATAGGCTGAGAAATTTAGTCATGTTCCCAGGACCAATTCCAAAAGATAGAAACTGATATTTTAAAATAATATTAATTATTACATTTGTATGGCTTTTCAACCTACAAAACATTTTTTATCTTAATGTGTTTTTTAATTAAATTCAATTTTATTGAAATATATTCACATACCATACAATCATCCATGGTGTACAGTGTTCACAGTATGATCATATAGTTATGTATTCATCATCACAATCTATTTCTGAATATTTTCCTTACATCAGAAAGAATCAGAATAAGAATAAAAAATAAAAGTAAAAAAGAACATCCAAATCATCCCCCCATCCCACCCTATTTTTCATTTAGTTTTTGTCCCCATTTTTCTACTCATCCATCCATACACTAGATAAAGGGAGTGTGATCCACAAGGTTATCACATTCACACTGTCACCCTATGTAATCTACATTGTTATACAGTCATCTTCAGGAGTCTCGACTACTGGGTTGGAGTTTGATACCTTCAGGTATTTACTTCTAGCTATTCCAATACATTAAAACCTAAGAGGTGTTATCTATATAGTGCATAAGAATGTCCACCAGAGTGACCTCTCAACTCCATTTGAAATCTCTCAGCCACTGAAAGTATTTCGTCTCATTTTGCGTCCCCCTTTTGGTCAAGAAGATATTCTCAATCCCATGGGGCCAGTTCCAGATTCATCCCTGGGAATCATATCCTGCATTGCCAGGGAGATTTACACCGCTGGGAGTCGGGTCCCACGTAGTGGGGAGGACAGTGAGTTCACCTGCTGAGGTGGCTCAGTTAGGGAGAGGGAGAGGGCCACATCTGAGCAACAGAGAGGTACTCAGGGGAGACTCTTAGGCACAATTATATGCAAGTTTAGCCTCTCATTTGCAGTAACGAGCTTTATAAGGGCAAGTCCCATGATAGTGGGCTCAGCACATGAAACCACCAGTCCTAATGTTTGTGACAACATCAATATCAGTCCAGGTGAGGAAGTCCAACACTTCTGCACTTTCCCCCAGCTCCTCGGAGCGGGGGGGGGGGGGGGGGGAGTTGGGGGGGGCTGTAAATATATTTTTCTTCTCTGCCCAAATTACTTTGGTATGTGTCACTATTTCACTCTAACCTATACTAACCTACCATATCTCACTTCCTATTCAAAGTTCCATGTAATTGTGGTGTTTGAACAAACCAACTTGGAGCCTACAAAACATTTTAAACTACATTATTCCATTTGATCCCTATAACATACTATAAATAAAGGATCACTAATACTAACCTCATTTCTTTAAATGGAAATCTAGTGATTAGGTAAATTGACCAAGGTCTCATAGCTTTAAAACAGCAGAGCTATTTAAATCAGGGTGTCTTGACTCTGAATTCAAGGCTTTCCACATTCTACCTTTCAAAATAAACACTTTTGCATTAATGTTTTTATAATATCAGATACATAGGGGTGTGATACATGACACTAAATAGCCTCATGATCTTGGGCTACTCAGTTGGAGTGCAGTTGCACCATGTGTGTGTTGAAGGTGTGAAAATTCACTTATGGTTGGGAGAGACAGAAAGAATGGAAAAATAAATGTGTGAGTGATTCTACCCACCATCCCATTCAAACAACACATGCCTCTAAGTGAACGTGAAATGAGAGATGTGAATCTGCTATTGTATTCCCTCAGTTTGAGTTCTTACATGGCTCTAATTGTGTGAACATACCCCTGTACTGAGTACAACTATATTGCTTTAAGATACATATGTTTTGCATAACATGCCCTCTTCATGCAAACCAACTACTTCATTTGATGTTCAACCAGTAAAACATGATCTCTTCTAACGCTGAGCAGTTCAGATTTTAAGGGTAATATTGATTACAAGTGATTTTACCTTATGTTAAATGTAAGGTGTGACTCTCTCTCCCATACTATCTTTAAATGAAACTTCATCTATAAAGTGGGGATAATAATGTCAATTTTACAAATTTCTGAGGAGTTTTTTAATGAAGTTCAGGTGAGAAAATGAACAGAAAAGCACCTTGAAAAAAACTGCTATACAGATATATAATGGTCTGTTTTGTCTAATCCCACCAGGCAAAGTCCCATTCCATAGCTTTTTCATAGGAAATTTCCCACAAAACCACTAAAGTTAGTGTTCCATGAAGATGTAGTTAAGGAGAACATTGAAAGGACTGGTCTTGTTATGGGAGGTGGGGGTGGGAGAGTTAATAGATCAGCAGCCTGGGTCCCTGAGGCATGGATTCTAGCCCCAGCTCTCTCACGAATGACCTCTATGTCCTTGGACAAGTCACTTCACCTTCCTGGGCCTCAGTTTCCTCACCTGTAAAAAGAAGAGATTAAGTAAGATGATTCCTGAGCCTGTTCCAGCTCTAACATTCTATGATTCTTTCACATGGTGCATGCATCAAGATTGTCTTCGAGATAGAGGCTATCATGACCATTATTATGCCTTTGTATATTTCCCTTAGACTTATTTTTTTTTTAATTTTTATTTTGAAATAATTTCAAACATATAGGACAGTTGCAAATACAATACAAACCCCATACCGAGAACTCCAGTACCCCCCCACCCCCAGATATCCGTATCTACCAATTTTACATTTTTCTACCTTTGCAGTACCTTTCTTTCTCCTTCCTTCCTTCCTTCCCTCCCTCCCTCCCTCCTTCCTTCCTCTCTCCCTCTCTCCCCCCTCTTTCTTTCAAATATATCTATTATCTTTCTATCAATATCTATCTACCCATTTATCATCTTCTGAACATTTGAGAGCAGGTTGCATATATCATACTCTTTGAACTTGTAACACTTCCATGTACATTTCCTACGAACAAGGATATTAACTTATGTCATTAACTTAACTGCAGTTAATTCAAGAAAATTAATATGGATATAAAGCTTAAATTCTATATTCCAGTTTTTCCTTATGCCCCCTTTGAGCTTTTCTCCTCCATTCTTAGATCCACTCCAGTATCATATATTGCATTGATTGTCATTAACTCTTACTTAACTCTTTTTTAAAAAAAAAATTGTATCAAAAAAAATTTTTTTAAAAGATATACAATAAAAAAGCATTTCAAACAAACCATAACAAGGGAGTAAGAAAAGGACAACTAACCTAAAATAACTACTTTACTTCCAACATGTTCCTGCTCTACCCCAAGAAAATAACCTACTATGGCAACATTTCTGTGGACTTTTTCCTACCATACGCATCAGAAATTAACAAACCATAGTCATTCCTGGGCATTCCCAGAATGTTAAATTTACCCATGATAGCTTATCTGTTCTTATTGGGTTATCGTTCCCCCTTCATTAATTGCTCTCTATCGCTAGTTCCCCTACATTCTACATTATAAACCATTTATTTTAGGATTGTGTTGTTTAACCTCTAGGTGTTGGTGAATTTTCTAAGTCTCTGATGGTTATTGACTTCTGATTGTATTCCACTGTGGTCAGAGAATGTGCTTTGAATAATTTCATTTTTTTTTAAATTTATTGAGGCTTTTTTTATGTCCCAGCATATGGTCTATTCTGGAGAAAGTTCCGTGATCACTAGAGAAGAATGTATATCCTGGTGATTTGGGATGTGATGTTCTATGTATGTCTGTTAAATCCAATTGATTTATCAGATTGTTTAGGTTTTCAATTTCCTTATTGGGCTTCTGTCTGGTTGATCTATCTATAGGAGAGAGTGATGTGTTGAAGTCTCCCACAATTATTGTGGAAACATCCATTGCATCCTTTAGTTTTGCCAGTGTTTCTCTCATGTATTTTGTGGCACCATGATTGGGTGCATAAACATTTATGATTGTTGTTTCTTCTTATTGAATTGCCCCTTTTATTAGTATGTAGTGGCCTTCTTTGTCTCTCCTAACATCCTTGCATTTAAAGTCTATTTCATCTCAGATTAATATTGCTGCTCCTGCTTTCTTTTGGCTGTAGCTTGCATGAAATATTTTTTCCATCCTTTCACTTTCAAATTCTTTGTGTCCCTGTGTCTAAGATGAGTCTCTTGTATGCAATGTATTGATCGTTCATATTTTTTGATCCATTCTGCCAATCTGTATCTTTTAATTGGGGAGTTTAATCCATTTACATTCAATGTTATTACTGTGAAGGCATTTCTTGAATCAGTCATCCTATCCTTTGGTTTATGTTTGTCATGTATATTTTTTCCCTCTCTCTCTTAATGTCCTTTAATGAACCAATATTGAATCTCTTTAGTACTGAACCTTTCTCCATATCTCTCTCTCCTTTCTTTGTTTCTCTGTTGGTAGGGCTACATTTAGTATCTGAAGTAGGGCAGGACTTTTATTAGCAAAATCTCTCAGCATTTGTTTGTGAAAAATATAAGCTCTCCCTCAAATTTAAAGGAGAGTTTTGCTGGATAAAGTATTCTTGGTTGGAAATTTTTCTCTCTCAGAATTGTAAATATGTCATGCCACTGCCTTCTCACCTCCATGGTGGCTGCTGAGTAGTCACTACTTAGTCTTATGTTGTTTCCTTTGTGGTGAATTGCTTTTCTCTTGCTGCTTTCAGAACTTACTCCTTCTCTTCAGTATTTGACAGTCCGATCAGAATATGTCTTGAAGTGGGTTTATTTGGATTTATTCTATTTGGAGTTCGCTGGGCATTTATGCTTTGTGTATTTATATTGTATAGAAGATTTGGGAAGTTTTCCCCAACAATTTCTTTGAATACTCTTTCTAGACCTTTACCCTTCTCTTCCCCTCTGGGACACCAATGAGTCTTATATTTGGACGTTTTATATTATCTATCATATCCCTGAGGTCCATTTTGATTTTTTTGATTTTTTTCCCCATTCTTTCTTTTGTTCTTTCATTTTCCATTCTGTGGTCCTTGAGGTCACTGATTCATTGTTCAGCTTCCTCTAGTCTTGTACTATGAGTATCCAGAATCTTTATAATTTGGTCAGCAGTTTCTTTTATTTCCATAAGATCATCTATTTTTTTTTTATTTACTCTTGCAGTTTCTTCTTTATGCTCTTCTAGGGTCCTCTGCATGTCCTTTATATCCTGTGCCATGCTCTTGTTGTTTGTCTTTAGTTCTTTGATTTGGGTGTTTGGGTTTGGGTTATCCATATCGTCTGGTTTTATCATATGCTTTAAAATTTTCTGTTGTTTTTGGCCTCTTGGCATTTGCTTTACTTGATAGGGTTATTTTAGGATATGTAGGATTATTCAAAGACGAATCTCTAATTTCTCAGATCTACAGCTTGGAGGTGTACACTTTCTCTAACTAACCAGCAGATGGCATCCACGAGTCACCTATTCCCCTCAAGTCAGTTCTCCCCAACTTTATCTTTGTGGTGTGTGGGGGTCTGATTCTTTTGGGGTCAATTGGTGCACCAAGTTTGCGTGTGTAGTTGGTGTTGTCTGCCCTGAATGTGAGGCATGTGTCTGAGCGGTTAGGAGGGAGGGCAGCTTTAATAATCAAACCTCCCAGGTGTTCCTGGAGATTTAAGGCTGTTGCAAGAGTGTAAACCTTCATTTCAGTCTCACCACAGATTGTCTCTGCCACTGACCCAGAAGTCTTTGGTATTGGGATTTCCGAGTGGGTCCCTCTTTCAAGCCATGCCCTTCTAAGGGCCTCTGCTGAGGGAAGGTTGTGCTACGTCATAAGTGTGCGCTGTCCCTCAAGGGTACTTCTGGGCTATCAGGCCATGTAGGTTTGTTCCCAGCCTGCTGTAAGGATGGCTGTATGGGGCGTGTTAATTTCCCCCTTTTTGCTCAGCAATGCCTTCCCAGCTCTGGGACGATCAGCTGTGGGTGCATGAAAGGCTATTGTCCACGTCTGATATTGTGGCATGTGCATGTGTTGCTGGAAACGCTTCCTGTCACCCTGGGTTTTTTGGCATGGCTCTGGGCTGTGGCTCCGGCACCAGGCAGGAGCATTCACAGCCTGCCAGGAGGATGACTGCAAGGGGTGTGGTTTTTTTCCCCTTTTGACTCACCTCTGCCTTCCTTGCTCTGAGACAATTAGCAGCTGGTGCATGAAACGCTATCTTCCACACCAGATTTTGAGGTGTTCACACAGCCCGTTCCTGCCGTGCTTCACTGTGCAGTTCTTGCTCCTGTATCTGCAGCCGCTTTTGGGTTTTTTTTTTAAAATAACTAGTTCATCTCCAAACACCAACCCTCGGTTTCCCTACACCACAGCGTGGCTGCCGGATATTCAGCGGCTTACTCACTCATTTCAGAACACAGACTCCTGGTTTCACCAAGTGCACAGTCTCTGTGGATTTAGCAGACTTTGTCCAGCTGGGACATCGCTGGAACTGGTGTTCTGGGTCACTTTCTGGCTTTTATCTAGTATTTTTCATGGAGATGTTTTTTTGCCTTGTCTCTCCTAGCCACCATCTTAGGTTCGATCCCTTAGACTTAAAATCATCTTAACACCTTCACTTAAAATGAACTCTTTTTTCATAGTTGCCAAGTTGATCATTATTGATAGCTGTTTCTTTTCAGACTCTTTTTCTGGGATTTATTATTTGAATAGTAGATTACTGAGTTCTTAAAGCTTTTTTTCCTTTCAGCCTCTCTGAGCTCATCCTGTTTCAGCTATCTGACTAGCCTGTTGGACTCTCTTACTCCCAATAAATGTTGAGTAGATGTTGGGTTGTTATCCTTCAATATGTGGTTCTCCCCACTTAGGTCCTTACATTCTTCTATAAAGACGCTGTGACTTCCCTTCAGAACCTTTGGGTTCAGAGCTTTTTCCATTTCTGATTTACTGCTTGTCTGGGGGCAGATGAAGAGATTTTGATCATACTAAATTTAGACCACCCAATTCTTGTCCCCTGTCTGCTGGAAAATAGTTTCCTAGCCTATCAAGTCTTAGATTTCTGTTCTTTCTCAGTTTAATGTTTAAATGCTCCTAATTCTTTTTGCCTTGCAGTCAGATCCCTTCACCATTGGTTCCTTGTGTAGGACCCATCACATATGTTTGGCTTTCTATGAATAGTTTGCAGAGTGAAATTTTAATTCTTTATCTCAGTAGAGATGTAGGGCCTGTCACATACCATGCATTGAGATAAAAATGGGAGCCATGAGCTATAAAACCTGAAAGACATAAACACTAAAAGAGTAACAGGATCAAATGAGAGAGAGAGAAGGAAAGAAGGAAGGAGAGATAGAAGAGTCATAAATGCATACATAGAGGAACCCAGTACCACAAAAGGGAGGCCAAAACCAAAAGTATTAATTTCCAGTTATCACTTTCTTTTATCTTCCCAAGGACAATGAAGATGTATAAACTGAAATCAGGTGCACATACTCAGATAATGTGGCAGTATTTCAGCCTCGCTGACAGCTGAGCACTTTCAGATCCATGCACTGACTGAAAGGTCAGCCTTTCTGCACCACCTGAAAAGTCTTAGCTTTTCTTGCTTTAGTTAGAAAATTTATACTTGTTTTATTCCACTCTGCTTCTTGGATTTCCTACATTTTGACTTCATCCAAGAGAGTTTGAAGATAAGATTAGAGTAAGCTATACCTGATGAGCTTCCACTGAATTAATTCATGAGTCCTCTACTGGCAATGTCTGGTTTTAATTTTGCATACCTCTTATTTTTAAAATTTTCAACCTCTCTCACTTTTCTGCTTCTGTTCAGCTTACATACATGAGCAAAAAGATGAAAACCAAAAATTAAACCCTATACTTGATCTTACCTTCCATTCAAACTCTCATCCTACCTCTCTGGCTTTCCTTCGTCAAACTTCATGTAAAAACACCATATTTACTAAGTTTACTTCTTGTCTCCTACTCACCATTCAATACATTTATTGTAAGGCTTTCTTTTACACATCCTTCTATTGTTTTTACTTTTATAGAAGTCAATATTGGCATACGGTTAGCCAAATGCAACCACTTATTTTTAATTTAAATCTTTCCTGGGTTCTTGGTTGTATTTGATATGTTGAGCACTCCCTGTACCTGGAACCTTTCTTTTTGCTTTGGGGGATGAACAGGTTTTCCCTCTTGGGTGGCCACTCTTACCATGGCACGCATTAACTCAAACATGGGCAGTATACCACTCACTGAAGAATATCTGTCACTTGAGACACCTAAAATGTACCTATTTGTTTGCAAGATATTTTGATTCATGTCCTGGGCTCTTCCAACCTCCAGTCTTGTTGAAGTCCCATCCTCTCCCATCCTGGGCCCATAACAGTGCAATAGTTCATAATTAAGTTGATTCTTTCCTAACTCTGAACCCCAAGAACTTGTCAGCATACTATGCATTTGGTATGATTGTTTAAAACAAAAAAAAAAAAAACTTGGATAATATTTGTAGCTTTTTGAGACGGAGTTCCCAGAAATCCAAAACGTTCTAACATCAGGTTCTGGGAACCTTATGGGACCTTCAGTCACAATTGTGCAAATCAGAATAAATATACTATTATTTAGGCAGTCCGTCTTACTTTATGCAAAAGGGAAGGTACTTCCTACTCTGATATTGCTTCAATATTCATAACGCAACACTTACTTTTCTTCTGTTTTGGGCTTTAATGTTCATTGCTCTCCTCTATTAGGGTATATGATCTTTTTAAATAGGAGTTTTGCATTTTATGGCAGTGTTCTTAATTACCTTTTATAATGCTGAACACAGTGGAATTATGAAATTTTCACATCAAAATTATACTGTTGATTGATTGCCTTGAGGAAATTGGGAAAGATTCAGTATATCACTTATGTTTTCAATAATAGCAGTAATGTAAATAATCACTATATTTTAGGATTTTATAATAATGCTCTTTATGACTTCTTTGTCTGTTTTAGATAGGAGTGGTGTATTTCCTAGAAGGTATCCAGCTATCTCAAACAAATCTCACAATATAGTTTTTATGTGAATTAAAAACCTTTGTTCTGAATTTGAATTACTGTTGTGAAGTGCTGACTGTTACATACTAGAATTATATAATGTACACTTTAACTCGGTTCTGAAAATGTGCCTAACAGCTGCCTTGACTGTCAAAATGTGGATACTAATATAAGAGCACAGACCTAATGTTGGTACTTTTTCACTTTCTACATTTTCACCTTTTTAAGGAACTTGTTTAGAAATGTAGGAAAGATGGGCATAAGAGATACTTTTGGGGTGATAAATATGTTCTAAAATTGGATTGTGGTGATGGTTGCACAATTCTGTAACATTATTAAGAATTATTGAATTAAGCACTTAAAATGGGTGAATTTTATGGTGTATAAATTATACGTCAGTAATCCATTAAAAGGAGAAGCGAGAAGTATGAGGAAAAGAATTTTTGATTTTGCATGTATGCCTCCAATATATTGCCTCTTAGTCTTCCAGTTGCTGTATCTGCTATCTCAGGGAGCTATTAACTTTAATTCAGTACTTGTTCTTTAATAAGTTAATAACTTATGATAATGCTGCTGCTCTCTTCTTAAACATCTTAATTAGTAACTTGGTGAAATACAGAGATTTTCTTTTTTAAAAAACTTTAATTTTAGAAAATTTCCAAAATACCCAAAAGTAGGGTGAATGTGATTGTGAACCCCCAAGTAACCATCTCTAACAATGATCAATTCTTTGTATTCTTGTTTCATCCACTTACCACCTCACTTCTGATTAGTTTGAAGGAAATTCCAGATATCATAGCAACCCATTTGTAAATATTTCAGTACATATCTCTAAGACTTGGGAACTCTTAAAGAACATAACTACAATAACATAATCATGCCTAAACAAAACAATTCCTTAATATCATCAAATGTCTGGTCAGTACTAACATTTTCCCAATAGTCATATATGTGGATCCTGGTTCAAAAATGTTACATATATTGACATATATATATGATATATGTGACATGTAGACATCTATGACACATACATTACACACACATATATATGAACCCTTTGAACCAGAATCAAAAATAATATCTGTACATCATAATTGATTGCTAAGGCTCTTAAATCTCTCTCTCTCTCTCTTTTTTGATAATAAAAGCTAATGTTTATTAAGTGGCATTGTCCTAAATCGGTGGTTCTCAGTGGAATCACCAGAAGAGCTGGTTAAAACCCTGATTCCTGAGCCGTACCCCTAGAGTTGCTGATTCAGTAAGTCTGGGGTGGGGCCTGGGAATATGCATTTCTTTTATTTTTTTTTAATTAGAAAAGTTGCAGGTTTATAGAACAATCTTGCATAAAATACAGGATTCCCATACCCCATCCCACCACCAACACTTTGAACTGGTATGAAATGTGTTACAATTGTAGATAGCACTTCTTAATAATTTTACTATTTTGAACAGTAGTTATTAACTATCATCCATTAGGGTTATATATTTTTCCCATATACCTCCCTATTATTAACAACTTGCTTTAGTGTTATGCATTTGTTATAATTCATGAAAGAACCTTTTAAACTTGTACTATTAACTATAGTCCTTCTAAAAATAGGGTTTATTGTGCTGTACAGTCCTGTTTTATGCTTCAATTTTTCTTCTAGTAATATATACATCCTAAAGTTTCCCCTTTTAACCACATTCACCTATACAGTGCAGTGCCGTTAACTAACTCACAATAATGTGACACCATCACCACCGCTTCCAAACCTTTACCATCAGCCTATAGAGGAAATCTGTAGTTTTCTATATATTTGGTATAGATACCAAGTTAAGCATCAACTCCCCATTCCTTAGCCCTAATCTATCTCCTAATAACCTATATTCTAGACTCTAACTCCATGAGTATGTCAGTTGTAATTATTTCATAACAGTGAAGTCATTCAATATTTGTCCTTTTGTGTCTGGCTTCTGTCACTCAACATAATGTCCTCAAAGTTCATCCATGTTGTGATATGCATCAAGACTTCATTCCTTTTTATAGCTGAATAATATACCATTGTATGTATATGCCACATTCTGTTTATCTTTCTTCAGTTGATGGACACTTGAGTTGCTTCCATCTTTTGGCAATTGTGAATAATCCACTATGAGCATTGGTTTGCAAATATCTCGTCAAGTCCCTACTTTCAATTTTTTTGTGTATATACCTCGTAGTGGGATTGCTGGGTCATATGATAATTCTATACTTAGCTTTCTGAGGGACTTCCAAACTGTCTTCTGTAGTGGCTGCACCATTTTATATTCCCACCAGCAGTGGATGAGTGTTCCTAGTGGCCATTCTAGTAGGTGTGAAATGATACCTCATTGTGGTTTTGATTTGCATTTCCCTGATAGCTAGTGTGGTTGAGCATCTTTTCATATGCTTTTTAGCCATTTGTATTTTCTCTTGGTGAAATGTCTATTCAAGTCTTTCATCCATTTTTATATTGGATTATTTGTCTTTTTATTGTTGAGTTGTAGGATTTCTTCATATATTCTGGAAATTAAACCCTTATTGGATATGTGGTTTCCAATTATTTTCTCTCATTGAGTAGGTTGTCTTTTCACTTTCTTGACAAAGTTCATTGGTGCACAAAAGTTTTTTTTATTTTGAGGAGGTCTCATTTACCTATTTTTTCTTTCATTGCTTGTGCTTTGGGTACAAAGTCGAAGAAACCATTGCCTACCACAAGATCTTTAAGATGCTTCCTTACATTATCTTCTAGGAGTTTTATGGTCCTGGTTCTTATATGTAGGTCTGTGATACATTTTAAGTTCATTTTTGTATATGGAGTGAAATAGTGGTCTTCTTTCAGTCTTTTGTATATGGATATCCAGTTCTCCCAGCACCATTTGTTGAAGGGATTTTCTTTCCCAACTGAGTGGAATTGGTAGCCTTGTCAAATATCAATTGGCCATAGATGTGAGGGTCTACTTCTGAACTCTCAGTTTGATTCCATTGGTCAATATCTCTATCCTTATGCCAGTACTATGCTGTTTTAACCACTGTAGCTTTGTAGTCAGGAAGTGTGAGTCCTCCATCTTCATTCTTCTTTTTCAAGATGTTTTTGGCTATTTGGGGCCCTTTACCCTTCCAATAAATTTGTTGAGTGGCTTTTCCATTTCTGTAAAGTTGGCTGTTACTGTTTCTAGGTCTTTTCAGTGGACAGAGCTCAAAAATGCATGTTTTTTTTTAAGATAAGTTAAAATATATCATGAGTTCTTCCTGACATTTCAGATTCAGGTGTTCAAGAATTTTACTTAACCTAAGTGGTGTGCTTTTTTCAACTTTAGTAGTAAATGTTTAAAAACCAGTTCTCTGGGCCAGAGGGTAGTGAGAGCACTCTGATTGTAGTGTTTGCCAGTTTTTGTGGAGTAAATAATTCCACCATGGCTGATTTCAAGCTATGAATAGTTTAAAAACTAGCTCATAAAATTCCTGAAAATTTAACAGTTAGCTTTCACAGGCCTGTGTGAGCCATTGCCAGCACGTCACTGAATTGGCATCATCTTTTTTACTTAACTTCTTTCTCCCATTTTGAAAATCCTAACTTTCATATTTTTTAGCATTTTTTCATCCTCATGGTATTCATCACTTCAAATGTACAAAGTACTGTATTTTAGAACATTTTGGAATCATTCTCAGTGTAATTGTACCACCAAGTAGATATACAATAAGTTCATTTGTTTAATTTTACCCTCAATTATTAGGAATAGTTTTTTATTTAATTTTGTTTCATAATTCGGTAAATTATTTACAAGGTTCCAAAATTTCTATAAAATCTCTAAAACAAGGTTTGTTAAAAGAAGTCTGGCTTCTCTCCTTACTCCCTCCACTCTATTTCCTCCCTCCCCCTATAGGTTACCACTAAAAAAAAAAAAAGGTATGGTTTATCCTTCCATTGTTTCATAATATGAGCAAATATATACATTTATATATATACACACACACATATATTTACAGTAGGATCTCATTTTATGTGAACTCAGCAGATGCAAATTCAGGTATACATGATTAGCAATTGGAAAAAAAAGGCAGAAAGAAAGAGAATTAAAATTTTTTAAAATTATTTCTATAATTAATTTTGCTCACTTATTGTTACCAGAGTGCTTTTGCCTTATTTATAAAAGATGTGTGATAAGTATGTTTGTGTAGGCAATATTAAATAATGGGATTTGCTTTTATATGTAATTTTCAACTTATGCAAAGGGTCTTGGAATGTATTGGTTGCATGTAATGAAATCCTACTTTACACATATATTCCTCCCTCTCTCAGATAAATGAGAGTCCTATAAAGGTTTCTCTGTTACCTTTTAAAAAACTTAAATACTTCTGGAAAACCAGTCAATAGTAATATAGAGAGTACTATACAGAGGTATTTCTCATTCCTTTTTTTTTTTTTTTTTTTTGTTGTTGTTAACAACATTTGAGCTTTATTACTAAGAAAGTAAACAATTTCAATTGATAATTTTTCCATCCCATTTAATTATATTACAGAATAGGTACTGACCCAATCTCTCTGGGAGTGTACACATTTTGCAGAAGACTTTGTATCTGAAACAGAATGGCTTGCAAAAACAGACTCCAAGTTTTTTTTAAATTTTCAAGTGGCAAGATAATAATATATTCTCCATTTCAGAATTGTTCCCCTGGGGGACACAATTTTAAAGCCAATGATGTAGTCCAAATACCTTTTTACCAAGGGAAATGGAGGTTCTGAGGGGTAATGGACTTGCCCAAGATTACAGAAGTAGATTACAGCTAGCACTAGAGCTGTATCTCTTGTTCGGTCTTCAAATCTTTTCAGTATAGGATGTTGTCTTTTGCAGAATTTTAACACAGGAAGAAAAACAGAAAATAAAATAAGCTGCGTTTTTTGTTTTTTTTTTTTCCCCAGGTAAATTTTTTTTTTTAATCATCATTTTATTGAGATATATTCACATACCACGCAGACATACAAAACAAATCGTACTTTCGATTGTTTACAGTACCATTACATAGTTGTACATTCATCACCTAAATCAATCCCTGATACCTTCATTAGCACACACACAAAAATAACAAGAATAATAATTAGAGTGAAAAAGAGCAATTGAAGTAAAAAAGAACACTGGGTACCTTTGTCTGTTTGTTTCCTTCCCCTACTTTTCTACACATCCATCCATAAACTAGACAAAGTGGAGTTTGGTCCTTATGGCTTTCCCAATCCCATTGTCACCCCTCATAAGCTACATTTTTATACAACTGTCTTCGAGATTCATGGGTTCTGGGTTGTAGTTTGATAGTTCCAGGTATCCACCACCAGCTACCCCAATTCTTTAGAACCTAAAAAGGGTTGTCTAAAGTGTGCGTAAGAGTGCCCACCAGAGTGATCTCTCAGCTCGTTTTGGAATCTCTCTGCCACTGAAGCTTATTTCATTTCCTTTCACATCCCCCTTTTGGTCAAGAAGATGTTCTCCGTCCCACGATGCCGGGTCTACATTCCTCCCCGGGAGTCATATTCCACGTTGCCAGGGAGATTCACTGCCCTGGGTGTCTGATCCCACGTAGGGGGGAGGGCAGTGATTTCACCTTTCAAGTTGGCTTAGCCAGAGAGAGAGGGCCACATCTGAGCAATAAAGAGTCATTCAGGAGGAGACTCTTAGGCACAAATATAGGGAGGCCTAGCCTCTCCTTTGCAGCAACCGTCTTCCCAAGGGTAAAACTTATGGTAGAGGGCTCAACCCATCAAAACACCAGTCCCCTATGTCTGTGGTGATGTTAGCAACCATGGAGGTGGGGTAGGCGAATACCCCTGCATTCTCCACAGGCTCCTCAAGGGGGCACTACATCTTTTTTTTTTTTTTCCTTGTTTTTCTTTTTTTTTTTTTTAACTTTCCCTTCTTTTTTAAATCAACTGTATGAAAAAAAAAAGTTAAAAAGAAAACAAACATACAATAAAAGAACATTTCAAAGAGACCATAACAAGGGAGTAAGAAAAAGACAACTAACCTAAGATAACTGCTTAACTTCCAACATGTTCCTACTTTACCCCAAGAAAGTTACATAATATAGCAACATATCTGTGAACTTGTTCCTACTATATCCATCAGAAATTAACAGACCATAGTCATTTCTGGGCATCCCCAGAACATTAAATAGCTTATCTGTTCTTCTTGGATTATTGTTCCCCCTTCCTTAATTGCTCTCTACTGCTACTTCCCCTACATTCTACATTATAAACCATTTGTTTTACATTTTTCAAAGTTCACATTAGTGGTAGCATATAATATTTCTCTTTTTGTGCCTGGCTTATTTCGCTCAGCATTATGTCTTCAAGGTTCATCCATGTTGTCATATGTTTCACGAGATCGTTCCTTCTTACTGCCGCGTAGTATTCCATCGTGTGTATATACCACATTTTATTTATCCACTCATCTGTTGAAGGACATTTGGGTTGTTTCCATCTCTTGGCAATTGTGAATAATGCTGCTATGAACATTGGCGTGCAGATATCTGTTCGTGTCACTGCTTTCCGATCTTCCGGGTATATACCGAGAAGTGCAATCGCTGGATCGAATGGTAGCTCTATATCTAGTTTTCTAAGGAACTGCCAGACTGACTTCCAGAGTGGCTGAACCATTATACAGTCCCACCAACAATGAATAAGAGTTCCAATTTCTCCACATCCCCTCCAGCATTTATAGTTTCCTGTTTGTTTAATGGCAGCCATTCTAACCGGTGTTAGATGGTATCTCATTGTGGTCTTAATTTGCATCTCTCTAATAGCTAGTGAAGCTGAACATTTTTTCATGTGTTTCTTGGCCATTTGTATTTCCTCTTCAGAGAACTGTCTTTTCATATCTTTTGCCCATTTTATAATTGGGCTGTCTGTACTATTGTCATTGAGTTGTAGGATTTCTTTGTATATGCAAGATATCAGTCTTTTGTCAGATACATGGTTTCCAAAAATTTTTTCCCATTGAGTTGGCTGCCTCTTTACCTTTTTGAGAAATTCCTTTGAGGTGCAGAAACTTCTAAGCTTGAGGAGTTCCCATTTATCTATTTTCTCTTTTGTTGCTTGTGCTTTGGGTGTAAAGTCTAGGAAGTGGCCGCCTAATACAAGGTCTTGAAGATGTTTTCCTACATTATCTTCTAGGAGTTTTATGGTACTTTCTTTTCTATTGAGATCTTTGGTCCATTTTGAGTTAATTTTTGTGTAGGGGGTGAGGTAGGGGTCCTCTTTCATTCTTTTGGATATGGATATCCAACTCTCCCAGCCCCATTTGTTGAAAGACCTTTATGGCTCAGTTCAGTGACTTTGGGGGCCTTATCAAAGATCAGTCGGCCATAGATCTGAGGGTCTATCTCTGAATTCTCAATTCGATTCCATTGATCTATATGTCTATCTTTGTGCCAGTACCATGCTGTTTTGGCAACTGTGGCTTTATAATAAGCTTCAAAGTCAGGGAGTGTAAGTCCTCCCACTTCGTTTTTCTTTTTTAGAGTGTCTTTAGCAATTCAAGGCATCTTCCCTTTCCAAATAAATTTGATAACTAGCTTTTCCAAGTCTGCAAAGTAGGTTGTTGGAATTTTGATTGGGATTGCATTGAATCTGTAGATGAGTTTGGGTAGAATTGACATCTTAATGACATTTAGCCTTCCTATCCATGAACATGGAATATTTTTCCATCTTTTAAGGTCCCCTTCTATTTCTTTTAGTAGAGTTATGTAGTTTTCTTTGTATAGGTCTTTTACATCTTTGGTTAAGTTTATTCCTAGGTACTTGATTTTTTTAGTTGCTATTGAAAATGGTATCTTTTTCTTGAGTGTCTCTTCAGTTTGTTCATTTCTAGCATATAGAAACATTACTGACTTATGTGCATTAATCTTGTATCCCGCTACTTTGCTAAATTTGTTTATTAGCTCTAGTAGGTGTATCGTTGATTTCTCAGGGTTTTCTAGATATAAGATCATATCATCTGCAAACAATGACAGTTTTACTTCTTCTTTTCCAATTTGGATGCCTTTTATTTCTTTGTCTTGCCGGATTGCCCTGGCTAGCACTTCCAACACAATGTTGAATAACAGTGGTGACAGCGGGCATCCTTGTCTTGTTCCTGATCTTAGAGGGAAGGCTTTCAGTCTCTCACCATTGAGTACTATGCTGGCTGTGGGTTTTTCATATATGCTCTTTATCATGTTGAGGAAGTTTCCTTCAATTCCTACCTTTTGAAGTGTTTTTATCAAAAACGGATGTTGGATTTTGTCAAATGCTTTTTCAGCATCTATTGAGATGATCAATTGATTTTTCCCTTTTGACTTGTTAATGTGTTGTAATACATTGATTGATTTTCTTATGTGGAACCATCCTTGCATGCCTGGAATGAACCCCACTTGGTCATGCTGTATGATTTTTTTAATGTGTCTTTGGATTCGATTTGCAAGTATTTTGTTGAGGATTTTTGGATCTATATTCATTAGGGAGATTGGCCGGTAGTTTTCCTTTTTTGTAGCATCTTTGCCTGGTTTTGGTATTAGATTGATGTTAGCTTCATAAAATGAGTTAGGTAGTGTTCCATTTTCTTCAATGTTTTGAAAGAGTTTGAGTAAGATTGGTGTCAGTTCTTTCTGGAAAGTTTGGTAGAATTCCCCTGTGAAGCCATCTGGCCCTGGGCATTTATTTGTGGGAAGATTTTTGATGACTGATTGGATCTCTTTGCTTGTGATGGGTTGGTTGAGGTCTTCTATTTCTTCTCTGGTCAGTCTAGGTTGTTCATGTGTTTCCAGGAAATTGTCCATTTCTTCTACGTTGTCCAGTTTGTTGCCATACAGTTGTTCATAATATCCTCTTATAATTTTTTTGATTTCTTCAGGATCTGCACTTATGTCACCTTTTTCATTCATTATTTTGTTTATATGGGTCTTCTCTCTTTTTGATTTTGTCAGTCTAGCTAGGGGCTTGTCAATCTTGTTGATCTTCTCAAAGAACCAACTTTTGGTGATATTTATCCTCTCTATTGTTTTTTTGTTCTCGATGTCATTTATTTCTGCTTTAATCCTTGTTATTTCTTTTCTTCTACTTGGTTTAGGATTGGTTTGCTGTTCGTTTTCTAGCTTCTTCAGTTGATCCATTAGTTCTTTGATTTTGGCTCTTTCTTCCTTTTTAATATATGCATTTAGTGCTATAAATTTCCCCCTTAGCACTGCTTTTGCTGCATCCCATAGGATTTGGTATGTTGTGTTCTCATTTTCATTCGTCTGTATATATTTAGCAATTTCTCTTGCTATTTCTTCTTTAACCCACTGATTGTTTAGGAGTGTGTTGTTTAACCTCCAGGTATTTGTGAATTTTCTAAGTCTCTGATGGTTATTGACTTCTAATTGTATTCCATTGTGGTCAGAGAATGTGCTTTGAATAATTTCAATCTTCTTAAATTTATTGAGGCTTGTTTTATGTCCCAGCATATGATCTATTCTGGAGAAAGTTCCATGAGCACTAGAAAAGTATGTGTATCCTGGTGATTTGGGATGTAATGTCCTGTATATGTCTGTTAAATCTAATTCATTTATCAGATTGTTTAGGTTTTCAATTTCCTTATTGGTCTTCTGTCTGGTTGATCTATCTATAGGAGAGAGTGATGTGTTGAAGTCTCCCACAATTATTGTGGAAACATCAATTGCTTCCTTTAGTTTTGCCAGTGTTTCTCTCATGTATTTTGTGGCACCTTGATTGGGTGCATAGACATTTACGATTGTTATTTCTTCTTGCTGAATTGCCCCTTTTATTAGTATGTAGTGGCCTTCTTTGTCTCTCAAAACATCCCTGCATTTGAAGTCTATTTTATCTGAGATTAATATTGCTACACCTGCTTTCTTTTGGCTGTAGCTTGCATGAAATATTTTTTTCCATCCTTTCACTTTCAGTTTCTTTGTGTCCCTGTGTCTAAGATGAGTCTCTTGTATGCAACATATTGATGGTTCATTTTTTTTGATCCATTCTGCGAATCTATATCTTTTAATTGGGGAGTTTAATCCATTTACATTCAATGTTAAAACCGTGAAGGCATTTCTTGAATCGGCCATCTTATCCTTTGGTTTATGTTTGCCATATTTTTCCCCTCTCTCTATTAATATCCTTTATTGTACCAATACTGAATCTCTTTAGTACTGAACCTTTCTCCAAGTCTCTCTGTCCTTTCTTTGTTTCTCTGTCTGTAGGGCTCCCTTTAGTATCTCCAGTAGGGCAGGTCTCTTGTTAGCAAATTCTCTCAGCATTTGTTTGTCTGTGAAAAATTTAAGCTCTCCCTCAAATTTGAAGGAGAGCTTTGCTGGATAAAGTATTCTTGGTTGGAAATTTTTCTCACTCAGAATTTTAAATATATCGTGCCACTGCCTTCTCGCCTCCATGGTGGCTGCTGAGTAGTCACTACTTAGTCTTATGCTGTTTCCTTTGTATGTGGTGAATTGCTTTTCTCTTGCTGCTTTCAGAACTTGCTCCTTCTCTTCTGTGTTTGACAGTGTGATCAGTATATGTCTCGGAGTGGGTTTATTTGGATTTATTCTATTTGGGGTTCGCTGAGCATTTATGATTTGTGTATTTATGTTGTTTAGAAGATTTGGGAAGTTTTCCCCAACAATTTCTTTGAATACTCTTCCTAGACCTTTACCCTTTTCTTCCCCTTCTGGGACACCAATGAGTCTTATATTTGGACGTTTCATATTATCTATCATATCCCTGAGGTCCATTTCGATTTTTTCAATTTTTTTCCCCATTCTTTCTTTTATGCTTTCATTTTCCGTTCTGTCATCTTCCAGGTCACTGATTCGTTGTTCAACTTCCTCTAGTCTTGTACTATGAGTGTCCAGAATCTTTTTAATTTGGTCAACAGTTTCTTTAATTTCCATAAGATCATCCATTTTTTTATTTAGTCTTGCAATGTCTTCTTTATGCTCTTCTAGAGTCTTCTTGATTTCCTTCATATCCTGTACTATGGTCTCATTGTTCATCTTTAGTTCTTTGAGTAGCTGCTCTAGGTGCTGTGTCTCTTCTGGTATTTTGATTTGGGTGCTTGGGCTTGGGTTATCCATATCGTCTGATTTTTTCATATGCTTTATAATTTTCTGTTGTTTTTGGCCTCGTGGCATTTGCTGAACTTGATAGGGTTCTTTTAGGGTTTGTAGACCTATTGAAGTCCTTATCTCTAATTTATCAGATCTACAGCTTCGTGGAGTACTTTCTCTAACTAACCAGCAGGTGGCGTCCACGAGCCACCTGTTCTCCACAAGCCAGTTCTCCCCTGCTTAGCCTTTTTGGTGAGTGGGGGAGTGAGTCTTGTGGGGCTCAATTGTTGTACCAAGCTTGCGTGTGTAGTTGGTGTTGCCTGCCCTGTATGTGGGGCGTGTTTCTGGGCAGTCGGGGAGGGGTGGTGGCCCTTACAATCAAATCTCCCTGATGATCCTAGAGTTTTAAAGCTGCTGCAATAGTCTAATCCTTCAGTTCAGTCCTGCCAGAGTTTGTCTCTGCCACTGACCCACAAGTCTTTGGTATTGGCGTATGGCTCCTGAGACTTGCAAGTGGAACCCTCTTCCAGGCTGTGCACCCCGGGTCCTCTGTTGAGGGATGACTGTGCTATGTCACAGGTGAGTGCCGTCCCCCCAGGGCAGTTCTGGGCTTCTGGGCTGTGTAGGGAGGCTCCCAGTCTGCTCAAATGATGGCTGAATGGGGCTTTGTTAATTCACACTGCTCCACCTTCCCAGCTCTGGGACAATCAGATGAGGTTGCAGGGAAGGCTAATGACCACGCCCAGTTTTGTGGAGTGTGCCTGTTGTTTGAAGCACTTCCTTCACACTGGGTTGTGTGGGGCAGCTCTGGGCTATCGGGCTGGCGATGGGCAGGAGTGTTTCCTGTCCACCAGGATGGTGGCTGTGAGCAGACACCCCCCTTTTCTTGGGAAGTTGTGGTGTTTAGTGAATTTTCTCAGCCACTGGATTATTGCCTTTTGTCTCAGAGCTCTCTTAGTTCTGCTCTTGACTTGATGTGCCCAAATTGCAATTCTTTGAAGCTTTCTGTATTGGGCTTCTTAGAGTAATTTTTTAGAAAAAGAAAAAAGGATTAAAAAAAAAAAAAAAAGAAAAAATGGCCTTCCTCAGAGATCTAATGGGTTATTGAAATGCTAATAGACAAAGCAACCAGGGCCATTAAGGAAAGGTCCACAGGGCAGAGAGATCAGCTTTTCTTCGGGATTTGCATATGCGCCTCAAGGCCTGAGCTCCGCCCTTCCCCTTTCTGTGTTCACCAGAACTCCAAAAATCCTCTGCTTTTATTGGAGTTTTTCGCGTTATTTTTTTTTTTCTATGCCTGTCTCCTCTCTGCTGGGCTGGCAGCTCTCAGATTCTCTGGTGTCTGGTCTCAGTCTATCTATGGTTGGAGTATGAATCAGTAGAATGAGTTTCTGAGAAGGGCTACCACTGCAGTTTTCCCTTCTCCTTCCCGGAGCTGACAGCCCCTCCTCCCACGTGACTGAGCCTGGCAGGGAGGGGCGCGGGTCCCCTGGCTGCAAAAACTTACAGATTTCGCTGATCTTAGCAGTTCGACATTTTCATGAGTGTTGTATGAAGTATGCCCAAAGTCAGATTGCTCTGTGGTGTCCAGTCCACGCAGTTCCTGGCTTTTTACCTACTTTCCTGGAGGAGTAACTAAAACTTACAGCTCACCAGTCTGCCATCTTGCCCCGCCTCCTCTCTCATTCCTTTTTATAGCTATATAGTACTTAATTGTGTGTACCATATTAATTCAATGAGTTTCCCGTTAGTGATCATTTGGATTGTTTTTAGTTTTTTTTTTTTTTTGCTGTTTTAAACAATGCTGTAAAGCAGTGGTTGTCAATTTTAGCATCAAAGCAGATTGCTGAGTCCTACCTCCTTAATTTCTGATTCAGTGGGTCTTTATTCTGTTCAGTTGATTTGTTTATCTGTGTCATTATTGTTTGTCTTTATGTGTGTTTTTAGATTTTTTATTATGAAATATTTAAATCATATATAAAACTATACATTATATTCAATAAACCGCTCTGTATCTATCACCCAGTTTAAACAGTGACTCAGGACTAATTTTTAAAATCTGTATCCTCTGTCATTTTCCCTTTCTCCACAAGATTATTTTGAAGCAAACCAGATGTTGGAATTTTTTTGGCCTTGGTCAAATCATTTAATCTTGCTAAGCCTCAATTACCTCCACTGTAATTTGGGAATAATCACACCTGTTTCCAGTAGTGTGCTGGTAAGTGTTTAACAGTCAGCTCTATGGGGGTAAAACAAGCCTTAATTTCTAACACTGGCCAATTTCTGTGGTGTAAATACTTCCATTGAGGCCTATTTCAAGCTACCAGTGTGATACTGCTGAATTCATAGATGCGAAAATATGTGCACAGTCGGCTTTCTTGAGCCAGTAAAACGCTATCACTGTTGCTGTATCTTAGAATTCTGATGAGAATTTATTGAGAAAATAGTGCAGGTCACGTAATGAACAGCAATAAATGGTAACTCTTAGGGTTGTTATTATTTCTAACCTAATGAGCCTCCCTTCCCATTTGAGAAAGTTCTTCCAGAATTTCTACTTCATTACATGTTTTCCTGCATCTAAACATTCCATTTTCAGTACTATCCAAGGGCCCATAAAGCAGAGGGATCCTATTCACTGACTTACCCCATATAATAATTGGCTTCCTACACATTATAATTAAAATAAAAACTTAAATACTTTGATCCCTTGGAGAATATAGTAAAGAAATGTTAATTTATTTACCTCACAGAATTCATGAGATGAAGAAAGTTAAGTGTTTTGAGGGTTGAATATAAAGTTATTTCAGAGGTTTTTTTTTGTTTTTTTTTTTTTAAGTTTTACATCATTAATTACCTGCTGCTATTGATAGAAACAGCTGGGGAATATTAATAATTTCCATTTATAGTTATAATGTAATGAACCAACATATGCCCAAATTCCGTTTATCATGGCTAGGCGTGCATGTTTTAAAGCCAATAAAACAGTTTTACAAATGCTGTTAGAGGATGCAGCTTAATGGTTTACTTACATTATTTAAGATTTTGTTCATGGGGGTTTGAGAAATGTTAATTGTTGTTATTGTCTACATTTAAAAAAAATTACAGTGATCTCAGTGTCTTACATTGGTTTCCTTCTCTTCTCTGTGTAGTCTTTTCTCAATGGGTTGAAGGCAAATTAGACAAATCCTGAACCCATGTTACTCACTACGTTCTGTACTCTCTTTATTCAGATTTTTGGAAACTTGATAAAGGTTTGATACCAATACAAAGTTAGGCATTGAACTCTAGGTTTTGTGAAGAAAAGTTTAGGTATCAAAATATTGTTTCACCACAGGGAATCAAATTGAAATTGGATACATTGGGTACAATGTTAAAAGTCCAATTAAAATGATTTTATAATTAGTCTAGTATTAGATTAAATATGAAAACTTTAAAGATATCAAATCTACAGAGTATATATCATGGTGAAACTGAAATGGCCATTCTTTAAATAGTCTCGACCTCAGAGTTATGCAAACACTCAAAAAGTGCAAAGACATTTTTTCATTAAAGCTGACCTTCTGATAATATCTATAACCCTCTATTTTTTTTTCTTCACTCACTGAACCAGATTGGTTTTATTCCTCCAGTTTTGAAGTAAGAATGAACTAATTTGTTAAATTATCCAATGTCTTGCCCACAATGAGTTGAGAGTATAGAACTGGGGTCTTTTTACTTCTTGTCTTCGATTTTCTGTGTCCTCTAGACAAACCTGTGCTCAGATCTTTGTTATGCGTAATAAAGTACACTGGGATATTTTTCCCTGTAGGACTGGCATTCATTCCTAAGGCCAGTTGAACATGTTAGAATCAATTAACTAGTAAATAAGATTTTCATTATGTTGCCCACATTTGTTATAATAAGGAATAAAAGCTGTTGAAGCACCATTGCTGCATAGTTGGAAAGTCTTTGTGTTTTATATATTAAATCAGTGGGTAATCAAGATGATGAAACAAGGATATATAGTAAGAGCCACACTAATCACAGTGCTGGGGTATGTCAGAAATGGAAGGCTCTTATGAATAAGCTAAGTATAAATAAATACTGTATTTTCTCAGTGATGTTTAAGGTTTATAACTATACTTATAAACTATAAACAAACTCAGCAATACTTCTATGAATGTCTTATTTCTGAGGATTTCTAACCCTTAACCCACATTACAAACCATCTACGTATTTTAATTACTCAATTTTATAATATTATATTTGAAATGCAGCTATAATGTTAAAGAAGAATAGATTATATATTGAATTAAAATAGTTAACACTTACTATGTGCCAGGTACTATTATAAGGTTTTGATTATATCGACTAGTTTAATCCTCTCAACAGTCCTGCAAATGAAATATTGCTGTCATCCCCATTTTATAGATGAGAAAGTGGAACCCTAGAGAGTTCAAGTAATTTGGTCAAGGTCTCACAGTTACTAAATGGCAGAGGCAGGATTTGAACCCAGGCTGCCTGGTACCAGCCCCAGTGTATTTGTGGTATTACGCTATACTACATCCTATAGAGAAGGTTGAAAACCATCTAGAAATGATATATTTTTTAAAATGCTATATTTAACTTCAAGTGGCAGCAAAGGGGATTTGGAAATTTCCAAAAAGACCTTTGAAGGGTGTAGTTGCATAAAATATGACTATGTTATAAATAGGTTAGAAATATTAGTGAAGTTGTAGCTAGAGGTAAATGTAAAAAATTAACCAAAAACCTCTGCAAAGCCTTAAAGATGTGGCCTTTCTTTCTTCTCCCTGGGTGGCTTGTTTTCTGGGAGCAGAACAACTGATTAGCATATTTTATTTCTGTTGTTAAATGCCAAGCCTGTTTGCCACACCTGGATTTGCCTAATTTGCGGCGTTTAGTGCAGGGCTTGGTGGTTCTCTAAGGAGTGCTTAGACGTCACTGTAAATCATCTGCTCAGCTTCCCTGCCTGTGAGCTCAGTTCCTCCCACCTGGTGCACTGGGCACAGGCATCCATGCACTCGCCATATGCAGGAAGAATCATGCTCAACCTCTGGGGGCAAGGCTGCAAATTAGAAGGTGAATTCGCAGCTCTCTGGGCAGGCTCTTACGTGTGCAAATACTGTTCCTTGTAATTGGAATTGTGTTTGTAAATCCCTGTACACCCAGGTGAGATTGGATTACACTCCTGTATGTTGGGTGGAAAAGAAAAGAAAACCTCCTTAACAGAGACCGATTTAGATTCCTCTAAAAACTGGACAGTATGGATGGGCTTTTTGCAATCACAGTCTTTTATGGAATGTAAGCTTTTTATTTCTTTAATAATATTACAAAGTCTACATTTAATCATAATTGAAATAGTGGTCTCTCCTAGCTATGCAGTCAGTGTGTAGAGCTGAAAGAGATCTTGATATCACCTCTTGTGACATCTTTATAAAGAACCATATTAATATATTGTCCACCTAAATTCTGTCTAGCTAATCTATAACAGTTGGGGGGCGTGATTGTAGTTAGTTGAGTTTGCAAATAACAAATTATGATAGTTTGTTAATAACCTTTGCTAAGTACAATAACTTTGTCCTATTTGATAGCATCTTAATAAAACATACCCATTCTACCTAACTCCGTCTCACACAACAGAATCCATGCTTTCATAATTTTCTGCGTGAGAAGGCCACAACTCCTTGACTTCCTCTTCATTCCCTTGAGGCATAAAGCAACCAATTCAAATCAAAACCCTTTCGACACCTCTTCTAACACAAGAATTCAAAATGCTTCTCATGCCTTGCCTGGTCTTCTGAGCAATCTTCCAGGCATCGTTCTCGATGCCCTCTTCGTCTGTGCCAATCCACTTTGCATACCACCACGATTTTAATATTTTCCTTCTTTGCACAAAAACTTCTGGTGGTCACTCCCATTGTGTCTGCATTAGTAGTGTCATTTCTTTTAGTGAGGCATTTGAGGGCCTCCCATTCTGGCCCTACTTGCCTTGCCAGCCCCTTTCCCCACTGTCCTGCCTGTGCACGCTGCTGTATTCCAGCCACATGTGCTTCTTGTTAGTTCTGTCAACATGACCAACACTTGTCAACTTCAAGCATGCTGTTCCTTTTTCCCCGCAATGTACCCACTTAGAGATTTTTACTACTCTTATAAGACCCGTCTCAACTACTGCTATAATAGTTTATTGATTCTCCTTCCCAACTAGATAATTTGCTATCTCTTTGGGCCCACAAAATAATTTATACTTCTTTTATGATACTTACAGTAATATCCACTGTGAATTATCAATGTTTGTGCACTAGTCCTCCTTTGCATAAATCCCTCAAGGCATTTTTAGCCCTTGATGGCAGAAATGCAGCATCCTCAGGCTACCTCATAATTCCAGAGTACACTTGCCAGGAGCACACTGCAGATTTCAGGCTTCTGCTTTGCTCCTTCTGGCACGTTCCCCCCATTCCCTTGAAGGACACAGGGATAGACTCAAATCAAAAGCTTTTCTGTTCTTCTTCCCAGCACTCTTATACTTGGTCTCTCCTTATTGACCTCAGAAGAATGAGCTGAGAATCCGACAGTTCCCTCATCACAGAAAGTCACGAAGGAAATGGGAGATGGATTCTTCACAATGAATCTTAATGTCTTAATTCCCTCTGTGCCCTACGAAAGTCTCTAAATCAATTATACCTAAATGTATTTTACTGGATTCCTCTATTTGTAAAACCTTTAAACATGCCTATACAATTACATATTAATTTATTTACTTTTAATTTATAAATTATATACATATAATCCTGTAAACATACTTTGTATATTATAGGATATAAATTTCATATCAAAATATGAAACTCCAAATAACTTTTTCCTACCTATAAATTGAGGTACACAAATTCTTTAAAAAAAAAAAGTTTAAGTAATTGCTCTTTAAGTTAGAAACTGTAAGTTAAATAATTCCAAGTCTAAAATTAAATTTGTTTCTCTCAAGGAATATGAACTGGAGAGGATGTAAACTTTACCAATAACATATGAAGCAAAATATGTTTATAAATTTACTTTAAAGATACTGGTCCTACATAAAGCCTAAAAGAAACTGTGTAGCAAAAATATAGTCATTTGGGTTGATGCATAGAATGATAGAATTCAAATGAGAAATAAGAAAGTTTGAAGGATTCAGGTAGTCATTCATGGTTTATTGATAAGTAAATGGAAACTACAAGGGACAAGCAAAGTTGAATTTTCTTTTAATAAATAACCTGCCCTTTGCAGGAACTTTTTTGAGATAATTAAGGTGAATGTATATCCAAATAATTCCAGTATATTTTTCAGTCAAGCTAATATGCTCTTTTTAACGTCAAGTGAATAGATTATAACAATTTTTAATACTTTGTCTATTTTTTTCTTTATTTATTTTAAATATGAAGGGGCTTTAAGAATTTCTAAGGCTACATTTGTTATCATTGAGCCTCAAGGGGTATGTGGAACTCATTTTTTAATTCAATGTTCAAATTATTGCCTCAGAGGTGAGTTTTAATAAAAATGAAAAGAAAATAGTATAAATCATTATGAAAGTAATTTTTCCTGCGACTTGTCTTTAAAAAGACATGTTGGTATTTTCCTTATGCAGGCACTGTTTGGAATCAGATGAACTGAAAACATAATGAAATGTGTTTCAACATCAGTATTCAGTCATTAAATGGCAATCTTTCCTATGCTACATAATCTGCTACCATGACTTAAACAGTTAAAGTGCTTGCAATATCAATAATTTTAATATGATGCACATTTAAACTATCTATGTAATTTTATTATGTATGATTTAATATTCTGTAATTAATAATTAATTCTGTAAGAAAATAATGATTGAAATTTCTAGATGAATAGCTTTTACCAGAAAAAAGTTATTGATTTTGTAAGTCATTAGAGACGTAGATAGAAATTTGGAGCCCCTAAAAAGTTTCAATATTGTGTCAATAGCCAACACCTGTATAGCACTCATTATGAGCTAGGCATTGTTCTAAACACTTTACATACATTAACTATATAATCCAATAAGGTGAGTACTATTATATTCTGTATTTCATAGATGAGGAAATTGAGGCACAAAGAGTTTACATATCTAATATGTGACAGAACTGACATGTGAATGCAGGCAGTTTGCCTCTAGAGTCTTTGTTTTTCACTACTACTGTTACAGCTAACACTCATAGATTTCTTCGACAGCTATAAAATAAACAGATTATTGGAGTATTTTTGCAAGTAGGAAATATCATGAAGAAGAGAAAAGCAGACTTAGAAGTCTGTACTTTCATTTAGCAATCAATTATTGAGTGATGCAGAGGAAAATGAATAAATTTCTCAAGAAATTTATAATCTAGTAAAGGAAATAAAAATATTAGTTAGGGTTCACCAGAAAAACAAAAACAACAGGATATTTATTTACAATTGTTTGTTTGTTTGTTTGTTTATTATAAGGAATTGGCTCACATGACCATAGGGACTGGCAAGTCCAAACTCTGGAAACTCCAGTAAAGGTGGAATTGAAGTCCTTAGTCCAAATTCCCCAGGGAAAGCTGGTTGGCTGGAAATTCTGGCAGGAACCAATGCTGAAGTCAGGGCAGAAATTCTTTTCCTGATCTCTGAAATCCTCAGTTCTGACTTTTAAGACCTCCAATTGAGTGGATGAGGGGACTACCCACATTGCTCAGGGCAATCTCCTTTGTTGGTTGTAGATGCAGTCAACTGAGTATAGATGCAAATCCTGACTACAAAATACCTTCACAGTTGCAAGTAGGCAGTGCTTGACCAAACAACTGGATACCATAACCTAATCAAGTTGTCCATGAAATTAACCATCATAAGAATTAAATTAACTGTTATAACCGTGACTTTGAAAGGATTGCATTTTGGTTTCCTAGCTGCTAAAACAAATATCATACAATGAGATAGCTTTAAAACAGGAATTTACTGGCTCATGATTTCAGAAGCTAGAAGGCTTGCTTTCTCCTTGGGTCAGTAACTTCTGTCTGGCCAGCAATCTTTGGGGCTCCATGGCAATACACATGGCAGCATTTTCTCCTTTCTCTTTGGGATTCCATTCACTTCCAGCTTCTGGTGACTCCCCATGTCTTCTCTCTCTGTGACCTTTTCTTTAAGGCCCCAAGTAATAGAATTAAGACCCATCCTGATTCATCTGGACCATACCTTAACTGAAGTAGCATCAGCAAAATTCCAATTTCCAATGGGTTCACGCCTACAGGAATGGATTAAGATTAAGAACATGTTTTTCTGGGGAACATAATTCCAAGTGACCACAGGATGTATTGAGGGAAGTCTAGTTTTGCTGTAGTAAGAAATTAACCCCCAAACCTCAGGTTAACTTAACAGTCTGAAAGAAGTCAGGTGGCTCTCCAAGGTAGTTGTCCTCCATGTGGGGACTCATCAGTCTAGGTTATTTCCATCTTGTGGCTGTGCCATCTCAACTCATGTCCTCCATTAACATCAAGACAAGGTAAGAAAGGAGCATGGAGGACTCACATCCTCTCTTCTGTGCTTCGACTAGTAAATAATGAAAGTTCATTTCTGCTCATATCCCATTGATCAAAATTATTTACATGGGCCTCTAGAACTGCAAAGAGGTTGGGAAGTGTGAGGGATCATATGGCTATTTGGTGAGCAATGAATGTCTTAGCCAAAAGTTATATATAGACAATTGTAGCATAACGGGGACTGGACAAGTGTTAGTTAAGTATTCTACAGGAAGTTGACTGGAGAGGTGGCAAAGTCTGAGCAACTATGATAGAGGGTGGTGGAGGTAATTGTGGAAAACAAATTTCTGGGCATACCTAGGGAAGGAGCTGTAGGCAGAGTCCTTTCAGTACCATGGAGAGCTCCTGTTTAAATTCCTGAGATAACATATGAAGTCAATTGTAATGCCTTTATTCAGCAACAGTTCTGTCCATAAACATTTGTGTGCCTATGGTAGATTTTGTGGATAGAAAAAAATCAACACATAACTTAGAGTATAATGGGGAAGACAGACAATTGTCTGTAATGCAATGGTTAGGTTCGGTGACACAACTGTACACTGGGTATTTTGAAAACATGGAGATGTTCCTAACATTAATGTTGGGTAGAGGAAAGAGTTGGGGGAGGTGATATATGATGAGCAGGGGTACAGCTACGTGGAGGGAGAGAAGACAGTTTAGGTCAGGATTGACAAACTTCTTCTGTAAAGGGCCAGAGGATAAATATTTTAGGCTTTTCAGACCATGTTTGTTAGGGCTCTGTTGCATATTCTTTGTTTTCCTCCTTCCCTCCCTCCCTTTTTCCTTCCCTTCCTTCTTTCCTTCCTTTTCCTTATCATCTGAGGTCAGAAAGTAGAGCCACAATTTCTGACCTGATGTGACTCCTTAGGAAGTCCTTTAGGCTGTCCAGGAAGGGTGTGGGGAGATTTTCTTCCAACACCTTTTTAAACTCAGGACCAAGGACCTGTAGCAGAATGCCCATTTAAGGTAAGGGGTTAGGAACTTAATGTATAGGTTCATGGAGATAGCCCTCAAGGCCATGGCCTTTTAAGTTTGTCAAATACTTTAGCTAATTTTGGATCAAAGTATTCAGAATTTGATGGACTTTGAACTTGCTCTCTGTGGTAGATATACCCCATTTATGGTTGCCCAACATTTTTATATAGTTTCATGCGTTATGAGTGCCACCTTCCTGAAATAGAATTCCCAGACTCTTGCTATGGGGCAGGCATGTCACTTAGCTCCCACCTATAGACCTACCCTCATGAGAACTGGATGTTGAACAGTGCACTATGAGGTGGAGAGCAAACATGGGGTAATCAGTATTCTACAAAGTGCAATAGTGGCTAGTTCTGATTTTTCTGGAATAGCTGAGGTAGCGGTTTTGTTATTTTATTCCAAGCATGGTTAGTGTCAAGAAGTGGGCCACAGGAGCTGTTGTCATTATGTTGGACGAGTCCCATAGAATGGTGGATGTTGCTCCTTTCTATTCAGCAAGAATCCATGCTTGTTTCTATGGCCCTCCTAGATAAACTTCCTGATACCTTTAAAAATCCTTTCAATTAGCTAGATTGGATTGTGTGATTAGCAACTTAGAATGTCAACAGATAAACATAGAGCTTTAGCATAAGAACTTCAAAAGACACCTTAGTCTTTTATTTTGTGTAAATAGTGCCCTCTGGAGTTGCACGTTCTCAGTGTGGGCAGTGTTGCTCCCAAGAGGGCAAATCTTGGTTTGAGAAAGCAAAAAGTATTACTCTTTTTATGTATAAAGCATGGGTATACATATGGAATGTAAACAGATATACAATATATAAGTAGTATTAAAATTTCATGAGGCAGGGATAATAAGGGAAAAACTTCTAAAAAGGCTTCATAGGGAGGTGATAATGAGGAAACGATTGAGAAACACTGCCATAAACTAAATGAACAGCAGGGTCAATTCACTGATATTATAGTGGTAATATAGGCAATGATGGTCAAGGCAGGGGAGAGTGGTGGAGAATTCACTGTTCCTGTACAGTGTTGGGCATCTGAAGATTTAAGACCATGGGGCTAATCATTTTAACAATCATTAAATATTTATAAAGAAATTTGACCTGGAGCTGTATCTATCAGGCAGCAGTTTCTAGTTATTTAGTGATAGCCTTGCAAGGGGCAGTTCTTTTAGGTCAGCCAGTCTAGAATACAGTTAAGATAACCAGACCCTGTTTTCTGCATGCAGAGGCTTTCAGAGGTTAGCCAGGGGTTACCATGCTCCTTGTTTGTGGCTTTGACCTGAGCTTCATGCTCAGCCTGGGTTATTTCACTTATTTAAAGGAGAGTTGGGTGTGAGTATAGGAAAGACAGAGAAGGACTAAGATAAATTATTTAAATCTACAGATAAAATAATAGCTAACATTTAATGAACCCTATCCTAATTATATTTAATTTGGCATTTAATCTTCACAACATCAATTATTTTACTTAATCCTCTCCACAATTCTATTAAGTAGATGTTATTATTAGCCACATATTAAATGATGACCCTAAGACCTAAAGAGTTAGAGTAACTTGCTCAAGGTGTAGAGCAAGTGACAGGACTAGTGGTCACCCAAATGACCAGTGACTTGGACAACTTACTTAACTTCTCTGAGCCTCAATTTTCTCCTCTATAAAGTGAAAATAATAGTGCTTGATTGAGTTTTTAACGAATAAGTGACTTAATATTGTAAAGCACTTAGAACTTTGCCTACATCATTAAATACTCAGTAGCTGTTAGTTTTATTTTCTGTCCAGAATATTCTCCTTTTCATTTTTTGAAAATTGAGATAGCCAGAGTTCTGAACTAGGATGCTGCATAGTAATTTTGGTGTTGCATTAAATTTCCTATATAT
The DNA here is from genome assembly GCF_015220235.1 of Choloepus didactylus. Classification (NCBI taxonomy): domain Eukaryota; kingdom Metazoa; phylum Chordata; class Mammalia; order Pilosa; family Megalonychidae; genus Choloepus; species Choloepus didactylus. Next base: position 91,514,267 of record NC_051311.1, read on the forward strand.
GGCAGCAAGGGAGGAGAGACAGGCTTGACAATATTGGAGGTGGCTTATAAACCCAGAGCCTGTTATTCCAACAAAGCAATGGTCTTGTTTTTTTTTTGTTTGTTCGTTTGTTTTTTTGAAGAAAACTTTGCCAGGATCTTTTTTCAGTTTCCTAATGGCCCGAGTTTTTGTCTCTAAAGCCTCCTCTTTTGGTTTCTCCAGCCTATATATATGTAAAATCTGACCCCTAGACAGGAGGATGGATTGTAAATCCAACACTTACCAGAGCAAGCCACAGGAGCAGGGTCCAGGTGTTGGGGAAGAATGTAGTTCTGGACAGGTAGTGAGTGTGGTGAGTTAGCTGAGGACTGACTGGGGGCATGCTCTGTGTAGTGATTATCCGTGATCAAGCAATTGTAATGGTGTTGGGAGGGAGGGCAGCAAAGAAAGGCTTAGGACCAGTAGATCAGAGAACTTAAGTTAAAGACAATTTTGGAAGGATGTTAGTCAGACTCAATGGTCATAGAGACCATAAGTATGACTGTTTAACTTTGCCCCTTGATGAACAACTTTTGACTTAAAGGGGTCTACTCATTTCTTTAGGGCAGAGATGTGTCTACCAAGACTTTGGCCTGAGAGAGAGAGAGAGAGAGAGAGAGAGAAGAAGAGAGAGAGAGAGAGAGAGAGAGAGAGAGTGTGTGTGTGTGTGTGTGTGTGTGTGTGTGTGTGTCCGGGCTTGTGGGTAGAGAAGGTACTATCTTCTTACTTACTCTCTTATGGTTTACATTCCATGCATTGTATTTGGACAGGATTTCTATTGGATCAGGACAGGGGTCTCTCCCAGAACTTATATACTGCCATTTGTGGGTGTAGAGAAGAAAGCAGAAGCCAGTGTAAGACAGAGGATGGACCTGTGTTCAAATGCCATTCAGTAGCTCTGTTATCCTTGGCAAGTCATTTAAATTCACCAAGCCCTGGTTCCTTTATCTTTAAAATTGGAATGATAATAATAGTTAACACTTACTCACTGCTAACTATGCATCAGACACTCATTTAATCTTCACAACAACCATGTTATTATCATCCCCTTTTTCTTGGTGAGGAAACTGAAGAACAGAGCACATCTGGGGTCTTTGCTCTTGACCTTTACCCACTACTGCTTCTCTAATAGTGATAAGATAGTAATATGGGTGAAACACCTAGCACAGAGAAGGCGTTCAGTAATGATAGTACTGGAAAAGGAATGGAGAAGGCAGTGGCAAGGACTCTCATCCTTGTATTGCAATGAGTGCGTAAAGAATCAGGTTGATTTATAATAGGGTCTCTTTATATAACCGACAAGAGGCGTGGAAATAGCATAGATCCACAAATATTTTCTAACTTATGTCCATAGACATACAATACTAGAATTATTTTTAAAAAGTTTCATTACTTTTTTAAAATTTTTAGACTTAAACCTGAAACCAAGTACCCCCAAGGCAATGCTTCAAAAAGTAAACATAAGTGGAGATTGTATGTGCATGAGTGTGTATGCATGTACTACTCATTATCTGGTAGCTCTCCTTGAGATTATTCTTTTCATATACATTTTCATAAGCCTGGTACTTCACAGATAAGCTGCAATAAGGATATTTCCAGGAAGTTCTGTGATTACCTTTCAGCATATAAAATGTGTTTGGCTTTGTTGAAATGTTTGAGCATATTGACCTAGAAAAGAAGGCAAATAATAGAGAACCAAATTCTGTAAGTAAACAGTTCTTCATATTTGAATTAATGAAAAGATTAAAGAATGACAGAAAGGAACTCCATAATTCATTTTCTCTTTTCATTTACAGCAAAACACTTACTTTCCAAACTAGATCTATTTTTTCTTAACTGATGGAAGCCTTTAGATATCTTTAGAACAAAGTGTTACAAATTAAAGGAAATAGAAATTATCTATTATTGTCTATTTATATTAAGCTTCTTTGCCATTACCTTAATTTTTTATTAATATTACTAAACTTCCTGACAAAACTTTCTACTTAACTTTTAAAAAATGTTTGAAATAATAAATTAAGATATTTCTTTTAGGATTTCATCATTTTGATATATGGAGGTAACATTTTCCACATAACAAAAATGTGATCTTAATGTACATGCACTTTGTTTGGTGATATCCCATTCACATATGTATTAGTTCTTGAAACCTATGAAAAATAACAGGGACGTATTTCTACTCACTTTCACAGTAACTGTGGCAAAATACAAACTAAACAGATTTGAGTAATCCATGTTTTTTAAATCCAAAAACCATAGAATAAACCCAACATGAATGTGTAGTGTTCCCACTACAATGATTACTTTTGGTAAGAAAATCTTCAGCATGTTTCTTGGAAGTGGATAGCCTCCATTTTAATGAAAATATATACATTTTACTTTATAGAGATGGGGTCATAGAAATTCTAGTACAGCTCTGAAAATCCAAGGTATGCACATTGAAAGCATAGGAAAGTATTCCTGAGGGAAAATGGGGTTCATACAAGGTTTAGTCACAAACTTAAAATAACTGAAGACTTGTCAAGGAAAATGACATCCCGGAAGGCACAGGCATGTGTGTCACTGTCTTAAAAGGTATCATGAAGCAACTTTAGAATGATTAAAGACATCATGAGCCTAATCTTTCAGAAGTACAATGTGGGGAAGGGAATGTGTTATAGTTTCCTAGCCCTTAACCACATCTTTGTTCAAGAAGAAAAGTGATAGCCAAATATCCGATGATTTGAATGACTTAGTGTGTTAAAACTACTCATTTTGTTTAAGGAATAGTTATTTTAAATAGTTGTTTCTTGGTACAGAAACTGCAGCTAGGTTATGAATATTCTGTTTTCCAAATTTGTGTACATGATATTCAAAAGGAGAACTTCTTTATAATATGGATGCTTTAAAATCTTGCTAAAATCAAGATGGTTATCCATTCTGTGGAATTTGAGAGTTTGAAGAACTCCATTTTCTTTGTCTAAAGTTAGATCAGAAGAGCCGTACTTCTTGAAGCGTTTACTTTATCTCATGGTTCAATTATCCTGGAGAAGTAAAGCCTTTAGGGGAAGAAATTCTACATGAAAATTTTTTTTATGACAGTTTACACATAACCCCAACAATGAAAATAAAATTGTTGTTATGACTACACTATACATATATACATTTTATATATGAATGTCTCCTTCCAAAATATAGTGTTAATTCTTTTTATTATAGCTCCTATTTTCCATTTCCAAGTAATATTAAAAGCTCAATATGTATACTGTTATTTGGCATGCAGCAGGAAAATAACATTGTAAATCTAAATTCATTATCAAAATTCAAATTCCAATTATCCCAAGAATAAAGGTTTCCAAATCACATATATTGATTAAATGGTATATGTCTTTCATGACACAAAAGCCATCAAGAAAGATTACTACTGTGGATTCCATAAATTGTGTTTCATAGATACTAGAAGCTTATTCTGACTGTCCATGTTTTTCTATTTCTCATTTTATATGTACACCTCTGCTCATTGTGTCTGCCTTTGTGGAATATTCTTCCTTCTTTCTTCTATTTATTTATATTGAACTGAGAGAGCTGTGGAACTGAAAGGGTCTTAGTAATCATGGACCTGCATTTTGGAGATGACAGATCTGAGGCTTTAGAGAGGAGGGTACTCTGACAAAGATCATACAACTAGTGTGTGACAGAGCTGAGAGGACACTCTCTTGATTGTACTATGCTTCTTCCTATAAATTAAAACAAATATGGGAAGTCTTAGCTTTTTCCTCAAGATTCAGTTCCATTCTTCCTCTTCAGTAGGCTTTGTAGCAAGGGTCCTTCTTAGTTTAAATACAGACTTCTCTGCTCACTGCAAGTGTAGCCATGAGCAAGTTCCTTTATCTCCATATATCTGAATGTTCTGATCTGTAAGATGGAGGAAACTATAGTTCCTACTGCATAGGGTTGTTAAGAGCCTTAAATAAGTTTATATTAATGAATCACTTAGAATACTGCCCTGCAGATAGTAAGTGCTCAATAAGTAATAGCTGTCATTATTATAATTGTCCATACTAATCATGTTTTCTCTCCTATTTTGTATTTCTCATTAATACGACCCAGTTTGGCACTTGTTTATTTTCTAGCTGTTTCATTTAGAATGTTAATTTATTCTAGTTTTCTCTTCTCAGCTCAGGTTATTTCAGGGCAGGGACTAGTCCCTATATTTTTCTTTTACATGCGTCCATAGATCCTGACAATGTGTTTGATACAAAATAGGGATTCTGTACATACTCTTGTGTGTGCTGGTTGATATTAAGGTAAATAGATTTTTATTAGTTGCAACTCTGGCCAACTTTTAGATATTCCCAAAGAAAATGGCAGTTGAGGTGCAGTAGCAAGTTAATATGCCAATGTTTTATGTTAAAAAGGTAAAGACCAGTCCACACTCATGGTGTCTGAAGGTACAAAAACGAGCCTTGCCATACGTGTATTGGAGTTTAGGAGTGTGTATGTGTGTGTGTTGGGGAGGGGGGTCATTTTAGTTTCCCAGCTGCTAAAACAAATACAATACAATGGATTAGCTTGAACAATGGAAATTTATTGACTCAGGGTTTTGAGGCTAGGAGAAGTACAAAAATTAGGTGTCAGCAATGCAATGCTTTCTCCCTAAAGACTGGCCTTCTGGTGCTGGCTTATAGCAATCCTTGGGTCCTTGGCTTTTCCATCACATGGCAATGCACATGGCAGCATCTTCTTTCTCTTCCAGGTCCATTCACTTCCAGCTTCTGGCTTCTGGCTTCTTTCTCTGTGTCCAGTTTCCTTTGCTTTTAAGGATTTCATCCCTCCCTCATTCACTTTGGGCACACCTTAACCAATAGCGTCTTCAAAGATCCTATTAAGTGGTTTCACACCCACAGGACCAGGGGTTGGTTCTTGTGTAAGCCTTTTGTGGGCAACATTTTCAATCCCAAATAAGAGGTATTGAGATAGACTATTGTGCAATACTACTAGGATCATTTTGTAAAACATTACCAGGTGCTTTCAAACTAGATATTATTACTGTAGTGATGTGAATTCTGGACCGAGTTTTAGTAAACACATTTTTAATGCAGATTCTTGGCTACACATGGGAATTGCTTGGTGAGCTTTTAACATCCCAATACCCAGGCTATAACCCAGACCAGTTAACTTGGAATCTCTGAGAACCAGTATTGTTAAAAATCTATGCTGATGTTGCTGCTGTGTAGCCAAGTTGGAGAAATGCTGTACTAGACTGTTGGCTTTTGCAAGAATGATATTCTCTGGTATATCCCCCAGGGCAGGGCATGAGGTAATTATGGCAATGTAACTCCCTTATGAAATGCGTCAGGTAATATGTGGCCTAGACATTGACTCATTCCTAATAGGTGTTTTGAGGAATGGGAAGAGATTGAACACAAATCCAGTTACCAAGGCTCTGAAGCCCTGACACCCTTTCTTGTCTGATCTGTTTCCCTTCCCAGAGGATTGTGGCTAGAACTTCTGTTTTCCAATTTGGCCAGAATGACTCCTGCAAATGTGTCATTTTCCACAAACCAGCACCCTGCTTTTATGCCTAACCCAAGCAGAGTGGCATTCCTGAGTCACAGCTGTGGAGTCTCCTCCAACACTCTGGGTTTCCCCGGGGAGTCTGTTATCCTCCCTAACCTTGTGGTTTCTCTGGCTCGATGACTTTTGTCTCGAGATGCAGAGAGAAAAACAAAAACTTGAATGAGAAAAAAAGCATCATTAGGATATGTCAAAATATAGTCTTGGTTTTGATTTCTTTGGCCAGTATAACCTACTTTGAACAACTTTTTACTCCAGAGGAGTCTATTTCATTAAAGTAATCTATGTGTTATAATTTCTATTTTCTTTAATTTTTATAATTAAGTTATTGCATTTACTCAGAAAACGTTTGTTGAGTATCTGTGATGTGCCAGGCATTGTGATAGGTGCTTGGGATACGGGTGAAAGATGTAGTACCTCATGACAGCTTGAGGAGCTTGTCAAGTGCAGTGATGGGAGAATGTATGAAGTGCTATTCGACATAAAGGAAGGGCACCTATCTGGATACGGGGGCAGGGACAGTGAGTGGGGAGGGCAGTCTTTGAGAGCCAAGGTGGTGTCTTATTGATCTTTGTGTCAAATAGCGCCAAATCCTGTATATTACTCACCTCAATTTATGGTGTCAAACAAAGGCTACATTGATCCATGCCTTGACACATAGGAGTTAGCACATAGGAGTTAGCAAGGCAGAGAAGAAGGATGGGTGGGAGGAGAGCAAAATTCTGGTCGTTCTATGTTTGAAAAAGACTGTATGCTTAGAAGCAAGGGTGAGAGTGGCTCAACCACCAGTGCTTGAAGACTGCACGGCTCTGGCACAGGGGCTGGTGAGGGAGTGCAGGGAGAGGCAGAAGTCACATCATTCTGAACTGTGTAACTGATGGTAAGGAGTTTGGATTTCTCAGGAATTTGATGGGGAGCCATTGAAGTGGTTTTAGTGGAAGCAGGGGATTGGTATGATCATATATGCCTTTTAGAAAGATCATTTTGATAGAAGAGGAGGATGAATCAGGGGACAGGTAAACCTGTGAGGAGGCTCTCGTGACATCCCAGGCAAGTAACGATGAGAACCTGTTTCCATCTAGGAAAAAAAAGATAAATCTTTACTTTGTACAATACATAAAAATAAAATTCAGTTTCATTAAAGATGTAAATATAAAAATGAAATGGTAGAAAGAAAATATAACAGAATATATTTTAAACTCTTGGGGATTGGGAAAGCCTTTTTAAGCATGAGAAGAATAAGACAAAGGTATAATGAAAATGAGTGATAGATGTGATTTTGTAAACTGTCCTAAGTGCTATGGTAGCCACTAGCTTCCTGTGGCTCTTGAGTGCCTGAAACATGGTTAGTGCAATTAAAGAAATGCATTTTTAATTTTATGTAAGTTTAATTTAAATTTAAATAACCACATGTAGCTAATGGCTACTGCATTGGATGGTGTACCTAGAGACGATGTGACATCATTAAGGATTTTTAGTAGGGAAATAGTATGAACAGAATCTATTTTAGAAAGATCAGTCTGGTGGTCAGGAAGAAAATCAACATTTTCTGAGAACCCGCTGCTTCTAAATACTATCTTAAGTGCTGTCATATATATTGGGTCCTTTAATTCTCACAACTTTAAGATGTAGGTGACACAGTATTTCCATTTTTTAGACAAGGAAACTTGGTATAAGAGAGAATGTCATTTGTCAAGCCAGTAAATGAGGGAATTTTTTTAAATGCCTACTACTGGCAATGGTTTTTTTGATACATTATGTCTGAGGTAAACCTAACCTTAATTTAAAAAGAAAAGCATCCCTAATAGCTCAGCTGCGAGCTGGCCTGGCATTCACGGCAAGACCGTGGTACTCTTGGTATTGAACATAAACAAATTCCCAGAATATCACCTTCAGGCAAGGCCACTCTGTGACTGTGATGGTCTAAGACAAAAACAAGACACTCCGTGATCATGTCTGAACACAAATGAAAGCAAGAACACAGTGCACACCACAAGTGATTGCTGCTTCTGTACCAATTACATCTTTAGCCGTGCTCCATTCCACATGCCTCCTAGAGAAAAGTTAAGAAATTCAGTTATAGAATTTCCCCTACCATCTGATAGCACCCAATCCAGAAGCAAAACCATGCTTCCTGCAGTGCTCCGAGGTGACCAATGTCTCTGTCTGCCCGGGACTGAGGAGTTTCACAAGACACAGGATTTTCAGTATTAACCTGGGAAACTCTTGGGCAAACCTGTAAGATTGGTAACTCTGCCCCCAAATGTAAGCTACCACGAGCCCCAATCTGATAGGAAGGTGCTCCTCACATTCTCTTACTGAGATGGCTCAGAATTCCCCATAGTGTCTGGTATCTCTCTGTTGCAAATGGTTCCAGTAAGCCAAACTTTTTTGACGGCAGGTGTGTTTCTGGTGGTGTTTGGTGGTGGACATCAACAAAATTAAAGCAAAGCAAATACTGTGGCAGTGAATTTATGGGACTACTCCTTAACAATAGTATTTTAAATTATTAATTTCCTTCTAGCAATAGAAGGTGGAAAATTACATAACTTAAGAGGAGGTCAAATAGCATAATAAATCTTAGCATTAAAGAAAAATGCACAGAAAATATTATGCCATGATAAGGAAGATTTTGTTTTGTTTTCTTTATGACAACTTCCTTCCTTTCTGCCCCTCAGGGATCATGTCTGACCACCAGTTTGGTAACCAGTTTATGTGTAGCGTGGTGGCCTCTCACGTGAGTCACCTGCCCACAACCAACCTCAGCTTCGTCTGGATCGCGCCACCCGCCGGCACAGGCTGCGTGAATTTCATGTAAGTACTAAAGGGTTTGTGTCATGTATGGAAGGTAAATATCTATGCTTCTCATGTTACATATAGGAGAACTATTTAGATGTACTATTTTGGCAGGTTTGGTCTTAATTTAAAACTATTAATTTTTCTGCCAAAAAGAGGCCAAAACTGTAAAATGAAGAAAAGAAAAAAAAAGTAACTTTAGCAGTTTATTTTTGCTTATTTATACCTTGAGAGTTCTAAACTGGATTTTAGCTTACAAAAATATAAGATACAAATAAGTAAAGACATCAGGGCAATAGGAATAAAACAAATGTTCAAAAATAGATGAAAACAGGTATACAAAATGCCATGAGGTCCTGTATGATTTTTTTGGAGGAGAACCACAGGTTTGGGTTCCAGCTTTCTGGCCAGTAGTGCCAACAGGGAAATGTGATGATTTAGGTGATTCATGGAGCCCAGAAGTTACATACTCTGTAGAAACCTAGCTATTATATCATATGCTTTCATGATGCAGAAACCAGCAAATGTAGCAAGTAATGTCTTCAACAGCATACTTAGATCAAATTGTAGTTCAAGGGCTGTTACTTGAGATATCTCTCAATATAGAATTCACTCCTCTCCCAGTATCACCACTCCTAATCCTTCTTCGTCTGCTCTTTTTTCCCCATAGTATTTTTAACTTCTAACACTTTTACTTCTAGATTCTGACTCTATGATTTTGTTTATTCTAATTGTTTCATGTCAGTGACATCATACAATATTTGTCCTTTTGTGTCTGGCTTATTTCACTCAACGAGATGTCTTTGGATTCTTCCATGTTGTTGCATGTATCAGAACTTCATTCTTTTTTATGGCTGAATAATATTCCTTTGTGTGTACATACTACACTTTGTTTATGCATTCATTGGTTGATAGATGCTTGGGTTGCTTCTACCTTTCTTCTTCAGTGTGCAAATATCTGTTTGAGTCCTTGCATTCAATTCTTTTGGGTATTTACCTAGTACTGAGATTGCCAGGTCATGTGGTAATTCTACACTTAGCTTCCTGAGGAAATGCCAAACTGTTTTCCATAGCAGCTGCACCATTTTACTTTGCCGCCAGCAACGAATGAGGGCTCCTATTTCTCCACATCCTCTCCAACACTTGTAATGTTCTGTGTTTTTAATAGTAGCCATTCTAGTGGGTATGAAATGGTATCTCATTGTGGTTTTGATTTGCAATTCCCTAATAGAAAATAATGTTGATCATCTTCTCATGTGCTTATTGGCTATTTGCATATCTTCTTTGGAGTGATGTCTATTCAAGTCTTACCCATTTTTAATTGGGTAATTTGTCTTGTTGTTGTTGAGTTGAAGGATTTCTTTACATATTAGGGATATTAAACCTGTATCGGATATGTGGTTTCCAAATATTTTTTCCTATTGTGTAGATTGCAATTTTATTTTCATGATGAAGTCTTCTGATGCAAAAAGTTCTTAATTTTGATGAGGTCCCATTTGTCTATTTTTTCTTTTGTTGCTTTTGTTTTGGAGTTAAGTCTAAGAAACCACTGCTGAACACAAGGGCCTGAATATGCTTCCCTACATTTTTTTCCTAGATGTTTGATAGTTATGGCTCTTATATTTAGGTCTTTGATCCATTGTGAGTAGTTTTTATATATGGTGTGAGGTAGGAGTCCTCCTTCTTTCTTTTACAAATTGAGAGCTGGCTATCCCACCAACATTTGTTGAAGAGACTTCTCTTTCCTGATTGAGTCATCTTTATTCCCTTGTCAAAAATCGGTTGTCCAAAAATGTGAGGGTTCATATCTGAGCTCTCAGTTCAGTTCCACTGATTTACATGTCTGTTCTTGTGCCAGTACCATGCTGTTTTGATTACTGTGGCTTTGTAATAAGTTTTAAGACTGAGAAATGTGAGTCCTCCAACTTCCTTCTTTTTCAAAGTAGTTTTTGCTATTTGGGGAACCCTTACCTTTCCATATAAATTTGATGATGGTTATTTTTTTTATGGTGTAAGGTAGGAATCTGTTTTTTTCAGGTGGATAGCTAGTTGTTCTAACATCACTTATTGAAAAGGCCATCTTTTCCCCACTGATTTGTAGTAGCCTAACTAACAAGGTTCACTATCTGTAAAGGGCTATTTCTAAGCTCTGTTTCCTGTTCCATTTGTCTATTTGTCTATCCCTGCATGAAAATGACACTGTTTACTATATATTTATAATAATTCTCCCCTTTATTCTCCTTTAGAAATTATTTTGGCTTTTTTGGCACTTTACTCTTTCCTCTAATTTTTATTATGAGCTTGTTGAGTTGCTGAAAAATCCCTATTGGGATTTTGATGAGAATTCTGCTAAATTTATAAACTAATTAAGGGGGAACATTGACTTCAAAATGTTGTATCTTCCTGTTCGTGAATGTGATACATCTTTCCTTTTCTTTTGGGCTTCTTTTTAATTTTTAAAATTTCTCCATAATGGTTTTGCAAAATTTTTTGATGGAATTATTCTGGGTACATGTAATTTTTATTGCATATGAATGTAATATTTTAAAATTACATCTTAACTGGTTTTTGCTGGTATATAGGAATCTTGATGAATCAATCTTTTATTAGGTCCAGCAGTTTATCTATAGATTTTTTGTATTTCCTGTGTACCAAATAATATTATCCATAATAGTATCCAAATAATATTATCCAATTATGATAGTGTTTCTTTCTTAAAAAGTTTTATAACATTTCTTTCCTTTTTTTAATCTTATTGAATTGACTAAGCTCTCCCAGTACAGTGTTGATAAAAACTGTGATGGGAGCATCCCCTTCTTATTCTTGACTTTAAAGGGAATGCATCTAATATTTTCCTATTAAATGGGATGTTTAAAGCCCTAGCTTTAGCAGATATGATTTTTCAGCTTAAGGGTGTACCTGTCTCCTTCTAGTTTGCCAAGGATTATTATCTCATCTATCCATTCATTCTTTAACATTGCATTAGAAAAGCCACTAACATTATCATGAGAACTAGTATTAATAAGTTATAAATAATACCTCTTTAACACAAAATTTTAAAGTAAATTTTTATAAAATTAGTAACTTTCATGTGTCCAAGTTACTTTAATTCCTCTTTATTCCTAAGAATTATTGTGTTAGATTCTAGTGGCCAAGTTACTCTATTTCCAATATTATGAAACTCTGCAAATTCTGGTAAATTTTCTTTGTTCTTGAAAGTAATTCACATGTATTACTACTAGAGATTTCGGTCTAGAGCTGGCAATTGAATTGAGACTGCACCTAATTCTGTAATATCGTTTTAGTATAGCTAGTCTATCATGTAAACTCTTGTGATTTTGAAACCCAGTTACCTATTTAAATTCTTCTTTAAAAATCCCATGGTAAGAATTATGGAATATTTGAACTGAAATCCAAAAAAATTATGTGTTGTGTGTGCCTTTCCCAGTAAAGAGTAAGTGGCATGATGTCTGAATAAGCCACATTTTATTGGTAAGCCACTTACCACATAGTCATTTGGGTCATCTGTTTACTGCCTTTCTCGTTAAAAATAACCAAATTAGAGACAGAGGGCAGAGATGAGCCTAAGAATGAAGTTGCTGGCTGTACTGTTAGAGATATATAGAATGAATCAATGATTAAAATGATTCATTTTAATGAATCATTAGCTCTTAAAGAGTATAGTGTGTCTTTATTTTTATATTTGATTACAGTCTCTGATGTCTAATGAACCTTAAATTGAAAGAGGCACTTAATTATCTAGACTTTTGGGATGTAAATTTTAAAAAGCCAAGAGCAAAAGAGAGAGAACAATAATGAAAGAGGAGGGAGGGAGAGAGGGAAGGAGGGAAGGAAGGAAAGAAGGAAGGAAGGAAATCTCAAGCCAACTATCTTTAAAGTTACTGAGAACTGCTAGGAAAGGGACTGTAAAGTAACAACCACAACATTAATAATAATGTCTTGGAAACTGAACAATATGCCAGGCAGTTTTCATCTTTTAATCTATTTAATTCTCTCAGCAATTCTCTGAGGTAGGAACTATTATTGTTTCCAATTTACATTGAGGAAATCGAAGTACAGAGATGTTAATTAATTTGTCTAAGGTAACTCACCTCAGAAGAAGCCAGGCTTTAGAAGGCAGTATGACTTCAAAGAAAGTGGCTTTTACCACTTCACTACAGTTACCTCTAAAATGATCATGTATTTATTTTATTATGGTAAAATACCCATTGAGATTGAGATGAAGAAAGTTAAATAGAGTTTGCAATTTGGTATCAGAATTCCTCTAACTTTTGAAGATGGACAATGTGTGTTTCCTATCTTCATTTTGAAATCTCTTTCTATGTGGAATATAATAATATATGATTAATTCAAATGTCAAGTAGCACCACTTTAAAATTTTTAAATGTGGAGAACACTAGGGCTAGTGTATGAAACATGTTCCTGTATGTATGATGTATGTTTACTCTTTGGATATTGGTTATACTCCATCCTTGTCACGAAGGGATTCTGTCTAGGAAATGTGTGAATGAAAGGCATAAGTCACCACCAGTAGATTTCGTTTTAACTGCTTGGTATAGATCCTGGCAAAAATATGGAACATAAAGGAAAGCCATATTTATATTTTTATTATTGATAATTTAACCACAAGTGAACTCCATCAAAATTGAGAACAGAGTGAACCAAGCAATGTTCTATTTAAGATACTGAGCAACAACAAAACATGAACTCAAGTCAGCAAGGACAAATGTCGGTGGAACATATTTGAGTAATTGCTATTTTAAAGGAGGTATATCCTAGAGGGACTATTTTTTTTTAAAGTATACTAAATAAGAATATAAAAAATTCATTAAAAAATCAAAGACAGTAGCAGTTTCTGAGTACCCGATAGTCTTCCAATAATACAGATGCAGGTGATTTGAAGGACTGCCTTGAGTTTATCTCAGATGGTTTAATTTTTGATGACAGTCATTCCTGTCTGTCTGGAGGATTCCTTGAGAAAGATAGTGTGTCTTCCCATTTACTTCCATCTATCACAAGAAAACTTCACTGATGTATTTGCCTTGTTACTTAAATATTTGAAATAAGTTATGGGATTTCCCTCACGGCTGTGCTTATTGGGAGTGCATTCAGACCTATAGATGAGGATGCCAACAGTTGATATATATACACAATATTTTACTTTCTAGGTTATGTGTATCTTATAGTGAAAATAAATTACTTCTCAAGGAAGTCTGAAATGATCATATACACATTGTTAGGTAAAACCACATATATGCTGTTTTCCAACGGAGGAATTTCAACTGTCTCATAAACCACAGTCCGTTATTTTTCCTGGTGGTCTAGTTTTATTTTTTAATAGATATTTCCCAGCTTGAGACAGTTATTTCAGGGCTGCTCAAAGCGATGTACCTTTAAATGGCAGGTAAAAAATATTCTCTGTCCTTAAAGGTGAATAACTAGAAGCCTAACCAATATTTTCACTTCTCTCTAGGCCCCTGTTTTTAGTCACAGTTAAATACCCAATTAGGTTTAGATAAGGAAACAGTCAAAATTCAGGGACCGAGGTGTGTTCTTATTTATCAGTACTTTGGCAAATGGTATCAGAATGCTTCCTAAGGATTTGATTTTTAATTTTAGAGTGTGTGGTGAAGTGTGGAGAAAAAAATAGGTCTATAAATTTCTAGGAGAGTTTGAAGAAATTATTTTTGTTATGTTAACTATCCAACATATCTTTTATTTAACAAATATTCAAAAGGTGAAACCACTCCCTTCATTTTTCCCTCTTTCCTTTTCTCCCTTCCTATGTTTTCTTCTTCATCCAAGAAGTCACAGTGTGAACAGCATTGGTTATATTAGAGCAATCTTTTGGAGTCCCACTATGACACTTTTCTTTGCATCAAAATCATAAGACCTTCAGAGAATTGGAACTGCTTTACAGTGAGAAATTCTTCTATTTCAGGAATGAAATATTTTTAGTTAGGGTCCAAAGATAAACCTACCTCTATGGAATTGTATCCCACAGTAAATAGTTGTGATAGTGAATTTGTTGTTTTTTTAAATCTCTGCTTTTATTCTTTTTATACAGAAATATTAGTTTTTCCTAGTAAGTCTAGAAGTGAGGAAAAAAAAAAACCTATGGCCAAACCACCCCTTTGCTTCTTCCTTTCCATTCTTGTAATCTGAGACTCTGTGGAGGGAACTCAAGTAAATGGACCAAGCGTGGAATCTGTGGGATTCTTATTACAGGCCTTGTGGTTTAGACAGGATTACTAGTGAACTTGGCACCTTGGCACCCCTAACTTGAAACCACATGGAACATTTGTGAAAGCAAATAAATATATAAATAAATAAAATTTTAAAAAAATCAGTAAATTTCAAAACTTTATGTGTCACAATAATTTGCAGTTCTCTAAATTTAATAGAAATTTCCTAAATAAGATACAGGCAGAGATTTGGGCTTTTTCCTCTATTACTAGAACTGATGAAAACAGTTTTGGAAGCCCTAAGTGTGAAATTATTTCTCTTCTTTAAACTGCCTACACTGTCAAAAATAGTCATGACAAAAATATCTGGGAAACAGGTGAATAAGTGTTTTTCATGGCAACTGTAACACCATGGTTTGTCAGTATCTTTCACTTAGATAATATATACTAGCAGCAGGATATTATTTATCACAGCTTTTAGTAAAATCTTTCTGAATATATAAGGGATTATTACAGATATAAAATGAAAAATATTATATTTGATACTTCTTTCAAATAAGAATTTTTTAAGATCTTATTTTCTCCTGTATCACTTATTTGGAAATATGTACATATATATATACACACACACACACACACACATACATATACATATGTATATGTATATACATATTCACATATAAATATATGAACAAATACATGAACAAGTATCGATATATACATAGACATATGTATACACACATATATTTTCTAAAATTCGTTGAGAGTTGTGTTTCCAATATTTTAGTCACAGCCACATGTGGCTATTTAAATTTACATTAGGAAATAAAATAAAATGAAAAATTCAGACTTCATTTGCACTAGTCATACTTCAGGTGCTCAGTAGCCACCTATGGCTATTGATTATTGTATTGTGCAACACAGATACAGAATATTTCCATCACCACAGGAAGTTCTATTGTATAGTGCTGGTTTAGAAAATCTCCTGAGTTATCTTTTCCTCAAATACTACCTTAACATTTCCCATATGTAACTGTGCACTTTAAAGGACATATATAGGAGTAAAAGCAAAACTAGGATTTTATAGTTGTCCTGTGGATTTGAACCATCATTAACTAGGGTGGTTTTATGTAGGAAGTTGGTTGCTTAGGTGTTAGTTTTTATTTTGTTTGTCAAGTGCAGCACTAGGGTCCATTTCTGTGATCTTTAAGCAGTGGAAACCCAGGTATAAGATATGGGAGGATTGCCTCTAGTTACGTTAGTGTTGCTCTTTGGATACTCTGGGGTGCGCTCCTTTCCTCTCCCCATTCTCACCCCTGGATTCTATCTCTTCCCCTCCCCCCCACCCTGCCAATCTCCCCTCACTATGCTTTAAATTCTGGGCCTTTTCAAAAGTGCCCTTACTCCATGAAAATGCAGTGTCATGTGCCCTGTATTTAAAATTCCCTGGTCTGGAAAGCTAATCCTTATTAATGTGAAAATGAGGGATGTGGAATTTGATGATGATGATGATGACAATGATGGTGGCAATAGTAAAAACAGCAACTTAGATTTATTGAGCACCTGTGTAGCAGGCAAAATGCTAAGTTCCTTCACTTTCCCAGAACCACCTGTTTCTGAAGGAAGATCTTGAAAAGCTCACAGAGATAGCCTGTCTAGATCCAAAACTCATCCTTTTAACCACCACTCTACTACTACAACTCTATGTTGCTTTTAAAATAGTATGAAGAGAGTATACCAACTTGAGAAATGCTTGGCATAGTAAGTGACAAAAGCATAATGAAAATTGTTTCTGTCATATAATTTAAAACATTAAAATTATGTTTACAGAAGGCTTCTGGCATTATGAATGTTTGTACTGGCATGAGCACAAAAGCTCTTCCCACCAAAATCACACAGAGACTCTAGCTAAAACACAGAAAATATTTAAAAAATATAACTGGGCTTGAATGAAGGTGAAAAGACTGGGTGCCAAAACAAAGGAGAGATGATTAAGCTGGACCAGGAAGTGGGAGCTAACACTGTGGAGGCCCATGGGTATGACAAACCTGGATTTAGGTCTGAGGCCTGGGGTCTGAACCCCTGTGAGGCCTAAAGCTGGGGTCATGAGCCCCTTCAAAGACAGCAGGAGATCGGGAAGGAGAGGGAGCTGGAACCGGCTGGCTGCATGATGCCTGGTGCCTCAAGGAATTACCCAGCTCTGCCTGGGAAAACAGCAGAGAAGCTCATCAACTGACTAGACATTTTGGTAAATATAAGTCATTTATGAGAAACTAAAACTTACAGTGGGTGAGAAGCCTGATTTTATCCAGTTAGCCTGGTGTGGAACACTAAGAAATTGATACCTAGTACAAGTTTCAGATAGAATAGAAAGAATGAAGATAAGCATATTTGAAGAGATAATGGAGAGAATTTTCTAGAACTAAGAAAGATGTGAGACTTTTTATGTAAACAAGATAAATAAAATTAATCAGCACTAAAATAGATCATGGTGAAACTTCGGAGTATTGAAGACAGAGAAAGTCTCAAAGACAACCAAAGAGAAAAGACGGATAATCTATAAAAGTTAGGCAGGTGCATCTCATCAGCAACAGGCGTGCCAGAAGACAAAAGTAACAATCTTCAAAGTGGTGAAGGAAAATAATTGTCATCCTAGAATTCTATACCTAGATAAAGTATCAATCAGTATGAAAACAAAACAAATACTTATTCAAATAAATAAAGCTTAAGACCTTTTGCCATACATAGACCATTTTACATTAAATTATTAAAGGATACACGTCAGTAAAAAAAATAAACCCAGAAGAATGGTGTAGGATGCAAGAAATGATAGTTTGATGCAAAATTGATGATAAGTAATGAAATTGGTAAGCATGTTAGAGACTGTAAATAAGCATTGAATATGCAAGTATATTTATATATAAAATTTATACCAGTAACTACTTTGGGATAGAATTTTAAGGCAAAGCCAAACTAAAATATCAAACAATGTCAGTGTCAAAGTGAGGGAAAGTAGAGAAACCAGTATTAAAGTTTTATCGTGTGTTCATTGTTCTGGAAGAAGGGTGTAGTCTTAGTTAAGGATGATTGCTAAAACTACAATATATTAAGAACAGAAATAAAAATATAACTTACCAAATAGGGGAGGGGTGGGGAAAAGATTAAAGAAAACGTAACCCATCAGAAAAAAATGGCAAATTAAAAAAGCATAGAATATAAAACGTAATGTAATATAAATAACCCTAAATATATCAGTAACTATAATAAATGTAAGTAGATTAAACTTGTAAGTTAAAGGACAATGATTTTCAGAATGCAATTTAAAAATCCAGCAATATATTGCTTCCAAGAGACAAACCTAAACATACTGGCACAAAAGCACTGTAAGTTAAGAAATGGAAAAATATATACCAGGCAAATTCTAGTCAAGAGAAAGCTGGTGCCACTATATTACATCAGACAAAATAAGCTTTAAGAAAAATATTAATAATATTAGCGATATAAAATGTAATTACCTAAGAACAAATTACCTAAGCATATAGGCAAAGCTAAAAGAAACATGCAAAATTGAAAACTGTTTTTGAGGTGGCAGGATACTGAGTGTATATTTTCTAATATTTAGATTGTGGTTAATGTTATAAAATTATTTGAACAAAAATTATTGTAAAAGTATTTGTTGAATGGGATGAGGAAATGCATGCATACATTAGTGAAAAAAATGAATGAATGCATGAATATGCCAGAAAGTTGTGTTAGAGAATTAGGATTTCAACTATGCTATTTAGATGTGTGAGCATATACTAGTGATAGCTAACTTTATTTCAAAACATTAGGTGTTCTGAAAATACAAATTCGGTCATTTTAAAAAATGAATAACAAAATTCTGTCAATAACAAAATTCTGATTTTCAGGGGATATTTTTCTCTAATAATTAAAGTGGCATTACATAAATTCCTCTTCTAAATATTAATTCTGAAGGCTTAAAATGCTGGAATACAGATATTTCTATTATTAATTAAGTTAAATGAGATTTTTCCTGTTTTTGAATGTTAGTCAAAATAACATGTTAAAAATAATAAAATGACAAAATAAATGTTACTTTAACATAAATTTTTAAGTTTACTATCGTTAACATTTTAAAAATTGAATGACCCAAGTCCATATAAAACTTTACTGTTAAAAAATTTAAAAAATTTTATAATGTGATTTAAAGAAATTTAAAAAATTAAATCACATATATTCTGGGATTTCAAGATAACCTCTTTAAAATTAAATAAATGCACATTGAGAAGTTATCTTAAATAGTGGCAAGAAATAAATATTAAACAAAATTAATCATTTTCATCTCCATTTTAGCACCTCACAATTTTAATGTCAGGAGTTGGTTACCCACATTCACAAGTCCTAAGCTGGAAACAAAAATGTGTTAGTCAAATCTCCTCCATTTGTTTCCATCATAAGTATTTATAGAAGGGATTATGAATTATATGAGTACGTTAGGTATCTGGGCTGACATATATTTCAAAGAGCAATGTCCTAAAATTTTATATGAAAGATCAACAGAAGCACTTCCAATTAAAAATGTACACTACAATTGCAAAGGAGCTAAACTGGTAGGTTCCTTAATCAACCCCTGGTTTTAACTTAAGCAAATATATTGAATATATGGCTGTAAAGCTAAGCCACATAAGCCTTTCTTTTAAATCTGCCTGCATTAGTGCTCAGATTTGAGATGGCATCCTTATTTGCTAAGTGCAAAGATGGTTACAAAAGAGCTTTTCTCACTTTGAGGATTAAAGCTAAAGCATTCTTTAATTTTGGTTACTGCCCAGCTCATCTCAGCACCATAATAGTTATCTGGCTCAAAACCAAAAAGTAGCAATACAGTACTTACATGTCTATGGATCAAAATTAGATGAAAAATTGCTGTTTCTCATCTCCAAAGCTATTTGCTGCACATTTTATAACCCTCAAGATGCCTTTTTTAATATGTGATAACAGAGCCAACTGCAGCATCTGCCTGGAAAGAGATTACTTTAATTATGGACTCAATGTCCTATTTTCTGCAAGTGATCCCCAGAGATAGGCTTCCTGCAGCAGAGAGGTGCAAGGATGCACATTAAAGCCTATATATCAACCACGAAGAGGTGGGTAGAGTGAGACAAGGACACCCATAAACTGCCTTCATTTGCCTATCTGTGATGTGGTGGAGGAGTCTGTAGTGATAGGTTTTTAATTATTCTCACGTCTGTTATTATGGACTTTTGATGGTAAGGGCAATAAGAGCAAAACCTTAGACAAATCTGTACAGGAAACATGACTGTATTTAAAAAGGTTTGGTAACACACTTCTCTTTAAAGTTTCCCTTCCAAATTGAAAAAATATGTATGTGCTTTATAAATTCCTTACTATAATAATATTAGAAAGTGAAGCTAAGTGGTTTACTTGTCAATCCCAGTTCCAGGTAACACATTGAGTACCGCCTTATTAAGAATTCATTTGCCATTCAGTGTAATAGAGCTGCTCATAACAGATTTCAGTAAGACTCAGTGTGGATATCTTGTTATAATTTAACATAGACTTTGCATTATTAATGGACACAAAGCAAATTGTTACCTTGTTCTTATGAATTACAGAACTTGACTCCTTGATGAATAACTTTTTGAGAATGAATGTGTGATTCTTCTGTTTAAAAGCTTAGCACATACTAACATAGGATATTTGGATTTAATCTGATTTTTCAAAAAGTGTAAGCATATTTTGCATTTTTAAAAATAAAGGGGATTATAGATGAGTCATGATGGGAATTAATTTTAAACTTCAAAAGAGGAATTTAAGGGATTTGGCATGAAACCATTTTAGGTGGAGGAGGGGCAGATGGTTGAAAATACCAAGTCTGAAATATTGTAACAGCTATGATATTCACTATTTTCTAGTGTTCAAATGAAATGCTCTTTTTTACACTTTGATAAAGAAATCTAAATAAGCTGATCTTAGTGCATTTTCAATGGTACCATTTAACTATAAAAATTAAAATGAAATATTTGATTTTCAATTAAAAAATTCAGAGCTATAAAATTTCATCAATATGTTGAAATGGGTAGTTTTACAGAAATTTTTTTATTGCCTATGTTATAGATGAACAATTTAATCACTATTATCCATATATCACCAGAACTTTTAAATAAAAGAAAGGGCTTAATATATGTTTTGTTTAAAGATCTTGGATATTAGGAATTAAAGTAATATTTATGGAATTATGGGAAAACAGAAACCTGTTAGTAGAAACTGAAAGTATAAACTACAAACTAAAGGAAGTCATCAGTGCAAGGGAAGTATTCCTGATTTTTAACATTTTACATTTTGCTTTTAAAACACAGGCTTCCTTATTTCAAACAATGGGGCTTAGATTTATTTTGTAATCAAATATTCCATACAAATAAATAGCAAAGAAAGATTTCTAAATGGTATGACGAGATGACCTCTTTAGTGTTCAAAGGGAATCAGAGTTTTCTCTCAGGAAGTAGTCTGTAGCTTTATGTTTAATCCAAGGGCTGTATCTGGAATATATAATTTTTATTCTGCCAACTCTTTGTTTTAGACATTGTGTCTTTTCTGAATTGTAAAATTGTCAAGTTAAAAATATTTTTTATCTCTGTGTTCCATGTTTGGGCCAGAATGTAGCATCTCTTAATTTGGACTTACAACTTAAATGTAATAACAAACAAATATATGCTGCAAACAGACTTTGCTTTTTGCAGTTAAACTAAACACATTAAATAAATATTACTACTTTTTAAGTGTTTTAAAATCATTTTATTTTCTGATTGTGAAAGCAATGCTATTAATTGAGTGAAAACAATTCAAATTACAGCTGAGAAATATCTGTGTACAAACACATTTTCTCTCTTTCTCTCCCCCCAATCTCTCTCTCTGTCACCCACATGCACACTCACGAATATTTATCACTATCACAGAAGTAAGGGACATATTTCTCCAGACATATGTTTATGTTCAATTTTTTTCCTACAGAACTGGTTTCTACCATATATTCTATTTTCTAATCTGGCTTTTATTTTCAACCTAACAGTACGTTATAAACATTTTTCCAATAAATACCAATCTATAACATCATCTGGACGGTGTTCTATTACATAGTTGTTCCATAATGCATTGACCCAATCCCTTATTTATGAACTGTTTACTTATTTCCAGTGTTCGCTATTATAATGACTTTGTGATTTACAACCTTGTAGCTACTGTTCTTTGCACACTCCTAATTATGGAAATATGTTGTTTTATGTTAGAGTTAACGATGACGTCAATTTGATGAAAATGAAAAGCTAAGATATGTGCATAAAACCATATTTTTGTACTGAGGCCAGCATCACAAAGACTTTCTCAACTTCTAGTGGTAATAGGCTTGTAGAATAATTTTGATAATTATTCATAGGTTAAGATAAATGCTAGCTTCCTAACCATTGTGCTAATTACTTAGTTATCACTTCAATTAAGAAAATATTGTCTTTTTCAGTTTTTTTCTGTTCTGTTGTTGAATTTCAATAAATGGCTTTTAAATGTCTATTTATTAAGGCAAATTAATTCAATTGAAAACAGTACATTTATCCCCTTTCCAAAGCTCCCTGTAATTCATAGCCATGCAACTAACTTGTCAGCAGTGAGTGAGCTTCTTAGTCTGATGCTTTTAAAAAATATCTTTTTTTTCAGCTGTATAATTTAAATGTAACATGTTGTTTTAGTAAGAGAAGCTAAAGAGAATATATATTTATTGAGTAAATGAGAGTTGGCTTTATTATATTGTGTAAATATTCACTTTCTAAATTGTAATATTTAACAATTATAGGCCCTAACAGAGCCTTTAAAATTGTCATGGGCAATGTCATATACATTTTTAATTTTTACTATTAATTAATGCTATTTTATTATAGAATTATTTTTATCTATCCCTTTTTCCGTATTCTATTTAATCTTCACTGGGAAAGTAAATTAATATAAATATCTGTAAGCTTTTCCCAAAGGAAATCGTACGTATGTGTTCTTAGATGTCATGTCTTATTATACCAACATAAATCTGAGCATGATTACTATTGACCATTTTAACCACCTAGAAGAACCTTTAAACTAAAGCATTTTTCACCTGAAGAATTATCTGTTTTTGCTGTATTAAAAGTAGGGCATTACCTCAAATAGAGACAGCCTGGTCACATATTTAGAACCTTGTCATGCTGCTTGAATATCTGTTGCCCTTGGTCTCATTTTATCAATTTATAAATCACCTAGAAGTGAGAACTCACAAAGAAGTAGTGACGTTTATGGGTGGCACTCACTAGACTTTCCCAGAGAGTGGCATGCTAACTTAAAGTGAATAAATTGCAGGAAGACGCTATAAACATGAGTGAGCAGAAGAGTGGCTACGTCATTATCAATGTGTTGACAAAGATAAAGAAAGATAACAAAAGAAAAATAATCTGGGCTGTTATTACAAAATGATGGTCTATGTATTATCAGCTCTATTCCAAGATGGAGACTCTAGGAGCAATCACAGACTATGTCTTGAATTCAGTCAGTGTTGTGGCTTAAATGATTATCCCAAATTCCAGGTAGCCTCTCAGTAGCACCCAGAAAGAGAACAGAGAATGTTGCTCTCACACGCAGCAGTCCCTGGAATAATGGGTGCTGTGTTAGATGGAATTACTTTTTGTAGAGTCTATATTCTATCAGTCCTAGAGGAAAGACCTTGGAAAGTGTGTGTGTCCAGGAAAAAAAGGCTCTGGATGACCATTATAAATCAAATTGTTTACTCTTGGGAGATAACTTTCTATAAATCGATATTTTAATATTTTTATGCAGATTAAATGATGATTTGAATTTTCTTGATTGTTTTTAATGCAACAGAATGTGCCTTAAAAACTGTATTCCTGTTTTGCTAATTTTATGTTGAAAAAAATGAAGATAAAACTCTAGAGTGCATGGAAGTACCCTTTTTTTCTTTATTGGAGGAGTTGACATATAACATTTTAACTCAGAAGACATTGTATATGATTGAACTTTTAAAAAATGTGTTTTTATTAAAGATTTAGTCAGGGATTTAAGTTCCACGTACCTTTAGTGTCTCTAAAAATGCTGTTTTCTTAGGGAGATTTTTAATGTGCCCATTTAAAAAAGTATTTGGTGATAAACATTTGACTTACAAAGAGACTACCAAAGTTATTATTACAGTGGTTTAGCTGCACCTCTTCCTGTTCATATGACTTTCCATACCTCATAATGGTAAACTACAGCTAGAAGTTTTATTTTTAAGTATGAAATTGTCACAATGAAAATAACAGTATTCAACCCAGAAAATCTATGGATCACTGGTATATCAAACATTTAAGTTAATAAAACTGCAGGAAATATAGTAATGTTACTCATATATATTGATTTTCATAAATAACATAATTTTTCACTTGATACATCATGTCAAATTCATGACTTCATTTTAAATCTGAGGAAAATTACATCTTAGAGACAACCACTCAACTGGCTGTCTAGAAACTTCAACAGTTGAGTGAAGTTCTCATTCTATTTGCCTGGAAAGAGTAACACTTATCACTATGAAGTGATGTAAAACTTTGCAAGGTCAAATGTGAACCAAAATATGATAATATGGCTGAGAACTGAATTTCTGAAATAAATATTTTAAAATGGGAAAAAATAATTCACTAGCTAAATTCTCTCAGGAGAGGTCTTTATAATGGCTCTACAGTAGTATGTATTTTTTGCATTTCTACAAATTCACTCACTTTCATGAACAAATCTTTACAGTATATAGTCGCTTGAAAGACAGGTGAAATTTGACAATGGAAAATCATACAGCTAAAATTACAAAATTTCTCTGAATTATTTTAAACATTGCCTGGTTTCTTTCTGTACCTTCCTCCATCCCTGATTGCCTTTGCAGCTGGCCATTCCTCTGGACAGTCAACGATGTATAATTTAACTTTGATAATGGTACCATTTTAAAACATTGCCAACTAGATATATTGATAACAGCAAAGGTCTGTTGGCATAGCATAACTTCGGGTTCCAGTGATAGCTAGAAAGACCTAAACTCTCGTTAAAGAGGAGGAAACTGAGGCCCAGAGAGGTTAATACAACATCAGAGCCAGGTGGTGACAGGCTGCAGCAGAATCCGAGGCTTCTAACTTCCACGTTCACACCATACTGACCCTACTGTTCATTGGTCCTTGGAATTAGAGGACATTGCATGCTGTACTCCACTCTTCTGCTCTCCTTCTTTGTTTTGTTTATTAATAGTGCAGCCAAGACAGTGAAGCATAACACTTAAAGCAACACAATACTGATACTTGATTATTGACCAAAATGGGGATGTTTCATTTGGATTTATTAATCTATACAGACTGTGACCTTTATATTCAGAAACAGGCTGAATTTCAGGTCACTGCATTGTATCCAGCGAGAGAATTCATGAAATGTATAGAACTGAATGCAATTTAATTTTCATTCTTTTGTAAGTCAATCTGAATAAACTTCCAAATCAAAACAAATCTTTTGTCAGATTATCCAGCCTTATTTTTGTTTCAGAATGTATGATTTCCTAAATGTCTATCCCTGTGCTACGCACTATGCTAGTCTCTTTACCACATTTTTCTTATTTAATCTTCACAACAACCTCATGAAATAAGCAGTATTATTCTCATTTTACACATGAGGAAACAGAGGTGTAGAGCATTTAAATATAATGAGAAAGTATACTGTTAGTTTATATATGCTAATAAGATAAAGGATTACACTTCAGGTTTAGCCTGGGCTGATTTGGTTCTTTAATCAATGCTCTTCTAATGACCACACAAAGTTAATTGTTTTAATATATAATGGTAGAAAAAGAAAACAAAATAAAATAAACTTGTACTTAAAAATGTTATGGTTTAGGATCTACTTATATGCAAAATTGAATGGGAATGGTTAATTAAAAATTGATTAATAAGTAATGTTTGGTTTGAGCGTTTTGGAAAACCACTATTGACGGCAAAGAAAAATTTTAAATAAAGAAGTCGTCATCTTCTGAGCCATTTAAGGAGTCAAACTGGCATGTTACAATACACAATAATTATTATGAAGAAAATAGAGAAAAGGAAGATGACAAAAATATAGAGAAAGGGGAACATCAAGATTTCCTCCTTTTCTCAAAGACCTTCTTCCTGATACAATATTACTTGAATCCAAAGTTTAAGATGTTCTTGTTACACTTATGGCATAAGTTTCAGTTTTCTGGAAAATTTTTAGGTTGAAAATCTCATTTTCCTACCAATCCAAGTAATGGGGAATTACTGTGCATGTATATAGTGACCTTTTAAAATAATGTGTATCCTCTTCTTAAAATAATGTATAAGGCAAGAGTAGTCATATTGACTTGTTAAGCTTCTGATGTCATTGGCTTATCTGCCTCAGTTTTTCCATCTGAAGGAAAGGTTACTCCTATTAAGTCTTTTCCTGATTTAGTGAAGAGAAAATCATGAAGAATTGCTTAAGCATATGCCACGTGGATGCTCTTGAGTGTCGGGAACTACACAGTCACAAAGCATTGTTGCTTGGCTCTATCTTTTCTCAGTTCCCATGCAGTTGCACTGAGAAACATAAAATTGGCAAGGATTTGGGTGGTATCGTGTCATAAGGACAAAAATTCTGGCCTAAGAATCATAAAGGATAATTGGCCATGTATGTAGCAAGAGAAAGGGTTTCCAGTGACCTGCCAGGGATACTGATGTCACATCTGCATTTTACATCCTCATGATTGACCTGAAACAGAGGGAGAACAACAAGTTAATTAAATTCTCAGATGAGTTGAATGGGGAAGTGTTTGTTACAAAATATCAGTGAGGGCCAAAAGAGAATTCAGCAGTTCCCTAGAGAATATTAGGGATGGGCAGAAATAATAACAAACAAGCAAAAATTCATCTTAAAAGTGCAATCTAATATATCTAGAGAGGAATAATTTTAAACAATGATATTAGATAAGCTGGAATTAGAATGCAATAATGATAAATGAAGCCTGAGGGATATTCAGCAGACAATTTGATATAAGCTTGAAATGTAATATAGTTAAAATGCTACTGTATTTAGGACTGTTGTATTCAGATTGTGCATAAAGGATCAGATAAAAGCTTTTTGCTGATGAGACTTCATTTTGAGTTCCTTGATTACATATTAATTCAAGGAAGACATAAATCTAAATAAAGCGAAGCAGTAAGAAAAAGAAAGAATTTGTCTTTGTCTTATGTATGCAAATACCCTACAGCCTAAGGAAACCCAGTGCTAGCCAGCTACAGTCTACAATAAAAGGCTTCTTCTCCCCCAAAATATGTCCCTTACCTGTTTGAAGTAGTGCATGAGGTTCTTATCTTTAAGTTGCTTTTCCAACCATTCCCATTAAATTTTTCATTGCTTACCTGTGAAGGAAAAATCTGGAAATGAATTTGTTTGCAAGGCTATTCACCCAGACTGTGGCAGAAAGCAGGGCTGAGTAGAGGATGCAGGACAGGCAGAAGAGCAAGATGGGGCCATATGGTGTCATCCTGGGCTGCTTTGGGTCCTGGGTCTGGGGGAGAGGTGGTTAGGAAGTGCCAACTAGATGGTACATCATGGGGGAGAATAAGGTCGGTGACAGTCACTTGAAGGCAAATGTTTTCTGGTTCACAAAAGAAAGCAAAGTAGCTGTGTCTAGTGTTAGCTATTTTCTACAAGACAAAAACCATTTGAATAAGTAGCTTCATTCTCACCATCTTATTCTTTACAGAGATGCTATTAGTTTATTCAAGGGCTTTATGACAGGATCCTTTTATCATTCAGTGAATAGATTTATAATTTGGGCACACAAAAAAAGTTCCATCACACTTAATGCCTGAAATGTGTTTCCCTCTGGATGAAAGTTGTTTTTTTAGGGGAGTCAATTAAAAAAATCTGTGTTGGTTTGTATTTGCCAAGGGAAAGCCACACTGAATTAATTCTACTCAATGAATTTTTCCTCTATAAAATTGTTTTAATGCCAAACATTGCCTGTTTGGAATATTGTATCAGAGGCACTTATTTACAGTCTGGTACATATGTGGTTTGGGCTTCTTAGCATAACTTACGGTGGATTAATGACTTGTTATTTATTGCTTAACCACTCTGCAGGAGTGATTTATAGGGCTGTGCTATGCACTGGCGGTTACTCTGCAGTCTCCGTGCTGGCTGTCTCATCAATATCATGAAATGAATTCACAGTGACACAGCTCTGCTACTGTAGGTTTGATATGAGGGATAACCGGACATAAATCAGGACTTATGTTTAATTCATAAGATGTACCAATCTCTCATGTAGGCGTGAGTTGGGTTAGGAGATGTCACAAGTATGTTTTACAGTATCTCTTTTGATTAAACCCTAGCCCTTCTATAAGATTTTATGCACCAGGTGAAAATAATAGGTTGTTCTATGCTATGCCATTTTTCAGTTAAATGCAATTTATTTTTATTTAGGTATGATTGGTTTCTATTGTTGTCCTACAAGTGGGATATATTTTAGAAAGTAACACTGAGAGTGGTAGAATGAAAGAAAAGTTATTTCAAGTTTGTATTTCATGTATAGTCTTTAAATAACTAAATATGAATCATTAACTAAAATTTACTTTTTAAAATCATATTTTGTATAAGGTTTTTAAAAATAGACTAATTAAACATTAATACTGAATCAAATGAATTTTTATTTTAATGTTTATCTAGCTATGGGAAGTAGGCCTGGCTTATCTTTCCTTGTTAGTGCAATCCACAAAAAAGGAACTATTACAGCTTAGCATATAGCAAGAGAAGTCAGTAACTTGCTTGTTTAGAAGTAAACAACTATATAGAAAAAGAAATTTATATGCTGATTTCTAAGAGGGAGAGGAAAAAGCTCTCCTAGTATCAAGAGAATTTTTTGTTGGCATTTTGTTATCATTGCTACAATGAACAATAATTATTCTTTGAACCAAACACTGGGTTAGTACTCTGTAATCCATGTAGAAGATGTGCGGTTTTTCTGGAGGAAAGAGTAATCTGGCTCCAGTAGTGCAGCGACCAGGGGCGCTGGGATAATAGGGAGATTGCCAGGTTGTCGAGCCTCTGCACTAGTCCACTGTGTAGCCCTGTGGTTGTCTCTGCTGACTGCCACAAAGAAAGGACGTGTCATGTTTCTGCCAAAGAAAACAATTACAACATATGTAAGAAACTGACACAAGTGTATCCTTATTTCTCTGGTTCCAGTTGATTAGACCTAGCTTTAGATCATGATTATTTTAGGACCTACTTATTTGGGCCTTGCTCTGAAAGGAAGATGGATGAGCTATGGCATTCAAGCTCGAGTGACAAAAGGTTGAAAGGAAATGACATTACTTAGTAGAGTAATACATAATTGATTTCACAATGCTTGGGGCAAGGGGCAGAGTAAATGCACACATGAGAGTAGAGGATGCCCCAGGCACCTGAGCATTTGGGAATAGGGTGCTCAGAAGGTGAAAAAAAAATGACTAAAGAAGAGCAAAGTAACAGCAGGATAATTGAAGTGGTTCCTTTTAGTATGGATTGAGAGATTAAGAATTTACTAAAAGTAGAGAATTTCAGTAAACAATATCAACCAGAAAATATGCTTTCTGGAATTTATGTCATTTAGGAACAGGTTCCATTACACATAAGAGAAAATCTGACTTTTAGTGACTTAAATCCAAGTCTGTTTTGCTTACACAGGAAATCATCAGTGTTACTCGTCCCCTTTTGTGTGTGTTTCAATGCTCATGGTCACAAGAGAGCTCCTCTTTGGGCTGATTCTTTCAGAATTTTCCTCTCTATTTCTGAATAACATGCTTCTTTGGTCAATTCTTAGTTTTCCTATTTTAGGCATTATTTATTGTCATTTCGTGATTGATGATTGTATGGTTATTTTGTAATTGTAATTGTTTCCCATTCACAGTTGAGCCATATATATACTATGGTTTCTTTTACTTTCCTGCCCAATTTTTTATTTTCCCTGGAATTAATAATTGCCTTGCTTTTTCATTTGCTTCATATTCTAAGGATTTATTTTTCCTCTGCTTGTGTAAACCTTCTCTCAATGCATTGAAACCCTTTAGGTTTTCCATCAGTTTCAGCCTCTTGAAGAAGTATCTCCTGAAGCCTGTTGACTCCTTCCACTCTGGGCTGGTTCCTTCTTTGTTCTGCTGCACAGCAGGTACCTGAGATCTCTCTCTGCCTCTGTCCTACTTTGGGTCTCCAGTGTCCTTTATTTTAGATCTTCCTCTTTCTTAATATACTGCCCCTCCTGCTTTTTTGTTTGTTTTTCAAAGAGAATATTCTCTAGTAGCTTCTTGAATTAAAAAAAAAAAAGTTTTGAGACTTTGTTAGAAATGTTTTAACTCCACCCTCGTGTTTCATAGGTTTTAATACATGTCTGGAATTCTAGGTTGGGAATATGTTTTCTCTCAGAATTGGAAGGTAATGTTCCACTGCCTTCTACCTTCCATGTTGCTTGAGAAGACCAAGGCAATTCTGATTTTTGACCTTTTCTATGAAAGCTTTTTGTTCTTTACAAAATGTGTAGGATCTTCTCTTTGATCTTAGAAATCTGAAGTTTCATGGTGCTGTACATTAGTATGGTTCTGTTTTTACTATCCATTGTGCTAGAAACCTAGTAAGCCCTTCCAAATGCAAGCACATGTTCTTCAGTTATGGGAAATTTCACTGAATTATGTCTTTGAGGATTTATTTTACTCCCCTCACCACATTCTCTACTCTTCTTTTCCTAGACTGACTCTTTCAAGACAGAGTTTGTGGACAGGTCCTTTAGTTTTCTTTTCTTTTTACTCCTCTTTTGTATCTCTTTCTGCTCTATTTTCTGAAGAATTTCCTCAGTTTTAACGTCTAAATCCTTTACTGTTCTTTCAGTTCTTTCCAATAGATTTTTTTTACTCTGATTATTTTTATTTTTGTAGAAATATTTATAGAGCACTTTTTTGTTGTTTTTGTTCTAAGTGTAGCCTCTATTTTCTTTAAGTGGCTTTTTCTGCCCATATGGCCTGGTTTTCATAGAAGAGAATTTCCTCCAAACTTCAGGAATCTTTGGCTATAGGACAATAGAAAACAGCCTGGAATCTCTGTGTGTGTTTATGGGGGGTGGTTGTTGATGGTGGGATTCCCTGTAGATTGATCAAGTGGGTTGATAAACTGAAGAATCTCAGATTTCAGTATCTGTAGGTTTTTTTCCCATGGGCTATTTGGAGTTTCCTAAAAAGACTTTCCAATGTCTTGGAAGCAGATATCAACCTAGTTCCCAGCCTTAAGGGAGCCAAGAAGAGGAAGAAAGTTTGTGGAGAGTGGGAGAGGGAAAGGGTTGTCTAAATATTTGGTATATACACTTTCAGTTTTCCTTGTTTTCAGCATGGTACCCATCCTCAATTATGCTTGATATATCAGGAGAATAATATCCATTCTTCCACTGGTGTGACAAGGACCTTTTACTAGACTGAATAGGATTAGGGAGAGGTTCTGAGGGATCTAACTGCTTCTTAAATAAACTTCTAACCAATAGTTTGTATTTTCAGGCTCTTCTTCCTATATTCTAAAGAGTATCCAGTGCCACGAATTTCTGAGTCTTATTCAGCTTACCCCACGGCTGGCTTAGGATTTAGTGTTTTTGTGTGTGCTAGATAAGTTACAACTCATCCATCTCCTTTCAATTTTTGTTGCTGTTGTCATCTCTCTTTTCTTCGCTCTTTGGGTTTATGCCTTTTAAAAAATGTTTGAAGAGGTTTCAGGAAGGAGTAAAATTTAATGTTCGCATTCAGTCTGCCATTTTTAAACCTGGCAACCTCTCAGTTACCATTTAAAATTCAGCTTGATACCTCCTATCAGTCTCATCATTCAAATTAGGAGCATTTTTTTTTGTGTGTGTGCCGCCATTGCATTTGCCGCCATTGCATTTACCGCATTGCACTATCATTGTCATTTCATGTGTCTCTCTTTTTTAGGCTGTGAGGTCATTGACTTGAAAGCTGTGTACTATTTGTCTTCCAATCTACAGGGTTTGTATGGAGCCTGTAACACAGGTGCCTGTAGGTACTTGTTGAATGAATGAATGTGTATGGATATTGGGATATTAAGGAAGAGTCACTTTTCCTGGCTTAACCTATCCAGAAGAGATTATACTGACTTTTATGGGTCTGGTTGTAGCAGGACCAGATTTTTAAAGCCAAGAAGATAAATTGATTTTTATTCTTTTTAAAGAGACAGTAATTCATTTTTCAGATTCTCTTGGTGGTTACTTAATTCACTGTTTTTCTTCTTTATTAGACTGTGGAAGAGATAAATTATATTTTATGATTGTATGTATGGGAAGTACTTGTGGGGAGCTCTATTTTCCCTCAATACCAAAGGTAATTACTTTAACCAATGGACTGGACTGAAGTCACACACACACACACACACACACACACACACACACACACCCATTAATTATAGATGGATAAAGCAGTTTTCTAGGATTTACCTCAGATGTTAGTGAAATGTTCGGTTCTTTCTCTGTTCTTGAATATGTATTATAGTATGCCCTTCTCACCTGAAAATATACTATGCATTTGGTTTTCTCTAAAAATGCGTAGTATATTTTCTTCATTAACATGTAAGACATTTTTCTCAAAATAAGTTAAAAATTCTCTACAGTTGTAAAACCTTGATTCCTCCTTGCCTAGCAATTCAAACTCCACATGTTCTCTTCCACGTATTTTCTCTTTTGAGCTAAAATATGTATACATTATATACATATATGTGTATACATATATATAATCTATATTGTTCTATAAACCGTAGTGAGTCAATGGTCATTCCCAAGGAATATCCAGTAAGAGAGGCCCTTAAGAAGGCATTCCTTGGTCGCTTCTAGCCCTTCCTTGCTTATCCTGCATTTTTCTAGACACTTCTGTGACTTTATCTTGCATGTCCCTTACATAAAAACCAATCATTTGACTTGTACTTCATTTTTTTTATTCATTTTTATTGAGATATATTCACATACCATGCAGTCATACAAAACAAAGCGTACATTCAGTTGTTTACAGCACCATTATATAGTTGTGCATGCATCACCAAAATTAATCTTTGACATTTTCATTACCACACACACAAAGATAATAAGAATAAAAATTAAAGTGAAAAAGAACAATTAAAGTAAAAAAGAACACTGGGTGCCTTTTTTTTTTCTTTTCTTCCTCCATTTTTCTACTCATCCATCCATAAACTAGACAAAGGGGAGTGTGGTCCATATGGCTTTCCCAATCACATTATCACCCCTCATAAGCTACATTTTTATACAATCATCTTCAAGATTCATGGGTTCTGGGTTGTAGTTTGATAGTTTCAGATATTTACTGCTAGCTATTCCAATTCATTAGAACCTAAAAAGAGTTGTCTATATTATGTATAAGAGTGCCCACCAGAGTGACCTCTCAGCAGCTTTTGGAATCTCTGCCACTGAAGCTTATTTCATTTCATTTCACATCCCCCTTTTGGTCAAGAAGATGTTCTCCATTCCACGATGCTGGGTCTAGATTCCTCCCCGAGAGTCATATTGCACGTTGTCACGGAGATTTACTCCCCTGGGTGTCAGATCCCATGTACGGGGGAGGGCAGTAATTTCACCTGCCAAGGTGGCTTAGCTAGAGAGAGAGGGCCACATCTGAGCAGCAAAGATATATTTGGGAAGAGGCTCTTAGGCATAATTATAGGGAGGCCTAGCTTCTCCTTTGCAGCAACAGTCTTCCCAAGGGCAAGTACTGTGGTAGAGGGCTCAGCCCATCAAACCACCAGTCCCCTATGTCTGTGAGCACATCAGTGACCATCGAGATGGGGAAACCCAACACCCCTGCATTCTCCCCCAGCTCCTAAAGTTGGCTTTGCATACTTTTTTAATTAACTCTTTTTTTTAATCAAGTATATAAAAAATTTTTTTTAAATATACAATAAAAAAAAAACATTTCAAACCATAACAAGGGAGCAAGAAAAAGACAACTAAGCTAAGATAACTACTTTACTTGCAACATGTTCTTACTCTACCCCAAGAAAATAACCTAATATAGCAACATTTCTGTGAACTTGTTCCTACCTTACCCATCAGAAATTAGCAGACCATAGTCATTTCTGGGCATTCCCAGAATGTTAAATTCACCCACGATAGCTTATCTTTTCTTTTTGGGTTCTCATTCCCCCTTCCTTAATTGCTCTCTGTGGCTAGTTCCCCTACATTCTACATTATAAACCATTTGTTTTACATTTTTCAATGTTCACATTAGTGGTAGCATATAATATTTGTCTTTTTTGTGCCTGGCTTATTTCACTCAGCATTATGTCTTCAAGGTTTATCCATGTTGTCATATGTTTCACGACATCGTTCCTTCTTACTGCCACGTAGTATTCCTTCGTGTGTATATACCACATTTTATTTATCCACTCATCTGTTGAAGAACATTGGGTTGTTTCCATCT
Source organism: Choloepus didactylus (assembly GCF_015220235.1). NCBI lineage: Eukaryota > Metazoa > Chordata > Mammalia > Pilosa > Megalonychidae > Choloepus > Choloepus didactylus. The sequence goes on from NC_051311.1 coordinate 91,548,411, forward strand.
CTTGGCAATTGTGAATAATGCTGCTATGAATATTGGTGTGCAGGTATCTGTTCATGTCACTGCTTTCGGATCTTCCAGTTATATACAAAGAAGTGCAATTGCTGGATCAAAGGGTAACTCTATATCTAGTTTTCTAAGGAACTGCCAGACTGACTTCCAGATGGCTGAACATTATACAGTCCCACCAACAATGAATAAGAGTTCCAATTTCTCTGCATCCTCTCCAGCATTTGTAGTTTCCTGTTTGTTAATGGCAGCCATTCTAATTGGTGTGAGATGGTATCTCATTGTGGTCTTAATTTGTATCTCTCTCATAGCTAGTGAAGCTGAACATTTTTTCATGTGTTTCTTGGCCATTTGTGTTTCCCCTTCAGAGAACTGTCTTTTCATATATTTTGCCCATTTTATAATTGGGCTATCTGTACTATTGTCATTGAGTTGTAGGATTTCTTTATATATGCAAGCTATCAGTCTTTTGTCAGATACATGGTTTCCAAATATTTTTTCCCATTGAGTTGGCTGCTCTTCACCTTTTTAACAAACTCCTTTGAGGTAGAGACTTCTATGCTTGAGGAGTTCCCATTTATCTATTTTTTCTTTCATTGCTTGTGCTTTGGGTGTAAAATCTAGGAAGTGGCTACCTAATGCAAGGTCTTGAAGATGTTTCCCTACATTATCTTCTAGGAGTTTTATGGTACTGTCTTTTACATTGAGACCTTTGATCCACTTTGAGTTAATTTTTGTGTAGGCTGTGAGGTAGGGGTCCTCTTTCATTCTTTTGTTGAAAAGACCATTATGACCCAGTTCAGTGGCTTTGGGGGCCTTATCAAAGATCAGTCGGCTGTAGATCTGGGGGTCTGTCTCCGGATTCTCAATTCGATTCCATTGATCAATATGTCTATCTTTGTGCCAGTACCATGCTGTTTTGTCAACTGTGGCTTTATAATAAGCTTCAAAGTCAGGGAGTGTAAGTCCTCCCACTTCATGTTTCTTTTTTAGAGTGTTTTTAGCAATTTGAGGCATCTTCCCTTTCCAAATAAATTTGATAACTAGCTTTTCCAAGTCTGCAAAGTAGGTTATTGGAATTTTGATTGGGATTGCATTGAATCTGTAGATGAGTTTGGGTAGAATTGACATCTGTGCTGGTTTGAATGTATTATGTCCCCCAGAAAAAGTCATATTCTTTCATGCAGTCTTGTAGGGCAGACATTTTGGTGCTGATTGGATTGGAATTCTTTGAGTGTTTGCATGCAAATGCACCCCACCCAACTGTAGGTGGTAACTCCGATGGGATATTTCCATGGAGGTGTGGCCACACCCATTCATGGTGATCCTTGATCAGTGGAGCCATATAAATGAGCTGACGGGCAGAGGGAACTCAGTGCAGCTGTGAGTGATGTTTTGAAGAGGAGCTACAGCCAAGAGGGACACTTTGAAGAAAGCACAGGAGCTGCAGATGATAGACAGTTTGAAGATGGCCTTTGAAAGCAGACTCTTGCTCCAGAGAAGCTAAGAGAGGACCAGTACCCCAAGTGCAACTAAGAGTGACATTTTTGAAGAACTGCAGCCTAGAGAGGAACGTCCTGGGAGAAAGCCATTTTGAAACCAGAACTTTGGAGCAGACACCAGCCACGTGCCTTCCCAGCTAACAGAGGTTTTCCAGACACCATTGGCCGTCCTCCAGTGAAGGTACCCGATTGCTCATGCATTACCTTGGACACTTCATGGCCTTAAGACTGTAACTGTGTAACCAAATAAACCCCCTTTTATAAAAGCCGATCCATCTCTGGTGTTTTGCATTCCAGCAGCATTGGCAAACTAGAACAACATCTTAATGACATTTAGCCTTCCTATGCATGAACATGGAATATTTTTCCATGTTTTAAGGTCCCGTTCTATTTCTTTTAGTAGAGTTATGTAGTTTTCTTTGTATGCATCTTTTATATCTTTGGTTAAGTTTGTTCCTAGGTACTTGATTTTTTTAGTTGCTATTGAAACTAGTGTCTTTTTCTTCAGTGTCTCTTCAATTTGTTCATTTCTAGCATATAGAAACATTACTGACTTAGGTGCATTAATCTTGTATCCTGCTACTTTGCTAAATTTGTTTATTAGCTCTAGTAGCTGTATCGTAGATTTCTCAGGGTTTTCCTGATATAAGATCATATCATCTGCAAACAATGACAGTTTTACTTCTTCCTTTCCAATTTGGATGCTTTTTATTTCTTTGTCTTGCCGGATTGCCCTGGCTAGCACTTCCAGCACAATGTTGAATAACAGTGGTGATAATGGGCATCCTTGTCTTGTTCCTGATCTTAGAGGGAAGGCTTTCAGTCTCTCACCATTGAGTACTATGCTGGCTGTGGGTTTTTCATATATGCTCTTTATCATATTGAGGAAGTTTCCTTCAATTCCTACCTTTTGAAGTGTTTTTTATCAAAAAGAATGTTGGATTTTGTTGAATGTTTTTTCAGCATGTATTGAGATGATCATTTGATTTTTCCCTTTTGACTTCTTAATGTGTTGTAATACATTGATTTGTTTTCTTATGTTGAACCATCCTTGCATGCCTGGAATGAACCCCACTTGGTCATGGTGTATGATTTTTTTAATGTGTCTTTGGATTTGATTTGCAAGTATTTTGTTGAGAATTTTTGCATCTATATTCATTAGGGAGATAGGCCTGTAGTTTTCCCTTTTTTGTAGCGTCTTTGCCTGGTTTTGGTAGTAGATTGATGTTAACTTCATACAATGAGTTAGGTAGTGTTCCATTTTCTTCAATGTTTTGAAAGAGTTTGAGTAAGATTGGTGTCAGTTCTTTTTGGAAAGTTTGCTAGAATTCCCCTGTGAAGCCTTCTGGCCCTGGGCATTTATTTGTGGGAAGTTTTTTGATGACTGATTGGATCTCTTTGCTTGTAATTGGTTGGTTGAGGTCTTCTATTTCTTCTCCGGTCAGTCTAGGTCATTCATATGTTTCCAGGAAATTGTCTGTTTCCTCTACATTATCCAGTTTGTTGGCATACAGTTGTTCATAGTATCCTCTTGTAATTTTTTAAATTTCTTTGGGATCCGCAGTAATGTCACCTTTCTCATTCATTATTTTGTTTATATGGGTCTTCTCTCTTTTTGATTTTGTCAGTCTAGCTAGGGGCTTGTCAATCTTGTTGATCTTCTCAAAGAACCAACTTTTGGTGTTATTTATTCTCTATATTGTTTTTTTGTTCTCTATGTCATTTATTTCTGCTTTAATCCTTGTTATTTATTTTCTTCTACTTGGTTTAGGATTGGTTTGCTGTTCATTTTCTTGCTTCTTCAGTTGATCCATTAGTTCTTTGATTTTAGCTCTTTCTTCCTTTTTAATATATGCATTTAGTGCTATAAATTTCTCCCTCAGTACCACTTTTGCTAAATCTCATAGGTTTTGGTATGTTGTGTTCTCATTTTCATTCATCTCTATATATTTAGCAATTTCTCTTGCTATTTCTTCTTTAACCCACTGATTATTTAGGAGTGTGTTGTTTAACCTCCAGGTATTTGTGAATTTTCTAAGTTTTTGATGGTTATTGACTTCTAATTGTATTCCATTGTGTCAGAGAATGTGCTTTGAATAATTTCCATTTTTTAAAATTTATTGAGGCTTGTTTTATGTCCCAGCATATGATCTATTCTGGAGAAAGTTCTGTGAGTGCTAGAGAAGAATGTATATCCTGGTGATTTGGGATGTAATGTTCTATATATGTCTGTTAAATCCAATTCATTTATCAGATTGTTTAGATTTTCATTTTCCTTATTGGTCTTCTGTCTGGTTGATCTATCTATAGGAGAGAGTGATGTGTTGAAGTCTCCCACAATTATTGTGGAAACATCAATTGTTTCCTTTAGTTTTGCCAGTGATTGTCTCATGTATTTTGTGGCATCTTGATTGGGTCCATAAACATTTATGGTTGTTATTTCTTGTTGAATTGCCCCTTTTATTAGTATGTAGTGTCCTTCTTTGTCTCTCATAACATCCTTGCATTTAAAGTTTATTTTTTCTGAGATTAATATTGTTACTCCTGCTTTCTTTTGGCTGTAGCTTGCATGAAATATTTTTTTCCATCCTTTCACTTTCAATTTCTTTGTGTCCCTGTGTCTAAGATGAGTCTCTTGTATGCAGCATATTGATGGTTCATTTTTTTTTATCCATTCTGCCAATCTATATCTTTTGATTGGGGAGTTTAATCCATTTACATTCAGCATTCTTACTGTGAAGGCATTTCTTGAATCATCCATCTTATCCTTTGTTTTATGTTTGTCAGGTATATTTTTTCCCTTTCTCTCAATGTTCTTTAATGTACCCATACTGAATCTCTTTAGTACTGAACCTTTCTCCAAGTCTCTCTCTCCTTTCTTTGTTTCTCTGTCTGCAGGGCTTGCTTTAGTATCTCCAGTAGGGCAGGTCTCTTGTTAGCAAATTCTCTCAGCATTTGTTTGTCTGTGAAAAATTTAAGCTCTCCCTTGAAGGAGAGCTTTACTGGATAAAGAATTCTTGGTTGGAAATTTTTCTCTCTCAGAATTTTAAATATGTCATGCCACTGACTTCTCGCCTCCATGGTGGCTTCTGAGTAGTCACTACTTAGTCTTATGTTGTTTCCTTTGTATGTGGTGAATTGCTTTTCTCTTGCTGCTTTCAGAACTTGCTCCTTCTCTTCAGTATTTGACAGTGTGATCAGAATATGTCTTGGAGTGTGTTTATTTGGATTTATTCTATTTGGAGTTCGCTGGGCATTTATGATTTGTGTATTTATGGTGTTTAGACGATTTGGGAATTTTTCCCCAACAATTTCTTTGAATACTCTTTCTAGACCTTTACCCTTCTCTTCCCCTTCTGGAACACCAATGAGTCTTATATTTGGATGTTTTATTTTATCTATCATATTCCTGAGATCCATTTTGATTTTTTCAATTTTTTTCCCCATTCTTTCTTTTGTTCTTTCATTTTCTGTTCTGTCATCCTCTAGGTCACTGATTCACTGTTCAGCTTCCTCTACTCTTGTACTATGAATATCCAAAATCTTTTTAATTTGGTCAACAGTTTCTTTTACTTACATAAGATTGTCTATTTTTTTATTTACTCTTGCAATTTCTTCTTTATGCTTTTCTAGGGTCTTCTTCATGTCCTTTTTATCCTGTGCCATGGTCTTCCATGTCCTTTCTATCCTGTGCCATGCTCTCTTTGTTTGTCTTTAGTTCTTTGATTAATTGCTCCAAGTACTGTGTCTCCTCTAATTTTTCAATTTGGTGTTTGGGCTTGGGTTATCCACATCGTCTGGTTTTTTCATATGCTTTAAAATTTTCTGTTGTTTTTGGCCTCTTGGCATTTGCTTAACTTGATAGGGTTCTTTTAGGATATGTAGACTGATTCAAACCTGTATCTCTAATTTGTAAGATCTACAGCTTCGTGGAGTATACTTTCTCTAACTAACCCACAGGTGGCATCCATGAGCCACCTATTCCCCTCAAGCCAGTTCTTTGTTTTTGTGGTGAGTCGGGGTGTGAGTCTTGTGGAGTCCAATTGGTGCACCAAGATTGCATGTGTAGTTGGTGTTGCCCGCCCTGCATATGGGGCATGTGTCTGAGTGGTTAGGGAGGGGGGGGGGGGGCGGCTTTAATAATCAAATTTCACAGGTGTTCCTGGAGATTTAAAGCTGTTGCAATAGTCTAATCCTTCACTTCAGTCTTGCTGTAGTTTGTCTGTGCCACTGATCTACAAGTCCTTGGCTTTGGCGTATGATCCCTGGGACTTGCAAGTGGGTCCTTCTTCCAAGCCGTGCACTCCTGGGTCCTCTGCTGAGGGAGGACTGTGCTACATCACAGGTGAGCGCCACCCCCCAAGGGAGATTCTGGGCTGCAGGGCTGTGTAGGGGCATTCCCAGTCTGCTGAAAGGATGGCTGAATGGGGTATGTTAATTTTCCCCTTTTCACACAGCTCCACCTTCCAGGATCTGGGACAATTTGCTGAGGGTGCAGGAAAGGCTATTTTCCATGCCGATATTGTGGTGTGTGCCTGTGTTGTTGAACACACTTCCCGTCACACTGGGTTGTTTCAGGCATCTCTGGGCTGTGGCGCTGGTGCCGGCAGGAAAGTTCCCAGCCCACTGGGAAGATAGCTGTAAGAAGATGCCCTCCTTTTCTTGGGAAGTTGTGGTGTTTAGCAAATTTTCTCAGCCACCGGACTTAATGCTTTGTGTCTCAGAGCTCTCTTAGTTCTGCTCTTGTCTGTGCCCAAATTGCAAGTCTTTGAGGCTTTCTGTAATGGACTTCTTAGGGTAATTGTTTTGGAAAAAGAGAAAAAGATTAAAAAAAAAAAAAAAAAAGGGCCTCCTTGCAGATCTAATGGGCTATTGAAATGCTAAGAGACAAGGAACAATCAAGAAATCAGAGAAACCAGCTATTCAGACAAGGAAACTGATGCCTGACTCTGTTTGAGCCCTGCCCTTCTCCGTTCTGTGTTCACCAGAACTCCAAAAAGTCTCTGTTTTGATTTGGGGTTTTTTTTTTTTTTTTGCTGTTTTTGCTAGCCCTATCTCCTCTCCGCCAGGCTGACTGCTCCCAGATTCTCTGGTGTCTGGTCTCAGTCTGTCTATGTTTGGAGTTTGGATCAGCAGCCTGAGTTTTCAGTCAGAGCCTCTGCTGCAGTTCTCCCTCCTTGTTCCCAGTGCTGATGGCCCCTCCTTCCACAGGACTGAGCCTGGCAGGGAAGGGCACAGGTCCCCTGGGCTTGAGAACTTACAGATTTCGCTGATCTCAGCTGTTCCACGTGTTTGTGAGTGTTGTATGAAGTATGCTTAAAGTCAGATTGCTCTCTGGTGTCCAGTCTACGCAGTTCCTGGCTTTCTACCTATTGCCCTGGAGGAGTAACTAAAACCTACACCTCACCACTCCGCCTTCTTGCCCCGTCCCTGTACTTCATTTTAAAAGTGACTAACTAAGCAACCAATTAAAGCACACTTTAACAGGTTAAAAAGATTCCATGACCTGGGAAAGTGTGAACGGACTTCTGTACCTCCAAGATTAAGCCATCATCAGACCAATGGCTAGTAGACGAATCCTTAGATTAAAATCCAGATGGCTAGAGGTTGGTTGCAGTATTCAGGAGGGTTTTTTTGTGGTGAGAGGTGATTGTGAGGGGTGCTAGAGAGCGGTGGTGGCACCACTTCTTTCTCTCACATCCACTCTAATACATTGTTTTAAATACTTAGGCCAGAGGGATAGAACATTGAAAATGGGGTCTGAGTTCAAATAGTAATGGCAGTTTTACAAATCTGAAAGTGTGAAATGTACACAGTTCTCTCTTGTATACTTTCATGCAGGTTTGTGCCCACACACATGTACTCAAATGCCATGCACATTCGTATATCTACAGTAGATTAGAAAATTATTGACTCTTGGAAAATTAGATTTAAATTCTATGCATGTGTTGAGTCTTTTACCGTTTATAAAGCATTTTCACATCTGTTGCCTTATTTGATACTCACATCAAACTCTAAGATAGAGAGACCAGCTATTGTTCCCATTTTACAGGTGATGAATCTGGGGTTTGAGTTATACAACTTGCTCAAGTTCATTCACCCAGCTTGTTAGTGGCAAAACCAAGAGTAGAATTTGGCTTTTTACTTCTAGGCTGTGAACTGCTTCTTGACACAGATATGTTTTATTCAACCTGAAGGAGTATATATTAGATATCTGGTTAGCACTTTTAAAAACCTTTCATGAAAGGCAAAATCCCTGCTAGGCCTCCTGATCAGCAACAATTGCGTATCATTCATTCATCATTTCCTACGTTAAAAATATCTTGGCTGGATCTGATGTTTAGCAAAAGAGTGGAAAGAAAATCCTTCAAAAGTCACTCTGCACTGAATAGTGTGGGCAACCTCTTTTGAAAGTTATTTTCACAAATATTTAAGATTTAAGAGTTTAATTTGTTACCAAGAAATATCCTATTACTATGTTTTATATGCTTCTTAGCAATAACTTGCATTAGTTCATTAGATCAGTCTAAAAGATCTTGCTTCTTATTCCTTTTAAATAACTTGTGGACACCCAGACATTGCAGAATCAGGTTTGGTGTTACTATAAATTATTTATGACAATATTTCTTTAAACATATTTTAACCTGGAAATTGTGTGTAGATTTCATAGCTAATATATGCAATGTCTCTGCCACATGGGGAGAAATGCTTACCTGACAGACTGTGACCTGCATAATGTAACAGGCATTATTCCTAATTTGTCAGACATTCAGAGCATAACTGATGGATTTCTTTTCAGACCACTATTTAGTGCCATTCTATTTGAAATAGAAAAGATTTCCAGAGACTTATATGAAATTTGAGATCTCTCCTCATTAATATTTGCTTTGTTATCAATCTTGTTGATGAGTTAGACATAATTTAGAACAATTCTTTTATGTCCTTGAAATAACCTTTCTCTAAACCCAAACAGAATCATCTTTTGTAAAATAGTTAATAAACAAATATTTGTCTCAAAGAGAAAGACATGAACACTTCAAAAATATTCCAGGGGTAGGAAATAAATTGATGTAATAAAGGCAGTCTCCCTGAGTGGATTGCGAAGGTGAAGCTAATTACATGATGGAGATCTCCTTTCCAATTACACATCATTTGAAGTTCTTAAATGCAGAACTCAAAGATCCTCAGTGGTTTTCATAGCCTTGAGATATTTTTGGGTGCAATTTTCACCTTTTATAAAAATTTCCACCTTTTAAAATACCTAATGAACCCCAATTTCTAAAGCATTTCCTGTAACTACATTTGTTGCTAGGAGAGGAGCAGAGGGGAAAATGACAGCATCCTAAGATTTATAACCTTGCCAATTCCTGTTGTCTTGGAAATGTAAGACTCAAGGTTGTCATCAAGTCTCATAATGATCTTCTCCCATTATAATTTGCAGAAGTGCCTGGAAAAATTCTACAAGTCTGCAAGTTCCTTCTGGCCTTTTAAGTTGGATATATCTAACTGTAATCTCTAAGCAATTTGATAATAAGATATGGGCATCTACCCCCAATAGAACACAGCATAGGGCTTTATGCTTACAAGGTGCTATAGAGTATTGTTGAATCAATCACTGAAACACTAGGCAAAGTTAGGGAGTTAGGGTCATAATGTCCAATTGTCATCACTCCAGTCAGGTGTCTTTTTTTATCTGATACTGTGTTGATCACCAGATCCCTAATCTCTAAAAAAATTTTATATAAGGAAATAACACTATGTAACGATGTTAAAGATATCTAGCATATGAAAAAAAATGGTAAGTAAAGGCAATGAAGTAAATAAGTAAAAAGTTAAGATATATTTAAAAGTGCTAGATAAATTAAGGTGTGTTGCTCATTAATATGAACAAAGATAAATGACTTTGGTTAAATGACAGGCGAAAAAGCTGCATTTGGAAATGCACTTAGAAAGTGTGAGCTTCAGTGGGAATAAAGATGCTGTATCTTAGTATTGCAATCATAAAGCTGGAAAAGGTTTTAGGAAAAAAAATTGAGATTATTCTTACCCACAAAAGAGACTCCACACTCTATTTTTCATAAATCTCTGTAGGTGACTCCATTTCCATCCAAATTTAAATTCACTTAGAAACAGGGTCTGAGAATGCCCATGCTGTGTATTTATTGGAAATATGAAAATAATGTTAGGAAATCTATAGGAAACCGATTTTACTTTGTGAAATAAATGTTATTTCTTTACTTCATGTAATGGCCAAGGTTACTTAAGAAGCTCTGTTTTGTTTTAGTCAGAAAGGAAGCATTTCAGGAATTTTTGTGTCTATACTTTATATGAGAAGTACACTTCTTAAATCCCTTGAATATTTCAGATGTAGTTATATACCTATCCCTGAAGCCAATCCAAGCCTTTAAATGGAACTGTCACTCTGATTTCATAAGGAGACTAGCAATTATATTGATACTTTAGAAGTCTAGTTTATTTTCTTAGGGATTTAATGCACAATGCTAATATTATCCTTTGCTATTAAGCAGAATGCTTCTCAAAATTTTACATTTGGGTGTCTTGAATTTATGTGACTTCTGTAGCATTTTTATATTTAAGTTAATTCAAATACTGATGAACCTTTGTCTAACAGTAAATCCACTATATGAAAATTCAAGTTTATAGAAAAAGACCAATTAGAGGATGTTATTTCTTTTGCAGAAGTAATCCTTTAGCAATCTCTCTTTGTGCACTTCAAATTTGAATGCCCATAAATCCCTTTCCAGGATGTGTGCATTGCATTCTATGAGGCAAATATCTACTTTATTTCTGTTTATATTTTTATTATATTTTATTGCTGAAAATGATTTTCTAGCCCTTGGTCAGTTTTGTTTCTTATTTTCCCCTCTGAAGTTTTCAGTAACCTGTGGCTAAATTTGGAACATTGTAACCTTGTTTTATTTACCTTTTTTCCTGCTGAATTTGTGAACGTTATTGATTGCTCATGTAGCTCTTGCTTTTGATTTCTTACTTCATTTCATGTACAAACAGCCCCCTCCCCACCTAAACAGTAAGCTTCTGATCAAAAGGAAACCTGATTTCTATTTATTTTTTGTTTCTTATTCATTTATAAATTTAGCAAACATGTATTGACCATGCACTGTGTGCCACAGATTATGCCACATCCTAGAAATATGCAGTAGTGAAGAAATAAGTGTGCTTCCTGCTCATATATCGTTATCATTATTATTATCATCATTATTCTGCAATTTTAAGTCATAATTATTGGTATAAATAACATTTATTGAGAACTTACTATATGCCAAGCCAAGTGTTTTAAGAGGCTAATTTTTTAAAATCTTCATCACAGTCCAATAAGGTGGGTACTATTATTAGTGATGCGCAAAGATGTTAAGTAATTTATTCATGTGATTTACCCACATAAGTACCAAAATCAGAGTCAAATTTAGGCACTCAGATCCCAGCTTGTGCTCTTGACCACTCTACTATATTTATATAATTATAATACATAATTATAATTGTGACAGATGCCATGAAGGAATAATCAAAGGTGTTGTGATCAATTATAACAAGGAACTTGATTTAGTCTGGAGTGGGAATGAAAGAGCTCTCTGAGGAAGACATTTAAGGTGAACAGTTAAAGAGTTGGCCAGAGGAAGAAAATTCCCACAGAGGTACTTGCACAGCACAGGCAAATATCCTGAGGTAGGAAATAGTTATGTGACCAGGAAGGTGAAGAAAAGTCACTGGATGGCAATGTGATAGGTGTTGAATGAATACTGTATTATCTATAGAGGAGCATCCACTACAGAAGCACAGGTCTGTCTCCACTGAGGCTCAGTTTGTTAAATAATATAACTTTACCATGCTTCTACTTAGAGTAGAATCCCATGTAACCAGAGCTATTCATATAAAAATGCAGATTATTGATAGACTGCATGACTTGCAGCTAGTTATACATGGTTGTATGATTGCCTATATATTTCCCACTCAAGATTGAGGAGACATGAAAGTATTGATGTATTTGAATCTGTAAACCAATTAATGTAGATAATTCTGACATGTTTTCAGGTGGTTATAGCTAGAAAGATTGTAACCCCATTGTTGTTTTTAGTGCTGTTATAAATTGCAATTCTGTTACTAGGTGTGGTGGTCATAGCAACCCATGGCATGTGGAAAGTGGGAAGAGGAGGAAATAGGTCTGACACCAATGTGTGGAAAACAGAGCTTCAGCAGAGAATGACTGGAGGCCCTGGGCCAAGCAGCAGGCAGCACGGGACACCGAGTTGTTGTTTCCCTTGGTTGGAGCCCAGTGACAGGAAACCTGAAAACCTGGAGGGGAAGGGTGGTTTGCATCTGGAGCTCTAGTTGTAGGTGACTCAGGTGTAACTTCTTCAGGCCACAAAATGTCTTTTTTTTTTTTTTTCACTGTTTTTATCTTGGTGCCAACAAGGCCTACAAAGAACATTTATTGAATGAACAAACAGAGTGAATGAAGAAATGGGATGGAGAACAAAAAGGATTCTAGAGGAAAGCTAAAGGAAGGTTTTCTGACCTAAGGCATGGTTATTGGCAGCTCTCCAATTTCAGAGGATACCAGGCGTTATAACCAGATCTTAGGAGCAGGGACCTAGGTAGGAAGTCCTAAGCCCTGAGACAACGTGGAAGAGAGAGAAAGAGTGCCCTAGGGATGTCTGTAAGGGAAAAGGGACCTGGGACCTGGTCTGCCTGTCCCTGAAGGAGATACAGAGAACAATAGGGATTCTCAGGAATCAAGGCTGGGCCCGGAGAGCCTACATCTGAGGAGGCAGGTTAATTGTAAACCTCACTGGATGGCAGGGTTGAACATTATTTTTACTTCCTGCCTCCATCAGGGATTAGTTTAAGAACTGGGATATGATTAACCTTGTGGATGCTAGGGAGATTTTGTGCCAAGCTCATGTTCATGAGGATCATCTCATTCAATCCTTCCAACAATAATAGTTAGGCCTTGTTATTGCCCCCATTTTATAGATGAATAAAATGTGGCTTAGTAAGGCTATTTAATTTGCCTAACATCTCAAGACTATTAAAATGCTCTGGCTAAAATATGAACCCAGATTTGTGTGCAGAGCTGGTGTCTTTAATCACAACACTTTGTTGCTTCTTAAAATACACTCTTGCCTTCAAGCTGCTCTCAGAGTAAGACTGTAGCTAATAAGAGCATCACAGAGAGTTATACACAGTAGCAGATACATGTACTGTGTCAGAACTGGTTCTGCAGGGGTGGTGGATAGTGCTGTCCACTTGGGAATCAGAAGTGCCTTTGCACAGCTGGGAAAAACTGAGAAAGGAAGTGGGGGCTGACCAAGGTGACAAATCACAGAGCATGTAGAATCCATATACAAAGATTTTAATCCATGACTTATTATCATAATTAATGATTTGTTGTTTTCTCTCAAATGAAAATTAGTTTGTCAGATGCAGTAATTGAGGAAGCTAATTACACATAGCTGCACAGGGCCAGCCCCAGGCAAAATTGAATGTCTTTTGGCTTTGATTTGTCACCTCCTTTCTTGGCAGCATTTCCTTCCCTTCAAAATTCTTTTATATGCCCTCACATGCCCAGAATTTTCATGCTGCCCTTATCTTCCCCTTCCAGATGAAAATTGATATAATAAACAAGTTCATAATAGGATTGGTTAGCAATTTAATAAATTACACAGCTTGGAAAATTTTGCATTTACAAAAGGGATCTCACTAAATACAAAGTGATATCCTGGATTGGATGAGGGAAAAAGGATACTATCAAAAAAAACTGATAAAATCTGTATGTTAATTTCTTAGTATTGGCACATGTACCGAGGGTGGTTATATAAAATCTTAACTTTGGGGAAGCTGGATGAAGGGCGTATGAAAACTGTGTACTATCTTTACAACTTTTCCTTAAATCTAAGCACATTCCAAAATAAAAATTAATATTAAAAAGAAATAAATCTCTAAGAAACTTCAGGCATGCATATCATACCACATGGGTAGAAAAGATTGATTCTGTAGCTATATTCCCACTTATTGTCTTCAGATGCTTAGTTTGTTTAAGTACTGAAAATTTCCCTGTTTTATAAGTTTTGGGAACTATGAATTTTATCAAGGTTAGAAATGTGTAGCTTTTCCTCTCACTGCAGTAAATGATACTAAAAAACAAAAACTAGCTGAGAATTAAAGTCTAAAATAAAAGGAAGCACATAACCGTTTTTCCTCTTTAGGAAAGGAGGATGAATTCCAGAAATCTGAAATTTGGAGAACATTAATCAGTGGGCTGGGAGATGAGTAATTTAGAAAAACCAAGGCCACTAAATTGTCCCTGTTTTAAAATTTAAGAAGAATAAGAAGCAGATTTGGACTCCCAAATACTCACATAGGATTTTTTTTCTTTATCCACTGGCAGCATGGAAATTAGTTATATGACCTAATTTAAAGGGATAACTACATATACTCAGTTCAGTGTTCCAAAAAAATTTACTGTGTATAACTCCAGGGGCATTCAAATTAGATGAAGAGTTTAAAAACATGATTTCCCTATTGGAAAAGGTAGGCTGACTAGTTGTCACTGTGTCAGATGAGAAACAATAGAAGCATGTTCTATTATTTATACAAATTGACTGGTTTGGCAGCAATGAGCCATAATGAACTGCAGAAAAATGAAAATATGATTTCTTTAGCATCATACAAAAATGGGATATTCACAAGAAGGCAGAAAATGGAATTTTAAGAACCCAAGCTGTGTCAAAACAGTATTCCTTGTTGCTACTTTATCAAGAATGTAATTCAAGTAGTGCATGTTTACTGAGGCAAACTTGTAATTATGTTCTATCATTTTGTGCTGTTAGTAAGAGGTCTGTGTCTTGTAATTCGAAAGGAATTTAAAATACTCATTTTCCATGACTTATTTTTCACTTTTAACTATGTCACCTGCCTTTGTTTGCAATAAAGACTTTCTTCTGGTTAAGTAGAGAAGTTCCTAAAGTTGGATGATGTTGCTCATGTTTTCCCAGCAAAGGGAAGGAAAAGAAAAACCTGAAGCAAGTAATTAAACTCTAAAATACCTAATTTATAATAAATTCATGATAAATTGACTCCATCTCCTTGCTTTGTTAGGAATCCCTGGCCTTTGTGTTATGCTCTTGACTTTGAACTTTGATGTTTATACCTTATATTTCCAGCAACTCCCATTTATCCACATTGGGTTTTTTCTAACAATACTGTGTTTAATTCCAGGAAAGGCCTTTAAACAAAAACACTACACACTTCAACTTTCCCATCCCAAGGGCTGTGTTAATAAAACAGTAAACTCACAGAAAATGTGAGTCAGACAAACCAACTTTCCTAAAGCTGAGACTTAGTTTGAGCCTGCAAGGATCATTTATACAGCTCTCTACTGCAGTGTGTCAAATCTCTCGTTTCTCTTTTGCCCAAAGCAATGCGGGAAGCTGGTTATCAGTGTTCCACACAAAGTGACTTCAATAGTAAATGCTGGTTGGCATTAGGCGATACTATATATCATTAAGCTCCTAGAAATTAGCCAAATTTGAAATAATTTCCCTTAACAGAAATGTCAAAATTTTGATAATGGGATGAGTTCTTACTAACCTATTCACCAGTGGTTCTCAACCAAGGGTGATTTTGTTTCTGCCCCAGGGGACATTTGATAACATCTGGAAACATTTTTTGTTGTCATAGTTGGCATCTAGTGGCTAGAAATCAAGGATGCCACCAACTATTCTACACTGCACAGGGCCGTCCAGCAATGAATTGTCCAGCTCAAACATCAAAAGTGCTGAAGTTGAGAAACCCTGTCCATACTTCCAGCTTGTGAATGATTATAACAGGGACAACTGCCTGTTAGGTTCATAGGAGAATCCCACTTCACTGAAAAGTTATTCTTTGTTGTTGTTATTGTGAGTTAGGTAAACATGTGATTCTCATCTAACCAGGAAAGTGCAAAAGGGAAGGGGAATGAGAGGCAGTACCCTGTTAGGGCCAGCAGGATGAAGTTTAATCCTTTTGATAAGGTGTTTGGACAAACAGGAATAAAAGAGCCTGCTGATTGTGGTGTTGTTACAAAGTAGAAGATGTTACTAAGAAGGAGAGTGAAATATTTCTGGCCCATAGTGAAAAATGTATAGTGGTTTACCTGTTCAGACCCGGGATTTTCAACCCTGGCTACAGTTTGCATCCTGTGCATCTGTGCCCCACACCCGGATTCTGAAGTGGTGGAGAATGGGACCTGGCAGTCTGTGTATTTTTCGCTTCCCACTTCTAGAATTACCAGTCTAGATGGTTTAGAATCAGCCTTTTAAACACCCTTAAAATAAAAAATACTATCAGTATAGCAGAATTTCCCTTGTTCTACCCATGATGACCACTGCCACTGTCTCTTCCCTTGTTTTCCCTGAAAATGCTCCTGCCTGAGCCTTATACTCAGGAGTTTTATATTTCTCATTGAGGGAAGTGTCTGTTTTTCATTCAGCCAATAAATGGCTCTTATTAGACTTGTTCTGTAACTTGTGCTGTTCCAAAGTCAGACTACCTAGTGACATAACTGGTGATACCACCCAGAGTCCCACCCTGACACTCTTTGTAGAATCAGGGCAGCACTGGAGTTTACTTGGAACACTAAGGAGATTCAGTCCAACTTTGGTTCTGTATGGATTTCGGGAAATGTATTTCTAGATGAGGAGGGCACAGGAAAAAAATAAGCCTTCATCCAGATATCGCCCAAAGCATTCACTCTGTGACTTCATTTCTGTGGTTTATCAAAAAATGGTTTACATGACTGTTCTTGAAAGTACTCGAAAGAATTGTACTTTCGCTTAAGCTGGCCAAAGCACTTGTTATGAATATGCTAGATAATTTGAAAGGACTTTCAGTTAATCATTACATCAATAATTTAATGTATTTCCTTTCATCTAAATATGTTCTGAGATAGGTAAGAGATATGCTACTTAGACATTGTAAAGAAAAAATATTTTCCCCCTTGGTTCAAAGATGCATATAATATGTAGAAATGAAACTTTGGTTTAATTGAAATTTGGTTGCAGTTTGAGGCTTTATAGTTTCCTTGGGACACCTACTGCATTCTTTTTAATGAAGCATTGATGGATGGCAGCATTAAAAAAATTACTACTTTAGCTCTGCTCTATGGATGTTTAAAGCAACAGAACAGTTTTTTTTTGTCCATTATAACATCAGCTTCAAGGATATAGAGCTCTCCCCCAAACACAACTGACTGTCCTTCGTAATGATTATATATCAACTAGTAGCTTTTCTACAGCCTTCTAGAATATATGTTAATTTCATTTATTTTAATGACAAATGTATTGAGATATAATTCACATATCATAACATTCACCATTTTAAAGTGTACAATTCAGTGGTTTTTAGTATATTCACAGAGCTGTGCAACCAACCATCATCATTATCCAATTTCATAACATTTTCACCAGCCCCAAATGACACCCCACAGCCATTAGCAGTCATTCTTCATTCCTCGCTCTTCTCAGACTCTGGCAACCACTAATCTACTTTCTGTCTCTCTACCTTTGCCTATTCTGGAAATTTTATATAGATGGAATCACACGATACATAGCCTTTTGTGACTGATTTCTCTCACTTAGCATAATGCTTTCAAGGTTCATCTGGGTTGTAGCCTGTCTCAGTACTTCATTTCTTTTTATTGACAAATAATATTCCATTGTATAGATATACAGCATTTTGTTTCTTCATTCATCAGTTGATGGACACTTGTGTTGTTTCTACTTTTTGGCTGTGATGAATAATTTGCTGCTATAAACATTTCATATACAGATTTTTGCATGGACATATGTTTTCAATTCTTGGGTGTTCTAGTTTGCTAAGCTGCCGGAATGCAAAACACCAGAAATGGATTGGCTTTTATAAAAGGGGGTTTATTTGGTTACACAGTTACAATCTTTAAGGCCATTAAGTGCCCTAGGTAACGCATCAACAATCAAGGTACCTTCACTGGAGGATGGCCAATGGCATCCAGAAAACCTCTGTTTAGCTGGGAAAGCACGTGGCTGGCGTCTGCTCCAAAGTTCTGGTTTCAAAATAGCATTCTCCCATGACGTTCCTCTCTAGGCTGCAGTTCCTCAAAAATACCACTCTTAGTTGCTCTTGGGGCGTTTGTCCTCTCTTAGCTTCTCTGGAGCAAAAGTCTTCTTTCAAAGGCCATCTCCAAAATGTCTCTGTAAACTACAGCTTCTCTCTCAGCTCTGTGCTTTCTTCAGTGTCCCTCTTGGCTGTAGCAAGTTCACTCCTTCTGTCTGAGCTTATATAGTGCTTATATAGTGCTTAACTAATCAAGGTCCATACTGAATGGGCATGGCCACACCTCCGTGGAAATTATCCAATCAGAGTTATCACCCACAGTTGGGTGGGGAGCATCTCCATGGCAACAACCTAATCCAAACATTCCAACTTAATCAACACTGATATGTCTGCCCCCACAAGATTACATCAAAGATAAAGGCGTTTTGGGGGATATAATGCATTCAAACCAGCACACTGGGTATATCCTAGGAGTAAAATTACTCCTAGGAGTAGCATTTTGAGGAATTGCCAGACTGTTTTCCAAAATGGCTACATCATTTTGCATTCCCACCAGCAATGTACAAGGGTCCCCTACATCCTTATCAGCACTTCCTATTGTCTATTATTATTATTGCTATCCTACCAGCTGTGAAATAACCACTCATTGAAGTTTTAATTTGCATTTCCTAATGACTAATGATTGGTAATTAGCATCTTAATTGGCCATGTTTGTCATCTTTAGAGAAATGTCTACTCAAATCTTTTGCCTATTTCTTAATTGGGTTGTCTTTTATTGAGTTGTAAGAATTTGTATGTATTCTGAATACAAGTCTCTTATCAGATGTATGATTTGCAGATATTTTCTCCCATTCTATGGGTTTTCTTTTTACTTTCTTACACAAATGTTTTTGTGATTAAGTATAGCTTATCTATTTTTTTCTTTTGATTCTTGAACTTTTAGTGTTATAACAAAACCGTTGCCAAATCTAAAGTCATGAAAATTTACTCCTGTATTTTCTCCTAAGAGTTTTATACATTTAAGTCTATGATCCATTTTGAGTTAATTTTTTTGCATGTGGATATCCAGTTGACCAGGCACCATTTGTTTAAAAAGCTGTTCTTTCATTATTGAACTGTCCTGGCTCCGTTGTTGAAAATTAATTGACCAGAAATATAGAAGTTTGCTTATAGACTCTTAATTCTATTCCATTGATCTGCAAGTCTTTCTTTTTAGAAATATCACACTGTTTTGATAACTGTAGCTTTGTTGTAATTTTTAAATCAGGAAGTGTGACTCCCCGAACTTTGTTCTTTTCAAAGATTTTTTGGCTATTCTGAGTCCCATATATTTCCATGTGAGTTTTTACAAACAGCTTGCCATTTTCTGATAAATAGCCAGCTGGAATTTTGATAGAGATGTGTTGAATCTTTAGATCAGTTTGGGTAGCATTGTCATCTAACAATATTGAGTTTCTGATCTATGAACTTGGGATTCCTTTCCATATATTTAAGTCTTCTTAAGTTTCTTTCAACAATTTTTTAGAGTCTTCCATGTACAAGTCTTGCACTTCTTTATAAAATTTATTCCTAAGTATTTTATGCTTTATGATGTTATAGGTAGAATTTTCTTAATTTAATTTTATTTTTTTAGTTTTTTCATTGATAGTGTGTAGAAAACAACTTATTTCTTTATACAGGCCTTATGTCCTGCAATTGCTGAATTCATTTATTAGTTCTGAAGGTTTTGTAGTGGATTCCTTAGGATTTTCTATAAACAAGATCTTGCAGATAGAGATATTTTACTTCTTCCCTGTCAATCTGAATGTCTCTTTTATTTACTTCATTGCCCTGGCTAAAATCTCCAGTACAGTGTTGAATAGAAGTGGGAACAGCAAATACCCTTCTCTTGTTCCTGACCTTTGAGGGAAAGCTTTCAGTCTTTCACCATTAAGTATGATGTTAGCTGTGGGTTTTTCATTGAGGTTTTATATTGTATGTCTAGTGTTTTGAGTGTTTTTATCATGAATGGGTATTGGATTTTGTCAAATACTTTTATGGCATCCACTGAGATGATAATGTGTTTTTGGCCTTTATTTTATTAGAATGGTGTATTACATTGATTGATTTTTGTGTGTTAAGCCAACCTTGCATTCCTGGGATATATATCACTTGGTCATGGTATATAATCCTTCTTAGATGTTGGTGGATTTGAACCACTAGTATTTTGTTGAGGATTTTTTGTATATATACTCATAAGGGATATTGGTTTGTAGTTTTCTTTTCTTGTGACATTTTTGTCTGGTTTTGGTATACTGGCCTCATACAATGGATTGGGAAATGTTCCCACCTCTTCTGTTTTTTTGGAAAAGTTTGTGAAAGATTTGTGTTAATTCTTCTTAAAGCATTTGGTATAATTCACAGTGAAGTCATATGGGCCTGAGATTTTCTTAGTGTGAAGTTTTTTGATTACTAATTAATTCTCTTTACTTGGTTCTAGGTTTATTCATCTATCTGTTTCTTTTTGAGTCAGTTTCAGTACTTTAAGTCTTTCTAGGAATTTTTACATTTCATCTAGTTTATCCAATTTGTTGGTATATATTTGCTCATAGTTTTCTTGTATCATCCCTTTTATTTCTGAAGGTCAGTTGTAATGTCTCCTCTTTAATTATTGATTTAAATTGAGTCTTCTTTTTTGGTTTGGTTAGTCTAGCTAGCTACAGTTTTAACAAGTTAGTTTAAAGAACCAAACTTTGATTTTGTTGGTTTTCTTCTATTGTTTCTCTATTCTCTATTTCACTTATTTCTGCTCTAATTTTTATTATTTTCTTCCTTCTGCTGACTTTGGTATTCATTTCTTTTCAAATTAAATTTTATTTTTGTCAAAATAAAATATCATATAATAGAAAAAGATTTATAATAAAAAGGAAAACTTTCCTTCTTCACCCCTCCCAGAAGCAATTGCAGCTTTGGGTTTTGATTTCGTGTTTTAAATAATATGCTGAAACCAAGTGACAGTATATTGTTGTAGATGAAGATGTAGCCCTCTTACACTGTTTTCCTCCATCCCACAACTCCACTCCCAACCATCCTCCCAAAATAAATATATCACATATTTAATCAAATCAGTCATCTTTATTTAAATTAATGTTAATATAAATATTGTTCTCTGCAAAACCAAGTGGCATATTATGAATTTTTTCTTTCTTAAACAACTTTAATTTTTCCTGGAATGAACGATTGCTCTCTTTCTTAATTTATTCCCACATTTTTCCCATGGAGTGTACATGGGTGGTAAAATATTTCCTTCCTTACATTTGATTGATAGATAGGTTTGAGATAGAAGTCTAGGTTAAAAATAATATTCTCCAAACATTTTGAAGGCTTCCAGTGCTGAAGCCTGATATCATTTTATTTTTCTTTTGGAAGTTATTGTTTTTTCTTTTCCTGGATGCTTTCAGGAACTTTTAAAAAAAAATCCCTGATAGTTTTCAATTTCTTGGTTTGGGTCTTTTCATTCACTAAACTGAGAACTTTAGCCTTTTAAGTCTGATAATTTATACCTCAGTTCTCAGAAATTTTCTTGTTTTGATTCTGTACAAACTCAGTTTCATTTTTTCTGTTTTCATTCTTGAACATCTTAGATGCTGGACATTGTGGATTGATTGTTATAATTTTCTTAACATTTTGCTTGTTGGATATTATGTGTTTGTCATTTTATTTTATTGGAGATTTCTTTGACCTAATCTTCTAAGCTAAGGGTCAGCAAACTTTTTCTAAAAAGGCCAAAAAGCAAATAGTTTTTTTCTTTGTAGGCCCACTGGTCTCTGTCATAACTACTCAGTTCTTCCATTGTAGCATGAAAACAGCTACTGACATTGCATAAGCAAATGAGCATGAGTGTGTTCCAACACTACTTTATTTACAAAAACAGGTGGTAGGCTGGATTTGGTCCATGGGCTGGAGTTTGCTGACTCCTATTTTAAGCCATCTGTTGGACTCTTTTAGCTTTCACTTTTACTTTCCAGGAGCTCTGGCTTTCTATTTTTAAGAATATGGCACTAAAAAGCAGTACAGGAGATCTGTGTTTGAATGGTGCCTATTAACTAGTCTTCCTCATCATAAGATAATTGGGCCTGAACTGACTTTTCACCTGGGAACCCTCAACCCAAATATCAATGTTTAGAGACCATTTTTCTAGGGCTTCTTGATTTCTCAAGTAGAGTCCTCTAATCTTCCCGAGCATTTAGAGGGTCTAGCCAAGGAAGGAAGTGACAGTCCCATTCTTCATGTCAGAAGCTTTCTCTCCATCTTCCTGCTATCACCCCCTATATTAGACCTCATATGCCAGTTTCAGACTCTCTCCGATTCAGTATTTCTAGAATTTCAGGTTTATTTTCATTTCCTAAAATTCGTTCTATTTTACCCACATAAATGTTCAACTGACAAATCTGTATTCTCAGAGTACCATAGGAATGACTTTCTCAAATTTATCTGAATCAACTGATATTTAACACCCAGAAATGGATAGATCAGTAGATTGTATACTGATATGAGGGCTTACCTGTACATTTTCACTTCATGATTATAATTTAATTATGGCCGAGATAATTACTGTTTATTTCTGATCAAATCAGAAATCATGGAGAAAACGTTATTCCCAATTCTGTGATTACTCATATAGTTGATTTTATTGTGGAAATTGTCAAAGCTTGTGGAAGATCTAAATAAATTATATCCATATCAATGGAACTGTATAGATATTTCAAAAAATTATTCTGCTATCTATTTAAAATTTGGTATAGAAAAGATTCTATCATAAATAAGTTGATAAAAGATTATTTAATAAAAGATGCTAGGACATGTAAAAACTAAATTGAAAAGTAAACCTCCATTGCATGCTCATCTACCAAAATAAATTCCAGATAGAAAAACTTTCCAAAAGAAAATGCAGGCAAATATTTATTTAACTGAGTTTAAGATGAAAAAGAGCTTCTAGCATGAATGCCTTGGGAAAAATGAGAAGGAAACAGATCAAAAGATCTGATTACATGAAAATTTAGAACTTCTTTATTAAAAAAAAGAGAGAGTAAAAGACCAATTTTAAACTGCATAAAAAATATTGGCAACAAATAAAGCAGGGAGTTAATAGCCTTAACATTTAAAGAGCTCTCACAAATCAATTGGGAAAAAACACTAAAGCCAGTAACAAAATTGGCAAGGACATGAATAGATGATTCGTGAAGCTGAAAAATGTAACCGACATACATACAAAATATCCTCACTAATAATCAATGAAATGGAAATTAAAAGTAACATGACACCATTGGAAAGAGGACTGATATTGCTCAGTGCTGGAGGTGTCCTATGGGACATGCACTCTCTAGTTCACTGATGGAGAGAAGGAAGTTGATACACCTTGCCTGAAATGCTAGGTGGCATTATGGATGAAAGTAAGTATTTATATGCTTGAATCAATCATCCCAGACCTAGATGTGCATCTTAAAATAGTAAAAATATAGTCAAAGGTTTATATAATTCATTATTTAAAATTTTGAAAAATGGAAAATAATTAAAATTCTAGCAACAATAGAATAGTTATATTCTATATAGCTATACAGTGGAATATTACTGAGCCTTAAAAAATTTTGTTTATAAAACTATTAAATGATATAGAAATTATTCATAATGGATAGTAAATATAAAAATATAGAATACTTTTCAGGCAAGTAGTTTTCTAAAAAGCGTTATATTACTGAATTAATTATAAAACTAAAAGGTACACAGTTTACTAAAATAATATTTGCTGAAACATTAATAGTTATCATGTCTCCATAGTATCAATATGAGTAATTTTATTTTCTCATTAATACCTTTATTTATTTTCCAATTGTCATAACACACACAAATTATTTTTATAACAGAAAAATTATTAAATATTGCATCATATGATAGAGCGTTACCTTATAACTTGTTTCTTCTGAAGTAACACTTTCAGGCTAATCAAGTAGTGTATCTTTATAAAAATACACTAATATTGTCCTAATTTGTTACGATTAATTAACTAGTTTAGAAATCCCAACCTTCATTAGAACTTTCATCGGCTTTGTCAAAGCCATAAAACACTTCAGTGTTTACAGTCTTCTTTTTCTTTTTTGGGGGGTGGGTTGGGGATTTTTGGAACACACTGAATCTAATAGGATATGTTCCTTTAATTGTCTTTTAATTTTGTGCCAGTATTTTCTGAAATAACCATTATCATCATCATCCCTCCCATTTTTTATAGTGTTTTCACGGAGTTCTGAAAAAGAAGTAGGGCAGGATTTTTATCCTGTCTCAAAAATGCAGAAACATTTGTCTAAGTTCAACATAAATCATCAAGCTATCATGGAAACCCACATCCTCTGATTCCACATTCCATATCTACTGTTTTAACCTTAGGAATTATCCAGTCTTATCAGATATTTTATAGATTAAGAAAATGAGACACACAGAAGTTGGCAAAGCCTAAATCATGTATATAATAGGTGTCAGACCTAGAACAAAAACCCTTTCTTCCATATCTGAAATAGTCTATTTCTCCACCCATACTTAGCCTGGGTGCCTCAACAAATATACAAACTCTTTAATTCACTATCCAATGAATAACATAATTTTACTAAGGTTTCCTTTGGAATTGGTGTACCATTTTACCAGTTTTGTCCTTGTCTTGCCTGAGGTTGCCTGTGAGGCAGGTTAACAGAAATCTACTTAGTTAAAAGATATTTAAACAGCAGAACCACTTAAGAGTTTTCTTTGATGAATTCTAGTTATTTTAAAAGGTAATAATCATTTTTATTTTGAGGTTTTGGAAAGCATTTCTGGAATACAATTGGTTTAAGAATACTCTGGATGATGTTAAATGATGAAAACATGTTGCAATAGTTATATAAATGTATTAGCTTGTTTACTTTTATTTTTACTATTAACTGATTTCCAAGATAAGTCTTACTTTTACTGTAATGTGATTCTTGACTATCTATTATTGCCTTGTTGTCCTTTTCATAGTGCTTCTTATGCAGTAATTTGCTCGTTACCTATCAAAACATTTAACATTATATAGTAAGAGTTAAACAGAATAATAGTTCATGTATTCCACAAATATTTATTGCAAGGCAACTGAAGCACTGAGCACAATATAAAAAAGAAATAGATTAAGTCCTTGAGTCTAGGTTACACACAGCCTAGTATGAAAGACACAATTCAAATTAATTAAAAAATGTTTGCTGAGCACCTATCATATATCAACAGGGACGGACTAAGAAATATGAGGACCTAAAGCAGACTAATAACACCCCTTCAGATTTGTAATTCTTAAGGATTTGTTGAATATTTAGTGGGGGCAAAGAGAACATGGTCTTTTAATTAACAAAAATATATCTTTTCCTTTTGGTTTATAATCAAGCTTCTATTACTTACGGTTTTCTGAATCAGAATTCTTGAGAAACATGTAAACCCATATTAAGCCACTGAAATTTTAGACAATAAAACACCATTTGTTCTTGGTAAATTGCACTCTTCCATTCAGTTTTAGAAATGTAGCTGGTTTTACCTGCCTAGTATAGGCCACGGTCAGCTGGGCTGGTCTAGGGGTTGTGGAAACAGTCTGAAGTTTATACTTGTTACTGAGGTAGGCGATGGATGGCAAGGAGTTTTTTTCTTTGTTTTTTTGTTTGTTTGTTTGTTGTTTTTGTCTACTTTTCTCATTTGGCTTAATTCATAACTTTATTTTCTCCTTGAAGTGACTGCAAATTCCTGAAAATTAAAGTTTCTCCCAAATGTGACTTAGGGGCTTTTGACAGATGTTGACACCTGAGAGATGATCCTTCTTGATACATAAATCTGTCAGATTAATCTTCCCTAATTTTAAAATTCTGAGATCAGTCCTGAGAAATTTGGCATTTCTGCTTCCTTTAATAATTGGTGAGAGCAATCCTTTCAATCACTGGCAAAATATAACATGGTTTTACTTGCCTGTATCTTCTCTCTCTAGGTCCACTTTGTTATTGATTTTCAAAGTGAAGGAAAGCATAGAACTCCTCCAGTGATAAATATTTGCTTCTCCTTAGTGGTATCTATCCAACAGCTATCAGTGATTTTATACCACAACAATTATTCTTTAGTTCAGTGCAGTATCCTATAGCTTGTTATGATTACTGGAAAACACTGTAAATGAAAATCAGAGTTCCAACTACACATGGTTGAAGGCACACGATACCACAGATGAATATACATTCAGATGAACATAGACTGTCTGTGCATAGCCAAATCCCTACAAGTGCAGACAATGATGGTCCCACGAAGACTCCCAGCTCTTCTGGGAAGCTGGAGAATTTGTTTTCACACATATGGTGTGATGCTTCCAGATGTCAGAAACATAAAATTGTTGGAGAAAAAAATAAGTCTATTTTAGAAACAAAGAAATGGAATTTTACAGTTTTAGTCTCAAGTCAAGCCATCTCAGGTCAAACTCCTAAGTTATCATTTGGGTTTCCATTCCTGAAATCTCTTTTCTTACAATGAAATATCAAAAATTGATTATGAAAATAAAACACAAATGCCTACTTTAAAAACATTGTGCACTAAAAACCAATAGTGTGAAATCTACATTCCTTCGGGAGGGATTTTTCAGCATGGGCTGAATCAAATGATGTTTGCACAGAAAGTGCCTTCTTTCTTATAATTAGCCCAGACTTTCCAAACCCTCCCCACAAGGACCTTCGAACTACATTCAAAATTGGAATTATATCTTTGGAAAATCCCCTTTATTGAGTCACTATGTGGGAATTCCTCTGAAAGTTTTTGAATGGTAAATGTTGTGTAGGGAAGACTGTCCATGGCACCTTCTTTGGTGATCCCTAACTCACTTTTTAATGGAGGTTAAACCCCTTTTATAAATAGTAATCTTTCTTTTCAGTGCTTTCTGCTAAACTTTCTGGAAGAGTATCATGCTTGTATATCAGTACTTGTAATTCGTCCTAGAACTCTGACCATCTGCCAACTAGTTCTCTTCTAAAAGAGATAAAAGAATCCTTTGTTTCCACTGAAAAAGTCCTTTTATAGCTCAGCTGAGCTTGTTCTTAAACTTTCAAAGATAGACACTGCCTTTGACAAAACTTTTGCCAGATTGAGAGGCATATGGATTCACAGAATTATACATTCAGGCAATCAGTTCGTTTTCAACCTGATTAATTGATCATAGTATTAATGTTTTCACTATATATTGCAGGAGCTTAGTCATAGTATACTTGGAAGGCATCAGCCTTGGTTGGTGTTGGTTAAGGCTGTGAGGTAGCCATGTATAAGTTCTGTTACTTACCATGTTGTTTGTATTTGTGACAAGAATGGATAGAAGAAAGAGAGGCATGGGTTGCAAATTAGTTTCCATAATTTAGAGGATTCCTAAATTAGAGATATGGAAACATGCTGTGTCATCCTTGAAGAAGGGTCTAACACTGTCTGGGAGTTCTAGGAAGGCTTTTGAAGGGGAGGAGGTTCTTGGCTCAATTTTATAGGATGAAAGCAAGAATTATAAGCGTGTTCCATGGACTTGGAACAGCACAAGAACAGTCTTGGGGACATGAAGGAAATCCATGTGTTCTGGAACCTGTGAGGACAGCTGTATGGCTCAATTGCAGAATGTAGTGGGAGATGAGACTGGACAGATAGGAAGGGCCAGACCCTGAGACACCTGTGCTGTTCCAAGGAATTTGACAGAAATCTTGAAGCGATGGAGAGCCGCAGAAGGATTTCAAGCAGCTTTAGAAAGAAAATTGGCACAGTGTGGAACTTGGATTGGCTTGGGGATGAATCTGGAGTTGGGGGTTCCAGTCAAGAGAGTGTTCCAGTCTTTCAGAAGATAAGTGATTAAATCCTGAATTAAAACAGTGGCTACAGAGATGGAAAAGAAGGGTAAATTTGAGTGAGAGTTAATAAATGAAGTTAGTATCACTTGCTGACTAATGAGGGGGTAAGTCTTTGGCTCACTTTTGACTTGAATGACTAAGGTAAAGTTGTTGTCGTTACATAAATTAGGGGATATAGCTCTACTAGAGTCATATATTATCTATATAAAAAACACATTTTATACTCACACATACACACACATACAAGATTACACATATTATCTATATACAAAACACATTTTATACTCACACATACACACACATATAAGATTACACATTAAAATTTAAAAATACAAAGTAAAACTCTCATGGACTGGTCTGAGCCTGTTCCAGCATACTACTTCTTCCAGTGTACATGTGCCACAGTATTTTGGGAAGAACTCATCATGTCTCCATAGGTGTGTTTTTGTGCACATGGTCATATGCAAACGATTAATTTTGAATCATAGGGTCATAGAGCTTTAGAACTTAAAGCAACTTTAGAGGTGATCTGTCACTCTCTCTTGGTTCTTTTTTTTTAACAAGTAAGGAAATTAACCAGAGAGGTTATCTCCCTAAAGTCATAGAATTAATTAGTTTTATTTTGATTGAAAACTGACCCTACATCTCAATTTCAGTAGTTAGCTTTGCTGAATCACATGAAAGTTGTTACTAGTAACTATTAACTACCAATTGATTTGTCCTATTTAAATACCCTTATTCATCTGTTCTTTCTCATGCTAATGAAAATTATACTTTCATTATCAGAAAATAAGTTTAAGCCATGTATTTGGTGATCTTTAAGGAAACATTGATTTTGCAGTTACTGGATAATGAAGATTAATGCTAAAATTTGTTTCTTGAGGGGGAAAAATATTAATGCATTTGACAGAAAGTAAAAAATTCTTGGTTGAGGAATAAAAAGAACTTTTAAAAGAATTGAGAACAATAAAAATTTGAAAAGCCAAAGTATTGTGAAAGCATACACAAATTTTTACTCATTTTGCAATGGTCTTGGCATAGTATAAGTTGAAAGCCTAGTATAGCAATAATTTCTCCCTGAAATTATTCATTACTCCTTTTTATATGTTTTAAAGCATTTATCTTTTTCTTGTTTTAATATTCATCAAGCTATTTCCCAACCTAGTTAGAAGGTACTTTAATTTGCTGATGAAAAGGGGGCAAGTATCATAGTAAGTAAATTGATTCTTTTGATGATTAAATTTACCAAACTCAGACCACCTCTTTCCTTTCCCACGTTCCACTTACTTAGTTTCCTGGAGGGTGGCTGGCACAGGCATGCTGATAGTACACTAGATTAATGTCAGATTGCTAATTAACGAATGCCCTTCCAGCTGTGAATGGACAAGACTCGGTAGCATACCAGACCTCATATCCATAGGTCAAGCAGTAGAGAAAGGTGGGAAAAGCAGCCCACCACTGCAAGTAAAGCCATTGTCCTAGGTTTAAAAATGAAACAGCTGGCATGATTCTTTAGGTTAATCTGTGAGGAAGTTGATTCATGAAATAAAGAAACAAAGCACTTGGGAATTTAGCCATTATAACAACTATATTAAAACTCCTTTTTCTTTGTTCCTTGGAGACTGGGTGGCAATGTTGCACAATTTGCACAATTGCAAATTATGACCTAAAAATATATTTTTGGATTCCCTCATATGTCAGGGCATTATAGCAGGTGCCTAATGGGGGATGATTTTTTTTTTAAATTAATGATTCCTACTCTTCCAGACATTCAAAATCTATTTAGATTGAGAGACTGTAAGTACCTAAAGAGTGACTATTTATATCTTTAAATCATAATTGTTATTATCCTCAAGTTATGGATAAGGAATCTGAAGCCTAGAATGATTGAAGACATTGTCCGAAGGTCATAAAGCTTGTGAGTTGCAGCTCAGTATGTTCACATGCTGATCTTTCTGATTCCAGAGCCTGTAAGCTTTACCACTGTACTTCAACCCAGTGTACACTTAATTCTTTAATGGCTTGGGCACGTAGTTGCTCTAGAAGTTTACTTAAACTTAGAATATGGCATATTCTGTATAAATCATAGCAATAAAAGCTATTTCAAGCACCGAATATGGTGATCATCATGAACTTTCTTCATTTGGGAGACTATAGAGCTTTTCAAATGATAGATTATAACTACCCAAAGGGATTTTAAAATTACTTATTTAATAAGGACTTTTGTTGACAAGCTTGCTCAAGAGATCTGTGCATATCCCAAGAAGATGATAAGTACTTATTAGAAGCTTGTTTAAGAAATTTGGTCTACTCCCCAGAACAGTGAACAATGCAGATATTTTCTGAACTCTTCTGAAAAATTATTGCTCATTATGGAAAATTAAGTACAAATAGTAGCAACATAGTTATTAGCACCATAAATTCAATGGATCTCCTCCCAAAGAGAGGTATAAATTACATAAAATAACAATTCCAAAAATGAATAAGGCCTGTTACCATATACCATTGTTTTTTTCTTTTTTTAAAAAAGATAAACATATTGTGATGTGGATTAAAAATTGGAGGACATGACCTCTGAGTCTTTTAATTCTGAGTTAGTTTGCTTTTTATCCATTTTGTATAGATACTTTATTTCATGGAATATTTGAAATAATTTCTATAATTTTATAGTAAACTATGAATTATTTCATAGCTCTGCATATGTTCAAAGCAGGCTTGACATGACTGACATTAATTGCACCCTGGGGGGTGTGGGGCAGAAATCTCATGGGCAAAGCAATGGAGCTTCTGTTCCTGCTGGTCACCTGAGCTTCTGCACTTTCTTATCCCCAGGATAAGAAACTAATAAGTAAGCTACTTAAAATTACTAACCATGCACCTACTAACCATGCACCTATATGCATTTTTATATTAAAATGTTATCTGAAGGATTTAAAGGTTTGCAGAGGAAGTGGAGCACTTGGTGCCCATCCCTCCACATGTGTGTGTACTGAGTATCCCTATCCCTGCGGGGTTGAGCAGTGGGGTGGCTGAGAATGGTGTCTCGTGCTCTTGTGATTGGTAGAGAGCAGGAGAGATGTGGAGGTTCAGAAGGGCTGTTGGAGTAAATGTGAAACAGAGTTGAAAGGGGATGGCATTGAGCTGATCAGAAGTTGAGGGACTCACAGAGCATTTGGGAGAAGGATCAAGAGAGATGGTATTTTTAAGTGCAAACTTCATGGAGTTGCTAGGCAAGTAGTCAATATTCAAACTAGAAATAGAAAAGTTTGTTTGTCCAAGAGGAGGTTAAATAGAAGAGCTCAGGCTTTGTGGTGCTTTGAAGCTGTATGTATCCCAGAGAAACATGTGCTTAGATCTAGTCCATCCTTTGGGTGTGAACCCATTGTAAGCACGACCTTTTGATGAGGCCACTTCAGTTTAGGTGTGGCCCACCTCAGTCAGGATGGGCCTTAATCCTCTTACTGGAGTCCTTTATAAGAGAATGAAATTCAAAGAGAGAGAAAGCCATGCAAACAAGAATCAACAAAACTGGAAGAGAATGGAGAGACCAGGAGACCCGGCCATGTGCTTTGCCATATGGCAGAGGAGCCAAGGATCTCAGGTAGCTGATCTTCAGGAAGAAAGCATTGCCTTGTTGATGTCTTGATTTGGACATTTTCCCAGCCTCAGAACCATCAGTGAATAAATTTCCATTGTTTGACCCAACCCAGTTCATGGTATTTACTTTGAGCAGCCTAGGAAACTAAAACAGATATCAAATGAAGAGTAGGGGAAGAGAGCATAAGCCGAGAAAGTGTGACTTTAAAGGTCAAGCCCAGATAGCAGGTCCTCCCACTGAAAGGAGATTGAAATCTATCGTGGTATCTTGAACCAGGCCAATGAAGACTTGGGAGGCCGTGGTTGAAAGCAAGGCTTCCACACTCAGACTGCCTGGGTTTGAATCCTAGCTTTACCACCAGTTGTGTGATCTTAGGCAAGTCAAGTAATAACTCTGTTTCCCCGGAAAGTGGGGATAATAGTAACTACCTCTGAGGTCACTGTCAAGATTCACTGAGTTAATTTATGTAAAGCCCTTAATACATTGCCTAGCTGGGAATAAATTTCAGTTCCCAATAGGTGTTATCATAAGAAGAACCATGATTCTTATTATTGCTACTTCTACTTTTCAACCAGCAAAGTACTTCAGATAACAACAATTGAGCACATGGTATACTGTGCTCCACTAGCCAATTTTTAGCGGCTGAAACTTGTCTTCAAATAAAATCAAATAATTAGAACATATAAAGCCCAAGTACTTTACTTGAATTGATTAGTACCAGAAGTACTGCCTGCTACCTCTCCCTCTCCACTCTTGATTCCCAAGGGGACCTGTGGTGCACCATTGTGGTGCACATTTTTGAAAACTACTGATGTTGGAAAGAATCCAAGGCTTGGGATCAAAGACCCGGAATCAGGCCATTGGGCTTTGTGTCCTTCAGCTGGTTAATACCCACCCTGGGCCTCAGTTTTTCATACATGTCATGTAAGCTCTAGACTAATTCATTGGTTTTCAAACTGTGCTCCATAAAGCCTGGAGTATTCCAGAGAGATGCCCAGGAAGAACTGGGATTAGTGCTGGGAATGAGTGTTGGGAATGAGGAATGAGTGTTGGGAGCATGGTGGACTCAACATGCTCCCAACACTCAGCTGTTGAATCCAACATCTTCAAAAGCCAGGGCTGCTCTGTTTTATCTGTTTTATGTATTGGAATTCCATAATATTGTTTGAAGAATTAGTACCACTGCTAACGAAATGTTGGACTAGGTGATTTTAAAGGTACCTACAAATTCAATTAATCTTTAGTTCTTCAGAAATTTATGAAATTTATTCATTGAACAAAAGCATCAAAAGAAAGAATATGAATGGAAGCTGAATTCTGAATCTGAAGAAACTGAGTAATGGGAAAACAGTGTGGATTATTCACAAGGTGATGTGCCGTGACCAAAACATTTCAGTATCTCTGATATCCACAGGAAAGACAAACCCTCTGTCACATGAATTTAATGTAGACACTTTGGCCTTATTATGTACATTGGGGGCATGGGCTTGCAGGATGATAACTAAGTTTGGGCACTAACAAGGGGATTTATGAAAGGAATATTACGTACTCACAAGAAGAAGGCAACTAAAATTAATAATTTGTAAGCACTGTACATTGTAGGACATTTCTTGACACTGATTTCAGAAAACACCTTCAAAATAAAAGCCAGATTAAATTCTACATTTATGATCACAGTGTTGCTATTAAATGTGTATGTGAACTCAGGAGCTCTTGGCTTGATTGAGACTTGAACAGTGTATTTAGGTGAATAAAGTTACTCGTGTTCCCTCTAGACATAAAACCTTTAGCTGACTAGTGAGTCTGTAGACCATGTTTATAGCTTAGATTGACCCTACATGTAGTCCTCCTCATTTTCAGCTTGCTGAAGGTAAAGGAAAACCTATAAACATATGTCATTACATAGACAGTGGTAGTATCTGTTTATCTATAATTTCAATAATGACTACTTTGCAATAACAAGAGCTGACTTCCTGTATAGGCTTCATATACAGTGTGATTTTGAAAGCTGCCCTGTGATTTGTCTCTCCGATTTGATCTCCCTGCCAACATTCAGAACTCTTACTGTTATGCCATTTTATGTGTATGTGTGTGTTAAAGTATAGTATTTTCACGGTTTCACCACTAAAATATGTTAGCTTGAAGCAACTTTGCCCATTAACACTTCAGCATGGCTTAGTTTATTAGATTACTTTCAGAGAGTTGGGTCCTGGGGGACTGAGTCTAGGTGGAAGGAATAATTCAGTGAGGGGTAGAAAACAGGAAGGTCCGAGGCACACAGGAGAAAGGTGCCTCTGTGTAGGGGACCAGAGTGTAGAACCCTCGGGTTTCAGGGGGCCGCACTGGACCCAGCCAGGGAAAAGCTGCTGACGGGGGTGGGGGTGGCAGTGGGGGGGCAGTGCACAACTGTGGAGGGAAAATGCAGAGGCTAAACTTGGCCTGCCCCTTGTAACCTAGAACATGTACATAATCTATCTTCAGTAAATATTGGCTAAATCAAATTCATTTTGTTTTTTGTTTGTTTTTGCCCCAGAGGATGGTTTTGACTAAAACTAAGAGATTTAATGCTAATATTATTTTAATTATTAAAAAAATTTTTGAAAGATTTATTTTCCAAAGTTTCTTAAATAGCCATGATTTTTCTGTTTTAAATGGGTTTAAATAATGTTTTGTGCCAGAAAAATCCCTTTTAAGGGAAAACACTTCATATATAAAGCATAAATAATTCTTCCTTTAATAAGACAGTTCCTATTATAGCCATAGAATAACAAATCTGCTGCAGGGATGTTATTTTTTTTTTTACTGATCCATGTGCACAGCTCTGATTAGAGGAGGTAAAAGATGCACATCTCCTTCAAATGGTAAATTAGACCCAGTGGGGGGAAAAGGTGTATTTTATTATGACAGATTTTGTTATTATGGAAGCTATGAATAGCTTTCTTTTTTTTTTTTTTTTTTTTTTTGAAGATACCTTTTAAAAATGTAATTCCTTCTCTCAACTCTATGTGCTACAGTGACTATTAGTTTCAGAAATAAAGTGCGTTAAGAGCATCGGTCTCCAGTACTGATATTTTTATTGCTCCACAAAACATTTTTTATCAAGGTCTCCTGAAGAAGAAATTTCAATAAACCTTTTTCCATACATTTTTCTATCCAGGCTTTGCTCACATATGCTGTTTTTGGAGTAAGCCCACAAATGTTACAATATTTTTATAAAATAAAACCAGAAAATAATTCTGACTGTATAGTTCATTTACATTCATTGTTCAGATGCACTTCATTTGAAAAAATCGTATTCACACAATAAAGTTTAAGAATAAGGTTTTTTTTTAACTTTATGAAACATTGTTCAAGTTATCCAACTCATTTCGAGATTTGAATTAACCTCTATCTATTCATTTCCAGGGCTACAGCAACACACAGAGGCCAGGTTATTTTCAAAGATGCTTTAGCCCAGCAGTTGTGTGAGCAAGGAGGTAAGATTGGTATTGATGTATTGGTTGTGTCAGAATTATTCATGGTAGATCCTACTGTTCTGTGTTCTGAGTAAGCATTTCATTAGTATTCCTTGATCATAATGCTTTAAAAATGGAATTACTGACTCCCAAATATCCCTAATAATTATTTATTCAGTAATTTTAGTAAAGTTTGTAGACTTCTGAAAATACTAAATGTGAGCAAAACAAATCAAGAGAAAATTTATTCTCTTTTCACAATTTTTTCTAATGAATTACTTTTAGTTATGCCGGAAATGTAAACTTACTAGTAATTTTAGTAGTCTACGAAAACACATCCTCTAATTTACCCCTTAAACGTCTTGTCAACTATGTTGAAAATGTTTTTGGTTATTTGCTTTTAATAGTTGATTATGTTGTACATGATCATGTGCACAATAACTACATACTTGTTTCAACTGTATGCACTATTAATTTCATACTTGTGGGTAGGGACTATATCATTGTAGATTAAATTTCATATAATACCAGATATGTATGACAGGGGCTCAAAAAACATTAAGTGACTTCTGCTTTGTGACTGCCTCATACATACCCAGACCCTTGCCCATACCAAACTCTCACACATTTGTGCACACAAACACACGAAAGGGTGAAAATCAGGATTCACGCCCCCACATGGATTTGTTTCCCTACACTTTGAACTTCCACCTGACTTTGTTCGTCTCTCTATTGTAGCAATTACCTCTGAACAGTAGTGGGTGCCACTCTGCAAACTGAGCTTCTCTCAAGTATAGGGACTAGTCCTTAGTGATCTTTGTTTTCCCATGGCCTGACAGTGCCTGGCATAAAAGAACCATCCACAAAATGCTGATAGACTTATTTAGAAGTTTGTCTCATCCATACATTTTCCTTGGTTTAAGCATTGACCATACAACCATTACTTGATTTATACATCCTGCTGATGAATACATTTGAAGCCATTCTTTGTAAATTCCTTGACATATTAACTGATCATCAGATGCATGTTATCAATATTTGTTTAGAATGATATTTTTGGGAAATTTGTAAACTTAAGAATTACATTATTGATGCTAATTATCCCTCTGCTAAAGAAAATATAATGAGAATAGAAAATAAAGGTGGAAAATCATATTGGTTTTTGAAAGGCCTAAACAGTTACTATTAATGTATGCATCATCAATATGGTTTTATCTAAATGACATGATTCTTGATGATTATTACTGACATACTTCTAATTATTTATATCAATAACTTTTGAATTAGAAAACTACATTCTAATTAATAGTTTCAAACATGTTATTAGTATTATTGGGTTAAATAAATGTTTCTCCTGTGACCTTTGGGAAAGCTAATATTAAAGTATGGTAGCCTTGTTGGTAGGCTCAAGACTTCTATCATAATGTAAATCTTTCCAGACTATGAAAATGTTCATGTTACTGATAATAATGGGGCACCATTAGCAGTGAACATTTTAACATCCTGAAAAATGCACAGTGTCAGAAAAGAGATGTCTAATTTTATTAACTTTCATCATTGCCTAAAATCTAATTTCTTTTTTAGCCTCAAAATTTTGAGTCTTTTTCTACCATAAATGAATGTCTGGGACTGGCTTCATTTAAAATGAAAAGAAAAAGCCAAGAAAAATCAGTGGGGAAAAAAATCTTCAATAAATTAAAAAAAAGTCTTATATAGTTGCATTGCCCTTGAACATGATTTACATGATGGTAGATATGGATATTATTAAAAGTGCTTACAGCCCAGAATCAAAAGGAAAACATTGAACTTTTCAACATCACCTAATCAATTGAAATCATATCAATCTATCCAAGATAGCATGAAAAAGAATACAGAAAACGTGATGCTTTCCTGCAGTTAGGAAATAATAAAGGGAATAATTGGTGCTATATAATATATATATTTATTTTGGTGCCATCTGCTTTTAATTAAAACATTATAGCCTCAAATAAAATAACAATTTTAGCATGTAGTAACTTTTTATGCATAGAATGAGGAATATATAACATATTTATAAGAGAAAAAATGGCAACCACTATATACCACGGCATAGTGCCTTTTAATTAGAATGTACTCAATGTGTTTGTTGATTTTAATTAAATTAAACAATTTAAGCAAATGAGATTTTGTTTTGTGGCGCTTGCGGACAATTATTAATACAAGACTATATTGCTGGCTGAGCATATTGAAAAAATTAAAAGAATTAAGAAGCATCCTAGTGATGTTTAGGTAAGGGCAGTCTGTAATGTTGGTCCCTTTCCTAAAAAGACATTCATTGACGGTCTTTATTCTGCAAACATTTATACAGCACCTTCAAGGCCATTTCTCAAGGCTAAGTGTGTGTATGAAAATGAAAAAGACCCGTTTCCTGTTCTCTGGGAACTCTCCACGGCTAGGATGTAAATGATAGGTAAAAGGATCACTGAAGTAGCTAAATTTGCCTGAGAGCATTAGGTAGGGCATCCCAGGGAGCACGTTCCGAAGAGTCAGCAGCAGTTTAAGAGAAAAGGAGAGGCAATTCCGTCCATCTCCTCTTTCCCATTCCCACTGACCCACCTTTGGATCAGGCCCCCACTGCCTATTTGGGAATTGCTGCAGAGCCTCCTGCCTAGTTTTCCTGCCCCCACCTCCTTGGTGCCCACTGCATGGCTTCTATAATGAGTTTTCTAAAATAGGAATATCACCTTATCATTTCCCTGCTTAAAACCCGTCAGTGTTGGTGCTGGGGAAGGAAGTGTTCATCCAGGAAATCCTCGGGATAAGGGCAGAGGGGCTGTGTGTGCAATGCTGGTGATTGAGCAGGGACAGGAAGCAGCAGATTCTCTGGAGAGGGCAAGCTTCAGAGAGGTGGGGGAGGATTCCGGGAGGAAATGTCAAAATGGGAGAAGTGGTCAACAGGGACACTGTTGGAGAGGAGGAAGTGTGAAAAAACAGGATTTAGCAAATATGAAGGTCATTGGCAGTTTAGCTATAAATAAGGGTGGTTTCAGGAGAGGTTTAGAAATGAAAGCCAGACCACCTGGGCAGCTTCATAGAGTGGAAGCACTTGCCTGGGCTTTGGAGTCAGACAATCATGGGAAGACAGATTATTGTGAGTTGTGAAGTAAATGTGAGACAGTGTTTAAAGACTAGACTTTGAAAACAGTCTAGGATGAAAGGGAACAAAAAAGATAGGGCAACCAGAGGAGAAAGCAGGCTCAAAGGAAGAATGACTTCTTTCTCTCTTTCCCCTGCCTGCCTCCATCCTCCCTCCCTCCCTCTTTTTCTATCTCTTTTTCTCTCTCCCTCTCAATCCTCTTGCACTGAGAATGGGGAAAATCAGTGCATATTATAGATTTCCCATGCCTTGCAGCCAAGCCCACCAATAACATGCCTATAGTTGAACAAGTTGGATGTAGAGCTCGCTCCAGTGTGGGAGAACATTCACGCTCGGGAGCTACAGGGCCTCTCAGTAGGAGGATGTTACAAAACAATGATAAGATTTGGGCTTGTGTTTGGTGACTTGGGGGAGAGATTAAGGAGATGGGTCTTTGTTCTGGATTAGATGCTGTCAAGAATCATGGTAATTCTATGGTTAAGTATCTCAATAAAGCTTATGTAGAGGGAGGGCCCACTAGAGCGAGGCTAAAGCTGGAGTTGGTGAAGAAGCTGCAGTCACTCGTGTTAGCCAGGAGAGGGGGACGTGTGGTATTTTGGGACCACAGGCAATGGTCTGTGTTCAGATGATTACGCAATGGACTCGTTTATGTCTTGACCCCTCATGGTCAGAGTGGCCTTGTCTGAGATTAGTGTTCTGTGAAATTTACAGAACACCAAGGCCTAGCGGTGACCCCCAGGCCAGTCCTGGCAACACCAAGTCCTCATTGATGGAACCAGGCCAGCTCCTGGGTGTCAAAGGCTGCTCTTCTCTTTCTTGAGGTTGAGAAGAGAATGCCGCTGGCAGTCATTTACTTTTGGGTTTAGAGTTTACAAAGACTTTGGAATCCTAAAGAAGTGGGTTTGGATTGGGCTGTACCTGTGTGACCTTACCTCTCCAGAATCCCTGGCACAAGATACGTGCTCAGTACGTGACAAAAGGAAAGGATGATAGCTGAAGCAAAATTTTAGTCAAAATCAGCAAGTGTGGAATCAAAAGCATAGGTAGCTCTGAGTGGTGGTGCTGTGAATGTTTAAAGGAGTTTCTTTAAATTTCTCTCTATTTTCTAACTTTTGATAGTGAACTTACATTATCTGGTTATAAAGAAACAACCCAGGTTTCCCGTAAAGAGCACAGATGTGAAGTTAGACTTATGGAGGAAGAGGGACAACACTGCAGAAGCAGGTGGAGCAAATCATTTCTCAGGAACTGAGGGGAAATTCTTAATTGCAACCCCATGTCTCCTCCTGGGTGAGAACTTGCTTGACTTTTTTTAAAAACATAATTTCTATTTGTTGGGTCATATTTATTTGTTTAAATACTTATTTCCCCCAACTGGTAGCTTCTTGAGGGCAGGAACTATGATTTAATTTTTGGTTTCCTTAACACCTAACAATGCTCGGCGCAAAGCAGACACTCAATAAATGTTTGTTGAATAGTTGACTTAACTATTTTACAGTTGGAACATTTCCTTCCTGAAAAAAATTCCTTAACATTGAAACTTTGCTATGGAATGTTCTGAGGCAGTGTGGCTGTTACCAAAATAATGTTCCTTGCACCAGTCCCAGCTTGTAAAATATATGTACCACCATACTAACCAAAATCTGAAAGTTGTTCACAGGTGTTCATAAATTCTGATGAGTCCCCTAAGTGCTCTTGGAACATATACCGGCTCAGGGATTTTAGCTATTCACCTTGAATTCTCAGGCCCTATATCATTGTAAACACATCTCCAGCTGAGTTCTGCTGCCATATCACAGTGCAGACGAGGAACCAGAATTTTCTTGTCTCCAATCCAGGTGAAGTAAGCTGTATACTTCCAATTCTTTTGAAAGTGAAGGATGTTTTGATTCATTCGCTAGCAGTAAAAAATTTAAAAAGTGAATTTATTGACCATTCAGTTCTCATCAGGGATCACTGAATGCCTACTGTGGGCCAACACTGTAGGTCTTGGGAAGTATGTGTAAAGATCTTTGCTCTCACGAGCCGACATTCCAGTGAAGGGGAGAGAGACAATAAACATAACACATAATCATCAAGTAAAGGTGGTAAATGCTGTGGGGAAAAAAAAAATTAGAGCCGAGTAAGACTGCAGGGTTGGAGAGAGAGGGAAGAAGCAGACAGGAATTTTTAATAGGGTGGCAGATAAGTCAGGTAGGCCTCACGAAGAAGGTGACATCAGAGCAAAGGCCTAGAGGGAAGTAAAGGAGTTGGCCATGGGATATCTGGGGGACTGTTCAAAAAGGTCACTAAGCAACTTTGAGGACAAGTGTGTTTTGTAAACACCGTTAGAGGTAATTAAAGCAAAAGACAGAGGTGATTTCAGAATGGAATGAAAATCTGAAAGAAATTAGGGGAAATCAGTCTTTAGAAGGAATTATTGAACAACTAGGGAAGAACTGCAGACCTAATAAATATCCTTCTGAATCCCATAAAATGGGTGCTGTTGGAAATTAATGTGATTATGTGGTATATGTGGACTGCGGATGAGGAATAATGTTTGAATTTATGCTATGATCATAGAATTGTAGACTATCTGTAGACTAGTGATGAAGCCAAGAAAGTTAACTTGAGAAAATACACACTACTAGTGAATGGCAGGTCTAGAATCCGCATCTCTGGATTCACAGCCCGATGTTGATTCATTATATCAAGTAGATTCTTAAATTTAAAAACTTAGAAATTAAATGCCCTCAGGAATGACAATCTCAGTAAACAAGATTTATCACCACTGCCTTAACTCCCTGAACACCCAGGAGATGATGCCCGTTTTTGGATACCTTGTAAATCCCCAGGGTTAAGGCAAAGCGGCAAGCCTGAAGCTGTTGTGAGCACACGAGCACGGCAGTGGTTGGTCTAGCAAAGTACACAAGCCTTGGTGAGGATGGGGCAGGGAGAATGATGGCCTGTGTATACTCTTTGGCCTGTGAGCCTCTTGGCATACCCTCTTCAAACACACACATTGATTATTCAGCAAGGCCAGATGGCAGACTTAGCAGCCTGACAGGAGCCGTGCCCTGTGGTGCCCCCAAAGGGTATGTACCATGTATAAACCACGCTGAATTCTCTGTTGTTGGGTTGCTGGAAGTGGATATAACCAAAGGTAAATGTTTTATGTCAGAACGAAAGGAGTCAGGTTTACAGTTGGAGCAGAAAACCTTGGCTTCTTTCTGCCAGGCTCAGCAGTTTTTGGCAGTTCTTAAACTCTTAAAACACTGAGTGGTAGAAAGTATGGATATATTCTCTAAAAGCCATTTGGATCATGGTGGTAGGCAGTGTATACACTTCATTCACACCCCAAATTCTGACATTTTTTAATCTTTTTTTTATTATGAGTTGATGAAAGTACACTTAAACTATCTGTGAGATGAAAAAGAAATTAATAAGCCCATAAAGTAAATGAGTGTTTAACCTACTTAAGAGATATTTTCCAGCACTTTAGGAATACCTTTCACACTGAAATATTGTATGAATTATAGATCAGGTCTACCAAAATCTTCCCTTGACTATGTTTATTGCCCAGTAGTTTATATATAAAATATAAATTCTTTATTAATTCAGACTTGTTTCTCTCTAATAGTCAGAATTTGGGTTTTTATTATATCTTCTTCAATGACTGAAGGGAAACATAACGAATGATATGTTTCATTTGAATTTTCTCAATATAAAAA
This sequence comes from Choloepus didactylus, assembly GCF_015220235.1. Classification (NCBI taxonomy): domain Eukaryota; kingdom Metazoa; phylum Chordata; class Mammalia; order Pilosa; family Megalonychidae; genus Choloepus; species Choloepus didactylus. The sequence continues at coordinate 91,589,812 of NC_051311.1, forward strand.
TATTTGCTGGCCAAAGACATCGCTTTTCCCTGTGGCTATTTTGTAGTGTAAATTTCAGTTTAGCAGTTATCACTCCTGTTCGTGGCTTTGTCATTCACAAACAAAGGGAGCTGAATTAGGAGATTCAGGAAAACCATCTAGGAATCCCCAATCTTGCTTTGCGTTCTCCCATCATGGGAAGGCTCCAAAGCCCTCCTGGGGCTATGGCAGGCATGAGTGTCCTAAGCGAACCTGAAGACAGGCAAGCTGTCCTCGTGGATGACTAAAGACTAATGTGGCCACAGTAAAATTCCTTGCTGCTGGTTCTGTGTGGGTCCAACTCCTTTTTTAATTTCCTAAAGAATGATGTTTTGGACTGGTTCTGTTCTGTTTATCTCAAGGTGATTGAACATAGATTTAAACAGCCTTCTTTTCAGTTCTGAGGGCTATATACATTCCCACTTGACAGCTTCATCTAGTCCAAAGTCAAAACACCAAAATTTATGCCTGAGAAGAATTTGACATTGAGTTCCTTTGGAAGCCCATAGAAATATACTTCCTATTCATGCTGCTCTATAATCTGCTTGATTCCTGCATATTTTGAAGGAGAGAGCCTAAGTTTGGATCTGTGTGGATACTGTGGGGGAGAGGGAGGCAAAGGTGTCACAAACACACATAAATTCCAATTTTATTTTGGCCTGTGAAATATTGTTTCATAAAACTCTTCATCCAACCGTATTTTTAATGTACCCATCAAGATTTAATTTTTTAATATTATAGTTAGTAAAGATTTTCATAATCATGTTTTTAATAGTTGGAGTCCATTAATATTAATTAACACATATTGTGCTGTGTCCCTGGTGGGCATATGTGGAGCTCTGTAGCAGAGGCATGGGAGTTGTGTGGCAGTGTACAGCAGTTTCACATCCTGTTCTTAAACAGCTTATAATAGGAATACAGTGATCCAAACCTAAAGAATACGGATCAAAACACATTTACAAAAGAGAATAAGTTCAGTGGAGCGGCACTCGGCTTTTTGTGCTTTGACCCCAACTCCTCCCATCTCCTCTGAGACCTTGCTCCAACTGTTCTGACCTCTCCTCCTTGTATCTTCAGTCTCTTCTTCCCTGGCTCTTCCTCCTCAGCATTTAAACATGCCAAAGCCCCTCCTACTTTGAACAAGAATTCCATCTTGTCTACCCCTCTGGCCATCATTGTGTCTCATGCCCCAGCTTCTGGAAAGAGCCATGTGTTCTCCTCAGCTCCTCTCCTAACCCCAGCTGTCGGGCCTCTTCTGCCACCACTCCACAGAAAGGGTCATCCTTCACGTCACCCAGGACCCTCTAGGTGACAACCACTCCGAAGGACTCTGCCCCTCACTCTCCCTGAATCCTAAGCTCTCTCTCAGTTTCCTTAATCGGTTCCTCTTCATACGTTGTACATTCTGGGGTTGGCAGTGATTCTGTCCTCTGGGTGCTTTCACACTTTTATCTTGTCTCTGATGATCTCATTCATGCCCATGGTTTTCCTCTTGTGAACTCTATTCTCCTGCTGCTTACTCAGGCAATCAGTAATGCAAAGAGGTCGAGAGCATGGCACATGTACACCTAGGTTTGAATTTCTGCTCTGGCACTTTCTAGCTCTCTAATCACCTGAGTCTCAGTTCCCTCATCTGTATACTAGGGAAAATAATAGTGCCAACCATTTTGGCAGTCTCATACCATTCCCAAGAGCCTAGCACACTGTTATTTCCCTCAAGGAACTTAGTAAATTTGTGAAGATTAAATGCAATCATGAAGTGCATAGCATAGTGGGTAGCACATAAATATCTCTCTTATTACTGGGCACTTCCATTTGGACACCCTTTTTGTACCTCAAACTCAACACACTCTAAACTGAACTTGACAATTCCTCTAATCTAGACTCCCTTTATTGAAGTTCTGGTTAGTGAGTTCATAATCAACCCAGTCACTAAAACCAAAACCTAAGTAACATTTCTTTGCTCCTTCCTTTCTGCCCTCCATGTCTGTATCCAAGAGATCTCAGTAACTCTTAAACCAATCATTTTCTTTTCAACCCTTCTGCCATTGCTTTGGTTCAGGCCTTCCATAATCTATGAAAATGCTCTTTCATAAACACAAACCTCACCTTACTCCTAGCCTCAAACCCTAAAACTTTCCCCAACTGCCTTAAGAGAAGTTAATACCCCTTAGCCTGGCTTTCAAGGCTCTCTGTGATCTGGCCCCACCTCTGTCTTTAACCTCATCTCTGCGTTTAGGCTATCCCCCACTTTCCCATGCCCCTCCTCCCCAAACACTCTACTTCAGCTGTAATAAGCACTTACAGCTCACCAAACAAGTCTTGCTGTCCCCTACCTCTGGAATTCATATATATTCTAATTCCTCCTCCTTGAATACCCTCCTCATTACCTTCTCCTTTGTCTAGGTGGTCAAGTGAGACTCATCTTTAAAGATCCAGTTCTTCTTCCAAAATCTAATGTCATGCCACCTTGCATTCACTATTAAATTTAGTTCACTGTATAGTATTGTAATGCATTTACCTCTCAGTTTTTACTACTGTACTTTTAATCCCTTGTTCTCTCAAGGACTAGATCATTTTTATATTTAAAAAACCTAGTACAGTATGTAGCACTTTGTAGGCACTCAAATATTTGTTGGAGGAAAGAATGAACCACATAGAGTAGGTATAGCTTTCCAAAATTGTTGAATTACTGTAATGCCTTTATTTGCTGGCCAACCTGCACCTCCTGTGCCCCCAGCAATGTGTTCACAACTGCATTTAGGCATTATGCACTTCTGCATTTATGGACTTTATTAGGAACAGCCCTACAAAACCCACAGTTGTATGGATGTTATTGCAGATGATGTTCGCTATATTGCTCAGTGTCCCCTTGATAGGAAACCACATGAAAAACTTCTCTCAAGTCCTGAAGTAACTGTCCTCAGGGTACCTGCCATCAGCATCCTTCTCCTGAGCAATATGTGCTCTTTTCATATCATGAACTCTTCAATTTCTGTAACTTTATAGCTTCAGGCCCAAGCTTTAGACCTCAGGGCATGCATCTTGCATACTTATCTCATCCCTGAATGTATTTTTTGTACTCTCATTTGTCATCAGCTTCAGTTTCTCCACTCTATTATCTATTCAGCTGTCTCCATTTTGGGGGAAAGCTGCCTTAAATCTATTTTAGAACAAGATGAATTTTATAATTTATTTTTTTTGTATGTAAAGGAAAGTCACAAGGAATATGAAGTCAAGCGAAAGGAAGAAAAGGACATCTGCAAGTGAGTGGGAGAGGAGGGACCAGAGGAGAAAATTAGAATTTTCCTATAACAATTGTTTTAGCAATAATACTGTGCTGCCACTATCAGTACCTACTCAGCGAACATGTTTGGAGCATCTGTGTGCCTGTGTTCAGTATTGGAGATTCAGAGACGGACAAGATATAATCACAGGGGTTCACAGTCCAATTAGCTCTAATTTCTACTCTGGCCTTTAAGACTGTGACTGGGATAATGCGAGGATACCTTTCCCCAAAAGGGAATCTTTCCCCAGCCCATGGGAAATTAAGCTTTGTACTTAGGGTACAGACTAAACTTCTGTGGCAAAATATCTCAAACTATGGGTAGCTTAAATGGATTAGAAGTTTATTTCTCAGTCATGAGACAGGCCAGAGGTAGGTGATCCAGGGCTGGAAGGGTGGCTGTACCGTACACAGCATGTAGCTTCCATCTCTGGGGGCCAATCGGGCTGCTCCAGCGCTCACTGTCTCCTGGCAGTAGAAAGGAAAAAGGGCCAGGGGAGCCCTTCTTTAAAGTGATTCAATCACATCTACTCACATCTCTTTGACCAGAACTTAATTCATTGGTCACAGGAAGCTGCAGGGGGAAGGGTGGGGGCTGAGAAATGTAACTCAACCTGGAGCTGCAAGTCCAGTTAAAATAGAGAAGGGAGCAATAGATATTGGTAGACTTCTAACAATTTCTTCTAACACCAGCAACTCGGTTTTTGCATATGGTTATTGTGTGATGATGACAATGATGATGATGCTCCTAATGGCTTTCCTTCCTACCTTTGAATGCTATTTACAAGACATCTGTGTTCAGACTTCAGGTCAAGCTATACCTGCTTTTCCTCTCCACTGCCCCATCTGTGACCTTCATCTCTTCAAGATCTCAAAGTCTAAGATTAAAAACAAATAAAAATTATTACACAGTAATATTTTAAAAATTCACATGATATTTTATACTCTGATTTTTCACTTAAAGCCATTTATTTATATCATAGACACATTTTTGAAAAACGTGGCTATCTCCCCAATAAAGATGGGGGAATGAGCATGGTAAGACAATGAATGACAACTTTTAGTGTTTATTGACAGCTTAGGCTAGAATAAATCTTACCTGAAAGGTTCTCTGTCTCCCAGTCATAGGTTCTAAAGATATATTTTTGTTTTGCTCTTGTTCCATTCATTTTCAAATATGAGAGATGCTAAGTTGTTAAGAGACACAAATCAAATTGAGGTGGGAAATGGGAGAGGGAGTGAAGAGAAAAAGATTTCCTAATATTGCTGCTGGTTCTTTGTATAATTTAGCTATCTTTAAATTTTAAGTAATCTTTTATACTGATCATAAGTATATTCCTGAACAGAGGGAGAACTATTTTCACTCTAAATTTATAACATTTTTGGAAGCTTAATTATCATTCGTGAAGGTCAAATGGTGTTTTATTGCAATAAAATACAAAAAAAAGTAATAAAGAAATTATTCCTGGGGAGCTGAAAGTCTAGGTTCATGGCTCATTAAATGGTAACTTTATAGACCGTGTCTAATTTGTCATATTTAGCTTTGGAAGTTTAATACATTTAAATTTCAAATTAGGTGAAGAGACACCTGAGGCAAAACTACCTAGGGCCTTTTAATTCCAAAATGATTCAAGAGATATATATTTCCTGTAACATAATACCGTTGGTTGTAAGAATTTCCTATCATCACATATATGTAAAGTGCTTACCTGATTGAAAGATTTTTTTTAAGTAATCGATGATATTAATACAAAGCTCACTAACCACTTCACATGTAATCTGGAAAAAGATTTGTTTAGGCATCCCTTTCTTTTTTCTGCCCAGCATGTTGAAACTCTCTTTCTTTGTACTGGATAATTTGTTAAACAAATATACTGATACTTATTTATCAGTATTACTGTATTTGGGGAGGTCACAGGATTACTTAAAAGTTCCCTTCCAAAATAAGTCCGTTAAAAGAAAAGCAAGTTTGTTGTAAGAATAGACTTCGAGGGCTTATACACGACCTCATTCTTTGAATGTGCCTCTTCTAGGCTGCTGTGATTTCATGAGATGCTGGTGGGCTCAACTTGTGAAGGAACATAAATCTTTTTAAAGATGAAGCTTTTCTTGACTTTTAGCACATAATTTGTCTCTTGGACAAATTGAACTGATAATGGAAGAATTTTGCTTCAATTTAATATGGAGCAACCAAATCCAAGATTATGGTATTTACAAAAAAACAAGTCCAATGGTTTAAACTATTGAAGTATGATGCACAAAAAGTATAACTGTGAATTCTAAGATCCAAATGAAGTCACAGAAGCTAATAAAAAATTAGAGGCATTTGCTACATGTTTAAGTTTATAGAAACTTCTGATCTTCCATTTTATCTACAAAGCTTGACTAGTGCCATCTTGATTAATGCCAGTCTTGTAAGGGTAAATTGTAAATTAGAATCTGTGAGATGCTCAAAATAAATGGCGATAATAGAGAAAATATGTTTAGTAAATGAAAGGTATCATCATTTACATAGTAACTCTATCTAATGCCAAGCAGTAGATATTCAACATTAGTTGTGTTTGAAAAATTGGAAAAAGAATGATAAATGGATATTTTCATACCACAGTGAAAGTCATATTAATACATACTGAGTGGTGTAGTAATGGAAAATAGTGAGCTATTAAAATAAAATCCCCCCTCCAAATAAAGATATCCCTCAGAACCTATACCTACACTCTTGCAACTCTAGAACCAGCACCACCACACAGCTGTGTTAACATATATGGGCTAAGTGCTGTCTTTCACTTACTTTTCTCAATGTATATTTTTCCTACTTTTGTTTTCAACAAAGAAATAGTAACCATGTTTAAACACCAAGAAGCATATCATTTCTTTGAAAATTTTGTACTGAATTTGCTTTTTTTCATATTAGAGGTCAAGTTTGACCTCCAACCATTGCACTGTTTACAAGAGTTTACAAACTCTTGGTAGACAAGTTTGGTAGAAATTTCATGTTAAGTTGAATTGCCCCACTTCTTGTGATGTGAATTGTTTGTTTTGATGTGAATTGGGTCCTTTCATAGTTGCTACATATAACGATCATTTATCTTCCCTACTCCCTGCATAATTGTCTTTATCAACCTGCATTAGTATGAAGTTATTGTATTCTTTCAGAGCTGTTCCTGTCTCTTTCTTATGCTAGCTCATGGTGATTAGCAAATCATTTCAAGAATAGCACAGCTGAATAAAAAGGAAGTTCTATAGCAATATTTTTTTTCAATCAGATTTTAAACTACTTTCTAAAAACAATGATTCAGGTTTCTTTTATTCTCAACTGTATTGTCTTATCCATCTAAAAATCTGTTACTATCCTCTTTATAAAGTCTATGAAACTCTTAGGAAAATGCATACTGAATCTTCAAGTTATTAGTAGTATTCTACCATCTAGGCAAATGCTGGGCTAAGCAAAGACCAGAATCTCACTAAAACATTTAATTACTGATCTAAAATTTTATTTTCTACCAAAACAAATCATGGTGATGGGTGCTGCTGGAGAGAGAATTTGAAGAACACACAGTGTTTAAATGGCACTGTTTTAGTTTCCTACACTGCTTAAAGCAAATGCCATGAAATGGGTTTAACAATGGGAATGTATTAACTTACAGTTTCAAAGCTAGGGAAAATGTCCAAATCAAGGCATCATCATGGGGATGCTTTCTTCCCAAAGACTGGCTTCCGGCAATCCTTGGCTCCTCTGCCACATGGCAAGGCACATGATGTTGTCTGCCAGTCTCTCCCTTCCTTTCTGGGTTCTTTTGATTTCAGTTTCTTACTTCCATGGCTTTTTCTCTCTTTGTCTGAATTTCATTCTCTTATAAAGGGCTCCGGTAAGAGGATTAAGACCCATCCTGATTGAGGTGGGACACACCTTAAATGAAGTAGCCTTATCAAAAGGTTCACAGCCACAGGAATGGATTAGATTTAAGAAGATGTTTTTCTGGGGTACATAACAGCTTCAGACCACCACAGGCACTATCACAAGCACCTAAACAAATTGAGAAAAATAAATCATGAAGTGCAGGTTTATGAGGGGCTTGACATTCATGAGAACACTTATTACCTGTCTAGTCTGAAAGGATTGTAAATATGCCTAAAACTGAATGTATCCAATTTTTTTCCAGCTTACCTGCTCTCGGGAGATCTGTGATGAACGAAATCAAGTAGATCCTCATTTATCAAAACTTGCCTGTGGCAAATTGCTACCAATCTGAATTGAGTTACTAATTGTAAGATTACTTGATAGTTTTAAAGATTTTGGGGTTTTTCAACTGAAAACAAATCAAAGTATGCCATGCCTTCATTCTTTTTTTTTCTTTCCTATTTTAATTGGTTGAAACATGCCTTCATCCTCAATCCTTTACTGGAAGCAAGCTTTTTAACAGTTGTTTTAGTGAGATTCTATCATTATTCCTACATTCTGTTGGCATGCTTTTACTTTTATTTTTCTCTCTTTATTTTAGCAAAGTAGAATCGTCACTTTAAATTTCCTATTGGCATTTCATATTTACCTGTTCTGTGTTCTCTATGATAACTTTTAACTAAATGGATTCATTTGATGACATTTGGCATACTCCTTTAATTATCAAGATACACTTTAAATTCAATTTCCAATTCTGTCCAGTTACTTGAACCTGATTCATGTTTTACAAAGGACATGGTTTCTATGATTTTTATGGACATTAATTTGTGGGTAAAGATTACAGAGAAGTATGATTATTCTGAATGAGTTTTAGAATTTATGAAAACATGAATTCATTTACCCTTTTTGCTATTCTATTAATACAGGTATTGATGTTACCATCTTGCCTGAGATTACTGACAAATTAATAGAGTTCAGAGTTGATTTGATTTCATGGAGTGACCCAGTATATCCAACTACAGGATATGGTATCCCATGATAATTATACTCTAATTGTAAAACATCTTTGAAAGTTTGACCCCTAACCATTACATTAACAAAATTTACAAGTTACTGGTAGAAATGTCATGTTAAGCAGAATCTCATAATATTATGAGAAGATAAATAATTCAATGTTATCATTTTTCTCAAAAGTAATTTTTTTATGTAATGTAGGGTATACATCCAAAAGTTTTTGTGAATCTAGGAATATCCAGTTTCATTAGCAGCTCCAAGTTAGGACAAAAGGTGAGTTCTTTGTCAAAGTTTAAAGGTCTGTCCAGCCTCAATATTTGGTCTTATGGGCCGCCCCAGTGAAGCTGAATCAGGACCATACATCAGTCTTCTCCGTAGTGACCTGCTCAGAAACAGAACCAGTTCAGCTTCTCTTCCCCATCTCCAAGTCATTCTCCTCTGACAACTAACAGGACCCCCCTCCCTTATTATAATGCTCTGCTGGGCATACCTGTGGCTGTGTGACCTGGTCTTCTTGTCACAACCTCGGAGACACCTGGAAGAAACAGATGCTGTTCCACTTTTCTTCCAGGTGTGTTCTAGCCTTTCTTTCTCTGAGGCCAAAACCCACTTCTTTGGAAACACTTCTCTTCTCTCTCATTCTCAGGAACAAAACTTCCCAGTGTAAGCCATTTGGCAACTTTTGTGGTACCCAGAGTCTGACATGCAGGAGCTGGGACACCGAGCCAAGATGGGAGGTGGATGGAGGAGTCTAGGGTCATTGAAGAGGCAGCGAATCAGTAACAGACCAGCACAAGGTGGACATAAAATCATCTGAGCAATCTGGAACAATGAGTCAGAACCAGGTCAATGACAGAGAAGCAGGAAAGGTATACACGGAGATATGCCACTGAGTAAACACTTGGGAGGTTGACAAATTAGGACCTCTCTGGCAAGCATGCATTTTTAATTTAATAAAGGAAAGAATAAAGACCTGTGTGCCAAATTCACATAATTCAGAAACTTAGTAATTCATCCTTGTTCACAAATATGAGGCAAGGCAGGTACTATCCAAGTGGGAGCAGAATAAATGATGTTGAACTATGTGGTACTTCTACAGGCTACTTATTCTAATTTTTCTGTGATGCATTTATCTCAGTAAATGTGGAAAAGATGGTGAACTTTCTACAGACTTAGAAAATTTGTTTAGATGGCATAAAACTAGATTGATATGGTCATTTCCTCAGAGATGATTAAAATAAGCTTCCCAAGCACAGTACTTAACTAGATTTTGAGCCATTTTTACAACATTCATATGTGACTGTTTTTCAAGGAAATGTGTACTTTTTCTTTCATTAAGTTTTATGTGTACTAAGTGTGTACCTCTTTTTGAGGAAATAATGTTTTGTTATCTCAGACTGGATACTTTTGTTAAAAAATATTGAATTGTGACTTCCTAACTAGTGATTTAAAACATGATTTAATTTGAGTTAAACTAAATCCAGATAGACATTTATTTGATGTTTAAACTACCCAGACCACTTTACTAAAGAATTTTTTTTCAATGTTATGAGTATAAGTTGGCATTTTTCCGAGGTTTGGATATTTAATTGATCATTTTCCAAAATATCAGAAAATATATTATAACTAAGAAATAGCTTTCAATCCATTTTAATATTTATTGAGAGTCTATTACCACCTTTGGCTGGAATCTGGGATAGGCATATTGTCTGCCTTTGAGGAATTTAGTTCTGCTTGGAAGATGTTCCAGTTTGCTAATGCTGCCTTTTTGCAAAACACCAGAAATGGGTTGGCTTTTATAAAAGGGGGTTTATTTGGTTACACAGTTACAGTCTGAAGTCCATAAAGTGTCCAAGGTAATGCATCAACAATCGGGTACCTTCACTGGAGAATGGCCAATGGCATCCGGAAAACCTCTGTTTAGCTGGGAAGGCACATGGCTGCGTCTGCTCCGAAGTTCTGTTTTCAAAATGGCTTTCTCCCAGGACATTCCTCCCTAGGCTTCAGCTCCTCAAAAATGTCACTCTTAGTTGCTTTTGGGGCATTTGTCCTCTTAGCTTCTCCAGAGCAAAAGTCTGCTTTCAAAGGCCGTCTCCAAAATGTCTCTGTAAGCTGAATCTCCTCTCTCAGTTCCTGTGCATTCTTCAAAGTGTCCCTCTTGGCTGTAGCAAGTTTGCTTCTTCTGTCTGAACTTATATAGTGCTCTAGTAAACTAATCAGGGCCCATGCTGAATAGGCGGGGCCACACCTCCATGGAAACCATCCAACCAGAGTTATCACCTACAGTTGTGTGGATCGCATCTCCATGGAAACACCCAATCAAGGAATTACAATCTAATCAACACTAATATGTCTGCCCACACAAGACTGTGGTGATTAAATTGTAATCTAAAATGGCATTTTGGGGGACATAATACATTCAAACTGGCACGGAAGGAAAGACACAATATAGAGAACAGTTCAACATGCTATAAATTTAAGGGCTGGATTGAATGATTAAGACCAGTAGTTTCTAAGCCTGCATTTCATTAGAACCAGCTGGGCAGATTTTAAAAAATACAAATTCTGGGCCTCCACCCCCAGAGATTCTGATTCAGTCGATCTTTTTGAAAAAGCCCTCCTGATACTTATCAGATAGGTGGTCCAGCGAAAGGTGTCATGTATCAAGATGTTTTAGAAAAGGTAGAGATCAGTGTGGACAGATTTCTTGAGATTAAATTAGAGTAAAGCATCTTATAACTTATTCTCTTTATTGCGTACAGGTCTTAGTCACCAGAGTCATTTAAAGTAAAATAGGTAACTTAATTGATGTCTGTGCAGATCTTTTATTACACTAATCTAAACATTGTACTGACTGGTAAATATTTCTAGTTGATAATTCCCATAATATTCCTACATTTAATTTACCTAATATATTTCTCAGTTTTTTGAAGTTCCATATTTTATACATATCAGGGTTTTATTCCCCCTTCTTAACAATTTATTCATGAATATAGACAATCCCTTACATGTAGCTGATTTTGGACATAGCAAGTTACCATAATATTTTAAGAAACAAGGTAAAACAGCAACAAAAATTCCTTTGATCCTAGGCTTTCATTAGGTGCTACAAAATCTCATTTCTTCTTTTTGCGGCTAACCTTCTGAAAAGAGTAATCTATGTAGTAAAGTGTGTGGCCTCTAAGACCAAATAGCCTGGGTGTTCATCTGCAGACTCTGCTTAGCACAGCACCTTGAGAATAAGATTTCTCAATAGGTATAAATTTTATTAGTGTTATTTTGGCCACTCCTTACGTCACTCCCTCCCTCCTGAAACTCTCTTTTCTTTATTTCCACAATGGAAGGCGCTCTTTCTCAGTCTCCTTTGTTAGCTTCTCTTTGTCTACTGGCCCATTAAATGAGTGCTCACTTCCTCATCTCTCTTTGCTTTGTGCACCCTGCCTTCTTTCTGAGTGAATTGGTTTCCCTTAATGATTGCCACCATCTCTTGTGTGATAATGATTCCCTAATTAATATCTCCAGTACTTAATTGTACTGGAGCTGAACTTTACCTCTAAGTCAGCAGTATCCAATAGAAGTATAATGTGAGCCACATTTGTAATTTAAAATATGCCAATAGTCACCTTAAAAATGAAAAAAAGACATAGATTAAGTTACTTTAATAAAGTATTTTATTCCAGGCAAAATATATAAAATATTAAACTTTTCAATTTAATATGATCACTATAAAATTACTGAGATATTTTACATTCCTTTTTTTTTTTGGTACTAAGGCTTCAAAATGTTGTATGTAGTTTACACTTACAGCATATTGGAAATACTTGATTTGCATTAAGATTTCATAAAATTTCTAGTCGAAAAGTAGACTTACATATTTAGAAGTATTCCAATAACTGACCCTGAGTATCAAAAAGTCATTTAAATATCCATCTCAACAATGACAAAATGTATCCATCTTTTTTAGAAAAATTGATTTAACTTTGAAATGAAAGCATATCAGTTCCAAAACTACATCAGTCCAAGTCAAGTAAATTCAATTACTCTTGTGTCATCCTTCTATTATTAACATGGAATTTACAGGGGTATTACGTACATTGAAAATCAACTCCAAAGGTATCAATATCAACAAGGCATTCTTCAGATTTGTCTTCTAGTTTTTTGTAGTCAATTTAGAAAATGCTATCAATTATAATGAAAATCTTTTGTGGGTTGATTCATATTGGAAAAATATGTAAAATCATTATTTATTTTTATTTGGAAAAGTTTCAATTTCCAATATAACTTCTACTATTTTTCCAGCTAGTTTAAAAATTAGCTTTTGCTTTCCTTGTAACTTCAATTTTAGGTCTTTCCTATAAAAGTGTTATGGTGAGAAAACATGTCATTCTGGCATGTTTTTGCTTTTGATTATTGGATAACTCCTTTTATTTCAAAATAATCTTGAGTTAAAAATATTTTTCAGTTCAGTGAATCATTGTAAAACTCAATCAATAAAAATTGGCACAAAACACAAAATCATTAAATTCAATATCTTCTATTTCTTTCAAGAGTTATTTAAACTGGAGATGATTTGAAACATTCATATGTATATACTGAAAGATTTTAACAACAGTATCCATGATATTTTTTATAGAATCTGATTCAAAAAACTGAACATAAGTGTTTTCAATATGTTTCACTTGTTGGTATGAAGCAGTAAGACAAACCTCAGTCTGTTTTAAAATGCTGTTAAGTCTAGTTTTAATCTAACATAGCTGAAGCACTGCCCATCGTAATAGAAACTACCTTTTTCATGTCTAGCAGAAACTCTTCTTTGACAGATGTGAAAGATTTTAAAATGTCTAGGCCATGAGTTCTAATTTTTAGATAGTGAATTGATAGCATTTCCTCATAAATTTGGAAGTTCTTTGAGAAAAAAAATATACCCACAGTGTTAAATGGGGGCAATGTCTCTTATCTAAACCTAACTACTCATCTAAATCTAACAAAAAGTACTTGGATTTTTCAAATTATGAATCAGTCTTTGCTATTGTTAGAAATAGTGAAATAGAAATAGACAGTTATTCAGTGGCTTAATTGAAGATCTTTCACTTTTTATAAAATATCTTTTTTAGACTTTCCTCATAATTTTCAAATAAAATTTCCATAATGAAATAATTTCTTTTACCATATAGCCGGCTAAAAATGATTTTATTTTTTGTGCAAGGAACCCAAGCTGTCTAATAGCTAGCCAAAGTTACAGGTTCATATTCAACTAAAATAATTAATATTTTTTCTTAGATATATATAATTCTCATTTCAAGCAACTAATTTATCCATTTCTATTTTGAATACTGAGAGGAAACTTATCAAATTCATTATGTAATATATGAAAATGTTTCTCAATATTGTCCACTTCATTACATCTAAAACCCTTTTACACAACAAACAGCCTTTTCATTTTGTTCTGCTGCAGCAAATTCAGTTGCTACTCATCATGAAGTTTGTGATCCACTCAATTCTTCATCAGTGGCATGATTGCATTTTAAATTTTAAAACTTATCTTTATGTATTTAATATAAACTCTAAAGGCAATTTAGTTATGTTACACTTAAAATAAGGATTTCAATTAAATTACCAATTATGATTTACATAGGTATCACTGTAACTCAAGCTGTCTGCGTGAAATATTCAAGTAAACTCATTACATTATTACATCAATGCACAGAAAAAGATAATTCTAACTGAATCAATCCACTGACCCCACTAGGCCAATTCTGCGTTTATGTGTAATAATAGAAATGATGTACATGCTCAACATGTGCAGTACCATCATCCAGCAATACCCTACCTGGGGTAGCAGTTCAAATGAAATATAATCCTACCACGTTAATCAAGTTGTGTTTAACAGAAAAAGAAATATTTCACTCTGGTTAGTTTTTAAATTCAAATTTAAATGAAATAAAATAAAACAGTTCCTCTGGCACACTGGCCACATTTCAGGAGCTCAGTAACCACAGGTGGCAAGAGCCTGCCACACTGAACAGCACAGCTCCAGCTGGATCTCCACTGGGATCCCTCGCCGTAACTCCAGTTCCACATCTACACCCCCTTACTCTGCTCCTCACCTGCATGCCCTCTCTTTGCTAATAGTGCCAGTCAGCGAGGCCAGAAACCTGGGGCTCATCTTGGACTTCATCTTCTGCTTTACCCCCAGCCCAGGTGGTCACTCGATGTTATCGGTTCTATCTTTTTACACCGTTCCATCCTCACGCCACCTTGGTTTAGTCCTGATCTTTTTTTTTTGTTACTAAAATGGCTTCCCAAGAGGTCTCTCTGTTTCCTGCCTTGCCGCATTCCACCACCATCGCCCATTCTCATGTTGTCACAGTGCCCTTTCTTAAGATGCATGTTTGAACGTGCCATTCCTCTGTTCACACGTTCCCAGATTATTACGCCTTGGTATTTGTTTTCATGATCTTTTTCTCTCAGTCTCTCCAACGTCACCTTTTCGGCTCTCTCCCTTCATCCAGTCATGCTGAATTTGGTGTAGTTCTCCCAAAAGACCAGCCTCTCTTGCTCTTTATGCCATTCCACTTTTACTCCGGAGAGAAGCCTCTCTCCCCTCCCTTACCCCCTCCTGGGCTCCTCCTACTAGTCTTCAGAACTCAGCAGAGAAAGCCTATCTGGGAAGCATCTCCTGACACCCTGCGTCCCCTGGTCAGGCTAGATTCAGTACCCTCCCATGTCCCCTCACCCCAACCCCAGCACCTTTGGAGCACTCGGTCATGCACTTACTACACTATATTGTAACTGTCCCTGTCAGGCCACAATCTCTGAGGGCAAGAATGGTGTATTTGTCTTATTTCCCTAACACCCAGCATAATTCCTAGCATATCATGGGCACTTAGAAAGGGCTTTGGCATAGCCATAAATTATCACATCACAATTATGCTGTGTGTTTCAAGGAATACTTGACTAAACCTGTATAAAAAATAACTCTCCTTTGTATCTTGGCTTCCATTCTTCACTCTAGGAGTAATTCATTACTCTTGAATATAGCAACTAAAGATAGTTGGCTATCTTATTTTAGCATGCTCATTAGAATTCTCTTTTTATTCCTTTAAAAATGGCTCCAAACGTGATTTCTTCAGTATGACCTAAATTTTTTAACTGTTCTTATGATTATTACTGGATTTTGCTCCTGTTATTAATCAACCATCTCTCCTTTTTTCTCTCTCAATCCAGCTCCAACAGAGGCTACTGTGCACCCACATCTCGGTAAGCATTTATGACCCTGATGTCATCAGTCTTAGTGCTTGAACTACTTGTTTCACTGCTCTGGCTGGGTGGGAAGATGTTACAGAAGTGAAGAAACTCTACCCTCCCTGACTCATTGATTATTCACTGACCACAGGCTCAGGTACAAATGATCCTTGAACACAGAACCTCCCAGAGTGGCGATCTGCTGCCCAGCTGGGGCTGCAGCAGACAGTTTCACACCTGTTAGTAGCCTCACCTTGGTATCCTGGTGGGTGTGAAGCCGACTGCCCTTTTGCTGGAGTGTCTAATGCTGACTTTTCCCCAAGCCCCTAAAACCACCATAGATGGTAGAGCATGGAGGCAGTGGGTGAAGAGAGGCACAGTGGATCATTTCAGATTTGAGATTTCTGCTCAAATTAGTACTGGGTTGTAAAAAAGATAACATGTTCTTTTCCTCAAAAGCTGTCTAAATAACTATCTGTTTTTCTTAATTGCACCATGTAAACAACCAGCTCTCATTTTCCTGTGATCTTTTTGTTGTGTCATGTAGCTAGTAACCCACAGCTCTTGAGGCAGGGTTGCGTAGTGGCTAAGAGTACAGATTCTGGGGCCAAACTGCCTACGTTTATCTCACCTCTACCACTTACTAGCAGTGTGATGTTGAGCAAGTTACATAACTCTCTGTGCCTCAGTTTCCTCATCTGTAAAGTGGAAGTAATAGTAATACCTGCCTCATAGGGTTTTTATTACGATTAAATAAATTTGTATCTGTAAAATTTATAATCAATGGTATACATATGTTTGGAAATAAATAAAGGCATGAACAAATAACCCTGAGACTACCAATAGCCTTTGTCAGACATTCTCTAGAAAACAAGTGATCTTTAAGAGTTAAATTTCTCATTTGTGTCAGTGAAGACTTATTTTAAAAGCAACTTCCTACACTACACTACTTAATAGTAATGAAAAGAACTCATCCTAGCTGGTTCTGGCCTTTTCAGATGCCTCTCACTGTGAGACTTCTAGATAGGTCAGTCATTTGTCTCTTGGGCTTTTCCTTTCAACCCGTAAACCCAATTAAATTATTTTCCTCTTTGGAAAATCTGCCTTGAGAAACTCTACTTTTATGTAATGCTACAGCTTGGGGCTCTTCTTATTTGGCATACTAACGAAAGTACTTAGAAGCATGCCTTCTGGCAGCCGAGACAGGCTGGTGACCTGCAGTGGCTGGGTTGGGTATTTCAGAGAGCTGCACCCTGTAGGCATTTCAGGCACTGTGTCTAATCGCTGAGAGGCATCATTAAATCACTCCAGTGCGCAGAATAAATCACAGCGTTCTCTCCTGTGTAAATCCATATTCTACCGCTTCTCCTGCCTAAGGCTTCGAGTCTGAGCAGCCAGTTCTCTCAATGCACGCTGATTCACTGGTTTCCAGTGACTTCATTATGTGCTTACCTGCTGAGATACTTGTTACAAAGGAAAGGGCCCAGATAGCAATAGGTGGCGATGTCACCAAAGAGAACTTGAAATTATGGTTCCTGAGATTTGGAGGTGATTTTCATTACCTGGTGACGTCAGCAAATTATTTTTCAGTGTACCAACATATATATATATATATATATATATATATATATAAAATGATATAAAATATCACCTTTGGAAGAAACACAAAAAAATTGGTTGCTTTTTTGTTAATCAGATGATACAGTTTTAATTTTTCCAGAAGTCATGTGTTAACCAATTCAGACAAAATTGTAAATGCATACAGAATTTTGATTAGTTGAAACAAACTCCCTCAGCAAACTGTGGAAATCAGATGAGAGGATTTTTTAAGTAGTAGATTCATTTTTTACAACCTGAATAGAAATAATTTTAATTTCTCACAATCTTAAAAAAGCTACCCTCATATTATAGCTGGCCATGAAATTGTTTTTGCTTGTGCACCCTCTGCTCAGTGGAAATTTCATGTTCTTTACAGTTTAAGAAACCATTTTTTGCTCTTGGTCTGCCCAAAGTTCTTCTAGATCTTAAATATGGGTGTGTAATACAATTTCAATTATCGTGATAATGTATTTAAAACCATGGATGATTCCTCCTGACTTCTAAGATGACTTTATTTGGGGATTTTACTTATTTATAGGGATAGTTTCCCCTATGCAATTATAGAATTTTTCTTTAATAAATTAAAACACATTAAATTTTTTAAATGAGTGAACATAGGGAATGAGAGAAAGAAAGCCAGGATAGGAGGGAAAGAAAAAAATGGGGCAGTAAATACCAGCAACTTTAGCTAAAAATAAATAGCCAGAATGTTCCTGCCCTTCCATGCTTCGAAATGAATTAGACGTTAAATCCATTCTGGGCAGTTTCTTGCCCAGCTGTTGATGAGTTTGTGGGGGGCCATAAGAGACAAGTCCTACGTGGCCTCTCTGTAGATTAGAGTTGCCTTCCTGTCACCCCTGCTGATGACAGTTTGGTGTAGCTTTCTCCTTGGGAGCTCTGGCTTCCAGACTGCTAGGTGTCTAAACAGGAGAGAGCCTTTACCCTTGTCTCTTAGTAGTTTAGGGAGAAAGTAAATATAATCACCTACTCAATTAAAATTTAGTTTTAACTTAAAATACTGTTATTCTGAGTGAATATAGTATGGTGACACTATTGTTTAGCAAAATATATTGTTGAGGTATAATTTTTTCTAAATGTTTCTTTTAGCTGAAATACATAGTGACAGTATTATCCTACGAGATGACTTTGACTCCTACCACAAGCTGGAATTGAATCCAAAGTTATGGTAAGTTACAGGAATGTGCCTCGTTTTGGTTTGTTGTATGCAAGGAATGATACTGATTGCTCCCTTAGAAGCAGTTATTTAAAATTAAATTTCTCTTTGGCACTAAGGTGTCAGTGAAAATTGTTAAACTATGGAACTGGGCTTAATGTTGACTGCATAATGTCTATTTTTTTTACTTCTTTAAGAACTGACTCTAGGTGCCCTTCAAAGCCATAAGGTGTGGTTAGATGTGTTCTTCAGTAGTTCTAGCTAATAGAAAATATCTATGTCAAATGAAAGAGGGAAATGATTTACCTAAAATGACAGATGATTTGGGTTATATTTCCAAATAATTTCTAAGTTTTTGGGAGCACCTCATTATTTATTCTCCAGTCTCTTCTTGGAAAACTATTTAGATTTGACCCTCTGGGAATTTTGAGAGCAAAGAAATAATGAACCAAAACTCATTCATTAAAAACTTGTTGAATATATAAATGGATGCAGGAAATCATTGGCAATTCATTAAATTTTTGCTACAATCAATCAGCATAGTTTGGGGGACTATCTGAGTTTGGATTTTCTGTTTGCATAGACAATTAAGAGTTCAAAATAGAAATGTTAATGTAAACTTTCAAATTGGAACCAAAATCCAAGCAGTACTCAGAACTAAAAAGAGAATGACAATTTTATCCTTGAATGCCAGCATATGATATTCATTCCTGGTTCTGTTTATTTTACTTCTTCAACAAATATTAGTAATAATTATTCTATTTATTTAGTAAATTAAAAGGTATATGGTTCCTTTTCTCAAGTGACTTATAGTTTAGTAAAGGAGACCCTAAAAACACATTTTTTAAAAAACCTGTAATCCAGGATAGAAATCCCTAAGGATGATAGAGAGGTACATATAACACTTTGAGTTGGGGGTTATCAAAAGAGTTTCATGGAGAAAATTGCCCCAGACCTGAATGTTGATGACATATTGGTATACAGTGTTGGTGTTTAATACAAAATAAAGAAACTTTTATGTGTTTTCTAGAAAGAAATATAGATTAGAATATAGAAAAACCTATGATCAAACTAGACAGTCACAAAGTTTGTAATTTATGTACCATTTAAAGCAACAATTTATCAATAGAACTTGGCTTTTCTACAAATATATCCTAAATATACGTTTCTTTAAATAAATTGAAAATCTTTAAGAAAAGGCAAAATATTTTATAAGCACATCTTTTATCCTTGAAAAATTATCTACTTCTCCTGACATTTGGCTTTTTATATCCCAATAATATAGATGTTATCAACTAATCTGTTTCTTTCAAGGCAAGTTCATTGCTGTCAAGCTAATTTATTTTCTTCAGTGAATTTTCTTGACAAATACAAAATGTGACTTTTATGTGGTCCAGATTGTTGTGTTTTAAATCAATAAAATGTAATTGATTTTGTTTCACCCATTTTTATGACTGATCTGAAATATGCTTTCTTGACCAAAGTTATGGATTTTATGTCTCCTGTACTTAAGCTCTGGTTTTTCCTACTTCTTTAAATACCTTTCTTTCTAACTTTAAAAAGCCAAGTGTTCCTATCTTATATCAAATGTGTCCCAGAGTAATTTTAATTTATCCCTTGTTACCCACAATCTCCTTTACTTAGCCTTGGTAAGATTTAAAACACACACACAGGGAGCCTCCCATTATTTGTGAGATGACTTTACCACAAGGTGGCAGAGGCTCTGTGGGCAGGCCAATTTTTGTTTGACTTTTGAGTGAGCCACCTTGAGAAAAGCAAAAAAGCTACTTCACCTTGTCAGTAAAACTCTGAGACTCAGTTTTATCCTCTCAGCATTCCTTTAAGGTTTGATGAGTTAATGTGTCTGAAAAGGTCTGGCACTGTGCCTGATGTGCTGTAGGTGCTACATACAGGTTAGCCCCCTCCTTCCCTTTCTCCCTCTTTCCCTCTTCTGTTTCTCTTTCCCTCCTTCCCTTCTGCTCTTCCCCCTACATCCTTCCCTCCTTCATTCCTTCCCGCTCTCCCTCCCTCCCTCGTTCCCTCCCTCCAGTGGTTTATTTGCACATTGGGTCACTTGTCTCCTCAAAGCCAAGGTAGAACCAAGAATCATTACTATTAAAATATTCTTCAGCTAATTGCTTTAACTGAATCCCCAAGTCTTCCTTCACTGTATTTACATCAAAAATAAACATCAAACTAAATATATGTGTATTATACAATATATACTTATTTGTATTAATTTTAATTTATAAATATTATAATATATTAATGTAAATGAAAATGATATTATGGCAAAATTACAGAGAAAAAAAAGAGGATATTTGATGCCTTGAACCCCTTTAAACTTCCTAAAGTCAGAAACGAATACCCAGTATAAACTCGGATATCCCAGTGAAATATTTTCAGTAAAGTTACAAAACCCTACTTTGTTTGGGAAACTTAGGCAGTTTTTTACTCTACCAAAGCCTCTGTTTTCTTAGTACACATTTTGTCACACAAGTTTCACTCTGTATAATATTTTCTTTGATTATCTTTACCCCCCTGGGGAACGTTATGGCAATGTGGGAAGGAGAATCATTGCCAGCAGTTCCCATGCTTCTGTGCCACTGCCACTCTCCACAGATAGTAGCAAAATGCCTGGGTGTGCTGTTTGTGCCCAAATTCCCGTGCCCAAATATGTCACCAAATAATTTGCCATTAGAGAAAAATGCACTACTTATATGAGCATGTTTCTCTCATGGGGTTCTGAAAGCTTCATGTGCATTATTTAATTTGTAATTTTTAAGGACAAGCAAAAGGAGAAAATAAGAAACTGAAGTTATGTCTGTGTGTGAAATGCTGGTGAAGTAGATCAATTAAAAGTTAAAATTCTCTCACAACTTACTGACTTCCATTAACTTCACTTAATGAAATGAAATTTTTTTTTTTACCTTATTTCTTGTAATTCTCCGGTATCTAAGTTTTCACCTCATGTACAAATGATTGTACTTAAACCACAAGGGTCATGAAACTGACTTTACTGTTATTATGAATAAACATGCCGGCTAAGTTACTATTCCAAGTATTTGAAGGCAGTTATAATAGAACCAAGAAGTTACTTTTTACATCAATTCAGTACTGAAAGTAGTATCTGTCTACTTAGTTTAAGTACTTGATTTGATTGAAAAATTAATAAATGTACTTGGTGAAAAGTACATGCAAAAATATAAATAAGAAGTGAGCCCTCCTCCCACACTAGATACATATTCCCTTTCTCCAGAGGCAACAACTGTAAGCAGTTTCAGTTAGTCCTTCCAGAAATTTTTTATGCTTGCATAGTGTGGCACTTGTGAATTCTGTTCACAAGCTTCAGTATCAAAGAAACCAAACTTTCTTTATCTCTTCATAACCCAATTTAATGTATTTTTATTGTCCTGTTTCTACCAAGTTGGTAGAAACTTAATTGCAGTCAATTCTGGCGTAGCCTTTCCCATTTTTTGGTGTTGTGGCTAAGTTTAGGGAATTTATTAATGCCAAAGCAGAGACCAGGGTGGGGATATTCCTCTGGTCTCCTGGGCACCTGTTCCTGCAGGTATACTCTGAGTTCTCCATCCTCTCCTCTAGCCCTTGGTCACTGGTCCATACAGACATCTTTGTCCCTGTCCTAATCGCTCTTTCTGGGCAGTGGCTCTGTTTTGAACCCTGCTTGTGAGCACAGAAAGTGTTCTGCTACTCCCAGGGCCATGGGCTTCCTTGAGGTGCTGTGTTCTAATCTGCTACCATGTAGCTGTGGTCCTCCTGCCTCCCTGATGTGCAGAGCACAGATTCCTTCTGCTCTTTGCCCCCAAATCTCTCTGGAACTCTGCTAGGGAAGTAGCCCTTTCATCTTCCCACTCTTCCAGTTGTTTCTGATTGCCCTGTTTGAATTAGAGATAAGAAGTGAAGTTACAAGTGACATTAACAAAAGCCCTTCAAGGGAATGCAGTGACAGCTTAGACTTGGGTAGTTTTACTGATGAGAGTGAGAGTTCTCCAGGTGAGCTTCGTCCTGATGCTGGACTACACACAGCTGTATTTCTGGACCACAGCAGTAACTTCATCAATTCTAATGTGCCATTGAACCTGAGAGGGTGAAAGAGTGTGTGTATTAAACAACACCAGTTTATCAGCACTACTGACAACTCCCCATTATCAAGTGTGTTCCATATGATTGCTTTGCTGATGATGGAGGTGTCATGGTGCCTTATCAAATAGAGACAGCCCAACCACCAAACAGACAAAAAAGATAGAAAGAAAAGATGATGGAGGTGTCATGGTGCCTTATCAAATAGAGACAGCCCAACCACCAAACAAACAAAAAAGATAGAAAGAAAAGATGATGGAGGTGTCATGGTGCCTTATCAAATAGAGACAGCCCAGCCACCAAACAAACAAAAAAGATAGAAAGAAAACCCTCATTTAACTAAATTTAGAAGGAATATAACAAACACAAATATGTTTTATTACATTAGCGTTTCATTTAGGCAGTTGCTAATTGTCCCTCAACAAGACTTTCATAGTTGCTTTTTATGAGTTAAAATATTTTAGCATGATCTAAACACAAGAACAAGAGAACAATTTTGATTTTTTTTTTTTCAAAATAAATGTCTTAGTCTGTTAGGGTTGCCTTAACAAAGTACCACAAACCAAGTGCTTTTAAACAACAGAAATTTATTGTCTCAGAGTTCTGGAGCCTAGAAATCCATTTCAGTGCTCCCTCTGAAGTCTGTGGTGTTCTGGAGGGGGCTTGCCAGCCATCCGTGGTGTTCTTTGGTTGTTGCATAACCCAGTCTCTGTCTCTGTCACATGGCTGTCTTCTCTCTCTGTCAGTCTATCTGTGTACAAATTTCCTTTCCTTAAAAGCACACCGTGGATTTTTGGATTAGGGTCTTCTCTAATCCAGTTTGGCCCCATTTTAACTGAGAATATCTTCAAAGATCTTATTTCCAAGTAGAATCTCATTCAAAAGAGTGGATGTTAGGACTTGAACATATCTTTTTGGAGGACACAATTCAATCCATAGTGAGAAATGTATCTAATAACCAAGAGCTGGAAACAGCCCAGGTGTTCATCCACAGGAAAATGGATACACAAACTGTGACACATCTATAAAATAGTATGCTATTCAGCAATAAAAATCAATGAATTACTTATCATATCAGTAACATGATGGATCTGTAAAATACTATGTTGGATGAAAGAAGCCAGACTCTAAAGAGTTCATACTGTACGATTCCACTTATCTGAAATCTAGACTAGGCAAAGTTATCTAAAGTGATAGAAGTTAGATCAGTGGTTGTTTTTTATTGTTTCAGGGGTGGGGGATTAATAGGGAAGGGTCATGAGGGAACTTTCTGGGATAATGGGCTTGTAATCTTGAGAGGGTGTGGGTTTCATAGATGTATGTATTTGTCAGATCTGAAAAAAAAACAGTCACTTGAAATCTGTGTATTTCACCAGGTGTAAATTTTACCTCAATAAAAATTTCAACAATAAGAAAAACAATAAGGAAAAAGTAAGAAACAGGAGATATCTCTGATTCATAACTTGAAATTACAAAGAGTACACACAGAGAAAGAAAGAGTTAAAGGAACTAAAAAGTGAATGAATTCTTAAAAATGATTGTTTTCTTAAGAAGTATCTTTGCCCTCCAAGCAATTACAAAATCAAAGAGGAATCTTTGTTTCACTGAAACAGGTTATCTCTTTAATGCTTGTTTTCTGAAGATCACAGAAGGCATTCAGAGCTATAGTATCAGTAGACTCTGATGGGAAACGTGGGACTGTAAAAATATGATGACAAATGGCAACTGGATGACAACAGATGTTTTCCCTCCAGCACAGTGATAGAACAATACCGGTAGTAGGGATGCTGTATTCAGCAGAGAACAGGGAAGAAAAGGAGTGGCTCTTCAGAAAGCACATCTTAGATAAGTGAGTCTTCTGGATGCAGACCAGGGCTTGAGACACCAGGACAACACAGATGGAGTCATCTCAGATCCTATGGTATATGAAGACCTTCATCAACTGCCATATGATACAGAAGCCTCAGACTTTACAGGGCAGCCTACTGTGGCTGGCATTGCATAGGATTGCTTGAACTAAGAAAAGACTATAGAACATTTCCATATTTATATGTAAAAGACTGTATTACAGGACTGGGGAAATGGAGATCAAGGACTGCTGCATCTGGTATTCTTTTAAAAAGCCTAATGTAGTGAAGCAGTTAATCTGAAATAGAGAAATAGAGCAAAAAAGATAGCTGGTTTGAATGATCAAAGTCCATTTCCTTTGAGAAAAAGAATTGTCTGGAAAAAAAACATTAAATTACTGAAATTTTAGGATGGGCACATTGTAACTGAAGCTTTATTCAGTGATTAATAACCCATAAGAGAAAACAAGTCAAGCAACAGTCAAGGCATTTTGTAGTTGGTTAGTGTCTTGGAGCTCCTAATAAACGACAAGAAACAAAAAGGACTTCACCGTTTAGAAACAAAGTGTGAAAACCAGAATATAAATGGAGTCTCCGGGTAATAAGAAAGAAGTAAGACTGATGAACAATGCCCCTGAGAAAGAAATTGGGAAAAAATATATCCGTTTTCTTAGAGTCCACCAGGCCCCTAGATGGTAGCCTAGGAGATAATGCTGTGCAAAGAGGCAGCTCTAACCAGGGCTCCCAGGGGCTAGCACCATCACTGATGTATTTCAAAGGAAGTTTTGTATTCCTGATCATTTAGATGACATGTAACCTAAGGGGCTTCACTGACATGACATGTAGCATAAACCTGATATTATTTCAGGAGCTGGCAGTCTGGGAGATTGTGAATAGGTGGAAAAAGGCAAATAAATCATTTCTCAGATGACAGACCCTCGCCAGAACCGTGGAATTATAATTAGATTTTTAGAGTTTAATGGTCCAGTGTTCTGATCTTATGTGTATTTTCATCTACCCTTTATCTCACTTCCTCCCTTTTGATTTCTTCACCTCTTTCCTCTTTCTCTCACTCTGTCACTATAACTTTTTCCTCTTCTTATTACAAAACTCTCCCTTAACCTTCCCCTCTCTCTTCCTCCCCCTCCTTTCCCTAACATGATGTAATTGCTCTGGGGAAAACTCCCTCTGCAATAGAAAGGTTAACAGGAGGTGTCCCACTAATAAAATAAGGTGTGAATCTGGAGGCTTATTATTTCCTTCTTTAATCTCAGTTTTAAATGACAGAAATAGGAGCTCACTCAATGGAATTAAATGTCAAGTATATTTGAAGCAAGGAAATATTTCTTCAAGCAGCATGTAGTAGAATTCACCATAGTAGGAGGACAAAATATTAGGTGCAGTAGTAAAATTTTAAAGGGGCTGTTTTTAACCCAAATGATATTTGTCTTTGTACCTGTTAACAGAGATCACATTTTTAAACTCCCTAGTGAGATAAGAAGAGTTCTCTTACCTTCCTTAGTGAGATGTAATACGAAAGAATGAGCTATAAATGGAGTTTTTCATTTTCACGTTTAAAATATGTGTTAGCTCCTTAGAAAAAAACCTTGACATAGTTGAAGGTGATATTATTCTCAGTCTTAAAAGTGAACTTCCCTTGCTGTTTTTCTAAAACTATCCCACATTTACAGAGATAATAGGATTTCTTGAGATTTATTTTGTACGAGTTTGATTGTTCAGTTTATGAAAATGATCATGTAAAATGCTTATAAGCAAATAGTCATACCATCTTTATTATAAAACCTAGTCTCTTTATCATAAAATATGGTCAAAAGTTGAATGTTCTGGTTATTGAGGTTTGAATGGAAGATTCAAAGAGCTCAGGTGCCTACAGAAGAAGTCAACAGACTGCCCAGCTATAAATGGCCCTCAGAGTTCCATTTACTTTGATGAATTCACCAAGTCCCTGATCTGGCCTCACTTTGCCTTGCAAGCATCCAGACTTTGTCAGGTCAAACAGTGTAATCCTGTGCCTGGGTATAGACACATGTTATCTTTGGGTCAGGAAATTACAAGAGATTTTTATTTTCTTTTTCTTTTTCTAATTTTAAATAACTTTTTACAATGCATCTATACATTTTTTATACTCAGAAAAAATGTTAAAATTATTTTAATATCTCTCTTCAGAAATGCTGGTGAATAGAAAATTCTGGCTCATAGAATGCCAGATTGCTTCTTCAGGGCTGAGCCCCAGACCCTGACCCCTTCAGAGGCAATGAATTATTGATGTCTTCAGTCTGGGGGACAAATGGCATGTATCTCAAATGAGAATTTGATGATAACTGATTGTCATTGAGTTTCCAGGTGACTAACTTGTTTCACCAGAGTGCCTGGCTAAAGGGTGAATGATTTCACTGTGATCTTAAAAGAAGAATGAGCTGTGTCATTAGACTGCTTTTGAGAAAATATTGTGATTTATTTATTGTTATCGGCATGATGTCACCACCAACCATTCATAATTCTCCAGTCGTGCAAAGGCACTAAATTTTCTCATTAATCCTCCTCCCCTTTCCTGTATCCTGAAAGCCTCCTGAGTCACTGCAGAATTCAAAGGCCCCTGACTCCAGGGACATTTCACCTCTGATTTCTCCGTGCCTATTCAACGGGTGCTTTGGCAGATTTTCATGACAATAATTTTGAAATCAGGATTAAGAACATAATTATACTTCCAGAAGTATACTCTCTATAGCTCAAATGCACATCGTATGTAATTCTTTGTCCCAAGACAAAAACAACTGTCTAAATAATAAAAGAATTGAGACCAAACATAACAAGCTTCAAACTACCAAGGAGCTTGTTGAAGCAAAAAACAAAACCCTGGTTCAAAGCATTTCTTTTTCTTTTATGTTTATAGTTTGATCCTTGTTTGTTGGTCAGCAAGTACCTGTCTTTTTATATCCTGATTATTTTATGTTTTTGTTATTCAAAAGTAGCATATCTATAAAAGATAGGAGTGAATTCTCTCTAAGGATGTACATAGCCCAAGGAATATTGAATTAGATTTTATGTACTTCATTCCAGCAAATTCACTCAATGTTTTCTATGAAATCCATGTCATTTCTCTTTTTCTTTGTACATTTCGTTAGCAAAACAAAATCCTTTTATCCTGTAAACAAAGAAAAGGATTTTTAATAAAAGCCATTGTAGATTTTCACAATAAACACTAACAATGAAAATAATGACAGACCTTCTTAGAAATGTACATTGTTCTTCTAGAATTGGAATTCTTTGGCTCTTAGCGGTTGTGTTAGGGTGGAGTGGGAAGAATACCAGACAAGGGCCTGACTTCTGGCCCTATTTTATTTGTGAAGAGACTGGGTGATATTTCAGGTCCCCTCTAACTCTAATGTTCAGTGATCTGTGAATTCCAGTAATAGGTAGGTTTCATGTGAAACCTTGGCACGTGATAAATATGTTCAAAGAGGGGTCAATAGATTCAGGGTCATCAAGGATGTGCGTGGTCCTTGGGGATAGCAAGCATTTCCCTCAAAATGTCATCTGCTCCTACTGTTCATGGCAGAATATTTTTTGACGTGGGCGATTCATGTGCTGAATCATGGTATTTGTCAGATTCTTATGCTCTTTTTTATATTGGGAAATATGCTATTAGGCAGAGCAAAAATCTATTGCTAGGTGTTGGTAGCTTCTTCGTTCCCGCGTCCTCTTTGAGATACAGCAGTGCGTCTATGGCAGAACCGCAGCCCGCAGCCGGCCTTACCGACGAGGCTGCCCTCAGTTGCTGCTCCGATGCGGACCCCAGCACCAAGGATTTTCTATTGCAGCAGACCATGCTACGAATTAAAGACCCTAAGAAGTCATTAGATTTTTATACAAGAATTCTTGGAATGACGCTACTTCAAAAATTAGATTTTCCCACTATGAAATTTTCACTCTATTTCTTGGCTTATGAGGATAAAAATGACATCCCTAAAGATAAAGATGAAAAAACAGCATGGGTATTCTCCAGAAAAGCTACACTTGAGCTGACACACAATTGGGGTACTGAAGATGATGCAACTCAGAATTACCACAATGGCAATTCAGACCCTCGAGGATTTGGTCACATTGGAATTGCTGTTCCTGATGTACATGGTGCTTGTAAAAGATTTGAAGAACTGGGAATCAAATTTGTAAAGAAACCTGATGATGGTAAAATGAAAGGCCTGGCATTTATTCAAGATCCTGATGGCTACTGGATTGAAATTTTGAATCCTAACACAATGATAACTATTATTTAGTTCTATGAGACTACGTCTTTGTGATTTCAATGAAGACATTGTAGAGGACAAAAAGGAAACAGTGTGGTTCAAGGTAGTTATGTAACAAAAGCATTGAGGACTAATGGATCATTGTCCTAGTTCAAATTATTCTTAAGTTCATTTCCTTTTCCTACTTCACCTAACTGTTCAGTAATTCTGGTTTTAAAATAGTGCTTTTATCTTATGCCCTTGAATGTAATTCTGTAACTTTACTTTTGAAGTAATAATTAGAACAGTTCCCTTCAGACACTGCATTGGCCTTCATCTGTCTTCTAAATAAGACATTTTTTAAGCCTTTCTTTGAATCATCATTTTCAAAAAAACATTTAACATGTTTTTGTTGTGGATATCTTCTGGGGTTACATTCCTCAGAAATAACTTTTCCCAATGAAAAGTAAGGAAAACACTGAACAAAAATGAAACCTCATGTGTACTTCAAACAGTATAAAGAATTGTGTTACAAAAGAAAAGTTCCTCTTGGGAGCAATTGAGAATCATGCTGACAAGGATGCTGATAGAAAAACCAATTTCTGTTCATTTATAAAGTACTTCCAAAGTTCAAGAACTAACTTCATTTTTTTAGGATGGAGAGGAGGAGGAAGGGGATATTATTTACTGGATACCCAGACACTGGACTTGGCTGTCACATGCTTTATCTCATTTAATCCTTACAACTATCCTATGAAAAAGGCTAAACATATAAAATAACTTTAATAAATTGAAGACAATATAAATAGGCTGAAGTCCTCAAGATCTCATCATCATGTTTAGTATTTAGATTGTGTCTCAAATATTAGTACCTCACAATACCTCCTTTGCTAATTTCCTGTAAAATCCTTGGACAAGTTTGAACATCATCCTCTCAGCTCTCAGGCCTGATTACCACAGTGAGGAGTAAGCAATGGAGGAGGTCTTTAGCACATAACTCCCCTGGGGACAGCCAGGTGACTCCTGCACAGGTGGTACTTACATTACTCCTGAAGAGTCTCTATCCCAAGGTCTGCATTATGCCATTAACCATTTATTATCAATTATATTCAGTGATAACGTAATAGTTATCAGAAGTCAGCTAAATGATCTTCCCTGCTGTGACTCATATTTGGTTTTAAAAATCAAAGTGATTTTGAAAATCTCTTATGGTCTTAAGAATAAAAACATCTAGTTCATGGTTTAACTACATTTCAATTTTTTGCAAACTTTAATGAAAGATCTTTGGATAGGCCTTGCCAACTGTGCTAGCACTGCTAGAAGCTCTTTACATTTCCTTTTTAGATGGATTGGATTTATGTGACCAGTTCGAACAAATACGGGTACTTATGAAGTTAAATAAAATAAAATTGTAAATAAGTCTATGTTTAATTGCAAACTTCTGTCCAGCACATTCTTTCTAAAAAAGGCTGCTCTCAGGGAGTACTACAAGGATGTGAAAGGGCTTGCATATTCATTCTGAACTGGGAATAATTTTAATTCTGTACTGCCTATAAAAAAGATAATTTCCGTGGATAAAGAAGTATAGAAGAATGGGAAGAGGAAAGTAAATAAGGAATAAAGGATTGTGGTAGATAATGGGCAGAAGGAAGAAAGGCTAATTATGAAAAGGTGAGTTGTAGGAACTGAAGAAAACCAATTTCATGTATTGAGTACTAGAATTATGAAAATGGGGGGGTGTAATTAGATTCATAAATTATCATATAAACCTTATTTCCAGCCTTCTCCCTTGCTTACTCCTTAAGTCCACTTGTATACCTCATGCATTGAAAAAAAAAAAAGAGAGAGAGAGAATGTATTGTATTGCCAGGCTTTGCTAGGGATTGGAAACCTTATTTCCAAATTAACTTACCTGACAAGTGGTGATATGAAAGGATGAAATAAAGCACCAAAAATGTTTTCTCATTCTTGTTTTTCATTACTGGACAGCAGTACTGTGTCATTTACTGTTAACATAAAATAAATTGGCAGTCTCCCATGAGTCCTACACAGCTAAGACTGGAACTCTTAATACCAGTTGTTTGAATTAAGAGTTGATGGCTGAGAGAATCACTCATGGCTTCCCTTAATGGCATTCTGACCAGAATTTTACAGAGTGTATATAAATACTCTTCTGTAACACAACTGTTTGTGCAGAGTAAGGATCAGTAAACATACTTGCTGCTGGCAATAAGAAAAAACTCTATTTGATGTAACAAGCACATAAGTTGACTGGCTCTAGAATAGGTTGATGGAGCGTTCAGTAATAACAAGAACCTCCAGATTCTTTCCATCTTTCTCAGCCTGTAATCCTCAGCATTTTCTTTTTGGCTAATAATACTATGATTACAGACACCTACCATGATTCCAAGTGTCACGCGTAGATCTGCAATGGCCATTGAAAGAAAACCATTTGTTCCTTGTGTGTCTCTTAAATGAGGGGTAAAAAACTTTTCCCAAAGCTGTCTAGCAGACTTCCCCTCATCTCTCCACCAGAAGTGGATTATTTGCCTGTTTATAATTGCTGGCAAAGGAAATGGGACCGCTCTGACTGAGATGGATCATATTTTCTCAAGTTGCCTGCATGTGGTTAAATACTGGATCAAAATTGAGACTGCTAGAATGGAGGAACAAATAAGGTCTTTGGGGTAGGCATAAACACACTGCAACAGGCAAAATTAAATATCGAGAACCTAGTTGGTTCAGGGTGCCATAATAAATAAGACATTTCCTGCCCTCAAAGAGTAGAGCCAAGATTGTGATTCTCAACCACATCAGACCTAGCAACCCTTTATAACTCTGTAAAATCATATCCCTCCTCTCAAACTATCTTAAAATGAAATACATATATAAATAACGTATATATATACGTGATTTCATAAAGGCCCAATGCCTTCATTGTAACGTAAAGGAGAAATGAAAAATATGAAGTAAAGTACTAAGCATTTCAATATGTAAGTGCCCTGGTGCTATTATACTAGAACAGAAAAAATCAGGTGTTTACCCTTAAGAATGGAGGAAGAAAAGAATTGTGAGGAAATGGCATTAGTCCCTCTGCCAAAATAATTACTGAACTGGCAGGAATGTTCTGAATCAACTATTTAATATTTCATTTATTTTAAAGAAATGTGTGAAGTTACCTGGCCTGAACATTTTGGTAAAGGACACAATTGTGGCAGAGAAATTCACAGGTGTCCCAGAGTAGTAGGCAAGTAATATTTAGCCAAGTATAGCATCAGTACTTTGGTAAGGTAATGTTGAGTCAGATTACTCCAATAATCGGGGGGTGGGGAGTGGGGGGTAGAAATTGGCTAAGAGGATTTCTACTTATTATGCATTGATCTGAATCCTGTCAATATAGGTAAAGATTATAAAAGATGTTTTAAATGCCAGTACCTAGGACTGCTGAAACTGCAATGAAATAGGCATTTTCATAGACTTTATCCAAACTTGTCTACATATCAATTTTGCAGTAAATGTCAAGAATCTTTAAAGACTAAAATGTTTGAATCCTTTTATCTGGTAATAGTGTGATATCTGAGGAATTGTGTTTCTTAGAAAATAATCAGATTTCATTTAAAAATTAGGTACAATTTTTTACTTCCATCATTATGTGTAATAGCAAAAAATTAGAAACAAATGTCCAAAAATGGGAAAATAATTATTGTGCTGCCTACATATGACAGAATATTTTGCAGCCATTAAAAAAAATGTTTTCAAAGAATAGAGGTGAAGAAATGCCCATAAAATATTAAGTGAAAAAAAAGGACACAAACTTACGTACATCATGGTCTTGATTTTCTTTAACTGAAAGTCATATGTATACACAGAAATTGCTAGAAGGAAATGTACCAAACTGTAGTGATTATCTGGCTGCCAGGATTACCAATGACTTTATTTCCTTCCATATGTTTTTCTGTATTTTCCAAGTCCTCTAAACTGAGCAAGTATTACTCTTGTAATGAGGAAAAATAAATGAAAAATATTGCTAAAAAAAAAAAAAAAAAAAAAAATCTATTGCTAATCCTTAACATGAGAGGTCACATTCCTTTTTAAATTGAAAAACAAGTCTGTTTACTCTAGATCATTTAAAACTTCTTTCTTCCCACTAACCCCTGAAGAAGAAAATGTTACCTAACTTTACATAGCCCATCATTTTCATGAAGGAAAGAGAAAGTAGAAGAAAGTCATTTGTGAAGCCGCAGATTTAAATGTCAGGAAAAAAACAGAGCATATTTTTGCTCTGAGCCTGAAGAAAATTGAACCACTCATCATCCAGCACATTGACCCCCAGTCTTTAGAATTCACAGAACTCTTTCATAAGGAAAGAGTAGAATTTCAGACTACTATCAGTCTTCACAGAGAACACCCTTTGGGCTTAAGTCCCTAATTCCACTCAACCAAATTAAATTGTTAGACAAGAGACCGTTCTCTAAATTCCCATTTGTCTCCCTGACGTGGAACACCATTTTCTTCTGGGAAGCCATGGCCATCATATAATGTTTGTACTGTCAGCGCTCCATCAGGATCATTATGTGTAGCATGAAATTATCATCTCTCTTTTTCCTTTATGACAATGGCATTCATATTTGTAGTCATACAGTGCTTTACTTTAAAAGATAGAAAAAATATTAGGAATGTCATGTTATAGATTCACTATGAAGAAATCCACCTTGAGGGCTAGCACAGGTTAGTTAGAAAATTGAATAGAAATAAACCTCACTGCCAATAATCATGGAAAAGTCAGGAGAGATGGACCCAAATGTATATACACTAGAAGGTCATGATGCCTGTCAAAGTTTTCCAGAAACCAGACTAAGAACAGTATGATTGTACCCCAGGGATCTGTTCTTGGTCCTCTTTTCTTCTCACTTTCTAAACCCTCCTCTCCCACCCCCATGACTTCCATCAGATCCTAAACTCTCATATTGGTACCAATTTCCTTTCATTTAAGTTCAGATGTGTATAATGTCAGCTGATCTCCAATTGCCAGCATATCCAGAAAGCAATTTCCAAGACTAGAATTTTAGTGTCTGGTATGGTAGCCATTAGTCATAGATGGCTGTTCAGCACTTGAAATGTGGCTTGATCAGAACTGAGATGTGTTATAAGTATAAAATACATCTCACAATTTGAAAACTTAGTATAAAAAAAGATTGTAAACTATATCATTAATAATTTGTATATTAATTAGATGTGAAAATATAATAATTTAATATATTGAGTTAAAATATATTACTAAAATCATTTTCACGTCTTTTTATTTTTTAGTGTAGCTATTAGAAAATTGGAAATTACTTAGGTGGCTCATTTTACATTTCTATTGAATAGCAATACTTCAGAGTGTGTCCACTTTTCTCCATCCTCATCTTATTCCAAGACATTATTATATCTTGCTCGGATTATCAGTTGCCCCTGGCCTTTTCTACCTCTAATCCATTTGCTGGAGGAATTTTTCTAAATGTTGGCTCTCTATCATAACTTTGGAAATGGGATAACCTGACTTTGAATCCCAATTCTATAACCTACTTGTAAAACCTTGGACAATAATTTAATCTCTATTATTCTGAGTTTTAGCGTCCTCTAAGTAGAGATAAAATTAGGGGGCTGACTTTTATATGAATTAATTGAGACACTGTTTGCAGAGCCCCTAGTACAGCACCTATCACATAGTAAATGGCACATGGAGCCTTCCATGGCCTGGTCCCCACTTTCCAGAACTACGTCTTGCCCCACCTCCACACCTATCCCTTCTCTGCAGACCAGTATGGTTCCAGACCTACTGTATGAGCAATTCTCCTCATATGTCTTAATCTCTGTGTGTTCTGTGCCCTATCACACCCTCACCTTTCCTCCTTGCTTGCGTAACTCCTATTTCTCATTCAAGACTGGTCTCGGACCAGTCT
The DNA here is from genome assembly GCF_015220235.1 of Choloepus didactylus. Taxonomy (NCBI): domain Eukaryota; kingdom Metazoa; phylum Chordata; class Mammalia; order Pilosa; family Megalonychidae; genus Choloepus; species Choloepus didactylus. The sequence continues at coordinate 91,624,189 of NC_051311.1, forward strand.
TTTGGAAGTTTTTGCTTACTTACCATGTCTGTTAGATACCATCACAGTTTGTGCGTACTCCTTTATAAGGAGTAAGGACCAATGGAGAAAGTCATGGGTGTTGGAGTTAATAAACCCTGTGTCCAAATTCCATCTCTGCCAACTTAGCAGCTGTGTGACCTTGAGCAAATTGCTTAACTTTTCTGAAGCTCAATTTTTTTATTAGTAAAATGAGGATACATATAGAGAGGCTGAGAGATTTAAATTGGCATTAGAGTATATGGCACATAATAGAATGCAATAAATGGCTATGTTTGCAGTGGCACAGTATACTGTAATTGTGTGTTTACTTCTCTGCCTCTACTTCTGGAATGTATGCTCCTTGAGGAGCTGGTCTTTGTACCATTAAAGTTCAGCATGGTGCCTGTTAGGGCCTCAAGACAAGTTTGTTAAATATAAGAATGAGTTAATGAATTATGAATGAATAAGTAACACCACTGGCAGCTAAGAGAGGGTTGGATTTGACCACCCAGAGAAATGGGTACTCAGGGTAAATTAAAATACATTACATTGACAAATCCAGTCAGACTGTGAAAAATTTAAGCAAAGGACATTAAAGAGACCTTGGCAGGAAGCTGAGAAATTTGTCCCACCAATCCTTGGCAAAGGCATTCTGCCTCCAACTAACAACACAGTAGGTAATGTGTAATGATTATAAATCTTTGTTTCTTCAACAGGGTACCACTGCCTTTATAAATTTTACTTTAAATTTCTTGAGTTACAAAGCACAATGAAGAAGAGAAAGGTCTAGACTGGTTGTTAAGCCAAATGGGGGATGAGCTGCATCTGTTTTCTTTTTTATTCTGTTTATTGATTTTTTAACTCCTGTTAGGCCATGAGATAGAAGTTGTTCTCCAAACACATCATACAGTGATCATCGACTCACTGGTTTTCTAATGGCAGGCTGTATGCTATATACCTTTAAGCAATTTGGAGATATCCAGGATCCACTTGGATCCTATGGAATCAAAACTATGGGGGAGGTGATTTTTAATATCTATATTTCATATAGATATTATTTTTATGTTATACAGGTGATTTGGGTATTGCTGATCAGCATTTATAGATAGAATGCCTGCTATGGAAATTTAAACAACTGCCTTAGACTTCACATCAACAATGATGCTTTTAGTTTAGAGTCATTGCAGGCAAATGGCAGATAGCCATTATGAGGTTTGAAAATTCTTTTAATTTTTTTATCTGTTAAATTGACATTTCCCTCAAGTCATTTCACAATGACTTGAAAGTCAGGTAATCCTCATCTGTCACTAAAGTAAGAAGCCCACTATAATTTTTGTGCTATTTCTCTTTACTTTTATTGCAACCACTCTCTTTGGGAAAAAATACATCTATAGTATAAAAAATTAAGAAATAGTAGCAAGAAGTTCATGTAATAGGTTCTCTGTGCAGAGAAAAAACTCTCATATCCTAGTTTTGGAGCAGTTGACAGAAGTAGAAATCCATGAGCAATTTCTAATAACAATAATAGCTCACTTACTAATGTGTCAACCACTATTCTCACTGCTTTACACCTCATACCTTAATAACAGCCATATATATATGAAATTGTCTTATATTCATTCATTTAGTTAATGTGTATTCATGGAGTACAACTCAGCAGGATAAATGGTGATACAAGAAACATATTCATTACCCTTGTGAAGCAGTAACTATGTCTGTTATAATGTCAAGAATATTTTAGTAGAATCTTGCTCCAAGTAATCAAAGATTTAAATCTCCTACTAAGATTTGTAATGCTATGAGATATTAACATTTTGAATTCCATATTTAAAATATGCTCTGTTTTACCTAAAAAAAGAATTAAAGGTTCTTGACATTGTTGATCTTGTATGGAAATATAAGTCAAAAGTGTAGTACACATATAAGAAGTATTTATATTTTGCCAAGGTTTTACTGACTTACTGTGCCTCTGCCTCTTGGCTTTATGGGTTACCTGGTCTCTTTTCACACTATTGTCTTCTACTTTGATGGGAGTTCCTTCTCCCTCTCTTTTTAGAACTAGCAAACAGCTGAAAGGGCATAATAGAATGCTCTCTGAAGCAAAGGGCATAGTGCCCTTTCCACAGTGTTTGGCACCAGGAATGTGAAAGTCTTTAAAAATGTTCATTCTGCATGAAATACAGCTCTCATGTGGTTTGAGGGTCAGACAGAAGAAACATAGATCTTTCTTTCTACATGCTAGGTGTGTAATAATTGTAGGTTGAAACGTCACGATTCCGAGCATTGTCAATGTTACTATAAGTGTGCAAAGTCAAATCCAGAATATGCATACCTGCAATTTCTACAAAGATGTGAATAATTATTTTTGAGATGCCTGTCCTAAGGTTTTATTAACCACTTCATTTTACAGTAACAAAGTAAAGCAACTAATTAAATTATTTTCAATAAGTCAGTATCCAAAATTTGATTGAATTAGTATTTGTGTATATTTCTTATTAATGGTGGATTAAATATAGTCTAATTCAATATGTTTCACATGGTAATATATATATACACACACACATAGAAATTTATTTGAAGACAGTTTAAACATTTATACTGACCATAACTCAAGAGAAAAAGATATAAAATTTATAAAATATCTTCTGATTCAGATATACACAGTTTTTGTTCATTGCATAAATGAATATTACTTTGTGTATCTTTTACAAACATCTTTGTACTGGACATAGTGTATATTATATGTAATTACTAATAATATCTGGCAGTATATGCATACTGTATAATTGGTTCTATACTAGGTGTTTTATATAAGCTCATTTAATTGTCACAATGTACATATAAGACTTAGGTCAGTGTTATTATTATCCTCATTTTACAGAGGAGGAAAATGAAAATTGGAGAAGTTAAATAATTTGCCCAATAAAGTAAGTTGAATGAACTGGGATTTAAGTTCAGGTTTCAGGTCTCCTTAACCATGTAGCAATATATATAATATTATCTTCCATAAAATGTTGTTTCAAGCTGAATAAAAATAATTTTTACATCTTTCTTTACCTTGTCCTACTTAATACTCAGACTGGGAATATGTTCTGTGTCCCCACAGGGCTGAATGTAACAACTGTGAGACTGGAGAACAGTGTGGTGCAATTATGCATGGCAATGCTGTCACCTTCTGTGAGCCATATGGTCCAAGAGAATTGGTAAGTATATGCTGCTTGTGTACAGTATTCCAAACACACAGTATTTACTGAGCATTCTGCCAACAAAGGGTTCTCTTACGCCCTTTCAGTTCAGATGAAATTTTGAAATATTATTTATGAGCCCTATTACAAATTTGAGAGGGTGATTTAATGGTCTATTTTCAAATGTAAAAATAAAGAATACAGTAATGCAACTGGCAGCACCATTTGATCCCATTAAACATGTGCATCACTATGATTAGATGTTTTTTTGAAAGTTTGGGTATGACATGATATATTCAATATGTATGGACATATATATATGTATATCATGTCTAAACAATTTTGTGACATCTAAGATGTTATATAAAACTTTGCTCTTAAAATTATCCCTATTTTCTCCTTGCAATCTGAAAATGTTAGATGAGCAGTTTTTTCACATTATTTTTTTTTTTTTCACATTATTTTTAAACTTTTGTTCCCAACCACAGAGGACCTTTGATGGATGAAAAAAAAAAAAAAAAAGTGAAAGAGCACACTGAAGCCATTTTAAAAAAAAACAAAAGAAAATTTTGGTTTATGCCAAATTATTCAGGAGCAGGTTACTGTCCTTCATTGTAAACTTATTAGCCTTTTCTTGCAAAGATAAGTTCTTGGGGCATATGCAGAATGAAACATGAACATTCTAAATTAAAAGCAATGAAATCATTAGCTGTCAGCAGGTGGCTAATGAGCCTTTTGTTGTTACTTGGTATTTCTTTCTGGCATTAAGACTATATTCATCCCACATTTTTGAAAAAGGATATAAAAGCAGTTGGGATTATATTCTGGCTCAATTCCTTTGTCCTAATACTCTTATTACAATATCACTTATGCTTTGCTTTTCTGCTCTTTAACTAGAGATTTAGTGCTTTTTCCTTTCCTTCTTTCCTCCCACATCTTCTGTATCACAGGGCTTTTAGTAACACGTTGTATTTTTTACCCCTAAAGACATACATTGTGTTTCAAAATCATTAACTTAAAAAATTGCCAAAAGACTGATTTCCACAGTAAAGGGAGGAAAAAAAACTAGGTAGGCAATTAAAAGAAGATTTAGTTATCAAAATGTGAAAGTCAATTAATTTTTGTAACATGGTTCTTATTTTATGCTGCTTGAATACCCCTTTCATGGCAATAGATCCATTTAATTTATTAAAGATATGAGCTTCAGAACATTGATAAATTGAAGAGTTTTTAGTTGAAATTAGAACACAAACAGAATTAATTGGATGCAAATTAAGATAATAGGTGCTCATAATTCAAGTCTCAGAAGGTGTTATAATATTCCTGCAGACAGATGTGACTCTGGTAGTAAAGTTTTTCTTTAAAAAATAGATTTGCTAGTATGTTAAGTACGCTATGACTGAATATATTATCTGTAAACCTTAAAGCAAAATTAAATTTTTTACCGTAGTTAATTTGAATTTAGGATTAATGCCTATTTTAGAATGTTCCCTGTTTAGTCATGTTTTTGGAAATGCTTAGCAAATCCTTTTTGTTTCTACTGGCCAATAGGAAATATTTGAGAATCTAAGACTAAATGCCAAAATTATTTACATAGCATAAAAACTGAAATGTCTAGTTTACTTGATTCATATATATTTAATCCTTGTTGTTACACTATATTCCCATTTATTTATACCCAATGGTCCCGTTTTGATTTGTGTTATATAATTTATGTGACAGTTGACACTCCTTTCAACTAAAAATGAATATATTGAAAATAATTTTCTTCATCTAAGAAAAAAGAAAACATATTCAGATTTATATTCCCAATATAAGTGTTTCCTTAAGATGAACTTGTATTATAAAGTCAAGAAATAAAGAAAGAGATAGACTGGGAATGATGGAGATGACATCTGTATTTTAGAGCAACTTTTACTAAATTTCAATAATTTTTACTGTATTGGTATCCTACAGGCAAAATATGTATTGTACCCAAGCTGTGTTTACAGAAGACAGATCTGGTAGATGTAGAGTGAGGAATTCAGTTGTCAGTTAGCATGCTGTTATGTTCACTAGAAATCAAATGTTTGCATGCTACTCCAGAACTGCACCCAGTCAAAACTGTTTTACATAAGAACTGATGAAAGTTATTATACCCAAAGTATCACTTTTTAAAAACTATGCCTTCTTATTTTTCATGCATCCAATTCTTATTGAAGTTGTGAATCACCCATAGGCAAAGAACCTTAGAAGGCTAAGGCTTTATCCTTTAAAATGCCAAAAAAAAAAAGCATCTCCACCTTGTGAATTTATTCAAATAGCCATTTCATTTTGATAAAAACCAAGATCAGTGAGAGGAGAACTCTGCTGTCAACAGGCATACCAGACATTTGTGTTTTCACTGTTCTTTGCTGTGTAGGCCTTATACCTCTTGTATAACCCAGCAAAGTCTGCATATTTCATGGGGAGGAGCACTGAACTTTATTCATTTCACTGGTATAAAATGATTGTAAAGAGGAATTAATTTACCCATTTCTTTAAGAGAAAGTATGATCTCTGAAAACTTAAAACCAAATTTGTTATGTCACGCTCCAGTTTTTAAAAAGAAAGTATTTACTAAAGTATTCTCATATATTTGGAAAATGCATTTTAGTCACAAGGGTGAGTTTAGGCTTAAACCCAGTAAAACCCAGTAAGAATTTGCTAGGAAGCAGCATGAAAGAAGAAGGAAGGTGATAAGAAGGAAAACTGCATCCCTTGCATCCCCATGTCCTGAGTTCTCAGCCTGACAGCAGGTTCCTCAGATTCGTGTAGTTCTCAGGCTAATTCTCTATAGTTTGTGGTCTATTTGGTAATTTAAAAGCACTGAGAGCACTAAGATTTTAGTAGAAAAAAAAAATTCCTCACATCTTTCATAGTTGCTCTATTATTCATCAAAAACCCTGAAAAAGGCCCTTTAGTTTTCTGAATGCCAGATATAAAGGTTTAATAACCTTGCAGACTAAAATTACGTATTTGAGCTGAAGATTAATGAATAAGTTATAATACCCAATTGTAAATTATAATTTTATATATAACCTAATTGTTAATATAAGTGAATAGGTTTAAAAGGCAGTACTTCTTATTACTTTTTTCTTTTTCCTATTCTTGTAGCTGACATTTTTGCTAAAACACTAAATGAATAAGGGAAAAGAAATGAGAGTTGTCCATCCCACCACTGCTTAGCTTCCCTGGTGAGGAAAATAATTTAGAATCAATGATGAATCGAAGTCTAGGGTCACCCTCAGATAGCACATGTAATTTGAAAATTGGCAGTATTTTACTTCCCTTACTGTTCATTAGTAGAAGTCATGACTGTGGAACTTGATCACACAGTGGCACAAGCCTCATATATTACACCATAAGTATCTAAGACTCTCCAGGATATTTAATATACTAACAGTAGCAATAGCCATGGTGCTCTTAATTTATGAAATACAGTTGTTTCAAAGAACTTATATTCAGCAGTGTTTCATAGTTCATCCTGCACATCTATTGAGTTGCATAAAATCAGAGGGGAAAAGAGTATTCATTCTATTTATGTGAAAAATTAAAAAAATTCTCTATTGGCATATGTGCCTTTTTGTATTTTAAGATCAGATTGTCCAAGTGGAAACCTGTGAGGACAAATTGTTGAGCTTACACTAAAAACTGTGAGAAAAACAGATTTCTTTTAAAGGAATCTTGAGAAAGAGCTAGTATCTTAGCTATTTGAAGAAAAATCTATTGGTGCATATCCTCTGATGACTCTGAGGAAGTGAAAGAGGGCAGGAAACAGTTATAGGGCAGGGTGGGCCAGTTAGTTGTCCTTTAGCAGATAATCTGCAATAATGAGGGATTTAAATGAAATATTCAGAGAATTTCCTCTGACACCCAGACCCCAATGAGTTCTGCTGCTGTTGTTTAGATAAACTAGGAGCTGATATTGATTCTGACAGCTGGAAAATTTATCAAAGGTCTCTCTTGCCCTCCCATCTATTAACTTTCCTACTTCTTCATTGAATTTTAAAGCCATGCCTTCAAAGCATATTCAAGTCAACTTTCTTAATTGTGTTGTAGAAATAGGAAGCACACACCTGATTTCCTGATATCCACATCTGTACTGAATTCTGGGAGAGCAAGAGGCTTGCTCTCTAGCTTGTCCTTTAGTTTGGGCAGGAATTCATGAACTGGGCTAGTATCACTTAGCCTTTCTGCATTTATGGATTCTATCACAGGGTGCTAACAAAGTGCAGGGATACCTCTTAAGGATGACAGTAGGATAAGAAGCAAAAGGAAGAAAGCCCACTGCTTCTGTCACTGAGAAAACACAATGGAACACTTTCTATTTCACAGGGTGGAGTCACGTGAGGCATCCCAGACTTTAGAATATGGGGTTCCAGAACCCAACAAGGGAGTCATTGAAGATAAGAACCTTAATTCTCGTCTCAACTGATCTGTTATGGGTCAAAGTCACTCCTCCAAAGAATGAATGAATGAATAAATAAATGAATAAATAGTTAAAAATAAAATTAAGTAATATGCCGTTCCTCTTTTAGGAGAGGAAAATTGTTTAAGCCTGCTTCTTCATGAAACTAGGAAACAGAAATGTTGCTTTTAGAAATTATGGATATTTCTAGGTTCATAATTCTATTCTACTTTTTTTGGTAACATATTTATTTAGAAATAATGACCATACCCTGAAATCCATCAGGTAAAGTGTACAATTCTGTGGTTTTTAGTATATTCCGAGTTTGCAGCTATCACCACACTCAGTTATAGAACATTGTCATAACCCCCAAAAGAAACCCTGTGCCTTTAAGGTCTTCATAATTCTATTTACTTTTCAAAATAATCTTACTCTGCACCATTTGCTCTTAATTTATCGCCAAACTATTGTTTGATAGGCTTTTATGGCATTTCCTTTTGGGTTCCAGATCTGTTGATATAGGATGGAGGGGAGCATGTGGAGGGGGCAGGGGCAGGCTGTGTTATATGCCTTCAAATGATCACCTAGCAGATTCCACTATCAAGGGTTCTCAACCCTGAGAAATGTACTATTAGTGCCTAAGTCAGGATCTCACAGCTTTATTCCCCATAGGGTAATATGAAATAGATCTGTGTTCAGACAAATTGGTAAAAGTAAACCAACAAATGGATAAATACACCTTCTGTTAATAGATTTTATCTTTCCTCTTCTTTTCACTGCCCTCCTTCTCCCTCCACCACAACTTTCTTTTTCCTCCTCTCTTTCTATCTTGTCTTATTTTTGAATATTCCTTTTTCTAGATTACCACAAGTCTTAATACAACAACAGCCTCTGTCCTCCAATTTTCCATTGGTAAGTGCTTTCAGCAATTATAGCAATTTAACTTGAAAATGTTAGTTTTAATCATTGTGTACAATCATTTTTATAGTGCCAATTGCTTGTACATGTAGAGAAGGGTAATTTAAGATATGTTTAAAGTGAACATTTTTTTTAAATGATACTTTCTGTTCTCACTTTTCTCTAGCAGTGAGTGGTACTTCAAAATGCTACAGATAGTCCAAAATATCTTAAAATGATTTGCATTTGGATTTTGAATACATTGTGCTATTCTACTACACCATAATTACTTACTAGCTATGTTTTGCTCAAATTAAGATGGAAATCTGTTAAATTTCCTGAAATTTACTGACTCAGAGAAACCAATAAGGGCTTCCTGTTTGACATAAATAATCTTTATGTTTAATTCAGACGTGGATAATGAAAAAAAGATAACTTTATCTGGCAATAGTTCTTTTAAGTGCTTTTGTATTAAAGGAAAAATTCGTACCCAAAGCATTAAGTAAAATAGTGAACCTTTTGATCCAGAGTTTATAATAAAGTTTTGTTGTTTATTTTATTACTTTCCAGTTTAATTTCCCAAAGGCATATATTAATAAAACTTGTACAAGTTTTCAAGAGGAATGTTCTAGGAAAAGAAAGGTTTCGTGTCTAGATGGGGTCTAGCTTTCTTGGTCTTTTGGTCCATGACGTGGAAACCTTCTCATGGTCCCTCCCCCTGGCCTGAGCTTGCTAGCCTCTAGCAGCTGTGCTCCTGCAATGGTGTCCTCCAGCCTCCACCATCCCCACCCTCATACCTTTGGGAGAACCACCATTAGCAAAGACTGATTCCCTCCGTAGCCTTCTACCCCAAATTGCAAGTCAGCATTCTCACAGCTGGGAGCCCACTGTGCCAGATTGTGCTTAAGAGCGTTTTCCTTCAAGTCATGTAGTTTTCTTCACTTTTTCATCAGTGTGCCTCATTTCAGCTTCTGTAGATATTATGTGAAAGTGCCTGATTATAGTTTGTTTCCTCTTCTCACAATAATAGCATTTCCTTCAACCATCGACAGACTATTCAGAAGTCCACGTATGGTCGGTCATAGGAAAAACATTAGGAAAAACAACAGTAATGGTGTCTGTGTTTTTTTTATGAGTAGACTTTCTTTATTAGCAAGTGTATTCCAGCTTTTCTATAATGAGCATGTAATACTTTTATAATCAGAAAAAAATAAGGTTCTTTTTTTCAAGTTGTGTTTCTGCATAAACAAATTTTAAAATTCTAGCCTGAGATGCAAGCAGCTTTGAGTTCTTTACCAGAAGAAATGAATTTAGATTCGTTATGCTATTAAATATAAAATAAGGAACTGATGATGTTTTTCTATTTTTCTGTGTTCCAATTTTGTTCTCACTTTTTGTTAGGGCAGTGAATATTAGTTTCAGATTTTTTCTTTAAAAAATTAAAGAATACAAGAGAATCCACTTTAAAATATGTGTCTCATATTTCTACTATTATTTGCATTTTATCCAAGGTAGGAGAGCTCCAGCACCAATTAAATTATCCTCCCTTAAAAGAAAATAGGGCCTATTTTTGCAACTAGTAAAGATTACGCTGTAGAGCTGGCGTAGGTTCTCTATTTCCTTGCCTTTCACCCACCCGCTACCTGAACAATAGAGCTGATGAAAAAGGACTGAGAAGGGGAGGCAGTCAGAGAATGCAGGGCTTGGTAACTGGGAACAAAAACCTAGAACAAGCACCAGGCCCAAGGTCTTGGGAGTAGACCCAACCACAAGACTTAGCAAGAGCCGTCGGTTTCCCTGAGAGCTAGAGGTCTGCAGCCCACCAGACCAGAGTTGCTTGTGTTATTTAAAGCTTGGTTCTGAATCCTTGACATATAAGACTGGAAAAGTAACAGAAAAAGGGAGTTAGTGAGAGAAACAGCGAGAAAAAGTGATCTGTTGATCTCAGGTTTGTAATTAAAAAATATTTTTTTTTGAAATCTTTTTGGCTGGTAGTTTTAGGATCAAAAGTGAAATTTTAGTATGCTATTGTTTGAGAATAAAACAAAATATTTAGTGAAAGAATTTGTAATTTGTTCCTTAGAGACTTCATTGGGGATTTACTGCATTTTAAGAATAAAAATTCTTGGGAACAAAGAAGACATAGGGTGGCTGAGAAAAAACATGGTAGCAAATCATTAGCGGCTGAGTTGTATGGTAAATACAGTATAGTGGGCAGAACTTTCTAGGAATGGTTTAGTATGTCTCATAATGACTACTTGGAGTAGTGTCATTCTGTTCATACGGATGATGTGAGGGCTACACTAGGGTATGTACATAAATTCCAGAGATGGCATAGTTAAGCACATTCGTTTTGAACTTTATAAACTCCACAATTACCAAATACCAAAATGGCAACCATAGTTAAGTAGCTATTGCATTTACATTCAGTTCAAAAATTATATTGAGTGTGTTATAAAAGACTATGTAGACAATTCAACATTTTTATTTCTCTGTGTATTATGGAATTCTTCAAACCTTTGTTCATAATGTAGTTAAATATGGTAAGTCAAATTTAGTGTCACTTCTTAGGAAGTCCTTGAGGGTGTTAAATGTTCATGTCATAACATGATTCAGATGTTATACAGGCAATTTCGTGGCAGATTTCATCTTTATTTATGGCCTCCATGGTAAATTATGCTCATAACTTGCATGTGTAACCACAGTGGAAGAAATCATTGTCTTGATATTTTCATATTGCTCTTGTAAACATTTTCAAAGTTATCCAGAAGAGCCCTAGTACCTCAGAGGTAAGTATCTAGAAATTGCTGAACTTACTGAGTGTCTCAAATAAACTCTTTCATGCCAATTTTTAACAGCAGTGCTCTCCCAACTCTTTCTAGCACACACATATACACACACACACTCACTCACATATATACACACACGCACATAAATATATATACACTAACGTACATATATCCATAGATATGCAGGTTTTTAATCAATTGAGTTTTTAAGTCAAAGCATTTTGAAAAGGCAGTTCTGCAAGCTGAAGTTTACCAGGTTATCAAGAGCTAAATCATCTTGAAAGTATCCTAAGATGTTCTTAGAAGAACTTTTCATTTTTCCATTCCAATGAAAGATCTCATATCCATTTCTGTGCTGAAACATCAATCCGCTACAGTGCTCACTTGATTCATTAGATTCAACTTGTGAAATTTATGGTTGTAGCCTTAGGGCCATTTACCCATTTCCTTTAGATTTCCTCTGGGATGGGAAGAAAAAAATTGAGATGGTGGCCTTGCAAGCCATTATCATACAGATGCTTCCAAACTCTCTTTCCCTAGGCAACAGCCTGGGTCCAATAGAAGGGCCGATAATGTGTTTTGCATCATCATTCACTTAACAGAATTCTCTGAATATTTACTGTGTGCAGCATTGTCTCAAGCTAACCTAAACCATGGGAAGACAAAAAAAAAAAAAAAAAAAAGGAGGAGAAAACAGGACATTTTCACAGCACAGAGTGGTATAGTAGAAGGTGGATATATATGGATGATGAAACCTCTAGACAACTGCCAAATTGTTATAAACAGAAATGGGGTGTGTGTACAGGACCCTTTGTGGCAGGGCCCAGTGAGGTCCTGTAGAGTGAGCCATTCAGGGAGGTTTCTTAGAGAGGACAGTCCCTGAAAACCAGTAGCATGAGTCACTGGGAAGGACAGAGAACAGTTTTCCAGATGAGGAGACAGAGTGAACACAAACAAGACATAGGAGGAACGAGTGCCCCTCTAGAGCAAAAGCTCAAGCCTGGGGTGACTGTGGGACAATGTCAGATAAAACTGTGTCTGTCTGACGAGTTAACTGAGGTGACTGAAGTTATTTAATTTATTTAATAGACAATAGAGGTCTGTAGCAGGGCCTGTTTCTCTCTTGAGCAAAAAAGAAAAGTAATGAAGTTAATTCTTAAAAGAGATTATTTGAGCAGTTGTTTTAGGGGTGGACATGTTCCTTCCTTGATACATCTGCCTTGACTTAACAAGAATTTACCAAGTAATATACTTGTTCAACTTAGCCCAGCTCTTTCTTCAGATTAATAGGATTCATTAGGCAAACAAGGATTTAAGGTAAAGCATTTTAAAAACATGTATGCCACAGAACAAATAGATTGGCTTGGAAGGTGCATCTGTCTTGTCCATCGTGGTATCTGTAATCCCTAGCACGGGGACACGCAATAGATAGATGCTCATAAATATTTCTTACCTGAGTGACAAATATCCATTACAATAATATTATGTAGCCAAATGCTAAATAGCTGTGATGCAGAAATTTCATGCCAAAAAGGATAAGGGTAGGTGAACCTGAGGATCGTAGTCAATGGATAAGATGACCAAGGAGGAAATAGTGAATCGCCAATAAACTATATTTGCAGTAAAGCAAGTAGACAAAAATATATACCCATATATTTATTAGTATGCAATTATTGAACTGTAAATAAGCTAAAATCTATGTATTATTTAATCATAATTTGTAGAATTAGTACCTTAAAGGGAAATTTGGTTTTAGACAAAAATATATACCCATATATTTATTAGTATGCAATTATTGAACTGTAAATAAGCTAAAATCTATGTATTATTTAATCATAATTTGTAGAATTAGTACCTTAAAGGGAAATTTGGTTTTACCTATGGATATCCTAAAAATTGGGGGTGTTGTATGCTTGTTTGTGTATGTTTAGCTGCTTTTTTGTTTTTGTCATCTCAATAAAGAGAAAAGTCATTAAATCATAAATGCTTTATATTTACAAATTAAGATATGAAAACGTTCATAGGCCTGAATTATTTTCTTATGTACTATACATGCTACAGAGTCTCTGAGCAAATAGGAACTACTCGTTTTGAATGAGTGTTTTTTAAAGTAATAAAAACAGTAAAATTATGAAAGTTAAAGGTACCCTTATTATTGAGTTGGAAGATTGCTTTGTAAAAGAAAAAAGATCTGGCATTATTTTTTTCTTAAATAGATATATTGAATAAAATGCCACTTGTGATTCCAAAAGATACTATATTTCTTTCAGCATAAGAGGCAGTTGGTTTTTCCCTTGAACCTAATTCCTAAACATCTTAATTACTCAGAACTTGATTCCGTAGAGAAACGCTCAACTGTTTCAAACAGGTAATTCATGGGGAGGAGAAATGTTTAGTCTACCTTGCCTTGGTATGAATTATTGCTCATTTCCTTTCTGAACTTACTGAAATACATTTCTGAATTAGATTCTCATTTTTTTCCCCCCAAAGAGTCTCTCTCCTTGGTAAGGAGTAAGACCTTGGAGGGAATTTATTATGGAAGTGTGAAAATCTTTCCTGAAAACATGAAAATCTGTAAGTAAGAGACTAACAAATTCTCTGATGGCTTGAGCTCAAAAGAAATAGAAATCAAACACAGAAGTTTAGAACATTCTAATGGTAAATTACTTTAAAACATATGCTTTTATAAGTTTATATAAATGTTTTATTTGAGCATGAAATTTTTTGTATATAGGATATATTAAAGTAAGATTCAAGACTGGATTTTCAGATCTTCAAAGATCTACATTAACACAAAGAAAAAAAGAATAAAAGATTTATAATATAGAACACGTCTCTGTCATCTAAGTTTAATAAATAAAGGTGTAGAACAAATTATAATCCTGGTTATTTTTCCTCTTTATCCTAGATTAAACCTATTCCTTTTCAGGGAATGTATATTTAAAAAGACCAATTTATATGAATTTTATATATAAATTTCAAATCCACCTTGACCCAAGTTAAGTCCTATTTTAAGAAATAAAAAGTAAATATTATGAAATACTGTGAAATTCTATCAAGCCTAAATTCTGGCAAAGATTATTGAGATTAATTATAAGTGTTTTTGAATACTTAGAAATGATTAAATGAAATGTTATCTTTATATGAATTAAAATACACAGTTTGAAAGTAGATAGCATGCTGTTTCTCTTTTGAAATATTCAATTTGTTCTCACTTGCCTTGAAGAGACTTAAAATATAAATATCAAAAATTCTATTTCTGCTAATATTTTTTGAGGGCTGTTCTAGTAAAGGGCTACCGCAGTGGACTTTAAGATCAGAACAGATTGAACACTGATATTTATCTAATGGTCTATCTCAAGCACCGCTCCTCTATGAAAACTCATTACCCCGTCCTGATCTCTCTCTGAACCCCCACTTTCTCTGTACTTATTTTGTGACAACCACTTTACTTTGCTTTGATTTATACACTGACCATTTCTGTACATCCACTTTCACCCTTTATCGTTGAGATATTTCTTGAGGGGAAAGGAATAAAGAAGTTTCCCTCCTTGTATGGAGGATGGAATTTTGCTCACAACTAGAACAAAATAAATGTTAATAAAATTGAATTAAATTCACAGATTAGAAAAGGGGTTTGCTTCTGTTCCAGACTCTGTTCAGTACTATGCCCATTCTTGATTGCTGAGACAAGGGAGCTTAAAGGAACTTGTAGAATGAAATCCAAGGGCAGAATTAGAATTTTATCTATGTCAGCAATTTCCTTTTTCTTACCAAGTAATCAAAGACTCTTGATCAAAGACTTCTGTCGGAGTGAAGATCTTTAGCAAGTGTATTAAATACAATTTGATGTGTCTACATCCACGGAGGGGAGAAGATACTGCACAGCCTTCAAGGAGTTTATCAAATAGGTGAAAAAACTCCATGTGTGAGAAGAAACTAGTAAAGCAGTAAACACTGATTGTTAATCAAAGAGTGCAGACTATAGAGCCCTGGAACTCAAAGAAGAGTGAGAGCGCACCTGTCAGTCCAGGAAAGCCAAAGCCACAGAGGCAGGACTTCATCATTTGGGAGGTAAACTGACAAGAGTGGGCAAGGTACCAGCCCCAGAAGGCCAGGGTCACAGTGAAGGGTAGAGGGATGGCACCCTGCAGGAGAACAAGGCAGGGGCCCAAGGTCAGAGTCAAAACAGCAACAAAAGTGAGGATGCCAGTCTCCAGATTGCTGGGGACCAAGGAACAGGAGATGCTTAACACCTGCTGCCCAAGGTGTGGATTCATCCTTATAGAAAATGGACCAGGGATGAGCACTCGGGCATAGGTTATATGGCCTGGCTCTGGGGAAAGGAGAACTGCCCAGCAGGGAATCTGGCAAAGCCTGACACATTTGCATTTCTCTTCCTTGTGTTTCCCTGACATCAGTGCTGGTGAAAGAGCTACACTGTGGGCTTGGCAGGAAACTTGCCAAAGTGTGGGAAGATGGTTGGATGATATTCCATAAATTGGAAAAGAATCATTCTCTCTCTTCTTTATGAGGAAGTGGCAGTGAAAATGAAGTTAACAAATATTTTGGAAGTGAGGGAATGGGAATAGGACTGGAAGGCAGAAGGGTGCAAAAGGGGAGGAGGACAGCTGTTCATTTTATATCCTGTTGTCACTGTCCATCTGTCATAAACTAAAGAAGTCACCTAATGAGATTCGGAAATTTCAGCCAGGGAAGTGATTAAGGGGCAAAAAATTAACTACAATAAATCATATACAGTCATATTTCTCTAGAAAGAAAGCTTTGCAAAGTCGTTTAGCCTGCTTACAAATAAAGTCGGTCAAAACAGAAATAATTACTAGTCTCATTTTAAAAATAAATAAATACAAAACAGAAAGTGAAGGATTTTTTTTTAAATGTGGCTCTTTTTCTATATTTTGTGAAAGAGGTCTTTCAAGTATGCTTTTTGGTGTACATACAGAATATTTTGAGAATGTTTATTGTTATACTTTATTTGACCTCTTTAAGTCCTTAATATCAATTTTGATAAATGCTTGAAATGGAAATTTTGTTTCTTTGTAATGGTCCTTCTCATAATGCTGTCCTTGTATTAGGTTTCTTCAGTTAAAAGTAGGCTAAATTACCGCTCAGGGTATTTTTTGGTGGGCAGCAGAGATACAGACAGAAAGTCTAGATTTCCACATTCAAATAATTGTTCAATTGATAATTTGGGCTGACCAAAGATTTGGGATGTTTCATTCCTCTAAACCAACAATTTCCGTTCATAAAAGAATGATTTATCTCAACTTTGTTCTTCGTATTTTACCAAAATTGAATTCATTTGTTCTTGACAGATCCAAGAGTAATTTGAGGATTTCCTCTTGTACAGAATGGAGCAGTTCTTAATTAAAGAAATATCCGTGGGCTCCTTTCAGTCACAATTCCCATACCTGTCATTTGGGATTGAGAAGCCCCAGGATGCTTCCTGCCTGGGCTGCCACAAAACATTATCCAATGAAGTGACCATTTTTCCCCTCCCCTGCTTCTTACCCGTGAATCAGCTGTTGCCCTTTGGCTACAGCCCCTTGAACCTCAGCAAGGCGTGAGCTGCTGTCTCGCTGTGTAGACAGGAAAGGCGAGTCGGAGCCTGTTTTGTATGAAAGCTGGAGCAGCCATGCCCAGGAGGATGTGTAAGCATGGTCAGACATGGCGACAACAGGTAACGGTGTGCCTGGTGGCTGCGAGGGGAAACTAGTGTCAGCCGAGAACAGCATTCCCTGCTAAGCCATTCTTCATGAATTTATTTCACCTGTGGTCTGAGAATTGGTAAAATAGCTAACTTGGGGCCAAATTTGCATCTTCCCAGGTGGATTTATTTTTCCCTTTGCCTTGAACTCTGCATTCCAAAGTCCTCTGTGGATAATTGATATACAGGAAGGTACTGAGAGTAATAAAAACAAATTGCTTTGAAGAATAGCAAACAAGAAGCTAGCTCACTACTAGAGAACAAACATGATTACATTTTTATTTTACAAAATTTACAAACTAATGGAATTAATTTATATAGATATACTTCATTGCAAAATAATATGCACAGATTCATAAAATCTTATAAAGTGTAGTTTTTTGTACTGGAAGAGGAATAAAACAAATACAAAAACTAAGAAACCTATTAAACCAGTTATCCTGTAAATTACAGCACTGTTTGCTTAAAACTGAAATACATATTTTAGGTACTGTTCAGAAGTTGGTACTTCTAGACTTGCCATATTATCCAGATGTTGCTCTACTTAACAGTAGTTTCTTCTGACGCCATGGGCCAGTAGAGCTAATACTCATAGGATTTTTCTGGCAGACTCAGTAAAGAAGGAAATAAACTCCAAGTGTCATATAATCTTTGCTCTGCATCGTTACTGGAGAATAAACATGCACAGCTGCCTCTAATGTAATATTCAAACAGAAGTTTGTAGGACTATCAAAATATTGATCATAACAGTGGCCCATGACTTACCTGGGACAGACTTTTTTTTTTTTTTTTTTTTTTTAAGAAGAAGAATTGCATAGTAACAAATGATCTTACTGTGTTTCTTGATGCTTTGGGGTGCACCAAGAGTATTTTCACCTCTGTCCTCAGAAATCACTCTTAGCAAAAAACATGTATAGATAATTGCTAGAACTGCTTATTATACCAAATGTCTTCATGTTGCTCAGAAATTTTCACTATTGAATGTAGAATGAGGGGAGTCTCTTTGTTGAGCGCTCTAACCTAGAGTATTGTGTAATATCCCCTGGGAGTGACAGCGTGGAAGTAAAAGCTCTGAAAGTTCCTCATTTATCTCTCTTTTTCTCTTCCCATTCACTGCAACCTCAAGTTAATGGTCCTGTCCTTCATTTATTTACCTTGAAAACATGAAAGGATCCTCCTGCTAAGATTTGTGCCAGTCATAGCAGAGCATTCTAGGTAGCCAGATTGCATCCATTTCCTAACTTTATGACCTTTCCATGCCAAGCACTGTTGTTTACTGCTGCTCTGAGGGCCCTGCTTGGCTCTGAAGTCTGAGCGGTGAGTAATGGTAGGGGCAGCTTGTGCTACAAGAATCCTCAGCAGGGCTCTGTCCAGGGCTCCCGAGCCTTCAGTATTTATAGGCCCCACTAGGCTATCCAGAGGCATGATTTCTGGCAGTGCTTTTCCCTGTCTATAAATTCTGTGAAATCGGTTCTCTCCTCCTTTCTGCGGCTCTGTGCTACATTTGAAAAGGCAGCTTGTTTTGAAGGCCGACGTTTGGGAAAAGAGGTTGCTTCCAGCAACCACTACAGATCCCCAAGAGGACAGTAGTTCCTTCTATTGTTTGGGCTCTGATTTACTTTGAAAACTCCTGGGTCTGGTGGTGGAGGACATAACCAAATAAAACGAAAACTACCCAGGCCTCGGGAGACTAAAAACCAATTGATTTATCCTTTTATTATAAAAACGAAGAGAAATAGCAGTGGCCGTTGGAAATACAGGCTTACAATCCTTGATCTGTAATTCCATATTACAAATAATTTGGGAAAACCAAAAGCCTTCTTTAAAAAAAAAAAATTACATGATGGCAAAGCCTGACGTGACTCGAGTTCTTTTGGCAGCAAGTCTAACTTGAAATAATTTAAAGCTATTAATAATCTTTATTTTTACTAATGTGAATTTTCATGCATTTCACTACAGAAATATTAATGTGTTTGGTTATAAAATATTGCCCCCGACCTTGTTGGTGATGTTGCATAATATATGCTATATGCACCATGTTATCTTTCTAATATCCACTCATTGACTAAATCCTGGAACTCGTCTGACCCCAAGGGATTATGGAGCTGTATGACTATTACCCAAGGTAGAGAGTAACTCTTGAATTCTTAATAGAAGGAAGTACTAATATTACTGTTTTTAAGTGATCTTGATTTCATACCAAATAAAGCTATTCTTTAAGTTTTAATTTTTATGGCAGCCACCCATAAGGAATGAAAGGAAAGAAAGACATTTAGTTGTGAATTTTGGAGACTTCCTCTCTCTAGGAGGTATTCGCATTCCCCTCCATACATGTATATTGTAGTTAATAGGCCACTGCACAGTGAGGAGGTTTTCAATGTGCTTAATGCAGACTTCATTTGATTAGCACATAATTGCTTCTTGTTCATGTGCTTGTGTATTCTTGACATTATAATGTCTAACAGCTCTTCAGGGTTCTCCTGGCCAGCACTGCTAACAACACTCCAGTCAGTGAGGCCCGGAGTTACAGGTGTCATTGGCTTTTGTTGAACCCCTGAGGTTCATGAGGGTCAATGTAGGTTTCATTCAAGTATATCTTCAATATAGTACAAAAATGAATGGTATGTTTCTTGTATAAATGATTACTTAGAAATTGTTTCATTACCCTAACTAATGCAGATGATGTATCTTAAAAAGCAGGCATGGCAGATTATTAGTGGTACAGCCTAGACGGTGGATATACAGGTGTTCACTGTAAAACTGTCAACTTCTCTGTGTGTTAGAAAAGTTTCATAATAAAATGCGGAAATAAAATTTAAAAAAAATCATTTCATTAATCCTAATTCAATTGTAATGTGATTCATTTCCTTATGAGAATATATATTTAAAATAATAGACTATTTTTAGAGCAGTGTTAGGTTTATCAAAAAATTGCAAAGAAAGTACAGAGTTCCCATGTATTCTCTTCCCAACCCCCAACCCTCTACCCCTGTACACAGTTTCCCCTTTTATTAACATCTTGCTTTAGTATGGTACAATTGTTAAAATATTGATACATTATCACTAAAGTCCATAGTTTATACTAGGGTTCACTCTGTGCTGTGTGCTTCTATAGGTTTTGACAAATGCATAATGTCATGTATCCACCATGAAAGTATCATGCAGAATAGTTTCACTTCACTAATAATGCCTGTCCTCTGCCTTTTCATCCCTCCCCTAAAATCATAGCAACCACTGATCTTTTTATTGACCCTATAGTTTTGCCTTTTCCAGAATGTCATGTTGTTGGAATCATATAATACATAGCTTTTTCAGACTGGTTTCTTTATTTAGCAATAAGCATATAAGATTCCTCATAGCCTGATAGCTCATTTATTATTATTTCTAAATAGTACTCCATTGTATGGATGTATCAGTTTGTATATCCATTTGCTTATTGAAGAGCATCTTGGTTGCTTCCAGTTTTTGGTAATTATGAATAAGCTGCTATAAATATTCATGTGCAGGTTTTTGCATGGACATCAGTTTCCATCTGATTTAGGTAAAATACCTAGGTGCACAATTGTTGGATTATATGGTAAGACAATGTTTAGCTTTTTAAGAAGCTGCCAGACCATTTCCCAAAGTGGCTGTACCGTTCTGCTTCCCCACCAGCAATGAGTGAGAGTGCTGTCGCTCCACATCACCCTCAGCATTTAATGTTGCCAGTGCTTGGTATTTTAGCCATCCTAATAGGTGTATAGTGTTATCTCATTGTTGTTTGAATTTGAAATTCCCTGATGACATACATATGATGTTGAACATCTTTTCATATGCTTATTTGAAATCTATATGTCTTCTTTGGTGAGATGTCTGTTCAAATCTTTTGCCCATTTTGTAACAGGGTTGTTTTCTTATTGTTGGGTTCTTTGTGTATTTTGGATATATGTCCTTTGCCAGATTTGTGTTTTGCAAATAGTGTCTCCCAATCTGTGGTTTATCTTTTTATTCCGTTACTGGACATTCACAGAGCAGAAGTCTTAAATTTCAATGAAGTACAACTTATCAATATTTTCTATTGGATCATCCTTTCAGCGTTGTATCTAAAAAGTCATGGCCAAACCCAAGGTCACCTAGCTTTTCTCCTATGTTATCTTCTAGAATATATATATAGTTTTGCATTTTACATTTAGATCTATGATCCATTTCGAGTTAATTTTCATGAAATGTGTAAATTCTGTGTCTAGATACCTTTTTGTGTGGTGAATATCTTGTTTTTCCACACCATGTATTGAAGACTTTCCTTTCTCCACTGAATAGCCTTTGCCTTTTAAGAATATTTTAATTGAGCCAAGCCTGGCTTGAGTATTAGAGAAGAAAAATCATTTCAAAAATCATAAATTCTCATTCTCTAATGTTGCACTATTAAAATTCATTAATCACTGAATTGCTCCATGTTAGGCAGTGGGAAAAGAACTCTATAATCTGGAATCATGTCCTATAGGACCTATGATTTAAGACATTCATGAAATGCAGAAACACACATGGAGTGCATTCTCTATAAGGGGGAGGGGAGTAGATTTTTTGGAGCCTGAAGCTTATATAATATGGATGAGAGGTGAGGCTCTTTTTAAGCAAAAAAAAAAAAAAAAAAAAATGTAATTACACATTCAAAACTAGGTACAAATATGAAAATTTATTTAGAATGAGAAAAGAAATTCCCCCCAATATTGTTTTTTTAGAAGCTGCCGATACCGCAAACATCACAAAATCCAGAACTATAACATAATATTTTTATTTTATTAACTGCCTGAAATGCCCTATGATACTTTTTTCCTTACATTTTTTGGCTATATACTCTTAGGCTGCCTCTTCTGTTTTCTATAGATAATACAAAGATACTTCAATCTGCCTCCAGCTTGGTGTATCAGAATTTGTTTTTAATTATTTATAGTTTACCTTCAAAATTCCTATTGATAATGTCATATAAATTTTAGGATCATTCATAAATTAGGAAAAATCTCCTACTCATTTCTTTCATATCTGAGCCATAAGATTACAAGGCATTTTGACTTTTCTTGTGCAGTGGGTAATCTTAAGTACTCCTTGAAATGACATCACTCATTAAACAGTTTATCATCATTGTGCTGAGTCATGATGCTGGTGAGTCAGCACAGTGGGTGGTAGGAGTGTTCTAGAAAGCCATTCCTACGCTGAGAATGACTACACTAAAGAATAGAAGTGACCTGCTAACCGCATAACCATATTACACCAAACCCAAAATAAATGTACCTCCAACTCAGCTTCCCCTTAGACAGATCCCGAAAGTGGTCACAACCACGCCAGTGCCACCTCACCTTAAGGGGAGCCTTATGCAGAGGGAGTCAAAATGGAAGCAGCAGTCTCAGCCACCTGCAAGTGTTGTAGAGCATGGCCCTGGAAGATGCTCATACAAGTGAGGGGTCCCAAAGCCTGAGCTTCATCAGCTTCATAGTAAATCCTGTTCAGTCTATGTTAAATAGTTAGAGTTAGGCATTACATTTATATATGATATATTGATACACCTATGTTTACATTCTGGTAGTAATCCTACTGTCACTTCCTTACTTCTTTCACACACTCCTTCAAGAAGCCTTAACTTCCCCTTCCAAGTACATCCTGTCACCGTCCTTTACTTGTTAATATTCTATTGCTTTTGTTTATCTCTGTGGTCATATAGTTGTCGTGTAGGGACCATGGATATTCCTATATACTGCCGAAGCTAGAGTTCTTATTTCCAACAAGTAGTAATCATTTATGCAAAAGAATACTTTTTATTCTGTGCAGATATTTTGAGTCATGGATTTTTTTTTAATATTCGCAATATCATACAATATGTTTATATGACTTTATGACTCATCCATTGACGAACAACTTTTGCTGTTGGTATAAAGGGGGGAAAGGAAAAGAGTGCTGGGTTGGAGTGGTCATCGATTTCCTTCTCTGCCAAATGAACTCCCTGCATAAACTTTGGTGAGTGGTGGAGCCTGTCTAGACCTCCTGGCAACTCAATTGTAGAGTGAGTGTTCATCTTCATGATCTCTAAAATGTCTTCCCACTGGAATCGTAAATCCTAGAAGGGTGATAATAATGAATTATGAATTAACCAAGAATACATTTTGTCTGAAAATATGATTAATGTACTGTATTTTAGTTAAGGCAACAAGAAATATCAATGTGGTCACCATATCCTTATTCTATCAATTATTGATATTTATACCTGTAGCTTGTTTTGTCACCAGGGAAAATATATTAAATAGAGGAACAGAAATGCAGCATCAGCCAAAGCATGTGCTGTTGTTACTCAAAGAACCCTCAGTGCCCCCACAGTAACATGCATGTGTTGCCCTCTGGCTTTTCCTGGAAAAGTGTGGGTCTCTCTGCTGGTGGACAGAGGCTATAAATCACCCCTATCTCCATATCCTGCTGAAAAGTGCTAAAGAGCCTGACAACGATGATGATGATGATGATGATGTTCATGATGATAGTAGTCATAGGAGCAATAATAGTGGTACTGTATTTTCAAAAGGCTCTCTTCCCAGAATTTTAAAACTAGCAAGGATTTATTTAGTTCATTCATTCAACCAGCACTCATTGAGCTCTTCCTGTTCTTTGTGAAGCGACGCTTAAGGCTCTAAAGAGACAGCATCTACAAAACAAAATCTTTGCCCTTGTAGAGCTGACTTTCTAGTGGGAGGAGGCGACCATCAAACAAATATCTATGTCATGGAGTAAGATATGCAATGAAGAAAATAAATCAGGGGCCAACGAGTGATTGGGGATAACATTTCATTGAAGGTGGCTAAGGGAAGGCCTTGGGGAGGTAAACATAGTGCAGAGGACTGAATTGGGTAAAGGAGTTAGCTCAGCAGAAGAACCAGCAAGTGTAAGTGCCAGGAGCACTGTTGGAGTTGCCCCAAGAGCCTTAGTAAATGTCACTGTAAAATGTTCGTTGACTTCTTAAGTGGGAAAAGCTGTTCAGAGGGTGTATATTTCCTAGTTTTCCCTGACTGATAGCAGAAATCAAGACAAATGATACTGAACCATGAGAAACAGAAGCATTTTAGTTTACATGTGCCTCTGACATAAGAGATACCTCCAATAGTTGGTTGACTGATTGATTGATTGATTGATTGCTCATCCTGACCTGGCTTTGTGTAATATAAGTGGAAAGATATTTGTCTGTTTTTTTCTGAATTATACTAGGGACACCAGTATTTAAATAAAACTGGGGTAAAAGTTGATACCTGTTGCAGTTGTAATTTTAAATTGAGTAGAGTGGTTGAGAGGGCAGACTAAGCTTAAATATAATACTTGTTAGAATTTCAGTGATGAGTTTCTCAAATAGTAAAAGGAAGCAACCATATATAAATAAGCTTTGCCATTCTTTCTATTCCTGTTTTGAAAAATCAGCAAGTACTAAGTACTGTTTTACACTTGTAAATAATTCATTTTTCTTTATGGAAAATGGATATTTCAAGAACAGGTTTATAAGATTTTATGGAATTTGTTACTTAAGATACCAATGAGGATTACATTGGTATCTTAAACTTGATCCAGATTGCAGTATTATAGCAGGTTAACTCCGTTCACATAATAAAAATTTTCTAACTCTGGAAATGTTAAACTCTTGCTTTTTGGGAATGAATGCAATTTAAAAAAAAAAAAACTCTTTAAAATGTCTTTCTATTCATTTTTAAAAAGTCAATGACTAATAAAGAAAGTCTTTAGACTAAGGTTAACCTTTTGTTTGTTTGCCTTGAGAGCCCAGTTAGGAGGCTGTCACATAGATCTGGGTGAGAGATGGTCTAAGGAGGTGGTGATTGAATGTAAAGGAATGGTACAGGTTAATAAATATGCAGGAGGAGAGTCCACAGGTTTGAGTGATGGTTGGGTCCTGGGGCCAGGGAAAAAGAGGAACACACAGGGAACATGCAGAGAAAGTGATACCCAAGTAAACAGCATTTCTCCTAGGCCCAGTTTACTGTGTGCTTCTCCTATGGTGAAATCTGAGAGAAAGATGAGATGATGGCTAACAGGGGTTCCAGGCTCGAGGAGCTTCAGTCCTTTGGGTTTTCTCTCTTTACCAAAAACAGGGCCATTATGGCTTCTTGTCATGAGATTGAGTAGAAGCACAGAAACATATCCCAACCCCCAATCCATTCGGGAAAACATGTTCTGACTGTGAAGATATGGCACTGTTATTAAAAAAAAAAAAAAAAGTGTATGCTTTGTGCACCAGGAGCAGTATGGTCTGCCTAACTGGTCTGCCCAACTCAATCCCATTGGTTGGCAGGTGCGCTTTGGGTACTTTCTTAATCACTCTTTGCCCCCAAATTATTTGCTTGTAAACCAGGCATGCACGTAATACTAGCCACATGTTCATAGCTTCTGTGGTTGTAATCTTGAGTAACTGGAATGTTTTTTCTTCATGGATGCTGTTTTAGCTTCCTAGCTGCTAATACAAATATCATACAATAGGTTGGCTTAACAACAGCCATTTGTTGGCTTATGGTTTTAGAGGCTAGAAGGCTTGCTTCCTCCTGGGTTTGGTATCTTCTGGCCATCTTTAGGATTCCTTGGCTCTTCTGTCACATGGCATCAAAGAACAGGGAAATGACCCAAACTGAAAGAAGCTATAGGGAGAAAAGTTCTCTCATAAGCTAGTGATTCAATTTAGTATTTAGCCAATGAAAAAATACAGGCAATCATGTTCTCCTTTTTCTAGGATGAATTTATTAAATGAAACAAAAATATTGACTCAGCTAAAATTTATTACATGGTTAGAAGTGTTTTCTAGGGACTTTTCATGTTTTAATTCCTTAAACTTCACAACAGTCCTATGACGTGATTGCTGTTATTATCCAGTTTTTATAAATGAGGAAACTTTAGCACAGAAAGGGTAGGTGACCTGCACAAGGTCACATAGTTAAGAAGTATCAAAGTCCAGATTCCAATCCTGGCTGCCTGGCTCCGTTGTCTACTCCCCTAACCCTTATATTGCATTGCCTCTCTAGAGAATACCTACTATCAGGGCAATTTCACTCCAAAAAGTAAAATAATAAATTATATAGAATTATCAATATTACAACCAGCATTGAATTCATTATCATGTAAAGTTGTCCCATGTGAGAAAAATTAAATAATATCTGTTTAAGGCTATATGATACATACTAAGATGCACCTAACCATCACAGATTTTCTCATTAATCTGTCACACTGTAATTTTTTGAGGAACATTTTTCTATAGGATTACAATTTTATTATTTTCTTCATAAACATACAAGTGTTTTTTCCTAAGAACAGTGTGTTAATCTGTTTATATATTCAAACAGAAACAAATCAACTTGAAGAGGTAAGATATTATCTTATAATCAAGAAAATATTACATTTAAGAAAACTTTTTTTTTAACATGGTAGAAAAGAATACCTGATGGAGAGGTCAGAGCGTGAGGCTTGTAGATGGTATTTTATGTGGTTTATGACCATTTTGTATGACTTTGCAAATTTGCTTATTTTCAGTTATGTTGGGCCATTAAGACTTTACTAATCAGTAAAATAATTCATCTAGTTATCATTATTCTTCTATTCCTGATAGAAGGGTTGAAAATTTACCATTTTTACTCAAGTAATTTGTTTCTCATATTTTTATTCAAAAATCAGATGGTCTATGGGCTATATAAGTCATATCAGTCACTTTAGGCATCTTCTCATTGACTTGTGAGATTATTACCTTTTTGACTATACAGTGGTACCAAAGTTAATCAGTGGTGAGGTTGCATACAGTCCAGGTATTCTAAAGCCTGACCATCAGACTCTTTTTCTTTAACCCATCTAGGCAAGTCAAAAGTCCTTGGGTCTCATTTACTATTATTCTTTCAGTCAGTGAAAACAAGGAAACAAAGAAATTAAAATAAACAAGTTGCAGCAAACTTATTCATTGATTCAGCAGTGTTCATTGTGTTCCTACTGTAACCTGGGTGCTGTTCTGGGTCCTAGGGACACAAGTAGCAAACAGGACAGAAAGAATCCCTTTTCTGATGGAACTTGAGCAAGTAAATATACAAGATAACTTTAGAAGGGTGATTGGAGCTGGGGTGGGCTTCTTTAACTGAGTGGTCAGGGAAGGCTTCTTTGAGATGGTGATAGGCACACAGATACCCAAAGGAGAAGAAGGACCCAGCCAAGGGAAGATCGTGAGAAGATATGAATGGAATGGGATAAGGAGAGGATAGGGAGTCAGGAAGTTTGAGACAAGAAGTATAGTTTCAGACACAGAGGAGTGTAAAAGCCCTGGATGGAGTGTTCAGTAAACAGACAGAAATCCAAGAGTGGCTGGAGCACAGCAAGTGAAAGGAAAAGTGGTACTAGATAGGGTCTGAGACACAAGGGACCACAGAGCAGGGTAGGATTTTGTACATCGTGGTGAGGAGTGCAATTTTTGCTCATAGTGTGCTGAAAGCCTTGAAAAGGTTGATTGCAGGAGGAAAAGGGGGAAGCAATAAAACTAGCAAGACATGATCATGATTTCACCTAGGTTATAGCAGTAGAGAGGGAGATACATATTCAGGATATACTTTGAAGGAAGAATTAACAGAACAGGCTGATGAATTACAAGTAGGAGGTGAAGCAAGGGAGGAAAAGGATGACTTCTAGGATTTTTTTTTTTCATTTGAACATCTGGGATGGTGCCATTTGAAATGGAAAGACTTGGAGGCACACAGGATATTTGGGGGTAGAATACGATACTTCTATCTTTTGATTATTAAATTTGAGATGCTCATTAGAGTTACCTAGTAGCAGTTGGATCTACAAGTATGAAGCTCATGGGAGACATAAGCTTGGGTATTATCTGTTATAGAAGTTATTTAAAGCCTTAAAAGTGGGTAAGATCACCAAAGGAGGAAATGTAGATAAGAGAAGAGAAATACACTAAATCATTTAGAAGTCAAGCAGAAAAAGGGAAACAAAGGAGACTGAGAAGGAATCTCTGATAAAGTGGGAGAAAAATCAGGAAGGTGCTACAAGCCAAGAGAAGAATGTATCACAAAGTGGGAGGCATCAACTGTGACCAGTCCTGCTGAGAGGTCAAGTGAGCTGAATTTGGACAAGTGATCCATTGTGATTTGGCAACCTGAGTTCCCCAGTGACCTAACCAAGAGCAGTTTCAGTGGAGCGCTTCAGAGAAGACTGAATGAATGGGGCAAAGAGAATAAGACACATGGAAGTGGAAGAAATAACAAGACAACTCTTGAGAAGTTTTATTGTAAAGGAGAGCAAAAATAGGATGGGAAGGAATAGGAGATGAGGTGTGACATTAAGAAAGCTTTATATTTTTAAGATGGGAGATTCGTGATCATGTTTGTATGATGATAGGAATGATTCAGGAAACTGATTGGAAGAAATTGATGATGCCGAAGAGAGAGGTAAAATTCAAAATTTTTAAATTGAAGAAATTTTAAGGAAAATTTAAGGTCCTAGGGAAAGTTAGAGTACGTGGAATTAGGATTACATTTGGAGGTTGATGTTTGATGGAACAGAAACACTTTATCCACTGTAATAGGAGGATGGCAGAAAACGGGTACAAATGGGCAGAGAAAATAGTTAACATCAATTTGTGGTTGAAAAATGAGGATGTTACTGAGTTTTTCTATTTTTCTTAATTATGTGCATTATATTGTTAACCTAATAAGGGTGAACTTAGACAGGTGTTAAAAAATCTGAAAATTTGACAAAATAGCCAAGTATTTTTATATTTAACTTGAGAATATAAAGCGTGTTACTAAAATAGCACAGATTCAGTCAGGACATCGTCAGTAAAGTTTTGTTTATTTCTAAGACAGTTTCAGGGCATTATGTAGACATCTGCTTTAGCAAAGGATTAGAAATGGTTTATATTTATATTGCAATGCATATATACCTTAAGCTATGGGCAAACTATGAGACAATAATAGGCCAGAAATGTTGATAAAAAATATCTGTCATACAGTATGGGGTTCACTAAAAAACCAGTATTAGTGTAATTGATACTCATAAATAATTGTATTTATCTTTATCATTATCAATTTATTTGTTAATTTAAAATCAAGAATTGATAACCATGACCAACTGGATTCAACACTGATGAGATACCTTTAACACAAAATATCCTGCCTTCCTCCAGACTCTGAGCATTGCAGAAATCTCCATGTGTTCAGCACTGAATGGGAACCAGATTTCTTAGACTGTTGGATTGGGGTCCTCAGCAAATTTTAGGGGTTCACAAATTTTGTTTTATGAATATAAAACTTTCGGAATGCTTCATTCCTTTGTAGATAGTGTGTACCCTTGTTGTGGGTAAAGTTGGAAGTATGTGGACTTTCTTCCTTTACCTATAAGAACCAAAGAAAATATTTGAAATTTTAGAACACTTTAAGCCCTTCAATGGCTCTCAAGCCGTATGTTATAACCATGGATGAATTTTCTTCCCTCCTTTACTAATTCTTTATAATCCCTGCAAAATTGCTACTTAGAATGAATGATTATATTGGAAGTGACCTGAAGGAGGGAAAATCGATCTGCAAATGAGAGGATATTTTGCATTTGACATTTGGGATTATCTTTCCTTTCCAGTTTTAGATGTCAGCTTTAGCAATTAAATATTTGTGATTTAAGAGGGGGAAAAAAAAGGTACCTTTTACAGATGGTACCTGCTTATTTTTGTCTACCCACTGCCTCAGAGGTGATTTGGGGGATGTGATAGCTGTGCATCATAGCTTCTGGGTCCAGGGAGTCATCTGGGGTGGCATTAAGAAGGCGTGAACACCAATCAACTGTTTCCTCTCCTCACTGCAGACAGAGGCAAGCAACCATTGGCCAAATGGGCAAGAGCACTTCTTATTCTGCTGACCAAAATCTATGTGACAGTGGATTGCAATTTGGAATTGATTAGGTGAAGAAAAATTTCATCCAGTTTGTGGCACAGCTACACTCATGGTGGAAAGACCATTTTATTCATTAGACCGGTGCCATTGGAATGGTAGTTCATTGTGAGTGGCCTCTGGGTGAGGCAGGTATCCAAAGCTGGCTGGTTCTCTGGCTGGGGTAGGGGGAATCTTCCAGGTGGGGACCTCCCACCTCGGTTCCCTTGACATGACTGGCTGGCCACTTATGGCCCCCACTTCTGTCCCGGTCTTCCCATTGTCCACCCCTCTCTTGGGGGCCCTTGGCCTTTTTGGCCGTCTTCTTACATCGGAACCCTTTAAGATAACCTTGGGCCAATTGTGTTTCCCAGGTGCACGTCTGGAACTCTAGGAGCTGTGCAGCTTTATCCCACTATGCATGGAAGTACAACTTTATCCTAAAAGGACTGAGGAATTTTTGTAAGATTGGAAATAGGGAGGTAGCATAATTCAGTTCACCTTTCGAAAGAACACTCTGGGCAACAACATGGTTGCTTGAGGACAGGTGTGCCTGGAGCCAGAGACCAACTGATACCTACTGCAAAGTCCTGGCAAGAGCTAATAAGGGTCCATTCAGAATAGTGAGGAGGAGATGGATTCAAAAGATATTAATGTTTTAATCATTTAACAAGTGTGGTAAAATGCTGATGGTTGATAAATCTGGATATCTGGGTGGTAGGGTACATTGGAGTTCTGTGTATTGTTTCTGTATTATTTTTGCAACTTTCTTGTATGTTTGAAATTATTTCAAAGTAAAAAGCTTTTTTTAAAGATATTAATGTTTTAGATATGAAAGAACTAAGTGAAGAGTGCCGGGTGCCTTTTTGTTTTATGGGTGCGTAATAAATTTAATCTCACAACATTGACAAGCTAGCATAAGAAAATAGATGGGAAAGAAGTCATATCTGTCATCAAGGCTGTATTTGGACATTTTTATTTTTATGTGTATCACCTTTCCTTCTCTCTTCTGAATTTGTAATCAATTTGCAAGAAATTGTGTTCGGTAAGAACATTTTTGGTTATCATCTGTTCTATCCTTTCCTCCTCCAGGGATTCACCTTGTACATTTAGTTTTAAGTACTTACAGTGTATAAAACATAAAGGAAGCACATAAGTAACATTTCAGTTCCTTAGGCTAATTCGAACTTTCCTTTAAAATAACAGATTCTCTGTCAGTGCTCGCTGTTGTCCCACATAATCCTGCCTGTTTCCATTCCCAGCTGCACAGTTTGATATTTATTTTAAGCAGCTGCTTATGAACAGTAGAATTTAGCAATGATTAAAATGGCATAAGGTGTGTTTCTATTTGAGCTTAGGGTTGCTGGGTAGCTTTCCTTTGAATACCCCTTTCTTTCATGCTTTTTCACCTACGTTTTGGCTGTGAGAATAAATGCAGGAAAACTGCTGTTTGGCTTTTTAGCACATTGCCAGCTTTGGCAATTGCAAACTCACTGGTTTGTACTGAGCACTATTGAAATAAAATAAATGAGTCTGATTAAAGCTTGGAACCCCTGAGTACTACAAATGTAAAAATCGTCAGTAGATGCCATTTGCTGAAGAAGAGGCTCCTCTAGCAGATGGGTGAAAGTTAAACATAAATTGCACTATTTCCTTTTCTTTTGGTTCATTTGTTTTTAATGTAGTATGAAAAATCCTGCTATGTCAGTCACAGTAAACTTCTGGCAAATGATTCATGGCTGTTTTGTGCATTCTAAGAAGTTATTTGAAATTATAGTCAAACTACACTTCATTTCACAAATTCATTGAACATGTAGAGGCGAATTCTTGTCAGAATTTTAAAACTTGCTTTGATGTTCATATTTCCAATATTGAAAACAGTAGTGAGAAATGATCGCCAATAATCATGAGAATATTCACAATGGAACATAATATCTCTATTTTAAAATCTTTAATGTTGAGTTAGAGTATTATCGATCACATCTGTAATGTTCTCATTCATTTAGTACTTGAATTTTCTTTATAATATTTTAGTTTCCCACATACTGTCTCATCATTTAGATAAATTAGAAAAAGGACTAAGAATGATGTTTTCATTCATCATTCAGTTTAATGTCGTATGTACCATTTTATGCAATTGTGTTGATATTAAATTTCAAGTACCATAATGGCATTATTAATCATTTTGTAATATTTAGACTATTTCTCAGCAGAGAACTGAGTGCTTATTCTATCATTTAATTTAGTAGCTCATGTATCTCTAAAGAAATTCACAATATATCTTCTTCACATTATTTCTGGCTCTTAAAATTATTTATCAAATAATATTTAGCAGAATGGATCACAAATTTTTTTCAGCATAGTTAGAAGAATGAAGAAATGGTTAGATAAATATCTAAATAGAACAATCTCTAGATAAATATCTAAATAGAACAATCTCTAAAATATTTGAGGAAGAATAATATGTAGTGTCTCTGTTTTTAACTTTTAAATTTGTTATTATTGTTATTCACAGGGTCAGGTTCGTGTCGCTTTAGTTATTCAGACCCCAGCATCATCGTTTCATATACCAAGAATAATACCATGGATTGGATCCAGCTTGAGAAAATTAGGTTTGTTTTAATTTAAAGTGTTTTCGTATATTCTGACAATGGTAGATTTCTTCTTCCCTGTTTTCCTCCATTCTAGCTCTGATTAGTTATGTTGAAATAGATGGATGCATATATTATCACATGCCCTACTTGAAGAAGATATTGTGAAAAGTGTCATTTCTCCTTCCAAACTCCCCACTGTTGGTAGTATTCATAAAAAATTATTTATTTTTGGTAAAAGTTCAGGTGGGATCATAACTTTTATGATAACACCCTCCCATATGTGACATCACCATCCGTCTCTAAGTGGCCTGGCTATGACTTGGCTTTTAATCCTGAGAATACAACAGATGACCACCTAAGTCTTCCAGTCTATGATGAGAATGAGGTAATGGCTACTAAGCCTTTGGTATCTAATCTCTAGTTCTTTCATTTCCCTTTAACTTCCCTAAGGCCAGTTCTAGATCTCTATTAACATAATTGTGATGTGACTTGTAATCATACATTACATTTTCTTTATTAAAAAAAAAAAAAAATCCCAGAATAAGAAAATGAGGTATGCTTGAGGAAGATGAAACTCATTAGTGTTGAAGAGGTTTGGTTAAATTAGCAAAATTAAAACTATGTTTGCCACTTCTACATAGTTTAAATCATAAAATAAAATTCAAAATGGATGCCTAAATTCAGATATAAAATATTTAAAAGGAAAAAAATACCTTGAAACTTGTATAAAGTAGTTATCATGGTTTAGTTCTTAAATTAGCATAATTCAAGTAGAACATTTTCCATCAGTTTTGTGACCATTTTCTTTTTTGATATATTGTTTTCCTTACCATATTTCCCTGTTGAAAGAATTATGATTTGTTTGGGTGAACAGAATAAACATTAGTTTCTTATTGTAAGCTATTAGTTTTTAATACTGAACCAATCTGTACAAAGTTTCTAGTAGTATTTCTAATCAATAAACAAAATTAAAAAATGTCTTCATAAGTCTAAGCTCTGGTCTAATCAAAAACTGAGAAAAGTGATTCTAACTCATGGATTCAATTATATTGTCTCACCCAGTGGCAGCATAAAATATAATATATTGGTTCCTGGTACAAGCTGAGCTCTGGCATGCTGTACCAATTTTATAACAGACCATTTTGCTATTCTTTCTAATTCCTAGTAGTTAATATAAAAGTGAATTCATATTAAATATTTATATTTATATAAATGGCTTTGAGCAATGCAGCATAAATATTGGAATTTTAACCATATATCCATTTTTCTCTCTTTCTAATATGTTATATATCATGGTTTAGGTAAACTGTAGTAGATATTTCTCACTGGAAAACAACTACATGCTTTTGATATGACAAATAGTGAAACTACATATTTAATTACAACATAATGAGCTGGTTCCATTTACTTTTACAATAAATAGTACTCTCATTTTAAGCCATGCACCAAACCATCATAGTCATTAATGTAAATTTTCCTTACCATTGGTGTTCAAACTGAACATAGTTTCAATCACTACTTAAAGCCAAAATATAGTCTCTTCATCAGTTTAAATTCATTTTGAAACTAAAAACATAGTCATCATGACATACTTCAAAAGGAGGAATTAATTATCCCCAAAGGTAAGGTACAACATCTATAACCTACACTGACAATTCTGCAGATATATATGTGCTTCATTGGTGAGTGAAAGATATGGCTTTTCTCTAGTCCTTTCTAAACTGATTTATAGCAAGCCCAGGGTACCACTAGTTTGCATTTTACTACCACTTTTAATCTTGGCTAAGGCAATCATTTTTACTATACAGGGTTCAACTTTGGTAGAATAAAATGTTTAATAAAAATATTTTATTATGTAGCAGAAGGACCTGGACTAACAGATGCAACATCAAAATTAAAATATTAAATTATATCAGATTTTTAAGATTGCTCTGCATGGAATTCTAAAGAATTATAAATGAGAACATTTAATTTTCATGGCAAATCTCACATTTCTTATAGATAAAATATATAAAAATGTATCTGGTTACTAGAAGTAAAATAACAATTACTTGAAGACTGATTGTGAAACATATTGCATATAATGGCCTCTAATGGGTGCATAATTTCAAAGAATCTAAGTTAGGATATTAATTATATATATTTTTTCTGTATTCTTAATATCAAATAAACCATTTTAGATTGTGAACTACATGCAAAAAATTGTGCTGTTTACATTTTTTTGTACCAATTATGCAGTATATGTTATTTTCTCTTCAATTATTCCTTTCTTGGCTTACTTGAATATATTTAGTGGCTGCCTTATGTTAAAAGTAAACCTCCTGAACGTCTTTAATATTTAAACTCTTGTCACCCAATATGAAAATCAGCAGATATTAAGAAACTTAAGGGCTATGATTAATCTGTAATGAGAATTTGAAATAATTTTAATTAAGAAATAAAACTTATCTATGAGAAAAAAAAAGTGGACATTGTTGAACTGTATTGTGGCACCAATTGCCCATCTCACCATATTTTCCAGAGCCCCTTCCAATGTCAGCACAATCATCCATATCCTCTACCTTCCTGAAGACGCCAAAGGCGAGAACATCCAGTTTCAGTGGAAGCAGGAAAATCTCCGTGTAGGGGAAGTGTATGAAGCCTGCTGGGCCTTAGATAATATACTAGTCATCAATTCTGCTCACAGACAAGTCATTTTAGAAGATAATCTCGATCCAGTGGATACAGGCAACTGGCTTTTCTTCCCTGGAGCTACAGTTAAGGTTTGAGCTCTCTTGTTCCTTCTCTTCCTTCTTCCTTCCCTCCTCTTTTCAAGTTCCTTGTCAAACTTAAAGCTCAGTAGCCAAACTGTAAAAAGAGAACTATTTTATCAAAACCTCTTTTAAAGGAATGGTTATTACTATTATTTACCTTAGCCTGCCTTTTAAAGATGGAGATTCATTAGTAAAAGCCATTCATTTATTCATTCATGTAACAAATATTCTTGAGGACACGTTGTGCTGTGCTGAACTGAACCCAGAGAATATAACCAAAAAGGGCAGGTATTTTTCTTGGGCAGCTGAGTCTGGCTGTCACTTTAATGGGGGCAGTTGTGTGAGAATAGACACATCTGTATACAAATACAAACAATGTAATGGTCATGACTTGCTGAGAAAGTTTAGAATGCTTTGAAAGTAAAACTTACAGTACTAAACCCAGTCATGGAAGGCTAGGCAAGCTATCCAGAGTAACAGAGAATCCAAGCAGAGAAGAAAGCGTAACTTGGAGTTGGAGGTAGGAGGAATAATGTTTCTGGAATCAAAAATCACGTGCATGAAAGCTTGAAGGTGAGAGAGCAAAAGTAAAGGTCTTGAATAAAAAATTCAAAAAAGCTACTGTGTTGTTTGAGTTGAGGCTTGTGGTAGTAAGTGTGGAGACCTGGCCAGTGGCAAGACTTGAAGGTCTTGCAAGTGGCTGTGGAGTTTGAACTTTATTGCGAAGGTCATAGGGAATCCTTGAAGTGCTTTAAGTAAAAGCTGGATTAAATGAGATTTGATGTTTGAAATATCCCTTTGACTTCAGTGGAGGATGGAATGGAAGGGAGAAAGAGTACATGCAGGAAGACCACATGGGAGGCTGATAAGTATATCCCATGGGAGATCATATTGGCCAGAATTAGGAGAAGAAGGAGAGGAAAAAATTGACATATTTCAGAGACTTAGGAGAGAGACTGGAGAAGATCAGGGACTGAAGATGAGGGGTGGCAGGTGTCAAGGAGCACTCCGTTTCTGACTTGGGCAGCTAGTGGATGAGGTGCTGTTCACTGAAATAGGAGGCATAGGAGGAGGAGCAGGTTCAGGGAAGGTAATGAATTCACTTTTGACTTGTCATACTTGAGGATCCTGCAGGCAGGTAAGAAGGTATGGGTCAGAAGCTCAGCAGAAGATCTCAGTGTGACTATTACCAGCCTGTGAATGAGAACTGAAATTAAGGGCTTGCCCAGGGCGTGTGTAGAATAAGAAATTGCACTTAGAAAACAGGGGAATGCCATTGGATCCTCAACTAGACCCTCCCAAGTTTCCAATATATGAAAGTGAAGTACAAAGACAGCTTGGAGAATCAAAAAAACGAAACAAAAACTGTGACTCGCTGATGCAGAATATACTGTTCCAGATGGGGGTGAGATCACAGAAGGAGGAACCAGTAGAATATAAAGATCCAAGATGCTCACCTCCTTCTAATAATTTATTTGTACCAGAAAAAAATGATCCCAGATTGTTTAATGATCCCTCAACACAGGAGTTCCCCTGTCACAATAACTTCTTGATTAACAAATCAAACCCTAGTCATTTTGCTTTAAGTGACTGAAATTACACCAACTGATTGGCATTAGGAACAGGCATCCTCTTTGTGCAATGCCAGAAAACACCCAGTAAGCCTTAGGGAAACTTATCCTGAAAAGAACTCTAAAACCGTGGCCCCATTAAGGGGATTCCATGGGTTCTTTTCATGTAGGAATTGCAAAGAACATTTTTAAGGATATCCCATGTCGTATCCCACTATCACCTCATTAAAAAAAGGATTTCTGCTATTGTTGTTCATCATTGGCAAGGAGGTGAGTAAACCCAGGAAACATGTAGACTTCAGGGCCTGGGATTCACATGCTTTTCCCATTATGATCGTTTATCATTTGGTCTCAGTACCCTTTACTATATAAACGTATTTTTCCTGCCTCATTTTACAAGCCAATATACTAATCTAATTAGCTGTCCAGTTCCTTAATGATTGTACTTCAGTACCACCCATGAAAAACATGCATGGAGTGTAGTTTTGCTGTAGTAGCAATATTTATTAAAGTATAATTTTATGTGCAATATACTTTTGCTTTGTGGTTCCTCATAAACTGACCAGTCACACATTTGAGACTTGTCAAGTAACCAGTGTCTATCAAGAAAAAAAAGCATTGAAGTAAAGATTTCTATCATTGTCTTATACTTGGCTGTCAGGTAGAAATTCCTCTCTGATATTTCTCTTGAAAACTTCAAATAAAATGCATAAGGTTTCATTTTAACTCATTTGCATGACCACCTTTTTGCTTCCTGGCTCGAACATTGGAACATGAAAAAATTGCTTTGCCAATTGATTGGGAGTTCCATAAATTATTTATTTAAACTGTATGCAATTTCTTTGTCAAATATCATTTCTTTATTTGGTGGCCTCTGAGGTGAAACCTGAACACAAGCAATTAGAAAGCATATCTCAATGTTTCTGTTGGTAACAGAACATGTTTTAAACATTGCTTTATTTGGGCTTTTAGTTTTTAGGGTTGTGTTTATCTGTTTATTAAAGCTACATGATATATTTTCTGTGTTAATTAAAAATTTCCAAGATATTTCCATCTTAACTAAATCAACGAGTAAGAATTCAGGAAAGTGTGCTTAATTACAAAATATAGTTAATGCAAGGAAAAATTTCCAAGCACAGATAGAATTCTCTTTGGCCAAGTAGTAATAGCTGTATTTTTAATTGAGTACATACTATTCCAGGCACAATTGTAAATACTTTATATATCATCTCATAGAATTTGATTCTTTCAAACCTGTAAAGAAGGTGCTATGTTAGCCCCATTTTACAGACATGAAAACTGGAGCATAGAGATGTAGGGTAACTTGTCCAAACTACACATATCACCAATGTCAAGGCCAGGATTCAAATCCAGGAATCTGACTTCAGAACTCTTGCTGTAATTCATCATATAGCCTTTGCTCTTACAGGTAGTAAGAATATAAACAGATATGCTTCCTGTTTGTCCTGTGTCTTCCCATCATCCACATGTTAAATTATCTACCCGTTTTCTTCCCCATCACTTGCTGACTATGAGGTAAAAGATTCTTGTTTGTCTCATATTTCCTGATCGTGCTTCAGCTTTGTTCCATGTGTACTACATGTTCCTTCCTCCAGATGATTGATTTTTATATATTAGAATTTAGCAAGTTCAGCCCAAGCACCAGTCATTTTCCCCTTTTCCGCACTGTAACAACTTCTTTTGTTTTCACAGTCCCAGTTGCTGATCCATCTCAGGTATTGAATGCTGACTAAAGTGAATTTAAGGAGGTATATATATAATAAAATGCATTCATTATGGAGGCAAGAAGCATTTTCAGTAATCCTTATGGAGTTGAAATGGAGTAAGGGATGTGAGACTCTAAAGAAAGAGTAGTCAACATTCTAATGGCAGCAGGCTGTATGTGACAAAGATGTTGGAGCCAAGGATCAGCAAAGGATGCCACCGACAGAAACGCCAGCATCATTTCTTAACATGGATTGCATCATGCTTCCTCCCATGTCAAGACCTTTGATGGCTTCCTCTGCAGGCCTAGAGGATACAAGCCAAACTCTCTTGCATGTAATTCGAGGCCCTCTCCAATCTAGGCCCAGCCTAGCTTTTCATCCTCATCTCCTGGCCCACTGTGCTCCAGCCTCACAAATACAATCAGAATTTCTCTCATGGTTGTCCACCTTTCTTAGTTCTCTGCCTAGTAATTTCTTCACATATGTTGGGATCCAGTTCAAATGTCATGGTTTCTATGAAGTTTTTGCATAACTAATGCCTCTGTCCACTCTGTATTGCTGTAACCATTAGGTTGAATAAGCAGGATTTGTTGCCTTGGGGGCTGAATACAGAAAACAACTTCATTCTTTCTCCCCACTGACCATTTAAACTTGCTCTGACAGCTTCTTTATCTCTGCCCGTTTTTCATGAAAACTAGGTCAGGTCCCAAGACTTTACCAATAGACCAAAAAAGTCATCCAGTCACTTGAGTCTCCAAAACAGTCTCAGTTCTATAAAAAATTTGACCAGTTCATTGTAATAATCCAAACTCCAAGCCTAATCCATGGCTTCTGCCCTCCTCCGGTAAGGTCTATTGCAGGAGGAATGGGGTCAGTGTTCTCCCTCATTGCTTCTCCTTCATTGTTTCCTCACACACACTGGTTTTAGCCTCTGAACCCCCCAGGGTCAGGTCTAGGAAAAGTAAAAGAGCAAGAAGCATGGCATTTTTGTGAGCTGGCATTATTGATCCCTGAGTTTAGAAAATAATTAAAGCTGGCTCTCTCCTGAAATTACCAGTGGGTTCTTTGGAACCTTCCCCAGTCCCTGCCAAAGCCCTCACCTGCAGGGAGGGATCTCTCACCTGCGTTTCCCCAGTGCACCTCTCTAGTGGGTCATGTCTGCTTCCTCTGTTGCTGCTGGACCTCTGGCTAATGACTGGAACCTCTTTCTGCTGAGGTCTTCTTACTGCTCCAGGCAGCTTTTGGGCAGGATCTTAGCCAAAACAGACCATCTCTTAAGTGCATGGCCCATGCCTGGTCTGTGGTAAACACTCACCTTTGATCCATCATCAGAAGAATAGTTACTTTCTAAGTGCAGCCCTCTTGTTACTTAGTCACCTGCCAAGCAGCTCCAGACATAGGCCCAAGCCCCAGAATGCACAGCATATCCTCTGAGTGGTGTCCTTGAAGTCATTCACACTGGACTTAAGATGAGCAAAAGGTACCTTCCTCCCCACACATGGGTGTGGGTGGGACTCACAGCACTCAAACAATTCTTTCTAAAGAAATCCTCTCTCTACTCTCCAACTTAATGCCCACTTCAATTCAAGTTCCATACTACATGAGGGAGTGACTAAATCATTTTTAACAACCCTTGTATGAGGTCCTTATAGTTGATGCGTTATCTCATTTTGGAACATGGAGTAGTTGCCACCTCTTTTCTTAGGACCTCAACTAAATCCAAGGCTAAAATGATTCCATTTTAACATTCTTTTCCACTGGACATATACCTCTATGATAACACTTACCACATTGCTTTGTAATTATTTATATTTCTCTCTCCCCAGTTAGAATGTTAAACTCAGGGACTATTTTAACCATTTTTGAATCCCCAGTAATTAACATTACTAAATGTTCATTGAAAAATTGGGAAAATATAAAAAATCTATTTTGTAGAAAAAAAGAAGACAGTATTGAAATGAAACTTCACAATTAAGAGAGGAAAATAATAGGATGGAAAAAAATATGGAATTCACACATTATGTCATCCTTATATGTTATTAAAGTAATATAAAATCAAATATTTTAAATCAATTGGGTTAGACACAAGGATTACCCATATTTGTAATCGTTGGCAATCAAAATAAGAAATGATTTTTGTTAGAGTTAAGTTTCATTGCCATGCCATTCATGTAACTGAAATGTTAGTAGTAGTTTTCATTATTCATGACAAGTGGTTTAAGTGCTACTGTTGATAAAATAAGGCAATACAGAGCAGTGAATATGTAAGCTATCCAGCTGATGATCTTAAATATAATATTTGAGGGTGGCTGGCCAAATAGGAAAGATAAAAATGAAGTCATTGGTATTCACAGTACGTATTTTTCCTTGCTTCCTTAGATATTTCTTTCTGTTTCTTTAATCCATCTCATCCAAGCTTGTCCTTGTTTATCTCAAGAAGGGCAGAATTTTATAAGACCGAATAGCTTAAGGAGTTATGTGATCTGCAGAATTGCAATTATGGGTTGCCAGTTTAAATCTACCCTGGGTTGGTAGAAGACCATTGCCATCTGTTGGCTCTTTAGTAATTACTATGAAATAGATGTATTGCGGTATCGCTTTTAATGTAGAATCCGGCCTTATATTTGTTGTGCATTTTGATTTAGGGTGGGTAAACTAAGGAAGATTGTAAGAGGTTCTTAATATGTTCTTCCTATACACCCATTGTATCTCTCCCACATTGTCATTATAAGCCCATGGCCTTGCCTTATTCATTTTCCAATGTTTTTCCATAGAACTTGCCCATGTGGAAGAAAAGGAGGCACCACATTTCCTACCGTGCTTCTAATTACCATCATAATTTTTTATTTCCCACAAATCCCTAAGCAACCCTTTGTTCGCCACCAAGTAGGTGGGGCTCTAAGTGACAATAAATATAGTGCTGCAAGTCAAAAAGCTCCCCAGAGCACCAACCTCATTAGCAATCTCCCCAAGTCAGCAGAGCTGCAGTTTCAGCAAGGAAAGGGGCCTGAAACCCACTTATATTAAATCATTGGTTACAATGATTTGGACTTGTTTTACAGACTACTGTATCTTTTTTGACTTTGGGGTACAATTTCTGGAATTATTTGCATCTGTTCCTATTCTAAAGATACGGTATATACTGTATCACTTCATCAAGTGCAGTTGCTAGAATAACTATTGCTATCACAGCTACCATCCCCTGGCAGTCCCTCTTTCTCTCAGGAGGCTGTGGATATTTGTGCCTTCTCCTTCCCTGCCACATTGAAGATTGACAGGCACATTCATCCCGCTTGAAGTGAAGGAACGATTAATTTCAGGACAATTCCTGGGTGCACCAACTCTGTGAAAATGGTCTTCATTTTGCCCTCAAGATTTAAGGGATATGAAATGAGTTTTTTGGTCCCCTTCATTTAAGTCATTTTGTATCAAGATTTAACATTTCACTTTGGGTAGTATTCTCAAATCCGGGAATGTTATTGCAATAATAATAAACAATAATAGAAGTAGTAATAGTAATTGTGATAAATCTTCATCACATCATCGTCATCATCATCATGGTAGTAGCAGCAATGATAGCATTTCATGAGTGCTTTTTAGAAGCAGGCTCAATGAGGAAGATCCTGTCATCCAAGTTTTACATCTTATAATAGATGAACTTTGACTCTAGCTGTCAGTGCTCCGTTTTCCTTAATTACTCTCAGAACATCAGGACAAGTCCATCAGAATTATCCCTTTCCAACTCTTCAGTCACATCTTAGAATCTGAGAAAATCCTTAATTTCAAGTTCAAAGACAGGTATTATGTGTAGGTTTCAAGAGGGTCAGCCTGGGTTGCTGCATCTGCCTGCTTGCCATAACTCAGCATCAAGGAGAAGAGCCACAAAGGTCAATGAAGCACTAGATGAGAACCCAGGGACAAATGACTTAACAAGAGCAGTGAGCAGAGTTTTCTTTTCTTTTTTTCCTGTTTTCCTCATCCTTTAATAGTACCCACTGAAGCAAAATTTCTGAATGGATCAGTATGCCATAGAGGTGAACATTTGTTGGACAGCTGCTTCATTTTGTTTGTTTCTTTGCTCTCATCTTTGGTGGCA
Organism: Choloepus didactylus; assembly: GCF_015220235.1. Taxonomy (NCBI): domain Eukaryota; kingdom Metazoa; phylum Chordata; class Mammalia; order Pilosa; family Megalonychidae; genus Choloepus; species Choloepus didactylus. The sequence continues at coordinate 91,666,875 of NC_051311.1, forward strand.
GTCAAATTTTTTATTTTGAAAACATTAATACCCATGACTCCTTGATACTTGTGTGCAAATGTTTGCTTGTGTGAGTGAAAGAGCGAGAGAGCAAGAGAGAAAAAGAAAGTACTTTGCTCCCTCGCCATTAATAAATGTTTATATCTGCTCAGCTAGCTTGGTTACCCTCAGCTTACAAAGGCATAAATCACTGGCTTATGTCAACTCTGGAATTGACCCTCAGATTAAATGCAGATTACTGTGAGATAGGTGCTGTTCCGGTATTTTTTATTTTTAAGAAATCTTCCCACTTTCGATTGCTATGCCTGCAGCTCCTGATCTTTTCCTATTTATTACCCTAGTTCATTCTGTGGATTGCAAAAAATTCCAGATTACTTCTTTTTTTTTTTTTTTTTTTAATCATCATTTTATTGAGATATATTCACATACCACGCAGTCATACAAAACAAATTGTACTTTCGATTGTTTACAGTACCATTACATAGTTGTACATTCATCACCTAAATCAATCCCTGACACCTTCATTAGCACACACACAAAAATAACAAGAATAATAATTAGAGTGAAAAAGAGCAATTGAAGTAAAAAAGAACACTGGGTACCTTTGTCTGTTTGTTTGCTTCCCCTACTTTTCTACACATCCATCCATAAACTAGACAAAGTGGAGTTTGGTCCTTATGGCATTCCCAATCCCACTGTCACCCCTCATAAGCTACATTTTTATACAACTGTCTTCGAGATTCATGGGTTCTGGGTTGTAGTTTAATAGTTTCAGGTATCCACCACCAGCTACCCCAATTCTTTAGAACCTAAAAAAGGTTGTCTAAAGTGTGCGTAAGAGTGCCCACCAGAGTGATCTCTCGGCTCGTTTTGGAATCTCTCTGCCACTGAAGCTTATTTCCAGATTACTTCTTTACACATTTATGCCAGCTTGTGCTGAGAAATAAATCAGCGCTATCACAGATTTTATTAAGAAGGTTTGTCCTTTGGAACAGGCTGCAATTTGAATACATGTATCTGAGAAATTCCCTTAAAAAAGTAATTTATTAAGTTTTGCTAAATTATGCCAAGGGTTAGAGGTAACTAAATATACAGAATTTAGAAGTGTCCTGCCTTAATCTTCCGTCTTTTTCTAGTTCCAGTTAGACTGACCACTTTCCCCTTTACCACATTTACTGTTGATGAATATACAATAATAATAACAATTTTCCAAGTTTAACAAGCCCTAATGAAGTCTACAACCATTAGATAAATCAACAACCCATTAGGAGAAGCATTAAGTCAGAACAGGAGAGTCATTTACATATACATTTGCCAAATTCACTGTGTCAGTGGACACTGGACAAGTTTCCAGTCCTGAATAAGAATTGGAGCTTTCATTCTGGACTTCTTTTGTCACCTGTCCAATAGTGTCATCACAAATTGCTGAATTGTTAATGTAGAATAAAGGTCATTATGTCCAACTTATGAAAAAATGTGAATTAATTTAAAAAATTATCACAAGTTGAGGCTAATGGAAAAATCTGAGACAAATGGTGAAATGGATGACCACACTCAAAGAAGCATTCGTTTTAAAAATTGCTTTTGGGGGAATATAACTGTTTGGCAGAGCAGTGCCTGCCTACTACCATACCCAATTTGCCTTCTATGCAATATTCCATTGGCCACCCCAGAAAAGGGTTTCACCAATCTATTGAATGGTTTTATTTTTTTAGAATGTAAAGGACAAACAGGAGGAAATCAGATTTGCTTTACAGAAACATGCTTTGCAGCTTACTTTACTGAAAACTGTCTAGTGTTTAACTTGAGGGATTTGGGTTTTGGCTTTCTAATGAGAATAAACCTGAACTCAGTAAGACTTGTGGCTTGTCTATGTTCCCATGTCTCTTTCTATTAAGAGTTGGAATGTTAACTGTGATTTTCTGGCCAGATTCCAGCTTGGTTAATTGCATGCTGTCTCCCTAAATTCTCTTTGCTTGGGATGCTCTTTGGATAGTATTTCCCTTATTGTCATGTTTCATCCAAGAGGTGAGTACCTGATATTGTAGAATGAGCCAGAATATAATTTAAGTAATAAAGTACTTTGAGGATAAAGGGTTAAACCTAAGTAGTGTGCCTTTTACAGTTCTCCCCCAATATGGCCTATTTATACAGTAATTAATATGGAATAACATTACTGAAACATGGATGTGAGCCAGATCGTTGTGAAAAATGACCTATAATATAAAAACAAATAATCATGATAAAATCTACAGAAAATATATGCACAATTCCCCAGAGTCTCCCTGCCTAATGCACCTTTTTTTTTTTTTTTTGGTCTGAAGCTGACACATTTAATCACTAATTGAATTATTTTAAACACTATATTCAGTAAGTGAAATTTATTTCATTCTGTACAGACATTAAAAGTATAGTAACATTTTCCATCACCTTTGTACCTAACACAGTCCTAGTGCAATGACTTTCATGAAGACACTCATTATAGTAAGGTTTGTTAAATGAATGGGAAAAAAAAAGAAAGGGAGACAATTAGCATTTACTGATTTCTTAAGATTCACCGATTTTTAGGCTAGGCATAGCACCTGTAGTATCTCTTTGAATCCTGACAATTACCCCCATTTCACAGATGAAAAAACAGAGGCTCAGAGAGGCCACATGACTTCCCCAAGATCAAACAGCTTTGCATTTTGAAGCGAAGTGTGTTTTGCCGTAAAGCCCAGTCTATTCTTTAAACGGTATCTCACAACTTCCCATGTTGTGCATGGCATCCCTGGCCTTAATTTGAGGAGGCAAGCCTGAAAACCTTAGACATGGTGGAAGTCCAACTAAGCCCCATAGATAAGATTAACAAGTGCCCTGTGAAATTTTACATTGTTATTCTCCGCTCATGACTCCAATTCACATCTGTCACTATTGCTGTTTTGGAGTTGTCATAACTCTTGCCAAGTAATTATACACTTGTCACAGAATATACCATAAATTGAATCTTTATGAATTTTAGTACAAAGTGGTTCAAAAGTGAATGCTTACTGCATCCAGAAAATAATGAGCAAAAACACTCTTTAAGCTCCCTAAAATTCACTCACCATTGTTGAATCTATTGTGTTAACTAGAGAAAATGCACTTCAGCCCTCCTGCACCTGGACTGCATTCATAGCCAAGTTTTCAGTTTTTTAACTGGCATTAAATTACCTAGGAATTGAATGTGTGGAAAATGATTGAAATTCATTTTGCCTCATGAAAGAAATCATTCTCTTCCCCTTTTGATTTTTTTTTTTAATAACATGAAGGTCTCTATCTTAAAAGTCCATTGAACCAGGATGTAGGAAAAGTATTTCTGTGTAACTGTTATAACAGTAAAATTCTTAAGAAACAGTGATATGTAAGCTATAAATTGGTCAGTTTTCTATCACTCAATCACACATCTCACTTTAATCCAGAAATTCCTACACCAGTGTATTTTCTTTTTAGTCAGACAGTGGCTAATTTATGGCTCTGCCAACAATACCATTTTAATTAATTTTATTCATCTTATTTCTCTTTCCTGCACTCCTCATATCTCATCTGTTTGCACTGCCTAGATTTTAATTAAAAAACCTCTTCTCTCTAAGGAGCAATCTGAAGTGGCAAAAATAATCACTTAAAATATTACAGTCGTTAAAAAATTGGCTGTGGTGGAAGCCGTGCATTTTCAATTTTCCTACAAATGATGTTTTAGCTTCCTTTTAAAGTGCACTTTGTATCTGAATTGTCTGCCACCAGCCAGCTTGGCTATCAAAAATGGTCTTCCAGCTGGGTGGGCTGAGTGACAACTCCCTAATGGAGGAAATGGATGGCTCTCTGCTCATGTGAAGGAGAAGGCATACCGGGCAGATTTCATTCCATCTGCCACCAGCACTCTGCAAGCTGGCATTGCCCAAATGCCCAATATACTCATTCCAACAAAAAGGATATCGTCAAAAAATAAACTGTAGAGCTCAGATGCCTAAAAGAATCATCAGGGCCATTAGACCCCAGGGAGATAATATTAAGAGGTGCATCAAAGTTCGTCTTTGATGAAAGCCTAATTAAACGATGATGGAGGCAATTGCAAATACTTTTACAAGTACAGAGATGAAGTCATTAACATTTTCAGCAGAGTATAGGGAGCAGCCTTAGAAGTATGCTATCTTGAATTGTGGCCAGAGACTTGTTATATTGAGGAATTTGTGCTGATGTTTCCTGTTGATGCTTTTCTGAATGGCAGATTCTTGTCACTTAGTTACACTGTGTTCTGCCTGTCAAGTTAAGGAAATCCATTTATCAGAAAAGTGGGAAAATATTTTTGATTGCCAAATAGAAACAAATAAGGAGAAATAGAAACAAATACTACTCGTATTTAGAAGTATAAGGTATATGTCATTCATCAATGCTAAAATAATGAAACAAAGTAAAAATAATTATAATCAGTATCATAATCAGTATACATTAGGAGGGTTAGTAATAGAAAAATTTAGAGCCATCTGCAGAACCTATGTTTATTTAATCCAAAATAGATGCTTAGTTACTTGATATATACTCCCAGTAAGTCAATCAAAGGCTTATGACTCAGGAAGGCATATATAATTTATAAACATTTGCTCCAGAAAACCTGAAAAATTTTCACTATGCTTAAAATAAAATAGTCCTAAATGACAAAATATTATTTTTTGTCATATTACTAGGTTATTTGTCTCACAAAGTTAGACATTTAATTGTTTTGAAGTTGTTTGGATTTTAATTATTGCAAATAAATGATATGTTTGAATAGAACATGTGGGCATTAAAATGATTGAGAGCAATTTCCTGAAATTCTTATACTTTCAATGCACATTTGGTTTGGATTTTTAACATAGTAGATTGATGCTATACAATGCAGGTCTATCTAAATGAAAAATGGCATCTGATATCTTCTTGCATTATCACATTTTCCTGTCTTAGGAGAATATTTGGTAATCTGCCAAACTTTGGAGGGTTTTAAAAGTTCTAATTGATGAGTCTATCTGTCCTGAAAATGATTGTTTGCAGTTATTTTTACCATATTGTGTTATGGGATATATTCTTTTATATTTTACTAAAGATTTTAAGTTGATCTGAAGAATTTTAATAATTATTCTGATAAGAAACACAGTAAAATATAAATTTGAATACACTCCTTCTTTATCCCCTACTGCTAAGAGTATGGAATACAATGAAAAAATTACATATTCCTCTGCCCAGAAGTAGAGACACAGACAGAAAACAAGCAGAGGCCCAAGGACACGATTTCAATTCAATTGTACTCAGGCAAAAATTCTTAGTTTGGAGAGTATGTAGGAAACCAGGCCAATTCCAAGACACTGAACCCACTGTGGCCAATCCTGGAATAGAATTCACATGAAATCCTAAGTTAAGTTGTAATTATTTTAGGAATCCTCGGAATGAGAACCCTAAACTGGGCTCCTATCCTGCACAGGACTCCTAAATACAGGGCCTGTAATCAACTTCTTAGAGAGAAAAGGAAGTCGGCCAGCCCATTCATGTTAGATGATTCATTCTTATTATTACCCAAATAAATACTTTTTAAAATAAATATGATATTTCATTTATGCCATCTCCTTGCTCAGTGACTTAATGTGTCGATTGCATTGATGTCAGAATCCTTATATTAATTTCAGATTAGCATAGGCCACAATTGATCAGGATTCCAGAATGTCAAGATAAATCTGAAGACCTTTATTTAGAGCTCCATGGATTTATTATTAAGAAAGTTAATCTTTATTAATATTTGTTGTTTTTGCAGAATTCATAGTTGTAGAGGATCCTTGAGTTTGTCGTCACTTGATTGTTTCTATTGGTTAGATAAGCTGAATCCTAACTTTTGACCAATATGTATGGGTTAAGGATCAGATAACAGTGAGTTCAGTTTAGCATCCATGAATAATCTATATTTATCATAGTGTGAAGAATATTCTCAGACAGTTGATGCCTTACACATTTCTATCTAAAATAATGATGGAACCCATTGGATGCACCTTATGTCTTAGTGATGTGAAATGACTCACCCAAGGTCATATCCTCCTACTCTCTTGGACTTCTCTCTTCTCTCTGAAAGCTTCACTTACTCTTTCAATGTACTAGAGTCTCATTCCTCCCCATTTGATTTTACCAGCCACAACCAATTTAGCTGTCTTAAAATACTTCTTTGCATACATCTTTTCCCTATTCTAGAACACTGTTGCCAGCAGTTTAGAATCCAAATCCCCTACACAACTGTGTCTAATACTCAAAATCATGCCTACTTATCCCCTACAGCAACCCTTCTTCACCTTTGTGATTCATTCATGTTTATCATCCAACTTTGATTTCTATCCATTCTTGAAATCCCAGTTTAAGACTTGCACTCCAAGAAGCCAGCTTATCAGGACCGGCCTAGAATACAGTGAGGCCCTGCCCCCGCTCCAACCCCCGACTCATTGGCCCTTACCATATGCTGCCTTCTATAGGAACCTATCTTTGATATATCTCAGCTAGACTGGGATTTTTTGAGAGCAAAGATTATGTATTATTGTACTTCATTAGAAACCCCTCTACTCCCAGTACCTTGCAGAATGCTTTGCACATAGTGAGTTCACAATAAAAGAATAATTACCTGAAAAGAGGTAGCCATACTATTCATTCATTCATTTATTCAGCTATTCAGAAAATTGTTTTGAACACCTACTATACACCAAGCACTGTGTTAAGACCTGGAATACAGCAGGAAACAAAATGGGCATGATTCCTGCCCTACAGAACTTACAGTCAAAAGGCCTAACTGGTATTTTCTGTTCAGTTGTTTTTCTTTAGTTCTGTTTCATTTTAAGAGTATGTAAAACTGAAAAGAATGTTTGATCTTTCATTTATTAGCATTTCTCTATGTATTACTTGTTACAAAAAATTAAAGTTTGTTAATGCAAACTTCTAATATTTCTTAAAAGTTATTCGTAAGTTTATTCAGCTCAATAATTTGATGTTGCCATTGAGTATTCACTTACCTGAGATATATTTTAAGCTGAAAAATATAGGTTAAAAAAGTATCACAAGAAAATTTTTTCTTTATTCTTCTCAAGCATAGTGTTCATTTGAAGAACAATAAATTATGTGATTTCCCAGCTCTTCACTGGGACATCATTTAATTCTCAGCTCTGGACAGAAACTTTTCCTCAAAATCTGGCTAAGAATATACAATCATATCCCAAATTACTTCGACCTTTTCTGTATTCCATGTTTTGATTAGCTGGCTAGTCTTCTCACATCCCATTTACAGACAAATTATGAAGGGCTTGAATGGCAGGCCAGAAATATATGGAATATTGAAAAGGTCAGTGTGATTTAGCCCATAACCATATTATTGAAAATATATGACACCTCATTACCACACTTAATTCCCACAACAAGAACTGTGGTAAAGAGGGGAAATTGTTCCAGTTAAAATATTCTTGTTTCATACCAACGGCTGAAATGGCAAAGCTCAAATGCCTCTTGGCTCCTTTTTTGTGATAGCTTAATAAGTTAGAAAGAAATTGTAATTGAATTAAACAAGGCAAAGAAAGACATAACTAGCTCTTTTGATTTGAGAGTTCATCGTAGAAGGAAGAATATAATGACTTTTCTAAAAACTCTAATTATACATAAGTAAGACAGATATGGCTACAAAACCAATTCAGCAGTCACCCCCATGTTCTCCTTTTATCTACAGCATAGCTGTCAGTCAGACGGGAACTCCATTTATTTCCATGGAAATGAAGGCAGTGAGTTCAATTTTGCCACCACCCGGGATGTAGATCTTTCTACTGAGGATATTCAAGAGCTGTGGTCAGAAGAATTTGAGAGCCAGCCTGCAGGGTAAGTAATTGTTATCTCTCATGCTGTGTATAGCACTTACATTTATCCCACTGGACATGTTTTAAGTGCACATAGCTAAATAACAAAAGCATGCTTAAGTCGACATTGATGACTTGTGCCGAGGACACGCTAAAAGGGGTACACTTATCCTTAATGTTCTTTATTAAGTAATCAACAGTTTTCATGCATGTCAAAATTTGTAATTATGAATACCTTTCAACTTCAGTTGAATCACTTATATCTCATCTTAGTTTATTCAGTTTTTATGGGAGAAAGTTTTTGTTTTTTTTGTTTTCAATGTTTATAGATTCAAAAATCTTTCCACAAATACTCTATTGAGACTTTCGGTTGTCTTCCTGGGGTCTGAGATTTATAGATGCTGCTGCCTGATTTTCAGTGGAATGTGGGTTTTTTTCCTTTATTAGAGAAGCTGTGGGTTTACGGAGCAATCAGGCATAAAATACAGGATTTCCATATAACACTCCAGTATTGGCACCTTGTATTGGTGTGGTGCATTTGTTAACAATTGATGAAAGCACATTTTTATAATTGTACTATTAACTGTAGTCCATGATTTAACTTACAGTCCACTGTTTGTATAGTGTAGTTCCATGGATTATTCTAAAAATTTTTTTTCTGTTACCATATATACAACCTAACATTTCTCCCTTTAACCACAGTCAGATATGTATTTCAGTGCTGTTAATTACATTCACAGTGTTGTGCTACCAACACCCCCATCTATATCCAAAACATTTCCAAACAGGAACCCTTTTTAAACCTTAACTTACCATTCCCTATCCCCACCCCATCCCCTGGTAACCTATATTCTAGGTTATAGACTAGAGTTTGCTTTCTCTGATTATTTCATATCAGTGAGATGATACAGGATTTTTCCTTCTGGGTCTGGATTATTTCACCCACCATGATGTCTTCAAGGTTCATCCATGTTGTCGCATGTATCAGGACTTCATTCCTTTTATATGAATGGGATGTGGTTTTGAGCTATGAAAATTGTTTAGGGATAGAATTGATCTTTGAGAGATTCATAAAGGAAGATTTGGGCTGAGGTTGAAATGAAAGAGAACAGAGCAGTGATGATGGTTTGGTGGTGGTGTTTCCTGGCTGCTTTCATCTGTATTCCTTCTTCTGAGTCCTATGTCCCATAGATATTGGCTACTAATCGAGCAGCACTTTCAGAAGTTTGCATTGAAAATTATTAGTTGGCTCAGAGAACCAAAATTTATAAGATAGTATGAGTTGGAAGGGAATTCTAGAAATTTTCTCATTCTCACTTGGCTTTGTGTTTGTGTGTGTGTGCAATAAACACACATAATCAGAACACAACTTCCTTATTATTTACTGCACATTTTCTAATACTCTGAAGAGGATGAATGAAATTAACATAAAATATCATTTAATAATGAATATAAAATAGCAGTAATTTAACTGAGGGAAGCTGTTTCAGAACACAGCATTTCAGATATAAAGTCATATCTCTCTGATCTCAACAAATTGTGTCAAACCTGGATTGAACTTCTACATGCCTCGGTGGCAAGAAGGCCAATATTGCTCTCTTGGCCTCCCCCTTCCCTTGCATTGCCCAAGAACTTCATTCAGACTCAACAAGAGGAGCATCTGACTGTTGGTCCGAGCTGCCGCTACTGCTGTGACCCTTTGCTGCCACGTTTGGGGTCTGTCACTGTTGTGTTCTGGATTTCTTCTCTGGCTGACCCAGCCCTGCTCCTCCCTGTCTTGAAAGTCTCTTTGGTCCAGCCCATGGCACAGGCCCAGAAGAGCCTCTGAAGAAGATTGGCGCTTTGAGCAGCACCACCTCCCAGGGCCCACTACTTGGCCTCCTCGAGCCCAGCTCCGAGTACTCAGGCCCTTCAGTCCACAAAGCCCTTCTCCTCTGAGGTTTGTGCCACTCTTGGGTCTCCATGGCCAGTGTGACTATGACGTCTCCTTGAGGGACTTGAGGGCCCAGCAACCATTGCCCTTCTTTTGAGTCCCCAGGATCTCCCCAGAAGTCAGGCTGCTTTCCTTTGTAACCCTTAACATACACAAAGGCTTATTCCACTCTCTTCACAGACCACATAGTTTTGACTGAGTCCAGAACTTAGATGATGCACAGAAGGCTTGCTTACATACCTTCTGGAGATAGAGAACCCATCTCCAGCTTGTCATTCCTTTCTTTCTGATCCTGTTACAAAGCACAAGTTCAGTCCCCCTTCCTGATTATGAAGCTTGACTACTATCAGAGGCCCCAAACTTTGAAGCATAAGTGCTTGTTTACACACATTCCTCAATCTCTCCAAGCTAATATCATTCTTGCCTCGGTGATGACTCATTCTCTTCATCAAGACCTGTCTCTGGGGACTCACACCTGCCAGTGAAACCTAGCCTCCATCCCACTAAAGCAGAGTAGAAAGTGTGCATTTAAAAATCTCCAATAATACATTCTCATACACACCTAAATCCCAGTCTCTCTCCTTCCTTCTCTCTCTTTCCCATAAATTTCAAAGTCTTTGATTGTCACTTACACTTACTCTTACTCTTTTGTGGAAAGAAGCAATTTATTTTTACCTATGGCCTTCTGTACCAGTTTGTATATATTATATCCTCCAGAAAAAGCTGTGTTCTTTGAGGCAATCTTGTGGGGGCAGACGTATTAGTGTTGATTAAGTTGGAACATTTGGATTAGGTTGGTTCTATGGAGATGCGCCCCACCCAACTGTGGGTGATAACTCTGAATAATTTCCATGGAGGTGTAGCCACGCCCATTCAGTGTGGGCCTTGATTAGTTTACTAGAGCACTATATAAGCTCAGAAAGAAGGAGCAAGCTTGCTACAGCCAAGAGGGACACTTTGAAGAAAGCACAGGAGCTGAGAGAGGAGCTGCAGCTGAGAAACAGTTTGAAGACAGCCCTTGAAAGCAGACTTTTGCTCCAGAGAAGCTAAGAGAGGAAAAATGCCCCAAGAGCAACTAAGAGTGACATTTTTGAGGAACTGCAGCCTAGAGAGGAACATCCTGGGAGAAAGCCATTTTGAAACCAGAACTCTGGAGCAGACGCCAGCCATGTGCCTTCCCAGCTAACAGAGGTTTTCCAGATGCCATTGGCCATCCTCCAGTGAAGGTACCTGGTTGTCAATGTGTTACCTTGGACACTTTATAGCCTTAAAGACTGTAACTGTATAACCAAATAAACCCCCTTTTTAAAAAGCCAATCCATTTCCGGTGTTTTGCATTCTGGCAGCATTAGCAAACTAGAACACCTTCATACCTGGCTATCCCCTAATAGCTCTTTTTTTAGCTTGTTGTATAATCAAAGCCTGTCAGTAAAAGAACAAAAGAAATGCTACACTGGAAGTACTAAAGGTCCATCCAGTTCCTTGTTACTAGTACTAATTGAGATTTGGTACAAAACATAGAAAACCCCTTTATGCATTAAGCTTATGAAAGAATTGATTTGATATTAGAAGCAACCACACATATTTTATAAAATTAATATAAAAGTCCAGAGACATAACTGGCACAAAAAAAACATCCAATTAACAGACCATTCAGTTTTCACAGAGCAAGAATGATGCGAGAGAATTTGTGGCTACGATGAAATCAAATATCCCCCCTAACAAAAACAAATTTTTGAAATATTTGTGCCTGAAAAAGAAGTTATAGTCAATATTGACACAGGAACTTCATAGTAAATTCCATTCTCTAAATATCTCAGGTGGTTTCAGTTACGCTCTTTGGACATTTCTCAGGATGGAGGATTTATCAGGATTTTGGTCACAATTAAGATGCTTGTGCTTCCAGACCATGGCATTGTCATCTGGTTTCTGTTCCAATAATGTATAATAATGTGCTTGACAAAAACACACCTGTGCCACTCTAATTGGTTTACAATTAATTCATCTAAAGCCATTTAATTATTCTAGCAACCACACCTTAGGTTTTTTTGCAGCATTTGCCCCTAGGATCTCAGGCCACGTTCTGCAGAATTGTCTCACTCATCCTAACATCTGGTGGGCCAGCCAAGTTGGCATCATGTTTTAAAGTTATAAAAGGCTAACAAGGGGACCTAGTATTTTCTATGCTTCTGGGTGTCAGCAAAAATGCTGGTTTAGTCCATAATATTTGTGTGTGTGTGTGTGTGTGTATGTGTGTGTGTGTGTGTCCCCTCCCCACCCCCACCCAGCCCTAAATGTTGCTTTATTGGTCTAGGAAAGAATGTTGTTTAATAATTTTTAATCATGGCTTCAGAAAAAAATTCCCTCACAAAATCAAATTAATGGGAAGCATTTTTACCTAGGGTAAGAACTGACAAAGAAAAACAGATTAGGAATTCTGGTAGTGAAGTTCTTGAAGTGTTCTGATTTCTCAGTCACCTTTGCTGAGTGTTTGTCTCGTTCTTCTCCTCAACCATCACCACCCACATGGATAATTTATCATTGTAAATAATAATGATAAATATAGAAATATACTTAAATATAAATATATATAAATTTAACATTATAAATATAAATTTAAATATATGTAATTATAGAATACATAGTAAATTCCCACTCTATTCAAGAGTGACCAATTGAATTGAATTCTGCAGCTTTGAGATCACTTTAAAAAAATAAATTAAAATTTACTTACTATTAAAGATATAATCCTTTTATCTCTTTTAACTATATTTTCCCCATAAGAATTCTGAGAGAAAAAAAGAATATGCAGTGTTCTCTAATAATATTTTCAAAACACTTAATTTGAATGGTTGTTTGCAGAATAATGAAAAAAAAGAAAGAAAAGATCACCACTAAGTTATTATGACTTTCTTTGGAAACCACTTTCCCAAATATGCTTGTTTTCCTATCATTTGAAACCAAAGTATTTGATCTTGCACAAGGATGCAAGAGCTGTTTGCCTCTCACATCACTCAGCTGTCCCAAATCCAATATTGATAGGTTTATTATTTAAAATGAGATTTTAAAGTGTTTTTTTTTTTTCTTTTTCCTAAAGAGGACACATCTGTTACTTCAGCAAAGGAGAAACCTTAATAGATACACTGATAATTTATGTGAGTCTTTCTGAACTTTGGCTTAACCTTGCAAACACATCATTTAATTAGCAACTACGGTATCTCACCTAGTTGAGGCTGTCTTTAAGTGGGAGGGTGCTTTGTGGCAAAACAGGTTGCTATAATATGGAATTTGTATGCTTTTTCATCTCAAATGCAAACATTGTATTTTTACTATTCAAATACCTTGTTAAAAATCTGTTTTATAGCTCTCACCAGAGTATACATGCTAACAAGAAACTCTACAAATGTAATGCATGTTAGAAAATTGAATGAAGGCAGCATGCTCCCGTCTCCCCTGCCTATCCATATACTTGGGAATTACAGCAAATGAGCAAATGAATCTACAGGCACTATAAAGCAAGAAAGTGTGCCCCTTCTTGTTGGGCCAGGAATTATGATGGACTGCAAAAAAAAAAAAAAAAAAAAAGGCAGTAAGATGGATCTGATGGGAGGAGGAAGCTATAGCCCCAAACACATGTTGAAGAAGACACTACAAAAGACGGCTCCGCACTGCTGCTCCGGGTCACCAATGCTGGACACAGGAGTCAGGGTGGGGCTCTGGGCACTGTGGCAGGGACTGTTAAGCGGGTGAGCCCCCTGCCGCACACACTTCCAAGCAGAGGCTTCTGCCCCCAGGCAAAAGTCATGAAGTGAATACCTGGCATGGAGAGGCAGGGCAATGCCCCACGTGGCCGGAGACATCAAGGGGAATGGTGTAGTCCCCCGACAGTGGGCACTTTGACAGAAAGATAGAGAGAATAGCGAGTACACATTTAAGCAAATAACCTACAATCACAAAATCTGAGGAAAATCAACTTCATAAAGAAGAAATATCAAACTAAAGAACTAAGAGCTGAGAAAATGGAGATAATAGAATCAACAGTGGAGATTTTATTTTTCAAATGTAATTAGTACCTCAGAGGGATGAGAGAGCATATAGTGCATTTGTGAAACAAAACCAGGTTTTTCTGGGGGAAAAATAACCAATTAGAGATGTGCGGAATGAGAAAAAAGTCAGATAAAATAGAACTCAGATTTAAGCATTAAAAGGGTCATAAATGGATATTTTATGCAATAGCATATGTAGAGAACTTTGCACAATTCCTGGCACATGATAAGCAATCAGAATAGCTAAAAGTTGTCATTACCACCATAATTACTATCAGTAATGGCATATGGCCAAAGTGGTACTCAAAGGAAAATGCATACTTATATAAATTAATGAAATATAAAAGAATCACACAACAAAGTTAAATAGGCCAACGAAACCTAAATCAAACTCTGTAAATAAAACGATAAAATAGAAGTCTGATTGAGATAAAAGACGATATTGGTTAAAATGATAGTTGGAATATGTTTAAAAAACTTCCAAGTGCTAAAATAGAGGAGGGTGAATTTGTTGCATGCTGTTATTTCTTATTTGTTCTGGTTTTCTTTTGACCCAGATTCTAGCATTGCTTTTAAAAAATTGTTTTAATATCTTAAAAATATAAACAGTAATTTTCCAAGTGATTTTTAAAAATAAACTTTATATGATGAAGTATGCTAAAATTGTTTTGGCACTCCTTCATTGAAAGTCTAAACCCTTCTTTAAATAACAGTCCATTTACATGCCATCTTTTCTCTTGGCACCTCGGTGCTTGTTTGAGTTGGTTAATAGCTCCCCCTCCCCCAAATCAGCTGTCCTGCTCCCGAGAATGGACTTTCCTTACGAAGTCACAGGAAAAAAGAGAAGAAAATCTGAAGTCTTACAGAGCAATATAATTCCTAACCTCTTGGCACAACATTAGCCAGGAATAGAATTTTTCTGTGGAAGATATGAGAGTAGGCTGCTGGCATCCAAATGTTCAGATGCCCACTTGTTCATCACATCTTTACTTTCCATGGTCCTTCCTCAGTAGTTCACCTGATCAGCGCTAGCCAAAAGCAGTCCTGAATATCTAGAGTCTTATGTGAAGGAAGCCCAGAACTCTGACATCTCAAGAAGCATAGTTTGGGGTTTTCTGTATTACAGAACACATCAGGAGCATTAAGGAATTGGGGATTTAATTCCTCAGGCCCATAAAGGGTGCTAATCATATAATTAACCATTATTGTATTTTGAAATCCAACAACAGAATATGACTAAATATATTTTGGCAAATATGTAATAAAATATTATTTGGCCTGTTTATAAACAGTTTATACTAACCTGGAAAATATGTACATTACTAATGCAAGTGACAAAAAACAGGATGCAAAATCAATATATATAATATGATCACAACTGTTTAAAAATATACATATAAAAATATCAGAAATAGATATACTAAAATATTAATTGGGGTATAGGTGAGTTTTTTCTTCCACTTTATTTCCAGCAGTAATGAGCATATTGCTAGCATAATAGAAAACAATTATACAGAATCTCTCTTTTGGAATGTTAAAAAATATTTCAATTCTGTTTTTCTTGAATGACTTATTTAGGTGTCCTCTCCTAGGCTACAGTCATCACTGCTGTCAATATTCTTCCTCCAATTAAAAAAATAAATAAAAAGCAACTAATGGCAATTTCTTCTTGTACATGACGCAATACCTAGAATTCCATCACGACAGCAAGACAAAGAATAGGTGCCAGGGAATTAAAACAGCTTATCCCAGAATCAAATTTCCTTTCCTGTCTTGAGCCTTGCTGACTTTTTCTAATGGGCAGAAATAGTAGTCTCTGAACTGCTAACTCTCAACCTAATTCCTGTTCTCTTCAAGTTCTAGTGCTAACAGTTTTGTTCTACTACCATCTATACCCTAAGATAACTTGTTTTAAAATTTGCTCTGAAGAAGCTCTTTCAAGAAATGTATTTAAAAATTCTGAGCACAGGCAATGATTTTCTCAGGTCGGGTATCACTTAGCTTTTGAAACATGATTTACATAAGAGGCAAAATGCAAAGTGTTAGTTATATATTTTAATGGCTTTACTTGCAAAGTGGGTCATACGTACAACTGCCTCAAAATGGCTTTCTTAACATTTAATACTCTCTAGTGGTATAAAACCAAGGAAAAAGGTCATATAAACTCAAATAAAACAACTTTATATTGGCTTCTTTGGTACAGGGAGATAGTACCAGTGACTATTACATATAACCAGGGAAAAACCAAACTGCATATAGACGAATAAGGACAATCTCTACTATACCTCCTTAAAAGTAAATGTTTACTTTTTTTGAAAGTATAAAAGCTTTTTAAAAGCTAAAAGATTATTTAGAAATTTTCAGAACAGTTTAGTATGTCCTTGCTATTTACCACAAATTATTCCCTCTGTCCTGCTCCAAATAATTCTGCTACCTCTTTTTAAGAATACTTTTCATAAAATGCTTATAAGGCTACAAAGGGATTTTGTTCAGGGTGAGTGAATTGTAGATAGATTGATAATCTGAGTTCACATTATGTTCTATTTTTTTATAGGCAAGTTCATTTTTATTAAAGCAAAACTCAGTTTACCATTTAAATAATATAAATTATAAATTTGTGACCCAAATAGATTGTATCCAAAATTTTAGTGCAAAACACCCATAGGTAGATAAAATGCAAACAGTTTTCCTTTCAGCTAAGTCACTCCCATGCTTAAAATGACTTTTTCATATAAAATTGTTACTCTGTTAATTCTAGTATGAACAAAATAAAAATACTCATAATAATTTAGAAATTCATTTGAAATGCCACTTTGACTTATTTTAAAACAAGAATAGCGTTACATTTCACAGGGGAGAAAGGAAATTAGAATTTATTGAGACTTTGTAATGTCCCAGGCAATACATTATTTTCTCTAAACAATCCTCCAGTATAGGTTATATTTCTGTCTTGATGAGAAAGTTGAGTGCTTTCTACCATTCTGAGACCAATATTCTTTATTAGTGTTATTCCAGCAATAGTATAAATAAACATGATGTGTGTAATAAAAGCCCAAAACAAAATTGAATTTGAGTGAAACACAGTGGAATCAATTGAAGAGAATTGTTGAAATGCAGTGCATGCAGGGCAGCCTTTAGATGGAGCTCGTCCTGAACCTTTCCCTCAGATGTCGTGCTAGAGGGAAAGCCTATAAATGCACTGATGATGGAGAAGCCTTCAAAGTATGCACTTTGTTAGACATCAGAGGACTCATACTGGAGATAAACCTCATGAATATAAATGAATAAGGAAGGGTCTTTACTTGTGCAACATCCCTTATTAAATTTCAGAGAATTCATCCCAAATAGAGACATTATGGATGTAATGACTGTATTCAACCTCAGAGAATTCATATTAGATAAAAACCTTATGGATTTGACAAATATGGAATTGTATAGCCAGACTTTATCCTACATCCTACTTCATATCTTAGTTTGTCAACTTAGGTGGTTTAATATATTCTGGAAAATATAATAAAACAAATTTTCATAGAAATGTGAAATGTTCCATTACCTTTGGTGCCTTTAATGTCAGTTTAGTAGAGAACAAATTTGATTAAAATGTAAAACCTCTGTTTCCTCTGTTCAGTCTTCATATTTCCATCAACTTATAAAAAGATAATTTGAATTTCATTCTGAATATATATAAACTGAATGCCTTTCTTTTTTTCTTTATTTTTTTCCTGGAATTTTTGCTTATTACAAATCAAAAGTATAAAGCAAAATTGAAATTCTCCCTATACTCATCCCAGTTTCACTGTTAAATTAAGCATACTTTTAAATATTGTCAGAAATTTTTCTGTGACCCATATCTCCTCCAGAAAAAAAAAAACAGTAGAATCACACTTTGCATACTGTATTCTAACTTGATTGTTTTACTTAACAATGTTTTATAAACATCTCTTCTAGCTAATAAATGCAGCTCTTCATTATTTCTAAAAGAGAATGTACCGCTGTTTATCTAACTGAAAGTCTATTGGTAAAGAATATTGTAATAAACATTCTTATGTATTTTGTAAGTATTTATGAAAAATTTCTAAAAGAAAAAAAGGTGAATTCAGGATCAGATATTTGGGTGCACACACATATGTGTATACTTGTAATTTTAATTTTAAAATTTTTATAGTTATTGCCAAATTTTCCTTCAAAAAATATATGCCATTCTTAAAAGTACTGAAGTATGAGCTTATTAAAACATAATTAATTTTATTCTGTTTCATTACTCAAAAATAAATAAATAAATAAATAAAAATAAGAATAAAAATAAAAATAAAAAAGAGAGCACCAAAAACATCCCATACCTCTTATCCCCTCCTAGTATTTATTTATTGTCTTTATTTTCTTACTCATCTGTCCATACACTGAATAATGGGAGTGTCAGTGGCAAGGTTTTCATGATTACACAGTTACACCATAAAAGCTACATAGTTATACAATCATCTTCAAGAATCAAGGCTACTGGATTACCATTCAACAGTTTCAGGTATTTCCTTCTAGCAATTCTAATACATTAAAAACTAAAAAGGAATATCTGTATAATGCATATTGTTATAACCTCCAGATTGACCTCTCAACTCTATTTGAAATCCCTCAGCCTCTGAAATTTATTTTGTTTCATTTCTCTTCCCCATTTTGGTCCAAGAAGGCATTGTCACTCCTATGATGCCAGGGCCAGGCTTATCCCTGAGAGTCAGTCCCACGTTGCCAGGAAGATTTACACTGCTGGGAGTCACGTCCCATGTAGGTGGGGATGGCCGTGAGTTTACCTGCAGAGTTGGCTTAGAGAGAGAGGCTACATCTGAACAACAAAGGAGGTTCTCTGGGGGTGACTCTTAGGCATAATTATAAGTAGGTTTAGCGTATCCTTTGCAGGAGTAGGTTTCATAAGGACAAGCCCCAAGATCAAAGGCTTGGCCTGTTAAACTGGTAGTTTCCAATGCTTGCAAGAATATCAGGAATTCCTCAGGTGGGGAAGTTTAATATTTCCACATTTTCCCCCAATGCCTTAAGGGGGCTTTACGAGTATTTTTTTATTCTCTGCCCAAATATCTCTGAAATATATTGGGGCACCACACTAACCTGTACAAATCAACAAGATCTCACTCCCTATTCAAGTTTCCATGTAAGGATGGTATTTGAATAAACAGACTATACAAGTTAAATTAGATGGTGTGCTACAGAAAATATAAATTTTGCACCAAATAAACATCTCTTCCTTTGGTCTCACAAAGTCGAAGTTTTAAAACACAGTCAGTATCGTCTTTTATCCTTTAGTCTGATTGGCCTTTGTCCTAACCAGATCAGCTTTATTCATATCTCTAACTGAAGTCTGATCTCTTCTTCAGCTTTTTTAACATTTACTATATGGGGTAATGCTGACTTTCATAGCTGCTGAACTCTAGCTCTGAATCTCAGATGTTACACAGATACCTGAAGTTCCAGGGAATTACCAGGTTATACACAAAGAGCTCAGCATTTCAGAATTTAGAGATAACTGTTAACAACTCAGAAATAGATGTGATTGCTGTAAGAGATTACAACCTAGGAACCTTTACAATAAGCCTTTCCCTGATAACCTATGCTCTTTAACTCATTTCTCAGAATTTGCACATTTAGCCCGTATTAGTGAGGCGTTATAATATTTGTCTTTTCATTTCTGGCTTATTTCATCAGATTACTGTCCTGGAGGTTCATTCACCTAGTTGCATGCCTTACAACTTTATTCCTTCTTGTAGCCACTCAGTGTTCCATTATATGTACATAGCACAGTTCACCATTCCGTTCATCAGTGGATGTACCCTTAGACCAACTCCATCCATTGCAAATCGTGAATACTGCCTCCATAAACACCAGTGTCCATTTGTGTCCCTGCTTTCAGTTCTTCCAAGTATATACCTAATAACAGGGTTGCAGGATCATATGGCAATACAATACTTAGCCTATTGTAGAACCACCACACTGCCCTCAGATGGACTGTACCATTCCACTTCCCCACCAACAGTGGATAGATACATTCCTCTCTCCACATTTTCTCCAGCACATGTATCCCTCTGTTTATTTTTCTTTTTTAAACAGTTTTTTTCACACACCATACAGTCCATCCTAAGTAAACAATCAGTGGTTCCTGGTATAATCACATAGCTATGTATTCAACATCACAGTCTATATGAGGACATTTCAATTTCTTTGCAAAGAAAGAAGAGGGGGAAGAAAATGAAGACTGAAAAATAAATATGTATATATATAATAAAATAAAAAGGAGAAACAAAAGCAATAATACCAAGAATCCTATACCCCTCCCTTTTATCCCCCTCTTATTAACATTTGGCTTTTGTTTATAGCTTTTGTTACATTTCATGGACGTATATTACAACGTTATATTAACTATAGACTCTAATTTGCATTGATTGTGTTTTTCTGTGTACCATCCCATTTTGAATCCTTGTAGTGTTGACATTCATTTGTTCTCCCTCATGTAAAAACATTCTTATATTTGTATATTTAATCACCATCATTGTCCACTTTAGGTTTCTCTAAGTTACACAATCCCTGTCCTTATCTTCTGTCTTTCCTTCAGGTGTCATACATGCCCCTAGCCTTCCTCTTTCAACCATACTCATATTCAGCTTTTTTCAGAATACTTACAATATTGTGCCACTATAAGGTAGTACTGTGCTATCCATTTCTGGATCTGTACAGTCAATCCTGTTGAACATTCTGTATTCCTTCCACATCAAATGCCCAGTCTCTCCCCTCTTTCTATCTCCTGATACCCTGTGTTCTCAACTTTAACTCTCAAAGTTCACTCATTAATGTTAGTTCATATTAGTGAGACCAAATAATATTTGTCCTTTTATTTCTGACTAGTTTCACTCAACATAATGTCCTCAAGGTTCAGCCGTGTTGTTATATGCTTCATGACTTTGAGTTATTTTTTAAACTATAAATTAAATATTATTATGACCTTACTATCTCTAAGGAACAAGGATTCCTTAAGGCGTTTTATTGATTACAGAACTTTTTTCTGTGTTCCAACTTGACCCCCTCTATTTATAATAAATAATAGATACAACTGTATTTATAATAAATATGGTAGAGGATTTTTTTTTTTAGAATTAGTCATCAAAGAATAAATATAATTGCTATGTTGTAGGGACATCTCCCCCAAATCAGTTATTCCTTCAAATGCATATCCTTGGGGAAAATGTAATTTAAACCACAGAGAAGTTGCACTCCTTTTGAGGGAAATTATTACTGTACCACCCAAGATACTGCCACAACTAAAGAGGCCCTCAGATAACCACTGCTGGCCTCAGCAATTTTGTTACATGATCATATTACTTATTGTAATTATTATATTAAGAGTCAGGGACCACGTCATTTTTGTAACTGGAAATGACCACAACTTTGCGACCTTGTGGATCGGGACTCTGAAGTCCAGGCAGGTGACAGGCTCTCCTTGCAGCCCCTCAGTCTTGATAGAGGGAGCTCTGGAATCCCCTCAAGGGAGCTCTCCCTCCATCCCAGCTTGAGGCAGTATTTACATGTCCATTCAAAGCAGGAGGACTTGTACAAAGTGATTTTTTCCCCTCTTAAGATTTCTCCCTACTCTTCCTCTTCATAGTGGACTAGACTTGCCATCACACTTTCGATTATAAATATAAGAGTTTCTAAAGAAAATAACCTCACTTTTGTTATCTTCCAACAGTTAGAGTAAGGAAAATAAAGACTAATTCAGAGTAAAAATGAATATGTTGGACTTTAAAGTAAATATTGAAAATAAATGTGATGTCTGAGTCATATCCCAGGCAGCCCGGTCTGTGGTAGAGGTCACAAAAGTTATTCATTTAGATTAATCTAGAATAATTATTAGTTTACAACTAATAATTAAGAGGACATGACTATTAATCTCATTTCTCAGTTGAGTAGAAGGTTCTTAAGTCCATGACAATTCCGTCTTTTAAATCAATTTAATTTTTCACGAGAAAAATACCCTAAAGCAGACAGTTACCTAAAAGGAGTCATCATCTGCATCATTTATAACCTTAACTTGCTTTATGGATCAGTAGGCTGAGTGGTTTAATTGGGATAAATGGAGCAAGTGAAAGATCAATGTATATGTGTGAGATTTTCTTGTATGTCTCAAGAGAGGCTCCTGGTAAATTTGCTAGTGGCTCAATATTATTAAGAGCTACTACAAAAGTCATTCACTGTGTGCCTTGTATGCTTGACATAATCTGTTAAAATACAAAAAAAAAAAAAAAAAAAAAAGACATTTCCTAACATTTTTGGTTCTAAATTTACTATAAACTGGAATGGTTCACATAATCAGTCTGACACAGTAACCTCTTTAGAGCTATAACTACCAAAATAACAGTGAACTGAGAACAGAAGATCTCCATTTGAAAACCAAGCAGGCAGTTTGGCCTTAGGCAAGGCACTTACCTCTGTGTGTCCCAGTTTTCTCCATCTGTAGGCCAGTTAGTTATGTGAGTGGCAATGGCCAAATAAGACATGACAAGAAATAAATAAGGAGAAATAAAAGTTTAAAAATATTAAATATTTAAAATATTAAATACGTATTTTAAATATTAAATTTCCCTCATAAAATAACCGCATGACTATTAAAATATATATAATCACATATAATACTTCCTATAATTCACCTTCAGTATCTAAATGTGTGATGTTGTAGTAGTGTTAGTTGTCCCTGAAAGTTATTTTCCAGAATAGTCTTTGCTTGAAAATAGAATAGTCAACTATAGGTGATAAATTTTGTGGAAGCAAAAAATGTAATATGTCCTTTTTAACTAGAATGGTCAAACACTTTATCTAAGATAGCTGTAATCCTATCTGCACATAGTAATGATTCCCAACAAAGTTTTGCTGTTTGATGAAATGTAATGGAACTAGTGTCCATATGTTGAGAACTGAGCCCATGGCTTAAATACATCCTTTAGAGACCATTTCCAATATGTCATAAACTTTGGATGAGGGAAATTATGGCTATAAACCTTTGTATTTATTTACCTATAGGGGACTATATCTCAATACCTTAAGGGAACTGTAAAAATTCAGAAACTAACACTTGGGTTCTTTTTTTATTATTTATTTATGAAGTTGCTTCCTTTATAATAAAATCACCCATTAAAAAGCATGCAATTTGAATATTTAAAGATAAGTAGAAGAGTTAGTAAAGAACCTAAGCTTTTAAATAGATTATTTAACATGTTTTCTTAAAGAAATATTTTGAATCTTACTTGAAAGAGAAACTCACTGATCCAAAGAGGTGACACTGAACTGGACACATTCAAACAATAGTCCTTTAATTTGTTATACGAACACCCCTGATGGCATAATTAAGTGAGGCCCCAAAAGTGAACTAAACAGTTTCTCTTTCAGTTCCACTGTCACTGTTGATTGTACCAAACAGCTGAAAATTTTAAGCTGACACAAGGCTGACTCAGCTCATACACTCCCTCTACCTCTACAAACCCATAGTAATACTGGACAAAGTATGATATTTTCTTCATTATAAAGTCTGGGGGCTGTGGGGAGGAAATGAGCAGGTGCTATTAGCAAAAGGAAACTTAAAACCTGACTAGTAAGCCCTTCTGCTAAACCTTAGGTAGTTCAGGGTATCAGACCCAGATATAACCTAAGGCTAAGGATTGAGTTTTAAATACCCACTCGGGATCCTTGGCAGATGGGAACTAGAACTGATATTCCTGTAAAACTTTGGGATACTGAAGAGCAGCAGCTCCTTAAGAGGTAATTAGGCAAACAACTCTCATTGAGTCGAGGGGGAGAAAATCTCCCACGAGAAATGGAAACTCCAAGCAAATTTAAAATTCACATTCTTTCCTCTGATGTTTCCCACCTGGGTAGTAGGAACATTTTAAACTGAAAAAGTAATGTTAATACTGTTTCTGTCCCTGACTGCTGTAATAGCCAAAAATGTTTCTGCTTGAAGTCATTTCAAAGTCATCTTGAATGGTGTGCCGTTGATACCTTTTGCTCTGACTAATCAGCTATCATTGACCCACTGCCTTGTTTTCACCTCTTACTGACAAAACCAGGACCCAAGTGGCAACAGATGGGTCAGATTTCAGAAGGTGAGGGGACCGAGGGATCAGAAAGTTTTGTAGGGGTGTAGAAAGATTATGGGTAAAGGGAGAGGCCTTTGGGGCTGAGAGGCCAGGACCCTGTATCAGTCCACTCATTGAGGCCTGTGAGTCTTGAAAAAAGATCTAAATCTGAGGACCTCTTTGAATGTATTGGACATTCAAAGTGTGTGCCCAGAGCCAAGGTTAAGGAGGAGCAAAGGTCTGCGAAGTCATTCCAAGGCTTGGATCTAGATGGCAGGTGGCTTAATGAAGATCTAAGGAGCAGAAGAGTCTGAACCACCTTTAAGGTGACAGGGATGCCCAAGCCGAAGCCAGGCAGCCACATGACACCTGGCATTAACGGCAGGTGCAAGGGGTCTTTGTAATTGAGAGATCAGATCAACAACTGAGGATGGGGCTGGTGGTGTGAATTGCCTGATGTGTGACCAGAGGAAGCTTAAAGGGGCTGCTTTTCTGCTTGGTGCCAAGGGTATCAGTTGTCCCAAAGGACGAGAGGCTACGGAAATCGGAGAAAAGAGATGCTGGGATCCAGACAGAGCATTGGGTCGATTTCGTTTACCCCATGGAATCCTTTAATGCCTCCATCATTCAGCAAGCATTTGTTGAGCTTCTACTCTGTATTAGGCACTAGGCTGGGTATAAGAACATAAATATAAGACATGGATCCTGTCTTTTAGGAGTTGACACTTCGGGGGAAAAGTAATGCATGTAAAGAAATACTGGCAGTGTAGTGTGAGAAATGGGATCACAGAGAAGGGAGAATCTAACTCACTTTGGGGTGGAGGTGAAGAGGCTGGCTAGGAGAAGGTAGGAACTTGAAAAAAGGCTCTACAGGAGGGTGTTCAGTGTTTGAAGGGCATCTTGGAAAAAACTCTTTTTTGAGTTTTACTGCTAGACGATGAGTGAAAGTATACTTGTGAAATGTAGAGGTCTGTCAAAGCATGAAATGTTTTGGTAACTTTGAGTTTACTCTGTGTGGCAAGAGAGTTTGGTACAAGAAAGGGAGGGGCAAGGTGTGGCCAGAGAGTTGGAGCAAGAAATGTGTTCTTGGGCCGGACCAAGAAGGACTTTGTATTCCACATAATGGAGTTTGGTATTTATCCAGATGGTCATAGAGAAGCACTAAAGGATCTTAAGCAAAGGAGAGACTATCATATTTGCATTTTAGAACTATTAACTCTGTTTTCTTCGTGGAGTCTGAAATCCTCTCACAGAATTCTCCAGGGACTGGTTCTACTCTGCTATTCAAATGTATTTTCTCCTACTTCCCAACACACACCCTCCACCAAGGTCTCTTTGATATCTGCACAAAGGATAGTTTCAGGTTCATCTACGTTCCTCAGCCTGTACCTATGTGATTTTATCAACCCAAAATACAGTATGCCTTGGTGGGTAAGAGCACAGGCTCTGGAGTTAGACTCCATGGTTTATAATCCTGCCCCCACTCTTTCCTAGCTATACTTACGCTCTTGGTATCTCAGTTTCTTCATCTAACCTGGAGATGGTAATAGTGACTATATCAGAGGGTTATTGTGAGAATCAAGTGAGTTTAAATATGTAAAGTGCCTAGAAAAGAGCCTGACACAAAGTTGGTCTCTCAGCAAAAATTAGCTATCCAAATACCTATTTGACAAGGCCCAGTTTAAATCCCATCTCCTCTTTGAAAACTTGCTAGACTCCTGCCAGCTGTTATGGATTTTCATGCTGTTACTGTTTTTTAATGTGCAAAACACTGTTCAAGGAGACTGGCCAGTATGTTGTGGACACTCAGCAGGCAGAGCCTCATACCAAGACAAGAATGGCTTAGGAGGTAGTTTTTTACTGAAAAACCATTAGGCTGGAAACCAGCCTCCACAGAGTAATCTCTGGCACTACTCTAGGCTTTGTCACCCAAAGATAGTAACCAACCTTCAAGCTCTTTCTTCAGTGTATCTCCCACCTTGAATAGTTCAGCTACAATTGCCAGGGAACTCCTTATGAATGCAACATCTCCTACAGTCGAAGCCATAGGTTTAAAAGGAAGTTCTCCTACTCCCCCTTGTTCTCCAGTACAGCCTTCCGAACAGCTGGAATATTTAGCAAAGATTCAAGGCTTTCAGGTATGAATTAAAAGCAAAAACAAAAAACAAAGCATCTCAGCCACAACTCCTTCCCCTCAATCCATCAGAAGGTTCATTCTTGCCTTCTAGTGTGGTCTGCATGCCACCTACATTGTAAATTATTAGGATCACAGAGGACAGAAAGAAGGTAGCCATGTACATGCCTCATTTTTTTCTTATTTTTTAGTCTATCCAGTAATTTCTTTGCTGCCTTGGTCTCCTCCGTCTTCCTTTTTCCTTCTCCTCCTTTTTCTTCTTTTCTTTTAACATTTTCATTTTCTGTTTTGGTCTATCTTCTGGTTGATCTTGAATGGGTACATCACTCTGTCTTCCACAAACAAAAATTCTGCGTTCAGGCATTTGGTATTAGTATTTAGTACCTAGTTCCCCCTCCTTTTTACATTAGGTTTGATTTTTCTAATGATTAATTTGACCTAGTACAAGTTATCTAGCCTCTCTGATCTCAGTTGCCTCCTCTGTAAAGAGGGGATAAGAACTATTTACGTGCCTGAAGGTCTCTGTCATTTTTATGGAAGAAGAGGGGGATAAAGGAAATGAGAATGCTGTTCATAGTGACCTGATAATGGAAAAAAGTGGGTGAGGTAGAGGAACATCCTTCTACAATATTTCCGCCTCTTGGTTATGTGTCTACCTACTGCTTTTTAAGCTATGTCTATAGACCTAGACAAGGCAAAAGTAAAAGCAAACAAAAAAACAAAAAACAACAAAACAAAACAAAAAACCCATTCAATCTGGGTAAAGTAAAAACATAGAACCACCAGATATTGGACTTTATTAT
This sequence comes from Choloepus didactylus, assembly GCF_015220235.1. Lineage (NCBI taxonomy): Eukaryota > Metazoa > Chordata > Mammalia > Pilosa > Megalonychidae > Choloepus > Choloepus didactylus. The sequence goes on from NC_051311.1 coordinate 91,693,780, forward strand.
GATGAATATTTCAGTCAAGTGATTGATGTGCTAGAAACAGCTAAACATTTCAGAGAAAAGCCCCAGAAAGCAGAGGAAATAAAGAATAGGAGGCTAAGCAAAGAGCTGTATTTAGTAAGTCACCTTGTGCAGATCAAATCTGATGAAATGAAGAAACAAGAAGTGGAAAGGTTAAGATGCTGATTAAAGCTAAATTGGATTTCCTTCAAGCTGCATAGAATTCTATTATGTGTATATACTATAATTTTTTTAACCAGGTCCCTGTTAACAGACATTTGTTTTATTTCTAGTGATCAATTTTAAATAGGCATAGCCCATCTAGTCCTCTAAAACAGACCCCAAAAACCACATGAATCCTGACAAGTTTGAAGACAGAGTTAGATAGATATGCTAGTGAAAATCACTCCAAGTGACCTGTAACACTATGACAAGACACGACAGGAAGAATTTTTTAAATATGAAATGATGAAGGAGCTTGAAAGGAGAGACTATTTTAAAATACTGAATAAAGAAAACGTAAGAGAAGAATCTAAATTTGAAGAAATGATAAAAAAGCTTGAAAATAATCTCAAAGTTAATTATATAGGAAGCAGAGATCAGTGCAAAAAGAGGTATGGGAAGGCACTGATGGAATGGATCCTACTGACTTTGACCCCAAGACATTTTTCAAATTACGGAATGTCAGTAATGTTAGCTTCCTGGTTGAGCAAGAATTAGAAACTCTATTTAGTAAAGAGCTGAAAAGCTTACTAAAGTGTTGGAGAAACAATTAGAAGCCCTATTTACTAAAGAGTTGGAGAAAACTAAAAAATGAGGAGGGAGATATAGTAGAAATGGAGGAAGAAAGGCTTAGAACAAGGGAATATGTAATTGATGAGGCTGATGCTAACAAAAACTGATTAATCACTGCAAGTTTTTGATAGCTACAGGAAAAAAAAAGGAATTCTGGAAGCCAGATAACTGGGAGACACTATCAATAACAGTAAGAATATGAAAATCATACCTCTTTATAAGAAAATGAACCTAAGAAGCAGACAGATAAGCTTCAGAAACAAAAAGAACAGCTACAATGTCAGCATGACCAATTTGGGGCTCAGAAGCTGGACTATTATCAAGCCATACAACAGATGGAGCAAAAAAAAATTACAAGGAATTCCTCCATCAGAACCAGCTGGAACTGAACTTTCAGCCACGTATTAATATAGTTTATTTGTTTGAGGAAATAAATAATTGAATAAATTGATGTAAAAACATACAAGTATTTATGAAATTATGATATTGTCTTTTGTGGTTCACTGTCCTTCGTTCAAATTTGATTCCCTATCTCAATTGTACTTACTTTGAGAATAAAGACTTTCCCAGTCTGGAACACGGCTCTGATAAAACATAATAGACACACAATACATACTATTGACTAAACTTATTCTACTACAGGAAAACTGTAATTGTGAGTGGGATGTGTTTAAAAGTTTGTTCATTACCAAAAATCTGTAGTATCACATCTTTATTTCAGATTTATTCAGAATATTCTTCATTATAATAAGACAGAAGACTTCATTTTATGAAGCTTTGACTTCATATTCTGACTCTTACTGATTCTCTTTTTTTTTAAAGATGGGACATCTTGGGAGCTGTCATTGGTACAGAATGTGGAACAATAGAATCGGGTTTGTCAATAATCTTCCTCAAAGATGGAGAGAGGAAATTATGTACTCCATACATGGACACAACTGGTTACGGGAACCTGAGGTTTTACTTTGTTATGGGTAGGTACATTTTGAATAAACTTTGTTACCCAGGTCAGATTCTAGGCCAGCACCTATTCCTGAGGAAGTAAGATTGTTCTATAATAGAAAATGAAAATTCATGCAATATGAGTTCTGATGGCAGAGCAGAAGCCACTGGCATTCATGCCTGCTTCAGGCCAGCCCTGCTGGAACTGTTCGGTAAGAAAGCCTGACTTGGCATGCTATGACTAGGTCTGAAGGCAAAATACTATAGTAACTTCCTCCCTACCTCTCCTCAATGGTTATGACTGAGAAGAGAATGGAAGAAAAACTAAGAACAAAGCAACTCTGTCCCACAGCCTAGTTTCCCAAAAGGCATTCATCAAGGTAAGTCATTTGTTTATTTGTTTTTGTGGGTATCTTGTCATTGCATAACTCTTTAGTGGTGGGAAATTGAGAAAAGGGCAGACTTATAATTCTCTGGGGTCTTCTCTGCTTTATGTTTGCAAACAGAAATAAAAGGGGCTCATAAGACATATTTTTCCTCAAATTATTGTAGAGTAAACATATAATTAAATAAAGTGTGGAAAAATACCCAAGGAGGAATCAAGGTTGAAATTTGTGACCTCCCCAATTGATCATTTCAGTCAACACCATTATGTAGTCTTTCACTGGATGTCATTCCAGTGATGTGAGCAGGTGTCACATTTCTCCTTTGTTGCGTGACTGGAAAAACACAGGCAACACCTGGAAGTGAAACAGGAAATAAACATTGTCCAGCCTTTGAACTCACTAATAAAGATGTCGGTTCATCAGGACAGAAGGCCTCCTGAGCCTCGGCTTCAACACTGGCTGTCCATTTCTCTTATGTTCTTTTGCGATAATCATACAATTCAGAATTGCATAGTGAACTACAGGTTGTTTCATGCTTTCAAGTACATTACTTTGTGAGATGTTACCTCATTTCCAATAATGATGTGTTTAATAACAAGGAAGTTGTGGGGAATTGTAAAAGATAAAATACAATAATGTAATCTTCCTACATTTAATAGTATCATCACCTTGACTCTGAGATTTATATATGGAAAGACCCAGATCTCACTTCCTTTAAGTAATTAGAATTCAGACTGGCTCTCATTTCATTAAAAGTCATTCCTGGGACATCTTGGGGGGAAAAAATGCTGTAATAAACATTCAGGCATGCCAATCTAATTTAAGTATTTCCACTTTTTCCCTTTCTAATATTTTTGAAAAAATGTATTTGAATTCTTGATTTTTTTTGTTGTAAATCAACCCCATAGGATAATATATAGTACCTTTACGTAAGAGATTGTCAACTTTAATTCTTTCTGGAACAAAGTGGATAACTAAGGAATGAATTTAAATATTATTGACTGCAAGGGAAAATTAGTATGAATGGGCCCAAAGAAGTACATTATCCCAAATAAAAGCAGCTCCATTCAATTTTAAAAATTATTTAATGCCTACTGAATGTAGAGCACTGAGTTAGTATACATGGAGAACACAATGGGGAGATTCTTGGTACCTAAATCATAGAGTTGCTGGTCAAATGAGTTAATACATGCAAAGCACTCAAAATGGTGCCTGTCAAATAGTTAGACTCAATATATCTTTGTTGTTATTGATACAAAAATTATTTAAACTGAGTCCCTGCCCTCAAGGAGGCTATAGATACAGGAACATGCAGACAAGTAACATGTAATTATATGGCAGAAAGCAATCTGCTGTAATGGAATGGAAATGCCATGAAAGCGCAGAGGGAACTGTGGGAAACTGCAGCGGAGGGATTAGGTAGGGTAAAGCTTCATGAAGGAGATGGCCTTTGAACTCCGCCTTGGAGCATGGGCATGATTTACATTTAAGGGAAGACAATTCCAAGCTAAGCCAACATTTGGAGAAAAGGCACAAGTATAAAGGTATGTGACATGTTTGGGACTGGGTGATTTTCCCAGTATAGCTAAATGGAAGGACATAAGATGGGGCTAGAAAAGCAAATGGAGCCAGAGTAGAGATTTTCTTTACTTCCTTACTAAGGAGTTTGGATTCCTTTTCTCTCAACAGTGTGGAGCCATCAAAGGATGCCTGTCAATTCTGTAATATATTCTCACCTGTGTTTTAGAAATTTTATTCTGGCAGGAGTGTAAGGAAGGTCTGAAAGAGTAAGAAATTAGAGGGCAGGTGATCAGCTAGGGTAGGGTTGCCAGATATAGAAAAATAAATTACTGCCTAGTTAAATTTGAATTTCAGATAATTTTGGTAATATTTTTTTATAATATAAGAATTTTCCATGTAATGTATTTTTTATTTTTTATTTTATTTTTTAATTCGATTTTTTCTTTTCTTTTTTTTCTTCTTTTGTCTTTTTTCTCCTCTTCCTCTTTCTTGGTGGAAGAAATGGAAATGTTCTCCAATAGATTGTGGTGGTGAATGCATAACTATGTGATTATACTGGGAAGAACTGATTATTTACTAAAGAGGGAATGGATGGTGTGTGAATAAAAATGTCTAAAAAATGAACAGGGGGATACAAGTGCTGGAGAAAAATGTGGAGAGAGGGATCTACCTAATCACTGTTGGTAGGGAACATGTGATCCTACAACCCCATTATTGGGTACATAATGTAATGTATTTTTATCTGGCAATCCTAAGACAGGGGACTGTTGCACTGGTGCAAGCAAAAAAGGTGGGGACGGACTGAATTAAGACCGTGATCTGCTAAAGTAAGGGGGACAGAGAAAGGATAACTGAAGAGATGAAATCAACTGAAGTGTTGGAAGGGACACAGATTTCTATCCTGGGGTAACTGGCAGAATGCTGCCACTTCCTAAAATAGGAAATATATATGTATATATACATATGTATATATACTTGTATATATACACATATATGTGTGTGTGTGTATATATATATAAAGGGCAAGTGTGGAACAGAAGATTTAGATATTACATATGTTGAAGGCCAAGGTTCTGGGAGGGGAGCCATATGAAGGTAGGCATCTACTTAGGGTTTGAATCAGATTTGAAAGTCATTAGCATTGGGTGATAATCGGAGTCACTGGAGTTGCTGTGCTCCCCCTAACCAAAGGTATATTAAGCAAAGGGACTTGAAAAATTCTTAGGGAGAAACTTCCTCTGGGTGTAGGTAGAGGGAAAAGTTGTAGACAAAAGAGACTAAGAAAGGACATAAAGAGGCGGGAAGCAGACCAGATGGTGCCTGGTGGCGTGATCCCGCTAAAGGAGGAAGAGAGGAGAGTGGTTCCAGGGTGGGATGACTGGGAGTTATCTGCAGTGTAGAGAATGCCACAGAGAGAAAGTTGAGTAAGGTTAAGGGCCAAGAAGCTACCGGTGACTTTTGAGAGAGTACTCCCGATGGTGTGGTGCTCGGGAAAAGAACTGAGATCTAATTCTTGGGTGGAAAGCAGGGTACCAAGGGGGTGTTTTTTAGGGTAGGTTAAGAGGAGAGGAGAGAAGAAGAAAGGAACGGGAGGGAAAGAGCAGGGAGGGGACAGAAGGGGACTGTATAGAAAAAGACTTTACTTCGTTTTCTGATAGAGTAATATAGGAAGATAGCTAAGATGTAATAGATTATAAGTAATCCCTCACTAAATATGGTGCCTTAGGAAAATCTGTGGCTGATTGTTTATCTAGACCAGATCACACTTCCTCCCTTCTTAGGCCCTGCCTGTCATACACTCTGACGTGGTCTCACTCCTCGTTTCATGTCAGTCTGCTGTGGCTGCCATTTCTGGAAAATCTTGCTCAACTTTCAAAGTTTGGTTCAAGGTCTATTTCCTTCCTTCATACATTCATTCATTCAACACATATTCATTGTGGACCAATATCCAGCTCTGTTGTTGGTGTGAGAAGGCAGTGAAAAAGAAATGCATGTGACCTTTTTTTTTGACAACCGCACATGCATCATTCATGCATTCATTCAGTTGTTCATTTGTTTATTATTCCTTCAACAAATACTAGGCATCTCCTATGTGCCCAACTCTTTTAGCTCACATTTTAATCTCTTTTCTCTGTATTTTTACCGCAATTATGGCAGCACAACACATGCTAATTATCATTCTTTCATGTATATTAGTCTTGTTTTCTTTGCTAAATTATAAACTTCTGAAGTCAAGGCTTGGTTCCTCTTCTAACCCAATGCCCTGCACATAGTAAATCTTCAACAAAATCACTTTCCTGATATAAATATCTTAAAGCTACTTAAAACCATACTTAAACTATCTGAAAACTGACCATCCAGCTAGTTTTTATCCAAATGTTTCTGTACCTTAATTACTGTATGAGATACCCCTCAAGTCATACCTTTCCACAATGTATTAGAGGTTATGAAGCTAAGGAAGAATTCATTTCTTTCTGTAGGAGTTGCTGTCACTGAAATATCACAGAACAGATAAATCACCCCCAGAGGGACCCTTTAGATAAAGTCTGTCATCATTGTAAAGTCTTGGCTCCTTTTGGACTTCCTTCTTCTGTCATTCTGGGCTGGGTGAGGCTCCCATGTGTATTCAGTTCTCTCTGACAGGCAGATGCAGTTCACGAACTGTTCTTAAAACAACCCTGAGGATCTACAGGGAACAAATTATTAATGAAGTTAGAAAGAACTGAGAGTTCAGTTCATGTGTCTGTGGGTATAGTGCTCTAAACCCACACTACCTTTGACCTTTCACCTTTCTTTGTTGTTTTCTGTTAAGTCTTTAATACTGCTCAAACCACAATAAAAGTCACATTTTCAAAAAAGGAAATTTAGTTTTTATTTGGATCTTTCCACAGAGACTATTATAGAGAATGGTTTTACTAGCTGTGGTTATCATAACACTAAAATATGCAATGAAATGCTATAATATATCAAATGTTAAAATCATAAGGATTTCTCTACAGTTTGGGCACTTGAATAATAAATATCTATTGGGATGAAGTCTACATCATGAACAGATCTGGCTTCTCTATTCTCAGATCAGATTATTCAATAAAGATTTATTATTTGCCAAGTTACATATATCTAACCCGTAACTTGCCAGATTTCAATGCTTTACAGATACCATCATCCAAGACTGACCTACTGGGGCCACCCCTAGCAGAGGTTTGAAATGGAACAGAACAGGGTTAAATACAGGCTTTAGCACTTACTGTGGGACAATGGACGAAATTACTTAACCTCTGTTAGTCAGTTTCACCATCAGCAAAGGACATTTATGAATACTTAACCTGAAAAAGTTGTGAGACAAAAAGAGATAATTCTTTTACACAGTGCATGGCACATAATGTCCTCAATAAATAATACATATTATTACTTTTAAGTTATTAATAATCCAAGAGTCTAGCCCAGTAGAAACCCTGATCCATTCAGTGCCAACTAGCACTTGCAACATCAACTCTTTGCCAAACTAGAAAACTCAATTTCCTTGAAAATATTAGTCAGATTTTCTTACGAGTGACTCAAATATAAAAATCATTTCTGTGCTAAAATGGAATATTCCTTCTACTCGCAAAGACTTTTAGACCAAATGTGGAGTCTAGTTTCCCACACCTAGTTTCCCACTCTGTATCTCACTACTGTTCCATAAACACTCTGAACCTCCCTAGGAACACACCAATGGAGGGAGGATATCTGCTGAACTCCTTCCTTCTCTAGCTCAACTGGATGCTCTAGGAAAAGGCTCATTCACAGAACCCTCCAGTCCTTTCTAACATGTCCTTAGAGCAGCTAAGATTTTTAAATCAGATACTGGCTTCTCTGCCATCAAGCCGACTTCTTGAGTTGCTTCCATGGATATATGCTCAGAAATGCCAAATAATTTTAGAATTAACCTAGGAGAATTTAATTAAGAATATTTGCACAATGTAATTCCAATAAGATACACTTCCTATTATTTGTTATTTGCCTTATTAGTTCAGATAGTTGAAAATTGTTGCATTTTGGAAAATGAAATACAAATGTCATGTAAAGAGGACGGGCCTCTCAGGCTACCTTAATGGGGTCACTGTAGTCAAGTGCAAGTCTCAGGTTTATAGATTCAGAAAACCAGTTTTCTTAATGACCTCAGTGGTGTGGTCTTTGAAATAAGCTCATGCTATCAAAGCTCAGAGGAATCTTGTGGAAAAATAAAAATTCTCATTTATTAATAAGCGGTGAAAATTGTAACTGCTAAGCATGAAATGTTTATGGGATCAGAACAAGTATATGTATCATCCATTCATTTTTACTTTTATGTCGCAAGAGTTCCAGATAGCATCCTTCTTCACCATTGGATATGTCTTACCAAATGAGTCCCCAGTACTTTGCCTTGCTCACTAGGAACACCTCCATTACCTGCCAAGTGTGTGGACAGTGTATGGATACCCAAAGTCTTGATTTCTGTTGTACCCCTTTTTTAGCTAATGTAACTCCTGTTATTATGATCTTTCTTGCTACTATTAGGTTCTAGCTTTCTTACTTAATGTTAAATATCAGAATTTCTCCCCAACATTATAGTCCAAACTCCCAGGTTGAGTTTGAGCCAGATGTTTGCACTAATTGACACTTTCTTGGGTTATTTATTCAGATAGCGGGTTTCAGACATTATTTGTTGATTTTAATAGATTAATTTTCCAAGGGTAACTTTATTCTGGAGTTTTGAGATTGCCTTACTGTCGCCATCGAGGATTCACAACAGAAATTTTCTGTAGCTAAATATTAACATTGTTCGTGGTTGATTGAAGAACTGGAGAAATTTTTTGAAAGATGATAAAAGAAAAAAATAATAATATATATTATGGACCTTAGGGATAGAATATTTTCCAAAAAGTGCATGTACGTACTGGGCTCCTGCAGAGAGAAACTTTTAGTTTAGACATGTAAAACTTTAAAATCTGTGTTATGAAGATAGTTGAAAGAAACCAGCAATGGCAAGTATTATTGGCAAAATACTGTAAAGAAAACAATATAGGGCCAAGGGTTAAAAGACATAGCATCTCCTGGCTCTTCCACTAGCTAGTTAAATAATCCACAGTTTCAAATACCTGTTCTGTTATTCAATTTCATCAGCAGAATGATGTTAATTGGCTTTCAGTTCTGATGTTATTTTCATGTGACTGTAGAGGTGAATGATACGGAATAAACCTCTATGCACCTTCCAAATATCAAATGAAGTGCCAAATGTAAAAATGAAAAATGTGAAATGAACTACATTTAAAATACAAATATGTAATCTGTGCTAAAGCATTAAAGGTATTACACTAAGCAGTTTGAAGAAGACTAACTCAGAAATGAGGCAATGAGTCCTCAAATACACTTCTTTTAATAAAACATAATCAATATATCCTGAACTTTGGCCATAAAGATTCTAAATATAAGGAAGTAATGGTTTATTAAAAAGCAGAGCACATCTTTTTAATGTGAGGTAAAATATGGGCATGCAGTCACTGCCCATTGCAGAGATTTATTTGAGTAACCTCATTAAGCAAATAGTTACTTTGGCCTTCACAAATGTCAAGACTTTGATCTTTAGTGTGGCCCATCTGAACTCTCTTCATGAAATTATTTCCTTGGGTCTGGTTAACCTTTGTGTAGGGTCATCTTAATGACTTCTTGGTGCTATAATTATTTTTTATTCTGAAACTTAACACCCTATTTAATGTGATTATGGATGCAAATTGGTACTAACAACTTAAAATTTTTATTTCATACAGGAGGAATTTGTGACCCTGGAGACTCTCATGAAAATGATGTTCTCTTGTATGCAAAGATTGAAGGAAGAAAAGAGCACATTCCACTGGATACTCTTTCCTATTCCTCTATAAGGTACACACTGCGAATCCATGTGCCACATGGCCTTGCTGAGCCGAGCCAGGGCCATAGCCATGAGCCCACACCAGATACAGAGGGTAAAAACCCCTCTTCTGGCAGCCCCAGGAAATTGCCAGCTTTCTATAAACGTGACATGGACATTTTGACACTCACTTTTCTTCTCTGATACCAAATGGAAAATGAGGTTTATCAGGAAGAATGAATTATAGTCCATCAGAGACAATAAGGAGGAGCCCAGTCCTCTGACTGACAGTTTTCTTGTCCCCAAGAAAGCCCTAAAGTTGCCTCTAACTATTCTGCCTCACAGGCATGCTATCAGGCATAAAGAGTATTTGCCCAGCATTTTGAGGTTTCCTAGCCAGAAGACATTGTTGAAGTGCAGATTATTATCACCTTTGCTTCTTTCTTTGCTAATTAGAATCACTGAGGTTAACCATTTTCCTTTGCCCTTTGGATTTAGGAGAGGTATTGGCACTATTTGTGCAAACATCTTTCAAAATTATGATGCTTGCCATCAGGAGTAAATTATTTTTTCTATTAGATTTATTTGTGTTGAGACCACACCCACACAATCATTATTTGTTAGCCTTCTCTTCACACTGTTGGAACCCTAGATGCTTTAGAAAGCTTAAACACAGCCAACATCTAGTATCTTATGGTTTAAGTTGGGAAAACAGAAGATGAACACCAAGGATAGAGCAGGGAACCACCAGAGAAAGTATTCAGCATACTCCACATGCTAGGATAGTCCAGGTTATTACCATTTGGGATTTTGTAATGGACTTCTTTCCTGCAGGGACTAGGTGGGGTTATACCTGTTCCAGTAAGCTGTTTGCTTCAGACCAAATCAATTATGTGTATTATCCTGCCTTAACTTGTTGGCTCTGGCTATTCTGTTTAGAGCCCTATTTTCAGAATACCTCGCTTGGAAAACCTTTAATACATAAAAATCCACTTTTTAAGAGGACTGATAATTGATAGAGTATAAATGTCAAGTTGCCTTTGCCATATGCTAAGGTAGATAAAATGGATATGCATGCTTTGAAACTTTTAAATACCTTCCACTAGTTTATCCTCAGGCAGAGAGGGCCTGATCAGTCACACAGAAATGTCCACCTGTCTGCAAAGGGGGAAGTTCTGAGTGACTAAAATGAATGCCCCCTGAGGTCAGCATCTCCTACATGAAATAACAAATGCCCAGTCATTGCCTGATGCTTAATGAATGGCAGCTGTGCACACAGTGATCACTACATAGAATCTAGGAGAATTCACACAAACTCTGAAGGATTTGGTTCCTTTGTTTTGAAGGTTCCATCTTTGGTTTCTGTGGTCATCAATCCTGAACTTCAAACTCCTGCTACCAAATTTTGTCTCAGGCAAAAGAACCATCAAGGACATAATAGGAATGTCTGGGCAGTAGACTTTTTCCACATCTTGCCTGTTCTCCCTTCTACAATGTCTCACATGATACAATTTTCCATTAATCTGGGATGTGGAACGCATCAACCTGGTAACAGGTAGGAAGCTCTATTTTGTGAGTGTTCTTAACTAATGAAAAAATGAGCATGTGGACTGGGCTATTAAAAACAGGCAGTTTCTCAGTGGGTTTTTAGCTGAATTTTTAATAAAATATTCGTTAATGAAATATGCACACTTCCACAAAATGAAAAGTTCTTCAATTAATGTGTGGGCTATGATTGGACAGATTTTACCTTGGCAATGGCTTCATTCTAATAGCTTGGCCTTAGGCAGCAGAGGGTGTTTGCCTGTGCTGTGGAAGCCATCCATTCTGACAGATTGCTAAGAAGAGAAGAAAAACCAAGTAACTGAAAAAAAAACTTGACCTCATGTCAGCTAGTGACCCCCCTAATAATAGGCATGGAAATCAATTAGCACTTCAAGAGCTATGACTTTCAGTTTCACTTGCTGAAGTGTTGTGCCCATCCTTTCTAAGAATTCTGCCAGCCTCACGTTCATGGAATGAAGTGACAGTGCGAGACATGGTAATAGCCTTGCCATCTATCAAATTCAGAGCACGAACACAAGTTACTGTTTGTTGTCTTTAAAACATAGTGTTGTTTTTATAGCAGTAATTTAAACTGCTTGCCCTGTGAAAGCTAGTCAGATTTCAGTGAAAACAGTCATTTAGGAAACCACATCCTAATTTTTTTTTTTACTCTAGTGCTACAGATATTTAGTGTACTTAGCTGGAGGTGAGTGATTTCATTTTATTTTCTTTTGCCCCCTTTTTCTGTGGTGGTGGTTCTGGTGTTCTCAAGCGTCAGCTTGGAGTTTTTCTACCAATCATGGGCGGACCTGGGACCTCCTCCCACACTGAATGGTCTGCCCGAGATCTGTGCCGGACCCCACCCCCACACAGCACTATCTACTCCTCTGAGAACTACAGTGGGTGAGTCAATTACCTCTGGGTTATTGAAAGATTTGGATCCAGGTTTCAGACTGAAAATCAATGAGTTGGCCTGAAACTAGAATTTTTGGCATAATGGGTAAGGAACTTGACTTCTCTTTTCAACTGATTTAAGAGTAAACTCATTAAAAAAAAAAAAAAAAAAATCTTTGGTGGGTCTGATGCAAGATCATAATTTGTGGATTCATTCATTTCCTCTTTATGGAATTGGCTCTTATATTTTGGATGGACTTTGGAAAGTTTCTTTATGGCTTTAAAATTCTATGTAGCGGGTCCTATGGTTATTGCCAAATGGCTTACTGCCCAAATACTTACTTATGGAGAGATGCAGCCTAGAGAAGTGGAGGAAAGTCAAGCTTTGGAATCAGACCTGGTTTCAAATCCTGGGTCTACCATCTACTACCTGTATAATGGTATTTATACTCTCTTTCATTTCTTTCCACATAAATTAAGGATAATAAGACTCTCCTGTGGGGACTTTATAATAATTAAAGATAATTAAATGAAGTACTTAGCACTTTACAGAATAAACACTAGAAAAAATTAAGTTATGGGTCATCTTCTTTCTTAGCCCCTCCTTAAATGTGTGTAGGACCAGGGGCCTGCAAATAGTAAAAGGTAACAGGTTCCACTCAATACTCTACTCAGTTCAGTCTTTGGTGCTCAAGCACTCCATCTCTGCATAGACATTTACCATAGAATAAGAGCTAAGATCTGAGAATTGATGTAAAATTTTTCCAAAAGAATGTTTAAAAACAAAACAGAACATCAACTTGCTATTAAGAGCAAATCCTCTACTCTAGCATGAAATGAATACTTCTAGAAGTTCTGTGTCTCTTAAAACCATAAATAAACAACCCCCTCTTCCAGGTGAGTTTATTAACAAAATCTAGTGTTACATAGAGAATAAAGCATCATAAGCATGTAAAATGGACTCAAAAGATGTAAACAAAGTTGTGAAGCTGGTTTTGTGCTAAATTTCTTGCAGGTGGAACCGAATAACGATTCCCCTTCCTAATGCAGCTCTAACCCGAGACACCAGGATTCGCTGGAGACAAACGGGACCAATCCTTGGAAACATGTGGGCAATTGATAATGGTTAGTGTTTGTGCCTGTCATAATCACATGCTATTGATGTAGCCTCTTCCTGTGCTTTTGTTCGATAACACAGACTTAATCACATTTCTAAGTCATGGTCTTGCAATTCATTAAACTCCCTTTCTTCCTTTTCTCCTTTGCATTCCGTGAGAAGCCCAGGGATGTGTAATCAGAAAAAAGGCAGTGAAGTCAGCGATATTTGATGCTAGAATGTTTCAACATACGTAATTTAAAATGCATAAAGCCTTGAAACACAAATTCACAGTCTTGATGACAAGGGATAGCCTAACATTTTCTTTGAATGTTTTACACAAAATTAACATAAATACATACCATACCGCACATATTAAAATAAGATCCATTCTTCTCTTGGTAACTGCCACAACATCTGGAATGCTTATCTTTTAGAGCCAGACACCACACGTAAAGAAACATCATCTCCAAAATGCTAGTGAAACTTCGACCTCCTTTTCAGAAAATAGCATAAGAGGAAAATTTAAATATACATAAAAATATCCTGTTGTCTTTAATGTTTAAGTGAATTGTTGAAAATTTTTATTCTTTTGCATCATTTTAAAGTCAGTTTGACTTATGACAAGTGCACAATGAGAGAAAATATTTAAGCTATTGGGCCAGATGATTGTAAATTTCTTACATTTATTGTTAATAGCCAAACTCTGTTTTTAAATAATTCTAATTAAATGTAGATCCATAGATTTCCTACTTTCAGAAAGTATATAAATTTGATTGAGGGTTATACTGCCAGGAATTAAAAAGGGAGGGAAAGAGGGACAAATTTGTCAGTACTTAAATCCCACGTAGTCATTGATTTACAGTCAATTTCATAAATTGAGAAAAATCTATGTCATTGTTTAATGCTTAATAACCTTTTAGTTAACTTTTGCATAATTTAGACATTGAGACACAAATAGTTAATAAATTTTTGAAACTGAGGAATCATTTCAGGCAAAATAATTTGCTGATTAGCCAATATGAATTCTTTAAATTCATATTCAAGAAGACCAATTAAAATGAAATGTCTGGACTTCAAAGAGCACATGATTTATATCAACATAGACATAGTGGATTTGCAAAACCATCTTAAGATGAATTTATTAAAATGGAGTTTCTCTGTTGGTATAACATTTTGCATAATATTTGAATTGCTGCCCCTGTTAAATAGCTCTAGGGAATAAGTGTGTGCCTGTGGGATATGGGATCATGGGTAACTTTTTCTTTCTGTCATACTTTTCAAGGATCCTATAATGAACCTATATTTATAATCATAAAAGAAGTTTAAAAACTATAATTAAATTAAGTATTTGAGAAAATTGAGCGTGCAATGAAGCACATACAAGCCTATGAAAAAAATATCTAAATTTCCAGAAGTAGGCTATTACAACGTGTAAAACATCCTCTGAGTTCTCATCATCATGCTTTGAGTAGAATGAGTAGAATGAGTATAGTTAATGATACATGGAATAAGAGTGGTTAGTAATATGTGTTGAAAGAAAAACTTGGAGTAGAAACTCTTCAATTCTGTTACCATCTGTGGTGGTTTGAAGCTGTATGGACCCCAGAAAAGCATGTTCTTAAATTTAATCCATTCTTGTGGGTGGGAGCCCATTGTAAGTAGAGGAGGCTATTTCAGTTACGGTGCGGACCACCTCATTAGTCCTCTCAGTGGAGTCCTTTATAGATGGAATGAATACAGAGACAGAGGGGGGAAAAGCCATGGAGGCAAGAAGCTGAAATCAACGAAACCTGGAAAAGAAGGGAAAGACCAGCAGATGCTGCATGTGCCTTGCCATGTAGCAGAGGAGTCCAGGATTGCTGCCAGCTGGTCCTTGGGAAGAAAGCATCGCCTTGATGGTGGCTTGATTTGGATATTTTAATGGCCTCCAACTGAAAGCTAATAAATTCCTATTCTTTAAGCCAACACATTTCAGAATATCCACTGTAAGCAGCCTAGAAAAGTAAAACACCACCCTAAGTGAGGCTTTCCTAGCCACAGGACCTACTCTGAGTCTTCTTGACAAGATGAGAGGAAGACCCTTCTCCCCAAAAGAAATGTGTGCCAGCTTGTCAAAAAACACCCCTGAAACCTCTCCCATTTCACTGTAGAATTCCCAGAGTATTTCAGGAAAAATAAATGCAGATTTAAAAAAGGCCAATATCAAGTTAGGTATGCTCTTCCTCCAAGGTAAAATCGTTTCCTGCTAGTGTGCAAAGAAAGTACTTTGAAAATTATCCTGAAAAAATCTTAGCAAAATGGAAATTCCAAGAGCAAAGTAAGTTTATTGTAATTTTGAAAAAAATTTTCCAACTTGATTACATTAACAATACAAAGAAAACTGATCTGTCCTTTCCACACCCTTAGGAAAAAGGAGCCTGTAAACTAACTCAGAAAGTAAAAACTCATCATTTCAATATTTCTTGGTAACTTGGAAAGTCTTATTTTATGGTTACATTAGTTGTTTTCTTTTATTGCTGAAAATTTTTTATGATGGAGGGTTTTTGAACTATGACATGGGTACATTATAACACAGCAGCCAGAGTGACTGAAGAATGTGTGCTGGGAAAACAGTCAACACACTTCTGGCTAAAGAAGAATTGAGCCCCTTACTGACTCATCAACACTCAGAGAAGCCTTCGGATCAAAACAGATGGGGCAGGAGAGTGGTGAGGGATACTTAATAGTTGTAATCATATGGTAACAGGCACCAACCTAAGCATGCAACATTGCATTTATTCTTTCCACAGTAAAGAATAGGGTCATGGAAGCTTCAACAGGACAAATCACTTATCCTAAGTTTCCCAGGTGAAGTCAGAAATTGAATCCAGGATTATATGACACCCAAAACCAGTTCTTTTGACCACTCAACCTTCTTTCTATTCTCTTCCTAAACTAGCAGTTTCCTTGACCAAGCATTTTTTCATTGGCTTCCTTTGCATCACATTTGGTTTGCTACACCTGTTAATTGGCTCCAGGGGCTAAGTGTTTGGAATAAAACGGGCCAAGGAAATTTTATTTTAAAAAATAGTTTAACTTTTTAAGTAAGGTTAAAATACAGAGAAGAAAATAATACTGGATGGTAAGTATGTTTATGCCTAAAATTCAATAAATTTGAATAAATAATGTCTTAATAACCATGGCATCTCTAATTCATCATTGTTTTTGTCTCATCCAGTACTACTGATTGTGCTGATTAACAGAAGGCTTACGATCTTTAAATGTATTTGAGTCTGAGTATCTCAGAATGTACCAATTATTCAACAAGATCCCCTTTCTCAGCACTCCAATGATTAGAATTTCGGTTTGTAACAGCAAATTATCAGTTAAGTTCAGCATTTAGGGAAAAAAAGCTGCATTATGTTTAACAACAAACTTTCACTCCCCATTTCCAGGGAGTTGGATTAATATTTAGAATTATGTGTAATGACCACCTGCAATTAATTTTAAACTTTCCCTATATAAGCATGGAAATTATAGTTACAACCTTTCCATTATATTATTAAGCATTAATATTCTGCTTCAAATAGTTTTAGCGGAAGACAGAGGCTCCCTATTTAGACATCCAAATCATTTGTTGCTATCTTCTCTGCTATGAAACATATTTAACAAAATCTTGAAAGGATTATTTTTGTAAGTTAAATCAATTTCAGAAGATTTGTAACTTCACACTTAGCTAGTCACACAGAACTCCATATATCACCCTGGATTCCTGTGTACAAGGTGACACAGGCAGCACATCTTACACACAACAGGCCATATTTCATCAGTATTACTTCCCAAAATTAGTTCACATGCTGGTGGTGTGCTTGGTTGTTCCAATTTTGTTGCCATCTTTTACCTGATCTCTTTTGCCCTGCAGTTTATATTGGTCCATCGTGCCTCAAATTCTGCTCTGGCAGGGGACAATGCACTCGACATGGTTGCAAGTAAGCATTTAAAGATAACATTTATGCTTCTCTTTTTCAATGTGTACTTTATATGTTAAAGCCACAAGTTGTTTTAATTTGTTTCAATTTCCGTCACAGGCTTTTTAGGTCTTGTCAGGACCAAAAATAGATTATTCCAAATGAAATTTAAGAGTAATAGAATATTAAGTATATTTTATAGTGCAAGTTAATTAATAAGTAAATTTTCTATTAGGCTAAACTGTGAACCAATTTAACCTATCACTCTTTTGAACTCCTCGTTCTTTGATGGCTGTCTCTTCTGATTTTAGTTACTTTCTTCAATGTGCTGTTGCCATAAACTTGTTCTAGTGTTCATGAGTCATAGTTAAGTTCCTAGCATACTTTGTCAATGAAAACTTAAAATTAGTACTGAACCATAGACCCAAAGCAAAAGGAATCTGGATGGAATAGGCCAAATTTAGCAGATTTAATAAGAAAATTAATCATCTTCAAATATAATTTTGCAATCTTACGTACTTTTGTAAATCTTTTGAGTCTTATAAATGATGTATAAGGTATTTTACATATCAGTGTTATTGAATATGCAATCTGAAATTATACATTAATAGTTTAATATCTAGTCACCAATTTTGTTATGTTTACCAGAATGTATATTCACATTTATTAAGTTGTTTTCCATATTAATATAATCATAAAATATCCTAGATTAGCTGAAACCACAGGCAATCTTTACATGTACAATTCAGTTTTCAACAGCTGTTATCTAGTTTACCTTTTCTTTCAATTAATTAATTAATTAATTAGTGGAGAATTCATAGAAGAACATGCAACCTGATCCTTTTTTAATTATATGTATGAGGCAAGACCTTTGTCAACACAGAGATTAAACCATCAGGTTAGTTTTTTAATTATATTTCAATGGATTTGATTACTGAATAGACCACTCTGCACAATGGAAATGTTTTTTAAAGTACATGAAGAATTGAAAGTTCCTATTCAGTTTCAAAACTGCATATGCATCTCTGTTTTGCAGAAGAAAAAAGAGTGCTTTTTAATGAACCTACCAACTCCCTCCCGGAAACACTTACTTGTGAAATCTACAAGACACTGGAATGGTGTTTTCCTCAAGTTATCTTTGTCCTTTATCCATAACCAGGCCATCCTCTTATTAAATGCACGTCAAATAAAATTAATATAAAGAAGCCGGGCATTTTTGCAATTCCTGAATTTTTTTGAAAACAAATTTTCTACAATGCTGACTGCTTTTAGTGATGAAAATAGAAAGTACTATTTCTAAAAGACCTATCTATAACTGCAATAGTTCTACTTCATCTTTCATTTATTATGTGCAGTATCCCTCTTAGAATTGAATGGCTTTAAAGTAGCCATCTGTGTCACCCATGATGGACACAAACAGAAATCAGAATGACAATTTATGCCTTTGGGCATTATGCATTCTTTTTTTGACACCATATATTATCCTGAATAATCATAGCCTTTTTCTCTTCCTGAAATTTTGTAGAATGTTTTTGCCAATTTGGGTTTTAGTTTTTACCTGTTTCTGACAATGTTTTAGGTAATTTTCATTGGCTTTGTTCATTTGTGGCTGAAGTAAATGTTTGGCTGCTACGTCTTCTTCCAGCAATATGTGTGTCGTCAGGTTTGAGCAAAATTGCATGGAAGGTGAAATTCATACTCAATACTACTTATTTCCTTTAAACAGATCCTTAGATTTGGGTCCTACACAGATTTGTGTTTTCCTCCCCTCTTTGTCTTCTTATCACTGCCATTGTTCACCATCATCGTTCACCATCAGGGTTCTACCCTCTCCTGACACTTTCTTGCCTGTATAATCTTCAGGCCTCAGCTTTTAAACTGGCAACTCCCTAATCTGATAAGCCCAGTTCTATTAGAGATACTAATGGGTAGGGGAGAGAGCCTTAAAAACCTTCCTACACATGTGTCATCCATGTACCTTATCATTGGGGCCTCTTTTCCTG
Source organism: Choloepus didactylus (assembly GCF_015220235.1). Lineage (NCBI taxonomy): Eukaryota > Metazoa > Chordata > Mammalia > Pilosa > Megalonychidae > Choloepus > Choloepus didactylus. The sequence goes on from NC_051311.1 coordinate 91,712,778, forward strand.
GCATTCTGGGTGACTACAATGCTACATTTAGAGGCGAATAGATGAACTCCTAAGGGACATATTTGGGGTCAGGCAGAGCCTGGTGTCCTTCCTGAAATCATCAGTGTGTATGACCCTAGTGTTTTGCTGCAAATCGGAGGTTACTGAGGCATTTAAGAAAAATATGAGTGGAATCTTTATCAGCATTCTATCTCAGTTATGTGGACTTTGATTAGGAATCGGCTTTCAAAACCACTAAATGGGAAGTGCCTCCAATGTGAGTCATTGCTAATGATCACCCATTCCTCCCCAATCACTAGCCTAAGAAGATGCATTTAAGATACACAGAAAGTTTCCCCTAAAATGCACTCTGACAGTAGATTGTCTTGTTGGAGGGCACTAATTCCAATTTGTAGCCATAATAAATCACATTCAGTTTTTCCACTTTAAAGTATGTCCTCTTTGATTTTTTTTATCCTTTTTTGAAAATGCTGTGGCTATTCAGAATCTAAGACAATGAGATAGCATATGAAAGAAGCTAACTGTTGGAGGCTCATTTACATGCTCAATAAATAATGGGTTTCCTTCCCTCCCCATTCCTAACGCTGTTTAATATAGCAAGACAACTCTCAAACTTTACACTGCAATAATTCTTGACATTTTGTGTTTCAACTTTGTTGATAATCTAATGAAAACCGTGGACCCCCTCCCCCAGAGAATACAATACATGTAAAATTTGGCATTGGTGTTTGATTTCAACACATTCATACAGTCCATGAATTTCCTCTGTTAGATGAGCATAGACTCCAGTTTAAGTAATACTGCTAAGAAAGTATCCTTCTGCATATCACCATAATATCACTTCTTTGGAACACTGGCTTTATAAGAGACCTGTTTAAGACTTCAGGAAGTTGTGAACACTTGGATGAGAGTCCCCCTCCCACAAAAAATAACTACGTCAATTTAATTTTATAATGGGCAACATTATAAATGTAATGAGGAAGAAGTAGTGCAGTCAAAATAAAGAAAATTAATTCCTGATGAGTGAACTACTTAAAACATATGGAGTTTCTTATATTCAATTATGGAGTCATCTGAAACAAGATTTTCTCATTGGTAGAAGACTCAGGGTGTTCCATATTTATTACAGCCAGTTAAATAAATACAGGCCATTCTTACCTAGCAAGTGGTTGTGTGTGTGTGTGTGTGTGTGTTTCTTGAAGTACTACTAATTTGGGAGCCCACTGAGAGGCAAGGCAGTTCTGCTGAGGACATCAGTGTAGGTCAAGGGTGTATGCATTCCCTTTTGAAGGCCAATCTGTTTGGACTAAAGATAGATTTATTTCTCAATTATTAAATAATTCAATTAATTTCTTTAATAAATACAGCATGCATTTTTACATTTGTTCTAAAAGGAAGTTTATGCTAGAGATCTTATCAGAAGTGTTTTCTTTATGTTTTTCTTTTATAAATTTGATGAACATAGTTATGAATAAAATTATATACATATGATGTGCCTTTTATAAAGATTTTAAGTTGAAAATGTGAATGAATGTAGACACACTTGCTGATAAATTACTAGCATTGGTTGAAAGTGAACACTGGATTACTATTTTAATCATACGCTTTTTACAGCAGGGCAGGTTATAGACTATCTTATTCTGGAATATTTACAGTCATCCCCCCTTGCCAAGTCTTCAGCTTCAGTAGTCTCCAAAGACTAATGAGCCTCACTTAGCATTAAGTGAAATCCTAACCTCTGGAATTCCTGCTTCCCAAAGTAGTTTCAGGAATCTCTGAAAGGACCAACAGTTCAAGATTTAATTTCATGTTATTTCTTTCAGGTGTGACCCTGGATTTTCAGGCCCAGCTTGTGAGATGGCATCTCAGACATTCCCAATGTTTATATCTGAAAGCTTTGGCAGTTCTAGGCTCTCCTCTTACCATAACTTTTACTCTATCCGTGGTGCTGAAGTTAGCTTCGGTTGTGGTGTCTTGGCCAGTGGTAAGGCCCTGGTTTTCAACAAAGATGGAAGGCGTCAGCTAATTACATCTTTCCTTGACAGCTCACAATCCAGGTGAGTTATGGCAGAATGGAATACATACAGAAACCCAGTACTAGTGATTGAATTTAGATCTATTTATTTTAAATTCTTATTTTTCCTTTGTTCCTTTTTGGCTGATAGATACATCTTCCAATTTTTAACCAGAATGGGAAGAGCACACACTTTATTTGGAGTTTATCTGCCCTAGTTTTTCATAAGTTAGAAGGATCACCAATGACTTTAAGATAACTAATGACTGACTGCATTTTAAAAATATATGAAATATTAGCATCAAAACTGTGTTCTTAAGCCAAGGGCTAGTTAATTATTCATGTAGTTTATTTATTTGACAGCTTGCAGAGGCTGATTAGATTTACCCTACATCATCCCTTCCCCCAGTGTCTAATAAATAATGAAGTAAAGGAATGATTGACATTTTAAGTGTATGTACACAAGTACATAGTATACAAATATGTATAAACATACAATTATATTCGTATGGCTACACCTATATATAAAACATACATATCAACCTCATCTTCTACACATGTACATAAATCTCACAGAAAAATTACCAACCTTTTTTTTTAAAGAGAAATGTAGTTCATCTAAATTTGTTTGAAATTCTTTAAAACTTATTACAAACATGATAATTAAATTTGCTTTATACACTCACTGATTTGTAAACTATTCTTGTCTAGATTTCTCCAGTTTACATTGAGGCTGGGGAGCAAGTCTGTTCTGAGCACGTGCAGAGCGCCTGACCAGCCTGGCGAAGGAGTTTTACTGCATTATTCTTACGATAACGGGATTACTTGGAAACTCCTGGAGCACTATTCATATCTCAACTATCATGAGCCCAGGTATGTTGGATAGCATTTGGAGAAAAGGCTAGAGTGATATCTTCTTTCTAGGGAAATGATAATTCAAATGGCATAAGATTCCAGATATTTTTCTATTGAGAGATGGTGAGGACAAAGATTGATGTGTCTTGCAGCGATAAGCTAGCAAGCCACATTCTTGTAATCCATTTGTCCTGGCTGACTTCTGATAATTTGAAAAAACTAATTCTTATATTTTGAAATGTACATTTAAGGGAGAAATTTTTGTGCTTAGGAAAGAGGCAGATTGTTAACACGGTATTTCCCTTATCCATCTATATTATAAACTATTGGATATTATTTTAATATGGCTCTAAATTATAAATGTTGTGAACAAGTATTTGTTAACAAAATTATCATACATTATATGAGGGAATAATTTGCAAAATCTGTTTTTAACATTTACATGTAATAGGATTAAGTAATGTGTACCCAGAAGTTTTTCTGACATTTGTATTGTACCTGGCAGTAATGGAATGTAAGGATATATTTAAAATCCTTTCTTCAAGCCACTTCTATTTTTTCTTTAGCTTATGTATTTCATAACCTCACAATTGTGAGATTAAGTTTTCCTTAAAGCAGGCTATCCTTCAATGTCGACAGAGTAGTAACCACCATTAGCAGTGTACTTCAGAAGTGTCAGAAGACTCTGTCCCCTCCAAGAACAGTTACTGACCTGCTCACTGAAATGCCTTTAGAAAGGGCAGGGGAGGGTGAGGGTGGGAAATCTCAAAGTTAAGGTTTAAAGGTAAAATAACCTTCGCAGAGGTGACACCATGGCTTACATTTGAGTCACATATAAATAACTGGAAATACATTTTGGTCATGGGGAGATGTGAAAGAGTGTGAGGGCTTTGAGCACTGGGGTTTGCATTGGTACCATGGCAAAAAGACAAGGGTCAAGATGTAGGAGAGAGAGCACCACATTTAACATACTTTAAAATTTCGCCTAGGGCTTCTCCTGTATTTAGGAATATGCAAAAATAGATAAGAGCTTTTATTTTCATAGAAAATCAAACAGCATGGTAACAAGGATAATTAACAATCATTATGAGTTATAAATATTATACATTATAAAAATTTAAGAATATACTAGCTGTATTGGGTATTTTCCTTGTAGAAGAAAATACAAGACTCAACTCAACTTTCTCACTCAGTAGGGTCATGAATCCTCAAGACATATTTAATAAACTCTCCACAGTAAACATAAAAGATAATTAAAAAAATCAGTGTGATAATAATGATAATGAAAACATGAAGAAAACATCACTGTCCTAAGTTAACTTGGACCAAAGCACAATTTTTTCTAACAAGAATGGACAGCTACAAAATTTGGTAATCAATCTATATCATGAAATTTAATTAATCTTTTTTGATAGGAAAAATAATTACACATTTAATGTGCTATCACAAAGGTGCATTTAATCTTGCTTGACATTTGACAGCAACATTTTTCTTCTAAGTAGAATCAAGGTGGCTTTTCAGTATTAGGCATGTATGAAGCTTGAAAGATTAAGATCAAAGTGGAGATTTTTTTTAAAAGAAGAACCTTTTTTAAAAGAAGAATACTTTCATTTTTATATATACTTCTATACATGAGATGTTTTTGCCCTCCCCCTCTCTCAAAATATTATTAATAAAAGATAATGTGGCTGAAAAGTTTGATGTATTCTAGATACTAGATTGTATTTTGTATGATAAGTAATACAGAGCATGTAAATTCTTCATAGGAAAGTTATTATATCTTGATGCCTGTAGCCACTTGCTGTATTTTCTTCAATATAAATTGCTGCCTGTAATTGATGTAAATCCCATATTGTTTCTTTCTGCCATGGTTGTTTGAAAATGAAGTGTGATCAATAAATTTGACATGCTAGTTGTCTAACAACTATTACTCCTAGCCAATTTTCAAATAATTTGCTTGCCTATGATTCATTTAGTAAATAAAATAACTTTTTATTTTTTTTCTGACTGTTATTCATAATATTTAAGGTCTGGCAATAGATCTAAGTCAGTCTTTTAATTCAAACTGACCAGAATATCTTGTGAACTAATTGGTATTTTTATTAATGTAAAACTTTGTATCATTGGTGAGACTAAAATTATTGTAGTTTTTTACTTAATTATTGGGCATGTTTTTTATTCTAAAATTATTATGGAGTCTATTCTATTCATTTTTATGTCTTGATTATTATATTTGATCTCCACATTGTTTCTATCATGTCACCCAATCACATTGAACATATTATTAAAGAACGTTTTTAAAAAGAAATCCATTACTTGAGTATCTTCCTTAAAAAGGAAGATGGAAACAGAAAGTCTTTGTGTTCTCATCTAGTAATATTCTGATCAAACGGTTCTGTAGCTGTTCTAATCAGCCAGTGTAATCTATGCATAGAGTGGTGAAATTAGCAGAGACTCCTACTGCTTCCAAAGATGTAGAGGTTAAGCATGCTCTCTAAAGCCAGGCCACCTAAGTCCAAATCCTGGCATTGTTACTTAGAAGCTGTTTCACCTTTGACAGTTTAACCCTCTTGTGCCTCTGGATTCACATCTGTATCAGGGACATAATGATAATACTTCATTCCTGCAGCAAGAATTTGCTGAGTCCTCATTGAATGCCAGTACTGTTCTAGGTGCTAAGGACGCAACAGTGAAAAAGCAGACAATAAGATCCTTGCTTTAAGGATATTATTATCCCAGTTTCGCAGATGAAGATACCAAGGCATAGAGAAGTTAAGTAGCTTCTCTACAGTTGCAGAAGCATTAGCTATTAAGTGTCAGGACTGGGACTGTAATCCAAGAGTCCGATTACAGAGCTCACATTCTTAACACCTAAGCTGGGAAAATACTGGTCACTTCAGTTCCTGCCGTCCCGCATAAACGCACTTTGTTTTACTTGAAAGTTCCTGGGAAATTCTATTTTTTCATTTTTTTTAATTATATTTATTTTCATCATAGAAAATATTAACCACTTTTAAATTATAAATATAAGGGAAATTGTAATTTGCTAATAACACAGTACTAATCAAATTAAATTATTACACTGATGCTTTATGTTTCCATTCTTGAACCAGTGTAAATATCGTTAAATTATATTAATAAACAAATATTTAGATAAAAAGTGAAAATTGTTAAAATATTTCATTTAACTAAACTTTGCTATTCCCTTCGAATAAAAAAATCTCACATTGGGAAAAAAATCAGCAGATTGTGAAAATGTTTCAAAACTAAATTACATTTTATATGGTAAGTAATAGAGACCATGTCAGTTCTTCGTAGGAAAAAGTCCAACCAGTTTTTTACCATTTGCATAGCCAGTGGTGATAGTCTTCTTCTTTTAACACATATTTCCATGTACATAGTACTTAAAGGGAAAATAAATATTATTTTTTAATAACTTTCAGTGTGTTAAAATAAATTTCTAAGACGTAAATTAACATGTTTTTTTCACACAATAACTAAAAACAAACATAACACAACTAAGAAAATCAATCTAATTTCTCAGTAACAGCCTTAGATTGAAATTGATAAATAATTTATTCCTAAGTTATCCAACTGATGGCTGGTCTTAGGAAGTTTTTCTTTCTTCACTAGGAAAAAAAAAGTCAAGTTAATCCTATTGGTGTATATTTACTGCAAGCTCCTCTCCTGGTGTTTAATTGTACATTGATGGAGACAAATGCTCCATTTGCCATTTGCTTCACATCTCACCTTGTATATGTATGTGAGAAACATGGAACTATGATTTATGGAGCTTTCAAGCAGGTGTCATCACAGTGGCAATTAATGTGTGGTTCCTGCTGCTGTGTACAATAATTGCTCCTGCAAATTAGATGTTATTCTTAACGTTATTCCCCATTTGACAGGTACAGGTTTGTTGTCAGAACTGCCATGACACAACAAGTGACCTCACACACTATGCTCAACTCATAGGAATGAGGAAACACCACGTTTCCAACCAGCACAAAACGTAGTATGTGTAACAAGCCATCAAGATCCTCAGCCAGGCAAAGATGAATTCTGTCACTTTGGACAACTGTGTTCTATTGGTTTAGCTTTTCTAAAAGCAGAAGAGTGGACATAAAGTCACATTTTTAGACTTTAGAAGGCTTTGTTGCTGTCAGATAGAAAATTGGGAATCTCAATGTTTGTAATAGAGGGAGAACTTTTTTTTTTTTTCAATATTAGGCTTCAGGAAAAAATCCTGCTGTAAATGTTTGTATTTTAAGATAGCAAAGTAATCTGAATTTTAACATTTATTTTTCCCTTTAGAATAATCTCTGTAGAACTACCAGATGATGCAAGACAGTTTGGAATCCAGTTCAGATGGTGGCAACCATATCATTCTTCTCAGGGAGAAGACGTGTGGGCCATTGATGAGATTATCATGACGTCTGTACTTTTCAACAGCATCAGTCTTGACTTCACTAATCTTGTAGAAGTCACTCAATCTCTGGGATTCTACCTTGGAAATGTTCAGCCTTACTGTGGCCATGACTGGACCCTTTGGTGAGGATTTCATTACTCTTGTTCTTCTTGTAGTTGTTATAGTTTGCATTATGGATTGGAACACAAGTAGGATCTTCCAGTCCATTCAGCATTCAACCATTCCCTAACACATTTATTGAGCATCCGAACAGTCAATATTCTATCCACAAGTAAGAGGTCTTAGGAAGGAGGACTAAAACAAAGTACTGATAAATTTAAATAAATATAACATTTCAGCATATTTACAAATCACAAAATTTCATTCTCGATGGTTACATATAAAAAATACCCTCTTCCAAAAGTGTTAACTAAAGTGGCTATCTTATTATCCCTCCATGGAGGCCCTCCGTGGTGATAGTGAAATGCGAAATCATTCTAGTGATATTTTAATGCATTTTTTCATGAGTAGTTCTGTTTTTATGCTGTCTTATATAAGTCCAACAAGTTTGTTCAGTCCTAATTTATTAAGATCTTCTTGTTAATCCATTTTATCAAGCAATATTGGGCTCATACAGTTGATGTTGGTAGGGTTTCAAGACTGAGATATTCAAGTCAGGATGCCCTTGATTCTTAGATTCTTTTCCATATAATGATATGCAAGTTTAATTAGATAATAAACAAGTCAATAATAATTTCAGAGTCTGTTTATCACTTCAAGGACATCAGTAGGATGATAGCTTGTGATTAACTGGAGTATAGAGTAGCTTCTCTAGATAGAGAACTTACAAGAGGCCTCTCAGAGGAGGCTACGTTTGATCAGATAGAAGAACGAGAAGTTTCCAGCCACGTCAAGCTCTGGAGGAAGAACATTCCAACTGCAGAAAACTTTGGGCTGCACAGACCCCAGAGTGAGTAAACATGGAGTGTTCAAGGACCAGGAAGGAAGTCAGTGGTTAGGAAGCCCAGGTCATTAGGAAGCGAATGTCAGAAATGGAAGCCGAAAAGATGTTCAGAGGCCATATCATGTAGGACTTTCTAGGTCCAGAGATCCTAGTTTAAAATCCAGCTCTGCCTGATCCAAAAGTCTATGTGCTGTACTGTGCTGTACTGCCCCTCTTTAGGTTCCTTTAGGACTTTAAACATGATTGAAGAATAATTTCCTAAGAGGCTTTTACTTTCTATTGAGTGATGGTCAGACCAATTTAATTTCTCCAGATGAATCTTGCTGAAAGCTATTCACCATAATTGTCTCCAGAGAGCATATCATAAATGACCCATCAGTGACCTTATCATAATTAGAGGTAAATTTTACACACCATCACACAGAAAATTGCCTTTGATGGGAATTGTGCATGTACAGTCACATCTCACACACAGCAGGCTAAAATACTAGCGTTAAAACAACAGCTAATGGAATGGAAGTACAGCTGGTCACTTTGGCTGTGAACACTCTCAAACTAGATAGAATGAGGTTTCTGTATAGCAATGTCCGAAAGGTTATAGCTGTGTTTTCTGTTTAGTACTCTCAGATGCTTGATTTTATGGATGTTATTTCTTAGTCCTGGGGCCCTCAAAAAAGAGGTGAATCAAATAAGAATATATATAAAGATGTAAACCAAAGCAAGATTTCTTAGAATTTTACATTTCCAAAAATTTAAATTGACAGTAATTCAGATCAGTCATTTACGATAAACTATATCCTTCAACTTTGTGTAGTTTTTTCAGTACCTCTAATACAACAAAGAGTTATATCACGAGAGAAAATCCTGTATAACTTTTATTTTCATAAATAGTTAACATCTGCTCAAACTCCAAAGTTTCTGGACATTTTAATTTAATACTTGGATTGAATGCATGATAACAGCAGTTTAATTTCTGTGCTTTGATCAAAACCCTAAGAATAATATCCTTTCACACAAGTCTGATGAATATTCTTAAGCCACCACTACTTTAATTGGTGCAGATACATTTACTCTGTGAAAGTACAATCACAGTAATTATAGAAAACCATAAGAAAATACAAATAATTGTACAATCCACTTGGTGACCTTGAGCAGCTCCATAGGAGTTTTATTAACAACCGCATGTGAGCAATCTGATTTGGCTGTCTGATCTTCTCTGAAATGATAAGGAGTTGTCTTGGTTGTGAAGCAACAGAGAGTAGAGTCTGGCAGTGGTAATGAGACTAGAGAAACACATTAGCCACTTTAATAAGGACATGAAAAATGCTTTCTGCCCATTAAAATGAAACAACATGGAAGATCTCAAACTGTCCCCATTTTCTTAGCCAGTGAGTCAGAATAAAGTCCCTTTTAATGACACTGTTTTCTTTCTGCCACCATTGAGGAATATATTGTCCAAGATTCAATGTGAACTTATGGTTAGGGATGATTGAGCAACTATTTATCATAACCTGCTTGTTCTAAAACAAGTTTTTTTTTTTTAATGTAAAATCTTTGGATCAGATTATTTCTTAAGTAAAATTTCTTTAAACGTATTCAAATATGTGAACTCTGCCCTTCACTGACCTTGTTTTTCTCCAAGGAAAGTGTGACATGTATACATGTTCCATACAAATGACTGGTGTTAAATTAATGAATGTTGGCTTTTCCCGTCTGTGGGTTCATTTGGTCCTCATTTTCTAGCTCATGACTTCCCATGACTGTGGGTGGTTGTTACCAAGGGTGTTCTCCTGAGAAAACTTGGACAGTTGCTTTTTCATTAGAAGAACCACTGTCGGTATGCTATAAATCACCTTACTTCATGTTGTCTGAGAGCTGTATTTTCAGTGGAGAAATTAATTGCTTTAATTATTTGTAACACTTTCCTGTCTTCCATACATAGTATCTGAAATCAGAACCTATGTTTGCTTTAGGTTTTAAAAATAGTCTTTAAAATCTTTTACATACATTTTAAGATTCCTAAGGGGATACTTTTAATGGAGGTTTTTACCGTTATATCTGACTAATACTATTAGTAATAATGCCAAGGGACATTTGCATTCCTCCATCCTGTCTAACAAACTAGCAAGATACAACAGGTGGGAAGGCCACTGCTGTCTTATCGTGTAGTTTTCATGTCGCAAGTTGTACAACTGTGCGGACACGGTTGTCATAGCATATTAGAATTAGTGCCTGGTTTTGGTAGTTAAGGTGTGGTAGAAAGAAGACAGGCTCTGAGGTCATAGACCTGAGTTCAAATTCTAGCTCTGTAACTCAGAAACTCGTAAAACCAAGGCAGGGAACTTTTAACTGATGAGACATTTTGAAGAGTATATTTTAATCTAGCTGCTTTAAGAAAGCTGTGTTGAAGCAACTGTATCAAAATAGGAAATCCCTCAGTTTTATTACTGAATAATGTACAACAGATGTGTTTGATCTCCATCGCCACCCAGGACTCTCACCCTGTCTTTGTCTCATCCCGTCCGTAACCTAATCCCGTCTCTAACCTACTCCAACTCTAACCACTGCCCCAACTCTGAGCCTCACTCCATTGCCAACCCTGATTCTGGGTTAGGAGTCAGATAAAGAGCAAGGATGCCAAGTCTTTCACATTCTTTGATAATTTCTAGAGGATGGCATTTTTTGTGTGGTTATTTGTTTTTTATTAGCAGAAAACCTTTCCTTCTGTGGAAACTTATTTTTAAATTCAATTTTACTGAGATATATTCACATACCATATACTCATCTGTGATGTACAATCAACTGTTCACAGTACCATCATATAGCTGTGCATTCATCACCCCAATCTATTTTTGAACACTTTCCTTATACCAGAAAAAGTAAACATAAGAACAGAAAATAAAAGTAAAAATGAACACCCATATTATCCCCCCCACCCTATTTTTCATTTAGTTTTTGTCCACATTTTTCTACTCATCCATCTGTACTCCGGATAAAGGGAGTGTGATCCACAAGGCTTTCACAATCACCCTGTAGAGGGTCACATTTTAATGACTAATTTCTAAATTATCAAAATATCTGCATATCAAAATAGTAACATCAAAGGGCCACATTCAGGAGAATTTATTTAATCTCCCCAAGCCTGAATTTTTCGTCCTTAAAATGGGAACAATAACACACTTACATCCAAGATTATTGTAAAGATTAAATGAAATTGCAGACAGAAAGCACCTAACTGCCATTTCCTGCCATTTCCATTCCCTTTACTGTCTAGTTGAGAAAAAATGGTGGTATCTCTAGTGTTGCATTTAGGTCTACATTATGAACTTTTCAAATTTTAGAAGCCAATAAACATTATTTTGTTCAAGTAATGAAAGAATATTCTCTGAATCTTAAAGAGAACGAAATAGAAACATTAAATAAGATTTTTCTTGTAAAAACTAGCTTTTGGTTGGGGAAAAAAGTTGGAGGATTATATAAGGGAAAGCTCATAGCAGGTACACTTACTCTTTTCATTATCTTCCTCTCTGAATATGAATCTTGCTCTCCTTACAGATGGATTACATTCCAGCAATGCCCAATGTTTTATTAGAGAAAAGATTTTTCAAGTCCTGGTTAGTTTTCCAGGAAATTCCTGACATAAGATCTTAAGTGCCTGTACATCCGATAATGTAACTTGAATACGGTGCAGTTGAAATGAAAAGGTGGAAAACAGTACTGTAACTCTGTTCATAATTAAATAATGTTAAAAACAATAAGATGGGTTAAGAAAAGCAAAACTTTTTACTTATCATTAGTGGTCCTTGAGGAAAAGCAGATTTAATTAAAAGAAGGGTCAGAGATAGATGAGACTTGTAGAAATGTTGAAAGGACCTCCTGGGTGCTTTCATGGGTGTCAAAAGTTGAAAATATTGTTTGTTGTGCCTAATTTTAGTTTTTAAAATTAAAGCTATCTTTTTTTCTTTACACAAGTAAATCACTAGTCATATTTTAGAGTCAATTTTTGGAAGATAAGTTTTTCTTAAGTAGTGAAAGTAGAAAGAGCAACATGCCAGATATGAAATTAGCTGTGAATCACAAAAGGCATGAGAATGAAAGAGTAAGATTGTGTAGTATGTGATGATGTGAGGAGGAAGGTTTCAAAGTCTAGTTTTACACGTGGGCAGTAAGCCCTCGAGACATAGAGGGCTAGGGATGTAAACTAAGAGAACAGTTGCCAGGTGGGTAACCTGTGTCAGAGAGAACAGACAAATGGCTATGTGTTCAGGACATGCAAAAACTATGTGCTCATATCTCATAGAGCATCTATGAACATGGTAAAGGAGAGATCATTTATTTGTATATTTTATGAAACACAGGAATTTCCCAGGGAAAATTCCCAAGCTGAAAAGCACCCTAAAGACCTATTTATCTCATAATATAACTTAATATAGTTCATTTAAGGTAAGAATTTTAAGGAAAGCACTACTGTGACAAGTAGTTTAATAGTTTAATAAGTATATAATAATATTTAATTGGATGAAATGTGCTTTAACATATACAAGAGGAGCTATGAAGCTACTACTAGGTAATAAGTACAATCAGGAATCAGCAATGATGTACAGTAATGGATGCCCCAGAAAGATTTTAGAACTGACCTGGAGAAACACCTTCAGAGCACATGCTTGCACAGACCTGACAGGCATCTCCGGACATTCAGGTTCACAGGAAGACATAAGATGCCTTTATCAAACATCGGGAAAAACATTTCTTAATGAAATCAGCCTCTCCTTCTGAAACTTTGGGGCAGATTCTTGATTCTTTTGGACTGGTCTTGTGAAACTAATCAAACAGGTTGTCTGATACCAAGGAATGTGTCCTTGGTAAACTAAGATAAAAGAGATATCCAGTTCATGCCCAACTGAAACTTTAGACAACCCTGATTACTTTGATTACAAGAAGGAAAAGTTCTGACAATCCCTTCATGAGATGAATCATCCTATAAAATAAAAATAATAGCCTAGTAAATTCCTTTAGGAATTTTTTCACTAAACATCAACCTATAATTTTATAGAAATTTTATCTATTTAAATACTTTATTATCAAGCCTAGAGTATTCTTAGGATTATTTTTTTAAGACTGCTAGAAAGAGCAGTGGATCAACTAAAATAGTGCTGCCGGAGGACATCGGTCAGGTTGAGATGGCTCCCAAGAGCTGCTGCAACTTCTGCTCCACCGTAGGCTGTCATTCTAGGAATGCTAGCAGGTCAATGAGGTAAATGCATTGTATGACAAACTGAAGTCACTTACTGTTACTCTTCACAGCTGTGAAATGAATGTTCTCAGTACCCAGAGGTATGAGGGTCTCTAAAAAATTGCTAACATGCTTGAATAGACCCCAAGTAAATTTATTAATGACTTCCTAAAATAGAACCGTTTTAGGTTTTTTCATGGAGATGTTTTCATCTTATGAAAATAAATTTTTCATTCATTGATAGATTAGTTTATTCAGCTATTTATTGATTACCTTACAGGCACTGTTTGTGGGTCCTGAGGGGGTGGCAATGGAGGTGGAAAAGCCCCTTGCTTGTGGCACTTACGTTCTACTGCGATAGAAAGACAGTACACAAGTAAACAAATTCATAATGCTATTTCAGGGAGTGATGGTGCTCTGAAGAAAATAAAGCAAGGTCGGAGAATTGAGTGTTAGAATTGAGTAGATCATTAGGGAGGCCCTCCTGGGTGGCATCAGAGTAGAGACCAGAAGGAGACAGAGGCCATGATGACAAGGCATGGAAGGAGCATTCCAAGTGGAGGGAACAGCAAGGACGAAGGCCCTAAGTAGGCAAAGAAGTAGATAATATTAGGGCCTTGTAAATTTTGGATTTTTTTCCAAAGTGTTACAGGAATCCAGTGAATAATTTGGAGCAAGGAGTAGCATGAGCATATTTAGATGTAAAAGTAAATGTGGCTCTGTGTGGAGATTGATGGTAAAGGGTAAAAGAAGAAGCAGTACAAGAAGCCCAGTTGGAGGCTAATGGTGTCATCTGCATGTGTGCTTGGAATAGGATGATGGCAGTGGGGAAATGGGCACTTCAGGATCTGTATTGAAGAACAAAGAATTAGGACCTGCCTGTGGAATAGATAACATAGCCCTGTGTTCCAAAACCCATGTCCTGTTGCTGTCCACAGGGTTGATTTTTTTTTACAATGAACATTGACTTTATTTGTAATCAGAGTAAAAAACAAAATGATTTCCATTTTGGAAAGAAAGAGAAAGGTTTTGGAATATCTTTAAGAAATCATCATCATTTCAAGGAGTCCTTGGACAGGAGTTAGCTACTAATGCATTTTTTTTGAGGGATTATAATAACCTTTTTTTTTTTAAATTTAGTTTTATTAAGATATATTCACATACCATACAATCATCCATGGTGTACAATCAACTTTTCACAATACCATCATATAGTTATGCATTCGTCACCCCAATCTATTTTTGAACATTTTCCTTACACCAGAAAGAATCAGAGTAAGAATAAAAAGTAAAAGTAAAAAAGAACACCCAAATCATCCCCCGTCCCACCCTATTTTTCTTTTAAGTTTTGTCCCCATTTTTCTGCTCGTCCATACATACATACACTGGATAAAGGGAGTGCGATCCACAGGTTTTTCAGAATCACACTGTCACCCTTTGTAAGCTACATTGCTATATAATCGTCTTCAAGAGTCAAGGCTACTGGGTTGGAGTTTGGTAGTTTCAGGTATTTACTTCTAGCTATTCCAATATATTAAAACCTAAAAAGTGTTATCTATGTACTGTGCAAGAATGTCCACCAGAGTGACCTCTCGACTCCATTTGAAATCTCTCAGCCACTGAAGCTTTATTTCATTTCATTTTGCATCCCACTTTTGGTCGAGAAGATGTTCTCAATCCCACGATGCTGGGTCCAGATTCATCCCCAGGAGTCATATCCTGCATTGCCAGGGAGATTTACACCCCTGGGAGTCAGGTCCCACGTAGGGGGAAGGGCAGTGAGATCACCCGCCGAGGTGGCTCCGTTAGAGAGAGAGAGGACCACATCACAGGGTTGATTTTTAATTCGTTAATTTCTCCAAAGTTAATTTCCCTAAAAATCTTTCTTGGGACTAAGTAGCCAAGTGCAGTTTCAGAAGTAAGAAAACAAACCTCCAAAGACGTCTGTATGACTCTTAAGAGCAAGAGAAATCTACATATGTTGATTCCAAGTCATGGTCATATCTGGCTTGTTGAAGACAGATTCAGCAGGCTGGGGCAATGTCTCTATGGACAGTGTTTCACAAAGACTCCCTGGTGTGGTCCCAGTGTGTCCTGGCCGGGCTTGCCTCTGCAACCCTTCCTCTGCCATAAAGCCTCTCCCTCACCCCACCCCAGACCCGCTGGCTTCTTTCTATTCCTCTGACAAGCCAAGATCTTTTTAATCCCCTGGTGTCTCTGCCAGGGAAGCTCTTCCATTGCTGATTTTGGGCACAATGCCTGGGCACTCCATGCTTTCCAGAGACAAGAAAAAGTCCAAGGGATGAGAAATTGTATATTGTTTCAATATAGGAAAATTACCAAAATTGAGATTAATAACATTTTTTAAATATCTACAAAGCTTAACATTATATCAACTTCATTAATAGCTAAATTTAACATTCATAAAATTTCATCATATTGGGAAAAATTTTTAGGTCAGATTCTTGAGCATACTGAGAAACCACAGCCAAACAAAAATTAAATGCATTACCTATAGCCAAATAAAACTTAAAAGCTAAATTATAAAATCCATTTGAGGCAACAAGAGTTGACAGGGCAAGTCCTAATGATACATGGTGTGAATGTGGATTGAGCAAGTTCACTTCATTTAAAACTGACTCATGAGTTAATATGGATGTGACTTAAGAGTAACAGGTATAAGAGGGTTTTGGATAGCAACAGATCTGAGATGAGTTGAAATTATTGACAGAAGTAGGAGTAACTGAAAACAGCTAAGGCTCTTCTGACCTCCTTTGTGTAAGAGGCAACAAAATATGGTCAGTGAAAGGGACCCTGCCAACTCAACTGCTCTCACACACACCCATGGCTTCCGGGCAAGAGACGAAAAGAGCTGTGAGGAGGAGCTGTTTTTTCTTGGTCCTTCGACAGTCTCCTCAGTCTCCCCCTGTCCCTTCTCCTCTCTTCTGGAGCCACAGCCTGGGCTATGCTTTATGCTCATGGACCCCTCTGACTTTCAGCCAGCCAAGGTTTCCCTTTTCTGCCACAGTTTACTCAAACCAACAGACATTTCCTCAAAGTGCTGTTAGGTGGGCAAAATGAGGACTTGTCAACTAAAACTTGACAAAAATCTTCAAAGCTGTTATCTCACCAGCACAGATTTCTCCAAACTTTAAAGCTATGTGTGTGTGTGTGTGTGTGTGTGTGTATGTCTGTATTTTAATTATTGAAATTATCTGTTGGTGTATAAACTTTGGGTTAATTGGCCAAGTTCCACAGGAGACAAAAATGGATGACTGGGCTGAAATGGCACTCTGGACACCCAAAGAAGGGCTGGAGGAGGGGCCGTGGTAGCCCCCTTTCTGTAGATCCTTATGGAGTCTCCATCACGCTCCCGTCCATCCTCCCACCCACTGGTAGTGCCCCTGGAGGTGCACGTAACCTGATTAGAAAGAGAAGACAGTGCTATTTGTGGTCACGACAACTGACTAGAGATAACCTGAATCTAACTGAGGTGACACATTGCCCCCATTTCCATCTCCCACACCTGAAATAATCTGATTCTTGAAAGAAAACTCCATTTAAATGCCCAATTTTATTCTGAAAATTTTTTAGAAAGAAGCTGCTTTCTCTAAAAGCTGAATGAACAGTAGCCAAGCAGCTCAACATTTGCATTTTATTAGCCTTAGAGTTTATTTAGCTTAAAGGGAGATACTAGTCTTGATTTGAAGATGGATGTATAAATTTCCAGCTAAAAGACTAGCAATGAAAATGAAGCTAAAGCTATAAACTACATGCTTTAAATAGGAAGGGTATAAAGATAAGCAAAATAAAACAGGTGCTAAAAAAAAAGTGTAAAAAGTCTGGAAAGATGCTTAGAAGCACATGCATTACAAAATATCGTCAATTGCCAACTCAACTCTGAACTCTTAACAAGAAAATAGTGAGCAGCATAGCATCTTAGAAATGCCTAAATTTTTTAAATGAAGTATTGAATAAACACAAGAAGAAATGCATTAGATGGAGAAATTCCAAATTTGTTTGAAGCTACAGATTAAATGAACTGAGCAACAAGTCTGTAATAAAATTGTTTTGGTAGCTAGAAATATCATACTTACAGAATTAGTACAGTCAAGAAACTGGTTGAGGGAACATAATCAGAAAACCAGGGGGGAAACAACCATAATTCAGAGTGTGATTTTAACATTTTGCTTTAGTCCTTGACAAATCAAGCAAAGAAAAACTAAGTGAGCACCTAGGAAAATGTATGGAAATAACAAACTTAATTTAATAGATAAAGAAAGAACTTTTACCCTACAAATAAAAAATATACATTCCTTTCAAATGTCCATCAAACATTTACAAAAAATGATGATGAACTAGGCTACAGGCTACATAGGCAGTCACAATAGATTACAACCAAACATGATACCACAAAAGAGAATAGTCACATATTCCACTACTTGAAATGTTTAAACTTTTATTTGAAAAAAACACCTCCCCAAAACCAAACATAAAAAAAAATGGGAGCAGGGGGATGTTTATGACATATATGACAGACTGTATATCCCAAATATGTGAATAAAGATAAACCCCAATTTTTAAAAATTGGGAAAAGTACATGAAAAGACTACTCATCAAAAAAATTACAAATAACCAATAAACCTAAGAAGCTTTTTAATTTCTCTAGGAATCAAAGAACATAGGTATAGAGTAGCTAAGATTTAAAATATTGTCAATGTTTGGTATTGGCAAGTGGTGAGAACTGGCACATCTGTTCATTGTTAATGTTTTTGATAAATATAACTTGGTACAGCCTTTTTGGAGGGTAGCTTGGCAGTAAATGTCAACTTTTAAAATTAGCATTTGCTTTGAGCAAGCAAATTTGCTTCTAGGAATTTATCCTAAGGAAATAATTGGACAAGTACACAAAGATGTACAAGGATTTATATTATAGAAGCATTGTTTATAGTGGTGAAAAATGGAAAAAACCTTCCCAAGTTATCATAATTTGGGGTTGTCTAGATTCATTAAAAAGAGCACTCTCTCCCCATGTTTTTTTATATGAAAAGATGGCAATTAAGTACTGAAAAAAAAACAGGTTTAATCTGATTTCATAATTATTCTTTAAAAAGAAAGAAAAGTGAGTGTGATTGTGGCCTATTTGTATGTGTGTGAGCATAGGAAAAAATGTCTTGAAGTATTTACACCAAAATGTTATCAGTCATTATCTCTAGGTAGTAGAATTAAAAAATTTTACTTCTTTTTTAAATGCTTCTCTATTGTCAGATTGTCTTTTCTAATAAGTGTAACATTTATATAATCCTCTAAAATAGCATGATTATTTCTATTTTTAAAAATAATATAGTGGAACTAACAAAAAGTGAGTTTAAATGCTGCCTTTAATCCTGCAATATCAACAAGTTTTTCTGTCAAATCTTGTGAATACATCCTTGATGATTACAAGAATAAAACCAAAAAAAATGATATGTCAGAAACACTAGATTTATTAGCATCTCTTTCTACAGATGAGTTTAACTTCTGAATGGTATCAAACCAAAGAGAGCATTGTGTGCTTTTTTCTTTTTCCTTGTAAATGAACTCTGAATAACTGTTCTTTTCTGTGGAATTATTGGAAAAATAGAATGTTGCTTAGGTTTCTAAGAAATGTAAATATTGATGCACTGTCTTCTCAGATGGTACATTGGTATTGAGACTTCA
This sequence comes from Choloepus didactylus, assembly GCF_015220235.1. Lineage (NCBI taxonomy): Eukaryota > Metazoa > Chordata > Mammalia > Pilosa > Megalonychidae > Choloepus > Choloepus didactylus. The sequence continues at coordinate 91,731,949 of NC_051311.1, forward strand.
GCCATATTGACTATTCTTAAAGGGATCAGAAATTGTTCCGTCCTTATGTGATTTGTTTGTTTACATCAGTTTGCTTTTAAGGAACTGTGTGGCACTTAACTTTGGTTATGTGTACCTGCCTTTCATATTAAAGACCTTTTTTTCCTGCAGATGGGAAAGAATCTCAGGGGAAATGTAGAAAGAGCGATTTCTTTAAGGGAAGAGAAACTCAAAACCTAGTCTGTGTTCATTAAACCTTTAAGTGACTGTAGCTTTGTAAAACTTTCCTTCTCCCCATATGAGAGTCCTGACTCAAGCACTCATTTTATTTAACAGACATTCTTTGAGGGCCTTCAATAGGGGTGACATAGAGGAAAGAACATCAAAGTAGAAATCAGAGGGCCTCGTTTCGAGTTTCTCTCTGCTTTTTAGTAACTGTATAACCTGGAGCCAGAAACTCAGCCTTTTGGTGTTCCTTATCCATAAACACAATGCTAAGGATCCTGGATGGTCTTCCAAATGGTTTTGACTCAAAGGTCAAATGAAATAATCCAGGCTTTGAGAAACCAAGATGTCCTGCACCAACGCAGTGTGCTTCTGCATGCACTGCATGATTCTGAGTACTTTGGGAATGCAGAGGTGAATGATATGATCCCTTCCTGCAGAGGGGCTTCCAGCCTGGTCAGGAAAATAGATTGATCCTCAATACTAGTTGAGACTAATAAGCAAGAGAATTGGTGGGGGGGGTGGAGGAGCTGACTATGAACTGAATGTAAAACTGTGGAGACTCAAGTCGTGATAGAGAGACCACTCGCCTTCTTTGAGGTGGAAAGGAAGAAGGATAGAGTGGTACCTTTTAATACTGTCCCGGTGGAAAGAGTTATCCTCATTCTCTCATTAAATCTTGTGAATTAGAATCGGGAACTTTATTGCTCCTTTATTTTTTAAGGCATTCTTGCAACTTAGCATGAATAAAGTGAGGCCCTCAGATTCCCAATGCATTCTGTTTCCTGCATTTCTCTGCAAAACACTGATGTGAGCTATTCTTTTCTGTTCCTATGATTATAGCAGAGTTCAGCTTCATTTTTGCCTTTATAAACAGATCTTGACTTAGACAAGCAGTAAAAAGGAGCAATTCTGTAAATTAAAGGATCACAGACTATGATTTTCTCTGCCCCCAAACTCCAACAGAGTATGAACATCATGGTATTAAGGAGGGAAAAAACACCAGATTTCACTGACTTTCAGCCACTCTTGAATAAATCATAAACAATCAAGTGAGCTTGTACTATGAATGGTCTAGAGTTTAAGGTACAGCTGTCTGTGCTTTCTATGTGTTATTTTGCTTCAAATTAAGGCAAAAGGACAGGTACCAAATAGAAACATGAAGAACAGCAGTTGTATCAGTTAAAAATGCAAGCAAGGGAGGAGGGGCAAGATGGCAGCATAGAGAGGAGTGGAATTTAGTCAGTCCCCTGGAACAACTAATAAACAACAAGGAACAACTAGCAAATAATTTGGAATAACTGCTGGGGAACAACCATAACTGTCCAAACATCATCCACCAACCTGGATTGGGAGGAAAACCTGAGATCGCAGCATAGAAGCTGTAAGTAAAAGCTGCGGAACCACGCCAGGAGCCCCATCACCCCACAGCAGGCTTTGCTGCAAAGCCTCGCTGTGGTAGAAACTAGCAGCACTCTCCAAACAAGCAAATGTAGCTCAGCTGAGCTCCAACTGGGGTTTAATTAACAAATGCAGACTGCTGAATACAACCTACAAACCCCCAAGAAGCCGACTAACCTTGAAGAGCCAGAAGACTCATCTGTCCTGGAAGGGGAAGCCCAGAAGACCAGGTGTTACCTCTGGCTGATGAGTGAAACTGGGGGGCCATGTACTGGCTCTAAAAGAGGGCTTTCTATCCTTTTTTCTCTCTCTCAACTTGAGGGGCTCAGAGAAGAAAGCCTCAGCCATTTTCAGTTTGCAGCACTCTGACCCAGACAGGGGTGGAGATAACAGAGTCAGAGAGACTATTCAAGTGCAGATGATAACTCCCTAGGGGGTGTATCTTCCCTAAGAGGAAGGAGGTGGGGCCCAGCTTTCCCTCCAGAACCAGACCCCAAAGCCTGGCTGTGGGAAAACAGTCAAAACAGAAACTAAGGAGGCCACACCTCCTTACACCAGTTGAGAGTGACAGGCTGACAGGTGCCACCTGCTGGACAGGTTAGGAAAAGCACAGCGACTGGAAATCTCACGGGAATGTCTGTCATTCCTCTAGGATACACCCTGAATATAACCCCATTCTGAGACCTGAACCTGTGCTGATCTGGGAAAATGTGATTGGGGTAACCAAGGAAACCAGATGCCTAGAAAACAGAAAACTACAATCCATACTAGGGAAAATGAAGATATGGCCCAGTCAAAGGAACAAACTTACACCTCATTCAAAATACAGTTGAGATATTGTTTCACTTTAATGAAACAATCTATTGAAGTTTTTCAAAGAAATATGCTAAATAAAATCAAAAATAAAATCAATGAGTTCAGGGAAGATATAACAAAAGAGATGAAGGCTATAAAGAAAACACTGGGCGAACATAAGGTAGAAATCGAAAGTTTGAAAAAACAACTGGCAGAGTCTATGGAAATGAAAGGCACAACACAAGAGGTGAAAAACACAATGGAGACATACAACAGCAAATCTCAAGAGGCAAAAAAAAAAAAACACTCAGGAACTGTAGAACAAGACACCTGAAATCCAATACACAAAAGAACAAGTAGGGAAAAGAATGGAAAAATATGAGCAACGTCTCAGGGAAATAAATGACAACATGAAGTGCCTGAATGTACGTGTCATGGATGTCCCAGAAGGAGAAGAGAAGGAAAAAGGGGCGGAAGTGATAATAGAGGAAATCATGAAAATTTCCCATCTCTTAGGAAAGACATTAAATTACAGATACAAGAAGCACAGTGTACCCCAAACAGAACAAATCTGAATGTATCTACACCAAGACACTTAAAAATCAGATAATCAAACTTCAAAGACAAAGAGAAAATCCTGAGAGTGGCAAGAGAAAAGCAATCCATCACATACAAAGGAAGCTAGATAAGACTATTGGAGCAGTAGATACCATGGAGGCAAGAAGGAAGTGGTGTGATATATTTAAGATACTGAAAGAGAAAAACCACCAACCAAGAATCCTGTATCTGGCAAAACTGACCTTCAAATATGAGGAAGAGTTTAAAATATTCTCTGACAGACAATGACAGAGTTTGTGAACAAAATACCTGCTCTGCAGGAAATACTAAAGGGAGCACTGCAGACAGATAGGAAAAGACAAGAGTGAGGTTTGGAACACAATTTTGGGTGATGGTAGCACAGCAATGTAAGTACACTGAACAAAGATGACTCTGAGTATGGTTGAAAGAGGAAGGCTAGAAGCATGTGGGACACCAGAAGGAAAGAGGAAAGATAAAGACTGGGACCGTATAACTCAGTGAAACCTAGAGTGCTCAACAGCTGTGATAAAATGTACAAATATATTTTTACATGAGGGAGAACAAATGAATGTCACCCTTGCAAGGTGTTCAAAATAGGGTGGTATTGGGGAAAAAAATACAATCATTGTAAACTAGGAAAAAAATGCAGGCAGCTGTAGGTGTTTACAAAAACAACAAGACTGATCATGGTAGAAACTAAAGAGAAGAGGCATATTTGTTGCTTAAAACAAGAAGTCCAGAACAGGGAGTCCAGGACTGGTGAGCAGCTTAACAAGGGCATCTGGGTCCCAGGCTCTCTCCATCTTTCTACTCCACCATTTCCAACAGCAAGGCCTCCGTCCACATGCTTGCTCCCTCATTGTCACAAGAGGGCTACCACACCTCTCAGAAGAAAAGAAGACAGTAGGAGCAACAGACAAAAGGGCACGCCAGCCAAGTCTATCTGTGTTAAAAGGCCTTTATCAAAAATTGAATGAGTCAGTCCATCTAGCCTCTTTCACCTAAATCTCATTGGCAAGAACTCATTGGTGAACAAATGGCCACTGCTAGGCCACTGGAAGGTGACTGGAGAGAAGAGGGAGCTGTGAATAGCAGCTGGATTAGCCAACCCAAAGGTCTCTACCCACAATAGGAAACACCAAATACACTCCAGCTCCTGTTCCAAGATATTGGAGCTAAGAAAGAATTTTATTGTTGTTGGTTAACTGCCTTCATTTATCTTCTTTTACCTATTCTTGTATATAATTTTCATATTGTTACTTTCTTGTTATCTTAGCACATTTAAAAGCTGTTATCAGGGTTACTCACAGAGGACACACCTTTTCTCAGGTTTGAATGCTTCCTTGTGAGGAAATTTTTAATGAAAAAATTAGGTGTGAGCAGTATTTGCAAAGCACAGCATTTCCTTCAACCATCTCAGAAAGGAGGAAATGACAAGGAGCTGATTGTGAAAACAATAAGTTATTTCAAAACTGTTATGCATGACCTTGGTGAGAAAGTGTTAGTGGCTCCCTATTGCTTGCAGACCTTCAGCCCATGCATTAAATGTGTGATGCAGTCTTTTCTCCAGATGCCTGTGACACATAGCATCTGAGACGTAGTGCTGCCTCTAATTACCTTTTACGTAAAGGATACTAGAAAGACCATCTAAACCTTGAAGCTAAAAAAACAGCATTTATTTCTCACTGGGACAAGCATTTGGGATTTTTTGCCTACTTAAAAGACCCTGTAATCTGTGTAAACAAGCTTGAGCCTATACAGCCTTACTACTGTTGTTGTTGTACATTGATTTATTTTGCCAATATTGCTAAAAATTGCATGCTAAATCTTTCTATTTTCTAGGTGGCATCTTGTGTATCCTAACACATAGCAGCAATATAGTTTTATATCTCTCACATCAGAGTGTGATTGCATAGTAAGTGAAAGTTAATGATTTTCAAATTAACTATAAATGAAAATCATTCATAATTGCAGTATTTCTTCTCCCCACCTTAGAGTAATAGAAGGACAAAGAGATAGTATAACGTTCTATCTGGCTTCACACTGAATCTCTAGCATTTACTAGCTGCATTTCATCATCTATTAAATAGAAATAATTATATCTACTTCACAGGGCTATTGTAAGGATGAAACCAAAGAAGATAATGTGGGTATTGTGGTTATGCACACAATTGTAGGGCATGGCCTAGATTCAACAAATGGTGGATATCGTTATTAATAATGATAAACAAGTGGTGGCATTTGCTATCCCTTAACTGGATTTTCAAGACCAGCCATATGGAATATGACTTTTCTCTTTTATTGTAAATTCAACAAACACAGAGATTGGGTCTCTTACATGTTACTCCTCTATTCATTGTCCAAGTGCATAACCTTAGTTTAAAAACTGTTAGGAAGACAGTCATTGCTCATTGTTGGGAAAAGCTTCTTACATTTCTGACCTTGAGACCAAGTCCATGGTAATGCTCTATGTGGACAATTTGTCATCTTTAAATGACATCTTAATCTGTGCAAGAAACAAGTCAAAGTAGATACTCCTTATGTTGCTGATTCAACAAAGAATAATTAAGAAAAAATACTAAATGCCTCAAAGATTTCACAGAGTGTTACATTGTCTCCGTTGTCTACCTCAGCTAAGCCCTCTGACTAGTAGGTGTTGCTATTGAAGAGTGCTGCTTCCGAATAGCAGAAACAAGTTATCGTGGTAGACAAACCCCACTGTGCTTGACACTGGGAATATTGAATAGACCCATGTAGCTACAGTGAAAATGTGTCTATATTTTAATCTCCTGATAGATTATAAACTCCTTGAGCAGTTTCCTCTATATAATATTTGTGCCTGCCTTTAGGCAGCTTACAATTACTTAGTACTTGTTGTACTTGTACTACTGGGTGATGTCCAACAAAACAGATTTTACTGACTTGAGGCACAGCCATTAAAACTAATATGACTTTTTTTAGTACATATGCATGAGCATTAAAGACCATTTAGAAAATAAAGAAAAACAGAAAAACAGAAAGAAAATTTTTAAATTATCCAACTTCCCACCACCAAACACAACTGCTGCTAACATAGTGATGAAATTCCTTTCAGTTTTTTTTTTTTTTTTTTTTTTTTAATGTATCATTAGAGGATCTTTTTAAAGACTCTTGGTACATGTTTGGAGATTATTTTTTAAAAGGCTTTTAATGAATTTATACTACTTCCAGGACAACAGTGTCACTCTAGTCAGAAACTGAGGTTCATCCAAGACTTGCTCTCCTTGAAGGAAATTCTCCAATCCAATCTATTCTGGCTCATTCATTTATTTGTACTGTCATTAGAATTTTTTTTAAATAAAGATCTAATTATATCCTTCCTCTGATTAAAATCCTAAAATCCTTGAAAGGCTTGCTATATTTTTCAGAGTAGAGTACAAGTTTCTTAACTTACTTGTAACTTCCTTCATCTAAATGGTCTACTTCACCCTCCACAAATCCCAAACCACATTCTTCAGCCCAAAAACTGCACATCCTGCTTTCACGTCCCTGTACATTTTTCCTTACTGTCCCCCCTGCCTGGAATCTCCTTCCTCTCTTTTCCTGCGCATCACTACTTTGTGAAAACTTTTCTTCTAAATTCACTTCATTCCCCAACAAAGAAAGAAATGAGATCCTCCCTTCTCTGTGATTTTGTAATATATTCCTTTACCATATGCCCTAGACTGTATAATTAAGTGGTTATATGTTCAAGCTCTAAACTCTAACTGCCTGTGTTCAAATTTTCCTTCTACTTGTCATACTCTTTATATTTTGAGCAATTTTAAAAACTTATTCTATCATATATATTTTAATGTGATCACATTACCTTTATAAATATTTGAAATATGAATAATATTCTGTCATGTGGCTATACAAGCTTACTTGAGCATTGCATTTTCCCTATGGTTTGACATTGAAGTTGACACCAATTACTATTATAAGGAATCCTGCAATATTCATTATAGTTGATAAAGTTGTCTCTGAATTTTAGATTATTTTCCTAGGGTAGATTCCAAGAAGTGAGATTATAGAGTCAAGAGGTTTATAAGCCGCATATGAGAGTATCCATTTTCAGATACATTTGATAACTCTAGGTATTTAAAAAAAAAAACTTAGCTTCTTTGATAAGGAAATTGTTGTAAATAGCATTTATTAGATTGACTGAAATCCATTCTAGAACTTAGCAAGGTTTAAATAAATAAAATGAAACTATTTTGGTGTATGGTATGAAGTGAAGCGCTTCGTTTCTCCCTCATATATTGTGTTTTTCAGTTTTCTGATTCCCACTTTCTTCCTTAGCTTTACAGGAGATTCTAAACTTGCCTCCAGTATGCGCTACGTGGAAACACAATCAATGCAGATAGGAGCGTCCTATATGATCCAGTTTAGTTTGGTGATGGGCTGTGGCCAGAAATACACCCCACACATGGACAACCAGGTGAAACTGGAGTATTCAACCAACCATGGCCTTACCTGGCACCTTGTCCAGGAAGTAAGTCGCTTTTTTCTAAAGCTTCTGATGGGTGACATCTTTTTAGCATACAAATCAAAGAAATTACATTTCTAAAAGTTCAGACATGGTTAAAAAGAAGTGGTAACTTAGAATTGACATACGTTTGAAGTCAGGAACAAGGATACCACATTCTTCACCATAAGATACTAAAGGATATTGAAAATAAAAAAAGAAAGGAGAATAAACTTCAAGACTGGATACTGTAGGATTGTGTTTTGGATACTATTTTTTCTAACCCTCTTCCTCTACAAATATGTCTCTTTTTTTCTTTCCCTACACTAATGTCTTCACCTGGTCCTTTTTATTTCTCTTTACCTATAGATACACCCTATTAAGAATAGGGTACCTGTTGCCTTAAGAAAAAGAAAGAACAAAGAAATGCATAGATTCAATTTTCTTGGAATAAAAGTTACTTCTTTATATACCAGTAATCTGACATAGCAGTAAATTATAACTACCATAGAAAATAGAATAATTTCTGTTTTTACATGTGAGAATTAAAAGATGCTTAATTCCATTGTGACATCTCTTTACATTTATTTTCCAAATATTTCAGCTTCACAGAAATCAGTCTCGGTTTGCCTCCAAATCACAAACAGTAAAAATTTTGGTCGAGTTATCTCCAAGGTCTTTTCCAGTTATGGAAGGTGAGTAAACTTATTGTGCCTGGGGAAAATAGATGTTGACTTTGATTTTTGCCTCACTGTCTTTTAGGAATGCCTTCCAAGTATGCCAAGTTGTCAGGAATTTACATCAGCAAGTATTTACCATGCCAGTGAATTCACACAGTGGAGAAGAGTCACAGTACTTCTTCCCCAGAAAACTTGGTGAGCCACATTTTTATATTCGGCTGTTTTTTCCACTTTACTTGGATATAAAGAAGAGTTTAGCAAGATGGCAAGATGTTGATTAATTTGTTGTGGTTTTTCTTTCCTCCATCAAAAGCCTTAGATCTTTCTTTTATATTGAGGATATTTGATAAATCGAGTTAATGAAAGTTAGGGAAATTTGATTTCCCTACTGCCTGAACTTTTTCTGACCTCCCTCCTTGCCCCAGCTTTTTTGTTTTATGGGAGAACTCACCAAAACAGTATACAAAGGGAATAATACAGGAATTTAGAAAATCCTCTCTCAAAACAGTTTGGTTTGCAAAGCTGTTTCTTAATGCAAAGAAAGCCTTACTTTTTTTCTTATGTCAGAAACTTAACATACACTGTTTTTTCTCTCTTTACATACCTGCAATGAACATCAGAATCATCCCTCAGGAATCAGAGGCTTCAGTTAACCAGAGAGAAAACTAGACGTTTGAAAACGTGAAAGAGAAAAGCCCATTATTTTTTCCCCAAATATTACCTTGTTTTGTGTTCAGTTAATCACTCCAACCAGTGTGTGAAGAATAGACCATAGGGAAAGAATGAGGACGGGGTCCAGCTGCGAGGCCGCTGCTGTAGTCCTGGCAGTGGGTACAGTGACTTGGGGTGTGAGTGTAGCAGAGGAGGTGGAAGAATGGTCAGTTGTAAAATATATTTTTAATCATATTGGACTTGCTGATGAATTAAATATGGTTTGTAATAGAAAGGAAAGAATCAAAAATGATTTCTAAATTCCGGACCTGAGGAACTGGTTCATGGTACCATTGGTTGAGATGGAGAAGATGGGGGAGGAGTGCATAGGGGAACAGGAAATTAAGAGTTCCAATTTTGTGATATGACATTTGAGATAATTATTTATCCAAGCATAAATGCCAAGGAAGCTGTTGGACTTATGCTATGGAGTTCAGAAAAGTGGTCTGGACTGGAGAGTTAAATACTGTGTATATTATTTAAAGCTGGGACAGAAGGAACTCACCCAAGAAAGAGCATTGGGCTAAAAGTTAGAAGGCTTGGATTCTCTGTATAGTCCTACCAGTTATTAACTAGCCACATGATCTTGACAATTCACACCCTCTTCAAACCAGTTTCCTTATGAGTATATTGAAGAGGTTTAATTAGATAATCTTAAAGGTCCCTCACAGTTAAGGAATTCTAAGATTCTGTGATTTGTACAGAAGTAAAAGCACAAAGGAGACAAGAATTATATATCTCTATGGTATCTGCCTTTCAAGAGCCCTTTTCATAAAGAGAAAATTACGAAATAAGTCCTTCTTGGACTGTTTTACATGAAAGTTTGACTCGACACAAAAACAATTGTTAGATAACAACCTAGAATTATTTTCATACCTTCTTTTGTTGAAGATTGAATTATAGCATTATATATAAATGCCTCCTTGATTATTTTTAAGGATGCACATTATGTCATTTGGAATAAAATGCTTGAAATTTGATTTCCACAGATTTTTTTTGTATCCAACTGTGAACTATTTCCTAGATACTCTATTCATGCTTTGTGTAACGAGCTGCTACTTTCTCTAACATCCTCCTTTTTTAACGTCTACTGCTGGGAGTAAAATTAGGACTTCTGTTTAATTTCAATGGTATTCCAGGCATATGTGATCAAGATTATGAAAAACAACCCATCCGTCAATTGAAATACTGTTCATACTGGGTGCAAAGCTAATGAGATTTTTGTGTTTCATTATTTCACTATTACTTACATATCCTTCATTATTTAAAAATCATTGTATATTTTTCATTAACATGTGGGGTAGTTTCAATAGTAAGAAATTATTGATAGTATATTTTAGATCTATTTTTTCATCCCCAGGAATGTTATAAACTCTTATTTTTATTTAGTGTAGTTTAGGCAATATCCAAGAAGTATTATCCTTATCAGAGACCCCTTTGCAGGTTTTTTAAAGTCAAATTTAATGTTACATTGTTATGTCTTAATTCGATAAATAGCACTACTGAATTGAAAGTTTTAGTCACAAAAGATCAACTCTCATCAGTGTTAGACATTTAAGAGAAAATATATCGACCCTAATACTCTTTAATTCCACACTGATTACATGTTGGGTAATTACGTAGAAGTCTAATTCCATATGCTACAGTGGACTAAAGAGATGATTTACTGCAAGATGTCTCTTTTACAGATTAATATCTACTAGGTTATTCCCCACAACCATATGCCTTTAAGCACATGTAAGCAAATAATTTAATTCTGCTTTCCCAAATTTCCTTCATAACACTGGGAAAAGAAAGTGAAAATATTTTTTTAAAAAACAAACAATCCATTAGGATATTTATTTTAACATTCCTACTGACTAATACATAAACTAAACATTATTACTGTATTACAAAAAAAATCAGTCTTCAACTGGCCATTATCATTATTTTTAAAGCTCTGCTGCAAGGCTAAAGTATATTTATTCTCCTTGGTATTGTTGATAACTTCATGTATTATGTTCATTTCAAACTTGTGCAAATAGCATGCTTTTCTCAAAGATTGAGGAAGGTGCAGTTTTTTTGAAGCAGTGTTCCTTTTTGGCAAATTTTTTCCAAGTGTTCTGCTGTTTTGTTTTGTTTTGTTTTTTAACCATAGCAACTATAAATTGAATACATACAAGCAAATGTGATCCCTGCATTATCAAAGAACTGTTAACTTTGGAAAATGTTCTAGATAGAACAACTTAGAGTAGAAATATTGAATGCATGCACCTGCTTAGAGAAATTATATTGTATATGAACTGAACATTTGTTACCAAATGAAAATTAATTTCGTTTTTATGAGAGACATTTACGTAAGAACAGGGCCTAATGAGACCCGAACAGCTGTCAGTTGCTGACTTCATAAACAAATCAACACCTAATGACTGAATGAGTTTCCGAATAATTGAGAAAATGTAATTACAGTAACTCTGAAGGTGGAAAATATAATTTAGTCAGCCTTAATTTACCTTGATTCCTAACTATCGAGAGATGATTCAATGCTATTTTATTTCAGCCTCAAAGTTTATATCAGGCAAAAAAAAAATCAAATGAAGAAAAAAACTGTCAGGTTCTGTTGCCTTTGGGAAACCATAGAGTTTGGATTTTAAATGCAAGTCAACTTCATTTCATGACCCACGCAGCAGAAGAGTAGTTCTACTTTCAGACCCAATCCAAAGTGTACATGGTTTCCTCCCGAGAGTACTTGGTTTTAAGAAAGAGTGGCAGAGGCAGAAAGGGACTTGGCAAATTAAATATTTGTATTGAGGGCAGTATTTAGCAGTGATGCAGCTGCAAATTCAACAAGATCACACCTTGTGTTCTCATATGTGACCAGCTGGAGATTGCTCACACGGCTAATTTTTTTCCTCACTAAAAATGCAGCCAATATTCATCCTCTTTTTCCTTCCTTTTCTGTTAGTTAACATCAGCCCATTAAGCTGTGGATTGTAATTTTAAATGGAATCATCCACTTTAATCTTTTTATCTTGCAGAAATATTATCTCTTTCAAGAGCTTATAAGATTCATGCAAGAATTAATTGACTTAGAAAAAGTAATATAGAATGTGGCTATGTAGATTATTTAGAAACAAATAAACTGGGAAGTCTGTGATGGGTTTCTGAAACTCCACACCCCCATTTTAAAGTCTGAAGTATCAAAACTACTAAATAATGTCTGCCATGGGTTTTGTAGAGATGTGTAACTCTAAAGGGAATGAATTATCACCTCAGTCTACACACCACCAGATAAATCACTAAATGTGAGCACTAGAAGGGATTTTAGAGATCAGTTTGCCCAATACTTTTATTTGAGAGGTAGGGAACTAGATGCCCCTTGGTCCAGGGGCAGGTCTCCTGACTCCTAGCACCATCTTCATTCCACTGCCTATAGAAATCAGAAGCTGGCTGCTCTTCCCAGACCTGTTTGTCGGCTCCGTGACTCATTATTTTAGCAGACTTTTGTTGAGCACCTACCTTATTCTGTCCCTGTGAGAGCTATTGAGACACAAGATGTCCCTTCCCCCAAAGAGCTCACAGCATGGTCATGTGTAGCTCTAGACTTGACTCAGATTATAATCAATCTTGAAAGAATATAGTCAACTCTCATTTTCATGACAACGATGCCTGAATTTTATTTACTTCTCTTCTTTAGAACTCTGTGATCTAAGACAGTGTATCAAGTTTTATAGTAGGCTTTTCTAAAAACCAGTTCTTAATGGAACTGAGAAAATTGTGATGACTGATTACAGGTATAAACTATTATCATAGAGGAGGTGCAACTGTCCCATTTCTTGTACCACAAGGAGCAATGATGTGCAGCAAGCCTGTGTCTACTGGATACACCTCGGTGAATCCTGGAATTATCCTACTAGGAATGAAAATGCAACCAATTAGCCACAGATCATTGGTAGAATAAACAATAAAGGCTTAGTCTGGATTTTAACAGTCTGTTATGTACTTAGGGAGTACTTAATATGTGGATAATTGATGCAGTAGAAGTTAATGGATCATTCTGAGCTGTTAAGATCAAGTGTATCTGTGGATAGTGTGCGTGGGAGAGTTTAATCGCTGGAACTGAGCATCCACATTAATTCTTTTTTGTTTGTTTGTTTGCATGTTTTTGGCTTTTTGTTTGTTTTGTTTATTTTTGCACTTCGATAAAAAGAACTAATTACTAATCCCTGAAAATTCCTAGAGGTGAAACCATGCTGTGATTTTGAAAGAATGTTTTTTGGCAGTCAATGATAGAAGCCTTGACATTGCTCTCAAGATATCCTCTTCTTCGGACCTGCTATATGGCTCAGATGAACCAATGTCCCAAGGGTTTCTCTGTGTGTAATGGACTGTTTAACTTTTTATCTCTACTTAACTTCAGCTTGTCCGTGAAACCCAAGCAATTAATATTTCAGAAAAAAATAAGCAGAATTTAGCATCCAGATGTTCTTCCATATAGAATAGTACTCAAAAACAATACTCACTGACAAGACCTTGTTTTATATTGAGAGCTACGTAAAAGTATTTCTTCCTGTAACTACTGATGTATTTATTGTAAGAACAAGTATTGCTCTAAGTTAAATGCTTTGTATTTTCATCAGTGAAAGATAGGCTAAGTTTAAAGGATATCTTCATTTATAAAACATTCTTTCATACTATATTTCTTTTCCTAGCATCAAATCTCTGTGCAAGAACAACAAATCAAATATTTTATTTTACTTTAAAATGTCCCAAATCAAATTAAGTTTGAAATGTATGCATTATAGGCAGATTTCTTTTTAACTTTCTTTCATGATAGAATCATTAAATTACACAGTAATTTAGTGCAAATTAAATTAAGAAAAATGATTGGCAGCTAAATGAAAATTCCAGAAAGTTAGTTATCTGAAAGATTTTGAACGTAGATAGTCTTTATCTATACCACCACATGTCAGTTAACTTTTTTATTATTTTGCCTTGTGTCTAGGTCCAGTGCCACCCGCTTCCGTTGGAGTCAGAGCTACTACACAGCCCAAGATGAGTGGGCACTAGACAGCATCTACATTGGGCAGCAGTGCCCAAATATGTGCAGCGGGCATGGCTGGTGTGACCATGGAATTTGCAGGTATACACGTGCTCCTGAAAGTGTGGAATTGGTGCCCTGGTTTGGGGGATGTATGTTTATCAGGATACCACATCAGTTGTCAACAGAATTCTGTGAATAGACTGGTAAACAATGAAATTACCAAAAGAAAAAATATGTTCTTCCTTTCTGTTTCTTATTTAGGTGTAAAAGATATTGTTACATTTTAAAAAGCCTAGAACCATATATTCTAAGCCTTGAAATCTAACCTTAAGACAGTGTCTTATTTATTTATTAACACCAAAGTCCTCTTTAATAGTTTAAAGAGCCTTGCTCATGTTTTCCTTTCGTTCCCCTGACAGTCATAAAGTACTAGTCAAACAGCTGCTACACATTCTTCTACACCATTTTACCAGAAGTTCAAGGTTGTGTAGGTGTGGAAATGGCAATTGTCACTAGTGAGGATGAGATAGGGGCACACTTGAATACTCTAAAAGAAAAGTAGTTTAATCAGAAAGATGTACCATAAGACATGTCCCGATTTCCATGTTGGTTGAATAGACAAACATTTGTATGTGACTTTTTAAGGCTATGGGAAAAATCTCACTATCTCATCTGCCCCCCTACACACACACACACAAGCACACATGTACTATTTCCTTCTACATTACTACTTGATGCCTAAGTTCTAATATTGCAGCATTATGTCTTTTAAGAAAGGATTCCATCCGTTTTGTTGTGATGAGAAAAACCATATCCTCATTCACCCAGCCAGCCCTTCAGGTACCTTCTAATCACCAGTGCTGAGGCCAGACCACTGGGATTTCCTGCTGTGGGAGTTGGGTGCTGGGAAAGGGAAGGTGAATGTTAGACTGGTGGAAGTGGGGTGGTGGGAAGTCCCTTCTCTGAGCCAGCTGAGCTGCACTGGGATCCTTCTCTCTGCCCCTCGCTTCCTTTAAGGCAAAAATCATAGTGGAGTCACGTGGGTATGTTAGTACATTAAAGAATATCTATTGTAAGAATTCTAATTTAAAAAGAATAATAAAGTAAGTGAACTACCCCATATGCGGATTAAGATTGTAGAGAGAAATCTAGTGTGAATGCTACAACTAGAACAACACCGTGGTTGAGTCTGTGACTGTCTGTTTGGCCCTGCTCCCTTGCAGGTGTGACCAGGGCTACCAGGGCACTGGATGCCACCCAGAAGCTGCTCTTCCTTCCACAATCATGTCAGATTTTGAGAACCAGAATGGATGGGAGTCTGACTGGCAAGAAGTTATTGGGGGAGAAATTGTAAAACCAGAACAAGGATGTGGGGTTATCTCTTCTGGATCATCTCTGTATTTCAGCAAGGTATGACTGTGAGCCGGGAATGCGTGATCAGGGACAGTAGCTATTTTAATATGTGACTGGTTTATGGAGAAGTCTGAATGTGAAGTGTACATATATGAAATGGTTTTATTTTTCCCCACGTTCCCTGCTTTGGGTTGGGCTTCGTCAAATCCATATCCCTTAACTACATCATGGGAAGCTTCCATAGATTTTTGATTGTTTTTGGCTACTACAAGTCTAGGTTAGGCCAATTAAAAATTCCTACTCCTCTGGATCTGATTTAAGTCTCATTGGTTTCCCTCCCTCCAGTGCAAGCAGGCTGTGTCTTGAGGGTCTTTGAGTGGGGAAGGGTCTTGGTCTCTCCTCACCCCAGCCTTTGGAGGGTGAGTGAGTGTGTGGGCACGTGGGTGTGGGAGACGGTGATGATGTAGGTGGTGGTGGGAGGTTAAGAGCAGCAACTCTGGAGCCAGGCTGCCTGTTTTAGTCTGATTCTACCATTTCTACTTCCACTTATTCCATTTCCTAGTGGAAAAGGGCTAGAGCAATTTAACCTCACTATGACTTGGCTTCCTCATCTGTAAAATGGGGTTAATAAGAGTATCTCCCTCCTAAGGTTATTATGCATATTTAAATGAGTTAGTATTTGTAAATCATATGGAGCAATGCATAACACCTAGGATGCACTTCTATATAAATGTTTGTTAAATCTGTCAATCCATGAATCTCAGGAATACAGCTGGAGGAAGGATCAAATAGGTGGGGGTGGATAGGCAGAGCTGTCCTTGGGGTTCTCACCAGCTGTTCATGGTGAGAAGACATCTTGGGCCCTCTTCTGGCTTGGTTTGGTGGCTGCTCACAGCATTGTCTGATGCGGGGCTCTGTGTAAAAGCTTTTTGCAGTGTTCAGTTTCCCTAGTGGCAGCACCAAGTTAGACATGCAGATCAATAAATACCAACTGTCGGACTGAGGTGCCAGCTACCATGTCTGTGACTGATTCTCTTGGGACACCCCACCCCATGTCACTTGGCTAGGGAGGGGGCAGGGAGAACCACCTCCCTTCCTATAGTCTAGGCAGAACATTCTTTCATTCCTCCCCTCTCCAATCTGTCTCTTTATGTACTCTTCAAAGGGACTGGAGAGAGGAGCAATGTGTCTGGTCCTAATTATTGGAAGCTCTCTTTAGAATGTGGGTTGCTTAACAACATTCCTTCCAACAGGGACCACAACCACCAATTCTGGGACAGTTGGAAGTGTCCCACTCTGCATCATGTAACAAGTACAGAGGTGTGGGTTGCATACTGTAGGGCCAATATGTTACAGAATCATGTTTGGGCAGAAAGCCAAGACAAGTTAATTTATGCAACTAAAAAATAGGTGCAGGTTTTGTTTTGACACAGGTGCAGAACAAAGAATCAGCAAGTAAACAAGATAGAGAAGGACAGAAAATCAGAGATGGATTCCATTTAACCATGTTTCCTATCCATTGGCATTTAAGGTCCTCTGATCATTACTATTAGAGAAAGGAGTCAGTAAGTTAGCAATATGCATTGAATAGACCTGGATACACTGTTTGTGCAAAACTGGCAAGGTTCTGCCTCCCTTAAGCATCAGTTTTAAAACAAGATTATAGTACCCAAATACTTCAAAGAGTATACACCTGTGTGCACACACACACGGATTTAACATAAATATATAAAAGGTCTGATTACATATCACTATTTCTTCTTCTTATTTCAAAATGACCTCTGTAACTAAGACTACATGAGTTCACATCTGAGCTCCAAAACGCATTCTTTGGTTCACCTTGCAATATTATTTCCTCTGGTTATAACACCTCTCTGAATCTCAGTTTCCTCAACTATAAAGTGGGATGTTGGAAGGATTAAATGACAATGCAAGTAAGGAATAAAGAATAGTGTTTGACACATGGAAAGAGCTCAATAAGTGTTAGCTTTCATAATTATATTTTATAAGAATAATTTACACATTGGTTTCAGTATTTCCATGTATATGCCCTGTCGCTGTCTTAAAACCAGCATTTCAAAAGCAAAACCATTTTCTTCCCCTCCCAATCTAGCTTTCCCTCTAAATTTTTGTCAAAAATATCTCAGGGTCAATTTTTACTTTTTTCTCTGTTATTCAGTTTTATTATGAATTCTAAGTGACAGAAACTAGCCAAAGCAAAAAAAAAAAAAAAAGGGAGAAATGTATTCATGTAACCAAAACACAGGGAAGCATAGGTGGAATTGGGCTGGGGAATATCTGGAACCCACAACTCAAATATCCACAGAACTCTCTCTCCCCGAGATTGACTTTATTTTCGGGTCAGCTGTCACAGCGCTTTCTACTCAGGAAACAAAGGGAAGACTTTTCTAAGGAGCTCCATGGAGAAACCTGGGAAAGGTTTCCAGTTGGCCACTCACACTGTCCTGAGGGGAAGAGCATGCTGTGACCGACCTCGTCAGAGTCATGTGCTCTCCCCTGGCAGACTCGTGGGATGCATAGTTTGGCAGCCCCACCAGCAAGCATGGTTGAAGTGGAGAAAGGGCAATAACCCAAAGGAAGGGTTCCTTAACACTGTTTGCATGGCACCTTAGATTAATTTATCTAAAATAGGCTTCCATCCTATCACTCTCTTACTCACAGATGTTCAGGATGGTGTCTAAAACTGCTACCCTAACTTACATCCTTTCTCCGGACATGGGCCCTCTACTGCAACCAAGAAGCTCTCCTCATCAAACAAGCTTATGCCCATTTCCCTGTCTTTGCTCATGCTCCTCTGACTCCTATGCCTTCCAACTTCCCTGTGTCCATATAAAGCTTTCAGCATCCTGATCAAATCCCACTGCTTCCACGAAACTTTCTGGGACTATGACAAACTACATGAATCTTTGCTTTCTCTGAATTCTTCTCCCATTTATATTCTTTACATATATTTTGTCATTGTTTCAGTGGACTACAATTTGACCCTTTTACACTATAATTATCAATTGGTTTTCAGGTGACTTGAGGGCAGCAGGCACAGGATCCTATTTTAATTTTTATCCTCCCAGTTCCTGGCAGAATGAAGAGTCTCACTGACTGACAGAACAATGGAGAAGTCATTCAGTCAGGAAGGCATGCCATGTGCTACGTGTGTTACATGTCAATAAATACCTGGAGACTGAAAAGATTAGGAATTGATAAATGATCATTTGGCCAAATGAGGCTCAACTAGGAATCAGGACTTGGCCTGCAGCCCTCAGTTGTCATTACTTATATACGTATCTGTCTCCTCCACAAGTCTGTGAGCCCTTTTCATGTTTGTTTTCCCATCAGATAGTGTTGTGCCTAGCTTAAGTGGCACCCAGTTAATGAAGTAATTAAATTATTTATTATTTTAAATTATAAAATTGAATGATTAAATAATCTTCATTTGATTAAAGAAAATGGAAGACAATGAAAGGTTTTAAAGGCATTATTATTTTCAATTAATGTATTGCTTATATTCAAGTGGCGTTTTGATCAGAGATGACTTTAATGAGAGGCAAACGGTAAAGGTTCTCAAAGTGTTTTAGTGATATTGTTATCAGGGTTCTTGGTTCTGAAGGTGTTGCCTGTTAAACCTTGTTTTGTTTTAGCTAAACCTTTAAAGCAGTGAACCGTTCTACCATAGAATGTTGAAAAAATGATGATTGTTTCCCACACTCCAGGAATGAGTAGATCCTGAACCTGCTATGCCAACATACACACGTACACATTACGTGTTTCTACGTATCTGTGTATGCACACACAAATACACTGATCTTTGTATAATATGAAAACTTCAAAGCATTTGTTACATTAGATTCCAAATTCTGACAACAATTTTGCCATGAACCATTTCCCTTTTCTTTATTTCTTCCTTTAAAACAACGTTCAGCATTTCAGATCACAAACAAAAAGAAAGTGGTATGTGCTATTCTCTAGGAAAAACACTTTCAGTGCCAAACTAAGCATTTGTGTGGTATTTTCCATCATTTACAAAAATCTAACAAAACACTTTTTTAAAAACTCTATAGTCTAGCACTGTAGTTTCCTGGAAAAAATATTTCTGCTCTGTGAATTTCACAATACACCAGTCATTCCAGCCAGCTCATTCCAATTGTGATAATTGGATTTTTATAATTCTCCTCACCTTAGATCTTTATCCTTCTGGCTCATTTCCACATGCCAAGTTTCTCACAGAAGTTTGCTAAATTGGGATTAACCTGCTGGGTTCTATAGTTTTTCTTCTCAAAATCATTCTTCCTGTAATGATCCTGAGGCATGAAAATGCTAGGCTAGGTTATAATAATCTCTGAGATATTTCTCATTTGCAATATTTCAAATCAGTGACAAAAAAATTAAAAGCACATATAACTGTTGAAAATGCATATTTTAAAGATTTCCTCAAATACCTGCTTAAAATTGAGAGTTCCAAAAGAATGAGTTCCTGCTCAGGATTAACTTTAGTTCTGGTTTTTCTGGCACCCTCATTTATGTTTAGAATTTTTTAAATTTGCTTTAGCTCTATCAGTAACAGTGTACTGTTGTAATTAGCCCCAAGTATTCCCTCCAAAAATTCTAATAAGTGAAACCCTTTCTTAAATAACTTAATGGATTAGAATAGGGTTTGGATTAAAAGTGTGAGAGGTATTTTTCTCTGTACTGTGTATGTTATCTCTGGTTTTCCTCCCAACTTCTAACTGAATTCTTTGGGTGTTCTCTGAGGACAATTCAGGGCAATCTGTGGATTAGCTTTGGCATAATCTGTTCGGTTAGAACAATCTCACGATCCCGTTAACCTGAAACCATTTAGGCACAACAGGCATGATGACAAACCAAGGAAGCAAGTTGCTGAATTTGAGGAAATATTCAACATTTTTAAGACACAAGTAGGTCATGTAGTGGTCGAAAAAAGTATTAAAATTATTTATCCCAATATCTCTATTAATAAGAGAGAAAGAGAGAGAGATGGAGATGGAGTAAGAAACAGAAAGTCAGGAAAAGATAAGAAAGAGTGTGTGTGTGTGTCTAAGAGCCTGAGAGATTCAGGTACTCTTTCTTTTTGTCAAGAAGTTTTCATTTGCCTGTTTTGCTTCAATTCCCTTGGGAGAGGGGTCAGGGACATATCTCTGGAGAGGATGTTCCCTTAAAAAGGTGTGCCAGAGGCAAGTTACATGCAGCATTTCATTTCATCTAATTGTCACAGTACCCCAAGAAAAAGATATTATTACCCATATTGTGCCTTTGAAGAAAATTAAAACTCAGAAAGGTCACACAGCTAGTGAACAGTAGGAATAGTGGGCTGGGATTCAAATCCAGCTCCAACTGATTTCAAAGTGTATGATCTTTCTTCTCCATTTCCCTGCCTGGAGATTTACAAAGCACGGATTGGGACTGTTTTAATTAAAATTAATTTTGCTTGATTTTTAAAGACTTACCAGTTCTCTTTGGTGTAATTAGCAGTTCCCAAGGGTCTCATAACTGGATCTGGGAATCAGGAATATAGAAATGAATATATCTAGGAACAGGATTCATAACCAGAGCAGAGACAACTAAATGGCATAATTTTCTCCTCTTAACTATAAATAGGAACAAAACTATCTCAGCGAAGTGCTAAGATGCTCATATGATAACTGAAACTGGAACAGCAACATTCCAAAGATCGTTAAGATGATTGATTGTGTGATTTTTCTGTCCTTTGGAAAGGCTGGGAAGAGACAGCTGGTGAGCTGGGATCTGGACACTTCTTGGGTGGACTTTGTCCAGTTCTACATACAAATAGGTGGAGAGAGTGCCGCATGCAACAAGCCCGACAGCAGAGAGGAGGGTGTCCTCCTTCAGTACAGCAACAATGGGGGCATCCAGTGGCACCTGCTGGCAGAGATGTACTTCTCAGACTTCAGCAAACCCAGGTAACCATCCACCTGATGGGCCTCCCAGTGGTCTCCAACTATAGTAAAGCTTGAATTGTTGTTGAGGTGTTTCCAAGTGTTGTTAACTGCAAAATACCCAAGCTCATGAATGATGGCATGATATATAAAGGCTTCGTGTCATTTAAGTGTCTGGAAAGAAAGCATTTGTATTCATATTTGAATTTTTAAAGACTTTGAGAAGAATTGTGGTGAAAAGAAAAGCCACATAATTAACCAATCTTCCCAAAGAAATTCTGTGGTGTAGAGATATTCAGCTCACTGCATTGTTTAGAAAAAGACTCGGACTTTTTCCATTTGTGAGTTTTCAAATGCACGCACAAGTTATGCACACCTGTTAGATTTAACAGGAAGAGAGATTTCATTAAACTTTTTTACACGGCTGTACCCAGGACTAGTCATGGATAGTGTATGAAGTGAGTCTTTGGAGCTCGGTTTCTCTATAATTTTGCACTGGCCCATCACTATATTCATTTTAATGGATGAGGAATATGTGTGTGTGTGTGATGTATATAATATATGTATATAGTTATAAATGACAATGTTTTAGGCAATGACTGTTAAAGAACTTGGGAAAATGGCTCATATTTAATATTAATACATATACCAGCCAATCAAATGTATTTATATACATTAAAATTTAGTCCTTTTGAAGTTGTATAGTATTTTGAAATTTTTAATTTTATACATATACTTTATATTTTATATAATAAATGTCATTAAATTTACTCAATATTAATTTTGACTATTCTTTTTATAGGCTCTGTATTTTCATTTTAACATTACAAAAAATTTTATGGGTTGTCCACCGATCATTATTAAGCTTTAACATATATGTTGCCTCTGTGTTGAATTTTCAACTGAAACTTGTTTCATTGAAAAGATTTATTATTAAAGAATATATTGATCAAATTTTTACAAATTGAATACTTAAAATATGCCTATTTTGTAGTTTGAAGTTTCATAAATTTATTTGTTAATACATTGGGCATTTAAGGGTGACATAAGTTTCCACAATATAATACAAATAGACATGTAGTCATAGACAGGTCAATGCAGATAATTTATTCTAAGGGACACAAGTGAGAGGCAGAAACCAGAAAAGAGGCAACTGGTTGAAACTGGAGATACAACATCAAAGGAGAAAGTTAGAAATGGTGGTTGGGAAATAGAGCCTGGCGAGATTCCCCAAGCTGCAATGCAGTAGAGAGGCTGTTGATAATGGTGCCCAAACTGGTTTAAACAACCATCTGAAATGGCACAAAATTATTTTTCCAAGCAGTTTAATTGTTGACCTGGAAATTATTGTGAGTTCAGAAAAGTGACTCAATACCTGTATAGGCAAACAAAAAGTCATTGGCTTCTTCAAATACCAGAGATATGCAATTTTAACAGAAATTCTTAATCTGGACTCAAGAGGTTATAAATCTCCTCGAATAGTATGCAAAATACTTTATTTATGGACAGTTTTCTGGAGAGCACCTTACTTTTCATTAGATTCTCAAAGGGTTCTGTGACATTAAAATGGTTTAGAAACTGAGTTGGAAATCAAAGGGGGGAAAGAACCCATTCATAGTGGCAAATAAATAAGTATAAGGAACACCTTGAACAGATTATACTGAGAATCTCTGTGAAGAAAACTGCAAACTTTCAAAATTTCCTTCAGATATATATATATATAAAAAAAAAAAACAAGTACATGACAAATAATACAGCATCCCTGGATAGGAAAACTGAATATTTATTTCTTTATAATTTTAATGCAATTCCAATCAAAAAGTTATTTTTGGAATTTCACATCTAGCACTATAAGAAGGCAAAAATAGCTTAAATGGGGGGGATTGAGGTATTTCCTATATGATGTTAAAGCAAATTATAAAGCTAAAATTTAAAGTGGAATGATACCAATACATGAATAGACAGAACAGTGAATCAAACCAAAGAGATGTTGCGGTCCTTGTTATTTTAACAGTTGCTAAGAAAAACACAACTTTTCCTTTCCCAACTGGAAATGATTTGCCCATATGCAGATTTGTCTATCTGGAGCTTCCGGCTGCTGCCAAGACCCCTTGCACCAGGTTCCGCTGGTGGCAGCCCGTGTTCTCCGGGGAGGACTATGACCAGTGGGCGGTGGATGACATCATCATCCTGTCGGAGAAGCAGAAGCAGATCATCCCGGTTGTCAACCCAACTTTACCCCAGGTACTTCGCACATGTCTAAACTCCAAGCAGACAGAGCATTGTAAAAGTGGATGGGATTCAATAAATCTGCAGCTTTTGAATATACATATATAAAAAGAAAAGTGGATGGGATTAAAGAACTACTCACTTCCTTTTAGTGTTTGGATTGAGCCCATAATGCAAATTTTCTGGGATTGCACTTAATTTGTTGTTAGTTCCTGTGAATGCCACTAGTTCACAGATTATTTAGGTGTAAAAATGATTATGAAGTCTGGCCAAGTCATCAAGCAAAATTGTTAGTGTGTGTATAAAATGATTAGTTATGCAGTAGCAAAATATTTTCAGTTATAAAGTCATTGGGAGAAAAAAAAAGTTAATTTAGATATTCTCTTGTATTTGCCTAGAAATGCAAATGGTATGTGGTCCTGCATGTCAAGATCTGAAAATTCTTTTCCAGGTTTCAAAGCTATTACATTGCATTTCTGTGCTATTTGTATTGTTTCTATTAGAACTTTTATGAGAAGCCAGCTTTTGATTACCCTATGAATCAAATGAGTGTGTGGTTGATGTTGGCTAATGAAGGAATGCTTAAGAATGAAACCTTCTGCTCTGCTACACCATCAGCCATGGTCTTTGGAAAATCTGATGGCGATCGATTTGCAGTAACTCGAGATTTAACGCTGAAACCTGGATATGTGCTACAGTTCAAGGTATTTATGCACAAACTTCTTACCATAGCAGGTTAAGGAGCAAAACATCTTCAGGATTTATAAGTGAAAATTTTTCATATTCTATAAAAGAAAAGACTTCAATGAAAATTCAACAGTCTTAGAATGGCAAAGCTTTTCACCTCTACCCATGAGAAAAACAGCTGGTCAATTTTTAATGAGCCCCAGAAGTTGTGGCTATGACATTATATTTCTCTAAGTGTGCATGGAACTCTACCAGAGTTAAAAAGAAAATTGAGTTTTAAGACTTTAATCTGATTCTAACTTAATGAATTTCATGTATCTGAATGGTAATGGTTATCAGTGGGATTGTACAATGTTGTCCTTCTATCTGGCTTATTTCACTCAATATAATGTCTTCAAGGTTTATCTATGTTATCATATGTTTCAGAACTTCATTTCTGACTATTATATATATGGCTGAATATTATTCCATTGTATGTATGTATTGTAATTTTTTTATCCATTCATCTATTGATGGACACTTGGTTTGCTTCCAGCTTTTGGCAATGTGAACAATGCCACAGTGAACAACAGTGTGCAAATATCTTTTCAAGTCCCTGCTTTCAATTCTTTGGAGTATATAATTAGAAGTGGGATTGCCAAGTCATATGGTCATTCTATACTTTCTGAAGAAACTGCACACTGTTTTCCACAGTGGCTGCACCATTTTACATTCCCACCACATTCTCCACATCCTCTCCAAGACTTATTTTCCATCTTTTAAATAGCAGTTGTTAACGATTTGCTAATCTGCCTTATGCAAAATACCAGAAACAGATTGACTTTTTATAAAGGGGGTTTATTAGGTTACAGATTTACAGTTCTAAGCCCATAAAAGTGTCCAAACAAAGGTATCAGCAAGAAGATACCTTCACTGAAGAATGGCTGATGGCATCTGGAAAACCTCTGTCAGCTAGGAAGGCATGTGGCTGGTGTCTCCTGGGTTGTTTCAGCTCCTGCATTTCAAAATGGCATCCTACAAAATGTCTCTGGGTTTGTCTCTCTTTGCTTCTCCAGAACAAACTCTGGCTAGCATGTCTTAGCATCTCTAAGCATCAGCATCAGCAAGCATCTGGGCCTGTGTGGCTCTTTTTAAAGAACTGTAGTAAACCAATCAAGACCCATGCTGAATGGGCAAGGCCAAATCTCCATGGAAACATTCAATCAAGAGGCCACACCGTAATCAGAAAGATTAATAGATTGCATTAAAGAATATGGCTTTTGGAGGGGACAATGCATCCAAACTGGCACAGTAGTCATTCTAATAGTTGTGAAATAGTGTGTCATTGTGGCTTTGATTTGAATTGCCCTAACGGCTAATGAAGTTGACCATCTGTTCGTGCACTTATTGGTCATTTGTATATCTTCTTTGAAGAAACGTCTATTCAAGACTTTTCCCCATTTTTTAATTGGTTTGTTTGTCTTTTTTGTTGTTGAGTTGTAGAATTTCTTTGTATATTCTGGATATTAAACCCTTATCAGATATAGTTTCCAAATGTCTTCTCCCATTCTGTAGGTTGTCTTTTTACTCTCATGACGAAGACCTTTGATGCACAAAATTTTTTAATTTGGATGAAGTCCCATTTGTCTGTTTTTCTTTTGTTTCTTGTACTTTGAGTATAAAGTCTAAGAAACTGTATAGGAAACACAAGTGCCTCAAGATGTTTTCGTCTAGGAGTTTTATAGTTTGGGTTCTTATATTTAATAAGTGTTTCATCAATTTTGAGTTAACTTTTGGGCATGGTGTGAAGTAGGGATCTATGCCCAATATTTTGCATATGAATACCCAGTTTTCCTAGCACCATTTGTTGAAATGACTATTCTTTCCCCATTGAGTCAATGTGATACCCTTCCAAAAGTCAATTGGCCATAGATGTGAGTATATTTTTGAACTCTCAATTTTATTCCATTGGTCTATATGTCTCTCCTGTGCCAGTACCATGTGGTTTTGTTTACTGTACCTTTGGAATTTGTATTACAATTGGAAAGCATGAGTCCTTCATCATCATTTTTTGCATTCAGTATTGTTTTGGTTGTTTGGTGATCCTTACCCTTTCATATAAATTTGATGATTAACTTTTCCATTTCTGTGTAGAAGGCTGTTGGAATTTTGATTGGGATTGTGTTGAATCTGTTAATCACTTTGGGTAGAACTGCCATCTTTACAATATTTAGTATTCCAATCCATGAAAATGCAATGTCCTTCCATTTCTTTAGGTTGTCTTTGATTTCTTTTAGCAATGTTTTGTAGTTTTCCATGTATAAGTCCTTTACATCCTTGGTTTAATTTATTCCTAGATATTTGAATATCTAGTCAATAAATAGTGAATATTTAGACACTATTGCAAATGTATTTTTTTCTTCATTTCCTATTCAGAGTGTTCATTCCTGGTGTATAGAAACACTAGTGACTTTGTGTGTTGATCTTGTACCCCACCACTTGGCTGGGCTCATTTATTAACTCTCTTAGCTTTGTTGCAGATTTCTTAGGATTTTCTGTATTTACAATCATACCACACAAAAATAGGGTAAGTTTTTCTTCTTCTGTTCCAATTTGGATGCACTTTTTTCTTGCCTAATTTCTCAGACTAGAACTTCCAGTACAATATTTAATAACAGTAGTGACAGTGGGTATCTTTGTATTGTTCCTTATCTTAAAGGAAAAGATTTAAATCTTTCCCCATTAATAGTATGGTAGCTTGGGTTTTTCATATATATGCTTTTTATTATGTTGAGGAAGTTTCCTTTGATTCCTAATTTTCTGAGTATTTTTTTTTTTTTCAAGAAGGGGTGTTGGCTTTTGCCAAATGACTTTTCTGCATCAATTGAGATGATCATGTAGTTTTTTCCCTCTATTCTATTAATGTGGTGATTAATTGATTTTCATAATGTTTAATCACCCTTGCATACCAGGGATAAATCCCACTTGATTATGGTGTTTAATTCTTTTAATGTTCTTTTGGATTCAATTTGCTAGTATTTTATTGAAGAGTTTTGCATCTGTATTCATAAGGAATATTGGTCTGTAATTTTCTTTTCTTGTGGTATCTTTATCTGGCTCTGGTATGAGGGTGATGTTGGTCTTGTAGAATGAGTTAGGATGTATTCCTTCCTCTGCAATTTTTTGGAAGAGTTTGAGCAGGATTTGTGTTAATTCTTCTTGGAATGGTTAGTAATATTCCCCTCTTAAGCCATCTGATCTTGGGCTTTTATTGGTTGAGAGGTTTTTGATCACTGAGTCAATCTCTTTACCAGTTATTGGTTTGTTGAGATCTTCTAGTTCTTCTTTAGTTAGTGTAGGCAGTTTGTGTGTTTCTAGGAAATTGACCATTTCATCTAGAGAATATAATTTGTTAGCACACAGTTGTTCATAGTATCCTCTTAAAGTTCTTTTTATTTCTGTGGGATTGGTAGTAATGTCCTCCCCATTCATTTCTGATTTTAGTTATTTGCATCTTCCCTCTATTTTTTCTTTGTCAGTCTATCTAAATGTTTGTCGATTGTATCAGTCTTTTCAAAGACCAACTTTTGGTTTCATTGATCATCTCTGTTGTTTTAGAGTTCTCTATTTAATTCATCTCCACTCTAATCTTTTGTTGTTTGCTTCCTTCTGTTCACTTTGAATTTAGTTTGCCCTTTTATGCCCTAGTCTTTTTTAATGTAAGCATTTAGAGCTGCAATTTCCCTCTCATACTTTCTTTGTTCCAACCCATAAGTTTGGTATATTGTGTTTTCATTTTCATTTTCTTCAAGTTGTTTCCTAAATTCCCTTGTGATTTTTCTTTGATACATTGGTTGCTTTAACTTCTAAATATTTGTGAATTGGAAAATTCAGAATTCTCCTTCTGTTATTGATTTCTAGCTTCATTCCATTGTTGTCAGAGAAGGTACATTGCCTGATTTCAATACTTTTTAGTTTATTCAGCCTTGTTTTGTGACCTAACATGTGGTCTATAATGGAGAATGATCCATGTGTACTAGAGAAGAATGTGTAATCCGTTGCTGTTGGGTGAAATGTTCTATAATGTCTGTTAGGTCTAGTTGGTTAATAGCATTGTTCTACTCTTCTATTTCCTTATTGATCTCCTGTCTAGATGTTCTATGAAGTTTGAAAGTGGTGTATTGAAGTCTTCTAGTACTAATGTAGAAAGATCTATTTCTCCTTTAAAATATTTCAATATTTACTTATATGTTTTGGGGCTTTCTCATTAGATGCATTAGAATTATAATTGTTACGTCTTCTTGCTGAATTAACCCCTTTATCAGTATACAGACTTTCTTTGTACCTCATAATGGTTTTTTTACTAAAGTCTGTTTAATCTGATATGAGTATAGCTACACCAGCTCTCTTTTGGTTACTATTTGTATATTTTTTTTTTCCATCCTTTGACTTTCAACCTACTTGTGTCTTTGAATTTAAGGTGAGTCTTTTGTAAACAGCATATAGTTGGATCATCCTTTTTTTTCCATTCTGCCAATCTCTCGCTTTTGACTAGAGAATTTAATCCATTTACATGTAAAGTAACTACAGATAATGCATATCTTTCTTCTACAGTTTGCTATTTAATTTTTGTAAGTCTTCAACCTTTTTTGTTCCTCAACTCTTCAGTTAACACATACTTTCATGTTTATGTGATTTTTGTGTAGTGTACCAATGTGAGTCCCTTCTCATTTCTTTCTGTATTTATTTTTCATAATTTTGTCTGTGGTTACCATGGGATTTAAATTTAACATCATGACTCTGTAACAGTCACATTTTACTTGATACCAAATTTATTTCAATAGTATACATGTACACTGTTCCTATATTCCTCTGTCCCGCCACTTTATTTTTGTTATTATAAATTATATCTTTGTAAACTGTATATACAAAACCAAAGATTTATCATTATGTTTTATGCATTTTAAAACCTGTAAGAAGTAAAAAGTGGAGTCACATAAAAAATATAATACAACAGTACTGACATTTATAATTACCTATAGAGTGACCTTTACTGGAGGTCTTTATGTCTTTATGCCACTTCAACTCACTGTCTATTGTCCTTCCCTTTCAGTCTGAAAAATTCCCTTTAGCATTGCTTGTAGGGACAGTCTAATGGTGACGAACTCCCTCAGCAACTGTATATCTTCTTCTCTCCTCATTTTCAAAGGAAAATTTTGCCGGGTATAAAATTCTTGATTCACAAGTATTTTCTTTCCCTACTTTAAATATTTATTCCCGCTGCCATTTGCTTCCATTGTTTCTGATGAGAAACTGGCATTTAATCTTATTGGGACTCCCTTGTACGTAACATGTTGTTTTTCTTCTGCAGCTTTCAGAACTCTCTTTTTGGCCTTGGCACTCAACAGTTTGACTTTCTGGGTGTCTTTCTTTGTAAGTTTATCCTGTTTGGAGTTCATTTGGGCTTGTTAAATGTGCATATTCATGTCTTTTGTTAAATTTGGGAACTTTTCTGCCATTATATCTTTGAATATTCTTTCTGCCCATTTCTCTCTCTCTTTTCCTTCTGGGCTTTCCATAATGAGTATATTGGTATGCTTGATGGTGTCCCACCAGTCTCTTAGGCTCTGTTCACTTCTTATTATTATTTTTTCTTTCTTCTCCTCAGCTTTAGTCGTTTGAATTTTCTCATCTTTGAGTTCACTGATTCCTTCTTCTGCTAGCTCAAATCTGGTCTTGAAATACTCTAGGGAATTTTTTGTTTAGTTTTTGTGGCCTGCAACTCCAGTATTTCTGTTTGGTTCCCTTTTAAAATATCTTTTTATTGAGATTCTCATGTTGTTCAGTCATTGTTTTCCTAATATCCTTAAGGATTTTCCCTATGTTTTCCTTTATCTCCTCAAACATATTGAGAATCATTATTTTTTTAAGTCTTTGGTATATCTGAAGTCTGATCTTCATTGGTGACTTCTGAATTTTTATCTTGTTCCTTTGTATGGTCCATCATTTCCTGTTTCTTTGTCTTGTAATGTTTTCATGCACCATAAACTTTTAATATTTTTAAGTGTTAACTCTGAGATTTAGTCCTTTAGCTATTTATTCCTTGAGTTTGCATCTAGCTGTTGATATGACATTGATTTTCTTGAGTGCTAGTAGCTAACAAAAACAAACAAATCAATGCAAAAACAATTTTCACAGTCTGCAAATTTGCTCTGCATTGGCTAGTACTGTCCTTCAGAGTGTAGCCATCCTATCAAAAAGATCAGCCCAAGTCAAATGTGAAGTACAAGGTCCTCTCTCTGTCTTTTCTGAGCATATGTCTTGTCCAGAGCTTGGGCTTGCTCATGGCCTTAGGAAATCCTCCACTTTACAGAAAATTGAATGCCTTCTCTACTCCCATGAAATAGACTTTCTGCTACTCCCTGCCTCTAGTCCTATGAAACAGACTTTCTGCCACTCCACCCCAGTTACTATGTTATATGACTTAAGCCCCAGGCAGCATTGATTTTATTGTTTCTTGCACTGCTTTAGCTCCAAGCAATCTCTGCCCGCAGAGCAAGTTCTGGGAGGATGAGGCAGAGACGAGTTTCCTGGTTCATTCTTTCAGGCTGCCAAGCAGTAGATTGGCACTAACATACACACAGCCTCGTGTGTGCATAAGAGTTACTCTACTCCCTCCAGGACAGAACAAAGGATCCACAATGGGAGCTCAGGCTGGCTCCACATTATGCCATGGAGAGGCTGGGGAGAGACCAGCATGGGCACTGGGAGCTTTTCCTACCATTGTTTATAGCAGCATTTTCTTGATTCAGCACTTGCCCAGTTACTGCAGCCCTTTAAGTCTTTTCTGGAATTTTAAGGGAGGTGCCAGTCTTTGCTAGTTGTTCAAAGACTCTGAGTGGGAACATTTTACTCCTTGAGCATTTTATTCTGCCACTTCTGGTAACCAGCAGCCTCTCCACAGTTCTGAGACAGAGAAATATTGAATAGCTCAACTCATCTTTTTGAGCCCATTCATGTCTTGGGATGCTGGTGAGCCCAGGGGTGATCACTGGAATCACATGGTATAAAACATGGCCATCTATGGAAGTCCTTTTCTCTTTTTCCTCTTTAAAGCTTGTTTTCCATGATTTTGATGACATCTCAACATTTATAGCAAGTATTTACTTTGACAAGCTCTTGTTTCAGAATCCTAATCAAAATTTAATTTTGTTTATAATAACATCCCATTGGTGAGTTCTGGGGTCGAAAGTAATGCAGTTTTTATGAGCTAGTGCAGCTACATGGTCCTTACACAACAACAGGATACAGGTGTTAAATAGTTTACAAATGAAGTAATTAAAGAGATCAGAAGGTTATGGATAGCTTTACAAATATAATTTCCATAGGTCTGTAAATAAGGAAGTTATAAATAAAATTGATAAGTAAAATATTAGCCTTTCCTGTTTACAATTTAATGCTAAACTGCAATGGAAAAATATCAGTAACATTATCAGAATCTATATTGATTTGTTGGTACCACCTAAAATAGTAACAAAATAACAATAGCACATATACTGTCAGAATCCTATGCTGTTTCTCATCTGACATCTTTTCTATTTAATTAGTCACAGAAACGATAGTGTAGGTGTTAAAGTCTGCAAGGTGGTATTCTGAAGTTTAGAAAACCTATATAAATAAAACATTGGTAAATATTTCAAGTACTTAAACAGCCAGCCAGCAAATATAATGCCTAAGGAAAATCTTAATTCTCACATAACACCAACAGAAAGCTATTGATTTGTGGTTATTAGTTAGTAACAGCTATGAAATATGGGTGATTCAGGAATTGATAATTATTGTCTTTCTGAAACCTGTAAACCAGAATTTTTCATGCCATTTGTGCTAAACACTAGGTGTTAGGAGTATAGAGATGAAAAGCATGGTCTCAGCCCTCCCAGAGCTCAGAAACTAATGAGTGAGCCAGAAAACTGAATAGTTGCAGTACTGTCACTGAGGTGTGATAATAGAAGTAGGGTTTAGATGCTATGGGAGTACCTGGCATAGTGCCTGACATGTGGCAGGCACACACAAAAAATATCTGTTGTTTGAATAAATTGATGGATGAATAAACAAATGAATAAATAAATGAATGAGCTGAAACTGGAAGTCTCTGAAAATATAGACTTAGCCAGCTGAAGAAGGGAATGGGAGAAATTCTAGTTAAAGGGAACCAAATTTGCAAGTACATGTAAATAATAATAAGAGTGGCAAATTTGGAAACTTTGAGGAGTTTGCAGAATGTACTGCAGAGGCAAGAGATGAGCTGATCCTGATTGGCATTATAGTCTACACAAGTCAGTTGGATTTTATCCCAGGAGCAATGGTCATGAAGATTTTTAATCCACTGAATGACAGAAGCAGTCCTGTGTTTTAGAAGGACCATTCTGGCAGCAGTCTGCATTTTAATTTAACTGGAGGAGAAACCAGAGTCAGCAAGTCCTTTCATCATTCATGCAACAAATATTTATAAAGCCTTTACTGTGTGCCAGGCACTGTTCTAGGTACTGCGGAAACAATAGTTAAAGAAAGCACACAAAGCCCTTTTCCACATTGGGCTTCTATTCTGGGAGAAACAGAAAGTAGCAAATGAACTGGTAAATACATAGTAGGTCAGATGAAAATGTATAGGAGAGGAGAGTTTGGGGGTGGTTGGTGGAGGCTGGGTACCATTCTATAAAGGGTTGTCTGGTTTGACCTCACTAATAAAATGGCATTTAATCTGAGACCTAAAGAAAGGGAAGGAGCGAGTCATGCAGCTATCTGGGAAAGAGCATTCCAAGCACAGAGAACAGAAAGTATGAAACCCTTGAGCTGGGAGCGTACTTGGCAAGGTTCAAGAATCCACAAAGATGCCAGTGTGGCTAAAGCAAAGAGAGTGAAAATGGGGGCAGGTAGAATTGGGGTGCCTATGGGCTGCTGAAATGAAAATGCACAGGAAGCAGTTATATACAAATAGTCCAGAGAGCAGGAGGTGGGCCATACCTGCGAGTCATAGGTATTCAGAAAGAATTTGAAATTATGGTTGTGAATGAGATTAGGGAGCTTGCATTGATTTAAGAAGATAAGAAAGCCAAGAACTGAATTCTAGGAAATGCCAACTTTTAAGAGGCAGGTTAGATTCTGGATGAAAAATGAAGTAATCAGCAGTGTTAGAAGCAGCAGAAGAGTTGGGTAATCAAGGATTGGACTTTTCCACTGGATTTAATTAAATAGATATTTCCTTGGTAATCCCATGGATTAATAAGGATAGAAACAGCTAACAATGGATTTAAGGCATCTGCACAGTAAATATTGCCTTTTCTTCAGGATGTTAGGTGTGTAGTCAGAAGCAGGCTTAAATTCGGGGTGAGTTTTAATTCCCTTTTGTTTTGTTTTTAAAGATTGGTGGGGGGGTTGGCTTGAGAATGTAACTCTGATGCCTCAGAGAAAGTGCCCCAGTAAATATCTGTTGAATGTATGAATGAATCCTGAATGGGAAATTTAAGATGAATTATATATTTAATACACCTGAGAGAATGTCTGAACCTACTTTATCAACTATAGCAGTCATAATAAGTCAAAACAAAACAAACAACAAGCTAATGATGTCTGCCCAATGTGGCTGCCCTCGCCACATGCCAACCGCATGCCTTTCTGACTCCAACTGGTGATGTGACAAAAGGAAACTGCAGTTTATTCAGATATCTAGAGGGTAAAATCTTTAATAACTGAATATATTCCTACATGGATATATTACTATATATAAAACTACATAAATCTGAATAAATTTAAGAACAATGAAAACAAAAGCAAAAAATAAATTAAATAATAACAATATAATCCCTATTAATCAAATTGTAAATCCTTCTGAGAGATGCTTTCTATCTCTGTGTATGTATATAAGGGAGATCATAGAATCTTCTTTTTTTTTTTAATTTTATTTTGAAATAAATTCAAACTTACAGGAACAGTTGTAAAAACAATACAAACCCCATACACAGTACTCCAGCATACCCTGACCCCCTCCCCCGATACCCCGATCCACCAATTTTAACATCCTGTCACACCACCATTTCTTTCTTTCCCTCCCTCCCTCCCTATCTATCATCCATCATCTGTTGCTCTGTCTTCTGAACATATGAGAGCAAGCTGCACACATCCTTGAACAAACAATATAATTCACATATACATTTCCCATGAACAAGAACATTCATTTATGCAATCCCATTAAGCGCAGCTAAGAAGTTCAAGAAATTCAATGTTGATACAAAGCTTACATTCTGTATTTCATTTTTTTTTATTATGTCCCATCAGTGTCCCTTTGAGCCTCCTCTCCTCCATCCTCAGATCCCATCCAGGATCATCCTTGGCATTTAATTGTCATCTATTTACTGTCTTTTTTTTTTTCAATTGTGGAAACATATATACAGCCTAAATCTGCCCATTCCAACCCCTCCCTAGCATTCCATTAGTGAGATTAATCACATTAGGATGTTGAAATGCTATCACCTTCGCACCATCCATTACTAGAAATTTCTCTCCACCCCAAACAGAAACCCTACACTCCTTTCTTCTATTTTTTTATTTACGCTTGTCAATTTCTTCTTTATGCTCTTCTAGGGTCTTCTTTATGTCCTTTATATCCTGTGC
The DNA here is from genome assembly GCF_015220235.1 of Choloepus didactylus. NCBI lineage: Eukaryota > Metazoa > Chordata > Mammalia > Pilosa > Megalonychidae > Choloepus > Choloepus didactylus. Next base: position 91,766,677 of record NC_051311.1, read on the forward strand.
CATGCTCTTGCTCATGTCCTTTATATCCTGTGCCATGCTCTCATTGTCTGTCTTTAGTTCTTTGATTAATTGCCCCAAGTACTGTGTCTCTTCTGATCTTTTGATATGGGTGTTTGGGATTGGGTTCTCCATATCATCTGGTTTTATCATATGCTTTAAGATTTTCTGTTGTTTTTGGCCTCTTGGCATTTCCTTTACTTGATAGGTTTCTTTCAGGTTATAAAAAATACGAATCTCTAATTTGTCATCTGCGGCTTGATGGCGCACACTTTCTGTAACTAACCAGCAGATAGCATCTGCAAGTCACCTATTCCCCTCAAGTCAGTTCTCCCCAACTTTGTCTTTGTGGTGTCTGGGGATCTGATTCTTGTGGGGTTCAATTGGTACACGAAGTTTGGGTGTGTTGTTGGTGTTGTCTGCCCTGAATGTGGGGCGGGTGTCTGGGTGGTTAGCAAGGCAGGGCAGCTTTAATAGTCAAACCTCCCAGGTGTTCATGGAGATTTAAGGCTGTTGCAAGAGTCTAAGTCTTCATTTCAGTCTTGCCACAGATTGTCTCTGCCGCTGATCCATAAGTCCTTGGTATTGGCGTAAGGTCCCTGGGATTTCTGAGTGGTTCCTCCTTCTCAGCTGTGCTCTTCCAAGACCTCTGCTGAGGGAAGGTTGTTCTGCGTCACAAGTGCGCGCCAGCCCTCCAGGGAAGTCCTGGGCCTCCAGGCTGTGCAGGGGCATTCCCAGCCTGATGTAAAGATGGTTGAATGGGGCGTGTTAATTTCCCCCTTTTTGCACAGCTCCACCTTCTCAGCTCCAGGACAATTAGCTGTGGATGCACTAAAGGCCACTGTCCACGGCCGATATTGTGGCATGTGCGTGGTGCTGTGGGAAACACTCCCCATCACACTGGGTTTTTTGGCACGGCTCTGGGCTGTGGGTCCGGCCCCGGGCAGAAGCGTCCCCAGCCCACCGGAGAGATGGCTGCAAGGTGCGCGGTTTCTTTCTCCTTTTGGCTCACCTCTGCCCCCCTGGCCCCGAGACAATCAGCAGCGGATGTGGGGAGGGCTATCCTCCACGCCAGACACCGAGGCGTTGGTACAGCCTGCTCCTGCCATGCTTCACTGCGCAGTTCTCCCTGTCGTATCCGCAGCCACTCCTGGGTTTTTTTTTAAAAAAAAGAACTAGTCCATCTCCAAATGCCAGCCCATCGTTTCCCCACACAGCAGTGCGGCCGCCAGACTTTCAGCCAGCTCACTCACTCATTTCAGAATGCAGACTCCTGGTTTCACCAAATGCATGGTCCCTGTGGATTTAGCAGACCTTGTCCAGCTGGTACATCGCTGGAACTGGTGTTCTGGGTCACTGTCTGTTTTTTATCTAGTATTTTTCTCAGAGCTGTTTTTTTGCCCTGTCTCACCTAGCCGCCATCTTAGAACCTCCAAATCATCTTCTTTTGAAAAACTAGATCAACTACTAAGGTAGTCACAGGGATGGATATTTGCCTATATGACTCTAGCTTTCCTTCATCCTTTATTCTTTGGTCATAATCATGTTCTTCTGGTTCCTTTACTTCAACTGTTCTATAAAATTTGGCTGCTCTTGTTTATAAAGTCTTATATAATAAAATCTGATGATGGCTCCAAACAACAAATGAAATAAGTTATGAATAGACCATTCATATAAGGCAGTGTGCAATTAAATAAATATCAGAAAGAGTTTGAAATTTACAGTTATCAAAAATATAAGCTAAAACAGTAATGGAATTATTTTATGCATTTAATACTTTAGAAAGAAACTATCTTAAACTATAATGATATCCAGGGCTAGTAAGACTATGGTCAAACTGATATTTTTTAATCCAACTAAGGTATCTTGGTATAATCCTTTTTGATACAAAAGGAACATTTAAAATTAGAAAATTTAAAGTGTCTCTACAATTTGACTCAGTAATACTACTCCTAGGAAACTTATCTGGTGATAAATCAGCTGAAGCAAAAAAAGATGTATCTTTTGCAATGCTGAATAAAATCATATGTTAACTAGATGTCGGGGAAAAGTTCTAGAAGTGTGATCATTTAAGCTAAATGACCAAAATATATATTCCATGTAAAGACTGGGAAACAAAATAGAAAAATAAAAACAGTTGTATTGGTACTGAGGTTGCTTTTTTTTAATTACAGTTTTCCTAATGTTGTTAATCCTATGTTGACAGTCCCCTACATAAGTAGGAACAATAATAATTTCATTTCTGGATTATTTTGCTGGTTTGATTCTGTAAAAAGAAACTTAGCTTTTTTCTAAATTGACACTGATTTCTTACTGAACTTTGGCAAGAAAATATAATAAAGATGCTTGTTCCATTGGAAGCAGGGAAGACAGCCCTCTCTTCAGGTAACCTTCATGTGCTGAAAAGGGCAACTACTTCATCTTCTGCTTCCCTCTGTTTATATCCTCTGGGAAGGGAGAAGAAAGCAGTTTCTTGGCTTTTTATCTTTTGTTTCAGGCTCTAACACCAAAGACATTGTGCTTCTCTCTTCATTACTATAAATCCCAAGAAATCTACAAAATGGGCAGCTGGTCCAGCTTTCTATTAAAATGCATTTATTCCTTGCCTAAACAAAGAATTCCAGAATCTGCAAAGGAGTCGGTTGAGACTGAATTGCACATGTCTTGTAAATTTAACTCAGACACAGTAGAAAGGGCCTGACTGTTGTTGCACCTAATTTGTTGAATGATAGCTTTGAACAAGAGCCTTGACTAATGCTGTCTTTCCTTTAACAGCTGAACATAGGGTGCGCCAATCAGTTCAGCAGTGCTGCTCCAGTTCTTCTTCAGTACTCGCATGATGCTGGTGTGTCCTGGTCTCTGGTGAAAGAAGGCTGTTACCCAGCTTCTACAGGCAAAGGATGTGAAGGGAATTCCAGAGAGCTGAGTGAGCCCACTGTGTATCACACAGGGGACTTTGAAGAATGGACAAGAATCACCATTGTCATTCCAAGGTCTCTTGCATCCAGGTAAAGTAGATCATTCCTGTTTTGTGCTATAGCTGCCATTTCATGGAAGCATATCTTTACTGAATATTTTGATGACTCAGAAGAATTCAGGTAGCCCCTTAGCTATACATGCACAGGTAATGACTCTTGAGAAGAGCTCTGGGACATAATTAGCAAAGCAGGGATGTGTGTATGCATGTGTGTGTGTGTGTGTGTGTGACCTTTCTCCCCATGTGGCCTTTCATCCTAATATTTTTCAACATTAGCTTGTCCCAGAGATCCAAGAGAACAAAAGTAGAAATTGCAAGGCCTTAATTTATCTGCCACATTGTATTGGTCACAGCAAGACAAAGGCCAGTCTAGATTAAAAAGGTAAAGAAAGAGACTCTCATTTTTATGAGAAGTGTCAAAAACTCACATTACAAAGGAATATGTATACAAGGAGGTATGATTTGTTGGGGAAGCATTTTTGTAACACTCTACCATAGTGATTCACATCTCTCCCACGTGTACAATACCCTCACTTTCCTTCAAAAGACCCCCCAAACTCTCATCCCACCACAGCATCAGGCACCAAGTCCCAGATCTCGTGATCTATGTCAGATCAGGATGTGGTTACTACTTCTTGGGTATGGCTTCCCATTGAACCGTGACAAGGTATCTACCTCACACATAGCCAACATACAGTGGTGAAACAAGAATAGGGTAACCGTAAGAGATGTTCCCAGTCAAAAAAAAACAAAGGGGGAAAAAAAAAAAAAACACAAAGAAGAAAGAAGAAATGGGAAGCACATAGCACTGTCCCATGTCCCCTAGGAACTCTGAAATCCAGCCAGGTACATGTTGCTAGGGCTCCCTTCTCCAGAAACAATATCCAGGACAAGGGTTCCTTGATTAAAGCTCAGTTCTACTCCATGGGAGTGGTTTCCTAATCCTAATCCATTGTTCTCCTCAGCTCTTGGTTCCTATCTCTAAACTTCACCCCCAAAACATATCTCCATTTCCGTAAGAAAGAGTTTGTATTTGCAGCTAAACAGCTATCTCATCCTGCTTCCTGCCCACAAAAAGTTAGGGACTCAGAGACCTTTTTACATTTTGAACTGCTTCTGCCCTTTTAGTCCAAGCTGGTTTTGCTCTCACTCCCACAATTCTCTCAGATACTTTGTGGGTTTCCTATGAATCTTTTTGGGATTCTCTCCATGCCTCAAAAGCCCCATTCATATTTTCTTCTCTTCTTTAGGAATGTGAAGCTGCTGTGGGAGAACACCTTTAGGTTTCTTAGAAGCCCTTCATCTAACTAGGTGCAGACTAAAATCATTCTTAGGCCTTAACAAAGGATCTTTTAACCACACACTGGAGTTGAGTTTTATCCTGAGGTCATTTCTAACTTTGAAATCTTTTGCCATCTGGAGAGACTAGAAATGGGGAAAAATTTTATTTTCCAACTCAATAAGTCCTGGCTCTTCTAAATTTCAATATGAACTACATATTTTTATGTGAAATACAGAGAGAACCTGAGACGTTCTCTCACTAGTTTATTAATCTCTCTCTTTTGCTTATCATACATACAAGAAATAAATATATAATCTTTGCCTGAAAATCCCCTTAACAAAATCTACAAGTACATTATGTACATTTTCTATCATACTATTTATTTCAGGAAATTGTCGTATACAACATTATATGTTCTACAACCACATAATACAGGTTGTCCAGTTTCCAGTTTCTTGTCACCATTCCAGCATTCACCTGCTACCTGGCACTAAATCCATGTGTTTTAGTTTTTATTAAAGCAGCACTTTTAGGTACTAATTTCTGTATCAGCCATCTATTACTGCATAAAAACCAACGCAACATTTAATGGCTTATAACAACAAACAATTATTTCTCCTGATTATATGGGTTACTGGACAGTTCTGCTGGTCTCACCTGGGTTCACTCATGTGGCTGTATTCAGGTGGTGAGTCAGCTCAGGAGGGGCTACATTTCTGAGGCCCAAGCTGAGATATCTGGGCCTACTCTCCACATGGGTTTTCATCTTTCAGAAAGTTAGCTTAGGCTTTTTCACAAGACAGCAGAAACATTTCAAGAGGCAAGTCCTATGTGCAAGTGCTTATTAAGCCTCTGCTTATGTCTTGTTTGCTAGTGTCAAAATAAGTCACATGGAAAGCCCAAAGTCAGTGTGGGAAAAGGACACCCAAAGGAATACATACTGGAAGGTGTGATTCATTGGGAGCCATTGTTAAACAGTCCACCACAGTAATAATTCAGGATACTCTATGGGGCTCAGGAGCTTCCAAAAGTTTGAATGCAGTTTTACACACTGGAAAACTTGGACTCCAGGGTTTCCAGTCCCCTTAATGTAAGTGTAGGCACCACCACCACTCTACCAGCACCTACCCTGACTGGAGTTTCACTCCAGGAAGATAGCACCTGGTTTAAGGCATCTTCCCATGCATTAAGCAAATACCTGAGCACCTAGTAGGTATTGCATAGTTTTCTAGGAACTGTGGAAACAATGGTGAACAAAACAGGAAAATAAGCTGAATAAAAAATAAATAATATGCAACATCATTTCAACTAGTAATAAATGTTACAAAGAAAAATAAAGCAGGGAAAGGGAAAGATAAACCAAACTATTTTTGTTTGGGTAGTCAGGGAAGACTTTCTAAGGAGGAGATTTTTGAACAGAAATTTGGTAAAGCATTAGAGCAGGGTTTTCAGAGATCTGTGGGAAGAGCATACCAGGCTGCTGGGATGGCAAAAGCCAAGACCCTGAGATGGAAGTTAGCTTGGAGTGTTCAGAGGTAAGAAGGCCAGTAGACCAGAATGGTGGCAGTGAAGAGGAAAGCAGTAGAAGTTAAGGTCAGAGAGGTGGGCAGGGCCAAATGGTGTATGGCCTTGTAGGCCATGGCAAGGAGTTTGGATTTTAGTCTAAGTATAATGGGAAGCAGTTGGAAGGATTTGAACAAAGGAGTGTTACAATATGATTTGCATTTTATAACAGTGATTCTGGTTGGTATATGGAGAGGAGATTGTGAGAGACCAAGGGTAGAAGCAACTAGTCCAATTCAAGGGCTATTATAGTCTTCTATATGGTTTGCATAGGTGGTAGTGGTGGTAGAGATGAGGTGGTGAATCATTCAGTTAGAGTGCTTTTTGAAGGTACAGACAACAGGACCTGTTAAAATGAATTATAAGTAAAAGGGAAATCAGGAATGACTCCTGAGTCTTTGGTCTGAGCAAGTGGGTGAAGGATGGTACCATTTCTGAGTTGAGTAAATGTATGGGATTAACAGATGAAGAAAAGCAGAAATTTGACTTTGGACATGTTGAATTGCCTATAAGATATCCAAGCAAAGATATAGTGTAGACAATTCAGTCTATACATCTGCAGATTTATATATAAGAGTTTTTGAGTTTTCAACATGAAGATGATAAATAAAAATCCATGGTATGGATAAGAAGAAAGTATAAATAGAAAAAGACAAGCGGTGTAAGGACTGAACATTCAAAGGTCAGGAAGAAGAGGAAGCTCTGGCAAAGCAGACTAAGAAGGGCTAATGGGGTACAAGGAAAGCCAGAAGCATATGGTATCCCAAAAGCTAAGTTAAGAAAGTGATTAGCAGGCAGATATGGACTCCCATTCAGTAGTCCTGATATATTTATCCCTTCCTCATTCCAGCAACCTCTCAGAATTAAGGGTTTCTTTGAAAAGTGTGATCTGCTCTCTTGTGCTTCAGAGTTTAACTTAAAAATATGTATAAAACTAGCCTCCCAAATCTGGCCTAAGGCTGATTGCTTGGCCTACTCCATTCCAAATACAATGGGTTAATTTGGTGTAACCCAAAGGCTGGGACCCACTCTGGAACTGCTTGCCTGGCCCAGGCTCTAAAGCTTTATCTGTAACAGTGAAGTTCATATACTCCTTACCTTCACCACTGCCTTCCTCCCACCATGCTCTTCTGAAACTCTCACCCAATCACAGTTCCAAATAGATAGTTGCAGCATGCCACATAGTTCAGGAGCATCAAATGGTGCATCTTTGCTGCAACAACTGGAATATTAGAGGGCTAGAAGATACCACTTTAAAAATAATCGGGAGCCAAGGAACACAAAACTGGTTAGATTTCCCCAAAGCCAGACGATATAGAGTTGAATCTACTAAAATTACAGTCTATTTGATGGTGGGTGGTATAACCCAACTGGTAAAACCAAGTATGAAAAGTAAGAGAAGGTTATCCATAGCATCACAAAGTGAGCCAATATAGTGAGGCTTTCAGTGTAGCAATACTTTCTTGGTTGTTGAAAGATAAAATCTTCCCCATTGGAATCTAGCTTCCTAGTTATCTTGAATACCATCCAGCTTGCTGATTGATGGCATTTGTGATGAAGAGCTCTCTATTAAAGAACAGTAAATATGTTTCCACTTTAACCCAAGTAAATGAGCTGTTGTTGATCCTTCTGCAATATGTTCAACAAACTCAGATGTATCAAAATGGCATGTTGGAAAGCTGAGAATTCTAAGTGTTAAAATTGTTAAAATTTGGAGCTATTTTGCCACAAAGCAATATGCTTATAATAGTTACTAGAACATTGCTCTTTCAAAAATAATTCTAGGCTGATTTTCTCATATTAATCCACCTGATTCTTGCCTACAGAGAAGAGATATTGGTGGCCATAAAATATATGCTGGCACATCCCTCCCAAATCTCACAGGCATCCCCCTATCCAGACAGCAGGCCACGTGGTCCGTTCTAAGTTCCCTCTGCAGAATGCAAAACGATATTATCTCTGGGCAGGGCTGGAAACACAGGTGCTTAGGATTCCGCAGAATGTTTCCTGCACCACTACACATCACCTGTGCTTCTCTGCACAGGAAAAGCACATACCCAGGAACCTCCCTGGTTTGAGAGGCAGATGCGGCATCTCTCAAAAGTGTAAGGTGGTGGAAGAACAAGGGTTTAGAACTAATTGTCATGGTCATTCAGGCATTCTCCAAGGAAAAGTGAAAATTGAAGAAGGAGACACAGAGTCTTACTGTCTCGTTCTTCTTCCTTATCTGGGACATGCAGGACAAAAGGGAAAGTTTGTTATGTGATGTGAATAGTCAGCACCACATGATGGCTTATTCCTAGTAAAATTGCATAAGATTAAACCTCTCTCCCTCCTCAGTCATCGCTTCCTCAGACTCCTTCCCAGACCTTCCTAACTATCAAGTCAAAGACCTCCTTACATGCTCTCCTACCCTAGGTCCTTCTTCATAGTAGCATTTATCAGAGTGGCACATTTACATTTCTTTGTGCAGGGGTTTGATATCTCCTCACTCAACTCAACTGTGCGCTACATGAAGGCAGGAACCATGTCTGGTTTTTGCTCCCTGTTGTATCTATCCCCAGCCCAGGTTCTGTGCCTGGTACGTTGTAGGGGCTTGTGGACTGAAAGGATATTGAATAAGGAATAAGGAGCAGCAATGAGTGATCAACTACAATGAAGACACCTTCTTTTAAAATATTTTTCCAAAGTAAAATATTTTTCCAATTATTTCCTGAGTAAGAAATAATTGTTCTTCATTCTGCTGTATCTCACTGAAAAGGCACAAATAGCACATGCATACAATAATAATAATAATCACAAGTCTGCATCTTCTCTATTTTTAAAAAGATAAAACTGTGAAAGCTAGACATACTTATTAGCTTACCTTTGGCCTAGTTATTTCTTCCCTTCTTCTAATTGTTTATGACTATGGTTTTTTTAGTGAACTACTTACCAGTTCCTCTTATTCCAGAAATCCCTGAGGTTGCTAAATTACTTATGCTCAATCTCAAGATTGTGGTACTGAGAGGAGAACAGAACAGCAGTGGGCATCAGGAACCAGGCACAACTTGGGAGAAAGGGACTGGAGTGAAACTTGGTTGTGTCATGACCAGTGAAACCTTTGTTGCTTTGATTCGTGCCTTCCAACTGAAAACCAGCTAGAAAAGATTAAAAGAAGGAAAATGGGAACCATCTCTTGCCCTTTCACTCCATCCAGGACTCTCAGCTATGATTTACCATGTCCTGACATCGCCCTATTATCCAAATGATTAGTTTGGGGGGGTTTGTTTTGTTTTTCTTTATTTAAATATGGATTCTTAAAACCGAGCTCCCAAGGTTTTGTATCTTCTCATATCTAATACGCGGACTCTGCTTCTTGGGAGCCTAAGGAGATGCAAATAGGGGTTCCTCCTCACTCTGGGTCAGACCACACCTTGATTTTTTTAAATCATCGTAATGAAAAGTACAGGATCCCAAGAAACATAGTGGGCTGAAGGGCTTCAGTTACCATTTATTCCCTATCAAATTAACAAAACTGCTTCTAGAATTCCTCCTAAAGATGGGGTTCTCCAACCATCTGAGTGCTTCTAGGCCCAAATGTGAGCCTGTATCTTCAATGAATTGAGAGAGTTGTTGGAGAGAGACCCCCATCTTGCTATTCCTTGAGGTGGGAAAAGTTGTTCTTACCTCTCATATTACTTTCCATGAGGCAGCAGTTGTGCATATGTGTTTCTCTGGATTCTACTACAGAACTATGAGAAGAAGAAGCAAGCACGACTCCTAACCTAAGAGGGCTTGTATCAGGGAGTTGGTGTGTTTCCCTTTTATCGTGAATATATAGGCTGTCTTTTGGAAGGGGCACAGAGGCATGAATGTTTTACTTAAGAGAATTAGGAAAGATCTGTTGAGTTCACCAATTCCATCTGCTTCCTTTGAGAGTAAAAAATCTTCATAGGCTGAGTAACTTTACAAGCCTGGTGGAAGGAATTTTCCTAAGATCTATGCCTCTAAGACAACTAATTTATTTTGACTATTTTTTGTTTGTTTTTATATTGTTTTTCTAGTTTTTCTAATCCTCTTTAATTCAATTACCTTTTGTCTTCAAAAATAAGACCCATATGTTTTGGAATACTCCCAAAGGAAATAAAAGATGTGTTCACCTTCCTCTTGTCTTAGCACACTGAAACTGGGACTTGCATTAATAGGCAATTAATCTCTGAAAATTTTTAAACCTAGTAAACAATATTGTTAGTAAAATTTTGCAAATTTGCAAAGAGTAAGTAACTTAAAATTAATGAATAAAAAAGCCAGGATGATGATTTAGTGTTGCAAATTCTCAAAGCTATTTGAAGAGCCAAAAAAGAAATGCATTCCAACACTGCCGTTTTCTATATTCACAGTAAGAGAAGGGAGGAGGAACTATCTTTCCCTACAGTTTTTCTTGCCAAGTCTTTCTTAATCTTTATACTTCTTTACCTTGTTTACTAAGAAACTGGATTCACCCCAAAAGTCTGTAAATATTGGCAGTAAAAAAAAAAAAATTGTAATCCAGATATCGTAATACGCCTTCCTTCTTTGATTTCAGAACTGAGATTGAAGAGGTATTTTTGTGGTATGAAAGTACAGATGTGTGTCTGTTCTCATATATTTTAAAAGAAAAGAGGTGTATTGAAAGAACTGAAAAGATTGAAAAGTTATTGGGACAAGTTTTAGTTTGGCAGCATAAAAACTTTTGTTCTGAGGTTAAGAAGAACTGGGCAGCAGCCCAACCCACTGGTTTTCCAGGGTTTTGAAGCACAGCTACCAAGTTATCCTTTTATCCACTGGCAGATACCAAATGTTCATTGGCGGCACAACTGGTTGCTAAGAGTTCACAGAATGAGTGTCATAGAGATTTGAAGATGAAAGAGGAAGAGGAAGGTAACAGATAGGAGTAGAGCAGTCAGGACAAACTTATTCTTACGTGAATCATGCCAGTGCCAAATAGCCAAATACCCCACATATGTCCTAGCAAAGAACATTCTATTTGATGGTTTCAAAAATTCCCAAATAGCCTCTTCTGAAAATGCTCATAAAATTAGTGCAATGGAAGGATAAAAGAAAAAAATCTTTCTGGTTTTTGTTTATTATTAAAAGAGCATGAGGTAGGAAAACACACAAGTAGAAATAGATATGTTTCTGCCCAGCAAAAGTCTACCATACCTGAGGTCCTTATAATATTGAATAATTTAGGGTGAAGAAGGAATCAAGACGTTTTGAAAAAGATCCAGGAGAAACACATTATGAAGGTTGTATGCAAACTGCCGTGACTCTAAATAAATATTAAATCTCTCTTGAATTTTCCCAGAGCAGTGCTTTGGTGTAAGCTCTTGGTACAAGAAAGGGTTGTTGTTATTTTTCCCAGCAGCAAGACCAGATTCCGATGGATCCAGGAGAGCAGCTCACAGAAAAATGTGCCTCCATTTGGTTTGGATGGAGTGTATATATCTGAGCCTTGTCCCAGTTATTGCAGTGGCCATGGGGACTGTGTTTCAGGAGTGTGTTTTTGTGACCTGGGGTACACAGGTAAGGCTAAATACATTGTGTCTGATGGTTTATTTGTAAAATACTCATCCCTGGTTACTATGTTTCATGTTACTTCTTTCATGAAGAAAGACTAGATTCTGAGTTTATTCTTTTTTAGGGCTGAGAACTGTAGGAATTTACAACCCAAACCATGAGGTGTAAGATATTTTGTTGTTTTGAGATTTCTAAAGAAGAAAACATGATAACAAATTTCATAACCTAATGGAGATTTGTGTATTATTAATGTTAATAATAGTTAACATTTCTTGAGGCCCCACTACATGCCAAACATTGTAATAAGGTATTGTTATTCCATCTCATTTAATTCTAAAATAACTCTGTACCATAGGTCTGTTATTTTCTCAGTTTACACATGAGGAAAATTAGGCACAGAGAGGTTTAATAACTCTCCCAAGGTCACCAGCTAGAAGTTGCTAGAGCTGAGTTCAAGCCCTAGCCATCAGACTCTAAAATCCAGGTTCTTAACCATGAGGCTGTAAGCCCTTCCTGTGCTCTTTAAATAGCTTTTTTATTTTAAAAATTTTATGTAATTTTGTACATTTAAAGTAAAAATGCAATTTATGTAATGATAAATCCGAGATCTCCAAAAGAGAACTTTACAAGACTATTTTCTGACCACAGCCATCTTTGGATATTGCTATAAGCAAAAATGAAAAGAGAGTTGAGATGAAAGAGTAAAATGGAAGAAAACATTATAAACTTCAAAATCTTTTTAAGAACTTTTTCTGGAGGCAACTTCAAAAGAACCCTTCAGCTTTTTAGCACTCTAACCTTTATCTGGCGTGTGACCAAAGACGTATGTTGTAGCAGGCCTTCTGTGGAGAGTGCTATCTACTTTTGTTTGCGGGTGTGGCTAATTTAAAATCTGGGATTGACTCTCATTATTAATCCTTTAATTGTAGCACAACAAACTGGCAAATTCTACAGTAGACAGAGCCTCTTCTTCATTTATACAAGTCCTCTGAGTAGCAAAAACTATGGAAATGTGTGGTTTCCAATGCCTCTCTTTATTAAAAATTTTTAAATCTAGAGATAGCTTAATGTTTTTGACAATGGTAGTGATGGTTATATTTCAGAAGACAATTTTTAATGTAATTTTATTGAGATATATTCACACACCATGCAATCCATCCAAAGTGTACAATCAGTGGTTTACAGCATCAACACATAATTGTGCATTCATTACCACGATCAATTTCAGAATATTTGCATTACTCCAGAAAAAGAAGAAAAAAGAAAACCCCAGATATCCCATACTCCTTATCCCCACCCCGTTATTGACCCGTAGTATTGTACTCTACCCAATTTTAAGACTTACAATAAAGGTAGGTTAACTAAGACAGTGTAGTATTTCAGACAGACAATTTTTAAACATTATTTATTGTGGAATATAACATATAAGTTTCAAAGTATGGTTTCACATGGTTATAGAGCAAATTTCAAAGTGTAGTGTGGGTTACAATTCAATAATTTCAATAATTTCCTTCTAGCTATTCTAATACACCAGAGACTAAAAAAAATCTATATAGTGATTCAGTAGTCATAATCCTTTATTAAATACCTATCTCAGACAGACAATTTTGAGATTCACATTTTCTTGTGGCTCCTTTCCTGTAAGATGGTAAAAATGCTTCCTTTTTCCATGTGTTCCATGTACCTTCTAATCGGTGACAGTTTCAATAAAGGATCTCTCCCATGTATTTCTTTTCTCTGAAGCTGCACAAGGAACCTGTGTGTCTAACATCCCTAATCACAGTGAGATGTTCGATAGGTTTGAGGGGAAGCTCAGCCCTCTGTGGTACAAAATAACAGGAGGCCAGGTTGGAACTGGCTGTGGAACACTTAACGATGGCAAATCCCTCTACTTCAATGGCCCTGGGAAAAGGGAAGCGAGGACGGTCCCTCTGGACACCAGGTATATCAGGTAAGTAATTAATTGGTACAGTTTTCCATGATCATGGTATTTGACACATCACGTGGTCTAACTTGAAACATTCTGCTCTGTTATTGAGGGTTTGATATATTCTCTGTCCCAATTCTGATATATAAAAATGTAGAATAACTTTAGCTCTGTAATAAAATCTGTAATTTCTACAAAAATTATATCACAACTTATTCATCAGTGTACAGTCATCATCACCAAAATATGTTTCATGTAAGTCAGCTTGATTTTTGAAAGTTCTGTTTTTTTATGAAGACTTTCAGGTATTATTTCTGATGTATTCTATGTGAAACAATTGAACAGTTTTCCACCTTTAAATTCCATGTCCAAAAATGATGCATACTCATTTATCTAAGTTTAATTTGTGTTTATTTATTGAAAACTTCCCAAGAAATTTTAAATGCCTACACTGACACCTACTGGTAAAATGAATAATTGGTTTTAAGGAGAAGTGAAATAATAAATAGCACACCTAAGCTAAAACTGTGCTTTTCTATCAATTTAATTACTTGATAATTGGAAGAAAAGAAACTGAGGAAATGTTTGAAATTTTAGGACTTATCCTCACTAAAACCTTGGGTTCTGTGTCATTTTTTTCTACCTGTAATCTCTCCCCCATTCTTTCTGCATCCTTCTCATAGAGCAGTGAATTGGTTACAGTAGAATTAAGCATAGTTCATATCACACTGAGTGGATATAAGTTCTGAAAACCTAAACCATGTGAGTCTGTTAGTAATGCATAGTAAATATCCTGCCCTAAACAAATATAATATTCAACTTCTTATTGTTAGATTATAGAAATACAGTTTTTCCTCATCTTGAGTTATCTGGATTTAAGGACTTCCCATTTCAATTATTCCATTAAATTATATCAGAAGTAGGGTTAATGACTCAGAAACTAAACTCTTGTTTCTTTTTGTTTAGGTCATTATTGCAAAATAAAATGAGTGGTCATATTAATGTTTTCTAAATGATTACATAATTAACTTGCTATGATCTGTGCAATTTCTGCTTGTCTTATGTCCTTCGGGTTTAAAAGTAGTACTTAAGAATTATAAGAGTTTATTTAATGTGTCAAAATACAAAGGATTAAATCTCTTCTGCACTCAACTATGTGTAAGTAGACTGAATTTCTCCCGTACCCCCCAGGCTTGTACAATTTTATATACAAATTGGAAGCAAAACTTCAGGTATTACCTGCATCAAACCAAGAGCAAGAAATGAAGGTAAGATGCTGTATTTCCATAGAAATCACCATTACTATTGGCAAATTAGTGCTTTTTTATCCCAGAGTTTGGCCAGGATTTTGCAGACTGATCCAATGCCCTGCACCATTCCTTCTCTCCTCTCCTCCTCAATAGTATGGGTGGCCACATGAAACCATTACCAGACCCTTTAGTGTTCCTCATCCAGATCCCTAAACCAGAACAACATCTTCCCAGGGTAGCAAGGGCATTTGCTTTAGGTAACCCTATTCCTTTGTAACTTTCCACAGGTAGAAAAAAATAGCAGAAATGTAAACATTCAGAAAGAAGGCTATAAACATGTTGGCATAAAGCATTATAGAATGCAGATAAAACTCTTCTTTCTAACCGTAAACATGGTGAGGCACTAGACTCTTTGGGTAGGAATAGTAGTTCTTGGTAATTATAAATCTTAACTTTTACTAAGCACCTATTATATGAAGGCACTGTTCCAAGCATTTTACCTGCATTAATTCATTTAATCTCTATCATACCTCTTTGCCAGGGTTATTATTATTAGTCCTATTTTACAGATGTAGAAACTGAGGCACAGTGAGGTTAAGTATCTTACCCCAGGTCATGGAGCTCCTAGGTGAATGAGCAGGGCTTCAAACCACTCAGATCGGCTCCAGAGCCTCTGTCTTCCCACCTACCATACTGACTCTCTCCTTGCCCAGAACTACCCTCTCCTCCGCCTTCTAGGCACCCAAACCATCTTGTTCCTCATGTGATTCCGTTGTGAAAAATGCAAAAACTTGAAGCGTTTGTGGCATCCAGGAGACCTTACAGAGCTGATGGGTTTCCTTAAGGGATCCCAAATGTGAGTTGTAAACACAGAATCCATGGGCTTCCCAGGTGGGTTGTACTCCCAACCTTGTTCTCATGAATGGCATGTGAAGAGTTTTGCAGCTTCTAAGTTTATTATCTCAGACATGACTGTAAAACAAATTAGCTTAAACTAAGCTTAAACTAAGTATCTATTAGTCAATAGAGCAACTGATAGTTCTGTTCATCAATTCTAAATTTCTTTGACCTTTTCTGAGTATCTTGATATTTTCAGTCTAGTCATTATCCAGATCATCTGTTTAGTGAAGCAGCAATCTAGAAACTTTTATAGACCACTTTGCATTCATTAATCTCTTCAACAAATATATACTAAGAATCAGCTCTGAGCAGAGTTCTAGATCTGTGTTCTATGTGCTGTGGATATGGATCACTAAAAGATAGATACATCAGTCAATGATAAGCTGGGTTATGCTGCCGTAACAAACACCCCTCCAAATTTCAGTGGGTTAAAACAAAAATTGTTCCTTTCTCCACTGGGCTCCATTTTCACCACATGACATCTGAGAGCTCTATTCCATGCTGTCCTGATTCCAGCCCCCAGAATAATGAAGTGGTGGCCACTGTCTAAATTCTGAGTGTTGCCAGCCATTATGGCAGAGGGAAAGAGAGAATGTGGGGAATTGCACACCGTAAAGCTCCACTCATATTTCATTTTCTAAGGAAATTCACATAGTTACATCTAATGAAAAAGGAACAAGAAGTGCAAACCTTCCTTGTGCCAGAAGGCAGAGAACCAGATGTATGTGGTGACCAGCACTGGTGACTACTACAGCAAAGTCCCTGCCTTATGGGGGCTGACCTCCTAGTGAAAGGAGTCAGATAGTAAACAAGAAATTAATAAACAGGAAAACTTTAGATTGAAAGGACTGGGGGGGATTTAGATCTAGATAAAATGGTCCTGACAGGGCTGGGCTCACTTGAGGAAGCGACATTTAAATTGAAATCTGAAGAGAAGGAGACAGCTATAATACATGCTCAGGTAGAAATTTCCAGAAAAAAATAGCAAAGGTCTTAAGGTGAAAAAGAATTTTTTTGTGTCAAAGGAATAGAGAGGAGGCCAGTGTGGTTTGGGGCTCATAAAGCACAGAGGGGTGGCCTGAGATGAGGGGCAGGAGCTATGACCCAAGAACCCTGCTGGCCACAGTAAGGAGATGGGGCTTGAATCCGCAAGGTGTCAAAGCCACCAGCGGCTTTTAGGCAGGGCAGCGATGCATTCTGACTTGGGTTTTTAAAAGATCACCCTACTGAATCAGTATAAAGTTCAATGCAAATGAATAGTCCTTGGGTACCTGCACTGCCCGTGCAGAGAGAAGCTTTGAGAGGTACAAAAGAAGGCAGGGTACTGCCCTATGGACCTTGTTTTCTGATGGGAAAGGTATTCATTTTAGTGTTTTCTTTAAACCTTTGTAATAAAATTATCATTTTAAAATAGTTCATGGTTGGGATGGTGTAGCCACTGTGTATATGACTTCTGAAAATTACAAAACCATACCAATATACGCATGTGAGCTAAAACCCTGAGCAGAGTATGCTAAGAAGCATCCACTTAGCATGGATATGGGGCTTAGAGCTACCCTTAACCACTGATAACCAAGTTCTGTTGTCTGCCTTTTGGGGAAAATTCCCCTTAGGACCTCTCTAGGAACAAGCAAATTCTTCTAACTAGTCTTGAACCATTTTCTTAAGCTCAGTGCTGGCTGTATAATTCACATCCCACAGACATTACTCAGCCTTTTATTGAAAACTGTTGTTAAAATGTAAATCTGCTTAAATCCTTAGGCAAATATCTTCCAGTGATGAAAGTAAAGATTTTTACTTACTCAAGCTGAAGCATTAATTTACATATTTGAAATTAAAATCAAAATTAGGCTATTTTCATTAAGACTGGGCAGAATACAGATCAAGTTGAAGTTTAAAAAAGAGAGGAGATGTTTTACATGCCTTAACACCCAGTAGATGGTATAAAATTGCTTGCCTTATTCAGATGAAAGGAGATGGGGCTTGGGTCCACATGTCATTGTATTCAGTGTACAATGTACACAGATGTACAATGTGGTCAATGATGCAGCTAATTAAAAGCAGTTGATATAAAATATAGATATTGTTGTTTTTCTTTCTTGCATTTCTCTACTCTTTCATGTTTATCTGAGAGATACTTCCTTCATTGTCCTTTAGAACTGAGGCCCTTATCTTTGCAGACTTTGTTGCCTCCTAAAGGTATATTTGACACTCCTGAACAAACTAATTAGGAAAAAGGCAACAAGCAGAAACCAGATGGGGTGCAGTCTTCTTGAGCCATACTTCTCATATTTTAATGTACATCTGAATCATTTGGGAGGGCTTATTAAAATGCAGATTCTGACTCTCTAGGTCTGGGTAAATATTCTGCTTAACAAATTACCCCAAAATTTAGCAGTTTAAAACAACAGACATTTGCTTTCTTAGGGTTTTCGTGAATCAGGAATTCAGGAGCAGTAGCTGGGTGGTTCTGGCTCAGGGTCTTTCATGAGGTAGAGTACAAGATGAAGGCCAGGGTGCTTAACCAGGACTGGAGGATCTGTTCCAAGAAGGCTCACTCACACGGCTGTTGGCAAGAGGCCTCACTCAATTCCTTACCACATGTTCCTACCCATAGGGCTGTTTGAGTCTCCTCATACGTGTCAACTGGCTTCTTCCAGAGCAAGTGATCCAAGTAAGAAAGCAAGGGGAGAACTGTGATGCCTTTTTTTACCTAATCTCAGAAGTACAATACACTGTCACTCCCACCATACTCTATTCTTTGGAAGCCACATTTAAAGTGGAGGAAATTAGTCTCCCCATTTTAAAGGAGGGAGTGTGAAAGAACGCATGGACATATTTTAAAACCACTACAGCTAGGGCCTACTCCCAGGTGATACAGATTCTGCTCCTTGGACCATCCTTTTAGTAGAAAGTACTAGATAGGACCAGCTGGTGAGATTTTATTCTCATGATGCTTCACTTCTGATATAATCGCAATCTGAATAGGTTGTCTCTAGATAAATTATCTAAAATATTCCTCTCTCTCTCTTTTTGCTTGCCTTATTCAATGTAAACCATACTAATACGAATTAATCGCTACAAGAAAAACTAAATTTTGAAGTGTCAGCACTCTCAGTCTACATTAAAAAGCCAATATGACATGTTTTGAGCAAACAGCAAAGTTTGGAGAACAGAGCTTTTACCAGATGCTTCTAATTTGAAGATTAAATGCTAGAAACAGCCTATCTTCACCAATTCATTTCTTTGGTGTGACTTGCATTCAGCATTACCCTTTCCCTGTGTTCTTTTTTAAAATAAAAGTGTTTCTGGGAGAGGTAGCAGGTGTACCACATGAGGTCCCTTACACGTTAATGTGCAGTCCCGTAGATCACATTGCCCTGGTGACAGGCAGTTGGGGTGGGGGAAAGATGGAGTGAGGGGGTGACAGGGTAGTACAGAGAAAGGAAGGTAAAACTAACATTGGAGGGGAGTGATTTTTATTGCTTAGGTATTTAATAATTTGGCTTCATTCAGGCTTCAGTGACCAAGGTCTGATAAAATGTGAAGTACCAGTGAAAAAAGATCTTTCTGCTTAATGGAGTTTCGGATTGAGCAGTGCTTACTGTCTGGCGGTTTAGCAGCAAAGTGCACTACTTGATTTTGTGCTGGGGAGATTGAGATGTTTCTTCTGAGTATGTAGTAATGATATGAGTCTTTGTAATGTTCAGGACAGAATCTAAAATTCAAATACATGATCTGAAGAGAATTTTTATGTTCCCCTTACAAACCTACTCATCGCTCAAAGCTGAGTGGTCTTTAAAGGGCTTATGTGTTTTTTTTTCTCTCCATTTCCTGGGAGTCCCTGCATTAGAAGCTGTCAAGAAATTGATGAGCTTTCTGGTCTACTAATTCATTCCTTGGAAGTTAGATGAATATGGCCTCATTCTCTGAGACACAATTTGATGTTTCCACTGCAGTCTTGCTATCTAAGAAATACTGTTCCTTGCCTTACTTTGCCCCTAGGAAAGCTGTCCAAGTAATTGGATTTATGTCCTTTAACTCAGGGCTTGTTGTTCAGTATTCAAATGACAATGGAATATTGTGGCATTTGCTTCGAGAGTTGGACTTCATGTCATTTCTGGAACCACAGATCATTTCCATTGACCTGCCACGGGAAGCAAAGACACCTGCAACGGCTTTCCGATGGTGGCAACCTCAGCATGGTGAGCTACTGTTCACCCAAAGTAGCTTGGTAGCTTTTAGATCGTACAGGTTAAACCTACGTTGCATTGTGTGCATCTTAATTTACTGCCAATTTCTAGACAATTTGATTTAAAATCATAGTCATAAAGTTATTCATACTGCTATATAATGAACCTCCTCTAATTGCCTTTTTTCATCTGATTTCAGGGAAGCATTCAGCCCAGTGGGCCTTGGATGATGTCCTTATAGGAATGAATGACAGCTCTCAAACTGGGTTTCAAGACAAATTTGATGGCTCTCTAGATTTGCAAGCTAACTGGTATCGAATCCAAGGAGGTCAAGTTGATATTGACTGTCTCTCTATGGATACTGCTCTGATATTCAGTGAAAACATAGGTACATATTATCACCAGATAAAAGGAGAGTATTTGATTAACTAGGGGACTAAATTAACTAAAACTCAAAAGGAAATTCTCTAATGCAAAACTGTTTGCCTAACTGCCTGTGTTGAGGGGGACCCTTGGAAAAAAGAGTTGCATTTTCCTCCAATATAATTTGGTAAGCCCACTGACTTGGTTTTAGATGGGACTGTCTTTTGCAGAGCATGGGTGACATAAGTAAGATTCCTTAAAACCAGAACAAAAAAATATATCTATATGAAGACATTCCTGTTTCATAATTTGTAGAAATATAGACTTAATGCTCTGTGTTGGCCCTCGTAAAAAAAGTAGTAAAACTTTTCAAGTTAACAGCCTTCCATATTTCTGGGTCTCTGCTAACCAAATAAAAAGTGAGTAAATGTAAGAAGAAAAGTCAAACAGATAAGGCACTAAGATAAGACACTAAGATAAGACATGATTTTTGCTTGCTACATAAAACATTGATGACAAGCATAAGCACCAAGTAAGAAAAGAGAGCACAATTATATGCTACCATTAAAGTTTTCTTTTTTTGTAGGAAAACCTCGTTATGGGGAGACCTGGGATTTTCATGTTTCAGCATCTACCTTCTTGCAGTTTGAAATGAGCATGGGCTGCAGCAAGCCCTTCAGCGACTCCCACGGTGTACAGCTCCAGTATTCTCTGAACAATGGCAGAGACTGGCATCTTGTTACTGAAGAGTGTGTTCCTCCAACCATTGGCTGTCTGCACTACACAGAAAGTTCAGTTTATACCTCAGAAAGATTCCAGAATTGGAAGCGGATCACTGTCTACCTTCCACTCTCCACCATGTGAGAATTGTCACTTGACTACATGTCAGAACTTTCTGTTTCTGTCATCTAATTTAAAAAGAATTGTGGTTCCTTTTGGGAATTCTACTACTCTTTCACGATAATTACACATGGATTATGCTGGGGGGTGAGGAGTGGGAATACAAGGTGCTTTAGGCTGCAATTTTTAAACTTTAGAGAGTTCTAAAAGTTGTAGAAGGCTGAACTTTTCTGCTCTGGCAACATGAAGGCTTCCCATCAGATTCATTTTTAAAACTGTCATAGAAATAGGTTTATCTGTCCTATAGAACCACACCGATCTTTATTCACAGTAAGCAGCATGTAAAATTATCACAAATGAGAGAGTATGCTTAGTGTCTTATCTCAGTACCACATTAAGAATAAATTGTTGGTTCCTTTGGAATGCTCATATTGTTTTGCATCTTTCTTCTTCTCCCCAGCATTTCAGACCACATTCAGGACTTGTATTAGAGTAACAGGCAGAGATGACACTGCATGCTTCCACTTCTGCAGTGTAAACATTTGGATAATTTGGGGATATTTCTTAGAATTATCGTGTACTGCGGTGACTAGTTAGAGATTGTACCATCCTGGGACTGTCCTCCTTCCCCACCAGTTTCATGCCTCACCCTTCTGCTGCTCTCTTCTGAATTGCAGGGATGTTGGTCTCTGCAGGCTGCATCCCCCAGCCTCCTCCTATAGCTGCTGGCTCCCTGACAGATTAGACACCAGCAGGAACTGGCAAGAGATTGTAGGATGGAAAGAAAGGACAGGCCAGGGTATTACTCCTGTCCCTTTCTGCCTCAGGCTGCATCTCGGCCAACTTCAGTGGCTCCAGCTTCCCCCAGAGAGGTTGACCATGTGACGCTGGCCCCTGGGCACCGTTAACAGGGTCTTCTCCCTGTGTCCCTCCAGCCTTGGTGTGCTAGTAGCTTCCTAGATTTTGCTAAACGCTGGTTTCCTCACTGCCCCTATTGGTTTCTCAGCTTTTCCATTAACTGTACATCCCAATCCTTGCATTGAATTCTCTCTGTGTTCGATACTTAGAGTGGTTTCTGTTTTCATGGTTCAATTCTAACTGATTTGGAGATGCACAACTAAGTGCCAGAAAAAAAATGCAGCAAACCCAAATATTTTTGTATTTAACCTGAAATTGTTTCTTATAGACCCCCAGAGTTTGAAAAAATGCTTGTTTGTAATTCATTTATTCTCTTTTTTTTAATTCAACATCTGTTGAATATCTGCTGTGTTTTGGGCACTCTTATACTAAATGAATAAAATAGATAGCTGACTCCAGAATCCAAATGGACTATTTGAGGAAACAGGCATCTAAGCTCTTTATGATACAAAAATGATAGCAGAGATAATAGGGGTATTGTGGAAACACAGGGAATGATACCTAACAGAGAAAGCTTCCTGGAGAAGCTGATGTCCCAGCTGAGTCTAAATAAGTGAGGAAGGGTAATCCAAGCAAAGAGGACACATGGGAGGGCATTCCGTGCTGCTGTAGGCCAAAACAAAGTCCCAGAGGCCATAAAAATCATGAAATGATGGGAAACTTCAAGGATTCGGCATTGCTAAGAGTGAAAATTGTGAGGCATGAAATAGGGAAAGATAATGGACTGCATCGGGGGATGTGGGCAGATGTATGTTGGCTGGAGGTGTTTGACCTTGACACTGTATTAGGGGACCAATGAAGGGTGCTAGGCAGAGTGGTGACCTGATTAGAAGTCCATTTTAGAGCCACCACCCTGGCAGCTATGTCACATTGAGAGGGTGCTTGTATAGGAAAACACAAGTACTTGAAATGGTATTATGGAAATTCTGTTGTGTTCCCTATTCCAGATAACTAACACACTTATACTATGCAGTCTGTTTCTGAATGAGGGGCTGTTACTGTTGTTTTGCAAGTCTGCATGTATTTCTGGAGAAAACGGTCTTCTGGCCCAGTGTCTTTCAAACGTGAAAGTACAATGGGAAATATGGGAGTACATCACATCATTCTAGGCCAAACCCTAGGAATAAAATAGAAGGAGAATCTCACTAGGGCTTCCATTTGCCATCTCAGAAACCATTTAGGGACAGTAAAACTCACTGCAAGAATTTAGTGATTCCAATCCTTCCTCATATTTGTCATCCCTCAATGTCTTCCCCAGCACTGAATAACAGTAAAATCCTTAGAGCAAAAACTAAAATTCTACATGTATCCCAAGAACAGAATAAATTGGAGAGTTCAAATACCTTTCTCACCTCACACGTGTGGTTGCAGAATCCTGTTGACGGCAAAAGTTATCTAATGTTTTCTACACTCCTGTTTCTGAGTCAAGAGGAAACACCATATCAAAACTTAGTATGAAAAGAAAGTGTCTCAAATAAAACAGAACTGGAATCTGGAGGAGGGCACATTGAAGGGAAAAGGGAATTAAAAATAAATGTTCTCATGTTTTCAAGGTTGCTTGTCAAACCAGTGATGTGCTTTCTTTGGTTAGTTCTCCCAGGACCCGGTTCAGATGGATTCAGACCAACTACACCATGGGGGCTGATTCCTGGGCCATCGATAATGTTGTTCTGGCCTCAGGCTGCCCTTGGATGTGCTCAGGACGAGGGATTTGTGATGCTGGACGCTGTGTGTAAGTTTTATGAATGTACTACTGCCTTTTTCTGCAATGCAAAACTGAAAACGGCTCATTGAACTGATAAAAAGTAATGTCTTTTCCCCACTCACTTTTTTCTAGATGTGATCGGGGCTTTGGTGGGCCCTACTGTGTTCCTGTTGTCCCTTTGCCCTCAGTTCTTAAAGATGATTTCAACGGGAACTTACATCCTGACCTTTGGCCCGAGGTGTACGGCGCAGAGAGGGGGAATTTAAATGGGGAAACCATCAAATCTGGAACATCTCTCGTTTTTAAAGGGGTCAGATAAGATTCTATTTCTCTACACTGCTACTAAAATTCCTTTCTTCATTCACAGCTCCACACAAATGCATTTCTGAGTCTGTTCAGATGATGTGTTTTTTTATACACAGTTATTGTCTTCTACCTCAAACCATGTTTCCATCTCTATTCAGCATAAAATTTTTGATCACTTAGGCATAAAATATTTATTCTGCTTTGGTGATCAGACCTTCTACACTTTCTGCTGGAGTTAGAAATATAAAATATAGATACACAATTTTTAAAATGTAGACTTCTAGAATGTAGTGTTTTATGTGTTGCTACATATTTAACTTACGATATATTTTAAATGATTTTTTTGAAAATTATTTGCCATTCTTTCCCCCTGCCCTTCCTGCCAATAGAACCATTTAGTAAACTTAAGAAAACCAAACATTTCAGTCAAGTTGAATAACATTCTCAAACATTGTTAGTATATTTTTATATTTTAACCTAGATGTCTGGTTAGAGAGGCCTATTCTTGAGCAATTGTGTGAAGCTCCGTGCTAAGCTGGCACTTCGTATGTGAAAGGGACTGATGGGGAAAGAGACTAATCTAGTCGTGCAAATAAAGCCTTTAACAAAAATCTGCATGGGATTTTAGGCAACCTTAATGATTAGCACTTAACACTTAGAAAATTAGGTACCCTGGAATTTTATCAATTATAGTTTCAAATATAGCTAAATTCAATTAATACAGTTCAATTATGGTTATCAGCCCTGTTTGAATCCAGAATTCTTCTCAAGTGTTGGATGAGAAAGAAAAACACTTAGAGGCCTGAGATATTTACAAGTCCCTAAGAGTTATGAGGAACTGAAGAAATTGAGCTAGAACAAACAAAGACTGGAGTAGAGACTACTGTTTTTTTGAGTCTTGTCTGAGGGTTTAGCTCTCAGTACCACTAGCTCATTTCTTATGTTTGAAGCAGTTTGAAAAGACCAAAAAGCAGAAGCCCTGTGACTTTTCATGATGCAAATATCTTTACCTGATGAATTTTTAAGAAGTAGAATTAACATGGACCCTAGATTCTATAAACTAGAAAGACAGGTAGCTTTTTTATATTTTCCCTTTAGCCATCCAAATTCAAGAGCAGCCAAGCATTATATGTGTTAGGCATATTATCTATCAGCTCCGCAAGATGTAGAGAGGGCTCAGCGTGTGTCATTCAGTATGTTGCATTTGACCTAGAAAAGCATTCTTTCGTGAAAAAAGGAATGACAGTCTCTTTTTAATGTTTATAGATTCAGGACTACTCTCAGCTATTAAAATAGCTTACTGGCTACAAAAGAATTCTTCACATATAGCCCAAATGGATCACTGAACCTGGAAAAAGGAAAAGAAACATATCTGTGTAAACTAGAATATGCATAGTAGCAGGATTTGACAGTTCCCAACATGTAAACACATAATTTTCCATATAAAAATCCTGAAACATAAACAAATATTGCAAATATGAAAGGATACCTTCAGATTATAGATCATGCCCACTCTCAATAAAATTTGTTCCTAGAAGACACAGTACAAAATGGATCCCTTTATGGGCGGCTTGTATTTACCCATGGGAACAATTTTATATTAACATTTCATAATCAAAGGAGAACAGTAGTCATGCTCCTTTGCCTAGATGGTAGCAAGGGCTATTTATTAGCTGAATTTATCCTCTATCCACTTCAAGCCTCTTTTTTACAAGCTGAGGAAGCCACCTTCCCCCACAACCCCAACCTCTGCACTGCGCTGTGAAAGCATTCAAAGCTTCACAAGTTTGTAAATGTATAAGGAAGAAGGTAAAGACGTTGAGCGGCAAATAATCGACATTAATTAGGTATCATTGACTGAGCAGGGCAGTGAATTATTAGGCATAAAAGGAAAAAAAAGACTGGAAATATCAGGCTTCTACTTGGTGTCCTTCAGTTCTGGAAGTGTGAATCAATGTTTTGTGAAGTTTAGAGATGGGAATAAATGCAGTTGGTTTTTCATTACAATTTCCAATAATCTCATTCATCATTTAATGTTATCTGGATTTCTTTTCCCCAAACTAAAAAATGGTTTAAAAAAGAAAACACTGGTGCCTTATAAAGGATGGAGGATAAGTTTCGAAATCTGACAAGTCTGGGTTTGAATCCTGCCATCATCACTTACAAACTGTAACTTTGGGCAAGTCGCTTTCCCTCTCTGAGTTTCAGTTTCTTTTCTTTGTAAAGCAAGAATAATAATATATTTCTCTTAGGTGTATTAGGTGATTTAAATTTAGGGGAAGGTGTCAACTTTAGAGCCTAAGATGTTTGTAGGCACTTAATGTATGGTTGCAACTGTGAAATTAGCTCTCTTTTTTAAATGCCAGCTACTGAGGAAGTGCTCTATAATAATAATAGAAAAGGAAAAATTCGCTTTCTCTCACTAAAATTATATCTGGCATTTGTTAGTTGATAATTAAGAAATTAGTTGACAGTGTCCATGCGGTATAGCATGACCCTGTACCACTCAAGGGCCACTTCATTCAGAGGCCAGAGCTGAGAAACCAAAAGGCCTACAATTTTGGACATTTGCTTAGTGAAATTCTGTTTTACTGGTTGTCACTGCGATCCCACGTACACATGCAGAAACCAGCCTTTCGAGCTGTCAATCTCAGGCAACCAGAAAGAGTTAATTAGCAGAAAAATTACTAAAGCGAATGTAATCACGTTCCTCATTCCTTGGCTTGTCTGCATGAATGGTTACAGCCTGGGCTGTGGGACTTGCCTTTGTTATGCCTTATTTAACTCGATCAACTGGGGGTTGTCGTGTTGGACTGAATGAGAGCCACCCCCACCCGGGGCTAGCCGAGCTAGCAAAGGAGTAGTAAGTTCCTAAGATTTCTTGGAACTCTGAAAAAGTTACCTGTTAGTTCTCGGCTTCCTGCAGGAGAACTTGGCACCTTTTCAGTCTGCTTCCTCATTCCTCCTCACACCACGCTGTGATCAAAGGGAGCTATTTTTTAGAAAGGCCAGTAGATATATAATGCTATCATTTTTGCACTCCTTTTTATAAAAGTCACAGCAAAGGCTAATTTAGAGTTGAGACAATGAAATTGTGTTTACTCAGGCATAGGAAATGAAGGCCTTCTAAGAGAGGGGAAATGAGGATGGTTTGATTTTTCCTTTTGAACTAGACCAAATATAATTGGTTCTGCCTCACCATTTTAGTTTCTGCTTCTAAATCATTAGTTCTTTGTTTCCAGTACTTATATAATGTAGGTTAGGCATATAAAATCAAAAGAAAATAATGCTGCAAATGAAATGAGGTTGCTTAACATACATGTTTTTGTTTTTAGGAGGGACTGCGGATACTTGTTTCAAGAGATCTAGATTGTACCAATACTATGTATGTCCAGTTTTCACTTAGATTTATAGCTAAAGGTAAGCCATTTCCATAGGCCTAAGTTCTTTATTTTCCTTCCAAAAAAATTCCCTAGGTGCAATCCCTCATCCACAAAGAAATAATGGATTAAGGCACATGAATTTTGTTATATGGAAGAGCTAACATTAATTTGTGTGCATAAATGTTAACAGACTTTTTCTATCATAATATAAGGGTAAGATAACTACTGTTTTTACAATCATCTTTATATTAGCTGTAGTTATCATGCTAGCTCTGTGGTAGTTAAATTTATCACTTTGTCCATGAGTTTTTCTATCATTACTTTCTAGCTGTAAGAATTTTGAATTTAAAAAAATTTAGCTTATGGAATTTTGGTTTTTCTTGTAACCCCAAAAAAGCCTACTATTTGTCACTCTGACCTTTCATATTAATTAAATAATTTCTTGAACTTGCCATTTTGGATATAATAAATTTTCAAATAGTTTGTTGTTGTTTTTTTTATCCTGAGATCTAATATTTCACCCTTTGTAAAATTGTGATGTCTGTAGAATCACAAATTTTTGTTATAATGTTTTCTAAAGGAATACAGAAAGGTGTGTGTGCATGTCTGGGGGGTGGGTGCTATTATTGGGTATAAACTCAAGATTTGGTGTATGTCTTGAGATACTGCCATATAAAAATCCCAAGCTATCATCATTTCCAGTGCCTCTGAAGCAACTTTGGGCTATAAATCCTCTATGTAAATTGAAGTCTGCTTATGCACTGATGTCAAAAGAATAGACTAATAATAGAACATTTGATCATTTTTTTAGACAATATGTTTTATGCCAGTATTATCTTCTCTCTAGGTACTCCAGAGAGGTCTCACTCTATTCTATTACAATTCTCCATCAATGGAGGAATCACTTGGCACCTGATGGATGAATTTTACTTCCCTCAAACGACCAGTATACTCTTCATTAATGTTCCCTTGCCATATACTGCCCAAACCAACGCTACCAGATTCAGGCTCTGGCAGCCTTATAATAATGGTAAAAATGCATGTGTTCTCCTACGATCAAACCTGACTGTTGACATGTTAACTTGTTTGTTTCTAAGACTGGGGAAGTGTTTATCAACTAAGTGGCTGGCTCTCCATAGCACACACATTTTATATGCTTCTCTTTTGATGAGTCTCACTGAACTTTTAATTTTATAAATCTTTATCATCTCTTTGTACTTAACTAGTGAGTTCCCTTGATGGTGTAAATATAGTTTAACCCTGTCACAGAGCCTCATACCGTTAGGCTCTCATTAATTGTAACTACGTTTATGCGGATATCATTTAGAAATACATAAATACATACTTCTCCTGAGTTGTGTCATTTTGTTAGTGAGCTAGAACAACATTATAGAACAAAGTGTCAAGACAAAGTGAGAAGTGGCTTAGACCAAGCTGATAGTGACTTAGATAAAACATTCTTATCACATACAATTATTAAAATTACGTTCTTTCTTCAATGATAAGTTAAAGGGAATGTATAATTTAATAGGGCTTTCAAATGGTTACAGAAAATGATTATACAGATTTGTAATGTTTTATTGTGTCCTGTATTTCTATTAAGTGTTGATTATAAAGGCCATTAAATGCATAGTACCAAATCATGCACTTAATAGCCTAAGCAAGCACTGAGAAACCATATTAAACGGATCCTTTGCAGAGGTAACACAGAAAAAGATAAGAAAAACATACTGCATCTCCAACATTTAACCTGTGTATTTCCTTTACAACAAATAAATCAAAAATAAAATTAAAAATTCAAATTACTATAAACAGAAAAAGCATATCTTACAGAATCACCAATTAATAGTCCAGCAAATGTAACTAGTTTCATAATCCAGAGGATCATTGTTTTCATGTTGCATTTGGAATGCTTACCTGATTTTTTTTTCACCATTTCCATCAGTTGCTTTTAAAACAAGGAAAGAGGAGAAGCTACTAGAATTAGAAAAGTGATAGTATTAGAGAGAGAGAGAAATGAGTGGATTCATTTAGAGAGTCACATTATTTCTTCATACTCCTGTTTACAGACCCTTTTCTATAGTTTGTAAGGGGTGCACTAAATGTAGGATTCAATGAAGAAGTAACCTAGGGAGTCTTTGTGTTCCTGTTTGGCGTGGTCTTGTTGAATCCAAAAAGTGCTTCATAAAAACAGCCTAGGTTTTGCCCTTCTTACCTACTACTCTGTAACAGCTTCCTCAAACACCAAGTCTAAAAGCTTTTAACAGTCCAAATAGTGATTTCACTAGTTTTCTGTATATTTCCAGGTATCTTCAAAAATATATAGAAGTTTTGAAAAGTATTAAGAGAAAAGTCTTGTATAATACGGAGCCTATTTCTTCTGTGTGATTTTTAATAATTAAAATTATGAGTAAGAGCAGTGTGTTAATGGCCGTGGCTTAATCATGGTGCTGAAAGGTCGTGAGTTGACCCTGGGAATCATGAGTTGATCTTTGCGTGGACTAGGTAGGCTCCCTTGGTTCTAACTCAATGACTGACTGCCCACTCTCACTGATGGAGATGTCTTACAGAGTCCTCGAAACCACTAAAAACACAACTCAAGGCCCTTTCTTGCCAGTGGAGGGTCCATAGCGCCTCTGTGATTTGGGAAGGGCAGCTCATTCTACAAGCTGTTTGTCACAGCTTTCTGAAATTAGTGAGATTGTTCTTCTGCACTGTGTCATTTTAATATGGTTGCAAGCTTAATTTTTTCACACTTTAGTCACTGTAAATACACTGTTACATATTTTGTGTTTCTTTGTTTGGAAAGCATGTGTTTAACCTGTTGTTACTGAGTTCCTTCTGTGAGCAAAACTGTCCATTTGACTTTCACATTGAAAATACTTGCTTTATCCAAAAATGCCTTAGGTAAAAAAGAAGAAATCTGGATTGTTGATGACTTCATTATCGATGGAAACAATTTAAATAACCCTGTGATATTTCTGGATACATTTGACTTTGGGCCCAGAGAAGACAATTGGTTTTTCTATCCTGGTGGTAACATTGGTCTTTATTGCCCATATTCTTCAAAGGGAGCACCGTAAGTATGTAATTCAGAGGCTAAAAATAAAACCACTGTTCTGTACTTATCAGGATGAATTTTTACCTACACAGATTCCTTGTCGCTTTTGTTGTTTAACAGTGAGGAAGATTCGGCTATGGTGTTTGTTTCAAATGAAGTGGGTGAGCATTCCATTACCACCCGTGATCTGAATGTGAATGAGAATACCATCATACAATTTGAGGTATTTGACTTTGTTCTATTCAAAACGCTTTGAATTTGATCTTGAGCAAAACCTAGGAAAGAGAAGGAAAATATCAAATAATTTAATGTGAACGAGAATACCATCATACAATTTGAGGTATTTGACTTTGTTCTATTCAAAACGCTTTAAATTTGATCTTGAGCAAAACCTAGGAAAGAGAAGGAAAATATCAAATAATTTCATGCATTATGACTTCTCATTTTGTGCAAGGACATAAGAGTTTCCAACATCATAATTCACTTTTATTGCCAGAATCA
Source organism: Choloepus didactylus (assembly GCF_015220235.1). Taxonomy (NCBI): domain Eukaryota; kingdom Metazoa; phylum Chordata; class Mammalia; order Pilosa; family Megalonychidae; genus Choloepus; species Choloepus didactylus. Next base: position 91,797,384 of record NC_051311.1, read on the forward strand.
ATTGTCCAACTAAGGTCTGTTTCTGGATTTTTGTCCTTTATTTATGACATAATCTCCCTACCTACTTGCAATGGAAAGTTGATGAAGTAAATTATTTTAAACATTATAAAAATGAAAAGGATCATACTATTCTAGTATTATTGTCATAATCTGTTACTTAGGATTCAAGTCAATGTAACTATGATCTATACCATGTCAGCACATTTATACAATATTTTTAACAGAATCATGAATTTTACACAAAACAATACTATGCTACTTTTATAATTTCAAATATATTTGCTCTGTGTATTCCATTAATATTCATGACTCATATTTTCCAAGAGAGCAAATTAAAAACATATAGAAGAAAACCTTTATTTCAAACCTCTTTATCTATTTCAAGAACTTAGGTGAAATTGGTAGACCCAAAGGTACATTTGCCCATGTTCAGAGATATTAACTTTAGAAGATGCTCATTTCATAGCTTTGTCTGTACCCATCCGTGGAACACTTACTTAAAATAGTACCTTAAATACAGCAATGCAATTTTGAATACTTGCTTTATATTAACCCATCTGCATTTCTAAATTAGTTTTCTCTTGCATCTCAGAAGTCAGCAGTCAAATGATGCACTGGTAGATACATCTTTCTAGATCTATTTTAAACTTTCTGTTTTCTAATTTTATTTTACATTTGAAAGTATTAATAAAAGGCAGCACCCTGGGCCCCTTTAAGAGCTCTGTCATCAAAAGAATCCAGGTAGAAACAAGTACTTGGATTTGAAAAGTTTATCAAATGTCAGTAGTTTACTAACCAGAAAGTAAGAGCAGGAGTAAGTTCACCCAAAAATTACTGGTTGCTGTGATGGCAAGAAAATGTTCATCCCAATTGAAAGGGGAAAAATTTCATAGAAAGAATCACATGCTTTTATTAAATTGTTTTAGTTTAATTCACTTGAAATCAGGGAAAGATGAATGGAGTGGTTGTTTCCCTAATGGTTAAAAAGATTTTTCTCCTGTGCCAATGTAACAGTGACAGTTGTATTTTATTTTGTTTTAATATTGAATATGTGTTGAAGGTTCTCCTGGTGCACAAGTTTTGGGATTATTTGGGAGCCATCACAAGAAGTAAAATAGAGGGTATTCCCACCTAGTAGACTGAAAAAAAATGTAAAGGTTAGGATTAGGGAAATTGTGTTTTCATTATGATTGCTTGGCTTGGCTATGAAAGTAAACTGAAGATAAAATTTGGAATTCTGTCCCAGACTTTGCCTCACCCACTTCCTACTTTTCATAAAATGAGGGAAAATAAATTTTTCATGGGGGCCTTTGAGAGTCTTTATGAAGAAATTATATTTAAAGGTAATATAAAATATTATCCAGTTCAGCAAAACAAAATTTTACAATATTAAATATTTCAGCAAGACAGTTCTCTGGAAAATAATGAAGTGGTGAATCATTTCAAGGCTTGTTGCTACGAGATAATTCGTATCACTTTTCCTTCTTCCCCAAGATCAATGTTGGATGCTCAACTGATAGCTCATCTGCTGATCCAGTCCGACTGGAATTTTCAAGGGACTTTGGGGCAACCTGGCACCTGCTGCTCCCCCTCTGCTACCCCAGCAGCAGCCACGCCAGCTCTTTATGCTCCACTGAGCACCACCCGAGTAGCACCTACTACGCGGGGACCACGCAGGGCTGGAGGAGGGAGGTCGTGCACTTCGGGAAGCTACACCTTTGCGGGTGAGGAGCTGCTGCTCCGTGCTGCATTTGTCTCTTGTTTGACAGTTTTCTCCCTGAAATCATTGGTGATCTGCAACTTTATCAGGGTAACATTTCACCTTGCATTTCTTCCTCAGTTCTCGCTTGAAGCAGATCAGTGTTCATGTAGAAACACAGGACACTGAGCTGACATAATCATGAACTTGCAGTTCAAAGAGGGATTTAAAGGCCTGCACTGTGGACCTCACCCTGTAGTGGCATTCACATCCAGAGGGTCTGTTATTAGATCAGTAGGTGACAGTAGAAATCTGGTTTTCCCCTGATGTTCTCATGACCACTCGCCCCCCCATACGCACACACAAACACACAATATAAATGTAGTTAGAACTGTATGACTTTCATAAACATACCTGTGTCTTGTCATGCAGGGCCCTTAAAGTTTGTCAGCCACAGAATGCTCCTGTTGTCTCATAAAAAAAAAAAATATATATATATATATACACACACACATGCACACACACATATATATATTTATTTATTTATATTTAACACTCCCTCCACCCAGACACTTCTACATTTTTAATCTCTCTCAGTATTCTTGTCACATTTATTTGACTCTTCTGTTGAAAAGATATTTGAAGATCAAGGACTTCAACCCTAATAAAAATGAAATGAAAAGTATAGTTCAAAAAATAAAATGAATGATGTAAGTGAACCAACAGAGGAAGTCAACAAAGCATACTGCCTCAGAATTTCCAATTTCTGTCTTTTCTATCAGAATAAAGAACTTATTCTTTCGGAGTGTGTCAAAAAAGAAGAAAGTACTAAAATCATACTTTCAGAATGGCAATAGATTATATTCTCGGTGTGAAACTGAGCATAATTAGAAGCTTTGGGTCTTCAAGCAAAACCATTAATAGCTAGTACTTTTCCAAAAGGGTGAAAGAGAATTTTCAAAAGCCTGCCTATTCTTTGAACATAAATACATTCACTCATCAACATAATTTTAATAATGTGATTGCTAAGGACTTTGATATTTTGTGTTGTTGAATATGTCATTTACTAGCCCTTGCTATTACATCAGGATATTATTCTAATGGAAAATCTAACTATTAAAAAAAAATAAGCATGGCTAAGCAAAATGTCTTCAAGGTACTTTAGAAGTGATAACCAGAGGAAGCGAGGAGAGTCTGGAGATCATAAGACTAAATATAGCTGATAACTCAGAAAGCTGCTGGTGTCTATAAAAGATACTGACATAGGAAGGTATCTCAGGAAAAACTTTGTATTGTTTGTTACCAGAAATATGAAGAGGCTTACAAAAATGTGGAAGAACTTGTTGGATACTGGAGAATTTGCTGGACTCCACTCAGCAAGTGTGAGGACCTCAGCAACAGGAATTTGTGAACCTTGTTTTTATCATCTGACATTACCGTCACTCACACTCGGCAAACTGCAGATCTCATTCTTGTTATCTCTTAATTCCAAATCACCAGAAAAGAAAATCCTAACCAATCGGCTATAGCTAGGAAGCCAAGTCTGGCAACAGGATCAGAGCTGCCCAAAGTCCACACCTGGGAGTGGGGTAGACAGGGAAAAGGTGTGGACAGCAACCACTAGGCATCCGTTACCAGGGCATTCCAGCAACTCCATCATGGGATTGCCAGGAAGCTCCAGGTGGTCTCTTCTCTTGGACCTATAGTTTCCTTCAGTTGCTCAGCTAAGAATTAGATTAAATAGAAAACAACCCTCAAGATAAGTTGTAGGCTGTGATTTTAGATTGTTTTGACTACTGAGGCTTGCTTCAGTTGTTCCCACATGAAAATAATCCTGTCTAAAGGAGTTGGAAATAAGAGCACAAAGATCTGCCAACTCAGGAGCTGAGTGTAGACACCCTCTCCAGGACAGTGCCCCAGTGTCATGGAGACCACCCTGCTTAGCATTTGGTGACGTCCACCGTGCTGAGTTTACACATAAGCCATGGTCATACAATTGGGAAAATGAACAGGAGAAAGGAAGACATCTACAGTTCCACCCATTGGTGTTGGATGTCGATTTAAAATACAGCTGCTCCGATTATAAAGACCACTTAGAAACAATCCTGTAATGATGTACAGAACTTAGACAGTCATTCATAGTCCATATTATTTGCATCCCATGTCATTTATATTCCTAAGAAAACAAATTAAATGTAAGGAGGCATGCCCACTTTCAGAATGGTATAAGCCTACCTTTCAAGCTGCCTTCAAACACTTCGATGAAGAGAAGAATTTGCCTTAACAGTGTTGTCTAGTCCTAGTTTCAGGAAGAAGCACTCTTCTTAAAACCCACACAGGCATGAATTGCTGGAAGGCAAAAGTTAAATTTTCTCCAACTCAGTGAACCATTCCTTGGTTTGTATTCAACATGGTACATAATACCAGCACAAGTACTAGATGCTAAAAAATATAACCCATGTTTAAATTACCCTTTCTGTGCACTTACTGGACCCTCAGGTACACAGAGAAGTATAGTAAATGTTTTCAAGTGCAAAAATGGCCATTTTTGTTTGTTTGTTTTTGCCTCCACATACAGTCAATTCACATCTGAAGCACAAGTATTGAGCTTTCATCTAATTTTATTTACATCACCTTTGTGTCCTTTTAGTCTGGACCTTTTTTGTCTTTAAAACTTCCTCATTGTTTCTGTTTCATGCAGTTTTAATGAGTCAACCCAAACCTCTATGTAATGAAAGCAGTGTTGTGTGCTTGAAATGTTAAGTTTATGTTTAAAAAAAGAAAAAAAAAAAACAGATCCTTTTGAATATCAGCAGCTTGAGAGAAGAGATGCTGACATTCAGTAGGGAGGATGTCAGTGAGAAATGTTTGAAATAAGATTTCAGCAGAAGGGAACAGTAGTCAGATCAGACCCTTCAGCCCATTTGTCATAGTGCTCACAGTTTCTGTGTCAAGGCAGGTGAACAATAAATATCCCACCAAGGTGATTCATTTGTATTCAGATCATTTGAATAAATAAGAAGTTCAAAAAAATCCATGTAGGTTTTTGTTCAAAGGAAAACTCCAGCCATTTCCCTCAGCTCAGCAGTCTGCAAGTTCAAAAAGTAAGGAGTGCTTTTTTGCCAAGACTAAACTCTGCAAAGTATTTTGAAATAAAGTTTAATTATGAACTGGCATTTTGGGGGCAGCTTAATATAGCTTGAATCATGATATGAACAGTGAAATTAGGGTTAAAATTATATATGGGAACTTGACTCCATCTGCTTTACTAACAAATGCATTTTCTTCCCACCACCCATCGCCAACGCTAGTATTTGACTTCTAATTTCTGTTCCTCAAATAAAAAATTGTTCTGAGTTTGGTTTATCTGAAAATTTAAAATGTTCACAAGGCACAGAAATAAGTGCTCATGCCATCTCTTTATCTGTTCCCCCTCTGATACAAGTCCATTTTATATATGATAAAATATATTAAACTATTTCCAGGGTACTATCCCATTGTCCACAATATGTTAGGACAGTTCATTTACAGATCAAAAGCAAAAATATCTTTGATTGCAGAAGAAATTAAGAAATAAGGGACATCTAATTAAAAATGAATGATTTTGTCACTTTCTCTCTTAAAGATAATCTTTTGGGGCTCACCATTCAAAAAAATCTTAGTTTGGCTTGTAAGACCTGTCACAACAAATTCCATCCAGCAAATATTTATTGCACAGCCACTGTGTGTGAAACACTGATGCACACCATGAGAGGGTACAAAGAATGAGATGGGCATTGGCCTCTGGGAACTGATGGCTAATAGAGAAGATGGGCATGCTATTAAATAACTTCTGCTATGATGACCATAATAATGGAAATTCCATCAAAATTATAGTAGAAAGAGGGAGAGACCCATAGAGCAATTAAAAGGTTATTTACCATATAATCCAAGCAATTCCACCTCCAAGTATATAACCAAAAGAATTGAAAACAAGTATTCAAACAAATACTTTACAGGAATGTTCATAGCCACACATTCCACATTAGCTGGAAACAACCTAGGTTTCCATAAACTGATGAATGGATAAACAAAATGTGGCATATCCATACAGTGGAATATTATTGAGCTAAAAAAGGATCAAAGCACTGATATATGCCAGAACATGGATGAACCTCAAAAACATTATGCTAAGTGAAAGAAGTCAGATGCAAAAGGCCATATATTGTAAATATAGGTCAATCAATAGGGACAGAAAGCAGACTAGTGGTTGCCAGAAGCTGGGAGGAGAGGGGAATGCGGGATGTCTGTTGAATGAGTGCAGGGTTTCCTTCTAGGGTAATGAAAAGATCTTGGAACTAGACAGAGGTGATGGTTGCACAACATTGGGAATTGCTAAATGCCACTGAATTCAACACTTTAAAATGATTAATGGTTAATTTTATGTTATGTGAATTTTACCTCAATTAAAAAAAATTAGTCATATGGGAGAGTAAATAGTAGGAATAGAGAAGGCTTCACCAAGGAAACAAACACTGAAGGAGGTGGGAAGGACAGGTGGAATTTTGACACAGTGATAGGATTGGGAAGGGTTTACAGGAAGCAGAAACTTATTGGCAAAGTCCTGGAGATTAAGGAGTGGAATTTGTGCCCCCAACATGGTGAATCATATTTTCTGCCTCTTGAGTATGGTACAGAGATAGTAACTCCCCAGTGCTCACTGATCAGATGTGCTTACTTTGAAGGTGTATTGATCTGTGGATTCGCTTTTGAAAGACTTGTGCCTCTTTTCCAGATCGGTGCGTTTCAGATGGTACCAGGGATTTTACCCTGCTGGCTCTCAGCCAGTGACATGGGCCATTGATAGTGTCTATGTTGGTCCCCAATGTGAAGAGATGTGTAGTGGACATGGGGGTTGTATCAATGGGACCAGGTGTATATGTGATCCCGGCTACTCAGGTCCAACGTGTAAAATAAGCACTAAAAGTCCTGATTTTCTCAAGGATGATTTTGAAGGTAAATTTTTCTCCTAAATTCTATGTCGCTTTATGAAAGTACTTAAATGTTAAACACATTTTGTAACATAAGTAATCATTGAGTACCACTATAATTTTTTTATTGTTTATCATTATAATTGTGACCACCAAAGTCTTCACTTGGTTCTGAACTTCTTAGGATGCCATTTTTGGAACAATAATCAGTGAGAGTAAACAAGATCTTAATTGAGAAAAACGAAGGCTATTTTCACCATTTTTTCTACCACATGTACTCTCTGATTAATGATAATTTTAGAAAACATCTATGTAGAGTTAATCGTCTTGGATGGAGTTTCCAGAAATATAAATTCCTGCCATTGCTTTACATTAAGCATGTTCATTTTCTATATCTTAGTCTTGCACTGAATTTTAGCATCATTATATGTAAAGACAGTGTTACAACATAGAAAAATGCATATGATGTAATGATTGAAAAAAAGTATTTAAATTTTATATGCACTCTGATCAAACAATGGAAAAGCATGCCCATATGAAAAGGTCTTAAATATAATATCTGTCTATGTTAGGACAGAAAAAAGTTTTTTTTTCTTTTTCCCAAGTTTCTGTAAAATGGTTATAATATATTTATGGTTTCAAGATACATTTTTAAACCAGATATAGGATAAGTATCTGAAGAAATTAGACCACTGGTTTTGAGAGACAGTATTTAATAGGAAAAGTAAATGACACTGATATACCTCCTGTTAACTGTATTTTTACAAATATTATATTATACATACCTTCTGCTGTCCTCACATTAGCAAGGACACAGGGAAGAGGCCAGTGAAAAGGCCACAGTATCCTCCCTCACCTTCGACCCAAACCATTCTCTGGCTGCACAGTGTCTTTTTTTTGCAGTGTGGAGGAGCAGAAAGGAGGGACCAATCTGCATGGGCCAGAAATACTCAAACAAAGACCCCCTCCTCCTGTCATGTGGATCCTTAAATTGTGCCTGCAAAGGCTAAACAATTCAAACAAGCTAGAACATTGAAGAAACTGCTTATCCCAAAGCTTATGACTTCATATTTAAAAAATACGTGATGCATTTACCATGCTTCTTTGAATAATATAATATGGGTCTACTTGGTGTCATAGATAAACTACATTTTCCACTTTTTTCAGGTCAGCTAGAATCGGATAGATTCTTATTAATGAGTGGTGGAAAGCCATCTCGGAAATGTGGAATTCTTTCCAGCGGGAACAACCTCTTTTTCAATGAAGATGGCTTGCGCATGTTGATGACACGAGACCTAGATTTATCACAAGCTAGGTAAACATTTTTAAATGTTGCTGAGAAACCGCATGATAATATAGAGTAGCAGAACATAATCAGATCAGAAAGAAGCAGAGAGATCTCAAAGATGAGGCCTCACACTGGAAAGGCTGAGCTTCTCTTGTCAAAGACTCCTTTAAGACAGAATTTATATAATTTCCATTTTAGAACTGAAAGTGAATTGTGCAGTCACTAGATCAGAAATTAAACATAGCTAAACAGATAAAAGTTAATATCTGGTGTATTTACAAACTTGTAACTGGGAAATGACCATATCTAACTTACTTTAAATTCAAGAAAATAATATTGTATCTTCTTTATACAAACAATTTTCATTAGCACTTGGACTATGTAGAAAATTATTTACATTTATTACAGTCTGCTTAATAGAAAGCTTATACATCCCCAGACAATTCACAATTTATCTCCTTTACCAATTTAAGTTAGGAGCATGCGAAGTGCAGTTTTAGACTCTATAAACATTTTTTCCTAATGATTCGCTCACACTTCTAAGCAATCGTTTCCTAAATTGAGCAAAGTCACTCAGAAATACACATTTTAAACTGGATCAGAGGATTATGTCCTGTCAAGATGTGTATCCCTTGATCATCTGATGAGCCAAAAACTTAACAAGGAAAGTAAAAACAACAGTTTAACATGTGCAGATTGGAACCCGGACCTGTTTTTGCAAATGAACAAAGAAATCATGTTTTCTAAATATTTCACCATATTTTTAAAAACATCTTAACATATTTATCCTTTTCTTTCTCCTAAATCTTTCATTTATTGCATTGTAAATTTGATCATCATTCATAGAAAATACAGTTCTATCTGTGAGACAATTTTACAGTCATAGAAAACAAGATTTTATTTATTCTTATTACATTTTAATGCATATGGTTTAATTTGATGCTCTTTACTTCATCTTTTCACTGGTAGTTGAATTCTCTAATTTAGAAATTATTAGGTTTTTCCAAATCAGTAATTCTGACGTGGTATATCTCTTACTAAATTTAAAATATTTTTCCAATACAAATAGACAATATGCTAAAAATTTTTCTTTGTAAATGATTATTGTTTTCATTATTTTTTCATTAATTCAATGTTAAACGCTCCCTTCTTTATCTCATCTCAATAGCGTGCTGTGTAGGATTTGCATATATTGACCTCAAAATGCTCCACGTAAAATCCCAATTTTCTCAGGGTTATGAGATAAATGAATGCCCAGTTAGTGGGGTGAGGGGAGGAAGGGTAAAGGGGGTTGCTCATGGAGAATGCATGATTTTATATATGGTACTGATAACATTTATTAAAAGTTCTAATATAGTTCATATGTTTGACAGGTATACAGTATTGGGTATGTGTGGGGTTACACATGAAATTTATTCTGCATTACCAGCTAGCACAGCAGCCAGACCAGGCACCAGCAGCTTGCCTGCCAAAGATAACATGTGAGCTAGTTTTCATTGGCACCCCAGCTGGTTGCTACCATTCTGTCCACCTCGCTGCCAACTGGGAAGGCTGCCACTGGCTGGCAGGCACAGGATTTGATGGCCAGTAGCATCCTTCCCCAGACCCAGCAACAGTCAGAGGCTGACACAGCCCACCACCAATCCCACCACCTCCCACTCGCATGCTCCCTTGCCTCCAGTGCAAAACCCAGAAAAGCCCAGGCTTGACACACCTCTTCCAAAAGATGTCTGGCCTTTCACAAAGAGGTGCTACACGTGGTGAATTTAAATGTGTTCCCCAAAACCAATGACATAAGATCTGAAAAAAGTACCAGTAAAACCTGAGACTGGATTATTTTGCCAATAATGTGGCGTAGACTATATTAATTACATTCTGCCAATTTCAAATGCTAAGAACCGACAATCCAAATTTATCTTACATAGATAAGAATACCCATTCCCAAACTTGAACAGCCTTTGGATCTTTTCCATGTTCTTAGAGAAGAGCCAAAGGGTGCAATGAATGTTCACTTCCCTTGGACTCTCCTCTGAGAAAAATGTGCCGTGATATAAAAGTGGACACAGAATTGCCTTCTTTTCAGACTTCACATTTTATCAACTCCCTTTCACATTAAAAAAGGGAAATCGGGCTTTGAAATGATTGTTTGGGACATTCACTAAATTATCATATCCATTAAAGCCATGCACACACACACACACACACACACACACACACATCCATATTACCCTGTGTGCTTGTCTTTAGTCAATGATGTGGGTTGCACTTTGGAGTAAAAGTCTACAGTAAATTTTACTAATGTCAGATTCGTGCAGTTCTTCATGAGGCTGGGATGTGGTAAAGGTGTTCCGGACCCCAGGAGCCAGCCTGTGCTTCTGCAATATTCCCTCAATGGCGGCCTCTCGTGGAGTCTCCTTCAAGAGTTCCTCTTCAGCAATTCCAGCAATGTGGGCAAGTACATTGCCCTGGAGATACCTTTGAAAGCCCGTTCGGGTTCCACCCGCCTCCGCTGGTGGCAACCATCTGAAAATGGGCATTTCTACAGCCCCTGGGTTATCGACCAGGTCAGTTCCTTCAGGATTAACTCTTAAATTTTATCATATTTGAGCTGAATATGACCTTGGATGGCACTTAGTCCAACCTCTTCATTCGGAAGAGGAAGCCCAGAACAAAGAGTTGAGTGACTTGCCCAAGCGCACATGGCTAGATTAGAGGAGGTACTTATTTCCCTCCATTCTCTATGCCTACAATTGCCTGAGTTTATAAAACCAAAGGACACAACAGAAGGCCTAGGGCCTGTTCACAGAGGATTCTGCCATATGGATAGAGGGACTTTATTAAGCGTGATGCGAGGTTTTAGTTCTCTGAAAAGGAAAATGTGCAAATTAGTATTGGCTGCCACATGCAGTAGTTCCCAAATCCTCTTTCCCAGCCTTTAAAGAAAAAAAATAAATCTCCCCAACATTCCTTAAGGATCTTCATACATAATAAAATGTGTATCAAATAAAATTCAAAGAACCTGTTTAAAAAAAGGTAGAAGTCCATGCAAAGAATGGAAGAGAAATGCCATAGGGTACAACTGTCCTTAAATACAAATTTTACACGGGAAATAATCATGGGTAAGCCAAATTTTGTTTTCCCAGCTTGAGTACATGTAGTTTCCAAAGGCAGAGCTTGGCCCATGGAGGCTGTGAATGGTTTTGTCGATCCTTTGATTTGTTTTCAGTAGCTCCTCGCCAAATGGGCAAGGACACCACATAAACAAGAACTTTCTGAAACATCCCCTAACATTAGGCATGCTGTATAGTGCCAGTTCTGAACAGGCTGACAGATAAAAGCAAACAAAAAGACTGAACTATCCTGTATCTTGAAATCAGATTGGAATGTTTTTTTTTTCAATAATACATTTCAGATTCTTATTGGAGGAAACATTTCTGGTAATACAGTTTTAGAAGATGATTTCACAACTCTGGATAGTAGGAAATGGCTGCTTCACCCTGGAGGCACCAAGATGCCCGTGTGTGGCTCTACCGGCGATGCCCTGGTCTTCATTGAAAAGGCTAGCACCCGTTATGTGGTCACCACGGACATTGCCGTGAACGAAGATTCATTCCTACAGATAGATTTTGCTGCCTCCTGCTCAGTCACAGACTCTTGTTATGGTAAGTGTTCTATTTCCAGAGAGACAGGTGTGCAAACGGGCGTCTATGTCTGTCTCGGTCAAAGGACTATTCTGCCCCTCCACTGAGTCCGTAAGTAACACACAAGTGCACTTTGAGTCAAACCAGAACTATATTCTTGAAAATGGAGTGTATAAATTGACTTTTTGAAAGCATCAGAATGTGAGCATGTGTACATGAAGACTTCGTTTATAAAGTAAATAATTATCCCCAGTTTATCTTTTGGTAAATCCATGTATCTTCATATCAGACTTGCCAAATATATCTATATCTGATATATTTATTTACTTGTGGTATTTTTCCATTCAAGGACTCTCATCAGATACAGAATTCCAGAATTAAGTAATAGGATTTATACATTTATTTTTGTATATACTGGATTTTAATTCATGGGGCTTTAGACTGGTCCGGTTGTTGTCCGTTTCCACCTCCCCAGGAACAATGAAACTATGTTCCCATTTTTCCTTAAACTTTGAGGTCATAGCCTATTCTAGGCAACCCTCATTGACCAATTTGCATCCCCTAAGTTGCACATGTGTGCACACACACTCATATACACACGTGCCATACACACTCATATGCACACATGGACTTATCTTGGAAGAAATACAAACTGACTTCGTTGCACACTTGGCCCCTTCACCTGGACTTGCAGACCTGTCAGTATTCTCAGGGCCTCCTGGTCCTTCACTGCCCCCCATCACTCTTCTCAGTGATCCAAACTACAGTGTTCACAAGGGCTTTGTTCCATTTTGGACTCGGGGGGGCCCAAATCTGAGAAATTTGGTTGCTTCCAAGGTTCCATGGAATCCAGATTTTTCATATTTCCATTAGTTTGAACATAATGGGGATATCTTAGGAGGAATCCCAGAAGTACTTACTCATCCTACCTCAGACTCAATCAGTTTGTCAATACTAGACAAGGCAGTGGAGTGGAACTTGGAAAAGAGAAAATGGAAAACGATACATATTCATCCTGCCTTCATAGGTTACAGCCTAGTTGAAGGGATGCTTCAAAAAGTTGGACTTTAATAACTGACCAAATCAAGTGCAAATGAAGTACTGATGAGAAATGTAGTGAGAGTTCCAAGGAGAGAGAGATGATCAATGGATGGTCAATCTCAGCAATTAGAGAGGATTTCAAAAAGGAGCTAAGCCTTAAGTGCTCCTTGATGCTGGGAGCAGATTTGAAGAGTGGACTGAGAAGAGAGGACACACCAAGCTGGGTCTGTAGCATAAGCAGAGAAACAGAGGTGGGGGGTTCCCTGGTCCATGGGGAAAACAATGAGCAGACCAGCCTGACCAGGCAGTGTTTGCATCAAATGGAGTAGAGCAAGGAGCCTTGACTTTGAAAGCTGAAATGGACTTTTAGGTCCTGGACTCCTACATCCTCCTTAACATAGGAAGTCAGTAAGAGGCCAAGGATGTAAGTTATCACACAGTCGACCAGCAGCAGCAGAACTGAAACTCTAACCTCATAAACCCTGCCACGTGTACTTTCTGCCATAGACGGGCACAGCCTCCTGAGAAAAGTTATATACAGAACAATAAAATGAAAGAGGAAAGTACTGAATTAAAATCCAGTATATATAAATAAATGTATAAATCTTGTTACTTAATTCTGGAATTCTGTATCTTATGAGAGTTCTTGAATGGAAAAATACCACAAGTAAATAAATCTAGCAGATATAGGTATATTTGGCAAGTCTGATACGAAGATACATGGGTTCACAAAAAGATTAAAAAGATTTGGGAACAAATTATGAAGGGCCTTAAAAGCCAGGCACAAGGATTTGTGCTTGACGAGGTCAAGAATAGAGGGGGTTCAAGTGCAGGGACGTGACTTGCTGTGTTTTCAGGAGTTGCTAAAGGGAGATAGGAAAGAATTCCAGTAAAGAAGCCACAGCGGTAGTCTCTGTAGTAGGTGATGAGGACCTGAACTAAGGTGGCATGAAGAGAAACAGGATGGATAAAATTGATATGAGACAGTGCAAACAGAAAGGAAAGAAAGCCATGGGACTCAGGACTAAGTGATGGGTTGAACACAGGGAGTAGAGAGAGAGGAATAAAGTACTTCTAAATTTTGAACCCAGAAAACTATTGTAATAGCATTGCCATTGATAAAGTTTGGTAGTTAAGAAGAGATGTTCATTTATGAAAGGAAATCATGAGTTTTTCTTTTAAGTTTTGGTGAAAGTAGTTCTAAGTGGAGATGTTCTTCAGTAAGGAGATAGAATCTAGAAAGTAGGAATTTCATCTACACTGTTCATCACTATATGCCCAGCATCCAGCACAAGGCCAGACCAAATAAACATTTGCTGAATGAAAAGAATCAAATTTTGAGACATAAAACTGAGAGCTTGGCACAGAGGTAATACTTGAAGCCTTTAGCATGTACACATGGAATAGAGGGCCAGAAACAGAGTCTGGGAGAATGCCCATAGCTAGGCTAGTTGGCAAAGGAGAAAACTTGGATTCATGTCCCCCAGAGTAAAATAGTTTCAAGAACCAGGGAGTAATCTATAAGGTCCAGTGCCGTAGGCAGGACAAGTACAATGAAGACTGAGACCAGGCCATTGTATTTAACTACAAAGGCCTGTAGTAACCTTAGAGCCGTGAGTGGTCCCCACACTGACTGCACAGGAGAATCACCTGGGGAGCTGTCAGCTCCGTATACCCTGGCCGTGCCCCAGAAGAAATAAATCAGTATCTCTGGGAGTGGAACCCAGGCATCAGTAGTTCGTAAAGGTACCCAGTCAATTTGTGTGCAGCCACGATTGAGAACAAATGCTTCAGAGAGCAATTTGCTTAGAGAGGTGGGAGCTGAAGCCAGTTTATACAGCATTAAAAAGGGAATAGGGAGAGAGAAATATGACAGGGAGTATAGATTGAATGCTTTCAAAGTAGAGAACAGAAAGAAGGAATTATCTTTCCATAGACCCACAACCTGAAGGTCATGAATTCCACAACCTTCATCTATCTCCTTACCCCTCTGATTTCCCAATTTATTCCATAACACAGCAGAGCAAAAAACATGGGCAAAAGTGGTTTTTACGATTTCTAGGAATTCACCTATACATACCAGCAAAATTGGCATTAGTTGGTCAGGATTCCTATAGAATGGCTGAAATTTGAGAAGGCTACTCAATTTTTTAAACTATTTTTAAAAAATCACTAAAAATATATAATTTTTAAAATATATATAGTTAAAATGATCTGTACTTGTACATTAACCATTAAATTAATTGACAACATATGTATACATTAAATTATAACTAAGATATTAAATTATATATTTGTTACTATATGTATTTATGTATATTCTATAGCTATTAAATTATAACCATATATACATTTTAACTATAGTAACTTTGCAAATGAAGCAATAGTTTTGCCTTGATTGTTCTAAAGTTTCTCATAAGTGGTTCAAAAAATTTACTTTGTGTTTCAGTTGATCATATCCCCATAAAAGAAAAATTATCTCCATGTGAGAAGTTAAAAATAACAGCTATTAATGTACAGAAGGAAAAATCAAACCAGGAAATATTTCAAACAAGGAAATATAAATGTGGATGGGGGGGTGAGCAAACTGACATTTGATTGAAATTAAAACATATGATAACATGATAGGTGATGGTTGTTCCTGTGTCTGCAGACATGTATTTATATCCAGAATCATGCTTCCTGTTTTAGCTATTGAATTGGAATATTCAGTAGATCTTGGATTGTCGTGGCACCCGTTGGTAAGGGACTGTCTGCCTACGAATGTCGAGTGCAGTCGTTATCATCTGCAGCGGATCCTGGTGTCGGATACTTTCAACAAGTGGACCAGAATCACTCTGCCCCTCCCTCCTTACACCAGGTATGGGTGGTTCTGCATGTGCCGAACCCAAATGTGATATAATTTAGCATGTCAGCTTTTGTGGTGACATTTTTCTGTGCTTTCCCCAAATCCAGGCCTTTATTTAAAGTCAAATATCTTATTAAAATGGTATGTTCAGGGAAACAGTGGCTAGATCACTGAGTTTCTCCAACTCAATTCAAGTATGCCAAGAGCAACTCATTTAAAATAGATTGGATGCAAAATAGTTTTAAATGGAGTCTATTTTCTCTCAGTCTGTCTACTGTAAATATCACAGTGAGTGATGCCATATAAATGGGATTTAGTATTAAAATTTGTGTCCATTTTTAACATTTTATTTTGAAAAGTATCTTGAGAATTATCACCTAAAGCATTCTTTTATGTGGAAAAAAATTGTAAGTGCTTCATTCCTTGTGTCTGTAAGAAATGATGGTGATATAATAAAATTGCCTGGTAAATACTAGCAAGAAAACTAAATCTAAATTATCCTGTGTATTTGCACTCTTGTTTTGAGGAAAGCAGAGAATTACCCTTATCTAGTAGGATAGTATTACAGGACTCACTCTCTTTTGCCATCGCAAATTGATGCTAATAATACGAAAGCTTTAAAATCTTGGTAGAAATTCCTTTTCCCTAGAAGAAAATGTGATCAGTTGCTGCTGTTAAGAAAGAAGCAAAGCAACCACTGCAGAATGTGGCACAGAAGTTATAGTTGGGTTCATGATTATTCTGTTGCTTCCTCTCCAACGAAAAATGAATAAAACTTCCTAGCAAATGGCCATAAAATTTAGCCATTCATCTATGGCATAACTTTTCTTGGAATAATCATAAATGGGATCGTTTCAGTTACGAACAGCCTAGGGCTGCTCTACAATTGCTGGCTCTGAGGTACGCGACTATATTAACTGTCAGCAGAGTTGCCAAGGTTAAATGAGATACGTGAGATTTTGTTGCTCATTAGAGGTATTGCCACACATGAATTATTAAGGCAATCTTAATAAGTAAAATAGAAAAAAAAAAACTCCATTAAAGCAGGAATCCTTTAAGTCTTTATGAATTCTGTGAATTATTACCCAGCTACTTGATATCATCTTGCGAATGAGCAGCATTCTAAGATTTACTCCAGCTAGTCGTGATACCCTTGAGTCTTTTACTCAAGAAAAGTAATTATTCCTTATCCGTTAATCTATCTTTTAATTGTGTCTTGCACCTACCAGCATGAATTCTGACCCTTTTAAATGATATTTGAAAAATCATATGAGCTGCCATTGCTCCTGTTATTGTATGGAAAATATGCAGTTTGTTTATTATATGACCCTCAGAATTCATGTTGTAAAATGGTCTTAAATGTGACACTGCCTTACAACCAGGCCCTTTGGATAATTCAGAAGGAAAGATACATGGACAGGGCCTAAGTCACCGTCTTCTCACCATGCTCTGCCCTATGCCAAAGATTACAAGAACAAAAGGCCCATCTCAGAGCACTTTACCCCAAACCGAGTTATATTTTGACTATGAATGGCTACTCGTACATCCAGTTACATTTTAAATATATGCTGTTTCCTTGCTTTAAGTTAAACGTACTGCCTCACTCTCTGGAAATGTGTTCAGAATTCAACGTTAGTGGTGTCCTCCAGATCAGAATGGAGGATTCAGGCTTGTCCACTCACTCACTGGTCATATGACCACAAGGCTGGGAGGCCAGTATTATTGGCCCAAGGGCAATGAGTGTCAACTGAGGATGGTTTCCACAAATTGACACCAAACCATTCACCAAACTGAAATGGCCAGTAGCTGTCAGCAGTGATTATTCATTCATTTGGTCTTAAGCAAATATTAAGCAAATATTTTTGAAGTGTTTAATTATGTTCTAGGCCCATGTGAGATGCTGAACTCTTCCATGTCCTCCAAAGCTTTTCTTTTAGTTGTAAAGAAAGGTTTTAAATAGAAATCATTTGTAATCAGAAGTAAATAGAAAATCACACCTATGATAAATGACGGACAGGTACATGATACAATGAAACTATATAGCATAGGGAGATTTTACTTGGTCAAGGAAGTCAAGGAACTCTTCCTTGAGAAAAGGATAATTGAGTCAAGACGTCAAGGATGAATAGGAGTTAACTAGGTGGAGAGTAAGTGTGATAGTGTTCCAGGCAAGGTTACAGCCTGAACTGGGAAGAAGCAGGCATATTTGAAATACTGGAATTGTGGATAAGACAGGGAGAGGGAGAGTGTGGTGTGAGAGATGGTGTCAGAACGTGGCAAGCACTGTAGGTTGTAATAAAGATTTGAGGATTTATTACATGAACACTAAAAAGCCTGGTATAGTGTTTGGGAATAGGGAGACATGACCAGATTTGCATTCAGAAAGGCTTATTCTAACTGGAGAAAAATCTGGAGAGAGCAAGGGTAGAAGCAAGGAGACTCTTACAGAGGCAAGAAATCCTGGTAGTTTGGACTAAGATGCCGGCAGCAGAGAGGAATAGAAGTCAAGAGACATGGAAGCAACAAAATTGACTGAGCTCAATGATGAAATGGACATGGGTCGGTGAGGAAAAAAAAGTCCCAGAGAAGACTCCCCGGTTCCTGAGTTGTAAAACTGGATGGATGCTTGTGGGTTTTCCTGAAAAGGGAACACTGAGACTAAACACAAGATGCATCACACGCTGCTCCAAACAGTGCTGTTTAAAACCTAAATAAATTGGAGAAGATAGAATCATAGTTTCTATTCCTTGTCATATGCACTGGTTAAGTTAGATCTTCCTAGAAGACAAAAAATGAATGAAAAGCTTTGTGGTATGGTGCACAACTCTGGGTTTTCAGTGCTGTGAGCTTTAAAGCAAGTCATTTCATTTCTCTAAGTTTTGGTTTCCTCATCTGAGAAATGGAGAGCCTTTTCACCATTTAAAAATAAAATGAATGTGCTTGGAAGCATTGGGAACATTGTAAATATTTATAAAAGTATAAATGAACTAATCACATAACCGCACTCCTTAACTACAGTACAGTTTATTATCAGACTTCAACTTTAGTCAAACTAAGGATTCTTTCTTAGCCACAGTTTAACTTCACAAGAGTGAGCCCATGATAATGGTAGGGCACTGCCTTAAGGCCTAGAAGGTTACAATCTGTTTGGGGAAGATGAGGAGTATACCTAAGGAAAAACCTAAAAATAATACAGGCTGTATATAATTAAGAGCTTCACTGAGCAATGGGCTAGACATGCTGTAGGTGTTGAGAAACATGAGAGGGTTTTGAATGCCAGAGTAAGAGAGGGTCTCATGGAATAGGTGGACCCTGACCTTAATGGATGATAGGAATTAGGTGGGCAAGGGAACAAACATTCTAAATCAGAGGAGTGGTGTAAACCAGGCAGGGACACATGGACATGAGTCAGGAGGAGCTCAGGAGATGCTGATTAAAGCAGAGTGCTTGTATCTGGAACCTGTGGGAAGAATGTTGTTAGTAGAGTTTGGTTAATTCATAGCAAGCATTGAAGTGAAGGCAGAGGCATTTGGACTTAAGGAAAAATTAACTATGGTGGGTTTCCAACTGAGAATAGTTGTCCAAGAAAAAAAATTGGGAGAACAGACTCCAATAAGGTGTTTGTGATAAGAACCCATGCATGAAGTGGGCAGAGGCCAGGGCTATGAGCTGTACATGAGCAACTTGGAGAGGATGAGTGGATATTATGGGACATTTCAAAGGAATTATTGATAAAACTCAATACTAAATCCTACGTCTCCATTCCACACATCAAGAGATGCTCTAAATTCTGAAACCTGGGAGAGTGGTTAGAAGAAGTGGGGAGAGATATGACATTGATCCCAGGAGGGACAATATGGCACATTTAATTACATGATGCTCAATTATTTGTGGTTGGCTGGAAATATAAATGGTAACATCTATTTGACAGAATGGATGAAGATTTGAGCCCAGGGGAAGATAATAAACTTAGAGGCCTAAGCGCTGAGGTGGTAGACAAGGCCATAAAAACTGAATCAGCTCTCCATAGAAGGAAGTTTAAATTTAAAAGCAGAATAAATGGAAATGGCTAGCAAAAGAACCAAGAAGATATAGTTAGGAGGTTGAAGAAGAATGAGAATAGCATGGTATCCAGAAGCCAAGTGAGAAAGAAATATCAAGGAAGAAGAGGAGGCCATCTGTGATAAATGCTGTAGTCATAAAGAACAAATTTTCACAACGATACTGAACTTCTCAAGAAGAAGGCAATCAGCAACCTTCAAAGGAACAGTTCAGTAAGATACTGGAAATAAACAGTTTGTCTGGCCCCAGAGCCCAGGAGCTTAACCATTATATTAACATTGTGTCTTTATCACTTGCCTGAGAGATAGGGTCCTAGAAGAAATGGGAAGAATGTCAGAAGTTCTTGAAAGAGACTGAAAAACAAATGGGAAGATGCCAAAATCACTTTCATAGCCCCTGATCTGCATCTGCCTCCTTCTCTTTACTAACCCCAAACCTAAAAATAAGTGACTTAGGTGGCATGGGTTCTTAAAATGTCACCTGAGAACGGGGTGAAGCAATGGAAGGGCAGGTAACCCAACGCCACCCAGAAAGTGGGGGGGGGGAGCACCATTGGTAGGTTCAGGTGTGACTTGGCTATTTTAAGTCACAGTTTGAAGATGATCCATTCCCTTCTACTAACCCGAATGCCTTAGCTGATACCACTGTTTTAAAAGATTAATTACAGCACTTTGGAAGCCAGGTGTTTTTAGCCACAGCATGCAAGCTACTTAATGTTTGCAGGAAGTTTCCGGAAAGGAGATAAACACAAGAAAGAGCAAGAAGTTTGTGGAAGGATTGGGATGATGGGATAGTGTAAGGGAAAGCTATAGCTTTTTGCGGTCAAACATTTTCAAGGAGGAAATTTTCCACCTACTGTAACTGCAAACAGATAAAAGGTCTTATTCTGAAAAAACCTAGTAACTAAGCATAATATTTACTGAGTTCTTCATTGAGAAATTTTCAAGAGAGCTACAAGTTTATTTTTAAAGAGAAGTTCTTTAAAACTCAACTTGTACTCTTGATTTAACACCATTGTTACTTCCAACTTCACAGAATCTTTTGAAAGACTTCTTGCAAGTATCCACATTATTGAACATCTTGTTAAAATTTTTCTACTGAGTCAAAGAAGCATTGAACTTCTGTTGCATATCCATCTTTTCATGCATCATTTTGATACTTTGAAAACCACTGCTATTACTTAACCCCAATTTCTACTGGTCTTTCAAGACTGCAAAAAAAGGAAATATTTTTGTCCAGTACCAGCCTTGAATATGCCAGTATATTTTTGGCATTATTTAAAACAAATTAAATCTATTTCCATTTCCACTATAATAGAGAATAAAAGTATTTCCAGAAATGCTGCATTCCTTCTAGATGTTGTTGCCAAAGTTTTATCAGAGAATTTGAAATTTGGTTATACTTTGTACATATTGCTACATATGGCTTTTTAAAATTATTTTCACAACTAAATATAATTCATTCTCCGTTGAAAACATATTTTGTAAATTATAGGAAATTTCTCTGTATTTGAAGGATGGTCCCAGGTGTATTTGATGCCCTCAGTGGGCTTTCTCAGAACACTATTGTATCTGTTGTTATTATTAATTATGAATAATTATCAGCAAAAATAATAAACTTTATTTTACCTTAAAAAAAGCCATTCTTTTTTATTTGTAAGCCTCAAATCAAAATTTTACTGTGAATTTGAAGGGACCACAGATTATTTTTGGCTCAAATTTATCTATTTCATTCAACCTTTTAGGTTGGAAAATCCAATTATACAAAATTAAAGAGAGTAGTATACTTCAACAATTATTAATTCATGACCCAATATCAATAATTGTCAATTCCCGGCCAACCTTGTTTCCTCTATACCCCCACTCACTGCCTTCAACAGATTATGTTGAAGCAAATCCCAGACATCATATCATTTCATCTGTAAAAACTTTTCTACATATCTGTTGTGGCCCACAAGGGCTTTGCCAGTACAGAGGCCAAAGAAGACACCGGGCATTGTCTTACACATGAACTTTTATTCAGGGCTTACCAACGGGGTGAGAAGTCCCAAAGAGATCACGACAGCTCTCTTACACTGGGCGGACATCGCATTCATAGGGGAGTTGACCGCACGATTAAAAAGGACGGCAAGCCAGTTATAAGCATTTGAGACAAAGACATTCCTAAGGGTTCAGGTGCGGGAAAAGAGTCTTGATGGGGGTGGGGGAGGGTGGTGATCGATAGATAACCACAACATTTGGGAGCCAGGAAGCAGGTAGACTAGATTAACATTTGACAGCAGGAGGTCTGGGGTACATTTACTTCTTGCTCTTTTGATGAGACCAAGAGTTTCTCACCTCCTGCTTACTTCAGGTTTCAGGTTTTAAAGTTACATTTTAAGGTTAATTTTATCATTTTCTCTTTACTGGCTTAGAGATGATAGGTTAAACATTCGCTGCCTAGATCACACAGACTGCTGTGCACCAAAGATCTGCAGGCCTGTTTTGCTCAGGCCACGGGCTGCCACAATATCTCTAAAAGAGGACCTTTCAAAAGCGTAACTCAATAAGTCACACCTAAAAAATTAATGATAATTTCTTATTATCATCAAATAAATAATGTTCAAATTTCCCTGTATATTTCATTAAATGAGTTTGCTTCAAATCAAGATACAGATAAATATAATTGGTTGACATGTCTTTTAAGACTCTTTTAGCCTATAGGTTCCTCTGCCTCCCTTTTGTAAGATGGGGACTAAGACACAAGAAAATTATATGACTTTCCCCAAGGGCACTCAGTGACTGGACCAGGATTGTTCCAAACGTCTCTATTTATTCTCTGTAAAGGAAGAAAGGCAGGTCATGTGGGGTGGCTCATTTAAATTTTTCTAGTGTTAACTCTGCAATGTGTTTTACACCTTAGTTCCAGAGTGATCATGAAGGATTTTGGTTACCTTATGAGGACTTTATCACATGTATGTCATATCCTGTAATCCAGACACTTACTCCTCTCAAGCAATTATTCAGCCCTCAGTGTATTATAAGAAATTGAGGAGAAAGGAAAATCAAATGACAGTATACATTTTTCCATGGACGGGTTAATTAATGTTACCTAAAAACCCCGTAATGCCCCAGTCTCTTAGTGTCCTACAAATTCCCAATGTTAATTACAATCACCAAGAGAAAATTTTCCTACCACAAGATATATGATGCCTAAGTTAAGAAACCCCCTTCCTGCTAGCTGCTAAATCTGTGATCCAGGACAGCCAGGGTTCTTCTGCTTTATGCAAAGAAGGCAGATTCACCTTGTGAATCCCAGCAGTGACAGTGGTGCTCTCAGCAGCACAGCTCCAGCAATAATGTGCTGAGTCAGGAGATGCTGGTTCTAGATTCAGCTCTAAGACCAAGGACGAGTCCCTCTCCCTGAGAGGCAGTCTCCACACCTGTGAAATGAGTGAACTGTGCAAACAATCTCTGAGAATCACCCCCTCGTTTCCACCACAAAGTGTACCCTCCCTCATTTGTTCATAGCTCGCTGTCTTCTTCCTGAAGACCTGCATGAGGGCAAGACCTTTGTGCCTCCTGTGAGATGTCCCACCCATTTAGAGCACGTCACTCATAACCCTGGTGCCAAAACTCGGGGCTCCCTCTAGACTGACTTTTCTCCTGCTCTTTTCTGTTGGTCATTAGCTGTGGCCATCCATCCAGGTGAGTTGATGGATAACTTTCCTCCAACTCTGGGGTCTTTCCACCCTTTCTTGCAGGACCTCCTAGGAGCCACAGGCTACCTTAATTTGCTTGATGGAAGGGCCTGTGACTTATCTTACAGACTAAACACAGGAACATCAAAAAGAGAATCTCTAGTAGTCACTATGGACAATATAGACAAGAAATGTAAGAGGACCAAGTAAAAGTTATAGGGAAATATTTTCTGTCTGATGCATATTCGCTTATAATTGCTGCACCATGAACCTTGAATGAATATACAGTTCATAATACATCACTGCACATCACACTTTGAAAGATTAGTCCTGAGCAAGGCTGGTAAGTGTCAACAGCTGTGGAGCATGCTTCTGATTCTAGGAGTGCTCTGCTTTTCTGACACCTGGGCTTGGAAGGTAAAGGTATACTGAAGATATGGTCATCCCTGCCTTTTATGTCAACCCTCTCATATGTCAGTAGTGGCAAGGCCAAGCTTGCCACACTTACTTCACAGAAGCTGCCTCTTCCCTTTACTCGGGTCCTCTCACAGCCCCTCAGCACAGGGGCAGGCTCGCCTAGACCTAGTTCCTCAAACAAATTAGGCCCCAGAAGACTCCTACTTATTGGTGTAAATAAGGGACTTCCCATTGAATGTGTGATTAGTATTCCTGAGGAAAAGTTGCATTTTAACAGTGGTCTTCTGTAGCTAATATCTTCACTTTTTAAAAACAGCTTTATTGCAATATAAATCATATTACATACAATTTACTCATTTAAAATGTACAATTCAGTGTGGGTTTTGTCATTTAAAAAACTCAATCATCACCTAATCTAATCTTAGAACATTTTGTCCCTCTACCCATTAGCAGTCTTTTCCGATCCCCCACCCCAATGCGAGGCAACCACTAATCTACTTTCTGTATTTGCCTATTCTGAATACTTCATATAAACAGAATCGTGCACTGTGTTTGTTTTGTGATTGGCTTCTCTCATTTAGCATCAAGGGTCATCCACGTTGTATCGTGTGTCAGAACTTCATTCTTTTTTATTGCTGAATAATATCCATTACGTGGATAGACCACATTTTATTTATCCTTTCATCAGTTGATAGACCTTTGGGTTTTCACCTTTTGGCTGTTATGAATGATGTTGTATGAACATTAGTGTACAAGTTTTTCTGTGGAAGTATGTTTTCATTTCTTTTGAGTATATAACCAGGAATGGAATTGCTAGGTCATATGGTAACTCTGTGTTTAACATTTTGAGAAATGAATAACCTGTTTTCCAAAGCATGTGCACCATTTTACATTCCCACCAGCAAAGAATGAGGGTTCCATTTCTCCACATCCTCACCAACACTTGTTATTGTCTACCTTGTTTCTTATAGCCTTCCTAGTGGGTGTGACGTTGTATCCTGTGGTTTTGTTTCTCATTTCTGTAATGACTAATGATGTTGAGCATCTTTTCATATGCTTATTGGCTGCTTATATATCTTCTGTGGAGAATTCTCCACCTTTGTCTAACAGAGAAATATAGACTAATGGCAGAAATTTTATGCCAAACATAAAGGAAGGGTCTTGGCAATGAAAATTTAGGACACATTTTGAAATGAGCCAGGCAGTACACTCAAACACTGAGGACCAAATGCCTCAGCTATGAGACTGATTTGAAGAACTCAAGATAAATACATGTGTGTACACACAGCAGCAATACACAAAGCCTTACAGAGCTAGACAACCATTCATATTTAGGGGTAACAGTAGGGGTAAGATGATTTTGTAGAGGTTGAGATAGAGTTTTAAAGAGTAATAATGAACCAAGAGATCCTTGCCTTGTCTCAGTTTTGTTAGTGAAACAGTGTGTGATTAGGTCACTGGGTCTCAACTGCTTCATTGATAGAGAGGGAAGGTTGGGCTACATTTTCTAGCCTTAAATATTTTATGTACCTCTTTGAGAGTAAAGGAAACAATAATGAAGAGTGAAAAGGTTTTTTAAAAATAATGTCTGGTTCCACACAAAGGCTTGTTGGTAAGGACAAGGATTCATAGTGAGACAGGATCATCCTGAAGAAAAGAACAGAAATAGGTACTCAGAAATGTCTGTCGAAAGCTGTTAGATGTTGTGGACGCACCGTGAGGAAAGGTACCCGGTGAGGAGAGTGATGAGAACCACCCTGTTGGCAGTAACTTTCTTCACTACTGAGCAGTGGCTATTTATTTATTAAGCAACACTTAGGTAGCACTTACTGTATGCTTTAGATGGAGAGGAAATAGTCTAAATTCAGGAGAGAAGCAAGGGGAGAGATTTCAAGGTTATGGAAAAGGGACTCGCTCTGGGGCCATCTGCCCACCCCCACCTCCCACCCCGGGAAGCAGCAGCTGGTGGTAGTTGTCATTGGAAGGAAGCCTCCGGATGATTGACGGCAGTTGCTGGGGGACTTCACCAAGGCACTCAGAGGTCTTGGTAAACACGAACTAATTAATTTTCACAACGCCCTTGTGAGGCAGATAGTAGCATTCTAGTTTTACAGACAGGAAATGTCAGCACATAAACATGAAGCATTTTGACCCCTCTATATAGTGAAGCTGTGACAGAGCCGGGAGTAAGAATTCCCAACAATTCAACTTCCAGACTTTCATCTTTAACTTATATTCCAATTCTTCCCTTAGTGAACGCGTTTCCTTTTCTTATAAAAATATTTGATAGCATATGCTTCCCTGTTTTATTTATTCTTGAGGAGATAAAATCATCACATTTGAGAAGGGACCTTAGAAACAACCTAATTAAACCCCCTAATTAAATATGTTAAGTTACTCACCCTGGACATAGAACTTACTGGTGCTGGGGTGCAGATTAGAACCCTCAGTTACCTTTGCTCCTGTTGTCCACTTTCTTTTTTAGTACATTCTACGTATGTTCTCCTGCCGTTTCCTTTTCTGTGGAATGCCACAGAATCATACAAACTGAAAATGTCAGAGTTGGGAGTCCCCATAAAGGCTGTCAACCCCAATAATCCATCTGGTTCTTAAATCTCCTGTACAATCTCGCTGTCGAGTAGTTGCCCAGACTGTGCTTAAACACAACCAGTGATCAGAAGGGCCCCACCTGCTAGGCCGTTCTCGCCTCCGCTCAACTCCTGGGAACGTCTCTTCCCCCTTTAACCATCAGATCCCTGCTCCTTCCACAGGTGACCTCCAATCCCTGCCCACCCACCTTAAAAGATGCCCCTCATTTGACTCTTCCTGGGCGTCTTTGTGATTATCACTGTTAAATTCTTTCCATAAATTTTTATGACTCTCCATCTATAGGTGTCACCAACAATAAAATGACAAACAAGGAATGGAATCTAACAGCAGAAACTAGCAGTAATAGGTAAATGTTAAATATAACATTGTAGTATATAATATTGTATATAAATATATATTAAAAGGGACTTTTAATATAGGATGATAAGGCCTTTGATGGAACATGTTTAAGATATTAGGGGAACAAGGACATTTTATTACTGTAGGCACTGAGGATATTAAACAATATGAGATATTCCTGGCCCTTCAGAAGTTTATCATCTAAAAGAAAGAGTAAATATATAAATGTTGACTAGTTTTCGGAATCCAAGTAATGATGTGCTATGGCCATATGGTATTCTATGATGTTATTTCTAAGATGTTGCTGCATGTAAATAGGCATAACTATTAATAATCTTAGTCACTAAAAATGAACTGATCACAGGGCCACTGAGTTACACAACTCACAGGGCCAGCTTCTTCACATGCCTTCCTGTGAAAATTGTGGCCCCTGGAAAACAACTTCCTGCACCTCTGTAGCCCCTACAAAGCACAGGGCACTGTGCACTGAGTGTGCAATGTTGAATAGAAAGGGGGTAACCCAATCCCTTGTAACTTACTCTATCAGGACCAAATTTAACAAATAAGTATGCAAATAAATGTGTGGTGGCAATTGTGGTAAATACTGTAAAAGAAAAAGAAGAGTTTTTGTTGACTGAGAATAACATGGAAGAAATATAATTTTAAAAGGGGTCAGGAAGAAAATGTCTCTGTGAGGACCAGACATTTCAGCTGAGACCTGAGACACGTGGTTAAAACAGGCAGAGAGAGGGAGAATACGCAGACAGAAGGTGGGGAAGTTTGGAAGTTTCATGTGCTTCAGCACTGATAGAAGGAGCGCGCCTTGGAGGGGAGTGGCCAGGATGAGGCAGGAGAGGAGGGCCCAGCTCCTGCAGAGCTCATGGGCCATGGGGGTTGGGGGGGCTTGGGGGTTAAGTGCCATGGGAAATGATAGATTGCTATTAAGCAAGGATTACTCTCCACAGAATATGAGGGAGCTGGAGAGCAACAGTGTTGTGGAGAAAACAGTTAATGCACAGAAGCTCAGTAAACATTTCCTGAGCTGAACTTTTTTTTTCTCATAGTGAAAATTTTAGTTCTCATAGCTAATGGATTTTTTTTCCTATTTTCTAAACTTTATAAATGTTTTCAATTAAAAAAATACAAAATCCTTACTGTTGCTTGGTCTTTTTCCCTGTCTAGAAGACATATTCCTTAGTCGAATGATTAATGGTCTCTTAATGACAAATGTATATTAATCAGTAAACACACAACTTGCTTTGGCTAATTATTTCCTTACAAGTCTTTTAAAGTTCAACTCATTTGAGCCTCAAAGCATTGTTTGAGTTTTACTGCCATCTAGTGCCTCTGAAGACATGTTTATTAGTCTTTCTGAAACAGACACTCCCTGTGCAATTTAGTGTGTGTACACTGCTTCTGGAATGGAGAACCTCTTTTTTGGTTTTACTCATATTGCTTTTAAATCAATATAAAGTAAGCCTGGACTTACTTTAAGACCCTTTCTCTTTTCTCTGTCCAATTATTTATGGTTTCATTGACACTTGTAATATCTCTTACAGCTTTCATTGGCAGAATTATTCTGGAGAGCTGTGTGAGGTGGAACAGTTTGCCCACTGCACAAAGGTTTCTGGCCTTGGGGAGTAGCCAGGGGCTGAAATCCAACCCATGTCCTACTTCCCAAGTCAAATGCAGAAGGATTGGGTCTACTCGAGGACAGGTTCCTTGTCCTCATTTGCACTTACAAGTTAGCAGCAGCCCTGGTATCTCCATGCGATGATTCCTACACAAAATTCTAGACTCATTTTTCTGCTGGTGCTTCTGGTTTTAATGTTAGTTTCCGATTCTATTTTAGTCTGTACCAAGCTTGGAGAGATCACTGGGCCTGAATATATTATCAAGCTATTGCAGTTCAGTTTGGTGTGGTTTTGTGAACCAAAGTTTTGCTTAGGATATTGCAATAATGAAATTCACCTTTCCAGAATGTGCACGCATTTGCAAGTTTTGCCCCTCTCCCTGCACTTGTTCACACATACCAGAACATACTCTCTTTTCCACTGTGTCCTTCATTATAACTCTCTTCTCCTTCAAAGGTCCCAAGCCACTCGTTTCCGTTGGCATCAGCCAGCTCCTTTTGACAAGCAGCAGACGTGGGCAATAGATAATGTCTATATTGGGGACGGCTGCATAGATATGTGCAGTGGCCATGGGAGGTGCATCCGAGGAAACTGCGTGTAAGTAGCTTTTTTCTTCCTTCTATGGAAAGCTCCTGATTCACATTCCAGCCAAAGACTTTTCTGAAACTGGTTTTGAATCACTCCCAAGCTACCTTACGTTATATATATTTTTCTGAAATATGATACTGAGTTCACTGTAGGATTGATGGATATTGTATCTTCATTCCTGCTAAGAATGAACAATAGCTTTCTTGCCAAGAGAAGGCTGAGTTGTAATTGACTATATTTTATTTCCTTCTGTGTTTCTGTGATCCACTTGAGCCTTGAAAAAGACATTAGAAGAAGTTCAGGAGTTCAGTATGTTCTGACCGAAAATTATACATTATGAGTGTTTTCTCGTTTAGGTCTGAATATATGTAATGAGATGCATTACTCCTGATTTAATTAATTTTCCAGTGTTGTTTCATTAGTAAGTCTACAAATGCCTGGTCAATTAACCAGGCGTATTTGATGGAGAGGCTTAGTGTACAACTCTTAGAGAGCCTTAGCATCTTTGACAGGATCTTAGTAAGTGTGTGAATGAATATGTGTGTGCAGACACCTTATAGCTCTCTGTGCTTTATTTTCAAAGATTACCAAGTTTGATGGGGTAGTATGAATGACGATGCTGATGGAGAATTTGTAGTCCCTATTCACTGAGCTCCACACACCTGGGAAGTCTCTCCTTTGATTAATGAATCTAGCTCATATCTATAATGACCCCGGAGACCCCTGAACTTCCCAGTCCTATATTCATATTCCCTTCCTTACTGAAGTCAGTCTTTTGGATAGATGTTATTCAGAGTATCTTCTGCTGTTCGGAAAACAGCCTCTTGGATTCCTAACTGCCCTAAAGCCTTTGTTAAAAAGAACAATTGCATAAATTATTAGGTCCTACCAGTTAAGTTTGGCAGCTACAATTGTTTATCAGCCATCTGGAGCTGTGTCTTATAGAGACAGAGCTTCAGTAACTACTTTGAAGATGCTTCTTTCTTTATTTACACTTGCAAGCCCAGGTCACTCCTGTTTAGATAGTTAATTCAGAGCTTATTTCTAACCTAAAGCACTTGCTAAGGAGAGCAGGTGAATTTCTGGCAAACTCTGGAAAGATAAGTAAGCTTTCATCAGCCTGGACTAGGAAAAGAGTTGCTAATTTGAGAACACACTGATGGGGGTTTTGTTTGATGTTGACTTTTCCTTTCTCTGGTTCCACACCAGCTGTGATGAGCAGTGGGGTGGCCTGTACTGCGATGAGCCCGAGACCTCCCTTCCAACCCAACTCAAAGACAACTTCAATCGCGCTCCATCCAACCAGAACTGGCTGACTGTGAATGGAGGGAAATTGAGTACTGTGTGTGGGGCTGTGGCTTCGGGAATGGCTCTCCATTTCAGCGGGGTGAGTGTTTGGCTGCTGTTATGCATTTTACTATCCTCTAAGTTCCCTCCAATAGTAAAGTGTCTTTAGAAGTTTAATTGGCAAATCAAAATATAGAGTTGGCCACAACTCTGATCTGAACTTGCAACTGAATGCAAATCAGAAAATACTAACGAGTTCCAGTATTTTCCTATCATAAATCAGTTGAAGCAACTTAATTATGCAAGGTAGTGTCAGCACAAGACATATTTAAGTACACATTAAAAAAAGGACTCAAATGAATTTCCATCCTGGGAGAGAGCACTTGCCCAGTGCTCCATTTGGATTATGCTCTACCTGAAAACTCTTGAGCTTGCAACAGATTTGGAATGTAAGGAACCAAAAATCTGGAAAGTCAGCTTCCATTGTTTCTGAATTTAGTAACAATTAATGTTTTCTATAAATTATCAAGAAAGGATAATTGTCAGTAATTACTAGACATTTTTTTATTTATATATATATAATAGATTGTTTTGTGAATGACAGCAGTGATGTTGGAAACTTTCCTTAAGAAATAATAAAATCACCCAAATTTTACTGGCAAGGTTGATTTTGTTTAAAAATACAATTTCTCAATACGATGAGTGGATGCTCTTCATAGGCAAATTAACTTAGAAAATAATAATAAATTCGTTGTCAGTTCTTTCTTTCCCTACCATGCCCCACCTTAGAGCCTTTATTTGTGCCAATAAAGTATATTGTTTATATTCTATAGTTTATCTTAAGAGTAACAAGAGGACGTAACAGCATACAGGATTTTTATAATCATCAGCACTGACTAACAGTGCAGTGTTCACAACTTCTTAGCTTAGTTGGAGCCCTTAAGTGATTTGTTAAAATCCTATGGCCTAGTTTTCCTTAGGTGTTCAACTAAGAAACATCTACCTGGCTACATTAATGAGTTAATACAGATGGCATTAAAATCTGCTATAAAATTTTAAGTAGAAAGCATTACAATTATAATTTAGTTAAATTATATTAAATTTTCAGAAGTAGTCATTTTTAAAGTTCCTATTAAAATGGTGTTCTCAATCTGCTATTCCATTTATTGCCTTTTTAAAAATCTAATAAATGTACAGGAGTCACTGGAAATAGATAAAAACAGAACAGTTACTCTAATTTCAGCTCTCATCTTGCTTATGAAAACTAGAGGAAAATCTCCTTAGAATATATTGCCCTCTGATAATAAGTCTTTAAAATTGAAATTTCAAAGTTCAAGAATATTTGCTAGTGCTAGGCACCATGCTACGTGCTAGTGTAGTAAGAGAGATGATAAGAAAATCAGTGCTAAAAACCTATGACATACATTACAAGAGAAATATATAGAAGATGGAAGCCAGAGAAAATGTATAATCTGACATCAAGATTCCTTATATATTTTTTTGCATTCTGCTTCTTTTCTTTAGGGTTGTAGTCGCTTGTTAGTCACAGTGGATCTCAACCTCACTAATGCCGAGTTTATCCAATTTTACTTCATGTATGGATGCCTGATTACACCAAACAACCGTAATCAAGGTGTTCTCTTGGAATATTCTGTCAATGGAGGAATTACCTGGATCTTGCTAATGGAAATTTTCTATGACCAGTACAGTAAACCTGGGTTTGTATTCAATTTTATCATAATAACTAGCATGTTCAACAGTGATGCTCGGTAAGACCTGCCAGAAATCCATCACAGGAGCCACAGTTACTCTTTACTCATTGGTAGGGTCTCCGGGACTGATAGGAAGACAAGGTTTCTGACCCAGATGAAAAGCTGGTTTGAGTATGTAGTTTAAGAACTTGTTTTTGAATCCCAGAATAAAATACAATATTCTGTTCTAGTGCTGATAGTGAATAGACCCAGTCCAAAAAACTGTATAAATTTGTGATTATAAGTTAACTTCTTTTGACATTTTAGGCAAAAAACTATCAGTGTAATCAACTGGAAAAGTCAAAGAAGCGCTGAAGAGGAAAAGGGCATATTTATTAAAGGAGGAGGAAAAGGAAGGGGAAGAGGGGAATTTACAAAAAAAGAGAAAAGAAAGAGGGAAAGAGAAGACTGGCGAGGAGAGACAAGAGGGAAGGGGAGAGAAGAGGAGGGTAAGGGAAGGTCTGTGTCTTAATTTCCCATGGCTACCATAACAAAGGGCCACAACTGGGTGCCTTAAAACAATAAAAATTTATTGTCTCACAGTTCTGGAGGCTAGAAGTCCAAAACCGAGGTTTGGGCAAGGCCATGCTTCCTTCAAAGTCCAGAGTCCATATGGAAGATGCTAGTCCATGTCTCTTCCTGCTTCAGACAATTTCAGTAATCTTTGGCATTCTTGGCTTGTGACAGCCTAACTCCATCTTTGCCTCTGTCACTTAGCCATCTTCTCTCTGTGTCCAAATTTCCTCTCCTTATAAGGACACTAGTCAGATGAGAGCCCACTCTAATCCAGTGTGTCCTCATCCTAACTAATAACATCTTCAGACATCCTATTTCCAAACAGGATCACAGTCACAAAACCAGGAGTTAGGACTTGAACATGTCTTTTTGAGGGGCACAATTCAATCCATAATAGAAAGGAAGGAAAGGGAAGGAAGACACTGCTCAATCAAGTAACATGCCTGGCTCACCTTCATGCATATCAAGCCAGGTAGAGGCTACAAAATAGGTAAAATAAAAACAATTAAAAAATCTTGTAAATAATTATTTACATTCATTATATTAGTTAATAGGTCAACTGTGAACGAAAGAAAACCCAAAATAATTTAAATCAATTTATTTCTCTCTTATGTTAATTAGATCCAGAAGAAAGTAGCACAGGGCTGCTATAATGACTCCACAGACACCAGAGATCCAATTTCCTTCCGATTTGTTGTTCTGGCACACTCAATGTGTGGCTTCTGCCTCACAGTCCACAGCGGCTCCTCTAGCTCCTCCACCACCCAGTCAGCAGGAAGGAGCATGGGGCAGGAAGGGTGGACATTCTTCCATTCGCATTCCAGTAGTCAGAACTTAGTCACATGGCCACACAAGATGCAAGGGAAGCTGGGAAACATCATCTTTATTCTAGGTGACTCTTAGCCTCACTAGAAAATATGGGCTGCTATTATTAATGGTGAAAGGGAGAAAGGCAATTGAGGAAATATCAGCAATCTCTGCTACAATAAACAAATTGAACTTCCAATAAAGTTGGACACTAATAAAGAAATCCAACAAGATACTAAGTGGTATACAGTGTACTAGTGTGAAAGTGTGCTCCTTGATTAGCAGGAGATAATGGAGAAACAAAGTAAACATTTTCTTGGCCTTTATGGAGGAATTTTTAAAGACCCTCAAGTATAAGTCTGAACACTTTAGGGAGGAATGTTTCTGTAGGGTAAAAGCATAACTGTCAGATCTACTTTAGTTTTCTGAAGAAGAAAACAAACTGACAAATGGAGAAACAATGGTCTTAATTTATTTAGACTTTCAAGACACCTTAGATAAATTTCTACTCCAAAAGCTTTAAAATGCAGTCAAGGTTTTATGAGAGAAAGGAAACTAATTTAGGAACAGGAAAGAAAAAAATAGAGATAAAAGATCTTTGCTCTGGGCCAAGAAGCATGAGTTGAGTGTTCTTTCAGGAAATGACAGATTTCTGATACTATTTAATACATTTTAAAATGTTAAATGAACATGCCAAACCAATGGATGTAAATTATAGGAAGATCTCACAAGATGAGCATACAAAAAAAAAAAAAAAAGCAGATGAGCTTCAAAATTGAGAAACTTGAGAAAATGAACTTTGGAAAAAATTATTTGCCAAAAGAATGATGGTCTACAAGTTTCCAAACTGCCGGTAACCACATAGGCAAGTATCTAGGATTCTCAGCCTACAGTTTCCTTTCCAAAGGCAATAAGTCATTGATACTCTCATGGCTCAAAGGGTGCCCAAACGATGGGCATAGTTAAAAATGTATTTAAAATCCAAGTATTGGAAATCAAACTAAAACATCCTGGCTTTGACTGGTTCTTGGTTGGTCCCCATCTAGAATACTGCCAGCTCTTCTGGTCACTATATCTCAAGGAAGACATAAAAGAGAACAGGGGAAGGAAAAATAAACAAAGAGACACTGTGTAAACAAAACTAAAATAATGAAACCTCTTCATTGTGAAAGACAAAGACAAACAGGACTGTCGTCAAAGCCCCCAGCTTAAGGATCCTCCACAGATGAAGAGCAGGTTGGCCCCGTCTTGCAGCATCAAGACTAAGAGGCACCCGTGAAATTAAAAGGTTGGATTAGCATAGTTAAAAAGACAGCACTCTATGCAAAGGATAACATTATCTTCCCTAATAGACCTTACAAATTCTGAATATAAGTTGAAGAAGCATTTGATCCATGTCTGGGTTTAAAGTGCATAATTGTGATTAAGGAATATTTAGACCTTATTTCTAGCTGGTTACAGTTGATGTTAGAGAATGGTGCCATGTTTTCCCAAGCCTGTCCTTGCTGACTGGGTCAGGGACAATATGTTGGGCTTGTTTGCCCATGGTTCTCATTCAGCATTTCTTAGTATATTTCCAATAGGATGTATAAAACAAAGTCAAATGTACCATGGGCAACTGAAAAAGTAATTACATACAGCCTGGTGTCCTCAGGTGGAGGGCCCAAATTTCCTGCAATCCCAAATCTATATTGCAAGGCACCTATGAGAGTAGAGTGAAAACAAGGTAACTTTAGAAGGGGAGAAGGAAACAGATGAAACTAACCTCTGGGAGACAGAAAAAAATCAATATGGGCCTACGGCTACCAAAGTATGTATACTCCAGCCGTGGTCTAGTACCACAGATCCGGAGGGACCTCTAGGTGTGCAGAGAATTGTGAAGTCCCTCTGAGATCTGCCCAAGGATGGTTAGTGTAGGTAGGTAGTTCAAGGATGCTTGCATTTGTTCACATTCTATTTCCCCCATTCACTGCCTTCGGAGATTTCATAAAATCAAGCCAGTTTATTATGGTTTAAAAAAATTATTTTAGCCAATGTTCTCCCAGTACCCACCAGTGTAACACACAGTATCTTATTTCTGGTGTTTCAACTTTTTTTTTTCCATGTTTCTTTTAATTAATTTTTTTTGAGATATATTCACATACCATACTATCATCCAAAGTATACAATTGATTGTTCACAGTACCATCATATGGTTGTGCATCATCACCCCAATCTATTTTTTTATCATTTTTTTTATTTTGAAATAAATTCAAAGTTACATGAATAGTTGCAAAAACAATACTAGCCCCATACACAGAATTCCATCATACCCTGACCCCCCTCCACCGATAGCTCAATCCACCAACTTTAACATGCTGTCATATCACTACGTCTTTCCCTCCCTCCCTTCCTCCCTATCATCCATCATATATTTCTCTGTCTTCTGAACATATGAGAGTTAGCTGCACACATCCTTGAACATACACTATAATCCACGTATGTACTTCCCATGAACAAGAACATTCTTTTATGTAATTCCATTAAGCACACCTAAAAAGTATAAGAGATTCAACAATGATACAATGCTTACATTGTATATTTCCTTTTCCTTATGTCTCAACTGTGTCCCTTCGAGCCACCTGTCCTCCACCCTCCAATCCCATCCAAGTTCATCCTTAGCATTCAATTGTCATCTAGTTAGACTGTCTTTTTTTTTTTTTTTACCTTTTTCCAATTGTGGAAACATATATACAACCTAAATCTTCCCATTCCACCCCCTCCCTAGCCTTCCATTAGTGGGATTAATCACATTTAGAATGATGTTATGCTCTTTCTCACCATCCATTACTAGAAATTTCCCTTCACCTCAAACAGCAACCCTACACTCCTTTCTTAACTTCCCATTGCCCGTTCCCCCATTTCTCTTAACCCAAACTCTACTTTTCATCTCTATGGTTATATTCTCTGATAATTTCTTTGTATTTACTGTGGGGCTTAAAATTAACCTCTTAAATCCCTATCAATCTTGTTTTTCTTTGATACCACCTTCACTTCAACAGGGCACATAAACTATGTTCCTATACTCCTTCAGTCCCCCACCTTTATATAGTTGTCTAAAATTACATATTTTACATTGAGTTCAAAACCACTGATTTGTCCTTAGAGTTTGTGTATTTTTTATCATGTAGGAAATAAATAGTGGAGTTATAGTTCAAAAATTATTGACTTCTATTTGTATTCCAATGTGTTTGGAGAATGTTCTTTGAGTATATTCAAGTTTTGTTTTGTTTTTTTTAATTTCTTGAGGCTTGTTTTATGTCCCAGCTTATGGTCCCTTCTGGAGAAAGATCACTAGAGAAAAATGAGTGTCCTGGTGATTTGGGATGTAAGGTACTATATATGTCTGTTAAAATTCTCTATGTCTCTTTCTCCTTTCTTTGTCTCTCTGTTGGTAGGGCTTCCTTTAGAATCTGAAGTAGGGCAGGTCTTTTACTGGCAAAGTCTCTCAGCATTTGTTTGTCTGTGAAAAATTTAAGCTCTCCCTCAAATTTGAAGGAGAGTTTTGCTGGATAAAGTATTCTTGGCTGGAAATTTTTCTCTCTCAGAATTTTAAATATGTCATGCCACTGCCTTCTCGCCTCCATAGTGGCCACTGAGTAGTCACTACTTAGTCTTATATTGTTTCCTTTGTATGTGGTGAATTGCTTTTCTCTTGCTGCTTTCAGAACTTGCTCCTCTTCAGTATTTGAGAGTCTGATCAGAATATGTCTTGGGGTGAGTTTATTTGGATTTATTCTATTTGGAGTTCGCTGGGCATTTATGCTTTGTGTGTTTATATTGTGTAGAAGGTTGGGGAAGTTTTCCCCAACAATTTCTTTGAATACTCTTTCTAGACCTTTACCCTTCTCTTCCCCTTCTGGGACACCGATGAGTCTTAAGTTTGGACGTTTTATTTTATCTATCATATCCCTGAGATCCATTGTGATTTTTTCAACTTTTTTCTCCATTCTTTCTTTTGTTCTTTCATTTTCTGTTCTGTGGATTTCTAGGACACTGAGATGTTGTTCAGCTTCCTCTAGTCTTGTATTGTGAATATCCAGAGTCTTTTTAATTTGGCCAACAGTTTCTTTTATTTCCATAAGATCTTCTATTTTTTTTATTTACTCTTGGAATGTCTTCTTTATGCTCTTCTAGGGTCTTCTTTATGGCACTTATATCCTGGGCTATGGTCCTCTTGATGTCCTTTAAATCCTTTGCCATGTGTTCATTCTTTGATTATAGTTCTTTAATTAATTTTGCGAGGTACAACGTTTCTTCCGAAATCTTGATTTGTGTGTTTGGAGCTGGATTAGCCGTATCGTCTGGTTTTATCATATGCATTAAGATTTTCTGTTGTTTTTGGCCTCTTGGCATTTGTTTTGCTTGATAGGGTTCTTTCAAGTTGTATCAAAAAAAAAAGAAGGATATCGATCCAGTTTTTCAGAGACACAGTTTGGCTACGTACACTTTCTCTAACTAACCAGCATATGGCATCTGTGAGTCACCTATATCCCTCCAGTCAGTTCTCAACCTTTTTTTCCATGGAGTGTGGGGAAATGATTCTTGTGTGTTCAGTTGGAGAACTCAATTTGGGTATGTTGCTGGAGCCATCCGCCCTGAATGTGGGGCATGTGTATGGGTGACCAGGGAGGAAGGGCAGTTCTCTCTCGGTGTCCCACAAACCACTGGACTTGGCATAGCGCCCCTGGGTTCTCCGAGCGGATCCCCCCTCCCAGCTGCGATCCTCCCTCAGCTGAGGGAATGCAGTGCTACGTCATCAGTGTGCACCGTCCCTCTAGGGAAGCCCTGGGCTGCTGGGCTGTGCCGCAGGGCTCTCAGCTCATTTCAGAATGCAGAATGTGTGAGGCTGTCTCCACTGCAACTCCTTGTGGGCTGAGAGCAGCTGAGGTTTTCTCCACAGAGAGAGAGCAAGAGACAGAATATGTCCCCCGATTCTCCCAAGGTCAGTTGTCACCAAAAGCCTCTGTCTGCTTGTTGAGGATTCACTGTCTGTATTGAGCAGTTAATATTAAAACCTCACTTGGAGCTGGGCTGAGAGAGTACACGGCGCAGCTTCCGTGAGGGAGGGGCTCTCGGCTCTAGGTTCTCGGCTCTCAGCACGGGTCCGCAATTTTACTTACAGATTTTATGCTGTGATCTCAGGCATTCCTCCCAATTCATGTCGGTGGATGTTGAGTGTATAGTCACATTTGTCTCCCCGCTGTTATTCCAGGTTATTTACTGGTTTTTTGTTCATTTATGAATTGTTCTGGGGGAGACTAAGTCTTCCACTTCTTTCTATGCCGCCATCTTCCCAGAATCCTGGTGCTTCAATCTTTTACTGATTGACAGGGCTTTTCCTCCACTGTTGTCATCATTGTTTTTATAGTTTCGTGAACATCCTTCTCCCTCCGGATGCTAAAGAGGTCGCGACTCGCTTCCGGTGGTGGCAGCCACGGCACGACGGCCTGGATCAGAACGACTGGGCCATTGACAACGTCCTCATCGCAGGCTCCGCAGACCAGAGGACGGTCATGCTGGACACCTTCAGCAGCGCCCCGGTGCTGCCCCCGCACGAGCGCGCCCCCGCGGACGCCGGGCCCATCGGCAGGATCGCTTTCGACATGTTTATGGAGGACAAAACAGCAGGTAGACGCACACGTATTAGTGTTAAAATTATATTAGCGAGGTAAACTTAAAACAGCATGACCCTAGAGATAATCCTACTTTCTGAATAATCTCTTTTGTCAAAGTAAGTATAGCTTCACATCTCAGGACTTGAAAGTAGTCTTTATGACAAATTGGACAATGTAAACTTTTAGTTTCTCTCAAGTCATTTCTGGGTCCCTCAAGTCCTTTGATTGTTTAAGTAAATAGGCAGAATAAATATTTCACTACAGTTTTTTAAATACCTGGATAACATTATCAGAATTTGAGTAGCAGTAGCTAACTCACTACCCCATCATGTAACTAAAAATTCTTCTCCTGCTTTAGATCTTGTCTAAAAAGTTAAATATCTGTGAAAAAAAAATAGATAGATATACATTTCCCTTTGATTTTCACTTACAACACATACAGTATAAACACTTTTTCCCCACGTGTAGACATGCAAATACCAGATTATAGGTTTATCTCAATGCAAATGCCAGATTGTAGGTTTATCTCAATCCTCCCAGTATCCATGTTCCTAAAACTATGTGCCTACATCAGCATGATATCCATTGATTGTATGTAATAGAAGACAGATTTCTACTGAAAATACGTCTACATCTTGCTTACAATGGAAATTTAGTTCGTGTATTGTTGTTTGTTATAAAATGTTTGTCTCTTTTTTTAAGTGAATGAGCATTGGCTATTCCATGATGATTGTACAGTGGAAAGATTCTGTGACTCACCCGATGGGGTCATGCTTTGTGGCAGTCATGATGGAAGAGAAGTGTATGCGGTGACCCATGACCTAACTCCTACTGAAGGCTGGATTATGCAGTTCAAGGTGAAAACTTTATGGTCTACATTACATAAATTACCATACATTAGCAATATAAGAAATGAAAAAAATTAAAGAGGCAAAGACTTCAATATTGACTTAATATATACTTTGAAAAGTAAAACTTAATGTTAAGGTAATATTATACAACTCAACCCTATATTACTTGATGAAAAGTATTTCCTTTCTCAACTATTTCAAGGCACTATTTCAAAACATTGAAACTATTTCAAAACATTCCTGAGAGAAAATGTTTCCATTCAGGTCTAAATACTGGTCTAATTGGTCTAAATACTGATTGGATATTAAATATTTATAATAAAAATATAGGATACTGATTCCTATAGCCTCAGTTCTTTCCCTGAGTTAAATCTTTATATGATTTAGGCAAATTTTTCTCTTTCAGAGGAGGTTAAAGAAAATAGATTATAAATGTCTGGGCATGGGGTGGTGGAGGGTGGAGATGAAGGGGGACTTTCAAGAATGGGGAAGTACTGCTGATATGTAAGGAGTCTTTTTAGAGAGCTCAAAAATTTCTAAAAATGGAGTGTCATGATGGTTGCACAATTCTATGAATCACTGAATTTTACCTTTTAAATGGGTGCATTTTATGGTATATGAAATAAATTCCAAAAAATGTATAAATGTTTTTCAAAAAGATACCACAAAGATAAAATCTAAAATAAAGCAGACTGGTCATATTTTAAAAAAAAAAAGGAAGTTAATCTATAATGATTATATCTACTTTTTCATAAGAGCATTTTGATGTTTATGGAGAAAGAAAATTTTAGAAAAAAACTTTTTAGCATTAATACCAATTTAGGCTTAATTAACTTCAATATTTGGGCCAAGATTCTGTGTCAAACAATTTATTCTGTCTACCTAAATTCCACTGTAATAGCAACAAATGGTGCATATGGCTGTCTCCATCAACAAAGGGTGCTTGGCCTATTAAAAGTACCTTCTGTTATTATTTCATTGCATTTCAGTTGTAGTTGAAAGTGATTTATTGAGAGTCATAAATTGTACTACAAAATAGCAAAATTGGTGAAGCTGTTAGCAATCCTTCTTGATCAAGAATCCTGCCAAGTAGAAGTGCCAGACCATTAACACAACAAACAACAGTTTGTAAGAGTGGGTCCAAGCCTTCCAAGGCAACTAGCCAATCATGCCAGACATGCAGGTTTCAGCTTTTCTCCAAAGCCCCTGCACAATATACTTGGCACTTTCTGTACTCTGTCACCTTGGGCAACCATCTCAACTCTCTCTGTTCATCAGCAAAACAAAAAATGAACCTGGAAATACAGGATGGTTGTGGTACAGGATATATCAAGTAATCAGCAATTTTTATGTTGCTAAAGTCCAAAGAACAGAAATATATAATATGATTTTAATGCCTTGGCGATCTTACTTTTCTATATTTATTAGATCTCTGTTGGATGTAAAGCATCTGAAAAAATTGCCCAGAATCAAATTCATGTGCAGTATTCTACTGACTATGGTGTGAGCTGGAGTTATCTGGTCCCTCAGTGCTTACCTGCTGACCCAAAATGCTCTGGAGGTGTTTCTCAGCCATCTGTATTCTTTCCAACTAAAGGGTGGAAAAGGATCACCTACCCACTTACTGAAAGCTTAGTGGGAAAGTAAGTAGAAAATTAAAATAAAGCTTGGTTCTGAGCAGTCAGAAGTGGATTAGGAACCCTGCTGTCAAGCATGAAATTATGTGTAATTGTGAGTAAAGTGATTCCTTCCTCCCAAACTTTAATTGGTGACCTCCATGATAAGCTAACTTCAGGACACTTAAAGTTGTAATTCTCATGCTTGGCAAGAAGGGCCTTGGCAGGCCTTTATTCTTTGCACAGCTCAATGTCTTCAAGTGAAGACAGAGCAATAGTAATGACCTTGGGGCCAAAAGAAAAGTTGTACCTTACCTGATCAGCTTTTTAGATGGTTGTCCCCCGCAAATCATATGCTTTTCACATTACTGCCTTATCAATCCATGATACACAGAGCCACAAGCAAGCCCTAATTCATTATGCTGTTTGTAATGTGTGGTTTACAGGTTTCATTTTCTCTTAACAAAGCATTCCATCCTGCACCTGCAGAGAAAAGTAATTAGCCTGGAGCAATGGTGAACGAAGGTGATTAAACCATTCTCTAGAAAGTCTGTGGATATGTTAAGGCAATTCCAAAAGATTAAGATTTCTCTTCTGGAATATTTAGGGGGAAAGAAACATTAAATAAAATGACAGGTGCACCTTAACTATAATAATCATATAGTCTGACTAAATGAAGAAACTTCTTGTGAAACAGAATATGATATATAATCAAAATCTACTTAGCCTTTGGTTAAGGTGCTTATACATGGCTTTTCCAGGCCCCCCTTAGATACCATTTATTATGTGACCATTCACAGTTTTCAGGAATTAATTTAAAAGGTTTATTCTATTAACATGCCGGGACAGTAAGTCAGGATTCTTCCAGTTGCAGGTAACAGAAAAACCAAGTCAAACTACCTGAAATTAAAATGAAATTTATTGTATCTATAATGAAGATTCCAAAGATAAGCAGACTGTAGGATTGGTTGATTCATGGGCTAAACAATGCCTTCAAGGACATTGTTTTTTCTTACCCTTCTTTGCTCTGCTGTCCACAGATTGGTGTCACACTCAGCCTGAGGGCTGGTTGCCCCCAGGAACATAGCAGAGCTGCCAAAAAAACTGGACAGAATGCTTCCATTCCCAGATCCAGTGGGAGAGTAAAGAAGTGGCTTTCCTTTCAAAGAGAGCAAGC
The DNA here is from genome assembly GCF_015220235.1 of Choloepus didactylus. NCBI lineage: Eukaryota > Metazoa > Chordata > Mammalia > Pilosa > Megalonychidae > Choloepus > Choloepus didactylus. The sequence continues at coordinate 91,839,862 of NC_051311.1, forward strand.
ACCTCATTGGTCCAAATTAGCTCTGGAATGCTCATTCCTGAGCCAGTCAATGGTTAAGGGAATTATATTACAATAATTTTCTCATATGAATCATCTAGAATGAAATGGATGCTGAGGTACCACTACAACGTCCATCATAGACAGATTTCCCCCCTCCTCTCTGTTTTTATGAGGTGTAATCTACAGACAGTACAATGCCCAGTTCTTAACTGTTTGGTTCAATGAGTTTTTACCCTTGTGTAACCCATGTAACCACCACACAAAACTAGATATAGAACCTTTACATTACCCCCAGCGAACTCATGCACTGTGGACTCTATGCCAAAATAGCTTGTTTTTTGTTTAAATTTTGTTTAAAATAGTTTAATAAAAGGTTAATTATGAAGCTTGCCCCCACCCCCACCCCCGCCAGAAGACAGAGAACTCGCAGAGAAGTTGTCCCAGAATATAACCCTCCCAAACTGTTTTCTAATTAGCATAGTTGCTCTGAGAATATTGATTATCTTCAGGGAATTCAGAAGTTCCTGTTCCCCGGCCTCCTGAGGGCTTGGCATATTCTGACAAGTCTCTGTCAAAGAACTCAGTCACATTCTGTACAATTTCAGAAATGCAGTTAATGAATCCAAATTATATCACAACAGCTGGACCCCAGTTCATAAGAAACCTGTTTTATGATCGTTACATAGTTGTATTTTTAAATATTCCTATTGCTTGAGATAGAAATACCACTGTATTTTCATTTTGTTTTACTCAGATGTTATAAAATGACAGTGAAACCAGCATTAAAGTTCCATTGTTAGAAATAGAAAGAGAACAGCAGTCAAAAAACATCTTTTATTGACCCATTTTGTCCTGTAAGAGTGTCTTAAGTGAACCTGAGTAAAGTTAACTTTTGCTTTTCACTCCTTTTCTTTTGTGCCGCCAATAGTCCAGTAAGGTTTAGGTTCTATCAGAAATACTCAGATATGCAGTGGGCAATCGATAATTTCTACCTGGGCCCTGGATGCTTGGACAACTGCAAGGGCCATGGAGATTGCTTCAGTGAACGGTGCATCTGCGATCCAGGATACTCTGGTCCAAACTGCTACTTGACTCACACTCTGAAGGTAAGCTAGATGCCTGGAAGCATTGCGAGCCAGGCCTCAAGAATCAACCTATGTGTGAGACAAAAATCTGTAACAACAACATCCTTCGGGGTCCTCAATAAAAAAATAATTTGGATGGCAACTTAGAAAATAATGCTTTGGGTTTCTTATATACAAGAATGTTAGAAATAAGTATCTAAATCACAAAATAAACCAGACAGTTATGGATTAAAGGACATAAATACTCAGGGGCTTTTCTTACATCTTAATTTAAAATCAATAAATGCTAAGCCTTCTTTACTTCACTTTTTCAATAGAAGCACTGTTGGAAGGAGGTTCCTGTGTTGTTATGAAATAAAGTGAATAATGTATAGCTACATTATCACAAAAGACTAAATTTTCAAAATGACTCTAATGGTACTTGAATTTCTGCTCAGAAAATTCTGCGTCCTGTTTCACTAACTGCTGAAATGTGGTTCTATTAAGAATAGAGAGCTCATTCTTGGAAGTGTTAGCTGTTATTTTATTATTTAATATGCAAAACAAATTCAGCTGTCCAACACAGTTGCTACTCATTCTATTTCTGAAAATAAATATAGTGCATTCATCATTATAAGAGCAAAAAAGTGACTGAACCAAAAAGCACAAATTATTGAAATCCAGCATATGAGATGCAAATCATTCAAGCAAAGTCTGTTTTGTCATTTTTGTTTTCTACAATACTTTAACAACTCTGGGATTTGTAAATTAAAAATTAAAAATTGAGACAGTGCTTACTTGTGTCTGAAAATGTTAGTCCATTTGTTATCAAATGATATGACAAACATAGCTTTGTATACCACAGGTAATAAATAAACAAAAAAAATAATTCTAGTTTCTTTCATAAACACTAAAATTTCATTAGCATTCCCAAGATGGATAAGAAATGTACAAATGTAAAAATCTTTATAATGAGAATTTACATGGTTAACCATGCATTCCTTCTGAACATGTTTGTTCTGGTTTGCTAATGCTGCCTTTTTGCAAAATACCAGAAATGAACTGGCTTTTATAAAAGGGGGGTTATTTGGTTACATAGTTACAGTCCTAAGGCCATAAAGTGTCCAAGGTAACACATCAGCAATCAGGTACCTTCACTGGAGGATGGCCAATGGTGTCCGGAAAACCTCTGTTAGCTGGGAAGGCACGTGGCTGGCGTCTGCTCCAAGTTCTGGTTTCAAAATGGCTTTCTCCCAGGACGTTCCTCTCTAGGCTTTAGCTTCTCTACAAATCATCACTCTCTGTTGCTCTTGGGGTGTTTGTCCTCTCTTAGCTTCTCTGGAGCAAAAGTCTGCTTTCAAAGGCCATCTCCAAAATGTCTCTGTAAGCTACAGCTCCTCTCTCAGCTCCTGTGCATTCTTCAAAGTGTCCCTCTTGGCTGTAACAAGCTCGCTCTTTCTGTCTGAGCTTATACAGTGCTCCAGTAAACTAATCAAAGCCCACACCAAATGGGCAGGGCCACACCTCCATGGAAATCATCCAGTCAGAGTTATCACCCACAGTTGGGTGGTTCGCATCTCCACGGAAACAGCCTAATCCAGACGTTCCAAGTTAATCAACACTATTATGTCTGCCCCCACAAGATTGCATCAAAGAACATGGCTTTTTCTGGGGGACATAATAAATACAAACTGGTACAATGTTCTTACATGGAAACCTCCATTTTAAAAATTGTAATTATTTGCTAACCAACAGTGAGGTAAGGTAAGACTGACATAAGACTGCATATTTTTAACCTTAGAGTTGATTATTTTCTACATTTGGAGAAAAGAGGGTTTATTTAAATAATTTTAACTTCCACAATAAGTAGCAACTAAACAACTGTCCTAAAAGAAGTGAAAAGTGTAGTAAGCTTACACAAACCCGTATACAGTTACTGCAATTGCAACTATGATACAGTATTTTCAGTGTTATTGAAATTGTTTTCATGATATATTCCCATTGTTTAAAAACAAGAGCAATTGTTTGATCCCAGGTTTAAGCATTAAAAAAAAAAAACACAAAGAAACGAAGAAACCAAAAACTTTGGGCCTCATGTGGACAAAATGGATAGAAAATCAGAATTATCCTCAACCAGAAAACAAATAGGGGGTTTATTTTAGGTCTTTTTTCAAATTCAAGATCTTGGCTATGATATGAAGGGATGGGCTAATTTTCTTTAAAATGCATACATAATGAATTTTAATATTTTATTTATCCACTATCTTTGGAAAAAAGACTATTCCTTATTGTAGTGAAAAAATTTTATCCTTGACTTTGAGTTCTCTCCTATCACCCTGCAAGATGCCTTGTTAAATATGTGATAAGCTCTTTGACTTCAGGCTGTAACATTTGGTCTCAGATCTCCCTGAATAGTCATATAGACATTCTAGGATCACTGAGTGCTAGACGCTGATGGGTCCTGATGGACCAAAAACAGTCATCTCCAAAGTGAGGGGCACACACTCTAAGAAGGTCAAGAGAATCCATTCGGGGGAAAAATAAAATGTTAGAACTTCTGTTTATATTTTATCTCTTTCCTTTAAATTTTCATTTTTTGTGCATGTTTCATAATGTACATAATAAATTGCAATTGTGCTTTTACATACTATATAAATTAATATGTGTATTTTGGGAGCACATGTTTAAGTAACCTCACAAACAGGAGTGGTACCATAATCAGCTTTATAATTGTTTTATTTTAAGATTTCACTCTAAACTTTAAAGTTCAATTATTAAACATTATTTAAGCAATTTAAATGATCTTAAAATACAACAGAAAAGAGCATTGTGGAGATAGCCTGTTGTTTTTTAGTACGTGTAGAAAAAACATTTGAAATGAGCTCCATTTTTTTAAAGTCCAAGATATGACGCCGTATAATCTTAAATGTTCCATAGTTAGTATCTAAAATTATTTTTCAGTATGTCCCACTTATTTTTTCCAGACTTTTCTGAAGGAACGCTTTGACAGTGAAGAAATCAAGCCTGACTTGTGGATGTCTTTGGAGGGTGGAAGTACTTGTACTGAGTGTGGAATTCTTGCTGAGGACACTGCACTCTATTTTGGGGGATCCACCGTGAGACAAGCGATCACGCAAGATTTGGATCTCAGGGGTGCAAAGTAATTCAATTTTTTGGCATTTTCTTCTCAGCATAGCAAATTGGCTCCAAAGCAAAGCACTTATGTGTGAAAGGAGTTGTTATCCAAGGTTTTAGTAGAATATTTGTTCTAGATAGAGGCCTTCCAGTCAGTTATTCTGATTATCCAAATATGTGCTTGTTTTCAGATTCCTGCAATACTGGGGACGGATCGGTAGTGAGAACAACATGACCTCTTGCCATCGGCCCATCTGCCGGAAGGAAGGCGTGCTGTTGGACTACTCCACCGATGGAGGCGAGTTTCAGGGGTGAAAGCCATGCTTTGAAGCATGTTGTAGTTTCCTAGGGCTGCCATAATAAAGAGCCACAAACTCAGGTGCTTACAACAACAGAAATATATGGTCTCATAGTTCTGAAGGGCAGAAACCTGAAATCAAGGGGTAGCTAGGGCCATGCTCCCTCTGAAACCTGTAGGTGAGTCTCCTTCCTTGCCACTTGCTAGCTTCTGGTGATTTGCCGACAATCCTTGGCAGTCCTTGGCTTGCAGCTGCAGCACTTAACCCTCTGCTTCCATCTTCATCTGGCTTTGTCTCCTTGTGTCTGTGTGTGTCTGTGTCCAAATCCCCCTCTTCTTACAAGTACACCGGTCATATTGTATTAGGTCCCACCCTAATCCAGTTTGGCCTCATCTTAAGTAATCACATCTTCCAGGACTCTGTTTCCAAATGAGGTCACATTCATAGGACTGGGTTAGGATGTGAACATGTCTTTCTGGGAGACACAGTTCAACCCGTAACAGAGCAGATGCCCAGGTTCCAGCCTACACCCCTTGAAAAAGTTCTCTGCAAGGCTTTGCTGACTGCACATTATGGAAGGCATTGTTAAAAAGATAAAACCACAAAGAGAAAGCTACAGATCTTTCATGTATTGCTTGTTCCATACATGTGGCTTTCATGTTATGCGAAATATATCCCAAAAAGGAAGAGAAACTGCAAATTTTAATGGATAAAGAAAATAATGTTTATGCTTAACTGAAGCTTGACAATTGGTGCCATTAAGAAATTTTGAATTTTGTGTGGTTTTCAAGTAAAAGATAATATTTTAAATATTTTTAAAGTATTTTTAAGTAGCTTTGATGTGAATAAGTATAAAAAAAATGTCATAGAGAGTCTACAAGAAAACTTCATTCATTGTAAAAGAAGATGGTCTGAATTAGTGAAAACTCTATCGTAGACTTTTTAATAAAATTCTCTTTTATCATTTTGAACTAGCTAAAACTAGGTCATAATACACAAAGTGCTTAGAAACTCTGCTTTTACAGGTAAATGTGATTTCCCAACAACTAGCATATAAATGGATGTACCTAAAATACTTTAGGGTATTTTCTGAAGTAAATATCCCACCTATAGTTTATCAGTTTTATTATAGGAGATAGCCTTCAACTCAGTCCAATTTATTCCAAATTGCAGTAGAATTATAGTAGCTGAATTTTTAAGTATTAGCTAGAAGTTCTTGTCTAGAAATATGCAAAACATGGGTGTAACTCATTATTTATGAGAATCCTTAAAGGAATCTACAATAAAATGTTAAAAGCAGAAAATATGTAATTTTCACTTTGGTGTTTTTATTTTTGGCTATACTCTAAATAAGTCAAAATCAATTATTATAGTTTAATTATGAACTACATATTTCTAAATATCCATCCCCTCATATAATCAGCCTCATTTTTGAGACAGTGTTTATAAGTGGCGAGGACCTACCTTAAAGTGAGAGAAATCACCAAGAACCAGTTTCCCATTTCCTGCTTGAAGGTTTCTTTGGGAAAGCATATAGTATTCCCAGTGTGCTTCTTTCCTTCCTCCCTCCCTCCCTCCCTTCCTTCCTTCCTTCCTTCCTTCCTTCCTTCCTTCCTTCCTTTTGTTTTCCCAGATATGTTACTATGCTGGCATATTTGTTGTTACAGGAATTACTTGGACTTTGCTCCATGAGATGGATTACCAAAAATACATTTCTGTTAGACATGACTACATACTTCTTCCCGAGGACGCTCTAACCAACACAACTCGCCTTCGCTGGTGGCAGCCTTTTGTGATCAGCAATGGAATTGTGGTTTCCGGGATTGAGCGTGCTCAGTGGGCACTAGACAACATTTTGATTGGAGGAGCAGAAATCAATCCTAGTCAATTGGTGGACACTTTTGATGATGGTAAGAAAGAAGGCATCAAGCAGTTCTCTTTCTCTGAGCGCTTTGCCTGCTTGTGTCTTCAGATGAATTACTACATGAAAAGCATCGAGGATAGTGACGCACATATTCACTGCTCAACAGATGTTAGCTATTGTTTTGTCCACTGGTTTATAAATCTTTTAGGTTGGTTGCTTATTGAAGTGTCAACTGAGAGATTTATTAAATTCTCTCAGTTAAATTTAAGACAAAATGTCTAGCTTTAAATGTATTTTGAAATTTCAATAATGCAAAATAATTTTAGTTTCTTTGGGAAATTCTGTAATACAGAGATAAATATTGTACTGGTTTAAAAAGTGTTCCAAGAGGAATTTTGTAATGGTGCAGGTTACTCAGACCAGCAATTACATATAAAAATTGGATAATCATTATACTGACATTTGATAATTTTTTCTGAACTTGCTTTGTCATCTTGAATTTATATGTTACACTGTCTTAAATCTTAAATCTCAAAGGGTAAGCAAAAGGTGGAGCATAGACGTTTAAGTAATTCAGAAATAAACCAAGCCATTTAAGAGACTAACAGGCAATGTTGCTTCCAATTTACTTTAACAGAAGGCACTTCCCATGAAGAAAACTGGAGTTTTTACCCTAATGCAGTAAGGACAGCAGGATTCTGTGGCAATCCATCCTTCCACCTCTACTGGCCAAATAAAAAGAAGGACAAGACTCACAATGCTCTCTCCTCCCGAGAACTCATTATACAGCCAGGATACATGATGCAATTTAAAGTAAGGGAAAGAGGCTCTTCAAAATAGAAAATGGCATTTCGTCAGCAGGGGAGGAAAATGCTTATTTGGACAACTATAATGAAATGATCAATTTCATCCATTCGGAAAGACTTGATCTTACAAATAAAAGAAGTAGTCTTTTGCAAAGTCTTTTATTCATGTATGATTAGATAAAATCCTCAGATATGTTGAGACAGAGCAAGAAACTTAACTGTGTTAGGTATCATATACATCGTCTTGAGTTAAGCTTCCCACACCTTGTAAATAGAAAACTCAATAGGTACCTCTGCCTACTTCTAGTTCCCTGTAACTCTTTTCCTACACTGCACAGTTTTCTCTCTCTCTCTTTCTAGTATCAGCATTGAAATAGGACTTGTTGTATAAATAGATGACTAGTACTTAGATTTGTGTCAGCAAATTTATGTAATGTTTATACATTATTGATTGCTCAAGCATTTAATAGCATATTATATGGAAAGCTTTTATTCATATGGAAATGGAGAATCCCCTAAGAATGAATACTAATTAGGTAAAAATTATTTTTTAATTCCAAATTAGAATTTAGTAGTAATATCAAGGAAGTTCAGAAATCAATGAAAATGTTTTGAGCCAGTGATACTTTGAGTTTCTTTCCATAAATTCTGCTAGTGTTATTTTCTTTTTGGCCAATTTATCTTCCTCAAAGTTATTATTAATGGGTGATGCTAATTAAGTAAACAAAAACAGTGCTTTTTTAAATCTTAATTTTCATCTCCAGGTAAAACTGCATGTTTTTAACAGAACACAAAAGAATGCACTCTTGGTGCCTGAGTAGGCTGCTCTATAAAAGCTTCTCTGAATATTTCTTGTTTACCTATCAGAGTCATAATGGAGAGCCATGAGGTTTCTAATTAAGAGATTAGATATCATTTCATCTTGCCTGATCCATATTTGTTTCTTTTAGATTGTGGTGGGTTGTGAAGCCACTTCCTGTGGTGACCTTCATTCTGTAATGTTGGAGTACACTAAGGATGCAAGGTTAGTGAAATAATCTTTTACAAAACTTCATTAAAATGTGAATACACAATTCAAATGGTTGTCTGTTTTTAAGGCAACTGCATGCAGAAGAATAACCTTGTATATGAAAAGCTATAGTTCATATGTATTTCACATCTACAGATTTCATTTGTATAAAAGGTACACAGATGTTTTCTTTTCAAAATTTTCCTGCAAACCAAGGAAAAGCAATTGGCATTCTAGACTGCAGCTAACAAACTTTATATTTTAAAATAAGTCAGATGCTACGTTTGTCTTTAGAGTAGAACTTTCTGTTTTCATGTTGCTAATGAAAATTTAAACTAATGAAATATCTGAATATATTTTACCCAGAATCACATCTCCTAAAGTATATTGGCAGCACTGAATAAACATCTGACATAGTACAGTTACTTTATTTGTATGTTGACAGCCCCCTCTCCCACCACCACTTATAAAAATGAATTATGGTGAGTTAAGTTTGGGCAGATACAGAATTGTGTTGACTCCAATTTATATTTCTAGTAAATATCAGTGGGAGGAAGCCACTAGAATACACTACCACGCATGCTATTTTTTTATACTATTGTCTGTGAATATATTAGTGTACTTTTAAAAAGTCAGTATATTTTTTGCATAAACTTATTTTCAATTTTTCTTTTTATGGTCTGTAATTATAAATATACTGATTAATTAAATAGCTTAATTTAAACCACAACACCGAAGCCTTTTCTTGACTTTAGACAGGTCATATGTTTCTCTTAAGATTTATCTTAAGTAACTTCTTTGGTTTCTGCAGGTCTGATTCCTGGCAGCTTGTTCAGACCCAGTGCCTGCCTTCCTCTTCAAACAGCATTGGCTGCTCCCCCTTCCAGTTCCATGAAGCCACAATCTACAATGCTGTCAACAGCTCAAGCTGGAAGAGAATCACTATTCAACTGCCTGACCATGTCTCCTCCAGGTAGGTTGCATGATGAGGTGCACTTTGTGGGATTTTCTGACATCTCTGCAGAGCTTATGCAGGGATCTGGGAACAACTGAAAAAGTGAGGCCAGAATGACCAGCGCATGTTACAACAAGAAATAGAAACTTGTTTGCAAATGATTCATAGATCCCAGTTTTGTTTTCTTTTGTTTTGTTTTGTTTTGTTTTTGCTAAGTCCACAGCACATGCCAAACTCAATCACAGACCCCAAACAAAGACCTGGAGTTGACAGGTTATTTGCACCAGTTGCCCCACTGTTCTGCCCTCACAAAGGTGGCACTTCTCAAGCCAGATGCAAATACTCTCTGGGGTATGCAGGACTGAGTCAGGTTGTGCAAAGGCACAAGATAGGCTTGATGGGATGCAGTCTTCCTTGAGCAACATTCGCTTTACTCAATTATTTAGAAAATAATTCACCTCTATAGGAAAAATGGACACAGGTTTATTATGAAATAGAATGGGAAATTCACATAAAAATTTTCAGGGAACACATATGCTTTCAGAGAGGCATTTTGGGTTATATTCCAGAGTCTGAGAGGTACGAGTCCACTTGCCTCTGCCATTGGGGGTGAATCAGGGAAGTTTGGAGGCCCTTTTCTAAGAAATAGTCTCCAGCTAGAGGCTGGCTGCAGCCATGTGAAATAACAACCTGCTGAATCTTCTCTTGTTTTGTCTGGGACTTTCAGTGCAACCCAGTTCCGCTGGATCCAGAAAGGGGAAGAGACTGAGAAGCAAAGCTGGGCAATTGACCATGTGTACATCGGAGAAGCTTGCCCCAAACTCTGCAGCGGGCATGGATACTGCACCACTGGTGCTGTCTGCATCTGTGATGAGAGTTTCCAAGGTTTGAATCCCAGACTGTCATTTTTGATCCAGGAGGCTCTGAGGTTTCTCTCATCCCAACATGTATACAAAAGTCCACTAGGAGGTGGATAGACACTCCAGCCTCAGGGATTTGGGATAGATAAAGCCCTCCTTAATCACAGTTTTTTACCATAGTCATGATGGTTGTCAAAGGATAGGAATCAAGGATAGTTTATACTGTGTTCATGAACTTACCTCCATAGTACCTCACCCTCAGGATAGTCTGTAGGACCTCACATTCGCCATCTTCCACTCCCCACCCCACCCCAATACTTGATTTCCATTTCTGGGCTTCTCTCCTTCCTGGCCTAGCTCCCACCCTTAAATACCTCGTCAATATTTTTTGTCCCTCAGCCTTTCTCAACAGCAGCTGCCACTGTCCTCCCAAGATGTAGCTGGCAACTCAAGATGGTCCATTCCTAGGTCACTGTCACACTGAAAAGCCTTCAAAGAAATACATTTTTCCTGCTTAAGTTTCTAGAGGCAGAGTGTATTTCTGGACAGGGTGTCTACCCAACTCCCCACATCAGAAGAAATTGCTGCCTGCCTGTTAGAAGGCCTGCTGCCTTGCAGGTTTCAGCCTTGATCACTCCAAAGTAGACTTTACGTAATTGCCATTATATCTCAGACATAATACTTGGTGTATAGCAATGCTCAATAAATCTTTTTTTGAGAGAATCCTTACACTGTCTTGAGATTTCCTGTTTATTAGTATCTACCAATTCATTTATCGGTCACTTAGGATACCCCCATAAGTCAGCTATGGTAAATATTATTATTCCCATTTTGCAGGTGAAGAAAACTGAGACTTAGAGAAGTTAAGTGGTGTAAGGTCACGTGGCTGGTAAATGTCAGAAAGAAGACTAGTATTCAGGGTGTTCTTTCCAATCAACCTTACTATCTCGCATTGCTGATATCTCTCATAGCCTTACTATCTCTCATAGCTTATCCAAAGAGTAGCAGAATTATACCGTTTTCCCCAAGTGAACAATGTAAGAATCAAAATAATTGAATTCTGGAGTACAATCAATTTAGATTTATGGGTTGATGCTATTTCCTCACTTCCAAATGAAATTGGTATGCTTGATACAGACTGCTGTAAGCATCTGATGTCAGAAATTACTCAACTGTCCCCTCTGTCCCTTGGCCTCCTCACCGCCATTGAGACCAGCTGGGCATGCCTGTGCACTAGCTGGCAAATTTGAACTTTTGGCAAATGAATAAGTAAAGCATCTCACAGGGAGTCCTAGATGACTGGAGTTTGCTTTCTGCCCTGATCCAACAGAACTTTGGCCTTTTGATTTTAAACGATTGTAGATATTTAGAAAAGATGTAGTGCACAAATCAAGGGAAAATGCAAGCACATGTATTTACTAACATAGTGTCTTATTTAGATGCCAGTATTTCAGCTCAGTTCTCTCTGAGAGAGGCTTCCAGTTTATTCAGTATTCATTCATTTATCCCAGCCTCATTATTGTATATGTGATATATGCTAAGTACTGTGCAAGGTGCTGGGAGCCCAGCAATGAATAGGATATAGTTTAGTCGAGTATGAAGCTGGAGGGAGGACAAGAACATGACCTAATTTCCTATAATTAAAAAAAAAAAAAAAAGAGCAACAGAAGAGATGAAGACAAGTAAAGGAAATACATGATCCTGGATGGGATCTAGCAAGGGCGGAGAAAAGGCTCAGAGAGACATTACTGAGATATACGAAAAATTAGGAATACAGATTGTAAGCTTTGTATCAGTGTTAAATTTCTTGAACCTGATAATTGCACTTAAGGTGGTTACATAGTGAATACCCTTGTCCTTAGGAAATGTACATGGTAGTGTTAAGTATTCAAGGAGCATGATGTTCAAAAAATGGATTGATATGTAGACAGATTAATAGATTGATGAAAAAATAGTTAGGATGATATGGCAAACGTGACAGAATGTTAAATTTGGTTGTTCTGGGTATTTCAGGGAGTAAGGTATGTAGAATTCTCTGAATGGGGTTTGTATTATTTTTATAGCTGTCCTGTAAGTTTGAAAGTATTTCAAAATAAAAAGTTTAAAACAAGTAACATGACTTTACCTTATTTCCATTACAAAGTCATGCTAGGACAAAAGAAATTAGCTGCCCTCTCATGCCAGGGTAAGTGCTCTCTGCTTAGATCCATCAATGATAAAGAGCAGGCCCAGCCAGATGCTACAGTGTTTAAACAACAGTTTTACATGAGTTATAAGTACATTAGCACCCACATATTTTAGTAAACTTTGACTCAGAGGTAATAGGATTTTTTTCAACAATATAAGTCATTAATTGCCAAAATAAAAAAGAAATATTTATTCCTGATAGTCTGCCTCTGCTTTGTCTTTTGCCAGTCTGACAGTAAAAACAACAGATGAAATCTGAAATTGAACTCTTCTTCGTCTTTGATGATTCTGCTTGTTCCAGCTGATTTTTGTGATTATTTCTTTCTCTCCAGGCGATGATTGCTCTATTTTCAGTCATGATCTTCCCACCTATATTAAAGATAATTTTGAGTCAGCAAGAGTCACCGAGGCAAACTGGGAGACCATTCAAGGCGGCATGATAGGAAGTGGCTGTGGCCAGCTGGCACCCTATGCCCACGGAGACTCGCTCTATTTTAATGGCTGTCAGATAAGACAAGCTGCCACCAAACCTCTGGACCTCACTCGAGCAAGGTAACAGAAATCCTGTGTCCTGGTCCAGAGGTAGAATCAGTCACAAGCCTGGTCATTGTCACCTGTTAGATGTGATAATGAACTTCATGGCACAGATGTTACCACACAGCAGAAAACTAAGTATGTTTCCACTATATATTTTCACAGCTCCTAATTATACTTCACTTAAATTTATTGTAGAATTACTTTGCATTTCTTCACACACACACACACACACACACTAGCTGAGTGGTGGTGACATAAGCATATGCCTGGGGAAATGGCCAAGTATACACGTTTGGCTATGTATAATCCAAATAGATAATTTAATGTTGACCATTTGCAAGCATGTAAATATGAATGTATATGTGAAGTCGAATTTGTAATAACACAAACATATCCTATACTGAGCATATCTAAGTACATAGAAATGGAGGATGGATGGTTGGATGGGGACTTTAAAAATTTGCATGCTATAGGAACTTGAGATTAATGCAGAATAGATGGACAGCAACTGTGCAGATGGATTAGAGAAATAACAGGAAAAGAAACCCCAGGAGGGTAGAATTTCCTCCCCCACTTGCCCTTCCCAATTCTGCCTCCTCAGCAAGATCAAACACAGCTTTTATCTCTTCAATTCGAGAAAAGATTTAAAAACATTGCGAAGTACTAGACTAGAATATTCACAAATGCTGAAAAGTGTTCAGTAGTTATAAGGGTATTTGAAAATTGGCATTTGGTTCATGAGAATGTAGACGTTTATTTGAAGGCCTCCACTTTGAAAAATATTAGTAATGTGTTTTCGGAAGCAGGAAAGTAGATTTGGGGGTCCTTAATGTGAAAAATAATGAAAATATAATAAAATTAATTCCTGTATGGTAACCATGGAGATGCTGAAAGATGTAGTATCCACCTATCCCTGTTTTCCCCTCCCTACCAAAAAGAGATACTCAACCTAGAGACAACATGATGTTTCTCCTTGGTCTTATATGCAGATGCAATTAGCTATTTATTTAACAATTGCACACCATGTGTTTCAGGTTTAACTTTGTTTTTAATTAATTTATGTATTCACAATTTTTAAGTCCAATTCTGTTTAACCAACTAGTCTAATGGGACTACCCTGTTAATCATTAGGAATCTTATGAGGATACATTTCTGTGTTCAAAAACAATATCTTCTAAGGCCAGGATGCCTGTGAAAAACAAAGGGGCACGTTGAACAGAATCTCAGGGATGGTCAGGAGCCGGCAGGTCTCTACCTCATTTTTCCCACAGCTCTGAGCTTCAGTCATCCCTTTCCTAAAACAGACATGATGATTTGTCCTTGTCCAGATGCTGTTCACCATGGAGCTATTTGTAAAAAGTATGTAGCATAAATACTGTGATTTTTTTATTTCTTGTCCTCTTTATGTCTTTAGCTGCCTATTTGAATCTATCCCTTTCAGAAAATAGAATGTGTTTTAGGTGAAATCATGAAAAAAATACACATCCTTGAAAGTCATAGTAGTTTGCTTGGTGTAGAAAACCAGCCTTCCTAGGTTATTTTCATACGTATGATTAAAATTTACAAATAAATTGTATTGCTAATGTGCTTTACTCATAGGGCTAGATTCTTCTAGTTTCAATATATTATGAACTCAGAAATTATGGACTTTGGGAACAAGAAAAACCAAAAAAATTGTAAAGTATAACTTATCTTGTAATACTTTCTGGCTGTTGTTTAAAGATGTATCTCACCTGTGTTTTTCAGCAAAATCATGTTTGTTTTGCAAATTGGGAGCACGTCCCAGACAGACAGCTGTAACAGCGACCTCAGCGGCCCCCATACCGTGGACAAGGCCGTGCTGCTGCAGTACAGCGTCAACAATGGCCTCACCTGGCATGTCATCGCCCAGCACCAGCCCAAGGACTTCACGCAAGCTCAGAGAGTGTCCTACAACGTCCCTCTGTAAGTAGCTGAATGAGAGGCATGGTCTCACTTCAGCTCTGGGAATCGCGGAGTTGGAGTTAGAAGAAGCATAGAGGCCTCAGAAGGGGACAGAAGGCCCGAATCGGCTAAGTGACTAGAACCAGGTCACAAAAGTAGGTGTTAGCAGAACCAAGACGAATCCCGCTCTCTCCAAAGTTTCATTACTGTTTTCTATTAGGATAAAACGCAAAAATTGAAGCAAGGGATATTGGCAAAAGGGAATAGAGAATAAAAACTAAATGCAAAGGCACTTTTCACACATTTCGCTTCCTTTAATCAGCATTTCTAGTCCTTGAGAAAACAATATTTTTTTATTTTCTGCCAGGTACGCTAGTTTGAAAATTTACTGAGGTTAGGCAACTATGCTTAGCGCTGTACTCTTACCTTCTAACACAATGCCTGTCACACAGAAGGCACTTCACATTTGTTGACTGAATGTGCTGCTCTCCCAAGTACTATTGGAGCCAGAGGAAAGAGGGAGACAGATATAAAAGTGTTAAAAGGCCCTTGAGTGGCCAAAGTTTAAGGCTGCTTAGCAGAGTACCAAGACTTATGGAAATCTGCATTCCATGTCTAAAGTTTTGTTGATTTAGATTAGCCAATTATAATCTTTGCAGTCTGGAAGTCACATACCAGAAAGTTCTGTTTCCTAATGTCTAACCTCTTTTTTCTTCTGTCTGTGATGTAGGGAGGCACGGATGAAGGGAGTTTTACTGCGCTGGTGGCAACCACGCCACAATGGAACAGGTCATGATCAGTGGGCTTTGGACCATGTCGAAGTCGTCCTGTGAGTATCTGATACATATCATCCCATGTCCATTTCAGAAAGGTTTGATATTTCCTTCCATACGGCATGCTCCTTAATTTAGTAAGAGCTGTTCCTGATGAGAAGCCCCCACAGGACCACTTTGGCTGACACTCTTCAGCATCTGCAAGCTATAGCTCATGTCAAGAGAGAATAACAAGCCCTGAATATAATTTAGTGTGCCTTAGAAGACTTCATAGGCAAAGCATTTATTTAAGGATTTGACAATATCGGTTAAAATGGATAAAACAAAAGTCTCCAGGTATATGGGAAACAATGTCTTATGCCAGATCTGGGTTGCCTTATAAAATAGAATCACATCCTTTTAAAGAAAGAATCTGTACTGGTTGATGTGCCCAATTACGAACACTTGTCTTAGCCACGGATGCCTGAGGCATTCTTCCATTTAGAGGCATGAGTGCAACTAGGATTTATTTGTACTCTCAGATTCTTCCCGACCAATCCCAGCCCCTAACAAGTTCAGGATGTTCCTCCAGTGTGTCTCCCATACAATATGGCTCTCACCTAGCCGGGTTGACTGTTCCTCACAGACAGATGACTTGCTTTTTCTCCAACAATCTAGTTCCTGTAGAACTGGAATGCTTATGTCTCGACGGGTTCGAACTGGTGGCTCCAAGTGGTTGGCAAGGAGAGGCGAATCTTCTCGGTAGATAGGTTCAAATGTTCATTTTGTTTACCCAAGCAAACATGAAATCAGTCCTTTTGCTGATTTCAGTCATTTTGAAATTAATTGGTAGGAAAACTACCAGATTTCTTTGTTTCAATCATAGTCATGAACTGAATTTTTCAGTCTTGAGTTAGCCCTCGTCTTAGCTTTCACTGAGGCACCTGCTTGCATGGCATCCATATCAATCCCAAAACAAAGAGCAACCCAGTCCCTACACAAGTCCCCACCGTGCGCTCTGCTGCTTTTGGACAACTTGCTGGGCTCTGCCTCCACAAGACAAAGCTGAAGTTCAAAGTAATGGTCCAGACCCATTTGTATCTAAATATGAGGCTGATGTAGTCCTTAGATATCAATTTCCTCAGATTACATTCTTCCAGGAGAATAGAATAAGCTGGGCTCTCAATGAATGAAAGGAAGGTAAGGCCATAGAAAGATGTTCAAATAGACCAAAATCAACCCTGAAGCCATTTTTCCTGGTCTATTTGCCTTTTAGAGCTGCACTTCTCAATTCAAACATCAAATCACTTGGAAAGCTTTTGGGAAAAAGCAGTGAATGTCCCAATGCCCAGGCCCATCCCTAGAGATTATGATTTAAATCGATCTGTGGTAGGGCCTAAGCTTTAATCTTTCAAAATCACCTCAAGTGTTTCTAACATACAGGTTGAAATGAGTTTAGAGTCAGTAAGAGTTTCTTATCTTTTAAGTTTCTTGCCTAGAAAATGGACATCATTGTGGCTTCCTGTGCCTGACAAAGCATTATCAACTCCTACAGAAACTTCAACACTTGACAGTCCTCAAAAGAAGACAGGATGTTAATACGTCCCTTGAGTAAACATAACAATTCTTAACATGTCCCTCATTCCAGTGGGATGTTTCTTCTCCTCCCATTCAGCCAAACAATTGCAATTACCTATATTGGTTTTCAGAGGCATAACATCACCATAATTCTTCCCTTGGGCTGAAAATAAAGAGCAGGTGGGGTAAGAAATGCAATTATAAACCCCTAGTATGAAATAACCCCCTCCCAATTTGGAAACTGAGCTCTGTTCTCTGCTGCTTGTTGACCTGCTGCCTCGGAGGCTCGTGGAGTCCAGCAGGAAGCCTCTGCATTCTCACCTCCCTGAGGAAGCCACGTTCCCAGAATGCATGGTGATGGTGTAACTTAAAAAGCAACTGCCACCATTTACAAAGATGAGGTTCAGAGTGTATGAATTATATGAAATACAGAAACTTACTGTTACTAACTGGTACTGTTCTGGAGCTATAATCTGTATTTGTAAAGACTTCAATTTTCTTCAGTCTCCAGAATTTTGATAATTTGAAGAATTTGTCCCTTACCAGGCACCTGTCTGCTCTTACCCTGAATTACTGTCACACTCTCAAGGACACCAAAACGTTTCACATAAGAAAAGAGCTTTGCCACACATGCACAGTGTTACACAATTTGAGTTTTATTCAGTGTCTTCTTTCAGTGAATATTTTTTAAATTATAATTTTGCACCATATAATTTTATAGACATGTATTACACATTTTTTAAAGCAGATGCTATCTGTTTAATGACATTCCAAAAATTTGTTAAAATTAAAAGAGTTACTTTTACTTTATTTTCCTGCTTTTTTGGAGAAAAGAAATATCTCGTGAACCTGAGTTGAATAAAGGCTTTGTTTAAAAAATACGATACTAAGAAACTATATTTTTCAGAACTGTTTCTGATGTTTTGCTCTTGTCTTAGGGTTTACCATTTCTATGCCACTGTACCTTTTCAAAGTACTTCGTTTTTTAGGAGTCACCAAAAGTTTTATAGCATTCACTTATTAATATGCACTGGATAGCTCTATAAAATAATTATTTCAATTCTTTCCATTGTTTTTTTAAAATAGGAAGTTAAAGAGTTCAGAAAAATAAAATCTAGTAATTTTCCCAGGGGTCTTTCAACCAAATGAGGCACAAAAAAACTACATTCATGTCATGACTCACAACTATTACTAATTATAACTTTTCTACAGCAGATGTATATTTAGAAATAGAGATGAAATGTACTCCTAGAGCCCTATTAATTAAAAATATCCTCTTAATTAACTATACTTTTGCATAAGAACATTTAGTTATGTCAACTAGCAATGTTAATTACTCAAGCATGGAGGAAAGAAAAGCAGACTGAGGTGCATCTCTTCAGAGATACAAGCCCTACTTAATTGGACAGTAGCAAAATGGACTACTAATATGTTTTTGCAACTAATGGTCAGGGGCATACATTTTACTTAAGACTTTTTAGAGTGTGTTTTCTCATTTAAGTGAAAATTGGCCTTAATCTAGCTTTATTACATAGTTTTGCTTTTGTGCATGTGCACCAAGGACACATGCTAAAAACCCCTAGAAAGAAAAACAGTGGTCACGCATGGTATCTTATTTAACCTCAGCACTGCCCATATTAAACAAGATGATATGCAAATTTGATAAGAGCAAATTTGGTGCTTTTGAAAATATTTCAAGGTTTAGGAATGCATCCAAAATGAACAAGAAACATATTTTTTAATTTAATGGTTTAACTCTAAAATACTATATGTGGAAGGATTTGAATTTCATAAATATGGATATACATGACGACAAGCCCTGCACCATAAAGATAAAAAAAACTCCCTTTTAGAATTTAACAAGCAAAGTCACTTATGCCTTATGCTTGTTTGAGAGTGTAGTCTTCCCACTCTGATGATGTTTTTCAATAAACCCTACACACAGGAAGTCCTTCATGATGATTAGCTCCTGCTAATCTATCATATACCAGAGAAAACTGAACTGACAGATAATTTTTTTCCAGCCTCACTAGCTTACAAAAAAGCCCTTATTCCATAAAGTCTGAATGAAGTAGCATAACACAATCATTGGCTATCAAGTGTCAGAAATCTAATTTCTCTGAATTCATTTGCTAGTGTAGAATATTTGTTTTTTCAGTAAATGTTTGTGAATACATTTGGGCAGATCCCTCACAAGATCCATGCTGGTGGGGCTCTTCTTAGGATAAAAGAGAATTCTTCCTCTTAACCTTTTCTGCTGGGTGCAGAAACTTCTATCCTAAGAATCTCCCTCATCCAATTCTGCATTTCATTCACACATCACATTTCCTGTGTACGTGTGTAAATCACAACCTGTCATGTGTATAATGAAGCGGGCCAGTTTTTGCATGTGTACCTTGAAGGCGAATTGCTCAGCAAAGAGTCAGCCTTTTTAAATTGATTCATTAAAAAGTGAATTGTTACCATATTAAGAATTGAAAGCCAATATATTGCTAACTATGGTCTTAACGCATTTATCAGATTTTAATAATGTGAGTTCCATCGCGACCATCCCCTCATGCTATTCATTACCAAGATACTGTCACATTTTTGGCACAAATGATTTATGGAGATGAGCATATTACATTTGTTGCAAAGCATATTTATCCTTTATTAAATTTGACTGCGTTATTTAATATAAAGGACTTCTATATTTTTAAAAGCCAGTTCCTTAATATATTCAGGAAAAAGTATGTCCTATAATGTAAACAATTGACAAATCAGATAATAAAATTAATAATAGTAACTATTAATCTGTTGCCTTAATATTTGTACTTTATATGCAACATTTATGCCAAATGTAGTACTATAGCTACATGTACCTTGACATACGGTTATGAGCAAATATTGCATGTTGCATTACATAGAAAAGTTAAATATAGTATATATTGGATATAGAAGTATAAGAAATAACTTTTTAATTTTTATTTTCAAAAGAGATGAAAAATTCCATATTGCGTCTAAACCTGATCAGACTTTTATGACTAATCACAGTGCTGCATGCATTGAAAGGCATTTTTTAACTTGTGTTATATTTCATTATTTGCTGTCAATGGTTTTCCACTAGAGTAAGGTAAGTCCTCTTACTAAATCTGGGGAACTGTTTGTTGATAGTTTCATCAGTGTCATCTCAGTTCACTAAGAAGTCTTATAGAAGATCTTTATCTCTGAAAAAAAATCCATGGAAACAAATTTATAAATGGGTTTGGAATCTGCTAGAAAATTGGACATTTATATCCATGTAAACTAAGAGTTCAACCAAACTGAGATACTTTGCATATTTATACCACATCAGGCACATCAGCATTGCCCAGGATGCCAATCTGCATTCCTTCACTGGGCAACAAATTTGATTTAGCTCCTCCTCCGTGCCTGGCACAGTAGTAGGTGCCCATGAGGCTCTGACAGTTTGAAAATTTGTTATGAGGGAAAAGAGAAAATCGAAATGTGTGAAAAAGAGCTATGGATTCTGATTAAATGTAATGTCTTTCAAAAGACGGACAGTGTTGGAGGCACTTCACGGTGCCTTGATTTCTCGATTCTATTCTAAGTTAATGAATTCTATTCTGAGTTAAAGAAGTGGTAGAGGAGAGTGGATTTATTCATGATACTTGTGAGTTCTAGATCCTACCCTTAGGGATGATTGGCCATCCTTAATATACGCTTACATTTGTCCTCTAATTGAGACACTTTAGAACTTAAAAAAGAAAGTAAAATGGTTATTATTTATTGAATGTGTATATATTGTGCTAGTTTTCATGTAATCCTGACAATTCCCTGCTGTAGACCCTATCAGATATTATCATTCCTGTTTAGCCTAAAAAAAATATGAAATTACAGTATTTGTGAGATATGTGTGCCCTACATGTATTTATTTGTAACCTTGCCTTGAAAATAAAGTGCGTGGCATCCTGTATGCAGAGAAAACTTATTGATTAGTTTGAATGACAGCTTCCTATCTTACAATCACCAATAGTTCTCTGAAAGATATAATGTCTAAAAGGGCACTGGATTCTTATTTCTGCATTCACATATATCATCATTTCTTTTACCACATGTTTTGATATAAATAAATTGCTGATCAGTACAAGTGCCAAAATTTCTATGAGCTCAAATTACCAATCTGAGTTTCTACCATTTCTCTGTTTTCCCCAATTCCTTTAGAATTCCATTAAAAATCAGTTGTAAAATGAATGAGCTAAGATTGTGGCTGCAGTAAAGAGTACGGTTCAAAAAGGCACAGAGTCCCTGGTTCTTTAAGGATCTTGCAATATCCATATGCATTTCCTATGCAGAAACAGGAAAGCATTTTATAATTCCATATGCCCTCTAAGTCCTTAAACTTCCTCAGCTTGGATATCAGCATTTCCAAGATGCCACTGATGTTCATTCTCTTTTCATTCAATTACGTATTCCAAATGGGAGAATTTTAAAGTGGACCTAGATCCATCCATGGCCTAAGCAAATTGACATGTCAAGTATCATAGCTGACGTGTCTTAGGCTGAATATTACCTGCTTTTATTGAACTTATAATAAAAATTACTTCCCTCTGTAATTGCAATGAAGAAATAAATCTTAAAAATTCTATCACATCTATTATCATTTCAGTTTTAAGATTATCTGTAGCTATGCATCTACATGTATCAAAACAAAAAATAGGACTCTCAGATTCACTCCTCAAAAAAGAGTAAACAGAAGATATTTAAACTTGTTAATTTTCCCTAATACCCAATTCTGTAAGATGTTTTAGAAGCCATGATTACTGTTTAATAACTATAGCCGTTTATCAGAAGGCCCTAGAGGCAGACAGCATTTTGGTATAGCTTCCCATGGTAGGTGGTTAATTTTTAAAAGCTTATGCCAAAAAAAAAAACAAACTGCCTCATTAGATTCCGGCCTGACTCCAGAGATTGATATTTATGTTTCACATACCAAATTATCAGTTAATTTGAAGGATGTTGAAAATGTAGCCATTTGATAATGTGAATATATAAGCACTAGCATCTATATAAATGCATTACTGCACACATATGAATGTTCTCAAGGATCCAAAGATAAGCTACTGTTATGTAAACTTACTCAAAAATAAAAAAGAGTACCTAATGAATCAAAATGTCTCTAAATGCAATGTCAGCTTCTACTATTGGCCTGATTGTCAGAGTACTTAAATTATCCAATTATTTATTTTCTCACTGCTAAAATTTATTTCTCACATATAAAGATGGAGAATTTAAATCAGTTCCATAATAAGTAGATAATTACATGGAGAAGTTGCTTTAAAACCATTGAACATGCATGTCAACTTTTGTTAAAATTAAATATTACTTTGCTCCCAAGTATTGAGATAACATTCACTCAAGCTAGGTTGCACTGAGATAACAAAATGTCTTGAGGTTCCAAACTTATTTTTTTCTTCAGTATAAAATATTTCAACTCTTTTAAATTCTCTTTGAGTACCTTATATTCTCAAACATGTTTTCAACAAGATGATTTTCATTGCTTTAACTTTGCAATTATTCCTTATAGTTAAAGAGTAATGATTTACAACAGGAATCCAATCAGTAAGTCACCAAAAGTTCAACCAATTTGCCCTGACCCCTCACAGGTCAGGCAGGAGGCTCAGTGCTGTGTTGTGCGGGTGGGGGGAGGTGGAGAACAGGCTCCTACAGCAAAGGAAGTTTAGTTGAGGGGAGGCAAGATATGAACACTAACTAATTTCATGCAAAGCAGAAAATGAACACCGTGGGAGTTCAAAGTAAGGGAAAAAATCACTTCTGGCGGGGGTGGACAATTAAAGAAAATGTGATACCTGTAAAATAAATAGAAATTTAGGAAGGGATGATGGTGGTGAGCCAATGAGGCAGGACAGTGAGCCAGGTAGAAAGGCTCAAGGCAATTTTGAACAGAGTAGTCTGTACAGGAGTGTAATGGAAGGAAAGACCTGAAAACCAGAATGGGATTAAAGGTGTAGAAGTCTGGAAATATCGATTAAAATTGCCTTATATGTTACTCCACAGACAAGAAGATTATAAATGAGTTTTGAGCAAGGTAAAGAGCATTTAAGGGAAAGTTGGCTAAAACTGGTGTGCGAATCAATTGTATGTATGTGTGGGATTATACACAGACTGGCATGCAATTATACATTCAATCATCCTTTCTTAGTATTTCACAATCTCTTTTCAGTGGAGTCTCTTTCATAATGGAAGAGAATTGAGCTGAGGAGGTGAGTTTAGGGACCATTGTAATAGCTCAGGGAAAGGGCCAGAAGGTGACCTAGGCCACCCTCAGGAAGACAGCAAGGTCCTGTCCCAAGATAAGGTGAGGGAAGAAGTAACAAGGTTCTTTCTCCTGACACTTGACAAGTTCAATGCATTAAGCCATTGTCCTTTTTAACAATTTTACTTCACTGTTTTACACAGCCAGCGATTAGTACGTATAGCAGTTAATAAATGAAGGGTAAATTAGTTTCATCCTTCAAGTCTGAAATTGAAACTGATCAAATGAGTTGATACGTGTGATATTGCCTCCTTGGGGAAAGGACTTGGGGCCCTGGGGGCGGGGTGTGCGGGGGCGATGGGGGCATATGAGCAAAGCTACCTGAAGACAAAACCTGATTTTTTTTGTCTTTTTCTTTACAATGTCTCCAGCGTATATGCTTTGTTTCCATCTTATAGTTTCTAGCATTTTAATAATATAGAAATCCAGGATGGAAAATTATTCACTGTATTTAGTTAGTATAATACACTAGGTAAACCAATATCATTTTATACCTTTACTAGTATATTGATCATTGATAACCCAGGAGAGTAGTCTGCTCAGGGCAAAATCACCCTTTCCCTCTTCTTTACCCTAACTCAAGTTCATTGTCATATTGACCTTTATGGTGAGATCACATCACAACGTGACAGTATCCAGATGTGCTTGATAATCTCATGAATTAAATAGGAAAAGGCTTTGGGACTATGAGAGTATGCAAGAGACCTGGTGAATTTGGAAAATATTGACAGGCACACACTCATAACCCACACACCGATGCCACAGGCAGATATGTTGTCACTCGGGTCAGTGTGTAAGAGGAGTATGTTTCTTTTCAGTGATGTTGTAAATAATGATCCTTTGAAAGCAGCAGCTATGACTGCCAGTATTGTGTGATTACCTACAGACTCCTGAAACCCATTTTCAGTATTCTTATCAGCTTCACATATAAAACATATAGTATGAATGTGTGTACATGTATGGGGGTAGGGGATATATACACACAGATATACAATTCTACAGTCAAATTATACTTTCTTAGTATTTCATGGTCTCTTTTCAGTGGAATCTCTCTCTCATAAGGCCACATTTATAGAATATGGCCACAGCTGCTTATTGATTGAGGAAGACAATGGAATCCAACACTGAGAAAAATTTACTTCTTCATTTTACCCCAAGCCTACAAAATAGGAAGGTCAAGCTGGTTTGGCTAGCAAGTTTGATTTTATTTTGTTTGTTTTTGTTGTGTAAGCTTTAAATGAGAATGTCCCTTGCTAAAGAAACCAAATTATTTTTCCTACTTTTTAAAGGTGCATTTAAATAAGTCAATAGGGCCATCCAAGTAAATGTGTTTAGTAAAAGTTCAGAATAAAATTAAAATTAAAAATCCACAAACCAGTTTCAGTCTGTTTTGCTATGACTCAAGAGAATTTACCATCTTGTCTGGTTTGGAGCTCACTCATGAAAAGAAAGATTTCTTCAAGATGAAAGGCGGTGAATGCAGGTGTCAGGCTTTAGTTATTCTGTCCCTGGGTGGTGATGTCAGCATGACCTGTTAACCTTGACATTTTTCAAATAAATATCAGAGTAAATTAGGACCTAGAATAGATTGTGCTTTCATTGATGGGACTTACATGCTCTTTCTCCTTCCCTCCCTGCCTCCACCCTCTTTGATTTTTAACAGCACTCGCAAACAAAATTACATGATGAATTTTTCACGACAACATGGGCTCAGGCACTTCTACAACAGAAGACGAAGGTCACTTAGACGATACCCATGAAGAATCAAAACATTTATTCTTCCTTCCAACATGTGATGTGTTGCTTTCCATTCTCTTAAATCTCACACTGCATCTGGTATCAGGAAATTTCTGTGAAGGACTTATGAAAGCCCTTCTCAAAACAGAATATACACCACTTTCCCACACTGTGAACTAATGACAAGTGACTTATTTTCTCATAAGTAAATGTCTTAATGTTGATGTGTCTGTGCAAATTGTGATCTGTTGTAATATCAGTTACAGTGGCAGTATTGAGAGTAAGAAATAGTTTAATGGAATAAAAATCTTTAAGCACGAAACTTTAAGAGATTTTATGTTTTAAATGGCATTTAGTACAGTATTTAACATTCTTGGTCACAAAGCTATTTAAGTGGACTGTATTTCAGCTATGTATCATGTTTTATATGATTAAATTATCATTGTTTGTCCTTTATGTATTCTCTTCTACAATATAACACATTGACACTGTATTTACTTGTTATGTTGCAATATTTTGCTGCTGAATTTTGGGCTACTTATACTCTGCGGAAAGTTCATTGAAATACCTATTCAAGAAGATAGTTGTAAAGATATTGTATCTCCTTTAATATGCTCCTTAAAATGTACGTTGGTTTAGCGTCGTTTTGTGGATAAGAAAAATGCTTGACCTTGAAATATTTTCTACTCAAAAATGTGGATGAAGACCCTATCCTCTACAAAGGAGTTCCCATTTCCCCGTCTAAAGATTTTAAAAAATGTTCTGTGGCTGATTTACTAACAGTTAACTGCCATTTTGTGTCTGTGGTAACAGAGTGATTTGTAAAACAGTGGATGTTTTCATTGTGCTCTCTTCATGGACTGTTTCTCCTGCGGGTCATATTCATATCTTCTGATGAAGTTGTACAACACCAGCAACATTATAATGGCCCTATAGCCCTGAACTATCTATTAAGATAACTAAAAGGTTGTACTCTAAGGTGAACCAAGCTAAAAGCCCATGCTTAAATAAAAATTATGTTCAAAAGCCATTGAAGGTCATTTGACTTTATTCATTTTAATTAAGTTTTATGTAGGATTTGTAAGCCTGGTCAGGTTTGGAAAGGATAATGTCAGAAACATTTTATCTATTTTTCTGTTTCATCATTGAAGTAGCAATTTGGAAATCACACTTTCAATTTGGCCGTTTTCCTTATATTCTAGAAATAGGGCAATAAATGCAAAGACTCAAAGGCAGGACCTAGATGCCTTAGGGGAGCTGCGCATCATTTGACTTTGAGGAGAGGCTTACAAACAGCCTAATGGGACTGGCAGGGGCAATTTGCTGGAGGCGTCAGAAGTGCGGGTAGCTGGGAGGCAGTTTCTTATACCAGCAAAATTCAGCTTTACCCAGGAAGCATCAGGAAGCCATCAGAGGGTTTTAAGCAGATGCCTTTTGTTAAGTTCACTCTGGCCAAGAAGTCAGGAGTAGTTGGAGCAGGAGGTTAAGAAAAAGAAGGGGACAGCTGAGAAAAAATAAGGAATTTTAAATTGTCTGACAAGAATTTACTAATGATTCATACTTCTCCAGAGTGGCTTCAAACTTCCCATGCAAAATATATGCATCACATGAAAAATACAGTAGTAAATACAAAAAGTAACTATGGGTTTATTTATTGTCTAGAAAAAATATCAGCTGTTATTAGAAGCATTCCATTCAGAGGTGAGTCTTCTAATTACTACTGCATCTTCCACTTACTTCTTTGGGCGCCTATTATAAATGAATTTTTACAGTTCTTAAAAAAAAAATCCAACCTGAATGGAAATTGATGCTATCTTTATAGACACAGGAAACCATGCAATGAAAATGGAAAAGTCTGCCACTCTCCAGTGGCCTTATTACCTTATTCCAAATATCAGGCCAGTACATCAGAAAGAGAAGTCTGGAAAACATAACTTTTTATGGAGAGAGTATTGGCAGAATAATACATGGATACATATGTGAATAATAAAATGGCACATAGTATGTGTAAGAAATATTATGTCAGTAAAACTAGAAGCAGTAAATTCACACCAAAGTTATTACAATAACCCCTTCAGGTTATTGTTCATGGAAAGCAGATATACTTTGATAAGTCAAACACTTTTGAACACTTCTACAATCACCTTGACAGAAACTAAACAACTCCCCCAAGAACCAAAGAAGAAACCCACTCACTCCTAATTCTAATGTAATTGTTTTTGCATTGATACTTAGAGTAAATTGAAATTGATTCTTTGGTCTCCCTGTCACAGAATACATATTTTCTAGCATCTTTTACTTTTGGAGCTTGGTAAAACAGCAAAAAGGGAAATTTATCATCAGTTTTCTTTCCTTAAGATGAGCCCCCATACAACTCCCCACACCACAGAAAACCTGCCTGAGTCCCAACCCTACAGACATCAACCAACTCCCATATAGAAAAAACAAAGGGGAACTAAGATGTACTGAATGTCAGACATTGCAATAGGCAGTAACATTTACCTCATGAAAATTGTTAACGTAGAATAATTTATAATTTTCCTATATAAAAAATATAATCTATGTTTTAGCAAGGAGTACTAAACTTCCAGAAATGCTTCAAGATCCAAAAGAATGAGTTTTTAATGGTGAAATTTCAGTTATTTGTTTAGATGATCAAGGTAGGTATTTTGGCAAAAATACTGCTGACACTTTTCATTTGGATGGATCAGATACTGTGTTGGGAACCAGGGGGCACAGGTTCAGGGACCCCTTTTCTGTGAGACTTTGGACCTATGGATTTGTCCACCAGGCCTGTTTCAAACCCTTAGTGAACACAAACAAAGTGCCTGGAATGGCATATTTGCCTTGCCCTGCCCTGCCTTGCCTTTATAACCAAGAAAATGGATCTGGTTCTCAGTCAAAAGAGACACCCAGGAACTGCCTAAGGCAGAGATAAGCAATATATTATACTTATTCTTTAGATGACACTTCCATGCCAACTCTTAATTACCTCCCAAACTTACTGTCAGGGGCAGACCCAGGTTTTGTAGGGCCTAAAGCTTGAACAATTAAGTGCGTTCTCTTTAAGAACTAGAACACAAAATTATGAATACAAAATTAGGTACAAAAGTGAACATTTATTTAGAATGAGAAAATAAATCTCAATATATTTCAAATTTATAAAATTAACATTTCCTGGAACTGCCAGGCTTCATCAAGAACAGATGGGTGAGAAACACAATAATGTGATCCTATTTATTGGAATACATAAAATAGGCAACTTCACACACAGATGAGCCTGCTATTTATTTATTTGAAAAAATAACTAAAAATTTTCCAAATTGAATGAAATCTCTAGACCTACATACCTAAAAAGCCCAGCAAAGTCTAAATAGGATAAACACAAAGAAAACCTCTCTAAGTCACATCATAATTAAATGGATGAAAATCAGTAATAAAAAAATACCAAAACAACCATACTCCTATTCCCTACCTCCAGGCCAATTCCTTTACAGTGCTCTGGATTCAATCCCCTCTTGCATCCCAGAAAACTTACTGTCAAGAACAGTGAAGGGGCTGGAATTTTACCCAGCCGGCACCAGCACCGTTTCATAGTTGCTAGTAGAATACACAAGACTCCTGGGTCAGAGACAAAGGACTTTATTATTCACTGCACAGCAGGCAGCATGAACTTAATGTTCAAGATGGGTACCCTAGCCCTCCTCCCCGAGGTCCCAGGGGTGGTGGTGGTGAAATGAAGTGGATCCAGATGGGTGCTATGCACACAGTGGGTCTGCATCATAGCTGAGGAACCCTGAGCTTAGGAAACCTCAATCTTTTAAAGGGGTTCTAGCAAACCTGCCCAATATTTGCCCCAGAGGGAGACAATGCCTTTATTTTCCTGGACAGAACACAAGCCTGCCCTCCATTTTTGAAAGGAGACACTTGCTATCTTCTAAGGCTGTTTGCTATACAAGTATCCTTGAAAACACAAGAACAAAACTGTCACGTGCAAAAATGCGAGAAGCCCATGGAGAGCTGTCTCCCAATACTTACTATAAATCATCCCTTCTTTCTCCTGTATATTCTTCAAATCTCCATAAACTGGATCCTATTCATTGATATTTAAACATGCCCAAGCCTCTGCTAGCTACAAATAAATAGATAAACAAAAAAAAAACCTTCCCTTGACACCAAACATTTCCTTCCTCTTCACAACCAAACTTCTTGAACGTTTTAATTACACAGTTATCACCTTCCTCTCCTCCTATCCAATTCTCAGTTCACTCCAATCTGACTTCTGTCACCATCACTCCATCAAAATAGATCCTGCTCCAGGTCCCCAATGACCTCCATGTTCTAGTATCCAGTAAATATTGGTATGTCTTCTTCCTACGTAACCTATCAAAACCTCTTGACACTGTTGACCATATCTGGCTTCATGATACATTCTCTTCCCTTGTCCAGGAACACTGAGACCAGTTGTGCAGTTTGTGCAGCACCA
Organism: Choloepus didactylus; assembly: GCF_015220235.1. Taxonomy (NCBI): domain Eukaryota; kingdom Metazoa; phylum Chordata; class Mammalia; order Pilosa; family Megalonychidae; genus Choloepus; species Choloepus didactylus. Next base: position 91,869,370 of record NC_051311.1, read on the forward strand.
ACATGCCTGACCTAGGATGTGATAAGAGCTGAAATGTAGCACACAACCAACCTCACCAAGGCCCTGGGTAGTAGTGGCAGGGGTGGGGGTGGGGCTGAATCTGCTCAGGGAAAGCAGATGCCTAATTCTTCTCACAAGGCTACTGCCCTGTGTCAGTAGGAATCCTCTGCCAGAGGAGATGCTGTTTTTTAAATTTGGCTTTCCTAGAGAGGCATCTCTTTCTAATTCTCATAAAATCTAGTGATGGCCTTGTCCTTAACCACTTCTAGCTTCCCCCTTTGTGGTAGTTTAAAGTTGTTATGTACTCCAGAAAAGGCCATGTTCTTTTAATCCATTTCTGTGGGTGCAGACCTGTTGTAGGTGGGACCTTTTGATTAGGTTATTTCAATTGATATGTGACTCACTTTAATCCCCTTACTGGAGTCCTTTATAAGAGGATAAAGGACACACAGAAAAATCCCAGAGAGCTGAGAGAAGCCCCAGAGAAGCTGAGAGACAAGGACACACCCACAGAAGCTGAGAGAGGAAGCCACTGAAGTGAGAAACTGAAAGCAATGAAACCCAGGAGAGAAAGAACCAGTAGACACCAGCCATGTGCCTTCCCACGTGACAGAGGTGTCCCAGATGCCAGCAGCCTTTCTTCAGAGAAGGTATTGTCCTGTTGATGCCTTAATTTGGACATTTTCATGGCCTTAGAACTGTAAATTTGTAAGCTAATAAGTCTCCATTGTAAAAGCCAACCCATTTCTGGTATTTTGCATTCTAGCAAACCAAAACACCTCTCCTATTCTGTTTGTATTTTCTCAGTCTTCTTTGCAGACTCAATCTCTTCTACTTGAATTACTATAGTAGCCAAAATTTGGTCCTCCTCTGCATCCATTCTGATCCTTCCAATCCATTCTCCAAGCAGCGGTGACCTGGATCTTTTCAAAATACAAATGTGATCACACCATCTCCTGCTCAAAAACTTTACTGAGTTCACATGCTCTTAAAGACAAAAACCAAAATTCTTAACATGACCTCCCAAGGCTTACCTGATCTGGCCCTGCCTTCATCTCCAATTATATCTTACACCACTCTACTCTTTGTGCTCCATCCACAGTGACCTTCTTCATGCTTCTTTCTGTTCCTCAGATGTACTACACTATTTCTAGTAACAGGACTTCTGGAGGTCCTGGCCCCTCCCCACCCCTTCATCTAGTTGATTCCTAATGTTTGACATTTCATCCCTTCCTAATCTGGACTGGGTTTTAGAGTTAAATGTGCTAACGTGTATTTTTTTCCTTTAAATACATGCAATTATACATTTATTAGTGTAATTATCTGACCAAACCCTGTCCTCCTCTCCCCAACTAGGCTGTAAATTCCATGAGAGCAGTTTGCCACTGTAGTCTCAATACCTGCCACATAGTGTTTGAAAAATCAACAATTGTTAAAATAATAAATGAATGCATAACACTTGCAAATCCCAAATTATACTATTTATTAGCCTAATGTCCTTGAATAAGTCACTTAATATCAGGCAGTTCACCTGTAATATGGGAGAAAAAATATGTACTCATGGAACTCATGTGAGAATCAAGTACAAAAATATATATAAAATGCTTAGAAAACAACCACAGTTTTTCCTATCAACAAAAATAATGCTTTCAAGTCAAAAGACAAATGAGAAATGGAGATAATATACTTGTTAAACACAGATAAACACATACGTATAAAACATATACAAAACATATTTAAACATATACATAACATGTAACACAGATAACAAAACTATTACTCCTAATTTTTAAACTTTAAAAATTGAGGGGGAAAAGGCCAAAATTCTATAGAAAAATGGGCAAAAGACATGAAAAGATAACTCACAAAAAGAGATATAAAAATGACTTGTAAACATATGAAAGGATGTTCAACTTCACTCATAAGAGAAATCCAAATTAACCTCACTGAACTACCATTCCTCCTCCCTGAATCGGCAAAATTCAGAAGCTTGACAATTCAAGCTTGGGAAGGCTATGGAAAATAGTCTCTCATACATTGCTGGTGGGGATGCAAAATGACATAACTCCTAAGGAAGGGACTATGCAATAGCTAAGAAAATAAATATGCATTTACCTTTTGACCCAGCAGAGAGTCATCCCACCACTAGGAATTTGCTCTGAAGATACACCTCCAATATTTACAAAAATACATATGCACAAGCTTAATTTGTAACTGCAAAACAATGGAAAAGACCTAAATGCCCAAACATAGGTGACTGAATGCAGTGTCACATCTCTACACAATAGAGAAAAATGTAACTGTAAAAAAGAATGAGGAAGATCTCTGTGAGGTGATAAGAGTGATTTCCGTAAGATATTAGGAAGTGACAAAGGTAAGTGCCCAAGAGAAGACAGAGCGTGCCACCTTTTGTGTAAGAAAGGAGAAACAGGAACACATACTTGCTTAGCTGTGCAAATGAAACACTGGAAGCATAAAGCAGAAAACCATGAAGTTGTTTTCTCACAGGGGATTGGACAGAACAGGTGGAAGGAACACAGGAGGGACTGGCACTTCTCTAAGTTTTTGTAGCTTTGCCTTTGGAAATTATATTAATGTTCTACATATTCCAAAAAGAAAATTAAGCCAACAAGGATGGAAAAGGGGGGGTAAAAAACCTAAAACAGCAAACTCATCTCTAAACTAGAAATAATAGCAGTTTATAGCTCAGAGTTGTGGTGGTGATATGAATTAATGCACAACAAAGTGCTTAGAACAATGCCTCATACAGGAAGATACTGAGAAAGTGTTAGCAATCAATATTACTATATTGTTATTATAGCACCTGGCTGCAACCCCCAAAAGTAGTTTACAGTTCATCTTTCACAGCCTTGCTGCTCAAAGAGTGATCCTGGGACCACCAGATCAGCATCTGCTAGAATCTGTATCTCAGGCCCCACCCTAGACCTACTAACTCAGAATCTGCATTTTTACCAAGATCGCTAGGAGATTCCTATGTACATTATAGTCAAAGAAGTATGGGTCTAGAAAACAGGATGAAGGGAACAAAAACAGCAGAACCCAAGGAAGGGGCAAAATACATAAAGTCAGGAAAATATGAAAACGCAAATCCATATTACTAAGGTTCACTTGTGTTAGGATATCAACCAGGATTTTTGGGGTAGCATGATGCAGAATTTTAATTCAAACAATCTTAAATAAAATAGTGATTTTTTTTAGCTCTCAATCCAAACCTTGGGAAAGACAAGGACACAAGAATGGCTACAAAAAGACCAGGATTCTCTCCTTTTTCTATTATTAATTTTATTTTTTACTTTATTTTCTCAAAATACAGAAGGGCTTTATCCATATAGCCAACAGAAAAGCCACAAGTGTTCACTTTCTTCCAACACCATAATCCTACAAGTAGGAGAGTGTCTCCAGAAAAGCCAGTCAATAAAATTAAAGTAGGGACACTTTTTTTAAAAAAAAAGTGTTTCCCAAGCAAACCCAGGGTGTGGGTAAAAAGTACTGGGCTACAAGACATGTATGTGATGAGATAAGCACATAAGATGGTACAGGGCAGGTGTCAAATGACACAAGAAAGGCATGACACCGGAGACCCAACTCCTCCATAGTATCTTATTCTGTTAGGATCTGTTCGGAGATGTTCAAAAGCCTGAGGACACACAAAATTCGTTTTAGGCAGCGTGCCCATAAGTCGGTAGCCCTCAGCCCAGGACCTTTGAAGAGTCTGGTGCCTTTGAAGAGAGTGCCCTCGTGTGGAGTCCAGAGACGATTTCCAGCCCTGCCTCCCTTGGATGAAGGATAACACACGCGCTCCAAGGGAGCTGCCTGGCCTGGGCTCGGGGAAGGTGGGTCTCGTTTTGGGATGCCAGCGGTGTCTCCAGGCGCGCTTTCCAGCCTGGAGACCCGCTGCCAAATAGCTACCGCATCACAAGCGGGACTACCGTGTGCACACGCAGGAATGCACAAAGCAGAAAAAAAAAAGATGTCCCTGATGAACCAACTATAAGCCTTGCTAAGACATAAGGATAGGGGAGAGTTTTTATACTAAAGTCGTTTGCTACGCCTCATCTTCGATGAGGGCATTCTGGGGCAGTGTCCTATGCATCCTAGTTGTCAAAAACCAAAAAAGACTGTTTCCTTCTTCCCTTCCTTCTTTCTTTTATTCTTTCCTTCCTCTTCTCTCTCTCCCTCCCATTTTCCCCTCCATTCTCCGTCTTCCCTTCTTTTTAGTTGCTTTCTCATAACCTGCATGTTATCCTGCTTTGATTAAATTAAAATATATATATATATCAAAACTGTTTTGTAAATTCTATCTCGAATGCCTGGAAAATAACCTGTCTTTAATGGGAGTGCTAAATAACCCCTAACACGCATTGCCTTGATGCACAATTAAAAGTCAACATTTACAAGTAAATTGTTAAATGAAGGAAGCTCATCAAGCCTTCTAAAAAAAACTACCACACATTCTCATTCAGCATTTTGTAAGCTTTCTAATGTTCCTGTGCCAATCTGAGTGACCATAATGATTATACCTAAAACATATATGTCTGGGTGTTTTCATTTTTATAAATAATATAAGCAGTGTTTTCCACTTGCATAAGATCCCTTGTTTATTGGACTTTCTTCAGCCTCGACCCTCTAAATTTGTCTCCTGCTTCCTTACCTCAAAGCTATTCGAATCTCATCTAGAGAAAATCATGGGCAATGGGGGATGAAGGTGGGTCTCATTATCAGTAACTTTCGGGAGCTGGACGACCAGAATGGTAATTAGAAAGTTCTAGGTGTTCGAGAAGGGAGACCTTTAGCAAGCAGAAGTGCACAAAGCCTCCGGGCCCCCCAGCGGAGGGTGGGGCGCGGCCCCGAGATTCCCCTGCGCCCGCGCGGCGGGGCGGGGCGGGCTCGAGTTACCCGGAGGCGCGCGGGCGCGGCCCCTTCTCCGCCCGGCTCCGCGCCTCGCCCGAGAGCCGCACCTGGAGGCAGCGGCGGCGGCGTCCAGGCGGCAGCGGCTCCGGAGCTCGGCGGGGGGCGGCTCTGCCCAGGGTAGCGCCGGGCAGCGCTGGCCGGTGAGTGTGCGCGAGCGGCCGCGGGGTCGGGGGCGCTCGGGAGGGGTCCTCGGGCCCAGGAGTCCCTGAGAAAGGCCCGGGACGGTGATGCCCGTGCCCGCGGCCCAAGCAGGGCTCCGCGGTAAAGGGCAGCTCCTGGAGGCCGCCGCCTCGAGGTTTCTCTTCGCCTCGATGCCTCTCTTACTGGTTCCTCTTACTGGTTCGATCTCTCCGCCGCTGTCTCACAGGCTTTATCTGTCCCTGGGTGTGTCTCATTCTTAGCTAAAGCCAATTTCGGCTTGCCCACACCTTGCCCCTTCTCTCATTCCTGGCCGGGTAAAGTCAAAAAGTGTTTTCCTTTGCAGACATACCCCAAAATCTTTCCTTCACTCTCTGCAGCTGCAGCATAGATTTTTTTTTTTTTTACTAGTCGTTTGCCTCTTGAAGTCCCTTTGGTTCTAACCCAACCCTTTGCCATTTACAGTTTTGTTTTCGTAATTTCTTAAGCGCCCTGACTGCTTCCCAAACACCCTCATCCTTGCCCTGTTCTGGTCAGTATCAAGACGCCTTCTTGGTTCCTTTTTTCTAGCCTATTTATGCCCAAATCCATAAAGAAACAAAACCTAAGTAATTCCTTTCACCTTCTCTCCGGAGACCAGGCGCTGTCTCTGGTCATGCCAGCGTGGGTTCTGCCGGTTTTTGACTGCGTGGAGATCCTAGTAGGGGGAACTCTGGTTGGGAGACTGGGCCCTTCCACTTAGCAGCCCCGCAGGCCTTGAACCTTCCGTCTCAGGCAAATAGGTAGAAGAGGTCGCTAAGAGCCTTCCGACCCTAAAATTGAGTATTTCTGTCTTCCTGCCTAAAAATCCCTTCCTCTTCTAATCACTTGCCGTGGCAGTTGCGCTACCATAGTAAAACTTCTTTTCATGAGGATTCTGGACCCTGAAATCTCCTGGCCGTGCGTCTTGAGTGTGCGCTCCAGGCTAGGCCCTGGGCCGGAGACGGGGAGGTAAGCTGGGCGTTCTTAGTGGAGTGCCCCCTAAGTTAGGAAAAATATGCCAGGATCTGCTCGGCATAAAGAAGGCGGCAGGCAGGTGCGGCGTGAGGAGAGGAGGTTCTTTTCCTCATCCCATGGGTCCTGGATCCTGGAGTCCAGATTTCAAAAAGCATTAAAGGAAGCTGTTAAAACAGCAAAAAGGCAACATTTTCTTTCGGCTAAGATTCTGGTTTTCCTTACCTGAAAACTAGGAACGATGTGTGTTAGGTATCTCCAGTAAACTTAGCCCAGCGTGGAAATGGAGTTCCCTCTACTGCATTTGACATATGCAGTAGAAAATATAAGCCTTTTTGAAAATGAAATTTGAAATACCTTTCTGCCAGTTACACTTTCTAATTACTGTAGTATTGCTTTGTATCAGAAGACTTTCAGGCAGGGGGCAGGAGACAAGAGAGAAATTCAAACTAATTTGCATTAGAAAGAGGCAGGGTGAAGAATTCCTTGGTAAGGTTGCTATGACTGATATCTTAAGTGCATTGCTGGAAAGCATTCTAGTCTATTAAGTAACACCTGAAGCCCCAATTCTGTTACGTAGCATTTTTTTCTCTCTCCCTTTAACTACTCTGAAACTATACAGAGTTACACATTCCTTATTAATTAATGAGCGATACCAAAAGAATTGACTCAATCCAACAATTTGAGTGCCTTCTGTGTATGAGGCACTTTGCTTAGAGTTTCAGAAGAATAAAAGATTGAGGAATTTTCTAATTCAAACAAGTCAATGGAATGACTTGTTAGGCATAATGCAGGTTTGCACTGCCTATTTAATTTAAAATCAAAATCTGCTGAGTTGTCATTGTCTTCTAAATGCCATGTATTTCCCCTGGTGTCCCAACCATTCAGTTTTTCTACCAGGTAGTACACATTGCAGTAATCCCCAAGAAAATGGTTCTCTAGGAAATATTTTAACTGAAATAAAGTATGCTTGTTTACCCTGTTGTTTATATTACCACTGAGTTAATAAAGTCACAGTCAACAAGAAAAATGAGGAGATGATGCTTTTCCTTTCCTTGGTTTCAAACTAGTGAAATCTTGAACAAAAGAAGACAGACAGCATGAATAAATCTAATCCTCTGGTGCCTCCAAAATGTTTTATCTAAAGTCTCTTCTTTTGGAGGATAGATCCATGTTCATGAAATCTTTCAGTCCTTCTTTGGGAGGGTAGTCCCAGGAGCCAATTTCACAAAATCTTTCATTGTAGATAGTAACAATCATCAGTGTCATCATCTTCTCCCAGGTCATCACCCTTGAAAACAATTGTATTTAGGGGATGTTTTTGTGGGAGAAACAGGTCTTTTTAAAAATCCGGTGAAAGCTAGGGATATTGTCCCAGGAAAAATGCACACCGTTCAGAATGTGGTATACCTTTCAGAAGGTTTATGGTGGCCAGGTTATGGGACCTTGCTTTAGAACAGGTGTTAAGGGACAGTGAAATAGTCGGAGGGTAAGTGGATGGAGGGAAATAGAAGTGAATCAAGGATGTGAGTAAATCCATAAACTTATTATGGTCACGAGTTCACCTCCAACTGAATAGGTAGGATTTAATTTACCTTCAATTTGAATAAATACCTGGCTTTGAGTAACTTGCCTTTGAACCAAGAAGTAATAATTGTATTATTTGTGAAAGACTAAAGACAGATTAGTCCTATTAATTATTTACATTATCAAAATTAACTTTTACCTTGTGATTATCACTCTCTCTCTTAGTTTTCTATTTTTCTTGCTCTTCTCAAGGAAAGTACTTCTGAGAGGATTTACTCCTGATACTGTTGCCCCATTCGGGACATGACTTCTCACATGCCAACTTTTGCAGGCATGAATTACTAAGAATGGGAATGGTTGCATTCAAAAATTGAACTTGCCCATCCTCTCTCTCACACATGCACCCTGGCAGTTTACCTTGGGAAAGAGTACACACACACACACACACGTACAATTTCATTATATAATTATTTACCATATCCAAAGTAAACTACTGTGATCACAGTGATTGTGTCTTGAAAAGGATGGGACTGGTATTAGGAATGAATGGACAGCATTAAGAAATATTTTGGACATAAGTTCTTTCGAAGAACAAACCAGCAACTGTGAGATTAACTTTCTTATCTTCTACACCTAGGGCAGAGGTGTGAGTTCTCCCCTCTGCTCCCAGCCTCGCTGATCAAGGTTGCACTGTACTGCTCTGGAGCTCCCAGCAGGGGATCCTTCCCCTAGCCCCTTGTGCTGCATGTTTGATCTGGGTAAGTAGATGGCTCCCTGGAGCTGGTAAAAAGGGAGAATGGGCCCTAATGTAGTGGTGGATTTTACATGGATCAAAGGATTCCCTAAAATTTCCAAAGGGCTGAATCACATACCGTTGAGGGTAAGAGAGAGAATGCCAGAACTATACAGCTTACTCTCTCCTTTTAACTTGGATCACTTTCAGCCTAACTGATCCTTAGATATGAATCAGCTTTGGCTTACCTTATTCTTGAGTGGCAACTAAGAGGCTGGTCACAACCCTAGAATGTCATTGATAGATATTTATTGGATGAGTAAATTAACAAAAATCTTAGTTTTAACCCAAGCTCTCCCACTGATTTTTGGTATATGATATTGGCCAAGTAACAAGTCAACTTCTTTGGACCCCAGTTTTTCTATGTACTGTACAGAATGGAGTGTCAGATAGGATCACTTATTCTCAACAACCAATGTATAGTTCCACACATTTGAATCACTTGGGGGATTACTGAAGAAAAAAAAAAATACTAATGCAGATATTCTGATTTAATTGGACTGGGTTAGGTCCAGGCATCTCTGTTTTTAAAAAGTCCCCCAAGAAATACTAATGTCCAGATAAGAGTGAAAATCACTGAGTTAAATAATCACTAAGAACTGATTCTACAATTGTGTCATCTTAGGGTGAGAGGTAGCCCATAGAATCCCTGGTATACCTAAGCCAACCCGACATTACCTACCCTCAGTAGTAACCAACCCTTTCTAAGAATCAGTCTAGATCAAGCAATTTCAGTTTATTCAAGAAGGGCGCTGTGACTTTGCAGAGTTCTCAGCCCCCGGTATATTTTGATGGACTAAGTTAGGTGTAACCCTGCCTATCCAAGACTATCAGCTATTCCTAAAGGTCCCCAGAGGAGATTCTATCTCTTCTCTCAGTATCCATGCCAGTGTTTAATAGCCTGTTGAAATTTTCTCCTAGGTGTGATCTGTAACTTGTTGGGGCTAGGGCGAAAGATGTCAGCAAGGGATAAGGATGATCACCTCGATCATTGCTGAAATGTGAGCTTGTGTGTCCAAACTGAGATAAAAAAAATGATCCTCACGCCTTCTCAAGTAGTTGTAGACTACTGAGTTACCAGAACTAGGATAGGAAATAAAGGAGCACATTGTTTACTTTAATCATTTGGTGGGAGCTAATCTTGTTGCCAAAACATTGTAAATTCTGTAGATATTCATCCTGAAAATTATTCTTTGATTAAAAGATATAACTTATGTTCTGGTTTACTAATGCTGCCATTTTACAAAACACCAGAAATGGATTGGCTTTTATAAAGGGGGTTTATTTGGTTACAAAGTTACAGTCTTAAGGCCATAAAGTGTCCAAGGTAATGCATCAACAATCGGGTACCTTCACTGGAAAAAGGCCATTGGCATCCAGAAAACCTCTGTTAGCTGGGAAGGCAAGTAGCTGGCATCTGCTTGCTCCCAGGTTGCGTTTCAAAATGGCGTTCTCCCAGGACATTTCTCTCTAGGCACTTGGGGCTATTCTCAGTTTCTCCCTGGCAAACTCTGGAGTAGCAAAAGTCTGCTTTCAATGGTCGTCTCCAAAATGTCTCTCTCAGTTGCTCTCCAAAATGTCACTCACAGCTGCTCTGAGTTCCTTCTGTTTGGCAGCTCTTTTATGTGGCTCCAGTGATTTAATCCAGACCCACCCTGAATGGGTTGGGTAACACCTCCATGGAAATTATCCCATCAAAGGTCTTTCCCACAGTTGATTGAGTCACATCTCCATGGAAATAATCAATAGGTTCCAACCTAATCAATGCTAATACATCTGCCCCCACAAGATTGCATCAAAGAACATGGCATTTTGGAGGGACATAATATATCCAAACCAACACAATTTATTAAATTGTAACCCATGCAATTTATTTCATTGGTCCTACTCTTTTTTTCCCTTACTATGCTTCATATCCCAAAACACCTGGAAGAAGAAGAAAAATACAGTGTGCACATGTGACTGTCAGATCTGTAAAAGAGAGGCAGACATGAGTTAAAGTTGGAAAGACATTAAAGAGGAAACATAGAATAAGGGTGAGAAGACACACAGATTGCAAGGAGCTACCCTTAATTAATTTCTTTCTTTTCTCTCTGCTATTGGTTTTATAGCCACTGCAAAGTTTCTTCTCAGGCTTTCTAAAATGTAGCCAAATCCATCGAATCCAAATGTTGGCAAATGTGCGCTGTGGCCTCTCATTCCTGGCTGTTCCCTGCAGTCTTTCATAGGCAGTGTGTGGAGTGGTGTCTCTCTGGGTGAATTGGCAGTCTGGGCAAGCTTGGCCTAATCCGGTGTTGACCAGTCCCAGGACCAGATCTAATTATAAATAATATCTTAGTTTGGGAAGTATTCTGTTTCTGGAGTGGAAAGCTGCTGGCAGCAGAGTTGTGTTTTTTACCTTCATGTTTCATAGGAGCTGCCCTTGCTTGATTTCAGAAACCTGATGTACACCTACAGAGCCATCTCAGCTCCCATCTCTCCATCTCCTAGGAGGTGGCTGTACCACCATTTAAAAAAAAAGTTTTCCAGGATTCATGATATCTGTTTATTGCTGATCATTGTTCCCCAAAATTTAGTATTGGACACATACTATTTTGTTAGTCCATAATTTATTCTTTACCTACAGTTTGAAATGAATTAAGGTAGCAATAAATGTACTAGCAAAAAAAGATTTTTGTCTTCACAACTTTAATGAAAACTTATTACTAAGCTCAAATGCCCATGTATGCTTAGGTATAAATGTTTGTCCTCCCACAAATCTAACTTTTTAAGAAACTAAGAATAGTCAGTGTTGTGTTGGGCCTTAGGATCATGGATAGTTGGCTTTTTTAGTGTTTACTTCCTCAAAACAATAAAATGTTGTCAAATATGTAGGAATAATAAAATTTCTTAACTTTTAGCAAAAGTCTCCAAAGTAACAGGGTTTTTCCTTCCTTCCTTTATTCATTCATTCACTAAACAGATGTCTAATGAATTTCCACTACATACCTGTCCTCATTAAGCTTACATTCTAGGGCAAGAGGAGGAAAGAAGGAAAATAAGGAAGGAAAATGTAAAATATGTTAGAATGTGGTAAGTGCTATGGAAAAATATAAAGGAAGGAGACAATGGAGGAGTTGGTTGTTGCAATTCTAGATAGGGTGATTGGAAAAGGTTTCCCCTGAGAAAGTGATTTTGAGCATAAACCTGGGGGCGGTGAGGAAGAGAGCTGTGAAGTTACCTGGGAGTAGAGCATTCTAGCCACTGCAAAGGCCCTGAGGCCACGTGTGTGTCTGGCATGTTCACAAAACAGCAAAGCAGTCAGCGTGGCTGAACAGTGTGACAAGGTAGAAAGTAGAAGAAAATGAAATCAATAAAGAAAGGAACAATTGTGGGGCAGGAGGGGACCCTGCAGTGAGAGATTGGGGGCAGGATGGAGGCTGATGATCATATAGGACCTTGAAGGGCATTTTCAGTGAGATATTTGTAAGTTGATAGGGAAATAGGTTTTCTTGTTTAGCCAAAATAACAGCTGCCTCATACTCTGTCTGTCTTACTTGTCACATCCCCAAATATCCCCTTTTCTCTCCAAGTCAACCTCTTCCCATTCTTTAAACCTTGTGGTTCCTTTTTCCCCAAGGCTGACTGTAGAGTAAGATCCAGTCTCTCTCACTCACTCTCTCTCTCTTTTTTTTTAGGAAGGAAGAGTTCTCTTTATTTTATAATTTCTCTATTGCTTTTGAATATTTTACATTTTGCTTTTTAAAATATGATTTTTAAGATTTTTTATTCAATTTTATTGAGATATATTCACTACCATACAATCATCCAAAGTATACAATCAGTTGTTCACAGTACCATCATATAGTTGTGCATTTATCACTCCAATCTATTTTTTGAACATTTTCCTTGTACCAGAAAAAGTGAAAATAAGAATAAAAAATAAAAGTAAAGAAGAACACCCAAAACAACCCCCACCCTATTTTTCATTTCGTTTTTTATCCCCATTATTCTACTCATCCATCTATACATTTGATAAAGGGAGTGTAATCCATAAGGCTTTCACAGTCACACTGGCACCCCTTGTGAGCTGCATTGCTATACAATCATCTTCAAGAGTCAAGGCTACTGGGTTGGAGTTTGGTAGTTTCAGGTATTTACTTCTAGCTATTCCAATACATTAAAACCTAAAAAGGGTTATCTATACAATAGTGCATAAGAGTGCCCACCAGAGTGACCTCTCAACTCCATCTGAAATCTCTCAGCCACTGAAACTTTGTTTCATTTCATTTCACATCCCCCTTTTGGTCAAGAAGGTGTTCTCAATCCCAAGACATCTGCTCCATATTCATCACCTGGAATCATATCCCACGTTTCCGGGGAGATTTACACCCCTAGGAGTCAGATCCAACGTAGGAGGAGGGCAGTGTGTTCACCTGTCAAGTTGATCCAGTCTCTCTTGCTCCTTGCTTTGTTGATTCCCTGAAGATAAAGTTTGCCTTTCCTATTTTGAGGTTAGTTATTAGTTGCTAAAGAAAACACACTATCAGGTAATACTAAAACCAACAATCATGAGAGAAATCTTAATAAACCTATACAAAATATATTCTTGCTTTATACTTTAGACCAGACACAAAGTAGTGGCATTACTGGTGGGCTGAATTTGGCTTGCTTGCCTTGTTTGGTCTGCACATTGTTTCATAAAAATTTGTGGTTTCCAATATTTAAAAATTGCTTAAGTTTTCATTAAATGTAGTTGGTTTCTCTTGAAAAATGGGAAGTTCTAAAAAAAAAATTGGAAGTTCTATTTATATGAAGTCTAGAATAGGCAAAACTAATGTATGGTAATAGAAATCAGAACTGTGCATGCCCAGAGTTGGGGTGTGGAAGGGATTACCTGGGTAGAGGCACAAAGGAACTATAAGAAGTCTGAAATACAGAGTAAAACATTAAGCCATACACTTCAGATCTGTGCAGTTAGCTATATGTTAAACCTCAATATAAAGAAAAATTTTAAATGAAGTCTGACCCAGCGTTCACCTAGAGCTGAGTAGCAGCTGACCATTTTGGACTTGGCATATGCTTTCCAGATCGACACAGACTCACCGGGGCCACTTCAGTCATTTTAATTCGATTCAGGTAGTCCGGGTTTGTGATTCCTACAGCACACTTTAGGAATTTTCAGTTTCAGTTGTCACTGGGAAGCAAATCTGAAAGGTCCTGATACATTTAATATTCAGTGAAGAAAGTAGTACTGGTCTCCTAGAATGTTATGTGAAGCATGTAGCAAAAACATAAACCTGACAGCTTGACCCAGTCTAAGCAAATCATTACATCCACCTCCCAGTTAGTGGCATTATCAAATTTAGGGATTCTTGGAGGTCCTTGGACACAACTCTCACTTCTCTCACTTTTCCTTTCAAATGTGAAGGGTCTCCTGTATTTTCAGACTCCTACCCTGAGAGGATAACAGAAAGTACCTTTCACGCCTATCATCAGCAAGTAAGATTTACTTTTATTGTGTTTCTTACTAAGATAGTAGCGTCTACTGTGGAAATCTTAGAAAATGCAGGTAAACAAAAAGTAGAAAAATTGCCCATAATTCCAGCATCAAAACATAGTCTCTGTGTACCATTTTGTGGTAAAGTATTTCAAATGCTTCTCCATACTTCTCTCTTTCTTACATTAAAGATGTGTTTGATCCATAAATTTTAGCATTCACCAATCAGTTTGCAAAGTGGAAAGTAATAACAAATCAAGGATTAAAGTTGTCGGATTAAACACAAGAATTTGCCTGCTCTCTAGTCCAGAAATCCATTTAAATGGCTGTAGAATTACAAATAGGGTGGGGGAGAACGACTTCTAAAAGGATAGGATAGAAAAATATGTGGAATCAAGTTGACTGATGAAACAGAACCTAGAATTATTGCAAGAAGGACCACTGTGGGGGTAGGAGTAATCTTTTAGAGAGATGCTCAGAGCTTGGAGTCAGCAGGTGCAGAGAGGAGGGGAGCAGAGAGGCTGAAAGTAGAGAGATTAGTAGAAAGTCCTTATGGATTGACTAGGGTGAAGTCAGGTGCTGCCATTTTAGAGAAAATCCTTTCTGATTCTGGCATTTGGGAAGAGGGTAGGTCCTAACCTGAAGGCCAGCGCTTGCCCTCTGTCTCTAAAGTGAAGCTAGCAGTCAGCAAACCCACTCTGGTACACAAAGCCTCCTAGTCACCATTTTATTCAGGGAAGAGGCCTATTCTGGAAACACTGACATACATGATAGTGGAGGAAAGTGACGTAAATTAATAATCAATGATAGATAAAGAAAAATATATAACCAAGGATAATTTGATATATGAAGAAAACTAGGAGCATGAAAAAGAAACACCAAAATAAACATTACTAATATCAGAGGAGAGATCATTCAGGAAAATGAAAATAATTTTTAAAAAATCTGAGAATCATCGTAATGATTATAAAAAGATATTGCTTTCATACAACAAAAGCAGAATGCTATGAAGAAGGAGCAATCAGAAAACAAAAAATTCAAATTCAGTCCCTCTGTTTCAGGAATCTTAAGCTACAATATTAAATAAACACCAATAACAACAGTACAAAGGTCCAGGACCATTGAAACCATCAGAACCCTGGCAGAGTAGATGTAAAAATGTCTAGGGACACTTTCATGATGTAAGAACATATGGGATACCCATAAGAATTCTCCCTAACCCATTGAATATGAGCTCACAGTTTTAAAAATTTACCACCATAAGAGAATGTCAACGGATAAAACAGAAGACTCTGATCCCCCAAAATTTAAAACAATGGAAATATATGAACAAGATTATAAGTGTGTTAAAAATGACAAAGGGATACAAAGAATAGAAAACAAAAGGAAAAATAGGATACTATAAAGAAAGAACAAGCAGATTTCAAATGGAATATCTAGAAATGAAAAATACAGGCATTGAATTAAAAATAAATCAATGTACAAGTTAAATATTAGACAGAGCCAAAAGTAGAATTAGTGAACTGGAAGCCAAACCTGTAAAAACTATCTGAAATCAGTCCAGTGAGATAAAAAGATGGAAAATGTGGGAAGTTAAAAGACACAAAGATATAATGAGAACCTCTGACAAATGTCTAATAGAAAGACCAGAAAATAATAGACAGAATATATAAGCCTATATTCACTACATAGGTAAACAAAATTAAAATAGTAATACAATCTAGCAAAAATAGGGATGTGTAAGAAGACTTAAATCATTTTTTCATAGTAAGCTTTCATAAATAATGTCTAAATTTGATCAAAAAATAGCAGTATAATTGTATTATTTAGAGTAGTAATTCTCAATCCTATAGGAGATTTGGAAATGTGTCATAGTGATTGGAGGATGCTACTGACATTTAATGTCAGGACCAGAGATGCTAAATATATAAAACAGCCTCAAATAAGGCCCACCCAGAATAACAATAGCACTCTTTTCGGGAAATGCTGATTTAGAGTTAAAAATAAACTCACCAGCATAACTAAAAACAAAAATGATTTTAAGAAAATAGTTGCTTCTGGGAAATAGAGCTAAATTGGGGAAAAATGGAGTGCAAAATTGTTGCTTTTCATTATTAGTCCTCCATCTTACTTGCATTTTTATCGTAGGTACATTAATTTGACTAAAAGTTATTATTTTAGAAAAAGACATGAGTGGTCAACCAGTAGATTCTTCTTCCATTTTGATTTAAGGTAGAGAAATTTTTCTTATTAAAATATCTTGTCATTCATACTTAAGCACCAATTTGAATTACTGAATTATTACTCCAAAGAAAATTCTGGAGGCGTATCCTGTGAGTACTAATGATCTTTCAAGTGTTCCCAGTTGGAAAATAAATCTTGTAGTTTATCAATTTATGGAGTCACAGCAAATTAGTGATGGAAGGGATTCAATTTCTTTAATAGAATTGAATAATTATTTCATGGCAGAGTGGTTTTGATTCGTAGATGTGTGCAGTACAAAGGAAAATTGAGATATGGTTGAATAACTATAGCATATGCCTTCACACTGGAATCTGCAGCCTGCCTTTTATCGTCCTTCAAGACCTATCCAGTTCCATTTCCTGTAACCATCCGAAGCACAGTTTTTACCAGTACTTTTGGTATTTCGTAAACATATCGTATTAATTTTTACCATTTAGGCCCTCTGTGCAAGATCACATGCCTTCACTTTTGCTTTCTATTCACTCTTGAAGAGCCACTTCAAATGCAGTATCCTCTCTGAAGCCTTCTTTCATTTTATTAAGACCACCATGTTTCATAACCAACAAATCATGACAAGTAGGAATATGTGCTTATAATTAATGTATTTTAGATAAAATTAAATAAACATTTTTACATAATTAATTTCATATGCATTTAATGAGGCAGCAGAGGATAAGAGTGTGGTCTCTGAAGTAAGACAGACCTAATCTCTAAGCCCAGCTCCACCCTTACTTCATCAGTGCCTCAGATGCTTCATCTGAAAGACGCAGATAATTCTTGCCATACTTGATGCTCTGATTCTTTAATGGCACAGTCTCAATAAATAGCTACTCTAATTATGTTTAAATATTATTATGTCTCATGATAAAAGACTCACATAAATGTCTACCATTCCTATTAAGTGAATTTGTAGTTTTTTATATGCTCACTTTGTGAATTATCTAATACTTACAGTCAGCATCAACATTGTTTAAATATGAACTATTTTTATTATCTTATACATAAATTCATGTAGATAAAAAGATGAAATCCCTTTTATAATAGCAAAAAATTAGTCCAAGTGCTTATTACTAAGGGGGGTGGTTAATTAAATCATGGTAATATGGTAATATGCAAACCCTAAAAATTATGCTTATGAAACTGTTAATGATGTGGAAAAATGTTTATGATACAATGTTAAGTAAAAAAAAATGGAAATGTAAAACTGTTAAGACAGTATCTCAACCATGTAAATAAATATTACATATAGTCATGCATATACACTTATATAAATACACTCACATTTACAACATTCATTTAATACATATCATTTATGCAATGAAAAAAAAATGAAAAATTTCCAAATTTCCACAGTGGTCATACATTACTTTTATATGGAGGGAAAATGTACCATGCTTTGTGTATGAGAGGTTCTTGATGTCATTCCCTAAATGTTGGCATTTTCTTGTCAACAGTCTCTTGGTCCCATTCCCCAAATTTGCTGTTCCCCTATATGCTCCATCAATTCTTATGCCCCTACCCACATGTAAGAAGTCCTTAATAGATGCAGATTGCTGCAAAGACATTAGACAAGTTTCCTCAGAGCATGAACCATAGCTTATTGATCTTGAAGCACAGCCAGCCTTGCAAGAAGGGATGCAGTGAATTTATATTGGATGAATGAATAAATGGATACCAAGGCTTGAGTAACAGGACAGTAAAAAGAAATGTGTGAGCCTGATTTTTAAAAAATAAATGCTTAGTACCTTATTCTAAGTGCCTTTTTTTATTCTTACATTGATCCTCAATGCAGCACTATTAAGACTAAATTATAGGACATAATGGAATACTATGCAGCTGTTAAATTTTTTTTTAAGGATGAGGAAGCCCTTTTTTACTAATATGGAAAGAACACCAAGGTATATTAAGTGATAAATCAAGGTGCAGAAAGTGTTAAGGTATGCTCGCATTCATGGGAAGAAGAATATGTATTCATAACCACTTGTGTACATATAAAATACCTCTGAAGAACACAGAAGAAAGTGATACCAGGTTGCCTCCCAGCCACAGAATGGGAGCATTCACTGTAATTATTTTTATACATTAATTTTTGATCCATAGAAATACATTATTCAAAGAGGTAATTAAATAAAAATAAAGGAAAATTATTATCCGCACGTACAAATGAGCAGCCTGAGGTTGAATGAATTAAGTTGCTGCCTGCGGTAGTAATAATAATGGTCACACTTACTAGGCACTTACTGTGTGCTCCATCCCATAAGTACTGTGGAAACACTTTCTAATTTATTCCTTACAGATCTACGGTAAAGTTCTAATATTATCTCAGTATTACAGTTGAAATCCAAAGGTAACATATAAGTTATTAACTAATCCAGGACACTTTTGGAATTAATAATTACACTGAGCAACAGGATAAAGCAGAGCCTGTGGTCACTGTACTTAGAGAGGTCGAGTAACTTTGCCAGATGTCCTGCCGTGATGGACTCCAGGACTTGAACTGATGTCTTTGGAACTCCAAGGCCTAGACTTCTTCTAACTGCCATTTAGAGTTAAGGAAACAGAGCATAGAAAGCTTACGTATGTTTCCAAAAACATACAGCTCTCAAGTGCCAGTTCCGGTCTCTAACCAGAGGTCTATCTGAACCCAAAGCCTATTACGCGGTGTTGCCTCCTTGGATTATAATCTGAGTCCTTTGGCAGAGGAATTTAAGGGGAGGAGGGTAAATACCATAAAGAAGAGAAAGGATGGCCTGAGCACCATACAAAATACTCCAGTCTCCTTGGCCTCCACCACTCAAATACACCCAAATAGCTTCAGTCAGCACGTGTCAGGGAGCCTGCTGCCTGCCGACTGTGTGCAGCTCCTCGGAGGTGACGGTCCTTGCCCTCACAGAGCTTGCAGTCTACCTTCAGGACCAGCATGGATAGATTTTAGGGCTATTTGCTCTTTCTACATATTGGACCACTGCAGTTAATCAATGATTGTTAAAAAAGGCAAAAAAGATAATATATCTTGGTTGTGCTATGAGTCCCAAAAGTATAAAGAAGTGGAAACAGCTTTTTTTGAATTGCCTTCAGGAAAAGCTGATAAAACCATAAAGTGAAAATATTTTTTTCCTGGACTACAATTCATGAAGCCTTTGCTATATGCTGTGTTCATTCTAAAAAAAATATTAGATCCTGTTGCTCTGGCAGAGTTGAAAATGTTCTTAATAAGTAACATTTATTTTTGTCATTTGTCTATGTTGATGGTCATAGAGAAAGCTTGTGAAAGATAATAGGGAGCTGGGCAGATGCTTGCATACTTGGAATTAAAACGTTAATATATGCAGTGTTAGAATTATAAATTATAATTCTGTAAATTGATTACTTTGAATAGATGTATGGATGCTCTGACTGAGATGGTTTCTTCTGATACCTCCAGTCCAAAGTGAAGAATACTCACTGACTTTCCAAACTTTTTTGGAAAAGTGTTGCTGTACTTGTCTCAGACAACTGAATCATTCTAGCTAGTGTAAGCACACAGATTTCATTGGCATTTTGAACAAACTTGCCAAACACTGTTCTCAGAATGCTGCCCCTGGAAACCATTTTAAAGTTGAGGAAACTAAGACCCAGAGAGGCAAGTTCTTTTTCCATATTCATGCAATAAGCATTTTTGATCCCTACGTGCCATTCACTGTACAGAAATGAGCGGCACTGGGTTCCTGTCTCATGGAGCTCACAGTCTAGTATCCCAACAGGTTCCTCATCAGACTCACTCCATGAGCTTTTAAAAAAATACAAATCCAAGATTTACTAAATCAGAATCTCTAGAGGGCCTGGAAATCGGTGGGTTTATGCACCCTAGGTGATTCTCATATGCTGCCAGGTATGGGAACACCTGGTCTAGTTGACCTGTCATAACAGTGTGGAACAGCTGAGATGCTCGAGATGCAGAACCGAGTGAGATCCACATCTTTTCCGGTTTTCTACAAAATCTGCAAAATCATATTGGCGTTCCATTATTGGCAAGCAATCAATTCTCACTCTTAGTTTGAAATTTAAAATGTTACTCTTTTGTTATAGTTTGTATTTGTCAATATCTGTGTCTTTTAAATATTGTGACTGCTTGGGTTAGGATACCAAGTTTGTTTTGAACATATCTTTGGAGTGAGAGGAGTCCATTTTCTCATCTAAAAAGGGAGGGAATTAAATTGGCTGATCCTCAAGGTTCACTTTCAGGTCTAAGAATCTATAATGAAAGATCTTCTGAACTATTTTAAGATCCCTTCTTTCATAGAAAAAGGGACTTGGAACTCTAGGTTAATTTGGCTTTCTGTCATTAGTATTTTTGTTTCAAAACCTTCCAAAAGATTTTTCCCTTTAGGCCACTTAGAAGTGACTTTTCTCATGTGATGATTTTGTGTAGTTTTACACCTTGGTGATTTATAATTTCAGTCAGCACCCTCGAAGCTCTTTGTCAGATAAGAATCTGGTCATTTGATCTCTTTGAGTTGGGCTCTTGGTTACTTTGCCTCCCTGCCTCTGATAAGATGGTTATTGATAGCCTTCAGGACCTTAATTATTTAATTGTTGTTGATAAGCATTAAAAGTCCCCCCAAAGGACAGCCTTTCATTCTAACATCTCTCCAGTCCTTACCCTTCCTAGCAGGACTCTCTCTTCCCAGGTGAGACATTCCTGAACTGCTAACAGAAATCTCAAAGAGGACATGAGTTATAACCAATTATAAACTAACACTTCAGAATACCTCGGAACCCCCTCTTTTCTATGCCTCTTCTTTAACCGGCCAAGGTTCGCTACATTTAGCAAAGTACAGGATGCCTGTTTTTTATCTGGCAACCCTACAGAGAATATATACCCTAATGCTTTCCTAAGCCCATCTAATAGTTTGAGATATAAATTTCTTTGAGATTTGCTCCTAATTTAAACCCCAAATGAAACGGTTGTGACAACTAAATCTGCATTTGGATCAAGCTTAGCAGATGTTGCACTCACCACCCACCTACAAACAACTCCCTTTCATTTTAAGAATATGAGAATAGGAACAAGACTTGGCTGAGAAAACTAAGCCAGAAGTTTCTCCCTTTTGTAAATTTTATTAGATATTTCAAAGCTACTTGTAAGTAAAGAAAGTAATATGATGTTTTGCACACAATTTATGAATGCTGTATTTAATTTTTTGTTGTTGTTGTTGTTCAGTTGGCTTGTGTTTTTTTTAATTTTGTTTTTGTTTTTGCCATCCTTTAAGTCAGTGGTTTTGAATCTTGGCTCCACATTAGAATCACCTGGATTGCTCCATAAACTCGCAATCCCAGCTGGCATCCCAGACCAATTAAATCAGAATCCTTGGCAGGAGAGTCAGACAGCAGTAATATTTAAAGCTGCCCAGGTGATTCCAGTGTGCGGCAAGGGACGAGAATCACTGACCTAAACCAAAATGGCAAATTTAAAATAGCATTTTTACTGCTAAATCATGTTTCAAATTGTTCTGTATTTATACTGTATTTTACTGTATTGTGTTATATCATAAAGTTCACTAAAAAATAATCTCATCTCACTCTAATCATGCCCCTGCTACATCATTTCCTAAAAGTCTGTAATTGACTTTTGTTTTCAAATGTTTCTTTGTTATTTTCTCATGTCTTTTCTATGTGCCTCTTTTCAGAGACCTGTTTCTGTTAAGTTATAAACCAGTAATTCTGAACATCACTCTTTAGAATCATCTTAGACTGCTTTAAAAAAAAAGTGTCCGGCCCCACCTCCTTGAAGCTCTGCTCTGATTGGTCTGTTTTGTGGCCCTTGCCCTGGTGTTTGTTTGTTTGTTTTTGTTTGTAAAGCACCTGAGGAGATTCCTGGATCCTCCAGAGTTGAAAACCAATGTTTTAAGTATGTTGTGTACCTGCTATCTCACCATCTGAATCTCATGGGGAACTTTTTAAAAGTACAGAAAATTGCTGTGCCTAAAGAAGCAGAAGGAATTTTGAGGTTCTAGGAGAAGGAGAAATGAGGGAGTGGCAAGAGGCCTTCAGAGTGTAATTGAGGAATTCCTGATGCTGGGATAGCCAAAAGACTTTTAAGAATAAGGAAAAAGATGTCTAATACTTCAGTTTGTTTGCTCTGTTATGCTTCAGTGTAAACCCACTCTTCTGCCCTGAAAATCGCAGAGAAGGCCGCCGCACACCTGGGTACAGGGAGGCATTTCCACAGCCACACGAAGTGATGCCATTGCAGGGGCCCCACCCATGGAAACTAACTCAGTGGGTTCAGAATGAGGCAGAAACTGGAACTTCAAGGGTGATTGGACAGGTTGGTGGCCCCTGCATGTGGGCTAACAGTAAAATCAGTGGTGATGGTTTTTGCAAGAGGGAAAAAAACACAAGACTTTGATTCTTATTAGACCTCCCTCAGATCTACCTGGCCTGTCTTTTCTCTTTGAGTGGAGTGGCTCTAGGAGGAAGAAATTTCTGAAATTGGACAGAAGATGACCTAGAAGGAGATGTCATCAAACAAACAAAACAACAACAAAAAATAGAAGCAGGGTTTATGTTCTCTAATGTAAAATAACAGAGAAGCATAGAATACATTGTCAACAATTGTGATACACCAATCTACAGATTTAATTTGCCCACCAATTACTGAGCATCTGTTAAGAGACAAGGACTGAGCTAGAACCCAAATGTTCAGGGTGTGGTACTGCCTCAAGGAATTTACAGTCTAGAGGGATTAGAGGTAAGGCTTCCTAGAGAAGCAGAGACCAAACTGGGTTTTGAAAGATACAATGAGTACGGTGTGGGGAGAATGGAAGACAGTGAGGGAAAAGAAACCTCATCTTAGAGTGAATGGAACTCAGCAGAGGAAAATCAGGGTATGTTGCCTGTAGCATAATGTTTTGGAGGAGTTGGGGGTGAGTGGAAGCCACAAGGTAGCATTTGTTACGGATCAAAACTCAACTTGAGGGAATCCTGTATTTTATGCATGATTGCTTTGCAAATGCACAACTTCTCTAATAAAGGGGGAAAAAATAAACTTGATACATAGGCCCAGTCCTTCCTGGATATCATGATGAGGTCCTATAGTGACAATAAAAGTGTAGATGAGAGATAGCCTTGCCAGCCTCAAACAAAAGACATTCAATCTTTATTTGCCAGACTGTGCTCCAAAATCCTCTTTCTCCAGATTTAATTTACCATCCTTGTTTGTACTTGGTCACGTTTGCCACTAGCATTTCCTATTATTCTTAGTCCTTGAATTTTCAACCCTTTTTTGGTATAGATAGGCATTTATTTTGCCTGATGTTTTGTAGTTGATCACACAAGCCTGGGATAAGTTTGGATATGATTCTAGTTTAGCAGAAGCTTGACTTTTCGCTAATCTTGTTTTGACCAAGATTAGTGACGCCTCCCCCTGGTCATCACCAGGCACTTAACCGTGTCCTCCCTGACTCCTCTGCCGTCAGTACCTTGTTGGGCACAAGAGGTTCAGTTGTTGGTGATGCGATTCTGCATTTAATTTCTACTATGAAGTACCTAATTCAAACGCAGGCAAGTACAAAAGATCATCTGCTTATCATCCAGCTTAATCAAAGCTTAACATTTTGCTCTGTTTGCTCCAGTTCTTTTTTATAAAATAAAACATTACAGATACCGTTAGTTGAAGCTCCCCATCTTTCCCTTCCCAGTTTCCTCCTCCCTTCTCTCCAGAGGCAATATGCTACTCATAGGTTTTCTTAGGGTTTATTCTTTTTTAAATCATATTTTTTATTGTGGAATATAACATACATACATAGAAGTGCTAACTTTCCAAGTGTAATTTAACAAGTAGTTAGTGAATTTCAAAGAATGTTATGGGCTACAGTTCCACAGTTTCAGTTATTTCCTTATTGTTTAACATAACTTATATACAAAAAGGTTTGTAACTTTCAAAGTACGATTTAACAAGTCGTTATATAGCAAATTTCCAAAAATGTTGTGTTGCGGTAACATAGTTTCCGTTATTTCCTTATTGTGAAATATATATAGAAAAAGGTGATAACAATCAAATTACAATTTAACAAATAGCTATAGAGCAAATTTCAAAGAATGCTATGGGTTATAGTTCCACCATTTCTGTTCTTTCCTTCTAGCTATTCTAATACCCTGGCAACTAAGAAAAAGAAAATGATATAGAGATTCAGTACTCATAATCCTTTGTTAAATTCCATCTTGTCTGTTGCTGTGCCTTCCTTTAATTTAATCACTTTCCCAATCTTCAGGGATGTCTAGGCAGTGACCACCCTAACTTGTTCATGTTGGAAAAGGGTGTCAACATTATGGGAAAGGGGTTGCATCTGGCTGATGTTGTTGAAGAGGCTATTTTCTCTGGGTTTTGGGACTTAGCTGGCATAGGAGCTCTCTGGAGGATTTAAGTTTCTGTAGAGTAAACTTAGTGAATGAAACTTTTATAGAGTCTGAAATAGTGATCTGGGTATTCTTTAGGGTTTTCGGGACTACTGTTGACTTGGGCTTATCATACTGTGGCCATTTGGCATATCTAGCTGAAGCTTGCATAGGAGTAATCTCCAGGACAGCCTCTCAACTCCATTTGAAATCTCTTAGCCACTGAAACCTTTTTTTGTTGCCTTTCTTTTCCCCATTTTGGTCAAAAAGGCATTCTCAATCTCTCAATGCCAGGATCAGGCTCATTCCCAGAATCCATGTCCCATGTTGCCTGGGAGACTCATTCACTTAGGGGGTCCTGTCCCACGTCGAGGGGAGGGTGATGAATGCATTTGTAGAGTTAGGCTTAGAAAGAGAAAGTCCACGTTTTGGCAACAAAAGAGGTTCTCTGCAGGTGACTCCTAGGCATAATTATAGGTGGGCTTAGCCTCCCCTTTACAACCATAAGTTTCACCAGAGCAAGCCTCACAATCGAGGGCTTGACTTATAAAGCAGGGGGTTCCTAAGTCCACATAGCGTACGTTATGTCCACGATAATCCAGCCATATCTCACATTATCATCACTTAGTTGTACAGTTCTCATCACTCCATTTTAAACAATTCTCAGGACCCAAAACACCCCATAGCTCTTTTCAGCCCTCAATTATTTGTCCCTAGTATTTGTGTGGTACTAGTAAGGTATTCTTATTAATTATAGTTCCTAGTATGGGATAAGTAGATTTTTCCCATATACCATTCTGTTGTCAACTCTCTGTATCAGTGTCGTATCTTAGAAGTATATCATGCAAGCACCTATCTATATTTGTAGTGCTGATCTGTGGATATATGTCTTTAAACCTATTTGCCTTCAATGCAGCTCTGATACTTATAATCCCATTAACAAACAGTAATCACCCCATCCACTCCCATACCTTTGATTTCACCCTCATTAACATATCTGAACATATTAGTTTATCATTCCCCCTCATTCGCTTCATAGGTTTTTAAACTTTGTTTAAATAATTGCATTCTCTAAGTATTCTTCTGTGCCTTGCATTTTTATTGAAAATTAAGTTTTTGAAGTTTGTCAGTGTTCATCTATGTAGATTTTGTTCATTTCATTTAACTGCTACATAGTGTTCTACCACACAGTCAATTGCAGATAGGTAGGCATTTGTTTTTTTCCCAAGTTTTCACTGTTATAAAGCTGCAATGAACATTCTTATACCCATTTCTACTGTATAGACATATGGGTTTTTTTTTTAATCATGTTTTATTCATATTAGTGGTCACTATTTAGCAAAAAAAATTATCAGCCATGCTAATAGCCTTACACATGACAATACAGTCAACTTTAAAACAATAATATAACATTGCAGTGATGTTTTTAACCTGGAGCGTCTCACATAAGTCACTAGGGATTTCCCTTATTGAGACAGATAAGCCTCATCTCTGAACCATCAAATATTTTAATGAGTAATTCAGCTTGAATAAAGAATTGGAAAGGGAACTAATATATCTGCCAGAAACTTGGGTTCAGTTTCTTTACCCCACTGATTTTGTCCCCTCTTCTGTTCCCTTGACATAAAAAGTCAGAGCCTGCCTGATTCACTTCTCCCTTCATACAGACCTAGAGCCAACTAGATACAATATTTAGCCACTGAATTTAATATGCACGTTTATTAAAAGTATACAAATTACCCACTCACTGCCCCAGAGGGAATAAATAACATATACGAGTTTTTAAAATTTATTTTGATTTTATTTCATTTAGTAGTGCCTACTATTTGCAGAGCACTGGTCTTCTGGGCTGTTCATAGTCCTCAGAAGAACTTAAGTTCCACAAGAAGAGATGCTTAGGAATAAGCTTTCATAGGATTTCAGCATCTAAAATGGAGTTTTTATTTTCTCCCTTAGTGACACTAAGGAAATGCTCGTCTCCTGCTGTTGAAGGAATAATTTCACAGTACTATGGATCATGCTGAAGAAAATGAAATCCTTGCAGCAACCCAGAAGTACTGTGTGGAAAGGCCTATCTTTAGTCATCCAGTCCTGCAGGAAAGACTGCACAAGAAAGACAAGGTTCCGGATTCCATTGGGGATAAGCTGAAACAGGCATTCACGTAGGTGGTATTTTAACCTATTTTCTTCATTCTCTTCCAATTAGGAGAGAAGCAGGAGATATGTATAAAGGAAATCTGATTGCTGAAATGGAAAACAAAATAACTGATGGACCTTCGTGATTTACAAAGCTGTCCCCAGTGGATCAGGGATTAGATATTGGAGTGAGCACAGGCTTCATGATGTATTTCACCATATTAAATGGATTCCTACTATGCTTTACTTCTGTGTAAGGGTTTATGTAAACAACCCATTTCCTACTTCTCCACCCACCTTCAGAATATCCACTGCTATTCTTGTCTCCCAAGATTGTTCCAACCACTCTGTCTTGTTTTCCACCCCTGACTTCTACCCAATTTGGCCAGTGTCCTGACTCTTGTACTGCAGCACAAGCTGTCACGGGCCTTAAGCATCCTGCGCCTCTTCATTTTGGAGAGCACTTTACACAGCTTGCTGCAAGTCTGGAAATGTCAGAGCACATGGGCCTGACCTTATCCTATCGATTGTTCCCAAACTTCAAAACCAGACTACCTGAATGCTGCCTCATCTTCCGTAATCTTTGCTCATTTGACCTTCACAGTGACCCTACCCTCTAGATACCATCATCAGAAGAAGTTGAAAATGTAGACCCTGGAGCCAAACTGTCTGGGTTTTAGTCCTGGTCCCACCACCTAGCAGCTATGTGCTTCGGTTTCCTGCTCTGTAGAATGGGGATAATAATAGCATCTACCTCATAGGGTTACCAGGGGTTTAAATGTATGAACATATATAAATGAAAAGCATGTGGCAAACACTGTAGAAGTGATAGCTATTATTAGTATCTCAATTTTCTGAACAAGGGGGCTGGTATCAAATCTAGTTTGTTTCATTCAAATCGATGGTTCTTACCACAGTTGCCTCATGTTTTGCTTCCAAAATCTTCCTTTATCTAACTACCAGATACTCTTAATTGTTAACAACACTCTGTCAAATGTCATGCATGCTCCAATAATGTGTTACCTTTTGAATGGAATGAAGTGCTTGCTGATCACCAGAAGGAGTTGAGGCTGTCATGGTCGTGGTGGAGCTCACCTGTCCATACCATTATACAGTTATGTCTTTGATTGACAGCATAAACTGGCAAAAGGATTGGCTGAGGCCCAAACATAGTCTGTGTAGCAAAGCTAATTGGACCACATGGGGATTAAATGCAAGGCCTTGGTTTCATCCTTGGTGTCCTACCCAACCAAGACAACCAGACATGGACCCAGTCAGCTGCTGTACTCTAGTAACAAATGGTGTGTTGAATTTACCTTGTTAAAGACCCTAAAGCATTGAACACATGTGAATAATATCTATATAAAATTTCCTTTATTTTGTAAGGAGGGAAAAACTAAATGGGCAGATGCTGGTCAGTGGTTCCACCCTCAAAAATTAACTCAATTGGTAAATAACTTCCCCTACTTCACTTTTACACCAACATAGGAGTACACCAAGGATTTCATCTATTTAATTAAAAGCTTCTGGGATATCTCGATGACTCTGAAGTTAAGCTTTTATTTTTCATAGTCAATGGTAGAGCATTATCATGGAACCAGTTCAGATATCCCTGTGAAACAAAGATGCAAGAGGCAGCATTCCTTGCCCCTGATTTCTACTGAGTGGAAGGTTGTTCTCAGCACCGATTGTGTGTTTTTCCTTATCACTCCAGGATTTGAGGAAGGAACAGTGCTGTGGTGTGAATTTTACAGAGCTGGTCCTCATTTATAATTACTTCTGTGTTTCTTTGTCCCCCCAGATGTACTCCTAAGAAGATAAGAAATATCATTTACATGTTCCTACCCATAACTAAGTGGTTACCAGCGTACAAATTCAAGGAGTATGTGCTGGGTGACTTGGTCTCAGGCATAAGCACAGGGGTGCTTCAGCTTCCTCAAGGTTATTGTATTTATTTCTCTTTTTTATTTTCTTGCTACATCTCCTCAAATATTGCTTCACCTTTTTTTTTTTTTTTTTTTTGCTTATTTCATCATGATTGTAAAATCATATTTTTATTTTATTCTGATAACCTTTACCTGTCTCAAAGGATTGTTCAGAAACTAAACTTTTAACTCTCAAAAAGCCCCAGGGATATTAGTAATAGAAAATAGTGATACATCTGCAGATCAATGCCTTAAGGAACTGTCCAGGCATTGCCTTACCTCTTTCAAGTCATCACTCAATCAACATTTTGTTGTGGTGCTTGTGGTTAAGGTTCTTGACTTCTAAGTCCATAATCTGACTATAAGGAGCCATGATATACTGAGTTTCTTTGTAGCCCTGTGATTTTATTTATGGTATAAGAATTTAAGAAAATATTGATTTAGTCATCTTTATTTATTGAGCACTTGCCTGGCTTTCTGATAAGGAGAGAAACATGGAACAAATAAAAGCCCATGAGTATTTTTATTACCAATAATGGGAATGGCTGGTGTGGTGGACAGGGGCAGTCCTGCAGAGCCTTGTCAGGACATTTGGGATTTTAGCCTGAGCACACTGCAAAGTTTTCAGAGAGCTATAAGTAGGCAGTGACATAATGGGTTTACTCCGTAATGCTGTGTGGATAATGGAGTGGGTGGAAGGAAAGGGCACCCGAATGAATGTGGAGATGCCAGTTAGAGGTGACAGTGGCTCGTTGTAGGAAAAAGGTGTTAAGGGCTTAGACAACGTAGGTCAGGTGCCCAAAAATCTGTTCTCTTCTAGCCATTTTCCCAGACATTAATCCCCAAATGATCATTTTCCAAAAATCAATCCCCCTAATGATCATTTAATTGAGTTTTTAATTTTCCAAATCTCTGATTTCCTAAAATCTACTAGACAAAAGCCTTAAGCCAAGTTTAGGGCAGTTTTCCACAGCCATTTGGCACCATTACCCCCAGAATAGAGAGAGGAACAGATTCAAAGGCAGAGGCCAGGGCAGGACGAGGAGCAAACAAGGGCAGCACAGCATCTGAAACAGGGAGCAAGCTAAACTGGCCTTCAGTCACATTTGATGACAAAATAGAGCAAATGACTTAGCAGATGGGTGAGTGAACCTTTATCAACTCAGCACAAAAAAATCCTCCAGATTTTACCTAGTTGGGTTTCACTAAATGCCATTCCACAAGCTTATGTTCGACCAGTTGGCATCCTTCCATCTCGAACTAGGGTGGTAGCTGTGAAATAGCTGTGAAAATGGAAAGAATCGGAAAGATATCATGATGTGTTTTGTAAGTAAAATCAGGAGAACTTGTTGGATTTGTTTGTGGAAAATGATGAAGAGGGGCATGTCAAGAGTTGCTTTAATGTTTCTGGGCTGAGGAGTCAGATGTGGGACAGTGAGGACAAGCAATGGTCAAGAATAGCTTCCAGGTTTCCAGTTTAAGCACCTGATGGATGGAGATGCCAAATGCAACAGGAGAATCAAATTGAAGGATAGGTTTTGGGCATGTTAAATTTGAGAGGCTTGTGAGATAGACAAGTGGGCATTTCATATTTAATATGTGGTGGCCCCCAAAAAGAGGCATGGGCTACAGATATGAATTTATACAGATATAAATCTGAGAATTGCTGGCATATAGGTGGCCTTTAAATCATGGCACCAGACAAGACCATCTAGGGAGAGAATGTGGAGTGAAAAGAGAAGGAAGCCACAAACAAGCTCTGTCCAACATTAAAGACAAAATAGAGAAGAAGGAAACAGCAGAAGAGACTCAAAAGAAGTGTCTGGACAGGGGGAAGGACAGACAGGAGCGTGTGATATTACAGAAATGAAGAAATTATTTCAAAACAGGGAATAGTCCAGTAGGTCAGAGCTGCTGAGAGCCTTAAACCATCCCACAGTCAATCCTGTGTGGAAAGGTATTGTCTCTCCTCACCAGGAAATGAGGAGAGACACCGAAAGACAAAATATAGCAGAGACAGAGATCTAAGAGGAAACATAGTGCATTTCTTGGGGTTGATAAATGATTTAAATTGTAAAAAGAAAACTTCTGATTAAGCATGACAGATTTAATATGTGCTTTTATCTCTAATTCATTTTAAATCCCTCTAAAATGAAAGTAAAGGAGGGAAAAATGCTCTAAACTAGCAAGGACAAAGAGAATGAGAGAGACACAGTGGAGCAGAAATAAAAAAAAAGAAAAAGACAGCAAGCAGATGGACAAGTGACAACTGTATTATCAGAGTGGAGGAAGCTGAAATTTAGGTGCCTGCCCTGTGGGACACTGGGAAGGGTGAGAAATTGGAGACTCCAGTATCGTCAAAGATGGGAGTCAGGCAGAGGGCAAAAAAGCAAGGGGATTGGTTGAAAATCCATGTAAGAATTCAGTCCTTCAGGTCCCCACACGTACACCCTACAGAGGATGGGAAGGTGAAAATACTGAGAGATATAAGAGGATTCAGTAAAAGTCTGAATATTGAACTGTGAGCTTTTTTTTATGCAGCTAATTGAGAAGTAAAGAAACAGGGAGGAAGAATGTGAGGAAGGGAGGAAGGAAGGAAGGAAAGAAGTAGAGAGGAAAGAGAAAGAAGTGATGGTTTTTAATTATATTGTGGAAAACAAAATACAAAGGCTCATCCCCTCACCCTGCTCAGTTACAAAGTGCCTGTGATGAGACATAGCCCAAGATGAAATGTGAACTGTACCCAGAAAAAAGGCCTCTAAGGACAACTGGGGGCCTCCCAGTGGAAACGCTGGCTGGCCACCAAGGTGCCCTACAGTGAAGCCCATCAGAAACAGGGTGAGCCAGTGCACATGAAGCTTCTAGAAAGACAGAGACCAAACCAAACAGAAAAAAAGGAATAGGACAAAATTAAAATTTTTAAAACTATAATATCCTCAGTAAGATATAAAAACAAACTGAATCCATGAAACAAGAACAGGATGCTATCTTAAAAAAAGCATTCAGAGAATAAGGAAGACCTCTTAGAAATTAAAAATATGATAACTGGAATAAAATATTCAGTGGAAGGGTTGGAAGATAAAGTAGAGGAAGATAAATAAGTGAACAGATAAAAGAGGAAAGATAAGAACACCAGAGGATTGGTCCTCAATCCATTAGGAGTTCAAGAAAGAAAGAAAGAGAGCGAGCGAAAGAAAAAAGAAAGACGGGAGGGAGGAAAGAAGGGAAATTATCAAAGAATAATTCAAAGAAAAACTTGAGTTTTTGACTGAGAGTACTCATTATATACTCAGCAGAATAAATGAAAAAAATAACTTACAATAAGGCACATCTTGGTAAAATATCATAATAACAGGGAGAAATAGAAGATCCCAAAACTTGCTAGGAAGAAAAACAAAACAGGTCACATAATTATGATGTAACTAAGAAAAAGCTGAAAAGGCAGGCATGATAGAAACTCAGCAGTTTGTATCTAAAATTGATAAATTAAGAAATAACAATGCAAACATTATTTAGAACAAGGTTTCTCAACTTCAGCACCACTGACAGTGTTTGTTGTGGGGACCTGTTCTGTGCATTGTAGGACGTTTAGCATCCTTCCTGACCTCTACCCACTGAATGCCCCTAGCATCCCCACCCACAGTCATGATAATCAACGGAGCAAAATTGTCCCCAGTTAAGAATCACTGATTTAGAAAAATGGAGATAAACATTTTAGCCGAAAAACAGCTAAAAGAGTTGGAAGTGATTGCTCCTGAGGAATGGAACCTGGAGATGGAAAAGGATAAGGCAGAAGAATGCTGGTTTTCCTAAGAGCTGTTACTGCTGCTTGAATTTTAAACTAGGCACATGCATTTCTTTGCTAGAAATAAAATTTATTTTTTTTAAAAAAAGACATTAGAGTGACCATGTTATTACATATGAAATAAAGATGTTTTCCCATCTCTTCTTTTGCTAAAGTATTTTTCTTCTCAACCTAAGAGCACATTAAGTGAGAGTTTCCTAATTGTCCCAGAATTTGGGCTGATGTCCCCAAACTGTGAACAAAATGTGTTTGTTGCCTACACATTCTCAAGATTGACTCCAGACCACCTATGCAAAACAACCAGTGAATGAGACGCCAGGTCTCTAGGTGACCCTTAGTCCATTACTTCAACAGACTGAGCGGGGAGCAGGAAACTGATATACAAGATTTGAAATGGGAATTTTTTGAGAGAGATGAAAACTCTATCTATGTATTTCCCCTCCAGCTAACATCAGGTGAGGAAAGACTGCAAGAGAACCACTCAGAATGTTTGAACAAGTGTCCCCTGGAGTTTGTAGAGACTGCTGCCTAATTCTTGCATGAAAAAAAATAAGTCTGCAGATGTAGTGATAGCAGAATGAAGAGAGAGCCCTTCATGTGGCTCTCTGCATGCCAGAGTTTCTTGGGGGTAAAGCACAGTAAGTTTTTACTTCGGGGTAAAGGACAGCTGGGCTCTCTGGGTGGTAATCAGGCTTTGCTCATCTGAAAGATACTCTGCCTAAGAAGACTGCCTACAGGAAGAGCATCTGCTAGGAGAAAGATCCTGGTGTGCCTTCTAATAGATAAGGGGCCGAGGGAAGAATCTTAGGGTCTGGGGGAGGGGCCATTGCATTGGCCGGGGAATAGTCGCACGGGAGTTCCTAATTGAAGAGAGAGAACACCCCATTAGTGGAAGAGCCAGCATTTGGGCATCAGCACCAAATTACAAATGCACCTGTCAAGTAAGACATTTTCTGCCTTAGCTAATATATTAGTTAGGGTTTTTGTAGGAAAACAGAACCAACAGGAGCTATCTGTAAATATGAGATTTTATAAAAGTGTTCACACAACTGTGGGGTTGCACGAGTCCAAACTCCGTAGGTCAGGACACATGAGTCCAAATTCCGTAGGATAGACCACAAGCTGGCAACTCCGATGAATGTCCTTGATGAACTTCCGAGGAGGAGCTGGCTGACTGAAGAGTGACTGAAGGCTCTCTCTCTCTTCTCCCTTAAAGGTTTTCAACTGATTGGATTAAATCCAACTGATTGAATTTTCTCATTGTGGAAGCCACTCCCTTCTTGATATAATCAGCCACAGATGAAATCAGTTGACTGATGATTTAATATATCAGCCTTCTGGTTTATTGACCAGCCACAAATGTCCTTGCAGTAATGGTTAAGCCAATGCTTTCTTGATCAGACAACTGACTACTACCACCTGGCCAAGTTGACATATGAAGCTAACCATCACAATCCACCCCTTGTCAACTTGGCACCTATACATGTCATCTTAAACTGTACTTAATCTCTAAATAGAACACAATAACAGACATCTGTTTTGTCTAACAATACACAGCTGTCCTGTGTACAACCAGAAACACACTAAATATCTCCAGAATAGGGTACAAGTCCTTGCTTGGGTTCCATTCACTCTTAAACTTGATATCCTATAACTTAAATATATCACAGTCCTCATTTCTGTAACTGGTCATGTGGTTGTAGTTCAGACAATAGGACTTTCCACAAATCATTTCTGATAAGTCCATCTCCAGTCCTGGCTTGTACTGAAATGGCTGGCTGATTCCAGGTTTATTAAACTTCACATAGTGCACTATCCTCTGGGGTTTCACTTTCTGGGAGCCCAGAGTTTTCCAGATCATCAATTTCTGGTTTCTTTGTACCCAAGAGTTCAGTTCTCAGCTTTTCTCTTTCCTCTCACATTTTATGATAAGCTGCAAGGAGAAGCCAGGCTGCATTTTCCACACTTAGTTTGGAGATCTCTTCAGCTAAGTATCCCAGCTCATTGCTTTCAAATTCTGCCTTCCATCTGACACTAGGGCTCAATTTTACCAAATTCTCCACCACTTTAAAACAAAGATTGCCTTTCTTCCAGTTGTTTAAGACCTCATCAGAAGTATCTTTAGAGTCCATATTTCTACCAACAGTATCTTTAAAGCAGTCTAGGCCTTTTCTATCAAGCTCCTCACAGTTCTTCCAGAATCTTTCCCTTACCCATTTATAAAGCTGTTCCAACATATTTGCAAACTCAGCAGCAATCCCACTTCTCTGGTACCAAAATCTGTTCTGGTTTGCTAGAGCTGCTGTTATGCAAAATACCAGAAATGGATGTGCTTTTATAAAGGAGGTTTATTTAGTTACAAATTTACAGTCCTAAGGCCATAAAAGTGTCCAAACTAAGGCATCAACAAGAGGATACCTTCACTGAAGAAAGCCCGATGGCATCCAGAACACCTCTGTCAGTTGGGAAGGCACGTGGCTGGCGTCTGCTGGTCCTTTGCTCCCAGGTTGTGTTTCAAAATGGCTTTTTTCCAAAATGTCAGCTCTTAACTCCTGTGTTTCCGTGCTTCTTTCTCCTAGGTCATTTCTCTCTAAGCATCTGGGGTCTTCTGTTAGCTTCTCTGGAGCAGACTCTGGGCTTCATCTCCAAACGTCCTTGGAGCTTAGCATCTCCAAACATCCTTCTGTCCTCATCTCCAAGCATCTCTAAGTGTCAGGGCCAGTGTTGCTCCTGAACTCTCTTAAGTATTCCAGTAACCAATCAAGGCCCACCCTGAATGGGTGGGGCCACACCTCCGTGGAAATAATCTAATCAACAGGTCACACCCTAATCAAACACTAATAAGTCTGACCCCACAAGATTGCGTTAAAGAACGTGGCTTTTCTGGGGGACATAATAGATCCAAAGTAGCACATCTAATTTGTGAGAGAATAAACTAGAAAAAAAGCCACTCCCTGGTAGAAAAGGAGGTAGCAAGTAAACTGTCTCTGCCTGGGTTCTGCAAGCACAAAAGTAGGATTACATGTAGGATTGGAGTGGAAGTGTGGGCAGGTTAAATCGCATAAATTTAAATTAAAGTGGTTTTCACTTGCTCATTAGAGATAAAGAACCAAAAGGAAAATACATGCAACCCCTCTGTTTCCTAACGAACTCTCCATTTCTCTTTGGTTTTTAATCCCACAGGTTTAGCCTTTGCAATGTTGGCAGCTGTCCCTCCGGTGTTTGGCCTGTACTCTTCATTTTACCCTGTTATCATGTATTGTTTTTTTGGAACCTCCAGACACATATCCATAGGTAAAGCTTATATTTGATATTTTAGTACTCTTCCTTTGGATTTCCAAGCTTTGTAGTATGCCAAAGAAATAGCATTGCTCTTATTATAACATCTGTTTAATAATTGCTTATTATTATTGCATACACAATAGGTGCTTTAAAAAAATAGCTCGCCCCTACCCCAAGGTTCCTAGAACTAATAGTTTTGTTATAATCTTGGGATAATCAAAAGAGACAATATCCTTGTGTAAAAAGTTCAGTTGTTGAAATCTGAAGTGAAATGCTTTACTTGATAATACAATTTGCTTGTGTCTAGCTTTTTAAAATTTTGTTTTAACAATGGCACTTCAGGTTCCTAATTCCTGTGCATGTATTAGATTTGTATTACATTTAGATTCTGAATTGTAGATGTTTTCTCTTTAGTCTATTTAGGATCAGATGCATCTGGATTTCATAATAGTGTTTGTGCTGCCTGAGGCTACCACCAGTACATACACACACACACACACACACACACACAATGTTTCAGCTGTCTATTGCTGTGTAACAAATACCCCAAACCTTAAAACAACAACAATCATTTTATTATCTCTCACAGTTTCTTTGGGTCAGGTGTTCTAGAAGGGCTCATCTGGCCAATGGTTCTGGTTCAGGGTCTCTTATGCAGCTGAGAGTCAGATGGTAGCTGGAGCAGCTGAGAGGTAGCTGAATATCTCTGTCTCTGTCTCTGTCTGTCTCTGTCTCTCTCTCTCTCTCCATATAGTTCCAGGGTTTCTCCGCATGGCCTGGTTTGGGCCGCCTTGTACATGGTGGCTCAGGGATCCAGCCCAATTATTACAGCTCTCAAGGCAGAAGCAGTATTACCCTTTATTACCTGGCCTTGAAAGTCACACAGTGTCACTTCTGGTACACTGATTTGGTTATTAGTGAGTCAAAAGCCCACCCTGATTCAAGGAGAAAAGAACAAACTTCACCTCTAGATGGGGAACTATCAAAGTCCCAGAAAAGTATATAAGATGGAAGATGTTCTTGTGGTCATTTTTGGAAAATACAATCTGCCACACACAAATTACGTACACACCAAGAACAGTATGCTAAAGGGATAGCCACACAATTTTATTTCAAAGGTGACTTAATTCAAAGATGATATCTCTGGCCTTATTGGCAAGAACCAAATTAGATACACTAAAAACAGTGTCCTTAAGTTCCTAACAGTGATCATAATGCTTCATTATTTCAGGTCCTTTTGCTGTCATTAGCCTGATGATTGGTGGTGTGGCTGTTCGATTAGTACCAGATGATATAGTAATTCCAGGAGGAGTAAATGCAACCAATGGTACAGAAGCAAGAGATGCCTTGAGGGTAAAAGTCGCCATGTCTGTGACTTTACTTTCAGGAATCATTCAGGTAAAACTCAAAAATGGAGAAATGGGCTTTCATTTGTTCGTGTAATAAATTTTCTATCAAAGCACTCTTGGCGGGTCTTACTACATGGTGACAGGGTCAGCCAGCAAAAATCCAGAGCTCAGGGTTCATAGCACGCTGCAAGCACCAGCTCTACTGCATGCCTATTTACCACTGGTATTGTGAGCAACTAGCAAGCTTTGATTGGGTACCTTAGAGACCCCAAAAGCAAGACAAGCTTGAAACAGCTTGGAAGGAACAGCAAGTGATCATGCTCCCTGGTCTTGGGACATGAGAAGGTACAAGCGCTGACCAGTGCTTTTTGGGGCTCTGAGCCACTCTCAACCTTGCGTTGTTTTCTCTATAGCCAGTGATTGATTTGTTGGTTACTTAACTGCTGTAGGTACAAATGTGTAGTGCTAGAAAGCGATCCAGGAAGAAGCTTTGTAATATTTTCTGTTGGTTATAACTTGTTGACCTGTCATGTGATTTATTTGTTTTTTGTCATTAAAAAAAAATAGTTTTGCCTAGGTGTCTGTAGGTTTGGATTTGTGGCCATATATCTCACAGAACCTCTGGTCCGTGGGTTTACCACCGCGGCAGCTGTGCATGTCTTCACCTCCATGCTTAAATACCTGTTTGGAGTTAAAACAAAGCGGCACAGTGGGATCTTTTCAGTGGTGTATGTAAGTAAGCAACTTCCTGACTTACTGGTGCTCATTTGTCCTTGTTTGTTTGTTTGTTTGTTTGTTTCTCCCTCCCTCCTCTCTATATCTCTTTTACCTTCAAGTCTCATTTTTCTTTTTATCCAAGAATTTCTATAAAAGAGAAACTATTCAGTTATTCTTAGGCTTTTCTGAGAAAAGCACTACAAGGAGAATTAAACCTGAAATCCTATTTTATTAATATGGGATGCTGCCTACTTTACAAGGAATTTTTTTAAAGTCTTTACTTGGTGGCTGCTCCTTAACCCTAATTAGCTGGAGAGACCACTTTTCTTAAAACCAAATTATGTTCTCTTTGGGAACTAACAAATAATTTAAAAGCATAGTAGAGAACAGAGCTCTTTCAAACAGTGCAAATTCAAGCAGACAAGAAAAAAATACATAAGGAAATAAAAAATTTTACTCACACAATTAACCAGTTTAATAAAATATAGATAAACCCTTGTACCCAGCACAGAGAAAATAGAAATTATTTGCAAGTACATATGGAACATGACAACAACTGATCATGTCACAAATTCTGAAAACTCAATATTTTTTCACACAGTGCAGTATCATTAGTAATCAGTAATTAAATATAGCATCAAAATACCTACCCTTTTGGAAACAAAAAAAAAAATTCTAAGTAACCCATGAATAAAGAGGAAATATGAAATAATTAGAACCAAATGACAGTGAAGATACTACACATTAAAACTTATGTGATGCTACTAAAGCTATCCTTGGAAAGAAAGGCCACTAGCCTTTGTAGGTATATTAAATATCCACACTGTACCTAGGCACATGCTGGGGACTGAAATGCTGCAGTGAGCCAAGCAGATATGGCCCTTGCGCTCTAGGAGCTTTCAGTCCAATGGGAAGACAGATGGATAAAAAACCATTCATCATATAAATATGTAATCTATTACAAATGATGTTAAGTGCTGTGAGGAAAAGATATGTTTGCTGTGAAAGTTGAATAGGAACTGACAACAAGGAAGTGACATTTAAATTGAGACTTTTATTAGAATGGAATAAAACTGTAGGAACATCCCCTAAAAATTCTTAGTGCTGGTAATAGCCAGTAACATAGATTTCTCTAAATGCCTTGTCACAAAGAGAAATGCAACATGCAGTTACTCTGAGTACACTGTAGGCATGTCATGGGAAACGATATGTGGTCTGAGCTTAGTGGAGAGTCTGTTTTCCTGAGTTTCATGGGAGAACTGACTGTATTTGGAGTGCCCAGACTGCAACCACAGGATATAATTACGTGCCTTTCTTCTCTGGCTCTCCTGGTCTCCTTTGCAGACATCAGCATTCACTTGACTTCAAAGCCCACCTGAGTTCTCTTTCATCT
The DNA here is from genome assembly GCF_015220235.1 of Choloepus didactylus. Classification (NCBI taxonomy): domain Eukaryota; kingdom Metazoa; phylum Chordata; class Mammalia; order Pilosa; family Megalonychidae; genus Choloepus; species Choloepus didactylus. The sequence goes on from NC_051311.1 coordinate 91,908,462, forward strand.
GCTAATGACCATTTCTCCCTCTTTCAGCTCCTGAAAGCTTTTCTCTGTGTTTATTTTTTGATTAATGTAGTGCTGTTGCCCCCCTAATTCTTTCCTACTGCTCAGGACTCACTTTCAGGGTTACTTTTCTGAATTTTATAATACTCACTGGGACATCAGTGTATCAGCACCATAAGGGGACAATGACAAAGGTAATCCATGATCCTGGACATGGTCTAACAAGGGAGGAGAGAAAGCTCAAAAGGAAATTATTGGGACATATGAAAAACTGGAATACGGACTGTAGGCTTTAAATCAATGTAAAATTTCTTGAACTTGATATCTTTACTTAAGATGGATATATATAAGTGAATATCCTTGTTCTTAGGAAATGTAATGGCAGTGTTAAGTGTTCAGAAAGCATGATGTATACAACCGGTACTCAAGGGTTCAGAAAATGGATTGATAGATGGATTAATAGATTGATGGACAGATAACTGGAACAATAGGCAAACATGGCAAAATGTTAAAATTAGTAAATCTGGATATCTGGAGGTATAGAGGTATGTTAGAGTTCCCCAGTGATGGTCGTATTGTTTTTCTACCTGTCCTGTAAGTTTGAAAGCATTTCAGAATAGTTTAAAAAAAAAAACAACCTACAGAATTATTGGATAAGAATTACAACTATAGAATTGTATTATTGAGTAAAAATGCCTCCTAACTGGTAGAAGCTACAAGGAGAGAGATTTCAACATTAGCACTTTTAACTAGAAGTGCCCAATAACAGAACGGCTGGTCTGAATTAGGGCACTAGAGAGTCTCTGTTGATTCAGGGGCAATTTCTTGATATAAACATCCAGTGTTTACTGTGTTACAGAGTACAGTTGCTGTGTTGCAGAATGTTAAAAACCTCAACGTATGTTCCCTAGGCGTCGGGCTGATGGTTTTTGGTTTGCTGTTGGGTGGCAAGGAGTTTAATGAGAGATTTAAAGAAAAATTGCCGGCACCCATTCCTTTAGAGTTTTTTGCGGTAAGTCAACTCAAAATGATGACCTGTTCAACTCTACAGCATATACACCCAACTGTTTCCTTGAGGGATTTCATAGTGGGTAGGGGAGGATCAGGGAGTTATAGGGTCTTTTTTTCTTTTAGTTCTGCCAAGAGAAGGTTAGAACTTGTCAGAGGGAGCTTTAACAGATACACTGAAAAACAAACAGTAAGAAGAAAAGGCATTAAAGTGTAGAAATAAATGATTTTTAAAATACATGTGAAGGCCATACATGAAATATTTAACATTAATTTTCTCTGAGTGGTGGGATTATTGAAGATTTGTTTTCTTCATATTTATATTGTTTAATTTTTAAAATGATGAACACATACTAGTGTAATAAACTGCAAAAATATAGCTGTTTCCATTTTGAAAAGAGTGAAAGACAGTTTCCCAAAATGTCCCAGATCTGGCAGTCCTAGGCCAAAAGAAATAGTTCCATTTATTATATTATATATTAGTATTTTAATACTTAGTATTTGTTTCTAATACTCTAATAGCTGTTCATAAAAATAATGCACAAAAACCGAAAGAAAAATATTTTATTTCATTCTTAAGTAGCAAGTATTTATTAATGGGATGTATGTGCCTGGTGGGAACTGCACAGCTACTCAAACCTTAGAATCAGATTGGTCACCATTACTCCCATTTCTTGTTCCACACCGAGTGTTACATGGTACCTTCTTTTTATCCCAACGAGCACTGGAAACCCAGCATTGCAAACGTAAGGTGTTATTGAAAGGAAAGTAGTGTGAACTAATGTTGAAAGTGTTGACCTACCTCAAACTGGAAGTTTGCACAGTGTCTGACAGATGTCATCAAGTTTCCTTTGGAGCTTTTTAATATCCCGCAGTATCCCTGTGAGTTCCCTTTGGCACCCTGGGCCCCTTGGGGCATAGTATGAAAATTACAAGAATAAGATAAGAAGAAAAGGTGTCTGGTCCAAATTTAGCAAAAAGTTCCGGCTACAGAAAGAACTAGCAGGCATAGCTCACAAGGAAGCCAATTCATTGAGCGTTTTCCTTGCTTTGGTCTTGTCCTTATCCCAGCAGTACCTTTTAACAGGCTAACGGGACTATCTCTTGCTATTTTAAAACCCGTTCTCTCATTGGGGCTGGACACAGAGTAAATGATGAAGGTTTCCTTTCCTGGCTTGGGTTACTAGTTCTGTCCACTTCCCAGCTCCTCTTTAAAGAATCCTTATTGTTTCCTAGGGGAATGGTTTTCCAGAATTCTATCATCATTACAGTCTTTCAATAATTTGTTAAACCAGCGTGTTTTAAACTTCTTAGCTAAGTCTTCCTTTGAGCGGAGAAGCCACACTGGAGAGTTTGGAGACCAAGTCCTCTTTAAACACAGAATTTCTTTTGTGTCATAAAAACATTTCTTGAGTTTTGCATTCTATTTCATAATGCATCCTGCTTGTGTTGCCAGGAATACCCTGATAGGCTTTGTATCACTGAATAAAATTGATGATCCAGGAACTTGGGCCATATTTACCCTGTGGATTTGAACATTCTGGGTACCCACCTCCCCACCCCCATTTGAGATCCCCCTACAAACGCAATGAAGGGTGCAAACATAATCGCCACCAACAGGAAAAGGGCATTTCATCAAAGGGGCCAGAAACACCTGTGCCCTTGGTCTCCCAGGCTGCTGTTTCTGATAGTAAGTTTACCGTAGTGTTGGTTTTCCACAGCAGCTGCCACTCTTGAGGGACTGGCTCCCTTCCCAGGCCAGCTCTGATTCCTTCTCTCCCGGAGAACCCACTACGAAAGTTCTATAACAATAGTTCTCAGAAATGAAGACAATCATCTTGCCCTCTGATATTTTTCTCTTCTTATATAGCTCACTAAAGATGGTACTTCACTCCCCAGATAAATCCAGGATGGCCTTATGCATCATGCCCTTCCACTCTGGCCCTTACTCTGTGGCTGAAATGAGAGAGGACAAGTAAGGGGGCTCTGGTAGAGACCCCTCACCACACACGGTGCTGCTCTCCTCAAAGCAGGGTCTGCAGGAAGATTCTAAATCCAAACATACACTTTATAAGGATGCACTGTCATTGTACACCCTCGCAGTACATATTTCAGTGTCCTTTATCTGTGATATCTTGGCCAGAGACACATTTCACCTGCCCCCGCAGCAAAGCCAAGTCCTGAGAGGTTTAATGGCCTCTTTTGGTTGCGGTCAACTAGCCAAACACCTCAGTGTGGAACAGAAAAATGTAAGAAGGAAAGGATTCCAGGCCACAAGGAAACCGTAGCGTCCATTTTATGGATGGAGTAGAATCGCTGAAAGAAGTTAAAATGGCTGGAAGGAACTATAATTCTTCTTTTTAAAAATTGAACGTTAAAGGCTAACACATTCTTTGAAGCTCATTTTTGTGGCATTTGAATTTTCGTCTGTAAAGGTACATTTGGATTTGTGTCTGTTGTAGGTGGTCATGGGAACTGGCATCTCAGCTGGGTTTAACTTGAAAGAATCATACAGTGTGGATGTCGTTGGAACACTTCCTCTGGGGTAGGAAAAATATTGTTACATAACAGCGTGACTGGAATAATCAATGGATATATTGTTGTTGTTACCTCCTGCTGTAGTGCTCGTGCAGTGAAAAGTAATCTCTTTTTTTCTCTACGTATCAAATAGCTGAGGGTTTGGGGTTTTTCGTGTTTGTGGTGTTTTGTTTTGTTTTCCTATTGTTAGCACTTAACAGTTTTTAAAAGATCTCTCGGGGTGGCAACAGAATTAAGAGCTTGGACTTTAGCGTTAGAAAGACCTAAATCCTAGCCTGCCACTCACCAGCAACATGACCTCAGGCCCCTCACTTACCCTCTCAAAGCCTCGGTTTGTCGTCTGCCAGGTGAGCGTGGTAATCAGCACCTACGGCGAGGGCAGCGCAGAGCTGCAGGAGATGATGTGTGTAAGGCGGTTAGAGGAGGCACTCAGGACATGGTAACGTTCTCGGGCTGGCTATTGCAACTAGTTTTCTAGTTTCAAATCACATATTACTTCTTTACTTCCCCTATTCTCTTTTCTCTCACTTTTAAAAAATGTATTATTCTCTTCATATTGGAAGGAGCAAGAGTGGCTACCAGCCAGCAGTCCCTCTCTGTCTGTCTGTCTCTGAGTCTCTTTCTGTCTCATTTACTATCTTTCTCTTTCTCTCGCCACCCTCTTCTCTCTTTCCAAAAGAACCTCTAAAATAGAGTTGGCCACTTGCCCAGATGTTGGACACTGATGGACACTTTACGCTCAGTCAGGCCTTGCCCTCTGGTCCCATCTTAGAGTCTCCTGGGAAGTGAAGGGAGCAGATGTGGCTCTTAAGCCCCCTGGAGCAAGTGCCAAGAGAGGAAGAGTACACTCTACGTATAAACTTTTAAACAATAAATTGGTATCATGAACATGTTAGTTACAATAATTCAGTGTAAAGCTATACTACAGCATTCACATCTTACTTTCTTATTTGGATTTATCATTTATAAAATATTTTATATCCACTATCTCAGCTCACAATAACCCTATTGACAATATTGATTATTATCTCCATTTTACAGATATGAAAGCTCATTTATTCTGCATATGTTTATTGACTGCCAGGGACACAGCAGTTAAAAACAAGCACACAAGCAAAAAAGTCCCTGCCCTCCTGGCACTTATGGTTCATTGACAGATGATAAACCAATAGACAAATAGTGAGAAGTGCTATGAAGAAAAGTGAACCCAGGTGAGGGGTGGAAGGCCAGGATTGCTGTTTTAAGTGGGGTGTCAGGGAGGGTGATCTCTGAGAGACATGAATGAGGTGTGCAGCTGGCTGGTGAGTCCCAGCCTGGATCCAGAGCTCAGTCTCCTGATACCTGTCCTCTGCTCTTTGCACTACCTCACACTTAGGTCACCAACATAAACAGTCAGGTGGTAACAAATAGATAATCATATTCACAAATAATTTGATTAAATGCGAACTGCTTACACTTGATTTCTGTTTTTTAAAAATACACCAAGAGATTAAACTCCACATGCTACCATGATTTCTACCTAATACTTTTCATTCCCTATTTCATTGTACCCAAATGCTTTCCCCCTCTATGTGAGAGCTAAACTTTATTTTAAAAATAAGAACAGTTTGCCTTTCTGGAACTTGACTACCCAGAAACCTTGTGTTAACTGCAACATTGCCCAAAACTAAGTAGGAAACAAATAATACCCACTGTTCCGGTTTGCTAATGCTGCCATTTTGCAAAACATCAGAAATGGATTGGCTTTTATAGAGGGAGTTTCTTTGGTTGCAAATTTACAGTCTGAAGGCTATGAAAATGTCCTAATGAAGGCATCAACACAAGTATACCTTCACCAAGGGTAGGCCAGTGGTGTCCAGATATGTGTGTAAGGTGGTTAAAGGAGGCACTCAGGACATGGTAACGTTCTCGGGCTGGCTATTGCAACTAGTTTTCTAGTTTCAAATCACATATTACTTCTTTACTTCATCTATTCTCTTTTCTCTAACTTTTAAAAAATGTATTATTCTCTTCATATTGGAAGGAGCAAGAGTGGCTACCAGCCAGCAGTCCCTCTCTGTCTGTCTGTCTCTGTCTGAGTCTCTTTCTGTCTCATTTACTATCTTTCTCTCTGTTAGCTGGGAAGGCACGTGGCTGGTGTCTGCTAATCTCAGGTTGTGTTCCAGCTCCACTCTCAGCTACTTGTGTTCTTCAAAGTATCTCTCTTGGTTGCAACACCTCCTTCTGTCTGTGAACACTTTCATAGGACTCCAGTGATACAATTAAGACCCACCCTGAATGGATGGGGTAACATCTCCATGGAAACACCCAATCAAAGGATTCCAACCTAATCAAAACACTAATACATCTGCCCCCAAAAGATTGCATCAAAGAACATGGCGTTTTGGGGGCCGTAATACATCCCAGTCGGCACACCCACTGCCTACCTATCTGTGTATCTATGTACAATCATACTGTTTGAATTCTCTTTGAGTCATATTGCTGCATAACAAAGCACCCCAAAAATAGTGGTTTAAAATAACTATTTCAGTCTAGCTTGGACTCAGCCAGGTTATTCTTCTGTTGGTCCCACTTGGGGTGTCTTATGCAGCTGCAGATGTCTGAAGGTGCAGAAGATGCTGGACAATCCAAGAATGCTGCCCTCACATGTCTGATGCCTCGGCTGGAGGAGCTGGAGCAGCTGAAGGCCAGCTGGCATCTTCTCCACATGGTGGCTCCAGCTGGGTGGCCAGACTTATTTTCATGATAGCTCAGGGCAACAAGAAATGAAAACGGAAGTTGCCAGTCCTCTTAAAGCACTTGTACAAGGTCACTTCTGCTACATATTGTTGGTCAAAGAAAGTCTCAAGGCCAGCCCAGAATCAACAGGAGGAGAAATAGATCCCACCTTTAGATGGGGGGAGTGGCATGCACATGCAAGGATGGGAGGAATTGTTGGTGGCCATGTTTGAAAGCAAACTACCACACTTACCCACACACATGCATGGATACCTGCATGTGGCGGTGCTCAGAAAGTGACAAGTGACTATTACAGATCCCGGTCGTGCTACATGTCCTGTTTCTTTGTTTACCTGCCTTACCCCAATACATCCTTTTCTCATATTCTTATTCCTTGGGCCCAAACCTGCTGCTAGGCCTTCCTTTCCAGTTGACTATTAGGCAAAATACAAGAGAAAGACAACACATTTTATTGTCAGACCTTTTGAGTTTGACTCCCTGCTCCACCTTGGGTAAATGACTTAATATCTACAAGCATTTGTTTTTTCCCCCTATAGATTGGGATAATAAGGGCACCCATTTAAAATAGGATTGATGTATGTAAAGCATCTAGCCCATCATCAAGGCTTAATAGATGTCAGGTTCCTTTCCCTTCCTCCCCTTCCTTTCCCTTACCCCAGAATTGAGACATCCCTTCCATCACTGTGATATGACATATTAAGGGAAGTAGGCATAGGGAGGTGGGTCCTTTGTGGTTTTTATTGTAACTGATAGAAGAGCTGTTTGGCCTTGTACAGATTGTTTAACCCCATTTTGCCTCATTTGCCTTGTCTGTAAAAGGGGGATTATAATGGTGCCTTGCTGACTGGGTTATTGGAGATAATTAAATGAGCACAGAACTTGGCATAAAGGATGCTCATAATAAATGTTTGTTATGATAATAATTGTTATTGTTAATAAGTTAACTGATTATTGTTATTTGCATTTAGTCCAAAGCTTTGAATTAGGGCAGGATGCCTTTGAAAATCCCCATTGCCCTTTCCCCCATAACATTCCAGGGAATCTCTATTCTGTTCCTTTAGGACAAGGGTCCAAACTGCAAGCATAGGGCCACAAATCTGGGTTCTCAATTGTAGGGTTCTAGGATCATGCTTTTGGCTTCTCCAGATTCAAGGAATGCCCAGGATGAGGCTCAAGGAGTGAGTATGATCTTTGTACTGTACTTTTCCCATGTTAGAAACTCATGCACAGGGATGATAACATGGGAAGGATATCTGATGGTGCTAAGACAGTAATTATCCTCTAAGATAGACCCATCTGACACCCTCTGGACTCTAAGGCTTTGTTTGCTTCAGATATCTTATGACATCTGAGCACTTTTCTTTTTCCTGGTTCTGTGTCTTGCTTACACTTGCCACACAGAATGCCATGAGGTATGGGCTTGCTCCTTTTATAAATAAAACGGCATCTGATCTCTGCTGACAACCCATCCAGGTAGAAAACTGGTCCTCTGGGGTTGGGCTTGGAAAGAACCTCTGCTGGTGAAGGAGGGTCTTCTTTTTTGCAAAATCAGCTAGCAAGTATCCAAGCTTTGATCACCTCATTTGCAGCTCAGTTTTTCCCAATGGTCACAACACCCAGGTGAACATCACCTTGACCTTTCAGGCTACTACCTCCAGCCAATCCAGACACCAGCCTCTTCCACCTTGTGTATGTAGATGCCATTGCCATAGCCATTGTTGGATTTTCAGTGACCATCTCCATGGCCAAGACCTTGGCGAATAAGCATGGCTACCAGGTTGACGGCAACCAGGTAAAATCAATTTTCTGCATATGTTTCATAGCAGTACAACCATCATGTTGTATTATGGAAGGTGAATGAACTAGATTTGTCTATCTTGGTAGAAAAATTGTTCATGATGAATGTGTTTGGAGCAGATATTCACCCTACAATTTTTTGCATTATTTGTGTGCAGTAGTTAATCGGCCCCTGAGGTAGTGAGTCCTCATGGGCAGGGGTCCAATGGGAAATGCAAAATCTCTGAGACTTATAGTTTGTCATACTCCTGTTAAGTGTTATCCCTGTTTTTAAAGCTCACAGCCTGGAGTAAAATGTTCTTCCAGAACCATTGCTTTTCTACTAGGAAGGCTTGCTTTTCTTCATTACACTTTGAGTACACAATTCATCATTCAGATTCCACAATTCTCTTTGCCACCTTCTTTTATATTATAGCTACAGATATGGTAATTAACTGAAACAGCAGGAGTTATCAACTTGGCACGACGGTACCTATTTTAACACCCTGTGTATTTCCAAGAGGAAACTAGGTGTTCCATATTCATACAAGATACAGTGATCAAAAGAGGAATAGCTGAAGTAGCACTGAGAGCAGGACCCACTGGTCCCGGAAAGATACTGGCATGTACTCACTGATGAGCTACAGCCCAGGAGTTTAAAAGAAGCCAATAGTCCTATACTCCAAGAATGTTCCCTTAAATAACAAAAATATTTTCTCTTTTGCTGCAGTTAAAAAACAAATAGCATAATTTGTGTAGTCGAGTGTGTGTTTGGAGAGAGGAATGGTGGGGGAATGCAGCATTTATCTCCAACACAATAAAAATTCAATGTGTCTTGTCACCACCATAAAATACGCAAGAATTCCTATTTTGAATTCATGCTATACAGTTCTTATATCTGAAAAGGGAATGAAGAGTCATCCTGTACTGCTGAAAATGTGTATTAAATGGATCATCATGCTTTTCCTCCTGAAAAATGACCAATCTCTTTTGTGCTTTGTTTCCACATGGAAAAGGAGCTCATTGCATTGGGACTGTGTAACTCTATTGGCTCACTGTTCCAGACCTTTTCAATTTCATGTTCCTTGTCTCGAAGCCTTGTTCAGGAGGGAACTGGAGGGAAGACACAGGTGTGTACACAGCAGCCTCTAAGGACCAATGATTTGGTGGTAATTAAATTTTTAATCCCTTGGTTCTATTCTGAATCCAACCAAAGGTACCCTACCGGCAGATCCATGCTCCGTCTAGCTGTGTGGTGAATCAAGGGAAGGCATGGTTGGTTGAGGCGAATTACAAGGAACTGAATCTATAGGAAAGCAGTATATTCTCTAGCTCAGTCAGAAAGTTGTACAAACACTCCCTGTACTAGTTAACCTTGGGTCCCAGGAAGATACTGGCATGTACTCACTGATGAGCTACAGCCTGGGCATTTAAAAGAAGTCAATAGTGCTATACTCCAATGTCAGAGGGCTGACACGGGAAGTTGTTATGAAAGCCTGAGAGAGACTGAGTATGGGCAGGATGCCAACACTCTAGCACAGCACCATCCAGTAGCACCTTCTGCAGTGATGGACATGTTCAATATCTGTGCTGCCCACTATGGACATGTGACTCCTGAGAGATTGAAATATGGCTAGTGCAAAGGAGGAGCTGAATTACTTTATTTCAATTTAATTATTTCTTACCTTTAAATAGCCACATGCGGCTAGAGGCTACCAGGCTGAACAGCAAACACTCATCTGAACTCCTCTGACCTTTGTGGGTCTCAGTCTGCCCCAGACATCTCCTCTCCCCTAATTCTGGCAAGGGTATTTCAGTCAGGGTATTTAAGCCTGTCAGCCTCTGCTGGAAAGCTCTACAAAGAAGCAAAACTTCAGAGAGGTAGTAGGAAGGAGTTATAGGCTTCGGTGATGGTTTGGATGACTTACGTAAATCCACATTTTCTCAGTCTTCCTACAGTGATTAAGATGACCAACCTGCTACTCAAGTCTCCTAAAAGCCCCTTCCATGTGTCTTCTCTCATTCAGCTTGCAGGTTGTTTGGCCTCGTTAATGATTCTGCTGGTCATATTAGCCACTGGATTCCTCTTTGAATCATTGCCGCAGGTGTGTAGTTTGGACTTGGTGTGAGGTTTTTCTCTGCGCAGAGAGTTTGCTATCTTATATTTTGTGACGTCTTACGGGTTTTTCTGTAACCCTAGCAGGTTGGTACAAGGAAAGGGCCAAGGTTAGGACCAGGGTCCTGCTCTTAACTCCACACCATCAGTCATCACGGGATGTTGAGGAAGCCTTCTCAACTCCTCTGGGCCTCATTTTCCTTATCTGTAAAGTCGGGGTTTGGACTGGCTGACCTTGAAGGTTCCTTCTCTCTGTGCCTCCTGTAACTTTATACTTACATTTAAAAATCTGAGGTAAAGAAAACATTTACTTACTGATATGTTTAATGTAGTTGAGATTATGAATGATATAGAGAGTAGAGCAAATAATAATGTAGGAAGAACCATAGGTGAAGTAATTCCTTGAGTTCCAAGTTTAATTCTGTACTTCTTGACCACTATGCAGGTTTGCTACTAGGATATAAGTCTGGTTTTCCAAGTCCTTTTAGCTAACCAAGTCCTGAAAATCCAGGTGTTCTGGCTCCAAAGTAACGTCACTGCTGCGTAGGAAGTGAGTGGGGAGAGGAAGGGAGAGGGCAGCAGGAAAAGAGCAGGGAGCCAAAGGGGGCTTTTTGGACACATGAGGAGGGGCATGTGTGGATGTGCTGTGTTGCAGGCTGTGCTATCGGCCATTGTGATCGTCAACCTGAAAGGAATGTTTATGCAGTTCTCAGATCTCCCCTTTTTCTGGAGAACCAGCAAAATAGAGCTGGTAAGTGACAAAGGTGACTGTTAGATGTATATGTCATAGCAGCAGATGAAGTGCTGATAAAAATGTGCAAAAGGTAGGGTCATTATTGCAATTAGTTGTTTTTATATGCAGTATCCAGCCAGGCCAGGGGTGTGTGTGTGTGTGTGTGTGTGTGTGTGTGTGTGTGTGTGTGTGTATTTTTATCTCATTTTTAATACGTTTTTTTTTCCTCTTCTTAAAATTTTATTATTTGGTACTCTTTTGATGTAAAAACTGCCTTTTTTCCTAAATATTTTCTCTCCCTTTCTTTACCTTGTATCTTAAAAGAACTAAAATAACTTTACCCAATCAACCATTAATATAGTTTTAACCTAAAGCGTTCTGTGTTTTGTTTAGACCATCTGGCTTACCACATTTGTTTCCTCCTTGTTCCTGGGATTGGACTATGGTCTGATTACAGCTGTCATCATTGCTCTGTTGACTGTTATTTACAGAACACAGAGGTGAGTGGGTGGGTTGGCGTGGGTGTGGGTGTCATGATGTAATCTTTGACTGCCAATGTTGACTGAAACTTGAATTGGTGGGAGTGGGGCCCCCCACTATTCAGCGTGAGAGGGAGATGTACTACTTGTGGGGCCTGTTAACTAAATCAAACAAATCACCAAATTAAAAATTCAATAGGATTTTTCCAGGTGCTCTGTTGTGGCTCAATCAGTGGTTTTGTTACAAGAGCCTAAGTTCCATCATTGATCCTGCCATCCCAGTAGTACGCTGGCTTATTGTTCCTCTTCTGAATGAATCCTTTGTTCTTGCAGTTTGCCTCAGTGCCAGGTGCTGACATGGGTTTCAAGGGCTTGGAGCAGACGCTGACACCAGGTTATCATATGCAGGTCTTCAGCTGTCCCGTCTTCCACCCTCAACCATTGCCTGTCATCTCTTGTCCCTAGTACAAAGCTGAGCCCACTGTGGAAGGAATAAAATAACCTAAAAAAATACTATGTATATGATAAAGAAGTCACCATAAACAAAAAAAAGGTGACATGACATCATAGAAAAAGTCTGGATTTTGGAGGCAGACAAACCTGGGTTCCAGTCTGGGCTATACCTTTTATAATCCCTGGATAGAAGCCATGGAATAAGTTAAGGGTTAGGATGACCCTTGTCTGGGCTGGAAGAAGTTCACAGCAGAAAGTAGTGAGTGATGAGTCTCCATCCTGGAGGACCTGGAATGCCCAAGTGAGCAGTACATACCTTTGGGCTCTGAGAAATGGGATGAAATTTTTAGGCAAGGAAGTACCTGAAGTCTGAAGTTCTATAAGGCCCTTTGTGCCCCTTTGCCCAGATCCTTGTTTGACTGCCCCCCTCACATTCTTTGTTCCAGCCTCAAAATGATGGGCCTGCAGGTCCCTGAGACTTTCAGGCTCTCCCTCCCCTCCCCCTGCAAAAACTTGACCCAAACTGTTATTCCTTGCCTTGCCCTATGCCCATGCAAAGTCTATGCTCTGAGATTATTAGCTCCTCAAGGACTCTTCCTCTATAACTGATCTGCATACCCCTCATCCCCAAATCTGGATTAGGCTCTTCCTGAGTGTCCCCATAGTACCTGGCCCTTATGTCTATAGTGTCAGTCATCAGTATTGTATTTGTTTACAGACATCACTAGACTGTGAGCATCTTGATTGTAGGGACTGTGTTCCCTGAGTCCAGTGTCAGCCCTATGGTGTGTGTTCTCTGAATGCTTGTTGAGGGAATCCCCCAGAACAGTTAACGTTTGTATCATCTATTCTAGCTTACAAAGCACTTGCACAAGAAGCACCAAGGCCTAGTGGTAAGACCATAGAATTTCAAATCAAAGACCTTGAGCCATATTCTGGCTCTGCCAAACTCTATGTCCTTGAAAAACTCACCTAACCCCACTGAGCCACAATTTCTCAACCGCACGATAACTGTAATAAGCCTACTTGCATTGTTCACAGGATGGAGTAAGGTAATATCAGGTGCTCAATAAATAGTACCTGTCATCATTGAAAGTGTCTAATTTGGGCAGACTGCTCTATAAAAAGAGTAAAGAATTAGGCCTATCAAAAAATATTTAGAATCTATTTTAACCAAACTTAAGAAACCTTTTACACTGACTTAAGTGAAATTTTGTTTTCTCCCCACATCCTCAGGTGATTCCCACCACCACCATCCCGACATCCACACCGTCCATGAGTCAATGACTCGTATTAGAAACAAAAAATCTCCTCTCTTACTTTAGAATTAGTGCATGGAAGGAGGTTCTTTCTACTGAGTGACATGTGGAGAACTTAAGTTACACATGTTCTTGATGTGACTTGAACTCCACGTAATTCATTTTACCCCTATCTTTAAATGCCTGAGTCTGTTGTCCTGGCCAGATTGTGTGTGTGTGTGTGGAGAGGGGATAGCGGGTGGGTATGAGTGTGTGATGCAAGAGTGAAGTAAGTGTGGTGTGTGTGTACATGTGGTGTATGCTGTGCTCATGGTATGGGGTATATGTGTGTGGTATGAGGTGAGGGTGATGGGTTAGGTTTGGAGCACTAGAACTGCTATGTGTGGAGCTCTTCAGCAGAGGCATGATTTGAGAATCATAAATTTTTGAATTCACTGACAAAAATGCACATGACATGTAAACATGTAAAAATTTGTGTTTAAATCACATTCTGCACTTCAACATAATGGTATTTTATTATACTCACTCTCTATCTCTAGTCCGAGCTACAGAGTCCTTGGACAGCTTCCTGACACTGATGTATATATTGATATAGACGCATATGAAGAGGTAGGATCTTTCTCTGTCATTGTAAATGGTTGTAAATATGTGATATGATTGACAATACTATTTTTGTCCAGGACAAAAAATTGGGGGGCTGGAGGATGTTATTATAGTGGTCACAGTGAAAAGCTGAACTTCAGTTTACTTTCTGATTCAGTTTTGCCATTTATGCTGTTATATTGTAATGTAGTTTTATCTGTTTTATTCTTGAGAAGAAATTTTCAGACTCATTATAAGGTGTTAAGAAATAAAAGTGGTGTTAGGATTTCTATTTTTTCTTATCCCAAAGAATTATTTGATGATTACTGGTTGCTAAATTGTGTCCTAGAGTTCCACGAGGCCTTTGTAGGGTTCCAGGAGAGAAAGGGTCACAGTGATTATTTGAGGTGCCGGCTCTATCAACCCCAGGCCTCATTCCTGGGACCGAAATTTTGGGTTCTAAACAAAATCAGGGAGAAGGAAGTCACTATTTACAGAACTTACTGAGAATGGCCTGAAGGCAATGTCCATGGAGGCATCTAATCTTGATAAAATATTCACTCTGTTTCACTTGTGTCCATTTGGACCTCTTCCTGCATTCCCTGAATCAAACCGATGTAAACCTCTGTTTCCTATTTGCCTGCTTCTCAGTCTGGGCGGCAGCCTCCCCCCTCCTATCCGTCTTCTTTTCTTCTTGTAAATATTTTTCGGTGCCTTCTTCTTTGTATTTTATGGTTAAATTGAAATAAAGATAGACTTTTAAAAGAAATGGGTTTCTTTTAAAGGTTTTCCTCCAGAGCATGAGTAGGTTGGGCAGAGTGACATTATTTTAACTAAATACTGTTAAGAGGGGCTTTAGCAATTGCTGTATTGATTTTCAAGTTGGGGGACAGAGGTAATTGCAGCTTTGATTCCGAAATATTCCCATGTGTTAAATTCACTAATATTTTACTCCTCAGGTGAAGGAAATTCCTGGGATAAAAATATTCCAAATCAATGCCCCAATTTATTATGCAAATAGCGACTTGTATAGCAGTGCCTTAAAAAGAAAGGTGAGTCACAAGAAATTAAGAGTGATTATTTCTGAGGAGGGGACTGTAGATTGACACAGATGTGAAGATCACTGAATAGTCTTGGTATACCTTTTCAATACTATTTCTTTTTTACATATGCATATATTACCCTTTTATAAATTTTTAGAGGAAAAAAAGTGAGAAAAAATAATTTTAGGTTTTTTACTGTTGGGATCACGTGGTTTCCTTCAACCATGATCAGAACCTGACACCACACTGCCCAGTATATATGAAAACCTCCCAACTCAACTCACCGAGTCTCTTAAATGTAAGAACCTGAAAGAAATAAGTTTAAAAAATACCATTATAGAAATTCTCTTTAACATTTTAGCTTCTGGTTGTCTTGAATCAAGACTGAGAATAAGAGAGGTTACTAATATTCTTTTAACAAGGCATCAGAGCCAAAGATTTTGGTGAAAACCTGGCATAGGAAGCAGTTAAATAGGAAGATTTAAAGATGAATTGCATTTGGGTGGGTCCTTGGGAGCCATGAAGTGATTTTGCATATATCGCTCTTCTGTAAAGACTGGAGTGAACCCGGCACTCATAATGGGAGCGAGAAGAAAGGCCATGAAAAAGTATGCTAAGGAAGTCGGAAACGCAAATATGGCCAATGCTGTGGTCAAAGTGGTGAGTGATCTTTTAGTTGTAATTTTCCCTTCTCTTTTGCTCTGCAGTGCCCCCTACCTTTATTCATGATTGAGGTATTAACACAGCATGAAGTTCCTCAAATAGGAAAGCTTAGAAACTATCCTTTGTGTATTAGAGGTAGGTGAAAAGATCAGTTATGCGAATGCTGCTTTAATTAGTAGTGCTATCAACCAAAAAACATTGTTTTAAAAAAATAAAAATCACATAGTAACTTAGTAAATTTTACCATTAATACTTTCTGGTAAATTTATCCAACTGAAAATAAAAAAGCTCAAAGGCTGGTTTTTGCTGTTTAGGCTTATAGTAGCTCTTGACTTGCATGCCGAAGTTAGTAGAACTATTTTAGAAGTTAGGGACAAACAGATAATGAGTAAAAAGGGCGGATTTCACTGTACAAAAAGGAAAAAAAGAAAAAAAATGGATGGAGGAGGAGGACAAGAAAAGAAATTGAGCTAAAATTGAATGTAATGAACTCATCCTTTTTTGTCACTTCATAAATCTGGGATATGACATATTTTAGAAGGCATCTGGTATAGTCGGTAGCTTGAAAATGTAAGGACAGTTTCTGACTTTTCCTCATAAGTCTTTCTCAGAACCAAAATTGTGAGTTGTCATAGAACTCTGGTTTGTCTTAATTCTTGACATAGGATGGAGAAGTAGATGGAGAAGATAATACCAAGCCTGAAGAAGATGATTCTGAAGTCAAATATCCCCCAGTAGTCACCAAAAGCACATTTCCTGAAGAACTGCAAAGATTTATGCCCCCAGGGGATAATGTCCACACTGTCATTCTGGATTTTACACAAGTGAATTTTATAGATTCTGTTGGAGTTAAAACTGTGGCAGGGGTAAGCATCATTTTGAACGAGTCATGTAATATCTCAGCATCCAGTTTTGCCGTCAGTAAAATCAGGAAATGGACTAGGGTTCCTTTTTCAGCTCTTAATTCTTTTTTCATGTTTTCAACTTTTGATTTTGGAAAATGTCAAAACTATGCAAAAGTAAAATTATAGTACAATGCGTCCCCATGTAATTATTACTCAGCTTCAACAATTATCAATTTATGGTTAATCTTCTTTCATCTATGCCCTTCCCCTACTTTCCCTTTTCTTATTATTTTTGAAGCACATCCCAGTCACCACCTCATCCATAAATATTTCAGCGTATAGCTCTAGAAGAGGATTCTTTAATTAAAAACATTGCCATAATGCCTTTATTACACCTAAATAAAATTTAACAATAATTCCTCAATATCCCTAATTATCACTGTCCATAAAAAAATCAAAAGAAATACAAAATTATTTTTAAATGACCAGCTTCAACAATGCATAATTGTTGAAGAGAAGTAGCTCAAGTGAATGCACTACAGTGTCTAATATCTCTGAAATATATATTGGTAGAAAGAGACTTTCATCTGCCACAGAGTCAAGAGAAACTAAACTTTATTTCAATATTACAGATCGTAAAAGAATATGGAGATGTCGGTATTTATGTATACTTAGCAGGATGCAGTGGTGAGTACCCTTCTAGGATGGGGAGAAGTTTTAACATACTGATTGTTTCTCTTTTTTAATAACTACAATTGAACATTTTTTCACTCAATTTTAGTTTTCAGTAAAAATGAAAATTATTCTACTGAAATCACCCTAATACAAGTTTTGAAGTTAGCACTTACAAGCACTCATATCACTGAGATATTTGTGGTGGGTCTCCTGAACTGGAGTTAGAGAAAGGGACTTAATAAACCACTGTTCTGGGTTGATACGTTCTATATTAATTCTTTAATGGCTGTCATACACATATTCTAGCTATACAGAATCATTCAGTTTGCTTGTTTTCTATCCAATGGTTTTGGTAATACCTTGTCTGCCATTTTTGTTTCATATTAAATTTTTGTCAGAAACAATGCTTGAAACAAAATATCAAAATCAACATGAAGATATCACTTTTTACTTATCAGATTGGGAAAAATCAAAAGTCTTTGATGATGTATTCTATAGGCATCCCTGTGGAGGAATGGGTGCTCTCGAACAGCACCTTTGGAGGGCAGACTGGCATTATCTTACAAAATAACAAATGTATTTATCTTTTAACTCAGAAAATCCAGCAATGTACTGCACACACTTGAAATGTCACATGTATGTGATTAATCATTATAGCATTGTCTGTAAAAGTAAAAGACTGGAAACCACTCAAGTGTCAAACCCAGTTAAATTAACTAGGGTAGGCAATAGAATTCCATGCAGTTATAAAAAAAGATTAAGTAAAAAAAAAGTCCAGAGTAGTATATATAGTATATTATCTCTGGAGTAAGAAAAGGGAAATAAGAATATGTGTTTACTTATATTTTCATAGAGAAATACTGGAAGAATACATACAAGAAACTAATTAAAGTAGCTTCCTGGGACTGGGTGTGATGGATGTAGGGACTGGATTTTTTACTGTTTAACTTTTTATATCATTTTGCTATTTAAACTTTCTTAATGTGTGTTTTTTTCTTTTAATGTTCATGATTGACATCCAGAGTGTGGACTAATTTTCTTTTCTTCTATTATAGCACAAGTTGTGAATGATCTCACTCGAAATAGATTTTTTGAAAATCCTGCTTTATTGGAGCTGCTGTTCCACAGCATTCATGATGCAGTTTTAGGCAGTCAAGTTCGAGAGGCCCTTGCTGAACAAGAAACCTCAGTTCTCCCTCCCCAGGAGGACTCAGAGCCGAATGCCACTCCTGAGGCATAGATGAGGAACTCAGTCTGGGATGGGGTTATGAGCTTTTGTGAAATCATAACACATTTTAAATACTAGACAATAGAATTTTTTTCTAAAGGCAAAGAAGTAGTCAAGGCTTTATTTGGAGGGTGAATGAAGCATAGCAAGATGTATCTTACTTGTGGTTTTTTTTTTTCAATTAATATGTCAAAGATAATTTAAATTGTCCCCTTGCCTGAATTTATTGTGCAGTGACATTTGTGTTACTTTTTAATATTATCTTTATAAGCCAACCACTTGAGAATTTATTCCTTTAAGTACTTTATTTACAAATAGGATATGCTGTTACCAGATGGGTAGTGGTTCCTTGTTCTGTACATGTTGGTCTACACTTTCTAGAATCAGGGTTGCCTGAGAGGAGGGGATCCCCCACAATTTTTTGGAAGTTCATGCTTTAAAGTATCCTTTTATTATAAGCAATATAAGTACATTGCAGAAAATGAGAAAAAGATATGTAACAATAAGAAAATTAAAACATTATATTCTCACCACTTAGAGATTACCATTGTTAATACATTAATGCAAATCTTTCCAGATATTTTTCTATACCTATATTTACATTTTTAACCAAAATAAAATCAAACCCTACATAGCATTTTTTCTTTGTCCCCCCCATACTCATACTTTTATTTTTTTTATCAGAGAAGTTGTATGTTTCCAGAAAAATCATGCATAAAATGCAGAGTTCCCATATACCACCCCATGATTAACATCCAGGATTAGTGTGGTGCATTTGTGGCAATTGATGAAAGAACATTTTTATAACTGTACTGTTAACTATAGTCCATGGTTCACCCTAGATTTCACTGTTTCTGTTGTACAGTCCTATGATTTTAAAAATTTTTTTCTAGTAACCCTAAATTTCCCCCTTCTAACCACATCCAACTATATTTAAATGCTGTTAATTACATTCACAATGTTGCACCACCATCCATTACCAAAACTTTTCCATCATCTCAGATAGAAACTCTGTACGATTAAAGCATTAACTTCCCATTCCTCACCCCCCACTCCAGGCCCTGGTAACTTATATTCTAGTTTCTGACTCTATGAACATGCTTATTTTAATTATTTTATATCAGTGAGATCATACAATAGTTGTCCTTTGGTGCCTGGCTTATTTCACTCAACATGATGTCTTCAAGTTTTATCCATGTTGTGTCATGTATCAGCACTTAATTCCTTTTTATGGCTGAATAATATTCCATTGTAGGTGTATACCACATTTAGTTTATCCATTCATCAGCTGATGGACATTTGGGTTGCTTCCATCTTTAGACCATTGTGAATAATGCCACTAGGAACATCAGTGTGCAACTATCTGTTCAAGTCCCTGCTTTCAGTTCTTTTGGGTATATACCTAGAAGTTGGATTGCGGGGTCATATGGTATTTCTATACTTAACTTACCGAGGAACCGCCAAACTGTATTCCACAGTGACTACACCATTTTATGTTCCCACTAACAATGAAAGAGTGTTCCTGTTTCTTCATATCCTCTCCAACACTTGTAATTTTGTTTTTTTTTGTTTTTTTTTTTTGTTTTTTTTTTTTAACAGTAGCCACTTTAGTGGGTATGGAATGGTATCTTATTGTGGTTTTGATTTGCATTTCCCTGGCTAATGATGTTGAGCATCTTTTCATGGGCTTTTTGGCCATTTGTATATCTTCTTTGGAGAAATACCTATTTAAGACTTTTGCCCATTTTTTAAATGGGTTGTTTGTCTTGTCTTTTTGTTGAGTTGTAGGATTTCTTTATATATTCTGGATATTAAGCCTTTATCAAATATGTAGTATCCAAATATTTTCTCCCATTTTATAGGTTGTCGTTTTACTTTCATGACAAAATCCTTTGATGCACAAAAGTTTTTAATTCTGATGAGGTCCCATTTATTTTTTCTTTTTTTGTGCTTTGGGCATAAAATCTAAGAACCTATTGCCTAACACAAGGTCCTGGAGATGTTTCTCTTGTTTTCTACTAGGAGTTTTATAGTTCTGGTTCTTAAATTTAGATCTTTGATCCATTTTGAGTTGAATTTTGTATATGGTGTGATGTAGGAGTCTACCTTTATTCTTTTGTTTATGGACATCCAATTGAGTGGACATGACACCCTTGTCAAAAACCAATTGGCCATAACCGTGAGGATTAATTTCTGAACTCTCAATTCAATTCCATTCATCTGAATTGATATCCTTGTGGCAGTACCATACTCTTTTTTTTTCTTAAATTGCATTTTTATTGAGATATATTCACATACAGTTATTCAAGGTGTACAATCAGTTGTTCATAGTTGTGCATTGATCACCACGATCTTTGAACATTTTCATTACTCCAAAAAATAAGATAAAAATTAGAATTAAAAAGAACATCCAAAACATTCCATTCTCCTCCTTCCCCCATTGTTCATTTACTTTTTTTCATAGTCAAATGTTTTTTTTTAACTTTAACAAAAAATTTTTAAAAAACAATAAAAAATAGCAACATTTCAAACAAAACCAAAACAAAGGAATAAAAAAAACAAATAACCTAAAATAACTACATTTCTGTGCATTTGTTCCTACCAACCCCCGCCCCCCACACTGAAATTAACAAACCAGTCATTCCTGAGCAAGTACCATACTCTTTTGGTTTCTGGAGCTTTGTAATAAATTTTACAGTCAGAGTGAGTATTCCAACTTTGTTTTTCTTATTCAAGGTGTTTTTGGCTATTCTGGTCCCCTTACACGTCCATATAAATTTTTTTTTTTTTTTGAAATAAATTCAAAGTTATAGGAACAGTTGCAAAAACAATACTAACCCCATACAAAGAATTCCATCGTACCCTGGCCCCCTCCCCCGATAGCTCAATCCACCAACCTTAACATGCTGTCACATCGCTATTTCTTTCCCTCCCTCCCTATCTATCATCCGTCATCTATTGCTCTGTCTTCTGAACATATGAGAGCTAGCTGCACACATCCTTGAACATACAGTATAATTCACATATACACTTCCCATGAACAAGAACATTCTTTTATGCAATCCCATTAAGCGCAGCTAAGAAGTACAACAGGTTCAACAATGATACAAAGCTTACATTCTATATTTGCTTTACCTTATGTCTCAACTGTGTCCCTTTGAGCCACCTGTCCTCTATCATCTAATCCCATCCAAGTTCATTCTTGGCATTCAATCATCTATTTAGACTTTTTTTTTTTTAGTTGTGGGAACATATATACAGCCTAAATCTTCCTATTCCACCCCCACCCTAGCCTTCCATTTGTGGGATTAATCACCTTTAGAATGTTGTAATGCTCTTTCCCACCATCCATTACTAGAAATTTCCCTTCACCTCAAACAGCAACTCCACCCTCATTTCTTAACTCCCCATTACACCATCCCCCATTTCTCTTAACCTGAACTCTACAATTCATCTCTATGGTTACATTCTCTGATAGTTTCTTTGTGTTTGCTGTGGGGGTTAAAATTAACCTCTTATATCCATAACAATCTTGTTTTTCTGTGATACTACCTCCACTTCAATAGGACACATAAACTATGTTCCTATACTCCTCCATTCCCTTACCTTTATATAGTTGTATAAAATTACATATTTTATATTGAGTTCAAAACCACTGATTTGTCATTAGGGTTTGTGTAATTTATATCATGTAGGAAGTAAATAGTGGAGTTACAGTTCAAAAATTATTGACTTCTAATTGTATTCCATTGTGGTTGGAGAATGTGCTTTGACTATATTAATTTTTTTTTTTTTTTTTTTTTTTTTTTAATTTCTTGAGGCTTGTTTTATGTCCCAGCTTATGGTCCCTTCTGGAGAAAAATGAGTGTCCTGGTGCTTTGGGATGTAAGGTACTATATATTTCTGTTAAAGTTCTCTATATCTCTTTCTTCTTTCTGTTATTTCTCTATTGGTAGGGTTCCCTTTAGAATCTGAAGTAGGGCAGGTCTTTTATTGGCAAAGTCTCTCAGAATTTGTTTGTGAAAAATTTTAGCTCTCCCTCGAATTTGAAGGAGAGTTTTGCTGGATAAAGTATTCTTGGTTGGAAATTTTTCTCTCTCAGTATTTTAAATATGTCATGCCACTGCCTCCTCGCCTCCATAGTGGCCACTGAGTAGTCACAACTTAGTCTTATGCTGTTTCCTTTGTATGTGGTGAATTGCTTTTCTCTTGCTGCTTTCAGAACTTGCTCCTTCTCTTCAGTATTTGAGAGTCTGATCAGAATATGTCTTGGAGTGGGTTTATTTGGATTTATTCTATTTGGAGTTTGCTGGGCATTTACGCTTTGTGTATTTATATTGTGTAGAAGGTTGGGGAAGTTTTCCCCAACAATTTCTTTGAATACTCTTTCTAGACCTTTACCCTTCTCTTCCCCTTCTGGGACACCAATGAGTCTTAAGTTTGGAAGTTTTATTTTATCTATCATTTCCCTGAGATCCATGTCGATTTTTTTGATTTTTTTCTCCATTCTTTCTTTTGTTCTTTCATTTTCTGTTCTGTGGACTTCTAGGACACTGAGATGTTGTTCAACTTCCTCTAGTCTTGTATTGTGAATATCCAGAGTCTTTTTAATTTGGCCAGCAGTTTCTTTTATTTCCATAAGATCTATTTTTTTATTTAGCCTTGCAATGTCTTCTTTATGCTCTTCTAGGGTCTTCTTTATGTAGCTTATGTCCTGGGCCATGGTCTTCTTGATGTCCTTTAAATCCTTTGCCATGCTTTCGTTCCTCAATTGTGTTTCTTTGATTAATTCTGCAAGGAATTTCGTTTCTTCTGATAACTTGATTTGTGTGTTTGGAGTTGGATTCTCCATATCGTCTGGTTTTATCATATGCATTGAGATTTTCTGTTGTTTTTGGCCTCTTGGCATTTGCTCTGCTCGACAGGGTTCTTCTAATTTGTAAAAAAAAAAAAAAAAAAAACCCTATCTAATTTTTCAGAAACACTGTTTGGTGACGTACACTTTCTCTAACTAGCCAGCAGATGGCGTCTGTGAGTCACCCAGACCTCTCAAGTCAGTTCTCCACCTTGTCCCCGCGTTATATGGGGAAACGATTCTTGTGGGGTCCAGCCGGAGAACCCAGCCTGGGTGTGTTGCTGGAGCTGTCCACCCTGAATGCGGGGCACTTGTACGGGTGGTCAGGGAGGAAGGACAGCCCCAATATTCAAATTCCCCTGGTTCAAGGCCGCCGCAAGAGTCCAAGCATTCATTTCATTTCATCCCCAGCCCCTCTCTCTCGATGACCCACAAACCACCAGACTTGGCGTAGTGTCTCTGGGATCTCCAAGCAGGTCCCCCTGCCCAGTCGCGATCCTCCAGGACCTCTGGTGAGGTAATGCTGTGCTACGTCATCAGCACGCGTCGTCCCTCAAGGGAAGCCCCGTGCCACCAGGCGGAGCCAGCTCGCATTCAGCCTTATGCAAAAATGGCCGAACGGGGCGTCTCCACACCCCTCTCCTCACACAGTTCCTCCTTCCCAGCTCCGGGACAACTGGTGGGGCTCTGGGCTGTGGGCACAGCCCCAGGCAGGAGTTTATCCAACCCTCCCAGGAGTGAGCTGCTAGCCGCGGGGATTCTTTCAGCTTCTGGCTCTCCGCTCCGTTCCCACAGCTGCAGGGATATCTGCAGCGGGCTATCTTCCAGGCCAGACACCGAGAGGCCAGCCCAGCCCCCTCTTGCTGTGTTTTACGACGTGTTTCCCACGATCGCACCTGCAGCCAATCACACCTACAGCCGCTCCTGGCTTTTCCCCTTCTTTCTTTTTTTTTTTTTTTTTTTTATTAAAAGAGCCTGTTGGTCTCCAGACGCCAAACCCTGGTTTCCCCGGATTGCCGTGCGGCTGCGGGACTTCCAGCCAGCTTACTCACTCATTTCAGAATGCAGACTCTCAGTTTCATCAAGTATACAGCCCCTGGGAACTAGCAGATCTCATCCAGCTGGCACATTGCTGTAACCGGTATTCTGGGTCACTCTCTGGTCCTTATCTAGTGTTTTCCACGGAGGTGTTCCTTAGCCCTGTCTCGCCTAGCCACCATCTTCTAGGTTCTCCTGTTTAGTTCCACATCCATATAAATTTGATGATTGGCTTTTCCATTTATGCAAAGAAAGTTTTTGGAATTTTGATTGGGATTACACTGAAACTAAATTGCCTTGGGTAGAATTGACATCTTAATATTGAGTCTTCCAATCCATGAACATAGACTGTGCTTCCATGAACATAGACTGTGCTCTGATTATTTTAACAATGTTTTATAGTTTTCTGTGTACAGGTCCTTTACATGCTAGGTTAGATTTATTACTAGATATTTGATTCTTTTGGATGACATTGTAAATGGAATTTTTTCTTGATTTCTTCTTCAGATGGTTCATTATCAATGTATAGAAACACTACCGATTTTTGGATGTTGATCTTGTACTCTGCCATTTTTTCAAAATTCATTTATTATCTCTATTACCTTTCTTGTGGATTCTTCATTAATTTTTATATATAGAATCATTTCTTCTGTGAATAGGGGAAGTTTTACTTCATCCTTTCTAATTTGGATGCCTTTTATTTCTTTTTCTTTCTTTCTTCTTTTTTTTTTTTTGGGCCTAATTGCTCTGGCAAGAACTTCCAGTACAGTGTTGAATAACAGTGGTGACAATGGGCACCATTAAGTATGATGTTAGCTGTGGGTTTTTAATTTATGCCCTTAATCATGTTGAGGAAGTTTCCTTCCATTCCTAGTTTTCTAAATGTTTTTATCAAGAAGTGGTGCTGGATTTTGTCAAATGACTTTTCTGCATCAATTGAGATGATCATATAGTGTTTTTTTTTCTTTTATCCTGTTAATGTGTGGTGTGTTACATTAATTGATTTTCTTATGTTGAACCACACTTGATAAATCCCACATGATCATGGTGTATAATTCTTTTTAATGTGCTGTTGGATTCAGTTTGCTGGTATTTTGTTGAGAATGTTAGCGTCTATGTTCATAATAGATATTGGTTTGTAAATTTATTTTCTTGTGGTCAAACATTCAGTAAAATTCCCCTGTGAAGCCGTCTGGTCCTAGGTTTTACTTTGTTGGTAGGTTTTCGACTGCTGATTCTGTCTCTTTGTTAATTATTGGTTTGTCAGTATCTTCTATTTCTTCTTGAGTTAGTTTAGGTAGTTTATGTGTTTCTACGAATTTGTCCGTTTCATCTAGATTATTTAATTTGTTGGCATACAGTTGTTCATATTATCCTCTTCTAGTCCTTTATTTCCATGGAGTTGGTAGTAATGTCCCCCTTGATTTTAGTTATTGCATCTTTCTCTTTATTTCTTTATCATTCATTCTAGCTAATGGTTTGTCAATTTTATTGATCTTTTCAAAGAAACAACTTTTGATTTTCTTAAGTCTATTACTTTTTGCTATTGTTCTCTATTTCATTGATATCTGCTCTAATCTTTGTTATTTCCTTCCTTCCACTTGCTTTGGGTTTAGTTTGCTCTTTTCCTAGATCCTCCAGTTTTGAGGTTAGGTCTCTTGATTTGAGATCTTTCTTCTTTTTTAATGTAAGCATTTAGAGCTATAGATTTCCCTCTTAGCACTGCCTTTGCTGCACCCCATAGGTTTGGGTATGCTGTGTTTTCATTTTCATTGACTTCAAGATATTTCCTAATTTCTCTTGTAATTTGTTCTTTGACCCATTGGTTGTTTACTAGTATGTTGTTTAATTTCCATATATTCGTGAATTTTCCATTTCTCCCTCTGTTCTTGATTTTTAGTTTAATTCCATTGTTGGAGATATCATACAATGATTTCAATATATATTTTTTTAATTTATTGAGACTTGTTTTGTAACCTAACACATGGTCTATCCTGGAGAATGTTCCATGTGCACTAGAGAAGAATATGTATTCTGCTGCTGTTGGGGGAAGTATTCTATATATGTCTGTTAGATCTAGCTGGTTTAGTGTATGGTTCAAGTCTTCTGTTTCCTTACTGCTCTTCTGTCTAGATGATCTATTATTGAAAGTGGTGTATTAAAGTCTCCTACTATTAATGTAGAACTATTTGTTGCTTTCAAAACTGCCATTATTGCTTCATATATTTTGAGGCTGTGCTGTTAGGTACATTTATATTTATAATTATGTCATCTTGTTGAATTGACCCCTTCATCAGTATAAAATGACCTTTTTCCCCCTTGTAACAGTTTTTATTTAAAGTCTGTTTTATCTGATATTAGCATAGATACCCCAACTCTCTTTTGATTACTACTTGCATGGTTTATTTTTTTCTATCCTTTCACTTTCGACCTACTTGTATTTTTAAATTTAAGGTGAGTCACTTGCAGACAGCATATAGATGGGTCTTGCTTTTTTATCCATTCTGCCAATCTCTGCCTTTTGCCCAGAGTTTAATCCATTTACATTTAAAGTAACTATTGATAATGCAGGACTCTCTTCTGCTGTTTTGCTATTTAGTCTCAAAACTTCCATTAATGCCTATTTTCATATTTATTTGATTTTTTGTATTGTACCATATTAAGTCCCTTCTCATTTCTTTATGGATGTATTTTTCATATATTTTCTTTATGGTTACCATGGAATTAAAATTTAACATTCTTAATATGTAACAGTCATTTTTTTTTTACCAACTTAACTTCAGTAGCATACACATACACTATTCCTATACCCCATCATCCATCCTTCTATTTTTTGTAGTTGATACAGATTATATCTGTATACATTGTGTGTCCAAAACCATCGATTTATCATTATTTTTATGTTTGCATTTTAGCAACTTTGTAAGAAGTAAGAAGTAGAATTTCATCCCAAAAAAATACAGTGCAATAGTATTGGCATTTATAATTACCCAAATGGTTACCTTTACCAGAGATCTCACTTTCTTTATGCTGCTTTGATCCACTACCTAGTGACCTTTCCTTTTAGTCTGAAGAACTTCCTTTAGTGTTTGTAGAGCAGATCTAAGTGGTGTGAAGTCCCTCAGCTGTTGCTTATCTGGGAATGTCTTAATCTCTCCTTCATTTTTGAAAGAAAGTCTTACTTATAAAATTCTCGGTTGGCAATTGTTTTCTCTTAGCACTTTAAGTATTTCAGCCTACTGCCTTCTTGCCTCCCTGGTTTCTGATGAGAAATTGGAACTTAATCTCCTTGGGACTTTGTATATAACATGTTGCTTTTTTCTTGCAACTTTCACAGCTTTCTCCTTGTCCTTTGTATTAGTTTGATCAATATGTGATGGGCATATTTCTCTTCAAGTTTATCCTGTTTGGTGTTCTCTGGGCTTCTTGCATGTGCATAGTCACATTTTTTTTGCCAAGTTTGGGAAGTTTTCTGTCACTATTTCATTGAATACTCCATCTTCTCCTTTCTCTCCCTCTTTTCCCTCTGGGACTCCCATAATGGGTATATTGGTACACTTTATTCCTGCAAGTCTTTCAGGCTATGTTCACTTTATAATTCTTATTTCTTTCTGGTCCTCAGAGTTATTCATTTCAATTGTCTTGTCTCTGAGTTCACTGATTCTTCTGCCATATCCAATCTGCTGTTTAAACAAACCCTCCTGGGTATTTTTCATTTCAGTTATTGTGGTTTTTAACTCCACTAGCTCTGTTTGGTTCCTTATTAAACTATCTGCCTCTTTATTGAAATTCTCACATTGTTCATTATTATTTTCCTGAATATTCTTTAGTTCTTTCTACTTTCCTTCATCTCCCTGAGCATACTGAACTTTTTTTTTTTTTTTTTTTTTTTTTTTAAAATCTTTTCCAGTATGTCCACAGTCTTGTCTTCTACATTGATGTTTTCTGGAATTTTATCCTCTTCCTTTGGATGGGCCGTCATTTCCTACTTCTTTGTCTTGTAATCCTTTGTTGCACACTGAACATTTTAGTATTTTACAATGTTAACTCTGGGATTTAGTCCCTATTTCTTGAGTTTATTTTCAGCTAATGAGAGGACAAAGATTCTCTTGTGCACTAGGAGCTGACAAAACCAAACAAACCAATACAAAAAACACCTTTCATGGTCCTGGCAAATTGGCTTTGTGTTTGCTGGTTTTCTCCTTTGGGATCCAGCCCTCCTATCAAGGTCAGCCCAATGTGAATGCAAAGTACAGGGTCCTCTCTGTTTTTTCTGGGCCTGTCTGGTCCTGGGCTTGTGTTTGCTAGTGGCCTTAAGAGTTCCCATGTTTACAGGACTCTGCCCTGTCTACTCCCCAGGAAATAGACCTCTTTCCTCTCCTGGGTGTTCCACCACAGGACTTAAAGGAGCTAAGCTTTTGCCCAACTCAAGTTGTTTCTTACACTGCTTTCCCTATCTCAAGCTGCTTTTGCCTGAAGGGCAAATTCTTGGAGGAGGGGCATGCTAGAGGGAGTTTCACAAGTTAGTCTTTCCCAGCTGGAACAAGGCCAGGGATGCACAAAGGGATTGCCTGGCCAGCTCCAAACTGCCCTAGGAAAGAGATAAGGGAGGGATCAGGAAGTGCCAGAAGCTTCTCCTACGGCTCTTTGAAGCTGTGTTCTCTTTACTTGGCACTTGACAGTGAATGCAACCCATTGACTTTATTCTGTAGTTTAGAGGAAGCTTAGTGTGTTTAAGTCTTTTCTGCCACCTTTGCCCTGGGTGGGTTGGAACAATGGCCACCCTCAGAGCTGGGGCTCCAGCTGTCTGAAGTAGCTAAGCAAAAGCAGTGATCAGTGCTCAGACTGCACAACCCCCGGATCTTGGGGAACTAAGTCTTTATATCCCACCCTGGAACCAGCAACAGAAGCCACTATGCAGCAAGTGTAATTCAGTGGTTTTTACTGCAATTTACCAGCCTCTTCTCTGGATGTTTGCTGCACAATGTTCTACTAGAATTCAGAATTTCTTAATAGTTTATTCAGAAACTTCCTGCCTGTTTAATAGTTGTTCTGGTGGAGGGACTGATTCCTAGAGTTTTCTACTCCATTATCTTCCCCAACATAGCATTTTAAACTTTTTTTTTTCCAGTCAACAGTCTTTACTTCCCATTCCAAATGTTTTCACCTCATCCATTATCTGACCATATTCATATTTCTCCCATTGTCCCCAAATTTGCAGTTGGTTTGTCCAAACTGGTATCCATTATATGATCATACACTGCAGCTAGCCATATTCTTTTATGATCCTTATATCATTTTAATCTAGCACAGTCCCCTTTTTCACAACATTGACATGTTAAAGAGACGGGGCAGTCGTCCTATAGAATCCTATCTTGTGAATTTCTTCATAGTATTGTTTAGCTTCTTTCTTCCTTTATCCCCTGAACTACCTGTAATCTGGAAGTTAAGTCTAATGGCTTCATGAATTTGAGTTAAACATTTTGGCTAGACTATTTCATAGGTTAAAGTATATGCTTCATATTGTCTCACATCAGAAAACATATATCTCACTGACCTACTGTTAACAGTGCTAAGACAGAATACTGATGATAGTTTGATCCCCCATTATACAGTTATGTTTTTCCCTTTGTGACTAGTGAGTTAACACTATGGCATTCCTTTGGCATTAAATGAATGTCGAGTTCCCCAGTAGCCATTACCCAAGGGTTTCAGTGAGTGGTAATCCTTGTTTAAATAAATAACTTTATTAAGGTTCTTTGGCTTTTTTCCTAATTCTCTCATTCCTTCTGCATATATTTGTTGGTATTTCTATGTAAATGACAGCTTTCTCTCATGGGCTTGAGCTATTTAGTCATTCTGAAATACAGTTCTTACTGGAAAGGCAGGTTGAATATTTTATTTCCATTTGATTATCAACTTTCAAAGTAAGGAGTTGGTTTAATTGGAGTTGGCCAAAGTAAGGGGTTGGCCTTAGTTGGTAACAAATTAGGTTTTTTATTTCACTTTTTTGAATATGTAGACTCAATGAATTTTTGTAGTTTAATGTGTTGCAATCCATTGTATTCTTCATGATCAAATTGTCATAATTGTGGCCAGTAGGAGCCCCTAGAAGTTTCATTGTTATTAATAGTGAGATACCTTAAAAGCCATGTCTTTAAGAAGGCTAACAGCCAGGTGTAATTTAATATCTTCCTTGTAAGTCCATAAGTGTTATCACTTAATTCCTCATCAAACTCAGTTTTAAGCCTATGATCGCATAAAATGCTTACTTCAGTCATTCTTTATCGCTAATTCAGAATCATGTAATGTTCAAACTGGGGGAGGGAGATCTTTAAGCAGCCATTAAAAGTTATTGCTCTTGTACTTGTAATATCTACCTACAAATTCACCATAACTCAAAGCACAGGCATTAGCCCATCTGTCTAAAGCCTCCTCTGCTATAATTTCCTGCTGATAGTGTGTTTGTCTTTTTTGTATGTTTTCCTATTGACTTCTTGTTTTGGTTTTTATGAAGAAGCTACTGCCAGGAGGAAAATTATCAGATCTTAGGAAAGAATTATACTAGCAAGAGTCTACTTGAAACCAAATCCCATGATTTTTTTAAAAAACACCTATCAGGTTTCTCAGTAACTTTACTAATTTAATTCAAAGTAGACCCCTCCTTTCTATTCAGTTAATTTGCATCCAGTTATTACCTTTGCAATTCTCACACACAAGCTCAGATACATCTTCATTCTGATACAGACTGCCTTCTGAAAGAGCATGTAGTTGTAGAATCTCACCTTATACTAGAAAAGGGCCAGTGTCATTTAAATCAGCTGTTTAAGTAGAACTTAAGGATTTTAAAGTATAAAATACTTCATTACATATTCTTTAACACCAGCCTTAAACAAATGCCTTCCACACAGTATTCAAGTCCTAGCTGTTGATAGATTGAAAGTGATATATAGAGTATGTCAGTAGCTTACAAATTTGTATTTAACCTTCCTGTCCTTTAATTTTTAACCTATTTTGAACAGAATTCTCATGTACATAAAAATAACTGAAGTCTTAGTGAAGACGGGAAAATTTATTTTTGTTTTAACATGCATCTGAAAACATAAAGAGTTCATTTCAAAAAATATTTATATGTAAATATGTTGGAATCTTTTACTTAAAATTTTTTCATACAGTAAAAAATTTCCTGACATTTTTTCTTACATTCAAATTTTCTTTTTACCTTTCAAGGGATTAATGTATAAACCCTCTTTCTGGACCTTAATAGTTGCTAGTATGTGTCTTTTTGCTTTCCAACCCTAATTCAGATTTAGATTTATACTGCCCTATAGAAATGGTTATAATTCACATTGATAGATAGGAAGGATTAAACTGGCCTTGTTTTATTGCAATATGGCAAAAACCCTGTTTTCAGGAAGGTCCCATAAAGTCCTTTGTCTTTCTTAAATCCTGAGCAAAACAGTGGTTAATATCTGCATCCATGAATGGGTTGAATGTTTGAAAACAATTCTCAACCAGGGGCCAGTAAGCTCCAAATTCAAGTCATATGATTATACACAGGCTTTGTATAATCATAATCATATGGCAGCTTATAGTGGGCTCACAACTACCAATCTCATCTGCACTGGGACCCAGAGACAAGAGTTAAGGGTATGAATCTTCTTCAAGCCCTAGGAGTAGGTCATTTTATAGTTTTCTGGCAACATCTAAAATATCCACTCCATGTAGCTGGATCCTATATCCTAACCTGTGTAGCAGAGAAAGGAAAGGCCCACCTCGAGTCTGCCCTCTCATGTGCGTGAAGGACGGGGAGGGTAGCAAGCCCTGTCATCTGTCCTGAAGTGGGTAGGGTGTATTTTTCAGTGTGTTGGGAGTTGTACCCTTTTGTAATGAGGGAAGGAAGGGGGTATGGTGGGGAAAGGCTTTATTATGTCTGCCCTGTTAAAGATAGTAAACCAATTTAAATTCTAAAATCAAACAAAACTTCCTTGATGTAATACTGTATGTGTGATGTGAGCACAAAAATTCTGTTGGTCCTTCTGTTTAGTGCCTCTTTCAGGGATGCTCTTAGGAAGATTCAATATGTTTAGATTTGTGATAGCATGGTTTAGTGCTAATAAAGCTAGTACTGTACCAGGTAGCCTGACTGCTTACTGATTTGGATTTAATCAAGTTTGGGTATCTCAAAAATCCACCTTGTCTTTCAGAAAAGGTTCAGGCTATTTGTTGTACTGGTTTATAGTATTTCATTTTATGTAACAGATGAATCTGGTAAGACTCATGGAAATTGAATTTTATAAATCCTGTCACATTTTTAAATGTTAAAAATGTTTTTTAAAGGAACCCTATAGTATATTCTTCTAAAATCATAAACTCTTCATATTTTGATTTTTCAGCACCTTCATATATATATATTAGGTGGAGGGAGTTACCAGTGAATTATATTTTTATCTTTTTAAACAGATAAACATACTATATAGTGTTGATACATATGCTTGGACAGAAACACTCAAATTTTTCAAATAATTCATTGTATACTTTATATGTGGCCAGTTGGATTTTCATCATATAACTAACTGAAATGTCAAGATTATTCAGAACCTGTATCATCTTAAGCCTGAGCTAGCTCAAATATCCAATTGTCTCGAATTGGTGTAGATGATGTCAGTATATGGCTATATGGGAAAATGGAATGACTTCAAAGAGCATGCTCTAAATGCTTACATTTTTAAATCAAAGCAGTTTCAGTCATTCACTTGAACATATTTTATTGTAAGCTTAACCTAGAAATGGTTCACTCTAATTCATACCCCAAGAAAGAATAGGGCAGGACTAGTAAAATGAAAATCAAAATTTTTATGATCAATTTTATGTAAATAAAATATCAAGAAAGAATGTTGGTTGGATTTCATGAATGAAGGGTTTTAATTTCTCTGCTTGATAACTTCCTTAAGTTTATTTCAGTGCAGCACTTACAGCATTTTCTATGTTGTCAAGTTTTTCTTTTGTGAATTAGTAACTCATCCAGTTCTTGCTACTTTACTTATTTATGAATATGGAACTGCAATAAAAATGTTTTTATTGTGCTTGGATACTGGTATGGAGATGGGGTGGACATAGTAGAAGAGAGGGTTTGGTGGTGGTTGCACAGAAATCATTTTAAACTGATCTGTTGACAATTCTAATACTACACCTTTATTACAAATAGTTCACTGTAAACCATACGTCTAACAGGAGCTTCACCAATATTTCAAACCATTAATCTTAAATGAAAATAAGCAATCTCTGTATGAATTCAATTCTAGATTTTCTAAGTTAGATTATATATACACATTTTTCTTTCTGCTTTATCCGCACCATTTCACTGTTCATTGGAATCACTAATTCTTGTTACTTTAAAAGTTAAACAGCAAAGCGGAACATTACATCAGATTCTTCTTCCACTTTAAAAAGAAGTCTGGCCAAAGCGTTATTATTGAATGTGGTGAGGGAAAACCGTCACACCACAACGTGGTCATTTGCCTAGATGGGCTGTTTTGATGAAGGGCAGAAGAGCTTAAAGGTTACAAGCTTAGGCAATGGAGCGGACACACTTTGATTGAACTCCAGCTCTGCCACTGAGTAAATTATGTAGAAAGTTTCTGCGTCCATTAGATCAAGATCCATTAGATCCACCTTGCTGAGCAGATGGGATATACAATGAGATACTACATACAGCACCTAGCATATGCCTTTAACATGTGATCTAAGCAAACATTTTATATGATATGATACCCCATAAATGGTAGCAAATCAAAAATGTCAACACATATTTAATAAACTTTCTGCCTAATGTCTTTAGATCTCACCTTTTACTGTAAAATAAAGAGATCTGGGGGGAAAAAGCATTCCATCTTGAAACCATTTATTTTTTTGTGAAATGGTTGTTAGCAAGTCTATATAAGGTTTGGATTCTGATTAAAAGAAGTATTTTCATTTGAAAGCCTTCGGTGCTCAGTTGTATGTCATGTAGCGGGGAGTAGCGCTAAATTTGGCATAGGATTTAATAACCTTATTTACAGCTTCCAAGAAATCCTTCTCAGTAGCAATTTTTCGCCGAGCTCTAATTGCAAACATACCAGCTTCTGTGCAGACGCTTCTAATTTCAGCACCTTTCAAATAAAAAAATAATAACAATAAGGCTTAAAGTAGCCTGATACGACAGACCAACTAAAATAAGCAAGACTTTTCCACTTACCAGTGCTATTTGGACACAATCGTGCTAACAATTCAAATCTGATATCTCTTTCAACACTCATTGAACGAGCATGAATCTTAAAGATGTGAGTCCGACCCTAAAAATAAGGGAATTGACAGGTATTAAAATGGAAAAACATCACAAGAAGAAAAATTTCAACAATCACTTTTCTAAAATGAAATAGTTTTCTTACCTCTAGATCAGGCAAGCTAAATTCAATCTTTCTGTCTAATCTCCCTGGCCTCATCAGTGCTGGATCCAAAGTATCAGGTCTGTTAGTGGCCATCAGCACTTTAATATTGCCTCGAGGATCAAAGCCATCCAGCTGATTGATCAGTTCCAACATCGTTCTCTGCACTTCATTGTCACCTCCAGCACCGTCATCAAAACGAGCCCCTGAGAAGAGAAAAGGAAAGATAAGTTCTCCATGTCCACTTACAGTAACAAGATGCATAATCTGGAAATACTGTTTTTCTCAGATCATGTTCTCCAGTGCAAGTACACGTAATACTTTTAGGCAAATCCTGTAAAGAAAAGCCTGCTTTACCAAAAAAAAAAAGAAAAATAGAAAATGAATCTTCGCTTTAAAAGGAATCGTCAGAGACTTATTTAACATAGGCTCCTTTAAAGTATTTTTAAAAATCTGCTTCAAGCATTTTTGTTTTTAAAATGACTTCTAACACAGTATGTATCTAAATTAGGCAACAAAAGTAACATGCAAATTTTAGCACTGTAATGGCGTTTGCATATAGGCAACTGTTGTACTATAAATCTCATTAAACTGCCTTTTAAAATACACTAAATCCATAATACAGTAGAACTATACAGCTTATTATCACCTCAGATGGATATACTAGAGTACTCTAGTTTTATGTCAGTCTCTCATTTCAACCAGAACAGCAAAATTAATAAAAAAAATTAGCCCCCAAATATATTTATTTTAAAATAAATGTAAGAGCATACTGTTATTTCCTTTATTATGTACATTACAAAATATTTAAACTTTTAAAAAACATTTAAACTTTTAAGAAAGTTTAAAATTTAAAATTAAGACTCCATGTAAATTTACAGGTTCAATTATATTTTCAAGTCATTTTTGTCATTAAGTAATAGCAATAGCCTATGCCCATAGGACAGTTTTCAAAGCCTATCTCATTTATTAACTTGAGCCTCTCAAAAACTAATGAAATAAAAAAAGCAGGAATTATATCATTCCCTTTCAAGATGAGCAAACTAATGCTCAGAAATTAGTTAAAATATCTTGCTTAGATCACACAGTTCTATGAAGCCAACAATATTATTTTATGTGAACTAAACCACAACCAATTAAATTATGCCCCAGTGTTTCCTTTATCACAGTAATTGAAGATGAATTCCAATTTAGGAGTTGTTAAAATGGGAAAATATGTCTTCTGAAAAATGAGATGAGTATAGAGATCAAGTATTTTCTTTGAGAAATGCAGTCCTATATAGTATCTTTTTTTTTGTTATGGTTTTGCCGTTTCTTATCTGTGGCACCAGAGTTCTTAAAAGGGCTGGATTTAAAATTCTATACAAATTTAACATCAAGAGTACTCTCATGACACCCAACTCCAAAGTTGTTCTCTAAAATTTCATTCATACCTCCAATAGCATCAATTTCATCAAAGAATATAAGGCAGGCTTTTTTGGTCCTAGCCATTTCAAAGAGTTCGCGAACCATTCGCGCTCCCTAAGGAGAAAAATGATTTGTTAATCAGAGTTGCTTTTAAAATCTTTTAAAATGCAATAAAAAGTTATGCTTTAAACTTTTTGATATTCTCAGCAGCATTCTCTACCATTATAACCTTAAGTTTTTCAAAAAGACCTGTTCCATCAGATTAATTATTTTTAGAACTTGTAGGTTTAAAAAAAACTCATCCATAATTCAGGGTTCCCATATACCACCCTATAGTAACATCTTGCATTGGTATGATACATTTCTTAAAACTGATGAAAACACATTTTTATAATTGTACTATTAACTATAGTCCATTGTTTAACTTAGGGTTCACTGCGTTGTGCAGTTCCATGGATTTTTTTTTTTTTAATTTTTATTCTAGTATACATACAACCTAAAATTTCCTCTTTTAACCACAATCAAATATATAATTCAGTGCCATTAATACATTCATATTGCTGTGCTACCATCACCATCATCCAGTATTCCTCAGAACAATATTAAGTATTTTTCATCCTTCTGTATCTATTAAAGAGCAAATAACTTTAAGATCTAGAAGAGGTTTAATAAAGGCACCATTCTAATCAGTAAAACTAGAGGAAATAAAAGCATATGGTCTATCACCTGGAATACCTGATCAATGAGTTGGACTTGTAAGTTTTGATTCAGTAAAGAAATACTTTTCAACTCATGCAGTTCCTTTTCCAATTCCTATTTTAAGTATACTGATCATTAATAGGTTTTCAGATACAATATATACAGCCCTAGATTTATTCCCTAATGAAAAAAAATGTGTGTGTGTGTGCATATACACCCACACATGTACATAGACATATAGACAATCTATGTTTTACCTTTCTCATTAAAACATAAAACATTTCCCTGAAATGAAAGTATACTTTTGAATTCATTTGTTGGGCATTTCTTACAAACCAGATATGTAGAAAATGCCATCCTTCTGAGTAGGGAGCATATTGATGAAAAATTCTAAGCACCTACCTATTTCCAAATGACCACAAGGGAAAGCTGGTGAATTCTGGGCTTCTAAACTAATTATAATCAATTACTAAAGAAACTCCAGGTCTCAATCCCTCAAAGTGGAAGTGCCATTTAAATTTCATTCAAGCCTTACAAATTCTTCACAGAGCTACATATTATTTGATTATGGTAAAGTTACTTTACCTCACCAACATATTTCTGCACAAGTTCAGATCCAATAACACGAATGAAGCAAGCATCAGTCCTATTAGCAACTGCCCGAGCACAGAGTGTCTTGCCTGTACCTGGTGGACCAAAGAGCAGCACGCCCTTGGGAGGCTCAATGCCAAGGTTAACAAACCTCTCTGGCTGTGATGGAGACACAATTTTCACACTTATCACTTCTGTATATAACAAAAATAAGACTACTTCTACATTGTTATATTTAAATCAGAATTATTAGGTCTACAATTCATATACTTAATCTAAATAAGAATTTTTTTTTTCTAATATACAAGATCTAAACCAGACTCATATCATTACACAATGCTGAACAGCTTTTAAAGGTGTTTCTATTATTCAGTCTTAACAAAAATTATAGTATTTAAAGAACAAAAGAACTGTAATTAAACATTCTACTTTTCCATTATCCTCCCAAGCTTAACCTGATAAAATTTAAGCCCATTTCTTAATTTCATTTGAACACATGGTTTCATCCACAATAACCTGTATCAAATTAAACACATTCCCAAAGACTACACCTCAACTTATTTTGTAACTCTTAAACAGCAGATCCTTTTTTTAAAACACGCTTGACCACTAAATCCTTTTTCTTGCTCTCTTCTAGAACTTATCAACTCCGTATCTCCACTACTCTTCCCTCTATTTCCTCAAAAATTTCACTAAGGAAAATTTTACCTTTAAAAAGCTATCAATGTATAGGCAATTTCAATGCTCAATACACAAAAGACTGTGACATCTTTATATAAAAAAACTTAAAACACCACAGATTCAGCCTTACATGAAGTAATGGGGTTTCAACTACTTCTCGCAGTTTCTCAATCTGTTCCTTACAGCCACCAACATCACTGTACGTGACATCAGGTTTTTCCTCCACCTAAGAGAAGGATGAAAACGCACAATATACATTCATGGGCTTTTGAATACTAGTCCAAATGATCTATGCAGTAGAGTAAACCCAATACCCTAAAAAAACAAAAAAATTCAGACTTTCTGAAGTAGAAATTTTAATAAAAATGGAATACATTGCCCAGAATCCTAGAACTACTTGACACATTTTGTTATGACACTAACAGTGAGAGATAAACTAGTAAAGACTGATAAACACCTTTTTATCTGAAAAAAAAAAAAACATTTAAAAATTTTTCAGCAACTCTTTGATAAATACAAATCCAAATATTAACAGTTTAAAATTTCCAAAATTTCTTGAGATGGATACAATTATATTACAAAGTCATGCCATTTTTTTTTTCCCTCCCATAGTTTCTTACCTGCATCATGGTAACTGTTGGATCAATCTTAGGAGGCAGTGGAATGTGAATTTGATATTTATTCCTGTCCACACTAAGAAGGTAAAAAGATACTTGCTAACACATTCTTTAAGGTTTCAAAGTGCTTTTATGTTTACTCTTTTATCCTCAAAACTATACCTTAAACAAGAAAAAGAGAGGCAGAGTCCCTAAGGCTATACAAAGAGATACAAAGACAGCATTAAAACTCAGGACACTAAAACACCAACCTGAAGTAGCAAACAACCTATACAATGGCAACAAAACCCTAGACTCTAGGGATAGGGGGAGATAAAAAATTTACTGAGTGAATTATTACATACTCGACATACATTAACTCACATAATCCTAATACCATCCTAAGAAGTAATTATTGTACCCATTTTACAGATAAGAAAACTGACTCAAAGACATCAGAAAGGTTAAATAACATGCCCAAAGGCAAAGGGAACTAGAAAATAAAATAGTGCTAGGATTTTAAGTCAGGCCTTATTCCAAATAAGTGCTTCCTCTACCTACATCCTATTACCTTAAATGGACTAGTAAACTTAACTCTCGAATTCTGCACTTACTTGTATTATGACATATGAAGCCAATCATAAAAAAACAACAGTTGAGGGAAGGAGAGCAGGGGTAAGTGAGGAAGTAGATGCCAAAGAAAGGATGTTCAACCATAACACACTACTAGATTATCCCTTGATATTCAGTTCATTCATTCAAAACAAAGCCAAAGATGTCAATGTGACATGGTATCTTTAATGAAAGAAGAGTATTTATTATAAACAGGAATCTTACCCAACTCTCATTCCTTCTTCAATGTCAGTAGGTGCCACCTGATCACTGAGATCCACCACAAACTTGGCAAACTGCTTCACATTGATAATGTACTTTGGGTCCTCCGAATCAGCATTGATTATCTTTGTACATCTAACACAGCAAAAGTCTTGATTAGAGTAAGGAATCTAAACCTTTAATGAATTCAAGTAACTGGATTCTCTCCTGGGCATGCAGTATACTAATGAGCAAGTGTAAACTAGAACTGTGGAAACTGGGCCACTGTTAAAGATCCCTTTCTACAGAATGTGCTCAACCCAAGGTCCATGTAATTTTAGCCAAGCCATAGAATTTTCAAAAGACATTTTCCCCTGGAAAAATAAACCCAAATATTTAACCCTAAGAAGTTCTGATTTCCTGATTTTCAAAATTATTCCTTTATTTTTAGTGACATTTCTCTATATCTTAAGTTTCTCTCCTTTTTCTTTTCATATAAGACTTATATCAACAAATGTGTTTTCATTATTCCCTGAATTTATACTTCAAATCCATTTTTATAGCTATTGCTATTTATGACTCAAATATATTCATTTTTTGTTTGACCTGGTAAATTTGTAATACTGTGTACAAGATACTATAAAATAGTCAACTCCTTTTCCTACTCTGTAGTGTCTGTCTACTGAAAAAAAAAAAAACAAAAAAATAGAACTCATGTTAGAAAGCTGCTATATGAGCTGTACCAAAGAATACAGGGAAATACAAAATAACCTCTGAGATATGCTTACAGTTAGAATTGAAAGTAGTGTAAAGAATAGTTTGTCCTTGCTGCATAATTGTGTGACAGGACTCTGTTTTCTGTTACTAGCCAAGGTCTACTAGAAAAGTAGAATTATAGACACAGGAAGAATCTATCATTGCTTAATCTGACAGACCCTGCCACCACTATATCTATATATCTACAGCTGAAAAAGTACATTTACAGGGATCTGGACTTCCAGAATGGTGGAGTGAGGACCTCAGAAAATCTGCTCCTCCATAAAAGCAACTAAACCAATGGCAAAAGCTTCAACATTTTCAGAACTCTAGAAATTAACAAAAAGCTTGCAGCAATCCAAGGAGTGTTATTTAAGAAAAATGTCTGAAAATTTTTAGAACATTTCTTCAGATGAGAAAGTGTTTATCAGTCTTTATTTTACTAATTTTTCCAATAAGCCATCATATAGAAATGTACATACATATAAAGAGAAATATTTAACATGAATATTCACTGTAGGTAGCACCGTGTATAATAACAGAAGCTGCAAATAGCCTAACATCTATATGCATACCGTGGAATATTATGTAGTTTTTTTCTTAAAAAAAGAAAAAAGACAAAAAGAGGCAAACCTAGATTAAAAACATGGAAAAATATCTGAAACATGTAATTATGTTATAAAAGAAAAAACTCAGGAAGATATACAGAAGAAGGATTAGGAGGACCAAATTATCATCAGTAGTTATGTCCAAGGAAAGGTCATGGGAGTGCAAGGTTGGGAAGGAGACTTTCATATTTTGCTCTGTATCTTTATGTATCATTTGAGTCTTTTACATGATTATGTCTTCACATATTTCTTGAATAAAGTTTTAATGCGTAAAATGTTAACTCCAGTGACTTCTACAGAAAGATTTACTTGGAATTTAGAATGAAAATTATTTATAAACTGAAACCCTAAAAAGTAGTTGGAATTAAAGATAAAAAGAAATGTCCACAGAGCACTGTGAATACCTTGCAACCTGTAAAGGTTGTTCACTCTGGAGCGTTTGCTTATCTGCAGCCAAATCCCAGAGGGCTGGTGGGGCCAGGCCAGTGTCAGATTCTTTAATACCTACATAGAAAAAGATTACAAAATTCATTGAAATGTATTTTTCATCAGTCTAACAGAATTTCTCAACCTCGGCACTACTGATAATTTGGACTGGATAATTTTTTTTTGTGGAGGATTGTCCTGCATATTTTAGAATGTTCAGCAGCATTCCTGACTTCTTGCCACTAGATGCCAGTGGCACTCCAAGTCATGGCAATCAAAAATGTCTTCAGACATTATCAGATGTCCCCTTAGCAACAAAATCATCCTTGGTCAAGAACCACTATCCTAGAGTAACTGTCAAGACAAAACATTAATTCCATACTTAACATTTCTGTGCAGGTTAAACACTGTAACCTTCACCACTCAAGTCCCAAGAAGAGAACAGTTCAATTACCTCAACAATACAAGATCATATTTTTATTCAGTAAGAAGTTTTTACTTATATTGTTTTATCAATTGTAACAAATGTACCATACTAATGTAAAATATTAATAATAGGGAAAATTGTGTGTGTGAGAGAGGGAGGTATATGGGGAACTCTGTACCTTCTGCATGATTTTTCTGTAAACCTACAACTGCTCTAATTTTTAAAAAACAATGAAAAAACAAAACATAGAAAATTTTTTTTTACTTGTTTATTGAACTGGGCTTTGATCAATAGAAATATTACTTGCTTAGAGGTTGAGATGTTGATTCCTAACTGCATAAATATTAAAACTAGTTGTAAAAGACCATGAAAGAGACTGTTAAATGAGATCCAATTTTTTAACAGACAGGAAGAATAATACTGATTTTAAAAACCTGCAATTCATGAAAGAGTAAAATTTGTATGTAAACTCTTGTGATAATATTAACACTACATTTAAGGAGTAGTAAGAGGAATTACAAAAAAAAACAAACCCGTAAGCTCATTAATTTTCTTGAGAAGCTGTTGAATGTCATCTTCAACCTGCTTGATCTGCCTAGAGTAAGTGCTCTGACCCTAGGAGATAAAGACCAGTTTAATGAGAACACCAGGATATCAACCATTTATAAAATTACAGATAAAAACTTTTAAAGTTATAATCTTAATAGCTATTATTGTCTAAAAGTTTGTGAAGTATATCATTTTGAGAAGCACACCTGAATACCCACCCACCCCCAAAAAGACAACCTACCGTCATACAAGGTAATGATTGAAAATGATATCTGAAATTATCCAAATCTAAATGCCCATTTATATGCATTAAACTTTCCATTTCAGATTTAATTAAGTTGCCTATATTTTAAACATAGTAATCATTTGTATAAATTACTTCAAATATCTTTCAATATAGTAAAACACCTTAATTACAAATATTATAAAAATAATGTATAAGCTTAGTCATGCTGGGCACTTACTCTCTGATCTATTCTAGACAGAAACTTTAAGTAGGTAATTTTTTCAGTGAAAAATACTATAAACTGCCAGACATTCTATTCTAACTATTTCTGAGGGACAATATCACACAATAGTTTTATTTCAACATAAAACATCTACTTTTTGTAGACATTGAAATGACTTACATAAGTTTTCAGCAAGGCAATATCCCCCTCATCCAGAGCTAAAAGAAGAGATGATATATGAGATTTAAACAAGAGAAACAGAAGCTAATCAGCTTT
Organism: Choloepus didactylus; assembly: GCF_015220235.1. Classification (NCBI taxonomy): domain Eukaryota; kingdom Metazoa; phylum Chordata; class Mammalia; order Pilosa; family Megalonychidae; genus Choloepus; species Choloepus didactylus. The sequence goes on from NC_051311.1 coordinate 91,951,194, forward strand.
TTTTCATTCAATTTAAATTATATTAATTGAGTGCTGAAAATTGAGTAAAGTTGTGGTGATACAAATATAATCATCAAACAGTTCCTGAACTCAAGGAACTTATATCTAATTTGGGGGACAGAGGATAAGAAAATTACATAACATATATGATTACATATTTTATATACTTTATATATTGCATACATAAAAATGCATCCATCGAGGATCTTGGTTAAATATATTATATTCATATGATGAAATATTATCAGCTATTGAAAATAACACAGAATAGTTCTTACAAACATGGAAAGATATCCAAGAAATACTGTTACGTGAAACAGGTAGGTTAAGAAAAGCATATACAAGGTGCATGTAAATTTTTTTGTAAAATAAACGTGGAGAATGGTGTTCATATAAATGTTAACAATGGTTATCTTCTGATGGCAGAATTTCAAGTAATTTTCACTTTCTCCTCAGTATATGTATGTTATTTATTTATTTATATATTTTAAAGGAAAACATTTTTTTTTTCAATCTGTGAAGATGAACTGTTTCATCTTTTTTTTTAAAAAATAAGCATGAGTCGAGGCAGGCAAAAGCATGCTTAGGTAACAGTAGCTAGACTGTTTTAGTCAATACATAGTATACATGTTAGAGAGTAATGAAAAATTAGGTAGATGGCAGTTTGAGGCTGGAGGGAGGTGCGTCATAAATGCCAGAAAGAAATAATGAGGGCGACTGCAGGCCTTGACATTATATTATTAAGACTTACACACCTGTAAACGGAATATAATTATTTTCACATACAGATAAGAAAATCCGAGTTTCACAGAACTTAGGTGACTTGACCAATGTCTCAGAACCAGTAAGTAAGAAGCGAGGCTAATATTCAAGCTTAGGTCTGTCTAACTCCAAAGTCACTTTTAAGTAGTAAAAGCATATTTATAGGATCTAATTGGGGGGAAAAAAATCCCACAGGAAAACAAAGATTGAAGAAACAAGGTCCCAGAGGAGGAAGGGATAAGGTCAGAAACCCAGACAGGAAGGTCAGGCTTGACAAAAATTGATATCACTTCCTCTGAAGCAGGAGTGAAATTAAAGATGACAGAGAAGAGAATTTCAGAGTGTCTTAATCTCCTCAGCAGAGGGGTAATAAGTGCACTGTGGAAAAAGAAAACAGTCTGGGTAGGGAAGCAAGAGAGCAGATTAGAGCTCATACTGACTAATTAGATGGATCAAAAAGTCAGGTTAAGGTTTAGTGGTAAGGAAGATTAAAGAACAAACGTGATGGGAGGAAAAATGTAAAGTCTGACATTTTAGAAGTGAAGTAGTTTCACTTAATACAGTCTAATAGTGATGACCTCCTTAGGTGGCTGAGGTGCAGCAATGATGACGACAGGAAATATAAGAACTGAAGTGATCAAGGACCATCGGCATAGCTACTAAAGGCCCTCAGAATGATGTGACACAAGAATAAATAGCATGAAGAACAACGGATTTGAAAAACAAATCACCTGGGCTCTAGTCCTAGCAAGATCATGTATTTGATAGATAACCTTGGAAAAATCATTTAATCTCTCTAAACTTCAGTTTTCTCAACTGAAAAAATATACACTAATTTTACCTTCATAGTGTTGCTGTAAAGATCAAATAAAATAGAAGCACAAAAATTCTATAGATATTAGTCATAACTATACAAGGAATAAACTTATTAATTCTGCCTTTTGGATTTGGAACCATGTGAATATATGATCAATTTATACTAATTTTTTAAAAAAGAAAACTGTGTCTCAGCATCCTGGCTACACAGTAACACTGGGCTGTCACACTTAGGGGAGCATGGGCAGGAAAGAGGAACCAGGTGACCAAACACCGCCAGGCAAGTTAACTTTTCAGGCCTGCGAGGCCAAGCAATCTGCGTGACATTTTCAAAACCCAGGAGCTAAGAATGAATAAAAATTTCGACCAAAGAGAAACGAATGTGGAACTTGGGAGGAGTGGGGTAAGGGAGGCACAGAAGGAAAATAAGTAAACCTGGCTGCCGCCCTGTGCTAATCACCAGGGCACAGAAGGGCCAGAGCGCCGCCAGGAGCGGGAATCTAGCCTCCCCTGAGACCAAGCCTGGTCCTGCCTCGGCCTCGAGCTCCGGTCTCCAGCAACTGACCTCGGATGGGCTTGTCGTCCTTCTCATCCTCTTTGGTTTTCCGCTGATCGGCACCGAGGTAATCCGGCATTTTAAGAGACCCAAGCACTTCTCAATGATTACACAGCACCTTCCTTGCTTCCGGTGGTGCCCTCCTTTGCCTTCCCCGCCGGAAGTGGAACCAAGCTCCGCTGGTTCCTTTACTCCGCTCAGAAGCCGCGGGAGAACCCTGGCGAGAACGCTTTGGGCTTCCGTCTCCAGTGTCCAGGTTGCAGTTTTGAGGAGCAGGGAGAGGTCCTTAGTAGAAGGAAACGTCGATCTCCCCGTGGCTTCTCAGCATCTCTAGGTTCTTTTCAGCTCCTACAGCAACAAATTCCAAGACTAACCCTGGCTCAGTGGCTGAGTTTAAATCCTGATATAGTCATTCATTCATTGACTGTGCTGCCTTGGGTAACTTCTTTACAACTCTGAAATGAGATTTACCCTTTATCTCACGGAATTGTAGAGACATTAAATAACAGTGTTCGTAAAGTGCATGGTATATTAGATAGGCACTAAATAGTAGCTAGATCAACAAATAGAGTGAAGGTATATAGGAGTTGTTCATTAATTGGATGCTAACACGCCACGGGGAAGTAAATGGTTCCGAAATTTGAGCCTGCAGTCAAAGAAAATTGGTGCCACTGGGAGATAGAGCGGAATCAGAAAAAAGAGCAGGTTTTGAGAGAGGGAAAAAAAAATGAGCTTGAGAGAAGATGATGAAAGGACCAGAGCAGTTAGGAGACAATTGTAGAGTTCAGAAATGAACAACTACCTGCGCTAGAGTGATGGTGAGAATGAAACGGGGGAAGAGAGAGAAAAAAATAATTAATTACCAATGTTAAGAAAGTGGAGTCAGATTACTTTGTACCTTACAACCTGTTTTAAGTGATTGTATTAACGGAGAAAGGGGTGAGGAAGAGGTTTTGAGGGAGATTAGTTCAGTTTTTGAAATGTCAAACAGCATAGACCAATATATTTAACAGCAAATATGTAATCCCTGGAGAATAATTGGCTAAATTCTGGTGCTCTTTGCCAAAGAGTGGCACATCAAGTCTGTATTTACTCAGCCTGTTCCAGATACTGCTAGTGAGGGGGTGGGGCGGGCTATCTTTACACCCCGCCGAGTTTCCCGTTGCTAGTTCTTTCTTCTGACCTCAGTTATAGAAGTAAGATAGTAGGACTATAATTGATTTTTCTATAGTTAGGTCATGAAGCCTCAAAGTCCTGTAACTGAAAATATCTTGAAATAAAATTTCATCTTATTACAACAGTGTAAAAATATTGCGGGCCTTGGAATAGATCGAACTAGAGAGGAGTTTCTTCTCCAAACTTTATGAAGATTAAATGAGGTGATGTAGGTAACTGAGTAATAGCAGAACAAATGTAAGCTGCTATTATTATTATTTAGGTAAACACAAATGCATCACAAGTATATGCAGAGAATTCCCTATGGGTGTATATGCTATCCTAGTAATTGTTAATACTAGTTCATAACACGTCTTTTCATGTTTGATTTATACAAATAGAGTTACTGGAAAAATCAGTGGTTAGTTTCAGACTAACATATAAAGTAGTGGGAACTTAAAAATAATATAGAAGGTACTGCTTTAGGAAGCTATATTCTACTTACTGCACTTGATGAGGAAATTAATCCTTTTTATCAGGGAATTGATAAGTCTAGGAACTGTTCTTTTGCGAGCCTTGGTCCCCAACCGGATCTGAGTGAGCAATGGAACAAGACTGCCGCACACGCTGGCGGGGTTGTGGGGTGGGATAGGCTGCCGCACCATGAGAGATCCATCCCGGAAGTGGTTGTTGGCCGTCTCCATGCGCCGGTTCCTGGACTTCGTAGAGCCTAGGCGCGAGGCTCAGCTCGGGAGTTAAAGCCGGAGGGGACGCTAAGCGCCCTCCGCCTGGTACGCGAACCCGTGCGCCCGCGGGGCTGGCCCCGGCGCCATCATGCTGCTCCTGCCAAGCGCTGCAGACGGCCAGCGCACCGCCATCACCCACGTTCTGACCTCTGGTACGTGCCCACCCACCCCTGGCTCTGTCCCGCCGCAGCCGCCCCTGCTTCAGTCCCTGGCTTCGGCGACCGCGAGATCTTTCTTCTCTTGACCCTGGAGATTCGCTCCCGGTTTGGTGCGCAGCGACGAGTGCCTTTCGCTCGCTGCTGTTCATAATCCTCCCACAGATTGGGAAGGAGGTGGGGGCATCTTTTTTCTACCCCTACTGTTTCTTTCTCTCGAGCTGCTGACTCATGGATTGGGCTGAACTGTTTGGTACTCTTGGCCCCCCGAAAAGGTTCTTCCTGGCCTACAGCAAAGAGGTTGTCTCAGCGAGCACCCCACGCGCCTGGGGTCGTACAAAGCCTTGCTGCTGGCGCTCTGTTGAGCACTTTCTTCCCATTTACGTGTGTGCACCGGCTTTGTTTTTTAAGTGTCAGAACTCATACTCAGTGTTAAAGACCCCCCGCCTGTGTTGCTGGTAACACTCCCTCGTAGTCAGACTTTTAGAGTAAACTTCTCCAGTTATTGTAGATTCTTAGATGTATAGCTCAGGAAGGTCGCAGGTATTGCACACTTATTAAAGAGCTCCAGTTTTCAGTGATTTACGTGAATTCCCGCAGCCTCTTAAGCGCTTGACAAATGTGATTTTGAACGTATTTCATGACACGTGTTGCGACTGTGCTTATGGAAGTCACTAGAGGAAAAGTCTTGAATGACAATGTTCTTAAAAGCCACACCCACACTACACAGGTAGTCCTTCCACATAGTGTTGGAATCCTCTCCTTTATGGAGTGAAGGAAATCTTAATTCCACAAACCAATTAAAACATGAAAAGTCAGTTGTTTTTAGAAACTTGTGGCCATCAGATAGGAGAGAAAACTTCCATCTGAGTTGTTCATTACTGGACAGAAAAAGCCTTTTTGCTCTCTTATGAAATATGAAATAAAAATTAAGATGTTCACTTTTTTCTGATCAAATTACCTTTTTTGAGTTGCTGAAATACGGATGTACAGTAATTTACCACCACTTCTCAGGAATAATGATAATGCCTTACATTTATATAACAGTTTGTGATTTTCCAAGTGATTTCATGGCTTCTCATTCAAGCATCCTATGAACCACGTGAAAGATATAATTCCCATTTAACTGTTGAAGACTCATTTGAGAACACAGCCACTAATTTCAGAGCTGAACCAAAACCCAGAGAGTTTCTGGTTTCAGATCCTGAGCTTGTAACATTATAGCACAGCAGCTACATTGGTTAATTTGTTTTGTACTGTATTTAGAAGGTTTTGTGTTTTTCATGAGGCTTTATCTTAGTGGCAGTTAATCAATGTTCCTTGCTTTATTGCAGTTAATAGTCTAAAAGTAAAGCAGTTTGCAATATTTCTCCCTGTTCATTCTCTCTATCTCTCTTATCCCCAGAAAAGTGTTGATTTATGGTTGACATTTGCTTAATGTTTTATTGTGTCAGATAAATGCAAAAGGATGATTGAACACTGTAAATACTAGGAAGTGATTATTGCTAATCCTTATGTTAACTGGATTACTGCAATTATTGTCTTAGTTGATGCTTTAAAAATTATATTCTGATGGCATCACTGTTTTGCTTTTATTTTCTAAGAAAATTTGTTGCCTTGAAGCAGATGTATTCCATGCAATACATTGAAGCCTCTCTTAACGCTTTTAATCACAGCCTCTACACTCTGTCAAGTTGAACCTGTGGGAAGATGGTTTGAAGCGTTTCTTAAGAGGAGAAACAGAAATGCTTCTGCCTCTTTTCAGGAACTGGAGGATAAGAAAGAGTTATCAGAGGAGTCAGAAGATGAAGAATTGCAGTTAGAAGAATTTCCCATGCTGAAAACACTTGATCCCAAAGACTGGAAGGTATTTACTAGCTAAGTCTTCTTTTCAGTCAGGTATAGGCAATTTTCCCATGAGTCTTCAGTTAATAAGCTGTGTTTTTGGATGATTTGATAAAGTAACAATAGCTGAGCACCCATTTATCACAAAGCCCTGAGTAGGCTAGCACTGGGCATAGGATACTGTCATTGCTGGAGAAATTCAGGAAGGTTTCACAGAAAAAAGAAAGTTTTAGCTGGTCTTAAAAGAATGAGTGGCAGTTTGTGAGGCAGAGAGAGGGGGAAAGGGCATTCTGGGTAGAAAGAAAAGATATACAAAGACACAAAGGAGTAAAAGAATGTGTGCCACCTCTTTGGAGGTTAATGAAGAGTAGAGTAGTGTATGTGAGGGATGGTGGTGAGAAATTAGGGCTGAAACAGACTCTAGACAAAACTCTGGTGTTCTTTTTATGCCATGCTAAGGAAGGAATTCAGATTTCATCTTCAGGCAGTAAGAAGTCATCAAAAGTTTTTAATCTATTTTTAGAGAAATAATTCTGGCAGTACAGAAAATTGCTTGATAAGGGGGAGGGACTAGAGGGCAAGTGAATAGCTTGCTGTTACAGAGCTAGTGCAATAATCCAATCCTGCAAATGAACTCTCAAACTGAATTTCTGGCCCAGTTTTTAGAAAGAGGGAACAGATTTGCTTTTTTTGGTGGTAAAATTGACAGGCCTTGGTGACCTTGGCTGTATGGCACACCAGATGGGGAGGTATTCAGAAGGCCTCCACACATCTGGCTTCATTGACCTGCTAGACTGTGACATCAGTAACCAAAGCTGGTATGCAGGAAAAGGAAGTTTGTGGGGATGTTGTCTGTATTCACGTTTGGCTGTGTCAGAAGAGGTGCCAGAGACCTCCTGGTGAAGTTATCTGGTAGATGGTTAGACATTGGTTTCTGACTCTGAAAAGATGTTAAAACTAAAAACATTTGGAAATCATTGGCACAGAATTGGTAGTTGAAGCTCTAGGGAAGTGAATGACATCAGCCAGGGAGAAGAATGTAGACAAATAGACATTAATATAATGCTTGAATAGACACTAATATAATACTTAAACATGTATGTTGTGGAATTAGAGTGCGTGAATTTAAATCTGGTTTGGCCATTTAGTGTGCTGGGACTTTGGTAAAGTTACTCAACTTCTCTGTATACCTCATTTTCCTTATTGGTAAGTGAGAATGCTTACCATCAGCTGAAAGGATTATAGTGAGGATTAATGAAATGATGCATATAAAGCACTTAGCCTAGTGCTTGGCACATGATAAATGCTAAACAGAGGAAAAGAAGAGTTCCTGTTTCGTAGTGGTTGTGAGGATTATGAAGTAAGGCATATATGTGAAGCGTTTAGAAAAGTAAACCAGCACCTAAGAAGTGTTAGCCGATTGTATCTATATCATCATCATCAATATCCTCAATTTTAAACAAAAAGGACTGAACATTGAAGAGCATGGATATTTAAGGGGTGGGCAGAGGAGGAGAAATAGCAAAGGACACTGAAAAGAGAGAAGGTAGGAGAAATAAAAAGATATGTCCTTCAACAAAAATTTAATGAGTATCAGGCACTCTGCTCTTCCAGAAACTAAAGGAACCTGCTTCACAGAGAGTTTGGAGGTTAATCATGTAAGATGAAGAATGATAAGCCACAGGATTTGGAAAATAAGTTTAGGTGACCTCGTTGAAAGCAGTTCCAGTAAAATGGGTGCAATGGCAAGAGACTGAGGTAGGTGGAGGAGTGATTATGGGGGGCAAGGTAGAGCCCTAAGTGTAAAATACAGTTGATTGTCATTGGCAGTCTATATCTGTGTATTTGCCTACTCACTGATTTGTTTGTAACCCCAAAATCAATACTCACTGGATCAAGTACCTGCTACATGTCAGACACTGTTCTTGGTGCCGGGGATACTGTGCTGAACAAGACCATATCACTTCTCCTGTGTAGCTTATATTTCAGTGAGGAGACAGACAATAAGTACACAAACAAAAACATGGCCAATAAGTGCTGGGCGAAGAATTGAAATAGGGTAATGTGATTGTGTCCAGGTGACTACGTTTGGATGAGTAGATGGGGATGATTTGTGGAGTTGACAGTTAAGACCTAAGTGACCTGCAATGATCAGGGAGCTTGTGCAGAGGCCATAAGGCAGAAAGAAGGTTGGAATGTATCAGGAACTGAAAAAAATGCAGGTGTGGCTGGAGCACAGTGAATGAGAGAGGGGTGAGGAGGTAAGGAGAAATAGTCAGTTAAAAGGTCATTGGAGTGTTTTAGGCACTGAGAAATTGTAAGTACTTTGAAGAGAACAAAAAAAGGAGCTGAGATGGTGGGGGGAGTGGGGAAGAGAGAAGATATCTATTTTAAATAAACTGATGACATTTAAGCTGAGACCTGAAGGATAAGATGCAGCCACATGAAGAGGGCGAGGAATGTGCCAGGCAGGGAGAACAGCATATGGGAAAGAGCTCAGCCTGTTCAATGAACTGAAACACCACAGTTATATCTCGAAATGGTGACCAAGGGAGAGAGTGACAGACCAGGAGGTTAGAGAGATGAAAATGCTAGTTTATGTGCATCTGGAGCTCAGAGGAGAGGTCTGCAAGAGTGTTTAATTTGGAAGTTGTCAGCATAAACAAGGAACTCGAAAATAGCCCTGGGATTGGGTGAGACCACCAGGGATGAAAGAATAGAAAGAGGGAAAAAAGCTCCGGGACTGAGCTTTGCAGGTCAAGAAGTCAGCAAAGGTGGTGGTAAAAGAGCTCCTGGAAGATGGGAGGAAAACAGAGAGAATGGATTCATAGAACCTCTAAGGGAAGATAATGTTTCAAGGAAGGTGTCAGCTATGCTTCCACTGACAGTTGAAGTCAAGTGAGAGCAGATATGTGATCTTGGGTTTGGCACCTAGAAATTGATATTGAGGAAAGCAGTTTCGTAGCATTTGATGTGGGGGTGGGCAGAGCAGAACCAGATTGGAGTGGGAGCTTGGGGTTGGGGGAAGTAAGAAAGTTGCGTAGATGGCTTTTTCCAGAAATTTAACTTTGACGGTGCAGAGAAATGGGGCAGTAAGTGGAAAAGGGGTCATGGAAGGGTTCTTTAAGATGAGAGAGAAAGCATATTTTTATACTGATGAGAATAATCCAGTTGAAATTTAGGAGATAACTGAAAGATGCTGGTCTTTGAAAAGACTTAGAGGGGTTGGAATTCAAAACCAAGAGGAAGGATGGAGTAATTTGTCTTGAAAGAGGCTTTTTCTGTTATAAATTGAGAGAAGGGAGAAGATCTGCACATGCCGGTTGAGTGGTAGAAGATGCTGGCATTTGAGCAGCGTAATTTAAATTTTTTAGTATAGCAGGAGGTGGAGCTGTCAATAAGAGGGTGGAAAAGGAGGTGTGAGGTTTGAGGAAAGGCTAAAGGAGAGACATTATGAAGTAAGTTACCTTACTGAGTGGAAAAGTGAATCAACTGGAACAAAGTGTAATTGCTAGGTAGAATATGGAGTTTACAGTCCTGAATTTAAAGTGAAACTAGTCAGCCCTGTTGTGACTTTTCTTCTGTGTATCTTCTGCCTTCAATTCCCCTTCTTCCCCACTCAGTGGCTGACGTACAACCTTTGAGTTTTGTAAGAGTCTTCACTCTAGTGGCTATCCCAACTTCTAAACTCGCTGGGATGTTAACCAAAACAGATGAAAGCAAGTACTTCTTATTCAGAGATGCCTTATTGCTCAGTTTCTCAAAATTTCCACCCAAAGTACCCTGTTTGCTGTACATGGCTTTCAGTCCTATCCTATTTGCCCACAGGCCCAGCCTACTGGCGCTGCTGTAATGCTCCCCTCAATTCTGAAATCTTTTTAGCCATAGCATGATTGAGGGTAGCCAAAAGATATTAATAAAGGTTAAGAGAAAAAAGCATTCATTAGCCAAGTATATTTGGAAAATGCTGGAGTTCACAAGTTTTTCTGTTTTGTTTTGTTTTGTTTTAATTGCAGGACTTCTTAGAGCATTTATTAGGCTTATATGCATATGAATCATCGAGGGCTATACAGTAGACCAAAGAACCCATTTTATACAGTGTCTCTCACTGGATTCTTATTATAGGAGTATTACTTTGGGAAAAAAAATGGCTTTAGGGTGCCAAAATACAAAGGACGATATATTTCCTCTATTTCAAACTTGACTCCCTTTTGTGTCTTTATCAGAACCAGGATCATTATGCAGTTCTTGGACTTGGCCATGTAAGATACAAAGCAACACAAAGACAGATCAAAGCAGCTCGTAAGTACAGTGTTATTTTGAAATGATTAAATATCTGACATAGAAAATGTTTTCCTTTTTAAGAGATTTGCAGGAAAATAGCCTTAGATTTAAAAGTGGTTGTTATATTGTCATAAAATTTATAACCACAGTCTCCTTTACCTTCAGAACCAGAAAAAGGCTATCAGTCTTATGTTTGAACATTCCCATTAGGGATAAAAAATCAGGATATGTGTGTGTTTGTGACAAGATAAAAAGCATTCTCCCAGTGGCAAGCTTTTAAAAAACATGTCAGCTCTCTTTGTAAGGACACCTGTACTCACATCTCACTTTTATTGACACCATTTTTCCTTCTGCCCAAGAAGAAAATTTTCTGATGCTTCATCATTATTTTTATTGACTGGGTTAAAATTTTGGGGGGAGAAACTGTTAGGAACCCAACCTGAATTTGCCTTGCAAAACACTATCTCCTTAATGTTCCTGATGTCTTGTCCTTTGCAGTCCTCTGGACATGATTCCTGACAAACATACTCACCTCACCTGATTGGCAAACTTTAATGAAAAAGGCAAGGGTGATTAGTTTCCTGTGCTTTATCTTAGAAGAATGCTCTGCCCTCCAATCTAGAGAATGGAGATATATACATATATATATTTTTTTTTTAATGCAAAATTTTTTTGAGATATATTCACATACCAGATAATTATCCAAATGCACAATCAGTGGTTCACGGCATCATATAGTTTTGCATTCATCACAATTACTTTTTGAACATTTTCATTACTCAAAAAAAAAAAAAAAAGAATAAAAATAAGAAAGAACACCCAAAACACCCCATATACCCCTCATCCCCCTCCGTTATTTATTTTCTTACTCATCTGTCCTTACACTGGATAAAGGGAGTGTCCGTCGCAAGCTTTTCACAATTAGAGTCACACCCTAAAAGCTGCATAGTTATACATTCGTCTTCAAGAATCAAGGCTACAGGTTCACCAATTTCAGGTATTTCCTTCTAGCTGTTCTAATACACTAAAAACTAAAAAGGAATATCTGTATAATGTATAAGAACAACCTCCAGAATGAAGTCGTGAAAACTCTCAGCCACCGAAACTTGGTTTTGTTTCATTTCTCTTCCCCCTTTTGGTCCTAGAAGGTGTGCTTGTTTGAATGTATTATGTCCCCCAGAAAAAGCCATATTCTTTGATGCAATCTTGTGGGACAGACATATTAGTGGGGATTAAGTTTGAAAATTTGGATTAGGTTGTCTGCATGGAAATGCGCCCCACACAACTGGAGGTGATAACTCTGATGAGATATTTCCATGGAGGTGTGGCCCCACCCATTCAGGGTGGAGCCATATAAATGAGCTGACAAACAGAAGGAACTCAGTGCAGCTGAGAGTGACATTTTGAAGAGGAGCTACAGCCAAGACGGACAATTTGAAGAATGCACTGGAACTGAGAGAGGAGCTTCAACTTACAGAGACATTTTGGAGACGGCCTTTGAAAGCAGACTTTTGCTCTGGAGAAGCTAAGAGAGGACAAATGCCTCAAGAGCAACTAAGAGTGATATTTTTGAGGAGCTGAAGCCTAGAGAGGAACGTCCTGGGAGAAAGCCATTTTGAAACCAGAACTTGGAGCAGATGCCAGCCATGTGCCTTCCCAGCTAACAGAGGTTTTCCGGACACCATTGGCCATCCTCCAGTGAAGGTACCTGATTGTTGATGTGTTACCTTGGACACTTTATGGCCTTAAGACTGTAACTGTGTAACCAAATAAACCCCCTTTTCTAAAAGCCAATCCATTTCTGGTGTTTTGCATTCTGGCAGCATTAGCAAACTAGAACAGAAGGCTTTAGAGAATGAATGTTGAAGTCAGAGGAGGTTAGATGTGGCCATATGGAAAAGGAATAGGGAGTCAAGGCCAGTCAAGAAAAGAAAATATTGTACTTGGAGGAAGGTGACTGAACAAAAACTATCTCATATTGAAAATCACTAGTGTAAACTAACTATAGGAGATAAACTCAAATCAGAGGAGATTTTTTTTTAATAAGGTGAAAGAATTTATCAGATTATTTTAGATCTATTTTTGGATTTCTTAAAAGGCTGACATGATTTTAGACTAAGACTAAGCTAATGCATATGAATAATTACTGACTATACATAAATACTAGGAGTATTCATCTGCCATGGAAAAGTATTTTTAAAGTCTTGTTATCTGAAAGAATCACATGCAAATACCAAATATGTCTTTTTTAAAAATTCAGTTTTACTGAGATATATTCACATACCATACAATCATCCAGTGTACAATCAGTTGTTGACAGTACCATCATATAGTTGTAAATTCATCACCACAATCAATTTTTGAACATTTTCCTCACTAAAAAAAAAGAAAAAGAATAAAAAGAACACCTAAAACATTACATCCCCTCAATCCCACCCTATTTTTCATTCAATTTTTGTCCCTATCTTTCTACTCATCTGTCCATATACTGGATAGAGGGAGTGTGAGCCACGAGGTTTTCACAATCACACAGTCACACTGTGTAAACTGCATAGTTATACAATCGTCTTCAAGAATCAAGGCTATTGGGTTGCAATTAGACAGTTTCAGGTATTTCCTTCTAGCTATTCCAATACACTAAAAACTAAAAAGGGATATTTATGTAGCATATAAGACTATCCTCCCAAGTGACCTCTCAACTCCATTTGAAATCTCTCAGCCACTGAAACTTTATTTTGTTTTATTTCTCTTCCCCTTTTTGGTTAAGATTTTTCAATCCCACAATGCTGGATCCAGGTTCATCCCCAGGAGTCAGGTCCCACATTGCCAAGGAGAGTTACATTCCTGGGAGTCATGTCCCTTGTAGTGGGGAGGATAGTGAGTTTACCTGCTGAGTGGACTTAGAGAGAGAGGGGCTACACTGAGCAACAAAGAGGTTCTCTGGGGGCGACTCTTAGGCACACTTTTAGGTAGGCTTAGTCTCTCCTTTGCAGTAACAAGCTTCATAAGGGTAAGCCCCAAGATTAAGGGCTCAGCCTACTAAACTGATAGGCCTCAATGTTTGGGAGAGTATCAGTAGTAACCCAGGTGGGGAAGTTTAATATTTCCATATTTTTTCCCCAGTTCCTCAGAGGGGCCCTGCAAATACATTTTTATTCTCTGCCCAAATTACTTTGGGATATATTGAGATTTCACACTAACCTGTACAAACCTACCATATCTCACTTCCTATTCAGTGTTCCATATAATTATGGTGTTTGAATAAATTGACTGTACAAGTTAAATTTAGTGTGCTACAAAAGATATAGATCCTGCACCAAATAAACATCTCTTCCCTTGGTCTCACACAGAAGTTGAGCACTTGAACATGTTAATTACTCAAAAAAAAATTTAAAAGAAAACAATAATGAAAAAGATAAAAAATAAAAATACAATATAATAAAATAATAAGGTCAGACACCACCACCAAGAATCCCATACTTCTCCCTTACATCCCCCTTTCCTAGACATTTAGCTTTGGTATATTGCCTTTGTTACATTTATTGGAAGCATATTACAATGTTACTGTTAACCATAGACTCCAGTTTGCATTGATTATATTTTTCCCCAGTACCATCCCTTTTTCAGCACTTTACAAGATTGACATTCATTTGTTCTCCCACTTGTACATTTAGTCACCATCATTGATCACTCTAGGTTTCACTAAGTTATACAGTCCCAGTCTTTATCATCTGTCTTGCCTTCTGGTATCATAAATGCCCCCAGCCTTCCTCTTTTAGCTTTACTCATAGACATCTTTGTTCAGTGTACTTACAGTATCGTGCCAGGGAGTGTAAACCTTTCGATCTTGTGTCTTGTTGTCTGAAAGAATCACACACAAATACCTAATATGTCTTGATACATATACATTTTGTGAAGAACCAGAAGTGATTTAGAACTAAAAAAACAGTTGGTGTTTTAAGTTCTGTTTCTTTCTGTAAAGATGAAATAATATCCAATAAATTATAAAGGAAGTATGCACTTGTTTCTATTAAGTCCATTCTTTTTATTGGCATATAGAAAATAATTTTTGAATACTCTATAACCAAAAGTTTTGTAATGCTCATGCAGAGATTATTAACATTAAGGGGAATTTTAACTCGCTCTGTGCCACTCTTGTTGAATATTGTCAGTATTTATTCAAAAGAAAATCAGTTGTTTTTTTGTTTTTTTTTTAACCTCTGTCACTATCAAATAAACAGTTGTTACTTACTGCTTTCTGAAAGTCTGATCCAGAAGTAAAAATGCAAAGGTAGTGTTTGCAAATTTATAATTATTAGCACAAACCATCCTAATAAAATGTTAAGTATGATAGCATTTAAGATCCTTCTAATTCTTGTATCCTATTACAAACATGCAAAGAGTTTTAATTTTGTTTAATTTATTTTGAATTGCTGTAATGAAAAGTAGGAAGTCAGTGAAGGGTGAATTAAGTAAGGTGTTTTTTTTTTTTTTTTTTTTTTTACCTTATCTGCATTATCTGAAAAGAATAAATTACTACAAAAGTTGAATGATGGATTAAGATAAAGTACTGGTACTTAAGTAAATATTACATAATTTTGTTTTTGAAGTAAAAGTCGCTACCCTGGCAAATGATGCATTTATGTTTGATGTTCTTTGCTTGGAAATTAAATTTTTGGTAATTTGAATTTTCTAATAATTTTAGCTTCAAATATTTGTGATATTTTTAAACTAAAAACTGTTTCATATCAAGCTTTTTAAAAATTATATTTAGATACTTTTTATAATGATAGCAATGTGAATGCACAATAAAAGCCCCTTTGCTAGAGTACCCTCAGAATACCTCTGAAACGTCTTTGATTGGGATGGAGAGGAGGGAAGTCTGAAATGTCAATAAAGTTTAACAAGTGTTCCCAAATTACCCTTGTATCTTTTTCAAACAGAAAATGTTCTCTGGGTCCCTTTACCCTATTTTAAAAATTGTTTTACATCATATTCCTCTCCAGGGACAGAATATAGGATAATATCAGAAGCCCCTAATATACTTGGGTGATTAGGCAGAAAAATGAATGTGGAAAAAAAACAGCACAGCCTAAGAGAAGGGGACCCAGCAAAGAATTGAAGACATCACCTCTCTCAGACTTAATTTATCATGAAGTTCAAAAGAAAACTTAAGTAGTACCTACATGTCAGTGAGATACGAAAACAAATTAGGGGATCAGGTAGGCAGTGCAAATAGAGACTAGAGAGAAATAAGTAGGATTGTGTGAAAACTAAAAACATTAAGACAATTTAAATGTGCAAAGGCTGACTTGAAATTAGAAAACACAATAAAACGGCAGACTTGAGACTGAATAAAGATACAATAATAGAGATGCTTGATTTCCCTACAAAAGTCAGAACAATTATAACAGAAACAGTAATTGCAAATAAAGAAAACTTTCCTGATTTACAAAGAGATTTATGTCTTAGATTAAGAATGTTTGTGGGCATGTGACCTAGGTTTCACTAATTATTGTGCATTTGCAATTCAAACGAGAACAGTGTGAGGGTAGGATGTGCCCTGCAGAATCCATTTTGCTGGCAAAGGTGGAAGAGCACTGCCAAGAGAAACTTAAAACTTTTCAGTGGCTGCCCTGGCAGTTGTAGTAGTCTCAGCATCTGCAGCAGAGTTATAGTGCTTGTGCTCAGCAGTGGTGTGATCAGTCACACCTCTGAACTGTCCTATGTGATTTGATTATTGGTCCTGATCTGGCTCTCACAGAGATTCTTGTGAGCTGCCTAAAATAACCTTTAATAAATTTCTTTTCTGCTTAAAGCAGCTAGAGCTCCTTACAGAAAATGCCTCATTTCAAGTGTTAGTGGAGAAACTGATAATAAAAATAAATACACTTAATTATAAGAAAAATCTCATGACAAAAGAAAACAGAAATGTATTTGTCAGTTTCTGATCCCTTGCCATATATGTAGAAATGACTAATATGCCCATAAAAAGATTTGTACAAAAAATATTGGCCTTATTCATAATAGCAGGAGAATGGATAAGCAAATTGCTCTTTATTCATATAATGGAATACTGCTTAGCAATTAAAAAAAGGAACAAATTAGTGATACAGGTAAGAAAATGGATGAATCTCAAAATATCATGTTGAGCAAAAGCCAGAAAAAAAGATATATTCCGTGATTCTATTTACAAGAATTTGCAAAACTAAAAATCTATGGTGACAGAAATCAGAAAGTGGTTCCTCTAGGGTTGTGGAAGTGGGGTGGGGTGGGAAGGGAGTTGACTGGAAAAGGGTACCAGGAAACTGGCTGATGGAAATGGTCTATATTTTCTTTTTGGTGTTATTTATATGGGTATATACAATTGTCAAAACTCTTCAAACTGAATAGTTAAAATTTGAGTGTTTTATTCAGTCTCAGTTTAATAAAATAGATAGGATTAAACAAACAAAAATAATCACTTGGAAAATTAAATATACGCTTTTGAGCCAGGTGGAAATAAAAATTGTACTAATCGATTCTTTTTGTGAAAATAAGATCATCACCTTTCAAAATTTAAGGGATGGCAGCCAGAACTGTGCCTTAAACTATTATAGTGCTTTTTTTAAACAGAGGGGAAAAAAGTAAAGTAAGCATTCAACTCAAACTTTTAAGAAGATGGAGGAAAAATTAGAAGAGAGAAAACAATATCTCAAAATGAGTCGTATAAAAAAAAAGTAAAAAAGTAGTGAAATACACAATAGATGAAACAAAAAAAAAAAAAGATGAAGACCAGGATAGAAGATATTTTTGATTGAGACCACTATCACATGCATATGAATTTGAAAATTCTGGTAAAAGGACTCTTTGAAAGAAGTTGAAAAAGTTATCAAATAATTACCTCCTAAAATTAGGCCAAGATGTTTTCTCAAGTGAATTCTTTCAAATGTGTAAAGAAATACAAGTTCTTAAGTTCTCTAAACTTGTTTTAGAACATAAAATTGTTTTAGAACAGTTCGTTTTGTAAAGTTAATGTAATCCCAATATGAAAACCTGGCAGTGAGAGCTCAAAAAAGAAAAAAAAAAAACTTGCAAGCACATCTTTTTCGTGAATATAATGCAAAAAAACCTCAGTTAAAATAAGAGCAAATTGAATTTAACACTACATTCAAAGAATAATTACCATGAATAAATACTTTCAGGACTCCAACTCAAATATATTAACATGCTAAATCTTTTATAGCTTAGATGTTATTAAATCCTTTTGATTTCCTAAGTAAATCATGAAAGTGCATTAAATACAATTTAACACCCATTCCTTTTTGATAAATAGAGTTCTGATAGGAGTAGTTCCCTATCATTTATTATCTACTCTGACTAATTTTGTAGATAAAGCAATGGTTTTAAAACATCACCCAGACAAACGGAAAGCAGCTGGTGAACCAATAAAAGAAGGAGATAATGACTACTTCACTTGCATAACCAAAGGTAAGAAAATTCTTTAGATTCAAGAATTTCTAACAGTAATTATTATTTATTAATTACTGGAGTTGGGTTTCCTTTGTATACTGTATAAAGTTAACTTAACTCTACCATAACATTTTAAAGCATTTTCAGTTGCATCAGATTATTTCTTGTAATCTCCCTAGAGCTTCACTCCTTAAAGTGAGGCTCCCCTGACCTAATTAGCAATACCTGGCAGCTTGCTGGAAATGCAGAATCTCAAGCCTGGCCTCATACCTACTGAATCAGAATGTGCATTTGAACAAGCTCCCCAGGTATGAGAAGCTCAACCTAAAGTTAACTCATTTAAGTGTTGTATTCAATAAATGAGAATACCAAGCCACTTTGGAGTTTTGGTGCAACCTAATATTTCCTCTATCAGTTTTCCATTTCAGATGCTTTGTGGGATTAAAATGTTCCTCAGATGTTTTCCTAATTTAAATCAAGAAGTTGATTATGTCATAGTATATAATCCATAACTGTTCATTGCTATTAATAGTCATATCCTCATTAAGCAAATTAATATAGGTAACTACCATTTCTAAATGTTTCTTTGGATATGATTTTATATTTTGATGCTGTTTTTTTAAAAATTGTATATATACCTTTTTACTGTTTATTGGCCCACTCTTATTACTCTTACTGGCCCAGTTACACAATGCTCAGAAGCCTAAAATCCTTTGATGCTTTATAACCTTGGGATCTAACAGCTAATTTTCTAGCTCTTTGTTTTTCTCCAGTCATCTGCAGTCTTAAGGGGTAAATACTTAACTATTGCTTTGTCCTCTGTTTCCCAGAAGGTGTACTTTTCATAGTTGTTAAATTTGATTTTATCCAGTGTTGTCCACTAGATAGCTGTCACTACCTAAATTAAATCCTTCCCCCTCCCCTGACAAACATACACAACTTTTAAATATGAAAATTAGCAACTTTGTTTTAAGGGGGTATATTTGTTTTCTCACAGAAAAATATATAAAGTTATGGTGATGTGACCCTGCAGTTTTTTTCCTCAGCTTATGAAATGTTGTCTGATCCACTGAAAAGACGAGCATTTAACAGTGTAGATCCTACTTTTGATAACTCAGTTCCTTCCAGAAGTGAAGCAAAGGACAATTTCTTCGAAGTATTTTCTCCAGTGTTTGAAAGGAATTCCAGGTAAGTTTAGGCATCGCCTTTTGAATATAATGCTCTTGGCTTCTTACAGTCCTCCCAGTTTCTGCTTTTTTCCCTTTATTAATAAGCACTGGGCCAAATACTACTACTAGTACTAGTACTACTGCTCTTGCTGCTGCTACTACTACTACCACTACTACTACTACTAGAACTTTTCAATTGAGAAAACCATTTGTTCTTTTTCAGCATCTGATTATCATAAGGCTTCTCTGACAAAGAATGATTTATATTTAAGATGAAAGTATGTATAATTTCTTTCATTAAAGTCAGTTTTTAGTAGTGTTTACCAATACTATTCTACACGTTTGGTTCCATCTGCTCTGGAACATGTTCTTAGAGCACATCTTGACTGCACATTGTAATCACCTGGAGAGCTTGAAAAACTCCCAGAATCCTACCCCCAGAAATTCTGATTTAAATGATTTGGAGTGTATATAGGGTTTTTTTTAATACTACCCAGGTAATTCTATTGTGCAGCCATGTTTAAGAATCACTTTGATCAGAGCTTTGGTGCAGACTAATATTTCTCCATTCTTTATCCTCACATTTATTTTAGGTAAGTATTGTATTTTTTTGTGGGCTAGTTTTGTAGAGTGGGAAACATGGGTCTGTAGCAGCCTCAGGATCATTTCAGAGGTGATTGGATGAAGGGCCGAGCCTAGAGAAGTCTGACTCATGGGGGGAAAGGGCTGGAAATCTGTTCTCTTTTGTGAGTCTTGACATTTTGTTAAAAGACTGGGCTTACACATTGCTTCTGTGCTTCCTGTTTAGGATCCAGCAGAAAGTGAGCTTGGGAGAAGGGGCTAGCTCCTACTTTTTTCTAGGCAGCATGTCAGCTGCTACAGTCTTCAGTTTTATAGAACCAAACATAACCTGATGGTTAGAACACTGTTCCATTGTTTTCTGCTCCCACCCTAGTCCACCCTTTTCCTCTCTTACTGGACCTTAACATTTTTAGTGCGCCACTGCTGACCTTCCAGATCCATTTTTAGTCAGAGGTTGTAAAGGACAGACATTTTCAGCATATTTTACAAATTATATTGACTGTTGAACTTATGAATTTTTCTTTCTTTTAACATTTCAGATGGTCAAGTAAGAAAAATGTTCCTAAACTTGGTGATATGAATTCATCATTTGAAGATGTAGATGCATTTTATTCCTTCTGGTAAGTGAAGACCCTGTCTGTAGGATGTTGTCATTTTTTTCCTTTAATGCAATTGTATTGAAATATATTTACACACCATACAATCCATATGAAGTATACAATCAGTGGCTCACAGTATCATCATATTGTTGTGCGTTCATCACCACAATCAATTTTCATTACTCCAGAAAGCAAAACAAACAAGCAAATGAAAGAGAAGACCCAAAACGTCCTCTATACTTTGGTCTTTTTTTTTTTTTAAGGAGTATTCGATAACTATTTGATTCATTGTTCATAGAGTAATTGAGGGTCTGGGATTTTGTCAGATGCCTTTTCTGTGTAGAGGTGATCATGAAGGTTTTTTCCCTTCAAAGTGTTAATGTGGTGTATTCTATTGATTTTCCTATATCGAACCACCATTGCTTACTTGGAATAAATCCCACTTCATCGGGTTGTTTAATTCTTTTAATGTGCTGTTGGATTTGATTTGCTGGTATTTTGATGAGGATTTTTGCATCCATATCCGTAATGGATATTGGTCTGTAATTTTCTTTTCTTGTGGTGTCTTCATCTGGCTTCAGTATCAGGGTGATGTTGGCCTCTTAGAATGAGTTAAGGAGTATTCCCTCGTCTTCAATTCTTTGGAAGAGTTTGAGCGGGATTGGTATTAATTCTTCACTAAGTGTTTGGTAAAATTCACCTGTGAAGCCATCTGGTCCTGGATTTTTCTTTGATTGGGAAGTTTTTTGATGACTGATTCATTTCTCTTTCCTTGTATTGATCTGTTGAGGTCTTCTAATTCTTCCTGAGTTAGTGTAGGTAATTTTTGTGTTTCTAAGAATTTGTCCATTCCATCTAGGCTATCTAATTTGTTGGCATACAGTTGTTTGTGCAATCATTTTTATTTCTATACAGTCAGTAGTAATGTCCCCACTTCATTTCTGATTTTAGTTATTTGTGCCCTCTCTTTCTGTCAGTCTGGCTAAGGTTTGTCAATTTTGTTGATCTTTTGAAAGAACCGACTTTGGGTTTTGTTGAGCCTATTATTTTTTTATTCTCTGTTTCATTTATCTTCACTCTAATTGTTATTTCCTTCCTACTGCATGCTTTGGGTTTAGTTTGCTTGTATTTCTGTAGTTTCTCCAGGTGTGGAGTTAGCTTTCTGATTTGAGATCTTTCTTCTTTTTTAAGATAGGCATTTGGAGCTGTACATTTCCATGTCAGCACTCTCTTTGCTGCATCCCCATATTTCCTTCTAGCTATCTAATACCCCAGCAACTAAGAAAAATAAAATTATATAAAGATACAGTATTCATAATCCTTTGTTAAATTCCATCTTGTCTGTTGCTACTACTTCCTCTAGTTTAATCACTTTCCCGATCTTCAGGGATGTCTAGGCAGTGACCACCCTAAGTCGTTCATGTTAAAAAGAGTTGTCAATTTTATGAGCAAAGGGGACATATCTAGTTGATGTTCTTGAAGAGACTATTGCCTCTGGGTTTTAGGACTTAGCTGGCATAGGAGTTCTCTGAAGAATTTAAATTTCTGAAGAATAGACTGAGTGAAACCTTTTATAGAGTCTCAGATAGGAATCTGGGTATGCTTTTAAGGTTTTGGGGACACTGTTGACTTGGCTTATCATACTGTGGTCATTGGGGATATCTAGGTGAAGCTTGCATAGGAGTAACCTCCAGGACTGCCTCTTGACTCTATTTGAAATCTCTTAGCCACTAAAACCTTATCTTGTTGCTATTCTTTTCCTACTTTTGGTCAAAAAGGCATTCTCAATCCCTCGATGCCCGGGTCAGGCTCATTTCCAAAATCTGTGTCCCAGGTTGCCAGAAGACTCATTCATCTGGGGGTCCTGTCCCACATTGTGGGGAGGGTGATGAATTCATTTGTAGAGTTAGGCTTTAGAGAGAAAAAGTCTACTTTGAGCAACAAAAGAGGTTCTCTGGAGGTGACTCCTAGGCATAGTTACAGGTGGGCTTAGCCTCCCCTTTACAACCATAAGTTTCACCAGAGCAAGCCTCAAGATCGAGAGCTTGACTTATAAAGTAGGGGGCTCCTAAGCTCACATAGCATATGTTATGTCCACCATAACCTATCCATATCTCACATTATCACTTAGTTGTACAATCCTCATCACTCTGTATTTTAAACAATTTTCATGACCCAAAACACTTCATAGCTCTTGTCAGCCCCTAATTTGTTCCTAGTATTTGTGTAGTACTAGTATGGTATTCCTATTTAATTATTATACTCTCTAGTATGCAATATGTCGATTTTTCCCATACACTTTCCTGTTGTCAACTCTCTGTGCTAGTGTCATGCCTTAGAAGTATATCATGCAAGCCCCTATCTATATCTGTGGTGCTCATCTGTGAGAACATGCCTTTAAACAACCCGTTTCAATCCTATTTGCCTTCAGTACAGCTCTGATACTTAATAATCCCATTAACAAACAATAAACACCCCTATCCATTACCATACCTTTGAATTCACGATCAACATATTGAACATACCAGCTTACCATTCCCCATCACTAGCTACTGTCTATCACTAGGTCCCCAGTATTCTGTGTTATCAGACATTGATTTTACATTGTTCAGAGAGTTCATAGAAGTGGTAACATGCAATATCTCTCCTTTTGTTTCTGGCTTATTTCACTCAGCATTATGTCTTCAAGGTTCATCCATGTCGTCATATGTTTCACAAGCTCGTTTCTTACTGCTGTGTAGTATTCCATCACGTGTATGTACCACATTTTGTTTATCCACTTGTCTGTTGAAGGACATTTGGATTGTTTCCATCTCTTGGCAATTGTGAACAATGCCGTTATGAACATCGGTGTGCAAATATTTGTTAGTGTCACTGCTTTCAGATATTCTGGGTATATACCAAGGAGTGGAATTGCTGGATCATAGGGTAACATGACATCTGGTTTTCTGAGGAACTGCCAGACTGTCTTCCAGAGGGGCTGTACCATTATACAGTCCCACCAGCAATGAATAAATGTTCCAATTTCTCCTCAATCTCTCCAGCATTTGTAGTTTCCTGTTGGTTTAATGCCAGTCATTCTTATTGGTGTGAGATGGTATCTCATTGTGGTCTTGGTTTGCATCTTCCTAATAGCTGGTAAAGATGAACATTTTGTCATGTTTTTTTAGCCATTTATAGTTCCTCTTCAGAGAAATGCCTTTTCGTATCTTTTGCCCATTCTATAATTGGGCTGTTTGTACTATTATCATTGAGTTGTAGGATCTTTTATATAGGCAAGATATCAGTATCTTATCAGATCCATGGTTTCTAAGTATTTTCTCCCATTGTGGTGGCTGCCCTTTCACCTTTTTGACAAATTCCTTAGAGGTACAGAAGCTCTTAATTTTCAGGAGTTCCCATTTCTGTATTTTTTCTTTCATTGCTTGTGCTTTGGGTGTAAGGTATAAGAAGTGACTTCCTAATAATAGATTTTGAAGATGTTTCCCTACATTATCTTCTAGGAGTTTTATGGTACTATCTCTTATATTGAGGTCTTTGATCCACTTTAAGTTTTTGTATAGAGTGTGAGGTAGGAGTCCTCTTTCATTCTTTTGGTTATGGCTATCCAGTTCTCCCAGCCCCATTGTTCTGTCCCAGTTCAGTGGATTTGGGGGCCTTACCAAAAATCAGTTGACTGTAGAACTGGGGTCTATTTCTGAACTCTCACTTTGATTCCATTGATCAGTATGTCTATCTTTATGCCAGTACCATGTTGTTTTGATCACTGTAGCTTTATAGTAGGCTTCAAAGTCTGGAAGCGTAAGTCCTCTCACTTCGTTCTTTTTTAGGATGTTTTTGGCAATTCAAGGCCCTATTCCCTTCCACATAAATTTGATAACTAGCTTTTCCAAGTCTGCAAAATGGTTGTTGGAATTTTTATTGGAATTGTGTTGAATCTATAGATCAGTTTGGGTAGAACTGACATCTTAACAATGTTTAGTCTTCCTGTCCATGAGCATGAAATATTTTTTCACCTATTTAGGTCTTTTTTTAAAATTTCTTTTAGTAAAGTTTTGTAATTTTCTGTGTAGAGGTCTTTTATGTTCTTGGTTAAGTTTATTCCTAGGTAGTTGAGTTTTTTAGTTGCTGTTGTGAATGGAATTTTTTTTTTTAATTGCCTCTTCAGTTAGGTCATTACTAGTGTATAGGAACATTCCTGATTTATGTGTGTTAATCTTACATCATACTACTCTGCTGAATTTGTTTATTAGCTCAAGTAGCTTTGTGGTCAGATTCTCAGGATTTTCCAAATGTAAGTTCATATCATATGCAAATAATGACAGTTTTACTTCTTCCTTCCCAGTTTGGATACCTTTTATATCTTTGTCTTGGCAAATTGCTCTGGCTATAATTTCTAGCACAATATTGAATAATAGAGGTGACAGAGGGCATCCTTCTCTCACTCCCGATCCTAGGGGTAAGGCTTACAGCCTCTCACCAATGAGTACCATGCTGGCTGTAGCTTTTGCGTATATGTCCTTTATCATATTGAGAAAGGTTCCCTCAATTCCTACCTTTTGAAATGTTTTATCAAAAAGGGATGTTGAATTTTGTTAAATGCTTTTTCAGTATCTATCAAGATGATCATTTGATTTTTCCCTTTTGATTTGTTAATGTGTTGAATTACATTAATTGATTTTCTTATGTTGAATCACCTTTGCATGCCAGAACCCACTTCGTCATGGTGTGTAATTCTTTTAATGTGCCTTTGAATTTGATTTGCAATTATTGTGTTTAGGATTTTTGTATCTATATTCATTAGGGAGATTGGCCTATAATTTTCCTTTTTTGTAGTATCTTTATGTGGTTTTGGTATCAGGGTGATAGTAGCTTCATAAAATATTAGGTAGTGTTCTTTTTCTCTTCAATTTTTTGAAAGAGTTTGAGTAGGAATGGTATCAGTTCTTTTTGGAAGGTTTGGTAACATTCCCCTGTAAAGCCATCTGGCCCTGGGCTTTTATTTGCAGGCAGAATTTTGATGACTGATTGGATCTCTTTGCTTGTGATTGGTTTGTTGAGGTTTTCTATTTCTTCTTGGTCAGTCTACGTTGTTCATGTGTTTCCACGAAACTGTCCATTCCTTTTATGTTGTGTAGCTTGTTGGCATACAGTTGTTCATAGTATCCTCTTACGATTTTTTTTCTCATTTCTTTGGGGTCTGTAATAATTATCCCCCTCCCATTTCTGATTGTTTATTTGGGTCTTCTCTTTTTTTGACTTTGTCAGTCTAGCTAAGGGTCTGTCAATCTTGTTGATCTTCTCAAAGAACCAACTTTTGGTTTTATTTATTCCATTGTGTTTTTTTTGTTCTCCAGCTCATTTATTTCTGCTTTAATCTTTGTTATTTCTTTTCACCTACTTCCTTTAGTTTGCTGATCACTCTCTAGTCTCTTCGTTTCAGTTAGGTCTTTGGTTTTAGCTCTTTTCTTGCTTTATGATATATGCCTTTAGAGCTATAAATTTCCCTCTCAGCACTGCCTTCACTGTATCCCACAAGTTTTGATATGTTGTGTTCTCATTTTCATTTGTCTGTAGATAATTGCCAATTTCTCTTGCAGTTTCTTCTTTGACCAACTGGTTGTTTAGTTCCCCTTAAGTTTTAGTATGTTGTGTTTTTGTTTTCATTCCTTTCAAGATATTTCCTAATTTCCCTTGTGATTTCTATTTTACCCATTGTTTAACAATGCATTGTTTAATTTCCAAGTTTGTGAATTTTCCAGTTCTCCCACTTTCTTGATTTTTAGCTTCATTCCATTGTGGTCAGAGAAGATAAGTTGCATGAGCTCAATCTTTTTTTAAATGTATTGAGACTTTTTGTGACTTAACAGATGATCTGTCCTAGAGAATGAGCCATGTGCACTAGAGAATAATGTGTATTCTCCTATTGTTGGGGGAAATGTTCTGTATATGACTGTTATGTCTACTTGGTGTTTAGTATTTTTCAAGTCTTCTATGTCCTTTTAATCCTTCTGTCTAGATGTTCTATCCATTATTGAAAGTGGTGTATTGAAGTCTTCTACTGTTAATGTAGAGACAGCTATTTCTCCCTTCAAATCCGTCAGTATTTGTTAAATACATTTGGGGACACTGCTGTTAGGTGCATTTACATTTTTAATTGTTATGCCATCTTGTTGAATTTACCCCTTTATTAGCATAGTGGCTCATTTTGTCATTTTTAACAGTTTTGAATTAAAGCCTATTTTATCTGGTATTTGTATAGCCACCCCAGCTCTCCTTTGGTTACTCTTTGCATGGAATGTTTTTCCCATCCTTTCACTTTCAGCCTATTGTGTCTTCGAATTTAATGTGACTCTCTTGTAAACATCATATAGTAGGGTCTCTGACTTAATTTTAAAAAGAAAGTTTTAAAAAAATTGCTTTGGCTTTATTTCTCTTTATATTAGGTACAATTTTGATTCTTGGAGAGAATTTTCTTATTTAGATGAAGAAGAAAAAGAGAAAGCAGAATGGTGCGTATGCAAGTCATTAATAAAGTTGTTTTGTAATTTCTTTGGTTATTTGGCATTTTTTATGATGATGTAAAAATAGCCTATATATATTTTCATACTTTCTATATATCCTTTTTAAGCAAGTGTTTGGTATTTTGTGATACCTATCACAGGCTAAGCTAGCTGAACCAAATCAGTCACTGAGTTAGGATATGCTTAAGAAATTGCCATGGAATCCAACTGTCATAGCAGCTCAGATCAGCAATTATTCCTTTCTTTTTACTTGTCTAACAGGTTTTATTTTAGTCTTCCTTGTCTGTATCTGGAAATTCTTTTGACGTGAATAAACAAAAATATTAATTAAAATAATACTAAATAGAATCACCTTTTAACTAGTGTTAATAGTGGCTTAGCTTTTTAATTTTCTAAAACATTATTTAAAATATAAAATTATAAAATTTTACATTTTCCAGTCATAGCATCTATTAGCAATAGTTTATTTTCTGTTTTATAGTCGTGATGAGAGGAGATGGATTGAAAAGCAAAACAGAGCAACAAGGGCACAAAGGAAAAAAGAAGAAATGAACAGAATAAGAACATTAGTTGGTAAGTATAATTGATGTTTGTTTGTTTGTTTTTTTAAAGTTCTTTAATTGTATGTTAAAAATTCAAAAGTTTAACTTTTTTTTCTGGTAGATAATGCATATAGCTGTGATCCAAGGATAAAAAAATTCAAGGAAGAAGAAAAAGCCAAAAAAGAAGCAGAAAAGAAAGCAAAAGCAGAAGCAAAACGGAAGGAGCAAGAAGCTAAAGAAAAAGTAAGATAACATTTAATTAAGTTGGTCATTTGATAAATCTTTGGTCTTCAGACCTATTAAAAAGCTGTAATCTAGAGAATTGGGTGCTACTCTGAATGATTTTGACAAGTTGGTACAATTGATGGTGAGGGGGATTTACCATAGCAAATTCTTACTGAGAAAACACATGACATTCAAATAAAATCCTTTAATACTTCGCTATTTTTAATGTCTGTCTTACATTTTCTATAAATGTTTGTAGAACTTTCCCAGTTGATTTTCCCAGTTCAGCCTTCAGTCTTCAATAAGTTGAACTGTGTCACCTTTTTTATTCACTACCAAATTTTTAAAATAAGATTTTAGAGCATTTTGAAATTCTAGTTCCCTTATTAAAATGATTTTATTCCCCATTTTTACAGCAAAGACAAGCTGAATTAGAAGCTGTTCGGTTAGCTAAGGAGAAAGAAGAGGAGGAAATGAGACAGCAAGCGTTGTTGGCAAAGAAGGAGAAAGATATCCAGAAAAAAGCCATTAAAAAAGAAAGGCAAAAACTTCGAAATGCATGCAAGGTATGTCAGACCATGAATGAAAAACACTTGGTATTCAAGTAATCAAGTTGCTGATTCAGCTTAAAAATATTTCCTTTCTTGTACTATGCAAATATTGTTAAATAATTGTACACATTTTATCTCAATTGCAATTTAAAGCTAACTGATTAAATTTCATGTGTACATGTTTCAGTATACAACTAAGCTTTTTTCTTTTGTGAGATGCTGTAGGTTTACAGAAAAATCATGTGGAAAAGCCATATATTCACTCCTGTTATTAATACTTTGCGTTATTGTGTACTTTGTTATAATTATACTATTAACTATAGTCCATGGTTTACATTAGTGTTCATGTGTTATACAGTCCTGTGGTTGTTTATTTTTTTAATTTTTATTCTAGTAACATACACCACCTAAAATTTTCCCTTTTAACTACATTCAGGTATATAATTCAGTGGTATTAATTGTACACAATGTTGTGCTACCATCACCATCATCCATTACCGTACCATAGCTTATTTTTAACATAACCATCATGCCATTATCAATCCTAGAAATTGTTTAATATTCTCATACCTGGTCCATATTCAGATTTCCCTGATTGTCTCAAAAATGTGTTTGGCTTATTTGAATAAGGATCCAAATAGGGTCAGTGCAAAGGCTTAAGTTTTTGGTTACCTAATTATGTCTCTTAAGAACCTCTCATTCTGTAACTGACCCTAGACCATCACCATACTCCCCTGTCCACATTGCCAGTGATTGTTGAACTAACCAGATTATTTGTTCTATAGATTGTCCCACATGTTGCTTTTAGCTGATTGCTTTATAATGGTGTAAAATTAATTTTTATCTCAGATTTTTGTTTTCAAGGATATGAAAGCTTTTATTTTTATCTAGTGCAAGGAATATACTTTAGGTGAGTACTGGTAGTTTGCATTCAAGTACAGTTTTCACTAAAAAATGCTGACCAAAGAAACTCCAAAAGTTTTAAAATGTAGTGTTGTCTAGGAGATGTTCTTACATTTTAAACTGGTAAAGTCAGGGAGCAGTATTGTTCCCTGTTAAAACAGCACTGACATTTCAAGTCATAGTCAAGACTGTCATACAGCAAGTGTGTGTATACCATTGTAGTGAAATTCACAAGTATGTAAATGCTGACTAGGTATAGAAAAATTATATTCTCATTCATGTGACTATCCAGAAGGTTTTAGACACTAGCATATATATTCTAATATATGCCATCCTAAATCTTTTGTTAATAATATAATTGAAGTTATCCTGCCCTATCAGTAGGCTTTAAAATAGAGGTTTAATAAAAATACAAGCATATTGTTGCAATTTGCTAAAGCTGTCAGGCTGCAACATATCAGAAATGGGTTGCTTTTTTCAATGGGGATTTATTAGGTTGCAAATTTACAGTTCGAAGGCCATGAAAGTGTCCAAAGGCAGCTGACATTCAGGGTCCCTGTGTCACATAGGAAGGCACATGGTGATCTGATGATCCCCACTTCTGGTTTCAAAAATAGCTATCTGAGCTCCTGTGGGTCCTCCTTGCTTCTTCTGGGGGCAGACTCTGGATTACATCTCCTAGCTTCTCAGCTATCTCCAAAATGTCTCCGCCTTTTATCCTCACATAGAGAAGTCCAGAAAGGGGATTAAGATCCACCTCGAATGGGTGGGGTCACATCTCCATGGAAACAACGTAATCAAAAGGTCCCACCCACTTGGACTAAAAGAACATAGGCTTTTCTAGGGTACATAATTGATTCAAACCACCATAATACTGTTTAGGCTTTTGGTAAGCAAGAGGAAAATCTAAATGAAAAAAATGAAATATTTTCTTCAGATTTTACCTAGATAGAAAAAGTTTTCAGAAGAATGTAGTATATCAAATTGGTAGAGTGTGGGCTCTGACAAGCTGCCTGGATTTGAAGTCATTCTCCACCTACCACTTACCAGCTGTGGGATCTCCACGAGGTTATCTCAGTTCCTGTGTGACTTACATATACTTGACACATTGGGCATATGATGAGAGCTCAATAAAAACCTTAAAAAGCACAATTAGAAAACAGCTTGAGTACTTCTTGGAGATTATACATAACAGAGTAAAAAGTTCTTGCATTGGTTAACATTTTATTGGTGCTTTCCAGCATAACTTCATTTACTCATTTGTTAAATATCTCCTGAGCATTTGCTATGTGCCAAGTTTTCTTAATTGATGTGAATATAATGATGACACGGGCCTTTTCTTCATGGAATCCACTGGTTAATACTGGAGATAGACTCGTAAACAGGCAATTCAAATACTTCAAGATAAAAGCACCAAGAAGGTAGTCAAAGGAGGCTTTCTGGATCTAGTAGGACTTAACTACTTGGGTAGTAAAACAGTATGCACAGGATTAGAAATGAGAGATCATGGAATACTGAGAGAATGCACAGATCCAGGGAAGTGAGGTTTAGTGAGTTAGAGGTTAGATGAAGAGAGATTAGCAGGAGCCAGGTCCTGAAAGACATTATTATGTCTTGCTAACAGGTTTAAACCTGATCCTGAGTTGTTTGGGGTCAGTGTGCTGAGAGAAGTGGTAGAAAGACCAGTTAGAACTCTTTTGCATGAATCCAGGTGAGAGAGGATTGTGGCCTGAACTAAGATATGGATGGTGGGAATGAAGAGAGGAAGATAAAGTGAAAAGTTACTTAGGAGGTAGAAAAGGCTATTGCCTATTGGATATTAATTGTATGTTGGGGAAAATAGAGGAGGAATGAGGATTTATATGTAAATCTTGCATGGAATACTGGGTAAAGAATGCTAATACCTCCTGTTGCTTAACACACTATATTATCTTTTAATTTCTCATTTACTATTTCCAGTAGATTTTACAGTTTAGCACTGGATAGAATAGGCAGCCTAACAAAGGTACTTTAATTTGAATGATCATAGTTTTGATCCTTAAGTAGTTCTCTAAGGAATCTTTCTGACTTATCCAGTGGTCTTCCATACCATCTTCTTTTTTCTGTTTTCCTTCCTCACTCTCTTGGCAGTGCCTTTTTATTGCTAGCTGATTGAGGAGAGCTTGACAAGTAGCCTGGGGTATTGATGATCATTTAAGTTCACTTCAAGAAACTGAAAAATTTGTGCTTGGTAATTGTGTTTATGGATATATTCTTGAGTGTCAGTAGATACAAGATGAAAATGTTTGTTTTCGCTTCTAGACCTGGAATCACTTTTCTGACAATGAGGCAGAGCGGGTAAAAATGATGGAAGAAGTGGAAAAACTTTGCGATCGGCTAGAACTAGCAAGGTATACCTGTGAACTCTTAATGAAGTCTTCCATTGTGCTTGGCATGAAGTTTAATCCCTTTGCTTTTCTTTAGCTTACAGTGCTTGAATGAAACACTCACATCATCTACGAAAGAAGTAGGAAAAGTTGCTCTGGAAAAACAGGTAATGGAAAAACACATCCATTTTTAGTATTAATTCTCCTTATATTATCACTTTTACCTCACTCTTTCTCCATCTAATATATAAGCTACTAAGTGCAGAGTGGCTTATTCCTCTTTGTGTCTTGTCCTTCCTACCATGCTTTGCTTATGGTAAGTGCTACTGTTGAATTAAGTTAGATTTACTGTTTATGACTGTTAACATGTATAGTGTTTGATTTACATGGTATCTAGCACATTTAATCGTACTTGTTACAAAACTAGGTTGCTAGAAAAAAATTTTATTCCTTAAACATTTTCAAAGGATAAAAACATTTAGAAACGAGATTTTTGTTTTTGTTTTTTTGTTTTCCTAGTCTATACCTTTTATTTTAGAGATGAGGAAAACAGGCCCTGAAATTCAATTCAGTTCAGTTTTGAGTACCCACTGTATGTCTGGCATTTGCCTAGGTGCTTTTGGAGAAATCCCTAATGCTACTGCTGACACAAAGGCATTCACGAACAGTCATGCTGAAGAGAAAAGACTTTAAGGACCAAAAGATAGAGTGCCCATAGTAAATGCTGTAGATGAGACCGAGAAGCATCAGCTCCAGTCCAAGTGGTGAAGGAAGGCTCAGTGAAGGGTTTGAACTGGCCTTAAAGGACATTGAGTGTTAAAATGAAGGAAAGAGGAGAGCATTCCGGGTCAGGGAAACAGCATGAACTGTAGAGGCAGAAGTAGAAAGTTATAGGGAAAACTAGTGGGAGAAGTGGTTGGTTGGAAAAGTAGAGCTAAATTAAAGAGAGTTTTTAACACTGTGATGACCAGTTTTCCATTACTGTAGACCTTTTGAGTAGCAGAGGGTCAACACCGTACTATTAATCTGGCATTTGTAAGCAGGATGCATTAGACAGGTATGAGTTGTAGGAATTACACCATAAGGACCTGGACTATGAAGGTTGCAGTGGGAAACAAAACAAACCTTTTCAAAGCTAGACTCATTGGGACTTGGTGATAGATTGTAGGGGAGAAGTGAGTCAAAAATAAGTCCAATGAGCAATTGACAGAAGCAACAGAATCAAGTTAAGGTTTTCTGTTTTTAATAGGTGTCACCTGTACATAATGTGACGTTAGACTGGAAGATACAATGTAAAGAGCAAACCTGAGAATAAAACATAGGCCACTTTGCTATGCCTTTACCTTTTTGCAGGGAAGAAATGAGATTATCTGCTGAAAGGGTGGATATGAGAGGTTTGAAATGGCCTAGAGACAGCAGGCTTGCCAAGTAGTGTCCAAGGCAAATAGAAGTTACATGGCATCAATACAGGGCAGGTCAGGCATGAGTGGTTCTTGATTCCTCAGAGCTATGCAATCTAGAAGGCAGAATGAGGAAAAGCCAGAGAGAAAAGCTGGTGCTGGTTTGGAGTTGATCTGGGAGGAGTCTAGGGTCAGAGAGATGGTAATACTGAGAGTAGACCACCACAGAGAACCAGCCAGAAAGGGAGAGTAGAGTAGGCAAGATGCTTAAAGTCCCTGACTTACCTATGATATTTGTGTAGATAGAAGAAATAAATGAGCAAATTAGAAAAGAGAAAGAGGAAGCTGAAGCTCGTATGCGACAAGCATCTAGGAATGCTGAAAAATCAATTGGTGGAGGTGGAAACGGCAGTAAAAATTGGTCTGAAGATGATCTACAATTACTAATTAAAGCTGTGAACCTCTTTCCTGCTGGAACGAATTCAAGGTACTGGTTTTAACTAAACTTTTCTTCAAAAGATATTGGAGTCTGAGGATAGTGTAAACAGGTACCCACATAGCAGCACCAGTTATAGCTGATACTTCCAGAGATAAGTTTGTATCTAGACAGACTACCTTCCACTAAATTTTGTGCCACAGTGGAAGGTGTGAAAAGCAAAGTCCATTTTGAATCTGCTAGTTTTATCAATTACAGTGACACAAACATACACATACATACAGCAAGATGCTTCATCAGTTTCTCAGGAAACTAAAGGTCATGAAACAGAAACCTTGACTGAAATGTTGGCTTCTTTCATGGCTTGTTCTAGGCACTAGGTTTTGTGTTCAGTAGTTTCTTTTTAGTAGTGAAGGCCACCTAATCCTTCATTGTTTCCCAACTCTAACTGGCTTACTTCAAAGCTTGAGTCCTTCCATTTTGCATCTGATACTTAAAGAAACCTTAGTGATCCAGCTTCCCTCATTCTATAGATGTGAAAACTAAGGCTCTGTTTTCAGAGTGATACCTCTTTTCTTAAGAGTATGTAAAAATGGTAATATACACAATTGTATGGTTTTATTTCTGTTAATTTGAACAGAGAATCCATAAGGTTTTTATAAATTTAACCAAGATTATAGATTAAATACAGGCGATTTAAACATATGAAAAACAAAAATAGTCCAGCCAATAGTAATTTTAGTAGTACAGTAATTGCACCACCAGTTTGAAGTTAATTCTCTAGCTACTACAGCTACCTTTTGCAGTAAAAATACAAGGGTTGTTGTGTTTGTTTTTTCTCCCCTTAACCATTACTGGCTGCTGTAGATGGGAAGTTATTGCCAATTACATGAACATACATTCTTCTTGTGGAGTCAAGAGAACTGCCAAAGATGTTATTAGCAAAGCAAAGAGTCTCCAAAAACTTGGTGAGTTACAGTTTTGAGAAAGCAATTCTTTGTTACCTTGCCTGCATATTTAAAAAAAAAAATCTATGCTGTTTAATGAAAGACTACATGAAGTAATATGTAAAATGTATTAAAATTTTTCATTTCTCAGACCCTCATCAAAAAGATGATATAAACAAAAAGGCTTTTGATAAATTTAAAAAAGAACATGGAGTGGTACCTCAAGCAGACAATGCTACACCTTCAGAACGATTTGAAGGTAAATTCTGCTCTCTTTAAGTAGAAAATGCTAGCCATGTATCCAGGTTACTTGAAGATTTCCAGTGTAAGGTCTATAATCAATGGAATTAAAATGTTTAACAGACTGGAAGATGTAAAGCAAGTATTTTCAGAACAGTCATAGATTTACTTTACCCCCATTAATAAGTAAGAGAATTGCAGTTCTACTATATAAGATGCTATTAGAGGAGGGGGGTGTGGTGGGGGTGTGGTGTTTTGTGTTTGCTTACTTGTTTGCTAGATTTTACAAATCAGTGTTAAAGGGTATTAGTGGAATAACTTTATTGGAGTAACGGGAAGAACGTGAAATTTGTACAGATTTGAATTGTCTGTAGATTAGGTAATGTGTTTTTCCAAGTTTAATTTCCTGATTTTGAAAAAAGTATAATTATGTAAGAAGATGTCCTTGCTTTTAAGGGAAAACATACTTAAATATTTATGGGTAAAAGGCATCATGTCTACAACTTATTCTCAGCTCAGAAAAAAGTATATAGAGAGAATTAACAAATATGGCAAAATATTCACGTGGAGAATCTAGGTAAACAGGAATTCTTTATATACTCTTTACCCTTTTCTGTAAGTCTGAAATCATTTCATGTTATTTCAAAATAAAGTTAAAAATTTGGGTGTGCTAACATTGCTAATTTGATTACTCTGGACCAGTGCTTTTTAAGTGATCATGAACTCAATTTAGTGGGCAATGAATAGAATGTATCAGAGAGCATCACATAAAGGGGGTGTGTACGCATACATTCATGTGTACGTGTGAGTGTGACAAATTATTTTTCTTGTGTGTTTCTGACAAAAATTTGAAAATCATAAATGAATCTAATCTTAGATATGCTTTCTGTATCAGAGTTCCAAATACATGTCTCATATTAAGTGAGAGCACAGGGGGGTGTGTACGCATACATTCATGTGTACGTATGAGTGTGACAAATTATTTTTCTTGTGTGTTTCTGACAAAAATTTGAAAATCATAAATGAATCTAATCTTAGATATGCTTTCTGTATCAGAGTTCCAAATACATGTCTCATATTAAGTGAGAGCACAGGGACAGGTGATCATGTAGAGCCAGGGCTATAGCAGTCCCAGTTTCACCTGGATTCTTAGTCTGGTTTTATGATCCCAAAATAAGGGGTACCTCATCTGGGCTAGGCATTATTTTGGCTCTTTTAATAAATGTAAGTAACAAAGGGGAAGTTTCAGAATACCCAGAGGACAGTTTTAAGAGGTTTATTCTGTTCCTTTATGCCCTCCACAAATTATCATACAACATTCAACTAAGTCCCTTTTTGTGTGATACTTGTTTCCATGTTGGAGGCAGTCTCACCCAGCCAAAAATGTATAACTGTTAGGCAGTTCTTTTTCCTTCTCCTTTAAGAAACTAGATTATAAATCTTAAAGAAACTAGATTATAAATCTTAAAAATACAATCACAAGCCACTTGAGCCCAACAAACTGTAACATAAATTTAAACTTGATTTTTTTGAGTCTGGTGAGACCAATGATAAAAGAGTTAAAAAAAAAAAAAAAAAAAAAAAAAAAAAACCTGCTATTATACTATGTTTAAATAGCCTTTGAGGTGTTTCTCATGTGAGCCGTATCATGCAGGTTTTTTTTCCCTCTCTCACTAACAGGTTTATACATGTCTCATCTCTAAATTTGGTACAAAATTTACACATCTCAGATTTGAATGGACACTTAGCAAGATACCTGTACATCAAAAGACTTATCTGGGAAGGTGCTCCAAGACGATTTTCCATCAATTAGGATAAGATTTTTCAAGTAAAAATTTTTCTTAAACAGGGCCATGCACAGATTCCACCCCTTGGACAACAGAAGAACAGAAGCTTTTGGAACAAGCTTTGAAAACATATCCAGTAAATACACCTGAAAGATGGGAAAAAATAGCAGAAACGGTGCCTGGCAGGACAAAGAAGGACTGCATGAAACGATATAAGGTTCTATATTTTTAGAGTTCTTTATAGATTCTACTTCTGTTTAAATCGTCCACTTCTGTTTCAATTGTAGCTTATGTTGTAGTTGGTATTTTTATTACTTATGCTGGGCAATACCTAACACATTGTTTGTGTTCAAGTAGTCATGGGGCCACTCTTTTTTAGAAATTTTCCAAAAAGGACATCTTTCTAGCTCTGGTTATTAGTGACCTCAGCCTTTTCAGTAGTATTTTAATTATATTCCTACAACTTGAATCTTTTTACCAACTACCAGAAGCATTTATTTGCAAATTCTGAAAACTTAATAGTTTAACACCTTTCTCCCTTCCTAGGAACTCGTTGAAATGGTAAAAGCAAAGAAAGCTGCTCAAGAGCAAGTACTGAATGCAAGTAGAGCCAAGAAATGACTTCATGACAATCTTTGTTGTGTGCATTTTTATAATAAAACTGAAAATACTGTACAAATTTTCATTCTTAAGATAATAATTTGAAAAAGTATATTAGTCCCAACATAATTTCTGTGAACACAAAGGTCAACCATTGTACAAAATAACCTTCAGGTTAAGTTGTTTTATCCTTTTGAAAGCTTGAGAAAATACTTCATTCAAACTTCCAAATATACATGTTTGTGTTTATTTTTTCCTTATGGAATGATAGCTTAAATCTTGCAGGTCTCTGTGCATTTTATAAATATTATTGTGACTAAGCATTTTAATCACGAAGCCAGCACATGTTACCACGAATCTGATTAAAAGCTGGTAGTTGCTCAATGGGACCTAAGGATTAAAAGAAGATAACTATTACTTAAAAGAAAAGTACTCAGCCAACTTTTTATTTAGAAGGAAAGGAGCCAGGCTTACCAATGGCAGCAAGAGCTGGACTCTTATCATAAACATATTTGGTGCATACTTCTCGAATTATCTCAGCATCTACAGCCTGAAATAGGGAAGATAATTAGCATCCATAGCTTTTAAACACATTTAAAAAACTAAAGCATGATTTAGGATTCATATTGTCAGCTTTTGTAACAAGGAAGCGTTTACACAAGACCCAATGATATCTAAGGACTACTTACATCAATTCTTGCTTCAAGCTCAGGGATGGGAATTCTTCTATTATAGCATAACATTTGCCTACCAATATCTTCACAAATTGGAGTAGAACCTGTTTAAAGAGAAGGAAAAAGGTGTATTGGAATATGAGATCAACCATATGAAAATATAACTTACGCTTTTATTCTTACCATCAAGTTGTAACAACATGTTTGTTTTCAGAAGATTTTTGGCTCGTGCAACTTCACTTTCAGTGACACTTGTACAGAGTCGCATCCTAAAAAGTATTTGGAAAAAAATGGATGGTATTATCAAGTAGTTGGAAAATGTGTTTTATGGGTTAGTGACCTAAAAGATATGATGCTAATATTCTACATATTATACCACAATGCAACAGACGTTGATTTCTTAAAAGCTGTCACCAATGTAGAAGATGAAGTACTAAAATACTACTGGTTCTGTCCTTTCCTTTGTATTAATTTCTTAAAAATGTTATCAATTTATCTAATTGCTGATTAGTACAGTACAAAAATAGACTGGCCACGTTTTTAGAAATGCTATAATTATTTTGAGACATTGCAAATTCCCATCTGTTAGGGTCTGATATGCTAGGGGATGTAAGTCAGGTGGATCAGTGATTTTGCAAAAGAATCCAACTGAGGCTAGCTTAAACTTAATAAACACACTTCAGTTGACATATTTAGAGATGTAACGCATTTACGAATGGTGGAGAAAAGGAACCAGAGGTAAGTTTAAGTTTTCGAAGGAGCTCTCTTGCTTCTGACCACTGACTTAATAGTTTTGATTAAAACACTGTATTTTTCTCTTGGCAATGGCAACTTCAGAGCCAAGTCAGATTACTTTCTTTTTTTTTTTTCACTCTCTTTTTACCCTGATAATCATTTCTCCAAACCTCTCTCTCCTGTCATTTCCTATCTGCCTATAGTGCTTCCTTTAGTATTTCTTGTACAGCGGGTATCTTGTTCACAAACTCTCTGTGTTTATCTGAAAATATTTTAAACTCTCCCTCATTTTTGAAGGACAGTTTTGCTGAACATAGAATTCTTGGTTGGCAGTTTTTCTCTTTCAGTATCTTCAATACCATTGCCTTCTCACCTCCATGGATTCTAGTGAGAAATGAGCTTCCCTTGTATGTGATGGATTGCTTTTCTCTTGCTGCTTTCAGAATTCTACCTTTGTCTTTGACATCTGATAATCTGATTATTGAATGTCTTGGTGTAGGTCTATTTGGATCTATCCTGTTTGGGGTATGCCACGCTTCTTGAATCTGTAATTTTATGTCTTTCATAAGAGATGAGAAATTTTCAGTGATTATTTCCTCCATTATTGTTTCTGCCCCTTTTCTTTCTCTTCTCCTTCTGGGACACCCATGTCACGTATATTCATGTGCTTCATGTTGTCATTCAATTCCCTGAGACACTGCTCATATTTTTCCATTCTTTTCTCTGTTATTTTGTGTGTAGGATTTCAGAAGTTCTGTCCTCCAGTTCATGAATACTTTCTTCTGCCTTTTCAAATCTGCTGCTGTATGTCTCCATTGTATTTTTTCATCTCTTCTATTGTGCCTTTCATTCCCATAAGTTTTGCCATTTGTTGTTTCAAGCTTACAAATTCTTTATGGTCACCCAGTGTTGTCTTTATATCCTTCATCTCTTTTTCCACATTTTCCTTCAGCTTGTTGATTTGATTTAGAAGATTTTGAACATCTTAAGTTAGTTGTTTCAACTCCTGTATCTCATTTGAAGTATAAGTTTTTTCCTTTGGGCTGTATCTTCGTTTTTCTTAGTGTGACTTGTAATTTTTTGTTGTCTAGGCATATGGTTTCCTTAATCACCCCAATCAGATTTTCCCAGGCCAGATGGGCCCAGGTCTCAGAGGATGTAATTGGTATCAAGTCTCCCTGAGCATGAGACCCAGCAGGTTGTCAGATTTTCCTGTAAGGCCTCTAGACTCTGTGCTTTTCCTGTACTGCACAGCAAGTGGTGCTTGTCAGCCCACAGCTCCCTACTGGTGTAAAGAGGTGCTGTGCCTTTAACACTCAGCGGACCCTGTCCTGGCCAGGGACCAAGGATGTCAGAAGCCAAGCTTAAGTTGTTTCTGGTTGCCTCCATCTCCAAAAGCCTCTGTTTTTATTTATTTATTTTTCCCCCCATCACTCCCACCTCCTCTCTGCCAGGAGAGACCTCAGGGTTCCTTTCCTGCCCACTCCAGGTTTACTGTGCTCGTAGTTTGTATTCAGTAGTCCAAATTTGTTAATTAAAACCACAACTGGAGCTTGGTTGAGTTACTTTCCCTTGCACCTAGTAGACTACTTCTTTTTCCCACGGGGAAGGGTTCCAATTCAGCCTGCCATGGCAGTGGGTGATAGGTGCGAGCTCCACAGTTTGGCGAGCTTTATTTACAGTTCTATGGTGCCATCTCAGCTGTTCCACCCATTCCCAACCTGTGTACGATGTGTGTCAGGTCATGAATGCCCCCAACAGTTGTTCCAGACTATTTACTAGTTACTCTAGAGGACTAACTAAATTTCATACCTCCCCATGCTGCCATCTTGCCCCACCTCCCAGATTACTCTTATATTCCGAGGAACTTCTAGTTGATATTTAAACATTTTACACTTGATCTTATTACAGTAGTAATCTGCTTCTGAGATTATAAACTTCCTATAGTATAAATCAGCTTTACAATATGAGGCTTTGAAGAAACATCTAAGTTATAGACCCCTCCTAAGACTAGGGAACCCCTTTTTCTAGATCATTTGTCTGCAGATTACTATTTGAGGAGTCAAGGATTTCCTAAAGGAAGTCACTTGGTAAGAGTGTGGCAAAGAAGAAAAACAATACATGGGGTAAAAGAAAATAATTACTCTAAAACACATGCAAATCTTAAAAGGAACAGTGGTAACCAAAAAACATCTGCCTGATATCTGCTCCCATCCATTATTACACAATTAAGATTTGACTAGAAACAAAAGGTGATCTTTAAAAGCATGGAAACCACTTGATTAAACGGCAAAATAAAAATGGCAAAATATAATCATCATTAACAATGTAGAAAAGAAAGTAGCTTAAAAGATGAATTGTAGGCAAGATTTAAATTACTCAAAGCTGTTTTCTCACCACTCTTTTTGAACAACATGTAACATGTCTGCAACTGTGGCTGGTTCACAAACCATATAGAGTCCCCACAATCCTGTATCTGTGTAGGAAGTATTGAAAGACTGGAAGCTATGGCAGAGGTTGCCATGACAGGTGAGCTGGGCCAGCTTGCTGGACAAATTCTGTAAGAAAAAAATAGTCCAAGAGAACAGTATGTACATGTGTCCAAAATAACAGAAAGAAAAACGAGATATGTGCTAAATGGAGAATATCTTGAGACTGAATTTCCAAAATTTTATCTAGCAGCATCTTAAAGTTAAAATTCAATGAAACTAAGTATTCTCTCACTAGCCCTATGCATCCTCACAGAAATTCAGTATGTAAAAGCTATGAATCCTTTTAATTAGTGAAGTAGCTCTTCCCACTTTTAGAACCCTAATACATTGCTTATCACCCAATTTTTAGCTCTTGGCTGTGTATATTGAGAGATTTCAAATTATACTGTACATGAAGCCTAGGCTATTTATATGAAATGTATGTACACTTTTTATTTTGAAATAATTTAACTGAATTTTCTAGCAACTATTACCATTTTACCACATTTCCTTTGTCGTTTTCTTTACACCTATTTTTTTTATCTGTTTAAGAATAAGTTGCAAATACAGTCCTTTGTCCCTAAATACTTTAGTGTGCAGTTCCTGGAAAAACAAGGAAGTTAATTTTCTTACCTAACCTCATTACATTATTAAAAATCAGGATGTTAACATTGATATAGTACAGTTCTTCTGTCCTTATTCAAATTTTGCCAGTTATCCCACTCCAGGATCAGTTTATATTTTAAAAGTCAAAATTCATGGTACAGAGCTCTATGCTGTGATTTTTTAAAAGTAAAATTCTTACAAAGTACTTACATTTGGAAGACACGATCATGGAAAATTACTTTTTAAATTAGCATTTAAACTTACCATTCCTCCTCCAAAAGAGCGATCCCAGTTGCCAATCAGTGTGTTTGCAACCATGAGAGAGATTGTATCTGGATGTGCCCAACCAACAGCTTCAACAGCTACTGCAAGGTGTGCCAAAGGCATCTTATCATCCCTTACACGAATCTAGTTAAGATAACCATTACACAATATGCTTAATAAGAAAGGAACAAATTTCACCAGTCACATTAATTGCAAAGTTAAAATGTTCACCATGACTCTACTCTT
This sequence comes from Choloepus didactylus, assembly GCF_015220235.1. Classification (NCBI taxonomy): domain Eukaryota; kingdom Metazoa; phylum Chordata; class Mammalia; order Pilosa; family Megalonychidae; genus Choloepus; species Choloepus didactylus. Next base: position 91,992,832 of record NC_051311.1, read on the forward strand.
CTTTTCAACTATTAGACCTCTGTTAATTGCATAGTTTAATCAATTTCACCAAAAGATCTCCAACGGAAATACAACAGACTTAGCTACCAGATGGTTATCTCATCCAACAGGGTTGCATTATTTCACTGGTAGCAATCAATCATCTGTCAATGAATTTTTCTCTCTAAATTTAACCCAATATCAGTATTACAGGTTGATCTTTGTACTGCCAATGCTACAGTTTTATACAGCTGCCAACATCAAGGCCTCATTCCAGGATACTACTCTGATCATCCCTATTGTGGCAAACCATCTAAGCCTCTTGGAGGCTTACAGCTATAGCTGACAAGTAGAGGATTCCCTGCAAGTTCTGGCTCTAACATCTACCTCCAGAAGTAAAGGGCAGAACTTAGTAAATCTGATGTTAAAGTCTATCAAAATTTTAGATATTTTTAATTAAAAGATTACTTTTCTACCTTACAATATATAAATGGGCATAGAAAGATAAAGCACAAAAAGACCAAATTATAACATTGCCCTTTAAGTCTTCTTTTCTTAAGAAAGAAAATAGATGTTAAATAAAATTTCCTTTTACTATCCCATATTTCCTTTTACTGTTTTAGTTTAAGCCATTTATTTCTTCCATTTTTCTCCTATTAGAAATATGCACGTTTGGTACACTCACTTGTAAATACAATACAAGAAACCCAAAGGCCAATCCCAGTTTAGGAAGGCTGCCCTACCTCACTTCCTGTGAATCTGCAGGGAGGCAGAGCTGGCATTTCTCCCTTGTGTGTGGACAGGGAGTCACCGAAATGAAACTTTGCTAACTCAAGCAATTCGTCATGGGAAACTCCTAAATGGAACGAAAGTATTTTTCACATTTATCTAATACAATCTCTGTCGAACAACTAACTGCCACTACTTTAGTTTACAACAAATTCTAGATGATATAATGTGGTGTAAGTCACACATGAATGTTATTAGACATAAACACATTCATTAAAAGCCATTTAAGAATAAATTCACAATACACTCACTTGCTCGGTGTTCTAAAACTTGAGGTTACATGGTTTTCTGTGTAATCAACAGTTTTCATCAACATACCAATGTATTCACAGCTAAGGATAAGACAGCTTGAAAATACCACTTTCCATACAAAATCATGTTGTATTGAATTATAAGTCAAAGAATGCAAACTAGCCAAAAAGTTAATTTTCAGTGAATTATTTTTTAAAGTAGAAAAGAATACAAATATGGGCTGTATCGCATTTAATGAAAGTTGGATATGTAGATATGCTTCATTCTTGCTATCAAAATTCAGGAATGAAATAATTTCAACTAAATTTCTGAATAAATCTGTGGCTATCCAAGCCCTCATTATTTGCCATCCAAAACTTTAGTTATTACTTACTCTATATCTCTTACTATCCAAACCCAGGGACTAATAGATTCAGCTAGTGAAGAATTCTTGAACACAAATATAAACTTAAAAAACAATTCAGGTATTTGCAAGTGCTTTAAAAAAACTACCAGCCCCAAGATTTCTTTAAACGAAACATTCTAGTAGACTATAAAAGTCCAGCATACATCCATATTTTTCAAAAAAATATGTGGTGTAAAACAAGACAGTGTAAAACTGTATGTTGTTTTCAGTTCTACTGAAGGAGAGCCAGAAGGTAATGAGACAGTTTGAAGACCACGGTGGTACAAGGACAGCAGAAGAGGAGAGTGAAAACCTGAATGTGTACACAATCACATTGTCAGGAAGCACTTGACAACAACAATTTCCAATTGTTTATCATCTTTACCAACCACCCTTCCTAGTTAGACCTACCAGATACTCAGCTCCTGCTCCAACACCACCTCTGTTTACTTACCTCCACCCAAAAGATGGATTTATCATTCATGTACCAATAAGACAAAAATACTGCTAATTAATCTATGACATGCCATCAACTTGTTACATCCCAATTTCAGCAATGTCAAAATGTGAAAACATGCATCTCAGAACCCATGAACTATGATAAAACCCATTGTGTCCATGTGCCAACAATGGCAGAGACAGGCTAGACAGCTTGGTTGCTGATGCCCCATCGAGCCAACAGTTCCTTCCCCTTTCCAGGGCAGTTTCAAATGCTTACCCCCCAGTCAGTGCTAGACATTTCAGCAAACAGCATACTCACTCACTCAAGAGAATTTCAGAGTGCACTGCCTGCCAGACAAACATAACATGATTTAGCTGAGAGCCACAAGGAATAACATGTTCATACTGAGCTCTCATCATCATCTTCCCCACCCCCAAGTAATCAACTCAGAAGTCTATCCAGTACAAGCAGAATTTTATTTTTTATTGCAGGCAATAATTAAATTTTTTAAAAATTAAATTCACAATAAGGACACAAAAGAACAACCCACCTAGCTTCACTCTGCTCTAATAGAGAGAGAGAGAGAGAGAGAGAGAGAGAGAGAGAGAGAGAGAGAAACAAGGAAAATGGAACCAATTAAAATGTACTTTTTGCCTAATTTCAGACTGCCAGTAAATCTGGCAGTATCTGATATAAATTTTCTTTCATTCACTGGTTTCAAACACTTCCTCAAGGAAGCCTTCTCCTGGTGCCCCTTGCATGTTTAGATTCCCCTTATATATTCTCATGGCTTCCTAAGTTCCTCCCCATCGCAACAATTAAGAGATTTATTGAATAAACACACAAACAAATAAAAGAATGAAGGAACAATAAATATACCCAGTCCACACCTGAACAAGGATAAAGTTCATTTTCAAGAAATAATTGTAGGGGAGAACCTAAGATGGCGGCTGGGTGAGACGGCAAAAAAAACATCTCTGTGAAAAATATTAGATAAAAACCAGAAAGTGACCCAGAACACCAGTTCCAGCGATGCACCAGCCAGACAAGGTCTGCTAAATCCACAGGGACCATGCATTTGGTGAAACCGGGAATCTGCGTTCTGAAACAAAGGTCCTGGAAGAGCACGGCTGAGAAGGGGGACCCGCTCATAAATCCCAGGGACCCTACGCCAATACCAAGGACTTGTGGGCCAGCGGCAGAGACAATCTGGGGCATGACTGAAATGAAGGCTTAGGCTCTTGCAACAGCCTTAAATCTCCGGGAACACCTGGGAGGTTTGATTATTAAAACTGCCCTGCCTCCCTAACCACCCAGACACATGCCCCATATTCAGGGTGGACAGTACCAACAACACACCCAAATTCAGTGCACCAATTGAACCCCACAAGAATCAGATCCCCACACACCACAAAGACAAAGTTGGGGAGAATGGACTTGAGAATAGGTGACACACGGATGCCATCTGCTGGTTAGAGAAAGTGTACGCCACCAAGCTGTAGTTCTGACAAATTAGAGATCAAGTAAAGCAAATGCCAAGAGGCCAAAAACAACAGAAAATCTTAAAGCATATGATAAAACCAGATGATATGGAGAACCCAAACCCAACCACCCAAATCAAAAGATCAGAAGAGAGGCAGTACTTGGCACAATTAATCAAAGAAGTAAAGACAGACAATGAGAACATGGCACAGGATATAAAAGACATGAAGAAGAGCAAGGCACAGGATATAAAGGACATAAAGAAGACCCTAGAAGAGCATAAAGAAGAAATTGCAAGAGTAAATAAAAAAATAGAAGATCTTATGGAAATAAAAGAAACTGTTGGCCAAATTAAAAAGACTCTGGATACTCATAATACAAGATTAGAGGAAGTTGAACAACTCAGCCTCCTTGAGGACCAGAGAATGGAAAATGAAAGAACAAAAGAAAGAATGGGGAAAAAAACTGAAATAATTGAAATGGATCTCAGGGAAACGATAGATAAAATAAAATGTCCAAATTTAAGAATCATTGGTGTCCCAGAAGGGGAAGAGAAGGTTAAAGGTCTACAAAGAGTATTCAAAGAAATTGTTGGGGAAAACTTCCCCAACCTTCTACACAATGTAAATACACAAAGCATAAATGCCCAGCGAACTCCACATAGAATAAACCCAAATAAACCCACTCTGAGACATATTCTGATCAGACTGTCAAATAAAGAGAAAGAGCAAGTTCTGAAAGCAGCAAGAGAAAAGCAATTCACCACATACAAAGGAAACAACATAAGACTAAGTAGTGACTACTCAGCAGCCACCATGGAGGCAATAAGGCAGTGGCATGACATGTTTAAAATTCAGAGAGAGAAAAATTTCCAGCCAAGAATACTTTATCCAGCAAAACTCTCCTTCAAATTTGAGGGAGAGCTTAAATTTTTCACAGACAGACAAATGCTGAGAGATTTTGCTAATAAAAGACCGGCCCTACTTCAGATACTAAAGGGAGCACTACGACAGACAAAACAAAGAGAGAGAGAGAGAGAGAGAGAATTTTAACAGACATATATAGAACATTACATCCCAGGTCACTGGGACACACATTCTTCTCTAGTGATCACGGATCCTTCTCCAGAATGGACCACATGCTGGGACATAAAACAAGCCTCAATAAATTAAAAAAAAAAAAATTGAATTTGTTCAAAGCACATTCTCTGACCACAATGGAATACAAATAGATGTCAATAATAACCATCAGAGACTTGGAGAATTCACAAACACCTGAGGGGTAAAAATGAAGGAGAGATGAAAACTTTCCCAGATTATCAAAAGCTGAGGGACTTCGTCACCAGTAGATCAGTCCTATAAGAAATGCTAAAGGGAGTTGAGCAGGCTGAAACGAAGGGACACTAAACAATTGACTGAAACCACATGAAGAAATAAAGATTTCCAGTAAAGATCACATGGTAAATATAAATCCCAATACTACTGTATTTCTGATTTGTAACTCCACTATTTACTTCCTGGAGGATCTAAAATACATATACTGTAATGATAAACCAGTGGTTTTGGACTCAATGTAAAATATGTAATTTTTGACAAGAACTACATAAAGGTGGGGGAATGATGGAGTATAGGAACATAGTTTATGTGTCCTACTGAAGTTAAGTTGGTATCAAAGAAAAACAAGATTGTTATAGATTTACGATGTTAAATTTAAGTGCCGTGGTAAACACAAAGAAAGTATCAGAGAATATGACCACAGAGATGAACAGTAGGGTAGGGGTTACGAGAAGTGGGGGAAGTGGCAATGGGGAGTTAAGAAATGAGTGTAGGGTTTCTGTTTGAGGTGAAGGGAAATTTCTAGTAATGGATGGCAGGAAGGTGATAGCATTGCAACATTCTAAATGTGATTAATCCCACTAATGGAATGCTAGGGAGGGGGTGGAATGGGAAGATTTATGCTGTATATATGTTTCCACAATTGAAAAAAAAAAGACAGTCTAAATAGATGACAATTAAATGCCAAGGATGATCCTGCATGGGATCTGAGGATGGAGGAGAGGAGGCTCAAAGGGACACAAATGGGACATAAGAAAAAAAAAAGGAAATATAGAATGTAAGCTTTGTATCAATGTTGAATTTCTTGAACTTCTTAGCTGCGCTTAATGGGATTGCATAAAAGAATGTTCTTGTTCATAGGAAAAGTATACATGAATCATATTGTTTGTTCAAAGATATGTGCAGCTTGCTCTCATATGTTCAGAGGACAGAGCAATAGATGATGGATAATAGGGAGGGAGGGAGGGAGGGAGGGAAAGAAAGAAATGGTGGTGTGACAGGATGTTAAAGTTGGTGGATCGGGGTATCGGGGGAGGGGGTCGGGGTATGCTGGAGTTCTGTGTATGGGGTTTGTATTGTTTTAGCAACTGTTTCTGTAAGTTTGAATTTATTTCAAAATAAAATTTAAAAAAAAAAGAAAGAATTGTAAATCTCAAAGAGATTTTAACCTCCAACCATAATTTCTCCTAGTTTACTCATTTACCTTTTTCTTGAAAGTGAATTCCACTACTTGTGTACACTTATGTATTGGAGGGTCCAGAAGCTTTTTCTGTAAATGAAACCTACTAAAGATAGAGGGAAAGTCTGGTTCCAGTGCTCCACATTCCCCTTACACAATATACTTTGACAATTTGCTCTGTAAATAAAAAGTCTTAGGACATCTCAACAATCAAACTGTTAAGATCATCATGGAAAATAACTCTAACAAGTATATTTAAAACATTTATAGAAATTTAAATTGACTAACCTCCAGCAGCAGCAAGCACTATTCTTGGCCCCTTATAATGTGTAGTTATATAATCCACTAAGTCCTTACGATTTATAGATCTGTAAATAGAGTAAGTAAAGCAATTTTAAAAGGAAATAAAAAAGTATAGATCTTCACATAATATATGTGAAATCAAACTGGATCTTAAAGGTACTCTAAGAGTTAAATGCCATCAGTAATAGGATATATGTAACAAGTATCAAAGAATTTCAACTCTTTTACAGCAAGGAAAAAGACAGATTTTATATCATCACTTGTTTGTTCTAGAAGCTGCTATGAGCCCAGACAGCTGGAAGTTGGTGGGGATAAAATGTAGCTAACTAAAATTTCATTCAGATTATCAAAGGAAGGAACAAAATTGCTTTTTGAAACATCCTTTTTGAATGTTCGTGAATATTAAATTTTTCCAATTCATAAATCTTTCTCAAAAAAAAAAAAAATCTGAGAACTGATTTTACCTACTTGATATTTTCAGTTGGTCCCAAAATTGTCCGTCCAAGTGCAGTATTTTGATAAGCTGTTGCGTGAAGATAATCAAAAACAACTTCTTGTAAATTGGTTTCAACTTCCTGCATTTCTCTAAGGATTACTCCACGCTCACGTTCAATCTCTGCTTCTCCCAATGTACTGTTTTGTATAATGTCAGCAAGAATTTCTACAGCTAATTGAAAGAAAAACATACGAAGAAAGACTAAGTCAATAATCTTAACTTATACTATTGAAATCTATTAAACTAGCACCAGAAACCACAATAATGTCCATCAATACTGAGTAAATGATTAAACTGGGAAGAAACAAATTTTCCTATACATGTGATATATCTAAAAGGACAATTTTAAAATTTAAAAATGTAAAATATAAACTATTGTGGTCCAGAAGAGCTTGAGGAAAACTAAATTTGGCAAAGACCGCCACATAACTTTGTAGTGACTCTATACCTGTTCAAAATGTCATGGAAATCTGCATATGAAAGGAGATTGATCTATATGAAAATTACAAAGTGGAACATTAGCTGTGTTAAAACATACAAGTAAGTACAGAGGTTTCACATCTGTACTTACCATATGGAAATTCCATATCCTTGGATATTTACTATCCAAGTTGCCCCAGCAATGAGACTACTTTATAAAGGATTATCATCATCTAAAATAATCTACCAGTGATCCACTTATAAAATTAGTCTCCTCATGGAGACTACAAACAGCCTTCCCCACTTAATCCCAGTATCTAGTCCCATCCATCTGGTCAATACTGGTTAAACTCTTAACATTAGCAATTCACTGATAAATGATGATCTAGCAGAGCTGGAGCAGTTTACTTTTGAAGAAGATAAGTCCTCCAAAAGAACTACATATGACTATCAAAGGATTAAAAGTCACCCTTGGGGGCGGGGGGGAAAGTGACCCTTGGGAAAAACTAATGAAGGCATCAAATATTTATACAAAAGTTCTATTTGAATTTATGTTTCAATCTGATGCACCTGTGTTTCTTTTTAATGTGTAATTAAGATTGTATATGTTAGCACAGTAACGTATTTCGTTTATAAATATACATATGTTGAGAATAAATGATTTTAAGGATGGATGATCATAAAAGTCTGGATAACACTAAACATATGAATATACAAAGCTTCACCCACTTGAAGGGATAAAAACCTCAAGCAAATCCCAAAGTGGGAGCTGCTTCAAGGAGCACTTCTACCTTCAAATTCCTCAAGGAGCACCTTCTGCTTTTCCATTCTCATTGGCAGGACAGCCAGAAGACAGGAATAAAAAAGGACTTTGCCTTCTCCCTTCGTTTCTCTAGTCCTCTTTTTATCCTTCCCTGTAGTTCTTTGGGTAAATAATGGAAAGGGGTGGGCTAGAATAAACAACCACTCAGAGAGGACTGGTGGGTCCCTGCCCCAATCAAGATGGCAGAGTGAGACACTCCAGGGCTCTGTCCTCCCACAGAAGTTTTGAATAATCAGCAAGAACTGGCACATTTGTCTCAGTGCTCCAGAAAACAGTTACAGGGTTGCAATAACAGGGAAAGCACCGAATCAAGAAAAAGAAATGTAAAAATGCTAGGAAAACCTCATGGCACCCTTGCTGACCCCTCTCCCATTCCCTCCCTGGTTCAGGCATTCCCAGTGCCAGTCCCTGGTCCCAATTACTGAAGGGGCAGAGTAACCTTTAGACACATACAAGGGTAATGTATATCTGTACCAATCCGCCTAGTGGCAGCCTGCAGGACTGGACCAGGTCACACGTGGCAGTCACTGTCTCAGAATATGCTCTGTACCTATAAGTGGCTCACAGAGCTCCCCTACAGAACACTGTAAGAGAACAAACAGCAGCTGCATGGGGCGAAGTGGTGTCAGCCCTGGGACATATACTGAAGCATCCAGAACCTTGAGGAAACACTGTTTCCTAGGAAAATGAGGACATTCCTATCTGTATAAACAGAGGAATTCCTACAGCCATGCACATGTCCAGGCCAAGACACATGGGAAAAAAGACCAGCAAACTCCCTATGCTTTTGCCTCAGGATTTTCTCCAAACTCATCATTATTAGGACTAATAATAGGCTAATCTGCAAGACTGGGAAAGTTGTTTTCTTTTTTCCTTTTTTTTCTCCCTTAGTGCCTGACATTCAAAGAAATCTGTCATAACAACAGTTGAATTTGGGCTTAAGGAACAGATGCCTCAGAGTCCAAATTCCAGAGATAATGCAGTAAAATATCAAAATGTCCAGGTTGAAACAGAAGATTTCAAACCATCAGAGGAGTTCCAGTCAGCTAGATGGAGGAGTGAGCCACTCCCAGGCTCCATACCCCCACAGAAGCTTTAAGTAAGTAATAAAACAAAAAATCTTCCTTGTCAAAGTTCCAGAAAACACTTAATGGGTTTCAGTAACAGGGCAAACAGCGAAGCAAGAATAAGGCAACTTAGAAATGGTAGGACCATGTGATGCCCTTGCTGGCCCCTCCCACAATCCCTCACTGGCTCTACACAGGGCCAAGCCACACTCAGCATAGGTCCCTAGTCCTGGTTCCACAAGGAGCAGAGTAACTTCTGTGCACATACGGAGAAGATGTGTATCTCTGTCAGCTTGAAGGACTCAACCAGGAGACTCAGTGTAGGCTCGCTGTCCCAGAATTTGCCCTGAATGTAAAGGGCAGCAAACAGAACTCTGCTATAGAACACATGCAGAAGAATAGAAAATCACAGCTGCAAGGACAAAATCTCTCATGCTGGCTGTGAGACATAGAGTACAGTGCCCAGGACCACGAAGAAACACTGTTTTCCCAGGGAAAAGGGGACATTTGAATCCTTGTAAACAGGGGAATTCCAAAGGTCACTAATCATGCCCAGGACAAGATGCATGCGCAGAAAAGACACGTGAGGACCCTACATTTTTACCTCAGGCTATTATCTAAACTTACTGTTAGGACAATTAAGCACTGAAGGGAAGCACTCACACAGGCTTATCTGCAAAGTTTGAGAAAGGTGGTTTCTTTAACATTCTATTTTTTTTGTTAGCTCTTGGCATACAAAGAATATCACTAACACACTAGCTAGATACAAACTTAAGGAACAGATGTCTCAGTATCTAAATTTCAGAGGTAACATCAAGATATTAAAATACTCAGGTTGTGATTAAACATTTACAACATACAAACAGAAAATGATCATTCATGCAGAGGAGGATAAAGCACTATGAACAATCAATAAGGAACACAGAGCTGGGACATAACACTTTAAAAATGGTACTAAATATTCTCAGAGAGCTATAGGAAAACATAGACAAAGAAAAAAAGGAAATTAGGGAAACAAAAGATAAACACAAAGAGAATACAAATAAAGAGAAAGAAAAAGGAACTAAACAGAACTGCAGACTATAATAGCAGAAAGAAAAATTCCTTAGAGGGGTTCAACAGCAGATTGAAGCTGGCAGGAGAAAGAAATCAGTGAACCGGAAAATAAGATAATTGAGGACCAGAAGAAAAAACCATGGCTTGAGAGATCTGTAGGACACCATCATATATACCAATATACAGACTATGGGAATCCCAGAAGTAGAAAAAAGAGAGAAAATAATGGCTGAAAACTTCCAAAATTTAATGAGAAACATAAACATACACATCCAAGAATTTCAATGAACTCCAAATAGTTTAAACCCCAATAGATACACAACAAGATATACCACTAAACAGACTATTAAATGCCAAAGAATTCTGAAAACCACAAGAGAGAAAGAAGGACTGTGTAAGGTAAAAGGGAGCCTCAATAAAACCAAGTGTTCATTTCTCATCAAAAACCATGGAAATAAGAACTGAGAGTAGGGACATGAATGGACACTGCACACTGGTGTTTATGGCATCAGTATTCATGATTTGCAACAGATGGAGGTGACCCAAGGGTACATTAACCAATAAACAGAATGGTAAACTGTGGTGTATACATTCAATGGAATACTGAGCAGAGAAAGAAGAAATGAAGTTGTGAGGTATACAACTAGGTGAATGGTCCTTGAGGACAGTATTTTGAGTGAAATAAGCCACAATCAAAGAGATAAATATTATAATGTCTCACTAATACGGGCTAACTATAATGTGCAAACTCTGAGAATTGAATCTGAGAGCACAGGTTATCAGGGGAAGGCTTTTGGTAAAGGTTCATAGATTGTAAGCTGTTACAGCAGTCACATCTATTCACGAGTTGTAATAGTTATTTCTAAATTCTGAGATGATGAGCTGTTTGTCTATAACCTGGCCAGTCCCTGGAATTTCCGGCATCTGTGTGACACCTGAGACTCAGAGCCAGAGTTCAACAGCTTTGAATGTCAGCATTATCCCATACAGCAAATGTTAAAAGATGCTGAAAAAGAGATCAGGCTTTGATTAGAGATAAGAACAAAATGGACACAGTTAGGACTAAGGTAAACCAGACTAAGAGGAAAAGGATGTTATTAACTGCATTTTAAAACTTCATCTTCTATGTGAGACCAAAGGAAGATATGTTTACTTGGTGGAAAATCTGTATTTTCTGTAGCACACTATATAATTTAACTTCTATGGTCAGTTTATTAAAACACCACAATTACAAGAAATCTTGAAAAGGGGGTGAGAACTGATTGGTTTGTACAGGTTAGCGTGACGCCCCAATACATCCCAGAGTAACTTGGGCAGAGAATAAAAAAGTATTTGCAAAGTCCCCTTGAGGGGCTGGGAAAAAAATGGAAATATTAAATTTACCCACCCGTGGAATTCCTGATATTCTTGAAATCATTGGGAACTAACATTGTAGCAGGCCAAGCCCTCGATCTTGGGGCTTGCCCTTATGAAGCTTGTTACTGCAAAGGAGAGGCTAAGCCTACTTACAATTGTGCCTAAGAGTCACCCCCAGAGAACCTCTTTTGTTGCTTAGATGTGATCTCTTTCTCTAAGCCAACACTGCAAGGTAAAGTCACTGTCCTCCCTCCCTACATGGGACATGACTCCAAGGGTGTAAATCTCCCTGGCAATATAGGACATGCCTCCCAGGGATGAGCCTGGACCCAGGATCACGGGATTGAGAAAGCCTTCTTGGCCAAAAGGGGAAAGAGAAATTAAACAAAATAAAGTTTCAGTGGCTGAGAGATTTCAAATGGAGACGAGAGGTCACTGTTGTAAATTTTATAGATATTCCTTTTTAGTTATTAGTGAATAAGAATAGATAGACGGAAACACCTGAAACTGTTCAACTGCAATCCAGTATCCTTGATTCCAAAAATAATACAGCTTATATGGTGTGACTGTGTGATTGTGAAAACATTGTGGTTCACACTCCCCTTATCCAGTGTATGTATAGATGAGTAGAAAAATGGGGGACAAAAAGTAAATGAATAATAGGGGAGGAGGGAAAGGAGTATGAGATGTTTTGGATGTTCTTTTACACTTTTTTTTTTAATTCTTGTTTTCATTTTTGTTTCTCGGAGTAAAGAAAATGTTCAAAAAATTGACTGTAGTGATGAATGCACAACTATATGATGATACTAGAAACAACTGATTGTATACTTTGGATGATTATATGGTATGTGAATATATCTCAATAAAATCGTATTTAAAAAAAAAACAAAACATGGAAGTTACCAAAGGAATGAAAGAGAACTTCTACTTCACACCCTACACAAAAATTAATTCAAGTGGATCAACGAACTAAATATAAGAGCTACAACCATAAAATTCCTAGAAGGAAATATAGGGAACCATCTTCAAGACCTAGTGATAGGAGGTAGCTTCTTAGACCTTAAACCCAAAGCACAAACAACAAAAGAAAAAAAATGATATATGAGAACTCTTCAAGACCAAACACTTTTGTGCTTCAAAGAACTTTGTCAAAAGGTTGAAAACGCAGCCAACTCAGTGAGAGAGAATATTTGGTAACCATATACCCCATAAAACTCTGATAGCCAGTATATATAAAGAAATTCTACAACTCAACAATAAAAGGTCAAATAATCCAATTATAAAATGGGCAAAAGATATGAACAGACATTTCTCCAAAGAGGAAATATAAATGACTACAAAGCACATGAAAAGATGTTCGGGGACAGGATCCAAGACGGCAGATTAGGAGAGAAAGAGCAAAACACTTCTCTGTGAAAAACACTACATAAAAGAGAGAAAGTGCTCTGGAATAGCAGTTCCAGGGTTCCACTAGCTGGACAAGGTCTGCTACATCCACAGTACGCACTCAGTGAAACCAAGAGTCTGTGTTTGGAATTGAGTGAGCGTTTGAGGCTGCTGGGGTAATGGCACCTGCTACACCACAGTGGGGAGAAACCTGGGATCCGCGTTTGGAGGCGGGTTAGTTTAAAAACCCGGAAAGCGGCTGCAGCTAATGAGCAAGAGCTGAGCAGTCTAGCGCAGTGGAGAGTGCCTTCCATGCTCCAGGCATCCACCATCGTATCTGGCATGGATGACAGCCTTTTGTATACCCACAGCTAATTGTCCTGGAGTTAGGAATGGGCTGCTACAGCAGGTGGAGGACTGAAGAAGTGAGAAGTTTCCACGCCCCCGTACATCCATCTTTTCAGTGGGCTGGGAGATACCCCATTGCATCGCTGCAGCCAAGAACTTCACTTGGAGATTCTGCTCGCCTGTGATGTTGCACAATCTTCCTCCACGGAGGTCCATGGAGAACACAGCTTAGAGGCAGGGACCCAAATGGAAGTGCCAAGAGCCCTACACCAATCCCAGGGACTTATGGGCCCACAGCAGAAACAGACTGTGGGGAACCTGAGCTGAAATGTTGGACTCGTGCAACAGCCCCAGGGTATTCCAGTCGCAGCTCAGGGAACAGCTGGGAGTTCTGGGTCTTACAGCCATCTCCCCTGCCTAACTGCACAAGGCACATCCCCTGACCTTCAGGGTTGGCAGTCTCCAACAGCACAAGGAAAACTGGTGAACTAATTGGACCTCCACAAGGTTTGGACTTCCATTTGCTGCAAAGACAAAGTTGGGGAGAGCTAGTTTGAAGGTAATAGATGACACAGGGTGCCATCTGCTGGTAGGTCAGGGAAAGAGCAACCCACCAAGCTGTAGCTCTGTCAAATTATAGATAAATGTTCAAATAAGGCTGCATATCCTAAAAGAACCTTATCGAGAAAAACAAATGCAAAGAGGCAAAAACAGAAAATTTTAAAGCATATGAAGAAATCAGAAGGTATGAATAACCCAACGCCCAAATCAAAAAACCAGAGGAGACACAGAACTTGCAACAATTAAACAAGGAAGTAATCACAAACAACAAGATCATGGCTCAGGATACAAAGAACACCAAGAAGACCTAGAAGAGCATAAAGAAGAATTTGCAAAGTAAATAAAGAATTAGATGAGCTCATGGAAATGAAAGAAACTGTTGATCAAAGGAGAAGATTGGATGAACCAGAACAAGTAACTGAACTTGAAGAAAATATTGTGGAGAGTGAAAGTACAAAAGAACGAATGGAGAAAAATAATTGAAAAATCTGAAATGGATCTCGGGGATATGATGGACAACATGAGGCATGCAAATATAAGAATCATTGGTGTTCCAGAAGGGGAAGAGAAGGATAAAGCTCTAGGAAGAGTATTCAAAGACACTGTTGGGGAAAACTTCCCAACCCTTCTGAATGACATAAATACACAAATCATAGACACCCAAAGAACTCCAAACAGAATAAATCCAAATAAACCCACTCTGAGACATATTCCAATCAGATTGTCAAATGCTGAAGAGAAGGAGCAAGTTCTGAAAGCAGCAAGAGAGAAGCAATTCACCACATACAAGAGAAACAACAAAAAACTAAGTAGTGACTACTCAGCGGCCATCATGGAGAAGAGAAGGCAGTGGTATGACATATTTAAATTTCTGAAACAGAAATATTACCAAGAATTCTTTATCCAACAAAGCTCTCCTTCAAATTTGAGAGACAGCTTAAAATCTTCACAGACAAATCTGAGAGAATTTGCTAAGAGACCTGCTCTACTTGAGATACTAAAGGGAGCCTTATGGCAGTGAAAAAAAGAAAGGAGAGAGAGCTATGAAGGGCTCAGAACTAAAGAGTTTTAGTAAGGGAACATTAGAGGAAATAAAGAGAGAGAAAAAATATATCTGACAAATATAAATCAAAGGATATGATGGCTGATTCAAGAAATGCCTTTACAGTAATAACACTGAATGTGAATGGATTAAACTCCCCAATTAAAAGACACAGATGGGCAGAATGGATTAAAAAATATGAACCATCAATATGTTGCTTACAAGAGCTCATCTTAGACCCAGAGACACAAAGAAATTGAAGGTGAAAGGCTGGAAAAAAAAATATTCCATGCAAGCTACAGCCAAAAGAAAGCAGGAGTAGCAATATTAATCTCAGATAAAACAGACTTTAAATGCAAGGATGCTATAAGAGACAAAGAAGGTCACTATATACTAATAAAAGGGACAGTTCAACAAGAAGAAATATCAATCATAAACGTCTATGCACCCAATCAGGGTACCCCAAAGTACACAAGACAAACACTGGCAAAACTGAAGGAAGCAACAGATGTTCCCACAGTAATTGTGGGAGACTTCAATACATCACTCTCTCCTATACAGAGATCAACCAGACAGAGGACCAATAAGGAAACTGAAAACCTAAACACTGTGATAAATGAATTTGACTTAACAGATATATATAGAACACTACATCCCAAATCACCAGGATACACATTCTACTCTAGTGCTCATGAAACTTTCTCCAGAATAGATCATATGGTGGGCCATAAAACAAGCCTCAATAAATTTAAAAGGATTGAAATCATTTAAGCACATTCTCTGTTTACAATGAAATACAATTAGAAGTCAATAACCATCAGAGATTTAGAAAAGTCACAAACATCTGGAGGTTAAACAACACACTCCTAAATAATCAGTGGGCTAAAGAAGAAATAGCAAGAGAAATTTCTAAATACATAGAGACAAATGAAAATGAGAACACAACATATCAAACCTTACGGGATCCAGCAAAGGTGGTATTGAGGGGGAAATTTACAGCTCTAAATGCATATATTAAAAAGAAAGAAAGAGGAGAAACCAAGACGGAGGCTAGGTGAGACAAGGCTAAGGAACACCTCCATGGAAAACACTAGATAAGGACCAGAGAGTGACCCAGAATACCAGTCACAGCGATGTGCCAGCTGGACGAGATCTGCTAGTTCCCAGGGGCTGTATACTTGGTGAAACTGGGAGTCTGCATTCTGAAACGAGTGAGTAAGCTGGCTGGAAGTCCCGCAGCCGCACAGCGATCTGGGGAAGCCAGGGTTTGGTGTCTGGAGACCGACGGGCTCTTTTAATAAATAAATAAATAAAAGGGTAAAACCCAGGAGCGGCTGCAGGTGCAATCGTGGGAACCACTCAGTAAAACACAGCAAGAAGGGGCTGCGCCGGCCTCTCAGTGTCTGGCCTGGAAGATAGCCTGCTGCAGATATCCCTGGGGCGTGGGGAACGGAGGGAAGTGCCAGAAGCCGAACGAAATCCCGCAGCTCACAGCTCATTCCCGGGAGGTCTAGATAAACTCCTGCCTGGGGCCGTGCCCACAGCCCAGAGCCCCGCCAGTTGTTCCAGAGCTGGGAAGGAGGAACTGTGAGAGGAGGGGGGTGTGGAGATGCCCTGTTCAGCCATTTTTGCATCAGGCTGAAAGTGAGCCGGCTCAGCCCGGAGGCCCGGAGCTTCCCTTGAGGGACGGTGCACACTGATGATATAGCATGGCATTCCCTCCAGAGGTCCTGGAGGATCGCAGCTGGGAGGGGCGACCCGCTCGGAGATCCCAGGGATAATACGCCAAGTCTGGTGGTTTGTGGGACAGTGAAAGAGAGGGGCTGGGGCTGAAATGAAATGAAGGCTTGGACTCCTGCGGCGGCCTCGAATCTCCAGGAACCGGGGGGATTTGAATACTGAGGCTGTCCTTCCTCCCTGGCCACACGTACAAGCGCCCTGCATTAAGGGAGGACGGCTCCAGCAACACACCCAGGCTGAGTTCTCCAGCTGGACCCCACAAGAATCGTTTCCCCACATACCGCGGGGACAAGGTGGAAAACTGACTTGAGAGGTACAGGTGACTCACAGACACCATTTGCTGGTTAGTTAGAGAAAGTGTACGTCACCAAACAGTGTTTCTGAAAAATTAGATAGGGGTTTTTTTGTTTTTTGTTTTTTTTTACATATTGAAAGAACCCTGTCGAGCAGAGCAAATGCCAAGAAACCAAAAACAACAGAAAATCTCGATGCATATGATAAAACCAGACGATATAGAGAATCCAACTCCAAACACACAAATCAAGTTAGAAGAAACAAAGTTCCTCGCAGAATTAATCAAAGAAACGCAATCCAGGAACGAAAACATGGCAAAGGATTTAAAGGACATCAAGAAGACTATGACCCAGGATATAAGCTACATAAAGAAGACCCTAGAAGAGCATAAAGAAGATATTGCAAGAGTAAATAAAAAAAATAGAAGATCTTATGGAAATAAAAGGAACTGTTGGCCAAATTAAAAAGACTCTGGATATTCACAATACAAGACTAGAGGAAGCTGAACAACATCTCAGTGTCCTAGAAGTCCACAGGACAGAAAATGAAAAAACAAAAGACAGGAGAAAAAAATCGAAAAAATCAAAATGGATCTCAGGGAAATGATAGATAAAATAAAACATCCAAACTTAAGATTCATTGGTGTCCCAGAAGGGGAAGAGAAAGGTAAAGGTCTAGAAAGAGTATTCAAAGAAATTGTTGGGGAAAACTTCTCCAACCTTCTACACAATATGAATACACAAAGCATAAATGCCCAGCGAACTCCAAATAGAATAAATCCAAATAAACCCACTCCAAGACATATTCTGATCAGATTCTCAAACACTGAAGAGAAGGGGCAAGTTCTGAAAGCAACAAGAGAAAAGCAATTCACCACATACAAAAGAAACAACATAAGACTAAGTTGTGACTACTCAGTGGCCACCATGGAGGCGAGAAGGCAATGGCATGACATATTTAAAATTCTGAGAGAGAAAAATTTCCAACCAAGAATACTTTATCCAGCAAAACTCGCCTTCAAATTTGAGGGAGAGCTTAAATTTTTCACAGACAAACAAATCCTGAGAGACTTTGCCAATAAAAGACCTGCTCTACTTCAGATTCTAAAGGAAGCCCAACCAACAGAGAAACAACAGAAAGGAGAAAGACATATAGAGAACTTTAACAGAAATATATAGTACCTTACATCCCAAAGCACCAGGACACTCATTTTCCTCTAGTGATCATGGATCTTTCTCCAGAAGGGACCATAAGCTGGGACATAAAACAAGCCTCAAGAAATTAAAAAAAAAAAAAAATTTTGAATATACTCAAAGCACATTCTCCAACCACAATGGAATACAAATAGAAGTCAATAATTTTTGAACTGTAACTCCACTATTTACTTCCTACATGATATAAATTACACAAACTCTAATGACAAATCAGTGGTTTTGAAGTCAATGTAAAATATGTAATTTTAGACAACTATATAAAGGTAGGGATATCGAGGAGTATAGGATCATAGTTTATGTGTCCTATTGAAGTGAAGGTGGTATCAAAGAAAAACAAGATTGATATGGATTTAAGAGGTTAATTTTAACCTCCACAGCAAACACAAAGAAATTATCAGAGAATATAACCATAGAGATGAAATGTAGAGATTGGGTTAAGACAAATGGGGCAAGGGGCAATGGGGAGTTAAGAAATGAGGGTGGAGTTGCTGTTTGAGGTGAAGGGAAATTTCTAGTAATGGATGGTGGGAAAGAGCATTACAACATTCTAAAGGTGATTAATCCCACTAATGGAAGGCTAGGGAAGGGGTGGAATGGGAAGATTTAGGCTGTATATTATGTTTCCACAACTAAAAAAAAAAAGACAGTCTAAATAGAAGATGATTGAATGCCAAGGATGAACTTGGATGGAATTGGAGGATAAAGGACAGGTGGCTCAAAGGGACACAGTTGAGACATAGGTAAAGGAAATATAGAATGTAAGCTTTGTATCATAGTTGAATCTTTTGTACTTTTTAGCTGCGCTTAATGGGACTGCATAAAAGAATGTTCTTGTTCATGGGAACTGTATATGTGAATTATAGTATATGCTCAAGAATGTGTGCAGCTAGCTCTCATATGTTCAGAAGACAGAGCAATAGATGATGGATGATAGGGAGGGAAAGAAATAGCGATGTGACAGCATGTTAAGGTTGGTGAATTGAGCTATTGGGGGAGGGGGGTCAGGGTATGATGGAATTCTTTGTATGGGGTTAGTATTGTTTTTGCAACTGTTCCTATAACTGAATTTATTTCAAAATAAAATAAAATAAAATAATAAAATAAATAAAAAAAGAAAGTGCTAAAATCAAAGAACTAATGGAACAACTGAAAAGCTAGAAAATGAACAGCAAACTAATTCTAAACCAAGAAGATGAAAAGAAGTAACAAGGATTAAAGCAGAAATGACACAGAGAACAAAAAAAAAACAATACAGAGAATAAATAACACCACAAGTTGGTTCTTTGAGAAGATGAATAATATTGACGAGCCCCTAGACTGACAAAATCAAAAAAAGAGAAGACCCAAATAAACAAAATAATAAATGAGAGAGGCAACATGACGGTGGATACAGAAGAAATTTTAAAAAAAATTATGAGGATACTATGAACAACAGTATGCCAACAAACTGGATAATGTAGAGGAAATGGACAATTTCCTGAAAACACATGAACAACCTAGACTGACCAGAGAAGAAACAGAAGACCTCAACCAACCAACCCACAAGCAAAGAGATCCAATCAGTCATCAAAAAGCTTCCCACAAATAAATGTCCAGGGCCAGAAGGCTTCACAGGGGTATTCTACCAAACTTTCCAAAAAGAACTGACACCCATCTTACTTAAACTCTTTCAAAACATTGAAGAAAATGAAAAACTACCTAACTCATTTTATGAAGCTAACATCACTCTAATACCAAAACCAGGTAAAGATGCTACAAGAAAGGAAACTACAGGCCAATCTCCCTCATGAATACAGATGCAAAAATTCTCAACAAAACACTTGCAAATTGAGTCCAAAACCACATTAAAAAAATCATACACCAAGACCAAGTGGGGTTCATTCCAGGCATGCAAGGATGGCTCAGCATAAGAAAATCAATCAATGAAATACAACACATTAGCAAATCAAAAGAGAAAAATCAAATGATCATCTCAATAGATGCTGAAAAAGGATTCGACAAAATCCAGTATCCTTTTTTGATAAAAAAACACTTCAAAAGGTAGGAATTGAAGGAAACTTCCTCAATATGATAAAGGGCATATATGAAAAACCCACAGCCAGCATAGTACTCAATGGAGAGAGACTGGAGGACTTCCCTTTAAGATCAGGAATGAGACAAGGATGCCCGCTATCACCACGGTTATTCAACATTGTGCTAGAAGTGCTAGCCAGAGCAATCTGGCAAGACAAAGAAATAAAAGCCATCCAAATTGGAAAGGAAGAAGAAAAACTGTCATTATTTGCAGATGATATGATCTTACATCTGGAAAACCCTGAGAAAGCGACGACACAGCTACTAGAGCTAATAAACAAATTTAGCAAAGTAGCGGGATGCAAGATTAATGCCCGTAAGTCAGTAAAGTTTCTATACACTGGAAATGACCTAACTGAAGAAACACTCAAGACAAAGATACCATTTTCAGTAGCAACTGAAAAAATCAAGGACCTAGGAATAAACTTAACCAAGGATGTAAAAGACCTACACATAGAAAACTACATAACTCTACTAAAAGAAATAGAAGGGACCTAAAAAGATGGAAAAATATTCCATGTTCATGAATAGGAAGGCTAAATGTCATTAACATGTCAATTCTACCCAAACTGATCTACAGATTCAATGCAATTCCTATCAAAATTCCAACAACCTATTTTGCAGACTTGGAAAAGCTAGCTAACAAATTTATTTGGAAGGGGAAGATTCCTCGAATTGCTAAAAACATTTTAAAAAAGAAAAAATGAGGAGGGAGGACTTGCACTCCATGACTTTGAAGCTTATTACAAAACCACAGTAGCCAAAACAGCATGGTACTGGCACAAAGATAGACATATTGATCAATGGAATTGAATTGAGAATTCGGAGACAGCCCCCAGATCTATGGTTGACTGATCTTTAATAAAGCCCCCGAAATCACTGAACTGGGACATAACAGTCTATTCAACAAACGGGGCTGGGAGAACGGGATACCCATATCCAAAAGAATGAAAGCAGACCCCTACCTCACACCCTACACAAAAATTAACTCAAAATGGATTAAAGACCTCCATATAAGAGACAGTACCATAAAACTCTTGGAAGATAATATAGGGAAACATCTTCAGCACCTTGTATTAGGAGGTCACTTCTTAGACCTTACACCCAAAGCACAAGGAACAAAAGAAAAAATAGATAAATGGGAACTCCTCAAACTTGAAAGCTTCTGTACCTCAAAGGAATTTGTCAAAAAGGTGAAGAGGCTTCACCTCAATGGGAAAAAATATTTGGAAACCATGTATCAGACAAAAGACTGATTATCTTGCATAAATAAAGAAATTCTACAACTCAACAACAATAGGACAAACAGCCTAATTATAAAATGGGCAAAAGGTTTGAAAAGACAGTTCTCTGAAGAGGAAATACAAATGGCCAAAAAAATATGAAAAAAATGTTCAGCTTCACTAGCTATCAGACAGATGCAAACTAAGACCACAATGAGGTATCATCTCACACCAACTAGATTGGCTGCCATTAAACAAACAGGAAACTACAAATGCTGGAGAGGATGTGGAGAAAATGGAACTCTTCTTCATTGCTGGTGGGAATGTATAATGGTACAGTCACTCTGGAATACAGCCTGGCAGTTTCTTAGAAAACTAGATATAGAGTTACCCTTCGATCCAGCAACTGCACTTTGCCATTATATACCCGGAAGATCTGAAAGCAGTGACACAAACAGATATCTGCACACCAATGTTCATAGCAGCAATATTCACAATTGCCAAGACATGGAAACAACCCAAATGTTCTTCAACAGATGAGTGGATAAACAAAAAGCGGTATATACACAAGATGAATACTATGCGGCAGTAAGAAGGAACAATGTTGTGAAAGATGACAACATGGATGAACCCTGAAGACATAATGCTGAGTGTAATAAGCCAGGCACAACGAGAGAAATATTGTATGTTACCACTAATGTGAACACTGTGGACAATGTAAAATAAATAGTTTGTATTGTAGAATGTAGGACACCTAGCGATAGACAACAAATCGGGAAGGGGAAATGACACTCTAATAAAAGAACAGATAAATTACGGAGAGTAAACTTCATGTTCTGGGAATGCTCAGGAACGACAATGTAATTTCTGGGGGGTATGGTATGAACAAGTTCGCAGAAATGTAGTTATTTTAGGTTGTCTTTCTTATTCTTTTGTTGGGTTATAGTCTGTTTATTTTCTTGGGGTAGGATAGGAACATATTGGAAACAATGTAGTTATTTTAGGCTATTTGTTTTTTCTTATTCCTTGGTTTGGGTTTGTTTGAAAGTTTTTTTATTTCATTTTTTTTATTTTTTTATAAAGTTAAAAAAACAATGAATGAGTGTGGAAAAAAAGTAAATGAACAATGAGGGGAGGAGGGGAATGGAATGTTTTGGACGTTCTTTTTTATTCTAATTTTTATTTTATTTTTTGGAATAATGAAAATGTTCAAAGATTGTGGTGATCAATGTACAACTATGAACAACTGATTGTATGCTTTGTACGCTTTGAAGGATTTTACGTTATGCAAATACATCTCAATAAAAATGCAATAAAAAATGAATCATACAGAAAGGGAAAAAAAGTGAAAGGAGGGGAAAATATTCCACATAAATAGTATCCAACAGTGCTGTGATGGCTTAACCAACATTAGACAAAATAAACTTTAAGTCCATAGCTTACAAAAGGCAAAGAAGGCTATTACATAGTAACAAAAGAGTTAATCTACCAAGAAGATAACCTGTGAACATATATGCACCTAATCACAGAGCCCCAAAATACATGAAGCACACACTGATAAAACTGAAGAGAGAAACAGACAATTCCATAGTAATACTTGGGAACATCAATATGCCACTTCTAATAGACTGAACATCTAGACAGAAAATCAATAAGGAAAACAGAGGACTTGAATAATACTATAAACAAAGCAGATCTAACAGACATACATAGAACACTCCACCCAACACCACCAGAACACACATTCTCTTCTCAAGTACATATGGATAATTCTCCAGGATCAACCACGTTAGGCCACAATACAAGTATCAAAAGCTTAAAAAGACTGGAATGCACAAAGCATCTAGTCTTATCACAATGAAATGAAGATAGAAATCAATAACAAAAGAAAAACAGAAAACTCATGCATGTGAAAATTAGCACATATGTGGAATTTTACTCATCTGAACAATCAATGAATCAAAGAAGAAATCAAAAGAAAAATTAGGAAATATCTTGAGTTGAATGAAAACAAGAATACAACATACAAAAACCTATAAGATACAGGGAAGGCAATGCTGAGAGGGAATTGTATAGCTCTGAATGCTGACATTAAAAAAGAAGATAGAGAGGACGGTAGGAATACAGTAGCACAGGAAGCTCCAGGAATCAATCCCTCCACTAAAACAACTACAGAACTGGCAGGAACTATCAAATTAACTACCTTGAAACTCCAGAGTCTAGTAGGACACCGTGCAGCATTCAGGGATGGGCAGGAGGAAGATCAGTGTAAACTGTGATAAATAGTAGTAATTTCACCCTCCATGCAGCGGCTACCATCCCCTTTCCTTAGCCTCGTGGCCAGCAGCAGTGGGGACTGGACCTCGGGCACCTGGCACAGCTTGCTGGTGACGGTGGGTCAAATAGACCCAGCCCTCCAAAATCGGGGGGGTGTGATCTGATGGCATATCTCTATCTTTGAAGAGCTACTTCAGATAGCTGGGGGTCAGATCTGAAGGCGGTCATTGTTCCAAACACCACTGAGCAAAGCCAGGAGAGGAATTTTAAAGACAGTAACCTTCCTCAAAAACCAAGTTAAAGGGCTGCATTAACCAGGAAAGTGCTGAATCAAGAAAACACAGCTTTGAAAGTCATACAAGAAGCTCCTGGTACCCTTGCAGGCCCTTTTCCACACCTCCTCCAAAACGCAGAATTTTACACTTGCTCTCCTACTGTGGGTCCCTGGCCCTGTTCCACAGGGAATAAAGTGACCCTGTGTACACACTGGAGTGCATGTATGTCAGTGCCAATCTTTCGGATGGAAGTCTCAGAGAATGAGCTGGGGAACATGCGTTTGGTTGACCCTCCCAGAATTTGTCCTGAGTCTGCCAAGAGCTGCTTGCAGACTGCTGGGACAGTGCAAGAAACAAGTCAGTTGAAGCAGTCTAAGGCAAAGGGCTACCTGCGTTAAGTCACTCAAGAGAGCACCCAGGAGGGAAAGAAGGCCTATCTCAAATGAAGTAGATGGGGCACTCACTCAAACTCCTGTATACTGTTAGCAGAAAATTCCTAAGACCTCTAGCATGCACAAACCCACAAAAGAAACAGACTACACAGCTCCAGCCCCATGCAGGCTCAGATATGACAGAGAGAACCCTGTAGTTTCATTTGCCACAGGATGCTCTTCTTGACAGGAGGGTTAAACTCTGAAGGAGACCACAGCCAAAGCAGAACCAATATGCAATGACAGTGAATGGTACTTTTTGTCTTGGTTTGTTTGTAGGGTTTAGCTCCTGGCATCAAGAAAATCTGTCATACAACGGCTGGACACAAACATAAGGAACAGACAGGACAAGGACTGATTCCCAGAGTTAACACTGCAAAATATTAAATTGTACAGGGTACAATAAAAGATTATAAGACAAACAAAGAAATAAGATATGAAGGCCCATCCAAAGGAACAGGATAAAACTCCAGAAGCCATCAATGAAGAGGACCAGATTGTGGACTTACCAGACAGAATTTAGAAAAAGTCTTCAATATGCTCAAGGATATAAAAGAAAACATGAAAAAAGAAGTAAATGGTGTGAGGAAAATAATGAGTGAACAATATGGTAATCTCTCCAGAGAAATACTGGAGTTGAGAAACACAATAACCAAAATGAAAAATTCACTAGAGGGTTTCAATAGCAGATTGGAGGTGGCAGAAAAAAAGAATCAGTGATCTCAAAGACAAGACAACTGAAGAAATTCAGGCAGAAGAGCAGAAAGAAAAAAATAAGAGAAAACAAACAAAGCCTAAGAGAATTGTGGGATACAATAAAGCAATGCCAACCACACATTATGGGAGTCCCAGAAGGAGAAGAAAAAGAGAAAATGGTGGAAGGAATATTCACAGAAAGAATGGCAGAAAACTTCCCAAATTTAACAAGAGCAATGTATATACAGATTCAAAAAGCCCAAAGAACCCAAAATAAGATAAAGTGAAAGAGAATCACACCCAGACACATTAATCAAACTGTCCAATGCCAAGGACAAGGAAAGAGTTCTGAAAGCTGCAAGAGAAAAGCATAAGTTATGTACAAGGGAATCTCAATAAGATTAAGTGTCAATTTTTCATCAGAAACCATGGGGGAAAGAAGACAGTGCTTACAAGATATTTAAAGTGCTGAAAGAAAACAGTGGTAAACCAACAACTTTACATCTGGCAAGATTTTCTTTCAAAAACACTGCCACAAAAACAAAAGTTGAGGGAATCTGTAAAACCACTAGGCA
Source organism: Choloepus didactylus (assembly GCF_015220235.1). Lineage (NCBI taxonomy): Eukaryota > Metazoa > Chordata > Mammalia > Pilosa > Megalonychidae > Choloepus > Choloepus didactylus. The sequence goes on from NC_051311.1 coordinate 92,018,331, forward strand.
TACCCTAACAAGCAATGCTAAGTTATTCAGAATGAAAGGGAAGGGATACTAGATGTGGATCAAAGCAGTATAAAGAAATGAAGACTTCCAGTAAAAGTAGCCCATCTGGGTAATTATGAATGCCAGTAATAGTGTATTGTATTGCTCATTACATAACTCCACTACTTGCTTAAAGAAACCGTTAAATGCATAAAAAGTATGATAAATTATTTTGGACATACAATGTACAAAGATATCTGTAATAAGAACAAAGAAAGAAGGTGGGGGACATGGGTATAGAAACAACATATATGTTCATTATTCAAGATAAGTAGGTATTAAATCAAATATGATTGTTATAAGATGTAGGGTGTTAAATTTTAACCCCATGGTAAGCACAAAGAAAATACATGAAAAACATATTCAGAATGAAATGAAAATGGTCTTAAAATGGTATAATACAAAAAGCCAAATAAAACATAGAAACAGGCATTAACGGAAGAACTGAACATCAAAAATGTGTAAGATTTAGAAATGAAAAAAATAGCAAAACGATGAAAAAAAGCCCTGCATCATCAGTAGTTATTTTAAATATCAACGGTTAACTCCCCAGCCAAAAGGTAGAGATTGGGGAAGGAAGAAGATGGTGGCATAGAGAGGAGTGGAAGCTAGTTAGTCCCCCTGGAACAACTAATAAACAACTAGTAAATAATCTCAAATAACTGCTGGGGGACAAATTGTGACTGTCCACACATCAGACACCAACCTGGATTGGGAGGAACGCCTGAAATCTCAATATAAAATCTCTAAGTAAAAATTGCAGACCTCCGCTGAGAGCCCCTCCCTCCCCAAGGCAGCCCAAGCTGCAAAGCCTCACTGTGATAGAGCAGCACTCTCTGCCAAGCAAATATACCTCAGCCCAGCTCTAACTGGGGCTTTAATTAACAAATATTGACTGATCAATACAAGCTATGAATTCCCAACAAACAGATGGAGGCTTTTGGTGATGACTGACCCTGGAGAGCCAGAGGACCTCTCTGGGAGAGAGGGGGAGCCCAGAGGACTGGGTGATATCTCTGGTCGACAGGAGAAACTGAGGATGGCTGCAGACTGGCCCTGAAGGGGGACTTTCTGTCCATTTTTTGGCTCAGTAGAGAAAGCCTCAGCCATTTTCAGTTCCCAGAGCTCTGACCCAGACCAGGGTGGAGAGAGCAGAGCCAGAGAGACTATTCAAATGCAAATGATATCTCCCTGGGGGTGTATCTTCCCTAAGAAGAAAGAGGTAGTGCGAAGCTCTACTACCTGCCTTCCATTCAGAACCAGACCCCAGAGCCTGGGGGATCACAGCCATGGGCCACACCTCCTTATAACAGTCTGGAGTGATAGGCTGACAGGTGCCACCTGCTGGACAGAAAATCACAGTGGCTTGATGCATCACAGTGTGTATCAATCTTCTAAGATACACACTCAGGAAAACCTAACACTACTGCTTCCTTCTGAGACCTGAGCCCGTTCTGGTCTGGGAAAACCTGATTGGGGTAACCAAGGAAACCAGATGCCTAAACAGAAAACTACAACCTACACTAAGAAAAATAACGTTACGAATTGTATACCATGGATAATTGTATGTTATGTGAATATATCTCTATAAAACTGAATTCAAAAAAAAAAACAACAACAAAGTTATGGCCCAGTCAAAGAAACAAACTTACACTTCAACTGAGATGCAGGAATTGAAACAACTAATGCTAAATCAATTCAAAAAGTTTAGGGAAGATATGACAAAAGAGATGAACCATATAATGAAAACACTGGGCATACATAAGATAAAAATCAAAAGTTCGAAAAAACAACTGGCAGAATCTATGGAAATGAAAGGCATAACACGAGATGAAAGACACAATGGAAACATACAACAGCAGATCTCAAGAGGCAGAAGAAAACACTCGGGAACTGTGCTTCAAAGAATACTATCAAAACATGTAAAGACAACTCACAGAATGGGAGAAAATAATTGCAAATCATATATCCGATAAGGGAGTTATAGCTCAAATACACAAAGAAGGCATACAACTCAATAATAAAAAGACAAATAACCCAATTTAAAAATAGGCAAAAGATCTATTAAATCCAAAGATGATATTCAAATGGCCAATAAGTACATGGAAGATATTAGCAAATATCTTGAGGCAAATGAAAATGAAAACATAACAGAACTTATGAGATGCAGCAGTAAGAAGGAACTATGTCGTGAAACATACAACAACTTGGATACCTTGAAGACATAATACTGAGCAAAATAAGCCAGGCACAAAAAGAGAAATATTATATGCTACCACTAATGTGAACATTGCTGGGGGAGAATGCAGGGGTGCTGGGCTTCCCCACCTCAATGGTTGCTGCTGTGCTCACAGACATTGGGGACTGGTGGTTTGATGGACTGAGCCCTCAGTCACAGGACTTGCCCTTGAGAAGACTGTTACTGAAAAGGAGAGGCTAGGCCTGCTTATAATTGTGCCTAAGTGCCTCCTCCTGAATGCTTCTTTGTTGCTCAGATGTGGCCCTCTTGCTCTAGCTAAGCCAACTTAGCTGAAATAAGTTTCAGTGGCTGAGAGATTCCAAAAGGAGCCGAGAGGTCACTCTGGTGGGCACTCTTATGCACAATACAGACAACCCTTTTTAGGTTCTAATGGATTGGAAAACCAACAGTAAACACCTGAAACTATCAAACTACAACCCAGAACCCATGAATCCTGAAGACAATTGTATAAAAATGTAGCTTATGAAGGGTGACAATGTGATTGGGAAAGCCATGTGGATCACACTCCTCTTTGTACAGTGTATGGATGGATGAGTAGAAAAACAGGGGCAAAAAAAAAAAAAAAAAGCAGCCAGTGTTCGTTTTTACTTTAATTGTTCTTTTTCACTTTTAATTTTTATTCTCATTATTTTTGTGTGTGTGGTAATGAAAATGTCAAAAATTAATTTTGGTGATGAATGCACAACTATATAATGGTACTGTAAACAACTGAATATATGCTTTGTTTTGTATCACTGTATGGTATGTGAATACATCTCAATAAAAATGAACTATAAAACTAATTTTGGTGATGGATGCACAACTATATGGTGGTACTGTGAACAACTGAATGGATGCTTTGTATGACTGCATGGTATGTGAATGTATCTCAATAAAATTGAATTATTAAAAAAAAGCATGATCCAAGTATATGCTGTTTACAAGAGACTCCCTTAAATTTAAAAACAAATAGGTGAAAGCGAAAAGATGGCAAATGATATACCATGCAAGCAATAACCAAAACAGAGCTAGGATAGCTATACTAGTATCAGATAAAATAGATTTTAAATTAAAAAAAAACTATTACAAGGGACAAAGAAGGTCATTAAATACCAATAGTGTTCAACAAGAAGACAACAATATAAATATATATGCTCCTAACACAGTGTCCCAAAATACATGAAGCAAATATTGTACAGAAGACTTCAATACATCACTTTCAATAATGGATAGAACACCTAGACAGAAGATCAATAAGGAAACAGAAGACTTGAACCATACTCTAAACCAGCTAGAACTAACAGACATATGTAGAACACTTCACCCAACAGCAGCAGAATACACATTCTTCTCTAATGCACATGGGTCATTCTCCAGGATAGACCATATGTATGTTACATCACAAAACAAGTCTCAATAAATTAAAAAATATTGAAATCATACAATTTATCTCCTCTGACCACAATGGAATGAAGCTAGAAATCAATAACAAAGGGAGAAACAGAAAATTCACAAATATGTAGAAATCAATGTACTATTAAATAATCTATGGGTCAAAGAATAAATTACAATTGAAATTAGCAAATATCTTGAGGCAAATGAAAATGAAAACACAACATAACAGAACTTATGGAATGCAGCAAACTCATGCTGAGAGGGAAATTTAATGTAACCTCTAAATGCTTACATTAAAAAATAATAAAGACCTCAAATCAGAGATGTAACTGCAAAACTGGACAAGCTAAGAAAGAAGAGCAAACTAAACCCAAAGTGAGAAGGAAGGAAACAGCAAAATTAGAGCAGAGATCAATGAAATAGAGAGAGAAAAAAAAACAGCATGAACAAAATCAAAAGGTGGTTATTTGAAAAGATTAATAAAATTGACAAACCTTTAGCTAGACTAAGTAAAAAAGGGATAGGACACAAATAACATAAATCAGAAATGAAAAAGGGGGCATTACTACTGACCCCATGGAAATAAAAGGACTATACAAGAATAACTATGAACAACTGTACACCGACAAGTTAGATAACCTAGATGAAATGGACAAATTCCTAAAAACACATAAACTACCTACAGTGACTCAAGAAGAAATAAAAGATCCTCAACAAACCAATCAATTACTAAAGAGATTGAATCAACAATGAAAAACCTCCCAACAAAGAAAAGTCCAGGACCAGATGGCCTCAAAGGTGAATTTTACCATATATTCCAAGAAGAATTAACACCAATCCTACTCCAACTCTTCCAAAAAACTGAAGAGGCAGGAACTCTTGTTAACTCATTCTATGACATTCACATCAGTCTAATAAAAAAGCCAAATAAAGACATCATAAAAAAAAAACTAGAGTAATTTCCCTTATGAATATATACAAAAATGCTCAAAAAAAAAAAAAAAAAAAAAAAACCAGCAAAGCCAACTCAACAGCATATTAAAAGGATTACACACCAAGACAAAGTGGAATGTATCCCAGGATGTAAAGGTGCTTTAACACTAGAAAATCAATCAATATAGTACACCACATTTACAGCATGATGATATTAAAATCACATCATCTCAGTTGATATAGAAAAGTCATCTGACTAAATCCAATAACCTTTCATGATAAAAACACTCAGAAATACATGAATAAAAGGTAACCTCCTCAACAAGATAACAAGCACTGAAAAACCCACAGCTGACATTATACTCAATGGGGAAAAAACAGAAAACCTTCCCCTGAATATGAGGAACAAAGATTCACACTATCAACACTGCTATTGAACATTGTACTGCAATCCCGTGCCAGAGCAATTAAGCAAGGATAAAAATAAAACATATCCATATTGGAAAAGAAAAATAAAACTATCCTTATTTGCAGATGACAAGATCTTATATTAAAAAAAAAAAATCTCAAAAATCCACAAAAGAACTATTAAAAATAAAGGAATTCAGCAGATTTGTATGCTACAAGATTAACAATCATGTTTCCATATACTAACAAAGACTATACAGCAGCGGAAAGCAAAAAAAAAAAAAAATTCCTAAAAAAAAAAAAAAAATAGCTTCTAAAAGAATAAAATAACTACGAATAAATTTAACCAAGGAAGTGAGGACACGTAAACTGAATACTATAAAACACTACAGAAAGAAATTTTAAAAACCCTAAATAAATGGCATGACATTCATGTCCATGGGAAGAAAGACTTAGTAGCAATACTTATAAAAATACCAGTAGACTTTTTCTGCAAACATGGAAAAGCTGATCCTGAAATTCATATGTAATTGTAAAAGGCCCTGTATAGCCAAATCAACACTGTAAGAGAAGAACAAAGTTGGAGGTCTCACACTTCCTGATTTCAAAACTCACTTCAAAGTCACAGCAATCAAAACAGTGTGGTACTGGCATGAACAGAAAGATACAGAAAAATGGAATAGTATTTGAGTTTGAAAATAAGCCCTCACATCTATGGCCAACTGATTTTTGACAGGGGTGCCAAGACCACTGAATGGTGAAAAACTAATCTCTTCAAACACGGTGCTGGGAAAACTGGATGTCCATATACAAAAGACTGAAGCTGGACCCCTACCTCACACCATTTACAAAAATCAACTCAAAACAACTCAAAGACCTAAATATAAGAACCAGAACTATAAATCCTAGAAGAAAACATAGAGAAGCATCTTCAAAACCTTGTGGGGTAATGGTTTCTTAGACTTCACACCCAAAGCATTAACAACAAAAGAAAAAACAGTTAAATGGGACATCATTTAAACTTTTGTTCTTCAAAGGACTTTATCATAAAAGTAAACAGACAACCTACAAATGTGAGAAAGTATTTGGAAACCATATATCCATCTGATAGGGGTTTAATATTCAGAATATATAAAGACATCCCACAACTCAATAAAAGAACAAACAATTCAATCAAAAATTGGGCAAAGGACTTGAATAGACATCACTCCAGAGCAAATATACAAGTGACCAATAAGCACAAGAAAACACGGTCAATATCACTGGTCATCAGGGAAATGCAAATCAAAACCATAATGAGATACAATTTCACACCCACTAGGATGGCTATTATTAACAAAACAGAACATAAAGGTGTTGGTGAAGATGTGTAGAAATTTGAACCTTATACATACCTGGTGGCACTGTAAAATGGTGCAGCTACTGTGGAAATAAATTTTGCAGTTCCTCAGTAGTTAAACAGAGAATTATTATACAACATAGCAATCTCTATTTTCGGTATATACCCAAAAGAAATGAAAGCACGGACTTGAACAGATATTTGTACACCAATGTTCACAGCAGCATTATTCACAAGAGCCTAAAGGTACAGGCAACCCAACTGTCCATCAATAGATGAATAAATAAAATGTTTATACATAAAATGGAATACTACTCGGGCATAAAAAAGGATTATCTTCTGATACATTCTACAATATGGAACCCTGAAGAGATCATGTTGAGTGAAATAACTCAGACACAAAAAGACAACTATTACATGAACTAATATGAAATACCTAGAATAAATAATTTCATAGAGATAGACAGTAGATTACAGGATACTAGGGACCAGGGTGAGAAGGAGAATGGGGAGTTATTGCTGAATGAGAGTTAAGGGATGAATAAGCTGGGGTAATGACTGTTCATAATAGTAGCACAGTATTTTGAATGTAATTAATATTACTGAGTTTTACATTTGTAAGTGGTTAAAAAGGAAAATTCTGAATTGTATATAGATCATTGCAATAAAAAGTATTAAAAAAAAACAAAACAAAAGGACAAGAAATGGAAAATCTCAACAGACCAATAACAAATAGAGATTGAATCAATAATCTAAAATCTTCCAATATAGGAAAGTCTGAACCACATGGCTTTACTGGTAAATTTCACCAAACATTCAAAGAAGAATTAATACCAATGGTTCTCAAACTCATCCAAAAAATCAAAGAGGAAGGAAGATTTTCTAATTCATTCTGCGAGGCCAGCACCACCCTAATACCAATGCCAAAGAGAGATATGAAAAGGAATTTACAGCTCAATATCCCTTATGAAGATAGATGCAAATATCATTAATAAAATACTAGCACACCAACTGCACATCAAAAGCATTATACTCCATGATGGAGAGGGATTTATACCAAGAATGCAAGGGTGGTTTCAAAATAAGAAAATCAAACAGTTAGCACATTACACTAACAGAATAAACAAAAAAAATCTCAATTGACACAAAGAGGCATTTTACAAAATCCAACACACTTTCTTGATAAAAACACTCAGAAAAATAGGAATAGAAGGTAACTTCTTCAACGTGACAAAAGGCAAATATGAAAAGCTCACAGGCAGCAACATACTCAATGGTGCAAGACTGAAATCTTTCCAACATCTGGAATAACACAAGAATGCTCACGCACCGCCATTATACAACATTGTACTTGAAGTTCTAACCAAAGCAATTAGGCCAGAAGAAGAAATTAGACATTCAAATTGGAAAGGAAGAAGTAAAACTTTCACTATTTAGAGGTGACATGATCCTATATTTATAGAGTTCCGAAAACTCTGAACAAAGCTACTAGAGTTAATAAATGAGTTCATCAAAGTGACAGGATACAAGAGCAACATTCAAGAATCAGTAGTGTTTCTATACCCTAGTAATGAGCAATCTAAGGAGGAAATCAAGAAAAAAATTCCATTTACAATAGCATCTAAAAGAATTAAATATCCAGGAATAAATTTAACCCAGGATGTAAAGGACCCATATTCAGAAAACTACAAAACATTGGTAAAAGAAATCAAAGACCTAAATAGATAGAAGGACATATCGTGTTCATGGATTATGATTAAATAATAAGATGTCAATTCTACCCAAACTGATTTACAGAATCAATGCAATCCCAGTCAAAATTCTAATGGCCTATGAAAGATTCCAAATGGAGTCGAGAGGTCACTCTGGTGGACATTCTTATGCACTATATAGATAACACCTCTTAGGCTTTAATGTATTGGAATAGCTAGAAGTAAATACCTGAAACTACCAAACTCCAACCCAGCAGTCTGGACTCCTGAAGACAATTATATAATAATGTAGATTACAAGGGGTGACAGTGTGATTGTGAAGACCTTGTGGATCACACCCCCTTTATCTAGTGTATGGATGAGTGGAGGAATGGGGATAAAAACTAAAGGACAAATGGGGTGGGATGGGGGGATGATTTGGGTGTTCTTTTTTCACTTTTATTTTTTATTCTTGTTCTGGTTCTTTCTGATGTAAGGAAAATGTTCAGAGATAGATTGTGGTGATGAACGCATAAGTATGCTATCATACTGTGGACAGTGGATTGTATATCATGGATGATTGTATGGTGTGTGAATGTATTTCAATAAAACTGAATTTAATAAAAAAAAAAATACAAAAAAACAAAAAACAAAAAAAAATCTAATGGCCTGTTTTAGAAATGGAAAAGCCAATTATCAAACTTATGTGGAAGAGTAAGTGTCCCTGAATAGCCAAAAACATTTTGAAAAAGAAAAATGAAGTGGAAGACCCACACTTCCTGACTTTAAAGTACATTACAAAAGACAAAAAAAAAAAATGAATAATGGGGGGATAAGGGGTATGGGATGTTTTGGGTATTCTTTTTTATTTTTATTTTGGGAGTAATCAAAATGTTCAAAAATTGATTGTGGTGATGAATGCACAACTACATGATACCATGAACCAGTGATTGTACACTTTGGATGATTATCTGGTATGTAAATATATCTCAATAAAACTGCATTAAAAAAAGTGTATTACAAAGCAACAGTAGTCAAAACAGCATGATACTATAACTTATGCAACAAAGGCAATAAACCAAAGCTAAATGTCTATGAGGGGGATATAAGGGTGGGGTATGGGATTCTTGGTAGTGGTGGTGTTGTCTGACCTTATTATTATATTGTATGGTATTTTAATTTTTTTAATCTTTTTATTCTTTTAAAAAATATTTTTGAAGTAATGAATATGTTCAAGTGCTGATTATGGTGATGAATGCACAACTATATGATGAAACTGTGAACAACTGACTGTACACTGTGGATGACTGTATGGTATGAAAATATATCTCTGTAAAATTGCAGGGAAAAATATAAACAGAGGGATACAAGTCCTGGAGAAAATACAAGGAGAGAGATCTACCTATTTACTATTGGTGGGGAAGTAGAATGGTGTAGCCTATCTTGAGAACAGTGTGGTGGTTCCACAAGAAGTTAAGTATGTGGGTGCCATAAGGTCCTGCACCCTCATTATGGGGTATATACTTTGAAAATCTGAGAGAAGGGACATGAATGAACATTTGCACACTAGTGTTTATGGTGGCAGTATTCACTCTTTGCAATGGATAGAGGTAGCCTAGGAGTACAACCACTAATGAATGGAATGGGGAACTGTGGAGTGTGCATACAACAGAACACTGAAAGGCTGCAAGAAGGAATGAAGCTGTGAGACATGCAACTAGGTGAATGCATTTTGAGGAAAGCATTTTGAGTGAAATACACCAGAAATGAAAAGAGAAACAGTATAATGCCTCACTAACATGAACTAACTATAACATGTAAACTCTGAGAATTGAATCTTAGAGCACAGCTTATCAGGAGAACGCTTATTGTAATGGTACCTAGACTGTAAGCTCTTACAGCAGTCAGATTTATTCCTGAGTTGTAATGGTTATCCCTAAATTCTGAGATGCTGAGCTCTTGTGTATAACCTGGTCAGTCTGTGGAACTTTGGGTTTCTATGAGAAACCAGAAACTCAGAGCTAGAGCTTGGCAGCTATGAACGTCAGTAATACCTTATACAGCAACTGTTAAAAAAAGCTGAAAAAGAGTTCAGAACTCAATTAGAGATATGAATGAAGTGGATCTGGTTAGGATTAAGGCAAATCAGACCAAAGTGTAAAGGACAATATTGACTGTGTTTTAAAACTTCAACTTTAGTGTGAGACCAAGGGAAGAGATGTTTATTTGTTGAAGGATCTGTATTTTCTGTAGCACACTAAATAATTTAACTACATCAATTAATGTAATACACCACATCAATAAATCAAAGCCAAAGAACCACAAGATCACCTCGATCGATGCAGAAAAGGTATATGACAAAATTCAACATCCTTTCTTGATGAAAACACTTCAAAGGATAGGAATAGAAGGGAATTTTCTCAATATGATAAAGACAATACACGTAAAACCCACAGCTAACATCAAACTCAATGGGGAGAGACTGAAAGCTTTCCCTCTAAGATCAGGAACAAGACAGGGATGCCCACTGTCACCACTGTTATTCAACATTGTGCTGGAAGTTGTAGCTAGAGCAATTAGGCAAGAAAAATAAATATAAGGCATCCAAGTTGGAGAGGAAGAAGTAAAACTTTCAGTTTGCAGACGACATGATCATATATGTAGAAAATCCAGAAAAATCTACAGCAAAGCTATTAGAGCTAATCAATGAATACAGCAAAGGGGCAGGCTACAAGATCAACACACAAAAATCTGTAGTGTTCTTATTACAAGTAATGTGCAACAACAGAAAGAAATAAAACAACAAAAAAAATTCATTTACAATAGCAACCAAAAGAATCAAGTATTTAGGAATAAACTTAACAAAGGCCACAGAAGACCTATACAAAGGAAACTACAAGAAACTGCTAAAAGAAATTGAAGAGGACCTAAAAAAATCGAATAACATACCTTGTTCATGGATTGGAAAACCAAATATAATTAAGATGTCAATTCTACCTAAACTGATTTATAGATTCAATGCAATACCAATTAAAATCCCACCAACTTACTTTGCAAAAATAGAAAAACCAATTACCAAATTTATTTGGAAGGGCAAGGTGCCTCAAATAGCCAAAAATATCTTAAGAAAGAGGAACAAAGTGGGAGGTCTCACATTACCTGACTTTGAAGCACATTAGGAAGCTAAGTTTTCAAAACAGCACGGTACTGGCATAAGGACAGATATACCAAACAATGGAATAGAATTCAGTGTTCAGAAATAGACTCTCGCATCTACAGACAATAGATCTTTGATAAGGCAGTCAAGCCAAAGCAACTGTGACAGAGCAGCCTCTTCAATAAATGGTGTTTGGAGAACTGGATATCCGTTCCAAAAGAATGAAAGAGGACCCCTATCTCACACCTTATACAAAAATTAACTCAAAATGGATCAAAGACCTAAACATTAGTGCTAAGACCATAAGACTCTTAGAAGAAAATGTAGGGCAATTTCTTAAAGATCTTGATAGGAGGTGTTTCCTAGACCTTACACCCAAAGCACAAGTAACCAAAGAACAAACAGATAAATGGGATCTCCTCAAAATTAAACACTTTTGTACATCAAAAGACTTTGTCAGAAAGGTAAAAGGCAGCCTACACAATGGGAGACAATATTTGGAAACCACATTATCAGAGAAGGGTTTAGTATCTCAAATATATAAAGCAATCCTACAACTCAACAAAAGAAAGACAAACAACCCAATTAAAAAATGGGCAAAAGACACGGACAGACACTTTTCTGAAGAGGAAATACAAATGGCTCAAAATCAAGAAAAAATGCTCACTTTCACTGGTATCAGGGAAATGCAAATCAAAACCACAATGAGGTATCATCTCACACCTACCAAAATGGCCATTATCCAAAAGAACAGAAAATTACAAGTGCTAGAGAGGATGTGGAGAAAGGCACACTTATTCACTGTTGGTGGGAATGTAGAATGGTGCAACCACTCCGGAAGACAGTGTGCCAGCTCCTCAGGAAGCTAAGTACAGATCTGACATATGATCCACCTATTCCATTACTAGGTACATACTCAGAGGAACTGAAAGTTAAGACATGAATGGATATTTGTAAACCAATGTTTATTACGGCATTATTCACAATAGCCACGAGATGGAAACCCAAATGTCCATCAATGGATGAGTGGATAAACAAACTGTGGTACGTACACATGATGGAATATTAGCAGCTGTAGGACAGAACAAAGATATGAAACATATAATAACGTGGATGATCCCTGAGGACATTATGTTAAGCAAAGTTAGCCAGAAACAAAAAGCAAATACTGTATGGCCTCGCTAATACGAACTAACATTAATGAGCAAACTTGGAGAGTTAAAAGCTGATAACGCAGGCTACCAGGAGACAGAAAGACAGCAGAGATCGGGCATTTGATGCTGAAGGACTACAGAATGTTCTGCAGGATTGATGGTATAGATTCAGAAACAGAGAGCATAATATTGTGTGATGTAGGACAATATTGTAACTACACTAAACAAAGATGTCCATGAGCAAAGCTGAAAGAGGTGGGCAAGGGGCATGAATGATACCTGAGGTAAAGATAGAAGATAAAGACTGGGACTGTTTAACATAGCAAAAACTGAAATGGTCAAGGATTGTGACTAAATGTACAAATATAAAACTCTTCTTGCATGTGGGAGAATAAATGAATGTCAACCATGCAGAGTGCTGGAAAGGGGATGGTATTTGGGAAACATATAATCAAAGCAAACTGGAGTCGATGGTCAACAGTAACACTGTAATATGCTTCCATTAAATGTAATAAAGGTAATATACCAAAGCTAAATGTGTATGAGAGGGGGATATAAGGGAAGGATATGGGATTCTTGGTAGTGGTGTTGTTGTCTGACCCTACTATTATATTGTATTGTATGATATTTAATTTTCTTTTTATTATCTTTTTTATTATTCATAAAAAAAAAAAAATTTTTTCATAGTAATCTGTATGTTCAAGGGCTGACTATGGTGATAAATGCACAACTGTATGATGAGACCATGAACAACTGATTGCACATTGTGGATAATTATATGGTTTGTGAATACAGCTCTATAAAATTGTATGGAAAAACATAAACAGGGATAAAAGTGCTGGAGAAAACATGGAGAGAAGGATGTACATATTTACTGTCGGTTAGGAGGTAGAATGGTATAGCCTTTCTGGAGGACAGTGGGTTGGTTCCACACGAAGCTAAGTATGTGGGTGCCATAAGGTCCTGAAACCTCATGAGGGGGCATTTACTTGGAGGATCTGAGAGCAGGGACATGAATGGACACTTGCACACTGGTGTTTATGGAGAGAATATGCATGATTTGCAATGGGAGGAGGTGGCCTAAGAGTATATCAACTGAGAAACAGAATGGTGAACTGTTGTGTGTGCATACAATGGAATACTGAGCAACTGAGAGAAGGAGCGAAGCTGTGAGACATGCAACAAGGTGAATGGAACCTGCAGACAGCATTTTGAGTGAACTACGCTAGAAACAAAGGCAAACACTATAACGCCTCACCAATACGGACTAACAACAATGTGTAAACTCAGAATTGAACCTTAGAGCACAGCTTATCAGGGGAATGCTTATTATAACAGTCCCTAGTGTAAACTCTTACAGCAGTCACATGTATTCCTGAATTGTAATGGCTATCTCCAGATTCCAAGATGCTGATCCCTTTGTGTATAACCTGATCAATCCCTGGAACTTTGGGTATCTGTGTGACACCTGAAACGCAGAGCTAGAATTCAGCAGATAACAAATGTCACTATTAGAACATATAGTAACTGTTAAAAAAGCTGAAAAACAAGTCCAGACTTCAACTAGAGATACCAATGAAGCAGAAGTGGTTAGGCCTAGGGGAAATCAGGCCAAAGGGTAAAGGACAATACTGACTGTGTTTTAAAACCTCAAATTCCATGTGAGATCAAGGGAAGACATGTCTAGTTGATGCAAGATCTATATTTCCTAAACAATTTAACTCATAGAGTTCATTCAAATACCATAATTACATGAAACTTTTAATAGGAATTTAGAGCTGGTAGGTTTGCATAGGTTAGTGTGAAATAGCAACACATCTCAAAGTAATTTGGGCAGAGAATAAAAATATATATGCAGGGCCTCCCTGAGGAGCTGGGGGAAAATGCAGAGGTGTTGGGCTTCCTCACCTGGATTGCTGCTGAGTTCTCACAAACATTGTGGACTGATGGTTTGATGTGCTGAGCCCTCTATCAGGAACTTGCCCTTATCAGGCTCCTCACTGCAAAGGAGAGGCTAAACCTGCTTATAATTGTGCCTAATATCCCCCAGTAACTCTTTGTTGCTCAGATGTGGCCTTCTCTCTCTAGCTAAGCCAACTTGGCGAGTGAACTAACTGCCCTCCCCGCTATGTGGGATCTGACTCCCAGGGGTATAAATTTCCCTGGCAATGTGGGATATTACTCCCAGGGATGAATCTGGACCTGACACTGTGGGACTGAGAATATCTTCTTGACCAAAAGGGGAATGCGAAATGAAACAAAACAAAGTTTCAGTGGCTGAGAGATTCCAAATGGAGTCGAGAGGTCACTCTGGTGGGCATTCTTACGCACCATATAGATAACCCTTTTTAGGTTTTAATGCACTGGAATAGCTAAAATAAATACCCGAAACTATCAAAATGCAACCCAGTAGCCTTGACTCTTGAAGACTATTTTATAGCAATGCAGCTTATAAAGGGTGACAGTGTGACTGTGAAAGCCTTATGGATCACACTCCCTTTATCCAGTGTATGGATGGATGAGTAGAAAAATGGGGACAAAAAACTAAATGAAAAATAGGATCAGCGGGGGCGGGGGATGATTTGGGTGTTCTTTTTTACTTTTATTTTTTATTCTTATTTTCACTTTTTCTGGTACAAGGAAAATGTTCAAAAAATAGATTGGGGTGATGAATGCAGAACTATATGATGGCACTGTGAACAACTGATTGCACACTTTGGATGACTGTATGGTATGTGAATGTATCTCAATAAAATTGAATAAAAAAAGATCGCCATAAGGGAGAAGTAATCAGATGATACAAGCAGAGTTTGAGTATTAGATATCAGAATTGAAAAGAATTTCTGAAACAGATATTCAAGTTGTTTTAAAAAAAAAATACAATCAGACTGTCTAAAATTCACACTTTTTCTTTTTTCCTATTATCATTGTGTATATGCAAGCTTATTTTCTATTTATTTCCTATTTCTCTAGAGCATTGTTATTCTCATGTGGATCCAGCTTCAGAATCACAAAAGGCACTTAATAGAAATGGCTATTTCATTGAAAAAAAAAAAATCATTAAGAACTTTACCAATGGTTTTTGCAATTCAAACTAACACATCCTCCATTGTTATTACTGTTGTTTAAAATGCTAAAGTTAGGGTATCATGTTGTGAAAATTTTATTTCATTAATTTAGAAGAGGTGAAGTTTTTTGCTTTATTTTGTTTGTTGGTTTGCTACTGTTTTGCAATGTGCTGCAGTGATTCTGAAGGCATGTATCTGAGTTCACAGTAAGCCACTTACTAACTATGCATTCTGTGCAAGTCAGACTCTGGGCTTCAATTTCCACAGCTGCAGAGTAGAGACATCTACCCTGCCCATATCAGAGGGTTACTAGACAGATCAAATCAGACAATATATATAAAAGTACTTGTGTAAAGTGCTGTCCAAACGTTATTAATGACAGCCTATTAGAAATCCAAAATGTTAAAAAAATGAAGTTAATTAAACTAAAAAAGGGAACTTAATGCTTAATAATTTCACCAATTAGCACTAAAACTGCTAAATTTTTAAATGGTAAAATGTTTTGTGTAATATCCCTTTAAGAAAGTCAAAACAGTCTACAGACTATATTATCCTGTCAAAATAATTTTCAATTTCTACAAAATAAAAATAAAATCTCTATTTTATTACTATTTAAAGCAGCTGTCAACAATCTTACAAGTAAATATTTTCTTATTTTGCTCAGGACCAACCAAGGAATAAAAACAATTTAAAATGTTTTACAACAAGAGTATGGTTCTGGAGGAAGTCAGTTTGAATTGAGGCTAGACTCTGGTTTGCACAAGTCTTCAAGCCTGTAAATATTGGACATTATTTGTCATACTTAAGAGAATACATAAAAAAGGGTCACTTTCATAACAGACATAATAAAACAGCACCATATTATCTCTGAATCCCTGGTGAAAATTACATAACTGCAGTATAAATAATACCTCTGGGCAAATCTTTCGAGAATGCTTTCGCATAATACACAGTCTGCTCTCTGGACGTATAGGCGTTGAGATGAGCACCCATGTTTTCAATCTCAAGCTCCAGATCTAATTGAGTTCTCTTTTTGGTGCCCTGAAATAACAGAGGAAAACAAAATACATTCTTTTATCGGCCATCTGTTCCAAACACTTAGATAATTAACATGGAGGACATAGGTCTATGTCAGTTCCATGCATGGGTCCAAATTTGGTTTCTAAGGCTTCAAAAATGGTATACATTCAGAGGACCCTTACTTCCCTCCAAAAAAAAAAAAAAAAGCCTTGTTTCAACTTTACAAAACAACTATCAATAATTATTTTATGAAAGAGGGAATATTGCTACCAACTTTACAAAAATGAAGTGAAGAGAATACTGTGAGCAACGGTACACCAACAAATTTAATAACCAGATGGAATGGACAAATTCCTAGAAACACAAATTACCAAAACTAACTCAAAAAGAAATAGAAACTCTGACTAGAACTATGACAAGTAAGGAGACTGAATCAGTAATTAAAAACCTCCCAACAAAGAAAAGTCCAGATCCAGATGGTAAATTCTAACAAACATTTAAGAAGTATTAACATTAATTCTTCTAAAACTTTTCTTTAAAAAATTAAAGAGGAAGGGAAATTTACCAAGTAATGGAAAATATCCCATGTCCATGGATTGGAAGATTTAATATTGTCAAGATGACAATACTACCAAAGTGATATACCACTTCAGTGCAATACCTATCAAAATCTCTGGCGTTTTTGCAGAAAGAGAAAGGCCTATCCTAAAATTCACAAAGATTTTCAAAGGACCCAGGTTAGCCAATACAACCTTGAAAAAGAAGAACAAAGTGGGAGGACTCATACTTTTTGATTTCAAAGCTTACTACAAAGCTACAGTAATCAAAATACTGTGACATGAGCACAGACATCTAGAAAAGTGGAACAGAACTGAAATATTACAAATACATCTTCACATCTAAATCATTTAATTTTCGACAAGGGTGGCAAGACAATTCAACGGGGAACAAACAGCCTCTTCAAAAAATGGTGCTGGGAAAACTTATCTACAAACAAAAGAAGGAAGGTGAACCCTTATCTTACAGTATATACAAAAATTAACTCTAAATGGATCAAAGACCTAAATGTAAGAGACAAAACTATAAAACTCAGAAGAAAACTTAGAGGCAATTTTCATCATTTTGGGTTTGGGTTTGGCAATGATTTCTTAAATGACACTAAAAGCACAAGACAGAAGAAAAAAATATATTATTATTTCACTTAATTGTCCTGAAAAAAATATTTTAAAAATAATAAAAATGAAACATGTATACTTTTGTAGAGTGGTCCCCCTTGTCTTTGAAGAGTGAGATTTTGAGTTTACTGACTCTTAAAGAAAATTAATTTTACAACTTGCCTTGAAAGCCATATGTTCCAGAAAATGAGCTGTTCCATTATTCTTCTCATTTTCATATCGACTTCCAGCATCAATCCACAGCCCAACCTTAATACAATCAAGGAACAATTAAATAAAACATCACTTTCTTTTTCTGGGGGGAGGGTGGAATTCTCCTCCCTCTTCCTGACAAATACTCTCCATTCTTAACACTAAGGTTTTCTTGACCTGAGTGATTTGATAGATCATTTCTACAGACTACATAATGGGATGTTAAAATTTTGGTCATGAGATACTGCTGAGTGCTATATCTTGCCTCCTTCACTCAGGATCCAGATTCTTAGTTCAACTTGTTGCTATAGCCAAGAAACAACTGTCGTATAAAAAACATCAGAGTCTGTCAGAAAACCTAGATTCAAATCCTGGCTCTGTCACATATTAACTGTATGACCTTGGACAAAACCATTTAACTCCGCTGAACCTGGTTCCTCCACTGTAAAACAGCTGTGACAACATCTACCAAAGAATTGTTTCAAAGAACAAATAAGATGATATATGTAAAGACAACTGGCACAGAGTAGCCCAGCAAATGTATCTTTAATTATTATCAATACTACTAACAATATATACTATAATAAGCTACAAAACCAGATGTAAACATTGAAACAGGGCACACATTGTTCTGGGTATGGAAGAATCACTGGAAGAAAGGTTCTCAACCCTGAGACACCTCTCAAGGCAAAATAACTGGCACCATTTTTCAACCACCAGCCAACTGAAGTCCTGGAAGAGTTCAAGATTTAAAAGAACAATTTGCTGTCTACTCATGAAGCTTCACTCAAACAGAGAAGGTTGCCTGAGTCACTTACCGTGCATGTTGAGAGCCCAGAGTCTTCAGAGGCCACTCTAAGTCCATTTTCCAAACGTGTTACTCGTGTTTCAGGAACATTCAGAACAACTTGTGTAGCTGCCCGTGTACTTCTCAATCTGTTCCCTCCAGAATACAACAACTGACGGGAGGAGGGACACATTACTATTCTGATATCAAATGTTGATTAGAAAATCCAAATCTCAAAGAGACTCTTTCTAGAAAGTAATCTTTCCTTAACTTTGGTTCCTTTGGGAGCCACACATTTGCCTGGCCTAGGAACATTCCTTAACCAACCACTCTCCCAAAGCCAGCAACATGACTATAAACACCTGCTTCCCTCAGGGAAGAAGAACAGTTACTACCATTATCCAGAGAAGACAGTGGCTTTATTTCACTGTCTCTCCAAGGAATGTTTCATATTCGTTATGGAGAGAAGAATCAGGAAAAAAAAAAAAAAAAAGGCACAGAAAGAAAGCGAAAAATATAAAAATACAAACACACAACACAGAACTGAAACGTGGGTTTTCTTGTTCTAGAAAAACAAAGGATTTTGAAAAAAATAGAAAAAGGGAGGAAAGGAAGAACCACAGGTGCTCAAGATCTACTCTGTGGCTGATGATTGGTTGACTATGGACCATTCGCAGTTTCTTTTCCTTTATATATATATGAAGGTCCCATATTCCTGGTAGAAAGCTATGGGTTCTTTCAGCATGAAAATGCACATACAGACAAAATTTTACTTTGGCTATCCCGGGGTTCGCAGAGAAGCCCACTCACGCGCTGAAAATGAGGCAGCTCAGTCAGGTTAAAAAACAAAAAACAAAAAAACCCTCCAGGGCGGTAGCTACCTCATTTATTAATTCCCCCAATTTGCAACCACTGTGCTTTAGGTAGTCTACATACACTCCTTATAATGACTCCTCAGTAACTGGGCGAGGGAGGAGGGGGCGATGACCAGGGTGGCCCCACACGTCACACGCGGCGGTTTACCAAAACCAGCCCAGCCCGGGTCAGAGTTTAGGAACTCCAAACAGCCTACTGCCCGGCGTGTCCGCGTCTGGAAGGCCCAGTCCGATCCGCCACGGGCCGAAAGCCTGCGACTCAACTCCGCCGCGGGGGTCAGACGGGAAAGACCGGGCTTCCCAAACCCAGCTCCTCGAAGAGAAGTCCCAATCGCGGGCAGCGTATCGATAAGGGGAGGGAAACTCACCCGCCCGGGGGAGCCTCGGACCAGAAGTCTGTCAGTGAAACCCCAGAGCCGCCGCCTCGCAGCTGGCAACAAAACAGCTCGTGCAACCGCAGCCATCTCCGATGGGGATAAGGTTGAGAATGTGCTTCCGGGGTCGTGACCTACAGGAGGTGGAGGGAGGCCCCACCTAGTGGCCATGATGAGAATGACGCTCATTCGAAGTGGTGGGAGGAAACCCTCACAGAATACAGAGCAGTCTACACTGAGTAACACGGATTAGGAAGTTTGTAGGCTCTTGTATCATCAGTCACTTTTATCAACCGCCGACGGCCTGCAAGGCACAAATGTGGAGGAGTTAAAAGCAGCTTAGTGCGACATATTATCCCATTGGCGGCTGGAACTGTTTGGAAAAAGGAAATAAGATCCCTAACTCAAGCGCTTAGTGGGAGAGACAGATATGGTGAAAGGTGGGAAAGATGAATTCAGTGTTGACCCCTATTCACTCCTCAAATCTTTGCAGTCTGGCTCTCCATGCCAGCCCATAGAAATTGCTGTTGGTAGAGCCACCAATTGCTGAAAGATGGACATTTTTACAGACCTTATCTTACAATTCTTTTGGCAGGATTTGACATTGTTGGCTTCATTTAAACTCTCTTTTCTCATTGTATTTTGGACCTCCTCTTTCTCATGGTACCTTTTCCACCTTCCTTGGCTCCTCTGTATTCACAGATCCCTTAAAGAAACTAAAAATAGCAAGCACTTCCTAACTATATGTTCACTTTAGGGATGTGGAAAAAGAAGTAAAATAATTTGCCTGAGGTCATGCTACTTATAGCAGACTATCTGGCCCCAAAGCCTGTGCTCTTAACCCTATATCTTATTGCTCTAAAAGTCAGTGTTCCCCAAGATTCTGCGCCTAGGTCTCTTTTATTACTACACACTCCCTCTGACAGTTTTCACTTCCACAGGAAGACTTCTCTGATATTCACCCCAGTACCACTTGAGTGCCGGGCCCACTTAGCTATTCGACTACTGAACAACTGCATTTGAATATCACATGAGCACCTCAATCTCAACTCATCCAAAATGGAATTCACTGTCTTGCCCTTAAATCCTTTCCTATATTTCCAATATTAGTTAATGACACCTCCATTCATCCAGATGCCCAAATCAGAAACCCATGTCATCCTAAGATCCTCTCTTTTATCCACCCACCACATCCAATTGATAGACCCTTTTCAGGCCTCGAATCTGCTCCAGTCCTGTTGTAGCAGTTTTTCACATGCTGCCTGAGAGAATTTATTAGAACACAAGTCTTAGCATGGGAGGGCCATTATGAAAAATCCTCCAGTGACTCCCATTGGTCAGAATACAGCAAAGCCTGCTTAGCATAGTAGATAGGGCCTTTTATGATCTGACTACCACTTATTCCTTCAGGGTCATCTCTCTCACAGGTTCAAACAACAGGATCCATTATATAAAAAAGGAGTATCAGAGTCATCCCTTTATGTTTATAAAACAAATGTGTATTGACATTAATAAGGAAATACAAATGTGCATACAGCTATACAAACATATTTAGGTATAATCACAGGAAGCACCTGGGAAATTTTCACAAGAATTTTTATTCACCTTTAAATATTATCAATTTTAAAATGTTACTTTTACAGTCAATATCTTACAACATAAAGCCCATAGAAATTAAGAGCACCGTAGTGGAAGCAAGACATCGAATTTCTTTACTGATACCAAAATTACCTTGCATACTCACCAGTGCCACTTCTATTAGACCTCACGTACATGAAAAGGACTGGCACTTGTTGTCTAGGTCCTTAATCATGCTCAGAAGACAGCACTGGAAAAAAAATATATTTAATGTATGTTTTTACTATTTTACAGTGTTTTGTGTGCTTTCCTGTAGAGCACAGAGTTAAAGATTGGATACAGAGGAAGGGAAAAGAGTAGGGGTAATGGACAGAGAGAGTGTCAGCTGTGAGAATTAATTGCAAAGAAAAGCCAAGGACCTGCTGGGAGTCTGAACATTTGTATGAACATCCATAGTGATGATTTTTTACTGCAAATAATTTTCCAAAGATTGTTGCATTGTTTCATAGTTAGTGTTACTAGACCGAGGCAGCATATTCTTTGCTGGATGCACTCAAATGATCAATTCCTGAGACACCAGCTTTCAAAGAGAGAAAGAGTTTATTGTCAGACATGAAGCAGGAGAGCAGATGGCCTATCAGCCCCAAAATCTGTCTCCCTGAACTTCAGTAACTCTGACAGTTTTATAGTATCAAAAGATGGGCAGGTTTTAGGATAATGAGCACAATGACACTAGATGATGTAATTAGAAGTGATCTAATTATTGAGCATGCACAGATTGATCTCATGCTTAGTCACAGAACGTATGTAAGAAAATGGCAACCTTAATATGATGATGGGCAGGGTTTTTAGTATTATAATGAGGTATAGGTGACTTGTAGGTTAAAGTCTAAGCTACTGTGCATGTCAGGTGGGCCCATTTTGGTTAGATCCAGCTTCCATTATCAAGATAACTTTGGACTTGGGGTGGGTTAGTTAGAAGCTGACCCAAGACCCTTCATTAATTAGGGTCTTTAGTGATCATAAGACTCTAAAGTCGAAAAACTGGGTAAATGGGTACATAAATTGAACCTCATAGAAATTAAAGCCTTCTTCTCTAGGAGAGATCCTGTTAAGAGGATTAACAGACAAACTTCAGACCCAGAGAAAATATTTGCAAACCACATGGCTGACAAAGGGCTTGTATCTAGAATACTAATTTTTATAGTCCTCAAAACTCAACAGTAGAAAAAACAAATAATCCAATTGAACATGAATAAAAGACATGAACACACATTTCCCTGAAGAAGAAATACAACAAATAAAAACATGAAAAGAGGTTTGTTCTGGTTTGCTAATACTGCCATTACACAAAACACCAGAAATGGATTGGCTTGTATAAAGGGGGTTTATTCATCTAAAATTTACAGTACTAAGTCCATAAAAGAGTCCAAACTAAGGCATCAACAAGATGATACCTTTACTGAAGAATGGCCGATGGCGTCTGGAACACCTCTTTCAGCTGGGAAGGCACGTGGCTGGCATCTGCTCTTCCCTGGTTGTGTTTCAAAATGGCATTCTCCAAAATGTCTCTGGGCTTATCTCTCTTAACCTCTTCAGCTCCTGTGCATCTAACTGTCTGGGGATCCTCTCTTAGTTTCTCTGGAGCAAACTCTGGGCTAGCATCTCTTAGCTTAGCATCTCCAAATGTCCTTCTGTCTGCATCTCCAAGCATCATCTTTCAATGGCCTTCTCCAAAATATCTCTCTCAGCTACTCTCCAAAATGTCCCTCTCTTAGAGGACTCTGGTGATTTAATTAAGACCCACCCTGAATGGGTGGGGCCACATCTCCATGGAGATAATTTAATCAGAGGTTTAGCCCACAGTTGATTGAGTCACATCTCCATGGAAACATTCAATCAAAAGATTCTAGCCTAGTCAACACTAATATGTCTGCCCCCACAAGATTGCATTAAAGAATATGGCTTTTGGGGGAACATAATGCATCCAAACTGGCACAAGTTTCAACATCATTAGCCATTAGAGAAATGTAAATTAAAATCACAATGAGATATCACTACATACCTAGCATAAAAAATACTGTAACAACAAATGCTGGCAAGGATGTAGAGAACCTGAGTCATTCATACATTGCTGGTGGGAATGTAAAATGGTACAGCCATTCTGGAAAATAGTTTGGCAGTTTCTTATAAAACTAAACATATGCTTGCTAAACAACCTAGCAATTGAACTCTTGGGCATTTATTCCAGAGAAATGAAAACTTACATACAACCAAAACATCTACATGAATATTCTTATGAGCTTTATTCATAATAGCCCAAAACAGGAAATGGCCTAAATTTCCTTCAACAGCTGAAAAATTAAACAAACTGTGGTACATCCATACCATGGAATATTACTCAATATCAAAAGGAATGAACTATTGATACATCAACAACTTAGATGGACCTCGATGGAATTAAGCCCACCTCAAAAGGTTACATACTGTATAAATCTATTTATATAGCATTCTTGGGATGACAGAATTATAGCAATGGAGAGCAAGTGAATGGTTGGCATTGGGATGAAGAGGGAAGAAGGGCAGCTGTGAGAAGTAGGTGAGTATGGCTACAAAAGAGTAGCATGAGAGACCCTTGAGATGATTAAACTGTTTTGTATCTTAACTGTAGTGGTCGTGACCCTACACATGTGATAAAACTGCATAAAATTAAATACACACACAAATGATTGTATGTAAAGCTGGTGATATATGAATATGAATAAGTTTGGTGAATTGTATCACAGTAAATTTCGTGGGTGAAGGATATGTTAGATCTCTCGACATTAGTTCTTACAACTGCATGCAAATCTACAATTATCTCAAAATAAAAGTTTAATCAAATGAGCAAAAATGAGATTACATTTCCAGTATATTTTTTATGGCAAGAGAATAGTGGGGAAAGCATACTGCTTTCTATCTACTGACCATCATGTATCACACTCAGGTATTCAAACACAAATACACAGACACACACACACACAGACACACACACACACCATTCATAAAGGTTCTTATAGAAATTGAAATAGGAAAAGAACCTCATAATTATTTATTTGGCCATAACTAATAAACTAAAAAAGAAAACTGCAAATGAATTGGAGCAAAAAAATCTTTGCATGTTTCATAAAGCTTTTCTAATCCAGCCTTTTCTACAATGGCCCCCTGGGTGATGAGGAAGCGATTAGTGTGCTGTGAGATGTGAAATTTGAGAGTCTGACCAGCTCCCTGCTTCTGGCCATGGTGCTGGCAGCCTTTCTGCACAATCTGGACTCAATAGAAGTGCTTCAGCTTTATTCCTTTTTGTCTCTTGCCTCTTAAGAGAGGTTATGCTGAATGGGAAGCAGGCCCTGAGCTGCATGTGTAATCACCATGGGAACTGAGGCCACAATCAATCCCTGGGAATGTGGCCCATGGCTCCACATATCTATTGTCAAGGTCCTTCTAATGAGCTTTTCTGTGTTCTGAATATTTGTGAGTTTGTGTGTGTGTGTGTGTGCATGTGTGTGTACATACTTACAGATTAGATGATTTGTCCCTGAGGACAAAGGCAGAAGACAAGGTGGGGCACTTTATACAAACAACTTCAAATTGCCCAAGTTTATGGTTTTTGTCTATAAACTAGAAATCAATTATAATCAAGTACAATAGAAGAAAATAATTTCTGAAAAATCTAAACCCCCATTTACCCCCATGCAGGCTACCATATTTTTTCCATAGGAAACTAAGCCCAGCTTAGTTTTTCCAGGAAGAAAAGCTAGTTAAATAAGTTGGATTATTTATCTGCTTAGAACTTCTGTAGGCTTCACTTCTTTTTTAACCCCTGGTTAATTTTACCAAATTTGACTGTAGAACTCTAATCCTGAAGCAGAAATTTAATGGTAAAGGTTAGTCAAAAAATTTTTCTGAATTTACTAAATCCACAAGCTGGCATCAAACTTTCTTCTCCAAGCTGACATCAAACTTGCCTCTATTATTCTCTCTTTTTACTACAATTTGTGATAGGCAGAATTCTAATATGACCCCTGCTTTTTCATAATCCCCTCCACTTGGGATATCATTCCTGTGATTAGATTACATTATATAGCAAAGGGAAACAAATTTTGCAGATGTAATTAGGTCCCTACACCGCTGACTTTAAGTTAATCAAATAGATTATCCTGGATGGACCTGACCTAATTAATCAGGTGAACCCTTTAAAGAGAGTCTAGATTCAACAAGGGTGCCAAAACCATCCTGGGGAGAGATGTGTCTTTTCAACAAATGGTGCTTGGGAACACTGGTTAGCCACATGCACAAGAATGAAGTTGGACACTTACCTCAAACCAGACACAATAATTAACTCAAAATGGATCAAAGGCCTAAATGTAAGAGCTAAAACTATCAAATTCTGTGAGTTATCTTTAATACCACACATTTGGCAATGGATTATTAGATATGAAACCAAAAGCATGAACAGCAAAAGAAAAAAATAGATAAATTGGACTTCATCAGAATTTAAAACTTTTGTGCTTCAAAGGACACTATCAAGAAAATGTAAAGATAACTCACAGAATGGGAGAAAATAACTGCAAATCATATATCTGATAAGGGAGTTATAGCTAGAATACACAAAGAAGGCATACAACTCAATAATAAAAAGACAAAACCCAATTTAAATATAGGCAAAGGATCTGTGACGGTTTGTATATTATGTCCCCCAGAAAAAGCCATATTCTTTAATGCATTCTTGTGGGGGCAGATGTATTAGTGTGGCTTGGGTTGGAACCTATTGGTTCAGTGTCCATGGAGATGTGACCCACCCAACTATGGGAGATGACTCTGACTGGATAATTTCCATGGAGGTGTGGCCCCGCCCATTCAGCATGGGCCTTGTTTAGTTTACTGGAGCACTATATAAGCTCAGACAGAAGTTGCTCATAGCTAGCTGGAGCTGAGACAGATATTTTTGAAGACAGCCATTGGAAGCTGATGCAGACATTCTGGAGAACGCCATTTTGAAACACAACCTGGAACCTGGAAGCAAGCAGATGCCAGCCACATGCCTTCCCGGCTAAGAGAGGTTTTCCAGATGCCAATGGCCTTTCTCTAGTGAAGGTACCCTTTGTTGATGGACACTTTGTGTCCTTAAGACTATAACTGTGTAACCAAATAAACCCCCTTTATAAAAGCCAGTCCATTTCTGGTGTTTTGCATTCTGGCAGCACTAGCAAACTAGAACAGGATCTATTCAATCCAAAGAAGATATTCAGATGACCAATAAGTACATGAAAAGAGTCTTAACATCAACAACCATCAAGGAAATGCAAATTAAAGCTATAATGAGATACCACTTCACATGCACTAGGATGGTTCAATCTAAAAAATCAGAATGGGGAGTTAAAGCTTAAAATATACAGAGTTTCTATTTGGGACGATGGGACTGTTTTGGTAATGGTGGTGATGGCAGCACAACATTGTGAACATAAAAAACAAAGTCAGATAATAACAAGAGTTGTCAAGGATGTGGAAAAATCAGAACCCTCAAACACTATTGATGGGAGTATAAAATGGGACAGCCAGTTTGGAAAATAAGCTGGCATTTCCTCAAACAGTGAAACCTAAAGTTACCATATGATATGCCCCAGCAATTCTACAAGTATTGAAATGTAATATGTAATATGTCCCCACAAAAATTTGTTCACAAATGTTTATAACATCATTATTCATAATTACCAAAAGGTGGAAACAACCCAATGCCCATCAACTGAGGAACAGATAAACAGAATCTGACATATCCATACAATGGAATATTATTTGGCCACAAAAAGGAATGAAGTACTGATATATGCTACAACATGGATTAACCTTAAAAAAGTGAAAAAAGCCAGTCACAAAAGAGCACATTATAAAATTCCATTTATATGAAATGTCCATAATAGGCAAATACATAGACAAAGAAAGTAGATTAGTGATTTCTGCTAGGATGGGGGCTGGGCGGGGGGGGGAGGATTGGGGAGTGGAAATGTGATAACCAAGGAGGGGATGAAAATATCCTAAAATTGACTGTGGTGGTGGCTGCATGTTATCTGTGAATACACTAAAAACCATTGACTTGTACTCTTTAAATGGGTGAATTGTATGGTTTGTGAACTGTATCTCTATAAAGCTATTAAAAATAAAGTCTAGAAATAAGAGATTCCCCTTGGCCTTGAAAGCAAGAAGCCTCCAAGAGCTCAACTTCAAGGAAGCAAATTTTGTAACATCTATATGAACTTGGAAGAGTACCCCAAGCCTCAGATAAGACCCCAGCCCTGAATGACACATTGATTTCAGCCTTATGCAACCCTGAGCAGAAGGCCCAGTTAAGCCATGGCCAGACTTCTAACCCATAGAAACTGTAAGATAATAAATACATGTTATTGTAAGCCACTAAATTTGTATTAATGTTATGCAACAATAGAAAATTAATACACAAATTAATCACCAATAGTCTGGTTGGATGTTGCGGAGTGGCTACTTGGTTATCTTACTTTATTATCAGTCTCTTGCAATATGCCCTACCGACTAACAGGGATAGGAAAAGGCCCCCAACATCAGGCTCTAAGCCTGTTTTTTGCCTTTAATAGATAAAGGGGTGGAAGTATAGTATAAGTATAAATTCTTCCGTGATCTCCCATTTCCTACCCAAGATATAAGATTCTCCCCATCAAATGAGCTAAATCTTTGGTATATGTCATGAATTTAATTATGCCCCCCCCCACAAAGATATGTTCAAGTCCTACCCCCCAGTCCTGTGTATATGCACTCATTTGTAAGATCCTATTAAAATGAGGCAAAACTGAATCAGGTTGGGTATTAATCCAAAAGGACTACAGTCCTTATAAAGCAGAGGAGATTTGGACACAGTAGTATTAGGAGACAGAAGGGCACAGGTGGCCATGTGACAGAGGAAGAGATTGAGTTATGGATTGTTGGCAAATCACCACCAGAATGCTACAGACTTCAGAGAAAGCATGATCCTGCCAACACCTTAATTTTGGACTTCTAGCCTCCCAAACTGTGACACAATAAATTCCTGTCATTTAAAAAAAAAAAAGATTCTCCCCATCACAGCCAATTCATTACCAAATTCTGTTGGTTCTATCTCTAAAATAGATCCTGGATCTCTTTTTCTTTCAATCTCCATTACACCCTTGTCTAAACCACATCACCTGTTGCCTAGGCAATAGTCTCCTGTTTGGTTTTCCAGAATCTCCCTTTCTCTCTTCTAACTCATTCCTCACCAGTCCAAAGTAATCTCAAAATATCTGGGGGAGGGGATAGGATTCCATCACTTCCCTGTTTAAAACCCTTCAATGGACTTTGCACCGGGGCGGGAAGGAGGAGCGGCGCTGTGGTTCAGGTGCAGCGGGGAGGTCATGATTCCCAGAAGAACATCCTGAGATAAGGATTCACGTGAAAATGATTTGTTAAGGCTGGGATGGAGTGAAAGGACGATGAATAAACCAGGATTTTCTGGCTTGCACGTGGACAAAGGACACTCCAGTAGGTCAAGGGCAGTCATCCAAAAAAGAGCCACAGTGCCAGCTGCTAAAAGTTAAAGCAGGAAAAAGCCAGGAACTGCGTGGACTGGACACCACAGAGCAATCTGTCTGTGGGCATACTTCATACAACACTCATGAAAATGTCGAACTGCTGAGATCAGCGAAATCTGTAAGTTTTTGCAACCAGGGGACCCGCGCCCCTCCCTGCCAGGCTCAGTCCCGTGGGAGGAGGGGCTGTCAGCTCCGGGAAGGAGAAGGGAGAACTGCAGTGACAGCCCTTATCGGAAACTCATTCTACTGATCCAAATTCCAACCATAGATAGACTGGGACCAGACACCAGAGAATCTGAGAGCAGCCAGCCCAGCAGAGAGGAGACAGGCATAGAAAAAAAAAAACAACACAAAAAACTCCAAAATAAAAGCAGAGGATTTTTGGAGTTCTGGTGAATACAGAAAGGGGAAGGGCGGAGCTCAGGCCTTGAGGCGCATATGCAAATCCCGAAGAAAAGCTGATCTCTCTGCCCTGTGGACCTTTCCTTAATGGCCCTGGTTGCTTTGTCTATTAGCATTTCAATAACCCATTAGATCTCTGAGGAGGGCCCTTTTTTTTTTTTAATCCTTTTTTCTTTTTCTAAAACAATTACTCTAAGAAGCGCAATACAGAAAGCTTCAAAGACTTTCAATTTGGGCACGTCAAGTCAAGAGCAGAACTAAGAGAGCTCTGAGACAAAAGGCAATAATCCAGTGGCTGAGAAAATTCACTAAACTCCACAACTTCCCAAGAAAAGGGGGGTGTCCGCTCACAGCCACCATCCTGGTGGACAGGAAACACTCCTGCCCATTGCCAGCCCCATAGCCCAGAGCTGCCCCAGACAACGCAGTGTGACAGAAATGCTTCAAATAACAGGCACACACCACAAAACTGGGCATGGACATCAGCCTTCCCTGCAACCTCAGCTGATTGTCCCAGAGTTGGGAAGGTGGAACAGTGTGAATTCACAAAGCCCCATTCAGCCATCATTTCAGCAGACTGGGAGCCTCCCTACACAGCCCAGCAGCCCAGAACTGCCCTGGGGGGACGACACTCACCTGTGACATAGCACAGTCATCCTCAACAGAGGACCCGGGGTGCACAGCCTGGAAGAGGGGCCCACTTGCAAGTCTCAGAAGCCATACGCCAATACCAAGGACTTGTGGGTCAGTGGCAGAGACAAACTGTGGCAGGACTGAACTGAAGGATTAGACTATTGCAGCAGCTTTAAAACTCTAGGATCACCAGGGAGATTTGATTGTTAGGGCCAGCCCCCCTCCCCGACTGCCCAGAAACACGCCCCACATACAGGGCAGGCAACACCAACTACACACGCAAGCTTGGTACACCAATTGGGCCCCACAAGACTCACTCCCCCACTCATCAAAAAGGCTAAGCAGGGGAGAACTGGCTTGTGGAGAACAGGTGGCTCGTGGACGCCACCTGCTGGTTAGTTAGAGAAAGTGTACTCCATGAAGCTGTAGATCTGATAAATTAGAGATAAGGACTTCAATAGGTCTACAAACCCTAAAAGAACCCTATCAAGTTCAGCAAATGCCACGAGGCCAAAAACAACAGAAAATTATAAAGCATATGAAAAAACCAGACGATATGGATAACCCAAGCCCAAGCACCCAAATCAAAATACCAGAAGAGACACAGCACCTAGAGCAGCTACTCAAAGAACTAAAGAAGAACAATGAGACCACAGTACGGGATATAAAGGAAATGAAGAAGACTCTAGCAGAGCATAAAGAAGACATTGCAAGACTAAATAAAAAAATGGATGATCTTATGGAAATTAAAGAAACTGTTGACCAAATTAAAAAGATTCTGGACACTCATAGTACAAGACTAGACGAAGTTGAACAACGAATCAGTGACCTGGAAGATGACAGAAGGGAAAATGAAAGCATAAAAGAAAGAATGGGGAAAAAAATTGAAAAAATTGAAATGGACCTCAGGGATATGATAGATAATATAAAACGTCCAAATATAAGACTCATTGGTGTCCCAGAAGGGGAAGAAAAGGGTAAAGGTCTAGGAAGAGTATTCAAAGAAATTGTTGGGGAAAACTTCCCAAATCTTCTAAACAACATAAATACACAAATTATAAATGCTCAGCGAACTCCAAATAGAATAAATCCAAATAAACCCACTCCGAGACATATACTGATCACACTGTCAAACACAGAAGAGAAGGAGCAAGTTCTGAAAGCAGCAAGAGAAAAGCAATTCACCACATACAAAGGAAACAGCATAAGACTAAGTAGTGACTACTCAGCAGCCACCATGGAGGCAAGAAGGCAGTGGCATGATATATTTAAAATTCTGAGTGAGAAAAATTTCCAGCCAAGAATACTTTATCCAGCAAAGCTCTCCTTCAAATTTGAGGGAGAGCTTAAATTTTTCACAGACAAAGAAATGCTGAGAGAATTTGCTAACAAGAGACCTGCCCTACTGGAGATACTAAAGGGAGCCCTACAGACAGAGAAACAAAGACAGGACAGAGAGACTTGGAGAAAGGTTCAGTACTAAAGAGATTCGGTATGGGTACAATAAAGGATATTAATAGAGAGAGGGAAAAATATGGCAAACATAAACCAAAGGATAAGATGGCCGATTCAAGAAATGCCTTCACGGTTACAACGTTGAATGTAAATGGATTAAACTCCCCAATTAAAAGATATAGATTCGCAGAATGGATCAAAAAAAATGAACCATCAATATGTTGCATACAAGAGACTCATCTTAGACACAGGGACACAAAGAAACTGAAAGTGAAAGGATGGAAAAAAATATTTCATGCAAGCTACAGCCAAAAGAAAGCAGGTGTAGCAATATTAATCTCAGATAAAATAGACTTCAAATGCAGGGATGTTTTGAGAGACAAAGAAGGCCACTACATACTAATAAAAGGGGCAATTCAGCAAGAAGAAATAAGAATCATAAATGTCTATGCACCCAATCAAGGTGCCACAAAATACATGAGAGAAACACTGGCAAAACTAAAGGAAGCGATTGATGTTTCCACAATAATTGTGGGAGACTTCAACACATCACTCTCTCCTATAGATAGATCAACCAGACAGAAGACCAATAAGGAAATTGAAAACCTAAACAATCTGATAAATGAATTAGATTTAACAGACATATACAGGACATTACATCCCAAATCACCAGGATACACATACTTTTCTAGTGCTCACGGAACTTTCTCCAGAATAGATCATATGCTGGGACATAAAACAAGCCTCAATAAATTTAAAAAGATTGAAATTATTCAAAGCACATTCTCTGACCACAATGGAATACAATTAGAAGTCAATAACCATCAGAGACTTAGAAAATTCACAAATACCTGGAAGTTAAACAACACACTCCTAAACAATCAGTGGGTTAAAGAAGAAATAGCAAGAGAAATTGCTAAATATATAGAGACGAATGAAAATGAGAACACAACATACCAAAACCTATGGGATGCAGCAAAAGCAGTGCTAAGGGGGAAATTTATAGCATTAAACGCATATATTAAAAAGGAAGAAAGAGCCAAAATCAAAGAACTAATGGATCAACTGAAGAAGCTAGAAAATGAACAGCAAACCAATCCTAAACCAAGTAGAAGAAAAGAAATAACAAGGATTAAAGCAGAAATAAATGACATAGAGAACAAAAAAACAATAGAGAGGATAAATATCACCAAAAGTTGGTTCTTTGAGAAGATCAACAAGATTGACAAGCCCCTAGCTAGACTGACAAAATCAAAAAGAGAGAAGACCCATATAAACAAAATAATGAATGAAAAAGGTGACATAACTGCAGATCCTGAAGAAATTAAAAAAATTATAAGAGGATATTATGAACAACTGTATGGCAACAAACTGGACAATGTAGAAGAAATGGACAATTTCCTGGAAACATATGAACAACCTAGACTGACCAGAGAAGAAATAGAAGACCTCAACCAACCCATCACAAGCAAAGAGATCCAATCAGTCATCAAAAATCTTCCCACAAATAAATGCCCAGGGCCAGATGGCTTCACAGGGGAATTCTACCAAACTTTCCAGAAAGAACTGACACCAATCTTACTCAAACTCTTTCAAAGCATTGAAGAAAATGGAACACTACCTAACTCATTTTATGAAGCTAACATCAATCTAATACCAAAACCAGGCAAAGATGCTACAAAAAAGGAAAACTACCGGCCAATCTCCCTAATGAATATAGATGCAAAAATCCTCAACAAAATACTTGCAATTCGAATCCAAAGACACATTAAAAAAATCATACACCGTGACCAAGTGGGGTTCATTCCAGGCATGCAAGGATGGTTCAACATAAGAAAAACAATCAATGTACTACAACACATTAACAAGTCAAAAGGGAAAAATCAATTGATCATCTCAATAGATGCTGAAAAAGCATTCGACAAAATCCAACATCCCTTTTTGATAAAAACACTTCAAAAGGTAGGAATTGAAGGAAACTTCCTCAACATGATAAACAGCATATATGAAAAACCCACAGCCAGCATAGTACTCAATGGTGAGAGACTGAAAGCCTTCCCTCTAAGATCAGGAACAAGACAAGGATGCCCGCTGTCACCACTGTTATTCAACATTGTGCTGGAAGTGCTAGCCAGGGCAATCCGGCAAGACAAAGAAATAAAAGGCATCCAAATTGGAAAAGAAGAAGTAAAACTGTCATTGTTTGCAGATGATATGATCTTATATCTAGAAAACCCTGAGAAATCGACGATACAGCTACTAGAGCTAATAAACAAATTTAGCAAAGTAGCGGGATACAAGATTAATGCACATAAGTCAGTAATGTTTCTATATGCTAGAAATGAACAAACTGAAGAGACACTCAAGAAAAAGATACCATTTTCAATAGCAACTAAAAAAATCAAGTACCTAGGAATAAACTTAACCAAAGATGCAAAAGACCTATACAAAGAAAACTACATAACTCTACTAAAAGAAATAGAAGGGGACCTTAAAAGATGGAAAAATATTCCATGTTCATGGATAGGAAGGCTAAATGTCATTAAGATGTCAATTCTATCCAAACTCATCTACAGATTCAATGCAATCCCAATCAAAATTCCAACAACCTACTTTGCAGACTTGGAAAAGCTAATTATCAAATTTATTTGGAAAGGGAAGATGCCTCGAATTGCTAAAGACACTCTAAAAAAGAAAAACGAAGTGGGAGGACTTACACTCCCTGACTTTGAAGCTTATTATAAAGCCACAGTTGCCAAAACAGCATGGTACTGGCACAAAGATAGACATATAGATCAATGGAATCGAATTGAGAATTCAGAGATAGACCCTCAAATCTATGGCCGACTGATCTTTGATAAGGCCCCCAAAGTCACTGAACTGAGTCATAATGGTCTTTTCAACAAATGGGGCTGGGAGAGTTGGATATCCATATCCAAAAGAATGAAAGAGGACCCCTACCTCACCCCCTACACAAAAATTAACTCAAAATGGACCAAAGATCTCAATATAAAAGAAAGTACCATAAAACTCCTAGAAGATAATGTAGGAAAACATCTTCAAGACCTTGTATTAGGCGGCCACTTCCTAGACTTTACACCCAAAGCACAAGCAACAAAAGAGAAAATAGATAAATGGGAACTCCTCAAATTTAGAAGTTTCTGCACCTCAAAGGAATTTCTCAAAAAGGTAAAGAGGCAGCCAACTCAATGGGAAAAAATTTTTGGAAACCATGTATCTGACAAAAGACTGATATCTTGCATATACAAAGAAATCCTACAACTCAATGACAATAGTACAGACAGCCCAATTATAAAATGGGCAAAAGATATGAAAAGACAGTTCTCTGAAGAGGAAATACAAATGGCCAAGAAACACATGAAAAAATGTTCAGCTTCACTAGCTATTAGAGAGAAGCAAATTAAAACCACAATTGGATACCATCTAACACCAGTTAGAATGGCTGCCATTAAACAAACAGGAAACTACAAATGCTGGAGGGGATGTGGAGAAATTGGAACACTTATTCATTGTTGGTGGGACTGTATAATGGTTCAGCCACTCTGGAAGTCAGTCTGGCAGTTCCTTAGAAAACTAGATATAGA
Source organism: Choloepus didactylus (assembly GCF_015220235.1). Taxonomy (NCBI): domain Eukaryota; kingdom Metazoa; phylum Chordata; class Mammalia; order Pilosa; family Megalonychidae; genus Choloepus; species Choloepus didactylus. Next base: position 92,053,466 of record NC_051311.1, read on the forward strand.
GCTACCATTTGATCCAGCGATTGCACTTCTCAGTATATACCTGGAAGATCGGAAAGCAGTGACACGAACAGATATCTGCACGCCAATGTTCATAGCAGCATTATTCACAATTGCCAAGAGGTGGAAACAACCCAAATGTCCTTCAACAGATGAGTGGATAAATAAAATGTGGTATATACACACGATGGAATACTACACGGCAGTAAGAAGGAACGACCTTGTGAAACATATGACAACATGGATGAACCTTGAAGACATAATGCTGAGCGAAATAAGCCAGGCACAAAAAGAGAAATATTACATGCTACCACTAATGTGAACTTTGAAAAATGTAAAACAAATGGTTTATAATGTAGAATGTAGGGGAACTAGCAGTAGAGAGCAATTACGGAAGGGGGAACAATAATCCAAGAAGAACAGATAAGCTATTTAACGTTCTGGGGATGCCCAGAAATGACTATGGTCTGTTAATTTCTGATGGATATAGTAGGAACAAGTTCACAGAAATGTTGCTATATTATGTAACTTTCTTGGGGTAAAGTAGGAACATGTTGGAAGTTAAGCAGTTATCTTAGGTTAGTTGTCTTTTTCTTACTCCCTTGTTATGGTCTCTTTGAAATGTTCTTTTATTGTATGTTTGTTTTCTTTTTAATTTTTTTTTTCATACAGTTGATTTAAAAAAGAAGGGAAAGTTAAAAAAAAAAAAGAAAGAAAGAAAAACAAGGAAAAAAAAAAAAAAAGATGTAGTGCCCCCTTGAGGAGCCTGTGGAGAATGCAGGGGTATTCGCCTACCCCACCTCCATGGTTGCTAACATGACCACAGACATAGGGGACTGGTGGTTGGATGGGTTGAGCCCTCTACCATAAGTTTTACCCTTGGAAAGACGGTTGCTGCAAAGGAGAGGCTAGGCCTCCCTATATTTGTGCCTAAGAGTCTCCTCCTGAATGCCTCTTTGTTGCTCAGATGTGGCCCTCTCTCTCTGGCTAAGCCAACTTGAAAGGTGAAATCACTGCCCTCCCCCCTACGTGGGATCAGACACCCAGGGGAGTGAATCTCCCTGGCAACGTAGAATATGACTCCCGGGGAGGAATGTAGACCCGGCATCGTGGGACGGAGAACATCTTCTTGACCAAAAGGGGGATGTGAAAGGAAATGAAATAAGCTTCAGTGGCAGAGAGATTCCAAAACGAGCCGAGAGGTCACTCTGGTGGGCACTCTTACGCACACTTTAGACAACCCTTTTTAGGTTCTAAAGAATTGGGGTAGCTGGTGGTGGATACCTGAAACTATCAAACTACAACCCAGAACCCATGAGTCTCGAAGACAGTTGTATAAAAATGTAGCTTATGAGGGGTGACAATGGGATTGGGAAAGCCATAAGGACCACACTCCACTTTGTCTAGTTTATGGATGGATGAGTAGAAAAATAGGGGAAGGAAACAAACAGACAAAGGTACCCAGTGTTCTTTTTTACTTCAATTGCTCCTTTTCACTCTAATTATTATTCTTGTTATTTTTGTGTGTGTGCTAATGAAGGTGTCAGGGATTGATTTAGGTGATGAATGTACAACTATGTAATGGTACTGTAAACAATTGAAAGTACGATTTGTTTTGTATGACTGCGTGGTATGTGAATATATCTCAATAAAATGATGATTAAAAAAATAATAAAAAAATAAAGCCCTTCAATGGTTTCCAAAATTATCTGGGCTCTCCTACAAACAATCTTGATCCACTTTTCCTCTACCTCACAATTCTCCAGTCCTGCTGATCGTCTTTGCTTTTCTCACCTTAACACCTTCCCTCATGTTGTTTCCTGCGCTTGGAATGCCCTTACTTAGCTAACTCTTACTCATCCTTCAGTCTTAGCTTACAAGTTGCTTCTTCAGAGAAACCCCCCTAGACACTCTATAGCAGATTCTGTTGATGTCCTGTTTGCAGTGCCTGTACCCAGCCAGTGTATCCATCCTTTCCTCTAGCCAGCGTAGGTGTGAGCTGCTGCTAACTGCTCAGACATGCACCCTTCTCCAGGTAATGGGAACTGCCTTGCTAAAAGATGCCTGAGAGATTATTACATCCCTGAAGGGTGACCTTAGCCAATTATCAACTGATTTTGGGTAAACTGATTTGCCTCTGACCTCAGTCATACCATTCATGCTGCAGAGCTCTCCATGGGACCGGACTGAGGCAAGAGTTTTCCTGAAACCACATCTTTGCCCAGATTCTTCCCTTGCCCTGTCCTGCTTTCCTCACTTCCTTACAATTTCTCCTGAGATCTCTCCCTCTGCTTCTAGTGAACCCTTCCTGACACCCTCAATATAACTGATGCTTCCGACATTATTGTCTTGTATGCATCTTCTTCTCCTTCACTGCACTTGTTAAAAATAGTAGTTTCATGTTTGTTTATGGGTTTATTCATTTCCTGATTCCCCATTAGCTGTGAGGGTGATGAGCTGTGAGTTCTATGAAGGTGGGGACCATACCTACTTCAGTCACCTCTGTATCCCCAGCACTAACACCATGCTCGCCTCTTTGGGGAACTCAACAGATATTTATTGAATGAATGAATGAATGTGTGACTTTGATTCCTTTCTTCAACACGAGTGTGGTTGGCAGTGATATAATGCTTACATTATCTCTTGGGCCATGAATTGGAAGTCGTGCAGGAGTCAGACAGATCTTAAAGCCCCCTATGGTTTAGTCTTCTAAGGGTACTCCCTGACTGCTGCCAGCTCTTGTCTGTTTACACAACACTAAGGATCTCTTTGCCCAGGAAGTTACCCTCTGCACTAAATATAATTCTGTCTATGATTCCAATAAATTAATGTAAGTCTGTTTTACATACACATTTGGCAATATAGCCCTTCTAAGTCTTTGCCCATTCATATCCAGACATATTTAGCCCCTACTTGGTACCAGGCACTGTTTTAGTTGTTGTGGGTACAGTGCTCAGCAGCAGACAAGGTCCTCACGCCCATGAAACTTACAATGTACCACGGAGAGACAGTCAGCTGACAAATAAACATACGCTATAACAGGTAATGATGAGTTCTGAGAAGAAAAATACAGGCAGATAAGGGGAGCAGACATGCCTATGTTAGAGTGGTCAGGGAAAGCCTCTCTAATTAGGTGACATTTGAGTTTAATGGTTGCATAGTTATAACCCAATATTTAGTAAACTGTATAATAATAATACAGTAGAAACACTTACAAAACTAGGCTTCATTAACTTATATTCGTGCTTCATGAGAAGAGTGAAGCAGTAAAGGAAAAGGAGAAGAAAATACTTGTGGCAAAGTGGTGGCATTTCTTTATTCACCTTAAGTGATGAGAAAACAGAGGTTGGGGGCATAAGGTCACTTGCCCACGAGACAAAATAGGTAAAAGTCTGAACCATAACCCAAATCCTAGGATTTCTGACTCCAAAGCCCATGTTTTTCCTCCAAACCATATTTTGCTCTCTCTCAGACTACTAATTTTATTTAACTACTTTATCTTGGATGAAATATTTATAAATAAAAGTTATAGTACTTAAACTTCTGTGCTTGAATTAATATCAAAACTGAACATAAACCTGAAAATTATGTTGGTCTTATGAACCACCATTTTTATAGAACATCTGTGAAGTGTTTGAACATTGATCTCACCATGAATAAAAGGGAAATAAATTGGAGAGGAGTTCTTTTTTTTGTTTACTTTTGTTTCGGTTTTGATTTTGTTGTTAATTAATGACCTAATAAATTGGGACTTATGATCTCTACCATCTCTTTTGTTTCCAGGACAGTGTCAAACATTAGTAGATATTTATTTACTTTTTTATAATAATGAGAAATTTATTTCATGCTCTATTGCTTGTATAGCACATTCATATACATTATCTCAGTTCCTTCTAGCAATATACTATCTGTTACTATAAGCCAGGTATAAATATCCTCATTTTATAGATATGGAAACTGGGGCTCTGACAGTTGCCCAAGTTCATATAATTAGTAAGGGAGAAATTCAAGACAAGAAACTAAAATTATAACTCTAACTCCAGTGATTCTTCATTACATCACTCTATTTCACTCTGGTTTCAGCACTTTGAAAAGCCATGTGGCCTAAGTGAAGGATTAGAGGTTTATTCTGGGATCGTACTGGACATCTCCAGCACCTCCCGAGTCACGCAATTAGGTTTTGTGGCACAAAAGGTGTGGTTTGGGCTGGATCTGTGCCCCCTCAGAAAAACTGTGCTGTGTTAACTTACCCTTGAAATCAATACCACCTATCTCTCCCAATGCCAATGATATTAAGCTAATTGATAAAAGGTTCTCAATTTCCAGTTTTCTGCAGCAACTCTCTTTGGAAACATGCCAAAATGAATAAACCAGTAACAAACAGATGTTAGTGGTATACTATTTTAAAATATTAACAAATATCAGTAGAAGATTGTGGAAACTGCCTCTTTGTTGTAGACTGATATCATGTACATGGATTTCTTATGGGCCTCGGCTGTTCCAAATTCAACTGATGGAATTAAAAGTAGCAGTGCTGCAAGGACTATTGCAGTAGGCTCTCTGTCTCCAGTCTCATCCTCCCCAAACTCATCTTTAGCATAAGAGTTTACAGATATGCTCCATCATCTTCAGAGTGAAAGCCAAACTCTCTAACAGGGACCATAAAGTTCCAGAAAGGCTCTGCCAGCCCTCCAGCCCCATCTCCTGTCAGTCTACTTTGCTTCTTTGGCCCCAGTCATATATGGCTTCTCAAACTCCACGGCACCTGACCTGCAGCTTTAGATAGACCTCCATGCCTTTGTGCAAGCCATCCCCCTGCCTCAGAGCCCTTTCCCACCTGCCAAGCACTGTTCTTCCTTCAAGATTCAGTTAGGCAGCACATTCTCCAGGAGGCCTGGCCTGACTTCTAGATTGGGCTACAGGTCTCTCCCATTGGCTCCTATATACCCTGGGCAGTTACCACATGATGTTGATTTTTAAGTGTTAATCATTATTAGTTTAATTTTTTTAACTGATAATATACTCATATGGTTCAAAATTCAAAAAGCTTAAGAGGGTAAATGCTAATATGCCTCTCTTTTACCCTTGTCCCCTGGCCACCCATTTCCCTTTCACAGGGACAACAAATGTTACCACTTTTTTTTTTTTATGAATCCTTCCAGACATTAACCAGTATATGCCAGCAAATACATGTGTGTATATACCATTTTTCTTTCTTTTACAGAAATAGTAGCATATAATATACAACATTCTGCACCTTTTTAAAAAACTATATGTATTGGAGATCATTCCATATCACTACCTAAAGATCCTCACTAAAAAAAAATACAATTATGTAGGATTCCACTGAATTGATGTCCCTTTATTTATTTAACCAACCCCCAATTGATGGACAACTGGTTCATTTCTAATTTCTTGCTATCATAAGCAATGCCATGGTACATGTGCTGGTTTGAATGTACTATGCCCCCCAGGAAAAGCCATATTCTTTGATGCAATCTTGTGGGGCAGACATTTTAGTGCTGATTAGATTGGAATTCTTTGAATGTTTCCATGGAGATGTGACCCACCCAAGTGTAGGTGATAACTATGATGAGGTATTTCCGTGGAGGCGTGGCCCCACCCATTCAGGGTGGGCGTTGATCAGTGGAGACATATAAATGAGCTGACAAACAGAAGAAACTGAGTGCAGCTGTGAGTGATGTTTTGAAGAGGAGCTACAGCCAAGAGGGACACTTTGAAGAAAGCACAGGAGCTGCAGATGAGAGAGTTTGAAGACGGCCGTTGAAAGCAGACTCTTGCTCTGGAGAAGCTGAGAGAGGACAAGTACCCCAAGTGCAACTAAGAATGACATTTTTGAGGAACTGCAGCCTAGAGAGGAACGTCCTGGGAGAAAGCCATTTTGAAACCAGAACTTTGGAGCAGACATCAGCCACGTGCCTTCCCAGCTAACAGGTTTTCCGGACACCATTGGCCATCCTCAGTGAAGGTACCCGATTGCTGATGTGTTACCTTGGACACTTTATGGCCTTAAGACTGTAACTGTGTAACCAAATAAATCCCCTTTCATAAAAGCCAATCCATCTCTGGTGTTTTGCATTCTGGCAGCATTAGCAAACTAGAATACCAGATGTCTGCACACATGCCTCATTTTGCACACACCACAATATACTGAAACTATCTCTTTACCAGTCCATCTTCTGGCTTAGGCTATTGGTTCCTCCCAGACAGGGAATGATGCTTTATACTTCTAAGAATTTATCCCCCTCTAGCAGGGCCTGGGACATGGAAGGTGTGCAGTTAAATCTGCATGGACTGAAGAAGTAAGAAGTTCTGTAAGGAGTAAGCTGACCTCCTTACACTTTGCCACCTGAACAAATCTGAGAACCGCTAGACCTGAGGACTTCAAGGTTCTGTTCAGGTTCTTCTGTTTTCTCTCTTCCTCCCCCCTCCCCTAGCTATTCTCTGTCCCACTCTACCCTGAAATATGCACAGGGGTGGGAGCTGAACCTTACAGACAGCATCATCCAAGCTCCCTGCCTCTGACTTCCCAGGAGATGGGGTGGGAGAAGAGGGAAGTCAAGGTACTTCTTCCTGTTTCTTCCCTGCCTCAGCACTTAAGTTCCAGCAGTGTTTGAGTATTCCTCTGGGTTGGATTACAGCTCATCTTGGGTGGCCCTTGCTCCATAGCTTCGGCTCTCCCAGAGCTCACAACGCTACTTCCTTCCTGCCCTTGGCCCTGAAGGGACTGTAGTAACAGTGCCCCAGTGTCAGTCCTTGGTACTTTCTCATGCCTTTCTGGTTCCCTTAACCCTGCCCACAGCCTGTAAGTTGTCTTGCCCTTAACTTATCTTCAATTAAACTCTTTGCATGCAAGTCTTTTTTTTTCCAGGACCCTCACTGATGTATAGTGTCCCTTCTGAACCTGAAAGTCTATGACTCTATGCCTTGGTAGACATAGAGTTGTTCCAATCTTGTTCTGAAACATAACAAAAGATGATTTCTTTATCCAAAGCTGGCTACAAACCAGCTGAATCATAACAAAATAACAAAGCTGTATGACAATCATAATAAGGAAATCTTGAAAATACAAACAACCTAAAAATTCCCCTTGTTCTACTCTGACTGCTTTGTCAGCATCAGCATTTGTTATTCAGCCTGAAATGTTTAAATTTATAAAAATGTGGCACCGTATTTAAAGTGTGTTTCAATGGCTTCTTCTACCTAGAGGTTCTTTTCATTCACTGAAGCAGCAGATAAGAATGGAAAAAACAGAGCAAACAAATGAGAACAGAAATGTTTTATGTGAATTAAGCAGTATTCTTTATAAACTACTAATAGTGAATATAAACAGAGCTTTCAACATGTGCATTTCTTGCATAGCTGTTCATCAGTGGGCTGCTGAATTGCTTTTTTTAATGTCTATAGGTTGCCCTCCAACCAATTAAGTTGAAAATAGTCTCTTTTTTTCCCATGATTAATCACTGAGCAATAGCCTGAAGAGTCTTCAGGGTATTGAGATTGATTCTCTGTACTTTTGAGTTGTAAGGCAATCTGGTTTAAAGTAAAACATAATGGCTTAGACTGGATGTTGCTCATTAGCAAAGGGTACACTTTTCAAATTGGTGATTAGGACTTTCCTTCAGGGAGGAAAATATAGGTCTGTCACTTTGTTGCAAATCATTCAGTTTCTAAGATAACAGAACTTTTCTCAGGTATAAAAAGACAGTTTGAATGGTTCATGAAATCCTTTCCCCATACTAAAACTAAAAGAAAGAAGGGAATGATCAAAAATAAAAATTCTTTTGTTGCAGTAATAAATGGAATTTCCTCTTAAAAATATGATATGCACACATATATACACACGTGTATACACACACATACACACATATATACATACAAAGGGATTGCAAATGCTTTATCATCTACAACTCTATCCAAAAACATTCCTTTAAAACAGTATTCACATGGGACTAATTAAGTAAAGTATTTATTTTGTTTTTAGAGACTTGTATTTATCTCACATCAAACCTTATATATGTTCTGGTGGCTTGAAGTTATCTACCCCAAAACAACATATTCTCAGTCTTAATCTATTCCTGTGGGTATGAACCCATTGTAAATAAAACCTTTTGGTGAAGTTATTTCATTTAAAGTGTGGCCCAGCTGAATCAGGATGGGTCTTAATCCTATTACTGGAGAACTTACAGAAGCTGAAAGTCATTGGCACCTGGAAGAGAAAGGAGAAGACACTGCCATGTGCATTGCCACTGATAGAAAAGCCAAGGAATCCAAAGATTGCTGGCTGGCCAGAAGACACGGACCCTTCTAGCCTCTGAAACTTGAGCCAGTAAATTGCTGTTGTTAAGCCAACCCACTGTAAGGTATTTGTTTTAGCAGCTGGGAAATATATATATATATATATATATATATATATATATATATATATATATGTATTTTTATTTAAAAAAAAAAGTACTGCTATTTAGGATAGTATTGGTGTAGCAATAATGTAAGATGATACCAAGTAGGGACATTGCATTCACACATCATACTCATGTACTCCTTTTTAGTTGATTAGAGGGAGGACATTATCTTGAAAAATATGCCAAGGTTATGGTTTTAAACTTCTTAGTGGCCATTTGGTAATCTTTTACAATGGTGTTTTGGGTCCCATAACACTTCAATATGTTGAGCTTTAACAAGTGCATATGACCAACTTACTGCCAGTGGGTGGGCTAATATGGCTATGTTTCTATGGAGAATTAGGCCCAATTCATTGTTATCATTATTGTATATTAAACTGATATTATTATTGTGTACATAACCAATAATTACTCAGTTTGTATAGGAATTTATGGCTTCCCATGAAACCTTTTCTATGCATGTTCTCTCTTATTCATTATAATAACTTAATGATAGGGGTAATATTATATTACCACCATCTTACAAATGAGGAAATTAAGGCTCTGAGAAATTAAGAAACCATGCAACTTGTAAGAAATCAAGTTGAAAAGCTGGAAAGAACTCAGGTCTCTGACCAAATTCTATGCTTTATGGACTCCACCATCCGAAGACTTGACTTTCATAAGATATCTGCATAAAGAATTGCTCTGAACAACATTGGCTTTGAATTTTAGGGTACTGACATATGAGTTCAGTTAATATAATGATGAAAACTTGTTGAGGGTGATTCTCCATGAGATACCATTTCTGCTCTGCGTTAGAGGATAAACATAGAAAGGGAATAGTCTTTATTAGCACAGCACAACTTAGTGAGGCCCGAGAAATCCTCAAAAACAAATAATCTTACCATTTGAATCACTAAACACTATTTTCAATAACATCTAAGTGAACTTTATTAAGTTTACTATACACGTGTTATGTTCCTTACTTGAATTATATTAATAATCCTCAAAGGAACCCTTTGAGGAAGATATTATTTTCCCCATTTTAACAGGTGAATGCATACCATGTTACAGCCAGGTAAAAATGAAAAAACATAGGCCTATGGACGAATCCTCAAGTGAGGATCTGCAGATCTCTGAGCTTTGGAAGTTAAGAGAAATTGCAAAATATCAACTGGCCAGGACCCCAGAAGGAAGAATGGGGCAATTTTTCTGGGAATACTGGTCAGAATCAGCAGAAAATCACCTTGATGATGAAATGATAACTTTTTAGAGTCTGAGACTTAACTTTAGTGTCTGGGTTCAACCAATCAGGGAGCCTATCAGACTATTAGACTATTTGAACCCTATATCACATCCATTCCCCGAGGCTCCATCCCATAGAGTTGAACCCCTCCCTGTTGGATCAGTTTTCTGTTTCCTGTTGGAGAGTATAAACAACTTAGTGCTCATTCTGTCTCAGAGGCTGTACTTTTCCCTAACGTTATTGTCATTCTTCACATTATCAATCAATCACACAGCAATTCAAATGGGCAACTTACTTTAAAACAGTAAACCTTGCAGTAAAGATTTATTTAGGCATTCATTTACTCACTCACTTTTGGGTGCCTACTCTGCACCAGGCACTTCCTAGACCCTGGGTATCCAGTGGTGATGCGGAGCCTGTTCTCATGGAAGTCAGGGAGGCAGATCTCAAATAAATAGTCAAACAAACAAGTATAAAATCGGGGTTGTGACATGTGTCAAGAAGGAGAGGTGCACAATGCCTTAAGTACTTGTTGAACGGGAATTTGGCCTGTTCAGAGAGATCAGGAAAAGCACCTCTGGGGAAATGTCCTCTGGGCCAAGAAAAGAGGAAAAGCATTGCAGACAGTTGATGAGTGTTGGGAGGGAGGGTCAATGGCAAGTGTGAGGAGCATGGGAGCCCCTGCTCGCAGCCCAAGAGTGAGGCTAGTGGGAGTTAGCAGGTTAAGGAGTTTTGGCTTCATCCTAAAAGGTGACAGGCCCAAATGTATGTTTCACACACAAAAAAAACTTTGGATGCTGTACATGGCAAATGGATTGGAAGATGCCAGAGTAGATGCTGGTAGACCAGTAAAATGATTACTGCAGGAGTCCATGGAAGACTAATCTAGTCCAGAAGAGGGTAATTTTAAACTGTGGATTTTATTTCAGAGGTGTCTTCAAATCCAGCTTGTTTAGGCACTTCTGTTTCCTTTCTTTATTTCCCTCTTGATTCAGACTTTCTCCTTTAGTCACTGATGTTCAGTGTCACCTAGAACAGAGCCTAGAAAATAACAGATTGTATGCATTAGGGAATAAAGGAATGGACAGAAGTTTAGTTATTATGCAATCAATTCTATTTTAGAGAAGAAATGTTAAACTTTGGAATAGCGCCATACACAAGGAACCAACTGATGTTTTTATAACAATGTATTGTGTTTAATATCTCTCCTGCTCCTTGGAGCACAAGATAATATACTTTCTGAACTTATTTTTTGAAATAAGTTTCTTCAAATGCAACAACTCATTGAAAGTGGTTCTCAATGCCATAGGTTTATGAGTGGCCTCTGTTTTTTTTGAATAGTGTGATGGACACACACTCCAGACAGGCTGCCTGTCTTGAATCCACTTTTGCTTGCCTTGCTACCTTACTTCACAGGGTTTTGGGAGAATTAAATAGATTAATACATATAAAAGCACTTAGGACCCTAGCTGGTACATAGAATATGCTCAATAAGTTACAACCATTGCTTTTATTACTACTTTTTAAATTTTATTTCTTTTCCCAAACTTATTTTCTAATAAACACATATTATTATTATAATCTGCAAAAGTTATTTTTAAACTATATAAATTACGATTTGCATAAAAATGTTAGTATGTTTCTGGATAGTGAGATTGCTGGTGGTTTTATCTGCTTCCTTGTACTTCCTTATATTTTTCTAAGTTTCTAGAATGAACATGCATTATTTTATAATAAAAAAGTTCTTTTTAGTTGTCTTCTTTTTAACTTAGATTATTGCAGGTAGAAGAGTTATAAAAGCAATTTTCATAATGACACACAGATGCCTCATCAGCAAGAAAGGGTGAATGAGCCCAGTGACTTGCTGGCTCTGAGTTGGGCTTACCTCCAAGATAGTGCTGACAAAACAGTACCAGCAATGCCTGACTCTTATATTTCAGCTCCCAAACATGGTTGATAACAAACTGACCATTGTATTTTAAAAGAACTGGCAATATTCTAACACTAATCTATAATCTAAACTGAAACTGTCTCCAGTGAACTGTTTAATGCTAAGAGAAACCAGACTCTCCAGCTCTTTAGTATGTGAACATTTCAGATTAATTTAAAGCTCACAGAAGCAGTTTCTAGCTTGTGAACTCAGATTTCTTTAATCCTGATACTTGCTTCCTTACCTTTTACAAGGTCGATAGGTCAAAGGTTAACCAGTCTTTGTTTCTCCTTCTCTATCCTACCTAGTGGGAAGACCTCAATTACGGGTTGCAGTATGATAATTTTACTTTCCTGATACTTCTACCAATATGAATAGGTAGAAGGGAAGAAACAGCCTTCAGGAACTAGACCTGATAATTGAGTTAAGATGGGTCTTCAGACAACACGTAGTAGGTACAAGGAGAAAAGTGCAGTTCAGGAGGCAGGACACACTGTCCAAGCCAGGTGAGGGAGGATCTAGCTCAAAGTAACAGGGATATCGTAACTGGTGAGGGATAAGGACAGAACAGGTGATAACTGGAATCCAGGCAAGACATCTAGGAGGCTTGTTAGCTGGTGCTACTGCTGCATTATTGGACAGCCCTCATGAGCAGACCTGTTGCCCTTGATCTTTCTTGTGGTGGAAGGACTGTGGGAGTTGGGTGATTTGATAAGAAGGTCTCAAAGAGAGGCACTTGGTCCTAGACAAAGAGCACCAAGACTTAGGCTCATGGGAATAGGGCAGAGGTCCAGTTCTCAAAGCAAGAGTAGACCTAGACAGGAAAACCAGCAGGTGGGATGGGTTGATGCTGAGGACTGGACTGGCCTAATCACTGGCCCAAAGCTGAGCTTCCTGGTGGGGAGTGGGGGCTGGAGTGGATGCGAGATGGTATCTGACCAGTGGGGGTAGTGGGGAGGAATTAAGAAGTTGAGTACTAGATAGAACCTGACATTAATAAAAATAGCATATTGAGAGCCACTGATTGAACACTTTGGATGGATTGCATGGTATGTAAATAAAACTGTGTTGAAAATAAATAAATAAAATAAAAATAACAACTGCTTGTTGAGCCCCTACTATGTGTCAGACGTGGAGCTAGAACTTGGCACACATTTACTCTAATCTTGCAACACTCCTGCAAGGTAGGTATTATTATTTCTTTGTTATAAATGAGGGAGCTGGTGCTCAGACAGGATAGGTAATAGCCTAAGTTCACAGAGTTAAGAAGGGGTGAGCAGAGATTCAAATCCAGGTCTTCCTGACTCCAAAGCCCATGATCTTTCTTCTATTCCATGAACACATTTACTTCTAACTATACATAAGCACAGGTGATTCCAAATGTTTTGCTCTTAGTGGAGACATCATATAAGAAAACTTTAATTCTCATTATAATCAGTGTTAAAACAGTAGCATTTTCATTCATGGAAAAGTAAGTTCAGGCATCATGCTGGTATCATCAGTAACATATATTTGTAATTCCATATCATAGGTAACAGTGAACTCTGTTTTAAGAAAACATAAAAATTCCTTCAGTAACGGGAAATGGCAGTAGCTTCAATATTTTTTGCTAGCTATTTTGCTAACTGAATGGAGGCCCTGCAAATCAAATGGTAACTATTAGAAGGCTTATTACACAAATTCAGAGTAATTAAAAAAAAAATTAAACATTGTGTGTTGAGGCAAATTGCCAATATAAACAGGAATCCTGGTGGGAAAGATTGAGGTTGTGGGCCTCTGAGAAACACATTGACATCCAGCCCCATCCTTCTACAGGAAAACTAGCAATACACACCTCTAGCAAAATAGCACAAAGCACAAAGATGAGGGTTAACTATATCTTTACTAATTACAATCCCAAATTCCAGTATCTCGGTTTCAAAATTGTTTGACTGCTTCACTATGACCATATTTCAGGGCCATTGGGAAACGTGGAGCAGGGAGAGGACAGAGTGAACCCCGTGGTGTTAAGACCACAAGGCACAAACTTGTGGTCTGATAACACAGATTTACTGACTTGAGGCAGCAAGGGAAGGCACTTCAGCAGGAGGGAGGAGGGAAGTGTTTTGGGTAAGGTTTGGGTTCTCTCTGAAAGATTCTGAGGAGGGTCTAAGGGAAGCGGGGATCAGCTCTCTATTGATTGTAGCTTCTGAGACCTTCAGTCCCTCCCTCTGAGGCAACATTTGTATCAATAACCCAGATGAAAAGACATTCTTATAAATTTGTGGATGACAGGAAGGTGGGGGGCGGATATTGTTGGATGACTGACTGGACAGGAGTTTATGAAATGCTGAGCACTGCCCATATCCAATGTCTTAATAAAGCAGCTCCAGGCAGTGCATTCTGAAGTCACCATATTCTGGTCTTTGCTAAAACCAGATTAAATCTCTTCATCCTCCTTATATAAAGCCCTCTAGTCTGGAGGGCAGTTTGGTGGTTCCACAGGAAGCTAAGTATGGGGTTGCCATGTGGTCCTGCAACTCCATTATTGGGTATATATCTGGAAGAACTGAGAACAGGGACATGAAAGGACATTTGCACATTGGTGTTTATGGCAGCAGTATTCATGATATGCAATGGGTGGAGGTAGCCTAAGGGTATATCAACTGATGCACGGAATGGCGAACTGTAAAGGAATATTGAGCGACTGCAAGAAGAAATAAATAGACCTTGAGGACAGTATATTGCATGAAACAAGCCAAAAGGGAAAAGGCAGACATTATAATGCCTCACTAATATAGACTCAGTACAATGTGCAAACTCTGAGAATTGAACCTGAGCACATAGATTATCAGGGGAAAGCTTTTGTAGTGGTTCCTAGATTGTATGCTCTTACAGCAATTACCTCTATTCCTGAGTTGTAACAGTTATTTCTAGATTCTGAGATGCTGAACTCTTGTGTATAACCTGGTCAGTCTCTGTGTGATACCTGAGACTCAGAGCTAGAGTTAAGAAGTTATGAATGTCAGCATTACCCCATACAGCAAATGTTAAAGAGGCTGAAAAAGAGATCAGAATTCAGTTAGAGATAAGAATGAAATGGCCATGGTTAGGACTAAGGTAAATCAGACTAAAGGGTAAAGGATGATATTAACCGTGTTTTAAAACTTCAACTTCTGTGTGAGACCAAAGGTAGAGAAGCTTATTTGTTGGAAAATCTTTATTTTCTGTAGCACGCTATATAATTTAACTTGTACGGTCAATTTATTCAAACACCATAATTATATGGAAACTTGAATGGGGGTGAGATCTTGTTGGTTTGTATAGGTTACTGTGAAGCCCCAATATATCCAAGAGTAATATGGGCAGAGGATAAAAAAGTATTTGAAAAGCCCCCTTGATGGACTGGGTAAAAATGTGGAAATATTAAATTTACCCACCTGGGGAATTCCTGCTATTCTCGCAAACACTGTGATCTACCAATTTAGTAGGTTGAACTGCCGCAGCCCATGAGGGTCATGCCAGTCCAGAGGCCAAAGAAGACAATGAGCATTTTCTGATACATGAACTTTTATTCAGGGCTTACTTACAGGGTGAGGAAGTCATGGAGAAATCATGATGGCTCTCTCAGGCCAGGAAGGCATCACGTTCACAGGGAAGTCGAACACGTAATGCAAAAAGGACAGCAAGCCATTTATAAGGGTTTAAGACAAAGGCCTTCCTAAGGGTGGGGGGAGCATAGATGAGGGAACAGGTCACTCTGGCCTGAGGGGTGGTGTGGGAAGGTCTAGAATAACACTTTAACAATTACATTTTGCTCTTTTTGTGAGACTAAGAGCTTCTCACCTCCTGCCTGCTTCCCATAAAGTTACATTTTAAGATCAATTTACCCTTTTTCTCTTTACTGGCTTACAAAGACAATGGGTTAAACATTTAGCTGCCTAGGTCATGCAGACTGCTGTGCACCAAAGATCTGCAGGCCTGTTTTGCTCAGACCATGGGTTGCCACAAATGGAAACTTGAATAGGGGGTGAGATCTGGTTGGTTTGTATAGGTTAGTGTAAAGCTCCAATATATCCCAGAGTAATATGAGCAGAGGATAAAAAAGTATTTGAAAAGCCCTCTTGATGGACTGGAAAAATGTGGAAATATTAAATTTACCCATCTGGGGAATTCCTGATATTCTTGCAAACACTGGGGTCTACCAATTTAGTAAGCCGAGACCTTGATCTCGGGGGTTGCCCTTATGAAGCTTGTTACTACAAAGGAGAGGCTAAGCCTAGTTATAGTTGTGCGTAAGAGTCACCCCCCAGAGGATTTCTTTTGTTGCTCAGATGTGGCCTCTCTCTCTCTAAGCCAGCTTGGCAGGTAGATTTGCTGCCCTCCCCGCTACATGGGACATGATTTCCAGGGGTGTAAATCTCTCTGGCAACATGGGACATGACTCCCGAAGATGAGACTGAACCCGGCATTGTGAGATTAAGGAAGACTTCTTGACCAAAAGGGGAAAGAGAAGTGAAACAAAGTTTCGGTGGCTGAGAGATTTCAAATGGAGTTGAGAGGTCATTCTGGAGGTTATTCTTATGCATTATATAGATATCCTTTTTTAATTTTTAGTGTAGTAGAATAGCTAGAAGGAAATACCTGAAACTGCTGAACTGCAACCCAGTAGCCTTGATTCTTGAAGACAACTGTGTAACTATGCAGCTTATACGGTGTCACCATATGATTGTGAAAACCTTGCGGCTCACACTCCCTCTATCCAGTGTATGGACAGATGAGTAGAAAAATGGGAACAAAAAGTAAATGAATAATAGGGGGGAAAGGGTTGTTTTGCGTGTTCTTTTTTACTTTCATTTTTATTCTTATTTTTATTACTTTTTTTGAAGTAATGAGAATGTTCAAAATTTGATTGTGGTGATGAATACACAACTATATGATGATACTGTGAGCAATTGATTGTACACTTTGGATGATTGTATAGTATGTGACTATATCTCAATATAATTGCAAGAATAAAACAAAAAAAGTAAGTCCGTAAGTTAATTAAACTAAAATTTGTTCAAGTACGTATTTTTATTTAATACTTCCTGTGAAATTTTTCAGTATACTATGTCTCCATGTTATACTTTATAGAAAAAAACACATTGTATTAAATTCAGTGACTACTTCCATCCTTGGCCAAAATTTGCTACTTTTGCATTTTATAAGAATGCTATTTTCTGTGCAGTTTTTGTTTAATGAACTGCAATAAATCACAGAGAACTTAAAAAAAAAGAATGAGATACATCCATGTTGTTGCATGTACTTGAAAATAGTTCATTCTCATTGCTGTATTACATTACATTCTGTGAATATACCGCAGTGCATTTAACCATTTTATTGTGGATCTACTAGGTTTACATATTCTCCTGTTACTGTTTTCAGTTCGGGACTCTTTACAGTGATTTCAAGGACATTGTTGTGCATATCTCTTGGAAATGTGTCCACATTTCTATTAGATATATATATATGAGTTAAATTGTTGGGTCTGAGTCTATGTATATGTTCAACTTTATCATTTCATCAGATACTGTCAAAAAGTTTCCAAAATGGTTGTACCAACAATGTTTGAAAGTTTCAGTTGCTGACACTGAAACTTTTTGTCTTTTTAATGTTTACCATTTTGTCATTTACTTGGTGGAATTGCTTTATATTTTACATAGGATTTCCCTGATAACCAATTAAATTGAGAATCTTTAATTAAAAAAAAAAGATAAGATCTCACCAGCAGCATATCCAGTCACGCTGTACTCTTACAGGCAAGGGATTGTGCCAAGGACTTGAATGGATGATGTCACGATTTAAGACTAGATGATCTCTACTGATCTCTTCTCATGGACTTTGTATAAACAAAGGGCTGGATTTTTCCTGAAAGCCACAAAAATTAATGGTTTAGATACACTTTCAATAAACTGATTTAAACTTTTACTATAAGAAGAAAAATTAAGACTGCTTATTTGAAAACAAAGATGAAATCTGACCTTCTAATTGACTTTATCATTAGTTCCTTCCAAAGTAAGATCTTAAAGCTGTAACTGACATTTTTCTCATAATGAACCCTCTCCAGACATTGTGTAGTCTGTGGTAAGTATAAAAAGAGGAGGACATTGTTAACTTTAACAGCTTTATTATCAGTATAAACCTTCCTAGTTGAGTGTTCTCTTATTGTTCTATTAATACAAATCAGCACAGATATTCAGTTTCCAATATTTTAATGTATAGTGTTACTCATGTAAAGTATTTTGCATAAGGTTGTATATGTATTGTGTACATACCTCAAGTTCAAGTTAATGTTGTGTATATACCTCAAGTTCAAACATCAGTCAAATGCTTTGATTATGTTCTAAAGAGAAGTTAGTAATACAAAAATTAATTTATCCTTAGTTGTAACCATATGTGAAGAGTACTGGCATTGGTTTTAAGTGACATTTTGTACTTTTCCCCTTAGGTTCTCTGTATTGTAATAACAAACAATCAAATCACTGAGCTGCTCTTAAAAAAAAAAAAAGAAAAAGGAAAAAAACTTGATGTTGTATACACATTTTTTTTTTTTATCAAATCACACAGAAACATGCAACTGAATAGAACTTACATCAAATTCTTGGCTTAAGTATTACTAATGGACAAAATTACACAGCAAATAATTATCAGATCATTCCCTGAATAGGTCCATATGTCATTTATATTACTGAATAAATTGTTGATCCACTAAAAAAAAAAAAGAAAAGCCAAATCTCAAATGCAAAATTCTAAACTGACACAGGTATATGGTGTAAAAGATCAAAGGAATATAGTACATCATAAAGAACAATGCATGATACAAGACCCACTGTAAATTAACATCAGTCTTTAGAATGTGAAAAGTGAGATTTCATAGGTTTTCTGGATGTGTTTTCAGAGTAGCTTGGTCCTTTGTAGCAAGAAAATAGAAGATGTATCTGGAGCACTCAGATGGTGGGGGATGATATTTTTATGCCTAAGAAGGAAAACTGAATATAATTTTATGAGGTTTACTCAGAACTGTCTATAAGGACAGAGTCGTTAACTAGCTATCATAACATTCTAAAGTTGTCAGGTTCTGCAAAGAGCTATGCAAGGATGCAAAGCCAACCAATGTGTGTGGCTGCCTGCCATCCGCCCCAGTTAAGAGCTTCTAATCAGCAGATTGAGAAACTGACTTTGAAGCAAGGTCAGTAGAGTTGCTAAATTGCATACACAATAAATGTCTGAGGATAGCCTTGAATTAAATCATCACACAAATCAGCCTCATCTTTTTCTCCAAGGCTCTAGATGTCTTGCTGAACCATGAAATTTCTGTCTCTTTATACTCCTCCATCCCTCCCCACTTCCCACTCCCATCAACCCCTAAGTGGGCTCTTGAGAATTCAGATAGTAATCATTCATCTATTTATTCATTCCACAGATGTGAGTGTTTTGCTGTGTTCCAAGCAGAGAAGTAGGTGCTAGAGGTATAAATATGTGTCAAACAAGAGTATTTGCAAATGAGTAGCCCACAGTCTGGTTTGGAAAACAGAAATGGAAACAAACACACTATAATTTGATAACTGCTTTAATAGTTCTATGAAAGCACCAAGGCAGAGATGATCATTCTGCTTTGGGGAGGTGGGAGAGCTTCTTTATTTGAGCATTGAGGGATGAGTCAGAGTGCTCACGGGGGTGAAGGCTGGGAAGAAAATTCTAAGCAGAAGAAATGTGCAGAAACTCGGATGTGTATGCAGTTGACGTGTGAGCCTCCTGGTGGCCAGGGAGCCTGGAAAGGTAAGATGGAGATTGTAATAGCAGTAACACGTGAACCTGAAATTCAAAGGTAAGATATGTTTTACCATAGCTCTGAATTTTAGGACTGGTAGAGATCTTAGTGATTATGTAGATAAACCTCTTCATTTTACAGAAAAAGAAACCAAGGTCTGGGGCAGTTGATGACTTGTTCACATCAGGGTCAGAGGTAGTATCTTTCAACTTTGGGTCCTCTGTTCCTTTCTCCAAGTCTCCAAACATGCTTCCTAGCACCAATCAGGAGAACTGTTCCTATAAAGCCCAGAGACCTGGAGATTGATCTCTCAGAATTCAATCTAGAAGTCACAGTATGAAATTAAATCTATAGTTCTGTGTCTACTCATTAACATTATATTAATTTGATAAGTATTTATATATATATGTGTGTGTGTATATATATATATATATATATATGTATATATATATATGTAGTTATCAGATTTCAGACAGCTTAAAGGAGAGAGTATTAGTTTTCTATTGCTGGTGTAACAAATGATCACACACTGGTGGCTTAAAACAACACAAAATTTATTCTCTTACGGTTCTGGGGGCCTTAGTCCAAACCAGTTTCATTGGGTGACAGTCAAGCTGATGAACTAGGGGAGACTCCATTCCTTGCCTTTTCCAGCTTCTAGAGGCTGCCTACATTACTTGGCTTGTGGGTGCATTACTCTGATCTCTGCTGCTGGCATCACATTTCCTTCTTCCTCCTTTGATGGTCTTTAGTGCCTATTTGGATAATCCAGAATATGTAATTCTTCTTAAGCTCGTTAACTTAATCACATCTGCAATGTCCCTTTTGCCATATAAAGTAACATTCTCAGATTCCGAGGATTAACACATGGATCTCTTGTGGGGGTGGTGGAGTGGTGGGGCATTATTCAGTCTACCACAGAAAGCAATACCCTTAGTCCCCAAATTGGAAGCATGCAGCAGATACATACTTATTTCTGCCTCGAGACATGGGAATTCAAGGACACATGGGAGGGGCTCATTACCTGACAAAGGTGGTAGATTCTTTGTCCAGTACGCTCAACAGACCAATTCCTGAGACACTGGGGTTTCAAAGACAGAAAGATTTTTTGCTAGGTGTGGAGCAGGAGAGGAGATGGACTATCAGCCCCAAAATCTGCCTCCTTGAACTGCAGTAATTCTGATAGTTTTATAGTATCAAAAGATGGGCAGGTTTTAGGATAATGAGCACCAGTGGCTCCAGATGATGTACTTAGACATGATCTAATTAATGAGCATGCATAGATTGATTACATGCTTAGTCACAGAACGTATGTAAGAAAATGGCGGCCTTAATATGATGATGGGTGTGATTTTTAGTATTATAATGAGGAATAGGTCACTTATAGGTTAGAATCTAAGCTATTGCACACATCAGGTGGGCTCATTTTAGTTAGATCCAGTATTGGTTATCAAGATAACTTTGGATTTGGAGTGAGTTAGTTCTGGGCTGACCCAAGGCCCTTCATTAATAAACATTAGGGGCTGAGCTTAGTGATCACAGAACTCCAAAGTTGAAAGTGAAGGTCAGTCACAAGGTTTTTAAAATTACAAGGGCACAAGATAAAGGCTATACATCATTATCAGAGATCAAGGCAGTTAGATTACAGTTCAAAGATTTCAGGTATTTCCCTCTGTCTACTCCAATATACCAGGAAAGCAAAAAGGACTATCTTATAATGATTCCACAACCACAATCATCCCCTAAATCCTAACTTCTCGGTTACAGGATGGGAAATGAAATATAAGCTTTATAATTAGTCTGTGGAGAATCAGATAACTGGGTGTTTAGGTCTGATCTTTGTAGGGGGAAGAGGGTTGAAGGTAATAATAGTCTTTTCTTCCTCCGCCAGAATAAATGTCACCAAAGTTGAATTAGCATTGTATTAGAAATGTGTTTGACAATTTAAAAAGGGTTAAAATAATCCTTCTGAAATATTTGTTGGCTGAATCATTGACAGTAGAGCCACAAAACTGACTGAAAACTGGAAGTAAAGGTTTTTTGATCTGCAGATACAGGATGTTTATGGTTTGTAATTATGGATTGACTGTGTGTATAATTTTGGGCATGCTGGTGTTTTAGGCTCTCTGAAAACTCAGAGCAAAACTGTCCTTTGACAGTAAAAGGGTCTCTGCTCTGGGCCCTGCATTTGAATGCCCCATTCTGGCCTCCTTTGGCTGCATCTCACCCCAAGTGTGCCAAGGTATGTGTCCACTTGTAGTTCAAGCAACTCCCCCAACCATTCTTCAGGTACCCAGGAATATGGAGTCCTACTAAAATGATCCCAACCTGTTTCCAGGACCTGCACCAACTTCATATTTGAAGAGGCTGAAAAAAGGATCAGTGAGCTTGAAGACAGAGCATCCCAGTTCAAACAGACAAAAGAACCGATAGAGAAAAGAATGGAAGCAATTGAGCAGGGCCTCAGAGAATTGATTTACAACATGAAGCACACAAACATATGTGTCATGGGTATCCCAGAAGGAAAAGAGTAGGAAAAGGGGGAAGAAAGAATATTTGAGGAAATAATGGTAGAAAAATTTCTCAATTCTTATGAGAGACATAGCTATTTATGTCCAAGAATTGCAACAAACTCCAAACAGAATAAATCTGAACAGACCTACTCCAAGACACATACTAATCAGAAACTAATCAGAATATCAAATGCCACAGATAAAGAATTCTGAAAGCAGCAATAGAAAAGCAATTCATCACATGCAAGGAATCCCCAGGAAGACTAAGTATTGATTTCTCATCAGAAACCATGGAGGAGAAAAGGTAGTAGTATGATATATTTAAGATACTGAAAGAGAAAAACTGCCACCAAGAATTCTCTACCTGGCAAAACTGTCCTTCAAAAATGAGGGAAAGTTTAAAATATTCACAGGTAAACAGAAATGAGAGAGTTTATCAACAAGGGACCTGCCCTAAAAGAAACAGTAAATGGAGCACTGCAGCCTAAAAGGAAAAGACAGGAGAGGCTTGGAGGAGAGTGTAGAAATGAAGACTATCAGTAAAGATAACTAAAAAGGTAAAAAGAGAGACAAAGATAAGATATAACATATAAAACTTACAGATAAAATGGTTGAAATAAGTACTGCCATTACAGTAATAACATTGAATGTTAGTGGATTAAACTCTCTGCTCAAAAGATACAGACTGGCAGAGTGGATTAAAAAAATGTGAGCCATCTATATGCTGTCTACGAGAGACTCATCTTAGACCCAAGGATATAAATGCATTGTAAGTGACAGTCTGGAGAAAGATATTCCATGCAAACAGTATTAAAAAAAAAAAAAAAGCTGGGGTAGCTATACGAATATCTGACAAAATAGACTTTAAATGCAAAGCTGTTATAAAAGACAAAGAAGGACATTATATATTAATAAAAGGGGCAATCCACCAAGAAGAAATAACAATCATAAATATTTAGGTACCTAAGCACAGTGCCCCAAAATACATGAGGCAAACAGTGGCAAAACTGAAGGGAGAAATAGACATCTCTACAATAATAGTTGGAGACTTCAATACATCACTCACACCAATAGAGAGAACATCTAGAAAGAAGATTAATAGGGCATGAGAGAAACTGAATAATTTGAGAAATGAACTATACCTAACAGACATATATAGGACAATGCACCCCAAAACAGCAGGATATACATTATTCTGAAGAGCTCATGATTCCCCATGATAAACCACATGTTTGATCACAAAAGAGATCTCAATAAATTAAAAAAGATTGAAATTATACATAGCACTTTCTCTGATAATAATGGAATGAAGCTGGAAATAACAGGCAGAGGACTGAAAAATTCACAAATTTATGGAGGTTAAACAACACACTCTTAATCATCTTAGTTGCAAGAGGAATCAGCAAATATTTTTAGATGAATGAAAACAAGAATACAACATATCAAAACTTATGAGATGCAGGAAAGGCAGTGCTGAGAGGAAAACTTAGAGCCTTAAATGCCTACAATAAAAAGGAAGAAAGAGCTAAAACAAAAGACCTAACTACACAACTGAAGGAACTAGAAAAAACAAAACAAAACAGGAAACTAATACGAAAGCAAACAAAGGAAAAAAAAAAACAACAAAGATCAGAGCAGAAATAAATGAAATTGAGAAAAGAGAGAGAGAGAAGGAGGGAGGGAGGGAGAGAAAGAGGGAGGGACAGAATGAACAAAACCAAAAGAAGTAGGTGCTTTAAGAGGATCAATAAAGTTGACACACCCTTAGCTAGACTGACAAAGAAAAGAAAAGAAGATACAAAAAAATAAAATTAGAAAAGAGAGGGTGGACATTATTACTGGCCCCACAGAAATAAAAGTGATCGTAAGAGGATACTATGAAAAACTGTACACTAACAAACTAGAAACCTGGATAAGAAGGAAGATTTCCTAGAATCATATGAACAACCTACACTGATTACAGAAGAAATGGAAGACTTCAACAAACCAATCACAAGTTAAGAGATTAAAACTATCATCAAAAACCTCCCAAAACAGAAAAGCCCAGGATAGATGGCTTCACAGGTGAATTCTATCAATCATTCCAAGAAGAATTAATACCAATTCTATTCAAACTCTTCCAAAAAATTGAAGAGGAGGGAACACTATTTAGTTTACTCTATGAGAAGGGGGGAAAAAAGATAACAAGCTGAGGTCACAGTGGCTGAGAGAGCCCAAATAGAGTCAAGAGGCTATCCTGGAGGTCTTACTTATGCAAGCTCCAGCTAGACATACCAAATGGCCACAGTGTGCCATGCCCTTACCAAAAGTAGTCCACAAATACCTAGGTCCCTACCTGAGATTCTATAAAAGATTCACTAAGTTTTATCTTTCAGAAACTTAAATCCACCAGAGTGTCCCTATACCAGACAAGTCCTAAAACCCAGAGGCAACAGCCTCCTAAGATCAACAATCAGATGCAGCACCTTCCCCATACTGTCGACACCCCCTTTCAATGTGAACAAGTCACTGCTTAGACACCCCTGAAGATGGAGAAAGAGATTGAGAGGAAGGGGTAGCAACAAACAAGATAAGATTTAACAGAGGTTTATAAATATGGAAACTTTATATGATTATATATATATTTTTGGATGCTGGGGTGTTGGAATGGCTGGAAGGAGGTAAATGACATGGTGGAACTGTACCCTATAGAATCCTTTGAAATTTGCTCTATAGCTACTTGTTGAATTGTGCTTTGAAAGTCTTCACCTTTCTGTAATACCTTCTACTGCATAAAAGGGAAGGCACTGAGACTGTGGAATTGTAATCACAGCAATATTTGAAATTACCTATATAACTGCTTGTTGAGCTGTACATCGAAGGTTGATTGATACCTTTCGATATGTATGTTATATTTTACAGTAATGGAAATGGCTGAAGTTGTAGAACTGCAACCCATGACATTCTTTGAAATCTGCTCTCTAACTATTTGTTAAACTGTACTCTGAAAGTTATCACTGTTACGTGTATATGTTAAAGTTCCCAATAAAATTTTAAAAGTCACACAAGAAAAGAATATAGATGCAAAAATCCTCAGCAAAATACTTGCAAAATGAATCTAAGAGCACATTAAAAGAAACATGCAACATGAACAAGTGGGTTTTATTCCAAGTATTCAATGGTGGTTCAACACAAGAAAATCAATTAATGTAATACACCACATTAACAAATCGAAGGAGAAAACCACATGATCATCTTGATTGACACAGAAAAGGCATTTGAAAAAATTCAGCATCTTTCTTGATAAAAACACTTCAAAAGATAGGACTAGAAGAAAACTTTCCCAACATGATAAAGGGCATATATGAAAAACCCACAGGTAGCATTTTATTCAATGGTGAAAGACTGAAAGTTCTCTCATTGAGATAGGGGACGAGAAATGGATGCCCACTGTCACCACAGTCATTCAACATTGTGCTTGAAGTTCTAGCTAGAGAAATCAGGCAAGGAAAACAAATAAAAGGCATACCAATCAGAAAGGGAGATGAAAAACTTTTACTATTTGCAGATGATATGAGCCTATACCTAGAAAGTCCCCCAAAATCTACAACAAAGCTACTAGAGCTAATAGATGAGTTCAGCAAAGTGGTAGGATACAAGATTAACACGCAAAAATCAGTACTGTTTCTATAGACTAGTAATAAATGATCTGAGGAGAAAATCGGGAACAAAATTCCATTTACAATAGCAATTAAATGAATCAAATATCTAGGAACAATGTAACCAAGGATGTAAAGGACCTGTATTCAGAAAACTACCAAACACTGCTAAAAGAAATCAGCAACCTAAATAAACAGAAGGGCATTACATGTTCATGGATTGGAAGACTAAATATTCTTGAGATATCAATTCTACCCAAACTGATTTACAGATTCAATGCAATCTTAATCAAAATTTCAACATCCTACATTGCAGAACTGGTAAAGCCAATTACCAAATTTATTTGGAAGGTAAGGGGCTCCGAATAGTCAAAAACATCTTGAAAAAGAACAAGGTTGGAGGACTCTCATTACCTGACTTTAAAGTATATTACAAAGCTACAGTGGTCAAAACAGCATGGTAGTGGCATAAAGAAATATTAACCAATGGAATTGAATTGAGAGTTCAGAAATACACCCACACATTTATGGTCAATTGATTTTTGACAAGGCTGCCAAACCCATCCAACTGGGTCAGAGCAATCTCTTCAATAAATGGTCCTGGGAAACTGGGTATCCATTTCCAAAAGAATGAAAGAGGACCCCTGTCTCACACCATATACAAAAATTAACTCAAAATGGATCAAAGACCTAAATATAAAAGGCAGCACCATAAAACTCCTAGAAGAAAATGTAGGGAAGAAGCTTCAGGATCTTTTGGAAGGAGATTTCTTAGACCTTACACCCAAAGCACAAGCAACAAAAGAAATAGACAAATGGGACCTCCTCAAAACTGTGCTTCAAAGGACTTTGTCAAGAGGGTAAAAAGGCAGCCAACTCAATGGAAGAAAATATTTGGAAACCACATATCCAATAAGGATTTAATATCCAGGATGTATAAAGAGATCCTACAACTCAATGATAAAAAGATAAATAGCACAATTAAAAAATGGGCAAAAGACATGAATGGACATTTTTCCAAAGAGGATGTCCAAATGGCTAAAAAAGCACACGAAAAGATGTTCAATGTCGCTAGGCATTATGGAAATGAAAATAAAAACCACAATGAGATATCATTTCATACCTACTAGAATGGCCAATGTTAAACAAACAGAATACTTACAGGTGTTGGAGAGGGTGTGGAGGAATAGGAATACTTATTCACTGTTTGTGGTAATGTAGAATGGTACAGCCGCTGTGGAAGACAGTTTGGTAGTTAGTCAAGAAGGTAAATATAGAACTGCCATATGATTCAGCAATCCTACTATTAGGTATATATGCAGAAGAATTGAAGGCAGGGATAAGAACAGACATTTGCACATCAATGTTCATAGCGGTAGTATTGCCAAAAGTTGGAAACAACCCAAGTGTCCATCTACCAATGAATGGATGAACAAAATGTAGTATATAAATAGGATGGAATATTATTCAGCCATAAAATATGAGTATTATTCAGCTTAAAAAGAAATGAAGTCTTGAGGCATATGAAACAGGGATGAACCCTGAGGACATTATGTTGAGTGAAATAAGCCAGACACAAAAGGACAAATATTGTATGACCTCACTGATATGAACTAAATAGAATGAGCAAACTCATGGAGTCAATATCTAGAATATAGGTGACCACACAGTAGAATGAGGACAGAGAATGGGAAGCTGATGCTTAATTTGTGCAGAATGTGTAATAAGGTTGACTGTAAATGTTTGGAAATGGATAGAGGTGATGGTAGCACATTATATTGAGTATGATTAACAGTGATGATATGTGGGTGTGATTGTGGTTGAAAGGGAAGGTTTAGGGCCGTGTGTGTCACTAGAAGGAAAATATACAGACCCCCCCCTGAGGAGCTGGTAGAGAATGCAGGGGTATTGGGCTTCCCCACCTCGATGGTGGCTGATGTGCTCACAGACATTGGGGACTGGTGGTTTGATGGGCTGAGCCCTCAATCACGGGACTTGACCTTGGGAGGACTGTTGCTGCAAAGGAGAGGCTAGGCCTGCCTATAATTGTGCCTAAGAGTCTCCTCCTGAATGCCTCTTTGTTGCTCAGATGTGGCCCTTTCTCTCTTGCTAAGCCAACTTGGCAGATGAAATCACTGCCCTCCCCTCTATGTGGGATCTGACATCCAGGGAAGTAAGTCTCCCTGGCAACGTGGAATAGGACTCCCCGGGAGGAATCTAGACCCAGCATTGTGGGAGAACATCTTCTTGACCAAAAGAGGGATGTGAAAGAAAATGAAATAAGCTTCAGTGGCAGAGAGATTCCAAAAGGAGCCGCGAGTTCACTCTGGTGGGCACTCTTATGCACAGTATAGGCAACCCTTTTCAGGTTGTAATGAACTGGAATAGCTAGCAGTAAATACCTGCAACTATCAAACTACAACCCAGAACCCATGAATTTTGAAGACGATTGTATAAAAATGTAGCTTATGAGGGGTGACAATGTGATTGGGAAAGCCATATGGACCATACTCCCCTTGGTCTAGATTATGGATGGATGAGTAGAAAAATGGGAGAAGAAAAAAAAAAAGGCACCCAGTGTTCTTTTTTACTTTAATTGTTCTTTTCCACTTTAATTTTTATTCTTATTATTTTTGTGTGTGTGGTAATGAAAATGATCAAAAATTAATTTTGGTGATGAACACACAACTACTGTGGTACTGTGAACAACTGAATGTATGCTTTGTATGACTGCATGGTATGTGAATATATCTCAACAAAATTGAATTAAAAAAAACAAAAACAAAATCAGAGGATAAAACACGGGATGGTATAACACAGTGAACCCTCTTGTGGACCACAAGTGTGGTCAGTGGAACACATATAAGAATTTTCTTCCACAAATTAGAATAAATGTACGACACTATAAGAAATTGTTAAAAATATGGTGGTATGTGGTTAAAAACACACTTAAGGCAAACTATAGACTGTAGTGAATAACAATATATGAATATTCATCCATTAGTTGCAAAAAAATGATACGTTAAAGAAATCAGGCAAAAAGTACTACACATTAACTTCATTAATATAAAATGTAAATACAAATAAGTTTATAGAGACGGAAAAAAATTAGAAAGTAAAAAAATGAGGAGAAAAATATAAATAGAAGTTCTAGTATTTTCCTGCACACTCACTGGGTTGGTCACCCTACTTTGGAAACCACTGCAGGTATCATCTTGCTCAATCAAGCTTTTCCCTCAGCTGTTAATTCTGTTTTAAAATACAAATAATAGTTTGGAAAACTTTTTCTTAAAAATCCTTTTCCTTCACATAGAACACTGAAAAACACTGATAATAACAATACTTGTTCCTGAGTCTTTGACTCTATACTTCACCTTCTCTTTTCCTGCTCCACCTCATATGTTCAGAGAGCAGGGGAAAAAAGGGGAAAAAGTTTAAGACAGGAGTCAGCAAACTTTCTCTGTAATGGTTCACATAGTTAATATTTTGGACTTTTGCAACTAGTTAGCTCTGCTGTTGTAGTGCGAAAGCAGCCAGAGACAATATGTAAACAATGGGCATAAATTTTAAGTTTTCAAATAAAATTTTTCTATGGACACTGAAAGTTGAATTTTACATAATTTTCAAGTGTTACAAAATATTCTTCCTTTGATTTTTTTCAACTATGTAAAAACAAAAAGGCGATTTTTAGTTCACAGGCAATACAAAAAAACAGGGGGTAGGCCAGATTTGGCCCTTGGCCCATGGTTAATTGACCCCTGGCCTAAAACAATTCATCTCCCTCTGTAACCAGCACCATGTCTTGATACATTTTCTCCCAACAACTCTTTATAGAGTCATAGAATATTAAAACTGCAAGTGGCCATAGAGAC
Organism: Choloepus didactylus; assembly: GCF_015220235.1. Classification (NCBI taxonomy): domain Eukaryota; kingdom Metazoa; phylum Chordata; class Mammalia; order Pilosa; family Megalonychidae; genus Choloepus; species Choloepus didactylus. Next base: position 92,082,862 of record NC_051311.1, read on the forward strand.
TTAAAGTCATTATGGAGGATGCGCACTAGAAGTGGGGGTGGGGTGGGTCAGATTGGGAGGGGGAAGGGATATTCTCCGAGGTCAAAGAGGTAGTGATTAAAGAGGTAGAGGAGCAGTTCAAATTTCGCTGCTCAAGATCCTTCCTGATATTTCTTGGAATTATCTATAGATTCTTAATTATTATATAAACAAACTTGATTTGACTGGGAGTGAATACAGTGATTAACTGAATTCCACAGGTGCTGCTATAAATATGCATTGAATGAAGGGCCTATAGTAAAGTGTACCTTTAGGCCTGCAGCTAGAAAAAAAAAGTACTGTGTTGATTTGATTACAGAACTCACTTTAAAGATAGGAGTTTCTATGGTAAAATTGTTATTAATGGGAGTATCTGAAAGCAGTTATTACGTAATTCCTAAGTAGCACTTAATATTTTGTAAAGTATTAAAATAATTTTAATACTAGTCTCCAAAAAAACAAAAGAAAACAAAAACAAACCAGTTATCTTGGTCACTAGTCCCCTTTAAGGAATCGTGTAAAATGAACATTTAAAAAATAAGTAACAACTTAGAAGAGAAAGAGTTACATTATATGCTGAGTGCCCCATTTCTTAGGGCTGGCATAAAAGTGATGGTCAAATAAAGTCATTTCAGCAGGTCAGGAGCTAAAATTAAACCATGAGTAAAATGCAGGGGGTGCAATGCTCATTTCATTCTTTTTTCTTCTATGAAGCAGGACAAGCTATTGCCTGGAGTGGTAGAAATTGTTAAACGGAACAGCTTCTTTTCATTGCTTAGGAAGAAACCCACCATTAAGCTTTAAAAGTTGTGTTGTCAGCTTCCAACAGAATCCATAAAATTTATGTTGTATTCCAGGGGTTTAGAAAGCATAAACATTACTGTTTATTATATTCTCAATGCTGTGTTAAAAGACTATTCATTCCTCCTAGACGTTTCCTGGTTTTCACAGAAATATGCTTATCTAAAGCTCTTGCTCTTGATTACTCCCATGACTACCCCTGTGAACATTTGTTTTTTCATATCTGTTTTAGATCCAGATGGGATCACAAATATTACAAAATGGGTAGGCTTAAACAACAGGAATTTATTGCCTCATAGTTTTGAGGCTAGGAGAAGTCCAAAATTAAGGTGTCAGCAAGGTGATGCTTTTTCCCCAAAGACTGTGGCATCTTGGGGCTGGCTGTGGCAATCCTTGGGTCCTTGACTTTTTGTCACGTCCTCTCCATTCTCTTCCTGTTTCCTGTGACTTCCAGCTTCTGCTCTTCCATGCCTCTTTGTTTTCAAAGAGCCTCAAGGCCCAACCTCATTGAGTTGGGCCACACCTTTAAAAACAACATCTTGAAAAGCTCCTATTTACTATGGATTCACACCCACAGGAAAGGATTAAGATTAAGAACATGTCCCCCAGCTACATAATTCATCCTACCACAATATCTATGAGTAAGACATATATAGAAAATAGTTAGCAAGTGAACAGTTCAAATTGCTTCTTACTTAAAAATAACAATCACATGCAGTAAGTGAGCCTAGATAGTATCCTAGCTCAGGTAAAAAAAAAAAAAAGCTACAAAAGTCACTTTTGTGACAATTGTGGGAACTTGAATATGAACTGAATATTAAGTGGTATCAGGGAATTAATGTTACTCTCTTAGATGTGATATTGTGGTTATGAAGCAAATGACCTTATTCTTATATGAGAAAGGCTTAAGTATTTAGGGGAAAGCATGTGATGTCTGCAATTTATTCAAATGGTATAACAAAAAAGCGTATCTATTTTTTGTGTATTTCAAAAATTTCAGAATAAAGAATTGTGATGGGGGAATGAAGGGCTTCTTTTTGGAAAGCATTATGAAGAAATTCTGAGTAGTAACTTCAATTTATCCTTTGGTTTTGTAGGGCTGTTTATTTCGTTGTTGCACCCTGGGTACTATTCAGTCCCCACCCAGGTTCAAGTAGCTCTCAAATACACTTATGTCAATTAAATTCAGCAAAACGGGAGGCTAGCCTGAGGGGATAAAGTTCTGGTTTGACATAATCTTCACAGTCTTGTAATGTTACATGGTCACAATCATTTTCAAAATGTGTAAGTTTGGTTTGCATTTTCCAGCAGTCATATCTACGTTTAGGACCTGTGTTTCTTTTTTACCTAGAGAACAACATCCAGAACCCCAGATCTGGACAGTTCTTTCTGGCCCACGGATACACTCCAGAAAACTTTATAGAGCAATCTTTTCGTCCAACACTCATTGTTGATTTCTATTTCCATCTCTCTATACTTGCATTACTTACTGAAACAGCTAATTTCACCCAGCAGTTTAAAACGCAAATCCTGGGAGAAACTCGGAATCAGAATTTTTTGCTCTTTTGTCATCATTATGAGATTTAAAAAAAGGTTGCAAACTTAACTGTACCAGGAGTCCATGACATCTTTTTAAAAATAAATGAACAGTCTGTGACAAGGTAGTGCTGCAATTAACATTCAGTATCTATTGTATACGCTACAAATTACCATTTAGTTTTTTTGCTCCCAGGCTCACAATGCCAAGAAGCTAGTGAGTATGCTATGCTTGCGCAGTATATGACAGGCCACCACTGGATCAACAGAATCACATTTAGTTTTAGCAAATTATGGGTGGCGTTCAGGAATGTGCTCAAGCGATTTTAAAGTCAGTATTCGCTTTAGGACAGGAAAGCAATTTGGCCTTGTAAGGGCCCTGGCTGCGTGTGTGTGAGTCGAGGAGAGAGCGGTAGATAGCGCGCGCGGAGCCTCTTTTACATAGACGGGGCCCACGGGCGCGGCCATCTTGGTGAGGGCCCGGACGGCGGCTAGTGCGGGGTTGATGTTGGTAGCGCTACCAGTTTCAAAGGTCATCACAGTGAGTGACCAGGGAACGTGAGCGGCCCGCCCTGCGGCCTGAGCTCCCTGCCGCACGGGAGCGACGGCTTGCCCCAAGGATGGTGAGGCAGCAAGCGCTGAGGCGCTGCCTGCAGTTATCAGCGTTCTCGGCCGCAGTGGCGGCGGCGCGGCGGGGTGGGCACGGCGCGGAAAAGGGGCGGAGGAACGCAGGCGCCGGCCGCCGCGGCCCCTCCTGCTGCGCGGGGGCGCTGTGCCGGGGAGCGCTGTTCCTCGCGGCGCTGTGGCCCGCAGCCGAGCAGCAGCAGCGGGAACGGCCACGGCGGCGCGCGCGCCCGGCCGCCCCTCGCTGGAGGTGAGCCCTCGCCCCCGCGCCCTCACCCCGCTCCACCGTCGCTCGCTTGCAGTCCGAGGGCTTCCCTTCCCACCCCCATCCCGGGGTGCTCGCTCCCTCGGGTGCCTCGGGGTACCGGGTTTCTTCCCGCCGAGGTTGCTCTTTCGCGTCTTTGCTGCAAAGGTCTGGGGCTCAGCTTGGGCTGTTGTGCGAAGTAGAGCGGACTGCTACTGGATTTCCCGGTCCCCGCGCCTTGCCTCATCCCGGAGACGCCGCACCTAAGAGGGCGAGGGATCTTTTGGATTTCCGCATATAGCGAGTTGCGGAGCCTGCGTTTCCGAAGCTGCCTAGGTGAAAAGCCACAGTATTTTTTTTTCCCTGTGAGAGAGTAGCCGTCTCTGGGATTTAAGATGCCATTTTTCCTGCAAATTACCAGGTTATACCTTCATTGATGGGCATACATGTGGGTGTATCTTCTTTTGGTTATAGGTAAATGAATGTGTTTACGACTTCCGAAAAGCAACTTAGTTCCTCTTCGTCTGTAGTGTTTATCTTCTAAACATCCATTCTAACAAGTTTCCCCCCTTTTAATCTTGAAAAGTTGACCGCGGAATGGGAATGAAAAGTAAAAGAATAGAGTAAGGTGGGGCGGGATGGTGGTGGTGGTGGTGGTGGGGGGTGCTTTCTTGAGTTTTTCATTCTGTGGTTGTTGGTTTGTTTTTTTAAATTAGATATTATTGCAGGGTTTTCAGAACTTGTATTCAGATAGACGGTTCCTCCCCGGAGAGAGCTCTCTGTGGTCCTGGTAGTTCAGGCAAATACGCTTCCACAGCTCCAGGGTCTGATGCATTATACCTCAGTTGGACCTAAAAAATATCAAGAGAATGAGAAAAGTTAACAGCTTAAAAAAATCATTTAGTTCCTGCTCTTTCCTTTTCTGTAGCTTGTTCTAGATGTGTTATAATGTTGTCTGCTTTGCATTGGCTTATCATGAAGTGTTTGGCATTTGATAACTCTGGTTAGTTTATTCAGAAAGTCATTCCCGAAATACTAGTTCTCGGAAAATCAAGAAATAATTAAAAATGGAAGTCTAGCAGTTTCATTTCTATTTTCAGTTAGGTTTTACAGTCATAAAATATGTAAAATTGTCAATCCCATTACACAGATGGGATTGCCTCAGTAATCAACATCATTTTAAAGAAGTTATGTAATCTTTGAAAGGAAAGATTACCTCTATCCCACAATAGTCTGCTTTTTGTTGCAAGAGAATATTAGGTCTGTTAAAGAAGAAGTTTAGGGTAGGCGTACCTATTTAAAATAAAAAAACTTTAAAGAGCGATTGAGGAATTAAAACTTCTAAGTCAAATGAAAATACAGTCATTATTTTCAAAGATTTTATTTTGTTACATTCTGCAGGCTTTTCTGCTGCAAGAATTTGTCTCTGAGAGACAAAAATACGTAGTGTATTTATCACACCCTTATTTTAACTCAATTCCAAATTATATTGTACAGCTTTTATATTGCAAAATTTAGTTTTAAAATTAGTTCATTTTAATATGAACAACATTTTAATATGAGCATTCCATCATAGGATTTTGGTTATGCTTTTGTTGATGAAGTCACCCTCATGTGTTTGTAAGAGGTATTATGGGTATTTGTGAGTTTGGAAAACTGAAGGGATTTTTAAGAACATTTAGTCTGTTTGGAAGAGCCTTTGTCTTTAATTTTGTTGTTTTTATTTCTAATGGGTGCTAGTTTCATTCTGCTTCTTAGTAGTGGTGAATAGCTGTCGATATAGTAGGTTTTTCCATTCTTTTCTACTCTTTTTATTTAAATAGAATATGTCTGTGTTGGAGGGCTGTGTAACATAGACATTTTAGATAGAACTGCACACAAGTAAAACATGTTTGCACTGAAATATTGGGGAAATGAACTATGTGCATAATCATTAAAGAGTACCTTTATCTACAAGGTCTGTGAGGGTATGTATAAAATTGGCATTAAAAAAATCACCCATGTGATTTCCAGCATAAGGTTCAAGTAATATTTCATGCTAACTTCAATATACTGAAGAATTCTGTCTACAGTTTATAGTGTTTCACATGACTTGTCTTTTGAATTTAATAAACATTTATTGTGCATTTAAATATTTTATTAACAGCCATTTGTAACAATATATATGAACTCAGGCAGTTTTGTAATGTCAGAGATAAGAGTCTTCTGCCAACTCGGTTAGGTAATGTATCATAACTTTATAATATACAAAGCTCTTTCAAGTATTTTTTTTTAAATATATATTTATTTTTAGTTAGGTTTTACAGTCATAAAATATGTAAAATTGTCAATCCCATTTCACAGATGAGGAAAACAGGAAACTGAAAGCCTGGGAGATTTTAGTGATTTTTCCCAAGGCCTCTCAGGCCAGCGTTCGGGAGGATATGTACAATGAAATTCTCGTAAGAGTGGTGTGTATCAGTAGGTTTTGGTCAACAACACAACAAAACCTTACACTCCTGGGTAACAGGTTGTAAACTGTCAGCATCATTGGATATGGAAGCACAGGACTGGCGTACCGATGGATTAGCATAACTTCAGAAGCATAATTGAAAATAAGTTTAGTACCTACCTATCTCATTTTGCAGTACATGCCTGCTGCCTAAAACAATCCTTTGCCTTTACAGGCAGGAGATTTTTGTGCTTGTCTGATTTGGAGGCCTTACTAAAGTAAGGGGCAGTGGCATATTGACTGAGCAATAAATGATTGTAATGCCTGTAGACTTCTACTGCTTGTTTGTAATTTCTTTCCATCATAAAAGCCAAGAATATATGAGTTATCAGCATAAAGACCCATTAAACTGCCTCATTGTTACAAGCAGGCACTACTTAAACTGGTCAAATGTTTGTTTTGCTTATAAGGCTTTGATACTTAGGCAGTTGGTAGATAACAGAAAAGAATTTGTTCTGAACATTGTTTTGTGCTATTGTGTGGTTGAAGTAACTAACTGAAAGTTTAAAGCATTTCTGGACTCAAATTCTTCTTTTTAAATTTGAGGCCAATTAATCTGCTTATAAACTAAACTAGGTAAAATTAACCTACATCTGGTGAAATGTGTCAGTTATCTTTCCATGTTAACCAGATGCTCTTCTGCTTCTAAGTGTTTCTAAGAATAATTAAGGTAAAGCATGGCCAGTCCAGACTCTATCATGAGCCAGAGTTGGACCTTTGGAAGAAACCAGAACTCTTTGGGCCTGATTTGCTTCATCCATAAAGTAAATGGGTCACATTAGTGATGACTTGAGTCATGGAAAGTTCAAGTTGGAAGTGTCCTTAGGGAGTACATACCTAGTCCAACCTCTTTAACTTACAGCTTTCCTATTTCTGCCTTCACAAGGGTTTTACCCTATCATGATACCACAACACTGAAGCCTATCAAAATTAGGCTTTTCCACCATTTCACAGAGATGAGATATTTAAAAATTCTTGGATGAAATTTGGTTCCTCTCTCAGTCTTTCCTCACATAGTGTCTCAATTTTATAGTGTATATAGATCAAACATCCATGGTTCTATTCTGCTGAGTGCAATTTTTTGATGGTAATGCTGGTACACATATTGAAGTCATTACAAATTGAGGAGTTTGACATAATACACTTTTGATATTCTCAGCAACATTCTCTTGGTTAAGCATACTTTTATAAATTTGGTTGAAGACATAAATGTGCCTTTATAGGGCACCCCAAGGTGTAGAGTGCCCAATCTTCCCAGTTTTCCCAGGACAGAGGATTTCTGGATGCAGGGCTTTTAGTGCTAAAACTGGGAAAGCCCCAGGAAAACCATGTTAATTCGCCACCTTACCCGAGGGTATTTCTTTATGAGATTTATAGTTCTTCTCATTCAGAAGGATGAAATGTCAGGTGATTATATGCTAGATGAACTCAAAGGTACCTTTCAAAACATGGGAAATGCCATGTATGTTTTCCATGTATATGACTGAAATATGAAAACTAAATTATTATTTAATAGTTCTTTTCTGTGTAACTTAAATTAGAGCATCAGCAATTAAATAAAATACATCAGTTGAAGTCTACATGTAACATTAAAAGGGCATTGATATTTATAAGGGAACTAACATGTATTGAGTGTCACTCAGTGCTTTTTGTTTTGAAAAGGAAAATTGAAAAGACATTGTTGAAAGCAAAAAAAATGCTAGCCTTGTCAGTGAGACCATAACTGTTGGCTAAATGCTACTGATTTTAGAACCTAGGAATCTCTTCATGATACATTTATTGTATTTTCCTTGCAGAGCCAAATGATTAGTGGAAAGAGCATGGTCTTTGGAGTCTGGTCAACTTGAGTTGGATTCCCAGGACCAACTGTTAAAACTGACCTTACTCAAATTATTAAATTCTGTGAACCTCTGTTATATAAGCTATAAAATGAGTGTAATAATACCCACTGTTTGGGAATGTTGTGAGGATTAAATGAGATGATGAATGTATATAAAGTGTCTGGCACATACTGAGTGCTTGAGAAATGAGAAATTATAGCAATCATACTGTGTTGCTCCATGTACCCATGTTTGGATTAGGAAGTCTGTAGTTTGGGAGATTATTACCTTTAGTGTTTTTGTAGCTTCCCTATACTTCTCACTTATGATCATTTTATCAATTAGGATTCATTTGGGGAGCGTTTAAAATATTCCTCAAATATGTGTCTCTCTCATATGAAAAAAGTCCAGCCTTGGTATGGCTGTCCTTGAAGTCCTTCCTGCTCTCCTTTCTGCCATTCCTCATCCTCATGACTCAAGACACTACAGGCAGCAGAATGCAGGAAAAATCAAGAAGGCTGCCTCCCTCTCCCTTAAGGAGACTCCTGGAAGCAACAAGCAAGAAATCTGCTTCTATTACATTGGCCAGAACTTAGCCAATGAAAAAATGCTGAGAAATGTAGTCGTTAAGCTGGTACATGGTTACCCTAAGTAAAACTGGGCTCTATTACTCAGAAGAAAAGGAAAATTAGAGATTAGCGTGGGCATCTTGTAGTCTTTTATCACTCTACCTCCACTTTACCACTGTAGACTCCAATTACTCAGTCATTCTCCAAGGCTTTTAGATTTTTTTTATTTTGGTAATTAGTAGAGTGGATGCAAATATCTTTATTGACTTCTGTCTCACTGTCCTTTGGTTATTTTTGCTTCTCCTATAATTTGATTTCCAGCAGGAGATCATTTAAAAACAATTAACTATATCTGAATCAAGTGATTAGGCATTTAAGTTCCTGTTCCTCATTTATTCATTCAGTAAATATTTATTGAGCACTTATCATGTACTGGCTGCTGTGGGTTGTTATGGACAATGTGAATCATTACTGATTGTGTTTTCTTTTTTTGCCTTGTCTTCCTGGAAACACAGAGTCAAATTTGTGACTCGGACCGAGTACAAGTCTGTGACCTATCAAACTTTACCTAGCTGTGTACAGTCTTTTTAGTCCTAGTACTTGTAGCAGTCTCTGGAATCTGGGGCAGGGAGGAAAAGTAGGCTTAATGGGAGACAGCTTACTGAGAACTTACTTTGGTCCCTTCTAAATGCCTGTCCTTTCTTTTGTATCCTTAGTTCTCAACCTTGCCTACACATCCAGAATCACCTACAGAGCTTTTTAAGATTACCTAGGAACCCCTCACCCCCTTTCCTGACGTTTTGATTCAGTTGGCCTCATAGTTTAAAAAGCTCTGCTCAAATTCTGATGTGCCGCCAACTTTGAGAATCACTGGCTTAAGGCTTTGTACCCAGCTAACTTGGAAATACTCTGGCGGTGGGTGGGGGGAGGTGTGTCCCCACCTTGTTCTTTATCATTCACACACTGGAAATCAGATCCTTTCCTGACAACCTGTTATGACCACAGGAAGGGGAGATGGGAGGAAATCTGAGATCACTGCAGTTGCTTGGGTAGGAGAGACAAGCCACTGAAATGCTTTAGAGGACAAATTTAGCTATATTACGATTTTTTCTAGAGCTGGCCTTGCTTGCCTGTTTTCTCTGCTCCCATTATGGGGAGTTTTTCCTTTGAGCAAAAGAATCTTGTTAATTTGGGTCTTAATCCCTGGAAAAAGTATAGGGTCTAAATGTGGCCACCAGTTAATATTGTGAGTTTGCATATTTTTGCTCTTGGATTCACTGAGAGTTGGTGAAGGGGGTGGGGATTGGAGAGGATTATTATTTTCAGAATCAGGAGATTATCAAGGTTTTTAAGAGCTTCCTGGTGATTCCAGGAGGGTTGGTGAATCCACAAGGAGCTATAGGGTTGGGCAAGAATGCTATGGAGAATCGTGGTTTCATATTTGTTTTAAGAGTTTTATGATCCCTGCAAAGACAAGACCTTCTCTTATTCCAATATAAGAACAAAAACATATTCCAGAGTTATTCCATTTCAGTTTATTCATGCTGCTGCCCTTGAACCCCCACTTTTCATAAGTGCAGATATTTAAAAATGGAATATCTCTCCCACTAATCCTTATTAAACAGTATATAGAGCATAGTAAAGCAGTGGCTTACAGTTATCAAGGACTTTCTGTGTGCCAGGCACTGGGCTAAGTAAACATTATGTACATTTATTCCACACAATAACCCAATGAATGGACACCATTATTATTCCTATTTTACAGGCACAACGACTAAAGCTTAGAAACAGTAACATGGGACAAAGTTGGGAAATATTTATCTAAAAATGTCTTTTTTTAAAAATAATTCTATTTTGTTCAGATATATTCACATACCATGCTGTCATACAAAGCGTACAATGAGTTGTTCACAGTACCACCATATAGTTGTATGTCCATCACCAAAATTAATTTTTGAACATTTTCATTACCACACACACAAAAGTAATAAGAATAAAACTTAAAGTGAAAAAGAACAATTAAAGTAAAAAAGAACACTGGGTGCCTTTTTTTTTTTTTTTGCCCGTTTTTCTACTCATCCATCCATACCCTGGACAAAGGGAAGTATGATCCACATTGCTTTTCCAATCACATTGTCACCCCTCATAAGCTACATTTTTATACAGTCGCCTTCAAGATTCAAGGGTTCTGGGTTGTAGTTTGATAGTTTCAGGTATTTACTGCTAGCTATTCCAATTCATTAGAACCTAAAAGGGGTTATGTATATTGTGTATAAGAGTGCCCACCAGAGTGACCTCTCGGTTCCTTTTGGAATCTCTCAGCCACTGAAACTTAATTTTATTTCCCTTCACATCCCCCTTTTGGTCGACAAGATGTTCTCAATCCCACGATGCTGGGTCCAGATTCTTCCCTGGGAGTCATATTCCACGTTGCCAGGGGCATTTACACCCCTGGGTGTCAGATCCCATGTAGGGGGGAGGGCAGTGATTTCATCTGCCAAGTTGGCTTAGCTAGAGAGAGAGGGCCACATCTGAGCAACAAAGAGGCATTCGGGAGGAGACATTTAGGTACAATTATAAGCAGGCCCAGCCTCTCCTTTGCAGTAACAGTCCTCCCAAGGGCAAGTCCCATGGTAGAGAGTTCAGCCCATCCAACCACCAGTCCCCAATGTCTGTGAGCACAGCAGCAACCATCGAGGTGGGGAAACCCAACACCCCTGCATTCTCCCCCAGCATTGTTCACATTAGTGGTAGCATATAATATTTCTCTTTTTGTGCCTGGCTTATTTTGCTCAGCATTATGTCTTCAAGATTCATCCAAGTTGTCATGTGTTTCATGACATCGTTCCTTCTTACTGCTGCATAGTTTTCCATTGTGTGTATATACCACATTTTATTTATCCACTCATCTGTTGAAGGACATTTGGGTTGTTTCCATCTCTTGGCAATTGTGAATAATGCTGCTGTGAACATCGGTGTGCAAATACCTATTCATGTCACTGCTTTCAGACCTTCTGGGTATATATCGAGAAGTGAAATTGCCAGATAGTAGGGTAATTTGATATCTGGTTTTCTGAGGAACTGCCAAACTGTCTTCCACAGTGGCTGGACCATTATACAGTCCTACCAGCAATGAATAAGAGTTCCAATTTCTCCACATCCTCTCCAGCATTTGTAGTTTCCTGTTTGTTTAATGGCAGCCATTCTAATTGGTGTGAGATGGTATCTCATTGTAGTCTTAATATGCATCTCCCTAATAGCTAGTGAAGATGAACATTTTTTCATGTGTTTTTTAGCCATTTGTATTTCTTCTTCAGAGAAATGTCTTTTCATATCTTTTGCCCATGTTATAATTGGGTTGTTTGTACTATTATTGTTATACTTTATATATGTGAGATATCAGTCTTTTATCAGATAGATGGTTTCCAAAATTTTTTTCCCATTGAGTTGGCTGCCTCTTCACCTTTTTGAAAAGTTCCTTTGAGGTACAGAAACTTCTAAACTTGAGGAGTTCCCATTTATCTATTTTTTCCTCTGTTGCTTGTGCTTTGGGTGTAAGGTCTAAGAAGTGACCTTCTCATACTAGGTCTTGAAGACGTCTCCCTACATTATCTTCTAGGAGTTTTATGGTACTGTCTTTTATATTGAGGTCTTTGATCCATTTTGAGTTAATTTTTGTGTAGGGTGTGAGGTAGGGGTCCTCTTTCATTCTTTTGGATATGGGTATCCAACTCTCCCAGCCCCATTTGTTGAAAAGACTGTTATGTCCCAGTTCAGTGGCTTTGAGGGCCTTATCGAAGATCAGTCGGCCATAGATCTGGGGGTCTATGTCTGAATTCTCAATTTGATTCCATTGATCAATATATCTATCTTTGTGCCAGTACCATGCTGTTTTGACTACTGTGGCTTTATAGTAAGCTTCAAAGTCAGGGAGTGTAAGTCCTCCACTTCATTTTTCTTTTCGAGAGTGTTTTTAGCAATTCGAGGCATCTTCTCTTTCCAAAAAAATTTGATAACTAGCTTTTCCAAGTCTGCAAAGTAGGTTGTTGGAATTTTGATTGGGATTGCATTGAATCTGTAGATGAGTTTGGGTAGAATTGACATCTTAATGACATTTAGCCTTCCTATCCATGAACATGGAATATTTTTCCGTCTTTTAAGGTCCCTTTCTATTTGTTTTAGTGGAGTTATGTAGTTTTCTTTGTATAGGTCTTTCACATCTTTGGTTAAGTATATTCCAGGTACTTGATTTCTTTAGTTGCTATTGAAAACGGTATCTTTTTCTTGAGTGTCTCGTCGCTTCATTCATTTCTAGCGTATAGAAACATTATTGGCTTATGTGCATTAATCTTGTATCCCGCTACTTTGCTAAATTTGTTTATTAGCTCCAGTAGCTGTATTGTCGATTTCTCAGGGTTTTCCAGATATAAGATCATATCATCTGCAAATAATGACTTCTTCCTTTCCAATTTGGATGCCTTTTATTTCTTTGTCTTGCCAGATTGCCCTGGCTAGCAATTCCAGCACAATGTTGAATAACAGTGGTGACAGCAGGCATCCTTGTCTCTTTCCTGATCTTAGAGGGAAGGCTTTCAGTCTCTCACCATTGAGTACTATGCTGGGTGTGGGTTTTTCATATACGCTCTTTATCATATTGAGGAAGTTTCCTTCAATTCCTACTTTTTGAAGTGTTTTTATCAAAAAGCGATGTTGGATTTTGTTGAATGCTTTTTCAGCATCTATTGAGATAGTTATTTGATTTTTCTCTTTCGATTTGTTAATGTGTCATATTACATTGATTGATTTTCTTATGTTGAACCATCCTTGCATGCCTGGAATGAACCCCACTTGGTCTTGGTGTATGATTTTTTTAATGTGTCTTTGGATTCAATATGCAAGTATTTTGTTGAGAATTTTTGCATCTGTACTCATTAGGGAGATAGGCCTGTAGTTTTCCTTTTTTGTGGCATCTTTACCTGTTTTGGTATTAGATAGATGTTAGTGTCATAAAATATGTTAGGTGGTGTTCCATTTTCTTAAATGTTTTGAAAGAGTTTAAGTAAGGTTGGTGTCAGTTCTTTTTGGAAAGTTTGGTAGAATTCCCCTGTGAAGCCATCTGGCCCTGGGCATTTATTTGTGGGAAGTTTTTTGATGACTGATTGGATCTCTTTGCTTGTGATTGGTTGGTTGAGGTCTTTTGTTTCTTCTCTGGTCAGTCTAGGTTGTTCATATGTTTCCAGGAAATTGTCCATTTCCTCTACATTATGGAGTTTGTTGGCATACAGTTGTTCATAGCATCCTCTTATAATTTTTTAAATTTCTTTGGGATCTGCAGTAATGTCACCTTTCTCATTCATTATTTTGTTGTATGGGTCTTCTCTCTTTTTGATTTTGTCAGTCTAGCTAGGGGCTTGTCAATCTTGTTGATCTTCTCAAAGAGCCAATTTTTGGTGTTGTTTATTCTATTTTTTTTTTTTGTTCTCTATGTCATTTATTTCTGCTTAAACCTTGTTATTTCTTTTCTTCTACTTAGTTTATGATTAGTTTGCTGTTCATTTTCTAGCTATTTCAGTTGCTCCATTAGTTCTGTGATTTTAGCTCTTTTTTCCTTTTTGATGTATCCGTTTAGTGCTGTAAACTTCCTCCTCAGTACCGCTTTTGCTGCATCCTATCGATTTTGATATGTTGTGTTCTCATTTTCATTTGTTTCTATATATTTAGCAATTTCTCTTGCTATTTCTTCTTTAACCCACTGATTGTTTAGTAGTGTGTTGTTTAACCTCCAGGTATTTGTGAATTTTCTAAGTCTCTGATGGTTATTGACTTCTAATTTATTTCTTTGTGATCAGAGAATGTGCTTTGAATAATTTCATTTTTTTTAAATTTATTGAGGATTCTTTTATGTCCCAAGCATATGGTCTATTCTGGAGAAAGTTCTGTGAGCACTAGAGCAGAATGTGTATCCTGGTGTTCTAGTTTGCTAATGCTGTTGGGATGCAAAAAACCAGAAATGGATCAGCTTATATAAAGGGGGTTTATTTGGTTACACAGTTACAGTGTTAAGGCCATAAAGTGTCCAAGGTAACACATGAGCAATCGGGTACCTTCACTGGAGGATGGCCAATGGTGTCCGGAAAACCTATGTTGGCTAGGAAGGCATGTGGCTGGTGTCTGCTCCAAAGTTCTGGTTTCAAAATGGCTTTCTCCCAGAACGGTCCTCTCTAGGCTGCATTTCCTCAAAAATGTCACTCTTAGTTGCATTTGGTGTATTTCTCCTCTCTTAGCTTCTTTGGATCACAGGTCTGCTTTCAACAGCTGTCTTCAAACTGTCTCTCATCTGCAGCTCCTGTGCTTTCTTCAAAGTGTCCCTCTTGGCTGTAGCAGCCTGCTCCTTCTGTCTGTTCCCACGTAGTGCTCCAGTAATTCAACTCAGACCCACCCTGAATGGGCAGGCCAACACCTCCATGGAAATTATCCAATCAGAGTCACCAGCATAGTTGGGTGGGGCACATCTCCATGGAAACACTCCAAGAATTACAATCTAATCAACACTGATAGGTCCGCCGACACAAGAGTATATCAGACAATGGTGTTTGGGGGGAAGTAACACATTCAGACTGGCACACCTGGTGATTTGGGATGTAATATTCTATATATGTCTGTTAAATCCAATTTATTTATCAGATTGTTTAGGTTTTCAGTTTCCTTATTGGTCTTCTGTCTGGTTGATCTAGCTGTAGGAGAGAGTGATGTGTTGGAGTCTCCCACAATTATCGTGGAAACATCAATTGCTTCCTTTAGTTTTGCCAGTGTTTGTTTCATGTATTTTGTGGCACCATGATTGGGTGCATAAACATTCATGATTGTTATTTCTTCTTGTTGAATTGCTCCTTTTATTAGTATATAGTGGCCTTCTTTGTCTTTCATAACATCCTTGCATTTAAAGTCTATTTTATCTGAGATTAATATTGCTACTCCTGCTTTCTTTTGGCTGTAGCTTGCATGAAATATTTTTTTCCATCCTTTCACTTTCAATTTCTTTGTGTCCATGTGTCTAAGATGAGTCCGCTGTATGCAGCATATTGATGGTTCATATTTTTTGATGCATTCTGCCAGTCTTATCTTTTAATTGGGGAGTTTAATCCATTTTCTGTCAACGTTATTACTGTGAAGGCATTTCTTGAATCAGCCATCCTATCCTTTGGTTTGTTTGTCAGATGTATTCCCCCCTCCCCAATGTCCTTTATTGAACCAATATTGAATCTCTTTAGTACTGAACCTTTCTCCGTATCTCTCTCTCCTTTTTTGTTCCTCTGTTGGTAGGGCTCCCTTTAGTATCTCAAGTAGGGCAGGTCTTTTATTAGCAAAATCTCTCAGCATTTGTTTGTCTGTGAAAAATTTAAGCTCTCCCTCAAATTTGAAGGAGAGCTTTGCTGGATAAATAATTCTTGGTTGGCAATTTTTCTCTCTCAGAATTTTAAATGTCATGCCATTGCCTTCTCGCCTCCATGGTGGCTGCTGAATAGTCACTACTTAGTCTTATGTTGTTTACTTTGTATGTGGTGAATTGCTTTTCTCCTGCTCCCTTCAGAACTTACTCCTTCTCTTCAGTGTTTGACAGTCTGATCAGAATATATCTTGGAGTGGGTTTATTTGGATTTATTATTTGGAGTTCGCTGGGCATTTATGCTTTGTGTATTTATGTTGTGTAGAAGGTTTGGGAAGTTTTCCCCAACAATTTCTTTGAATACTCTTTCTAGACCTTTACCATTCTCCTCCCCTCCTGGGACACCAATAGTCTTATATTTGGACGTTTTATTTTATCTGTCATATCCCTGAGGTCCATTTCGATTTTTTTTGATTTTTTCTCCATTCATTCTTTTGTTTTTTCGTTTTCCATTTTGTCATCCTTCAGGTTGCTGATTCATGGTTCAGCTTCCTCTAGTCTTGTACTATGAGTATCCAGAATCTTTTTAATTTGGTTGACAGTTTCTTTTTTTTCCATAAGATCATCTATTTTTTTACTTACTGTTACATTTCTTCTTTATGTTCTTCTAGGGTCTTCTTCATGTCCTTCATTTCCTGTGCCATGCTCTCATTGTTTGTCTTTAGTTCTTTGATTAATTGCTCCAAATACTGCGTCTCCTCTGATGTTTTGATTTGGTTGTTTGGGTTTGGGTTATCCATATCGTCTGTTTTTTCATATGCTTTAAAATTTTCTGTTGTTTTTGGTCTCTTGGTGTTTGCTTAACTTGACAGGGTTCTTTTAGGATATGTAGACTGATTCAAAGAGTAATCTCTAATTTGTCAGATCTACAGCTTGGTGGCATACACATTCTCTAACCAGCAGGTGGCGTGCGCGAGCCACCTGTTCCCCTCAAGCCAGTTCTCCCCAACTTTGTCTTTGTGGTGTGTGGGGGTCTGATTATTTTGAGAGTCCAGTTGGTGTACCAAGTTTGGGTGTGTTGTTGGTGCTGTCTGTCCTGAATGTGGGATGTGTGTCTGAGTGGTTAGGGAGGGAGGGAGGCTTTAATAACCAAACCTCCCAGGTGTTCCTGGAGACTTAAGGCTGTTGCAAGAGTCTAAACCTTCAGTTCAGTCTCTCCACAGCTTGTCTCTGCCGCTGACCCACAAGTCTTTTGTATTGGCGTATGGTCCCTGGGATTTCTGAGTGGGTCCCCCTTTCAAGCTGTGGATATACTTTTAAGTTTCACAGGGCATCAGCTTAGTCCAGTTTCTTCCGCATCCTCCCCCAACATTTTTTTTTTTTAATCATCATTTTATTGAGATATATTCACATACCACGCAGTCATACAAAACAAATCGTACTTTCGATTGTTTACAGTACCATTACATAGTTGTACATTCATCACCTAAATCAATCCCTGACACCTTCATTAGCACACACACAAAAATAACAAGAATAATAATTAGAGTGAAAAAGAGCAATTGAAGTAAAAAAGAACACTGGGTACCTTTGTCTGTTTGTTTCCTTCCCCTACTTTTCTACACATCCATCCATAAACTAGACAAAGTGGAGTTTGGTCCTTATGGCTTTCCCAATCCCATTGTCACCCCTCATAAGCTACATTTTTATACAACTGTCTTCGAGATTCATGGGTTCTGGGTTGTAGTTTGATAGTTTCAGGTATCCACCACCAGCTACCCGAATTCTTTAGAACCTAAAAAGGGTTGTCTTAAGTGTGCGTAAGAGTGCCCACCAGAGTGATCTCTCGGCTCGTTTTGGAATCTCTCTGCCACTGAAGCTTATTTCATTTCCTTTCACATCCCAATTTTGGTCAAGAAGATGTTCTCCGTCCCACGATGCCGGGTCTACTTTCCTCCCCGGGAGTCATATTCCACGTTGCCAGGGAGATTCACTCCCCTGGGTGTCTGATCCCACATAGGGGGGAGGGCAGTGATTTCACCTTTCAAGTTGGCTTAGCCAGAGAGAGAGGGCCACATCTGAGCAACAAAGAGGCATTCAGGAGGAGACTCTTAGGCACAAATATAGGGAGGCCTAGCTTCTCCTTTGCAGCAACCGTCTTCCCAAGGGTAAAACTTATGGTAGAGGGCTCAACCCATCAAACCACCAGCCCCCTATGTCTGTGGTCATGTTAGCAACCATGGAGGTGGGGTAGGCGAATACCCCTGCATTCTCCACAGGCTCCTCAAGGGGGCACTACATCTTTTTTTTTTTTCCTTGTTTTTCTTTTCTTTTTTTTTTTTTTAACTTTCCCTTCTTTTTTAAATCAACTGTATGAAAAAAAAAGTTAAAAAGAAAACAAACATACAATAAAAGAACATTTCAAAGAGGCCATAACAAGGGAGTAAGAAAAAAACAACTAACCTAAGATAACTGCTTAACTTCCAACATGTTCCTACTTTACCCCAAGAAAATTACCTAATATAGCAAGATTTCTGTGATCATCTCCCTGATGATCCTAGAGTTTTAAAGCTGCTGCAATAGTCTAATCCTTCAGTTCAGTCCTGCCATAGTTTGTCTCTGCCACTGACCCACAAGTTTTTGGTATTGTCGTATGGCTCCTGAGACTTGCAAGTGGGCCCCTCTTCCAGGCTGTGCACCCCGGGTCCTCTGTTGAGGGATGACTGTGCTATGTCACAGGTGAGTGCCGTCCCCCCAGGGCAGTTCTGGGCTGCTGGGCTGTGTAGGGAGGCTCCCAGTCTGCTCAAATGATGGCTGAATGGGGCTTTGTTAATTCACACTGCTCCACCTTCCCAGCTCTGGGACAATCAGCTGAGGTTGCAGGGAAGGCTAATGTCCACGCCCAGTTTTGTGGTGTGTGCCTGTTATTTGAAGCACTTCCGTCACACTGGGTTGTCTGGGGCAGCTCTGGGCTATGGGGCTGGTGATGGGCAGGAGTGTTTCCTGTCCACCAGGATGGTGGCTGTGAGCGGACACCCCCCTTTTCTTGGGAAGTTGTGGTGTTTAGTGAATTTTCTCAGCCGCTGGATTATTGCCTTTTGTCTCAGAGCTCTCTTAGTTCTGCTCTTGACTTGACATGCCCAAATTGCAATTCTTTGAAGCTTTCTGTATTGGGCTTCTTAGAGTAATTGTTTTAGAAAAAGAAAAAAGGATTAAAAAAAAAAAAAAAAAAAAAAGGGCCCTCCTCAGAGATCTAATGGTTTATTGAAATGCTAATAGACAAAGCAACCAGGGCCATTAAGGAAAGGTCCACAGGGCAGAGAGATCAGCTTTTCTTCGGGATTTGCATATGCGCCTCAAGGCCTGAGCTCTGCCCTTCCCCTTTCTGTGTTCACCAGAACTCCAAAAATCCTCTGCTTTTATTTTGGAGTTTTTCGTGTTATTTTTTTTTTTTCTGTGCCTGTCTCCTCTCTGCTGGGCTGGCAGCTCTCAGATTCTCTGGTGTCTGGTCTCAGTCTATCTATGGTTGGAGTATGGATCAGTAGAATGAGTTTCCGAGAAGGGCTACCACTGCAGTTCTCCCTTTTCCTTCCCGGAGCTGGCAGCCCCTCCTCCCACGGGACTGAGCCTGGCAGGGAGGGGCGCGGGTCCCCTGGCCGCAAAAACTTACAGATTTCGCTGATCGCAGCAGTTCGACATTTTCATGAGTGTTGTATGAAGTATGCCCAAAGACAGATTGCTCTGTGGTGTCCAGTCCACGCAGTTCCTGGCTTTTTACCTACTTTCCTGGAGGAGTAACTAAAACTTACAGCTCACCAGTCTGCCATCTTGCCCCGCCTCCTCCCCCAACATTTTTAATTAAATAATTCTGTGTATCATTTAGGTATTATTAATGATTACACAGAAAATGAATCCATACTTTGTTTAGTATTAATTTCAAGAGGTGATAACTAATAAGTATGGTGTTATTTTAGGCATGTTTTCTCAATGTACCTTAATGTGCTATTTTAATTTGCTTATTATAAGGATTCTAGTTGTAATACTGTAAATGGGACTTTAAAATGGACTTTGTCTTAAGTTGGCTGCTTAATATGTTTTATTGTCTCTACTTTGATCAAAGTTTTGCTTATTATAGAGGAAGCACCTGGAGTGTTTATGTATTTTGGTGACTCAGTATCTGTGAATAGCTTGTGAAATCACCTTTAGTCATTTTCAATACCTTGAAATAGTTAAGAATTTTCAAAGTCCTTGGCAATCTATGGTCAAAAACATTTGTTGCCCTTGACTACTTTTGAAAAGAAAATTGTTCTAAGTTTGTACCCTGAGCAATCTAATTGTGTTTTGCATTTGTGACTCTCAAAACTCTCTTTGAATCTTACACACTTCTGATAAGTTAGCATTTCTATGTGAATTATTTGTTAAAGTAATTTTACTGCTTATAATTAGATGAACCCTTTACAAGACAAATTTAAACATTTTTTTTAAACACGAGAAAATACTGTTTTATAATGGATAAAGAAACCTACACACTTTTTTTGAATTTTGTTTACATAAAATTATGGGAAGAAAAATGGAAAATTTTCAGCAATCTAGCCTTTTTAATCTCTCTGAAATTCTAAAATGTTATATCTTTCACCTGAAAAACACAATTGGATCAAAAAATCTTATTTTTCATTTATTGTTGACTCTTCTACTAAATAATAGTAATACCTAAATAATAGTAATAATAACAACTAACATTTTTATAACACTTTGAAATACTAATCGATGGTGTCATTTCCTCCTCATTACAGCCCTTCAAGGAGGTAGTTAGGAGATACCATCTTTAACAGATGAGTAAACCCAAGTTTAGCAAGATTAAGTTACCCTCCCTAAACTCTGGTTAATGGAAGAACTAGAATCTTATCTTCCTGACTCCCAACTAATGTTCATTTCACTCTTATGAGGATAAATTGCTTGTCAGACATATAGATTTATATTATATGTGTATATCTAAATGTATATGTATAAGTATACATGCATGTATATTCTAACCAATTTATTTTTGACTAAATAATTGTAACTGAAAGTTGTCTAACTTATTTTTAGTGTGCTCTTAGTTACTGCATATTAAGCTTACTATTTTTTTTGCTTTTCTTTAGCTACTTAGGGAAATTAAAGTCAATAAAGTAAGTTAAAGATGAAATTCAGTGACACAGAGAGCTACCAAGCAATGCAGTGCTTTCTTGGTTGATGTATGTTGTGTACTTACCTCCCACAAAACATTCTCCCTTTCATTATCCAGTGTTCTTCCCACACTAGGACTTAATCTGTCCTCCTAGCAATCTCCTCAATGCCTGTGAGCTGAACACCAGTCTTGCATGAAATCTGTATTAAATATGAAGGATGGGAGCAGTTTAATTTTAACCTACTAAAGCTCTTTGCAGACATTTTAATGAATTGAAATAGTTTCATTAGCTATGTTATTTAGTACTGTATTAATAAGTCTT
Organism: Choloepus didactylus; assembly: GCF_015220235.1. Taxonomy (NCBI): domain Eukaryota; kingdom Metazoa; phylum Chordata; class Mammalia; order Pilosa; family Megalonychidae; genus Choloepus; species Choloepus didactylus. The sequence goes on from NC_051311.1 coordinate 92,103,841, forward strand.
TTTATTTAATAGAGTAAATATGAGATCGTGAACTTCACAATTTCAATAAAGTTAGAGATATCAGAAAATACAGTTCTGAATATTTTCCAGATTTAATGTCAACATCTTTTTTGGTATGTAATGGACAGTCACTCATTTAGTATTCATTAAATGTCTACTTTCAGAAGGATGATTTGCAATTTCATGATTTATATTTATGTTGAAATCCCAAATATACATTATACTATTGTAATTTTTTCTTTACAGACTTCTTTAAAAAGCCATGTATTTGATTCTAGGCAGTTGGCAAATTTTAAATGTCAAAGAAAGAAATGATGAAACATTTGCTTTTTTTTTTTTTTTTAATTTTTTATTAAGATTTATTCACATACCATACAATCATCCAAAGTATACAATCCATTGATCACATTACCATCATATAGTTGTTCAGTCATCACCCCTATCTGTGTTTTTTTATCTTCATTTTATTGAGATATATTCACATACCATGCAGTCATACAAAACAAATCGTACATTCGATTGTTCACAGTACCATTACATAGTTGTACATTCATCACCTAAATCAATCCCTGACACCTTCATTAGCACACACACAAAAATAACAAGAATAATAATTAAAGTGAAAAAGAGCAATTGAAGTAAAAAAGAACACTGGGTACCTTTGTCTGTTTGTTTGTTTGTTTCCTTCCCCTATTTTTCTACTCATCCATCCATAAACTAGACAAAGTGAAGTGTGGTCCTTATGGCTTTCCCAATCCCATTGTCACCCCTCATAAGCTACATTATTATACAACTGTCTTCGAGACAACTTGTCTTCGAGACAACTTGTCTTCCCAAGGGTAAAACCTATGGTAGAGGGCTCAACCCATCAAACCACCAATCCCCTATGTCTGTGGTCATGTTAGCAACCATCGAGGTGGGGTAGGCCAATACCCCTGCATTCTCCACAGGCTCCTCAAGGGGGCACTACATATTTTTTTCCATGTTTTTTTTTTTTTTTAACTTTTTTTCCTTTTTTAAATCAAGTGTATGAAAACAAAATAAAAAAAACAACATACAATAAAAGAACATTTCAAAGAGACCATAACAAGGGAGTAAGAAAAAGACAACTAACCTAAGATAACTGCTTCACTTCCAACATGTTCCTACTTTACCCCAAGAAAGTTACCTAATATAGCAACATTTCTGTGAACTTGTTCCTACTATATCCATCAGAAATTAACAGACCATAGTCATTCCTGGGCATTCCCAGAACGTTAAATAGCTTATCTGTTCTTCTTGGATTATTGTTCCCCGTTCCTTAATTGCTCTCTATTGCTAGTTCCCCTACATTCTGCATTATAAACCATTTGTTTTACATTTTTCAAAGTTCACATTAGTGGTAGCATATAATATTTCTCTTTTTGTGCCTGGCTTATTTCGCTCAGCATTATGTCTTCAAGGTTCATCCATGTTGTCATGTGTTTCATGAGATAGTTCCTCCTTACTGCCGTGTAGTATTCCATCGTGTGTATATACCACATGTTATTTATCCACTCATCTGTTGAAGGATATTTGTGTTGTTTCCATCTCTTGGCAATTGTGAATAATGCTGCTATGAACATTGGCGTGCAGATATCTGTTCGTGTCACTGCTTTCCGATCTTCCGGGTATATACCGAGAAGTATAATCGCTGGATCAAATGGTAACTCTATATCTAGTTTTCTAAGGAACTGCCAGACCGACTTCCAGAGTGGCTGAACCATTATACAGTCCCACCAACAATGAATAAGAGTTCCAATTTCTCCACACCCCCTCCAGCATTTGTGGTTTCCTATTTGTTTAATGGCAGCCACTCTAATCAGTGTGAGATGGTATCTCGTTGTGGTCTTAATTTGCATAAATCTAATTCATTTATCATATTGTTTAGGTTTTCAGTTTCCTTATTGGTCTTCTGTCTGGTTGATCTATCTATAGGAGAGAGTGATGTGTTGAAGTCTTCCACAATTATTGTGGAAACATCAATTGCTTCCTTTAGTTTTGCCAGTGTTTCTCTCATGTATTTTGTGGCACCTTGATTGGGTGCATAGACATTTACGATTGTTATTTCTTCTTGCTGAATTGCCCCTTTTATTAGTATGTAGTGGCCTTCTTTGTCTCTCAAAACATCCCTGCATTTGAAGTTTATTTTATCTGAGATTAATATTGCTACACCTGCTTTCTTTTGGCTGTAGCTTGCATGAAATAGTTTTTTCCATCCTTTCACTTTCAGTTTCTTTGTGTCCCTGTGTCTAAGATGAGTCTCTTGTATGCAACATATTGATGGTTCATTTTTTTTGATCCATTCTGCGAATCTATATCTTTTAATTGGGGAGTTTAATCCATTTACATTCAACGTTATAACCGTGAAGGAATTTCTTGAATCGGCCATCTTATCTTTTTGGTTTATGTTTGCCATATTTTTCCCTCTCTCTATTAATATCCTTTATTGTACCCATACCGAATCTCTTTAGTACTGAACCTTTCTCCAAGTCTCTCTGTCCTGTCTTTGTTTCTCTGTCTGTAGGGCTCCCCCCTTTTCTTGGGAAGTTGTGGTGTTTAGTGAATTTTCTCAGCCACTGGATTATTGCCTTTTGTCTCAGAGCTCTCTTCTGCTCTTGTCTTGACCCGCCCAAATTGCAAGTCTTTGAAGCTTTCTTTATTGGGCTTCTTAGAGTAATTGTTTTAGAAAAAAGAAAAAACGATTTAAAAAAAAAAAAAAAGGGCCGTCCTCACAGATCTAATGGGTTATTGAAATGCTAAGAGACAAAGCAATTAGGGCCATTAAGGAAAGGTCCACAGGGCAGGGAGATCAGCTTTTCTTCGGGATTTGTATATGAGCCTCAGGGCCTGAGCTCTGCCCTTCCCCTTTCTTTGTTCACCAGAACTCCAAAAACCCTCTGCTTTTCTTTGGAGTTTTTCATGCTGTTTTTTTCTATGCTTGTCTCCTCTCTGCTGGGCTGGCTGCTCTCAGATTCTCTGGCGTCTGGTCTCAGTCTATCTATGGTTGGAGTTTGGATAAGTAGAATGAGTTTCCGATAAGGGCTGCCACTGCAGTTCTCCCTTCTCCTTCCCGGAGCTGACAGCCCCTCCTCCCACGGGACTGAGTCTGGCAGGGAGGGGCGCAGGTCCCCTGGCCGCAGAAACTTACAGATTTCGCTGATCTCAGTAGTTCCACATTTTCATGAGTGTTGTATGAAGTATGCCCAAAGTCAGATTGCTCTGTGGTGTCCAGTCCACGCAGTTCTGGATTTCTACCTACTTTCCTGGAGGAGTAACTAAAACATACAGCTCACCAGTCCGCCATCTTGCCCCGCCTCTCTTTTGAAACAATTTATATTTACTCATGAGCATGCAAATTTACTTTCATTTAATGTTGGCCTGAAACCAAGGCAGACTTTTTACTTACTTTCTTAACTTTGGAGACAGATACATGACAAGAAATTATTGGGAAATATGCCACCTTTAATTGAGGAAACTCCAGTTCAAGTCTGATTCCAAAAACTGTGTTCTTTTATCACACTATGTTGTTTCCTATATAATGTTATTGTATTCATTATTAGGAATTTTAAAAAGCCAAACATGTATTAAAAGCTCCAAAAATTACAATCTACTTTTTTAGGACTTGAACCGTTTTGGCTTTTTATACAAGTACCCACTTAAGTAAATTAGTCTGGACCTTAAAGCAGCACACAACTGAAAAGTAGAATTAAAACAGAAACACAGCTAAAAAGAGTAGGAATCCTTACTATTTAATGAGCTATTGTGCTCAGCACTTCACATGTGATTTGTTTTAATCTGTGTCATGGGTATCATCGTCCCTATTTTATAAATGAGAAAACTTACTTAAAATCATGCAGCTAGTAGGTGGTGGAGGCAAGTCTGGGAGTTAAGCTGTGTCTAACTCAAAGCCTTTGCTCTTCTACTTCCTCTTATTTCCTCCTACTCTCTATTATGAAGGGGTTCGATACCCTGCGCCTTGAAGACACAAGTGCAGCTGTGTCATGTGCTTGGTAAAATCAATTTCACTTTATGATAAAGAGGGCATTGAAAAGTTCAATGATGGGTAGGGGGAAGTAGTCACTTATCACTTATGACACCAGCCATATGCAGGTGTATTTCAGTGCAAAAGCAGCAAGTAAAAGCCTCTGTTCATTCAATAGACATTTATGGAGCAAAATCCTGAGCTAGGCCATATGGAAGATGCAAAGGTGTCTCTAACTAGCACCTAACCCTATAATCTATTGGAAAGTCAGATGGGTAAACAGCTGTTATAATAGACATACAATAATATCATAGTAGTGCAAAGGACCTATCTTGAGGTCTGAGTATAAGTCCATTCCTGTGAGGCAGGCAAGCCAGGCATTACTGTCTCCATTTAATGTTACTGTCTTCATTTAACAGAGGAGAAAGCAAAGTTTGGACAGTTAAGTTCCTTCTCTGAAAAGGTAATTTTTGAAGTGGGTCCCTTCCCCCTTAACCTTTGCAAAATAAGAATGTTGTGTAAGCAGCATTAAGCCCTGAGAAAAGGAAGTGAAACTGCGGTTGCACGCATTAGCCAAGCGTAACGCTTTTAACAATCAACAATTGTACCAATTCCAAGTGAAACTTTTTGTGAAATTTTTCTGTACCAACCTCTGTGCTAACCTTGCTAAAATGTCCTAAGCAACCAATAACTAACTGCCAACTCTGCTTCTGTCAAAATAGCTTGCTTACGTTTCCAAGATGTGGTTTCTGCCTATATAAGTCCCCAGCACCCTCAGGTCAGGGCTGCTTACTGAACTCCCTGAGCGGAGTGACAGTAAGCAGTCGCCGGCCGGCTAATAAAGGCTCTTTAAATTCTGTTTGGCTGTCTCGTACTTTAACTCGCGGGCACTGTAACAATTTTCAAGTTCCTCTGCAGACCCAGACCCAAGCAGTTATACTCTGTGGTGTGCACCCATGTATCAGAGTGCTCATGTGTCGGCTGTAGTTTTATAAAAAATACAAAAGTGCTGTTTAAATGAATGGTCTTTATTTCTGCCCTTTGTAAAGATCTCTGTTTGAATTTAATTCATAAGCCAGGTAAAGCGTTTCTTTGAGAACTGAGACTGGGATCCTTTACTTTCTAACAGAATTTAAAGAATTTAGATGTATGGCCAGATAACAGGATTAGGGAAAAATGAATTAGCATTTGGTGAATGCCAAGCACTTTATGTACATTATCTCATTTAATCCTTTGAAACTCAGGAGGTAGGTATTTTACAGATAAAAATTTTGAGAATTGGAAAGATTAAGTTATTTGCCTAGGGTATAAAGTCTTAGCTATTTAGACCCTTCCTCAAATAGTGGATGGCTGATCAACATTGTGTGCATTAGCTTTTGTCAGCTGTGTTTTTTTTTCATTAAGAAAAATAATTCTCCAGACCACAGACTATTTACTCTGGACAATTTGGGGAAAAAAGTTTGGGTTCAGTGCACATATTCATCCTGGGGTTTGTGTTCTTTCTTTTTCCTGGACACTGTTTCTGTTTCAATACCATTAATAGCCATAAAAATAATATTTGGCTTTCTGTTATTGTGCTTACTTTCTTAGGGTTATGAAGTATATCATATGTATGTATTGAGTTTAAATCAAATAAACAGAAAGCAAATGTTTAAGGGAATAAATAGAAAAGAAATGAAATTTGTGACAGATAAATGCATATTCTTAACACATCGTTTATCACTTTTATGTGTCTGGAATCTTGTACGGTTCAGATTAGGGATTTCAGTGCCTTAAATAGTGGTGGCCATGGTAGAAGTGGTAGGAGTAATTACAAGGTGAACAGCAAGAACTAATACTTATTGAGCTCTTATCAGGTGTTTGTGTATGTTACTATGTTTCTAAGTGCTTTACTTGTATTAGCTTTTTTAATCCTCTCAACCCTTGCAGGTAGGCAGTGTTATCACCTCTGTTTCACAGATGAGGAAATTGAGGCATGGAGAGATTAGTAAACCTGCCCTGTGTTACATACCTAGATACATACTGCACTGAGTTGGCAGTTCTGACCCTGAATTAATTCAAATTTGTGTCATTAACCAGTTAAACACATTATTGAAATCTCTCAATTAATATGTTATCTCCTTTTCTGGGATTCGAACTCATTGTACTTTTAGAGACATTGGTAACAGATTGTCTTTAATCTAAAAATGACATGGCTGCTAGTCATTTTTAGTATATGAGCTGGGCCTGGAAAGATGTTCTGGTTTGCTTAATTCTATGTAAGCCACTTGAATTACTGAGGTATCCTCAAGGAACTAAGGCAGTCCTTCTTACTATGTGTTGATAAAATAATACCTTTACAATTTACATCTGAAAATGTTACAGATCCATGAGGGTGCTTTAATGTATTCTACAGGATATCTTTGAAATTGAAAATGTCATTTGTTTACATGCTGGCTGGGAAAATATGTTGTTTTGGATTACAGCGGATAAGGGATTTTTGAAGAGTTTGGCAGTAATGCTAATAAGTAAAGCAAACATCTTTTCTATTTAGTGAGCAGTAATATTGGATTCTAAGATTACGTTTTGCAGGAAGACAATTTGAGCTAATAAACATAATATTTTTGTAAATTTTGGGAAAATTTTTTTTGGCTAAGAAATAGTACTATGTAATATGTTTTAATGACTATGTGTTTTTTTTCCCCTTCTTTTATAAGTTTTTTATCAAAGGACATGGAGGAAAATGAAAGCAACCAGCCCCTGATGACAAGCAGCCAATATCCTAAAGAAGTAGTAAGAAAACGCCAGAATTCAGCACGGAATTCTGGAGGAAGTGATTCTTCTAGGTTTTCCAGGAAAAGCTTCAAACTGGATTACAGATTAGAGGAAGATGTAACTAAATCAAAGAAAGGAAAGGATGGGAGATTTGTTAACCCTTGGCCAACTTGGAAAAATCCCTCTATTCCAAATGCCCTCAGATGGTTGATAATGGAAAAAGATCACAGCAATGTTCCACGGTCCAAAGAGGTAGCTTTTGGCTTTTTTGAGTGTTTTGTGTATACTCCTAAGACATACATTTTTTAACTTTGCTTTGAATTGCCTTGGGATACTCTAGTTAGAACCCTTTTAACATGATAAGGCATAGGACTAGGTTCTGGGGAGACAAAGTGAATAAGGTGTAACCTGTCTCCCAAGTTCATGGTTCAGCAGCAGAATACATATATGAATCTGGTGGCTACCAGAGGTAGGAAAAAAGTGCTTCAGAGATACAGGAAAGGAAGCGATTACTTCTGACTAACTGGACTGGAGATGGCTTCACCAAGGAGGTGATATGTGAGTTGGGCCTGGAAATATGTTCCGGTTTGCTAAAGCTGCCATTATACAAAATACTAGAAAATGGATTTTCTTTTATAAAGGGATTTATTAGGTTATAAATTTATGGTTCTAAGGCCATAAAAGTGTCCAAACAAGGCATCAACAAGAGGATACCTTCACTGAAGAACGGCTGATGGCGTCGGAATACCTCTGTCAGCTGGGAAGGCACGAGGCTGGTGTCTGCTGGTCTTTTGCTCCTGGTTTGTGTTTCAAAATGGCTTTCTCCAAAATGCCTCTGGGCTTCTGTCTTCACTCCTGTCTCTCAGTTCCTGTGTGTCGTTGCTTCTTTCTCCCAGGGCATTTCTTTTTAAGCATCTGGGGGTTCTCTCTTAGCTTCTCTGGGTTTCATTCTCTTAGCTTAGCATCTCCAAACATCCTTCTGTCTGCATCTCCTAGTGTCTCCAAACATCATTGTCTGTGTTGGCTCTTGAGCTCTCTTAAGTAGCCCAGTGAACTAATCAAGACCCATCCTGAATGGGTGGGGTCCACACCTCCATGGAAATAACCCAATCACAGATGTCACCCACAATTGGGTGAGTCGTGTCTCCATGAAAACAATCAAAGTGTTCTACCCAACAAGATTGGGTTAAAAGATCATGAATCTTCTGGGGTTCATAAGAGTTTCAAATTGGCAGAAAAGATAAGACCTATTTTGACAATGGTTTTCTGTGTGGATAATGCCATGAACAAGGTGAGAAAGTGCATGACATTTACCAGAAAGAAGTAACCTCTGATATGCATTTGGAATATAGAATATGAGGGCGAAGACGGGCCAAGAGTACTTGGCTTTTTTTTTTAAATGCAATTTTATTGAGATATATTCACATACCATTGAAACCATATGAAGTATACCATCACTGGCTCACAGTATCATCACATAGTTGTGAGTGCTTGGCTTTTAATCTTTGGATAAGGCTGTTAAAACTATAAGAGAAATGTTCAGATGAACTTTGTAGATCTTAAAAAATTGCCGATAGGTTACTGGCAACTTTAAAAGTGCTAGTTTTACTCAGGATAGAATTTATTAACATTTGACATCGGGATTATTACATGAATTGAGATTATACTTTGACCATGGGACGGGGGGAGAAGGAACACTTTTTTCTCCTTTCTTAGTTTCCTGCCCCTGCTTCCCACCTGTTCCTTTCCCCACTCTTCCCAGTCCTCCCTGGTCCCTCTTTCCCACCAGCCCTTGTCCTGTCAGGTTTTGTGGAAAGAGAAAGAGATAAGGAAGCTGGGGGTGACTGGTGAAGGGTAGGGGGATAGGTTGGAATGAAAAGAGTAGAGGCAGCCCAGAAGGCCTGAGTGCAGTAGGAAGCTGGGGAACAGGGAGAGGCTTAGATCTTTTACCTTGGGAATTGTGTCCATTTTTATTTTAATGATAGAGATAAAAAAAAGAGGAATGTTTATAGTATTAATTCTGGTTACCAGAATTGATTAAAATGAATATTTTTTTGGCACTTTTTTAGAATGAGGCAGGACCCTAATAGATGAACCCTTACACATTTGCACCTCTGAGGGTAGGAACAAGAAAGGTGTTTTATTCTGTTTTCCTGGAGAACTCCGTAAGAAGAGAAACACAGAGTCAAGCCAGGAAGGGAGGATTAAAGCAGGGATCAGTGATGGGTAGGCCATGTGTTGGGAAAAATTTCTTCCTGATTTTTGAGCCACAGCTTCTCAAAATACACAGGAAATAATGGTGTCTTTAATCTCACTTCATTTCAAAGAGCTGAATTTACCACATAAATGCAGAAATGCATCTTTACGCTTTAATGATTTGGGAGATATTAGAAACTGGGTTAAGTCTCTGAGGACCCACCAGGCCAGTGCTTCTTTAGCTCTTTTGGATACTGGTTCCTTTATCAGAAATATGCACATTCATTTAAGCACATTGCCTTTTGCCACAATTTCAGGGAGTTCATGGACCTTCTTAAACTAATCCATTAGCCCATTCACTCACTCATTTATTTGTTTTTTTCAACTAATACTCATTGAGTACCTGATGTGTGCCTGACACACTGTTCTAGGTGCTCGAGAAAAAGCCACAACAAAGCAGAAAGACATCCTGGCCTTCTTGGACCTTAGGTTTAGTGGGAGAGAGAGAGAGAGACAAACTAAATAAATAAGTAAATTAAATAGTATATTAAAAGGTGGTAAGTGCTGTGGAGAATAATAAAGTAGAGGGAAGTTAGGGAGATGAGTGGTGAGACTGCAATCTTTAATGAAGTTTTTTTTTTTTTTTTTTCAGAGGCTGTGCATGTTTTTTTTTTTAATCTTCATTTTATTGAGGTATATTCACATACCATGCAGTCATACAAAACAAATCGTACATTCGATTGTTCACAGTACCATTACATAGTTGTACATTCATCACCTAAATCAATCCCTGACACCTTCATTAGCACACACACAAAAATAATAAGAATAATAATTAAAGTGAAAAAGAGCAATTGCAGTAAAAAAGAACACTGGGTACCTTTGTCTGTTTGTTTGTTTGTTTCCTTCCCCTATTTTTCTACTCATCCATCCATAAACTAGACGAAGTGGAGTGTCGTCCTTATGGCTTTCCCAATCCCATTGTCACCCCTCATAAGCTACCTTTTTATACAACTGTCTTCGAGATTCATGGGTTCTGGGTTGTAGTTTGATAGTTTCAGGTGTCCACCACCAGCTACCCCAATTCTTTAGAACCTAAAAAGGGTTGTCTAAAGTGTGCATAAGAGTGCCCACCAGAGTGACCGCTCGGCTCCTTTTGGAATCTCTCTGCCACTGAAGCTTATTTCATTTCCTTTCACATCCCCCTTTTGGTCAAGAAGATGTTCTCCGTCCCACGATGCCAGGTCTACATTCCTCCCCGGGACTCGTATTCCACGTTGCCAGGGAGATTCACTCCCCTGGGTGTCTGATCCCACGTAGGGGGGAGGGCAGTGATTTCACCTTTCAAGTTGGCTTAGCTAGAGAGACAGGGCCACATCTGAGCAACAAGGAGGCGTTCGGGAGGAGGCTCTTAGGCACAACCATAGGGAGGCCTAGCCTCTCCTTGGCAGCAACCGTCTTCCCAAGGGTAAAACCTGTGGTAGAGGGCTCAACCCATCAAACCACCAATCCCCTATGTCTGTGGTCATGTTAGCAACCATGGAGGTGGGGTAGGCGAATACCCCTGCATTCTCCACAGGCTCCTCAAGGGGGCACTACATCTTTTTTTTTTTTCCTTGTTTTTCTTTCTTTCTTTTTTTTTTTAACTTTCCCTTCTTTTTTAAATCAACTGTATGGAAAAAAAAGTTAAAAAGAAAACAAACATACAATAAAAGAACATTTCAAAGAGACCATAACAAGGGAGTAAGAAAAAGACAACTAACCTAAGATAACTGCTTAACTTCCAACATGTTCCTACTTTACCCCAAGAAAGTTACCTAATATAGCAACATTTCTGTGAACTTGCTCCTACTATATCCATCAGAAATTAACAGACCATAGTCATTCCTGGGCATCCCCAGAACGTTAAATAGCTTATCTGTTCTTCTTGGATTATTGTTCCCCCTTCCTTAATTGCTCTCTATTGCTAGTTCCCCTACATTCTACATTATAAGCCATTTGTTTTACATTTTTCAAAGTTCACATTAGTGGTAGCATATAATATTTCTCTTTTTGTGCCTGGCTTATTTCGCTCAGCATTATGTCTTCAAGGTTCATCCATGTTGTCATATGTTTCACCAGATCGTTCCTTCTTACTGCCGCGTAGTATTCCATCGTGTGTATACCACATTTTATTTATCCACTCATCTGTTGAAGGACATTTGGGTTGTTTCCATCTCTTGGCAATTGTGAATAATGCTGCTATGAACATTGGCGTGCAGATATCTGTTCGTGTCACTGCTTTCCGACCTTCCGGGTATATACCGAGAAGTGCAATCGCTGGATCGAATGGTAACTCTATATGTAGTTTTCTAAGGAACTGCCAGACTGACTTCCAGAGTGGCTGAACCATTATACAGTCCCACCAACAATGAATAAGAGTTCCAATTTCTCCAGATCCCCTCCAGCATTTGTAGTTTCCTGTTTGTTTAATGGCAGCCATTCTAACCGGTGTTAGATGGTATCTCATTGTGGTCTTAATTTGCATCTCTCTAATAGCTAGTGAAGCTGAACATTTTTTCATGTGTTTCTTGGCCATTTGTATTTCCTCTTCAGAGAACTGTCTTTTCATATCTTTTGCCCATTTTATAATTGGGCCGACTGTACTATTGTCATTGAGTTGTAGGATTTCTTTATATATGCAAGATATCAGTCTTTTGTCAGATACATGGTTTCCAAAAATTTTTTCCCATTGAGTTGGCTGCCTCTTTACCTTTTTGAGAAATTCCTTTGAGGTGCAGAAACTTCTAAGCTTGAGGAGTTCCCATTTATCTATTTTCTCTTTTGTTGCTTGTGCTTTGGGTGTAAAGTCTAGGAAGTGGCCGCCTAATACAAGGTCTTGAAGATGTTTTCCTACATTATCTTCTCGGAGTTTTATGGTACTTTGTTTTATATTGAGATCTTTGGTCCATTTTGAGTTAATTTTTGTGTAGGGTGTGAGGTAGGGGTCCTCTTTCATTCTTTTGGATATGGATATCCAACTCTCCCAGCCCCATTTGTTGAAAAGACCATTATGACTCAGTTCAGTGACTTTGGGGGCCTTATCAAAGATCAGTCGGCCATCGATCTGAGGGTCTATCTCTGAATTCTCAATTCGATTCCATTGATCTATATGTCTGTCTTTGTGCCAGTACCATGCTGTTTTGGCAACTGTGGCTTTATAATAAGCTTCAAAGTCAGGGAGTGTAAGTCCTCCCACTTCGTTTTTCTTTTTTAGAGTGTCTAGCAATTCGAGGCATCTTCCCTTTCCAAATAAATTTGCTAACTAGCTTTTCCAAGTCTGCAAAGTAGGTTGTTGGAATTTTGATTGGGATTGCATTGAATCTGTAGATGAGTTTGGGTAGAATTGACATCTTAATGACATTTAGTCTTCCTATCCATGAACATGGAATATTTTTCCATCTTTTAAGGTCCCCTTCTATTTCTTTTAGTAGAGTTATGTAGTTTTCTTTGTATAGGTCTTTTCCATCTTTGGTTAAGTTTATTCCTAGGTACTTGATTTTTTTAGTTGCTATTGAAAATGGTATCTTTATCTTGAGTGTCTCTTCAGTTTGTTCATTTCTAGCATATAGAAACATTACTGACTTATGTGCATTAACCTTGTATCCCGCTACTTTGCTAAATTTGTTTATTAGCTCTAGTAGCTGTATCGTCGATTTCTCAGGGTTTTCTAGATATAAGATCATATCATCTGCAAACAATGACAGTTTTACTTCTTCTTTTCCAATTGGATGCCTTTTATTTCTTTGTCTTGCCGGATTGCCCTGGCTAGCACTTCCAGCACAATGTTGAATAACAGTGGTGACAGTGGGCATCCTTGTCTTGTTCCTGATCTTAGAGGGAAGGCTTTCAGTCTCTCACCATTGAGTACTATGCTGGCTGTGGGTTTTTCATATATGCTGTTTATCATGTTGAGGAAGTTTCCTTCAATTCCTACCTTTTGAAGTGTTTATCAAAAACGGATGTTGGATTTTGTCAAATGCTTTTTCAGCATCTATTGAGATGATCAATTGATTTTTCCCTTTTGACTTGTTAATGTGTTGTAATACATTGATTGATTTTCTTATGTTGAACCATCCTTGCATGCCTGGAATAAACCCCACTTGGTCATGGTGTATGATTTTTTTAATGTGTCTTTGGATTCGATTTGCAAGTATGTTGTTGAGGATTTTTGCATCTGTATTCATTAGGGAGATTGGCCGGTAGTTTTCCTTTTTTGTAGCATCTTTGCCTGGTTTTGGTATTAGATTGATGTTAGCTTCATAAAATGAGTTAGGTAGTGTTCCATTTTCTTCAATGTTTTGAAAGAGTTTGAGTAAGAGTGGTGTCAGTTCTTTCTGGAAAGTTTGGTAGAATTCCCCTGTGAAGCCATCTGGCCCTGGGCATTTATTTGTGGGAAGATTTTTGATGACTGATTGGATCTCTTTGCTTGTGATGGGTTGACTGAGGTCTTCTATTTCTTCTCTGGTCAGTCTAGGTTGTTCATATGTTTCCAGGAAATTGTCCATTTCCTCTACATTATCCAGTTTGTTGCCATACAGTTGATCATAGTATCCTCTTATAATTTTTTTAATTTCTTCAGGATCTGCAGTTATGTCACCTTTTTCATTCATTATTTTGTTTATATGGGTCTTCTCTCTTTTTGATTTTGTCAGTCTAGCTAGGGGCTTGTCAATCTTGTTGATCTTCTCAAAGAACCAACTTTTGGTGATATTTATCCTCTCTATTGTTTTTTTGTTCTCTATGTCATTTATTTCTGCTTTAATCCTTGTTATTTCTTTTCTTGTACTTGGTTTAGGATTGGTTTGCTGTTCATTTTCTAGCTTCTTCAGTTGATCCATTAGTTCTTTGATTTTGGCTCTTTCTTCCTTTTTAATACATGCGTTTAGTGCTATAAGTTTCCCCCTTAGCACTGCTTTTGCTGCATCCCATAGGTTTTGGTATGTTGTGTTCTCATTTTCATTCGTCTCTATATATTTAGCAATTTCTCTTGCTATTTCTTCTTTAACCCACTGATTGTTTAGGAGTGTGTTGTTTAACCTCCAGGTATTTGTGAATTTTCTAAGTCTCTGATGGTTATTGACTTCTAATTGTATTCCATTGTGGTCAGAGAATGTGCTTTGAATAATTTCAATCTTTTTAAATTTATTGAGGCTTGTTTTATGTCCCAGCATATGATCTATTCTGGAGAAAGTTCCATGAGCACTAGAAAAGTATGTGTATCCTGGTGATTTGGGATGTAATGTCCTGTATATGTCTGTTAAATCTAATTCATTTATCAGATTGTTTAGGTTTTCAATTTCCTTATTGGTCTTCTGTCTGGTTGATCTATCTATAGGAGAGAGTGATGTGTTGAAGTCTCCCACAATTATTGTGGAAACATCAATCGCTTCCTTTAGTTTTGCCAGTGTTTCTCTCATGTATTTTGTGGCACCTTGATTGGGTGCATAGACATTTACGATTGTTATTTCTTCTTGTTGAATTGCCCCTTTTATTAGTATGTAGTGGCCTTCTTTGTCTCTCAAAACATCCCTGCATTTAAAGTCTATTTTATCTGAGATTAATATTGCTACACCTGCTTTCTTTTGGCTGTAGCTTGCATGAAATATTTTTTTCCATCCTTTCACTTTCAGTTTCTTTGTGTCCCTGTGTCTAAGATGAGTCTCTTGTATGCAACATATTGATGGTTCATTTTTTTTGATCCATTGTGCGAATCTATATCTTTTAATTGGTGAGTTTAATCCATTTACATTCAGCGTTATAACCGTGAAGGCATTTCTTAAATCAGCCATCTTATCCTTTGGTTTATGTTTGTCATATTTTTCCCCTCTCTTTATTAATATCCTTTAATGTACCCATACTGAATCTCTTTAGTACTGAACCTTTCTCCATGTCTCTCTGTCCTTTCTTTGTTTCTCTGTCTGTAGGGCTCCCTTGAGTATCTCCAGTAGGGCAGGTCTCTTGTTAGCAAATTCTCTCAGCATTTGTTTGTCTGTGAAAAATTTAAGCTCCCCCCAAATTTGAAGGAGAGCTTTGCTGGATAAAGTATTCTTGGTTGGAAATTTTTCTCACTCAGAATTTTAAATGTATCGTGCCACTGCCTTCTTGCCTCCATGGTGGCTGCTGAGTAGTCACTACTTAGTCTTATGCTGTTTCCTTTGTATGTGGTGAATTGCTTTTCTCTTGCTGCTTTCAGAACTTGCTCCTTCTCTTCTGTGTTTGACAGTGAGATCAGAATATGTCTCGGAGTGGGTTTATTTGGATTTATTCTATTTGGAGTTCGCTGAGCATTTATGATTTGTGTATTTATGTTGTTTAGAAGATTTGGGAAGTTTTTCCCAACAATTTCTTTGAATACTCTTCCTAGACCTTTACCCTTTTCTTCCCCGTCTGGAACACCAATGAGTCTTATATTCGGACGTTTCATATTATCTATCATATCCTTGAGGTCTGTTTTGATTTTTTCAATTTTTTTCCCCATTGTTTCTTTTATGCTTTCATTTTCCATTCTGTCATCTTCCAGGTTACTGATTCGTTGTTCAGCTTCCTTTAGTCTTGTACTATGAGTGTCCAGAATCTTTTTAATTTCGTCAACCGTTTCTTTAATTTCCATAAGATCATCCATTTTTTTTATTTAGTCTTGCAATGTCTTCTTTATGCTCTTCTAGGGTCTTCTTGATATCGTTTGTATCCCGTACTATAGTCTCATTGTTCATCTTTAGTTCTTTGAGGAGCTGCTCTAGGTGCTGTGTCTCTTCTGATCTTTTGATTTGGGTGCTTGGGCTTGGGTTATCCATATCGTCTGGTTTTTTCATATGCTTTATAATTTTCTGTTGTTTCTGGCCTCTTGGCATTTGCTGAACTTGATAGGGTTCTTTTAGGATTTGTAGACCAATTGAAGTCCTTATCTCTAATTTATCAGATCTATAGCTTCGTGGAGTACACTTTCTCTAACTAACCAGCAGGTGGCGTCCACGAGCCACCTGTTCTCCACAAGCCAGTTCTCCCCTGCTTAGCCTTTTTGGTGAGTGGGGGAGTGAGTCTTGTGGGGTCCAATTGGTGTACCAAGATTGCGTGTGTAGTTGGTGTTGCCTGCCCTGTATATGGGGCGTGTTTCTGGGCAGTCGGAGTGGGGGTGGCTCTAACAATCAAATCTCCCTGGTGATCCTGGAGTTTTAAAGCTGCTGCAATAGTCTGTTCCTTCCGTTCAGTCCTGCCACAGTTTGTCTCTGCCACTGACCCACAAGTCCTTGGTATTGGCGTATGGCTCCTGAGACTTGCAAGTGGGCCCCTCTTCCAGGCTGTGCACCCCGGGTCCTCTGTTGAGGGATGACTGCGCTATGTCACAGGTGAGTGCCGTCCCCCCAGGGCAGTTGTGGGCTGCTGGGCTGTGTAGGTAGGCTCCCAGTCTGCTGAAATGATGGCTGAATGGGGCTTTGTTAATTCACACTGCTCCACCTTCCCAACTCTGGGACAATCACCTGAGGTTGCAGGGAAGGCTAATGTCCACACCAGGTTTTGTGGTGTGTGCCTGTTATTTGAAGCTCTTCCGTCACACTGGGTTGTTTGGGGCAGCTCCGGGCTATGGGGCTGGCGACGGGCAGGAGTGTTTCCTGTCCACCAGGATGATGGCTGTGAGCAGACACCCCCGTTTTCTTGGGAAGTTGTGGTGTTTAGTGAATTTTCTCAGCCACTGGATTATTGCCTTTTATCTCAGAGCTCTCTTAGTTCTCCTCTTGTCTTGCTGAAATTGCAAGTCTTTGAAGCTTTCTGTGTTGGGCTTCTTAGAGTAATTGTTTTAGAAAAAGAAAAAAGGATTAAAAAAAAGGGCCCTCCTCAGAGATCTAATGGGTTATGGAAATGCTAAGAGACAAAGCAATTAGGGCCATTAAGGAAAGGTCCACAGGGCAGAGAGATCAGCTTTTATTCGGGATTTGCATATCAGCCTCAGGGTCTGAGCTCTGCCCTTCCCCTTTCTATGTTCACTAGAACTCCAAAAATCCTCTGCTTTTATTTTGGTGTTTTTCGTGTTTTTTCTATGCCTGTCTCCTCTCTGCTGGGCTGGCTGCTCTCAGATTCTCTGGTGTCTGGTCTCAGTCTATCTATGGTTGGAGTTTGGATCAGTAGAATGAGTTTCCGATAAGGGCTGCCACTGCAGTTCTCCCTTCTCCTTCCCGGAGCTGACAGCCCCGCCTCCCATGGGACTGAGCCTGGCAGGGAGGGGTGTGGGTCCCCTGGCCACAAAAACTTACAGATTTCGCTGATCTCAGCAGTTCCACATTTTCATGAGTGTTGTATGAAGTATGCCCAAAGTCAGATTGCTCTGTGGTGTCCAGTCCACGCAGTTCCTGGCTTTCTACCTACTTTCCTGGAGGAGTAACTAAAACATACAGCTCACCAGTCCGCCATCTTGCTCCGCCTCCTCAACTCTTTTTTAAAAATAATTTTTCAAAAGTATGATTTAAACAGATTTGACTGGGGTCAGCTTCTTTGCTTCTTCCACTTCACTCATGCACACACACATACCCTTAAAATAATATGTATACTAACAAGAACATGGTTTTTGTTGCTTATTTTTAATATGTTATTATCATTTATCCATGGAAAGAGTTACAGTTTAGTGATAAAGTAGGGTCTTTAGAGTGAGGAAGACCTGGTTTTCACTCCAGATTGGACCTTTATTTGTTGTATGACCTTGGCAAGTTTCTTAGTGACCCCACTGTGCCTTGGTCTGGTTATCTGAAAATGGTGGAAACATCTGCTTCACAGTGTCAGATGACATAATGTACTTAAAGCACCTGGCAAAGGGTTATGGTTCATTGAATGTTAGGATTTTTTCCTTTCCTCAGGAAAGGTAAAACATTAACTAGTGTACTGGTTAATTATGGACATTGGGATTTTCCCTTAGGCAGCTTTTAAAAAGGAAGACCAGCCAAGAAAATCTTGATCTAGCCAAGAAAAACACCAAGTGAATGCTTGGTTTCCTCAAATAAATAAGATTGCTCCCCCTCCCCCCCTCTGATAAACTTTTTCAAGCTCTGGTGATTACAATAGAAAGAAAAAAATGAATTTTTCTTTTCAGGATCTCAATTCTAGGCTCCAGTCCTTTGAATTTTATGGGTCAGAAGTGATACAGGTCAAACTCTGTTAAATAAGCTGCTCTTTGTGATGGGTATGAAAACAATATAGCATGAAGAAAGGAACATGAAGAAGAAGTTTGACTACTTAATTCCAATCCCTTGTCAGCAGTATACTCTTTTTAAGAAGCTTTATTGAGATATAATCCACATACTGTACAATTGACCCATTTAAAGTGTACAGCTCAATAGTTTTAATATTCACAGAGTTGTGCAACCATCACTACAGTCTAATTTAATACATTTTTATCATCCCCAAAAGAAATCTCACACCCCTTAGCCACCCTCTCCCCCCAGTCCCCTCATACTTCCCACCCAACCTCTGGCAACCACAAATCTACTTTCTTTCTCTCTCTCTTTTTTTCTATAGAATTTGTCTATTCTGGACATTTCTTATAAATGAAATCATACACTATTTGGTCCTTTGTGACTAACTTCTTTTAGCACTTTACCTCTTAATAATTTGTTTGGAGAACAAACTTAGGCTCTCAGAGTTGCTCTATTGAAGATTTTATCTCCTGTTCCTCCCTCCCCGCTGGCCAGAAGATATGAATGCCAAATATTAAACTGCAGATGACTTTTAAACTTAGAGCAAAAAGAACTTGCAACAGTTTTCAGGGAATTTTGTTCTAGATATTTTGATGCACTAACATGATGCTACTCAAACTTTTTTTTTCAGTTTTAACATAATATAAACTCCCCGTGTTTAAAATGTATAATTTGATGAGTTTTGACATATGTATAAACCCATGAAACATCACCATAGTCAAAATAATGAACATATCCAAAAGTTTCCTTGTGCCTCTTTATAATCCACCCCCCCCTTACTTTCCCATTTGTTACTTTAAAAAAATATATTAAATGAGATAACATTTGGAAGAAGTACAGTGGTTGGAGGCAGTATACATGGTGGCTAGCTGTGTGACCTTGTGTGAGTACTGTCACTTCTCTAATTCTTTGTTTTCTCATCTATAAAACAGATCATTACAGCATCAACCTCAGGATTGCAGTCAGGGTTTAATTTTTAAATTCTTATGAAGCAGTTAGTACTGTTCCTACCTACCTAGCTAGATGGTAGCTTTTATTAGTGTTATTTTGTTCTGTGTTATAATATACCAAAGTGCTTGATACATCAGATAATTAATAATCATTGTTACGCACATAGTACAATGCCCAAGATGTGGTATGTACTCAATTTATATTCTTTCCCTCTCCCTCTTCTCCATAATTCTCCATAATTTCCTGCTATAATAATACAGCATTTATTATTGTTTAGTAACCCAGTTACCAACTTTGAAAATCTTAAAAAATTAACATTCATTCCTCTAACAGATTTTATTGAGTACATGCTGTGTTTCAGTCACCGAACCAGATATTGTGAGTGATACCAACTTGAATAAGACATGGGATAAGTACTGTATAAATAGCCAGAGTAAGGGCAGAATATCTGTAGATGCGTGAACAGAGTGGTCTGGAAGTTTAGAGATGGGAGTGAGTGGTTCCCTCCGTGGAGACCCACGGATAGCCCGATGAAGGGTGAGGAATTTGATTGAGGTCTCAAATGTGGAGGGCATTTTGATCTGAGAAGTGGTAGCAGTACCAATGCAGCATTCTCATGCTCAGTCTAGGAGCGGAAAGTCATCCCTGTGTAGCTGGGATACAGAACATGTGTAGAGGAGTGGAGTGGAACATGGCTGGAAAGATGGATTGGGCACTCCATGGACAGGCTTACTACTGGGCTAAGGAGTTGAAATGTATTTGGTCAGGCATTAGTGAGCCAGTGAAGATGTTTCAGCAGAGGAGAGAGTTCCACCTTAAGTAGTCTTTTAATTGGCTCGTGTATGGATTGAGTTGATGGGAAGACAGTTGGGCAGTCAGGCAGGCTTTGAGGAGTCTGGATGTTATTTAGGGTCTTAAGTAGGTTAGCGGCAATGAGAAAGGAAACAAGGGTAAAGGTGCAAGAGATCCATAGGGTTGGTGCCTGATTTGTTTTCAGAAGTGGAGGCTTTCTTCTTCTTTAGGAATTCTTACAGAGTACCTACTATGTGCCATCCCTCACAGCAGTGAAGTGTAGATACTATTATTATCCCGATTTTCCAGATAAGGAAACTAAGGCTTAGAGTGGCTCTGTGTTATCCTCTACCTCTTTTGCTCCTTCTCTTCCCTCTCCTGGCCTTTTTCCCATTCAGATGTCCCAGTGGCCTCTCAGTTTTCCTTTAACAGCATCTCCCCATCTGCCCTCACTTTTCTCTCACCATATCTCATAAGGACTGTTGTCACCCAACCAACTTCCAGGACATAATTTTTGTTTTTTCTAATAGTTGCTTCCTTATTATCTCTGGGTGGAGTATGACATTCAGGGCTCTTATTGTGTTCTGATATTTTATGGTCTCTGTCCTTTACTCTCAAGCACCATGTTCCTGGGTAGCTCTCTTTCTTTCTCAGGCAGTTTCTCCACCTGAAATGCCCTTCATTTGTCTTTATAATGAATTTCTCCTCTTTCTGCAGGAATGCACAATTACTGCGTCTGTGATGCTTTTGGCAACTGATTCTTTATTTCTTCTTATTAGACTATAGCATATATAATATTTTATTTAATTACTTATCTAATATAACATCTTTTCCATAATTGATCTGTAGCAAATTATAAAAATACTAGCAGTATGGATGAGCATAAAAGAACAAACAAAATATTTGGGTAGGAAAATAAAATAATGCCAAGAGTGAAGTTAAAACAGAAATACATGCCGTAACGTGCTGCACATTTCTGGAGGTAGCTTCAGCTCTTCTTGGAATTTCCTGGACAAAGCAAAAGGGAAACACAGATTGTTAGTCTTTCCAGTGACAGTCAGAAGAATAAAGCCAGTTGTCTGGGGAAGAAGAGCTTTTCCTGTGCTGAGAATTAAGAATAATGTTTCTGGGGTGAGTAAGAAGGTGGGGATGGTGGAGGTGGTTACCAAATCTTCAACAACAGCCCTACAGTGAAGTGTGCCCTGTTTCACGAGAAGGCTTCTTGTAAGAACCTCGATGTAGCCAGATAGGATAATGCTAAAGCACAATTCAGTAAAAGCATTTAATAAAAGGCCAGGACTGTGATCCTAAAGCAGCTTTTTATTGGTTTGGCTTGATACAAGGATAAAATGTAGAGTAACCAAAGGATTAAGACTTACCATATTTTGTTGTGGTTATTGTTTTACATCTGTTCCCCCCCCCCAAAAGTGACCAACTTTTCATAGACAGGGGCTATGTTTCACTTTGGTTGTGCTCAATGGTAGAAAATCTTAAGGGTAAGGAATGAGGACATATGTCTATAACTGTGATTTGCCCAGGAATCATCACCAGGCTTCACTTTCAATTATATGCTGTCAGACATTCAAATTCATATCTGAGATCCAAGACCTATAAATAAGTGGTCATGAGCTTTCTTTACTATTTCCAGGAGCTGACCTGCTTCTGATGTAGTTTTTAGCAGCAAGTATACCAGTCGAGTGAATGGCAATAGCAAAATGACTGTATCTAGGCCAGTTGACCTTTGGCACTACAGAAGAGAACCTTTTAGTTTAATAAATTTAGCAGTACTCAAAGTTTTAAAATTTAGTTTTCCCTTTGCCTATTGCATTTGGGACTAAGAATAGCTTACATTACTATATTGCCCTGATTATCAAGTCAGATTCAGAGAGAAGTTAAATATGCATTTTCAAGAGAAAAGCAAAAATAGTAAATGTATTGAATTACTTCAGTTCTCCCAAAATATCCTTTATGTCTATAATTTTAGGTCAACATATGTCATGATGAAGTACCTTTTTTTTTTTTCCCCTAACTGCTGCTTTGTGTTTATTTTTACACATAGGAACTTGATAAAGAACTCCCAGTACTTAAACCCTATTTTATCGGTGACCCTGAAGAAGCTGGAGTGAAGGAAGCTGGCTTAAGAGTCACATGGCTGGGACATGCAACAGTAATGGTAGAGATGGATGAGCTCATATTTCTCACGGATCCCATTTTTAGCCATCGTGCTTCACCGTCGCAGTATGTGGGTCCGAAACGCTTTCGTCGTCCTCCATGCACAATAAGCGAGCTGCCCCCAATAGATGCAGTCCTTATAAGTCACAACCACTATGACCACCTGGACTACAATTCTGTCATTGCTCTGAATGAGCGATTCGGTAATGAGTTGAGATGGTTTGTGCCTTTGGGTCTCCTCGACTGGATGCAAAAGTGCGGCTGTGAGAATGTGATTGAGCTGGACTGGTGGGAGGAGAATTGTGTCCCCAGACATGATAAGGTCACCTTTGTCTTTACACCGTCCCAGCACTGGTGTAAGAGGACTCTAATGGATGACAATAAGGTTCTGTGGGGTAGCTGGTCTGTCTTGGGGCCTTGGAATAGATTCTTTTTTGCAGGAGATACTGGTTATTGCCCTGCTTTTGAAGAGATAGGAAAAAGATTTGGACCTTTTGACCTTGCAGCTATTCCTGTTGGAGCTTATGAACCCAGGTATGTAGACTCCAAAATCTGACCCAAAAGAAAATATTCCTGCTCATAATGAGTTAAGCAAATTTGAAAGTAAAGTAGTTAAGATTTTATGATATTTCTGATTTGTGATTTTAATGGTGGACCTTGTTAATGCATTGGTTGGGGATTGGTGGGTCAGCCTCAATTAAATTTTTTTAAATCTGAAAATAACTTAATTACAGTCATATCAATCAAATAATAATTCAAAATCAGAAATGATATTACCAAGAGAAAAGGACCAAGGTTTAAAGAATTATTATACCTAGCCAGAAGTCCACATACCCTTTTGACTAAAGTTAAACTATGATCAGTCATCAAATCTAACTCTTTTTCTTCCTTTTCCATTGAGGATACTTTCTTTATATAACTGCTTTTCACTCCATGACTGGACTGCACCAATCCTCTGTCCTGTAGCTCTCCTGTGTTTAGCAGAGAGAGGAAAAAATATGGAATCTTCATATAGCATGAATCCCCTGTGATGTTTTCATTTCATGCAGCACTGAAGATAATCTGGTAATGACACTACTGCATTACCCACCATTCTCCCTCCAACCTCTATATCACACATCTCCAGAGCAAATAAAGGTCACATTATCACTGGAGACCTAGGAAGAGGCCCATCCACTCTCTGTGCTTCCTGAATACTGTCTCCTTAGGGAAAAGAAGAGATTTCGAAGAATTCATTTAGATTTTAGTCAACTATGGTTTACATGTACAGGTAAAGAGAAAATAAACAGAGTAACAAAGTAAGTGTTAAGAAAATTTTTAATTTTATTTTATTCTGAAGTTCAGGCATAGATACATATAAATGTATTTTATTTAGATAGTTTTACAAACAGAACAATCCTACAAGCAGAACATACATAGACGAATTGAATTAGTCTGATTTTTTGTTTCTATTTGTTTTTGTTATAGTTATTTAAATATTACATTTTCAAGTTCACCAAAACTATTTCTTCCCTAACTTTATCAATGCTTCTCCCCTTTTATTTTATTCTAGTTGCCTTGTTTTGGGATATTTTTACTTTTTCTTATTTCCTTGACTCCAGATAATTATTAAAATGATTATAAATCAATATTAGTGCTTCAATTTCACTTTTCCCCTTAAATAATTAAAATCCTAATGGAAACTCTCAAAACATCAATCAACTGTATCTTTTTTAAACAGTTACAAATCAACTTTATATGATATTGTTCTTACTCAATGTTAATATATTTTAATGTCATTTATAATTATGAAAATAAATCTCATATCTAGCTGTTTAAAAAATGTCACTTAAATAAAAGGAAAATTGATATAACTTCCAACCAAACCACTCAGATTTACTCTTTTAATACTCCTTCCTGCTTGTATTGCAGCTATTTTGTTACTAAAATGTGAGGAGGATGGGGAGGACATATTTTCTCTAAGACAATTAAATTGTAATCAGTACTAGTAGTTTTAAAATCAAATTGTCCATTCAGTAAAACTTTAGGGTACTTTATAGACGTTAACACAATGACACCCACAATGACTTCCAGTGACATGCTTGCTTGGACAATATCCTTTGGGGTCTCCTGTCACCAGGTATTCTATCTAAGTCAGTAGTTTAAGTTTTTATTTTAATTTTTACACACCATAGAGTAAAATTTTTAAATTTATTTCAGATAGTAGAAATAAATTTACCCCCTTTAGAAGGGTAGAAAGGAATATGTCTACTCCTGTGATTTGCAGTAGGATTTTTTAAAAAGAAAAGTAGAGATAAACATTGAAAACTGTCTTCATCCTGCCCTGAATTCCAAGTGCCAGGAGATGTGGCGGAACAGTGCTTCTCTGATCCAACTGTTGAGAAGAACACAGTGGCTTTGTTTATAGGCTCCTCTAAGGCCCAGTTTCTGCTCACAGTAAATGACAACCTACTAGCTGCTGCAGATGGATGAACTTTTCCATAGGGCAGTCTATGAAGCTCAGGTGCACCTATGCTGAATCCATATCCAATAGTCTTAATGGTAGCATTAGTCAGCATTTGAAGGCTGGAGATATAAATAATGTGAAGACAATGCTGTTTTCCTCCTCTAAATTGATGGCTTGGAAAGCAAAGTGTATGCTTATGGACAGTATACTTTTTTCTTTGCACCAAAAATAATAATTCTTTCTCCCGTAAGTGTTGGTTTTGTCAACTCTTACTTGCTTTGGAGAATTTTGTGAAGTATGTTCTGTCATTGATGGTTTCATATACTTTGTCTTGTTTAATTCTCTAAACAACTTTATGAGGTAGGTATATTTCTGTATCACAGACAAGGAAATGGAGGGTCAGAGAATTTGAAGAGACTTTGCAAAAGCGTTCCAGGAACTGGTAGAGTGGGCTTCTTCATACCCAGGTTTTCTGCTCCTTGAGCCCTTGCTCTTTCAAAAGCACTAGGCAGTTGTTCAGTGTTTCTAAAATATCTGTCTAGTCACGTGAACCCATTACTCCCCCTCATGTACCCTCTGTTCTTGCCAAATCAAACTGTTTTGTTTTATGATGTTTAAATAAGATTCCTTGCATAGTAATTGGATTTTTTCCTCCCAGTCTTAAATAAATACTATACCCTAATTTTTGTTTGCTTTTCACTTTAGCAATTTTTTAAAAAAATGTGTTTCAGCAGGTTATTCAGGTTCTTTCGCCATTGAAGCTTTGGCTTCAGTTCTTTACCCATCATTAGTTTTCTTTGATTCACACCAGGATTGCAAAATGTCCCTTTTTAAAAACAACAGTACAATGTATCTTCAGAATAAATCATCAGTAAAATAAAAATATACATGAAAGATTATCTTATTCAGAGGGAAGTTTTGCTCGAAACCTATCTATAGTGTAGCAGTTTGTACAAGAAAGATTTTTGCTTGTTTTTCCTAGCAGAAAGGTACATAAAGGAAGATGGTTTTTCCCACTGTGATTTATTCCTGTGCAGAAACTTAAAGGTTGATTAGAAAAAGCAGTAATTTGGATTTAGTGTATACTTCAAAGGCCAGACTTAATAAATTGCTGTTTCATCAGGTGGTTTATGAAATGGCAGCACATAGACCCAGAAGAAGCTGTAAGGATTCACATTGATGTTCAAGCAAAGAAATCTGTGGCAATTCACTGGGGAACTTTTGTTTTAGCAAATGAGGTGAGTTTTGATTATGATTAAAAAAATAATAATAATAACTTTGTTTATGTGTTTGATCTATGATAGGATTCAGGCATCATGGAACCCTAGCAGAATTTTCAGAGGCCAGATTGTAGAATCAGAACTTGCAAAGTCATCACGTGAATTAGGGTAATGAATCATATTAATTAGTAAAATAATATTTAGATACAGTGGGAGAAAAAAAAACCACATTGCATGCTGTTTGATTTGCTTATTTCTGTAGGTAATGAAGCATGTATTTATATGTACAACCAAAAATCTGTATGTGTAGTCTGGAGAATAGAAAAGTTTGAACTATTCATGTCTTTCTTCTCAAGGAAATGTTTGTTCTAACAAAGATAATGACATGTACGTAATAACTCTGATAGAGATGTTGAAAGGGGTAAGTGCTGTAAGTGTAGGGCAGATAAGGAGTCTGAGAGTTAGAATCTGTTACTGGAGAAGGCAAGGAGGAAGGCATTTCAAGAGGAGGAAAGGGCAGAGCATAGGATTGGAGGCAGCAAGCACAGGGAATAGTGAGAAATGAGTTCAGCAGCAGTGTGGGAGGCATGGAGGGCAGTGGGGCATTATTGTTCATCCAATAAACATTGATTCAATGTCTGCTCTGGGCTGGGCATTGTGATAAATGGTGGTTTTATTCCTAGTCTAATACAAAATAGCTAGTTTTACCTTAAGGGAACCGAACCCTAAAACTGCTACTAGCGAGGTTCTGGGATCAAGCAGAAGGTTTGTGTAAAGCTTTCTCTCTTTTCCTGGACTCAGGGCCTGCCCTAAGCAAAATTTAGAAATGGACGGTTAGACCTGGACATTCTCCCACTGCACTTTCTACAGCACTCTTCCATATCCCAGGGCCTCTTCTGTTGGAACCCAGTGTTTTCATGCTGTTCTAAGCACCACACCACCCCCCCCCCCCACCCATTCTGATCTGCTGTCTGCCTAAAAGCAACTTGGTTGAAAATTACCTAAAATACTGCTTGCTTGCTCCCTCCTCCTCTCAAAATTCCCATCCCAGCCATACTCTTGGAGGAGGAGATTTAATGAATAAATGAATGACCATGGTGGAAAGTGAGGAAGAGAGAGAGAGAATGAGAATCTAAATGAGTATGTATGTATTTGGAGTAAGGAGAGGCTTAAAACTGGTGTCTAGTGGCATACTATTCTATACTTGGTAGCAACTTCTTATTCTATAAATAAAGTTGGCCGACTAAGCCATAAGCCATTAGAGGGAGCCCAGTCCACACAAGACCTCACTCACTTCTGACACCAAACCACCCTCAGATTAGATAATTTGCTAGAAGGACTCACCAAATTCCATACACATAATTACAGTTTATTACAGAGAAAGGATACAGGTTAAAATCAGCCAAGGGAAGAAGCACATAGGGCAGAGTCCAGGAAAAGTTCCAAACAGGAACTTCTGTTGTCCCCTTCCCGTGGAGTCAGGACATGTTCCTTTCCTGCCATATCTATGTGTGACAATACTCATGGAATGATGCCAACCGGGGAAGCTCCCCCAAGTCTTGGTGTCCAGATTCTTTACTGGGGCTTGCTCACATTCTGCCGGTGTGGCTGACCTGTTCCCAGCCCCACTGGTGATCGTATGAGCTGATATCACAGACCCAAAGTCCCCACATAAATCACACTGTTAAACTTCCTGGTGTGGCCAGCACCCTTCCTAAACAAAGGCACTCCTATCAGGCATGACATTCCAAAGGCTGAGAAATTACATCCCAGAAACCGAGGGCAAAGGCCAGACTTCTCTTTGGGGCAAGGTTAAATTCTGTACTTTTTTTTTTTTCCTTGCAATTTTGTTGAGATATAGTCACATATCATACAATAATCCGAAGTGTACAATCAGTTGTTTACAGTATCATCATATAGTTATGCATTCATCACCACATTCAATTTTTGAACATTTTCATTGCTCCAAAAACAAAAATAATAAAAATAAAAATAAGAATAAAAATGAAAAATGAACACCCCAAACAGCTCGTGTCCCCCAACTCCCATTATTCATTTACTTTTTAAATTCTTTACTTTTACATATGCTTTTTAAATACCCACACACATACACACAAGTCAATGTGTGATGAAGTAATAGTGTGTTTATTAAACCTGTGCAAAGATAGGAATCAAGATGACTCCTAGTTTTTTAGTTTGAGTAATTGGGTGGACAGTTGTGCTCTTTACTGAGAATGGGAAGAAAAGGAAAAGATCAAAAATCTTAGCCTTCAAGAATTATTATAACTTCTTCCTGTTATAAATCTAACCTCCATATTTCTTACTGAACTCATTTAGCCCTCAGCAATTTGGAACTTGTTCACATTTTGACAGTTGTATAAATCTTACAGCTATGAGTTAGTTAAGCAAATTATAAAGTAGATGGCATTATCAGAGCAGTTCTTTAGCCTATGATTTCCAAACACTTTGTGGATAGACACAGTTCTATGATGTAGATGTACATGGTGATGTAAGCAGATTCAGGATGTCCTTAGCTGGGCAACAATTTAAAAACTGCATATATAATAAAATCTGATTCATTAAGGAAATGATGTTGTATTTAAGCACTAAGACTTGAAAAATACACATCACTAGTTTTGGTGAAAGCAAATATCAAGCATTACATAATATATAATTTAACTTTTTAAATGACCAGAGTTTTTATTTTGAATATCTTCTATTATACAAGGTCATAAAACAGTGATAGGAAATTTGGAGTTGTCTGGGCCAACTGCCTGACCCTTGATGGATCCAGAGCACTGGAAGCTCTTCTCCTTTCACCACTCACTCTAACTGATAGTTAATCTATTTTGCTTTATATCATACAGAGTTGTTTGGTCTCATGGCTGTGGAATAATTTTACCCCCACCCCCACCCTGCTGTAGTCAAGAGTGCTTGGACTCTGAGATAGCTGTGAGTCACTCAGAAGCCTTTCTTGCCTACTTCCAGGGACATCTTTCATGAAGAAATTTAGAAAGAGATTCCTAAATCTGAGCAGATTGCGGACAAAGGTTCTATCGCTGAGTAAACCAACATCAGAATCCACAGCAAATCCATGGAACACCATGCTAAAGATACCCCTTAGCAAAGAAATTTTTACTATAGGATGATTGTGTATGTGTATTTTTGGCCAAGACTTGTGGAACATGAGGGGAAAATAATTTATTTTAACAGAAGAAGTTTTTTTCCAATGGGAAAGAATTTCATAATTTTTAAATCTTTTGAAATAAAGAAAAATTTGCAAGGGAAATTTCTTGACTTAGGCATTATTTAAAGTAAAATTTTATTAGTATTATATTAGCAATTGCCTTTCTATATGCATAAAAAAGACTAAAAGTAGATTCCTGTTATCAACTAATAAAAATCCATTAATAAGTGATATCTCTAGGAGTACTGGGTAACTGAAGTATAGTTAAAACCCAGTTTATTCAGGTGTTAGTTGAAAGGCAGGCATCCTTGACCCTCTAAACATCTAAACATAGCCATAAAACTGGAAATGAGCAAGATAGTAAAAAGGCCTCTGTGTGATAAGTAACTATTAGCAAACTTGTGCATTTTAGGCCAAAAGAATCACTGGCCATCCCTTCTTAGTCTCTGTTGCTAGTACCATATCTCTCCTCCCTGTCAACATTGAACATCTTAGGGCTCAGTCCATGGACCTTTTCTCTTCTCTAGTTAGATACTCCCTTGGGCATCTCATACAGTCTTATAGCATTAAATGCCATCTATCCGCTCTACTTCTTTAGCTCAGATTTCTCCACAATAATCCACATTTGTATATCCAACTGCCTACTTGACATCTCCACTTGGATGTCCAAGGTACCTAGACCTTCAGTCCAAAACCAAGCTTCCTGATCTTCCTTCAAACTTTTTTCTCCAACATCTCAGTAATTGACAGTTCTCTCCTTCCAGTTACTTAGGCCAGAACCTTGGGGTTATCCTTGACTTCTCTTTCTCTCATATTCCCCATCCAGTTTTTACACAAACACAGTCAGCTCAACCTTCAGATTATATTCAGACTTGACCACTTCTTACCATTTTTACTGCTACCACTCTTCTCTGTAGAGACTCTTCTTAATACTGCAGAGGGCACTGATCTTGACACCTTGAATCAGATTATGGCACTCTTCTGCCAGAATGCCGATAGCTTCCTGTGGCACTCGGGGTCAAAGTCAGCCCTCACAGTGACCCACAAAGTCCTGTGCAGTCTTCTCCACCAGGTCTTTGCTCAGCTGTCACCTTCTCAGGGAGGCCTTCCTGGACTACTGTATTTAAAATTAAACCTCCATTTCCTGCATTTGTCTCTTCCCTTATTGCCCCAGAACATATTGACCATTCAGATACTATTTGCTTATTTATTCATTTCTTATCCACTTCTGCATTAGAATGTAAGCTCCTTAAAGGGAAGATTTTTGCCTATTTGGTTCACTAGGCTGGCATGCACTGAAGGCACTTAAAAGGTATTTGTTGCAGGAAGGGGAGAAGCATACTTCCTGCTGGCAATTAGATCAGACTGATTTTTATTCCTGCTTTATATTTCCACATTTCACAACTTTTTCAACTGAAATTATGAAAAAAATCTTTTAAGGAAAATTAGCTATTATACAATGTAAAGATTTTTATCAAGAGAAATAACTGATGATTACATATGAACATAATTTAAATAGACTGTCTTTTATACATTTTAATTTCTCTATTAATCACTATTCTATTCCATATTCAGATAGTCTCAATTTATTAGGGAAACATCTTGAGTGGGTGAAAATATTCTGAAATAGTATGCTGTCTACCCTTTTCAGTGAGATAAGAAAAGGTGAGGAAATGAAAAATTCTGCCTGTCATATTTCTATTTCCCAAGTCCCTCTTTTATTCTGTAGACTATAATATCTAAATTTGGGTAGAGGTTTTGAGGATAACTTTCTCAGGCAAAATTTGCTCTAGCTTTTGTTTATACATGTACACACATAAGATTTCTACATTCTGCAAAAAATGGCAACTTTTAATTTCTAATATCTTTGGCATTGATTCCATTTAGACTGGAATTTCATATAGTGACATAGTGATCAGCTTTCTTGTAATCTAATGATGTGCAATCTAAGATGGCACCAAATTTGATATACTTTGTGTTTGGGTGGATTGATAAGTACTGACATTTCTGTTGACTTAACAAATGATTCAGACTGTATTAGAAAATATGATTGACTCATTTGCTAATGCTTCAGTTGAAAGAAAGTACTTTAAGTAGGTACCTTGTTTATTTTAGTTTAAACTCTTATTTGAAATATCCCCCAAATATATTAATCTTTTTTCATTTTTATTCTCTTTGCTAGCATTACTTAGACCCTCCAGTGAAACTGCGTGAAGCTCTAGGAAGATATGGACTTACGACTGAAGATTTTTTTGTCTTGAAGCATGGAGAATCAAGATACCTCAATAGTGATGATAAAAACGTTGAAGATATATGAGCACAAAGGCTTTAAATGAAAAAGGCTTTCTCTAATTTGAATTTGAAAAGCAAATGAAAAAACTAAGAAGTTCATCAATATTATGAGTTTTTATATTTGAAACAACTTCTGCAAGTTTGTGTTTTAAGTCTTGTGTAATAACTTGCTTACTAATAGGATTGCCAGTTAATATAAATGATGAAAGAAGGTAGGTGGGTCATTTAAGTAGTGACTTAGTGGATGTGGATTTTACATCTCGTTTCCATGGTATAAGCACAGAAATTTCTTTACTAGAGCATTCTACAATAACAGTAGGATTTTCTGAGGAAATGAAAAACTGATTTTAAAGACTCACTGCTATTCTATTCTTCGGGGCCTTGCACGAGGTGAGTCAAGACTGTCTACTTACCTATTTTTTCTTTTCAGAGGCCTGCGTTTGAATATAAATATATTTCTTATATTCACATTATAGTAATTGACTCCCACATTCATACAGACATAGCAGTCCTTGCTCTGTGAAGATCAGCATATATCCCAGATGTTAAGTATTTTTTTTTTAAGCATGAAAAACATAGGAGTTTGGGCTAGTTACCATTTATGAGGCCTGCATTTTTTTTTTTTTTGTAAGAGGAGAACTGTCTATTCTAGTGCATGTCTACAGTCCCCAAATTAAAAGCCCTCTGAGTTGTGCAAAGCAAAGGAGAGTATGGTTTTGAGAACAATATGAATTTTTCTATTTTAATCTAAAAGGTATACCTTCTAAGCACAAATGTAGCTAAAGGGAAATAATTATTTTACAATATAAATGCAAGTCTTAAATGTTAATAGACTATATACTTTGAATTTTCTCTTCATTTTTTTCTACACACATATTTTTCTGCTTTCTTGAGTATAATTCTAAAGATACCAATAAAACTTATTTTATAAATATTTTATGTTTTACATGATTCAGATGTCTTATATTTTTATATTAAATGATCCCTGAGCACAGCTCTACCTTTTATTAGCTAGCATGGAATAGTGGTTAAAAAAAAAAAAAAAAGATGTTGATTCTATGAGTCAGCTGACCTGAATTTTTGCCCTAATAATAGATGATTGGTATTCACTTGATTAATCTGAATGTTCCTAAATGTGGGAGCTTGATTATGTAATGTTAGAGGCCCATTCTCTCTTCCTGATTGATTGTATCAGTGAAATAATCCTTATTCACACAAAGTAATTAGATTTTCTACACCAAATGCTATGCAGGCGGTGCTCTGTAACTTGATATCTTTACACACACACACACACACACACACACACAGCATGTTCCATGTTAGCCACTAAATCTGAATTTTAATCCTGCTTTTATCATGGATTTTCTGTGTAACCTAAAAGAATTCACCTATGCTCACCGTGCCTCAGTTTCCTCATATGCACCAAGAGGATAATTTCGACCTACCTCCAGAGATTGTGAAGAATAAATAATACAGTGATTTTTTAAAAGCATTTTGAAAATATAAGGGGGAAAATGATTCCTTAAGATTATACTGCCTGTATATAGATAGGTACATTTGAAAACTGAAAACAGGCTGATGCTTTTGATAATCTATTGTTCCTGTTGCAAATTAAGCATATGTACATATTAGGACACTGAACATTGAAGATTAATAACTTTATCTCACTCACTTTGTACAGTCATATATAAATGGTCTTTATCAAAATTTAGTATTTTTATCTACAAAGATACAAATCAGTTAAGGGTAAATGTATATGTAATGTGTATGCATATAATGTATAAATTATATGTAAGTGATCTCTGGGCACTAAAGCACAAAAATTTTCCCATTAAATAAAACAAACCTCCAGGAGAAAAACTGAACAGGCATGAACTTTTTCACTCCAAGGAAACATTTAGCAAACATGAATTGAGATGTTAGGTATATGGTGAGTTGGCTCTAGGGTGTGTTGCCCTAATACTAATCAACATTCTTGTAGTCATTCTTGCTACTGCACATGAACTGAAAATTCATCTCTTAACCTCTGCTCCATAAGCAAGCCAAGTATATCTTGCTTAAGTACTTCTTCTCCTTAATGGCCTTAACATTTTCGTATTCACATGTACCTTTAACGGAGGGTCTTGAAGCACTTCAATTTGTGTTCTAGTTCCACTTAATCCGACCTGCTTCCTTTTTCTAGGCCTCCTCACAAGCTTTAATTTTTATTGCCATTTACATGTTCTTTCTATATTGACCTTTAAAACAAAGACTTTTTGGTCCATAGCACATCAAGCTTCATCTCTCTTAATGGAATCTCCTCCTATTGAGTAGTTACCCCATTTCTCACTTGCAATCTACATTTCAAAGAGTTTATATGAAAAGCCAAAATAAATTTTGAAAAACAAAACAAATTCATTCTCTTCCCTTAATTCTGTCTAATATGTATTATAATACCTTTTAGTCTAAGTTCCAAGAAAATTCCATCTTTCTGATTAGCCAGGATCCACACCAATGTGCAAGATTTTATTAGTTTCCCTTACTCCTTGTGTTAATTGAGGACTAATTTTTATATTCTCACTGCCCAAGAGGGTAGAGTCCATCAACTAGGAGAAATCATATCTAATAAAAGCCAAGGTGTGCCATGACCTACCTCAATAAATTAAGGGTCTATTTGTGCATTTTCACTATATAATTTTTTCTGCGTAAAAAGTACTCCCCAGCAATTTTACATTTGGACTCAATGCCCTAATCTCTAGGAAATGTGATTAGTGAATGATTCCATTCAAACTAATGATGAGGAGAGGAAACAGAGATGGGGTTTTAGAATCCAGTGCTGCTGAAGCACATTGAAATCAAATTCTGTTTTTTAATGTGTGCATATCTTAAAAGCACATACTTTCATTAAATATAGATATTTTTAAAAATGGTTATAGAGAAATGTGCCTTTCAGTGAATCAAGTGAAATACTTATGTTTGCATCACCGATTCCAAAAAAGTATTATTCTTAGTCATCATGTGTACATTAGACTCTCTTCCACTGGAACTTCCATTTTTCCTGTTACATTTAACCTTTTTTCTATAGTAAAAATATTCCTTCTTTAAGTTTGATTTCTCTATCATGACAATCTTGAAAGCATACATTTTCCTTTTTCAGGATTTGTGAATTCCTATGGAAACAGTCTTGAATCCATGTATTTAGGAATGAAGTTTAAAGGACCTCAAAAGCACTGCCTTAAATACACTAGTAGTAAAGTTTCTGTTTGCATACAATTTACTTAATGCTAAGCATGGTGGGGTTATAATTTGTCTATTATGAAACCTGAATGAATTCAAATATATCAATAAATTGTTATAGTAGCCTATAAATAAACTACTATTTAA
This sequence comes from Choloepus didactylus, assembly GCF_015220235.1. Classification (NCBI taxonomy): domain Eukaryota; kingdom Metazoa; phylum Chordata; class Mammalia; order Pilosa; family Megalonychidae; genus Choloepus; species Choloepus didactylus. The sequence goes on from NC_051311.1 coordinate 92,138,441, forward strand.
AAAGATAGCTGAGAAATTTTCATATATTGTAATTTTAGTCACGTAAAATATGAATGATAGTGAATAAAATAAAGTGCCATCAATTAAGGGAAGAGAATATGCATAAACTTGTAATTTTCTCTTTATTTAAAAAAAGTTATAAAATGTATGCTCATAGTAAACAATTTAAACAGTAGAAGAGGACATCCCTAGAAAAGTGATTTCTCCACTCCCCAGTCCCACTCCCAGGAGTTTGTGTATCATTCTAGAACTGTTTATGCTTATATATATTTATAAGCATAAATATTTTTCATTTAAAAAAACCACAAATGAGATCAAATTAAACATATTCTACAACATGCATTTTAAAAACCAACCATATTTCATGGATGTCTTTCAACATTAGCAAATTCAGATTGGCTTCATTCTTTTTATAAGGCCTGGGTAATTGATTTAACAATTGCCTACAGATGGGCATTTTAATGGATCCCAGTATTTTAGGTGTAACATGTTTACATACTGCTAAATGGAATGGGTGAGAAATAGCAAACACTGTCTTCTAAAAATTTACGTTTTTCATTGACTAGAAATTATTAGAATACATTCTAATGATTCAAATAGATCTGGGAAAGCAGTGTGGCTGGGCTGACAGTGGCCTTGAGAGCTCAGGATCTTTTCACTACTAAAAGAACAGCCATGCCTATGGCAGTTCTAAAACAACAAATTAGTCACACACTAGTGCCCTCTCAGAGGGGTAACTGCAAATCACTTCAGATAGCAGAAGGGTAGCTTACACGTAAAAAGATCACTGTCACTTTATGTAGAGAAAATAACAATATATCAACCTGGACCGCAAAATCAAGAAAATGTTTTCATTGTAAGTTCTCATATTTGGTAGGAATAAAAGGATCCAAAAAACAAAAAACAAAAAAAACAAACCTTGAAGACCATGGTAAAGTTATAACTGTGTTAATGATGAAACATGATATTTACTGTTTAAATTCCATAGCAGAATGGATCCCTTTATAAGGAAAATGGAAAATAAAAAACTTATAATGCGTATTATTTTCAGACTGCATTGGAAACATGGCCAATCAGCAGTTCATTATTACAGCTTTTTCCTTCACATCTACATCATGGTGATTAACTAAAGCTTTCATTTTTTGAGCACATTCTTCTCCATAGAATAGGGAAAACAGTGAACCTTTAGTAAAAGTAGGCTGAAAACCTAAATGACCATCCATTTTGAGGCAGTTGTGTATATTCTGAAATAGTGTAAGTGCTCGAAGAAGAATCTCTTTTGCTATGTGACTGTCATAAAGGGAGAGGAATGATGAATCCACCTGAAATAGGAAACAATGAGTATTATTTTATTAAGGATATATGAAAAACATTTGTACGTATTATTTCACATTTTAAAACCACATTGACTACTTAACATTTTTAATCTTGTTATAGAAAATTATCCCTAAGATAGCATAGCATAATGTGTAAAATCTTATGCACCCACATTGTATACTAATGGAAAAAAGAAGTTTTGCATTTAGCTGTAAAGCACTATTTACCTGGAAATCCAGTACGGGGTCATTTGGAAAAAAAAATCCATTTCTGTTTTAAGATCCATCACACAGTTTTCATGGGAACTCATTAATTCACCAAACATTTACTGCATCCTTACACTATGGGGCACCCATTAGGGAACAGGGATGGGAAAAGTCATATGACGGGGGCCGTTTTCTATAGGAGTTGAGGTCCATGCTGTCTCAGCAATACCTCTGCTTCCTTCAGAACACAGATCAAAGCTTTTAATTATCTTGTCTATTTTGTTACATATTTTTGTCTGTCTTCTCCACTAGACTGGAAGCTCAGTGAGGACAAGTATCATGTCATGCTGTATTCATGGCTATATCCAGCATTTAGAGCAGTGTCTGGCAGACACTGCTTGCTCAGTAAATACTTGTGTTTCAGTGGATGACTGAGATCATATGAACAAAAAAAGGGGTCCAGTATAAAAGATGTGATGACATTAAGTGTACCCCAAATCTGACAAATTATAACTTAATGTTGCTAAGGGGAATTTTTAAAACAATTTTTAAAAGTAACTTTTAGGAAATTTATATATGCAAAAAGAACATAATTCCTGTTAACTTGGAGATAAATCTTTGGAGAGCCACCTGTCTAAATCTATATATTTGTGTATTTACAAAATAATTATGTAAACTATTTACTTGGGCACTGAGTAGTCCTTCTGTCATGGCTGGATTTTCAGACAAATTCACAAGTAGTTTCAAGACTTGAACCTGAAATAAGAAGAATGTTCATTTATTTCAGACCAGCAAGCATGCATTTTCTTTCCCTGGGATGCTATCATCTCATCATAGCAACCTTTTAAAGTCCTGCCTATGATTCAGGGCCTGACTCAAATTCCCTCTACTCCATGACACCTTTTTAGTTCATCTTACTTAGAAGGCCTCTCTCTTTTTGAACTCAGAACACCAGGTATCACTCGCTCAGAGCACTCATCCAATAGCAGTGTTAGTTAAACCTTATTTTTCCAATTAGATTGCTAGGGAGATAGAATATTGTGAATATCTTCATAAGTATCTGCCCTTCACCCCCCACCCCACCCCACCCTCCTGCCACCTGTAACACAACACTTCACACATGGTAAGTTTAACATGTGTTAAACAGGTGACCTTTATTGTGATTACTGTTAGAGACATAGAATCTTAGGGGAAAAAAGAGGAATCTCAGAGTTCAGTTTATTTCTACTTATTTCTCCTTAAGCTATGAACAAATTGGAACAGTTTCAATATTGAGACTGAATAACAATATGGCCTTTTCCTTTTTAGCAGATTACCATTAATCTTTGAGGTTTTATCTTTTTTTACGTGAAGAATATTTTATAAATTTAAGGTACAGTGATATAATTAAACAAATTAACTTATTTTATAGCTGACTAGCTAAAATATCATTCTTATCACTTTTATAGCTGTAAAGTCTATAATAAAACCATTCAAATAGAATGCTTCCTTTAATAATAAAGGCCTTGTGAAACCACTCTTTCAGTAAGATACTTCTGTAGTTACAGAGGGGAAGAGCAGGGATGGAGACTGACACCAGGGAAGAGTGACAAAGGTGTTTTCCACCAGGCCTGGGAAGGAACCCGGATGTTTGTTTTATAACACTTGCTCTGATTAAAAAGGCAATATATGTTTATAATAAAAGCACTTGTTTTAAAGGATAGGAATGTACAAAGTAAAAGGAAACTCACCCATATTTCCCTGACCAGAGAAAATCACTATTACGTATTGGTTTTTTCTTTCTGGTCTTGAACTATGTCTATATTCCTTTAATGTGAGTTTAATCACATTGAACATGCTAATTTGTTTATTGAGGATGAAATAAGACTTTATTGTTTTTTTTTTAAACTTTATTGTTTTTATCAACTACTTATAAATTTTTACAAAATTAATACGGGATCCACGGTTTCAGTGTGTGACCAGCCACAGAGAGACCTCTACAGTACATGGTGGGGATGTGGAGAAAAACGCAGAGATAGCACCTTGTGGGACAGGGTGAGTTTGGCCGGGACTGCCTCCCAGAGCCTGCAGCAGCGAGACGGCTGCTGGGCAACAGAGTGAGCAGTGACTCTCCACTCCTGTGTACCCACCCTGGCAGTTAGCTGGGGAGGTGCTCCTCCACAGCCATATGGCTGGGAGCGCCTGGGAGGGAACCTGGGAGGCAGTATTTACTCTCCCTGCCCAGGGAAGTAAAGGGTATGCATTGGCAAGAAGTGGGGACAGAAGAGGGCTCCATATAGAGGCAGCAGGAGCCTCTCCACACCCCAGAGGCTCGTGGGCACAGTGTAGGCAGGGAGTGGGGCACGTTTGCACTGGAGGACTCCCTGCTGAACTGCACAGGGCCCACATCACAGCCCCAGGCAGTCAGTCCCCAGTGCACACAGAAAACTGGTGTACTCCTTGGTTCCCCACCCTGTTTGGACTCTGCCTAGAGCACAGGAGAAGTTCAGGGAAGTCTGGCTGGAGAGTAAAAGGCAGTTCAAGAGCACCACCTGCTGGTAGGATAGGGAAACTGCACTCCAGCAAGCTGTAGCTCTGCCAAATTATGTATAAATTGAAAAATTGGAATTCTTATTGCTGGTGGGAATGTATACTGGTACAGCCGCTGTGGAAGACAGTTTGGCGGTTTCTCAGAAAACTAGGTATCGAATTACCCTATGATCCAGCAATTCCACTTCTCAGTATATACCCAGAAGATTTGAAAGTAGTGACACAAACAGACATTTGTACAACGTTCATAGCAGCATTGTTCACAATTGCCAAGACTACATACCAAGGGACTATATGCCAAGAGATGGAAACAAGTGTCCTTCAACAGATGAGTGGATAAACAAAATGTGGTATATACATATGATGGAATACTATGCAGCACTAAGAAGGAACAAGGTCCTGAAACATATGGCAACATGGATGAACCCTGAAGATATAATTCTGAGTGAAATAAGCCAGACACAAAAGGAGAGAGATTGTATGTTAACACTACTATGAACTCTCTGAACAATGTAAAATCAATGTCTTATAATGTAGAATATTGTAGAATATTGGGGAACCTAGTGATAGAAGCTAGTCGAGGGGGAATGATAATCTAATATGTTCGGATATGTTAATGAGGGTGAATTCAAAGGTATGGGAATGGATAGGGATTGATGGTTGTTTGTTAAAATAAGTATCAGAGCTGTATTGAAGGTGAATTGTATTGAAAGGGTTGTTTAAAGGCATATATCCACAGAGCAACACTACAAATATGGATAGGTATTTGCATGATATACTTCTAAGGTATGACACTAGTACAGAGAGTTGACAACAGAATGGTATATGGGAAAAATCTACCTATTGCATACTAGGAACTATAATTAATAGGAATACCTTACTAGTACCACACAAATACTAGGGACAACAAATTAAGGGCTGAAAAGAGCTATGGGGTGTTTTGGGTCATGAGAATTGTTTAAAATAGAGAGTGATGAGGATTGTACAACTAAGTGATGATAATGTGAAATTAGATGGATTATCGTGGACATAACATACGCCTTTCTTTTCCCATTTCTGGTCAAAAAAAGGCATTCTCAACCCCTCGATGCCAGGATCAGGCTCATTCCTGGAATCCATGTAGCACATGGCCGGGGAAACTCATTCATCTTGGCGGGGGTGGGGGGGAGGTCCTGTCCCATGTTGGGGAGGTGGGGGAAGTGATGAATATTTGCAGAGTTGGTCTTAGAGAAAGTCCACATTTGAGCATCAAAGAAATTCTCTGGAGGTGACTCCTAGGCATGATTACAGGTGGCCTTAACCTCTCCTTTTTTTGTGTCACAAGGTATGCATATGGTTAGTTTTTATAGATAATGTCAAACTGTTTACCAAGTGGTTCTAACAACTTACATTGTAACCTGTAATGTATGACAGTTTGGTTTGCTCTTTAACCAATGCTTGGTATTTTCAGTATTTTTAAATATTTAAATCACATCAACCAGATGTGTCCCCTTCTCCCATAATGTTGATACCCCTTTTCAACATGAAAAAGTTAGGGTGGTCACTGCCTAGATTGGGAAAGTGATTGAACTAGAGGAAGGGGTAGCAACAGACAAGATGGAATTTACCAAAGGATTATGAATACGGAATCTATATAATTCCCTTTTTCTTAGCTGCTAGGGTACTAGAATAGTTAGAAGGATAACTGGAATGGTTGAACTGTGCAATCCATAGCATTCGTTGAAATTTGCTCTATAGCTACTTGTTAAATTGTAATTTGAAAGTGATCACCTTTTTGTATATATATTTCACAATAAGGAAATAACCGAAACTATGGCACCATAACTCATAACATTTTTGGAAATTTCCTATATAACTACTTGTTAAAACGTACTTTGAAAGTTATTACCTTTTTGCATATACATTATACTTCACAATAAGGAAATAACTGAAACTGTGGAACTGTAACCATAACATTCTTTGAAATTTCCTCTCTAAGCACTTGTTAAACTGAACTTGGAAAGTTATCACTTCTGTGTATATATGTTATATTCAACAAAAAAAACATGAGAAAAAAATTAATACATGAACATGATGAAAATTTCAAAGAGTGCAGAAGGGAACAAGGTTAAGACAGAGGTTGCATCCTGCCTGCCCACCTTACAGTTACTTGTATCTGCAGAGAGCAAGTTTTTCAAACAAACATCCTTTAGAAATTTTGGCCTCCTAACATAAAAGAGTAAAGACTTCTGACCCAACTTCAGTGACTTCCCAGAGGTCATTCTGAGAGATGCTGGCTGTCAGTAACACCAGGAGTGAGGGTTAGGAATGAACAGTTGTCTGCAATGCCAAAGAAGTATTGATTGCGAAAACTGAAACAAAAGTAATGAAATAGGATGGTCCTAAACCTATGAAATCAGCCTGGATGAAGTCAATAAAATTTAAAAAACACCACTAAGTAGATTAGATTATGTTTTCTTCAAATTCAAATGTGTCAATGAAGGCATGTATACAATGAGGAGACAGTAATAGTAATAGCATGAAATCACCTTAGTATCCTGTTCTAAGATTTGATGCTTCTATACTCTGTAGAGGGAGTTAAACATGAGAAAAATATTGAGAGAGTACAACTATGGATTAAAGAAACGTGTGTATTTTGGTCTGAAACCATATTGTCCCCTGCCTTTGTTCTGTTGTCACGTGTACCATCTTGTGACAACTACAGAATATTTATTTTATTTTAAGCCATTAGTTGTATTTTTTATCACAGGTGTATCAAGTACATGAGGTTTATTTATATTAATGTTCCACTATTTGTATTTAGTTATGAATCAGTTGTATACCCGAAAGGTTATAATAGTGCAGTGAGATCAAACCCTTAAGCAAAATAAGATTTGGGTGGTTCTTTACTAAGAAAATATCTAAAGCAGACAGAATTTCCCATTTACAAATGGATTACTATCTAAAAGTTCATTTGCAAGTTGGAATTTTAAACTGATTGTTTATGAAATAACAATGTTATAATCGGTGGTTAGGTTCCTAGGAAGACCACAAAAGCAAATTTTCTACCCCAGATATACCACAGTAGGCAATGTAATGGAAAAACAAAAAAAAAAATAGAACATATTATTGTGGCATGAGTCACCTTTTAAAAAGTGTTACAACATATTAAAACAGAGACCTTTCTGAGAGAGAGAAAAATATATAACCCTAAGGCCAGGCTCTTCTGCCTCTGAACTAAGTGTTCCTCCTGAGGTTTTGGGCAAAGCAGCTGCTGGGAGGAAAGATTTTTTCTAGAGTGGCAATGCCATGGGGGAAAGAGGGAAGTGAGTTTTCAAGGAGCTTCAGGGCCTCCTGAAGTTATCCTGCTCCACTGGAGAAATGTTGATAGGTGAGCACATTAAAGAAACTGCCTGTGAATGGAGCAACATTGCTATAAGACTTAGTCCTCCATTTAATTTTGAATGCCTTTGGGTTCATCTTGGACTAGATCCAATATGTTTGGCCACTGGAAATGTGGAAAGTCGATATCACAACTACATAGAACAAATTTTAAAAGCAGGACTATAGTGAGGCTCTCCCGTAATATTTCTGGGTAACCTTAGAAACAACTTCAGCAACATCATATAGTTGAAGTATAGTTTCACAGTTGGTCCTTCTAAAATGCTAATGTATTTTTCTCTCAGTTGTGGCAGAGAACACAGTAAAACCTTGGTTAACAACCAGCCCAACTGATCAGAACCTCAGATTAGCCTATATTCTCTTTGTAAGCTAATTTTTCCTGAAAAAGTGGCAACTGATAAAAATGCACACTACTATGAGGAGTTTACTCAAGTTGCTTTCACAGAGTGTCACCTGAGATACTTCACCAATTCAGCTCAATCTCTGATGCCTCCATCTACATAACCAGACAAAGAGAATACTTGGGATGACCATTCAAAGGCATCAAGACATCCTTCCTATACTCAATATACTCCATTTCCTAAAGTGTAAAGGTGGTATTAGAAGCTGAATCAAAAAAAAAAAAAAAAAAGATTTGTTAATGTAATGTAAGCAAAAAATTCAATTTTAACCAGCTAGCTACTTCACTTTATTAAAAAGTAAGCTAATCCTCAGAAAACCAAAAGAACATCAATCTATTAAGTGAAATAAGAGATGAATTTCACAAGTTAATTTTGCAATTCAATCTTAGGGAATAAAAATAATTTACTTGATTGGGTCTATGTGAGGACCTGCACTATAAAAACCTTTCAGGTACACCACTGATTCATAACTAAATACAAATAGTGGAACATTAATATAAGTAAACTTTATGCTTGATATATCTGTGATAACAAATACAACTAATGGCTTAAAATAAAATACATATCCTGTAATAATCACAAGATGGTACATGTGACAACAGAACAAAGGCAGGGGACAATATAGTTTCAAACCAAAATACATTTGTTGGATCTATCGTTGTACCCTCTCAATATTTTTCTCATGTTTAACTCCTTTTACAGAGTATAGCAGCAACAAATCTTAGTTCAGGATACTAAAGTGATTTCATGCTATTACTATTACTATTTCCTCACTGTATACACAAGCTTAATGAAACTTTCTCTTTTTCTGAAGAGCATCAACCTAAGATAGGTGACCTGGAAACTCAATTTCAATCATAATAAGCTTTATGCAATAGCTTTTTGCACTTGAACTAGTAACTGCTTCATACCTTGGTGCTTCCATTTCCTATAAGTAACACGTGGAAAAGGTCTGTAAGGTAACTGTTGAGCATGTGCTGGTAGTCATTGGTAACAGTCATGTTCGTTAACAATCTCAGTCCGGCCAGCTGCACAGCAGAGTTCAGTGGATCAGAGAAGACATCCTCACAGACTTGATTCATGTATATCTGAAGGGAGGGAAAAAAAAAATCCAAACATGAGCATCTTGGAATCACCAAATCTTCTATTAAGTAGTTGCTTCTTTGCCCAGTGGATTAAGGCTATTGCCCAAGATGGAACTGGCTCCTCAGAAGAGGTAGTATTTTTAATTGGCCCTCAAACTTCGGTGACTTTTTTTTAAAGCTACATTTGTTAATGTAGCTGTCCCAGGACAACTCTATTAGGTAGGTGTTATTATGGCCATTTTATAGATGAGGGGTTTAAAGTCAAGGAGCTTGGGTCTTCTGCCCAAAGTCAGTCAGCTGGTATGGGAGCACCGTCCGACTCCAGAGATCTTGCTTCTCACTTGGGGGCCTCCCAACTCTGTCCACCCTTCTGTTTTGACTGATCTGGGCACACCAAGTTCAATGAGGAGGATCTGTGAGGCCATTTTGTATCAGAGTAAATATCTTTGTAGGGTTCAGAGAGCTACATGATACTACAAATAAAAAGCAATGAAATATAGTTTTTCTTTAGGGTTCTATCAAAAGTAGGTGGAGGCAAAATTATACTTGGCTCAAGGGTCTTATTTACTTAGGTATGTGGGTATGAACTATTCCTTCGTAATACTGCTATCACTGGCAAAAAGTATGCAACACCAGTAGTATTCCCATTTCATATATGACAAAACTAAATCCAATATGATGGAAAGTTTTCTGAAACTCTGTTTTCTATGTCTGACCATGATCTTTCCAGCTTGGAAAAACTGTTTCACAGATAAATGGTATTCACCTAAATAAATCCAAACTCCACCCAGAGTTCCGACTGGTAAGAAATTTTTCCTGAAATGAAGTGTTAAGAAATTACCAACTATCCTGTAAGCCAATATTAATTTTTTAAAATTTCCAAATGTATTTATGTTATCACAGAAACTAAAGTAATGACAGTAAGGCAAAGAGGAATTAAACTTTTAATCTGGTTTCAAGATCTAAATGACATTTAAAAGCCAACTGGCTCTCTTTGGTCACAATTTCATGACAGACTCATCCCTTAAAGAAATGACATTTTCATAGTGCCTTATACATTATATCTTTTTGTAAGTTGCTGATGTGTTTCAATGCTTCTCCTAATTATTCTTGAATCTTTTCACTATTTCAATTCTAGTAAAATGATTGCTAAATATGACAGCTCAGTTACTCCTGGATCTGTGCCCACCTCACCTTGTTCCCTTCTCTTGGAATTCCCTCTTTCCCCACCTCTACCTGTAGAAACCTTAGATATTCTCAAGATCCAATCCAGACTCCACCTTTTACAGGGACTTTTTGGATGCGATCTCTCTTCTCTATGTACTCAACAAAGTTTTACTTGTACTTTTCTTTAAACCATTTCATGTTCTGCTTTGAATTATAGCTTTTATGGATTTGCCTTTATCCCTGCTTATAGCTTTTTTAGAACAAGGGTTGTACCATTTTCATTTCTGTACTCCTCTGTAACACTCAATATATGTTGAATTGAACTAAATTAACATAATTTCCTAATTTATTGTCTTTTTGTGGATGTTATTTGACATTGGCCTGGTTCCTTTAGCACACTTTTGATTATACTGAACCCCATCTTCCACCTCTTACTGACTGTTCAGTTCTACCCTCCTCTGTCTTATGCTCCATTTTTATAAAGGTAATTCTTTTTTTAAAAAGCAGTTTTATTGAGATAAACTCACGTACTATACAATCCATCTAAACTGTACAATCAGTGTCTTCTGGTATACTCACACAACTGTGCATTCATTACCACAATCAATTCTACAACATTTTCACCCTGAAAAGGGTTCACTATGTTATACAGTCCCATGTTTCCTCTTCTGGCTTTCCTTCTAGTGACATACAAGACCCTAAACTTTCCTTTTCAACCACAATTGCACCCACATATCATCGCTGTTAGTTATAGTCACTATAATGTACTCCCATCACCTCCAACCATTTCCAAACATTTACAACCAACTTATTACATATTCTACACAAATTAAGCAATAGTCCCCTTTCTCTGCCCTCATTCTGTCTTCTGTTGACTGTGTACTAGGTATTAACACCATGAATTTGCTAGTTACATTTAGTTTATTTTAGTGAAGCCATATAGTATTTGCCCTTTTGACTCATTTCACTCAACACAATGTCCTCAAGGTTCTTCCATGTTGTCACATGCCTTGAGACTTCATTTCTTCTTACAGCTGCATAATATTCCATTGTATGTATATACCACATTTTGTTTAACCATTCATCAGTTGATGTACAGCTGGGTTGTTTCCATCTTTTGACAATTGTAAATAATGCCACTATGAACATCAGTGTGCAAATGTCTGTTCGAGTCCCTGCTTTAAGTTCTTCTGAGTATATACCTAGTAGCGGGATTGTCGGATCATATGGCAGTTCTATACTTCGTTTCCTGAGGACCCACCAAATTGTCTTCCACAGCAGCTGCACCATTCTAAGTTCTCACAAACAGTGATTAAGTGTTCCTATTTCTCCACATCCTCTCCAACACTTGCAGTTTTCTGTTTTTCTAATTGTGGCCATTCTAGTAGGTGTGAAATGATATCTCACTGTAGTTTTGATTTGCATTTCCCTAAAGCTAGTGATGCGGAAAATCTTTTAATGTGCTTTTTTAGCCATTTATATATCCTCTTTGGAAAAATGTCCATTCATGTCTTTTGCCCATTTTTAAATTGGGTTGCTTGTCTTTTTATTGTTGAGTTGTAAGATCTCTTTATATATCCTGGATATTAAATCCTTATCAGATAGGTTGTTTCCAAATATTTTCTCCCACTGCGTAGGCTGCCTTTTCACCCTCTTGACAAAGTCCTCTGAAGCACAAAAGTACTCAGGTTTGAGAAGGTTTCATTTATTTTTTCTTTTGTTGCTTGTGCTTTGGGTGTAAGGTCTAAGAAACCACCTCCTATCACAAGATCTTGAAAATGCTTCCCTACATTTTCTTCCAGGAGTTTTATGGTTCTGGGTTTTATATTTAGGTCTTTGATCCATTTTGAGTTAATTTTTGTATAGTATGTGATATAAGGTTCCCCTTTCACTCTTTTTGATACGGATATCCAGTTCTCCCAGCGCCATCTGTCAAAGAGACTATTCTGACCTAGTTGGGTGGAGTTGGTAGCCTTGTCAAAAAATCAATTGACTATAGATGTGAGGGTCTATTTCTGAACTCTCAATTTTATTCCATTCATCAATATATCTATTTATGCCAATATCATGCTTTTTTTTTGAATCACTATAGCTTTGTAATATGCTTTAAGATAGGGAAGTGAGGGTCCTCTGACTTCTTTTTCCTTTTCAAGATGTTTTTGGCTATTCAGGGCCCCTTTCCTTTCCAAATAAATTTGGTAATTGGCTTTTCCAATTCTGCAAAAGTAGGCTGTTGGAATTTTAATTGGGATTGCATTGAATCTGTAAATAAATTGGGGTAGAATTGATATCTTAATATTTAGTCTTCCAATCCATGAACATGGAATGTTCTTCCTTTTATTTATGTCTTTAATTTCTTTTAGCAATGTTCTATAGTCTTCTAAATCCAGGTCCTTAACCTTTACATCCTTGGTTAAGTTTCTTCCTAGATATCAGGTTGGTTTAGTTGCTATTGTAAATGGAATTTTTTTTCTTGATTTCCTCCTCAGGTTGCTCACTAGTGTATAGAAAAACTATTGATTTTTGCATGTTGGTATTGTATCCTGCCACTTTGCTGAGCATATTTATTAGCTTTAGAAGCATTGTAATAGATTTTCTGGGACTTTCTAGGTATAGGGATCAAATAATCTGCAAATAATGAAAGTTTTACTTCTTCCTTTCTGATTTGAATGCCTTTTCTTTCTTTTTCTTGCCTATTTGTTCTAGCTAGAACTTTTAACACAAAGTTGAATAACAGTGGTCACAATGGGCATTCTTTTGTCTTTTTCCTGATCTCAATGGGAGATATTTCAGTCTTTCACCATTGAGTATGATGGTAGTTGTGGGTTTTTCATATATGCCCTTTATCATGTTCACATAGTTTTCTTCTATTTCTGTCTTTCAAGGTGTTATTATCAAGAAGGGATGCTGAATTTTGTCAATGCCTTTTGATGATCATGTGGTTCTTCTCCTTTGATTTGTTGGGATGTGGTTTATTATATTGATTGATTTTCTTGTGTTGAACTACCCATGAATACCTGGGATAAAACCCACTTGGTCATGGTGTGTAATTCTTTTAATGTGCAGTTGAAGTTGATTTGAAAGTATTCTGTTGATGATTTTTGCATCTGTATTCAATGGAGAGATTATAACTTTTCTTTCTTGTAGTATCTTTATCTGGTCTTGGTATTGGGGTGACATTGGTTCAAAGAATGAGCTAGGTAGTGTTCCCTCCTCTTCAATTTTTTGGAAGAGTCTGAGCAGGATTGGTATTCATTCTTCTTGGAATGATTGGTAGAATTTACCTGTAAAGCCATCTGTCCCAGGCTTTTCTTTGTTGGGAGGTTTTTGATGACTGATTCCATCTCTTTAGTTTTGATTGGTTTGTTGAGATCTTCTATTTCTTCTGGAGTCAGTGAGTTGTTCGTGTGTTTCTAGAAAATTGTCCATTTCATCTGTCTAGTTTGGTGGCATACATACAGTTGTTCATGGTATCCTCTTATGATCTTCTTTATATCTCTGCGGTCAGTAGTAATGTCCCCCCTCTCATTTCTGATTTTATTTATTTGGTCTTCTCTATTTTTTTCCTTGTCAGTCTAGAAAAGGGCTTGTCAATTTGTTGATCTTCATAAAGACCAATTTTTGGTTTTATTGATTCTATTTTTTTGTTCTCAATTTCATTTATTTCTGCTCTAATCTTTGTTATTTTTTTCCTTCTGCTTGCTTTGGGATTAGTTTACTTTTCTTTCTCTAGTTTGTCCAGGTGTGCAGTTAGGTCTTTGATTTTAGCTCTTTCTTCCTTTCTAATGTACATATTTAGGGCTATAAATTTCTTTCTTGTTTAACACTGCCTTTGCTGCATCCCATAAGTTTTGATATGTTGTGTTCTCATTTTCATTTGTCTCAAGATATTTACTGATTTCTCTTGCAACTTCTTCCCTGACCTACTGATTGTTTAACAGTGTGTTATTTACCCGCCCTAAATTTGTGCATTTTCCAGTCTTCTGCCTGTTGTTGGTGTCCATCTTCATTCCACTATCATCAGAGGAAGTGCTTGCATAATTTTGATCTTTTTAAATTTTAAGATGAATTTTGTGAACCACCATGTGGTCTATCCTAGAGAATGATCCGTAAGCACTTGGGAAGAATGTATATTCTGCTGTCTTGTGTCTTCAATAGACAATCTCTCTACTGAATACAGATGCAAAAATCATCTGCACATTAAAAGAATTATACATCATGACCAATCAGTGTTCTGTATATGTTTCTTGGGTCTAGTCCATTTATCAAGTTATTCAATTATTCAAGTTCTCTATTTCCTTATTAATCCTCTAAGTATTCTATCTATTGATGTGAGTGGTGTATTTAAGTCTCCAAATATAATTGTAGAAATGTCTATTTCTCCCTTCAGTTTGCTTATGTTTGCCTCATGTATTTTCAGGCACCCTGGTTAGGTACATATATATTTATGATGGTTACTTCTTCTTGTAAATTGTCTCTTTTATTAATATATAATGTCCCTCTTTGTCTCTTACAACAGTTTGGCATTTAAAGTCTATTTAGTCCAATGTTACTATAGCTACCCCAGCTTTATCCTGGATACTGTTTGTGTGGATTATCTTTCTCCAGCCTTTTACTTTCAACCTATATAGCCTTGGGTCTGAGGTGCATCCTTTGTAGACAGCATATAGACGGATCATATTGTTTTATCCATTCTGCCAGTCTGTTTTGTTTACAGTTTTATCTATTAACATTCAGTGTTATTACTGTAAAAGCACTATTTTATCTGTTGATTTTTATATGTCATATCTTATTTTTGTCTTTTTATTCTTTTTGTTACTTTTACTGATACTCTTCATTTCTACACTTTCCTCTAAGTCTCTCTCTCCTGTCCTTTCCTTACAGCCAGCAAGACTCCCTTTAGTATTTCTTGTAAGGCAGGTCTCTTGTTAACGAATTCTCTCAACTTGTGCATCTGTGAATATACTAAACTCTCCATACTGCTGCCTTCTTGCCTCCATGGCTTCCTATGAGAAATCGGCACTTAGTTTATCCAGCATCCTTGTATGTGATGAATAATTTTTCTCTTGCTGCTACAAGAATTCTCCTTATCTTTGGCATTTGACATTCTGATTAGTATGTGTCTTGAAGAAGGTCTATTTGGATCTATTTGATATTTATTTATTGTGGTATGTGGCGCTTCATAGACCTGGATATCAATGCCTTTCGTAAGAGTTGGGAAGTTCTTGATGATTATTTCATGAAATATTCCTTTTGCCCCTTTCCACGTCTCTTCTCCTTCAGGGACACTGATGACACAGATGTTTGTGTGCTCTGGTTGTCAATCAATTCCCAGAGACCCTGCTCAATTTTTTTCCGTTCTTTTCTCTATCTGTTCTTTCGTCTGTTCAAATTCGGATGCTCTGTCTTCTAGCCTGCCGATCTTTTCTTCTGCCTGTTCAAATCTGATGTTGTGTGCTTCTAGTTTTATTTTTTATTTCACACATTGTGCCTTTCATTCCTTTAAGATCTGTTATTTTTTTTTGCATGCTTTCAGATTCTTCTTTATGCTCATCCAGTGTCTTCTTAATATCCTTTATCTCTTTAGCCATCTCGTTGAATTTGTTTAGATTTGTTTGAACATCTTTGATTAGTTGTTCCAGATTCTGTATCTTCTCTGACTTTTTGATTTGCTCTTTTGACTGGGCCATATCTTCCTGTTTCTTATTATGGCTTATTATTTTTTGATGTTTGGGGATTGCATTATCTTGGTGAGTTTACCCTGAAGGATGAATTTTCTCTCTTGCCAAAGCTTTTGGTTGATTGGATTTGTGCTAATGCTCTTCTTCGACACTTGGTTTGTCAGTATTATCTAACCAGGGCTGGGCCAGGGACCACCAACGGGGTGTATACTTGTTCCACAGGTCCCCGGGTAGTAGTTCAGGTAAAGAGGCCTAAAAGCCATTAATTCAGCTCCCCAAGGGTGCACTTTCCTGGCATGCCCAGCATCTGGCCCTCTTCACCCAAAAGTCTTTTAGATGTCTTTCTGGAAGTGTATTTTCCTCACCTGCCAGCAGATGCGCTCTTCAGCAACCTATTCTCCTCAGCCTTCATAAGTCAGGCTTTTCTTATCTCCCAGTGAACTCCAGACAATGGCCTAGCCCAGCTGGGCAGGGTGGGCTGAAACCACTGGTGGTCGCAGCAATCTGAGTTTGCCAACCAAAAGTTGGTACAGTGTTAGATCATGTCCCATCCTCTTCTTGGGAGAGTGGACCTCTGCAGCTCTTTCATTCTGGAATTGTACCAGAGACTGGAGGACCAGACACTTTCTGCCCCAAAAGTGAGGGATGGGTGTCAGGAGCCAGGGCTGAGGGGCATTACTTATGATCTCTCACCATAGCTTCTCTGGCTTCTCATCCTGCACCTTCCTGGGTGTTGTAGAGTACTCCCCCTGATCTCCAGAGCCCAGGAACCATTGCTCCAGACAGTTTCTGCCTGACCCCTAGTTGTCTTGCTGGGACAGAAGTGAGCCCAGCCATCTTGAATCCTCTCCTCTAAAGGTAATTCTTGGTCATAAAGTTATAAAGGATGGTCTACTAAAATTTCTCTACTTACTTTTTTTGTTATTTTCTTTTTCATTCATAGTTAAACTTACATATTTGTGTTTTCAAATAACTTACCTTTATCTTGCTTTGATTTTCAACATTCACACTCAGGTTATTCAGTGCATTTAAAGCTTTCTCTTTAATACTGTGGTTGCGACTGTTGATCATATTTCCAACAATTGGAATACCACTCAATTCACGAATAATGGCCTAAGAGGGAAAAAATAGGACCATGACTTCAATATGCACCCCTTTCATTCAATTCTTTGCATTCACAAATAAAATCTAAAAATTAATGGCTTTTCAGGAATACCTTTCCCAATATCATTATAATCTATAATCCTTATTTTATAAAATTTTACTAATAATTTTATAGGTAAAGAAAATAATTGAACATAAAACAATTAAGATATAAATTTATATTATAGCAAGGAGATATACAATAAAGATTTGCAGCGCTAATGATCTCAAAATAATTTATAAACAATTATTTTACTTTGAAAAAAGTTCTATGATTGCTCATTACAGGCAAACTTGGAAAAGTTTTATGATTTATATTACATTTGCTAAAATGTATTTTTTGCAACACTATTTCCTTAAGATGTTAACAGATGTTCCATTTAAAAAGGAGGGGGCGTTCCTTGGTTAAATGAATTTGGGAAATTTTGGGTATGAGTAAACAGGTTTCTTTATTGTGAGGTATTACTATGCACATCTGCATCAGAAATCTCCAAGAGAGTAGTTCTGAATATAGTATTTCTGTGTACTACACACAAAAGAGGTATTTTTCAGTGGTGGGAGTCAGGGGAAGACCAATCAATATCTTGCAGAGTTGGAGTTTCACAGTTTGAAAAATGGTGCCCAAATTTTCAAAGGAAAAGTAATCTGGGAATTTCTGACAATTAATTGCAAAACTATGTTATCTTCTACCTTTGGTCCCAAAACTGAAAGAAGCATCAATTGCTTCAATTCTTATAAGAAAAACAAGCTGAAATTTACTCGTTAGGTCATGACATGCCATTGTATCAAAAAAGGAGAAAAAGACTCCAGAGTATCTTGCCATCATCTCGTTTTTACAAACAGTCTAACACTCTCCTCTGCTCTTACGGGTGGGCTGAGCACTGAGAGAAAAAGGAACCATCTCTCTGCAACTCCAGGCTCTTCCCAAGGGCCTGTGGTTCCTAGAAATCAGCTTCTATACACTAATGTTAAAGCAGCCCAAGGCACTGTAATTGATAACAAGGTGTACTGATCCCCATTACCCAGGAAAGGACTTGCTTACTGGTGGCTACTGACTCATCCTGACTAGTTGTTTCAGACAGATATAAAATTGTTACATCAGAAATACTCCAATACAGGTGTGGTAGATTGAATCACGTCCCCCACAAAGACAAGTTCAAGTCCTAATTCTTGATCCTATAGGTGTGCACTCATTTGTGAATAGGATCTTCGAAAATCCTAATGAGGACAAATTTAACCTGGTATGACTGGAGTCCTTATAAGCAAAGGAAATGTGGACATGGAAGTACAAGCCACAGGGGGAGACAGAAAGAAACAGATCTCCATGGGTTACAGGCAGAAACTGATTGTAAGCAAACCACCACCAGAATGCTACAGACTTCGGAGAAGGCATGGTCTGCCAATACCTTGATTTTGGACTTCTAAACTTGACTCCAAACTATGAGTCAATAAATCCCTGTTGTTTAAGCCAAACCAGTCTGTAGTATTTGGTTATAGCAGCCCTGGCAAACTAAGACAATAGACATGCTAACAAATTTGTCACCAACAATTGTTTTTTGTTTGCCTGCCACCCCTCTTTCTGTTAGGGGAGATATGGTACCTTCTCTAACCCACATATTTGCTGAAGGGGCTGTCAGTCAACTGTGTTTGCATTCATCCCTGCTGCTCAGCTGTAGGATGAGCAAGTGAGCTATTCCTCGCTAATTGTAGTGGGTTGAATAATGGTTTCTCAGAAGAGACATCTATCTGGAACCCAAGAAGGTGGTCTCGTTTGAAAAGGGGTCTTTGTCTTTTTATTCGGCAATTAAGGTAAGGATCCCAAGACAAGATCACCCTGGATTAGGACAGGTTTCTTCTCTTATAAACAGACGAGAAGAGGAAAGGACACACAGAGAGAAGCCCATGTGAAAATGGAAGCAGAGATTACAGTTATGCCACTACAAGCCAAGGAACACTGGGAGCCACCAGAAGCTGGAAAGAGAAGGAAGGATTCTTCCCTAGAGCCTTCAGAAGGAGCATGATCCTGCTGACACCTAGATTTTAGAACTATGGCCTCCAGAACTGTGAGAACTGTTTTAAACCATGCAGTTTGTAGGAATTTGTTACAGTAGCCCTAGGAAACTAATACACTAATTCCTTCCTGCAGCGACTGATCCTGAGGGTTGGCACTTAATCCTAGCAGGACTAACATGAACCCATGTCTGAGGTTTGATATGTGGTAGCCTGGGTGCTCCAGTTTGCTAATGCTGCCAGAATGCAAAACACCAGAAATGGATTGAATTTATAAAGGGGGTTTATTTGGTTACAAACTTACAGTCTTAAGGCCATAAAGTGTCCAAGGTAAGCCATCAACAATCAGGTACCTTCACTGGAGGATGGCCAATGGTGTCTGGAAAACCTCTGTTAGCTGGGAAGGCACATGGCTGGCATCTGCTCCAGAGTTCTAGTTTCAAAATGGCTTTCTCCCAGGCTGCAGTTCCTCAAAAATGTCACTCTTAGTTGCTCTTTGGGCGTTTTTCCTCTCTTAGCTTCTCTGGAGCAAAAGTCTGCTTTCAATGGCTGCCTTCAGATTGTCTCTCATCTGCAGCTCTTCTCTTCTCAGCTCCTGTGCATTCTTCAAAGTGTCCCTCTTGGCTGTAGCAAGCTTGCTCCTTCTGTCTGAGCCTATATAGGGCTCCAGTGAACTAATCAAAGCCCATGCTGAATGGCTGGGGCCACGCCTCCAAAGAAACTATCCAATGAAAGATCCCACCCACAGCTGAGCTATCACATCTCCATGGAAACATCCAATCAAAAGTCTCCAACCCAATCAACACCAATATGTTTCCTGCCTATACAAGACTGCATCAAAGATAATGGCATCTTGGGGGACAAAATACATCCAAACCAGCACATTCCACCCCCTGGACCCCAAAATGACATGATCTTTCCATATACAAAATACATTCATCCCATCACAATATCACAAAAACTTAAATCATTTCAGTAACAATAGGTAAGTATGAGATCCATCAGAATCAGTTACAGGCATGGTCTGTCCTAAGGCATAATTCCCCTCTAGCTGTGGACATGTGAAACTCAGAACAAGTTATGTACTTCCAATATACAAAGGAGGGACAGTCATAGGGTAAACATTCCCATTGCCATAAGGAGAAACTGAAAGGAAAACAGGGTTCACAGGATCAAAACAGTACCTAAAACCCACAGGGCAAATTCCTTTAGATTTAAAAGTCGGAGATCATTTACAGAATGATGTTTTATCCTTGGGGCTTGAGAGAGTGGGAGTCCAACCCTGGCCAAGGGCCTTTGTGGCAGCCCTTATCTCTCCAAATGCTGGGGTGAGTGCTCCAACATATCCACACATTGGGGAGACCACCTTCTTGGCCCCACCCTCCTCAAACATTGGAGCAGCACCCGGATTCTCTTCCATCTCCAGGGCACATGCTCAACCCCTTCAGAACAGTGGGGTGGGGACCATGCTCTCCCCAGTCCCCTGGGAATATGCTCCACCCTCTTTGAGGCCTGAGGTGGCAACACCTTTCCTGAACATCAAGGTGGAAGGCCCATCCTCGACCTCCGGGGCAAACTCACCCTTTCCATGCATGTGGGCCACTCCGCTCTCCCAGCCTGAGACCTCTTGACTCCAGACCTCAACCTTCATGGCTCTGTCTTTGAAGAAACTTTTCCTTCAATATGTTGCTTATCTGTCTCCTCCAGTCCAGACTGGCAGCAGCTCCATCTATAAAGATCTTGCAAAAATTCTGTTGGCTTAGCATGAAGCACTCAGGGATGAAAGCCGTCAGACAATAGGACTTTCCACAAATCCTTTCTGGATAACTCCATCTCCAATTTTGGCTTGTACTGGAATGGTGGTCAGGTTCCATGTTTGGTTAAATCCTCAAGTTGGGCTGTAGCTTCTGGAGTTCTACCCCCTGGAAGCCCAGAATTTTCCAAATCATCAGTTTCTAGTTTCATTGAACCCAGAGTTCAGTTCTAAGTTTATCTCTCTCCACTTGCATTTTACTATAAGCTGCAAGGAGAAGCTATGCTATATCCACAACTTTTAGTTTCGAAATCTCATCAGCCAAGGATCCCAGCTCATTGCTCTCAAATTCTTCCTTCCATCTGACACCAGGACTCAATTTTGCCAAATTCTCTGCCACTTTAAAACAAGGATCACCTTTCTTCCAGTTCGCAACAACACATTCATCATTTCTGCTGAAGGCCTCATCAGAAGTATCCTTAGAGTCCATAAACAGTCTCTTCAAAGCAGTTTAGGCCTTTTCTATCAAGCTCCTCACAATTCTTCCAGAATCTTTCCCTTATCCATTTAAAAAGCCATTCCAACATGTTTGGTATTTGCAAACTCAGCAGCACCTCACTCCTGGTACCAAAATCTGTTTTAGTTTGCTAATGCTGCCAGAATGCAAATCACCAGAAATGGATTGGCTTTTATAAAGGGGGTTTATTTGGTTACACAGTTATAGTCTCAAGGCTATATCTTGTCTCTCCCTACAAGTGTCCAAGGTAAGTCATCAACAATTGGGTACCTTCACTGGAGGATGGTCAATGGTGTCTGGAAAACCTCTGTTAGCTGGGAAGACATGTGGCTGGTGTCTGCTCCAGAGTTCTGGTTTCAAAATGGCTTTCTCCCAGGATGTTCCTCTCTAGGCTGCAGTTTCTCAAGAATATCACTCTTAGTTGCTCTTCGGGCATTTTTCCTCTCTTAGCTTCTCTGGAGCAAAAGTCTGGTTTCAACAGCTGCCTTCAAATTGTCTCTCATCTGCAGCTCTTCTCTTCTCAGCTCCTGTGCGTTCTTTAAAGTGTCCCTCTTGGCTGTAGCAAGCTTGCTCCTTCTGTCTGAGCCTATACAGTGCTCCAGTGAACTAATCAAGGCCCATGCTGAATGGGTGGGGCCATACCTCCATGGAAACTATCCAATGAAAGATCCCACCACAGCTGAGCCATCAAATCTCCACAGAAACATCCAGTCAAAAGTCTCCAACCCAATCAACACCAATATGTTTCCTGCCTACACAAGACTGCATAAAAGATAATGGCATCTTGGGGGACACAATACTTCCAAACCAGCACACTGGGGAAGAAAGTTAACTCTACCTTTTGGATTATGAGCCACAGGGATGAGGGCTTGAGACCCCGGTGGCTTTCTTTCCATCCCTGAGAAGAAAGCCTCTTTGTAGCCTGAGAGACAAAGACCAATATAAAAAAGAAGCAGGGAGAAGCAAAGCCAAAAGATGGAAAGAGAGCACTTTGGTAACTCTTTCTGCAACCTTGAATTTGTTTCAATTGTGTCTGAAACAAATGCTATTCTTGGATGTTCAAGTAATCTTCTCTTTTTGGCTTAAAATAAATTTAAGTTGGGGTCTGTCACTTGCAAATGAAATTGTGTGAATAATACAAATATTCTCTGTCTCTCCCTACAAACCTTTAGAGTGTTACAGTAAACCCTGCCCTGAGGGAGAAAACTGGACTGAAATAAAATTAAGTTCAAAATAATTTTGTTTCAGTCTTTACCTGTAGATGCCATTTATATTGACTAGTGGTTGTCAAAGTGTGGTCCAGGGACCACCTGCATCAGAAACACCCAAAAATTTGTTTAAAATGCAGATCCCTAGGCCTTACCTATTGAACTACACATTTTAGGAAATAAGTCCAGGTATCTACAATGTTAACAAATTCCTAAGTGCTATGATTCTTAAGCAAACACTGACGTTTGATTATCACTAATGAGGAATTTCAAAGCATATTTAAAAACCATGCGCACAAACACACACATAATGGCATCTTCAACCTGTTTGCCATGTCAGCATAAAGTAAACATACTCTTACATCTCACATACTATTTAAAGCATGTAGGTAAATAATAGATGCTTTCATTGTTTCACTGAAGCACTGCTGAATTTCAAATGAGTAAAATGACCATGTAATGATAAATGTTGATGAGATGCACTTATTATGAATGTGACATCAGTGACCAATTTCATAGAACTCTAGAATCATATTAATTTATAATATTACCATTAGGCTCTACTTTTCAGAAGTCAATATACATTTTGTTGTAGGTATTAGCAACCATCCTGTATAGATGAGGCAACTGAGACTTTGAGAGGTTAACTTACTTATCCACAGTAGCAAATTACTTCTAGTGTAAAAATGGAAGGAGACTGTTTGCTAAGACTAGGGTACTTACTTGGTTAGCTGAGAAGGCTGCATTGTTACCCAGGGTAACCAAAGCTCTTTCAATAATTACTGGATCCTCAGTTGACTCAAGCAGGTAAAGGAGTTTCTGAAGTTGTTCTGCATTCAGGACATCATCATATGAACCATCTGTTAAGTCTTCTGCATAAAAAGAAAGTTATTTAAGATCATCTAAAAGCAATAGGAGATTTCTGATTTTAAAAATAGCATCAAACACATACTCTGATGCCAGGTACTGTTGAAGCACTTTACATGCCATCTCATTTAATCCTTAAATAACCATAGGAAGAAGATACTCTCATTGTTCCCATCTCAAGGATGGGAACTATGGCTTATAAATGTTAAGAAATTAATCAGTGGTCATTTGGCATTTCTTTATTAGTAAGATGATGATAATGAAATAATGCATCCCCTTAATGCTGATTGCATCTTCTGTTTCTTGTTTTAGAAATCAGGTACACTTACCTATAGGGCACAGTTAATTAAGGAACAGGATTTGCATTAAGCAGATCTTTTCTGTTCAGAATTTTAAAAGGTCCTCAGACAAAAGAAAAAGTTAAGGGAGGTAGCCCAATCATGTTGCTTGTGTGGAGTTTTTGCATGGTTTACGTGAACAAGGAATTCCAAAATGACAGTCCTGCTGGTGGTAATGACAAAGGCCGTCATTCTGAGTAAAGGCTAAAGTCGTCAAATGCAGGGTCTGCTCAGTGATTTTTAGATTTTATAGCTCAACCTTAAAAAAAAGAACAAAAACTCTTTACAGAAATCACTACAGGAAAAAAAAAACAATTTTTATAACATTATTACTGTGTTATAAGCTTAGAATGAGATTCCTTAGACATGAAACCATAAGAGTACAGGTTAAACTGCACATGTGTCCACAAAACACTGCTGCACATGGGGGCTGTGGGTGGGGGAGGCAAAGGCTATATATGATGCTAGGTGCTGAATGACATCACATCTGTGCTTGTTCTTTTTAAAATACATATCAAACTGTTAAAGGTGGCTATCTTCGGGGATTGTGATTACGAATGACTTTTCATTTTCTACCCTGTGCTCATGAGTACGTTCTAATATATATATATTTTTTTTACTTTACAATAAACATGTATTACACCTGTTATTAAAATAATTAACTATCTTGCCTAAAGAGGAATCACATAAAAAAAATAAGGGAAAAGGGCAAATGTAGAATATGGGGACACAATAAGTAATATGATGTCCTGAGGTAGCCAAATAAAGAAATCTACTATTAGGAAAAATCTTAAAGCTAAAAAGCCAGCAGGATCCCTGAACATTGCTTTTACTCCTGAATCCATCATGTCTCATACATACCTTATAAAACTGAATTTCACACTCAAAGAATACTCGAAAAGATAAGTGAAAGAAGGCCAAAAAATTTTGGAATGGGAAGATTTGGGGGTTCGCCCAACCCTCTCATTTTATACACGGGGAAACTGAAGCCAGCATCACTTAAGGGTTTGCCTAAAGTCACATATGTAGTCAGTAGCAGAGACCAGAGAAATGAAAATACAAAATTGTAGGCAAGTCACAACCTCTCATAGAGTCTCAGTTTTCTCATCTGTAAAATAAAGGGATGGTCTAAGACTATAAGTGGGTTCCTAAGGTTCCTATACAGCTCTGAAGTTGTGTGATTTTATACATGCACAAGCATGTGCACACATGGTAGAAATATGATGAATTTAACTCATTAATATTTTTCTTTTAAGATAATCAGGTATTAGTGTTTATTTTTAAAAATCCTATTACTTCCTTATATACTTCTCCCCTTTTATAGTTTAATGAATTCTTTATAGATCGCCATATAAATTTTTTTTAGGCTAAAGTGGTAAAATCACAGGATTTTCACTGGAAGGGAGGAGGAATGGTGTGGTAGTTAACAATAAGCCAGAGCTATGGAACCAGAATGTCTAGTTCAAATTCCAGCTGAGGTAATATGCTGAGAGACTTAACCTCTCCAAGCCTCAGTTTTCTCATCTATTAGATGGGAGTTAACAGTGCCTACTTCAAAGCCTGTTTGTGCCTAGAATATTTCAAGTGCTTGGTATATTTTAGATATTATTATTAACAGGACATGCAGCTGGTTAATAAAACTGGATCTAGAAACCAGATCTTTGTACTTCTAGTCTCATTACTTGCCCCCTACCCCAAGACTCTTAAACAGATAAAATTAGCTTCTATTTTAATTTTGTAAAGAAATATTAACTTACACACTGCTTGAATTTTGAATTAAAAATGTATTATTTTTTCAGTAAGGAAATAAAAAACAAAACTCTAAAAACTTTAGAGGATGGCTATCACTCTATATCTTGGTATTCTATTAGTGAGTTTTTGAACTGCTATCATAAAGTTGAGGCAAACACTTCTATTTCCTAATTCTCTATCTAATTTTGTGTAAGATTGTGAAAGAATATGAAGCTAAGGGGTTTACCACCTCCTCAAGTAGAATGAGGAGAAATTATAATTCTCATTAGAATGGAAAATGACTATCAAATAATATCACAGCAAGATAAATTGCAAGATAAACATCATGGTATGGAATCTTTCCAATCAGGAACATAATATGCCTTTCCATCTAGGTAATCTTCTTTTATGTCTTTCAGTAAAATGATCTTCATTTTACTCACATAAGCTTCTTGTTATGTGTTGTGGTAGGCTGAACTGTTAGCACCCCCAACCCCAAATGTTCTTGGTCTTAGTCTGCATTCCTATGGGTGTGAGGCCATTGTAGAAAGGGGATCTGCTTATAATTGTGCCTAAGAGCCTCCTCCCGAATGCCTCTTTGTTGCTCAGATGTGACCCTCTCTCTCTAGCTAAGCCAACTTGGCAGATGAAATCACTGCCCTCCCCACTACGTGGGATCTGACACCCAGGGGTGTAAATCTCCCTGGCAACGTGGAATATGACTCCCGGGGAGGAATCTGGACCCAGCGTCTTGGGATGGAGGGCGTCTTCTTGACCAAAGGGGATGTGAAAGGAAATGAAATAAGTTTCAATGGCTGAGAGATTCCAAAAGGAGTTGAGAGGTCACTCTGGTAGGCACTCTTATGCACAATATAGACAACCCATTTTAGGTTCTAATGAATTGGAATAGCTAGCAGTAAATACCTGAAACTACCAAACTATAACCCAGAACCCTCGAATCTTGAAGATGATTGTACAGAAATGTAGCTTATGAGGGGTGACAATGGGATTGGGAAAGCCACATGGACCACATTCCCCTTTGTCCAGCATATGGATGGATGAGTAGAAAAACGGGGGCCAAAAAAAAAAACAGCACCCAGTGATCTTTTTCACTTTAATTGTTCTTTTTCACTTTTAAGTTTTATTCTTATTACTTTTCTGTGTGTGGTAATGAAAATGTTCAAAAATTAATTTTGGTGATGGACGTACAACTATATGGTGGTACTGCGAACAACTGTACGCTTTGTATGACTGTATGGTATGTGAATATATCTCAATAAAATTGAATTATTAAAAATAAAAAATTTAAAAAAAGCTGTTTTTGTTAGGTGTGGCACAACTGAATGAGGGTGGGTCTTAATCTGATTACTGGGGCCCTTTATAAGCAGAAGAAATTCAGACACAGTAAGAGAAAGCTAGTGGGAAAAGGTAGAAGCCAGGAGTCTGCAGGAACCCCAAAGAAGAGGGAGAAGACATCACCATGTGACCAGAAAGCCAAGGAACCCCAAAGATTGCCAGCTCACCAGAATGCTACTGACCCCACGAGGAAGCAAACCTTCTAGCCTCCAAAACTGTAAGACAATAAATTCCTGTAGTTTAAACCAACATCATGTGGTATTTGTCAAAGCAGCCTGGAAATTAAGGAAGATATATTTCCATTTTTTAAGAAGTTTTTATAGCTATCATGAATGAAATATTTTTTTCAATTAAGTTTTTGAATTGGTTATTGCTTCCACACAAGAAGCTATTGATTTAGGTGTATGTATCTTGCATTCAAGTTACTAATGTTGAACTCATTACGTTTTTTAAAATTAAATTTTATTGATATATATTCACATACCAACAATCATCCAAAGTGTGCAATCAAGTGTTCACAGTACCATCATACAGTTGTACATTCATCACCCCAATCTATTTTTTTAATTAAATTTAGTTTTACTGAGATATATTCACATACCATACAATCATCCATGGTGTTCAATCAACTGTTCACAGTACCATCATATAGTTATGCATTCATCACCCCAATCTATTTTTGAACATCTGCCTTACACCAGAATCAGAATAAGAATAAAAAATAAAAGTAAAAAATAACACCCAAATCACCCCCACTCCCACCCTATTTTTCATTTAGTTTTTTGTCCCCATTTTTCTACTCATCTATTCATACACTGGATAAAGGGAGTGTGATCCATAAGGCTTTCACAATCACACTGTCACCTCTTACAAGCTACATTGCTATATAATTGTCTTCAAGAGTCAAGGCTAATGGGTTGCAGTTTGATAGTTTCAGGTCTTTACTTCTAGCTATTCCAGTGCATTAAAACCAAAAAGGGTTATCTATATAGTGCGTAAGAATGCCCTCCAGAGTGACCTCTCGACTCCATTTGGAATCTCTTAGCCACTGAAACTTTATTTTGTTTCATTTCTCATCCCCCTTTTGGTCAAGATGATGTTCTCAATCCCACGATGTTGGATCCAGATTCATTCCCAGGAGTCATATCCTGCATTGCCAGGAAGATTTACAACCCTGGGTGAACTCATTACTTTTAACAGTCAGTTGATTCTCTTGCATTTTGTGTGATGTCATCTACAAATTATAATTTTGCCTCCTTCACAATATTTATGCATCTTGATTTTTTTTCCTGCCTTATCCAGCTGGGTATGAAGTGGGACAATGTGGAATAACAGCTGTGGAAGCTGTCTTATTCTTGAATTTAATAAAGATGCTCCTAGTGGCTCACTTTTGGGTTGTGAAGGATGCTCTTCATGAACTTAAGAAAATTTTCTTCTATTTATTCCTATCTTGTTGCAAGTTTTTATGAGAAATGATATTTATATGCCTTTTTTTAGTATGAGATCAAGTGGTTTTTCATTTTTAATTTATCAATGCAATAAATTAATTAATATACTTCTCAATATGAATCTTCCTTGCTTGTCCATTTGGCCATGGTATATTGTTATTTTAATTCCCTAATGGATTTGAATTGCTAATGTTATAAGACTTTTTATCTTTATTTATAATTGAGACAAATTCACAGTCTCTTCATGCTACCCCTGTCAGGTTTTGCAATCAGGTTGCTGAATGAACTGGGACTGGTTCCATCTTTTTCAATGCCCTGGAACAGTATTAACATTACAAAAGGTACACACTTCTTAAAGTTTAAGGAAAACTTCATCCTCTGAAATCTAAGGGTGATGCTGACAAAGTGGGCATTTCTTGTCTTCTTCAAATATAGAGGTAGCTTCAGGAGGAAGGGATTATATTACAATTCAGACAAAGACACCTTAAGCAACTTACTTTGTAAACTGCCCAACCTCAGATAATGGTGATTTGAGGGACTGGTAAAATTAGGTTTAAAAGTAAGACTTTGTCAGTGTTCATCACGTTGGTTCAAACTAAGTGAAAAGGTGAGCCCAAGCCCAATTATCTATACAAAAGTATCTCTGACAGTGACAAAGACAACAAATTATTCTTCGTAAGAGTAAATACAAATCTAAAAAAATTTGTATTTGTCCTGGTGTCAAAAGGAAAGAGACCTTCTCCTTTTCCTTTTCTTAGAGCATTTCCCTTTAGAAAATTTCTAATTGTAAATCTTCTCTGCCCCTTTGAAATATATGTAAATCTTTTTAAAAGCTAAATAAGCCTCTAGCCAATGTTATAACCTAGGAATGTCTTAAGGGCTTTGGAGCCATGTCTTGGAAATGTTAAAATCAAGGAAGACAGAGCTCCAATCTCACTGTTACTGTGGGAGTTTAGCCTAGGGGCCTGGCTCCAAGTTGTAAGTACTTGTCATAAAGATATGTTTAATTTTTCCTTTGGATAAAAGCAATTAGCACAGATGGCCACTCCAATTACCAGGTGAATTTGGGATGAACTACCTAAAGCAAATGGAGCTGTCAAGTCCTCTCACTTGAGGCCAAGTTATTATTCATCTCGAGAACATGTATGTAGTGGATTATATCTGCCCGGCTACATAAAAAGGTGAGATTTCTTTCTGTTTTAGTATCTCATTAGCGATTTCCTGCAATGCACACTGTAGTGTAGTTTAATGCTTACTCAAGAATACAACTGTTTTCTTCTTTTCTATATTTGTGGAGAAGATTTTCTGGGATGGCGGATTTTATTTTTGGTTATTTCGCCAACAACTTCCACAACCTGAAAGAAATACCTCCGGAGAACGTTCAGCAAACCGTTAGATTTCTGAATGCACCACGCATCAGTTTGGATCATAGTAACCTGACCTTGCACTTGTCTGCCAGGAGGGTGTGCCTCAAGCAGGGCAACGGTTACAATTTGCTATGTAATATCTTTCATTTCAAAGTAATAAATTGGCGTTTAGATTTATAAATTGTATCTCCTGTCGGAAAGGCGCGCCGGTGCACTTAATGAGTCATTCAAAAAATGTTTGGGATATTCGGATACTTAAGAGACTGATGAATGTTACAGAAACTGTTTTTCTGGCTCACAAAGTTGCGGGCAAGATCCTGGACCGCCTCTCACAGCGGACCGGCCAAGCGCAGGCAGACCTGCCACTCTTGGCGTCCCTTCTTCCAGGGTAGTGCACGCACAATCTCATCTACGCCTCCTGTCCCCGCAATGCCCTGTCCACAGTCTGGGGAAGTCCTCCGGAAACACAAAGGCCCGGAGCCAGTTCTCAAGTGACAGGCAATCATCATGCTTTTGAGAAACTTAATTTTCCGCAGTGACTCCAGACTCATGCAGGGAAGTTTGGGAAATTTTTTATGCTACGATTCTGAACAAATAAGTGGGGGCAGGAGGGGACTCAGAACCCAACACCCACCCAAATCAGGTGCACGATCTGCCCTCCACCTGGGCTTCCCAGCTTCACCCTCCTCCAAAGACTCCCTCCCTCCTCCAGCTCCTTATTTTGCTGCGAAACCAGGAAAGCCAAGAGCGTCTCCGGCGTCTGCGGCCCCCACCCAAGCCCGGGAGGACCCCCACCCCGCTCTCTTGCCGGGCGCCCCGCGGCCTCACCTGCAGATCGCGAGGGGCGCAGCCGGCGCCCACGATCGCCTCGCCGCCGGCCCCGCGTCAGCCTGTAAATGCAGTAGCAGACGCCGGCGCCGAGGACCAGGCCCGCCGCCACCCAGCCTACGTCTCGGGCGCCGCCCATATTGCCGCCGGGACCTGGGCGCAACGCCGAGCCCGCGTAGGAAGCTCGTGGTGGCCTGCACGGGGACTGAGGCGCGGGTCGGGTGCAGGGGTCTCCAGGGCACACGGGCTCAGCAACCCGAGCGACACCGAGTCGAAGAGAAAGGAACTGCGAGTCTGAGCTCCGCCTCCCGGAAATGGCCTAGCTAAAATCGTAAAACCTCCCCCTCACGCCCCGTTGCGCTCCTGCGGCTTCTACGCTGGCCCGAGTGGAGGGCGTGAGCCGGCGGGTGGGCTCGGTGCGGGACTGCAGGGACTGCGCCCCGGGGGGGAGGCACACGTGATCGCCACCGCAGCCCCGAGGCGGGCTCCCTCCGGGGTACTCCCCCGGCCATCGCACCCGGGTGCGAGACGGCCTCGCTCCCAGCTGCCTTGCGGGGGGCCACAGGGGTGGGGCACTATGCCCCGCTCCACCTCCGCGGTTGCCAAGGCAACGGCTGGACGCGCCAGTCCCATGCTGCGGCGCTACGCCTGCTGCGCGCGGTGCGGAGAGCGGGTGGGGAGGTCGGCTTTTCAGTCCCGCCTCCGGCCATGTCCTCGCTACGCAGCGCCAAACCCTGGCTGAGGAGCTACTTCAAGGAGAACTACATTCCTCAGGTCTGCGAGGTACTGGAGCCACTTGGCGGCGGACGCGGAGCGACCAGAGGGAGTGGGAGAGGGAGGAGTCGGGGAAGGAGGGGCCAGAGTGGAGGGGAGGGAATGGAGGGAAGGAGAGCGGAACCTGAGAGGGCGCGGTGAGCTTTGGACAGTTCGGCGGTCTGGGCTGAAGATACGAGCCGAGACAGAGGGGCGATGATGACTGAAGGAAGAAGTGGTGACATCTCCCTGGGGAAAAGAGTCCGGGTCCGGGACAGAAACCCCAGACTTCAACTTTTAAGGTTTGGACAAGAGGAGACTGCAACAGTTACTGAGGAAGAAGTGCCACAGAAAGGAGGAAAACCCGTAGGGTGTGAAGAGAGGGTTTTAAGTGGGAGAGAGGGCAGTAGTGGCGCCTAAGATAAGGATCTAAAGGGTTTCGGTGGATTCGGCCTAAAAGACCGTGGGGAGAGCGGTTTCAATGGGGCGGTGAGGGCAGAAAGACAGATTGAGGTTGTCTGAGGAGAGAGTGGAAGTTAAGACCTTTTAACAAAATGTATGTAGTCTTTTGTGGAGGGAAGGACCCCACAGCCGAGGTTGACTTCAGACAGGAGTAAGGACTGTCTCCCTCCCCCATTATAACAGAAAGGAAGGAGGACTGGATAGGAGAGTTTGGGTGAATTTTGTAGATTGGAGATAGGAAGTTGAGAAAGTTCTTTTCTCTGATGGCTTCTTTTTTCTGTACAAATGGTGAGATATTTGCTAAGAACGTGTATGTTTGGAGATGGGGGTACAGTAGGAGGTTTGAGCAGAGACAATGAGAGAATGAGGGAGAGAGGTATCTAGGGAAGGACAGAGAAGGAGCAACCGGCAAAACTAAGAGCCCAGCTTGGGGTGGTTCCTCATATACAGTTGGAAAGGCGATTTGGTATAGCCTCCTTCCTTTTTGGATGGTAATTTAGAAGTATTTGTTAAAATGATAAATGCATAAATATTTGACCAAGCATTTCTGTTTCTAGGGATCTACTTTAGAGAAATACTCGCACATGTGCTCAGAGAGGCCCCTACCAGGATAGTCATCATAAAATTATTACATAGTGAAAATAGTAAATAACTTAATATGGAAATGGAATATTAGGTAGAATGCAGGATGTGTGTGTACTTATTGAGAAAAACTCCACAAATATTAAGCAAAAAAGAAAAATAGATAAAAAGGCAAGTGGCCCAATAAACTGTCCATTATGATTCTAAATATTTATCTGTATTAGTTTTCTGGGGTTGTCATAACAAATTACCATAAATTGGGTGGTTTAAAACAACGGGTATTTATTTTCTCACTATTCTGGAGACTAGAAATTGCAAGTCAATGTATTAGCAGGGCAATGCTCTGGGGAAGATTTCTTTTTTTTCTCTTTTTTTTTTTGCCTCTTATAGCTTCTGGTGCCTCCCAGCAATCCTTGGCATTTGTTGGCTTGCAGCTGCATTACTTCAATCTCTGCCTCTGTCTTTACATGCCTGTGTCTCTGGGTGTCCTCTCCTCTTCTTATAAGGATACCAGTCATTGCACCTAGGACTCACCCTATCCAGTATGACTGCATCTTAACTTAATTGCATCTGTGAAGACCCTCTTTCCAAATAACATCACTTTATGAGGTTCCAGATGGATGTGAATTTTTTTTTGGGGGGAGGGGGCACTATTCAACATGATACACTATATTCGTATATGTATTTATATGTGTATGTATGTATATCTATCTATATTTAAGACAATATACATGCATAGAAATAATATTTGCAAAGAAGTATGCCAAACTATTAACAATCGATTCCTTTGGGGGTAGTTTTAGGAGAGGAGTTGAAGGAGAACTCTAACTTTTTACTCTATTTACGTTTCTTTTGTTTTAATTTTTTATAAGGAGTTTCAATCATGTTTTACCTCTATATAATTATATTTGAAAATGTATAGAGAGCATTGGTAACCTATATTCCCAGTTGTGTGATTCTCTCAAGTAGCACTCAGTAAAAGAAATAACAGAGTTGATTTCATCCAGGATTGGAATTTGCAAGGGTTATGCAATGGAAGGGCAATGGGTAAGGGAGCTGAAGCTATTGCCAATGCTTACAGTGATGGACCAAGGACTCAGGGGAGTGTGCCAGTTTGAATGTATTGTGTCCCCCCAAATGCCATTATCTTTGATGTAATCTTGTATGGACAGACCTGTTGGTGTTGATTAGATTGTGATTCTTTGAGTGTTTCCACGGAGGTGTGCCCCACCCTGCTGTGGGTGATGACTCTGATTGGATGATTTCCGTGGAGGTGTTGGCCCACCCATTCAGGGTGGGTCTGAGTTGAATTTCTTGAGCGCTATATGGGGTCAGACAGAAAGAGCAAGCTGCTACAGCCAAGAGGGACACTTTGAGGAGGGCACAGGAGCTGCAGATGAGAGTCAGTTTGAAGACGACTGTTGAAGGCGGACTCTTGCTCTGGAGAAGGTAAGAGAGGACAAATGCCCCAGGAGTAACTGAGAATGACATTTTGAAGAGGAGCTGTGGCCTAGGGAGGAACGTCCTGGGAGAAAGCTATTTTGAAACCGGAACTTTGGAGCAGATGCCAGCCATGTGCCTTCCCAGCTAATGGAGGTTTTCCGGACACCATTGGCCATCCTCCAGCGAAGGTACCCGATTGTTGATGACTTACCTTGGATACTTTATGGCCTTAAGACTGTAACTTTGTAACCAAATAAACCCCCTTTATAAAAGCTGATCCATCCCTGGTGTTTTGCATTCTGGCAGCATTAGCAAACTAGAACAGGGAGTGATTGGGAAATGAGAGCAAGAAGGAGATGATACTGATGTATGGGTAGAATTAGAGGTTCCTAGGAGGTGAGTGAAGAAGGATAGAGAAGTAATGAGTGAGGGAGCTGGAAAAGTAGGAAGTTGGAGTCAGAAAATACAATTTGTGTATTTAAGATTCAGATTAGAGCCATTCTGAGTGATGACTCAGTGCAGAGTATGGCTATGGAACAGGTAGCAGAGGTGGACTTGAATTGAGGGTAAAGGTTCCTCAGGGAAGAGATGGCTTCCCCTCACCTTTTTCTCCAGTTGCCACACCACACAAGCTGCAAAGAGGCACCTGTAGTTCCTCCTCTGGGTGAGAGCACTCTTTCCCTACCAGCCTATCACACTGCTCTGCCAACAGAGAGCAGAGGCCCTTAGAAATGTTCCCTGTTGTCCAAGATGATATTCTCCTGAAGAGTCCACTCACCTCCAAGAAAGCGGAGTTCTGGGGCTCCACACACCTATCTTAAACTGGTTACTCATCTTCCTAAGAGACTATCAGGATGAATCCATTGTTCCTTGTATACCCATTCATCTCTTCATCTGATTCAGTTTCTCCATGCTCTTCTAAAACCCGTCTTCTGTAAGCTTTGGTGTACATAATTTTTCATCACAGATTTCCCTGTTTAATTAACTTCCCCTAAACTTCACCTCCCTATCCTAAATAAAACCTGGCTGTCTACTTAAAATATCATTCCCTGCAAATGTCTTGTGTAGAGGCTGATTTCATTTTATTTTTTAGTCCTGCGTGGTTCACTGGGCTCATTGAATCTGTTGATATCTTTTATCAGTTTTAGAACATTCTTGACTATTTTCAAATATTGCTTCTACCCAGTCTCACCCTCTTTTCCCTCTTGAAGTCCAAACAGGAATATTTAGATTTTTTAAATTTGTCCTACATGCCTCTTTTGCTTTGTTCTGCCCCATCCCCATTTTTTTTTTGTTTCCCTTCTGGGCATAAATTGAGATGTTTTCCATTGACTATCTTCAAGTTTACTAATTATGTTTTATGCGGTGTCCAGTCTGCTGTTAAGCACACCAAATGAATTCTTAATTGCAGAGAGTATATTTTTCAGTTCTAGGATGTCCATTTGACTCTTTTTTTAATACATCTCAATTATTGAAACTGCATCTTTCTTCTGTTTGTCTGTCTTTCCCTCTGTTTTCTTTAACACTTTAATTGTTATTTTAAAGTCCTTGTCTGCTAACTTGAACATCTGGATCATCTGTGGGAGTACATCTATTATTTGTTTTCTTCTCTTGGTTATTTATCCCATTTTTCTGCCTCTTCACAGATCTAGTGTTTTCCTTTTTTTTTTTTTTTTTTTTTAATTTTTGCTGGGCATTACATGAAAAATAGTAGAGGCTTCAGGTGATATAATCTTTCACCAGATAAGATTCTCTCTCTTCTGTTTATGGTGAAGAGCTGATGACCTCCATTCAGTCAGGTTTGAGCTGGGTTGGGGTTGGATTTCAGTTTTATTTAAGTCTCAGTCCACATCTGGTTTGTCCCTCTTCCTTGGGCATAGCTCGGCTTCTGACTGAGAAGGTTTGTCTCCTTGCCTTTCGAGATTGCAGAACATTCAGTTTTGCGATTTAGAGATTTTTGAGTTAGTTCTTTAGCTTCCTGTCCAGGCCCCAGCTTTAAAATCTGACAAATGTATTGAAAATTAGGCTGGCTGTGTTTCAGGCCGGTGTCCTCCCCCTAATCACTGTGAGATTATGAGAGATTCCACTCTGCCTCTTAGAAGCCCTTGCTCTGGCTCCCCAGCTTCCTGCATGAACACTCCCAGAATTCGGCAAATGTCTTATGGGGAAAATTGGACACACTGGGGCACCTCAAGTTATAATCTGTCATACCAGCCCTATGCAGCCACCAAAAGCATTGCTGTTTTCTCTGGTTTTTCTTCCCACTTGTGGAGTCCTTCAGCCTGGGCCAAGCCCAATCTTCAACCCATAGGAGAATTAGCAAATGGCCCCAGGGAAGAAACAGCTGTGCATGATCAGCTCATTCAGAAGGCTCCCCTCCCTCTGAAATTCCATTGCTCTTGATCTCTTTTTAAAATATTTTTTTTTCGTAATGTATCTGGCCTCTGGTTGTTGCAGCAGGATCATTGGACTGTGGTAACTTTCCACATCCTACTCAGAAGTGAAGTCCTATGGAGACTGTTTTTTTTTCTCTCTCACTCCTTTTTACCTCAGATCCAGAGATGGGGTAGTTGTCTTTCTTGCTCTCCGTTACCACTTCCAAGCTATGTATCTTCTCTCCTCCTCCCAAAACCTCAGCTTCTTTAAAGTTTATAACATCAGCTTTGTCATTTTGTCTCTCTTTTTATTATCTACCTGCTTGTTATTTGCTCTTTGTGTTTCTTTGTGTTGTTAACTTTAGCATCTGGCTCACCACCTTCCTTCCACCTCTATTCCTATCATCTTTCTTGGTGACTTCTACATCCACAAGGATGTTCCAGCCACATCCTTGACCTTTTTTCCAATTATCTTTGCTTTCACTGCTCCTTAGCCATTTGCTCCTGTGGTCATACCCTTGACCATTTTATCCCAGATTGCTGCACCATCTGTGAAATCTCCATTTTCATCTCACTCTCCTCACTTCTCATCTCACTTACTGTAGAACTTCCATTTTATTACTTCTTCAAGCTCATTGCCAACTCATTAGTCTAATCATTCTTGCACTACTGATCATTCTTCTCATGTCCTCATTTCTCTCTTTACCTATCTTAGATTCCTTGGTTTATCATTGTTGCAGGTATCGCTGCATTATGAATCACTGCAAAATTTAATGGTTTAAAACATCGATCATTTTATTATTATTTCTTACAGTTATGGGAGTTGTCAGGAGGTTTTTGCTGAAGATGACTTACGTAGTTGGATGTCATATAGTGGCTGGGTTAAAGTTATCTCAAAGGCTTCCTCACTCACATGTTTGACAGTTGATTCTGGCTGTTGATTAGGACCTCAGCAGGGGCTTACAACTAGAACGTCTATGTGTAACCTCTCCATTGGCCTGGGCTTCCTCAAAGCATGAAGCCTGGGTTCCAATAACAGGAGTCCAAGAGATAGAGCCAGGGAGTATCACGTTTTAAAACCTCACCTCAGAAGTCACTCAACATTACTTCCATTGCATTCTATTCATTAGAATCGAGTTACTAAGTCCAGTCCATATTCAAGGAGAGGGGAATTATACTTCATCTCTTGATGAGAAGAGTGTCAAAAATTTGTGAACATATTTACCAACACTGCAGTAATCACTTTGAAACACTTCTATCTCCTTTGCCTGTTTCTCTATGCTGTTCATGCGACAAACACTTAACCATGGTAAAACTCAAATGACCACTAATTTATGCTTGCATCTGCTCAAATGAACATTGTTTAAAGGAAGAACACAAAAGTAGACTGACTTTTGTCATTTTAAATTCATGTCCTTAACTGACAAATGAGCCCTCAAGTCTCCTAGTAATGCAAACTATATTTCTTAATATATTCAGTTCCTGACTATGCTCACTACACCTCTGTCTCCCCAAACAGAAAACCCCACAAAGTTCTTCCACCAAATATATAGTCTTATTTATCTACTGAAAGACCTTTCTAGGGAAATTTATAAAACTTTATTAAAAGACATTTAAGTTACCCTAAATAAATGAACTTCTATGTTCATGAATGAGAAAACGTGTTCATTCTTCCCATATAATGTATAAATACAATTTTAGTTAAAATCTGGGAAAGGTTTTTCACAGAACTCAACAACTTGATTATAATATTAATATTGAGAAAGAGAAAAGTAGCTCCTGACATCTGGAAGCTAGACTGGTACCATCAGCTAGACCTTGATATTGACCTGGGCTGGCCTGGCACTCAAAGCTGGGCTTTGATGTTCTCCTGTTGGGCATCAACAGTTTCACGGAACATCATCTACAGACAGGGACTCTCTGTGGACATGTGGATCAAGACAAACACAAAACCATCCTGTAATCATGTCTGACCACAGGCAAAACATGTCAAAACTAAAAATGATCTCACATACACCTATCTGGCTAATATGAGTACCTGCTGCTGC
Organism: Choloepus didactylus; assembly: GCF_015220235.1. NCBI lineage: Eukaryota > Metazoa > Chordata > Mammalia > Pilosa > Megalonychidae > Choloepus > Choloepus didactylus. The sequence goes on from NC_051311.1 coordinate 92,176,437, forward strand.
TTTACAGTTACAGCTTTAGCCTTGCTGTGGTCTTCCCTCCTCCTAGATCTTATTTAGATTTGTTAAGATACCCTATCATAGAACTACGTCTGTTTCCTGACATCATCTAATTTAGAGCAAATTGCTGCTTAATTAAGCCTTCCCCAGTACCATCCAATGCAATCCCACATCCTATAAATCCTTTCATAATACCCTCTTCCTGAACACTCACAGGTCCCCATAGTATATGCTGTCCCTCACTGCAATGAGCAATAAAATGCTCCAAAGGAGCATTGCTATTAGTTTTTGGTTGAAGGGCACTGATTATATGGAAGATCAAAGGGTCAACATAGCCAAAACACTCTTGAGGGAACCCAAAAGATCAAGGAACATTTCAAAAGATGCTTCTTCTTCTTAGTAATCAGGAAATTCAAATAAAACTGAAAATTAAAACAGAAAATCTGATGCTATGAAGACAAATGGAGGAAAACTGAGAAAAATATACTCAGACCATAACATATTGCATCCGTGGAGACAGTAATATTTCTGAGGGCCTCTTCAGAGCTCTGCAGAATTAGGCAATAGAGATAGGAGTGAAAAGCCACCTCAGTGCAGCAGAAGCTGGCTAGGCTTGAACACCTGCTAGAAATGAGGGACTGAGCTGACTGTTGGGCGTTATCAACCTTCCCTCTAATGGTAGCGATAAGGACATCATTCCATAAGACAAGAATCAGAGAATGATACCTGTCAGCCAAGTCTACAAAGATCTTGCCTAAAAAAACAATACCCAGTATGTGCTATTTGTAAGAAACCCACTTTAAAAATGGATTGTAAAAGTGTATCTCACAAATACTCTTCATAAGAAAGCTGGAGTGGCTCTATTAATATCAGATAAAATAGAGTTCAAGGCAAGGGGTGTTACCAGAGATAAAGAACAATATTTCATAATGAGAAGAAGGCAAATACATTGGGATGACATAACAATTATAAACATGAAATTACCCAATAACACAGCTTCAAAAGACACGAAACAAAATCTGATAGAACTAAATAGAAAATTAGATAAATTCACATTTTTATTGAAGATGATAATACCCCTCTCAATAATTTATAGAACAATTAAAAATCAGTATGAGTATGGAATTCCTGATTGGCACTTCAGCCAACTTCACCTACTTGACATTTACAGAATATGTTACCTAATAACTGCATAATTCATATTATTTTCAAGTACACACATTGTTCAACAAGATAGGTCATATACTAGGCCATAAAACCAGTCTCATTATGTTTCAAAAGAGTGAAATAAAATTAAATAAGTTATTAATAACAAAATTAAATTAGAAATCAATAACAAGATATCTAGAAAAACCCCCAAATAATTGGAAATTGAACAATATACTTCAAAATAACCCATGGATTAAAGAAAAAAATCAAAATATATATTGGAACATATTTTAAACTGAATGGTAAAATACAGTCATGTTTAGAGGGAAATTTATGAATTTAAATTCTTACATTAGTCATAAAGAGTTAAAATCAGTGATCTACTTAAAGTCCAGGAAAAAAAAAAAAGCTAATTAAACCCAAAATAAGTAGAAGGGTATTTCAGGTTTGTTCCATCCTCCTGCCTGGAGAATCCTATGAGGACTGTGCCAGTTTGGATATATTGCATCTCCCCAAAAGCCATATTCTTTAATGCAATCTTGCGGGGGAAGATTTATTAATCTTTCTAATTAGGGTGTGACCTCTTGATTGAATGTTTCCATGGAGATTTGACCCCTCCCATTCAGGGTATGTCTTGAATAGTTTACTGGTGTCCTTTAAAGGGAGCTCACACACAGAGCAGCTGAGACACTTCTGCAGAGACACTTGCTGACACTTTGAGATGCTAGCCCAGAGTTTGTGCCAGAGAAGTTAAGAGAGGACGAAATGCCCCAAGAGCAGCTGAGAGAAAGTTTTGGGGAGACTGATATGCTGGCTGATGCTTGGAAATGCAGACAAAGAACATTTGGAGATACTAAGCTAAGAGATGAAGCCCAGAGTTTGCCCTGGAGATGCTAAGAGAGGACCACCAGCACTTAGAGAGAAATGCCTTGGGAGAACAATCAAGGATGCACAGGAGCTGAGAGAAAGGAGCTAAGAGAAACCCAGAGACATTTTGGAGAATGCCATTTTGAAACACAACCTGGGAGCAAAGGAACAGCGTATGCCAGCCATGTGCCTTCCCAGCTAACAGAGGTGTTCCGGACACCATTGGCCATTCTTCAGTGAAGGCATCTTCTTGTTGGTGCCTTAGTTTGGACACTTTTATGGTCTTGGGACTATGCATTTGTAATTTAATAAATCCCCTTTATAAAAGCCAAAAAAAAAAAAAAAAATAAGTAGAAGGAAGGAATAATAAAGGTACAAACAGAAATAAATGAAACAAAGGCAATAAAAAATTAACAAAATAAAAAGTTGATTCACTGAAAAAGTTAATCACAAGCATAAGTCCTTAGCTAGACTGCTCAAGAAAAAAACACACAAATTGCCAGTATCAAGAATAAAAAAGGAATGTCATTAAAAATCCTATAGCTCAAAAGTATAATAAGGGAATATTGAACTGATCAAAGATCAAAAAGGAAATCTGACTAGCTCAATTTCTAACAAAGAAGTTCTAGCATTCAAATTGAATTTGCTATTAAAAAAAAACAAAAACCTCTCCACAAAGAAAACTCAGGCCCAAATGGTTTCACTGATGATTCTGTCAAATATTCAAGGAAGAAATAATGTCAATCCTACTGTGACGGTTAATTTCATGTGTCAACTTGGCTAGGTTGTGGTGTCCAGTTGTTTGGTCAAGCAAGCACTCACCTGATTGTTACTATGAGGGTATTTCTTAGATGGATTTAAATCAGTCAGTTGATTGCATTTGCCTACATTTATGATCAACTAAGGAGATTGTCTTCAGCAATGAAAGGAGTCTCCTATTCCAATGAGTTGGAGGCCTTAAAGTGAGAACTAAGGATTTCAGCAGTCAGAAAGAAGAATTTATATCTCTGCTTAAGCCAGCCAGTTTCTCCTAGAGAATTCAACTACTTATTTTCATTGAATTTCCAACTTGCAGCCTGCCCTTATGGAATTCAGACTTGCCAGTCCCCATAGTGGTGAGTCAATTCCTGTAATACATTTCTTAATAATTACATATTTACAGAATATATCTATACATACATATATATATCTCCTGTTTGTTCTGTTTCTTGGACTAATAACACCCATAAAAACTCTTTCTGAAAATAGAGGATAAAGGAAAATAAGAAGCAACCAATTTTATGAGGCCAACATAACCAAATACCGATAGTCATTACAAGAGAAGCAAATTGTAGGCCAATTTCCTGAAGAAAATAGATGCAAAATTCATTAACAAAATATTAGCAAATGGAATCCAACAATATATAAAAAGACAAGGTAGGATTTATCCCACGAATGCAAGATTGGTAAATATTTGAAAATCCGTAAATATATTCCACCTTATTAATAGGATAAAGAAGAAAAATAATATATGATCAACTCAGTAGTTGTAGAAAACAACTTTGATAAAAATTCAACACTCATTCATGGTAAAAACTTACAGCAAACTTGGAATAGGTAGAAACGTCTTCAATATAATAAAGGGCATATAAAAAACCCTACAGCTAATATTATACTTAATGGCAAAAAACTGAATGTTCTCCCCCTAAGATCAGGAACAAGGCAAGGATTTCTGCTCCCACCATTTCTGTTCAGCAGTTTATTTGAATTCCCAACCAGTGGAATAAAGCAAGAAAAACAAAAGGCACAAAGATTGAAATTGAGCAGTTTAAACTGTCCTTATTTGTAAACAATATGGTTGTTTATGCAGAAGATCCTAGGGAATATTTAAAAAACTAGAACTAATAAGTGGGTTTAGCAAAGTCCTAGTATAGAAGGTTAGTACCCAAAAATCAATGGTATTTCTACATAATAGCAACAAACAATCGGAAGATACAATGATCCCATTGACTAGCATTAAAAAATATAAAATATTTTAAGATCTCTGCCCCAACCAAGATGACAGAGTGAGAAGCTTCAGGGCTCTGTCTCCCCACAGAAGCTTTGAACAACCAGCAAGAAATGGCAGAAATGTCTTTCTCAAAGCTCCAGAAAATGGTTAAAGGATCGACTCCTGTTGTGGATCCTTGGTCTTAGTTCTGGAAGGAGCAGAGTAACACTTGTACACATATTGGAAGCATGTCTATCTAACCCAGTCTGTCTGGTGGTGGCCTGAGGAATCACCATCCCAGAACTTGTCCCGTGTGTAGAAGATGGCTCACCAAGCTGTCCCTCAGAACACTGTGGGAGAGCAGTCAAGTGTCTGCCTTGGGCAAGGGATTGATGGCTGTAGGACATAAAGTGCAATGCCCATGACCATGAGGAAGCTGTTTCCTAGGGAAGAGGGGGCATTCATATCCATGTAAATGGGGAATTCCTGGGGTCAAATGTACATGCCCAAGACAAGGTGCATGTGCAGAAAGGACTAGGGAGTCCCCTACATTTTGGCCTGAGCTTTTTTCTAAACTCATTGTATGGATAAGCTCTGAAAGAGAGCAATTGCGAAGGTTAATCTTCAAAGACTGGGAAAAGTGTTTCCTTTTGTTCTTTTGTTCTTTTGTCTTTTCTTTTCTTTTTTTTTTTTTTTTTGTTGTTGTTGTTATCTCCTGGTATTCAGTGAAAGCTCTGTCATAACATTAGTGGATACAACCTTAAGGAACAGATACCTCAGAGTCTAAATTCCAGTGATAACACATTGTATATCAAAATGCCCAGGTTTCAACAAAAGATTATAAAACACAAAGAAACAGGAAGTGATGGCTCAGGCAAAGGAGAAAATTAAAGTATTAGAAACTATCAGTGAGGAGGACCAGACCTGGGACATACCAGACAAAGACTTTTAAAAAATAGTCCTAAATATGCTCAAAGAGCTAAAGGAAAACATGGACAGTGGACTAAAGGAAATCAGGAAAACAAAGAATGAACACAAAGAGAATATCAATAGAGAGATGGAAATTATGAAAAGGAACCAAACAGAACTGAAGACCACAGTCAGAGAAATTAAAAATTCTCTAGAAGGGGACAACAGCAGATTGGAGCTGGTAGAAGAAAGATTCAGAGAATTTGAAGATAAGACAATTGAAATCATCCAGTCTGAGGAGCAGAAAGAAGAAAGGATGAAGAAAAGTGAACAGAACCTGAGGAACCTGTTGGACACCATCAAACATACTAATATACACATTATGGGAGTCCCAAAAGGAGAAGAAAGAGCAAAACAGGCATAGAAAATATTCAAAGAAATAATGACTGAAATCTTCCCAAGTTTAACAAAGGGCATGAATATACACAATGCTCAACAAACTCCAAACTGGATAGACCCAAATAGGCCAATGCTGAGGCATATTATAATCAAAGTGCTGCACAACAAAGATAAAGAGAGAATTCTAAAAGCTGCAAGAGAGAAGCAATATGTCACATACAAGGGAACCTCAATACGATTAAATGTTGATCTCTCATTGGAAACCATGGAAGCAAGAAGGCAGTGGGATGACATATATAAAATACCAAAAGCAAAAAACTGCCAACCAAGAATTCTCTATCCAGCAAAACCATCTTTCAAAAATGAGGGTGAGATTAAGACATTTCAGATAAACAAAAGCTGAGGGAGTTCATCACCACTAGGCTGGTCCTACAAGATATGCTAAAGAGAGTTCTGCAAGTTGAAAGGAAAGGATAATAGATGATTGATCAAAACTGCATGAAGAAATAAAGATGTCCAGTGAGGGTAATGATGGGTAAATATGAATGTCAATACTATTGCATTTTTGGTTTGTAATTCTACTTTTTACTTCCTACAGGATTTAAGAGGCATATGTATAAAATGTAATGGTAAATCAGTGGTTTGAGACTCAAAACGTACACACATGTAACTTGTAACTTGTGACAAGAACTACATAAAGATGGAGGATAGAGAGGTATAGGAACATAGTTTATGTATGCTATTGAAGTAAAGTTGGTATCAAAGCAAGCAAGATTGTTATAGATTTAGGATGTTAAATTTCATCCCTATGGTAACTACAAAAAAAAAAAAAAAATCAGAGGATATGCAAACTTATGGTGGCAGAAAGTAGAGTACAGGTTACCAGGGGTGGAGTCAGGGGAGTGGGGAATTAATCAAAATGAGTGTAGGGTTTCTGTTTGGGGTGAAGGGAAAATTCTAGTACTGGATGGTTGTGAGGGTACTGCAACTTTGTGAATGTGATTAATCTCACTGAATGGTGTGCTGAGATAGGTTGGGATGGGAAAGACATATGTTCTAGATGTTTACATACACACACAAATAGAAGACAAGATACACAAAAGAGACCATGACAATTAAATGAAATACTTGATACTGGGTGGGATCTAAGAATGCAGGAGAAAGGCTCAAATGGACATTATTGGGACATAAGAAAAATGGAATATAGAATGTAAGCTTTATATCAATATTAAATTTCTTGAACTTGTTAACAGCACTTAGGTGATTACATAAGTGTATGTCCTTGTTTATAGGAAATGTACATGGAAGTATTATGTATTCAAGGATTATGATGTGTTCAATCTGCTCTCAAATGTCCGGAAGATAGATGGATAGATAGATAGACAGACAGATGATAGATAGAATAATATAGCAAATGTGGCAAAATTTTAAAATTTGTGGATCTGGGTATCTAGGGGGAGGTTGAGTGTATTTTGGAGTTCTTTGGATGGGGTTTGTGTTATTTATGCAACTGTTCTGTTGTTTTGAAATTATGTAAATAAAAAGTTAAAAAATATAAAATACACTGGAATAAATTAAAAAATTGTATATAAAATCTCTCCATTAAAAATTACAAAACATTGCTAGAAAATTAAAGACGACTTAAAAAAATGTAGAGAAATACCATGGTCGTGAATTGGAAGACTCAATCTTGTTAAACTATCATTTACCACCAAATTAATTATTTAATCAGTGCAATACTAGTAATATTCACAGGAGACTTTAAAAAAATAGAAATTGAAAAAATGATTCAGAAATTATGTGAAAATGCAAGGGAACTAGAATAGCCATGATAATCTAGAAAAAGAACAAAGCTGGAGGGTTTAGCCTCCCTCAATTTAGTACTTCTACATTGTTAAAGTAATTAAGACTGTTGGCACAAAGATACACAAATAGATCAAAGGAATAAAATATCAAGTCCAGAATTAGATCCACACTTACACACCGTGCCAGTTTGAATACATTATGTCCCCCCAAAAGCCATATTCTTTAATGCAATCTTGTGAGGACAGACATTAATCTTTTGATTGTTTCCATAGAGATGTGATCAATCAACTGTGGACTAGACCTTTGATTAAATTATCCTCATGAGATATGGACCCTACCCATTCAGGGTGGGTCTTAATTAAATCACTGGAGTCCTATAAGAGAGAGACATTTTGGAGGAAGCTATTGAAAGCTGATGCTTGGAGATTCAGAAAGAAGGATGTTTGGAGATGCTAAGCTAAGCAGTGGTAGCCCAGAGTTTGCTCCAGACAAATTAAGAGAGGCCTACCAGATGGTTAGATGCACAGGAGCTGAAGAGGCTAAGAGAGACAAGCCCAGAGACATTTTGGAGAATGCCATTTTGAAACACATCCTGGGACCAGCAGACACCAGCCATATGCCTTCCCAGCTGACACAGGTGTTCCGGACGCCATTGGCCATTCTTCAGTGAAGGTGTCTTCTTGTTGGTGCCTTAGTTTGAAACTTTTATGCCTTAGGACTGTAAATTTGTAGCCAAATAAACCCCCTTTATAAAAGTCAATCCATTTCTAGTATTTTGCATAATGGCAGCATTAGCAAACTGGAACACACACTTAAACAGTCTATTGATATTCTACAAATGTACCAAAGCAATTCAGTGGAAAAAAGGAAATTCTTTTCAACAAGTGGTGCTTGAACAACTAGCTAGCCGTATTAAAAAAGTGAACCCTGATTCCTACTTCACGTTATACATAAAAATTAATGTGAGATGGATCAAGGACTTAAACACAAAAGCTAAAACATAAAACTTATAAAAGGAAGTGTAAGAGAATATTCTTGTAACCTGTGGAAAGCAGAGATTTCTTAGAACACAGGAAGCAATAACCAGAAAAGAAAATTGATAAGTTAGCCATCTCAAAATTAAAAACCACCTCATAAGTTTTTAAACTTCATTAGAAAGACTCCATTAAGAAAATGAATAGGCAAACCACAGACTTGGAGGAAAAATTCACAAAACATATATCTGACAAAGGACTTGTATCTAGAATATACAAAGAACTCCCTAAACTCAAAAATAAGAAAACAAACAGCCCAATAAAAAAACCGGCAAAATATTTGAACAGATATGCTTCACAAAGGAAGATAGATTATTTGTTAATAAGCAGATGGAAAAGTCATCAGTAGCATTAGTCACCAGAAATGCAGATTAATATCAATGAGAAACCCTTATGGTCTCACTAGAATGACTAAAATTAAAGACTGACACTAACATGTTTTGAGTATGTGGAACAATCAGAACTCTCACATACAGCTAGTATGAAGGTTCAATTGTACAAACACTTTGGAAAAAAGGCTTTGGCAGTTTCTTATAAAGTTAAACATATTCCTTACTTTTGATCCAGCAATTCTACTTCTAGGTATTTATCCAAGAGAAAGAAAATTCATGTCCATAAAAAATATTTGGGTAACAGTGGTCATGGCAACTTTATTCACAATGGTCCCAAACTGGAAACAGTCCAAATGTCCTTCAACAGGAGAATGGATAAACAAATTCTAATGTATTCACACAATGGGATACTATTAACAATAAAAAGGAACAACCTACTGATACACAGGTCAACCTGGATAAATTTTATGGACATTATGCCAAATGTACCCGCTTTATAATTCTGTTTCTCTGCATTTCTAGAAGAGGACAGTTTAATTTAAGGAGAATGAAATCAGATCAGTGATGGCCTCTGGGGAGAGGTGTGTGCCATTTATCAATTTATTGCTGGAAACTTCCAAATCCATCCTGCTTTGCCCTGCCTTATGATACTGTAGTTGGGACCTGTAAACACTTCTCCTTTTTTAGTTGGCACAGTATTAAGCTTTGTCAGTAGAGGATGCTGAAAAGACACTGGAGGAAGATGGGGCTCCTCTTCCTGCTTCTGGTGTGCCTCCTCCTTTCCTGGTCATATGATGCAATGCAGCTGCAGAAGCATGAATGTGGGACACTCAGGGGTGCTCACCCTTCTGCAGGTTTTCATCACCAGCTTCAGCCTTTTGGCATCCCAGCAGGAGGTTTCTGCTTGCTACTCCAGGCTGGTGTTTTCCTGTTCACCAACTTTGGCTCACAAGCTGGGGTCAGTGCTCTCCTTGAGCAACCCTGTGGACTTCTCTGTTATTTAGGGGACCTCAGTCACACGGCATAGTCTAAAATCTCAGTATTGGGGAAAGGGATCACCTTTTAAGTTTGTTCCTTTCTTGGGTACTCTTTCAGTCCCAGGATATTCTTTTTTTTTTTTAATAAATGAAATTTAAATCTCAGTATTGGGGAAAGGGATCACCTTTTAAGTTTGTTCCTTTCTTGGGTACTCTTTCAGTCCCAGGATATTCTTTTTTTTTTTTTTAATAAATGAAATTTTGTTGAGCTATATTCACACACCATATAATCCATCCAAAGTATACAGTCAGTGGCTCACAGTGTCATCATATAGTTGTGCATTCATCACCAAAATCAATTTTAGAACATTTTCTTTACTCCCCCAAAAAAGCAATAAATAAAAAATAAAAAAGAATACCTAAAGCATCCCGTACCCTTATACTCCCCTACTATTTATTTATTTTTGTCTTTATTTCATTACTCATCTGCCCATACACTGGATCTAGGGAGTGCCTGTCTCAAGGTTTTCACAATCACATGGTCACATGATAAAAGCTATCTAGTTATACAGTCTTCATCAAGAATCAAGGCTACTGGATTACAGTTCAGCAGGTTCAGGTATTTCCTTCTAGCTATTCTAATACACTAGAAACTTAAAGGAATATCTGTGTAATGCATAAGAATAACTTCCAGAATGACTTTCTGACTATTTTAAATCTCTTAGCCACTGAAACTTTCTTTTGTTTCATTTCCTTTCCTCCTTTTCTTCAAGAAGTCATTCTCAATCCCATGATGCCAGGGAGACTTATACCCCTGGGAATCATGTCCCATATAGAGGGGAGGGTAGTGAGTTAATTTGCAGAGTTGGCTAAGAGAGGCCACATCTGAACAACAAAAGAGGTTCTCTGGGGACAACTTTAAGGTATAGTTATAAGTAGGCTTAGCTTTGCCATTGCAGAGATAAGTTTCATATGAGCAAGCCTCAAGATTGAGGGCTTAGTTTATTAAATTGGGAGTTCCTAATGCTTTTTTATTTTCTGCCCCAAATATTCTGGGATGTATTGGGGTATTGCATTAGCCTGTACAGAATAACAAGATTTCATTTCCTATTCTAGTTTCCATGTAATTATGTTGTTTAAATAAACTGACCAGACAGGTTAAATTAGATAGTGGGCTGCAGAAAATATAAATTTTGTACCAAATAAACCTTTCTTCCTTTGGTCTCACATAGAATCTGAAGTTTTAAAATGCAGTCAATATCATCCTTTACCCTGTATTCTAATTTACCTTAGTCCTACCCAAGTCCATTTCATTCATATCTCTAATTGTAGTCTGATTGCTATTTCAGCTTCTTTAACATTTGTTTTATGGAATAATGCTGACTTTCAGAGCTGCAGTACTCTAACTCTGAGTCTCAGGTGTCACACAGATATCCGAATTTCCAGAGAACTACCAGGTTATATATCTCAGCATCTCAGAATTTTGAAATAACAGTCAAAACTCTGACTTCTGTAAGAGCTTACAATCTAGGAACCTTTACAATTGGACATTCTGTACCCCTTAATCATCGATTGCCTAATCTCTGCCCACATTCTATTCCCTGATAGCCTATGCTCTTGGAATTCAATTCTGTGTTTGCTCGTTATAGTTAGTTTATATTAGTGAGGCCTCACAATGTTTGTCCTTTCATTTCTGACTTATTTCACTCAACATAATGTCCTCAAGATTGATTTACCTAGTTGCTTGCCCCATGAATTGTCCTTCTTGCAGCTGCTCAATATTCTGTTGTATGTATACACCACAGTTTGCTCCTCCATTCATCCCCCTGGTATTCTTTAGAGTTCTTTTTTCCCTTTCTAAGTAGTTAATACCTTGTTACAAGTTAATAAATTTTGAATTAAATTTTCTCTACTCAAATTACTGGTGTAGTTTCTGTTTCCTGAGTGGACCCAGACTGATGGGTGAGGATTAACTGGGAAGAACAAAAGAGAAGTTCTTTCTGGAGAGTTGGAAAATTCTTTATCGTGACAGAGGTATGGGTTATACAGGTGTATCCATTTTCAAAAGTATACAGTTAAGATTTGTGCATTTGAATTCATGTAAACTTTATGTAAAAAAAAACTTAAAAATGAAACTGAGAAGCGGGTGGGGAAATGGGGGGAGATATAGATGCTGTAAGAATCAGAAAATAGTGATAATTATTGAAACTGGGTGATGTGTGCATAGGGGTTCATTATACCATTGTTTACTTTGTTTTAAATTTTCTATAATAAAAAATTTAAATAAAAGATAGTCATGCCTGGGTATTTTTTTTCACAGAATGTGGGCCCTCCTAGACCTTGATTTGGCTGTGTAATCATTTTCTGTTTGCATGGTGTGTCAATTATTCATTGCTACATACACACAACCCCAAAACTTAGTGGCTTAAAATGACAAGAATAATTTAGTTTGCTCAAAATTTTGCAATTTGGGCAAGATTTTGCAGGTATAATTTATGTCTGCTCCATGTGACACCATCTGGGGTGGACCAACGGGGGTGGAGGAACCACTTTTAAAATGGCTCACTTGTATGACTAGTAAGGTGGTGCTGGCTGTTTATTGAGAGCTTAGCCAGGTCTCTGGGCCAGTAGCTTTGATTCGTTGCCATGTGCACCTCTCCATTGGCTGCCTGGACTTCACTGTGGTGGCTGGGTTCTAAGAGCAAGCATCCCTGGAGAGAACCAGGTGGAAATTATATCACCATTTATGACCTATGCTTGGAAGTCATATAACATGATTTTCACCCAGATTCAAGGGATATTGACCATTTACCTTGATTGGAGGAATGTGAAAATCACATTGCAAAAAGAGCGTATGGGATGGGAGATATTTTCCAGGATGTTTTGAAAATTCAGACTGTCACACTTGACTTGCTCATACAGAGGAAGTCTTTGGGATCAAACCTGATTGCAAAGCATTATCTGAACAAATAAGATACAGATCACAACAGCATTACCCAGTAAGTGGGGCTCAACCCTTCTATAATTAACCCTTCCTTTCTTCTTTTTCCTTTTCTTTTCCTCTTCCCCAGGAGCAGATGTGTACCAGTCATTTGTAAGTTGTCTACATGGCATCTCCTCTCTTTCTCCCTCTTCCTAATATTCCATACATTCTTATTCCATAACATACCATTTTCCCACATAGCTCTTGTGCTTCAGGGGAAAATGACTGTCCTTATCTCTAGGGTTGGACCTCGATTGGCTTACATCAAGCAGGGTATTCAATTTCCTAGGCCTTCATGCTTGTGACCATGGTGTGAGGAGTAGGGAAGAGGGCAGGATGTGATCTCAGCCAGTTTAATCAGAGTGAATCTCAGGATGCTGGATGGAATGCTGGGACAGAGATGTACTATCTCTGGATGTTGATGGGGAAGTATGTATCCCTGGGAGCCATTGGCAATTAGCTTGTAAATACAGGAGGGGCAGCTTAGGGTGAAGCTGATTCTTAAGAAGGCAGAGTGAGGAAATGGAAAGAAATCAGGTCTCTAGTGACATCCGTAAGCCACTGGATTAAACCCACACTGAAGCTTGATCTACTTTGGAATTTCTAGTTGTAGGAGCCAATAAATTCCATGTTGAATGAAGTTTGTTACTTAAAATGTAAAGCATCTGAAGAAATACAAGGTTATTATCTTTTATTGTAAGATAGTCTTGGTTTGATTCTTGGTTTCACCACTTACAAACTGTGTGACCTTGAGCAAGTTTTAAAATATCTCTGCTTCAATTTTCTTACAGTAAGTCTTTGGATGGATGAGAGGCCTTTACTTTCTAGAGCGGGAGAAAGCAATTATGAAAGGGAGATGCAGGGAAAGAAAATTGGCAAAATGTGTCATCAAGCAGATCAATTTTAGGAAAGAATACACAAGGAAGAAGAGGACTTGGAAACTGATTTCTTTATACTATTCACTCTCACATATCCCCTGGACAGCCTTTGTGGACTTCTAGAGTTTTGTACATCCAGCATGAAGACTGCTGGATTTTATGTTCAATTCAAGTTAGGTAACTTTTTTTTTTTTTTTAATGTTAGACTCTTGCCACCAGCTGGCATTTTTTCTTGGGGGATGGGATGGGTGGCAGTGCGTTAGACCATTCAATCAGCACATATTTGCTGATTGGGGCTAAAGACAGCTGCAAGTGTTTGAAGATACTGAGGATTGGCAAGGGTGAGGTGAAATGAACACTCTAATTGGCTGCTGAGGAGAGTGTAAATTGATAACATCTTTTGAACAACAATTTTGGAATATGTAAGAAGATCTTCAAAATATACCTTTTGATTCTACGTTCTTACAGATCTCTATCCTAGGGAATAATAAGAAATGAAGATATATACAGTTCTCTGTGTAGTAGTGTTAATTAATGATATGTACATTATATTTTTTATAATGGGAATAAGTTAAAAACAACCTAAATGGCCAACCACTTAGGATTATTAAATATTTATGGTACATTTTTTACAGTGCTATCAACCACTCGCAATACATGATGCTTTTGAAGAATTTTTAGTGACATGAAAAAATATTCAAAATGTAATGTTTAGCCAAAAAAGGAGATACAAAACTATATATGACATGAACAATGGTCACAATATAATGTTTAGCCAGAAAATAAGAGAGATACAAAGCTATATATACTATGATCCCAATTTTGTAAAAAAAGAAAATATGTGTGGAGGAAAGACTGAAAACTAAATTCTTATCAGAGTTTATTTCGGATTGTCAGGATGATGGTTGATTTTTAATTTATTTTTTTGTACTTTTTTCTGATTTTTCCAAATTACAATGAGCATATACCATTTTTATAATTTTTTAAAATGTTCATGTGTTTAAATGAAATAATTAAAAGGCCCAAGTGTAGAAAAAAATGCCTCCTTTTTTGCTTCCCTGTAGCATATTTGAATGAACTTTACTGATGTAGAATTAGAAAGGAATAAACGAAAGCACAGGAAGTGTACCAGCATTTGCTGCTGTAAAGCTCTGGCTTCTCATATAGGCTAGCCAGCTGGGTGGCCTGGTTGCAAGCCAGTGTTTGGGCTCCCCAGGATGAGTCCTCTTGCTTCTGGCCTCACAGCTGAGGTCTCCCAGATGCTCTGTTTCCATCATGGGCCACCCTGAAAGCCCCATCCCAGCCTGCACCTTCATAAAACCCTCTCACTCTGGTTCAGCTTCTATTCAGGCCTTTTCTGGGGCTAATTGCATATAGATTCCCATCTTTTTTTTCTGCAGAATCACAGGGTTTTAAGGACTCCATGGGGCCTGCTGTATAGGAGGAGAAAGGGCAGTGGGGAGGAAGACTGGGATCCATTTCCGCCTTTTCCCTTTGCCCTCACATCCAAGAAAACTCATTTTGGTATTCTCATGAGTTTTTTTTCTTTTTTTAAGATTTTTTCCTGATTAAAAAGAAATTTTTTTTGAAACGACTGTCATCGGTCATCATGGTTCTGCTGGGGAAAAATATCCTCCTTTAAGGCTCACATCATCAGCTTTGTAACATTTTGACCCTGAGAAGATATTATCCCTTCTCATGCAGGAAGCTAATCTGGTCCCTCATAGACCCTCAGTAACTACTATGACCTTCATGCACCTAGCTGTATTGTTAAGGAAAAGATATACACATAGAATTAGGAAAGCTTTTTTTTAAATTTTTTTTTAATCTCTGAGTCAAGTAATTTTTGAATTTTAACTTCAGACTTGAAATAAATTAACTAAATGATCGAGTGCTTGGAAATCCACTCAATAAAATATTTACTCTCTTTAAATTGCTTTAAGGTTCAGGAAAATATATTTTAAAGATGAAAAGTTTAAAAAAAAATCATCTACATGGAGTTACACTGGGACTGCACCTAGACAGAGTTGTAGGAATACTATTGCCTTCTGATCTGTCACTCTCATTGTTTTCATTGATTGTCTTTAAAAGAAATTATTAAGATAGAAGCCCAAAACACTGAAGCTCTGTTGGTAGCATTTCAGACACTGTGTCATCAAAAGTACTTAGAAATCTGCATTTCTCCTTCAAATGTCTACTAGGCAGAAGTCAACACAGTGTCCACAGACAGACAAGACCTGCCCCATAGGGACGAAAGGTGGCCTACATACTGTGGAGAGAGCATCTAAGAAATTAAGTAGCCACACTGAGTATTTGTATCTTGGGCAAAAAAGTAAGTTTAAAATTATTAGCTTAGATTTCAGTTGAATTTGTATGAAAGATTAAAGGAGTTTACAAAACTGGATCTGCCCTGCAGAGGGCGCATTTAAGTTAGAAATCATGATTTTCACAGATCATTTTTATGCTTTCTTTCAAGATGAAGTTTCTGGTTTGCATTTTTATAGTATTGCATTTATTTCTAAGTCAAATAGTCTCCATTCTTGGGTATTTCTTAAGGGGCTATGAGCTGCACATATTTGTCAGAGGTGCAAGAATCAGAAATTGTTGATGATGTGAAGAGACCACCCTTCTGATTTAAGAGAGTAGGAACTAGTTAATTTTGCTGAACCTTGGGGATGAGAAGGCGGGAACATGGTGTCGGTACTCATGAGTGAAGTTAGCTATCCTGAGTTTCCTCAGCCCATCCAGCCAATTCACAGATGCAGTCTCTAAGGTGAATCCACGGGACACTTAAATAAACACAAAGCATATGGTTTTCTATTTCTCCAGTAACAGTTCACTTCTCTAGGGACTAGGTAGCTGAAAACACCTCCCCATTGAAACAAGCACAATCCAGCAGGTATCAGAACCAGTCTTGCCCTGGCCTTGCAGAGGCCTCTGTTGCACACTTGTCCAGCCTGTGATGAAAAACCCTCAAGATGTGGAGGAAGATACAGGTATGCACAATTTCGTGTGAGTGCCTCATATGGGCAGTGGAGGAACCTGGGTTTGTGTTTCAGTAACCTACTGGCTCTGTAAATCATCTGGCTCTTCTTTGCCTCATCTGTGAAATCCAGAAATGAGAATAGAATTCCTAGACGTCCTTCCTAGTGGGATCTTGGAATCCAATCTGCGATCTGTGGCCCTGTGATGGATCCTGCCGGGGTTTGGTCGTGAGTGACCCGTTGGCTCTAGAAGAGGACACAGTCCTACGCCCCCGTATGAAATTCTGGATTCTTCACAGAGTGACCCCATCTGCTGTTCTCTTACATTAATCCCTTACTCCAGCCAAACTGGTCTGTGCCCTTGGGGCTTTTGCTCTTGCTATTTCCCCTCCTGTAAGCCCCCTCCCCTCTCCTTGCCATTTGGAAGCCTCTCCAACAGACATTTGATAATCACTTTTTTTTTCTTTGCACTCTTGAAGCAATAGTTTTTTATATTATTAATTAGACCCTTAGCATATTTTACTATGTTTATCCAATATTGAAAAAGTTAAAAAACAAGACTTGCTTTCTTAAGTTTCTTACATCTGGTTTTGTGTATCTACCCATAATTTTAATAGTTACTATCTACTATTTGTATTTGAAGTTCTCTCTTCTATGCA
This sequence comes from Choloepus didactylus, assembly GCF_015220235.1. NCBI lineage: Eukaryota > Metazoa > Chordata > Mammalia > Pilosa > Megalonychidae > Choloepus > Choloepus didactylus. Next base: position 92,193,380 of record NC_051311.1, read on the forward strand.
TTTCCCCTCACATGTATTTGTCTTAACCTCTTCCATTAGACTTGATATAAAGTCACTCTCCCTCTCTCTCTGATCACACTGGCCTTTGAATGGTATAAGTGAATATTTTTAATTTCTCTTTGTGCCAGTGTTTTCCTCTAATGGAGGTTATACTTAGCCCTGGAATGGTCAAAAATAATTGGATGGCTTGCTATCATTATCTACTGAGTGCCTATTTTGTGCTAGGCACCATTCTAAGTACTTTACATATATTAATTCATTTAATTATCACAATAACCCATGGCATATGTAGCTTTATGATTCCATTTTATAGTGAAGTTAACAGAGGAATAGAGAAGTAACTTGTCAAAGTTTGCACACTGGGAGATTACAGATCCAAGATTTAAACCCAATGCCTTCTACCCGCTGCATTCTCTTGCCCCTTGAACTACAGGCAGTGGTGGAAAGGAGTGGAAGCAACAATCCTGGACAAATACATGGTTATCCTTTATATAAAGATACATGTGCAACCTCTGTGTCCTCTGAGAAAGATGTAACCAGAGCATCTTTCAGAATAATTGAGAAATATTGGTAACTGAGGTTAGAGAAGATTACACAATTGTCATGTAAGTTTACAAGCTTGAGAAAGACAGTCCAGATAATTATGTTGTGATCTTTTTGTCCTTGATTGTTTAAGTTTTTACTAAGAAAGCTAACAGTAATAAAGCCCTGTTTAATGTTTTTAAGAGTCAAACATTCATCTTGTGGGAAGGTTTGCTTATTTCATTTCTGCTTATAATAAAGACCAAGTTAATGGTTTTGTAATTTTTATTTTCATTGAGCAGAAAAACAAAACTATTGATTCATTGACTATGATGTCAAATTGACATGTAGTTATGTACTATCTGGGATTCACACTAAATATTAACATATTGGACCTTATGGTGTTTTATTCTGTCCAAAATGGGAAGATGACCAGTGAGATTTTTTATGCAAAAAATGACCATTTCAACTTTGCTGGTTCCATATGCCTTTATTAACATTCCAGACTCTTATCCTCTCAACTTGATTTGACTTCTGCAGGATAATTTTTTAGGAAAAGTAGTTTTCTGATCTGCAGAGTTTGGCAACATAAAAATGAACTTAGATCCATTAAGTCATTTGTTTCCCACCTATGTATACTGTGCTACAATTTTTTGAATATATGGTCTGCAGGTGTTGTGAATGGTAAGATAAAAATGCATTTTTAAAAAGACTTCTTGAATTCACTGTAGATTGTGATTATAGGTTTTCTGACTTCATTGGTTGAGTCAGTGATTTTTGGGGCTTTCAAAGAGGTTCCTCATACTTAAAAAGGGTAGACATTGTTATCTAGAGCATCACAACTAGTGTCTTCAAATTGACTATTAAGAACTTCTGACATAATCCAAAGCACTGTACAGTGACTAACTCTTTTATTGTTATAAATGATGTTAAACTGCATTTTTATTTGACTAGCAAAATATTAAGACAATACAGAGAAGTATCCATAGAATATGTTTACATAAAAGCTGCTACATTCTTTGACTTTTTAAACTTTTGAAGAATGAAAGAAAGGCTATCTACTGCTTAATAAGAACATGCAGATTCAGCAACATTTATTCCATTTCGTTTTTTTCAGGCTCTGTTATGTGGTCTGCTTGTTACATGTCCTGAGGATCCTTTGGGATATTTGGAAGAAAAACTGAAGGTTATAATGGAAACTGGACTCGAAAGTCTTCTTTGGTGTGTATTGTTTTGATATATGATAGGTAAATATTTTATTTATTACAAATGCTCATTGTATAGTATCAAAAAAAGGTCTTGCCAATGAATGCTTCCAATCTCCAGATTGTTAAAGAATTCCTCCACAGGCTTTTTTTCTTTTTTTTTTGAGCTGAAATTCATATAACATAAAACTAAACATTTTAAATTGACAATTCAGTGGCATTAGTATATTCACAATGTTGTGCAACTATCACCTCTATTTAGTTCTAAAACATTTTCATTACCCCAAAAGGAAACCCTGTACCCATTAAGCAGGTTTCTCCATTTCCCCTCTCCTTAGCCCCTGGCAATCACCAATCTACTTTCTGTTCTATGTATTTACCTATTCTGAACATTTCATATAAGTGGAATCATGCAATATGTTACCTTTGTGTCTGGCTTTTCACTTAGCATAATGTTTCAGGGTTCATTCACATTGTAGCTTGTACTTTGCTTCTTTTCATGGCTGAATAATAATGTTCCATTGTATGTATATACCAAAATTTGTTTATCCATTCATCCATTGGTGGACATTTGGGTTGATTCCACCTTTTGTCTGTTGTGAAGAGTTGCAGCTATGAATATGTGTGTACGTGCATATGTTTGAATACCTATTTTCACTTCTTTGCAATACGTAACTAGGACTAGAATTTCTGAGTTGTATGCTCAACTTTTCGAAGACCCACTAAACCATTGTCCACAGTGGCTGCACCATTTTCCATTCCCATTAACACTGTACAAGAGTTTCAATTTCTCCACATCTTCTCTAACACTTGCTAATTTCAGTTTTTTTCATTATGGTCATTATAGGGGTGTGAAATGGTACCTTGTTGTGGGTTTGATTCACATTTCCCTTCTGAGTAATGATATTAAGCATCTTTTTTTTTTGTGCTCCTTGACCATTTGTTTACCTTCTTCGGAAAAATGTCTATTCAAGTCCTTTGCCCATTTTTTTCCATTGTGTTGTTTGTCTTTTTGTTATTGAGTTGTAAAAGTTCTTTACGTATCCTGGATTCTAGAGCATAATCAGATATATGATTTTCCAATATTTTCCCCTATTTTATAGGTTGTCTTTTCACTTTCTTGATAATATCCTTTGAAACACAAAAGTTTTTAATTTTAATGAAGTCTAATTTGTCTATTTTTTCTTTTGTTGCTCATGCTTTTGGTATCATATTTAAAAGTCCATTGTCGAATTCCAGGTCATGAAGATATTCCACTATGTTTTCTTCTAAGAGTTGTATGGTTCTAGCACTTATAGTTAGGTCATTGATCCATTTAAAGTTATTTTTTGTATATGGCATTGGGTGGGGATCCAACTTTATACTTTTGCATGGGAATATCCACTTTTCCCAGTACTATTTGTTGAACAGACAGTTTTTACCCTGTGAATAGTCTTGGCACCCTTGTCAAAAATCAGTTGATGATAGATGTATGGGTTAATTTCTGGACTCTCAACTCTATTCCACTTTTCTGTATGTCTGTCCTTATTGCCAGTTACCATACTATTTTTTTTCTTTAACAATGGGAATTTTTAGCTTACAAGCTTACAGTTTTGAAGCTTAGAAAAATGTCCAAATCAAGGCATCACCAAGGCAATGTTTTCTTCCCAAAGACCAGCTGCCGGTGATCCTAGCTCTTCTGCCACATGGCAAGGCACATGGTGGCATCTGCTGGTCTCTCCCCTCTCTTCTGGGTTTTGTTGATTTAAGATTCTTGATTCTGTAGCTTTCTCTCTCTCACTCTCTTCATCCCATTTATAAAGGACTCCAGTAAGAGAATTAAGACCCATCCTGAATGTGGTGGGTCACACCTTAACTGAGGTAGCCTTATCAAAAGATCCTACTTACAATGGGTTCACACCCACAGGAATAGATTAACTTTAAAAATTTGCTTTTCTGGGGGTACATAACAATTTCAAACCACCATACTCCATCTTCTGGACCCCTCCCCAAACATATTATTTCTCTATGCAAAATATGTTCCTTCTATCACCATATCCCAAAAGCCTTAAGTCATTTCAGTAACAATACTAAATACAAAGTCTCATCAAAATCAGTTATAGATGTGGTTTGTCCTGGGGCACAATTCCCCTCAGTCTTTGGATCTGTGAAACCTAGAGGACAAGTTATCTGCTTTCAGTATACAGTGGACAGACAGTCATAGGATAAACATTTCCATTCCTATAGGAAGAAATTGGAAGGAAACTGAGGTCACAGGTCCCAAACAATTCCGAAACCCTGCAGGGCATACTCCATTATATTTCAAGTTCTCAGAGTCACTTATAGAATGATGTTTTGTCATCTGGGCTTGATGGGGTGTCAGCCTCACCCTTTCCAAGTGCTTGCACAGCAGCTGTGCTCTCCCTGAATACTGGGGTGAAGGTTCCATCATCATCAAGCATCAGGATGGGGCCAGACTCTAGGCTCCTTCCTTGTCAAATACTGGGGTGGTGGCCAGACTCTCCGCAGTCTCCCAGGCATATGAGAAAACTGGGGTGGTAACACTTTTCCTGAGCAAAGGGGTGGAAGACCTGTGCTCTCCAAGAAGTACCACACTGTTTTGATTACTGTTAGCTTTGTACTAAATTTTGAAATCAGGAAGTGAGTCTGCCAACTTTGTTCTTATTTTTCAAGATTGTTTCGCTATTTGTGATCCTTTGCCATATGAATTTGAGGATCAGCTTTTCCATTTCTGCAAAAAAAAAAAAAAAAGGCCATTGAAATTTTGATAGTTTTTATTGAATCTGCAGATTGTTTTGGTTAGTATTACCATCTTAACTATATTAAGTCTTCCTACCCATGAACACAGAATGTCTTTCTATTTATTTAGGTCTTCTGTAGTTTCTTTCAGTAATGTTTTATATTTTTTATTATATAGGTCTTTCACCTCCATGGGTAAATTTATTCCTAGGTAGTTTTTTTCTTTTGGATGCTCTTGTAAGTGGAATTGTTTTCTTAATTACCTTTTTGGATTGTTTATTGCTCGTGTATAGAAACACAACTGATATTTGCATGTTGATCTTGCACACTGCAACTTTGCTGTATTCATTTATTAGCTCCAGCAGTGTTTTGTGTGTGGATTCTTTAGGATTTTCTAAATATGGGGTCATGTCATCTGCAGATGTGCCTTTACTTTGTTTCCAATTTGGATGCCTCCTTTTCTTTTCTGGTTTAATTGCACTGACTTCTAGTACAATGTTGAATAGCAAGGGTGAAAGTAGTCATCCTTGTCTTCTTTCTGAGCTTCAGTGGAAAGCTTTCAGTCTTCACTACTGAGTATAGTGTTAGCTGTGTTTTTAAAAAGTAATTGCCCTTTATCATGTTGAGGGAATTATCTTCTTTTCTAGTTTTCTGAGTGTTTTATCATGAAAAGGTATAGGATTTTGTTAAGTTCTTTTTCCTGCATCAATTGAAATGATCATGTATTTTTTCCCCTTTATCTATTAATGTGGTGTATTACACTGATTGAATCACCCTTGCATTTCTGCAGTAAATCCCACTTGGTAATAGCAGAGAGTCCTTTTAATATGCTGTTGGATTTGGTTGCTAGTATTTTGTTGAGGATTTTTCCATCTATATCCATAAGAGATATTAGTCTGTAGTTTTCTTTTCTTGTGGAGGCTTTGTAGGCTTTTAAGCCCTAAAGGATTAAACATGAACATTTTGCCCACTGGTTCTCAACTTGAGAAATGTAGCATGCTGTCACCAGTAACATTTAATCATGGGGCAGTTTATTTCAAGTTGGGGGTGAGGAAAAGCTGATGGACCCTCCTTGGGGGCACAGCAAAATCTTGGACGGTAGTTTGAAAAGTCTTTGGTGATTCTGACATACTTCTCTTTCTTCCCCTCCTTTACACTCCACCCACTAGAATCACTGAATTAGACAGTAAGCACAAGCACATTTGGAACTAAATGCTATGAAATGTAATTAATTTTGTTTACTGTATTTTATTGTTTTATTATAGGGATATGTGCATTGATCCATCAATGAAACCAAAAATTCAGAGATTATCTGAAACTTATTTGGAACAACTTTTTGGACTGGATGATCAGCTGGTAATTATTAGTAACTAACGTCTCTAAAATATACGTCTTAAATTTTGATGGAATTTCCTAATAGATTTTAGATTTTACGGAAGATGTGATATCAGAATATTTTGGAGTTGGAGGCCACCCAGATAAGTAAGGGAACCTCTCTCTCCCTCTCTCTGTTTCACACACACACACACACACACACACACACACACACACACAGCCACACTCATAGTAATCTCCTTAACCTTCCAAACAGCATTTAGACAGACATTTGTTCTCCTTCTTTCTCATAAAATCTTTCCCTAAAATTTCCCTGTTCTCCTACTCTCTCTCCTTTTCCTTCTCTCATGCATCTTCATATGATAAAAATGGCGTTATGGAAAACTTTAAGTGATGATTTTCTTTCCTTTCTAATCTGCTTCTTTGTGTATTCCACCCCCCTTCTGTTTACTCCGAATCTGCCTTCTCAGATAAGGATATAGGGAATGATGCTCGTGAAGACATGGCCAAAGCATTTGTAAGAGGTAATTTGAAAGCCAGACCTGATTGTTACTGAAAGGAACAAACAGCTCCAGCAGCTGTTTTTGATCCTATGAAGAGGACAAGGAGACTTTTAAAACAGAAACGATGTCTAAGAAAAGCTAAAGTAGCAAAACTGTGAGAACAGCAAAGTCACACAAGGAAAGAAATAGCAATGCAAATAAGATGTGCCTGGGACCATGTGATATCAGGACTGGTGTCAGTGCAAGCCAGGACAAGTCTTGGGAGTTGCTGGTGAAGTTGGGTATGGACAGGGGAGTCAGAACTACAGTCAAGATGGGTGCAGGAAAGCAAGAACAATCTGAAGCATCCATTAAGAAGAGTGGGTGGAGAGAAACACTGAATCCTAATCAGAAGTATGAAACAGAGAAACAGATATAGAGGGACAGGTTGCCAATCTATAAAATTTCTGAAATACAAATATACTGGGAATAACCACGTGTCCAATTTTTTACCTGCTCGGCATCATGGTGTGTGGTATCTTAACAACTGTACCTTATCAACTACAGGCCTTTGAGCTATAATGGAATAGAGATATCTGCAAAATATGTTCTTGAAGAAATTTGGGAGCAACCTCAGGAGCTGAGTAGGGGAGAGGGGAGCCCCAGTGCATAAAACTCTAGGTCCTCCACCCCACACCTACTCTCTAGTTCTACTTTGAGTATGATTTCACTTGAAAAAAGCTTGAACACCATTGCAAAGGGTGCTGAAATTTTTGGAAACTACTGATCTACAGAAATAAATCTCATTGTCAATATTTTAAAAAGGATATTATAAAATATAAGGTCAGATTGTATCCAATGTCTAGCTAGAAGCCTATAAGAATCTTTTTAAAAACTCCATAGAATTCCAAGAGATAGCATAGCTACCTCAAACCTAAAGTTTTATTAGAAAACAATTCTCGGAGATGTTCCATAATGTTGAAAGAGCAAAAGATAAAACGTTGGAAGATGATCCAACTTAGTATGACGGTTTGCCAAGGCATGGAAAAGATTCCCACTACATATCAAAAGTTAGAAAAAATAGAAACTAAATGTGACTTTGTAAGAGCAATGAGGAAAATATTTGTTAAGGTTAGTGATGAAAATTTAAATCTCCCTGCTCCCTGAGGTTGTTCAGTTATAGGGTCAACTTAGGTTGGCTCTAGATTAATTCATTTTTTTCTTCACTCTCAGAAAAAAAATAAGTTTTTAACAAAGAAACAAAACACTTTAATCCTCAGTGTTACAGTGTACTAAATAAATATTAGTTTTCTTTTTTGTCATTTTCCTATACAGTTTTAACTGCCAGCAAGATAATTTTTAATGTTTTGACAAAATTTTTAAAGGTTATCAACTTTTGTAATTTGTCCCATTGGTTCTTAAGATTGCTTTGCACAGCTTCATCTTGCATTTTTTAGTCCCCTACTACCACGTGAAGTAAGGACTGCCTGTATATGTCTGTCTATGGAGTATATGTATGTGCTTGCTTCTGTTTGTATTAGCAGAGAAGGGTGAGTATAGGAGACTGTGAGTAAACCAAATAGTTCCTGAAAATGTAGGAACTGTATAATAATAAGAGGTAAAAAAGACCACTTGATAGTGTGTTCCAAAATGAAGGAATCAACGACTGTGTTGTAAGGAGGAAATAATGTGGCAGACTTGATTCTCATTTTTTAGGAAATGAAATCTCCAGATGTTATATAAAAAGCCTATGTAACATTAAAAAAATCTGTTTATTATGGAAAATTTAACCATAACACAAAATTAGAGAGCATGCTATAATGATCTCCCATTCTTCATCTTAAACAATAATTTGAAAGCAAATCCCAGAAATTGTATTATGTCACCTCTGACAGGAAATGGCATTTTTTAGAGAACATAAACATAATGCATTGTCTTAAGTACTAAAATTAGCAACGATTCCTTAATATCATCTGTTCTGGTTTGCTAATGCTGCCATTATGCAAAATACCAGAAATGGATTGGCTTTTTAAAGGGGGTTTATTTGGTTATGAAGTTACAGTCTTGAGGCCATAAAGTGTCCAAGGTAAGGCATCAGCAATAGGATACTTTCACTGGAGAAAGGCCATTGGCATCTGGAAAACCTCCATTAGCTGGGAAGGCACATGGCTGGCGTCTGCCTGCTCCCAGGTTGCGTTTCAAAACGGTGTTCTCCAAAATGTCTGTGTCAGCTTTCAATGGCCTTCTTCAAAATGTCTCTGTAAGCTGCAGCAGCAAGCTCCTTCTGTCTGAGCTCTTATATATGGCTCTAGTAAACTAATCAAGACCCACACTGAATGAGCGGGGCCGCACTTCCATGAAAATGATCTAATCAGAGTTATCAACTACAGTTGGGTGGGTCACTTCTCCATGGAAACAACCTAATCCAAAGGTTCCAACCTAATCAAGACTAAATACATCTGCCCCCACAAGATTGCATCAAAGAACATGGCGTTTTGGGGGACATATATCCAAACCAGCACATCATCTCTAATACCCAATATGTATTCAGATTTCCTAAATTGTCTCAAAAATGTCTTTTTACATATGCCTGTTCAAATCAGAATTCAAACAGGGTACACGCATTGTGCTTAGTTGTATGTATCTAATGTCTCAAAATTTCTCCTTTCTTATTTTTTTCCATGTCACTTATTTATTAAAGAAAACAGATCTTTGTCCTATAAAATAGACCACATTCTGATATTGTTTCCTGTGTTGTCAGTTGACTTACTCTGTTTCTTTTTTTTCCTGCAAGCGGGTAGTTAAATCTAGAGGCTTGATTGGGTCCAGGTTTGTGTGTGTGTGTGTGTGTGTGTGTGTGTGTGTGTGTGTGTTTTGTGATAAGAATACTTAAAGGGTATTTTGTTCCTATTGCATTGCATCAAGAGGTACACATGGTGTAGTTGACTCTCTTTTATGGAATCTTGATTTTTATATACATTAACATAATTGTTTATTAGCTATATCCTACAATATAAATGTAATGGTCTCAGAATAACAGTATCATAGGACCACTAATAATAAGACTATTGAATGCAGTTTAAGAAAATTATGCGGTTCTTTTTTCATCCTTAAGACGTACTTGTCCTAACAGGGATATTCAGTAAAAATAATAAGTTCTTTTGCCACCTAAAAGACTTCTCTTTTGTATGTCTATGGTTATTTTTTCTCTTTGATATAATTATACTTTCTCTATTATATATGTATAACATTACGTGGCAGCAAAGTCAAGCAATAAAATGAATATTCAGAGATATATTTTTGCATTCCAGTCCCTTTCATCCTCCCTATTTCATCCCTCCCTCTAGGTAACCAATTTTAGTAGTTTTTACATTTATCCTTTCATTGTTTCTTTTTGAAAAATATAAACAAATACACTGTATCCATCCCCACTCCAACTTCTTACACAGAAGTAGCAGACTATAAATAATGTGCTGCAACTTGCCTTTTTCCTCACTTAGTATGCCCTGGAATGTCTTCCTTTATGAAACTTTCTTATTAATGCTCTCAGAGAGAGCACCATGTAACAAAAACCTACAATCTAAAGGAAAGATGCAAACTTAAAAAGTCTTGATGTAATGAGCAAAGTTTAACTATAAATAGGAAACAACATTATGACCTGGGGGCTGGAGTTTTAATAATTTAAAAAAAGAATCAATTGGTCTATAACCGAGATCCTGTATACTTGCTGCTCTGCAAAGGTATTCCAATTCATTTGAGACTGGAAGATTATCATTACCCTGAGATGGCATCAAAATAAATAATAGTGTAATCAGGAAGGAGTGAAAATAATGAAGTGCAGAAAAAATGACGACATGAACTACAGCCATGCTTTTTGTTTTAGGATAAGTTTAAGTGTAAAGTGTAGTAATAATACTTAATACTTGATGTAAGTTTTGTCTACTATTTGTGGCAGAAGTGTTCTAAAGAATGCTTTTAAATTTGTAATTTTAGTTTAAGTTATTTCAGGGACCTTATTTAGTAATGTTTGTAGTAAATGTTTAAATGTTTAAGAAAAATTTATTCTTTAAAGTTGTATTTATTTAACTATGTGTTTATTAAGTGGAGCATTAAAAGTAGCAGTGAGTGTTCCTCTCCATGCATGAAAACTCCTTGGACATTAAAGACTCTTTCAATAATTTGCAGAAAACCAAGGAATAAGAAAAATTACTCATCGTAAAAAGCTAGTACTGTGGGGACTGCACAGGCACAAGATGGTGGAGTAGAAAGTTTTACAGATGCTTCCTCCACTAGAAAAAGGAATCAGCTGGGAAAAGATTGGGATTAACTAGGTGGTAACTCTGGAACCAGAGTGGACATCAAGAACACTGCAGTAGTGCCAGAGAAAGCCAGAGGCTGCTGACAGTTCAGCTTTTGTAAGTGAAAGCACAAACCGTGACCATCCACTGTTCCCCAGCCCCACAGCAGCACTGTGGAAACAGCTGTGGCTACGGAAATGTGGTCTGGATTCAGGAAGCAGCTGGCTGGGACCAGGGCAGGCAGAGAAACCTGGTCCTTCAAAAGTTGGTGCTGAGGTTTGAGGTGGTCTGGGGTATCCCTGAGGGGCCAGCAAGAACACTAGCCTGGGTTTTGGCTTTCTGGGCGTCAACAGCTTTTTTCCCACTGGCATCCACCTGGACATAAAGGGCCAGGGCACTTCTAGTTTTTACCCCCATCCCTGTGTGGGTATTTCCTGATCTGACAGATGCCTGAGACCCAGAGCAGATGCAGATGTTTGCCTTGGTTTAGGCTTTCTCAGCAGCAGCTTCTGAACACACACCAGCTTCTATCAGGACATAAAGAGCCAGTGTACCAGTGTACTTTTTTGTTGTTTGGGTTTCTTCTTTTGTTTCTTATGTTCTTTGGTCTGGGGCATCCCTGAAGGCGAGCATGGATGCTAGCTGTGGTTTCACCCCTCTCAGCAGCAGTATTTTCTGGCCTTATATAAGCCTTATCAGGAAATTAAAAAAAAATCAGTACACTTTTTTTTTTCTTTTTTAGATGTTTGGTTGTTGGTTTTTTTTTTTAACATAAAGTTTATTTATTTATTTTAAAAACTTTTTATTTTGAAATACTTTTAGGCTGGTTTGTTTGTTTTTTTCTTTCTCATTTTTGTGTATTTTTTGGTTGGGCTTCCCCTTAAGGGATGAGCACACAGGCTGGCTGAGGTTTCAGTCTTGACAGCAGCAGCTTCTGGCTGACCACTGGCACATAATAAGAGTCTTCCTCTGTGGTGTGTGCGCCTTCCCCCTTGGGGTGTGTGTGTGTGTGTGTGTGTGTGAGTGTTTTTCCTTTTCTTTCTTTTTCTTTCCTTCTCTTCTCTCTTCCTTCCCCTTCCTGTTTTCTTTTGTTATGTGTTGGACAGACTGAGGAGTGGGAGAACAAGATTTCCAGAGTGACCAAAATATAATACTCAGAATATCCAGTTCTCAACTAAAAATTACCAAACACATAGGTGTTTTGGAGACAGGAAACTATGACCCCACCACAGGAAAAAAAAACAATTCAAAGGAAAATGTTCTGGAGGAAGCTCAGGCTCTGGAATTACTAATCAAAGGTCTTAGAACAACTCTGTCAAATAGGATCAATGAACTAAAGGAAAAGATGGACAAAGAACTAAAGGACATCAGGAAAACAATGCATGAGCAAAATGAGAATTTCAATAATAGAAATTATAGAAATAATAGAATATATAATAGGAATTATAAAGAAGAACCAAATGGAAATCCTGGAGCTGAAAAGTACTGTAACTGAAGTGAAAAATTCAATAGAGGGATTCAACAGCAGATTGGAGGAAGCAGAAGAAAAGATCAGTGAACTTGAAGGTGACCACTTAAATTGCCCATTTTGAGAAGCAGAGAGAATAAGAAGAAGAAAAAGGAATAGAGCCTGAGGAACCTGTGGGACACTATCAAGCATACCAATAAATTCATTATGGGAGTCCCAGAAGGAGAAGAGAGAGAGAAAAAGGGGCAGAAAAAAAATTCAAATAAATAATGGCTGAAAAATTCCCAAATCTGATGAAAGATATGAATATGAACACCAAGCAGGATGAACACAAGTGGATCTACACTGAAACACCTTATAATTGAAAGTAAAAGACAGAATCTTAAAAACAGCAAGAGAGAAGCAATACTCAAATATAAGGGATCTTTAATGAGATTAACATCTGATTTCTCAATAGGAACCATGGCAGCCGAAAGGCAGTGGGATATATTTAAAGTACTGAAAGAGAAAAATTGTTCTCCAAAATAATATACTAAGCAAAGCTGTCCTTCAAAAATGAGGGAAAAATTAAGACATTTTTGTACAAAGGAAAACTGAGGGAGTTAATTACCACTAGATCTGCACTACAGGAAATGCTAACGGGAGTCCCTTGAGTTGAAAAGAAAGTACACTAGACAGTAACTTGAAGCTATATGAAGAAATGAAGACCTCTGGTATAGGTAACAGTATGGGTAAATATAAGCACCAGTATTATTGCTTTCTTCATTTGTAATTTTTTTTTTTTTTTTTTTTTTTTTACTTATGAAGTTTAAAATACAAATGCATAAAAGTATAAACCTTTGTTACTGGACACACAATGCATAAGGATGTAATTTGAAACAAGCACAACATAAAGGGGAAGGACAGAAGGACACAGGAAGAAAATATGTATAGGCTATTGAAGTCAAGTTGGAATCAACACAAACTAAATTGTAATATATTTAGGATGTTAAATGTAATCCCCATGGTAAACCATAGAGACAGTAACCAAAAAGTCTACACAAAAGGAAAAGAGACATAATTCAAAATTGCTCTTTTTAAAAGATCATCTAAACAAAAAGGAAGGCAGTAATGGAGGAAATGAGGGACCAAACAAACAAAGATATAATACTTACAGTTAGCAAATGGCAGAAGTAAATCTTGCCTTATGAGTAATTACCTTAAATGCAAATGGATTAAACACTCCAATCAAAAGGCAGAGATTGGCAGAATGGATAAAGAAACATGACCCAAGTGTATGCTGTTTATCAGAGACCCATCATAGATCCATAGATACAAACAGGTTGAAAGAGAAAAGATGGAAAAAAGTATTTCATGCAAATGGTAACCAAAGAGAGCCACATGGCTATATTAATATCAGTCAAAATAGACTTTAAGTCAAAAACTGTTACAAGAGACAGAGAAGGATATTGTATATTTATAAAAAGGTCAATTGAATAAGGAGACTTAACAAACATATAAGCACCTAAAAATAGGGCACCAAAATATATGAAGGAAACATTGACAGTATTAAAGATTGCCAGTAATAGTTGGAGATTTCAGTACATCAATTTCAATAATGGTAAATCAATCAATATAATACACTATGTAAATAGAATGAAGGAAAAAAACCCACATGGTTATCTCAATAGATGCAGAAATGGCATTTGACAAAATCAAGCACCGTTTCTTGATAAAAACACCCAGAAAAGTAGGAATAGAAGGGAGCATTCTCAACATGGTAAAGGTCACTTATAAAACGTCCACAACCAACATCTACTTGATGATCAAAGACTGATAGCTTTCTCTATACAATCAGGAACAAGATAAGGATGCCTGTTTTCACTGCTGCTAATCAATATTGTACTATAATTTCTAGCCTCAGCAATTAGATAAAAATAAGTAAAGGTATCCAAATTGGAAGGGGAGAAATAAAACTATCTCTCTTTGCAGATGAAATAATCTTATATATAGAAAATCCAAAAGAATTGACAAGAAAATGAGTAGAGCTAATAAACTAGTTCAGTGAATTAGCACGGTATAAGATAAACACACAAATATTAATTGTGTTTCTATACACTAGTAATGAACAATCTGAAGAAGAAATCTAGGAAATAATTCTATTTACAATAGCATCTAAATATCTAGGAATAAGTTTAATGAAGATACAAAAGACTTTGAAAACTACAAAACACTGCTGAAAGAAATTAAAGAAGACCTAAATCAATGGCAAAGCATCCTGTGTTCATGGATTGGAAGAGTTAATATTGTTAAGATGTTACTATTATCTAAAGCAATATACAAATTCAGTGCAATCACTATCAAAATTTCAGCAGCCATTTTTGCAGAAATGGAAGAACCGATTATCAAATTCATATGCAACTGCAAGAAGCCCTGGATATCTAAATTTTGAAAAAGAAAAATGAAGTGAAGTTGGAGGGAGGAATCTCACTTTCTGATTTCAAATTGTACTCAAAACTACAGAAACAAAAATAGTGTGGTATTGACATAAAGATACACAAATAGATGAATGGAACAGAATTGAAAGTCCAGAAATAGACCCAAACATCTTTGGCCGGTTGATTTTGACAAGGGTCCTATATACATGCAATGGGAAAAGAATAGTCTTCAATAAGCGGAACTGGAAAACTGGATACCCACATGCAGAAGAATGATGTTAGACCCCTAACTCACACCATATTAAAAAGTCAACTTGAAATGTATTAAGGACCTAAATTTAAGACTTAAAACTATACAACAGATACTGGCAGATAATGTAAGGGTAAATCTTCATGACCTGGTGTTCCTATTTGCTAATGCTGCCTTTTTGCAAAACACTAGAAATGGATCGGCTTTTATAAGGGGGGTTTATTTGGTTATAAAGTTACAGTCTTAAGGCCGTGAAGTATCCAAGGTAAGTCATCAATGATTGGGTACCTTCACTGGAGGATGGCCAATGGCTTCTGGAAAACCTCTGTTAGCTGGGAAGTCACTTGGCTGGTGACTGCTTGAGTTCTGGTTTCAAAATGGCTTTCTCCCAGGATGTTCCTCTCTAGGCTGCAGTTCCTCAAAAATGTCACTCTTAGTTGCTTTTGAGGTGTTTGTCCTCTCTTAGCTTCCCCGGAGCAAGAGTCTGCTTTCAACAGCCGTCTTCAAACTGTCTCTCATCTGCAGCTCCTCTCTCAGCTCCTGTGCATTCTTCAAAGTGCCCCTCTTGGCTGTAGCAAGCTCACTCCTTCTGTCTGAGCTTTTATAGGGCTCCAGTGAACTAATCAAGGCCCATGCTGAATGGGTGGGGCCATGCCTCCCTGGAAATTATCTAATCAGAGTTATCACCTAAAGTTGGGTGGGTCACATCTCCATGGAAACAATCAAAGAATTACAGTCTAATCAACACTAATGCATCTGCCCACACAAGATTGCATCAAAGATAATGACATTTGGGGGGACATAATACATTCAAACTGGCACACCTGGGATTTGGCAATGGATTCTTAAATATGATACCAAAAACCCAAGCAGCAAAAGAAGCAATAGATAAATTTCATTTCATCAAAATAAAAAACTTTTGTACATCAAAGGAAATTATCAAGAAAGTGAAAAGACAACCTACAGAATGGAAAAAAGTTGCAAACCGTGTATCAGATAAAGCCTTAATATCCAAGATACGTAAAGAACTGCTACAACTCAACAAAAAGATAACCCAATAAAAAATGGGCAAAGGACTTGAAGAGATATTTTTCCAAAGAAGGCATACAAATGGTCAATAAGCATACAAAAAGATGCTCAATCTCATTTACCATTAGGAATATGCATATCAAAACTTCAATGAAGTATCACTTCATACCCACAAGGATGGCTGTTGTATTAGTTGACCAGGCTGCTACCACAAAGACCACATGAGTTTCTTAATCAACAAGCATTAATTGGATCATAGTTTTGGGGCCAGGTATTGAACATGAAGTTACTGGCAAGTCCTGCTTTCTCTGTGTAGACTATATGGTTCTGGTGCTGGATGCTGGCAATCCTTGCAGTTCCTTAGTTTCATCTTGATTCATATCACATTCATGTCACATGATGATCTCTCCTTTTTTGTGTCTGTTCTTCCAGGTTTCACTGGCTCTTTATAAGGCCTCCAGTAATCCAAATCAAGACCCACTCTCATTCAGTTGGGCCAAACCTTAACTCCAAATAACACCTTCAAAAGGTCCTATTTACAGTGGGTTCATACCCACAGGAATGCAGATTAAAACATGTCTAAATTGGAGTACATAATTCAACTTACCACAGCTATTATTTTAAAAATGGAAAATAAGTATTGGAGAGGATGTGGAGAAATTGGAACTCTAGTGCATTGTTGTTGGGTATGCAAAAGTTATGTGCAGCCACTGTGGAAAGCATTATGGTGCCTACTCAAAAAATTAAATATAGATTAGCATATGTCTCAGCAATTCCACTTCTAGATATACACCAACAGAAAGTGAAAACAGAGTCTCAAACAGACACTTTTACACCAATGTTTTTAGCAGCACTATTCACAATGGCCAAAAGGTGGAAATAATGCAAGTGTCCATCAACAATGAATGGATATACAAAATGTGGTGTATACAAACCATAGAATATTCAGCTATAAGAAAGACTGAAGTTGTGAGATCTGCTGCAACATAGAAGAACCTAGAAAACGTTAACGATCAGTGAAATAAGCAAGCCACATAAGGACAAATATTATATGATATCACTTACATGACTAGAAATAGCCAGTTCTCAGAGATTGAGAGTAAATTAGAGGTTACTGGGGGAGTTCGAAGCCAGGAAGGGAAGTGTTTGTAAACAAAACAAAATTGGTACTGTATGTTACAGATTCTCCTCATTTATGCATTGAAGACATTTACTGTTGTTATTACTATTAAATCTTATAGTTATGAAAAATTTTAAAAATTGAATGGGAAGGGATTTAAATTAGACATATTAGTTCTCTCTCTATATATAGTTTATACTATATTGCTAGCATTGTTTTAGAATGATACTATGCAGGATACAATGAAGTAAAGGCATGGTACTCTTTAAAATATGCTGAGATATGTTAAGACAATTTAATATGTAACCCTTAATTCAAAGATTTACTGAGTCAACACAAGAATTGCCTACCAGAAGGAAAATTATGCTATAATACTAAAAAATCATTTTATAACATTAGTGATTTACATTTATGCTTTCATTTGGTTCTTACCAGATTCCTAATACTATCTCTAGGCACCTCAAATATTATAGAACTAAAACTTGCTTTTCTTTAGGTATTGTTTAAATGCTTGTTTTCTCATATATAATAAACAACTGTGTTTTAGAAAGTTAAAAATTAATGGGACCAATGACTACTTCTCACATTAAAGAGCTATGAATTTGGTATCTAATAGTTAGCACTTATAGTTTATAATGGGACCTTGGGTCTTTCTTGCATACCTAAAATAAATTTGTGATTAACATCTATTGATTTACCAGACATTTACAGCAATGTGCAAAGAAGAAAAACATTTGCTGTAGAAAAGTAGAATTCACAATGCATGGCAGTTGGTATAGGTTTGAACTAAACTTACCCCTACACTAAATAGATGTGACCATATATTTATATATGTATATTGTAAACAGGATGACAATAAAATAAAGAAAAACTTAGCATAGCGCATAGCAGCCATGTGCTTTTAATAAATGTGTTAATATAAAGTATCTTTACTAATTAAAGAATGTACAGAAGGCACAGAAGATTTTGGTAATCCTCAGTTAGCTCATATTTTCTCATGTGAAGGTGAAATCATTCAGTTTAATAGTGACCAGCAGACCTACAACTCTATACTCTTATAAATCTAAATAATAATGACAGTACTTATCTTAAAATGCTTTAAAATAAGCGCAACATAAAGGAAAAATTTTAGACTGTGATTTTAACTTAAAAAAAAAATAGGTAATAGACATATACAATAAAAATCCAAAACATATAAATGGTCATTTCTTGACCCCATCTGTCCAAGTTTTCTCCCTAGAGGTAACCATTGCTCTCATTTTCTTGTGTATCTTCCAGACTTAGCATGTGCATTCTATTAATTTTTAATGATTGTTATTCCAATTTTTGTTTATTTTAGATGACTCCAGAATTGATGGTAAAAGCATGTACCTTTTACACTGGAAGATTAAAAAAGACTCACTTTCGGTAAGAATGTGTTTTATATAAACTATTTCTTCCTCTTTGTGTTCTTATATTTGCTATTCTCCATACAAAGAAAAACTCACTTTTGGCCAATTATGCTGATTTTATCTATTTAAATCATGATCCCACCATTTTGTATTATATATTTCTTTTCCACTTAATTAGCTTTTACTTAGTTAAAATATGTTCTTTACTTCTGCAAGGTATCATTGTGTGTGTGTGTGTGTATGTGTGTGTGTGTATGTGTGTGTACGTACTGAAAGTAAAGTTCCTTCACAATCCCTTATCTGAAACCCTTGGAGCCAGATATATTTTGGAGTTTAGTTTTTTTTAGAAAGATAATTCTGTGAACATATTGTATATTATTATATGACATCTTCAGCAGTGTCTGGGCAGCACATTGGAATCAAACATATTAGTGAAACATAAATATTCTTATTGAGTGAAATAAAGAAAGACTGTGGACAGCCATGAGTCAGTTCCAGAGGTGTTGCTGCAAAATTAGGTTAGGTCACATCTGGTTTTGTCTAAAAAGAATATGAAAAAGCTTTTGGATTTCAGAGCTTTCTGGATTTTAGAAATTTAGAAAATGGAAACTAAAAGGTGATCCAAGGACTGGCTGGAAATAAAACAACAAAAATAAATTTAGAAAGTGGATAAATTGTTAAAAATAAACTTACATGTTACAAAATTGTCATCGTATGCAAAAAAGTTATCAATATGTGAACTAGGGATTGGAGATGTTCATTTTCAGTCAATTAACTTTTGGGTAAATTACTTAGAATAGGAGAAATAATTTTAAGAAATTCCCTCCATAATGGCCAAACACATACAGTAGGTGAAATTCACTGAAAATAAATTACAATTTCTAAAATTCTCTAAAATCTAGAGAATGAACAAAAATGCTGAAAAGAACATAAAATATTGCGAAAGAGTCTCAGGGTTTACAAAACTCTTGAATAACAAAATATAGTAGGCTCCTGGGTAAACCCACCTCAAAGCTTTACTCAAGAATTTCTCCATCCCCACTTCCAACTTCACATTGCATTGATTAGAAATAGCTATTTTATTAGGTTGATGAGAAGACTTGGCAGAAAGTTCACACCCCAGATACCTAATCATTTAAACTCCCATTAGCCATTTCTTATTTCCTACTCTGCACAGTTCCTCTCTCCTGCTGTTGTCTGCTTTCTCCTCCCTGACACAGCCTTTAAACATCCCTTCTATTTGAGCAGTTCCACTCTGCATTGGCATATCTATCTTTGTTGATTCTTGTAACCATTTGAATCATTTTGTTTTGTGGGTCAACAATATTTATTTAAATTTATTTTGTACCCAACTTGAGAGTCTTTTTATTTTAATAGAATTTATTTCATTTGTATTTTTTTGTCTTAATGTATTTCAGGTCTTGTTTCCTTAATCATGTTTAATGCCTTTTTTAAAATCCAGTTTTATTGAGATATATTCACATACCATACAAACCATCTGAAGTATATAATCACTGGCTCACAGTATCATCACACAGTTGTACATACAACCCCATTTAGAACATTTTCATTACTCCAGAAAATAAATAAAAATGAAAAAGAAAACCTAAACTTCCCCTTTCTACCACATTCACCCACAATTCAGTGCTGTTAACTATACTCACAATAGCATACTATCGTCACCTCTGTCCATTTCCAAACATTTAAGTTCAACCTAGTTAAACATTCTGCACATATTAAGCAACTGCTCCGCATTCTTTAGTCTTTATTCTATATCTTGGTAACCTATAGCCTGTATTTTATGTCTATGAGTTTCCGTATTTTAATTAGTTAATATGAGTGAGATCATACAATATTTGTCCTTTTGTGTCTGACTTATTTCACTTAACATAATGTCCTCAAGGTTCATCCATGTTGTCATGTGCTTCAGGACTTCATTCCTTCTTATTGTTGACTAATATTTCATCATGTGTATATGACACATTTTGTTTATCCATTCGTCGGTTGATGGACACTTGGGTTGTTTCCGTCTTTTGGCAATTGTGAATAATGCCACTGTGAACATTAGTGAGCAAATGTCTGTTTGTGTCTCTGCTTTCAGATCTTCTGGGCACATCCCGAGTAGTGGGATTTCCGGGTCATAAGGCAACCCTATACTTAGCTTCCTGAGGAACCACCAAACCTCCCTCCACAGCGATTGTACCATTTTACATTCCCACCAGCAGTGAATAAATGTTCCAATTTCTCTGCATCCTCTCCAACACTTGTAGTTTCCTGTTTGTTTAATAGCAGCCATTCATGTTGGTGTGAGATGATAAATCATTGTGGTTCTGATTTTTATGCCTTTTGTTTTTATTATGTATTTTTGCTGTTTCCTTTGTTCTCTAGCCTTTTTAAAATATGGATCTTGATTTTCTTTCCCTTTTTTCATTCTGAAAATTTAGTATTCTTAGTTATTTAAAAATCTTTGAATTTGTTCTTTTCAAAGTGTTTGTCTGCAATCACACTAGCTAAGGAGTCTGAACTGGAAGGTAAATCAATGCACTTCTTTCTTCATTGAGAAAGTCTTGCTATTAAAAAAAAAGTTGAACTAAACTGTATACTTAGTGACATAGTTACTTTACATGCGGGTGCAAGATCCTTCTCTCATTAGGGACCAGTAAAAAATAGTTTGCAGACTTACTGCCAGTCTGAAAACCACCCTTTGATAAGCAAAGCCAAGATCTCTCAAGTTAACTTCAGAAATTAAAAATAACTGTGGGCTCCATTATCCCATGTAAGATCAGTAAATCAGCACACTTGTACTTGCTTTCACTAATGCCCAAACTAGTTTTTGTTGATTGTCATTCAGTAGATATTTATTCAATGCCTCTTATGTATCAGACACTGTTCTAGGGACTTAGGGGTACACCAGTGAATGGAACAAACAAAAACTTCCTTCATGGCTAGAAACAGGAAACAAATAACAAATATAATAAAAGAGTGCATTATCTATTATATTCAAAAGTGGTAAATGTTACAGAAAAAAGGAATACAGTCCAGTAAAGGAGATCAGGAATGTGGGAGTGAGGAGTAAATTGCATTTTAAAGGGAATGTGTCACTGTGCTGAGGGAGTGCTTCACTGAGAAGGTGACGGTTGAGCCAACACTAGAGGTAGGTGAGGAGGGACTTAGTGGAGTGGATATCTGGGGGGAGAGCCTTTCAGGCAAAGGCTCTGAGGTGTCACATGTGTATCACATTCTAGGAACACAAGGAGGTTGGCATGGCTGGAACAGAGTGGCTTGCAGAGAGAGGCAAGAGGAGCCAGATCATTTCGGGCCTTGTGGGCCATTGTGAGGACTTGGGCTTTTACTTTGGTGAAATGGGAGCCATGCCAAATTCTAGGCAGAGTTGACATGTGCTCTGCCTTATGTTTCAAAAGATCACTCTTGCCACCATAATGACTATAGACTTGAGGGCAAGGGTGAAAGCAGGGGGACCACTTAGGAGGCTATTCAGTAATCGAGGCAAGAGATGATGAACCACGATGACAACAGTATTCCATATGTGTTGGGATTGGGGTCTCTGTCTATTTTAATTTATCACCATTTTTACAATAGTTATCTCAAAATTATAACATTTAATTGTGTTTTGTTTTTTATGTTGATCATATTAGAGATATCTTCACATGGTGTTTTGTGGTTGCCCTATGGAGGGCGGGATCAACCTCCTCTTCCAAAATCAGCTTGATGTTGTGACTGATGACATCACATGTACCAAGAGGATTTTAAAAAGTTTATTATTCACATAGTGGGGCTCTCTGTGGAGAGTAGGGCAGAGTCAAGCCTGTTTGGTTGGCAAGAGTGAAGCAGAGAGAGTGAGTGAGTTGGGCCCTTCCAGAGGCTACAGGCTGGGGCCAGGGGTTTGTGAGATTTTAATTTCTTACCAAGAGGGGGAGTGTGTGGGCTTTTTTATTGACTTGCCCAGATGTGGAGCAAAAAGGGAAGGGGGAGGGTTTGGCTGGACACTGTCAGTGATCAAACATCAAAATTGGAATCTCTGTATTTATTACAAATGGTTTAAACATTCTCTGCCACTTATTTCTTATCGTGATTTCCCTATTTATGCATGCTTTTGTTCAATTCTTAGTTATCTTCAAGTAGTTTGTTCAGGAAATACATTTATATATATATGTTTCCCAAGTCCTTGCTTATTTGAGAATGGCTTTCTGTAGTCTTTAAACATAAATGGGCATTTAGCTGGATGTAAAATTATCTCTGCCTCAATACTGTAGTTGTTATTCATTGTCTTTTGGTATCTAATATCTTGGAAGAGATGGCTTTGATTTTGTCCACCCCTCCCCCCCAACTGGATGTCTGAAGAATATCTTTAAGTTTCAGTAATTTGACAGAGCACTTCTGGAAGGTTATTGGCACATTTAATTTAGGTTTTCCTTCAATGTAGGAATACTTTTTTTCAATTAAATCATCGGATTCTATAATTGCTCCATTTCCTCCTCTCTCCTTCAACAACTGTATTTTCCCCATCCATTTAATGTCTTCTCTATGTGTAACCTTTTTTTCTTTCATCTCTCTATCCTTTTCCTCTCTATATTAGTTAGGGCTATTACAATTGCAAGTGATAGAAAACCAGCTCAAATAATTTAAGCAAAAGAGAGGATTTATCATTTCCCTTATTTGGGAAGCAGAAAGGCTGGAGCTAGCTTCATGCAGTGGGGTTTAAATTATGTCTGTTTCTTCACCTCTTGGCTCTATATGTTGGATTCTGAGATGATTTCACCACATAGTAATAAGACAGCTACTAGAAGTATTTATCCCACATCCAGCTGATGGCTTGCTATCTCAGAGAAAGAGAATGTTTTTACTGATAGTTCCAGCAAAAATCTCAGGAAGACTGGTTTTTCTTGGTCATGTGTTGCTTTAACTATCAAATTTTTTTTATGTGCTGCCTTGGCACCCATCTTTTTTTGGCTAAACCATTTGCCTCAACACTGACCTTTTGCCTAGTTAATAAACAGTTTTCCATCTCAGAGCCCAAACTCACATCTGCAGCCACCACCCACACCACCCACATACCTGACCCCAAACTCACAGCTGGCCCCAAATGATAAGCTGTCCTTGGACCCCCAGTGCCTTTCCCTTTTCACACACATTTGCTTTAAACTAACCAACTTTTGACTCCCATGGGAAATCTACTAAAGTCCACCCCAGACCACAATAAAGGCACAAACCCATGGGTCACTCTTTCTCTGCCTGTGTGCTCCCCACCTGCTGGGTGAGCCACTCAAACTAACAGCACTTCCCATGAACTCCTCATCACACTCCTCTCCCTGGGACCCATGAGCAACAAACTGTCTTTTCTCTTGCCTTATGGCCTCTGTTTCCCATTGTGTCCCACCTGACCTCCATCCGGACCCAAATTTAAAATCTGGCCTATCTAATTTGAAACATGTGCCCATCCTTGAAAAACTCATTATGGTTGGTGGTAGGGAGATAGAATATTCTTATTTGCCAGGCTTTCATCAAAGCTTCACATACAGGGATTGGGGTCTTAGCCCTACTTGTTCCACATAGACTGAAGAGGAATTGTGGTTTCTTATGGAAGAAAGTGGGAAGCCAAAATAAAGATATGCCTCTTATATTCTCTTTTCTGGTTGTTTTTTCAAAAGTCCACCCTACTATTGATTCTGTTATCTGCAGTGTTAATTTTGTACTTTATTGCTTAAAATGCTACTTTGATTTACAAAATCATATTTATTACCTTAATATCTTTAAAAAAATTCTGCCAGTCTTTTTATAATTCAGCCTGTTGTCTCATCATCTGCTCTTTCATATCTTGTTTCAAAAAATCCATGTTTCCTTCAGTTTCACTGAGGTTGCACTGTAATTGCTTTCTAAAAAAAATTTTTTTTTAATTTTTGGTATAAATGTTGTTCAAAGCTTTATTCGGAGAGAAACTAAGATGGTGGCTAGGCGAGACAGGGCAAAGGAACACCTCCGTGAAGAACACTAGATAAGGACCCGAGAGTGACCCAGAATACTGGTTACAGCGATGTGCCAGCTGGACGAGATCTGCTAGTTCCCAGGGGCTGTATACTTGGTGAAACTGGGAGTCGGAATTCTGAAACGAGTGAGTAAGCTGGCTGGAAGACCCACAGCCGTGCAGCGATCTGGGGAAGCCAGGGTTTGGCATTTGGAGACCAACGGGCTCTTTAAAAAAAAAAAAAAAAAGGGAAAAACCCAGGAGCGGCTGCAGCTGCGATTGTGGGAACCACGCAGTAAAACACAGCAAGAGGGGGCTGGGCTGGCCTCTCAGTGTCTGGCCTGGAAGATAGCCCGCTGCAGATAGCCTTGGGGCTGGGAGAATGGAGGGGAGAGCTGGAAGCAGAAAGAAACCCCATGGCTAGCAGCTGGCTCCCCGGAGGGCTGGATAAACTCCTGCCTGGGGCTGTGCCCACAGCCCAGAGCCCCGCCAGTTGTCCTGGAGCTGGGAAGGAGGAACTGTGTGAGGAGGGGGGTGTTGAGACGCCCCGTTAGGCCATTTTTGCATCAGGCTGAAAGCGCTCCGGCACGGCCCGGTGGCCCGGGGCTTCCTTTGAGGGATGGCGCGCACTGGTGATGTAGCATGGCATTCCCTCGGCAGAGGTCCTGGAGGATCGCGGCTGGGCAGGGGGACCTGCTCAGAGAACCCAGGGATGCTACGCCAAGTCCAGTGGTTTGTGGGACAGCAAGAGAGAGGGTCTGGGGCTGAAATGAAATGAAGGCTTGGACTCTTGCGGCGGCCTTGAACCTGGGGGATTTGAATATTGAGGCTGTCCTTCCTCCCTGGCCACCCGTACACATGCCCCGCATTCAGGGCGGATGGCTCCAGCAACACACCCAGGCTGAGTTCTCCGGCTGGACCCCACAAGAATCATTTCCCCACACACCACGGGGCCAAGGTGGAGAACTGACTTGAGAGGTATAGGTGACTCACAGATGCCATCTGCTGGTTAGTTAGAGAAAGTGTATGCCACCAAACAGTGTTTCTGAAAAATGAGATAGGTTTTTTTTTTTACAACTTGAAAGAACCCCGTCAAGCAGAGCAAATGCCGAGAGGCCAAAAACAACAGAAAATCTCAATGCATATGATAAAAACAGATGATATGGAGAATCCAACTCCAAACACACAAATCAAGTTATCAGAAGAGACAAAGTACCTCACACAATTAATCAAAGAACTACAATCGAGGAATGAAAACATGGCAAAGGATTTAAAGGACATCAAGAAGACCATGGCCCAGGATATAAGCAACATAAAGAAGACCCTAGAAGAGCATAAAGAAGACATTGCAAGAGTAAATAAAAAAATAGAAGATCTTATGGAAATAAAAGAAACTTTTGGCCAAATTAAAAAGACTCTGTATATTCACAATACAAGACTAGAAGAAGATGAACAACATCTCAGTGTCCTAGAAGTCCACAGAACAGAAAATGAAAGAACAAAAGAAAGAATGGAGAAAAAAATTGAAAAAATTGAAATGGATCTCAGGGATAGATAAAATAAAATGTCCAAACTTAAGACTCATTGGTGTCCCAGAAGGGGAAGAGGAGGGTAAAGGTCTAGAAAGAGTATTCAAAGAAATTGTCAGGGAAAACTTCCCCAACCTTCTACACAATATAAATACACAAAGCATAAATGCCCAGCGAACTCCAAATAGAATAAATCCAAATAAAACCATTCCGAGACATATTCTGATCAGACTGTCAAATACTGAAGAGAAGGAGCAAGTTCTGAAAGCAGCAAGAGAAAAGCAATTCACCACATACAAAGGAAACAACTAAGACTAAGTTGTGTCTGCTCAGCAGCCACCATGGAGGTGAGAAGGCAGTGGCATGACATATTTAAAATTCTGAGAGAGAAAAATTTCCAACCAAGAATACTTTATCCAGCAAAACTCTCCTTCAAATTTGAGGGAGAGCTTAAATTTTTCACAGACAAACAAATGCTGAGAGACTTTGCCAATAAAAGACCTGCTCTACTTCAGATTCTAAAGGAAGCCCTACCAACAGAGAAACAAAGAAAGGAGAAAGACATATAGAGAATTTTAACAGACGTATATAGTACCTTACATCCCGAAGCACCAGGACACTCATTTTTCTCTAGTGATCACAGATCTTTCTCCAGAAGGGACCATAAGCTGGGAGATAAAACAAGCCTCAAGAAATTAAAAAAAAAAAAAATTGAATATACTCAAAGCACATTCTCCAACCACAAAGGAATACAAATAGAAGTCAATAATTTTTGAACTGTAACTCCACTATTTACTTCCTACATGATATAAATTACACAAACTCTAATGACAAATCAGTGGTTTTGAACTCAATGTAAAATATATAATTTTAGACAACTATATAAAGGTGGGGGAATGGAGGAGTATAGGAACAGTTTATGTGTCCTATTGAAGTGAAGGTGGTATCAAAGAAAAACAAGATTGTTATGGATTTAAGAGGTTAATTTTAACCCCCAGAGCAAACACAAAGAAATTATCAGAGAATATAACCATAGAGATGAAATGTAGAGTTTGGGTTAAGAGAAATGGGGGAAGGGGCAATGGGGAGTTAAGAAATGAGTGTAGAGTTGCTGTTTGAGGTGAAGGGAAATTTCTAGTAATGGATGGTGGGAAAGAGCATTACAACATTCTAAATGTGATTAATCCCACTAATGGAAGGCTAGGGAGGGGGTGGAATGGGAAGATTTAGGCTGTATATATGTTTCCACAACTGAAAAAAAAAAAAAAGACTGTCTAAATAGATGACGATTGAATGCCAAGGATGAACTTGGATGGGATTGGAGGTTAGAGGACAGGTAGCTCAAAGGGACACAGTTGAGACATAAGGTAAAGGAAATATAGAATGTAAGCTTTGTATCATTGTTGAATCTCTTGTACTTCTTGGTTGCGCTTAATGGGATTGCATAAAAGAATGTTCTTGTTCATGGGAAGTGTATACGTGAATTATAGTGTATGTTCAAGGATGTGTGCAGCTAGCTCTCATATGTTCAGCAGACAGAGCAATAGATGATGGATGATTGGGAGGGAGGGTGGGAAAGAAATAGCGATGTGACAGCATGTTAAAGTTGGTGGATTGAGCTATTGGGGGAGGGGGGGTCAGGGTATGATGGAATTCTGTATATGGGGTTAGTATTGTTTTTGCAACTGTTCCTATAACTTTGAATTTATTTCAAAATAAAAAAAAAGTATATTCATTTGCATGTTTTGTTGATTTCCCTGTCTTTTATTATTTGAGGAATTTTGTATGAGTTCTATTTTCTTTTTTTTAATTAACTAATCTTTAGATGGGGACAGATTTATCAAGGAAATAGTATTTACTCCTGGGTGGTATTGTAGCAGACCCTGACCAGTTGCTTATACCTACCCCCACTTCCAAAGCAGCTCCCTGTCTAACTAGGTTGCAAAACTTTCCTTTTCTCTTTTATCTGAAATTCCCACCTACACACCCCATAGAAAAGTTCTTGTTTTAACAGCTCTAGCCAGCACAGCCTTAATTAGCTTTAACCAAGACCCTGGGACATAAAATACACCGAGAGTGAAATACAAATGAACAGAGACAGCAGGAAAGTGGAATACCGAACCTGAAAAAAAGCAGTAAGTCCAACCATTACAAATTCCAGCAACATCACAAGCCTACTCTTCAAGATAACAGCCAATGATAATAACCAATGTGGGATCCCTAATTTAAGTGTATACACAGCCAATGATAATAGCCAACTTGCAATACTAAATTTGAATGTTTACTAGCCAATTCCAATGTGCCAATAGCCCTAACATCCCTAACCCCACCTCCCTTTGTTTAATCCATTCATTATCCCTTTTCTCACCAGCTTGGAGGGACAGATCTGAGGAACTCTTTATCCTCCTGATTTAGCAAGGCCAACCTTTGCTAAATAAACTTTTTCTCTTCTCAAAATCCCAGTGTCTACTGATTGATTTTCTATGCATCGTGCAAGGACTCACTTTTGAGCCATTAAATGGCTAGGTTCTCCTCATGTACTCCTTACCTAGAAACTAGTTAAGTCCTTGTCTTAAAATGTAAGCTGTGAGGGTTGGAATATGTAGGTTTACATTATTAGTTCAATAATTTAGTATTTCAAGGAAGGTGAGGATGAACCAATCTGGGGAACTTGGTCTCTGCAAGCTTTTGCTGTATGTTTACATGTCTGGTTTTCTCTATATTGTGTCTTCTACTCCAGGTATTTTGTGTGACCATATATATAGCCGTTTTTAGAACAGTTTGGTGTTTTCCATGTGTGTTAAATGGTGGACACTTTTATCACATGACATTATCTTTTTCCCATTTTTAATACTGTGAAATATAAAATACATGCAAAAAATGAATTAAGCATGTACATTCAGTTTATGGATAATTATAAGGGAAGCACATCCTCAGATAAAGGAACTGAACATCATCACTCCAGAAGTTCTATGTGTCCTTTCTCTGCACAACTACACCCCCCCCACACCAAAAATAACCAGCTTTTGTGATAACCATTCCCTTGCTTTTGTTTTTGGTTTAACTACCCACAGTGTGTATCCCTCAACTGCTGTACAGCTTAGTTTTACCTGTTTTGACCTCATTTTATAAAAGAAATTGTACTGTATTTATTCTTTTGTCTTGCTTCCTTTTGCTCAAGATTATGTTTGTAGGAACCATATATATTGTTGAATGTAAAATGATTTCACACTATAATACTCTATTATAGTAATATACTACTGATAATTCCTCTGTTCTACTGTTGATGTATATTTGGGTTGTTTCCAATTTTTTTTGTTGTTGTTATTACAGACAGTGTGGCTACGAACATTGATTGCATCAGCTTCTTTAGTATAGATTTATGATTGGAATTGTTGGGTTGTAGATATATGCATCTTCAATTTCACTAAACTATGATAACTTTTTCCCAAAGTGATTGTACTCCTGTTGCTCCACTGTCTTACCAGTAAGTAGTATTGCCAGACCTTCAAATTGTTGCCAGTTCAGTGGGAGTTTAATGTATCTCTTTGTGATTTTAATTTACGTTTTCCTGATAACTAATGGAGTTGAGTAGTTTTTATGTTTTATATGACTACTTGGACTTCACCTTTTGTGAAGAGCTTGTTGAAGCCTTTTGCCCAGTTTTATTTCTAATTGGGTTGTCCGTCTTTTTCTTATTAATTTGTAAGTGTTCTTTATATACTTGGAATACTAGTCCTTATCTTCTTTCATCTCTCAATAAAAGTTTTATGGTTTTCTTTCTGGATGTCTTACACATCTTTTACAAATAAAATATCTTTTCTCCCATTTTGACTTGTTTTTCCAAATCCTGTATTGTTTTTTGATGAGTAGAAGTTCTTGATTTTAATGATATCAAGTGTTTTTATATGCGATTTTGTTGTCTTGTTTATAAACTCCTTCCCAAAATGAAATTATGAAGATATTCTCCCATGTTTTTCTAAACTATTAAAAATTTAGATATTAAATCCACCTGGATTTTTTTTAACTTTTTATTTTGAAATATTTTCAGTCTTACAGGACAGTTACAAGATTAATACAAACCCTATACAGAGAACTCCAAGATACCTCTCTCCTTCCAGATACTCAGATCCGCCAATTTTAACATTCTATTACATTCACTGTATTATTCTACTTTTCCATCAATCTATCCATCCGTCTGTCTATTTATCAATCCATATTCTGAACACTTGAGTAAAGGTTGTATACATAATGCTCCTTGAACACTTAACACTGCCATGTACTTTTCCTAGGAACAAGGAACAAGGTACTTATGTATCTACCTTAAGTGCAGTTATCAATTCAAGAAATTTAACATTTATGTACCCACCTGGTTTGGTTTTAATGACATAGGGATCCAATTTCATCTTTTTCTCACATAGATACCCAAATATTACAGCACCTTTTATTGAAAAGTTAGTAATTCCACAACTAATATGTATGTCACCTCTGTTTTATCTCATGTCCACTGATATGTGCTCTGTTGCTGGACTCCCTGTTCTCTTCCATGGGCTTATGTTTTTGTCCTTCCATGACAGTGTCTTACATTCCATAGCATTAAAATAAATCTTGATATCTGGTAATGCAAATCCTCCTACCTTTTAAAAATGTTTCTTCAAGAATGCCTGGGCTATTCTTTGCCTTTTGTATTTCCATTCAAATTTTAGGATTGGCTCATCTATTTCATCTGTTTCCCTGTTGGGATTACATTAAATCTTTAGATAAATTTGACAGAGTTAGCATCTTTACAATTTTGATTTCTCCAATCTATGAGACTGGTATACTTCTTATTTATTTAGGTCTTCTTTAATGTGTCTTAAAATTTAATGGTTTCTTTGTAGAGCCCTTATGCACCTCTCCTTTGTTATATTTATTTCTGAAGATTTACCTCTTTAAAATATATCTCAGGTTCTAATTCTTTTTTGCTCGCATCTAGAAATGCAAACATTTTTTGTATAATTTTGTATGCAGCAACCTTGCCAAACTTTTTAATATTCTAATAATTTATGAGTAGTTTCTTTTTCTGGATTTTATACATACATAATGAAAACATGTGAGAGAAAGGACAGTTTCTTTTCTTTTCTGCAACTGTCATTTTTTTTCATGTCTTATTAAACTGACAAGGACCTTTAGTACAAATTTAATAGAAGTGAGGATAGAGGGCATCCTTGACCTATTCCAGATCTTAAAGCATTGAATGTGGAGCCATTAAACGTGATGTTTACTGTAAGGTTTTTTTGGTGGATTCCATTATCAGCTTAAAGAAATTTCTTTTTACTCCTAATTTGCTAAGAGTTTTTTTTTTTTAATCATTGTTGACTTGAATTTTTCAAGCCCCTTGTCAGTATCTCTTGAGATGATCATATAATTTTTTTCCTTTAATCTTTGAATGTGATGAATTATATCAACTGATTTCCTAATGTCAAACTAACCCTGCATTTTCACTTCCAGGCCATGATATATTATTCTTTTATGTATTATTGGATTTGGCCTACTATATTTTGTTATTATGTAACATATATGTTCATAAATGAGAGTGGCCTGTAATTTTCCTCTTTTATACTCTCAAGTTGAGTTTTGATATCAAGGTTATAGTAGCCTCAAATGTTTGGGGATGTTTTCTCTTTTTATGGAGGAGTGACATTGCTTCTCCAGATTATGACTCTTCTCATGTTGGATTAAAAGTTTGCTACTCTTATGAAGTTGGGTCAGCAAGAAACTGAGGGGAATGTCTTCAGTGTTTTTCTTCTAGCCTGTCTTTCACTGGAGCTGCAGAAAGCAGCTGATATCTGTGAGAAGAGCTCATGCATAGGAACCCCTGACTTTTCTTTGAGCCACTCATACCACAAGCATTGGTTTCTCCATTCTGGGGGATATTTACAGGGTTTGCCTGAATTTTCTGTTTTTCTTGTCACAACTCCATGTTGTCTCCCGAGAAAGGGGGTCTTATTCCCAGTTCTATCAGTACTAATCTGATAGAACTTGCTTGATGATTATGGTACATGGTTAGCGTAATTTCCTAATTTCATCATTTACAAAATCCTGTCTCTAATCCAACATTCCTGGGTTTGCTACTTTTGTTAATTTATTTTAAATTCATGAATGTGAAAATGCATTGTGAATAATTTTCACTGCCATGTTTTCTAGAATTTAGTATGTACATTTAAATTTAGGAATTCAAGACCTTTTAACATTCAACTAAATAATTTCACTAAGATGGAAAGGTCTGATTTCGGAGAGATCAGAAAGCTCACAAATCATACAACTAGCCTTTGGCTCTAGATTGTTTCATTTCTGGACCT
This sequence comes from Choloepus didactylus, assembly GCF_015220235.1. Classification (NCBI taxonomy): domain Eukaryota; kingdom Metazoa; phylum Chordata; class Mammalia; order Pilosa; family Megalonychidae; genus Choloepus; species Choloepus didactylus. Next base: position 92,225,489 of record NC_051311.1, read on the forward strand.
GTTTTGAGACTGACTCAAAACTGAACATTTCATCTCTAAACTGTATGGGGATCAACTTTCCCTGAGCTGTGAAGAAAATCTATTTTCTTGATCTCAGCCTTCTTGGACCAAGGAAAAAAGTAGATATATTTGATCCAGTTTAGTTTTGGGCAACAGAAAATAAATCTTTGCTTTATGTTTCTCAAATTCTTAAGAAAAGGACATGCTTTGTCATTAAAAAAAATGGCAATTTCCATGGATCATTGAGTATTGACAATTTTTTGCAAATTTACACTAATCTGGATTATTTAAACTTAGAACTATGAATTTAATGTAAAATTACATGAAAATCTGCCCTATCATAGACTCCATTATATTTCTTATACCTGTACAAAGGTTTTTCTCTTCTATGTAACCATGTACCTTAAATTGATTGAATGTACACAGGTAATGCAATCCTAGACTCAGAGAGGTACAGGAAGACCTGTGGCCCGAATTTGGATTATTAAAATACTTTTATGAAGTTTCTCAAATAGCATACTGTATTTTCTTCCTAAAATAAATATTTTAAAGGCATATTCTAGAGAGAACACTAGGTTCATTCTTTTAGTAACATGACTTTCCTTTGCAATTTCTTTATCTTGTCCAGAGGGAAATTTAAGACTGTCATATAATCTCTGTTTTCCTCTTTAACCTCAGGAATTCCTCAGATAATACCCAATTTTTAAAAGTTTCTTTTTATGCTTTGGTTTTCAAGAGGATAAAGGAGGTATCATTTTTTTCTCTTAATGTATTTACCAATATACTGCCCTAACATCAAAATATTATATTTCTGTTTTTCACTTGTAGCACTTGGAGAGACATAGCAATACCTCATGCAAGTGAAGATGACAGCATAGTTGAAAAAATGGAAAAAGCAATAAAATATAAAAATTTCAAACTTCAAAGATTGGTATTTCATTATTGGCACTCACATGTGGAAAAACAACAACAACAGCGTAAAGGTAAAATCTTACATAGTAACAATTAGTTTTGGTATTCATTTATTCAAAGACCCAACAAACTAGCAGTTAAACATAGCTTGTATGTTTAGAGAAGTTAATTTTTTTTGTTTAGGGAATTGTTACAAAATGATGGTAGAGCCACTGATTTAAAATATTCAATGAAAACTATCTTAGCAGAAGTTAGTGCAGTAGAGAACAAGCATATTTAAAATCAAATGCTATGGGAGGAGCTAAGATGGCAGCATAGAGAGGAGTGGAAGCTAGTTAGTCCCCCTGGAACAACTAACAAACTTAACAGGAACGACTAGTAAATAACCGGAATAACTGCGGGGAGACAAACGTGACTGTCCACTCATCATACACCAACCTGAATTGGGAGGAACACCCGAGATTGCAGCATAAAATCTCTAAGTAAAAACTGCAGACCCGTGCCGAGAGCCGAGAGCCCCTCCCTCATGGAAGCCTTGTGGTGCTAGAGAGCACCACTGTCTGAACAAGTGAATATAGCTCAGCCCAGATCCAACTAGGGTTTTAATGTTAACCGCTCAAAACAGACTGCGAATCCCCAACAAGAAGACAGAGGCTTTTGGTGATGACTGACCTTGGAGAGTCAGGGGATGTATGTGTCTTGGGATGGAGAGCCCAAAGGATTGGGTACTATCTCTGCTGACGGGTGAATCTGGGGGCCTTCTGTCCATTTCTCTCTCTCTCAACCTGGGCAGCTCAGTGGAGAAAGCCTCAGCTGTTTTCAGCTTGCAGTGCTCTCCAGTAGAGAAAGCCTCAGCCATTTTAAACTCGCAGCATTCTGACCCAGACAAGGGTGGAGATAGCAGAGTCAGAGAAACAAAGAATCTATTTATACGCAAATAACCTCTCTTTAGGGGGCATATCTTCCCAAGAGGAAAGAGGTGAGGCCCAGCTCTCCTACCTGCCTTCCATTCAGAACCAGATCCCAGAGCCTGGAGGGGGAGAGCTGTGGGCCACACCTCCTTACACCATTCGGTGACAGGCTGACAGGTACACCTGCTGGGCAGAAAAGCAAGGGTGTATCAATCCTCTAAGACACACCGTCAGGGAAACCGGATAATGAATATTTCCTCCTTCTGGGACCCGAGCCTGTTCTCATCGGAGAAAACCTGATTGGGGTGGCCAAGGAGGTCAGATGCCTAGACAACAGAAAACTACAACCTACACTACGAAAAATGAAGTTATGGCCCAGTCAAAGGAACAAACTTAAACTTCAACTAAGATACAGGAATTTAAACAACTAAAGCTAAATCAAGAAGTTTAGAGAAGATATGACAAAAGAGATAAAGGCTATAAAGAAAATACTGGGCATATATAAGGCAGAAATCAAAAGTTCGAAAAAATAACTGGCAGAATCTATGGAAATGAAAGGCACAACACAAGAGATGAAAGACACAATGGAAACATACAACAGCAGATCTCAAGAGGCAGAAGAAAACATTCAGAAACTGGAGAACAAGGCACTTAAAAGCCTACACACAAAAGAACAGATAGAGAAAAGAATGGAAAAATATGAGGAACATCTCCAGGAATTTAAGGACAAAATGATATACAGGAATGTACATATCATTGGTGTCCCAGAAGGAAAAGAGAAGGGAAAAGGGGCAGAAGCAATAATAGAGGAAATAGTCAATGAAAATTTCCCATCTTTTGTGAAAGACATAAAATTACAGATCCAAGAAGCGCAGCTCACTCCAAACAGAAGAGATCTGAATAGGCCTACGCCAAGACACTTAATAATCAGATTATCAAACATCAAAGACAAAGAGAGAATCCTGAAAGCAGCAAGAGAAAAGTGATCCATCACATACAAAGGAAGCTTAATAAGACTATGTGTGGATTTATGAGCAGAAACCATGGAGGCAAGAAGGAAGTGGGGTGATATATTTAAGATACTGAAAGAGAAAAACTGCCAACCAAGAATCCTATATCCGGCAAAACTGCCCTTCAAATATGAGGGAGAGCTCAAAATATTCTCTGACAAACAGACAGTGAGAGAGTTTGTGAACAAGACACCCACCCTACAGGAAATACTAAAGGGAGCACTACAGAGTGATAAGAGGAGACAGGAGTGCGTGGTTTGGAAAACAATTTTGGGAGATGGTAGCACAGCAATGTAAGTACACTGAACAAAGATAACTATGAATACAGTTGAGAGAGGAAGGTGAGGAGCATGTGGAACACCAGAAGAAAAGAGGAAAGGTAAAACTGGGACTGTGTAACTCGGTGAAACCTAGAGTGTTCAACAATTGTGATAAAATGTACAAATATGTTTTTTCACGAGGGAGAGCAAATGAATGTCAACCTTGCAAGGTGTTAAAAATAGGGAGTTATTGGGGGAATAATACAGTCAATGTAAACTAGGGACTATAATTAACAGAATCATTGTATTACGCTTCCTTTAATGTAACAAAGGCAATATACCAAGGTAAATGCAGATAAGAGGGGGTCAGAAGGGAGGGGTGTGAGATTCTTGGCATTGGTGTTGTTGTCTGACTATCCTATTGATCTAAGGTTATCTTTCCTTTTGTTGCTTCCTAGCTGTCATGTTTTGTTTTTCCTCTGTTTTTTCTTTTTCTTTTGCATCTCTACCTTCTTTGATTCTTCCTCCTGCTTTGTGAAAGAAATGTAGATGTCCTTATATACATAGTGGTGAGGGTGGTGAACACATAAATATGTGACTACACAGGGAACCATTGATTGTTTACTTAGGATGGAATGTATGGTGTGTGAACAAAACCATCTTAAAAAAAATAATGGGTTAATGATGAAACCTTGAAGGCAATATACTGAGTAAAATAAGCCAGACACATAAGGACAAATATTGCAGGGTCTCACTGGTAGGAACTAATTATAATATGTAAACTCATAGACATGAAGTATGTTACCAAGATATAGAACGAGGCTAAAGAATGGGGAGTGGTAGCTTAGTATGAGCATAATGTTCAACCAGATAACCTTAAATGTTTGGTAATGAACAGAGGTGACGGTAGCACATTGTGAGAAAAACTGACAGTGCTGAATGGTGCATGAATGTGGTAGAAAGGGGAAGCTCAGAGTCATGTATGTCACCAGAAGGAAAGTTGGAGGTTAAAAGATGGGAATGTATAAAACAGTAAACCTTGTGGTGGGCAATGTCCGAGATTAACTGTAAAAATGTTAGAAATCTCTTTCATGAACCAGAACAAATGTATGACACTAAACTAGAAGTTAATAATAGAGGGGCATATAGGGTAAAAATATATACCTATTACAAACTATAAACTACAGTTAGTGGTATTTCAATGTTCTTTCATAAACAGTAACAGATGTACTATACCAGTACTATGAGTCAACAGTGGAGGGGGTTGGTTAGGGCTATGCGAGGATTTGAGCTTCCTTTTTCTTTTCTTTTCTTTTCTTTTCCTTTTTCTTTTCTTTTCTTTCTCTTCTTTGTCTTTATTTCTTGTCTGGAGTAATGAAAAGTTTCTGAAAATTGAACAAAAATTAATTTTGGTGATGGATGCACAGCTGTATGATGGTACCGGGGGTAATTGATTGTACACTGTGGATCTTTGGATAATTGTATGGTATGTGAACAATCACAATAAAAAAAAATCAAATGCTATATGTATGTGTGCATGTGTATATGTAAATAGAAATAGAACTCTATTATCAGTTGTTTTTTTTTTTTTTTTTTTTACATAATAGAGAGCTGGTATATTATAGATTGTTACCAAAATTGACTATTTTTGTAGAGAGCTCTTCATTCTTTATGGAAATTTTAGTTAAAGTATATGTGATGAAACAAAGAAAAATCATTTTCTGTTATGTGAAACCTTGATGGTTGTGTTGTGGTGTGCAGAAGTGAACAGTGGATGTGTGTGATCTTATGATAAAAGACAGAGAATTCCTAGCCTTTGTTTAGATTTTATCCAACTCACCAGAAACCAATTTATTTATGGCTATTACAATCCAGAAAATCATTTCCCCTTAATGGACTGCTATTGGTACTTCAGTCAGAGTAGACTCTCCAAAGGTTTTTATTATTAAAGCATTAATTTTATTTTTAATATATTTTTTATTAAAGAAGTTGTAGGTTTACAGAAAAAACATGCAAAAAATGCAGAGTTCCCTTATAGTCCCCCTATTTTTAACATCTTGAATTAATGCGGTACTTTTATTACAATTGATGAAAGAATATTATTATAATGTGCTATTAACTGTAGTCCATGGTTTATATTAGGGTCTTTGTGTTGTACACTCCTATGTTTTTCTTTTAATTTTTATTCTAGTAAGATTTATAGAACCTAAAATTTCCTTTTTTCACCACATTTACTTATATAATTCAGTGCTGTTAATTATATTCACAGTGTTGTTCTGCCACCACCAACAACCATTACCAAAACTTTCCATCATCCCAAATAGAAATTCTGTACAAATTAAGCATTAATTTCCTGTTCCTTATCCCCAACCTGGTCCCTGGTAAGCTGTATTCTTGTTTCTGATTCTATGAATTTGCTTTTTCTATTTTGTTAATATCAGTGAGATTATACAATATTTGTCTTTTCGTGTCTGGCTTATGTCAGTCAATATGATTTCTTCAGGGCTTATCCATGTTGTTGCATTTCTCAGAACTCCATTACTTTTTTATGACCAAATGATATTCCATTAAATGTATATACCACAGTTTGTGTATGTATTCATCAGTTGATGGACATTTGGATCTCTTCCATCTTAAAGGAATACTTAATATGCTGTTGGATTTGGTTTGTTAGTACTTTGTTGGAGAGTTTTGCATCATAAGGGCTATGGGTTTATTTCTTTTATTGTGGTATCTTTTTCTGTCTTTGATATTAGGGTGATGGCCTCATGGAATGAGTTTGGGAGTGTTACCTCCTCTTCAATTTTTGGGAGGGTTTGAGCAAAATTAGTGTTAATTCTTGGAATGTTTGGAAAATTCCCATGATGCCATCTGGTCCCAAGTTTTTCTTTGTCAGAAGACTTTTGATTAACTGATTCAATCTCTACTAGTTATTGGTTTGTTGAGATTTTCCATTCCTATTTAAGTCAATGTAAGTAGGTCATGTGTTTCTAGGAATGCCCATTTCCACCAGGTTATCTAATTTGTTGCCAAACGGTTGTTCATAGAATTTTCTTATAATCTTTTTTTTTTCTTTGGGGTTGGTAGAAATGTTCCTCCTTTCATTTCTGATTTTAGTTATTTGCATCCTCTCTCTTTTTTTGTCATCCAGCTGAAGTTTGGTCAATTTTATTGATCTTTTCAAAGAATTAACTTTCGATTTTGCTGATTTTCTCTGTTTTAAATTCTCTATTCATTTATCTCAGCTCTAAAATTTATTTCATCCCTTCTGCTTGCTTTGGGTTTAGTCTGCTCTTCTTTTTCTGGATTCTTCACTTGTGATGTTATGTCTCTGATTTGAGATCTTTCTTCCTTTTTAATGTAAGCATTTAGAGCTATAAATTTCTGCCTCAGCACTGCTTTTGCTGCATCCCATAAGTTCTGGTATGTTGTGTTTTAGTTTTCATTCACCTCAAGCTATTTACCAGTTTCCCTTGTGGCTTCTTTGAAAATTCCCATTGGTTGCTTAGGAAAACATTGTTTAATTTCAACATATTTGTGAATTTTCCATTTCTTCCTCTGTTCTTGATTTCTAGTTTAATTTCATTGTAATTGGAGAAGTTACATTGTATGATTTCAGTATTTTTAATTTATTGAGACTTGTTTTGTGACTTAACATATGGGCTATCCTGGAGAATGTTCCACATGCACTAGAGAAGAATATATAGTCTGGTGCTTTTGGGTAAAGTATTGTATATATGTCTAAGTCTAGTTGGTTTATATTACCATTCAAGCCTTCACCTTCTGTACTGATCTTCTTTCTAGGTGTTCTGTCCATTATTGAAAGTGGTGTATTAAAGTCTCCTACTGTTAATGTAAAGACTTCTATTTCTCCCTTCAAATTTGTCAATATTTTCTTCATATAGTTTGGGGTTCTGCCATTAGATGCGTATGTATTTATAATTGTTACGTCATCTTGTTGAATTGACTGCTTTATCAGGATAGACTGGCCTTCTTTGTCCTTCATAATAGGTTTTTTTTTTTTTTTTGGAGGAGAAAAGGAATTTATTCACAATCTTTCAAGAAGGGACACACAGCCAGACACATGGCAGGCACACCAAAAAAAGAACATGGCGATAGTTGTATCTACACCTAATATGCATGTCCCTCCTGTTTCTCCATTGGCTGTGTACTCCAGAGTTACAGCCTATCCGAGAGAGCTAACTAGCCTGTCTTTGAGATTCTGAATTGTACAGCCTATCCAAGAGAGCTCATCCAGTTTAAATTTCCCACTGAGAGTTCCCGCCTTTGATTATAGCTAGCACCAACTCTGGGCTTACGTCAGGGGCTCTCTCCTTCCCTTTAACCACAGAGCCCATTTGAGCCAGTCTTGTTTAGTTTCCATTTTCCCTACTCCATGATGCCTTTATGTGAAAGCTAAACTTAACCCTTTCTTACAGATTCCCTCCTCTGTCTTTTTAAACTCTTTTTGGTTTTCACATTCTAGTTTCTCAAATTTGCTAAGAGCTTTTTCACATTCCTAATTATAGGGATCTTTTTCCTTAAGGGGGGTATAGATTGTTCTGCTGATATTCTTGGTTAGGGCAGTTTTGATGAGTCTCTGAACTAACCCCTGGGCACACAGAATAATGTAACACCCAACCGCTTTGAACACTCCGGCTGAAATGATAAGGGAAGTTAAAACAGACATTGCAATTTCTTTCCATTTTCCAAACCAATTTTCCAACCACCCTGTGAGTGGGTTGTTAATGTCAGAACTTTTTTTTGGTAGTTCCTGTGATAAGGCTGTTAAGCCTCGTAAAGCCTTGATGATAGTTCCATCGGGTGCCATATTATTTGGGATGAATGCGCAACAACTTCCCCCAATCATAACACAGACACTTCCCTTTTCAGCTAACATCATGTCCAGGGTCATTCTGTTTTCCATGCCGTTTGGCTAGTGGCATATAACTGTTCTGCTATTCCCTTAATGGCATCCCTGTTATAGTTGATAAATCTTTGCTGATTATAATGGATATAATTGATCCAATCCACATTTTTCTTGATGGTGACCTACCAGAATAAGAATGATTCAAATCCTGCAGCTACTTGACTTCTAGCTTTAAACTCATTTGGAACTCCCTGGGGAACCCCTATACTATCTAAATAAATTCTTTCATCAAAGGAGCCAGGTATATTTCATACATTTCTCTTATCTCTTTTGCCTTGGGTTGGTATTTTTTCTTTACTTTCAAATGCCAGGGTGAATGGGATAGCCAATTGAACCAGAGCACAAGTTTCTCCCCACTTTTCAGGTAGTGTTGGCTGGAGAGTGCCCTTCCCACAGTACCACCAGAGGTCTGCATGGGGTATAGCTAAGCTGGAGAAGTTGCCAATACTATCCTTACTTACGTTCCACACTCGTGTACACAAGGCCATGGTTCCAAGATCTTGGAGCCCTTCTTCCCATCTGGAGAGATAGGCAGAGTGGTCCGGGACCAAGGCGAGAAGCTGGTATGGCCTTGACACTTCCCTTCTGGACTGGAGGGAAAAGGGAGGACAATGTACTACAACTTTCACCAGGAGTAGCATCTTGAAAGAGTGTATTATACACTTAAACTCCTTTTCATGTTTTCCCATACCCAAGGGGAAGGCCATGATTTGAACAGTGGGTCGGCCTGTTGCACAAGCGTAACAGTTGCTTTTGTTTAGACTCTGGATGGTATATTTGACCCATGCTATCCAGGTGTTTGTATTTCCATAACCTGTCTCTATTTCTATGGTCTGCTTTAAATTTCTAGTCTCAAGTACTCTAGTGACTTTGGGGTCATTTTGAACTGGAGAGTTGGACTCCAGCCAAGTTTCCCTTAATGGTTTTCCCTCCAGTATGGGTGAGACCCATCCCTTATACTGTGTTGTCCACCAAACAATGTTCCAAGAGTAACAGGGGTCAGGTGACTCATAAGTTATATTCCCAAATGTTCGCCCCCCAACAGTCTTGCTATCTGAACAGTTTGCCCACATGAATACTTATGTTCCTCTTTCAGTTGTCACTGATGTTCTAGATTTCCACAGTTAATTACTTGACAAACATCAAACTGTACAGTTTGGGACTCTAAACTTTGACTACGATTATAACCAATTTAGCAGAACCCGTTACACCTTGAATATGGAACATTATGATCAGTACAGGCAATTTCATGATTAAGCTATACACAGAGCACAATGCAAACACAGGATTCAATCCAGCCCCTCCTCCCTTCCTAGTATGCTCTTTCAACTGTTGTCTTTTTAGAGTGATCCTTAGGGGATCCGAGTGGGAGTCACTCTCCAGGAGTCAGGTTGAGTTGCTAGGTACTTATCGTTAGGCTCAGGCACTGGTCCCTTTACCCATGTGTAGTGAGTCCAGCCTCTTTCTGCTGTTCGGACTGCTGTCTCAATCATCAGCAAGACTTGATAGGGTCCCTCCCAGATTGGTTGAAGTTTGGAGTCTCTCCATGACTTGATTACGACCCAGCTGCTGCGTTGATGTTGATGGACAGCAAATTCAAGAGGCGGGGTCTGGGCCAGCAATCCACGGTGCCCTTTCCAAGCATGTGGGCCACTCTGCTCTCCCATCCTGAGACCTCTTGATTCCAGACCTCAACCTCCATGGCTCTTGGTCTATGCATAGAGTTACCTGGTTACTGTGAGGCACTTCTTTCCTTTCCCTTTTCTTGTCCACAATCAGCAGACCTAAGCATCTGATCGCAGGTCTCACCAGCAGTCAGAAGCAGGCCCCCAGCGATGGAGTCCGAGACCGCTCAAACAGTGGGGCGTGCCTTCCCTTCTTCCATCCCGGGGGTCCCCCTCAATACTTTGGATCCTGGACAATCCCCCAGGTAGTTAGAAACAAGCAGTATACCTTAAAAACTCTTACCCTGTTGTGGAGGAGAAAAGAATTTATTCACGATCTTGCAAGAACAGATGCACAGCCAGACACATGGTAGGCATGCCAAAAAAAAAAAAAAAAAAAAAACCACTTCATAATAGATTTTGACTTGACTTGAAGTGTATTTTATCTGATATTAGTATAGCTACCTCAGCTGTCTTTTGTTTGCTATTTGCATGATGCATTTTTTTCCCCATCCTTACATTTTCAACTTACTTGTGTGTTTGGATTTAAGGTGAGTCTCTTGTAAACAGCATTTATCTGGGCTTTGCTTTTTTTTTTTTTTAATCCATTCTGTCATGCTCTGCCTTTTGACTGAAGACTTTAATCCATTTACATTTAAAGTAACTACTGATAAATGCAGGACTTCCTTCTGCTATTTTGCTTATGGTCTTTGTGAGTTTAGTATAGACTTTTTGTCCTTCAATTCTTCCATTAATGCCTACTTTCAAATTTATTTGATTTTTGTATGGAGCCTTCTGAGTCCCTTCTCATTTCTTTCTGTACATAGTTTTCATATATTTTCTTTTGTGTATACTCTGGGTCTTAAATTTAACATCCTAAATCTATATCAATCATGTTGGATTTGATATAAACCTAACTTCAATAGCATACACATACTCTTTCCTATACCTCTCCACCCCCTCAACTTTTTGTTGTACTTGTTACAAATTATATAAGGATACATTGAATGTCCAAAACCATCAATTTAGCATTATTTTTTATACATTTGCACTTTAGAACCTGTAAGATGTATAAAATGGGGTTATATACCAAAAAATACCATGCAATAGTATTTATATTTATTTTTAAACCATATTTTATCCCATTTGTATTTACCCCTATGATTACCCTTACTGGAGGTCTTTATTTCTTTATGGCACTTCTGTCCATTTTCTAGTGTCCTTTCCTTTCAGTCTAAGAACTTACTTTAGCATTGTTTTTATGGCAGGTCAACTTTTGTTTACTGGGAATTATTTTGAAGGACAGTTTTACTGGATACAAAATTCTTGACTGGTAATTGTTTTCTTTCAGCCCTTTAAATATTTCATCCCACTGCCTTCTTGCCTTCATGGTTTCTGATGAGAAATCAGAACTTTAATCTTATTGGGATTCCCTTGTACATAATGTGTTGCTTTTCTCTTGCAGCTTTCAGAACCTTCTCCTTGTCATTGGCATGGACAGTTTGGATACAATGTATCTGGGCTTGGTTCTCTTTGAGTTTATCATGTTTGTGGTTTGTTGGGATTCTTGAATGTGTATATTCATGTCTTTCATTTTGGGAAATTTTATGCCATTATGTCTTTGAATATTCCTGCTGTTCCTTTCTTTCTACTCCTTCTGGGACTCTCATAATATGTATATTAATATGCTTGATGACCTACAGATCTCTTAGGCTCTATTCACTTTTTAAAATTCTTTTTTCTTTCTGCTCCTCATCCTGAATAATTTCATTATCTTGTCTTTGAGTTCACTGATTCTTTCTGCCAGCTCCAGCAGAAAGCGTTGAAACCCTGTAGGGAATTTTTCATTTCAGTTAATGTGGTCTTAAACTCTAGAAATTCTGTGTTTTAGTTTCCTGCTGTTAAAACAAATACCATGCAATGGTCAGCTGAATTTATTGGCTCACAGTTTTAAGGCTAGCAGTAGTCCAAAATGAAGGCGTTATCAAAGTCATTCTTTTTCCTGGGAGACTGTGGTGTTCTGGCTGCCAGTGATTCTTGGTTTTTTCTGTCACATGGCCTTGCCTAGCTTCTCTGAGTTCCATTGAATTCTGTATTCTTCCCTTGGCTTTCTCTCTGTGTGTCTGAATTTTATTATGCTTATAAAGGACTCCAGTAACAGGATTCAGGTACATTCAGATTCAGTTTGGCCACACCTTAACTGAAATAACCTCATCAAACAGTTCTATTTACAATGGATTTGCACCACAAGAATGGATTAAGATTAAGAACATGTTTATTGTGGGCTACATAGCTCCAAGTTGCCACATTCTGTTTGGTTCCTTTTTAAAATTTCTGTCTCTGTGTTCAGTTTCTTATATTGTTTATTCATTGTTTTCCTCATATCCTTTAGCTCTTCTTATTTTCTTTTATCTTGTTGAGCATACAGTCTTTGTCTGTAATGTCAAAGTCTGATCCTCTTCATTGATAGTTTCTGGATTTTTATCTTATTTGGGGGTGGAAGGGAGGGATCATTTCTTGTTTTTTTTGTTTGTCTTGTAATCTTTTGTTGCACATTGTACATTTTAATATTTTAAAGTGTTAATTTGGGGTTTAGTCTCTGAGCTGTCTGTTCCTTAGTTTGTATCCATATGGTGATATAAAAGGGATTTCCTTGAGTACCAGGAGCTAACAAAAATAAATAAACCAATGCAAAGAACATCTTTTCACAGTCTTTACAAATTGGCTCTGCTTTGGCTGGTGGTTGCCTTTAGAGCTTAGTCCTTCTATCAAGAAGATCAGCTCATGAAAAATGCAAAGTGCAGGATCCTCTCTGTGTCATCTGAACCTACTTCTTGTCCTGGGCTTTTGCTTGCTTGTGACTCTATGTATTCCCCATTTACAGGAATTTGAATGTCCCCTCTATTTCCTATGAAATAGACTTTCACTCCATCCTGGTGCTTTATTGTATGACTTAAAGCAGATAATTCATTGCCCAGGTTTCTTGACTTAATTATTTCATACACTGCTTTAACTCTGCAAGCTGCTTCTTTCTGTCAGACATGTTCTGGGGGAGTGAACCCAAGACATGTTTCCTGGTTTAGACTTTCAGGCTTCCATCTTATAGATTAACACCAACATACAGGCACCCCAGTATGTGCATAGGGGTTACCGTGCTCCCTCCAGCACAGGGCCAGTGACCATAATGGGAATGCAGTCTGGCTTTGCACCACTCTGAGGAGAGGGTGGGATAAGTGCCAGCCAGGGCACTCCAGTCTTCACCTACCATTTCTCAAGCTGCTTTTTCTTGTTTCAGCATTCTCCCAGTTACTGCAATCCTTTATCTGTTTTCTGTAATTTCAAGGAAGATGGCTCCGCAGTTTCTGTTTGTTGTTTAAAGAGTCTGTGGGGGAATAGCACTCTGGAGGGTCTTTCACCACCATCCTGGTCAACTGGAAGCCCCTCCAAAGGTTTTAACATAAGTGTAATGAGGGGTTAGGGACTGGTTAATTGGCTGACTAGAGCTTCAAAGGATTGCAACAGTAGGTGATAACTGTTTTATCCTGGATTCATATCCTAGATTAACTGCAGGCTCTGTAGCAAAAGCAGTTTAGTTTGTACATTATAATGGCCTTTCTACCAGTTTGTTTTCTTCATTGCACTACTAGGTTATTATTATTTTTTCTACTTCTCAACACCTATTCCTCTTCTTGTGGCAGCTTCTTGCTCCTTCTTTGTGTTTCTGTGTTCACTTTTCTTCCTGCCTCTAAAGATTTCTCCTGCTTCTGCACCTTCTTTCTCTATTTCTTTCTCTTGTTGACTCCCCCAATCTTTTTCTCACTGATAGATTGAACCATATGAAAATGCTGGTATTCTTTCCTCCATCCCTCCCTCTTCTCTCTCTCTCTCTCTCTCTTCTCTCCTTTCCCTTACTGCTGTGCACTTGCCTCTTCTCCATGTTCCCCTCCTTGCTAACTCTTGCCCCTTTTTTCTTATCCCTCTATAACTCTACAGTATATAAAGCAGGGGCATATTTAACAAATATTACATTTATGCAATGAAATTTTTATTCCTTTTCATAACCAAAATCAAGTAAGTTCAAAATTTCTTATTCTCATTGAAAATCTAAGTTACATTCATAATGTGGCACTTTGTTGATGCTGTCCCTCTTCCTCTGTCCTCATGTCAGTATGTTCTGCATAATTCTGCTCATGAAAAAAAAAATAAAAATTTGCTTGAGAATAAATTGTCAGGAATGCCAAGTAAGTCTAACTTAGATTCCTTAAGTGGTGTCACTAAAATAAACAAAAATTAATAAAACACAATCAGTATTTAAACATTGTATTGTACATTTGTATAATGCTGTAATAAAGCCTTAATTCTAAGAAATAATATTATAAGCTGTTCTATAACCCTCTTGTCTATTAAGTTATGTGCCATTATGAAGCTCTAATAATACACTATAGTGATTCTCCCCAAAATGTCTTTCACTTTCTACCTATAAAAACTCAAAGGATAAAAGTGAAAATCAATCTAAACATTGAAATTTATGAAAGCTATTTTGGTAGAAAACAATTCAACCAAAAGGTACTTACCTGAAAATGGAAAAAAAAAAATCCATTATTTAAAATAAATCATTAATATTCAAGTCATTGTTTTGCTTGTTGATTCAAAAGTTTTGAAATTTTGAAGATAACTGTCCTTTAAAGGATTACTAAAGGAATAAGATAGATAGAGTTTGTTTTTTTTTGTTCCTCTGTTTGAGAGCTGGAATTAGATCTGTTTAGTACTCCTGACTGAACCAAAAAATCTTAAGGGTAATGAAGAAACAGGAGTTGTTTGGTAGATCATTTACGTGAACTGAGCAGACATGCAATGATAAATGCTTGTTCATTTCCCAGTTAAGTAAGAATAGCCCAGCTTGAGAATTATTATTAGTTGAGCTCAAACTCTAGGCTTCCTGAAAAGCTTAGCTTGTAGGACAAAATGATGAAGTTCAGCAGTATAGTGACTCAGAAAGGCAGATGTGGGGGAAAAGGCAGAGGGAGACAGAGGCTTAAAATTCTGGACATGGTGTTGAAAACTGGTGGCCCTCATGTTTTGCTCCACTTATACAATATGTAAAAAAATTTTTTTTTAATTTGTTGCCAGTTTAATTGCCAGAACTAGTCACATGAAATAAGGTTTCCTGCTGCTTTTTTTTTTAAATCTTCATTTTCTTGAGATATATTCACGTACCATGCAGTCATACAAAACAAATCATACATTCAATTGTTCACAGTACCATTACATAGTTGTACATTCATCCCCTAAATCAATCCCTGACACTTTCATTAGAACACACACAAAAATAACAAGAATAATAATTAAAGTGAAAAAGAGCAATTAAAGTAAAAAAGAACACTGGGTGCCTTTGTCTGTTTGTTTGTTTGTTTGTTTCCTTCCCCTATTTTTCTACTCATCCATCCATAAACTAGACAAAGTGGAGTGTGGTCCTTATGGCTTTCCCAATCCCATTGTCACCCCTCATAAGCTACATTTTTATACAACTGTCTTCGAGATTCATGGGTTCTGGGTTGTAGTTTGATAGTTTCAGGTATCCACCACCAGCTACCCCAATTCTTTAGAACCTAAAAAGGGTTGTCTAAATTGTGCGTAAGAGTGCCCCCCAGAGTGACCTCTTGGCTCCTTTTGGAATCTCTCTGCCTCTGAAGCTAATTCATTTCCTTTCACATCCCCCTTTTGGTCAAGAAGATGTTCTCCGTCCCGCGATGCCAGGTCTACATTCCTCCCCGGGAGTCATATTCCACGTTGCCAGGGAGATTCACTCCCCTGGGTGTCTGATCCCACGTAGTGGGGAGGGCAGTGATTTCACCTTTCAAGTTGGCTTAGCTAGAGAGAGAGGGCCACATTTGAGCAACAAAGAGGCATTCGGGAGGAGTCTCTTAGGCACAACCATAGGGAGGCCTAGCCTCTCCTTTGCAGCAGTGGTCTTCCCAAGGGTAAATCCTGTGGTAGACGGCTCAACCCATCAAACCACCAATCCCCTATGTCCTGGTCATGTTAGCAGCCATTGAGGTGGGGTAGGCGAATACCCCTGCATTCTCCACAGGCTCCTCAAGGGGGCTGTGGCATATTTTTTTCCTTGTTTTTTTTAACTTGTTTTTTTTTTTTAAATCAACTGTATGAAAAATAAAAAAATAAAAATAAAAATAATAATTAAAAAAAAACACCATACAATAAAAGAATATTTCAAAGAGACCATAACAAGGGAGTAAGAAAAAGGCAATTAACCTAAGATAACTACTTTACTTCCAACATGTTCCAGAACTAGTCACATGAAATAAGGTTTCCTGCTGCTTTTGAAAAAAAAAAAAATCCTAAGATAAAAAATATTGGACTTCTTTTTCTAAGCGGAGATGATTGGCTGTAGCTAAGAAGTCATTGGCCCCTGTGGGCAGGTGAAATACTGCCCACATCCTGGCCCACTCATCCTCTTTCCTGGCCTGGTCCTAAATTCAGGTTTTGGGCCTCTGGTTAACCTATATAAGGCAATCTTTTAAATTATAGGAAAACTTAAATTGAACTTTGACACTTCTGTTACATCTTAGTTTCTAAAAGCAAAGGTGGTTTACAGATTAATATTTTCAGTAGTGAGCTATCAAAATTAATTAATTTCAGATGTAATCAACTCCAAACAAAAACTATCAGTTGCAACAGTGGTTCATATCACAAACATGGTGGAATATGAAAATGGTTTGTTTTTTTGGAGACAACTTTGACTCTGTACAGTAATCTAATAAATTTTCTTCAGATACACTCTTGTGGATACAAAAGATGTTCCATATTCAAAGGCTAATAATTATCTTAAGAAAATGGCGAGATAATGCAAGCCATATGACTAAAAAGAGAGAAGATGATCTGGTATGTTATATTGGAAACTTAATTGTTTGAGAAACTGGTTTTGTATTTAAGTTCATAAGCTCTTAATCTTGTTGTCCCAGATGATAATGCTATGTGTAGAAAATACTAAAATCCTGAATGTTACACTCTTTTGAGTGTTTACTAATAAATTCTGTTTCGCTTGCACTATGAACATGAAAGAAAAAACCTTGTTAACATTTATAAATTTATCAATAAGGGAAGTAAGAATTTTGTTTAAATTTTTAAATTGAACTTAGGAGTCTAAAATGGAAGAGAAATTATTTTATATGATTATATTTGATACATAAGTGATAAAAACTGAATAAATTTCTTTTCTAGATAAGGTTAAATTGCTATTTATTCATTCCTTTTCAACATTCATTACAATTTCAATATTAGATTATTTTTAAAATATTAAATTGTGTAAGCTTAAAAGGTCATTCGAATGAGACACCTACTAGGAATTTAAAAAAACTGGACCCAAGTAAACTCCTCCAAATTTAAAAACAGCGCTAATTTGTATTAGTATATTATTACTTAATGATATTGGAGAATGTTCAGAGTAACTATTATGATCAGCCATGAAAGCATGCTGGGATTTTTTTGTAGTTACATTATTTAGTGGGTGATAGTTTTGTTAATCTTTGAAATACAAAGTCAGGATGAATAGGAAAGAGAGAAATAAGAATAAATCCCACCTCCCCTTTTGTGGTTGACCAAGGAGAGCAGAATCAATGCCCCCCATTGCTTCAGATGGTGAGACTGATGCCTCACTTGTACCTAGAGCATATGAAAAGATTTATTGCTGACATAATGAAGATTTCAGGGAAGAGCAGCGCTCTACCAAAGCCAGTTTGCAATGTGATATGTGTTGTAGATTTTTTTTTTATAGAGAACCTTTATCAGATTAAGGAAATTCCCTTTGATCCTAGTTTGATGAAAATTTGTAACAAAATCATAATTGGATGTTGAATTTTATCACATGCTTTCCTGCATCTATTGAGATGATTATATTTGATTTTCTCTTTTATTTTGTTGAAGTGACAAATTACATCAAGTGATTTTCTTATATTAATTCAACTGTAATCCTGGAATAAATCAAGCTTGATTATAATGTACTATGCATTTTATATATTGCTAAATTGGGTTTGCTATATTTTATTTAGGATTTTTGTGTATGTGCTCATGAGATTGGCTTATAGTTTTCCATTCTTCTTATGTCTTTGACAGGTGTTTGGCATGAAAGTTAGGCAGATCTTCATAAAGCAAGTTGGGGAATATTGTGCTTTTTCTCTTCTCTGAAAGTCTTTTATAAAATTAGCATTATTTCTTCCTTCAGTAATTTGGTAAAATTTATGTGTGAAGCCACCTGGGCTGAAGTTTTCTTTGTGAGAAGGTTTTAAATTATAGGGTTAAGTTATAAAAATTATCCAGATTTTCTCTTTCTCCTTGTGTTAGTTTTATTATTATGTGCATAGGTGTGTATTTCTTTTCACTTATTCTGACTGGGGTTGACGGGCTTTTTTGAATCTCTGCATTGAAGTCTTTCATCATTTTAAGAAAATTTAAATAAAAGATATTTAAGAAAATGTCTTTAAATGTTGTTTTCTTCCCCCTTCTCTTTCTTCCATTCTAAGATTCAATAAAATCTAATAACTTTTCATGTTATCTTCTAAGTCTCTTACCCTCACTACTGTTTTTTTTTGTCTCTGTGCTTCATTCTGGATACTTTCTTCTGTCTGGTCATTCAGTTAATTGATTCCTTCTTTAGCTCTAATTCACTGGTTAATGTATTTATTGAGCTATTGATTTTAGTTATTCTATTTTTCATTCTAGAATTTCCATGTTATATTTTAAAAATCTGCTTTGCCCCTTTAGTAATTTTCCATTATCTGCAAAAATTTTCTATCTTTTATTTTAAAATCTGCATCTGAAAATTCCAATGTCTGGAGTCTCTGTGATTTTGTTTCAGTTATCTGTTGTTAAAGTTGATTCTTTATATAGTCTCAAAATATTGTGTTCCCATTATCCTCAGTTTTAAAGTTGTTTGTAGAAATAGTATGTTCTCTATGGAGGCTTTTTTGTTTCTGCTGTGTTCCTTGGGATATTGGCAATCTGGAATCAATTTATATCAATTCTAGGGATTGAGTTTTTCTGGGTTATCTAAATGACTCCAAGGTAGGCTGTAATCCACATGAGGAGAGATTTACATCTGGTTCACCCTTACTCCTATCATGCAGCCCTTTACAGATTTACCAGGCTCTCACCTATGGTATGTGTTTTACTCCAATTTTATCCTTTTAGCCCTCTGAAGCTGTCAAAAGTATTCCTTCTTACCTACGTCTTCCTTTTCAGCAAACACATCCAAGTTAAAAAAAAAAAAAAAAGTGGTCCCAAATGCTTCACTGAGCTCATTTATCTGGATTTCTGCCTGTAATGGCATAAAAGAAATGATATTTGGTTCCTCTTCATTCTGCACGGCTTAGTCATAAGTTTCCCATTTGAGCAACCACCCCTGTCAGCCTGGTCCTGGGCATGACTACAATTAGCAAAGCATGCACCTCTCTGTGGTTTGATGACAAGGGTTGCCCTTAGCTTCTCCCAACAGCCCTCATCACATCTTCTCCAAATGGCCCTTTGCTGCTTCTGCCCTTTCATGCTGCATTATTTACTAGCAGGGCAGATTCTTCCATATGGCTTGGATGATAAGAGCTGCCCTCAGCTTTTCCAATGGCCATTTGCTTTTGTATAGTTTAAAACTGCCAATCCCCAGCTGAAAAATGTCCCATGTCTCCCCTCTGGGTCACAATAAAGGCAAGAACCTAGAACTTACAAATGCTCCTCTTCCTCCCCCTCCACAGACCTTGTGGGGGTGAATGTTAGGTAAGCCCCAGCCCCACTACCACCACCCCCATTCTTCCTTCTTCCCATCCAGGGGAGATCCAACAAAGCTGTCTTTCTATGTATTCTCAACCAGCTGTCTATCTGTGTTTGTGCTTCATCACCCAAAGAACATCCACATAACATCCAAAACAATGTCATTTCCTGAATTCTTGGACCAATAATTCTTCACTAACTTGTTAGCTCTTTAATGCCTGGTCTCTTGTTTCCAGATATCTGCAGTGCCATATTTGTCATATATCAAATTCCATACGTACTCTTGAAACAATTTCTGGTCTCATTATATTCTTCCATTGATCAGTTTGTCTGTCCCTTTTGCTGAACCCATTTCCTCTTTTCAACCCATTCATTGATTTCTTTGTTTCAAGAATTGTATTTTTTTATGCCCAGTATCCTAATTTGCTATTTGTAATTGCTTGTGACTATTTTGTGTTTTCATACATGATCATGCCAGTGTTTCTGTTTTGTTTTATAGCACTTTTCTTCTTTTTTTGGGCACTGAACACCTAGTTAACATATTGCAGCTGAAATTTACTAATGAAACAGGAGAGGGGCCTTCCAACTCTGATTCACACTCAGCCTTCCCCAGGTTCTCCTCCATTTTGGAGCTTTCTCAAGGCCATGTGGTAGAGAAAATCTCTCTGTCACAGTACAACTCCTGACTGTGGCTCCTGCTTTTCCAGTGCCAAGTCACCATTCCCTATTTATATGGTCTCAGCCAACTTTGGTATCTTCTTAGGGTGTCTCATAAGTTTTATGTAGTTGCTTAGCAGGAATCTGAGTTTTCCATCCTCTTCATCTCTTCTATGGGTTCTCCAGTTTTATGTTCTGGGAAGAAAGCAATAGCCCATTCTTACATGGTGTCTTATCTGGAATTAGAAAGAAATCTTTAGATAGCAATATGAGTTAGAAATGTCTATCCTTTTGTTCCTGATGCTGCATCTTGGTAAGTTCTCCCTATTGATTATAGTATAGTCGGTCAGACATTATAGAACAAATCTATTAATTATTTTCCACAACTATGCTTTAAATATTTAAAGACAGCAGTTGCTTTTCCCTCTAAACAGCCTTCTTTAGGCTAAGTAGTTTTTTTTTCCTTCAATTTTATTTCATAGGAGATGGTTCCTAGAGTAAAAAAAATCTCTGGAAATTCTCTTATGGATGGAAGATAGTTTGTCATTTAACTTCTTTCCGTACTTCCTTTCATTCATTCAGCAAATAGGTGTCGAATACCTACTTTATTCAGTGCAATGTACATCCTTTAAAATGTGGCATTTGGACCAGGATATCTATTTGACATCTGGTCAGAGTAAAGTGAAAGGGCTGCTATTTCTTGGGCTTTGGTTGCTATTCTTATATTATTAAATCTTAAATCAATTACTTTAATTTCTTGGCTTATATTAAGTTAGTGTTATACAAATGGGCCTCTGCTCTCACCCTGAGGCCAGATTAAACTTATAACTTTATAACCTCTACTCCACCTTCCCCAGCATGGCTCCTCCCAATTCTAACCTCCAAGGCATTGGTGACTAATGCAAAATTTTATTGACGGTTTTATGTGAACATGGAGAGGTTTACATCACATTAAACTTAGCAAATCTGTAATTAAAAATTTACTTTAAACATCTGTCATTCTCCCTGAAGTTTCCCTTTCCATATTAGCTGAATCCCTCCAGTCATTCCTCAGAATCTTCTACTCTTTTGTCTTCTCTAAACATTCTGATTTCAGTCAGCTTTCTCCCAGACATTCTCACACACTGCTCTCCCCTAAACAACAGGCAAAGGCTGCTCCTTGGATGCCCCTGTCTTAGAAGATAATGAGTATTCTAAGAAACATAATTCTTCCTGCTCTCCTGGTGATTAACTAAAAACCCTAAATCATTTTTCTACCAACTCCTGCCAAGACTTCTCATTCTATACTAGTATAAGAATTTTCACCTATTTCCATCAGATCTTAGATTTCTGAGATGAAGCCTAATACAACTGTTATGGCCTATGTTCACATTTTTTTTTTGTTTCTAGTTGCTAGATTCTTACTGTTTCTTTGTCCATCATTCAGGTAATACTACATTTGACTCCAGTTTCTTGAGTAAATTCAGAACAGTCTCTCTGGGATTTTTGTTTTGTTTTGTTTTTGTATAGTGGGATTTCATTTTTCAGAATTATTTATCTTAATTCTTATTAGATCTAGTCTCTTTTAGGATCTCTAATCATGTCAGCTTACCTATATTTTCTCTCAGATATTTTTAAGAGTCTTCTACAATCTAGGGCATATAGTTTGTCTTCTAAATAATCTTTCTGCTTTCAGGCTTTGCTCCACAGTCCTACCTATCAAATTCCATTGCCATAGTAATCTTAAAATTCCACTTTCACAAACCTATTAAACATTGTTGAACAAAAAAGAAAGACCAAAATCTTTCTGAAAGCCTTCCAGCCTGGTCTCTAATTATCTTTCCATTGTTTCTTTTCATGAACTGTTTGCTGCTGCTGAACTTGTCTGCTTATTCTCATACATCTCAGCCTTTCTGTCAAAAAGAATATATTATAAATTCTACATGTGCAACAGCTTTACTGAGGTATAACTACATACCATAAGATTCACCCATAGTAAGTGTACAATTCAATGAGTTTTAGTAAATTTAATGAGTTATGTAATCATCACCAACATCACGTTTTAGAACATTTCCATCATCCCCCAAATTCCCTTGTGCCAGTTTGTAGTTAGGCCTCACTCCCACATCTTCTCTAGGCAACCATCAATCCTGCTTCTGTCTCTATAAATAATTTTTCTGAATATTTCATATAAAAGAAACATATTATGTAGCCTTATATGCATTATGTGTCTGGCTTCTTTCATTTAGCATGTTTTTGAGGCTTTGAGGTTTGTAGCATATATGAGCAGTTCTATTTTTTTTCTTTATTAGAGAAGTTGTTGCTGAATAGTATTTCCTTGTACAGATATACCATGCTTTGTTTATCCATTCATCAGTTGATGGCATTAGGATTATTTTTAGGCTATTATAAATAGTTTTAGGCTGTATGGAATAGTGTTAATATAAACATTCATATACATGTATTTGTGTGGACATAGGTTTTCATGTTAGATAGATTCCTAGTAATGGAATGTTTACCTTTTTTGAACTGTTTTCCAAGGTTATTGTATATTTTACATTTCCCCAAGCTGTGTATGAGGATTCCAATTTCTCCATATCCTTGTCATCATTTGTTATTGTCTGTTTTTCATTATAACCATTCTAATGGGTTTGTAGTTTATATCATTGTGGGTTTTATTTGCATTTTCCTACGAAGGATGATACTGAGCATCTTTCAATAGGCTTATTAGCTTTATATATACATATATATATAATATATATATATATATATATATATATATATATATATATTCAAGTATTTTGCCCATTTCTAAATTAGGTTGTAATCTTACAACTCAATAAGAAGACAAAGGACTTCAGATATGTGGTTTTCATATATTTTCACCCAGTCTGTGGCATGTCTTTTCATTTTCTTAATGGTGTCATTCAAAGTGCAAAAATTTTAAATATTGAGACTGGTGAGCTGTATGTTTTAGTTACTCCTCCAGGAAAGTAGGTAAAAAGCCAGGAACTGCGTGGACTGGACACCACAGAGCAATCTGTCTTTGGGCATACTTCATACAACACTCATGAAAACGTGGAACTGCTGAGATCAGCGAAATCTGTAAGTTTTTGCGGCCAGGGGACCCGCGCCCCTCCCTGCCAGGCTCAGTCCCGGGGGAGGAGGGGCTGTCAGCTCCGGGAAGGAGAAGGGAGAATTGCAGTAGCTGCTCTTATCGGAAACTCATTCTACTGATTCAAACTCCAACCATAGATAGACTGAGACCAGACACCAGAGACTCTGAGAGCAGCCAGCCCAGCAGAGAGGAGACAGACATAGAAAAAAAACCAACACGAAAAACTCCAAAATAAAAGCAGAGGATTTTTTGAGTTCTGGTGAACACAGAAAGGGGAAGGGCGGAGATCAGGCCTTGAGGCGCATATGCAAATCCCGAAGCAAGGCTGATCTCTCTGCCCTGTGCACCTTTCCTTAATGGCCCTGGTTGCTTTGTCTATTAGCATTTCAATAACCCATTAGATCTCTGAGGAGGGCCGTTTTTTTTTTTTTTTTTTTTTTTTAAATCCTTTTTGCTTTTTCTAAAACAATTACTCTAAGAAGCTCAATACAGAAAGCTTCAAAGAATTGAAATTTGGGCACGTCAAGTCAAGAGCAGAACTAAGAGAGCTCTGAGACAAAAGGCAATATTCCAGTGGCTGAGAAAATTCACTAAACAACACAACTTCCCAAGAAAAGGGGGGTGTCCACTCACAGCCACCATCCTGGTGGACAGGAAACACTCCTGCCCATCGCCAGCCCCATAGCCCAGAGCTGCCCCAGACAACCCAGTGTGACGGAAGTGCTTCAAATAACAGGCACACACCACAAAACTGGGCGTGGACATTAGCCTTCCCTGCAACCTCAGCTGAATGTCCCAGAGCTGGGAAGGGGGAGCAGTGTGAATTAACAGAGCCCCATTCAGCCATCATTTGAGCAGACTGGGAGCCTCCCAACACAGCCCAGCAGCCCAGAACTGCCCTGGGGGGACGGCACTCACCTGTGACATAGCACAGTCATCCCTCAACAGAGGACCCGGGGTGCACAGCCTGGAAGAGGGGCCCACTTGCAAGTCTCAGGAGCCATACGCCAATACCAAAGACTTGTGGGTCAGTGGCAGAGACAAACTGTGGCAGGACTGAACTGAAGGATTAGACTATTGCAGCAGCTTTAAAACTCTAGGATCATCAGGGAGATTTCATTGTTAGGGCCACCCCCCCTCCCCGACTGCCCAGAAACACGCCCCACATACAGGGCAGGCAACACCAACTACACACGCAAGCTTGGTACACCAATTGGGCCCCACAAGACTCACTCCCCCACTCACCAAAAAGGCTAAGCAGGGGAGATCTGGCTTGTGGAGAACAGGTGGCTCGTGGACGCCACCTGCTGGTTAGTTAGAGAAAGTGTACTCCACGAAGCTGTAGATCTGATAAATTAGAGATAAGGACTTCAACTGGTCTACAAACCCTAAAAGAACCCTATCAAGTTCAGCAAATGCCACGAGGCCAAAAACAACAGAAAATTATAAAGCATATGAAAAAACCAGACGATATGGATAACCCAAGCCCAAGCACCCAAATCAAAAGACCAGAAGAGACACACCACCTAGAGCAGCTACTCAAAGAACTAAAGATGAACAATGAGACCATAGTACGGGATATGAAGGAAATCAAGAAGACCCTAGAAGAGCATAAAGAAGACATTGCAAGACTAAATAAAAAAATGGATGATCTTATGGAAATTAAAGAAACTGTTGACCAAATTAAAAAGATTCTGGACACTCATAGTACAAGACTAGAGGAAGTTGAACAACGAATCAGTGACCTGGAAGATGACAGAATGGAAAATGAAAGCATAAAAGAAAGAATGGGGAAAAAAATTGAAAAACTCGAAATGGACCTCAGGGATATGATAGATAATGTGAAACGTCCGAATATAAGACTCATTGGTGTCCCAGAAGGGGAAGAAAAGGGTAAAGGTCTAGGAAGAGTATTCAAAGAAATTGTTGGGGAAAACTTCCCAAATCTTCTAAACAACATAAATACACAAATCATAAATGCTCAGCGAACTCCAAATAGAATAAATCCAAAAAAACCCACTCCGAGACATATACTGATCACACTGTCAAACATAGAAGAGAAGGAGCAAGTTCTGAAAGCAGCAAGAGAAAAGCAATTCACCACATACAAAGGAAACAGCATAAGACTAAGTAGTGACTACTCAGCAGCCACCATGGAGGCGAGAAGGCAGTGGCACGATATATTTAAAATTCTGAGTGAGAGGAATTTCCAGCCAAGAATACTTTATCCAGCAAAGCTCTCCTTCAAATTTGAGGGAGAGCTTAAATTTTTCACAGACAAAGAAATGCTGAGAGAATTTGCTAACAAGAGACCTGCCCTACTGGAGATACTAAAGGGAGCCCTACAGACAGAGAAACAAAGACAGGACAGAGAGACCTGGAGAAAGGTTCAGTACTAAAGAGATTCGGTATGGGTACAATAAAGGATATTAATAGAGAGAGGGAAAAATATGGCAAACATAATCCAAAGGATAAGATGGCCGATTCAAGAAATGCCTTCACGGTTTTAACGTTGAATGTAAATGGATTAAACTCCCCAATTAAAAGATATAGATTCGCAGAATGGATCAAAAAAAATGAACCATCAATATGTTGCATACAAGAGACTCATCTTAGACACAGGGACACAAAGAAACTGAAAGTGAAAGGATGGAAAAAAATATTTCATGCAAGCTACAGCCAAAAGAAAGCAGGTGTAGCAATATTAATCTCAGATAAAATAGACTTCAAATGCAGGGATGTTTTGAGAGACAAAGAAGGCCACTACATACTAATAAAAGGGGCAATTCAGCAAGAAGAAATAACAATCGTAAATGTCTATGCACCCAATCAAGGTGCCACAAAATACATGAGAGAAACATTGGCAAAACTAAAGGAAGCAATTGATGTTTCCACAATAATTGTGGGAGACTTCAACACATCACTCTCTCCTATAGATAGATCAACCAGACAGAAGACCAATAAGGAAATTGAAAACCTAAACAATCTGATAAATGAATTAGATTTAACAGACATCTACAGGACATTACATCCCAAATCACCAGGATACACATACTTTTCTAGTGCTCACGGAACTTTCTCCAGAATAGATCATATGCTGGGACATAAAACAAGCCTCAATAAATTTAAGAAGATTGAAATTATTCAAAGCACATTCTCTGACCACAATGGAATACAATTAGAAGTCAATAACCATCAGAGACTTAGAAAATTCACAAATACCTGGAGGTTAAACAACACACTCCTAAACAATCAGTGGGTTAAAGAAGAAATAGCAAGAGAAATTGCTAAATATATAGAGACGAATGAAAATGAGAACACAACATACCAAAACCTATGGGATGCAGCAAAAGCAGTGCTAAGGGGGAAATTTATAGCACTAAACGCATATATTAAAAAGGAAGAAAGAGCCAAAATCAAAGAACTAATGGATCAACTGAAGAAACTAGAAAATGAACAGCAAACCAATCCTAAACCAAGTACAAGAAAAGAAATAACAAGGATTAAAGCAGAAATAAATGACATAGAGAACAAAAAAACAATAGAAAGGATAAATATCACCAAAAGTTGGTTCTTTGAGAAGATCAACAAGATTGACAAGCCCCTAGCTAGACTGACAAAATCAAAAAGACAGAAGACCCATATAAACAAAATAATGAATGAAAAAGGTGACATAACTGCAGATCCTGAAGAAATTAAAAAAATTATAAGAGGATATTATGAACAACTGTATGGCAACAAACTGGATAATGTAGAAGAAATGGACAATTTCCTGGAAACATATGAACAACCTAGACTGACCAGAGAAGAAACAGAAGACCTCAACCAACCCATCACAAGCAAAGAGATCCAATCAGTCATCAAAAATCTTCCCACAAATAAATGCCCAGGGCCAGATGGCTTCACAGGGGAATTCTACCAAACTTTCCAGAAAGAACTGACACCAATCTTACTCAAACTCTTTCAAAACATTGAAAAAAATGGAACACTACCTAACTCATTTTATGAAGCTAACATCAATCTAATACCAAAACCAGGCAAAGATGCTACAAAAAAGGAAAACTACCGGCCAATCTCCCTAATGAATATAGATGCAAAAATCCTCAACAAAATACTTGCAAATTGAATCCAAAGACACATTAAAAAAATCATACACCATGACCAAGTGGGGTTCATTCCAGGCATGCAAGGATGGTTCAACATAAGAAAAACAATCAATGTATTACAACACATTAAAAACTCGAAAGGGAAAAATCAATTGATCATCTCAATAGATGCTGAAAAAGCATTTGACAAAATCCAACATCCGTTTTTGATAAAAACACTTCAAAAGGTAGGAATTGAAGGAAACTTCCTCAACATGATAAAGAGCATATATGAAAAACCCACAGCCAGCATAGTACTCAATGGTGAGAGACTGAAAGCCTTCCCTCTAAGATCAGGAACAAGAGAAGGATGCCCGCTGTCACCACTGTTATTCAACATTGTTCTGGAAGTGCTAGCCAGGGCAATCCGGCAAGACAAAGAAATAAAAGGCATCCAAATTGGAAAAGAAGAAGTAAAACTGTCATTGTTTGCAGGTGATATGATCTTATATCTAGAAAACCCTGAGAAATCGACGATACACCTACTAGAGCTAATAAACAAATTTAGCAAAGTAGCAGGATACAAGATTAATGCACATAAGTCAGTAATGTTTCTATATGCTAGAAATGAACAAACTGAAGAGACACTCAAGAAAAAGATACCATTTTCAATAGCAACTAAAAAAATCAAGTACCTAGGAATAAACTTAACCAAAGATGTAAAAGACCTATACAAAGAAAACTACATAACTCTACTAAAAGAAATAGAAGGGGACCTTAAAAGATGGAAAAATATTCCATGTTCATGGATAGGAAGGCTAAATGTCATTAAGATGTCAATTCTACCCAAACTCATCTACAGATTCAATGCAATCCCAATCAAAATTCCAACAACCTACTTTGCAGACTTGGAAAAGCTAGTTATCAAATTTATTTGGAAAGGGAAGATGCCTCGAATTGCTAAAGACACTCTAAAAAAGAAAAACGAAGTGGGAGGACTTACACTCCCTGACTTTGAAGCTTATTATAAAGCCACAGTTGCCAAAACAGCATGGTACTGGCACAAAGATAGACATATAGATCAATGGAATTGAATTGAGAATTCAGAGATAGACCCTCAGATCTATGGCCGACTGATCTTTGATAAGGCCCCCAAAGTCACCGAACTGAGCCATAATGGTCTTTTCAACAAATGGGGCTGGGAGAGTTGGATATCCATATCCAAAAGAATGAAAGAGGACCCCTACCTCACCCCCTACACAAAAATTAACTCAAAATGGACCAAAGATCTCAATATAAACGAAAGTACCATAAAACTCCTAGAAGATAATGTAGGAAAACGTCTTCAAGACCTTGTATTAGGAGGCCACTTCCTAGACTTTACACCCAAAGCACAAGCAACAAAAGAGAAAATAGATAAATGGGAACTCCTCAAGCTTAGAAGTTTCTGCACCTCAAAGGAATTTCTCAAAAGGTAAAGAGGCAGCCAACTCAATGGGAAAAAATTTTTGGAAACCATGTATCTGACAAAAGACTGATATCTTGCATATACAAAGAAATCCTACAACTCAATGACAATAGTACAGACAGCCCAATTATAAAATGGGCAAAAGATATGAAAAGACAGTTCTCTGAAGAGGAAATACAAATGGCCAAGAAACACATGAAAAAATGTTCAGCTTCACTAGCTATTAGAGAGATGCAAATTAAGACCACAATGAGATACCATCTAACACCGGTTAGAATGGCTGCCATTAAACAAACAGGAAACTACAAATGCTGGAGGGGATGTGGAGAAATTGGAACTCTTATTCATTGTTGGTGGGACTGTATAATGGTTCAGCCACTCTGGAAGTCAGTCTGGCAGTTCCTTAGAAAACTAGATATAGAGCTACCATTCGATCCAGCGATTGCACTTCTCGGTATATACCCGTAAGATCGGAAAGCAGTGACACGAACAGATATCTGCACGCCAATGTTCATAGCAGCATTATTCACAATTGCCAAGAGATGGAAACAACCCAAATGTCCTTCAACAGATGAGTGGATAAATAAAATGTGGTATATACACACGATGGAATACTACGCGGCAGTAAGAAGGAACGATCTGGTGAAACATATGACAACATGGATGAACCTTGAAGACATAATGCTGAGCGAAATAAGCCAGGCACAAAAAGAGAAATATTATATGCTACCACTAATGTGAACTTTGAAAAATGTAAAACAAATGGTTTATAATGTAGAATGTAGGGGAACTAGCAGTAGAGAGCAATTAAGGAAGGGGGAACAATAATCCAAGAAGAACAGATAAGCTATTTAACGTTCTGGGGATGCCCAGAAATGACTATGGTCTGTTAATTTCTGATGGATGTAGTAGGAACAAGTTCACTGAAATGTTGCTATATTATGTAACTTTCTTGGGGTAAAGTAGGAACATGTTGGAAGTTAAGCAGTTATCTTAGGTTAGTTGTCTTTTTCTTACTCCCTTGTTATGGTCTCTTTGAAATGTTCTTTTATTGTATGTTTGTTTTCTTTTTAACTTTTTTTTTCATACAGTTGATTTAAAAAAGAAGGGAAAGTTAAAAAAAAAAAAAAAGAAAAAAGACAAACAAGGAAAAAAAAAAAAAAAGATGTAGTGCCCCCTTGAGGAGCCTGTGGAGAATGCAGGGGTATTTGCCTACCTCACCTTCATGGTTGCTAACATGACCACAGACATAGGGGACTGGTGGTTTGATGGGTTGAGCCCTCTACCATAAGTTTTACCCTTGGGAAGACGGTTGCTGCAAAGGAGAGGCTAGGCCTCCCTGTATTTGTGCCTAAGAGTCTCCTCCTGAATGCCTCTTTGTTGCTCAGATGTGGCCCTCTCTCTCTGGCTAAGCCAACTTGAAAGGTGAAATCACTGCCCTCCCCCCTACGTGGGATCAGACACCCAGGGAAGTGAATCTCCCTGGCAACGTGGAATATGACTCCCGGGGAGGAATGTAGACCCGGCATCGTGGGATGGAGAACATCTTCTTGACCAAAAGGGGGATGTGAAAGGAAATGAAATAAGCTTCAGTGGCAGAGAGATTCCAAAACGAGCCGAGAGATCACTCTGGTGGGCACTCTTACGCACACTTTAGACAACCTTTTTTAGGTTCTAAAGAATTGGGGTAGCTGGTGGTGGATACCTGAAACTATTAAACTACAACCCAGAACCCATGAATCTCGAAGACAGTTGTATAAAAATGTAGCTTATGAGGGGTGACAGTGGGATTGGGAATGCCATAAGGACCAAACTCCACTTTGTCTAGTTTATGGATGGATGTGTAGAAAAGTAGGGGAAGCAAACAAACAGACAAAGGTACCCAGTGTTCTTTTTTACTTCAATTGCTCTTTTTCACTCTAATTATTATTCTTGTTATTTTTGTGTGTGTGCTAATGAAGGTGTCAGGGATTGATTTAGGTGATGAATGTACAACTATGTAATGGTACTGTAAACAATCGAAAGTACAATTTGTTTTGTATGAAAAAAAAAAAAAGAAATGAGTTAGGCAGTTATAGTCATCTGCCTCTGTCAAGTACAGTTTCTTGGGTTATGGAAAAAAAAAAACATGAAATGTAAATTATTCACTGAAAAAAAAAAAATTTAAATATTGATGATGTCCAATTTATCAATTTTTTCATTTATGGATTGTCCTTTTGGTTTTGTTTCTAACGGATCACAAAGGCTTTCTTTTATGTTTTCGCTGACAAATTTTAGTGATTTATGCTGTCTATGTGATTTATGCTCTCTATGTTGCACATGGTATGAAGTAACAACCAAAGTTCATTTTCTTGCATGTAAATGTCCAGTTGTCCCAGCACCATTTTTTGAAATGATTATCCTTTCCTCCCACTGAATTGTCTTGGCACCTTTGTATAAATCAATAATCATAAATATAAGGGTTTATTTTTGGATTTCCAATTCTGTTCCATTGATCTATATGCCCAACATTATGCCAATACTATATTTTCTTGATTACTATGGCTTTATAGTATGTTTTAAAATTGTCTAGGGTAATTGCTTCAGCTCTGTTCTTTTCGAAAATTTTTTGTCTATTTTAGATCCTTTACTTTTCCTTGTAAATTTTAGGGCCAACTCATCAATTTGTCTAAAAGAAACATTGGGATTTTGATAGGAATGGCATTGAATTTATAAATCAATTTGGGAGAACTGCCATTTTGACTATTAAGTGTTGTAATCTGTAAACATGGAATGCTTTCCATTTTATTAGATCTTTAATTTCTCTCAGTAATATTTTGGTAGTTTTTGATATAAAAATGTAGTACAATTTTTTGTTAATTTTATTCCTAAATTTGTTTGGATGCTATTGTGAATGGAATTGTTTTCGTAATTTAATTTTTGGATTGTTCATTGCTAGAAATGGAAATGCAATTGATTTTTCCATATTGATCTTAAGTCTTGTAAGCTTGCTAAACTCATTTATTAGTTATAGTTGATTTTTGTGGATTCCTTGGGATTGTCTATGTACAGAATCATGTCATCTGTTAGTGAATGCAGTTTTACTTCTTCGTTTCAATCTATGTATCTTAATACTTTTTCTAATGCCTTATTGCACAGGCAAGAATCTCCAGTACGATGTTGAACAGAGTAGTTAGAGCAGGCACTGTTTTCTCATTCCTCTTCTTAAGGGAAAATCTTTCAGTCTGGTATTAGCTGTAGGTGCTTCATTGATGTGCTTTATCAGGTTTAGGAAGTCCACTTGTATTCCTAGTTTGCTGAGAGTTATTTATTACTTAAAACCAGGAATTGATGCTGTATTTTATCAAATGCTTTTGCTGTGTCTTTTGAGATTATCGTGTGATTTTTGTCCTTTATTCTATTAATAGGTCATATTACATTAATTGATTTTTAAATATTAAACCAACCTTGCATTCCTGGAATAAGTCACACTTGGTTGTGCTTTGTAATCCTTTTTATGTGTTACTAGATTCAGTGTGTTATTATTTTATGAGGAATTTTTGTTTCTGCTTTCATTAGGATAATTGTCTGTAGTTTTTTCATTTTCTTTTTTTTTTTAATCATGATGACTTTTTCTGGGTCTCATGTCAGGTTACTACTGGTCCCATAGAATTAATTGGGAAGTGTTCCCTCCTCTACTTTCTGAAAGAGTTTGTGAAGGATTGTAATTATTTTCTCTTTAAATCTTTCATAGAATTCACCAGTGAAGCCATCTAGGCCTGGGTTTTCTCTCTATGCATGTTTGGAATATTTTAAAGTACTAATTTAATTTCTTTACTTGTTATTGGTCTATTCAGATTTTCTATTTCTTTTTAGCCAGTTTTAGTAATTTGTGTTTTTGTAGGAAAATATAATTTCCTGCAAAGAAAAACATCATTTATTCTAATTTGTTGGCATATAATCCTCTTAATTCCTATAGAGTTGGTGGTAGTGTCCCCTCTTTCATTCCTGATTTTAGTGGTTTGTGTTTTTTCTTTTTTTTATTGGCAATTCTATTTAAAAGTTTGTCAACTTTGGGCTCTATTGACTTCCTGTTTTCAATTTCATTGATTTCTGATCTAGTCTTTATTATTTCCATTGCTCTATTTGCTTTAGGTTTAGTTTGCTCTTCTTTTCCTCATTTCTTGAAATGGAAAGTTTGATTATTGAGTTATGTCTTATCTTCTTTTCTGATACAGGCTTTTACTGCTATACATTTCCTTCTAAGCCTTTCTTTAATTTCATCACATAAAATTTGATATGTTGTGTTTTCATTTTTATTCAGCCCAAAACATTTTAAGATTTAATTTGTGATTTCTACTTTGACGTATGGGTTATTTAGAAAGGTGCTTTAAAATTTCTAAATATTCCAGAATTTGTCAGACTTCTTTCTTTTGTTGATTTCTAATTTAATTATTTTGTGATTGAAGAACATGTTTTGCATGACTTCAATCCTTTAAAGTATTAAAACTTGCTTCATGTCCTAGCCTGTGTTCTCTTCTGGAGAATGTTCCTTGTGCACTGAAAAGAATGCCTATTATGCAGTCATTGGGTATGTCAGATTGAGTTGGTTGATAATATTGTTCAAATCTTTTATATTCTTTCTCATTTTCTATTTAGATGCTCTATCAATTATTGAAATTGCTTTTGAAATATCCAATTGTTATTGTTGAATTGTCTGTTTTCCTTTCAATTCTGTCAGTTTTTGCATCCTGTATTTTGAAGCTCTGTTATTAGTTCACTTCCAGACTTACTGATTCTTTTAACATCTTAAAATGTTCCTATTTGCGTCTAGTAATAGTTCTTGTATTAAAATTTATTTTGGTTGATATTGCCCTTCCTTCTCTCTTACGGTTATTGCTTGCATAGTATATACTTTTC
This sequence comes from Choloepus didactylus, assembly GCF_015220235.1. Classification (NCBI taxonomy): domain Eukaryota; kingdom Metazoa; phylum Chordata; class Mammalia; order Pilosa; family Megalonychidae; genus Choloepus; species Choloepus didactylus. Next base: position 92,259,162 of record NC_051311.1, read on the forward strand.
ATCTTTCTGCTTTCACCATATTGGTGTGTTTGAATATAAGCTGTGCCTCTTGTAAGTAGCATATAGTTGTATTCTGCATTTTTATCCAGTTTTGATTGGAGTTCTGAGACCATTCACATTTAATGTAATTTTTCATATGGTTGAACTTAAATTTGCCATTTTGCTATTTTTCTATATGCCTCTTGTCTCTTTTGTTCCTCCATTTCTCCTTTACTACTACATTCTTTTTTTTTTTTCTGATTCCACTGATTTTATTTATTTTATTTTTTATCTTCATTTTATTGAGATATATTCACATACCATGCAGTCATACAAAACAAATCGTACTTTCGATTGTTTACAGTACCATTACATAGTTGTACATTCATCACCTAAATCAATCCCTGACACCTTCATTAGAACACACACAAAAATAACAAGAATAATAATTAGAGTGAAAAAGAGCAATTGAAGTAAAAAAGAACACTGGGTACCTTTGTCTGTTTGTTTCCTTCCCCTATTTTTCTACTCATCCATCCATAAACTAGACAAAGTGGAGTGTGGTCCTTATGGCTTTCCCAATCCCCTTGTCACCCCTCATAAGCTACATTTTTATACAACTGTCTTCGAGATTCATGGGTTCTGGGTTGTAGTTTGATAGTTTCAGGTATCCACCACCAGCTACCCCAATTCTTTAGAACCTAAAAAGGGTTATCTAAAGTGTGCGTAAGAGTGCCCACCAGAGTGACCTCTCGGCTCGTTTTGGAATCTCTCTGCCACTGAAGCTTATTTCATTTCCTTTCACATCCCCCTTTTGGTCAAGAAGATGTTCTCCGTCCCACGATGCCGGCTCTACATTCCTCCCCGGGAGTCATATTCCACGTTGCCAGGGAGATTCACTCCCCTGGGTGTCTGATCCCACGTAGGGGGGAGGGCAGTGATTTCACCTTTCAAGTTGGCTTAGCCAGAGAGAGAGGGCCACATCTGAGCAACAAAGAGGCATTCGGGAGGAGGCTCTTAGGCACAACCATAGGGAGGCCTAGCCTCTCCTTTGCAGCAACCGTCTTCCCAAGGACTACTACATTCTTTTATGTTAAATAAATATTTTTATTGTGCCACTTTAATTTCTCTGTCGATTTTTAATGATTTTTTTTTGAGTTTTTAAAAACATGTTTCTCTAGGGATTACAATGTGCATTTTAATGTATTATAATAAACTTCGGATTAATACTAACTTATTTCCAATAAAATATAGAAACTTTGTTCCAGTGTAGCTCTATTCCTTACTTCTTCCTTTTTGCTATTATTGTCATATGTATTACATATGTACATTTTAAACCCCAAAATAGCATAAGGATCTATTTCTGAACTCTCAGTTTGATTCCATTGATCAATATATCTATCTTTGTGCCATTACTATGCTGTTTTGACCACTGTGGCTTTATAATAAGCTTTAAAGTCAGGGAGTGTAAGACCTCCTACTTCATTCTTCTTTTTCAGAATATTTTTGACTATTTGCCACACCTTTCCCTTCCAAATAAATTTGATAGCTAACTTTTCCAATTCTACAAAGTAGGTTGTTGGAGTTTTGATTGGCACTAAATTGAATATGTAGATCAATTTGGGTAGAATTGACATCTTAATGACATTTAGCCTTTCTATCCATGGACACAAATGTCTTTCCACCTATTTAGGTCTTCTTTGATTTCTTTAAGCAATGTTTTGTAGTTTTCTGAGAACAGATCTTTTACATCCTTGGTTAACTTTATTCCCAGATACTTAATTCTTTTAGTTGCTATTTTGAATGGAATTTTTTCTTAATTGTCTCCTTAGTTAGCTCATTCCTAGTGTATAGAAACACTACCAATTATTGTGCATTAATGTTGTACCCATTGCTTTGCTGAATTTATTATTATTAGCTCAAGTAGCTTTGTTGTGGATTTCTCAGGATTTTCCAAATACAGGATCATGTTTTCTGCAAATAATGAGAGTTTCACTTCTTCTTTTCCAATTTGGATACCTTTTATTTATTTTTCTGGCCCAGTTGTGCTTGCTAGACCCTCAAGCACAATGTTGAATTACAGTGGTGACAGTGGGCATCCTTGTGTATATCCTGATATCAGAGGGAAGGCTTACAGTCTCTCCCCATTGAGTACAATGTTGACTGTGGGTTTTTCATATATGCCCTTTATGGTATTGAGGAAGTTTCCTTTGATTCCTACCTTTTGAAGTGTTTTTATCAAGAAACGGTGCTGAATCTTGTTGAATTCCTTTTCAGCATCAATCAAGATGATCATGTGATTTTTCCCTCTTGATTTGTTAATCTGGTTTATTATATTAATTGATTTTCTTCTGTTGAATCACCCTTGCATGCCTGGAATAAACTACACTTGGTCGTGGTGCATAATTCTTTTGATGTGCCATTGGATTCAATTTGCAAGTATTTTGTTGAGAACTTTTTCATCTATATTCATTAAGGAGATTGGCCTGTAGTTTTCCTTTCTTTGTAGTATCTTTATTAAGTTTTGGTATTAGCTTCATAGAACAAGTTATGTAGTGTTCCATTTTCTTCAAATTTTTGGAAGAGTTTGAGCAGAAATGGTGTTAATTCTTCTTGGAATTTTTGATAAAATTCCCCTGTGAAGCCATCTGGCCCTGGGTTTTCTTTGTAGGAAGGTTTTTGATGACTGATTCAATCTCTTTTTTTATGATTGGTTTGTTGAAGTCTTCTATTTCTTCTCAAGTCAGTATAGGATGGTTGTGTGTTCCTAAGAAATTGTCCATTTCATCTAAGCTGTCAACTTTTTTGGTATACAGTTGGATGTAGAATCCTCTTATGATCTTTTTTACTTCTTCTGGATCCATGGTATTGATCCCTCTCTCATTTCTGATTTTATTATTATTTTTATTTATTCTTCTTTCTTTTTGACTTTGTGAGTATAGCTAAGTGTTTGTTAATCTTGTTGCTCTTTTCAAAGAATCAACTTTTGATTTTATTGATTCTTACTCTCTCTTTTTTTTTTCTCCAATTCATTTACTTCTGCTTTAATATTTGTTACTTCTTTTCTTCTAGCTTTAGGGTTAGTTTGCTGATCATTCTCTAGCTTCTTCAATTGGTCAGTTAGGCCTTTGGTTTTAGCTCTTTCTTCCTTTTTAATGAAAGCATTTAGAGCTATAAATTTCCGTCAGCACTGCCTTTGCTGCATCCCATAAGTTGTGATATGTTGTATTCTTGTTTTCATTCATCTCCAGATACTTACTAATTTCTCTTACAATTTCTTCTTTGACCCACTGATTGTGTGAGTGCGTTGTTTAACTTCCACATATTTGTGAAAGTTCCAGTTCTTCAGTGGTTATTGATTTCCAGCTTCATTCCATTGTGATTGGAGAACATGCCTTGAATAATTTCAGTCCTTTTAAGAACTGTTTTGTGCCCCAGCATATGATCTGTCCTGGAAAATGTCCCATGAGCACTTGAGAGGATGTATATCCTGCTGAATTGAGATGCAACGATCCATATATGTCTGTTAGGTCTAATTCATTTATCATATTATTTAGGGTCACTATTTCCTTGTTGATCCTCTATCTAGTTGTTCTATCTATTGAAGAGAGTGGTGTGTTGAAGTCTTCCACTATTAATGTAGAAATGTCTATTGCTCCTTCAGTTTTACCACTGTTTGCCTCATGTACTTTGGGGTACCTTGATTGGTGCATAGAAATTTATGGTTGTTATTTCTTCTGGGTGGGATATTCCTTTTATTAATATATAGTGTCCTTCCTTGTCTCTTATAGCACCTTTGCATTTAAAGTCTGTCTTATCTGCATTAGTATAGCTTCTCCTGTTTTTTTTTGTTTTTTGGTTATTGCTTGCATGGAGTATCTTTTTTTCCATCCATTCACTTTCAACTTATTTGTATCTTTGAGTCTAAAGTGAGTATCTCTTTTAAACATAATCCAAATGGATCATATTGCTTTATTCATTCTGCCAATCTGTGTCTTATTGGGGAGTTTAATCCATTAACATTCAATGTTATTACTGTAAAAGTCCTTGCTTCATCTGTTTTATCTCTTGACTTTATTTGTCAGAGCTTTTTATACTTTTTATACTTTTTTTAAATCTCTTTTTATACTTTTAGTTACCCTTACTGGTAATCATCATTTCTATACTGTCCTCCAAGTCTCTCTCTCCTGTCTTTTTTTTTTTTTTTTTCAGCCAACAGAACTCCTTTTAGTATTTCTTACAGGACAGGTCTCTTGACAGATTCTCTCAGCATTTGTTTATCTGTGAAAAAATTTAAACTCTCACTATTGAAGGACAGCTTTGCTGGATAAAGAATTCTTGGCTGGCAAGTTTTCTCTTTCATAATCTTAAATATATCATACCACTGCCTTCTCACCTCCATGGTGCCCGATGATTAGTCAGCACTTATTCTTATGTGACTTCCCTTGTATGTGGTGAATGAGTTTTCTCTTGTTACTCTCAGGATTCCCTCTTCTTCAACATTAGATAGTCTAGTATGTGTCTTAGAGTGTTTCTATTTGGATTTATTCTGTTTGGAGTTCATTGGGCTTCTTTGATTTGCATATTTATGTCTTTTACAAGGGTTGGGAACTTACCCCCAATTATCTCCTCAAATAATCTTCCTAGCCCTTTATTCTTGTCTTCTTCTTCTGGGATACCAATGATTCATATATTTATGCACTTCATGTTTCCATCATTTCCCTGAGCTGCAATTCAAATTTTTCCATCTTTTTCACCCTTTGTTCTTTTGTGCATTCAAATTCAGTTGTCTGTCTTCTAGTTCACTTCTTTATTCTGCCTCCTCAAATCTGCTGTCGTCTCTAGTATATTTTAATTTGATTGACAGAATCTTTCATTTCCAAAAGATCTGCTGTTTTTCTATTTATTCTTTCAAATTTTTCTTTATGATCTTCTAGTGTCTCCTTGATGTCCTTAATCTCTTTAGCCAACTTATTGAAATTATTTAGGAGATTTGTATGAACATCTTTGATTAGTTCTTCCAAATTCTGTGTCTCCTCCAGCTTTTTATTTTGATCATTTTGCTTGGCCATATCTTCTTTCTTCTTCATATGGTTTGTGATTATTTTTGTTGGTTTCTCAGCATTTGATTATCTTGATAGGATTATTTTGAGGGTTTTCCTTTGCTCATCTAATATTTTGTTTTTGTTTGGGTTTGCATTGAAGGTCTTCTTTGGCACTTTGTTTGTCAGTAATTCCCAGCCAAACCAAAGTCAGGGTCTATCTCAGGGGAGCAGCCCTTTTTAAAAGTCTGCTGAAGTCTGGACAGGAAAGCTGCCAGTCTGCACTTTCCCCATCTTCCCAGCAGATGGTGTTGTTGAGCCGCCTCTTCTCTACAACTCTGCCTCTCTCCAGCTGTGGTAGCCCACTGGGCCAGGTCTGGACTAGGTAAAAACCCAGTCAAGGCTGTAGGCCCCCAGTCGTGCTGGAAGCCGCCATTTCTGGGGGTAGGGGTTGGTACTGTGCACCATGGCAAAGACTCGGGCTTGTAGGTGTGATGGGTCTGGTGATTCCCAGATTCCTGTTTGGAAGGACTCTGGGCTGCAGGACTGGAGGTTTAACTTCACCAGCCAGCAGCTATCCCAGGAGTGCACTGCTTTTCACCAGTCAGCAAGACCACCTCATGAGTAGGGGAAGTGGTGCCTGCTGTAGCAATGCAGCTCCCTCACCGTCACTTCTCAGCTTATGCATGCAGTGTGCACCCTGAGCTCCTGTGCAGATAGGATCAAGGCAGTTGGATCCAAAGTGTTTCCCTTGCTGGTAAATTGTCAGATTGTCTCTGCCCTCAGACCCCTCTCCTCCTGAGGAGAGGGCTTCCCAGACTCCCCCAAGTCTAGGTGCCCACAGCAGCCTGCCTCAGGAATGGGGGCTAGTCACAGGGGGGTCTCTGTAAGTGGCTCAGATGAGTCTACTAGTTCCTGGGTTCCCATAGGGGAACACTAGGCTCCAGGTCTGAGAGGATTGCCTCCCCCACCTCTCTGAAGCAGGGGCTTGCTACTTTTTGGCTGCCTGTTCCACCATTTTTAGGCAGTGGACCTTAGGGATGATCACAGTTTCATACACTCACACCAGTTTCTCAGTCCTAGTTTCTCCCGCTTTTCACCCAGGTTTCTCCTCTTTATATAATGCAGAGATCCTTCTGGTCACCCAGACTCTGGAACTCTGTAATAAGTTTTAAGGTTGGGAAGGGTGAGTCCTCCATCTTCATTCTTCTGTTTCAAGATGGCTTTGGCTATTCAGGACCCCTTACCCTTCCATATAAATTTGACGATTGGTTTTTCCATTTCAGCAAAGAAAGTTGTTGGAATTTTCTCACCAGTTTACATACCACTACTAATTTAATCCTCATAATAATGCTATGAGATAGATTAGTATTATTATCCCCATTTTACACTTTGGGAAACCAAGCATCAGAGCCATTAAGAACTTTACCAAGTTCACACAGTGAACTTTTTTACCCAGGCATCCTGTCTCCCAAGTGTATGCTATTAACCTCTCTGCCAGACTGCTTCCCTATTTCGACTGGCCTGCCTATGCTATAGCCCTGAAGCAGTCAAGAAAAATGATTTTAAAGGATCAGTTTCAATTAGTCTTGAAAATTGATTAAATGATCTTTAGACTTGTGTAGTTTTATTTTTCCAAGCCAAACTTTATCCAGCATTATTAAAGATACTTTTCATAAACAATCATGGTATTTCAGGCAGGACATAGACAGACAACCATTAACAGTATACAATTTTCAATATCCCGTCTTCAATGGATTAGCAAAATCAGAAAGCCACTATAAAACCCAATGAAATCTTCATCTGATGCTCTGAACAGAAGAGTTTAGAGTGAGGGTTGACATTTTCATTTAGCATGCTGTTTAACAGCTTTTTACCAGCTAACCCTGACTTCCAGGTTGGATGAATATGGCAGTTATCAGTTTGAAGATCCACAACTTAAAAAAGGAATTGCTTATTTTTTGAAGGATGCCATCTCAGTGGTATCACTGGAAAGTCCAGATTGCCTGATGTTCCAGTTTGCTAATGCTGCTATTATGCAAAATACCAGAAATGGATTGGCAGTTATAAAGGGGGTTTATTTGGTTACAAAGTTACAGTCTTAATGTCATAAAGTGTCCAAGGTAAGGCATCAACAACAGGGTACCTTCACTGAAGGATGGCCATTGGTGTCCAGAAAACCTTTGTTAGCTCGGAAGGCACATATCTGGCATCTGCTTGCTCCCAGGTTGTGTTTCAAAATGGCATTCCCCAAAATGTTGCTCTTGGGGTGCTTTGTCCTCTCTTAGCTGCAGCTCTGAGTTCCTTTGGTTTGTCAGCTCTTTTATATGGCTCCAGTGATTTAATTAAGACACACCCTGAATGGGTGGGGTAACACTCCATGGAAATTATCCAATCAAGGGTCTTGCCCACAGTTGACTGAGTCACATCTCCATGGAAACAATCAATAGGTTCCAACCTAATCAGCACTAATATGTCTGCCCCCACAAGACTGCATCAAAGAACATGGCATTTGGGGGACATAATACATCCAAACCAGCACATTCTGGTTTGACATTCTGGTAACCGATTTTTAGAGTCAGACCCCAATAGGTCTCTGGGTTTAAGGGACTCAAGACTATTATGCTGAAGGCTGAGAGGGACAAGGCCATAAAAATGAATTTTAGTTTTCCATATCACAAGGCATTTATACCCAAGGTGGCTAATGTGTGTCAATATCAGGAAACCCCTTGAGGAAGTCTCCCAAAACTAGAGGGGAAAGGTGTTTTCTCCCTTATCAATCTGGCTTCAGAGACATTCTATTAATGATATTTGCCCCCTCCCAAATAAACAACACTGAAGTGTTCTATCTTCTAAAAACACAACTTAAAAAAAAAGTAAAACTAAAATTCTGCATTTTAATAAACTTGATAAAAAATAATATTTCAAACTGTACAGTCACCAGAAGTACACAGTTATCAAAAAAATGCACACACTTCACTTGGCATCTCCAGTACGTTCAGCTTTCTGTGCCTGGTCTGTTTGGGCATCTCCATTTTCTGCAAGGTTATTCCCATCCTTGCCAGCATCAGCTTTCTGGTTTTTCTCTTTGGGTATTTTCTGTCCTTTTTTTTGCAAGGGCCTTTTTAGGCTTGGGTTCTGGCTTTGGAGGAGCAGGTTTGTCAGATAACCTTGCAGATCTTCTCTGTGGTTCATCCTTTACCTTGGCTTTATCCCCTTTAGCATCCCCTTCAGCTTCTCTCTTGGGCATGGTGGCAGCGGTGGTGGGATGTAGGCACTGGATGCAGGGATGTTGCAGTGTGTGGGCTTTTGTCGGCCCGGGGTTGTTCTTGCCTCTTCTTCACACTGCTCCGAGACCTGTATAGCTTTGACTCTCAAATTTCCAAAGTTAGAAAGATAATACAAATTCAAACAATAATCAGAAATCTATCCATTCATTCACTTCAAATGATATCTGAAAATTGATTTTTCTGTTTATCAAACAATACATATTGGGTATTTGCTCTTTGGTAGAAATGGTGCTGGAGCATGTGGATGTATAAAGCCTAGTTCCAGCTCTCTAGAATTTAAAATCTACTGGTATTGAACTGGTGTTCTTATAGGCCATCCTATAGCCTTTGTCTTTTGTGGACTACATTTTCAACCTTGCCAGAAAACAGTTATGCTTAGGGTACCACTGTTTTAGTCTGATCTTCAGTACTTTCCATTTCTTTGTGCACTATGCTAGTATTTAACCCCTGTCCCCCATGCCTGATCATTGATTGTCTAATGTGAAATAGATAACTGTACAAGACCAATCTGCCCCTTTTATTCACCCTTAAAATGAAGGTCTCTGAGAATGGGCAGTATTGTTATCTTAATTGTCCCCATACACTGAGCATACTATTTTAACATAGTTGAGTAGTAGTTGATATTTATTAATATATATAGTATAACTATATTATATAACTTAATTTTACCAGTTGAGTAGTTGATATTTATTAATATATATAGTATATCTACATTATATAACTTAATTTTACATTATATATGTATTGTGTCTGCTTATTTATCGTCTGTCTGCCAAAATTCTGTGTGTATGTATGGTTAAATTACTTATTTATCCTTAGGGTGTTTTATTTATTATGCAGTTTTCAGGAATGAATTGAAAAATAAAGTGGTGACTTATAAAATCAGGCAAGTGCTTTCAGACTCCCTTTTGTGCTATCTCCATGCTAACCACCTCCCTTCCATGCTCTGTTACTACTTCTGTCATTTCCAGAGTCTTGACTCTGTGGGCCTCAGTTTCTTTATCTGTAAGCAGAGACTGGGCTAGATCTCCAAAGTGGCTGCCTTTGACAGTGTTCTATGACAACCAATGAAAATGACCTATAATGCTTTGGTGGTTCAGAGAATATTAAACATGCATATGGAAAGTGATAATTTGTGTAATAATGATGATAAGAAGTAATTAATTAGTGCTCTCATTGTGTCCAACATTGTGCTTTATATATATGTATCATAACATTTAATCATTACAATTCAATGGAATTTTTAAATTATTTTCATTGCAGTTGTTAAAACATGAACTTCAATTGAGAATATGGAAAAATAAGTTAAAATTAAAAGTGTCTGAGGAAGAAAAGCCCATTTCTCCTCAACAAAGTTTATCTCACATCACAGTAGAAGGTGAGACTCATCCATGTGACATTTCACGGTTACCCCCAAGAGCAATATTACAGGTTAGTATGAATTCAGTTATCTTAACTAGTTATTTTCACAATTGTTTAAGGAGTGGTTTTATGAATGAAAGAAGCCATATTTCTAAGAAATGTGTTTTCTTGTAACTAGCTTTGGGATATCATTTTTTGGAAGTCATTTATTTGGATAGCTAAAAGATAAATGTATCAATTAAATATGGAGAAAGTAAAGCCACGGAAATAAGAATCACATGTCATTATTTGAGGGGCAACAGATTTTGGATGCTCTGACTCTTTTTTGTTGTTGTTCTTGATTGTTGGTTTTTTCTAAAAATTCAATTTTATTGAGATATATTCATATACCATACAATCATCCAACATGTACAATAAGTTGTTCACAGTAACATCATATAGTTGTGCATTCATCACCACAATCAATTTTTGAACATTTTCATTACTCCAAAAAAATATATAAATAAATAAAAAGTAAAAATAAAAAAGAACATCCCAAACAACCAAACCCTCCCATCCCCCCCCATTATTCGTTTACTTTTTGTCCCCATTTTTCTATTCATCTGTCCATACATTGGGTAAAGGGAGTGTGAGCCACAAGGTTTTTCACAATCACATGGTTATACCATGTAAGCTATATAGTTATACAGTTGTCTTCAAGAATCAATCAAGTCTACTAGGTTGCAGTTCAACAGTTACAGGTATTTCCTTCTAGCTATTCCAATTCACTAAAAACTAAAAAGGGATAGCTATATAATGCATAAAAATAACCTCCAGAATGACCTCTCAACTCCACTTGAAATCTTTCAGCCCCTGAAACTTTATTTTGTTTCATTTCTCTTCCCCCTTTTGGTAAAGAAGTCTTTCTCAATCCTACAATGCTGGGTCCAGGCTCATCCCCGGAAGGCATGTCCCATGTTGCCATGGAGATTTACACCCCTGGGAGTCAACTTCCACGTAGTGGGGAGTGCAGTGAGTTTACCTGCAAAGTTGACTTAGAGAGGCCACGTGTGAGCAACAAAAGAGGTTCTCTGAGGGTGACTCTTAGGCACAATTTTAAGTAGGTTTAGCTTCTCCTTTTTTTTTTTTTTTCATTTTTATTGAGATTTTTCAGATACCATACAATTATCCAAAGATCCAAAGTGTACAATCACTTGCCCCGGGGTACCCTCATACAATTGTGCATCCATCACCACAGTTAATTTTTGTTCAATTTTTAGAAACTTTTCATTACTCCAGACAAGAAATAAAGTGAAAGATGAAAAAAGAAAAAAGAAAAGGAAACTCTAATCCTCCCCTATCCCTAACCAATGCCCCTCAATTGTTGACTCATAGTGTTGGTATAGTACATTTGTTACTGTTTATGAAAAAATGTTGAAATACTACTAATTATAGTATATAGTTTGCAATAGGTATATATTTCTTCCCTATATGCCCCTCTGTTATTAACTTCTAATTGTATTGCATACATTTGTTCTGGTTCGTGGAAGCAATTTCTAGTATTTGTACAGTTGATCATGGACATTGCCCACCATAGGATTCAGTTTTATACATTCCCATCTTTTGACCTCCAGCTTTCCTTCTGCTGACATATATGACTCTGAGCTTCCCCTTTCCACCTCATTCACACACCATTTGGCGCTGTTAGTTATTCTCACATCTTGCTACCGACACCCCTGTTCATTTCCAAACATTTAAGTTCATCCTAATTGAACATTCTGCTCATACTAAGCAACCACTCCCCATTCTTAAGCCTCGTCCTATATCTTGGTGCCTTGTATTTCATGTCTATGAGTTTACATATTATAATTAGTTCCTATCAGTGAGACCCTGCAATAATTGTCCTTATGTGTCTGGCTTATTTCACTCAGTATATTGCCCTTGAGGTTTTGTCATCAACAATCTACTAGTTGTTTTTTTGAACTTTTGATTTCTGCCATATATATGCCCAGTGATTCCTTTACAGCCTCTATCTCTTTTGCAATATCTTCTCTAAACTTTTTGAATTGATTTAGCATTAGTTGTTTAAATTCCTGTATCTCAGTTGAAGTGTATGTTTGTTCCTTTGTCTGGGCCATAACTTTGTTTTTCTTAGTGTAGGTTGTAATTTTCTGTTGTCTAGGCATGGTTTCCTTGTTTATCTGAATCAGGTTTTCCCAGACCAGAACAGGCTCAGGTCCCAGAGGGAAGAAATATTCAGTATCTGGTTTCCCTGTGGGTGTGTCTTAGAAAATTGCTCCACCCTTTGATGCCTCAGGTCACTGTGCTTTTCTGCCCAGCAGGTGATGCCTGTTAGCCTATAATTCTTGACTGGTGTGAGGAGGTGTGGCCGTGTTCCCCCAGGCTCTGGGATCTGGTTCTGAATGCAAAGGGCCCCACCCCTTTCCTCCTAGAGAAGACAGACCCCCCAGGTGGATGTCATTAGCATTTCAATGGTCTCTCTCTCTGCTTGTGCTGTCTCCACCCTTCCCCGAGTCAAAGCCCTGGAAACTGAAAATGATTGGGGCTTTCTCCACTGAGCCATAAAAGAAACAGTCCCCTTCAGACCCAGTCCAAGGTGACCCTCCTGCTCTCCAAGGTCAGTCGTCACCCAAAGCCTCTGTCTGTTTTTTGGGGATTCGTACCTGTAGTGAGCAGTTCACACTCGCTACTTAAAACCCCAGTTGGAGCTCAGCTGAGCTATATTCACTTGCTGGGAGAAAGCTTCTCTCTGGCACCATGAGGCTTTGCAGCTTGGGTTATGGGGGAGGGGGTCTCACGACTGGGATCCTCAGGTTTTACTTGCAGATTTTATGCTGTATTCTTGGGCATTCCTCCCAATTCATGTTGGTGTATGATGAGTGGATGGTCTCGTTTGTCCCCCCGCAGTTATTCTGGATTATTTCCTAGTTGTTTCTGGTTTTTTGTAGTTGTTCCAGGGGGACTACGTAGCTTCCACTTCTCTCTATGCCGCCATCTTGCCCCTCTCTAGCTTTTCCTTTGAGGATTCTCTGACTCTTAACTTCTGATCTTCAATCCCTAATTCCTTAACCTTAACGCTATGCCTCCACTCTGGAATGCGAATGGGGCTGAGTTGGTTGCACCTTTCAGTTAGTTAAAATGTTTATACATACCATCTTTCTTCCTTGAGGAATTTATAAAACAAGAATCATGTATCTATATTTTACAGCTCATTGAATTGATTTTTGAAAAAGAACCCATAATTCCAACCACTGGTTATTCTCCATCCTTTTTTGATAGATAACTGATTTCTGCTTTGTGAGACTACCTGTTGAATGGCTGAAGAGTGAAAAAGATCACCTTAATATGGTTGATGACAATTTTATATTGTAATTCCATGTATTGAATACTCCTTTCTAAATGTAGAGAATCATACTCAAATTATCATTGGGTACTTGAGATATAATTATGGCATTTATTTTTCTTGCACTATGTATATAGCATGGAGTTAAGATAGGTATATTTTTGTCAATTATTCCCTCCTTTATAATTACCTGCTCATGTCTTGTCTATTGTTTAAACTGGAATTCCTATAATTTTCTTATTGGTTTGTAATAGCTTTTTATATATTGGCAATATTAACCCTTTGTCTAAAATACATTTGGAGTTCTTTTTTCTCCCACACTGAATGTTTGGTTTTAATTTTGCCTGTGGACTCTTTTAATTAGACAGAAATTTTAAAGCTTTATGTAATCAAGACCATTACTCTTGTCCTAATTATTGTTATGTCATATTAATGTCACTTGTCATTCTTAGTTGTTTTTTAAGCCATTTCACACTCCTGCCTCCACTTATAGAGCTGTTTATTTGAATTCCCATGCCTTTGACAGCTAATGGTTTTTTTGTTTACTTTATCAATGGTTGCTCTAGGGTTTACAGTTTTTAACTTATCACAGATTACTTTTAAATGATACCACTTTATATATAATATGAGAACCTAAAGAGTATATTTTCATTTTCTCCTTCCTGTGCTTTGTGCCATTATTGTCATGCATTTTATTTCTACATATTTGTAAATCTCACAATATAATTTACTATTTTTGCTCTAAACAGTTATCTTTTATCCAGCATACAGTTTTTTTTCCATTAAATTCAGTTTTATTGAAATATATTCACATACCATACAATCATCCATGGTACACAATCAACTGTTCAGAGTACCATCACATAGCTATGCACCCATCACCCCCATCTATTTTTGAACATTTTCCTTACACCAGAAAGAATAAGAATAAGAATAAAAAATAAAAGTAAAAAAGAACACCCAAATAATCACCTCCATCCCACCCTATTTTTCATTTAGTTTTTGTCCCCATTTTTCTACTCATCCATCCATACGCTAGATAAAGGGAGTGTGATCCACAAGGTTTTCACAATCACACTGTCACACGCCTAGCATACAGTTTTTATTTTTGACAATCTCAAACTTACACAGAATTTGCAAGGACAGTACAAGGAACGTTTTTCCTGAACAATTTGAGAGTAAATTGCTGCCATGATGTCCCATCACCCCTGAATATTATTGGTGTATCTTCAATAAATAAGGGCATTATTTTACAGTCGACTATCAGAATCCTCAGACCTACTTCAGGTTTCTCTAGCTGTTCCAATAATGTCCATATATCATACATTGCTATTGGTTGTCCTGTTTGCTTAGTCTTTTTACTTCAATCTGGAACAGTTTCTTAATCTTCCTTTGACTTTCATGACCTTGACATGAAGATTAGGCCAGTTTTTTTTGTAGAATCCCTCAATCCAAATTGGGTAGTTGTCTGATATTTCCTCGTAATTAGGTTAAGGTTATGCATTTTTGGTAGAAATCCACAGAATTTACTCTTCTTATTGTGTCCTATTAATGGCACAGGACTTGGATTTACCCATTACTGGTGAAGCCTGGGGTCTGCCAGCTTCTCCACTATTAAATTACTCCTCTTTCCTCTTCATGAGTGATATGCATTATGTGGGTAGGTGCTTTAAAATTATGTATATATCCAATTCCTCATCAAATTTTTCATTTTTTTCCCATTTATTTGTAAGTATGGACTCATAGCTTCCTATTTTATTTAATTGGCTATAATCCATTACTTTCATTATTTATTTTGATGCTCAGACTCTTGCAGATTTGGACAGTGGGAGTCCCTGCAAATTGCCTTCTGTGTCATTTGGTATATTATGATCATTTTTGGAGCTGTTTCTTACTTTGTAGCCCAGCTGATGTCCTAGGCTCATCTTATAGTTTCCCTGCTCCACCCTGGAGCAAACCTTTTCTCCAAGATTCCCTGGATCCTTTTTATTGGAGAATTGTACTATCTGTGTTCATTGATTTTGGAGTACTGCATCTCCCATGCCTTCTTAGTGGGTAGAACCATAGACACACACACACACATTTATTTCTTTATCTATCTACCTCTATATACTAAAAGCCACAATTCACACTGATAACTCCAGTTCCAATTTAAACCATAGGGTTTTTCTAGTTTTATCCACTTCTGTATTTGCAGCTTCCTTCTCCAACAGTGAGAGCCCTAGTTTTCATTATTCTTAATGTATTTACTTATTTGATGAGTCCTCTTGCAAGTAACCAATCACATTTGCTATTACTATCCCGTCCCTATGTGGATACCTTCCTCATCATGCTCAGGATTTAATATCCCTTGCCAGGTTACCTTCTTATGCACATGCCCTCTTCACACAGTTTGGGCACAGTTTTGTCACCTCATGCCAGTTGCATTTTCCCTATGTGGATCTCTTCCTAACCTAGCTTGAGTTATGACCCCATGAACTGAATGCCTTCCTATGTGGATGCCTGTCTTACCCTACTCAGGATCTGACACCCCATGCATAGGATACTACTTCTCTTTGGTGATGCCTTTCTTACACTAAGCTGAGTGTCTGTCCCCCCATGTCACCACACATCACATACAGACACCATCCACAGCCCACTTGGCACCTGATAGCTTACACAGAGCTGCTCTTTCTGGTTTCACCCTTCTTGTTCTGCTTGGGCTCTTATACCCCACACTGGATGTTCTTCCTTAAGAATACCACTCTTATCCCTATCAGGCTCTGACACACTGCAATAGGATGACCTCTATGCGGATGCCCTTCTCACCCTGCTTGGGTTCTTACCCCCTGTGCAAGGCTTTGTCCTCTGCAGATGGCCTTTTCACATGTTTTGGGCTCCAATAACCCGCAAATGAGATACGCTTCTTTAGTTTTCCTTCTTTTTCTCACTTAGTCTCTGACATCCCATTCTAGGCCATTCTTTCTTAGGGACATCCTCCTTACCACCACCAACAACCTATGCCAGGCTGCTCCCCTTCACAGATATTCTTCTTTCTCTACTCTGGTTCTCATAGCCTGCTCCAGGCCACCACAGCTCCTACCTGCACTACACACCCTGGCATGGATGCCTACCTTCTTGATCCTGGCTTCTAAAACAGATACATCCAATTGAATGCCTTAAACAATGGGAATTTATTGGCTTACAGTTTTGAGATGAGGAGAAGTCCAAAGTTGTGGTGTCAGCAAGGTGATGTTTTCTCACCAGAGACTGTGGCATGCTGGGGTCGGCTGCCAGTGATCCTTGAGTTGCTTGGCTTTTCTGTCACATGGCAATGCACATGTGGTGTCTTCTTTCTCTTCTGGGTTCCACTGACTTCTAGCTTCTGGCTGTTCCCTGTAGCTTCTCTCTCTTTGGACTTCTCTCTAAGTCCTCCAGTAATAGGATTAAGAACCATCCTGATTCAGTTGGGCCACCCTTCACTAAAGTAACTGCATCAAGATGTCCTATTTTACAATAGGTTTACACTCACAGGAATGGATGAAGATTAAGAACATGTTTTTCTAGAAAACATAATTCCAAGCCACTGCATCAACCTAATGGCTTTAAGATTGAATTGCATGGGAAGGAGAAAGGGAAAAGGAAGGAAAAAGGGTTCAATTATCTTTTAAAGAGATTTAAAATGGAGAAAAAATATTTTTATATTTTCCCACAAATTGATCACTTTTGGTACTCTCCTTTTATTTATATCTGAGTTTTCATCTGGAATTATTTTCCTTCAGCCTAAAAAATATACTTTAAACATTTCTTTTAGCACAGATCTGTTGGTATTGAAACTTATCAGCTTTCAGTTGTCTGAAAAAGTCTTATTTCTGCTTCATTTTTGAAAGATACATTCACTAGATATAGAATTCTAGGCTGTCTGTTTTTAAAAAATATTTCATCCATTACATTTTAAAGATGTCATTCTATTGTCCTCTGACTTTCATTGTTTTAAATAAGTCATTGATTTAAAATTTTTTTCTTCCTTTGTGTGTAATATGTCTTTTTAAAAAATCTTGCCTCTTTTAAGATTTTTCTCTTTATTGTTGAATTTTCAGCAATTTGATTATAATGTGCCATGGTGTAGTTTTCTTTGTATTTATGCTTCTTGGAGATCATTGAGCTTCTTGGATATGGAGGTTTTTATTTTTCAGCAAATTTGGACAATTTTTGGCCATTAGTTCTACAAATATTTTTTCTATCCCTTTCCCCCTTCTGAGACTCCAATGACACATGTAGTATGACTTAATATTATCCCACAGGCCATTGAGTGTCTGGATATTGTTATTTTCCTTTAAGGAGTGTTGAAATTTATTCTGGTAGTCAATTAATTTGCTTGAAGATAACCTTGATTTTTTTTCTCAGCTTATATTTAAGCCTTGTTAGGGAAAGTCTAGAGTAATTTTCACTCTACCACTAGTTTAGCCCTACTCTGTTCATGTGATCATTTTGGATATCTGTTAATGCCCCAAGTATGTTCAATAAGGTCTCTCCACTCTGTTTGTCTGAACTTGTAAATTTCCCAGTCTCATGCAAATTCTCATGGTTGGTAAACTGATAGATGCCTGGTAGATGTTTTGTCCTTGGCAGTTATTTTTTGCTTGGCCTCAGGGAGTCTCACACACAGTTTAGATTACAGTCAAAGACTCAAGGAGATCCATATGCAGATTTCTGGAGCTCTTTTTCTGCATAGTTTCCTTTTTCTCCAGTATTCTGTCCTGTAAATCCCAGCCATTTCAACTTCTTCAAACTGCAATCTCTTTCTCCTCAGTTACCTTTCTTTGAACCAACAGCTCTTAAATACTTCTGGGTAGAAAGCCTGGGCTATCATAGGACTTGTCTCATTTATTTCCTTTCTTTCATTTTTTATTTCATCATTTATTTTGATGCTTGTTGGCCAGTATCTAAAAGCAGTTTTCATATATTTTAATCCAGTTTTCTAGTTGGTTATAGTGGGAAATATTGTCTGGTACCAGTTACCCCATTTTTGCTGGAATTGAAATATTATTAATGGTTTTTGAACTTACATGGCATCATCCAACTTCAGTAACCCAAGACTGTGCCCTGCTATCCTGTGGGTTTCTTCTTTTCATTTATTACAGAGACTATTTCAAATCAACTTCATTTTTATCATGCTAAACCCATACTTCAGTTTCCGTTACCTTCCTTTTCCATTCTTCTTCATTAAGAAAATATATGCCATCAAGTAGAAATTCCTTCAGCTTACCTCCTGAACACCCTTCTCTATTTCCATCTCCCTGATCTCCCTAGCCTATATTCAAATGGATCTTCTTCTATACCCACATTTGCTTCATTTTCTGTTCTCAAGAATTTTTGCAAATATAATGCACAATATTTATTTCAGATGCTTTTCTTTAATTTCTGCCTCAAGTAGTGATGCAACCTCAATAACTAGGCCCTACATTTTGGTCATTATAATTATCAGTTTTGATTTAGTGAAGGGTAGTTGACAACTTGAATTACCTTCAAATACTAGAAAATTTCTCAACATACTTTTTGTTGCCTGTTATCCAAGACAATCAATGGAATACTCACGCTGAATTATGGGTGGAGGACTATGTCTTATTCACATTATGTTCCCTGACTCACAAGCATATGTACAATATTTATCAAGCAAATGAATATGTTATTTGAGAAATGACCCTATGCTACCTCAATTTAATGCTGAGAAATATTGTGAAGATCTATAATAAAAGCATCAATGTTTCCCTGGCTATTCCTTTTATTTGTGAAAGTCAAATCTCTAAACAATGATTGATGAATAGGCATGAAAGGTAAGCTTTAAATAACTATAAAAATATCCTAGTGCTGGTTAAAACAGGAAAAAAAAAAAGGACAAGCTCCTGGAAAATCTTTGGGCATCACATTTTTTCATGAACACAACATCCTTCTTTTTATGAGTTTCCCTCCATATAGATAATTTTTTTTTTAAATTCAGTTTTGTTGAGATATATTCACATATCATACCATCATCCATGGTGTACAATTAACCTGTTCACAGCACCATCATATAGTTGTGCAGCCACCACCCCAATCTACTTTTTTTTTTTTTTTTTTTCATTTTTATTGAGATTGTACCATACAATTATCCAAAGATCCAAAGTGTACAATCACTTGCCCCTGGGTACCCTCATACAGCTGTGCATCCATCACACTTAATTTTTGTTCAATTTTTAGAAACTTTTCATTACTCCAGACAAGAAATAAAGTGAAAGATGAAAAAAGAAAAAAAGAAAAGGAAACTCTAATCCTCCCCTATCCCTAACCAACCCCCCTCAATTGTTGACTCCTAGTATTGATATAGTATGTTTGTTACTATTTATGAAAAAATGTTGAAATACTACTAATTGTAGTATATAGTTTGTAATAGGTATATAGTTCTTCCCTATATGCCCCTCTATTATTAACTTCTAATTGTATTGTCATACATTTGTTCTGGTTCATGAAGTGATTTCTAGTATTTGTACAGTTGATCATGGACATTACCCACCATAAAGAATCAGACAATACCACCAATGTCAAGTGTCTAACATGCCTCTCCTATCCCCCCCTCTTATCTGCATTTACCTTGGTATATCACCTTTGTTACATTAAAGGAAGCATAATACAATGATTCTATTAGTTACAGTCTCTAGTTTATGCTGATTGCATCCCTCCCCCAATGCCTCCCCATTTTTAACACCTTGCAAGGTTGTCATTTGCTTGTTCTCCCTCGTAAAAGAACATATTTGTACATTTTATCACAATTGTTGAATACTCTAGATTTCACCAAGTTACACAGTCCCAGTCATTATCTTTCCTCCTTTCTTCTGGTGTCTCACATGCTCCCCATCTTCCTCTCTCAACCGTATTCATAGTTACCTTTGTTCAGTGTACTTACATTGTTGTGCTACCATCTCCCAAAATTGTGTTCCAAACCACACACTCCTGTCTTCTATCACCCTGTAGTGCTCCCTTTAGTATTTCCTGTAGGGCAGGTGTCTTGTTCACAAAGTCTCTCATTGTCTGTTTGTCAGAAAATATTTTGAGCTCTCCCTCATATTTGAAGGACAGCTTTGCTGGATACAGGATTCTTGGTTGGTGGTTTTTCTCTTTCAGTATCTTAAACATATCACACCACTTCCTTCTTGCCTCCATGGTTTCTACTGAGAGATCCACACATAGTCTTATTAAGCTTCCTTTGTATGTAATGGATTGCTTTTCTCTTGCTGCTTTCAGGATTCTCTCTTTGTCTTTGACATTTGATAATCTGATTATTAAGTGTCTTGGCGTAGGCCTATTCATATCTCTTCTGTTTGGAGTACGCTGCGCTTCTTGGATCTGTAATTTTATGTCTTTCTTAAGAGATGGGAAATTTTCATGAATTATTTCCTCTATTATTGCTTCTTCCCCCTTTCCCCTCTCTTCTCCTTCTGGGACACCAATGATACGTACATTATTGTACTTTGTTTCATCTTTGAGTTCCCGGAGACGTTGCTCATATTTTTTCATTCTTTTCTCCATCTGCTCCTTTGCGTGTAGGCTTTCAGGTGTTTTGTTCTCCAGTTCCTGAGTGTTTTCTTCTGCCTCTTGAGATCTGTTGTTGTATGTTTCCATTGTGTCTTTCATCTCTTGTGTTGTGCCTTTCATTTCCATAGATTCTACCAGTAGGTTTTTTGAACTTTTGATTTCTGCCGTATACATGTCCAGTGCTTCCTTTACAGCCTCTATCTCTTTTGCAATATCTTCTCTAAACTTTTTGAATTGATTTAGCATTAGTTGTTTAAATTCCTGTATCTCAGTTGAAGTGTACGTTTGTTCCTTTGACTGGGCCATAACTTTGTTTTTCTTAGTGTAGGTTGTAATTTTCTGTTGTCTAGTCATGGTTTCCTTGTTTATCCAAATCAGGTTTTCCCAGACCAGAACAGAGGGAAGAAATATTCAGTATCTGGTTTCCCTGTGGGTGTGTCTTAGAAAATTGCTCCACCCTTTGATGCCTCGGGTCACTGTGCTTTTCTGCCCAGCAGGTGGCGCCTGTCAGCCTATAATTCTTGGCTGGTGTGAGGAGGTATGGCTGTGTTCCCCCAGGCTCTGGGGTCTGGTTCTGAATGGAAAGGGCCCCACCCCTTTCCTCCTAGAGAAGACAGAACCCTCAGGTGGAGGTCATTAGCATTTCAATGGTCTTGCTCTCTGCTTGTGGTGTCTCCACCCTTCCCAGAGTCACAGCTCTGGAAACTGAAAATGACTAGGGCTTTCTCCACTGAGCCGAAAAAGAAACAGATAGTCCCCTTCAGACCCAGTCCAAGGCAACCCTCAGGCTCTCCCAGGTCAGTCGTCACCCAAAGCCTCTGTCTGTTTTTTGGGGCTGCGTACCTGTGGTGAGCAGTTCACACTCGCTACTTAAAACCTCAGTTGGAGCTCAGCTGAGCTGTATTCGCTTGCTGGGAGAGAGCCTCTCTCTGGCACCACGCGGCTCTGCAGCTCGGGCTATGGGGGAGGGGGTCTCACGACTTGGATCCGCAGGTTTTACTTACAGATTTTATGCTGTGTTCTCGGGCATTCCTCCCAATTCAGGTTGGTGTATGATGAGTGGATGGTCTCGTTTGTCCCCCCGCAGTTATTCTGGATTATTTACTAGTTGTTTCTGGTTTTTTGTAATTGTTCCAGGGGGACTGCTTAGCTTCCACTCCTCTCTATGCCACCATCTTGCCTGCCCGTCCCCAATCTACTTTTGAACATTTTCCTTACACCAGAAAAAATCAGAATAAGAATAAAAAATAAAAATAAAAAAGAACACCCAAATTAACCCCCTCAATCCCACCCTATTTTTCATTTAGTTTTTGTCCCCATTTTTCTACTCATCCATCCTTACACTGGATAAAGGGAGTGTGATCCATAAGGCTTTCACAATCACACTGTCACCTTTTATAAGCTGCATTGCTATACAATCATCTTCAAGAGTCAAGGCTACTGGGTTGGAGTTTGATAGTTTCAGGTATTTACTTCTAGCTATTCCAGTACATTAAAACGTAAAAAGTGGTGTCAATATAGTGTGTAAAAATGTCCACCAGAGTGACTTCTCAACTCCATTTGAAATCTCTCTGCCACTGAAGCTTTATTTAGTTACATTTCGTATCCCCCTTTTGGTCAAGAAGATATTCTCAATCTCACAATGCTGGGTTCAGATTCATCCCTGGGAGTCATATCCTGCTTTGCCAGGGAGATTTACACCCCTGGGAGTCAGGTCCCATGTAGGGGGGAGGGCAGTGAGATCACCTGCCAAGTTGGCTTAGTTAGAGAGAGAGAGGGCCACATCTGAGCAACAGAGGCACTCGGGGAGACTCCTAGGCACAATTATAAGCAGGTTTAGCCTCTCCTTTGCAGTAACAAGCTTCATAGGGGCCAACTCCAAGACAGAGGGCTCAGCATGTCAAGCCATCAGTCCCCAATCTTTGTGAGAACATTGGCAACAATCCAAATGAGGAAGTGCAATACCTCTGCATCCTCCCCCAGCTCTTCAGGGGGCCCCGAATACATATTCTTATTCTCCGTCCAAATCACTTTGGGAATGTGTTGCTATTCACTCTAACCTATACAGACCTACTATAGCTCACTTCCTATTCAAAGTTCCATGTAATTGTGGTGTTTGAACAAACTGACTGTAGAAGTTATATTCTTTAGAAAATATGGATCCTACACCAAATAAACATCTCTTCCCTTGGTCTCACATGGAAGTTGAAGTTTTAACGCACAGTCAGCTTCAACCTTTATCCCTTCCTTGGCCCGATTTGCCCTAGTCTTAACCAGATCTGCTTCATTCATATCTCTAATTGAAGTCTGGGCTCTTTTTCAGCTTTTTTTTTTTTTTTAACAGTTGCTGTATGTGTTGATACTGACATTCATATCTGCCAAGCTCTAGCTCTGAGTTTCAGGTGTCATGCAGATATCCAATGTTCCAGAGACCAGTCAGGTTATACACAAAGGGATCAACATCTCAGAGTTTGGAGATAGCCATTACAATTCAGGAATAGATTTGACTGCTGTAAGAGCTTACCATCTAGGGACCATTACAATAATCGTTTCCTTGTTAGGCTGTGCTCTAAGATTCAATTCTGAATTTACACATTGTAGTTAGTCCATATTGGTGAGGCATTAAAGTGTTTGCCTTTGTTTCTGGCATGCTTCACTCAAAACGCTGTCTACTGGATCCATTTGCCTCGTTGCATGTCTCACGGTTTCACTCCTTGTATTTGCTCCATATTCCATTGTATGCATACACCACAGTTCACCATTCTGTTCCTCAGTCAGTGTATCCTTAAGCCACCTCCACCCATTGCAAATCATTAATACTGCCTCCATAAACACCAGTGTGCAAATGTCCATTCATGTCTCTGCTCTCAGATCTTCCAAATATATACCCCATAATGAGGTTGCAGGACCTTATGGCCCCCACATACTTAGCTTCTTGTGGAGCCACCACAGTGACCTCCAGAAAGGCTACATCATTCTTCTCCTCATCAACAGTAAATAGGTACATCCCTGTCTCCGTGTTTTCTCCAGCACTTTTACCTCTATTTATATTTTTTCTCACAATTTTATAGAGATATATTCACATAACATACAACCATCTACAGTGTACAATCCATTGTTCATGGAATCATCACCTAGTTGTACATTTATCACCACAGTCAGCACTTGAACATATTGATTATTATGAAAAAGTGTATTTTTGTGAATACTAAAAAAGATAATAAAAAGAAAAATTAAAATGTCATACAATACAATATAATAGTAAGGACAGAAAACACCACTACCAAGAATCCCATATCCCTCCCTTATATCCCCCTCTCTTACACATTTAACTTTGGTATATTCCCTTTGTTACATTTAATGGAAGCATATTACAATGTAGATGATTTTTAAAAAGCATAAAAACAGTTAAGCCAGTGGTCTCTGAAAGAGACTGATGGCTGCAAAATCTTCCTTGTGCTTCAAAGCAGCTATTTTAAGCACAGTATTCTGGGTCCAGTAATTATTGAATGTATCAGCTAGTACTGCCTTCACCTACTAATATAAGAAAACATGACTGATGGTGGGGCTTAAAGAAATAAGGACTTATTTGTTTCATATAGGTCCAAAGGAAGTCCAGAGGAAGGTAGTTCAGGGCTGGTGTTCCACAATACCAATAAAAACTGATTCTTTCTATAATTTCACTCCACAATCCTTAGCATCTTCTTGCTTGTTGTATTATGGTTGCAATATGGCTATTCTACCACCAGTTTCATTTCAAGGACCAGATCACCATGATAGAAGGCAAAGGGCTGTTTATCTCTATTTATTAGGAAAGCCAAATTTTCCCCAAAACCCTACAGTCAGACTTCCATTGATGTTTTTTAGGCTTGCCAGGGAGAAGGGAATTTGGGTGGGTGGTGGGTAAGTTAATCAGCAGTGTCTGCTTCATCAAATGTGGACTTGAATCAGTCAGTACTTAAAAGGATATTCCTCCTTGCCAGAAAAGATGCCATGCTGGTTGCAATAAAAAGGCAAAAGAAATCACAAACAGGCAAGAATCAATCAAGCATTTAATCAGATCAGTACATCATTGATGCACAGGGATTCTGGTTTAATGCTGTTCCCTTTTCTAATTTCCATGCAGTGAAAATTCATAGGTACCAAAAATACCAACTGAGAAAGAACCACAGTAACCCAGAGTCAGCAAACCATACGTAATACGATCCAGGGTCTAATAAAGACTTGTATATTGAAACTTCAGCAGTTACAAAGAGCTATGGACTTGCACATTTTCTCCAAAGAAATCTTTTAGTTTAATAATACAGTGATTAAAAGTCCAGGCTCAGGATTCAGGGGGATCTGGGTTCAAATCCTGCCTCAGCCATTTACTGGCAATATCATCCTAGGCAGTTTCATCCCTCATGGCACCTTATCGTTACAACTTCCTCACCCTCATTTTTCCAACCCAAATTTAAAGTAACAGATTTTATGATGCATTAATTGAAGTTTCATATTTATTTTAGAAAATCCCATTTTAGAATAGGAGAAATTACTGAGAGAGTTTCTCAGGACACTAAATATCATTGCCAGTTTTTGCATTTTTAGCGTTACCTTCTGATCTCATGCCGTGGGTTATGACCGGGCTTCCTGCCCCTTCCTGCTCCCTCCAACCCATCTCTTATTCTCCCTAGCACCCATGTGGAATGAAACAGAGTCCTTTTGGACTCAGATTTGTAAAGAGCTCAAACCATAGCATGGCCAAGCTAGAAGAGGCCTTAGAGATTTTTGTGCTAAGTGCTCACCTTTTACAGGGAGACAGTTGAAGATCTGAGAATTAAGGAACATCTTCAAAGTCAGACAACTACAAAACTCAGACCTGACCCTACTTTTCCTGACACCTTGGCAAAAATTCTTGCCACTATATCATTTTGTGTTCTCCTCTTGAAGAATTATAAATAAATAGAATACATATATGAATGACTTCCTCCTAGACAAAAAACAACAATTACAACCATTATACATCTGTTTAGTTGCACTTTCTAAAATTTCTAAACTTATTTAGAAATTTTATTTCTAAAATGTTTATTCTTTCTAAAATTTCTAAATCTTGTTATGACACTAAAGTATGATATTATTTTTAAAGATATCTTCAAATAAGATACATTTCTCAATCAAATCAATTATGTGAAGAATGTCTGCTAAAAATGCACAGGTGATAAAAGAATAGATTTATATGAAAGTATAAACCAGGAGTTTTAAATTTTTATTTTGAAATAAATTCAAACTTACAGTAACAGTTGCAAAAATAATACAAATCTCATACACAGAACTCCAGCATACCCCAACCCCTCCACCGATATCCCGATCTACCAACTTCAATATTTTGTCACTTTACCATTTCTTTCTTTCCCCCGCTCCCTCCCTCCCTATCATCCATCACCTGTTTCTCTTTCTTCTGAACATATGAGAGCAAGTTGCACACGTCCTTGAACAAATAATATAATTCACATATACATTTCCTATGAACAAGGATATTCATTTATGTTATCACATTGTGTAGTTAAGAAATTCAAGAAATTTAACATTAATATAAAGCTTACATTCTATATTTCATTTTTTTCTTATGTCCCAATTGTGTCCTTTTGAGCCTTTTCTCCTCTATTCTTAGATCTTATCCAGGATCATCTATGGCATTTAATTGTCATTATCTATTTAGACTGTTTTTTTTTTTCAATTGTGGAGACATATATAGAGCATAAATCTTCCCATTCCAACCCCTCCCAAGCATTCCATTTAGTGGGATTAATCACATTCACAATGTTGCAGTGCCATCACCTTCCCAACATCCATTACTAGAAATTTCCCTTCACCCCAAACAGAAACCCTACACTCATTTCTTATTAACTCCCCATTGTCCCTTCCCCCACTTCTCGTAACCCATATGCTACTTTTCATCTCTATGATCATATTCTCTGATACTTTCTTTGTGTTTACCATGGGGCTTAAATTTAACATCTTAAGTCTGTAACAATCTTGTTTTCTTTGATACCAACTTAACTTCAATAGGACACATATACTATGTTCCTATACTTCTCCATTCCCCCACCTTTATGTAGTTCTTGTCAAAAATTCCATATTTTACATTGAGTCCAGAACCACTGATTTATCATTATACTTTATGGATTTTAGATCCTGTAGGAAGTAAATAATAGAGTTACAAATCGAAAGTACAGTAGTATTGGTATTTATATTTACCATGTGATCTTTACTGGAAATCCTTATTTCTTCATATGGTTTTAGTCAATTGTTTAGTGTCACTTCCTTTCAGCCTGCACAGTTCCCTTTAGCATTTCTTATAGGACTGATCTACTGGTGATGAAGTCCCTCAGCTTTTGATTATCCGGGAATGTTTTCATCTCCCCCTCATTTTTAACCTCCAGGTGTTTGAGAGTTCTCCAAGTCTCTGATGGTTATTGACTTTTATTTGTATTCCACTGTGGTCAGAGAATGTGCTTGGAATAATTTCAATTTTTTTAAATTTATTGAGGCTTGTTTTATGTCCCAGCCTATGGTCTCTTCTGGAGAAAGTTCCATGATCACTAGAGAAGAATGCATATCCTGGTGATTTGGGATGTAATGTTCTATATATGTCTGTTAAATTTCTCTCTATCTCTCTCTCCTTTCTTTTTTCTCTGTCAGTTGGGCTCCCTTTAGTATCTGATGTAGGGCAGGTCTTTTATTAGCAAAACCTCTCAGCATTTGTTTGTCTGTGAAAAATTTAAGCTCTCCCTCCAATTTGAAGGAGAGTTTTGCTGGATAAAGTATTCTTGGTTGGAAATTTTTCTCTCTCAGAATTTTAAATATGTCATGCCACTGCCTTCTTGCCTACATGGTGGCCGCTGAGTAGTCACTACTTAGTCTTATGTTGTTTCCTTTGTATGTGGTGAATTGCTTCTCTCTTGCTGCTTTCAGAACTTGCTCCTTCTCTTCAGTATTTGAGAGTCTGATCAGAATATGTCTTGAAGTGGGTTTATTTGGATTTATTCTATTTGGAGTTCACTGGGCATTTATGCTTTGTGTATTTATATTGTGTAG
Source organism: Choloepus didactylus (assembly GCF_015220235.1). Lineage (NCBI taxonomy): Eukaryota > Metazoa > Chordata > Mammalia > Pilosa > Megalonychidae > Choloepus > Choloepus didactylus. The sequence continues at coordinate 92,286,806 of NC_051311.1, forward strand.
AAGGTTTGGGAAGTTTTCCCTAACAATTTCTTTGAATACTCTTTCTAGACCTTTACCCTTCTCTTCCCCTTCTGGGACACCAATGAGTCTTATATTTGGACGTTTTATATTATCTGTCATATCCCTGAGGTCCGTTTTGATTTTTTCGATTTTTTCTTCATTCTTTCTTTTGTTCTTTCATTTTCCATTCTATGGTTCTCGAGGTTGCTGAGTCATTGTTCAGCTTCCTCTACTCTTGTACTATGAGTCTCCAGAATCTTTTTACTTTGGTCAACAGTTTCTTTTATTTCCATAAGATCATCTATTTTTAAATTTACTCTTGCATTTTCTTCTTTATGCTCTTCTAGGGTCTTCTTTTTTTTTTTTTTTGTCAATCAAAAAAGTACATTTTATTAGAAGCACACAAAACATGTTTATGCAAGATCATTATGTTCTCAGTGTATAAAGTTCTTCACTGTAACATAAATCTGTTATCAGCAAAATATATTCAAACTATTATTGTTTATTGAGTACTGAATATTTGTAATTTTTTTTAATCTTCATTTTATTGAGATATATTCACATACCACGCAGTCATACAAAACAAATCGTACTTTCGATTGTTTACAGTACCATTACATAGTGGTACATTCATCACCCAAATCAATCCCTGACACCTTCATTAGCACACACACAAAAATAACAAGAATAATAATTAGAGTGAAAAAGAGCAATTGAAGTAAAAAAGAACACTGGGTACCTTTGTCTGTTTGTTTCCTTCCCCTATTTTTCTACTCATCCATCCATAAACTAAACAAAGTGGAGTGTGGTCCTTATGGCTTTCCCAATCCCATTGTCACCCCTCATAAGCTACATTTTTTTTTTTTTTTTTTTTTTTTTTACAGCTGAATGCTTTAATTCATTTCTTTGCACAAAAAGTACAAAAGACCAGATTAAAACTGAGACAAGCATTTAAAGGAAAATCCTTTGACTTGAGAGTTCAAAAACCAACTGTATATGGTTCCCTCTACCAAAAGAATTAGTTTTTGTAAAAAATATAAATAATTTTACCCTATAAACAAAGACAGTGATATATTAATTTAAATTAGAATTCTAGAGTCTGCTTTTCTTCCAGTTCTTCCTAAACACAGAGCATACTTGCAAGTAAGAAATGTAATAACCTCAATGGGCATACTGTCTTAGAATAAGCTTCTACCCTTAAGATATCTAGATAGTACAGATTCCTTCACTTGGTACAAAGTCCAGTCCATCAGTAAATTTTAATTTAGTTTATAAAACTCTGCCATATTAAAATGCATTAAATGCTTAATTTTTAAACATTATCTTTTTTGGAAGTAACATGACACAGAACTCAATGGAAAATCCAAAGGTACACAGGCTCAGTCTAATATTAATTCAGAAAATCTCAAAAACTTCTATCTTTATTGAAAAAGACTAAACCAATCCCTCACCATCTCCTACTATATCATTATTCCATTTTCATGGCCCTTATAAGAAAAAACACTGCTTAAATCAAACCTAATTGTAGAAATTTATAGAAAATAGCTCTCTAGCATTCAACTTTAGACTTCATCAGGAAAGAAAAAGTAACTTATATACATGGATGGGTATTCCAACAATATAATTTTCTGACCCAATGCTTATGACAACATTAACTTGACTTTTATATCTTTTAATATTTGAAATATTTGTCATTTGAAAACTTTCCAAATAAAAGTGGTAAGCTACACTAAATTACTGCAAAAAATTGTTAATTTTATAGATTATAGTTTAAAAAAATGAGGAAACACATAGTCTTTTTGTATGATTGGCCAGTTATCCAAGTATCCAGTGTTTACTCCCTTTGCAAATGAAGAAAAAATAAAATTTTTTGAGCATCATAGAAAAATGTTTTAATTTGGGATTTTCCCAATAATTGTCATCAGGTATATTATTACCATATTTAATTATCAGTGTTTTATAATTGATGTTTTAATGTTTGAGACTTTAAAAAGATACTACCATGACCTAAAATATGTACAGCTATGCTTAAAAAAAAGTTTTATTTTATTTATCTCAATTCACTTTTATTATCTAGGGAGTTCTAAAGTCATACTTAGAAGAGATGTGATTTAAGTAATGGCTACAAACAGCACTTGATCCTAAGAATTCATACATCTTCTAAATTAGATAAATCTTTAAAAAGAACAAAAGTACAGTATGTTAGAATGTATGTCATTATTATAAAATTTTTACCTAGTAGGGCAAGTTCCTGATTTTAACATACGCTTCTTGCAAGACCAAAGATATTTCTCCCAAATGAAAAATCTTTTTACTTCTACAAAATTATCCTTTCCATCCATGTCACTTTTTTATACCATCACTTAAGCACCAAAGAAAAATTCTGTAAACAAACTTTTAACCAGTAAACTAAGGGCAAATATCCATTTGCCTTTATTACAATATTGAAAAGGCCATGATATAAGAGTTTCTACTTCCTACAATGACATTTTTTTTTTTTTTTTATTTTTTATTTTTTAATCATCATTTTATTGAGATATATTCACATACCACGCAGTCATACAAAACAAATTGTACTTTCGATTGTTTACAGTACCATTATATAGTTGTACATTCATCACCTAAATCAATCCCTGACACCTTCATTAGCACACACACAAAAATAACAAGAATAATAATTAGAGTGAAAAAGAGCAATTGAAGTAAAAAAGAACACTAGGTACCTTTGTCTGTTTGTTTGCTTCCCCTACTTTTCTACACATCGACCCATAAACTAGACAAAGTGGAGTTTGGTCCTTATGGCATTCCCAATCCCACTGTCACCCCTCATAAGCTACATTTTTATACAACTGTACAATGACATTTTTATAATAAAAATGCAGGCATACTTATACAAATAAGAAACAGAATTATTATACAACTTTTGTGGAACAAAAGGCAGAACAAACAGGATCTTTTTAGTTAATAAAGTGAGCACAAGAAACCTATAAAATGTATGCAACGTATAAAAATTCAGTAACTTTTTAAAGTTCCTGTGAACAGATTACTAATTATCAAGAATAAAAAGATGGTAGTTCCACTAGTTTATAATTAGTCTTGTAAACAGTAGGAAAGTAATAAGTAGTAAATTAGAAATCTTAGCTCCCAGTATCTCCCTTCTGGCACTGGAACCACTTTTACAGCAGTTAACATTGGCTCTTTAAAACATTACAGTAATTCTAGGAGAAAATAAATTCCATAAAGAATAGGTTAACAGTCTATGATAGATTTTTGACAAATATATCAGAAGAAAAAAATACTGTAGGTCACATGAGGATTGGTCTACAAATCTCATGACAGAAAAACTTAAACCTTCAAACCTCCTTCTCTATTTTATCAGATTTGCTTTGTTGCTATCATACTGTTTCCAAATTGTTTGGTAATAGACAACTACTTTTAAAGAATATAACTGTTTAATATTTGTAGATTTATGAAGGAAAAGAACTCTCAAAATACTTTTTCCTATTTCTGTTCTGTAGGAAAAAGTTTCATTTGGCACTCTGGAAATGATACAGTGTTTGGCATTCTAATCAACCATAATGAAGACAACAGTATGAAAACAAAACAGGATAAAGGACTATTTAAGAAGACAAACGACCAAAGGCTCTTGTATCTTCTACCATTCACTGTCCCCTGGAATACTTTCATCTCTGACACAACATATAAATTATTATTTACATTATGATTATACTGGTAAAGAAGACCATATCAGTTTTTGTTGTGCTCTAACTTATAGTGCCCATTGGGATAACCATCAAGAGAAGCAGGCCTTAAACAACAAAATATTCCATTTGCATTGTATACTTTATTTTAATTTGTTTTCTGGTTCACCTTCAAGTTTAGTCACAAACAACTGTAAGACTCTGAAAAGTCCTGTAAACATAGGCTGAGATAATAACTGTTCACTGAAGATCGAGTGTTTCTTTCTTGCTAAGTAAAATATTCTGCAGTTTTACATAGATATTTCCTTAAACAGTGGTATCTCCAAAATCCTTGTTCCAACGTATGTATGCTTCTAAGGTTTGAGGGCTCACACTGCGTTTTATCTTTTTCAAAGATTCAGTGAAGTCAGATAACTGAATATTTCTCATCTCACTAGCAGACATATTCTTCACCTGCTCTGGTTTCAGTTCTCGGATAGGACCCAGAGCTGCATCTTTTGCCAAAGCTGTTAGATCACTTCCTGAGTATCCATCAGTCATTCTAGCAAGTTGTGCTAGCTCTTTCTGGGTCAATGGGCTTCCTTGTTTACATAGCAGATTTTTAAGTAAAAGTAGTCTTGTCTCCTCATTTGGTAAAGATACATATACCCGTTTGATGAAACGCCTGAGAACAGCCTCATCAAGTTCCTGTGGTCTGTTAGTTGCACCCATTACAAGTACTCTGTCATCTCCAGCAGACTGTACACCATCAAATTCTATTAGAAATTCAGTTTTTAGACGTCTGCTAGCATCATGTTCTCCTTCTCTTCTTTCACATAAAAGGCTATCAACTTCATCTATAAAAATTATAGAAGGCTGAAGTTCTCAAGCCACAGCAAAGAGAGCTCTCACCAATTTCTCTCCTTCTCCCACATATTTTGAAGTTAAACTTGCAGCACTTATATTAAAGAAAGTTGCATTAGATTCTGCAGCTACTGCTTTAGCCAACATTGTTTTTCCATTTCCAGGTGGACCAAAGAGTAACAATCCTCTGGCAGGAGCTCTAAGCCCTGTGAATAACTCAGGTCTCAGAGAAGGAAGAATAACAATTTCTTGCAATGCTTGTTTTGCCAACTCTTGCCCAGCTATATCATCAAATTTAACAGCTGTTCCATTGTCCACAATTTCATTCATTATAAGGTTGGCAAGGTTGCTGTCCACATTCCTAAAATTCTTCATGTCTTTCTTTTTGCGAGTGGCAGTTGTAGGGGTAGAAGGTTTATTTGATCTATTTGTTTTTGGAGTTCCCTTATGAGTTGCAGTTAAAGGACCAGGCCCCTGTCTCACTCCAGAAACCATGGATAATCCACTGCAACTTGGTGCTCTGTGGTGGCCTGAGAGACCTGTGGATCCAGATTTCATAACTGTTTTTGAACGAGGCAGTGAATTACTAGTGTGTGTTAAGGGATCCTTTCTTTTTGGAACAGCTCCACTTTCTGACTGGAGATGTCCGTTGCGGCATGTTAAGTTAGTACTGTCATTATAGACGTCCGTTTGTGACTTGGAAAATTGCAAAACTGGTTGCCGCTTCTCTAGAAGTTGTAAACGGTCCTTGGCCATAACCAAATTAGTCATCATTTTAGCTTGAAGACGCCTAGCCCTTTCACACTGTTCACCTTGTCCTGTTACTATGACTGCTATTCCTTTTTCTAGTTCTTCAATACCTTTTTTGTACCATTCCACAGCTTGCTTCTTCTGTCCTTTCTTGTCTTCATCGATGCGCAGGGCAATGGAGATGTACTCGAAGGCCTGCTTGTGGAAGGCTCGGACGCGCTCGGCCTCCCCGCCCGGCACAGGCGCCGCGGGCGACGCGGAGGCCGGCGCGGCCGGGGAGCTCCTCTTGGCGGCCATGAGGGCGCGGGAGAAGCGCTGGCAGAGCCACACGAAGAGGAGCCCCAGGTGAGCTACATTTTTTATACAACTGTCTTTGAGATTCATGGGTTCTGGGTTGTAGTTTGATAGTTTCAGGTATCCACCACCAGCTACCCCAATTCTCTAGAACCTAAAAAGAGTTGTCTAAAGTGTGCATAAGGGTGCCCACCAGAGTGACCTCTCGGCTCCCTTTGGAATCTCTCTGCCACTGAAGCTTATTTCATTTCCTTTCATATCCACCTTTTGGTCAAGAAGATGTTCTCCGTCCCACGATGCCAGGTCTACATTCCTCCCCGGGAGTCATATTCCACGTTGCCAGGGAGATTCACTCCCCTGGGTGTCTGATCCCACGTAGGGGGGAGGGCAGTGATTTCACCTTTCAAGTTGGCTTAGCTAGAGAGACAGGGCCACATCTGAGCAACAAAGAGGCATTCGGGAGGAGGCTCTTAGGCACAACCATAGGGAGGCCTAGCCTCTCCTTTGCAGCAACCGTCTTCCCAAGGGTAAAACCTGTGGTAGAGGGCTCAACCCATCAAACCACCAGTCGTCTAGGGTCTTCTTGATGTCCTTTATATCCTATGCCATGCTCTTCTTCATGTCCTTTATATTCTGTGCCATGTTCTCATTGTTTGTCTTTAGTTCTTTGATTAATTGCTCCAAGTACTGTGTCTCCTCTGATCTTTTGATTTGGGTGTTTGGGTTTGGGTTATCCATAGCATCTGTTTCTTTCATATGCTTTAAAATTTTCTGTTGTTTTGGCCTCTTGGCATTTGCTTTACTTGATAGGGTTCTTTTAGAATATGAAGGATTATTCAGACACCAGTCTCTAATTTGTCAGATCTACAGCTTGGTGGTGTACACTTTCTCTAACTAACCAGCAGATGGTGTCTGCGAGTCACCTATTCCCCTCAAGTCAGTTCTCCCCAACTTTGTCTTTGTGGTGTGTGGGGGTCTGGTTCTTGTGGGGTCCAAATTGGTGCACCAAGTTGGGTGTGTTTTGTGTGCTGTCCACCCTGAATGTGGGGCATGTGTCTGAGCAGTTAGGGAGGGAGGGCAGCTTTAATAATCAAACCTCCCAGGTGTTCCCAGAGATCTAAGGCTATTGCAAGAGTCTAAACCTTCATTTCAGTCTCGCCACAGATTGTCTCTGCTGCTGACCCACAAGTCCCTGGCACTGGTGTAGGGTTCCTGGGATTTCCGGGTGGGTTCCTCTTCCCAGCCATGCCCTTCTAGGGCCTCTGCTGAGGGAAGGCTGTGCTATGTCACAAGTGCGCATTGTCCCTCAAGGGAAGCCCTAGGCCGCTGGGCCATGCAGGGGTGTTCCCAGCCTGCTGTAAAGATGGCTGAATGGGTCATGTTAATTTCCCCCTTTTTGCACAGCTCCACCTTCCCAGCTCCGGGACAATTAGCTGTGGGTGCGCGAAAGGCTATTGCCTACGCCTGATATTGTGGCGTGTGCACGGTGTTGCCGGAAATACTTCCTGTCACACTGGGTCCCTTGGCATGGTTCTGGGCTGAGGCTTTGGAGTTGGGCAGGAGCTTTCCCAGCCCACTGTGAAGATGGCTGCAAGGGGTGTGATTTTTTTCCCCTTTTGGCTAACCTCTGCCTTCCTTGCTCCGAGACAACTAGCAGTGGGTGCGTGAAAGGCTATCTTCCACGCCAGATATTGAGGCGTTCGCACAGCCCTTTCCTGCTGTGCTTCACTGTGTGGTTCTTGCTGCCATATCTGCAGCCACTTTCCTCCAAACGCCAACCCACGGTTTCCCCACACCGCAGCATGGCTGCCAGACATTCAGCAGGCTCACTTGCTCGTTTCAGAACGCAGATTCCTGGTTTCACCAAGTGTATGGTCCCTGTGGATTTAGCAGATCTTGTCCTGCTGGTTCATCACTGGAACTGGTGTTCTGGGTCACTTTCTGGCCTCTATCTAGTATTTTTCCTGGAGGTGTTTTTTTGCCCTGTCTCTCCTAGCCACCATCTTAGGTTCTCCTAAACCAGGATCTTAATTTTTCCAACATTAATGTCTTGAAATGTTGAATTTGTTAAGCTTATTAATGTAATGAATTTGCAAAATTAATTTTCAAAGTTGTAATTTTAAAATGGCATTCAGTTTAGCTTCTCTGGTCAACTAATTCTCAGGGACTTGAGAAAAAAGTTGTAAAACATAAATATGTAACATGAATTGAGTAAACTTTATTTCAAGCCTTTGGAAGTGTCAGTTTCTAAAATAAATTGAGATTTAGACATTTAGGCTAGCTAATGTTTTGAAAGAATAATTGAAAACAGCAGTCTGGAATGAGTTACAACTTGATCTTACTTGGAAAACACATATAAAAACTGTATACTTGCTTTTTAGGTTCAGTTACATCAGCTCATGAAAACAAATCAGGTTTTGTTTTACAACCATTTTCCTTAGTATTATTTACCCATTATGAAACAGGGCTTAGTTAGCAGATGGTAGGGCTCATATACTATCAGTCAAACTGCAAGCCAACTCTGAGCTAGTTGGAGAGTTGGCAAAAAAAAAATTTTCCATGAAAATGCAACTTTTTTTTCCATGTAATTTGGCAAACAATACAGAGAAAAGGTTTGTGTTGATGAATTTGGCAAGTCCAAATAATATAGTTAAGTAAAATTAAAATGTAAAATTGCTTATTAGTTTAAAAATGTAAGTGGTGCCTTGGGTTGTCTTTCATTTTAAACAACTATGAATTTTGTTTGTTTTTAAAAGATATATAATGTGTATACTATCAAACTGTTATAAACTCATCTTCAGGTTTTATAGTACTGGTGATTTATCTTTTCACTTGGAAATAATTAAAAAGAACAACAACAGCAACCTGGATAGCTATTAAAACTAGCACCACTGTTGCAGGAGAAGAACCAGATGGTTCAGTCCTGTTTGATTAAATTACTTGGAATTTTATAACAAAAGATTCTTCTCAATGACTTTTCAAATCCATGTTTTGATAACCTCAGGGGTCAGTCTGACCTCAATTCACCAAGGCAGAGAGTGGTTCCAGGTTTTGTAGCCATGTGTTGTATGAACTTCAGATAAGGGAAGATTCCAGAACTACATTGCTCTATCAAGGAACTATGTGCATGTTGGCTTTTGTGTGTGTGTGGTGTGAGTGAAAAAACAGATGAAGCAAAACATCTAAAAATTGCTTCATTTTTGGTAGAAGATTGCTCTGTCCATAGCCCTCACTGTATCACTTTCCTCACCTCAGTTCTAATCAAGTATTGCTATTTAAGTTAGATAATTTACAGGTGATTTTGGTAAAAAATTCTTACGACTTTTAAATTACAGAAGAAGCTACATTATTTTTTCAGGAACTACCCTTGCAAAATGCCAGCATAAATAAAATTAAAATATGCTTCACAGAAAAGAGCCTGCTGCCTGGAATTTGAGATGGCATGTTCTGAAGTCTGGGTGGTCAATACTGTCACTAGATGTGTGACCTTGGGCAGGTTGCTGGGTCTTTTTATTTCTAAGTTGTTCATTTGCAAAAGGGGGATAATAATAAGATCTCCTGGATTCACCAGTTCTAAAGATTAAATGAGTTAATACATACACATGAAGTGCTTAGAACAATGGTAAATTTTCAATAGAAGTTACTATTTTTCATTAACGTGTTGAATTTAGAAGGCCAAATGATGTCTGCTATCAATGAAGCAACAGACACTGAAGACCTCTCTGTGTGTAGACTGTAAGCAAACATAGCTCTGCGGGTGGACAGCTAACTGGCCCAGTAGGAGTAGGGAGCTATGCATATCAGGGAAGATAACTAGCAACACAAAGCAGCAAACATTTCCAAATGAATAGGAAAGAACATAAATGCTTCATCAGTTCAGAGGAAGTACAGATTGCCTCTGAGTTCAGGTGGTGAGTAAAGCCTTTACAACAAAGAAGGGGCATGAACTGTTTTGAAGGTGTTTTGAGGTGCTTCATGTGATGGAAAAGCTAGTGTGTTGGGAAAACCTCCTTTACAGGTGATTCTAAACTCAGCTCTGCAGGCTCTGTCAGCTGACTGACCTCCCACAGGGCATCTAACTTCTCTTGACATCAGTTTAAAGATTTTGAAAGGCCCTAGCAAATAGTATGTCTACTTACGTACAGTTGACTTCGTGTGTGTGCATGTGTGTGTGTGTGTGTGTGTGGTAGTTATGTTCTCTAAGGTCACCAGGAACACTGAATTGTGAATGGCTCCTAGGGGAAATGCAGGGTTAGGGTCTTGCAACCTCTAGTCACAAGCATTTTCATCACCTGATCATACATAGTCTTGTTTTATGTATGTTTCTGTTTAAAGGCAACTTATTTAATGTATGTTGCTGAGTCATGGACATTGAACTCTCAGCCAACAGCCCTATAACTCATGCCTAAATGATGCTTATCTAACCCAAGTATTTCTTTGTAAAGCGTGTCACAGATTTCTTGAGATTAAGATCACCAGATAGCACTTCAGCACTATACTTGTTGAGATTTTAAACAGCCAAATCATCATCAAACAAGCAAACAAAAAACAAAAAGAAAAGGAAAGGAAAAAGAAGAGAGAAGAAAACAGCACAAGAAATGGAAAAAGTGACAAGATAAGTTCTGAAACAGGAAGGCAGAATACCATCTTGTTTGACCTCTGCTGGTAACGTCTGCATCAGGAGACTCAAATTTTTTGTTGCTCCTGTGCACGTCCAGGAATGACTGTGACACGAGTATTGATTTGGGGGTTACAAACAAAGTTTAGTAAGTAGGCAAGTTTGCAAATACAGAATCTGTGAATAATGAGGATCTACTATATTTGTATTGCCTTCTGTGAAATTAGAGAATGGGCTAGATGGCATCTGGGATCACTCTGCACTGTAAACGTCTGTGAACCTTGGAGAATGGAAACGAGCATCCCAGCAGAGGAACTGTCAAGACTGAATGCAGACAAACTTAGAGAGGGCCCCACACATGCTCTGCCCAGAACATGCCCCCCACCCCAACCTGCCTCTACCACTTTTAGTTTGACTGGATCCCTTTCTTCATTCACATCTCAGCTTAAATGTCACCCATCAGGGGTCTTCTTTGGACCACCCAAACTAAAGTCCATCCCTGCTGCCAGGGCTTGTTCTTTTTCATTCATGGCACTTATCATCATTATAAATAGTTATTAATTTTTTAAAATTTTTTTTTGCTGTCTTTTTTAGTTCAGTGACTGTATCTGTTTTTATTACTCCTTTACCCTCAGCACCTAAGAGATTTGCACAAGCAAGCCCTCAATCAAGATTTTATTCATTTAGTTAACAACTATTTGTTGGGTGCCTATAATGTACAAGTCTCTGGGTAAATAGCAGTGTATTAGACAACAAAACTCAGTGGGGCTTATATTTTAGTATGAAAATTAGGTGGTAAACAAGTAAATACACAAGAAAATGTCATACTGAATTAAAAGCGGTGAAGAAAATAAATCAGGATATAGTGATGTGTTACTATAGACAGCACTGTCAGGGAAAGCTTCTCTCCACAGGATATTTGTTGAAAGATTTTTTAAAAAATAAATAAATCCAGGAAAATGGAAGAAACCTCTCTGGGTTTTATGTTGTGAATAACAAGATATAACTTTGGGAAGGTGGGTTGGGGCCATAATGTGAAGGACTTGGATGCCCACTAAGGAGCTGGGCTGTAGCCACTGGGCAGCCAGGAACCATCACAAGTTTTCGAGGAGGGCAGTGACATGATGGCAGACTTTTAGGACGATGCTATCCTCTTTCCCCTTCACCCTTCTTCCCTCACCACCCCAATTCCCTGGAGGGGATTTGATAAGGTCCGGAGTTGGAAGGGGATTTCTCTAAGAATGAGCACTAGGATAGTGCCAAGGGGAATGAAATGGAAAGGGCCCTTGTGAGCACCAGAGCATTCACAGAATTCCAGGACTGGTAGTGGGTGGAGTGAAAAGGTAAGAGAAGAGGCTGGAAGGGCAGCTTTGAGCCTGGGTGGTTAGTGGGGTGGGAAGCACAGAAAAACTGAAGTCAGGAGCGGAGCCGTCTTTATTGATCTTAAATGTATGAATCATGCCACTCACCACTTATTCCTGACTCATGCTTCCTATCTTGTCAAGTGTTTTTCTTTCCATACCAAACAGTGTTCCATCGAAATGGTTGTTGGTACCTAATTTGTTTTAGTAGGCTACCATCTGTTTTGGGTGGCTTGTGATCTGCATTGAAGCAGCTGCTTACCAATTAATTCAAGTCAGGGCTTTATGTTCAGAAGACAACTCTTTTTATTGCATTACAAGGGGAAACAGGAGAGAACTGCCACCCCTGCTTCTTCTCTGTCCCTTACGTGTCCCTATCATCTTTGGTTTCTTTTAATTGACTCATTCCCTCATATCTAACAATATGTTCAACTCACTGCTTTCCTATAAAACATCTCTCAACCCTGTTTCTCCAGTGTTACTCTATTTCTCCTTCTATGTGTTGTCAAACTTCTTGACTCTACTTCCTGCCTACCCACTGGGACACTCTGAAACTTATTTTAAACAGTTTCCAGTGGGATGTTCCAAAAGCACAAGCCAACTCATCATTTCCAAAATAGAACCCATCATACCCTCCTCCAACCTTCTCTTTATCCTGTATCCCATTTCTAAATGAATGGCACTATCATCGACTCAGTTCCCCTAGCCATGATTTGGAATTATTTTTGACTTCTCTTTTTTGACCCCCACCCCCCACCCCCCTGCATATTCTTTTCCTTTTCAGTTTATAGTCTCTCTCAATCCTCTCCGTTGTCCTTGGCACTCACTATTTACATGTAACATTATTGTTAAAGCCATTAATTTTCAAGTGTCTATTCCTGTCTTTGATCTCCAATTCATCTTTCATTTGGCCACCAGAGTTGTCTTCCTAAAATCACGTATCATATCACTTTCTGGCTTAGAATTACTCCTGGACTCCTCATTGGCTTTAACATGCCCTTCCCATTGTACTTCTCAGCTTCATTCTCTGTCATTTCCACATGGGGGCCCTTGCTCTAGCCATGCTGAATTACTCTCTTTGCCCAAGTGTAAGGTACTTTCTCCAGCTATCATACCTTTGCCCATAATGTTCTCTCTAGGGCCCCCTTCTCTTCTTCTCTACCTGGCTCAATCCTGCTTAGGTATAGCTCAGATGCCACCTCATCCAGGAATCTTGGATCTTCTCCTCTACCTTGGATCTTCTGTCCTCCCTCATTCTTGGCTAGTTATTCTTCATACGTGTTCCCAGAGCCCCTTAGGCACTTCTTACCATCTATTGTGATTGCCTAGTTTCTGTTTTTTCTCTTGAACTATATGTGCCTTGAGGACATCGACAGTTCCTACCTGTTGAATAATGTGTGAAAACTGATTTTCTTTTTCAGCCCCATCACTATAAACTTGATCTCATCAAGGTCTCAGGAATTTCTTAAATCATCAAATCCAATGGTCTGTTCTTACTTATCATCTTTTTTCTTTCAGTAGCATTTAATTCCACCTTCTTTCTTGGAATGCTTTTTTTTTTTTTTTTTTTTTTTTTTTTTTTTTTTTTGTACTGCAGCATGGTATCTCTGAGTATTATTTCTCTGTCTTCATGATAGGCTTATTGTTTTCCCTTAACCCCCACCCTCCAAATTTTGACTGTGGCCTTCCCTCTTTTCTCAATGTATCCTAGGTCATCACAGGCACAGCTACGTTTCAAATACCACTTTTTGATGATGGAATTGATTTAGAATCATGATGGGGCATTTCCAACTTCCCTGCCATTTCCAAACTTTGGCATTTTAAGTTTTGATGAGCATGAAGCCAGTGGTACCTTTAATGTGCTACAATGTTGCAAGAGTGAACTGGGGTTGGGGGAAGATGGATTTAATTTTAGACTCATTGAATTTGAAATGTCAGCAAGATAATAAGTAAAAAAAGTCCTGAAAATATTTGCAAATCATGGAGTCAAAGAATCCTACATATGGAGAAACTTTGGAGTTATCTGGTCCAACCTCTTTCCCAGGGCAATATTTTTCAAAGATATTTATTGGGATTTTAGGGGGTCAGTATAATAACACCCTCCTCCTCATCTGAATTTGTAACCAATTGAGAAGTAGACAGATGGAGATTGAAATATTATATGATACAACTGATGAGAGAAAATGGCTTAAGTTCAGTGTCCAGGGCGACTTATTAGTACTTTACTCCTCGATCAGATGGACTCAGTCACTGCATAGCTGGGCAGCTGTAGGCCTCCTCTGCATGGCTGAGAGCAGGCCAGGCTGCATGTGTCTTGCATTCAAGTCTTGGTAGGGTGGGGCATTAGGAGCTGAATTGCAGGACAGATTCCTTCTCCCAAACTTCCCAATCAGGTAAGTCCCTCTGTTTCCCCTGGGAGAAGAATGCTGGGTTGTGAGAGAGGTCCCAAGTGCTACTGAAGTCCTTCCAGATGGAAAATATGAAGCCAGGGGGAGGAAGCATCTCCATTAACAGGAATGTTTATCCTCTATTGCTCACCGTGCTGGAGAGTCCATAGACTTTGGGATGCATTCTGGTCCATTTTTGGGAAGGATTAGATAATGAGAAAGTTGTCCGTCATATTGAAGCGGAGAAAGCAGTGTCCCTGGTACCTTGTGTCCCTAGTTCCTGTTGCTGCAGTCCCAAGAAATAAGTCCAAATATGTCAATTATTTATACAGAGTGATCATTTTATTCTCTAGACGTTTCCTAGTTATGCATTCCTAGTTCACTTGGATGCTATTCTGTGACAGTTTCTAGTCTTGCCCTTGCCTTGTCACTTGGTTGCCATCCTTTAGGAGTTCTCTATTTGCAGGATCCTCATCAAGTGGTGGCATTGCTGGACCATGTTTTCTCCTTCACTTTGAGTGGGCCCAGCTCTCTGAAGGGCAGGGTAGGGATCTGTATAGCAGGCCACCTGGATAGCTCTCCTGAACACCCTCCTTTACCTGGTTCAGAGGTTTCCCTTCAGATAACAATGTGAGAGAAAGTCACACAAGATAATGTGAATAGGTAACCACATGATTTATTACTCAATACTGAGTCAGATCAGAATCAGCAGGAGAAGCAGCACCAGGTGTCTGGTGAGCATGTAGGTTCAAGATGATTCTTACATGGAAAGCACTTGCCCAAGGTAGAGATGCTTAGACTATTGAAGGCTCTGCACTTTCTATGGCTTCCTTTATAGCTGGAGGCTTTCCTCATAATGCTGTTTGCATCAGGAACTGGTCTTTTGCTAAAGTAATAGAGAGTGGAGAATGGGCCATTCAGAGATCCCTGGCTACTGTCACTCTGTTGCTAAAAGAATGCAAACCATTCTACATGTGTGTCCTTTTCCCCTTTGTTTTGTCTTTCTCCTTTCCCTACAGTCTGGCTGATCTGCTTGTTTTTTCCTGACTTTTCTTACTTAACTTCTCTTTCTACTACCTCACAATGATGTCTGTCCACAGTGGCTTGCTTTCTGATCAGTACTTCATACTCAGCAGTGTCTAGAACTGAAGTATTCCAAACATGATCTTAGTGCAGCATCCAGTGCAATTATCACTTCCTTTAAACTGGATATTGATATATTCTATTTTTACTCCCACTTAGCAGTGAAACTACTCTAGCTAAGCTTACCATTAACCTTCAATAGCTAATGAAAATTTTTTGAATTCATTGACCTCTCTGTGATCTGACATGGGTGACCGCTTCTTTTGTATTAAATCTCTCTAACCTCAGCATCAGTATTGACACTCCCTTTTGGTTTTCTGTCTGCCTCTCTGACTATTCCTTTTGAGATTGCTTTAAGTGTAATGCATTCCATTCACTTCCTTTTTTTCCCACTATTTTGACCATTTTAAGTGTACAATTCAGTGGCATTAAGTATATTCATACATCCAAACACATGGTTTAAGTGGTATGTGTTACTCAGAACTACCATATCTATGTATCTCCAGCCAACTTTCTCTTCTGAGACCCAGTTCATTATAATCAGTGCCTGCTCCGTAATGCCACTTTAATGTTCCACAGCATCTCCCACTTAGCCTGTCCAGCTTGAAGACACCACCTGCCCCCACCCTGCAGGCCTACTTCTTTATCTTCCCTGCCCCTCCCTCCATTCCTGGACTTTCTTCATAAATGGCATCATTACCTACCCTGTCACCCAAATTAGAACTGTGGGGGATCATCCTAGACTTCTATTTTTATATTCCACATCCAATTCAATTCTATAAAAATTCTATCCATTCAAAACTTATTTCCACAAAGGAATAAATACAAAGTGGTATTCACATTACTTCAAATTTTGCTGTTTACTGGGCTTCTATTTTTTATTGCATTATTTTAAAACCACAGAATTCAAATTTGTATAAAATGCAACCTTACTACACTATGCTAGGATGTTTAGTATATATTAGCTCACTTCATCCTCCCAACAATTTTGTGAATTAGGTTTTAGTTTTTCTATTTTGCAAATGAAAAAAAAAAATGTCCCTGAAGAAGTGAGTTGAATCACAGTGGTAGGGCTGGGATTTGTCATCAAATCTGACTACACTCTCTTTTTACTTCATAGAGAGTGTGAATTATACTCCCTATCATTTGGATGAAAATAAATGTTGTATTTATTTATTCCCCTATATTAGGTCACTCTGCAACATGTTCCCACCCACTTGGAAGCAGTCATGAAACTCAATCCTAATCCTCCCATAGCCTCTGCTCCTTGGTTGTGCAAGAGTCTTAGAGGTCTCACACAGCCCCAACGATCTGGGAAGAGCACTGGACTGGAGCCCACACTGGTCACTGCAGGAGTCCTACCTGCCTAAGTCAACATGGTTGCTTGAAGGCAGGAGGCTCTGCAGTTTCTGAGCCAAGCTTGGGCACAGGGATCTTTAGCATGATCCTCAAGGCAGGCCTCTTAGTGGTTAGTTGCCTTGACCTTCTAATGGCATCCCATTAGCAGGCCCCTCACCTCACAGGAAGGTCTGCATGCGAGTGTAGTATAGGTTGTCTTCCATAAGCCTCCATTCCCTCCCCAAATCTCAGGAAACCTTGCCCCCATATCTGTCCTCCACTGATTGATACAATTCCTCTTTCTAAGACTAGATTTTCTTGTGGTGGTACTTTGGCTCTGGTGGTTGGCCACTTCCATCCCTGCCATGTAAATGCTATTAAAGAACTCAAATATTAGCAAACAAACCTTAAGGTCTTTCCATTTCTTCTGGCCTCCTGCAGTAAAGAGAACAAGACAAAAATTAATGTTTCCATTGATTATCCTCCAAGTACACTATGCTCTTTCCTTCTAAAAGGATTGATGGCTGGGCACTGTGACAGAAGTGGGGGGAGGAACTGATGTTCATTGAGCATCTCCCGTGTTCTAGACACTGCTCATACATGCTCAGCATGTGCTATCCTTTTAGTGCTCCTGATTCAGGGGGTTTGTTATTCTGCGCATTTTACATTGAGGAAAAAGAGACTTGGGCCGCAGCAACTTATGGTGAAACTAGCATTTGAGATCAAGTTTGTTTGAATCTAAAACTTGTGTTTTTTCCCCCAGTACATGGTAATGTCTATCCTTGAACTTGTGTTGAACCAAAGATAGTCTTCTTTATCTGAACCACTGGCCAGCAGGTCTTCCTTATGTCACTGCTGTTCTCAACCTAAACACAACAGTTTCCATTATTCCTGCTCAATTTCATCATGTTGATTTTGGTCCATCATTCCAGTCTCTGTTTCTTAATCCTGATTCCAGAATTCAGTGAGTGAGTTAGCTATGTCTTTCAGCCTTGTGGGAGTTAGATATGAGTTAGCTATGTCTTCCAGCCTTGTGGAATTCACTGATTTGATAAACATGCTTCTTAAAACCTTATCCATGTTGAAAAAATGTTGAAAACAAATCCTGTAAGCTCCCTTTTCTGGGATTCTTTCTGTGCCGCAGAACACGCCTTTCTGGGTTTGTTTTTTAATCAGCTATCTATCCACATTTCCCCCTTCCCATGAGACAATGTATTGTATGAAAGGTGGGGTGGGAAGATCCATCAGGAGCACAGCCACCAGGGTGGGGCAGATTCTGTGTGGAGTGAGCGGCATGCTATCCCGTAGCTGGTTGTGGTGGAGCATGGGCTCCAAAAGATTTGACTGTAGTCTAAGGGCTAACAGGTTATATATCCTGGCCAGGTGGTGAGCATGGAAGGGTTCCAGCATGGTGGGAGTTTTGCAGGTGGGCAGAGCACAGTGAAGGGGTCTGGGAGCTGTCAACATCTGATGACCTTAGTACAGGTGATCGGTGACTAGGTGATCAAGTGACAGGCAGTGAGGGACAGTCTGCAGGGCTAAGGGAGAGGGAGAGGCTGCACGAGCAATTCAAGACCCCAATTCAGGTTAGGGTCACCAGATTTACCAAATAAAAATACAGGATGCCCAGTTAAATAAATAACTCAGATAAACAAAGAATTTTTTTTTAGAAGAACATCCCATGCAATATTTTGCACATACTTATACTAAGATATTATTTGTTTTTTTTTATCTGATATTCAAATCTAACTGTTCATCCTGTATTTTATGTGGCAACCCTAATCTATGTAGAATTGGAGAATGGTGTGGAGTTAGGTGTTCCCCTTTTTACACAGAGTAATGATGGACACAAAACAGAGTTTTTGTAAGGATTAAATAAAATGCCTGACACACAGGAAGTTCACAAACAAATATAAATCCTCTTTTTAGCTCCACACAATCCTCTTTATCTTTTACACAGAAAGTACAGCATTTTAAAAATTAATTAGGTAGTTGTAATAAAGAAAACATCACATGAGCACTAAAAATGACCTCTTTGAGGAAGAGAAATAAATGAACTGGTATGTAAAAGGGTAACTCTTCAGGGGTGCTTTGAATTTGAGAAAATGCATCAATAAATGAATGGATAAATACATCGTAGTATGTACATACAATGGAATATTATTCAGTTGTAAAAAGGAGTGAAGTTCTGATACATACAACAACATGGATCAACCTTGAAGATATCATGTTGAATGAAATAAGCCAGACACAAAAGGACAAATATTCTATGATCTCAGTGATATGAACTAAGTGGAAAAAGCAAATTCATAGAGTCAAGATCCAGAATACAGGTTATTGGGGCTGGGGTAGGGGTAGGGAATGGGAGTTAATGCTGAATTGGTACAGAACTTCTCTGTGGGGTGATGGAAAAGTTTTGGTAATAGAGGGTGGTGATTGTAGCACAACATTGTGAATATAGTTAACATTGTTGAATTGTATGCTTAAAAATGGTTAAAATGGGGAATGTGTTATATATAAAACATTATTTTATACTTATTTTAAAAATACATAGGGAGCAAAAAGGATATTCAGAAAACTATCAACTCAATAAAAGATAGGAAAGGAGAAAATAAAAAAAGAAACTGCAGAGTAAATAGTAATCATTAAAAAAGATAATGTAAGTGCATCAATTGAGATGCCTTTGGCTGCAAGTAACAGATTACTCAACTCAAAGTTTTTAAGCAATAGAGAATTTATTATTTCCTTATACAGTAAGTCCTGAGGTTATTTCAGCAGCATAAAGATGTCATCAAGAACCCAAGTGATTTCATTCCTTCTGCTCTGCCATCCTGAGTGTCTTTGCTTTCATCCTCCAATTTATCTCTTCATGAATACAGGATGGCTAATACAGGTACAGACATAACATCATCATACAACAGTGTCCAAAGGCGGATGGGCAAATTTGTTTATTTTTTTTTACATGTTTCTTTTTGTCCAGCAGGAAGCTTTTCCATAAACTTTCAGCAGTCTTTCCCATACGGTCATTGCCTAAGTTGAATCAGATATCCAGGATAAATGGAATAGAATTACCACTATTGCCTTTGTTCACCCCCTGGATTTGGGGAAAGGCCACTTTTCCTAAAAACATGAGAGGTTGAACACATGAATAAAATCAGGGTTCTATCAGCCAGGTAGAAGGAAAAGGGGAATGACTGCTGAGTATTCAAGGAACAGAGCTGCCCCCCAAAATAAACCCAAAATGATTGCAATAAATGTAAGTGGGTTAAACTCATCAGTTGAAAGAGAGATTTTCTGACTGGGTAGCAAACAAAATCCACCTGTTTAGAAAAGATATAGTTCAAACCTATGTCACAGAAAAGTTAAAAATGTAAGGACAGAAAAAGATATTGAGCAAACAGTAAACAAAAGAAATCTGGCATAGCAATGTTTATATCAGAGACAAAGAATATTATTAAGGATGAAAAAGGAGTACTGGATATATTCCATCTGCCCCTGTAACAAATCATAAGAATATGTAAAAAAATTTACCATTTGTTAAATCTGATTAGTGAGTATATGTTTCTTAATAATTTCTGCCCTTTTCTGGATGTTTAAATATTTCACAATAAATTTTTTTTCTTTGTTTTGACCAGCATTTCTCAAACTTATTTGGCCATATAATCCTTTTTTTTTCCCCACAAACACTTTTTAATTATTTCATGGAATACTTCTGGAAATACTGGGCTCTATGTCCCTAGGACCCAATGTTTGAATGCTGGCCTAGAAGAATCATGGGTCAGACCAGTATAGCACTTATATCCAAAATAATGTTTAGACTTCGAATGGGAAACATAGTGGAATGTCTTTAGGATACTATCTTCCAAAGAAAAATATTACTTCTTTTAGAATAATCCTAAATTAGAAATAAAAGAGAAATGTGGAATGGAAAATGTAGACATTCATTAATTTATCGTTCATTTTGCAAGATTCCATATAAAGAGAAGCTCACATTAGTTCTATTTTTAGAATATCTACAATTTATGCATTAAACAAGGGAAATTTCTATAGAATGTCCTAGTTTTGGTATGCAGAACAAGATAATTGATAAGAATAGTACAGATGTTGTATCAATAGTTAAAATTTATAGTCATAGGAGCAGATTGTTTAACTGGAAAGGGTTTTACTGCTGTTTTACTCTTGGGAGTTCTATTTCTAATGGGGCATGGTTAAATTTTCCTCTCAGTGTTTGGAAGTGAAAGTGTTGTTGTATTTTTTTGACATTAGAAATTGTACTAAAAGGAATGGTTCATTTAAACAAGGAATGGAAAACTTCTGACCTTGTACTGGTCAACGTCCCATTTTGATTTTGTGTGAAATGGATGACTTTGTTAAACAGCTGAGATGTACTTTTCAACAAATTTTGCCTTGAAGTAAATGGACATTTGCAGAATTTTGATATTAATATCTCCTAGGAAAATTTTTCAGCAAAAGCGAATGAAAGCATTATTACATATTGTCAAATAGTTTATGATTAAGCAATATACAATTATCATTCTTATGGGTATTTGGGAAAATGTTTAAAATGGAGTTTGTGTTGTGAGGATTGTGTTTAATGCTGCGAGGTATTTTATAAATAAATAGGCTTATTCTATTCTAGGCTGGAATGCAGTCAGGGTGGACCTATCTTCCATTCTGTAAAGGAGTTAGGTTTCTGTGGAAATTGTATAGAAAAAAGAATCCTGAATGTGAAATCAGAAGGCTACAGTTTGAATGCTAAATCTAGATAACTGTATTACCATGGACATGTAATTTAACCTCTCTGATCTTCAGTTTTCTGATTTATATAATGTGATAAGCTTGATATGAGGGTTAATTAAAGTTCATATGAGTGGTAATGTTTGCAAACAAGCCTGCCAACACGAAATGTGGTCAGCAGTCAATGGTGGAAGGGCACTGAGAGGTTTCCTCTGTGACATTTGAAAACACTACGTTCAGGCTGCCTAAAATTAATGTCCCTAGTGTATGTTTAAATACATTCTAACAGAACTCTATTTTTAGTTTCTGGGAATTGTGAAAACTGTCCCTTTGTAGTAAATGCAGTGTTGCCAAAAAGATCTCTGGGGAATTTTCAATTATTTTCCCTGTATTTGGCTCCATCTATTTACTTGTACGAAATGAGTATTTCAGGACATGGTTGGCCCTGAGGATGAGGATGGCAAAAAGGGAGTAGGGTCAAAAATTCGGACTGGTTTGAGGGATCTTGCAGGTGCAATAGATGTAGCAGAGTAAGTCCCAGAAGAGCCATAAGCCCAGGGCTTTCATGGGGAGTGGGATGGAGGTCTACAGCAGGGCCAGCAAACAACAGCCCATGGGCCGAAACTGGTCCCCCACTTGTTTTCATATGGCCCTCAAGCTAAGAATGGTATTTACATTTTAAATGCAAAATGTAAAAAAACAAAAACAAAATCTGTTTGCTTTTTTTTGAGAAAACAGTTGCTCAGAGTTGAGGACATTGCCTCTTGGCCCACAGAGCCTAAAATCTTTACTCTCTGACCCTTTCACAAAAAGTTTGCCAACCCCTGGGCTGCAGTCAGTGAGCTAGAGATAGTATAGCTGGTGGGTAAGACCCAGGAATTCAAAGAGTTGGTGAAAGGAAGATATCAAGCAAATATCAATGTGTGTTCTATTCTGGGGCCAGGGTGTTTGCTGTTGACTTTGATGATCTATTGGACAATGGACTGGCAAAATGGTTACCACTTAACAGCCAATCCCTCCCTATTCCTTGCTAACAGAACCTTGATTTGGTTCAGGAATCCACTATCCATGAGCTCTAGGAGAGGGTTTTCCCACTCCTCGCCCTAGCAATCTATGTAGCAAGTATATATTGAAAACATGATTTTGAACCGTACTCCCAATTTCATTCTAACACCATAGGGTTCATTCTCATATTCTTTCTTTTCATACTTGTAACTACCTTCTCCTAGACTGAGAAACCTGGCTCCCAGTTTCCTAATATTTTTGCTTATTTGCTCTGTTCCCCTGTATGTACCAATATCCCAATGCCAAGACCACCTTTTCTGGGTGAATGCCCCCCTCATCCCACTTAGCCTCTGACATCTGGCACCAAGCCAGCCCCTCATCCTCCTGTGGATGTTCTCTTCACCCCACCTAACCTCCACCTCACCCCTCCCCGGTATGACCACCTGTCTTATCCCCACCGGGGTCCCCACTCCTTAACTAGACCACTTTCCCATGCACTTGGGCTCCAACCCCTATGCCAGACCACTCCTCACACTGTTGGGGCTCTAACGTTCCCCTTCCCCTGATATGGATGCCCACCTCCCCTCCCTGGAGTCAGTCTGACATCTGTATCTGGCAGCTGTCCTGAGGGGACCCCCTCCTCATCTTGCTTGGGCTCCATGCAAATGCTCACTTTGTTCCACTTCACTTAATGGCTTCAGGAAGGGGAAGGGTTCCAGGGCTTCCCACCCTCCATTGTTCTTTTGTCCCTAATAATGCAGGGGCAGAGGACCCGGCCTCCCTGAAGGTTTTGATATAGACTTTGGCACATTACGTATAATGGCCCAGAATTGAACTTTAAAATTTTTTTGATTTTAAATGTTTATTTTAATTTATTTTTCATCATGTAAAAGGACCATCATCCACCATTTCCAGAATAGGCTCCTGGTTACAGAACTTACAAACAGGCTGGAGGTATCAGTGGTTAGAACCTGACTTAGCTTAATAAAAAATCATCCTGGGAGGGTGGGGCAAGATGGTGGAGTGGTGAAGTGTATGTTTTAGTTACTCCTCCAGGGCAGTAGGTAGAAAGCCAGGAACTGCGTGGACCGGACACCGCAGAGCAATTTGACTTTGGGCATAGTTCATGCAACACTCATGAATGCGTGGAACAGCTGAGATCAGTGAAATCTGTAAGTTTTCACGGCCAGGGGACCCATGCCCCTCCATGCCAGGCTCAGTCCTGTGGGAGGAGGGGCCGTCAGTGCTGGGAACGAGGAGGGAGAACTGCAGTTGTGGCCCTTATTGGAAGCCCATTCTACTGATCCAAACTCCAAGCACAGATAGACTGAGACCAGACACTGGAGAATCTGGGAGCAGCCAGCCCGGTGGAGAGGAGATAGGGATAGCAAAAACAGCAAGAAAAACCCAAAAATAAAAGTGGAGGCTTTTTGGAGTTCTGGTGAACATAGAACGGGGAAGGGTAGAGCTCAGGCAGGGTCAGGCTCATATGCAAATCCAGAAGATGAGTTTCTTTGTCTGAAAAAATGATTTCTCTGCTCCCTGGATTGTTTCTTAATGGCCCTAACTGCCTTGTCTCTTAGCATTTCAATAACCCATTAGATCTGCAAGGTGGGCCTCCCCCCCTCTTTTTAAAAATATTTCCTCTTTTTATAAAACAATTACTCTAAGAAGCCCAATACAGAAAGCCTCAAAGACTTGCAATTTGGGCAAGTCAAGACAAGAGCAGAACTAAGAGAGCTCTGAGACACAAGGCAATAAGTCCAGTGGCTGAGAAAATTCACTAAACACCATAGCTTCCCAAGAAAAGGGGGGCGTCCCCTCACAGCCATCTACCCAGTAGGCAGGGAACACTCCTGCAAGTTGCTGGCCCCACAGCCCAGAGCTGCCCCAGACAACCCAGTGTGATGAGAAGTGTTTCCAACAACACACACACACACCCCAAGATTGGGCGTGGACATTGGCTTTCCCTGCACCCTCAGCTGGTTGTCCCAGAGTTGGGAAGGCAGAGCAGTGTGAATTAACATGCCCCATTCAGCAATCCTTTCAGCAGACTGGGAGGATCCCTACACAGCCCAGCAGCCCAGAACTGCTCTGGGGGAATGGCACTCACCTGTGACATAGCACAGTCATCCCTCAACAGAGGACCTGGGGGTGCATGGCCTGGAAGAGGGACCCACTCACAAGTCTCAGGGGCCATACACCAATACCAAGGACTTGTGGGTCAGTGGCAGAGACAAATGTGGCAGGACTGAACTGAAGGATTAGACTATTGCAGCAGCTTTAAATCTCCAGGAACACCAGGGAGACTTGATTGTTAGAGCCACCCCCAGCTCCCTGTCCACCCAGACACACGCCCCATATACAGGGCAGGCAACACCAACTACACACACAAGCTTGGCACACCAATTGGACCCCACAAGACTCACACCCCAACTCACCACAAAGACAAAGCGGGGGAGAACTGGCTTGAGGGGAATAGGTGGCTTGCGGACGCTACCTGCTGGTTAGTTAGAGAAAGTGTACTCCATGAAGCTGTAGATCTGACAAATTAGAGATACATGTTTTAATCAGTCTACAAATCCTAAAAGAATGCTATCAAGTTAAGCAAATGCCAAGAGGCCAAAAACAACAGAAAATTTTAAAGCATATGAAAAAACCAGATGATATGGATAACCCAAGCCCAAGCATCCAAATCAGAAGATCAGAGGAGACACAGTACTTGGAGCAGTTAATCAAAGAACTAAAGATGAACAATGAGACCATGGCACAGAATGTAAAGGACATGAAGAAGAGCATGGCACAGGATATAAAAGACATCAAGAAGATCCTAGAAGAGCATAAAGAAGAAATTGCAAGAGTAAATAAAAGAATAGACGATCTTATTGAAATTAAAGAAACTGTTGACCAAATTAAAAAGATTCTGGATACTCATAGTACAAGACTAGAGTAAGACAGCGAGATTAGAGGAAGACAATGAATCAATGACCTGGAAGATGACAGAATGGAAAATGAAAACAAAAGAAAGAATGGGGGGAAAAAAAGGAAAAAATTGAAATGCACCTCAAGGATATGCTAGATAATATAAAAATCTAAATATAAGACTCATTGGTGTTCCAGGAGGGGAAGAGAAGGGTAAAGGTCTAGGAAAAGTATTCAAAAAAATTGTTGGGGAAAACTTCCCAAATCTTCTAAACACCATAAATATACAAATCATAAATGCCTAGTGAATTCCAAATAGAATAAATCCAAATAAACCCACTCCAAGACATATTCTGATCACACTGTCAAATACTGAAGAGAAGGAGCAAGTTCTGAAAGCAGCAAGAGAGAAGCAATTCACCACATACAAAGGAAACACCATAAGACTAAGTAGTGACTACTCAGTGGCCACCATGTAGGTGAGAAGGTAGTGGCATGACATATTTAAAATTCTGAGAGAGAAAAATTTCCAACCAAGAATTCTTTATCCAGCAAAGCTCTCCTTCAAATTTGGGGGAGAGCTTAAATTTTTCACAGACAAACAAATGCTGAGAGAATTAGCTAACAAGAGACCTGCCCTACTTGAGATACTAAAGGGAGCCCTACAGACAGAGAAACAAAGACAGGACAGAGAGACCTGGAGAAAGGTTCAGTACTAAAAAGATTCAGTATGGGTACGTTATAGGACATTAAGAGAGAGAGGGAAAATATATATCTGACAAACATAAACCAAAGGATAAGATGGCTGATTCAAGAAATGCCTTCAAGGTAATACATTGAATGTAAATGGATTAAATTCCCCAATTAAAAGACATAGATTGGCAGAATGTATAAAAAAATATCAACCATCAATATATTGCATAGAAGAGACCCATCTTACACACAGGGACACAAAGAAATTGAAAGTGAAAGGATGGAAAAAAATATTTCATGCAAGCTACAGCCAAAGGAAAGCAGAAGTAGCAATATTAATCTCAGATAAAATAGACTTTAAATGCAAGGATGTTATGAGAGACAAAGAAGGTCATTACATACTAATAAAAAGGGCAATTCAACAAGAAGAAATAACAATCATAAATGTTTACGCACCCAATCAAGGTGCCACAAAATACATGAGACAAACACTGGCAAAACTAAAGGAAGCAATTGATGTTACCACAATGATTGTGGGAGACTTCAACACATCACTCTCTCCTATAGATAGATCAACCAGACAGAAGACTATAAGGAAACTGAAAACCTAAACAATCTGATAAATGAATTGGATTTAACAGACATATATAGAACATTAAATCCCAAATCACCAGGATACACATTCTTCTCTAGTGCTCACGGAACTTTCTCCAGAATAGATCATATGCTGGGACATAAAACAAGCCTCAATAAATTTAAAAAGATTGAAATTATTCAAAGCACATTCTCTGACCACAATGGAATACAATTAGAAGTCAATAACCATCAGAGACTTAGAAAATTCACAAATACCTGGAGGTTAAACAACATGCTCCTAAACAATCAGTGGGTTAAATAAGAAATAGCAAGAGAAATTACTAAATATATAGAGATGAATGAAAATGAGAACACAACATACCAAAACCTATGGGATGCAGCAAAAGTGGTACTGAGGGGGAAATGTATAGCACTAAATGCATATATTAAAAAGGAAGAAAGAGCCAAAATCAAAGAACTAATGGATCAACTGAAGAAGCTAGAAAATGAACAGCAAACCAATCCTAAACCAAGTAGAAGAAAGGAAATAACAAAGATTAAGGCAGAAATAAATGACACAGAGAACCAAAAAACAATAGAGAGGATAAATAACACCAAAAGTTGGTTCTTTGAGAAGATCCACAAGATTGACAAGCCCCTAGCTAGACTGACAAAATCAAAAAGAGAGAAGACCCATATAAACAAAATAATGAATGAGAAAGGTGACATTACTGTGGATCCCGAAGAAATTAAAAAAATTATAAAAGGATACTATGAACAACTGTATGGCAACAAACTGGATACTGTAGAGGAAATGGACAATTTCCTGGAAACATATGAACAACTTAGACTGACCAGAGAAGAAACAGAAGACCTCAACCAACCAATCACAAGCAAAGAGATCCAATCAGTCATCAAAAAGCTTCCCACAAATAAATACCCAGGACCAGAAGGCTTCACAGGGGAATTCTACCAAACTTTCCAAAAAGAACTGATACCAATCTTACTTAAACTCTTTCAAAACATCGAAGAAAATGGAACACTATCTAATTCATTTTATGAAACTAACATCAATCTAATACCAAAACCAGGCAAAGATGCTACAAAAAAGAAAAACTACAGGCCAATCTCCCTAATGAATACAGATGCAAAAATTCTCAACAAAATACTTGCAAATTGAATCCAAAGACACATTAAAAAAATCATACACCATGACCAAGTGGGGTTCATTCCAGGCATGAAAGGATGGTTCAACATAAGAAAATCAATCAATGTATTACAACACATTAACAAATCAAAAGAGAAAAATCAAATGATCATCTCAATAGATGCTGAAAAATCCTTCAGCAAAATCCAACATCCCTTTTTGATAAAAACACTTCAAAAGGTAGGAATTGAAGGAAAATTCCTCAACATGATAAAGAGCATATATGAAAAACCCCAGCCAGCATAGTACTCAATGGTAAGAGACTGAAAGCCTTCCCTCTAAGATCAGGAATGAGACAAAGATGACTGCTATCACCACTGTTATTCAACATTGTGCTGGAAGTGCTAGCCAGGGCAATCCGGCAAGACAAAGAAATAAAAGGCATCCAAATTGGAAAGGAAGAAGTAAAACTTTCATTGTTTGCAGATGATATGATCTTATATCTGGAAAACCCTGAGAAATCGATGATATAGCTACTAGAGCTAATAAACAAATTTAGCAAAGTAGCAGGATACAGGATTAATACACATAAGTCAGTAACGTTTCTATATGGTAGAAATGAACAAACTAAAGAGACACTCAAGGAAAAGATACCATTTTCAATAGTAACTAAAAAAGTCAAGTACCTAGGAATAAACTTAACCAAAGATGTGAAAGAACTATACAAGGAAAACTACATAACTCTACTAAATGAAATAGAAGGGGACCTTAAAAGAGGGAAATATATTCCATGTTCATGGATAGGAAGGCTAAATGTTATTAAGATGTCAATTCTACCCAAACTCATCTATAGATTGAATTCAATCCCAGTCAAAATTCCAACAACCTACTTTGCAAACTTGGAAAAGCTAGTAATCAAATTTATTTGGAAAGGGAAGATGCCTCGAATTGCTAAAGACACTCTAAAAAAGAAAAACAAAGTGGGAGGACTTACATTCCCTGACTTTGAAGCTTATTATAAAGCCACAGTTGTCAAAACAGCATGGTACTGGCACAAAGATAGACACATTGATCAATGGAATTGAATTGAGAATTCGGAGATAGAACCCCAGATCTATGGCCGACTGATCTTTGAACTGGGACATAACAGTCTTTTCAACAAATGGGGCTTGGAGACTTGGATATCCATATCCAAAAGAATGAAAAAGGACCCCTACCTCACACCCTACACAAAAATTAACTCAAAGTGGATCAAAGATCTCAATATAAAAGACAATACCATAAAACTCTTAGAAGATAATGTAGGAAAACATCTTCAAGACCTTGTATTAGGCAGCCACTTCCTAGACTTTACACCCAAAGCACAAGCAAGAAAAGAAAAAATAGATAAATGGGAACTCCTCAAGCTTAGAAGTCTCTGTACCTCAAAGTAATTTGTCAAAAAGGTAAAGAGGCAGCCAACTCAATGGGAAAAAATTTTTGGAAACCATGTATCTGACAAAAGACTGATATCTTGCGTATAAAAGAAATCCTACAACTCAATGACAGTAGTACAGACAGCCCAATTATAAAATGGGCAAAAGATATGAAAAGACAGTTCTCTGAAGAGGAAATACAAATGGCCAAGAAACACATGAAAAAATGTTCATCTTCATTAGCTATTAGAGAGATGCAAATGAAGACCACAATGAGATACCATCTCACACCAATTAGAATGGCTGCCATTAAACAAACAGGAAACTACAAATGCTGGAGAGGATGTGGAGAAATTGGAACTCGTATTCATTGTTAGTGGGGCTGTATATTGGTTCAGCCACTCTGGAAGTCAGTCTGGCAGTTCCTTAGAAAACTACATATAGAGTTACCCTTCTATCCAGCGATTGCACTTCTCGGTATATACCCAGAAGATCTGAAAGCAGTGACACGAACAGATACCTGGACACCAATGTTCACAGCAGCATTATTCACAATTGCCAAGAGATGGAAACAACCCAAATGTCCTTCAACAGATGAGTGGATAAAGAAAATGTGGTATATACACACAATGGAATACTACGCAGCAGTTAGAAGGAACGATGTTGTGAAACACATGACAATATGGATGAACCTTGAAGACATAATGCTGAGCGAAATAAGCCAGGCACATAAAGAGAAATATTATATGCTACCACTAATGTGAACATTGAAAAATGTAAAAGAAATGGTTTATAATGTAGAATGTAGGGAAACTAGTGATAGAGAGCAATTAAGGAAGGGGGAATGATAACCCAATAAGAATGATAAGCTATCATGGGTAAATTTAACGTTCTGGGAATGCCCAGGAATGACTATGGTCTGTTAATTTCTGATGGGTATAGTAGGAACAAGTTCACAGAAATGTTGCTATATTAGGTTATTTTCTTGGGGTAGAGTAGGAACATGTTGGAAGTAAAGTAGTTATCTTAGGTTAGTTGTCTTTTTCTTACTCCCTTATTATGGTCTGTTTGAAATGTTTTTCTTATTGTATGTTTTGTAATTTTTTTTAATTTTTTAATTTTTTATATAGTTGATTTCAAAAAAAGTTAATTAAAAAAAAAAGAAAAAAATATTCAGAGCCCCCTTGAGGAGCTGGTGGAGAATTCAGTTGTATGGGGCTTCCCTACCTCAGGAAAAAAAAAAAATCATCCTTTCAGAAGAGTATTTTGCTCATTTCTCATTTATTTCATTTTACAAGCTTTGAGGAATATAGATATCATGACTTGAGGAGAACTCCTTCAGTTACACTGAGCAGCTTTAACAGTTAGTCCTTATAGAATTACCTTCCCAGTACACAGGCAAAAATATTTTGTAAACTAAGTGGTATGGAAGGTTAGTTGCTAAGGAGGAATTGCTATTATTATTTGACGGTTCACACAGTCACATAATTCTTTTTTTGTTTTTTTTTTGGTGGTGAATCTATTTTAATTTGTTCAATTAAAGAAAACCCCATTTTCCTGGTTTATTTTGCAAGCAACATATGTACATTACATGTAATTGTATATACATCTTTGTGTACTTACTTGTTCCATTATTTTCTTAGGAAAATTTTTTAGAAATAAAATTGCAAACTGAAAGTGTTCATACATTGAAGAATTTGGGAATTCGTTAACTGACCTCTAGAGAGATTGTACCACTTCCAACTTAACCTTTTATTATTATTATTATTATTATTATTATCAGAGAAGTTGTAGGTTTACAGAATGATCTTGCATAAAATACAGGAATCCCATATACCACCTTATTATTAATACCTTGCATTGATGTGGAACATTTGTTACAATTGATGAAGCACATTTTTATAATTGAACTATGAACTGTAGTCCATGGTTTACCTTAGGGTTCACTGTTTGTGTCGTGCAGTTCCAATGGATTTTTTTAAATTTTTAATTCTAGTAACATATATATAATCTTAAATTTCCCCCTTATGACCACATTCAAATATGTAATTCAATGCTGTTAATTATGTTCACAGTGTTGTGCAACCATCACCAACATCCATTACCAAAACTTTTCCATTGTTCCAAATAGAAAGTGTGTATTTTAAGCCTTAACTCCCTACTTACTACCTCCATCCTGTCCCCTGGTAACCTATAGTCTGTATTCTGACTCTGTGAAGTTTGTGTATTCTAATTATTTCATTTCAGTGAGATGATACAATATTTGTCCTTTTGTGTCTGTCTTATTTTACTTAACATGATGTCTTCAAGGTTCATACATGTTGCATGTATCAGAACTTCATTCTTTTTATGACTGAATAATTTTCCATTGTGTGTACATACCACATTTTGTTTATCTATTCATTGGTTGATGGACGCTTGGGTTGCTTCCATCTTTTGGCAGTTGTAAATAATGCTAAATTCTTGCGTAAGTGGAGACAGACTTTTATTTGAAAGAAACATCTGCATTCTTGTTTATGTGGTAGAGAAGAAAGGAACTACTAGAATAAAACCATATAATACCTTTTCCAATATGTGGAGATTTATTAATTTATTCACTCATTCAACACTCATTAAACACCAACTCTGTGACAGTCACATATTATGTAATCTGTAGGCAGAGTAATAGCCCCCGAAACTATTCCCAGAAGCTGTGAATAGTTACCTTACATGGGAAAAGGGACTTTGCAGACGTGATTAAGTTAAGGATTTTGAGATGGGGAGATTATCCTGGATTATCCAGGTGGGTCCCATGTAATCACAAAGGTCCTTTAAGTAAAAGGGAGAGGCAAGAAAGTCAGAAAAAGAGATATGCTAAGTTGGAGTAATGCAACTGCTGGCTGGCTGGGTTGAACCAATGAGTGTCGGCATTCCCTAGAGGCTGGAAAAGACAGGGAAATGGATTCTCCCCTAGAGCTGTTAGAAAAAACACAGCTCGGGAGACACTTTGATTTTAGTTCAGTGTGACCATTTTGGATTTCTAACCTCTAAAACTCAAAGGTAATAGATTTATGTTGTTTGAAGCCATTAAGTTTGTAGTATTGGCTACAGCAGCAATAGGAAACTAATACACAAAGTATTATTTTTTGCATACTTAAAAAATGTAATGGGTCATTCTACAGACTACTTTTTTTTTTTTACTAAATATTATGATTTTTAGATTTACTCATGTTGATGCCTATAATTCTGGCTCATTTCTGATTTTTGCTATATACTCTTCCATTGTATAAATATGCTACAACTTATTTATTCTCTTACTGATGGTCATTTAGATTGATTCCTATTTTTCCTTTTTTGCAAACATGCTGTAGTGAATATTCATGAATATTTCGCCTTTTGCACATGTGGAGTAGTTTTCTGAGGTAAATAATGCAGTAGCATTGTGGGATTATGATGTATGCCATCTTAATCTTTGCTAAATAGTGTCAAATTTCTTTCAAAGTATCATATCACATTACAACCTTACTAGCAGATGGACAGAATATGAAAGTTCTAGTTGCTTCATGTTTTTGTTAATTCTTGGTATTGTGAGACTTTTTTTGTTGCAAATTTGATAGATTTTGCATCTCCATGATAACCACTGAGGGTGAACACTGCTTCATGTGTTTATTGGACATTTGGCTTTCCTCATTTCACCATGTGCTTTGTTTCCTTTTCTAATTGATACATTTCTTTACATATTCTTAGTAATCTTTTTGTTGTTATTAAACATGTAAAATATATTCTCTAATCTTTGCCTTTTCACTTTGTTTATAGTGTCTTTTAATGCACACACATTTTATTTAAATATAATTAAATTTATTTTTATTGTGTGAGGAAGAAATCTAATTTCCTTATTTACATAAGGAATACTTATTTTCTCAGCACCATGTATTAAATACTCCATCCTTATCTGCTTAATTATGCCATTTCTGTTATCTATCAAGATTATACATATGGGCTATAGATTGTTTCATATATCTATCCTTGCACAAGAGCATGCTATCATAATGATTATAGCTTTATTATAGCTAGATATATTAGATATATTATAGCTAATGTATAAATAATTATAGTTCATATATATTTTACATATGTATAATAGCTTTTAATAAGGATGGTTATAGCATTATCATAATGCTGTGGTAAGGCAAATTCCTCCACCTTATTCTTCAAAATTATCTTGGCTATAATTGGCCTTTTCATATAAATGTTAAGATTAATTTATCAGTTCCATGAAATCCTTATTTGGAAATAAGATGTTTTTGGAAATTTGTGGGGCCCTTGTTATTCCATATGAATTTGAGGATTGGCTTTTAATTGGTGTTTATTTCTGCCAAAAAAATACCAATAGAATTTTATTTGGGATTGTGCTGAATTTGTAAATTGATTTAGGTAGTATCATATCTTAACAATATTAAGTCTTAAACTTGGGATGAACACAGGATGTCTTTCCATTTATTTAGGTCTTTAATTTCTTTCAGCAATGTTTTGTAGTTTTCTGTGTACAAGTCCTTTATATCCTTGGTTAAATTTATTCCTAGATATTTTATTATTTTGGATGCTACTGCAAATGGAATTGTTTTCTTGGTCTTTTTTCTGATTGTTCATTGCTGGTGTATAGAAACACAAATGTTTTTTGAGTGTTGATCATGTTCTCCATGTACTCCACAACTCTGCTGAATTTGTTTATTAGCTTGAATAGATTTCTTGTGGGGTTTTTGTGTGTGTTTGTGAGTTTCTAGATAATAGGATCACGTCATCTGCAAATATAGATAGTTTTACTTCTTTGTTTTCAGTTTGGATGCCTTTTATTTCTTTTCTTGCCTAATTGCTCTGGCTGTAACTTCCAGTACCATGTCAAATAGCAGGGGGTGGAAGCAGGCATCCTTGCCTTGTTCCTGAGCTTAGGGGGACAATTTTCAGTCTTTCCTCTTTCCTCATTGAGTATGATGTTAGCTGTGGGCTTTTCATATATGCCTTTTATCAAATTGAGGAAGTTCCCTTCTATTCCTAGTTTTCCAAGTGTTTTTATCAAGAAAATGTGCTGGATTTTGTCAGATGCCTTTTCTGCATCATTTGAGATAATCATGTTTTTTGTTCCTTCATTCTATTAAAGTGATGGATTACATTGATTGATTTTCTTATTTTGAACCACCCTTGGATTCATGAGATAAATCACACTTGGTCATGATGTATAATCCCTTTCAATTGCTGTTGGGTTTTGTTTGCTACTATTTTGTTGAGGATTTTTGCATCTGTCTTTATAAGGGATATTGGTCTGTAATTTTTTTTTTCTTGGGTTGTGTGTATCAGGTTTTGGAATTAGGATAATGAAGGTTCATAGAATGAGCTAGTAATTGTTTTGAGACAGACTGGTGTTAATTCCTTGAATGCTTGGTAAAATCCACCAGTGAAACCACCTGGGTCATGGACTGTTTTTTGTTGGGAGGTTTATTACTGGGACCAAGAACCTGCACTGGGAGCATGGACTAGGGCTGCGGAGGAGTTGGGGGAAAGACAAGTAAAGGTGCCATGAGGTTTTCCTGATTTTTAAGTTTCCTTATTTTTGATTTGGCACTTGCCCAGTTACTGCAACCCTCTAATTGTTTTCCAGAGCACTGAGAAAGTTGGTTCTGCCTGTTTCTGCTGGTTTTTCAGTGTCGCTGTTAGGAGATTGAATTGGAGTTTCTATACCATCTTACTCCTGAATGTGTTGTTTTTGTGAGAGAATTATGTTTTTGTAATTGATTTATAAATTAATTGCCCTCTGGCATGAAAATGATGATAGAGAACTTTGGTATAATTTTTGAAATTTGTCACAACTGGTTCTATGGCCTAGTATCTGATTAATTTTGAATTATTTCACATTTTCTTGGAAAGCTGAAAATTCTTTAATTTTAGGATGTACATTTATATATGTCCATTGGATAAAGTTTGTTAATTGTGTCTTCCAAATCTACATTTTTACTTTTTTTTTTGCCTATTTGTTGAGTTTTTAATATTCATCTTCATTAATTTTATACTGAATGCACACACATGTTGTCCTGGATCAGAGACAGAATATTATTTATACAATAATAACTGCATTTGTTGCCCTTGCCTCAGTGCTTACCTGTGGAATGATGCCAGATGGTAAAAGCTCCTACACAAGTGGCTAGACACTTAATAGGTGAGAGATGAAGAAAAATGGATTTTCTCTGCTTATATACAAGAGGAAGAGGCAGCTGTCTCCCCCTTTCCTTCTGAAAGGAGGGACAAAAATCTTTGATTTTTGGAGCTGGGCTGGAAAGGATACGGCGTTCTCACTCTAACCTTTTGGAACATAAATACCTTTCTCCAAGGGCCAGATAAGCCTTAGTGTCTCTAGCCTTTATGCCCTAGAGATGTCTCCAAGGTCCTGGGACCTATTCCTCCTTGAAATTTAAATCCCAGGGAAGTAGCACCCCAGTCTTTCTGGCACCTTAGGAGCTTGACCTAGGGGACTGGTCTAGGCTGTAACCATTAAACCCTCTTGGGGAGATAAGCAAATTTTTATTATTCTTTTGGATTAGTGAAATTAATCAGACAAATGATTGATTACACAACTAATCTTTACGGTATGTAAAAGGTACAGTGTTTCTAGAGGAAGTGAAGGCAAAATACTTACTATCTTTATATTGTCTACACTACCATGTCTTAGGACGGTAGGGATTTTTATAGGAACACGAAGAAACTGGGGAAGATTTATTTCCCCACACTGATCTACTAGCTATTGAGAGAGCTTTAATGTAATCTTTCATCATGATTGTGAATTTGTCAATTTCTCCTTCAACTTTGTGGCTATACTGTTTATTAGATGCTCACACATTTAGAATGTTTGTGTATCTCTAGTGAATTAGTTCCTTTAATTATTATGTAGTGACCCTCTTTATCTCTAGTAATGCTGTTTTAAAGGTTTCCACATACCCCCAACCCCTGATATTAATATACCTACCAGCTTTTCTTTTATTAGAGTTCATCTTGTTTAGAATTGTATTATATCTTAGGTGGCTTTTTAAAGCTATGGTATTCTTTTTCTTCTAACCAGTGAATTTTGTTAAATTGAATATAATTATTTATATACTTGGATTTATTTTTCTCATTTTATTTTATATTATTTATCCATTTTTATGTTTCCTTTTTTCTCCTTTCCTATTTTTTAATTTGTATTTGAGTTTTTAAATCTTCCCCCTTCTCCCACTTTCATGTTTTAGAAGATATAATTCTATTTTTAGTATTATAGTGGTTACTTTTAACAATTTTAACATGTGGATTTACCTTAATAAAGACTAGAGTAAATTAATATCTATACTTTCTTCCTGAGTAATAACTGGAATTTAGAACTCCCTCTAGTTTTATAGTATTTGTATTATTGAGTGTTTATGTGCCATTGTATTTTTATACCCCCACATTAGTCATCATCCTTATATGTTTTAATAAGGTTAGTGGCTTTGCCCATATACTTATTAGCTTCTTTGTCTACCATTATTATCTGTATTTTACTACTTTCTTCTGGTTTCAATGTTCTTTACAGGTTCCTTTGTGAAGTGTCTGTTGGAAGCAAACTGCCAATTTTTTCTTAAAGTGTCTTTACTTAATTCTCATTCTTGTGTAATAATTTACTTGCATATTGTTGCTAAAGTTGATAGTTATTTTCTGCTGATATCTGCCTTCTGTGGTTGCTAAGTGACATTCTTTTGTAGTTCATCTGCCCTTGATTGCCTTTAAAATTATCCTTTTTAGGCCTTTTGAAATTTCATTAAAATGCTACAGATATCTTTCATTTCCTGCTTGGGAGTTCTTTTGCTTCTTGATTCTGAGAGTTGTTGTTCCAATGGCTTTCTCTTGTCCTTGCATTTCCAGTGAAATCTGAACACATTTGTTATGAAAAGCAGCAGTCATCTCCACTGCCTCCCCATCCTAAGCAACTACAGCATTAGATCCTTATTACCAGTCTGCATTTACAAGGATTGGAGCCTTGGAAATTTCCTTTACTTTCTTGAGGTCTCTGTGTCTTAGTTTGCCAGTGCAGCTGTAACAACAGATTAGTTGGCTTCAATAGCAGGCATTGTTTAAGTTTTTGAATCTCATAGTTTTGGAGGCTAGAAGTCCAAAATCAAGGTGTTGGCAGGATCCTGCTCTCCCTGAAGTCTGTAGTTTTCTGGTGGTGGCTTGCTGGCAATCCATGACTCAATCTCTTCCTCCATCCCATGGCTGTCTCCTTCTGTCTCCTACTCCTGTGCTGAATTTCCTCTGCTTATAAGGACCCCAGTCATATTGGCTTAAGGCCCTCCCTAATGCAGGGTGGCCTCAACTTAATAGGATCTTTGAAGATCCTACTTACAAGAGGTTTGCATCCACAGGACTGGGATTTAGGACTGGAACATGTCTTAATAGGGGACATGATTCAATTCATAATACTCAGTTACATTTAAAAGGATATTGGTTTTAGCATTTACTTATGTTTTTGTATCAAGAGGGATTCCAGGTTTCCTAGTATAACATTTTTCCAGAAATAGAAGCTAAGGTGGGTTTGTTTATCTTTCCCAGGAATTCTGTAACTTTAGAAAGAATCCAGTTCAGTTCAGCAAACAAATACTTTCTACATAGCAGCTAATATTTAAAGAAGTCACTAGTTTTCTAATAGAATGGTTACCTTCATTCAGAAAACAAATCAGCCTGGCTTCCTCACTGTCACTATGCAGCTATCAATTAAAAGGATCACATTATATCAAAGACATCAGTAGATAAATTCCAGTATTTCAGATAAAATTCCAGCATTTAAACCCCTGCTACTGTGATGTAAATTACAGGCAAGAATGCCAAAAAAAGGTAAGTGCAAGTGTTACATCAAGGTTCATATATTTTTCAAAATTTTGTGTATCTTTTCTTTGTGTTTAGATTTTCCTCTACCTCACTTTAAGAGATATTGTAATGTGTGGTCGAGTTAGTCGTTCCTGGTTGTCCATGACACAGTCAGGATCATTGTGGAATGCTGTGAGTAGACACCATCTGAACCAATGCCTTTATTCTAGATAGTGAAGGAGAGTGGACTGCTATTCTAGACAGTCAGGGACAACCTTCTTCCCTGCTTCCTCCCATACGGCCACCAGTTTTTTTCTTTTGTCCAGGGGCAAGCCTGAAGGAAGAAATAAAAAAGATGGTAATACTACCCTGAGAGGTACATCATTAGTATTTTCTAACTTAATGAGAAATAAATTGAACATTATCCTATGGATTGAAACAAAGCCCCATTATATTGGGTAGTTTGTACTCCACCCTGGGTTCATTACTCAGGTGCACCTGCTTCCTTCTCATGTGCAGACTACAGACTGAGTCCTTGACTGTAGGAAACAGTTTAGAATGTGGGGTTTGTGATGGCCTCTTCATAGCTCATAATTTGGAGGGGACAGTACTAGAGAAAAGAAAGGATGACCTGAGTATACCAGGCTGATGATGAAGGTATGCAAAATTGAAGAGCACAGGGCTGGTTGATAGAACATAATATTCATATCATAGTATTGTTTATATTTCCAGCTAAAATGTTAAGTTTGTAAACCTCCAGCTTCTCATTGTCTTCTGAACCAAAGTTACTCTTGGTGCTAAAAGTGTTATAATTATACCACATTTGACTACTCACATAATAAGTAAAAGTACATAATAAATAAAGGCAGAATCATTGAATATGAGGGGCAACATACAATTGTGGAAAGAGAAATTGCTGAACATATGGAAACTTAACTTCCTATTCTGACTTTGTTTTTCATTGCCACTTGCTCACGGTCTTTCCATCTTTATGCAATGAAGTCTCTGGGCAGAAGCCCTGGTTTTTCCTCATTCCTGCCAGGCTTCTGCAGGATCATCCTGATCTTAATATTGTACATATTCTTTCTCCTTCAGACCACTTGGATTTATTTTTCGTCTTTACAGGTTTTATGAAGGCAAAGGTAATATCCCCAATATCTGTCACATAACTAAGAGATTTATTACTTTAAACCAGTGGTTGTCAAAGTGTGGAGCATCATGCAATAACCTGGAAGTGCAAATTCTTGGGCCCCACTTGAGACCTACCAAACCAGAAACTCAGGGGGTTGCATCCAGCAATCTTTGTTTTAACAGTCCTTCCAGATGATTACAATGTGTGCTCAGGTTTGAGAATCACTGCCTTAGACCAAAAATAAACTTAAGACAAAAATACTTAATTTGTTAGCTAAAATGGATTAGTTAAGGGGGAAGCCTTGGCAAACTGACATGTTCCTTCCAAAGTACATTTTCTTTTTGTCATTGCTGCACAGGGGAGAGAAGAATGGTGCAGACAAGAAGGGGCTTGTGTTCTGAAGGAATGTAAAGATGTTGAATTGGCCCATCAACCTGGAGCCCCTAACATTATTGCTCCTTTTAGTTCCTTGGTGTATGTTTTAGAGTTTCTGCAGGATGGTTCCAAGCCACCAATTCACTGGTCAGTCTAAGCATGGGATATCATTAGGCCTCCAGTCATCAGCAAGTTAGGAGGGGTGATGAAGTCAGCTATGGACTGGACTTCAAGCAGCAGGGAAAATGTTGCCACTGTAATACTAATTGATGATGTAAATGATCATAGTTATTTAAAGTATCATCCAAGAAACAGAAAAGGGAAGCTGTAGGGGGACAATAGATGCTTGTTTTTTATTGTTGGCTGAGGCTTCTCCCCATTGTCTCTTTGGAATGAGAAACACAGGCATGTTCCAGGTTGCAAGAATAGTACAAGAGGCACTAACTAAGGCCCTGATACTGTGTGGGGCAAGAACAGTACAGAAGTGCCAGCCTAAGAGTTCATATTAGAAAATGCTGGAGTGTGTGCGTTGTCTGTATGCTTGCAAATGCACTACAAATGTCAAATAGGCTTTTTGTACTACCTCGTATTGTGTCTTTAAGCCCTATTTCATGATCATTTTTTATCAATTGATTTTTATTTATTTACTCTATATTTTGTGCTGCTTTATATTTTATGAACTAACAATAGCAATTAGTATTATTGAGGGCTATCTATATGCCAGATACTACCACGCTGAACACTTTATTGCATTTACTCAATTGATCTCTGGAGCATCTGAGTAAGACACTATTATTTCCCCATTTTATAGATGAAAAACTATGGCTTTGGTTACATAAGTGCCCAACTTATGTGGCTGGGACAGAATTCAGAAGGGGCCTCAGAGCTGGATTGTGTGGCCATCACTCCTAGACAAGGATGTCATTCTCCCAAACTGGAAATTTTCTGGTTCTCCCAAGGCATCAGCATTGCTCAGCCTTGTACCCAGTCAACTCTAACTACCCCAGAAAACCTAGTCTAGTGCTCAGGAAGTCCAAGCTCCATTAACATTGCTCCCTCCATCCCTGCTCTCCCTCCCTCTCTCTTTTTTTTTTTTTTTAACTTTTTGTGGTGGTAACATATAGACAACCCCAAATTTCCCAGTTTAACCACTTTCAAGCGTACAATTCAGTGATATTCATTACATTTACGATGTTGTGCTACCATCACCACCATCCATAACCAGAACTTTTTTCATGACCCAAACAGAAACTCTGTACCCGTTAATCAATAGCTCCCCTTTCCCCTGATCCCCACTCCCCACGGCCCCTGGTAACCTCTAATCTACTTCTTGTCTCTATGATTTTGCATATTCTAGGTGTTACATATAATTGGAACCATACAATATTTGACCCTTTGTTATCTAGCTTATTTCATTCCCCATGATGTCATCAACATTCATCCATATTGTAGCATGTATCAGAATTTCATTCCTTTTTAGGGCTGAATGATATTCCATTGTAGGCATATACCAATTTTGGTTTATCCCTTTGTTTGTCAGTGAAAACTTGGATTGCTTTCACCTTTTGACTGTTGTGAATAATGCTGCTATGAACTTTGGTGTACAGATATCTGCTTGAGTCCTTATTTTCAATTCTTTTCAACAAAGTTTGTGTTCTTAATTACTAAATGTTTATAAGAGAATGCCATGCCATTTGCTTTTCCCCTAAAGGGAGGAGTAGAATATTTGTTCTCTGGGTACTTTTAAAATAATATAACCTTGAACTTTGCTTGGTGG
This sequence comes from Choloepus didactylus, assembly GCF_015220235.1. Classification (NCBI taxonomy): domain Eukaryota; kingdom Metazoa; phylum Chordata; class Mammalia; order Pilosa; family Megalonychidae; genus Choloepus; species Choloepus didactylus. Next base: position 92,327,804 of record NC_051311.1, read on the forward strand.
TGAGGAATACTATTCTTGAAGGATTTGAATCTGTTAAGTCTTCTAGTATTCTGAATTTTGCCCTTGGATTGAATCAGCCAGTCAGAGAGTCTCATACTTGGACCCTATCACTTTAGGTTATCTGTTACTGAGTTGTGCTTTTCTGTCCTGCACTAGGCCTCTGTTTGGTGTTCTGTCATATGGAAGTCCTTCAATTTCTTTAATCAGTCCTTTATTGAAGGACATTTAGGTTGCTTTCAATCTTTTGCTATTATAATGCTGCAGTGAACATTCTGCTCCTTATTTTTTGTACACATGCATGATTATATCTTCAGAGTAAATTTATAGAAGTAGACTTGTTAGGTTAAAGGCTAGATTGATCTGTAATCACAAAGTATATGGAGTTTGGGGGTAACTTTTTTTCCAAATTTTTCTCAGCCCTCTCCAATCAAATTTTTTGATATCTGATATCTTATTGTCATTTTAATTTGTCTATCTCAATTCACAAGGAAGACTGGACACTATCTAATACGTTAATAGGCCATTTTGTGTTTACTTATTCCATCCAAAAATACTTACTTGCTGTTCCGGTTTGCTAAAGCTACCGTTATGCAAAATACCAGAAATGGATTGGCTTTTATAAAGGGGATTTATTAGTTTACAAATTTACAGTTCTAATGCCATAAAAGTTTCCAAACTAAAGTATCAAATAGAGGATACTTTCACTGAAGAAAGGCCAATGGCATCCAGAACACCTCTGTCAGGCTGGGAAGGCATGTAGCTGGCATCTGCTGGTCCTTTGCTCCTGGGTTCTGATTTCAAAATGGCTTTCTCCAAAATGTCTCTCTTAGCTTCTCTCTCTCAGCTCCTATGCATCCTTGCTTGGGCTTCTGTATCTCTTAGCTTCTCTCTCTTAGCTCCTGTGCATCTTTGCTTTTGTTCTCCCAGGGCATTTCTCTCTAAGCGTCTGGGGGTCCTCTCTTAGCTTCTCCGGGGCAAACTCTGTGCTTTGTCTCTTAGCTTAGCATCTCCAAATGTCTTTCTGTCTGCATCTTCAAGCATCTTCAAGTGTCTGCATTGGCTCTTAGCTTCTTTCCAAATGTTTCTCCCAGCGTCTTCTCTTTGTGCTCTCTATTAAAGGACTCTAGTGATCTAATTAAGACCCACCTAGAATGGGCAGGGTTATATCTCCATGGAAATAATTCAGTCAGTGATTGCACCCACAGTTGGGTAAGTCACATGTTCATGGAAACACTCAATCAAAAGGCTCCACCTTAATCAAAAGACTAATAAGTCTTCCCCCACAAGATTGCATTAAAGAACATGGCTTTTATGGGAGATTCATAGCAGCACACTAGCCAACTGAAATCATTTTTTAGAAGAATCATTTTTGGAATATATATGTGTGCCAGTTTGGATGTATTTTGACCCACAAAATGACATGTTCTTTAATGCAGTCTTGTGGGGGCAGATGTATTAGGGTTGTTTAGGTTGGAATTGTTTGATTGAATTATTTCCACGGAGATGTGGACCCCACCCATTCAGGGTGGGTCTTGATTTAATCACTGGAGTCCTATAAAAGAGCTCACAAACTGAACGACCTCAGAGCAGCTGAGGGACATTTTGGAGACAGCCATTGAAAGCAGACTTTTGCTGATGCTTTGGAGATACTAGCCCAGACTTTTCTCCAGAGAAGCTAAGAGATGACAAAACACCCCCAATTGCTGAGAGAGGAGCTAGAATACAACCCAGGATCAGCAGACGCCAGCCATGTGCCTTCCCAGCTAACAGAAGTTTCCCGATGCCATTGGCCTTCCTTCGGTGAATGTATACTCGTGTTGATGCCTTAATTTGAACATTTTCATGGACTTCAGACTGTAAATTTGTAACCAAATAAACCCCTTTTATAAAAGTCAATCCATTTCTGGTATTTTGCATAATGGCAGCATCAGCAAATCGGAACTATATGTATATATGTTGATTATTTTATTTGTGAAATTTGCATATTGTACTAAATAGAGCACTCTTAAGCTGACACTTCAGTCTCTTTTTCCTATTTGGAAATGATGTGATGAAGGGAATTTTAGTATTTGGTGTTTTAAAATATTTTTATATTTTCATGTGAAGCAGATCTTTCTCATTTCTTAATGATTTTTGCTTATCCTTTTTAGATTGATTTTTCCACAGTAAGAAATGTGATTGCAGATAAACATATAGTGTCTACTTTGCAAAGGTGGCGTCTAAATGTGCTGCGTTTGAATTTTCGTGGTTGTCATCTCCGAATGAAAACTTTGAGATCTGTCAGTAAGTATGCTCCATTGTAATTATTTTTCTCTCTTTCCTGTACTCTGATTAAACAATTATGAAGTGTAAATAAAATGGAAAGTTCAGTTACAGTCTTGGTTGATAAGAATGTCAATTACAACCATTTACAAAGTTTATAATATGGTCATCTCTTATTGTATTGTATACCCTGGGGGTTGGAACTTGGTCCATTTTTCTCTGACCACCTTTTTTTTTGGTCTAGAATTTGATTTCTATATATGTACCTACTTATCATCAATTTATCAGCTAAAAAAATATAGTATATTCTCATTTACAAATTCTAATAATAGAGAATAAAAGCAAAAATCTACCTTCCTTAACCTTCCTCAAATCTATTCCCTTGCTCAAAGGTACCCACTATTATCAGTTTTCTAAGTGTTTTTCTAAAATACATGTACATATACATATGTGTAATTAAAATGCATGCTTTACATTTTTAACATTTGAAGGAGTCATGTTCTACATTTTCTATATATTTTTTTACATCCTTGAAACCTATCCATGTTGGGACACACAGACTTATTGAACTATTTTTAAATGCTGCAGTAATTTTCCATCTTATGGATGTAACATAATTTATTTAACCTTTCTCCTTTTCAGGGACATTGAGGTTATCTTTTATTTTTTCCAAGCTACTTTGTACTTTCATTGTGATTTTAACTTATATATCCTTTGGGCTACATTTTTCACTTTCCAAATATATTCCTGGAAATGACAGAAAAGGTATATTTTTAAATGTATACCACCTATAATGATCCAGGATAATGAGAAACAATGCCATATACATGTGTAAATATAGACATGAATAAGTCTAAAAAACATTAATAGATAAGTTTCAGAATGATATATACTGTATGATATATTATTTGTATATAATTTTTCAATGTGAAATATAATATATAATTTATTTTTTATTTTTAAATAATTGTAAGGACACACACACATAAAGCACAATATGCATGGGAATGAAAAACTCCAAATGCAAAATAGTAGTTACCTCTGGGATACAGAGAGTTGTATGAAATGGGGAAGAGGTACAAAAGGAGTTTCAACTATATCTGTAATTATTTTTTCATTGAAAAAGAAAGAAAATATACAAAATAAATGGAATAATTCTGACTCCTTATTTCCGGTGCTGTAGAAAGCTTAGCTTTTTTGTATGATGTTATTGTATCTGACCGTGTATTACACTCTCTTCTTGGTTCTATTAGTTGATCAGTTGATTCTCTAAGCTATTTTAGGTATACTGTCAAATCATTTGTGAATGCTGACAATTTATTTTGATTGTTTCTTGTTCTTATATCCACCCCCTCACTTTATTTTATTGCTTAGGTCTTCCTTTGCATTTTTGAAAAGTTGCAGTGATATGGAGCATTTTGTTCTTCATTCCTTTTTAAACATTTTGATGAGAATAGCTCTAATATTAAAATATCTTTGAATTTCTGGGACACACCGTACTTGGTGATATAATGCGGCTCTCTCTTTTACAGTTGCCATCTCCTGCATGTTCCTCATTTAAACTGCTCATATTTGCCTTTAGGTTTTTAAGGATTCTTAATTTCTGATCTACCAAGACCATTCCTACCTTGTTTTCTAGGCATATTAGGATTTTTGAAAAATATGTATCTGTATATTTCTTGGAATTGGGCAGAAGAGGAAAGCTGACACATGCTTAGTCTGCCATCTCAAGCCAATTTATTACTCTTATAGTAAAAAGAAGTTAAAATAATTAGAAATCATCATGTGTTAGCCACCAAACCTCTCCTTCTCTATTTGGTAACATTGAGGAATTAAAAAGGAAATATATTATTAAGAGAAATCTACATTCTCTGAAGAAAGAAAATGGGCTCAAGGTGCAACATTCAGGATTTTGGTTTGACCTTAGATGATTTTCCTGATAGCAATGGTGGTTGAAAAGTGGTTTGAGTTTCTCTGGAATGCTGAGCCACGTGTGTCTGGAAGCTATTATTAGGGTATTTTTGAGAATAAAAAGTCCTTATTGTGACCTTTGTGTGGCAAGATTTAAAAATCATGCATGTATGTGCAAAAGAATACCTACAAATTCCTGTATTTTCTTTGGGATGATACCTTTGGCTCAATATGGTTAAATTCTAGAGAGTGAGACGAATAAAAATCAAACAGAATTATAAATAGTAAATTTGATTGGAAACTTGGACATTGTGATCAGAATATTCTCTTTAGGATTTTTATATTATACTCAACATCTAACAAATAAGATTGTGTATTTATTGACATGATCCATAGAAAATTGTTATAATTTGAATACGTTTTTACTTCTCATAGATATTTGCTTCACTCTTATTTATTATACTTTAATACTTGTTTGGGGCAGGTAGGTTCTTAAATAAAAAATGTGAGCTTCTTTAAAGTACTAGAATAAAGCCATTACTATATTTGATGTACTAATTAGAGATACTAGATTTTAGGTTTTTCTTGAAATTGTAGCTACCTACCTCATTCACCAAAATATTAATTTTGACCAGTAGAAAAATATGGAACTGCCTGAAATTTTTGGCTTGCATGAGTAGAAAAGTCAGATGGGACAACCAATGAAGAGGTGAAAGGTTTTTTTTTAGCCTTTTATTAATTGTATATAGAGAAGATATGATGTGAGTCACATTTAGCCTCAATATAGGGATAAAAGATGGAAAATTTGGGGGGTACTCATAATGTTAAAAAATTGATATTCCTGACATTCCTAAGGAGCATGGGGGGGTCACAGCCCAAGCTTTGGAGTCACTCAGGTCAGGATCAAGTGCAGGCTGGCTGGGCCACTCCCTTCTTGGGATTTTGTAAGGATTAAACAGGCAATGCATATAAAATCACTTGACCATTGTTTGCATATAGTTAAGTGCACAATAAATGTTAGATGTTTTTCTTATTAAATTTATAATGTGCACTTCACAGGGTTGTGAGGATTTTTCGAGAATATATATAGTAAATGCTTAGCTCAGTGTCTAGCAAATTGTAAATTCTCAATAATTATCAATAACTATGATCTTCTTTCTCTTCTCCTTGTTCTCCTCCTCTTCCTCCTCCTCCTCCTCCTTCTTCTTCTTATATGCATTCTTATTCTTATTCTTATTCTTATTCTTATTCTTATTCTTATTAAATTTCAGAGATATCAGAACCTAAAGTGGAAGCTCTGATTCTATGACAGAACCCATAGACCAGGTGTGCTGGTTTGGATATAGTATGTCCCCCAGAAGTAGCCATATTCTTTAATGCAATCTTGTGGTGGCAGATTGATTAGGGTGTGACCTCTTGATTGAATGTTTCCATGGAGATTTGGCTGTGCCTATTCAAGGTGGGTCTTGATTGGTTTACTGGAGTTCTTTAAAAATTTAGAGCCACATAGGCCCAGACCCTTGCTGCAGCTGAGAGAGACATTTTGGAGATGGCCATTGAAAGTAGACTTTTGCTAGCCCAGAGTTTGCTCCAGAGAATCTGAGAGAGATGAAGCCCAGAGTTTGCCCCAGATATGCTAAGACAGGATCTCCAGGCACTTAAGAGAGAAATGTCCTGGGGGAAAGAACCAAGAATGCACGGGAGCTGAGAGAGGAGCTGGGACACAGTCCTGGATCAGCAGATGTCAGCCACATGCCTTCCCAGCTAACAGGTTTTCTCGATGCCATCGGCTATCCTTCAGTGAAGGTACCCTATTGCTGATGCCTTAGCTTGGACACTTATGGCCTTAACACTGTAACTGTGTAACCAAATAACCCCCATTTATAAATGCCAATCCATTTCTGGTATTTTGCATAACAGCAGCATTAGCAAACCAGAACACCAGGGAACAGAAAATGGCCATTTGAAGCTGTATATAATTCTGCCAGGGTCCTAACCTACCTTGGAGGTGAAGGTTAGGCAGATCCTCCTTGGGAATAGCCAGACCCTTTAGCTTTCTTGTGAAATTGAGAGGAGAGTTATCAAAAAGCAAAGTGTCTAATAATTTAAGACAAGAAGAAATGGAACACATTTTGGGAATTAGAAGAGATAGAGGCAAGAAAGAAAATGAGAGAACTCTGGATCAAATACTACAAACCTTCCATAGAGTTTTTACCTGCTTCCACACATCCACATGAAGACTTTTCCCTGATGCTTAGGCACAAAGCCCACTGGGAAGTCTGAGATGGAGAGGAAATGAGGGATGGGGGAAGGGCTACATGAGTTTGTAACTTGTGTAGAGAATACAGAGAAGATCATGCAATGAAAATGCCTAAGTCAAATTCTCTACTATGCAAGGGGAAAATTGACCATACGTTCGTTACGTCAGTTAATGATATATCAAAGATATATCAGATTTATATCTTTTATCTTAGGTAGTTCAGATTTATATATTTTATTTTAGGTAGTTTATATTTGTATCTGAGGTTCAAGATAGCCTAAAATATATTCTTGCATTAATTTTTTTGATATTTTATTGTCTATTTAAAAATATATTATTTAGTATATATCTGGAAATGAAATTCTTAGTACAAATGTCTTTTTCATGGAAACAATTAAGCATGCAAGCTTTAGTAGACTTTTATTTTTTAAGGAAGTAAGTGTAATGTCTGTTTCATTTTTGTGCTATTTTAAATTTGCCAAAGATTATTTAATAAACAAGTATTAAGGCCAGAAACCTTAGTATATCAAAGTCAGTGCCAATCTAAGAGATATTTTTAGCTTTTCCAGTTTTTCTCTGCTCCCATCACCTACTCTTAGCTGAGGTTAGCTCATCTATTGGTGTCTAGAATTAAACACATTTGTGGCAAGAAGTTTGGCTTTAGATTGTTAGATCGAAGATATATATTGGCTGAACTTCTGGACTGTTTGGCTAAATGGCCACATCAGTTTTACTTGTGATCCTTATGTCTACAAAAACTTTAAAAGAATTAACTTTTAAATGTTATCTTAAAATGTTTAGAAGGCAGTAGGGTCAGGAAAGGGAAATACTTGTTACAATATTGTGATAATTAAGCATGCAGAATATATGCTAAAACACTTTAGCAAGCATTTGGCAAAAGTACAGAGAACGGTTTTTATATTCAGCAGTTATATTGTTGGGCCTGAATAAAATAGACACACTAGGGATGTGGTGTTTGCAGTGTTCTCCACCCACTCGATGACTGGCAAGCTGAGAGCAGTCTAGAAGTAGCTATGACTTCTGAAAAACCCTAGGGTTGCATTTTTATGTTTCTAGGATTCATAGGATAGGACATTGAAAATTTTCTGAAATGAAGTAATTTGCCAGTGGCTTCTATTTGGTAGCCTGCCACATTTATTTTATTACATTACTTGTTATGTCAGGAACATGATAGCATAGCCACTGATTTATTAGTCATGAATTATATCTCTCCCCACTCACCAACACCCCCACCTCCTGCAAATAAAGAGCTTCAGAGGCTTACAGAATTTGGGCAAGTAAATTTTCATTAGTGAATCTCCCACCCTTTTATTTGCTTCAACAAAAGACTTGTTGAGATTTCTCAGAAACACAAACTGATCCAGGTCATCAGCTCCAGAGGAGGGTATTGTTAGTCAATGAAAAATCTGAGCTGCTTAAAGTTAAATATCTTTCCCAAGTAACCAGGCATTATATCAGAACTGACTCAGGCTTAGGACTCAGGAGACCTCATCTTACAGTAAATCCTGTTTATTTCAGAAAACTCAGAGGATCCTAGGACTAGCTGGAAACTTTAAAAAAATTATTTTTCCTAATTATTCAAGTGATTGGGTAAATATGTATGCTCAAATCTGTGAATCTCAAAGTGTTCATATTTATGTCAACCATAAAATATGCTTATCTTTAAAAAGAAAAAAAAAAAAATCTCCTGAATTGCATCATCTATTGAACAGAAGGAAGGTCCAAAGGCAAATCATTAAAGTAACTCTCAAGTAGGAAATTGGTAGAAGAGGGTGTGCCTAATTGTTCATTCAATCATTTGAAAAAGTATAAACTCTAATTCAGAGAAGGGGAGCATTTAAAGCTTTCAAAAAATATACTTTCAAAGAATATACAAAATTATCACAATATTGTAACAAGTATTTCCCTTTCCTGACCCTACTGCCTCCAACTGATTTTTGGATGGTTTGGACCAATTTCTATTGCAATGTGTTCCAGAGCTTTATTTCCAAAGAGATCCCTAGGGATGATACTAAATATAAAAATCAGCCAATAAAATCCAAAAAATAAACCAAGAGCAACGTGACCCCTTTCTCTGAATCAGATTTAATCTCTGCATTTCTTTCCAGTGCCCTCATGCCTCCATGCATGGCCCTGGTCTCCTTCTGAGGTCTCACCGGGCTTTCTCTACCATCAGATCTTGGCTGTTACAGGTCTCATGTCCTTAACATTACACTCTGAACACTTATGAACAATAGTAATTGAATTTGTTATGTCTCTCTGGTAACACTTCAAATTTAGCAGCTGCGTTTCATGCCTCATAGTGAATAATGTGGAGATTTGTGTTGGGAGCCAGTATCTCTAAGGTTCCTGATCCAAAGGAGGGGCCAGACCACTGGTAAAATGGACACAGTGGTTAGAGCCTTACAATCCCAAAGCCATTTCCTAAACCATCAGCTGTGGCCACTCTTCCAGCTTTCCTCCTCTTTGTCTCTTGGTTTGCTGAATATATTTATACAGATTTAAATGAGGGACCAAAAACTATCCTACCAACTGCCCTCACAGGTATTCCTGGAGAGAAAGGCTTACCCTTCCCAGTACCTGCTATGCTTTTCTGGCTCTGGTTCAGACAACCATGTAGAATGCTTTTAGAGCATTCTACACCCCTGCACAGCAGAAAGGGTTTGGGTGGGTATGAATCCTGGCTCCAACACTTGACAGTTTGTAGCTTTGTCCAAGTTAGCTAATCTCCTAGCCTTGGATTCTATTGGGGATTGAATCATGTCCCTGACAAAAGGAATTTTCAGGTCCCAGCCTCTGGTCCTATGGGTGTGAACCCATATGTCAACAGGACCTTTGAAAATGTTATTAGTTAAGGTGTGCCCAAACTGAATGGGTTAAGGGTGGGCCTTAACCCAATATGGCTGAAGTCCTTATAAGCAAAGGAAATTGGATACTGGAGGGAAGCCATGGGAAGCAGCCAGAGCTGGAAGTCAACGGGAAGCAGCCAGAGCTGGAAGTCAACAGAACCTGGAAGGGAAAGGGGAAGATGCCACCATGTGCATTGCCATGTGACAAGAAAGGCCAAGGACCAAGGATCACCAGCAGCCAGCCCCTGCATGCCACAGTCTTTATTGAGCCCATACCTCAATTTTGGACTTCTCCTAGCTTCAAACCCATGAGCCAATAAATTCCTGTTGTTTAAGCCAACCCATTGTATGGTATTTTTTTTAGCAGCTGAGAAACTTAAACAGTTTTTGGCAGCCAGGAGTGGGGTGCTGTTATGATAAATGCCTAAAAATGTAGTAATGGCTTTGGAATTGGATAATGGGTAGAGGCTGGGGAATGGTAAAGTACTGATGGAAAAAGCCTAGACTGCTTTGAAGAGACTGTTGATAGAAACATAGACATTAAAGGTAGTTCTGATGAGGCCTTAGAAGGAATTGATGAATGTGTTATTAGAAACTGGAGGAAAGGTGGTCTTTATTTTAAAGTATCAAAGAACTTAGCAAAACTGAGTTCTGATGTCATATTGAAAGTGGAACTTGTAAGCAATGAACCTGGATATTTAGCTGAGGAGAGTTCTCACCTAAGTGCAGAAGGTGCAGCCTGGCTTCTCCTTGCAGCTTATAGCAAAATCTAAGAAGAAAGGGATAAGCCAAGAACTGAACTCTTTAAGCAGAAAGAAACCAGAAGTTGATGGTCTATAAAATTCTGAACCTATCTAGATAGGGCACCAAGACTAGGGCCAGAAGTGACTGTCTATTCCTCAGCTGTTGGGAAGTGACTTTCTGAGAATAGGATTCCATGTAAGGGCTTAACTGAATAGCCCTTTGCTAAAGAAGATGTGTCCAGACGTGGATTTTGCAAAATTTGTATGAGCAGAATCACTGCCAGCCTAGACTGAGAGGGACAGAGAAGGGACAAATTGAAGGAAAAATGACTTCAAGGGCAGAAACATGGAAGTAAAGGTCTGGACCAAAAAGATCTCCTGGGGCTGAGAGCGGGCCCACCCCTGTATGTGGAAAGGGTAGGGATCCACCCATTCTCTTTGAGGGAGCAGGCTACCTGCCTCAGCACTTGGAGAGGGTTGGGTGTTGAACCCCACTGATCAAGGAGAGGGCTGCCATCCTAATACTTGGAGATCATAGGGCCTGTGCCCAGGGGTTTGTGGAGAGTCCAACCTCCATCCCAATGCTGTGAATGGGTGGGGCTTGTGCTCGGGCCTTTGCAAAGAGCATGGATACTGCAAAAGCTCTTGGAAGGGTTGGGACTGCTGCTCCAGAAGACGAAGAATCAAGCCATAGATGACTCTCAGACCTTGAAATCTAATGGAGTTTTCGCTGTTGGGTTTCAGACTTGTTTGGGACCCATGATCCCTGTTTTCCTTCCAATTTCTCCCTTCTGGAATGGGAATGTTCATCCTATGCCTGTCCCACTATTGTATTTTGGAAGCAAATGACTTGTTTTCTAGGATTCACGGGTCCATCAGACAGAGGAATTTTGTCCCAGGATGGACTACACCCATAAATTATTTTGATGAGACTTTGTACTTAGCATTGCTACTGAAGTCGCTTGAGGCTTTTTAGTTGTTGTGATGGAATGAGTATATTTTGCATGTGGGAAGAACATGTCTTTTTGGGGTCCAGAGGGCAGACTGTTGGAGATTGAATCATGTCTCCCACAAAAGGTATGTTTGGGTCCCAACCTCTGTACTTGTGGGTGTGAAACCATTTGTCAATATTACCTTTGAAGATGGTATTAATTAAGATGTGCCCAAACTGAAAATGAGGATGGGCCTTAATCCAATATGGCTAAAGTCTTGTAAGTAAAGGAAATTGGACACAGAAGAAACCACAGGAAGAAACTGTAAGGTAACGGAATCTGGAGGAGAAAGGACATGAATTGCCATGTGCATTGTCATGGGACAGAGAAGCCAAGGAGCAAGGATTGCCTGCAGCCATCCCCAGGACACCACAGTCTTAAGGGAGAAGGCATCACCTTGCTGATGCCTCGGTTTTGGACTTCTAGCCTCAAAGCCATGAGCCAATATATTCCTGTTGTTTAAATCAACCTATTGTATGGTATTTGTTTCAGCAGATCTTAGCACAGTGTCTGCCACATAGTAGGTGCTTCAGAAGTGCTCAGGCTATTTGTCATGTACCATCTAACATGCTTAGGGAGTTTGTGCAAGTATCAAAGAAGACAGTTTGCTAAACTTTGTAAGACTACTTTGATATGGAAATGAAAATGTATTCAATTCAGTGTGAAAAGGAAATCTATATAAAAAAGAAAAATGGTATTTCACTTGTGTGTGTGTGTGTGTGTGTGTGTGTGTGTGTATTTCTTTTTACTTAATTTTTTCTGTCTATGTAAAGCACAGTTGACTATATAATGCAAACTGATGGTGCCAGGGAGTTAAAGTCTCCAGGTATTTCTTTTTTTCTGGTGATCAGTTTCTCCAGGTGAGCCAATTTGAACCTGCAACCCCAAATCATGGCTCTTCTCTTGGGCCCTGCCCCCTCCCTTGTTTGCTTGCCTCTGATATTACTTCATGATTTTTGTTTCTTCTTCATTCCAAATCCTGGCCCTGAATCCTAATTTCACCCTTTATTCTATGCTCCTTGACATATCAGCTTATCAGGAAGGGCTCAGGTTCTTCCTCGCTAGCAGGTGGCTTCCTAGTCTGTACCCTGTTCAAACAATGATGCTGTTTCCACATTTACTGGTATATCTCCTCATGGCCCATAATTCACACTGTCTGCAACTGCTTCTGAGTTCCTTCTTCTGCCCAGGCTCCAATATAATTTTCATATTCTCTACCTACTTGTTGCTGGAGACAAATTATCCTTCAGGTCCAGCTGACAGTTTTTTGCAAGGATTGGTTAAGAGTGGTTAAGAACTGAGGGTTCATCAGGACCTCATCTTGGAATGCACAGTGAAGAAAATTTATTCAGTGACTAAGCTGACAGTGGAAGGAAGGCAGGGCTGGGGGGATGGCATTTCATTATGACCAAGCATTTGTATCTTTCCTTTTGATCATTTTGGGTATGTGCAAACAGCTAAGCGAAGGCATGTAAAACTGAACAAAGTTTTTTATTATTTTCAACAAGCAGTAAAAACATTTATACAGGGCATTATGAAATACTAATGCCATCATTAGGACCCAACTCCTGCAGTTTACCAGTGGGGGATCAGGGTGCAAATGGAAAGACAAGCAGGATGTGAGTATTCCCTTGGTAACTATAATTGTCACAATATAGTAATAATAACAACCAAAGAAATCCTCCTCTAGCTGGCTAACCCTGCATAAATAGGCAACACAATTAATCAAAATGTAAACATATGCTTTTCTGACACTAGTATAGAAAACTGGTTACAACCAAAACAATTTCTAAGTTATCCCACTATAGTGATTCTTACACTTTGTTTCTTTGCCACGTGATCCCTGTGTATTTTTTCCCATTCGTCATCTTCAGTGTCCTGGTCAAATGTTTCAGGGTATGCTGGTAGCTTGTCTTTGGGACATTCTTCAAAGTAACTCCGAACATATTTTCCCACAAACCACCCTTTATATTCTTCAGGTATTTTGCATTCCAGGCCGTTATAGTGGACATTGTAGTGGTGCTTTAACCAGTAATAGAGGTAGTGGATGTTGTAGTCACATCTCCAAGGGTTATCTCTGAGCCACAAAAGTTTCAAAAAATACAAGTCTTCTAATACTCCATAGTCAAAGTTCTGCAGACTGTTGTTTGACAAATCTAACTCTTCTAAGTGAGTGAGCCCTGAAAAAGCAGCTATAAACAGAAAATACTTATTAAACTAACAAGTAAATGAGTTAAATGCAACTTTATGGTATATCCATGTCTAAATGCAAGATTCTAAGATATACGTTTACTCGAACAAAGCTTTTCCCTTGATTAGAGTGACTAGAACGTATTTTATTTGCAAATGATTCTAAGTTAGCTTTTTAGAAATGTATTTAGGCCCATGTGCATTTTTAACACTCTCTGGAAAGATGTCACCAAACAGCAAGAATTAGGGAATATTTCAAATGTAAGACATAAATACATTTAAAAAAAGGAAAAAATGTGTCTTGTGATGATTTGACAGCTATCTGGGATATTAGTAGACTCTACGAATGCCTAGAAAACAGCTTTTCCCAATTTGGAGGGGGTAGGGCAGATTATATTCCTGTAGAGTCCAAAAACAAACAGCTTTTACCAATGTTTTTAAAACATCTGTGTTTCGGCAAGCTACGGTGGCTATTCACTTTGAATCCATGTGTTTAATTCTGTTGGAGAACGAGTGATTAAAACAAACAACCAAAAACACATAAAATGAAACAACAAAAAGCCTTTTTCTCTTCAATTTAAGCCTAGATTATCCCCGTTATAGTTGATGTGGACCAACCGAATAACCCAGAATTTATGGTTCAATACTGATTTCAAAATTTTGTTTCTATTTTAAACATTTCTCATTTTCTCATACAGTGACCTTATTTTGCCTTTGGAAAACATTCTCCCATACCAATACCATTGACCATTGTCATATCTTTTTTTTTTTCTCAGATAAAACCCATAATTCCCCCTTAAAAAGGAATACTTTTTATTTTGGTGCAAAACAATGGCTTGAGGGTGGGGGAGAGTAAAAGTCCAGCTCTTGTGATAATTTTAAAGATGCTGCTTTTTTTTTTTCCTATTGGCAAAAACTCTGTAAGTCAATGATCTCACAAATTTACTTTTCTTAAAACAAGTCAGCTCTTCAGATTGAAAGTATGTGTAAACATTCCTAGATTTTATTTTGAATGTGCTATAGTTTTACTTAAACCATATGTGTGCTGGCATTTGGGAAAGCTATTTTTCATCTGTTTCTTAAAGGAGGTAAAACCCTTAGTAGAGTGTCTTCTTTCCCTTTTCCCCAATAAAGTTGGACATTTTACAAGATTTTTATTCATGCCTTTTAAAGACTGGCAATTCTCATTGCATTTGGGTAATTACCAGCATAAATTGTTAAAGTAAGCCTAAATTTGGCAGTGTTTCAGCTCCAAGGTATACTGAAATAGAAGTTCTTTTATTTTAAAACTTCTTTAGGTCATTTCACCTCACTTATGTGCTGAGATGTATTTTGTTCCAAAGGACAGTACCAAGCAGTGTGCTTGGCATTTGGTAGGTGCTCAATACTTACCTGTCAATGTAGAAAATACTCTCCTGGAACTGAAGTGGACAAAGATAAAAAGAGAACCACTGCTGAAAACAGAGAACACTCTGTGTCAGCAAGGAAAACACATTGCTATAGCAAGATTAAAAGGCCTTAAGGAGATCCAAGATTGGAAAATCACTGAGGAATCCTAGCAACTATGGGAAATCCATAACTGATGAGGGGAAAATACCACTAGTAAACAAATCCATGTTACACTATCATTTATCTATGCTGCCTTTTCTCATTTTTCTTATACTGTAGTACCATTATAATTAAAACATTGCAATATTATTCACTACTTTAATAAATTCAATTTAACTTAGGCCTTATAATAACTAATATTTTAGCCTCTTTTAAAGATAGCCATAACACTTATTTGTAGTGATACTTTTTAATAGTTGGTAAACTGTGATTGGGACTACAGAGTCAGAAGGAAATCAGACATGTGTCCAGAGCCTGGGACATGGTATGCATTTCCTGCAGTTTGGGGGTCTTGGGGAACAGAGAGGTTCTCCACCTTCAGATTCTTCACCCTGTGGCCTGGCTTCATGGAGGCTGGCTGACCTGCACACTAATTAGATGAGTGTTTCACTTGGGAGAAAGTGTCTTTATAGCATATTCTTCTGTACTGTGAAATGAAAATTGCTTTGACATCAAGAGTTAAAGACAGTCCCAACTTGATAGTATAAGTGTGGCAAGGTACTGTCCCGTTGGAAAATTTTTTAAAATCATTATTTCCCAATCCCTTTAAAAGAAGTTATTAATACTAAATTATTCCCTTTTGGCTCCAGAACATTCATTCTCAATTTTCACTTCTGTTTTAAAAAGTTAATGTTATCTTAAAGTTAGTAAGTTATCAATAAGAATAGCAGGAGAAATTATACTCAAATGTTTATGATGTTGACATGAAATTACTAACAGTATTAGTAATTATTTTTATAGATATGACTTTTTAAGTTGAAGTAGCATCATGAAAGCACATATATTACGTATATTTCAAATCTGGTCAATATTGCATAAATTCTCAGTTCTTTCCAAATCCAATATGTTTACTTAACTTACCAAACTTATCTTTGCTGGAGGTTGTGCTTTGTAAGTGGAGAAGGGATTTGAAGGATAAAAAAGTGGTTTGATCTTGACCTGGGATCAGATAAAATTTACCTGGCTTTGCTTTGAGCACATTTTATCTTAATTTGTGAGTTTTGTGATTCACAGATTGTTTCAAATTTACTTTAAACAAGGTAGGGCTTAATAAATGACAAAGAAAAAGCCAAATCTGAATTTAAAAATCATTGCATGTCTGCGTATTACTGATCACTAGCCATATATCCTTTTTTTTCTTTTATCCGTTCTGAAAAACATGTTAACTGCTTGGGCCAATTGAATAAATATTGCTAAGATACATATATAATGTATTACTCCATAGTGTAACATTTTGGCAAATATTTGTCTGAGTGCCAAAAGAATCTAATACAAGCTTCATTTTAATTTAAATCCATTCTTTTTTATTTACTAAGTTGTATTTACTATAAATGCCGCCATAAGGAAATCCGATAACAGCCGTCATCTGTTTGAGGGGTATTCACTAGAACTTACCAGGATCTATGAATTCAATGCCATTGCTGCTGAGATTTAATTTCCTTAGTTCATGAACATCTTCAAATTCCTTGGGTCGAAGTTGGTTGATTTTATTGTATGATAAGTCAAGTTTAACAATATCTGGAGGGATGTTTTTTGGAACTTTCTTCAACTCTGGAAAAAAATCATAATATTCAGCTTATCATGTTCTCTCACCCCCCTGTTCTCCATCATGGTTATACCTGTGTGATTGAAAAAATCAGCTCTTAAAGAGAAAAAGCAAAGTGATATGTAAAGCCAATGAAAAGTGGCATAAACAAGCCCCAGCATGTGCTAGATTCCATCAAAGTCCAGCCAACCAAGCAGCACTTCAGGCTTAGAGGGGATGTCACTCCTTGCTGAGCTGTTCAGAAAAGAGGCCAAGGCAAGTAATCCAAAGGAGGACCAGCCGGTGGTGCAGCTTGAGTTTGAGCTGATCTGAGTCATTGTGGGGGCAGTGGGAGGCAAGCCTATCTCTCTCCTCAAGCTCTTTCTGCTTACAACAAATAAACTCATTTCTTTCCACCCTAAAAACCAAAAAGCTCTTGACCCTCATGACCTTCAAGCTATTGTCCTCTTTCTCCTTTCTTTGGGTGGTAAATCCGGGAAAGAGTAGTCTTCACTTGCTGCTCCGTTTCCTCATCTCCCTCTTATTCCCTGAATCCTTGTGACTTAGTTTATTCTCTGCCACTCCCTGATTCTTCCTGGGTACAGCAGGGACTGGACTCCTCAGTAACAATAACAGTGATGCTACTACTGTTAATAATAATAGAGGAAAAGCCCCTGAAAGAGGAGTCCGGATTATTTTCCACAGGTTAACAAGAAATCACCTAATTTACCTTTTGCTATTTGTTTCTTTTCTTAAGTCATGTCATTAAAAATGTAAAGTGTGTTCATTTTATATTTTAGTGCAATACTCTCCTTTTCTCTTAATCTTAAGCAAAGAGATTTTATTAAATTTTAAGTAGGGCAAGTAAAGTCTATGAAGAGAAACAAACCTGTTCCTGGAAAGAAAACAATAAACAACAATAAAATGCCCAGATTAATTGACACCTGAAAAATAGCATGACCCAAATGCTTTCTGAAGAAATAGAAATTCTTTGAGTTTATGAAAGGTGGTATACATTTATTGTTAATTCCCCTTTTTTGTATAGAATAATTGAATTGCTGATAATTTCATCCAAAAATTTTTTTAAAAGTCCTGATATTTATGATTTCTTAGACCATGGTATGTTTACAATCTTAAAGACTCAGGCTCATTTTTTCCCCTTCTTTTAACCACTTTGAATCTATGGCTCTTCTTTAGTGTCCTTAATATTGTTAACTTTGCTCTTCCTTCTGAGAGGATCTTTGTAACTATGTGGAAGGACTGTCTAGGTGTTCTGACAAATATTAAGTAACCCTATGGCCTAAGTACCATGATCATCCACATTTTACAGATGAGGAAACTGAGGCACAGAGACATTGAATAACTTGCCCCTGTCACACAACTGGAGTTTAAATGCAGGCACACTAGCCCCCAAAGCTGTGCTTTTATGCTCCGCTGCCTCAACATTTCCTTTATGCTACTTTTATGTTGTTCCACCTGCTCAGAGCATCCTGTCAAGGTTGACATGTAGGGTGAAGTGGGGAAGGAGAGAGTGGGTTGGAGTCAATGTACTGCGGTGGCTGTGAGACCTTCCTGGCCCTGTGTTTACAAATGACATCTACCTGTCATCTCAACCCTAGTCCCTATTTTATTCTTTCTTGTTAGAGGTAATCACAATCAGATATACTGCCCAATCTACTTTTTTTCTATTTTTTGTTCTATTCTCTGTATCCCTGCTCCCTCTAACCCACTCCCACACTATGGGAGCTTCATGAGGAAGGCTTAGAACAGTGCCTAACAATTGCAGAGTAAATGTATTTAATAAGTGACAGGTGACAGGCAGCTTCCTAAATGGTACCCAATGATCCCCCCCAATGATACTCATGCCGTTGTGTAGTTGCCTCCTCGAATTATGGGCTGAACCTAGTGATTGACCTGACCCATGAATATGGCAAATGTAATGGGGTGTCACCTCTGTGATTAGGTTACAAGAGATTGTGACTTTCCTCTTGCTAGAAGATTCTCTCTTGTTGATTCTGATAAAGCAACCTACCTTGTTGGAGAGGCCTACATGGCAAAGAATTGAGGGTAACCTCTGACCAACAACCATCAAGGAACTGAGGCCCTTAGTCCATGGCTCCCAAGGAAATGGAGAAGCATCCTTTCCTAGTTGAACTTTCAGATAAGGCCACAGCCATGATTGCTGAGCCCTGACTGATGAGGTCAGCCCCTTGACTGCAGCCTTCTGAGACACCTGAAGCAGAGGACCCAGCTAAGCCACACAGAAACCATGAGGAAATAAATGTGTGTTGTTTTAAGCCACTAAATGTTGGGATAATTTGTTAAACAGCAGTAGGTAACTAATACATGGTAAATAATAAGAGCTCTAATTTTTGTTGAGTTTAATGATTCAGGAATATTGAAACCTCTGGTAATGAAAGTGCATTGAAAATTTGGAGTGATCTTATTTCTGTTCTCTCATAAGAAAATTCTGCTTGACCTAGAGTTGTGTCTGCCAACGTACTGAAAAGGGAAAGATTTTAAGACTTGAACTTATTATAATGTTGCAACAATGAGCTAGTCTTCCCTTTAGGATCAGAAAGCTCCAAACTGGAGTGCTGTATTCTTTCTTGGGCTTTATACACACAAGAAGATGGAAATCTTAGCGACATTTTAAAACCACAGAGACGACTGAAGTCTGAGGACAGATAGGAGAAATCATTTGACGTTTAGAGTTTAGAATAATTATTGAGAATGGCTGAGGCATCTTCTTAGGAGGCTTTCAAAAGCAGAACAGAGGTGTACTTCAAAATACACAGAATCCCACCCCCTCTCAACATCACCACTGCTACCACCCTCATCTCCTGTCTGGATTATTCTGATACTGTCTTGGGCCCAAGTGATCCTGTTAAAACATGTCAGATTATGTTACTCTTCTAGATGACTTCCCACCCTAGATGGCATTATCCTCCAAAGCCTTCCCATTTCACAAAGAATAAAAGCCAGAGTCCTCACCAAGTTCCTACAATGTCATCAAGAGCTATAAGTTTTCCTTGTCACCAGACCCAGCACTTTCTAGATTCTAGAAAATACTGTTTATCAGGACTTGCATGCTGAACCCACATCTTCTGGGCTGGACATGAGGGTTGATGACAGCAAAGCTCCTAAGCAACCACTGTAGGACATGCTGAAGTGGGTTAACCACAAATAAGTGGGTAGGAAAAAAATGTTTATGAGAAAACCAGCTTAAGCAGTGTGGTGGCCCTGTGGATGCTGGGAAAGGAATATGAATAACAGAACCAAATTCAGGGTTGTCAACAGCAGGCCTGGGTAAAAATAGGATCTGCAAATAATACCAGGAAATGCAAACCAAAGCCTCTTTACTAGTATGGCTTAGAAAAACATGGAAACATCTTATGTGTGGTATTGATGAACAAAAACAGTTCTTTAGAACTTTTATTTTAGAACTAAAATAAGATGGCAAATACTGATGTAAAGTATGTTTGTCTTTGATAAAGTGTAAATAAAAGATAAGTATTCCCATGTCAGAAGGCAGATTTGGTCAGTGTCCCATTTCTAAACCAGGTGCTACAGGGTCTCCATATTTACTGCTATTCAAAATTTTTGGTAAACCTGAAGCAAATACCGTATTTACTTGATTATCACCCCTTACAAACCATGTCCCTCTTCCCAGTAAAACCTGCTGATTTTGTGGAGGAAATTCGGAAATTTTCTTCATGTAATTTCCTATTTAGTAGGCTATCCTGGTTGTCAGTAACTTCAGAACCATTTTGAAAGCTTGGTAATAGTAGGTGAAGAGACATAAATGACTTTATTTATTGAAAATAAAAAATTCTTAACTTTTCTATTGTTCAAATTGTGACCTCAACTTCAGAGGCAGCTGGGGGCAATTTACCTGTATATTCTTCCCAGCCCTCATCTTAGAGGTAAGAGAATCTTTAAAAATGCTAAAGTTATTCTGGTAAATGTGAAGGTAAAAGCACTTTTTAAAACTCTTATTTTCATGTATTTTTGGCAAATCCATTCACCTCAAAATAGCATAAACGTGCCTTTCAACTAATCCCTCATTTATTCCCTTTGAAAGTCTAAGTTTTGTTGGCAAAGAGTCTGTCTCCCAGTTAATATAGCCTTTATTTCTTTTTCTTGATTTCAGATGTTTAGGGCAAAAATAATGAGCTTTGAGGTCTGTGTGGTTGAACTGGCACACATTAGGTACCCTATGTACACCATCTGACCCATTCCAAGTCAGCTGGGAAAGGCTAAGCTCCCTAGTCAGGGTAATTTGTGTTGTGGGTTCCCTATGTATGATCATGTACATGGTGTGCTTATGCAGAACTCAAGAGGATTCTGTGCTGGCAGGAAGCATACGGAAGGCATTTATAAATTCTTCTTGGTTTATAAATGTAGACAGAATCTTGAAGGAAGAGCTGGCATTGCTTTGTGGACAGAGGCTTGGGATCTAGATTACTGCCTGACTGTGTAACTTCAGAAGGGCAACAACTTCTCTTGGGCTCAGCTTCTTCCTTTGTGGTATAATAGTACATGTATTAGGGTTGTGAGTATTACACACCATAATGCATGTGCCTTGTTACATCTCAGGTACACAGGGCCTTTAGATGATGGTTCTTATTCATTAATACCACTGCTAGTTCCACGCTTGATGGCATGTTTTAGACTTCTTCAGATTCTACATAGTGTCTAAGACATGGGGCACAATTAACAAAGGGACAGGGAGTGATGAACACTGCTAAACGTTCATTCTTAATATATGGCATTTGTTTCCCATTTATTGAATGGAACAAGGAAAATTAGAGTGGATTAAAATCTGGTTGTCATAGTTGAATTGTAGCCATGGTATTTAATTTCTATGTATTTTTGTGTTCTGAACTACTTTTAAAGGTTGCTTAAATGTCTGCCCTACAAGAGCAAAGAAAGGCAGCTCAATTATTATCATCAATTAATGGCCCAGACATTACCAAAGGGAGTTTAATAGACAAGACCTTTACCTTTAAATGTATGGGAATCAACAATATACAACACCCCCTTCCCCCAAAACCCAAATGATCAAAGGAATCAATAGATTTATATCAACCCCTATGAAAGCCATTTATATTGATGACATTAAAAGACAAAACTGCGTTTCATTTTATAACCTAAACATATAGGCTCTGATCTGTGTAGTTGTTGACATTTGGAGGAACTTGAGTTGTTCTTTAACATATGACCCAACAGAATACATACAAGTGTGTAATTCAGGGAACATTATTTAAATTGTGTTCTAGTAATAACATGTATATTATCAAAGCAAGGGGAATGTGTTTATGGGGCATTTCTGGAAGTTTGTGTTTAGAAAACAATACATTGAGTAAGGAAAGCAATTAAAAAAACTTTGTATTCTTATAAGCAGAAGTTTGCTAAGAGAAAAGGAGACAAAAATATTACAAAAAACAGGAAAAAGACAAGGGCTGAAACAGGCTCACTGAAGGAGAGGATGACACGAGAGTAAAAAGACAATGAAAACAAAGGTATTTGGAGGCTCTCGGGCAAGATGGCGGCATAGAGAGGAATGGAAGCTAAGTAGTCCCCCTGGAACAACTACAAAAAACCAGAAACAACTAGTAAATAATCCAGAATAACTGCGGGGGGACAAACGAGACCATCCATTCATCATACACAAACCTGAATTGGGAGGAATGCCCGAGAACACAGCATAAAATCTGTAAGTAAAACCTGCGGAACCAGGTCAGGAGATCCCCTCCCCCATAGCCCGAGCTGCGGAGCCGCGTGGTGCCACAGAGAAGCTCTCCCCCAGAAAGCGAATATAGCTCAGCTGAGCTCCAACTGGGGTTTTAAGTAGCGAGTGTGAACTGCTCACTACAGGTACGCAGCCCCAAAAAACAGACAGAGGCTTTGGGTGACGACTGACCTGGGAGAGCCTGAGGGTTGCCTTGGACTGGGTCTGAAGGGGACTATCTGTTTCTTTTTCGGCTCAGTGGAGAAAGCCCTAGTCATTTTCAGTTTCCAGAGCTGTGACTCTGGGAAGGGTGGAGACACCACAAGCAGAGAGCAAGACCATTGAAATGCTAATGACCTCCACCTGAGGGTTCTGTCTTCTCTAGGAGGAAAAGGGTGGGGCCCTTTCCATTCAGAACCAGACCCCAGAGCCTGGGGGAACACAGCCATACCTCCTGACACCAGTCAAGAATTATAGGCTAACAGGCATCACCTGCTGGGCAGAAAAGCACAGTGACCTGAGGCATCAAAGGGTGGAGCAATTTTCTAAGACACACCCACAGGGAAACCAGATACTGAATATTTCTTCCCTCTGGGACCTGAGCCTGTTCTGGTCTGGGAAAACCTGATTTGGATAACCAAGGAAACCATGCCTAGACAACAGAAAATTACAACCTACACTAAGAAAAACAAAGTTATGGCCCAGTCAAAGGAACAAACGTACACTTCAACTGAGATACAGGAATTTAAACAACTAATGCTAAATCAATTCAAAAAGTTTAGAGAAGATATTGCAAAAGAGATAGAGGCTGTAAAGGAAGCACTGGACATGTATATGGCAGAAATCAAAAGTTCAAAAAACCTACTAGTAGAATCTATGGAAATGAAAGGCACAACACAAGAGACAAAAGACACAATGGAAACATACAACAGCAGATCTCAAAAGGCAAAAGAAAACACTCAGGAACTGGAGAACAAAACACCTGAAAGCCTACACGCAAAGGAGCAGATGGAGAAAAGAATGAAAAAATATGAGCAACGTCTCCGGGAACTCAAGGATAAAACAAAGTACAATAATGTACATATCATTGGTGTCCCAGAAGGAGAAGAGAAGGGAAAGGGGGCAGAAGCAATAATAGAGGAAATAATTAATGAAAATTTCCCATCTCTTATGAAAGACATAAAATTACAGATCCAAGAAGCGCAGCGTAGTCCAAACAGAAGAGATATGAAGAGGCCTACGCCAAGACACTTAATAATCAGATTATCAAATGTCAAAGAGAGAATCCTGAAAGCAGCAAGAGAAAAGCAATCCATTACATACAAAGGAAGCTTAATAAGACTATGTGCGGATCTCTCAGCAGAAACCATGGAGGCAAGAAGGAAGTGGTGTGATATATTTAAGATTCTGAAAGAGAAAAACCACCAACCAAGAATCCTGTATCCAGCAAAGCTGTCCTTCAAATATGAGGGAGAGCTCAAAATATTTTCTGACAGACAGACAATGAGAGACTTTGTGAACAAGACACCTGCCCTACAGGAAATACTAAAGGGAGCACTACAGGGTGATAGAAGACAGGAGTGTGTGGTTTGGAACACAATTTTGGGAGATGGTAGCACAACAATGTAAGTACACTGAACAAAGGTAACTATGAATACGGTTGAGAGAGAAAGATGGGGAGCATGTGAGACACCACAAGAAAGGAGGAAAGATAACGACTGGGACTGTGTAACTTGGTGAAATCTAAAGTATTCAACAATTGTGATAAAATGTACAAATATGTTCTTTTACGAGGGAGAACAAGCAAATGTCAGCCTTGCAAGGTGCTAAAAATGGGGAGGCATTGGGGGAGGGATGCAATCAGCATAAACTAGAGACTGTAACTAATAGAATCATTGTATTATGCTTCCTTTAATGTAACAAAGGTGATATACCAAGGTGAATGCAGATAAGAGTGGGGGATAGGGGAGGCATGTTAGACACTTGACATTGGTGGTATTGTCTGATTCTTTACTCTACTTTGATTTAAGGTTATTTTTCCTTTTGCTGCTTCCTAGCTGTCATTTTTTTTGTTTCCTCTTTCTTTTGCCTCTCTACCTTCTGTGACTCTCCCTCCTGCCTTGTGGAAGAAATGTAGATGTTCTTGCTTAGTATGAGCAGAATGTTCAATTAGGATGAACTTAAATGTTTGGAAATGAACAGGGGTGTTGGTAGCAAGATGTGAGAATAACTAACAGCGCCGAATGGTGTGTGAATGAGGTGGAAAGGGGAAGCTCAGAGTCATATATGTCACCAGAAGGAAAGTTGGAGGTCAAAAGATGGAAATGTATAAAACTGAATCCTATGGTGGGGAATGTCCATGATCAACTGTACAAATACTAGAAATCACTTCATGAACCAGAACAAATGTATGACAATACAATTAGAAGTTAATAATAGAGGGGCATATAGGGAAGAACTATATACCTATTACAAACTATATACTACAGTTAGTAGTATTTCAACATTTTTTCATAAACAGTAACAAACGTACTATATCAATACTAGGAGTCAACAACTGAGGGGGGTTGGTTAGGGATAGGGGAGGTTTAGAGTTTCCTTTTCTTTTTTTCTTTTTTCATCTTTCACTTTATTTCTTGTCTGGAGTAATGAAAAGTTTCTAAAAATTGAACAAAAATTAAGTGTGATGGATGCACAGCTGTATAAGGGTACCCAGGGACAAGTGATTATACACTTTGGATCTTTGGATAATTGTATGGTATCTGAACAATCTCAATAAAAATGAAAAAAAAATTAAAAAAAAAAAAAAGAAAAAGAAAGGTATTTGTTAATGCTTTATCTCTTTTAGATTACAGTGGAGTCTACCTGTACAAGTTATCAATTTTGTGTTCATTTAATTTTTCTCAATTAATGGATTTAACTGCACCTACATTTCTATTTTATACCTGATGCAGAAAGTGCAAATTAAATTTAGCTTGAGGGTACTTTTTCTATCCCAAATCTAAGACAGTAGCTTTGTATTAGTTTTCAAATATATATAATTCAAGGTTTTAATCTGAGCATCATTCAGAAAATCCTAGCACATATGTGCTCTTCAATACGAAGCATTAAGTACTCACCCCTAACAATGTCAGGACATGCCACCCCGTCTGGCACAGAGAGACTGCATACTGACTCCTCTGGAATTCTCTAACGCTTCAATGGTTAAGGTTGCTGCTTATTTTAATATGACCAGGTTAATTCTGGAAAATAGCAGGGAGAAGTAGGAAGCTCACAGCCTCTGACTTAGGGGGGCCAAGGTTCAAATTTTAGCTTTGCTGCTTACTTGGGGGCAGGACTGAACCTCCTGGTGCCTCATTTCCCTCATCAGTAAAGGGGGGTACTACTACTTCCTGGAAGTTGAGGATAGCATGTTCTCATTAATTGAAGGAGCACTTCCTTTGAAATTCAGAGAAGCCCAGAACAGCATTTTCCAGGTTACATCCTGTAACTGTTCCACAATGACATCAAATTATACCCTGTTCACAGGGATTTGGAATAAGCAAACTTCTCTGTGTCACACAGCTGTGGTGTGATCCAGTCAGGTTCCACCTTCCAGAGAGAGGGGCAAGGCCCGATCACGACTTTGCATTTAAATGAACAGATTGATTCCTGGTTCAGCTTGCCTGATTCTTGAGAGAAATTGGGGTATGTATGTTCCTCTTAACTTTTCCTTTTTCTTGTCCTCACAAAACAAAACAAAGCAAAGCTTCCCAAAATAAGTGGAAGGTATGATGCTGCTCATATGATGTTAATCTAAAGCCACTCGGCTTTAATTTAATATTACAAATAAATTATTAAGCCATGTCAGAATTGAAACATATAGACATTGTCATATAGTTTGTTGTCCTAGGGAGGTTAGCAGTTACTAGGCCACCCTTTGAGAACATCAGTCTTCAGTAACATGTCAAAAGCATTACTAAAATCTTCCATCTGTTTTCTTATTTCACTAATTTATCCTGGACTTATCCTGGATGTGCAAATCCTGCACAGTCCTAGCACAAGTTTGTGTAAGATGGAAACGCCAGTAATGATTGGCAGGTGATATTCTAGAAAGACTTAGTCTGATAGTTCTTGGGCTAAATAATTTAAATTTTATTCTTTAACTAATTTTTGTTTTCTTTTGGATAATTTGAGGACAATTAAGATATGGGAAGTTAGCTGGTGTTTATTAAAACCTTGGGACTAAATTATAAGAAATTATATGCCATCACTACATCCCACTTGGTGTCCGGCTCTGAGTACTCTCACCTGTCCTGTTCTGCAGATGGTTTTCCTTGAAGTTATCTCCCCCCAGATGCACACCATGTTTGACTTCAATTGGAGTGAGCCCAGTTAATATAGCTAGCATTTTCCCCACAGCATACATACACTTGCACTTGATTTCATACTCATTGGTTTACCTACGTAAGTTAAATTACATTGGATTTAAGATATTGAAGGAATTCCTTACAACCACACTTGAAATGAGCAAATAAGGGCAGGATCCAAATGGGTGCCCCTCCTGAGTACACTTCCATCTCTACTGTCCCTTAGTCACCAACCACATTGAGTCTCGACTTCAGAAATCTTGGAGTAAATTCCATTGTCACTGGGGGAAGATTGCTGGTGGAAGTTACACCAGAAATTCCAAGACATGGTGGAGTGTAGGGAGGGTTATAAGATTCAAAAGAGCACTTTTAATTGTCTATGAAAATGAAAAAGTAAGAAACTTACAAACCTTTTCTTTTGCAGTCCAGCGTTTGTATGGGAAACACGTAATTGTAGCAAAGAGTTGAGTCCACCTCAGGCTTGATGACTGGGGGTCTCCCTGATACTTGGGGCTTGGGGTCTAATTGTTCCTTTTCTCCTTCATTGCATAACTGTTCAGATTTTATCTGCCGCAGTTTTTTATTTTTTAGTTCTTGTGGGCTTTCGCATTTGGCATAGTTTCCCAAATTCCGGTTTCTTGGAATGTGCAGCATTGAGATAAGCGTTTCGATCTCACACGTACAGCGCCAAGGGTTGTCATAAAGACGCAGATAGCTCAGGAGAGGCGTATAAATGAACACCTCTTCCGTCAAGACTTTGATCTGGTTGTGCTGTAGTAAGAGGGTGGTAAGTTTGCTTAAACCAAAGAAAGCCTCGTTTTCAATTTTGGAGATCTCGTTCTGTTGCAGATCCAGGCTTTTCAGCTTTTTAAACTTGGAAAACATATTGTTCTTCAATATGCGGATCTTGTTTCTTGCTAACAGCATGTGCAGCAAATCCTGAGGCCAGCCAGGCAGCACGTAAACTACTTTTCTTTCTTGACAATCTAAGTATTTCTCGTGGAGATAAGTGTACACTTCACAGGGGAGGCCTGGCGCGTAACGTTTGACCGGGTTCGAGGCTCGCCGGCCCCCGCTGGGCCTGCCATGATTTGCTCGGCTTCTCGCACCCCCGGGGGTTGCCTTGCGGAGCTCAGCGGCTTTACAAAAGAAGAGCAGGATTACAATGGTAACCACACGCATCCTGACATCCAGCTGGCCCCAATTACTCGATGTGACAGATGGAACAACAAAAGTATTCCTTTGAAATTCAAGTTTGGGTAATCTTAACTGATGCAGTTAGCGAACAATGAGACCCAGCTGGGTGCGTGGAGTCCCTAGGTTGAAGAGAAAAAGATTATTAAAAGTTAAAGACCATCGCAAGCACTGTTACTGATAATAAAAGCACCGTCTTTTTTAGCAAGAGCATTCCAGTTAGCAAAGATTCATGCAGAACAGTAGTGTAGAGAAAGCTTTGTACCCACTTACTTGCCTCGTGTACTGGGTAAATATTTGGACCCTGAGTTTAAATCAAGACTCTCCTATCTGATGATTGTGTGATCTTGGGCAAGTAATTTAACCTCTTCTTTAGCATCTGCAAAATGGGGCTAAGGATGTGTCATAGTAAATGTGGGGAGGATGAAACTGCCTGGTCCAGGGCACACCACAAATATTAGGGCTCATCATTGTGAAAACTTAAACCTGTAGTTCATCATCACACTGGATTCAAAAAACTAAACAAATTTCTTACAGCCTTGGGATGAGCAAACAAGAGTAGGACTCAAATGGCTATCCTGCTGAGCTTCCTGTTTTCTTTCCTTTACTGTCTCCCAATCACTGACCATGCTGAGTGTGGGCTCCTGAAATTCTGAGTAAACTGAATTCTCCTTGTCCTCTCCTGCAGGTCTTGGCTCGAATATCACCTTTTCCCTAAATAGCCCTATATAAAATCGCTGGCCCTCCCACTTGCCCTTTCTTGTTTTAGTTTTCTCAGTAGCACTTGTCACTATCAAAGTAGTTACTGTACCTCTTTGGTTTACTGTCTTTCTCCCCAACCAGAACATAAGCTCTAAAAAGGCAGGGTTTTTACCAGTTTTGTTTGCTGCTATATCTTCAATACCTGTAGATTGTCTATAAACATGTGTTTACTGTAGGAATTACTCTCAAGTATCTATCTATAGAACATTTATCTCACAAATGTAGTTACTCATATTGTTTTGGGGAACCATTTTTTTCCTTACTGATGACTTCCAAGACCAACACATTTTTAAGAATTGTTTTCATTTTTTAATTCTGAAAATGTATTTCTGGTTTGCATTTATTACTGAGGACATAGTCCACTCCTGGCAAAAGAAGAAATGTTCAAAATGGATTTATAATTAATAACATTTCTGTTGTTATTATCATGCGGCTGTGTCATTAATGAGAAGCAGATTTTTTTTTTTTTATTCACTGTGGCAGTTTGAATGCCAAGATCTCCCCATTGCCTGGAGTTTTTGGCTTCATGGGGTCTCCTCCACCTAGATGCCTTCCCCTTTCTTTGGCTCAATCTCTCCTCCCATTCACTGATTGGTTTGCTCTCCCCTAGATGCTTCTCTCCTGTCTCTGACTTGGAATTCTACTTTCTGTCTGCACAGACTTGGGACACTGCCGTCTAGCTATTGCACACGTCTGTCTCCTCCATTAGAAAGCGGTGGTTCTCAGGGGTGGAGACCAGTTCAAACACAGGCTCTGCACTTGCCCCTAGTCACAGAGCTAATCAGGCACTTGGCCTTTCTGGCCCTCTGCTTCTCTATCTGCAATTTGTTGTATGTAAATTGTAAATCAAACCTAAAAAAAGAGCATAAGCAAATATTAAACTCTAGTTAATGATTATGCATGCTGAAGTATTTAGGGGAAAGCCCAAGTTTGCAATTTAGTCTGCAATGCATAAACAAATAAGATGGATTGAGTGGATCGATGGGTGAATATGTGATAAAGCAAATATGGCAAAATAGAAATTGTAGAATCTAGGTGGTAGACATGGGTATTCATTGTAAAATTCTGTCAACTCTTTTGTATGTTTGAAACTTTTCATAATCAAATATTAGAAGACAACAAAACAAAACAAATGAACAAAAAGGCATGTCATGCACATGCAGAAAACAGGTTGGTTTTCTTCAGGTTCTTTCAAACAAAAGCTCTAAGTATAGACTGTTTTCCCAAAAGTAGTATTTTCTCCTTTCCCTTTCCTCCTACAATCCTCAAAAAATAATAAAAGTGTGTGTGTGTGCATAAATATATATAATTTTAAAGCCAAAAGAAATTCCTTTTCTGAGAAAAGAAACCATATACTTAGAACAAGTTATTTGCCAAGGTTTTTGTTTGCTTTCTAATGAATACATCACATTGAATGTAGAATAGAAAAACTTTAAGTTTAACCATTTATGGTATGTTGTTTACTGATGTGTAACTTGTTTGATTTAGGCCACTGTAGAAATTTGCAGGAGTTGAATATCTCAGACTGCCCAACACTCACAGTAAGTATAAGCTTATTTTACTGTGTTTAGATTTGGCCTTGCTACATTTGAGTGCCAAGATGCAGAAGTTCTACCAAACTACATGCCTGTGTACTCATCTAGGATTAAAAATGTGGAAAAAAGCAAACTGTGGCAAGAACTATCCCATCTTTATATTGCTATTATGAGTCCTGTAGACTAATGGAGCCCCTGGAGAGTGGAAGCTGTTCAGTGATACACAAAAATGAACTATATTTATATTTAAGGCCATGACTGTATGAGGCAGAAAAATTGGTCCCCAGAAGAGACAGCAGGCTTATTTAGTGGG
Organism: Choloepus didactylus; assembly: GCF_015220235.1. Taxonomy (NCBI): domain Eukaryota; kingdom Metazoa; phylum Chordata; class Mammalia; order Pilosa; family Megalonychidae; genus Choloepus; species Choloepus didactylus. The sequence goes on from NC_051311.1 coordinate 92,358,052, forward strand.
TCTTCATGACTATTAACTGCCATGCCCAAAGAAGATGGAAATGAGCAAATAACCCTAGCCCCCTCCTTCCTGGCTCCTGCCTCCAGTTTTTCCCTTTACCCCCAAACTGTCTTCATATGAACTTGCATATTCTCCAATATTTTCTTTGTAGTTACCATGGGGCTTAAAGTTAACACTCTAAATCTACAGCAATCTCATTCTATTTGATATCAATTTAGCTTCAATAGTATATACAACCTATGTTCCCATACCCCTCTGCTCCTCTACCTTAAAGTAGTTCTTGTTACAAATTACATGTTTATACATTATGAGTCCAGAACCACTGATTTATCATTACATTTAATGCCTTTGCCTTTTAGGTCCTGTAGGAAGTAGAAAATGGAGTTACAAATCAAAAATACAATAGCACTGACATTTATATTGACCCCTGTCATTACCCTCAATGGAGATCTTTATTTGTTCATGTGGCTTCTATCTATTGATTATTGTCCTTTCCTTTCAACCTGCAAAACTCTCTTTAGCATCTCTTGTAGGGCCAATCTAGTGGTGACAAACTCTCTCAGCTTTTGTTTGTCTGGGAATGTCTTAATCTCTCCCTCATTTTTTAAAAAATTCAGTTTTATTGAGATATATTCACATATCCTACAATCATCCACAGTGTACAATCAGTTGTTCGCAGTACCATCACATAGTTGTACTATTCATCACCAAAATCAAGTTTTGATTTTTTATTACTCCAAATAAAACAAAATAATAATAATAATAAAAAATGCAAGTAAAGAAGAACACCCAAAACATCCCATTCCCCATTCCCCCTATTATTCTTTTACTTTTTGTTCCCATTTTTCTACTCATCTGTCCATACACTGGATAAAGGGAGTGTGAGCCACAAGGTTTTCACAATTGCACAGTCACACCATTTAAGCTACATATTTATATAATCATCTTCAAAAATCAAGGCTAAATGTAAAAAAATTAAAAAAACTTAAAAAATCAAGGCTACTAAGTTGCAGTTCAACAGTTTCAGGTATTTCCTTCTACCTACTGCAATACTGTAAAAAGTAAAAAGGGATTTCTGTATAACACATAAGAATAACCTCCAGAATTACCTCTCAACTCTATTTGAAATCTCTCAGCCACTGAAACTTTATTTTGTTTCATTTCTGTTTCCCCTTTTGGTCAAGAAGTCTTTCTCAATCCCATGATGCCGGGTCCAGGTTCATCCTCATCTCCCTCATTTCTGAAATAGAATTTTGCCAAACATAGAATTCTTGGTTGTCGGTTTTTTTGCTTACAGCACTTCATGTCATCCTACTACCTTTTTGCCTCCACGGTTTCCAATGAGGCGTTGGTGCTTAATCTTACTGAGGCTCCCTTGTACATGACATGTTGCTTCTCTCTTGTGGCTTTCAGAATTCTCTCTTGATCTTTAGCATTTGATAGCTTGATTATAATATGCTGCAACATGGGACTATTTGGGTTTATCCTGTTTGAGTTTGTTGAGCATCTTGGATATATATATTCATGTCTTTCATTAAATTTGGGAAGTTCTCAGCCATTATTTGCCCCCCCTTTTCTCGTTCTGCTCCTTCTGGGACTCCCACAATGTGTATATTGGTACACTTGATGGTGTCCTACAAGCTTTCTCAGGCTCTGTTCACTTTTCTTCATTCTTTCCTCCTTTTGCTCCTTGGACTGGATGATATCAATTGTCTTATCTTCATGTTTTCTGATTCTGTCTTCTGCCAGCTCTGATTGACTGTTGAAACCCTCTAGGGAATTTTAAATTTCAGTTACTGTGGTCTTCAACTCTATTTGGTTCCTTTTCATAATTTCCTTCTCTCTATTGATATTCTCTTTGTGCTTACATATCATTTTCCTGGTTTCCTTTAGTTCTTTTCCATGTTTTCCTTTAGCTCTTTGAACATATTTAGGACCATTTTTTAAAAGTCTTTGTTTGGAATGTCTCAGGTTTGGTCCTCCTCATTCATGATTTCTAATACTTTAATTTTTTTCTCTGCATGGGCCATTGCTTCCTGTTTCTTTATATGTTTTGTACTCTTTTCTTGAAACATGGACATTTTAATATTTCATTGTGTTATCACTGGAATTTAGATTCTGAAATGTCTGTTCTTTAAGCTTATATCCAGCTAGTGTTATGACAGAGCTTTCCTTGATTGCCAGGAACTAACAAATTTTTTTTAAAAAAAAGGAATGAGGAGGCAGGACAAGACGGCAGAGTGGTGAGGTGTGGGTTTTAGTTACTCCTCCAGGGCAGTAGGTAGAAAGCCAGGAACTACATGGACCAGACACCACAGAGCAATTTGACTTTGGGCATATTCATACAACACTCACAAATGCGTGGAGCAGCTGAGATCAGCGAAATCTGTAAGTTCTCATGGCCAGGGGACCCGTGTCCCTCCCTGCCAGGCACAGTCCCATGGGAGGAGGGGCCGTTGGGGCTGGGAACAAGGAGGGAGAACTGCAGTGGAGGCTCTGACTGAAAACTCAGGCTGCTGATCCAAACTCTAAACATAGATAGACTGACACCAGACACCGGAGAATCCGGGAGCAGTCAGCCCAGCAGAGAGAGGAGATAGGGCTAGCAAAAACAGTAAAAAACAAAAACAAAAACAAAAACAAAAACAAAAAACACCCCAAAATAAAAACAGAGACTTTTTGGAGTTCCAGTGAACATAAAACAGAGAAGGGCAGGGTTCAAACAGAATCAGGCACGTATGCAAATCCAGAGGGTGAGGACCCTTGTCTGAGAGCTGGTTTCTCTGCTTTCTTAATTGTTCCTTAAGGGCCCTAATCTCCTTGTCTCTTAGCATTTCAATAGCCCATAAAATCTGCAAGGAGGGCCCTTCTTTTTCATTTTCATTTTTTTTTTAAATATTTTTCTCTTTTTCTAAAATAATTACTCTAAGGAGCCTGTTACAGAAAGCCTCAAAGACTTGCAATTTGGGCCCAGACAAGAGCAGAGCTAAGATAGCTCTAAGGGACAAAGCAAGAACTCTAGTGGCTGAGAAAATTCACTAAACACCATAACTTCCCAAGAAAACAGGGGCATCCCCTTACAGCCATCTTCACAGCAGGCTGGGAATGCTCCTGCCCAGCACCAGCGCCACAGCCCAGAGCTGCCCCAAACAACCCAGTGTGACGGGAAGTGTTTCCAACAACAGACCACAATACCTGGCATGGACAATAGCCTTTCACCCACCTGCAGCTAATTGTCCCAAAGCTGGGAGGGCGGAGCTGTGTGAAAAGGGGGAAATTAACATGCCCCATTAGCCATCCTTTCAGCAGGCTGGGAATGCCCCAACATGGCCCTGCGGCCCAGAAATTCTCTTGGGGGATGGCGCTCACCTGTGACGTAACACAGTGTTCCCTCAGCAGAGGCCCAAGGAGGGCACAGCTTGGAATAAGGACCCACTCACAAGTCCCAGGAACCATATGCCAATACCAAGGACTTGGAGGTCAGCGGCAGAGATAAACTGTGGTGGGACTGAACTGAAGGATTAGACTATTGCAACAGCTTTAAATCTCCAGGAACACCTGGGAGATTTGATTATTAAAGACTCCCTACCCCCCTAACCACTCAGACACACGCCACACATTCAGGGTGGGCAGCACAAACTACACATGCAAACTTGGTGCACCAATTGGACCCCACAAGACTCAGACCCCCACTTGCCACAAAGACAAAGTTGGGGAGAACTGGCTTGAGGGGAATAGGTGGCTCACAGATGCCACAGATTAGTTAGAGAAAGTGTATGCCACTGTAGATCTGACAAATTAGAGATAAATGTTTGAATCAGTCTACATAACCTAAAAGAACCCTATCAAGTTAAGCAAATGCAAGAGGCCAAAAACAACAGAACATTTTAAAGCATATGAAAAAAACCAGACGATATGGATAACCCAAACCCAAACACCCAAATCAAAAGATCAGAGGAGACACAGTACTTGGAGCAATTAATCAAGGAACTAAAGACAAACAATGAGAGCATGGCATAGTATGTAAAGGACGTGAAAAAGACCCTAGAAGAGCATAAAGAAGAAATTGCAAGAGTAATTTAAAAAATAGATGATCTTATGGAAATAAAAGAAACTGTTGACCAAATTAAAAAGATTCTGGATACCTATAATACAAGACTAGAGGAAGCTGAACAGCAAATCAGTGACCTAGAGGACAACAGAGTGGAAAAATGAAAGAAAAAAAGAAAGAATGGGGGAAAAAAAACCGAAATGGACCTCAGGGATATGATAGGTAATATAAAATATCCAAATATGAGTCATTGGTGTTCCAGAAGGGGAAGAGAAGGGTAAAGGTCTAGGAGGAGTTTTCAAAGAAATTCTTGGGGAAAACTCCCCAAATTGTCTAAACACCATAAATACACAAATCATAAATGCCCACCAAACTCCAAACAGAAAAAATTCAAATAAACCCACTCTGAGACATATTCTGATTAGATTGTCAAATACTGAAGAGAAGGAGCAAGTTCTGAAAGCAGCAAGAGAAAAGCAATTCACCACATACAAAGGAAACAACATAAGACTAAGTAGTGACTACTCAGTGGCCACCATGGAGGAGAGAAGGCAGTGGCATGACATATTTAAAATTCTGAGAGAGAAAAATTGCCAACCAAGAATTCTTTATCCAGCAAAGTTCTCCTTCAAATTTGAGGGAGAGCTTAAATTTTTCACAGACAACCAAATGCTGAGAGAATTTGCTAACAAGAGACCTGCCCTACTTGAGATACTAAAGGGAGTCCTACTGACAGAGAAACAAAGAAAGGAGAGAGAGACATGGAGAAAGGTTCAGCACTAAAGAGATTCAGTATGGGTACATTAAAGAACATTAAGAGAGAGAGGGAAAATACATATCTGACAAACATAAACCAAAGGATAGGATGGCTGATTCAAGAAATGCCTTCACAGTAATAATGTTGAATATAAATGGATTAAATTCCCCAATTAAAAGATATAGATTGGCAGAATGGATCAAAAAATGTGAACCATCAATATATTGCTTACAAGAGACTCATCTTAGACACAGGGACACAAAGAAATTGAAAGTGAAAGGATGGAATAAAATATTTCTTGCAAGTTACAGTCAAAAGAAAGCAGAAGTAGCAATATTAATCTCAGATAAAATAGACTTTAAATGCAAGGATGTTATGAAAGACAAAGAAGGCCACTAAATACTAATAAAAGGGGCAATTCAACAAGAAGAAATAACAATAATAAATGTTTATGCACCCAATCAAGGTGCCAAACAATATGTGAAAAAACACTGGCAGAAATAAAGGAAGCAACTGATGTTTCCACAATAATTGTGGGAGACTTCAACACATCACTCTCTCCTATAGGTAGATCAACCAGATAGAAGACCATTAAGGAAACTGAAAACCTAAACAATCTGATAAATGAATTGGATTTGTCAGACATATATAGAACATTACAACCCCTATCACTAGGATACACATTCTTCTCCAGTGCTCAGGAAACTTTCTCCAGAATAGATCACATGCTGGGACATAAAACAAGCCTCAATAAATTAAAAAAAAATGAAATTATTCAAAGCACATTCTCTGACCACAATGGAATACACTTAGAAGTCAGTAACCCTCAGAGGATATCTTGCATATATAAAGAAATCCTACAACTCAATGACAATAGTACAGACAGCCCAATTATAAAATGGGCAAAAGATATGAAAAGACAGTTCTCTGAAGAGGAAATACAAATGGCCAAGAAACACATGAAAAAATGTTCAGTTTCACTAGCTGTTAGAGAGATGCAAATTAAGACCACAATGATATGCCATCTCACACCAGTTAGAATGGCTGCCATTAAATAAACAGGAAACTACAAATGCTGGAGAGGATGTGGAGAAATTGGAACTCTTATTCATTGTTGGTGGGACTGTATAATGGTTAAGCCACTCCGAAAGTCAGTCTGGCAGTTCCCTAGAAAAGTAGATATAGAGTTACCCTTTGATCCAGCAATTGCACTTCTCAGTATATACCCGGAAGATCTGAAAGCAGTGACATGAACAGATATCTGCACACTAATGTTCATAGCAGCAATATTCATAATTGCCAAGAGACAGAAACAACTCAAATGTCCTTCAACAGATGAGTGGATAAATAAAATGTGGTATATACACACAATGGAATACCACGTGGCAGTAAGAAGGAACGATGTCGTGAAACATATGACAACATGGATGAACCTTGAAGACATAATGCTGAATGAAATAAGCCAGGCACAAAAAGAAATATTATATGCTACCACTAATGTGAACATTGAAAATGTAAAATAAATGGTTTACAATGTAGAATGTAGGGGAACTAATGACAGAGAGCAATTAATGAAGGGGGAACGATAACCCAATAAGAACAGATAAGCTATAGTGTGTAAATTTAATGTTCTGGGAATGCCCAGGAATGACTCTGTTCTGTTAATTTCTGATGGGTGTGGTAGGAACAAGTTTACAGCAATGTTGCTATATTAGGTTATTTTCTTGGAGTAGAGTAGGAACATGTTGGAAGTAAAGTAGTTATTTTAGGTTAGTTGTCTTTTTCTTACTCCCTTCTTATGATTTGTTTGAAATGTTATTTAATTGTATGTTTTAAAAAAATTTTTCTTGGTATAGTTAATTAAAAAAAAAAAAGAGTTAATTAAAAAAAAAAAAGAATGAGAAAAATAAGAGCCCCCCTGAGGAGCTGGTGGAGAACGCAGGGGTGTTGGGCTTCCCCACCTTGATGGTTGCTGATGTGCTCACATACATAGGGGACTGGTGGTTTGATGGGTTGAGCCCTCTACCACAGGACTTGCCCTTGGGAAGACTGTTGCTGCAAAGGAGAGGCTAGGCATGCTTATAATTGTGCCTAGGAGCCTCCCTTGGGAAGACTGTTGCTGCAAAGGAGAGGCTAAGCATGCTTATAATTATGCCTAGGAGCCTCCTCCTGAATGCCTTTTTGTTGCTCAGATGTGGCCCTCTCTCTTGAGAGAGGGCCACATCTGAGCAACAAATCACTGTCCAACCCCCTATGTGGGCTCTGACACCCAGGGGAGTACATCTCCCTGGCAACATGGAATATGACTCCCAGGGAGGAATATAGACCTGACTTCATGGGATGGAGAACATCTTCTTTACCAAAAGGGGGATGTGAAAGGAAATGAAATAAGTTTCAGTGGCTGAGAGATTCCAAAAGGAGCCGAGAGGTCACTCTGGTGGGCACTCTTACGCACAATATAGACAACCCCTTCTAGGTTCTAGTGAATTGGAGTAGCTAGCAGTAAATACCTGAAACTATCAAACTACACCCCAGAACCTATGAATCTTGAAGACGACTGTATAGAAATGTAGCTTATGAAGGGTGACAATGTGATTGGGAAAGCCATATGGACCACACTCCCCTTTGTCTAGATTATGGATGGATGAGTAGAAAAATGGTGAAAAAAAAAAAAAAGGCACCCAGTGTTCTTTTTTACTTTAATTGTTCTTTTTCACTTTAATTTTTATTCTTATTATTTTTTTGTGTGTGGTAATAAAAATGTTCAAAAATTAATTTTGGTGGTGAATGCACAACTATATAATGGTGCTGTGAACAACTGAATGTATGCTTTGTTTTGTATGACTGCATGGTATGTGAATATAGCTCAATAAACTTCAATTAAAAGAAAAAAAGAAAGAAGGAGAGAAAGAAAACACCTTTCCCAGTAAAGCAGTTCCATGAGCTTTCTTCCACACAGAGGGCAAGTTCTGGGATGGCGAGTCCCTGAGGCCACCACTGGACAGACTGGGCCAGACAAACATGCTCCCAGGATGTGCCTGAGGGTTACTTTGCTTTCTCTGGAACTGGGATCAGGTATCAACACTGGGAGTACACGCTGACTCCACAAGGAGCTGGCAAGGGGTAGGGCAGGGCCATCCAGAGCACCATGAGATTCTACTGCTTTTAAGTAGCCTTTTTTCTTGATTTAGTGTTCATTCTATTACTGCAGTCCTTTAACTGTTTTCTGGAGCTTTGAGAAAGAAGTTTCTTCCAGCACTTGCTGGTTGTTCAGAGCTTCTGTGGGGGGACAGAGCCCTGTAGCATCTTACTCCGCCATTCATTTTTTAACAGAATTAATTTATTCCTCTCCTGAGCTATATCAGTGGACAATACCGCAACCATTATACATTTTACTCTCTATTTTAAACTATGTTTACATTTGTATCTCCCCTTCTAGACTGACAGCTCTTTGAAAATCTCCCTTTAGCAAATTTTTACCATGAAATCCATCCTCCCATTTCCGCAGTAAAACATCTTTTCAAAAGATGGAAGACATTACATAAATAAATAAATATGTGTACATGAAAAATATTAAGCCCCTCAGAACTCTGCCACTCTTTTCCCCAATACACAAATTAAGCATTTAAATTGTTTGATTCCTGCCTACCAGAACATAGAGAATTGCTCTAGACTGTGTAAGCTAAGCATCTTCTGGGTAGCTTATACTTCAACCTAAATTAGCTGCTTCTTTATGTTCAAAAGTGTTCTCTAGGGTGAGTCAAAAGAAATGGAGAAATAGATAAACATGTCAAAAACCACATCAGAGAGAAAACATTCTAGTTTATCTTCCATGTTACAATTTTCCCCACTGGCAAAATGAAAATAGGCTCCCTTATTAAAAAAGATTTAAAATGTTAGCTACCACATTCTCCAGATGTCTACCTGTGGTTAGAATGAAGTCATTTGTCAAATATATCATTCTTTCTGTGGAGTTCTTTAATACCCACTATGTTATCTTTACAGTGCTAGTGTTATAGAGAATTTAAAAACAAACCAAGTTCCTGCCCTCAAGGAGCTTCATTTCTGTACTTGAGTAAAAGACCATATTCTTTAAATTGCGTTTTAGTAGGAAAGTCAAAACAATGACATCTGAATTTAATTTGGGAACAAAGTATTTTCCAACTTTGGAGTCTTAATAATATATAGGGCTGTTAATCTTATCCAGCTACATTTTACTATTGTTTTTCTCTTTGAGACATAGACCAGGAGACAGGCTTACATTTAAGGAAGTGGGTAACATTCATTCAAAAAGCTTTGATTCTTAAAAATCTTGTCTTATGAAATATATTACATTCGGAAGGATTGAAGTACATTGTGGCCAAATTTATATACCATGCTGTAGTGTAGGCACTCAAGCAGGATTTGCAGTAATGTGCTTATTATGTGCTGAGGATAGAATTTTGAGTTCCTTTAACTACTGAGAATGTGACTGGTCTGAACTTGTTTGGATGCCCAACCTCCTCCGTGATAGGAAAATGCAGAGAATGGTTTGCCTCCCTATCTCAAAGGGAATGTCAGATTCTTCTATGGTACATAGAGCATACTCCATCTTCCTCTTGCTGACTGCTACATTTTCATCTTCTCTGTGGTTGCCTTTCTCATGGCATATAAACCAGCTTTCTCTCCTCTCCTTGCCCCTTTTATTTGCATTTTTGCCAGGTCTTTCAATGAGTATACAATCACCATGCTACTCGATTGGCACACTGAACATTTTTGATGATAAATTTAAAAGAAATATCTATATAATGATTCACTAATCATAATCATTTGTTAAATTCTAACTTCTCAGTTACAACTCCTCCCTCTTGTTTTCCTGTTCTCTCAATCATGCGGGATATCTGGGCAATGAGAGTTCTAACTTCTTTGTGTTGAAAAGAGGCATTGACATTATTGGATAGAGGAATGAAAAGGTTGTTATTCTTGGAAAGATTGTTACCTCTGGGTTTCAGGGCTTAACTGGCATAGGAACAATCTAGAGGCTTAAAGTCTCTGAAAAATAATAAGTAAAACTTTTATAGAGTCTTATGGAGCCTGGGGTATTCTTTAGGGTTTTCAGGAACACTGTTGCTTGGGACTTGGCACACTGGTGCAGTTTGCACTATCTGGCTGAAATTTGCATAAGAGTAATCTCCAGAATGACCTCTTGACTCTATTTGAAATCTCTTAGCCACTAAATCTGTTTTGTTTTATTTCTTTTCTCCCTTTTGGTAAAATAAGCATTGCCAATCCCATGATTCCAGGGCAGGGCTCATCCCTGGGAGTCATGTCCCACATTGCCAGGGAGACTTAACACCTCTGGAAGTCATTTCCTACATAGTGGGAAATGTAGTGAGTTTATTTGCAGAGTTTAGTCTTTCTTAGAGAGAGACCACCTCTGAGCAACAAAAGAGGTTTTCAGGGGATAAATCTTAGGCATTAATTATAATTAGACTTAGCTTCACCATTATAGAAATCAGTTTTATAAGGGCAAGCTTCAAGATAGAGGACTTAGCTTCATAAATTGGGAGCCCCTGTTGTTTGTGAGAATAGCAGAAATTCCCTAGATTGGGAAATTTAATAGTTCCATGCTTTCTTCCTTCAGTCTCACAAGGGACTTTACAAATACTTTTTCATTTCCTGCCCAAAATACTCTGAAATGCAACCGGGTATTACATTAACTTGCACTGAATACCAATATCTCATTCCGTATTCTAGGTTCCATGTCAAATAAAGCTGAATTTGGTTGTTTAAATAAACTGGACTGGTTAAATCACCTAGTATGCTATATAAAATTTAAATTTGGGGCAAAATAAATCTCTCTTCCTTTGGTCTCACATAGAAATTAAAGTTTTAAAATACACGCAATATAATCTTTTACCGTGTATTCTGATTTACTTTAGTCCTAACCAGATCAGCTTCATTTATATCCTTAATTGCAGCCTGATCTTTTTTTCAGCTGTTTTAACAGTTGCTGTGTGGAATGATATTGCTCCGTTAGTACTTCTAGAACTGGAGAACTTTGAGTGTGAATGTCAGGTGTCACAAAATTACTCAAAGTTCCTGGGAGCTACCAGGTTGTACACAAGGAGCAAAGCATCTCAGAATTTAGAAATAACATTTTAAGCTCTGAAATAGATGTGACTGCTGTAAGAGTGTACAATCTAGGCCCTAATTTTCTTATAAACATTTTCTAAATGAAGCTATTTTGAGAAATACAAACATTTGACAGTTGGCTTATATTGGGGTCATCATCCACAAACCATAGCAGAAATTTTGTCTTGGCTCACCTTTACACATTTAGCAGGGTTATTTTAATTAACAGATGCAACATAATTTGTATACTTGCCTTGCTTCTCTTTTAAAGTCCCTTTTTGTTGAAGATGAAGTTCTGACTTACAGCTGATCACATTTACTTTTAGAGAAGCATTAGAGAAAGTAGTGTAACTTTTAGAGAAGCATTAGAGAAAAGGTAATATAACTAACAAGGAAATTTGGTCATTTCCATGATCTGTAGCATTCTTCTAAGAATAACTAAAACCATGACTAACAACATCATACTGTTGTTTAACATCATGCAGATCAGTACCAGGATACAACATGGACAGTGAGAACATTGTCTAGTCTTTAAGAATTTTATACAATCTCTAAATATATGAATAAGATTTCACCCATACAAATTTAATTAACAGAAGGATAGAAAATCCCTTTTAAGTATTGTAACATTTCCCAAACTCTTCCTATGTAAATATTAAACTATTTTAGCACCTCACTTTTACAAAGTGAAAGAGCAAATCCTTTGCAACTGTTTTCCTTTAAAAGTGAGAAGACTTGTTTTCTGAAATAAAAGAAGATAAAGTCAACATGAACATCAGCAAGGATATTATTCCAAAATGATATAGAATCTTTGTCTTCTAGACAGAATAATCAGATGGTTAAGAAAAACATTTTATAAACTTTCATTAAGAGCAGACCACAATATGCAGTATTTTTTTTAATATGCAGTATTTTAACAGAGAGAAAACTAAACTTCAGTTTTGTGTGAATACACAGTTTGACATAAAAGCTCTTTAAAAAATATTATGAACAGGCCTATCAAATTTTTGGTCAGCATTGACTATGGCAGACAGAACTGACTGTCACAAACCTTCTACAACTTGCCATATCCACTCATGTCTTGTCTTACATATTAAAACTAGCCATTTTACTTTAGGACAAAACCATATTCCCTTAGACAGTCTTATCAATTTTAGTCAGCACTGACTACAATTAACAAAATTCACTTTTGCAAACCTTCTACACCTTTCCATATTTACCCAGGATTTGTCCTATACATTCTCGAGGCTAAAACTATGTATCTTTCTTTAACAAAGCACATCTTGTATATTTTACATATCCACATACTCTAAGTTACCAAAAAGATCTTTGATACTGTCTTTAAACATCCTAAATAACATAATTATTTTAAAAATAAAGTTTGTCAAAAAAAAAAAAACTTAATTTCATTAAACACAAACTTACATTTTTATTTATTTATTTATTTATTTATTTATTTATTTATTTACCATCTTAAAGATCTGGTAGCTATAATGCTAGCTCATTTTATCGGTAAACATGTATAAGTTTAGGGAGAATATATCTAAGAATAAAATTGTATTTGGTTCAAAAGTCATCAAAAAAACAGGAATAGGACTAGACTTTGTCACTGCAGTTTTTTTTCAGCTGTATTTACTTTTTTATTCCTTCTATTGGAAGTTTAAAAAAACTCTTTGTTTTCATAATATCTTAAAATTATGAATAACCTCAAAAGCATATTGACTGTCAAAGCTCTGAAAATATACTACAATTGTTTAATTTGTCCTGAGCATAAATCCAGGAAAACTTTTCCATAGATCTCAAGGACATTTTCCTTTTCTTACTGAAATTTGGCAATTAGATCTTATTTGGTAATTAGATCTCTATCCCAAAGCTATTTATGTTTTAATAATGATTTATTACAGTTATCATTGCAAAGGTATCATTAGAAAAAAATAATTTTAAATTGGGGAATTTTCTCCAAACAACCATGGCCTATTCTTAACCATTTCTTCTTTATCTACTATTTCTAATCTCCAGGCCCAATAGAAAAAACTCTAAACCAAGCCCATACCTCTCCTAATTTTCTGCACCCAACTCTTACCCCATAGCTGTTTCGTTCATATTTGGCCAAGGTTTAAGAGGAGGTGGGGCAGGGATAGGTGAGATGGAAAGAATGAAGCCTGGTCAGTTGAATTTGTTTTTACAAGTTTTAAATGAGGGTGGTGGGATTTATGACCCCCATGGTAGTCTTAGTATTGATGAGACTTCCTTTTTAATTGTTTCCAATTATTAGATCTATTTCACTTAAACCTGTGACCTGGACAATTGGAAAGTGTTTGCTGTTTCTGAGGCAGCTCTCTGTTGCTTTCAGGAAATTTCAGGCAGAGGTTTCTTTCCAATATCCAGGTTTGTTTACAATAATTAGAAGTACTAAGGCCTTGAACCCTGGTGCCTAGAGGGCTTCCCCCCACCCCACACCATTTTCTCTGGGACTCCAGGAGTACTAATTTATATAGAGAGAGCTTATATATAAGCATATATATAGTAACATATGAGCACTTATTTATTTTTAAGCAATTCAAATAGAGTTCTTCAAGAATTTTTTCTTAATTTTCTATTACCATATGGAGGTATGAAAATATACATTGAATAAGCAGACAGACACAAATAGAAAACTAGTCACCCAAAGAAATAGAAACACAGAAATATGCTTTTGAGAGAGACAAATAAAAGATTGAATATACATCATCTTATCCCATTTCTGCTCTCTTTTGCAGGATAACTCTAACCTATGTCCTTTTCTATAGGGCTATTTTCAGGCCATTTCTTTCCTGATTCTAAATCATATTGACGCTAGACTGCATTAATAAATAAAGTATTTTTTTCCATAAGCTCATAACAAAATCTTTCTAACTTTTCAAAATATGGCCAAAGGGATTCTGCAATGCTATTAGAATTAGAATTTCCCATTTTAAAGAATTTCAGTAATCATAACCAGTTAGGAACACTTGAACAATATAAATACAGTAACACACCAATGAACAATTTATAAGACACCCAACCCTATGTACTTAATAACACACCAATTAATAATTAAATAGACATTAAATATATGTTTGTTACATACAAATTAATTGCTGGATTATTTTTATAGAAAACAGAAAAAAGAAAAGGTGTAGAGGGCAAAGCAAGGGGGATTGTTCTGGAAGCAGGACCCAGGTCTTAAAACCCAGGCCCAGGGGACTCGAACCTCCGTATTAACTTCCTGATCTACTTTTACCTTGATGACCTACTCACCCAGTCAGATGTCTGGACCTGGAACTGGAAATTGTTTCTCTTTGAAGATTTTTAAAGCACTGAGGGTCTTGAGTGCAGAACAGAGAAAAATCCAGTTGCCAAGCTTCTAGACTAAAAGAGTTTAACAGCTGCAAAAGTCTCAGTCACCATGCTTACCCGTCCTGCTGGGCTCCAGAACTTCGGGCAGTTGGATTCCTTGTTTCTTAGGAACCTGTTCCCATCTGGGTTGCCAAATTGATACCAGTCAAAACCAGGGGGTTCTCTGCCTGATGTGCTCAAATGGCCAATTCCTAAGACACCAGGGTTTCAAAGAGAGAAAGAGTTTATTGCTTAGCGCAAAGCAGATCAGATGGCCTATTGGCCTAAAAATCTGTCTCCCCAAACTGCAGTAACTGATAGTTTTATATTATCAAAAGATGGAAAGGTTTTAGGATAATGAGTACAATGGCTGTAGATGATGTAATTAGAGTTGATCAATTTTGAGCATGTGCAGATTGATTATATGCTTAGCAAGATAGTCTAGGAACTGGGATGGGTTAGTTCTGGGCTGACTCCTTAAGACTTGAAAGTTGAAAAACAGGATTAGGGGATACAAAAGAGGGCCAGTCACAAGGTTTTTAGAATAACAGGATGAAGGCTATGTAGTTATACAGTCATTAACAAGGATCAAGGCAGCTGGGCCATAGTTCAGTAATTTCAGTTATTTCCCTCTGGCTATTCTAATATATTAGAAAGTAAAAATGAAATATCTATATAATGATTCAGGACTCAATCATTTGTTAAATTTTAACTTCTTTATTACAACTTTTTACCCATCCATTTGCATATCCAAATCCTGCATTTTGGTGGTAGAGTATCCAGAAATATTGCTAGCAGCTTGAATGCAGTGATGAGAGTACACTGTTTATCAAAATCCTCCACTTGTACTCATGCAGCAGTTCAACACTAAGAACCTTTCCTACAGCAACCCACAGAGCTTAATGGCTTAAAATACAACCTTCCATGCACTTGTAAATCAACTATTTCCTAGCCTTGCTTAACAGAGGCTCTGCCTGCAGGAGGGTTATTTTAATTTCTACAACTCCAGGAAATAGCTAGGAATGGAATGTTAAACATTGATGATCCAGCTGAAAATAAACCTTTGTGGCTCAGTTTGGTCATCTTTAGTGGTGTTGGGGGTGGCCATATTGACCGTGCAGAATATTTCGTCAAATCACATCTCCTAGCTAAGTGACAATCATTAAATAAATATAACTCTGCTGCTGTCACTCTAGAGCACTTTATATAGAGTACCCAAGTGAGAAGAATAAACTAAAATTTTATTTTATTTTAAAGCTTGCAATTCATCTGGACTTGTAAATTTAGGGTCCATGCTTGAAAGCACTGTTTGTTTTCCTCTCTCTCTCAAGTCACAGTCACAGACATTTTCTTGGGTATTATTTTGTGTTCTCTGGAGGAAGCTTGTTGGATCTTTAAGATTCTCCTCCACTCTACCCCCAACATTGAGTTTCATGTCCAACATGTAGCCTATATATTACCAGTCATCTCAAGCACCATAAATTTTGGTGAAAATCTGTTCAGCTATTTTAATATATTGCAGTAACAGAATCACAGAAACAGTTATATATACATACACACAGAATGCTTTGAATGAAGTCCATTTGTTGTGTTTACTATTCTTATCCTTTAGACTGATTTTAGTAAGTTTAAATTGAATCTGTTTTTAATCACTTTCATGCATCTGTAGAGTCTAGAGTTTATGACACTTGAACACAAATGTCATGTCACAGTGTTGAACTTGTAAGGGTTCACATTTTAAGGAAGTAGCCTTGTGGTGGAATGGACAATTTATTTCCAAAGAAAGGGAAAGCGAGGGAGTAATAAAACTTCAAGCAAAACTATCAACTTATTTTAAATTTGATTTATAATGAATAAAAAGGAGTATGAAGAGAACAACTTATACATATATATCTTTTTCTGGGGCAGGAAGAGAGATGATAGATAATGGGAAAACAGCAAAGCATATTAGAGTTTGGTAAGATTCTCCTTTTGTTTTGATGCAGGATGAATCAATGAGACACATCTCCGAAGGCTGCCCTGGGGTCCTGTATCTCAATCTGTCTAACACAGCTATCACCAACAGGACCATGCGTCTCCTGCCCAGGTAATGCTTGTGCTGTATGAATTACACTGAAAATAATTATGCTCCTGTGGGCCCTGGCTTGCTCTGGCATCCCCCAAAAGTAGTGTTCTCTTCACCAGTACCCCACTGGCTTTGTCACTGCTATCCTGATAACTGGACTCTTGCTTCCACAAGTCTTGCTCCCTGAAAACAGGACTCTTGTCCTGTCCCTCCTTGGCAGATCCAATTGAATAACTGGTCTTCTGCCTTGCCCCAAGTTTCCATGTCATTCTTGCAGCACTGTGCCCACCAGCTTGCCAGACTCTGCCTGTCTCCTTCTGGTTCCCCTTCCTGGATATTGGAGCTGGCCCCTAAATTCCAGTCTGGGGTCTGGGACTTTGCTACACCAGAAGAACACCAACTTTCTGCCTCTCTAGACGTTGAGTACTGTCATCCACCAATTCCCTGTTGTGATGTTCTGTTTACATGTTGGGACTCCTACCACCTCCAGGGAATCTGCTACTGGTTGATTTTTGAGTCGTGATTGACTGTTGACAAACCCGGGCACTTCTCAGCCAGGGCTTCTTTAGAGGAAAAGGGACAGGGCACAAGATATCACCAAGAGTTGACAGAATATTCAAATTCATCACAAATGTGTGTCATTTGCTTATTATTTTCACTAAGGAAAGACTAATGAGGAAGAGTATATGGTCATATTGGGAGAAATTAAAAATTGACTTTGGGAAAAACATTTCTCAAACTATTGTGAAAGAATGAACCCTTTGTGAGAACATGACTTTTTTTTTTTTTTTTTTTTTTTTTTAAGATCCTTTGAAAATGACAGCAAGGAATTTGAACCATTTAAATAGAAAATTCTGGGTGGTATTTTTCCTTATCTTCTGATACCAACCGTTTTCTGGAAATGTGCAAGCCTAGAAAGGGGGGCATCATGTTTTCAGTTTATACTATTAATTGACTTTCCACATTTTATTTAGCCAAATCTATCAAACCTTTCTTTGAAATTTCGTCTGATAATTTTAATTGTAGAACATTCTTCTTCTTCCAGACATTTGATATATATTTACTCATATTTATTCCTTACTGGTGTGGCTTCTTTTCTTTTACTTAAATTTATAATCGAGCTAGAATTCATTTTTGGTATATGAATGGAGCAATGAGTCGAACCAGAAGTCAGCAAACTGACCCATGTGGCCCAACACCTGTTTTTGTACAGCCCATGAATAAGCTAAGAATAGTTTTTACACTTTTTAAGGGTTGTTAAATAACTAACCAATTATTCCAGCATCATTTATTGAATAAAGCTTCTTTTCTCATATAATGTATGATACCTTCTTATGTATGTAAAATTCTTATATAGGCAATAAGTACTCAAAACTTATCCCTTCCTGATATTTTCCTATACATTACTATTAGCTCTTCTCTGGAAGTTATTTACATCTATTGTACCTGCATGGGGAAAATACTAGGAAACGGTGTGCTGCTGAGCATCTCTCCCATCGCCCTGTGCAGGGACCTCTTGTTGGTAACTTGAAATCAGCCAGTATTGGAGTATTCTACACCAGGGAAATTGGCAAACAGTACAAATCAGGGCTTGATTTATTGTTTTGTTTATTGTTTAGACTTGAGAAAATAAAAAGCAGATTGGGGTTAAAAATATGCCACATTGTGAACAGCACAAAAAGTTGAGGAAATATTCTCTCAATACTTGAAAATTATCATGTGATTCAGCAAAGAATCACTCATGTCATTGATGAATGAGTGAAGTTTTGACATACGTCTTTGTTGTTTCACTTTTGTCTTTTTCATTAATGTAAATGAAAATATTTCTATTGGAAATACACTCAGTCCTTACTTGCAACTCATTGACTGGCTACATTTCCAAGGGCGTGACAAAAATCAGTTAAAGCATCCTGTGAGAATCAGCCAGCTATATGGAGTATTATGTATTTTATTATTTGTAAATTTTGTGTTATACATCCCTTATATCTGTAAAATGTATAGTGAACTTATGTACATACATATGCATACATATTTTTGAAGAGCTGTATGGTAGACATTTACCAGTACACCAATAATTAAAAAGAAAACAAATTAGGAACTAATTTATAGTTTTATCATAAATGGTCTCCCTATCAGGACTATACTACAACTCTATTTTTCCAAATGTTCCTATATCTCTCAATAAAATTTTGCCTTTTTCATATAGATAATTTTTGTGAAAGTTATTCCTAGGTATTTTTAAAATTGTCCTTGTGAATGGTATCATTTCTGGTTATAATTTCTCATTATATTTTCTAAATAGGCATTTTTTTGGATATAGTTATGAGGTATAGGTATCTTTTTAAACTTTTCATTTGAATATTTTTATTTCTTTCTTTTAAAATTAAAGATATATATTTAGACCTATGAAATTTCTTCTGAATAATAATTTGGACCAAACGTAAGATTTGTTAAGTGTTGTTCTCGTTTTGTAAACCACTATTATATTTGATTTCTTTTTTGACCCGATAGTTATTTAGAAGAGAGTTTTGGTTCCAAGTGGTTGAAGTTTCTTTGATGGAGCATCTGTTTTTAATTTCTGATTTTATGCATTGTGGTCAAGAAATGTGGACTGAATTATTTCTAATTTTTGGAATTTGAGATTTCTTTGTGGACTAATTTATAATTAATTTTGGTAAGTGGTCCATGGATGCTTAACCTAAAGAGACTTTCTTTTAGAGAACAAAATTTCTGCATGAATATGTATGAATATATGTATAAATTCTTGATATGTCATAGTATCATAGTGGTATATTAGTAACTTATTATAATCAAACTTCTCTAAATTAATTTTGCTATATTTTACACTCAAAACTAATAAGTATTATTAACTACAGCGTTCATTCACATAAAATGATATTTTTTATCCTGGTTGATGTTTCTTTGCCCTGAATTCTATTTTGTCTGCTATTAATACAGTCACTTTTTTTTTCTTTTGCTTTTGCTTTCATGGAATAACTGGATGCATCCCTTTATTTTAACCTTTGTGTTACTGTTTTAGGTTAGTCTTTCATATGTAGGATGTAGCTAACACCTATTTTCTTAAAAACATTTTCACTCTGCATTTTTAAGAGGACAGTTTAAGACATCAATATTTCTTTTCAATATTGAGTGTATGCTCTTATTTTTTTTCATCTTGCTTTATGTTTTTGATTTTTATGTGACTATGCTGTGCTCTTTGTCTCTGCCTTTTGCTACATGAACTATGTTATTTACTTTCATATTCTGAAGATATTTGAAAGTTATATACACATTCTGTTGTGAATTCTAACTAGGGGCTCCTTGTAAGGTTTTTAGAAAAAAAAACATGCTTTAACTTGCATTTCTCTAACCATCGAAGTCAAGATAAAACAATAACTCTTGATTTCCCCTGTGTTAGACAAGAGATATAAAGCACTTTAATTCTCCATTTCTCTCTTGATCTCAACACCCTTCCACTTCCACTTCTTTGTACATACACTTATCTTAAGTTTTTGTTAATTCATTAACTTTCCTTTTAATATTGATTTCTAGTGTTTGTCCTCAATATTATAATTGTATTTTAATGAAATGTAGTTATTCTATGTTTGTCATTGATTGATGGCCCATTTTTCTACAATTTCCTTACTCTTTAATTTTGATTTTGATTCACCCTATGATGACTGGAAATATAGTTTTGAATACTCTTTTTCAGGAAAGCAACATGAATGTTAGATTTTCAGCCACTGCATTCTGAAAATGACTCTCTATTGTCTTGGAGGATATGCAACAGCTTCTCTTGCTATATAGTGCTTGAATCATATGCTCTATTTTCTCTTTGAAACCCTACAAATGTTGCTCATAATCTTTGATATTTCAAGTTAAAAAGACGTCTAAAGCTGGGTTGAATTTTGTTCCTTCTTTGTTAACCTATTTTTTCTGCCAAGATGCTTGCAAGACTTTCCTTTTTCTGAGAAATTAAAAGCATTTTCCGAGTTTTATTTGTGTTCTTTCAATTAATTTTTCCTGGAACATGATATTTCTTTGAAATGCTAAAATTTAGATCTTTTCTCAGCCAAGAAAGGTATTCTTCTTTTTAATTCTTCTATTTCATTCGTTCAGGTTTTTTCTTAAGAATCCCCATTTCTTTTTAGATCAAATTTTTATTCTCTGTTCCTCAAGTCTGTCATCTTCTCTCTCATCATTTTTGTATCTATATACATTTCCTCTGCATACTGTAGCCTCTACATCAATGGTTCTCAAAGTGTGTTCCAGGGACATAGTAAACTTTTAACTACTAGCTCTAAGAGGCAGAGAGGAGAAAGCTCTGATTTTTAGGGTTTCCAATTTCTTTGGTGTAAATTCTCCCACCGTGGCTGCTTTTAAGCTGCCAACAGGGTGTCACTGAATGTGGAGTTGGGAAAGGATGCTAACAACCATGCTTTCATGAGCTTGATGTGAGCTGGTGCCACTGACCCCACTGTGAGGGGCCCCTGAGGATACTTGAGACCCTTTCAGAGGTGTTTAAGGTAAACGTTGTTCAGTACTTTTCTTTAGGCATTCCATACTAAGCTAGAGCTCCCCACTCCCTTATTTCCTCCTTTCCTCTCCTCCCCTCTCCCACCCCAGACAGAGAACCTGTTCTTTTAGGACATTTAGTATAACACTACAATTATATATAACTTTTTAGGAACACATTTCACAAATGAAGCTATACTTTAGTGGGCAATAGGAATAAGATCCAAAATAAGAATTTTGTTTTGGATTTTAACTTCTAGTTCTTACTAATGAGAGAACATTCAAAATACTTGATACTGATGTATTTTGTCATATGAAAAAAATGCACACTGATTTCATCTATGATAAAAATAGATTTCATAATAATTCCCTATTTTTGCTCTGTTTTCCATTGTTTCAAACATGCTTGGGTATGCAAAAGCATTCTTTAAACTATAAACAAACAAAGATATGTTGGTTGTTGCTGCTTTCATTCTCTCTGCATTGGCATTAGCATTTCTTCCCAAAGAAATCATTTGCCAGAAGAACTATGTAATTCGTTTGCCCTTCATGGCATTATTGATTCACCAGTTTTTTATTTGAATATTTTCCCTCACCTCACTGGGGACTTGCTCAGTTTTCTAAAGTTGAAAATGAGGGCTGCACACAGCTCAGTCCCATTCCAGGAAACTTTTTGCTTCTAAGTATTTCCTGAATTGAATCCTTTCCATTTATTCCTATTGCCATGAGCTAGGTGGCACTCTCAGCACCTCACTTGGGACAGCATCCTGATGGTTCTCTCTTACCTTCCAACTACTGCCCCATGTTGCAAGAAACACCCTGGAACAATCATCGTATGTCCTTACCATGCTTAAAGTCTAGATTCTTCCCTGACTGTCCCTTAATGTTATCCAGTTAACCTTATCTGCCCAGGTTTCTCAAGAGAGGTCCTAAACTCTGTCATCTGTTCATGCATGCTCCTGCTTTCTGTTCAGCTGTAATGCTCTCCTCTGTCTCTCTGCTTCTTTACACCTCAAATCACACCATCTCCCAGCAGTGGTCTCTCCCTTCTCTGAATTCTAACAGCAACATTCATTCACTTATTCACCCTGTATTGATCAACCACTATGTGCAAGGCTTCTGGGCATACAGTGGCGAGTAAAGCTATTGTGATCTTTGCTCCTGAATGGAGTCTATGTGCCACTGTGGAGTGGTGCCTAATTATTTTTCATATGCATGAACTGACCCTTCAACTGGCTTGGAAACATCTTAATGGCAGGGACTAACATGTTGTATAGTCTCATCAGTGCCCATCAAAGTGGGGCTATTGTCTTGACTGGACAACCTCAAGGTGTACCCTGTAAGTGTGAGGCCAAACCACTGCATTTAAATTTTCTGCAGGAATTCTGTTGCTCAAAACTGCCTCTATGAAACTAGAGAGCCCAACACTCAATTCAAAGAATCAGCATGAAAATTCTTTCTTTTACAGACTGGGCCTTGTCTTGGTGACTTTTCAGAGAAATTTTAATTTATATATATAATTCTACATTCCTTCCAGTAGTAATTCCCTCAGGTGTTGGAGCTCTAACATAGAAGGCCTTAATTCTTTAATGGAGAAAAAAAAAAAAGGAGAAAAAAATAATCTCTATAGTCTCTATAATAATTGTAAATTCTTAAAGATTATCACAGCAGCAAAAAATAAACCATAAAGATAGGAGAGAAACTTCTCTCCACCCCCACAAGAAATGCTTAATTACCAAATAATTAGGAAAAGATAAACACAGGCTGCGAACACTCTGCCTCAAGTAGAATTCGAATCATCAAGTGGTCTCTGGTTGGGAAAATGAGGAACTAGATCATACTAATGCAGGGGACACATTTCTTTGCCAAAAGTCAGAATAAGACGTGGCAGTATTGCTTAAAATTTACCAAGTGTGATTTCATCATTGGCTGATACTTTCCCTATCCCCACAGCTTAAAGTCTGCTTTAAGCGCCTGAGCACTGTAAATCCCTAGAAAGGCTTATAAGGGCACTTGAGATGAGAGCGATTTGCTTTCAAACTGATGGAATCCATTAGGTTCCAGTTTGAAAAGAGCCATCCAGGGATTTTCAACTCAGGAGTCCTTTAGTCTAATGAAGAACAACTTCTTTTGCCTAAAGCAGAGATTCTTATTCTAGGGTCAGTGGATACCCCAAGGAGGCCATAGATGGAATTCTGGAAGGAATTCCATGAATTTTGATGGGGAAAAAAGTCTCTATTTTCAGTAAGTTGTAACTGAAATGTAGGTAAAAACTAGAATAGTAGCAGTAGCCCCTGGGATTTTTTCATTCATATATACGACAACTATTTTATCACATTAAAGTTGTTACAAATATTTCTAAATACCATTTACACTTATTGCTTTGTCAAAGCCACGGTAATTATTAGACCTGTCTCTGGATTTTGTTATTCAACATGTTTGATAAAGAGCATATATTACTATTCCACATAATTGGTTTTTAAAAACTGATTAATATATATTTTTATAGAATTGTCTGCCTTTGTATTTTATTTTATGCATTTAAAAACACTGTGCTGAGACAGCGTCCATAGGCTTCACCAGACTGCCAAAAGTGTCTGTCAAAAAAAGTTAAGAGCTACTAACTCAATTCCTACATTTAGTATTTGTTACCTGATCACGTGAATTAAAAAAATTGAACAACAGTCTTGGCCCAAGATGTAAATGCAATGTGAAGTCCCCAAAACTCTTGGAATAATGTCGTATGCACCACCCTTGTAAGATAAATATCCATTATTTCCTTAAATGGCAGAAGATAGTACAAAAGCCATGAAAACAATTAATATAATATGCTAGTATTATCTGGGGTAGAAGTAGTAATAGTAACACTATAAATATGTTTTTTAAGCTCCTGCCATGTCCTTGGTGATTTTAATCATCAAAATCATCTTCAAGATAATGCTATTACATTCCTATTCTCATTTAGTTGTCACACCTCTGAGAAGAAAGGGCAGATATGATCACATCCATTTTACAAATGAGAAAACTGAGGTTCCAGAAAGCCAGAGGCCCCACAGTTGGTCAGAGTCATAAAGAAGAAACAAAAACCTGCTATCATCTCCACTTAACAGAGGGAGGAACAATCTCTGAGAGGTTAGGGAAGTTACAGTTAAGTGTCAGGGCTGGGATTTGAATCCAGTTTGGTCAGATTCCAAAACTTTGTGCATTTTCCATTGTGTTCGGCTGCCTGCCTCAATATTCCTTTCTCTAGATTAGAGAGCTGAAGGACTGTTAGAAGTAACACCCACTTCCCCAGTCCCAAGAAAATTGTACTTTCTCAGTTGGATCACAGGACACACTCAAGGGAAAGGAAGATCAAGCATTTCAACGACATTTCCAAAACTTTGGCAGAACTCTTCCTTAACTCAAGGGCCCCAGGAGAGGGGGTGTGTCTTTGGGATGTTGGGGCTGCTTTCTCCTTCAAGGCCTCCACCCACGCAGCCACTGGGCTGTCCAAAAGGCTTCCCTCCCTGTGCCCTTGAATCTCCTACGGAGTCCACGCCAGAGGGGAACGTGTGCTTTAACTAGATAATTCACTACGGTATAGGAAACATTATATCATATGGATGTGTTTTTCAGATTTTAAGAGAAAAATCTGGCATATTTTATTTCCTATTTATGTGAATATAAACTTTCTTATTCATTTGTGCACTTTGGGAGATGCAGTGAGGCATTGTCCCCCCTCACTTTTTTTTCTCTTTGCTTTCTAATTTGCTGTTAAACTTGTGCAGATCAGAAGCCAAGAGTATGTTATTAATTCCTATTACAAGAGCGGGCAGCAGTGGGAGTTCTTGCACTTTTTAAAAATGCCAGGCCTAGGAGGGTTTGGAAAGTTGCCCAAACAGTGTCCTCAAACTGCTAGCCCTTGAACAGTAGTACAGGCTCATCCTAATTACCCTCCTTTATTTCTGGAAGTTCTTGTTTTGGTCATTGTGGTAATGTCATATTTAATCTGTTTTAACTCCAGTAAGATTGATAGCCTCTGATGTAGTTTTTATTCCTCTCATGTACTGCCCACTCATTTGCACACTGCCCTTCTTAACCCATTTTAAGCTCTGTTGAATATCAGTCTTTATAATAATAAAACTGTTACTTTAAAAATCATGCCTATTCATATTTTTTCAAACCATTTGATTATGGGTTCATTTTAAGAGCCTATATGTTCAACTTTGCCTCCTTTCTGCCCAAATCCTAAATGTTTGATTCTTAAACACACATGTTAATAGTTAATCTCCATTTAAATGTTTACAAAGGGTTTGTTCTTTCTAGACATTTTGTATATTATTTTGGTGCTCTAAAAAGAAAACCTAAATGCAACGTTAAAGCAAACTGTAACTTTAGTTCCAAAACCTAACTAACTTCCAAACAGAATGAACATACCCTCACCCCACCCCAAAAACTTTATCCCAGTCAGTTTTCTTAAGAATCTAGGCAAATCTTTCATTAACTGATGTTTCATTTAAAATCTAATCATGCATTTCCTGATATACTACTGCCATCTCCTTTATTTAACTTTAAGAGAGTTAACAATAAAATTAAACTATCGAACATCTGCCTGGAGAAAAGATTAATTTACAGTGTTACTTCTCTTTGTCATAGTGGCTTAAGAAAGATGTGAGAAAACAACCAAAGTATAATCACTTTCCTTTCTTTCTTCCCTCACCCTGTCTTTTCAGGCATTTCCACAACTTACAGAATCTTAGTTTGGCTTATTGCAAAAAGTTCACAGACAAAGGCTTACAGTACCTGAATTTAGGGAATGGATGCCACAAGCTCATCTATCTGGACCTTTCCGGCTGCACCCAGGTTTGTCTTTCAGTTTTCTCTCTCCTGCAGTGGGTGAGAAAGTCCTCTGGAGAACAGGCTGCATCCAGCCTTCATGTTTTACTAGCGCTGTGCACAGACTACTGCACACTTCTCAGAGGTTTTAAATTACACAGCCACAGCTGCTTAAATTTTCCCCAGGAATACTACTATAGGCGCTTGGCTTCCTTCCACTGAAGGTCACACCAGCAAACAGGCAGAGCTCATTGGATGATGAAACAGACCACTGCTGTGGGGATGCTCTGAGACAATACTAATACCAGAGTCCAAATCTTGACAACTTTAGAGTTGCTACCAAGATACAAACAAAGGAAAACCTTTTGGGGTGGAAGGGGAGAATTTGCAAAGGACTTCCTGAAAAGGCAATTAACTCCCACAAGGGCTCTCAAAGAATAAACGGTATTGGGTAAAATGCTACACATGGTAATACACAGTATTACAACAAATACTGTAATAAAAATTGCTTTCCATCCTTGGCTAAATAACATGAAGATTTGAGATCTGTGTGGGAAAATATTTTAAGTTTGAGGGAACAAGTAAGAAAACTTAGGCAGAAAATAGAGTGGAATTGTGTAGGATAGAGCATGGCCCTTTGTGAGAAGTTATTGCCTCATCGACAGTTTCTTCCTTTCTAATTTTGGTAGATTTAAGCTAAGATACTTTTAATTTCATTTCTGCCACCTCTCTGTATATTTTACCGATATTGGTGCCATAGTATGTTCATCATTCTAGGAGAATAATATAATAGCACAGGTGAGAACTGGCTAAATGTAATAATTATCAATTTGTTGAGTCTTCACTGTATGCCAGGCATTGCACTGAGCACTTTAAACAGAGCAGCAGCCTGCTCCTCATCCCAATGCTGTGTAGTATGCATTTGTTATGCCTGTTTGCCCATTTGAAGGCTCAGAGCAGCGGAATGAATTGCCCAACGTTGCACAGCTGGTGAAAGCATGGAGTACTGGGGTAGTTATAAGCCCTTGCTAGTAGATTCCCCTGGGAAAATACAGGGATGGCATGCGTTTCTCCTCCAAGTTCTTTAATAGACAGAATTTTTCCCTCACCACCACCACTGGCCTGCAACAGCTTCCTGATGCACTAGGTGGTAGGGAAAATGTAGAGAAAAGGAGGGGAGGACTCTAAGCAAGGGCTGAAAACATCTAGAATGTGCATTTTTTTAAAGCTGACCTGCTGATGTTAGCTTGTTAAACATCAACATCTACCATAATGTTATTTGAGGCAAATATGTGAGGTCCCTTTTCCACTGAAGGTTGTTAATCTTAGTGTCAAGATTAGCCTCTACTTTTTGCAATGACTAGGTGTATCAGTCAGGACCCTCAGTTTCAAATGACAAAACCTAGCTCCAGCTGGCTTAAAGAGAAGGAATATTAGATTTATATCCCTAGGAAGCCCAAGGGTGGTGCTACAGGCATGGCTGGGAATTTACATGATGTCTCCAGGCTGTGCGCCCACTCTTTCTCTCCTCTCTCCCTCCCTCCCTCCTCTCTCTCTCTTTTCTTCTGGTTTTGGGACCTTCATTCTGTAAGAAACTTCTCTCCACAGCATGGACAGGATGACACCCACAGTTCCAAACTTGTTTCTTCCATTTAAAAATTGGGTGCTAAGACAATGTCTTTCTTCCAGTGGTTCTACAGCAACTCCAGGGAAGACTCTGATTACCTTTCTATGCAATCACACTGGACAAGGGGATGCAATTCTCTGATTGGCCAGGATGGGTCACATGTGCACCCTTTAAGCTAGGTAGGGTGAGGTCATACACTGATTCAGTACCACCTGTCCCTGTGCAGTTGGGAGAAGTGCACAGAAGAACTGGAAGAAGGGAGATGGGAAGTGTGCTGGACAGGTCTGAAATATAGCTAATCTTCCACTACTCCAGGTGTGCTAGGAAATGTGAGACTTGACTTGGGCTACAACAGGAAGCATTCATTAAATAATCCTACTGACTTTTCTAATTGTGGTCCTTGCGACCATAACTCTAATGAGAACAGCTAGTTGTATCCTGTTTGTGTTAGAGTGTGGAGGAAAAAAAACTGGGGTGAGCTGTAGTTGATCCCTTTATATATTTATTGCCCTTCCATTAAGCAGAAATTCCTTTTTACATTTTCTCCTCACCATTGTCCATCTCAATAATCCTCACTAAGATCGTAGATATAATATACCTGCTAGCATATATCATGGTGATGATGGTGTTCAGAACACTTGAACACAAACATTTGACATGAGATCTCTTTCATTTCTGGATCTTGGAATGTGATTTTTAGTAATAGAATTGACATTAACATATTTGGCTGTCCAATAATGCCAATGTCCTGTGGAGTCTGTTAAAATGGGGTTTTCATCAATATTCATTTATATGCATTTATTCTTAGACTTATTTTACAGAAAAACAAAAACATATCTTATATCAAAGACAACTTCCAAATCCTTCATATTTATTCTTTAATAACTTTTGATAGCTAAGGATGTATAACCCCAGTGTTAACTTTTTCATTCCCCTAAGAATCAGTTCTCTTGAGAGTTTTAGCAGAGGAGAAAGGGGCTGTTTCATATCTGCTCCTTAGTCATTTTCTTGGCCTCTCTCCTTAGCTGCTACCATCACTTTGCTGCTGATTATATATCCTGGATCTGAGGAATTTAAGCCTCTCAGCCCAGGGCTATCCTTTATGACGGTCTTTATGTGGGCAGTGGGGGGTGGGGAGGAGGCATGGGGAAATTGAACATAAGACAGATCTTATTTCCCTAAAGGATCCAATAATCCCATACTTTAGATCCCTCCCATATGACCACATATAAAGCAGTACAGGTCTATGGATATAGAAAATTAGAGTAACCATATGTTCTGGTTTGCTCAAGTGCTGTTATGCAAAATACCAGAAATGGATTGGCTTTTATAAAGGGGATTTATTAGGTTACAAATTTGTAGTTCAAATGCCATAAAAGTATCTAAACTAAGGCATCAACATGAGGTTATTGTCACTGTAGAAAGGCTGATTGTGTCCAGAATACCTCTGTCAGCTGGGAAGGCATGTGGCTGGTGTCTGCTGGTCCTTTGCTCCTGGATTCTGATTTCAAAATGGCTGTCTCCAAAATGTCTCTGGGCTTCTGTCTTTGCTCCTGTCTCTCAGCTTCTGTGCATCCTTGCTTTTACTCCCAGGGCGTTTTTCTCTAAGAGTCTGGGGGTCCTCTCTTAGCTTCTCTGGGGAAAACTCTGGGCTTCATTTCTTAGCATCTCTAAATGTCCTGCGTCTCCCAGCATCCCCAAGCCTCTGGGTCTGTGTGGGCTGTCAGCTCTCTCAAGGACTCCAGTGATCTAATTAAGACCCACCTTGAATGGGTGGGGCCATACCTCCATGGAAATAAACTAATCAAAAAGTCTCACCCACAGTTTGGTGGTCACATCTCCATGGAAACAACCTAATCAAAAGCCCCCCCCTCCCCAATAAATCTGCCCCCACAAGACTGCATTAAAGAACATAGTCTTTCCTGGGGTATATAGCAGTTTCAAACCGGCACACCATATATGTTGCAATTTAAATTTGTATGCTTACAGATTCTTGGCATCCAAGAAATTGAGTCCTTTTCAGAAGGAAGTCCCTTCATGGATGCATCTCAGTTCTTGATCTTTTACCTCTGTCAACTGCTCCACATTCCTCTATGAGAATAGTCTCCTTCAAATCTTCATAATTAAAACCTCTGTCTACGTTTTGAGAAAGCCCCCAACCCTTACCCACATATGTTGGTCTTGACCCCAGGCCCATTCTCCAATTTAATCTTGGCAGTAGTTGTATCAGTTAAGATGCTTTCAGCAGTAAGTAACAGAAATACAACTCCAAAGGGCTTAAACAATAAGGACATTTTAAATAATTTTTAATTAGAGGAGTTGTGGGTTTACAGAACAATCATGCATAAAATACAGAATTCCCATACACCGCCCAACCACCAACACCTTGCAGTGGTGTGGAACATTTGTTACATTTGATGATAGCACTTTTTTTTGTTTGTTTGTTTTTTGTTTTTTTTCCTAAAATGCTTTTTTTTTTAATTAAATTCAGTTTTATTGAAATACATTCACACACCATACAATCATCATGGTATACAATCCACTGTCCACAGTATGACAACATAGTTATGCGTTCATCACCACAATCTATTGATGATAGCACTTTTTAACAGTTGTACTAATTTTTTTAACAGTAGTTAACTTTGTTAAAACTGATGAAAAATTATTAAAATGGTACTGTCATCCATAGTTTACATTAGTTGTATTTTTTCCCCATATACCACCCTATTATTAACACATTGTGTTAGTGTCATATATTTGTTATAATTCATGAAAGACATCTTTTACTTGTACTATTAACTATAGTCTGTCATCTACAATAGGGTTCACTGTGTTATACAGTTCTATGTTTTATCATTTAATTTTTACTCTAGTGACATATACCACCTAAAGTTTCCCCTTTTAACCACATTCACCTATGTAATTCAGTGATGTTAATTACACTCACAACAATGTGCTACCATTACCACCATCTATTTCCAAACCTTTACAATCAACCTAAAGAGGAATTCTGTACAAATTAAGGCATCAACCCCCCATTCTTTAACATGAATCAATTCCCTGGCAACCTATATTCTAGATTCTTACTCTAAGAGTCTGCTTATTATACTTAGGTCATATCAGTGGGATCATATAATATTTGTTCTTTTGTGTCTAGCTTACTTCACTCAGCATAATGTCCTCAAGGTTCATCCTTGCCGCATGTATGAGGACTTCATTCCTTTTTACGGAATAGTATTCCGTTGTATGTATATACCAAATTTTGTTTATGCATTCATCAGTTGATAATCATTTGGGTAGCTTCCATCTTTTGGCAATTGTGAAAAATGCCACTTTGAACATTGTTATGCAATATCTGTTCAAGTCCCTGCTTTCAATTCTTCTGGGTATCTACCTAGTAGCGGGGCTCCCGGGTCATTTGGTACTTCTAGACTTAGCTTCCTGAGGAACTGCCAAACTGTCTTCCACAGCAGCTGCACCATTACATTCTTACCAGCAATGAATGAGTGTTCCTATTTCTCCACATCCTCTGCAACACTTGTAGTTTTCTGTTTGTTTTTTTTTCTCAGCTCTTCTTCATTTGATTCTTGCCTTTGATATGCAATACAGTTTTTTTTAATTAAATTCAGTTTTATTGAAATACATTCACACACCATACAATCATCCATGGTATACAATCCACTGTCCACAGTATGATAACATAGTTATGTGTTCATCACCACAATCCACAATCTATCTCTGAACATTTTCCCCACATCAGAAAGAACGAGAACAAGAACAAAAAACAAAAGTGAAAAAAGAACACCCAAATCATCCCCCCATCCCACCCCATTTGTCCTTTAGTTTTTGTCCCCATTTTTCTACTCATCCATACACTAGATAAAGGGGGTGTGATCCACAAGGTCCCCACAATCATACTGTCACCCCCTGTAATCTACATTAGTATATAATTGTCTTCAGGAGTCCAGACTGCTAGGTTGGAGCCCGGTAGTTTCAGGCATTCACTTCCAGCTTGCAATACAGTTTTTAAGACTGCATTTGTGTGCAATTGTTTCACCTCCTTTCCTCTGTTCCTTCTCTGGGAATCTTGATCTGTTCTGTTTGTTTTTATGCAGAATTTTCTCCCCAGCTCCTATGATTTGTTTAAATTCTCTCCCTCACTCAGTGCCCCATTTTCCTTACACTTTTCAGTTCTGGTACCCTCCTGTCTTACAGCAGTTCAATTTAATCTCCCCTCCCCCCTTTTTTTCCTCTGTGTGACTTTTCTGCCTCTGGTTTCTTCCCCGTTAAGGTATCTCACCCTGGGGAGCCAGAGGGGGTCAATCCAGAAAGGTGGGTCACTCCAGAAATGTCCGTTTTGGGTTTAGGTGGCCAAGCCAACAGAAACTGGATTGAGTGCAGCACTTGCCAGCCTTTCTACCTTGGTCTCCTCTCTTCTCACCCCGGGGGTCCCTTTTGTATGCAACACTCCTCATTGGCTTGTGTCCCTGTGCCTGGAAATGCATGGGGTTCTAACTCACTGCTGTGAGTAGCTCTTTGGGCTTTTTCCCTGGTGGGAGGGCTGCTACCTCTGAGCCACTTTCAGGCTGCATGGGACCCCGGGAGAGGGAGGGATGTAGATTGGCAGGTTTAGGATGGAAAGTTCATAACTGATATTTTTTTTTCCTTTGGTTCAGCATTTGTGGAGTCCTTTTCCAGTCTCTACCGTCATCCAGAGTTCTAAGCAAGTGGGATTTTTCCTTTTATTCACTGAATCTCTGGGGAGGTTTACTCAGGGTGTGTCTTATATTGCCATGTTGATGACATCTTAGGACATTTTTATTATGTTTGCATAACAAGAAGTTCAGAGGTAGGAAGCTCCAGGTTTGATTGCTTCATTCATTCAACATCATCATCAAGGATTCAGATTCCTTCCATCTTTGTTAGTTGAGGTAGGCAACAAAAAAAAGCTCAGTGATTTAACACAATCAAACCCCCTTTCCTGCTCAGTTAAAAGTTCAACACAGGTACTTGGTAGGTGGCTTTCCTTGGGGTGACACAGAGAACCAGGCTCCTTCCATATTGCAGCTGCTTTGTCCCATCTCAGGGTTCTCTGCTGGACCCCTGCATCCAGCCAGCATAGATGAGTGGAGGATTACAAGAGAGGATTTTTATGACCTATTCCTGGAAGTCACGTACATCATTTCTGTTCATCTGTCATTAGCCAGAATCAGTCTCTGGATCCCTCTTACTGCAAGGAAGACTGGGGAATATGGTGGATCCCTGTGTCCAGGAAGAAGGGAAACTGATTTGTGAACAACCAGTCAGTTTCTGCCATACTGTCTTTCCACGATGTCAATCTCTGCCTAGGGGCTTTACTCCTAATGACTACAAGATGGCTGCCGCATTCCAGGCTTCACTGCCAGACACAACAATGTCCAACAGCGAAAGAGAGATAGTAACTTCCTTGGGTATCTGTTTTTGTTTCTTTATCTGTTTTTAAAAGCAAGGAACCTTTCCTGAGATACCCTTTCCCTCTATGACTCACTGGCCACATTTTAGCCACACATCCCTGCCTAAAGCAGATATTGGCAACGGAATTAGAAAAACCACGATTGGCATAAGCTAGTGAGAAAGTGTTCTTGAGCTGGGAATGTAGTCATCTTCCCTGAGTGGTGAATTTCTGCACAAGATTGAGGTTCTGTTGACAACAAAGAAGTGGAGAAGTATTGTCAAGTGTGCAACTACAGCCTATTTCCCCAAGTCTAAGTTAAGAGTTGAGAATAATACCCTTGGGGATTCTAGTGGAAGACTTTAGGGTAGGCTTTAGTTGTCTAATTCTGTTTCCCTCCAACAGCTCCCTATAGTGAGATCTCTCCATTTCCAGGGGGCAATTATTGTAGTAACAACACACAAAATAGACAAATACACACACACTTCCTAAGGATAAATATTAATTCTCAGAAACATCAATGTCTAAATCAGAGGTTTCAAGAGGATCCTTTGGCCAGATTGGCATGCAAAACACATAGACAGCTTTTGGTCTGCATAATGTATTTAAGTTGTTCTAAGTTTTTTTAACCAACATTTAAAATTTGGGAGAATTCACATAAAAATCTACATTTCAAGCTTCTCCTTAAAAATTGAAAGAACTAGCAAAATTGTGTCTGCATGCCCACAACGGATTGGAGCCCAAGGCCCCTCATCCCCTCAAGGTGGAGCCTGGTCTCCTCAGTTTGCCATCCTCTCCTCCACTCACCTGCACTGACACCTCAACTGCTACCACTTAATTGCATTACTTTCCTGGCCTCAATAGGTATTTGAGTTTCATCTAAATTTGCGAAGAGGAACAGAAATCCTTTTCTAATTACCCCTAGATTTGTAAGGCAGTCCCAAATCACAATGAAGTATTTCACAGCATTATGCTAATCAATGCTAGTTTCTTTAGTTCATCTCTTTTCCATTTCCATTTGTTCATTTAATAATTCAATAGAGATTTACCTCTAGTTGTCAGACACTGTTCCAAGCACTGGAAATTGTGCCTTTTAAAACTGGGCCCCATTAGACCCACAGGGAGTGAGAAAGGGGCTCATTATTGAACCACAGATATCTTAATAATAGTGGCTACTCCTAAAGCTTCAGAAAGAGCCTATGAATCTACGTCCCTTACTCTGTGACTCTTTCAGTCCTAGGTGCATTGATATGACAATTCAAAAAATGATTTCAAAGACAGAAAATAAATGATTCTAGCCTTTTAAGGTTCTCTTCTTTCAGTAAGAGGTTCTATATTGGAAACGAAAATCTATTTCCATTTTATGTTTGGAATTTCACACAAAAGTCATGTGTTAATACATGTGCCCAAGAAAAAAAAGTTCTAATAATACAAAAAGACTTGAGCATAGAAGCTTATACCTAAATGGTTTTCATTGGTATTGAGTGCCTGCTGTATACTGGGCCTTGTGTTGAATAAAGCAGCTTCCCTGCCTTCCAGGAGCTCTGGATTGGCATAAATGAAATATGCTAAGGACTAAACTTTAATACAGTCACCATTGATCAAAAAAAGGACAAATTTTTATATATAGTATTGTGAAAGAATTTCAATCATACTTGTTAGAAAAAAATTGGATGATGGAGCTCTTCAAAGAAAACTGAAAATCAATTACTTATGTTTTAGTGATATTGTGCATTCTTTTTGGGATTAGATAAGCATTTTAGGTACATAAAGTAATGTGTCTGATTTTCTAATGAATACCAGAATGCGTGTCGACATATTTATGTGGTTGAGATGATATCTTCTCTCTGATTTCATCTCATCTGAAAAGCATCCTCCCACACTGGGCTACAAAGCAGGGTAGGAGGCCTTTCATTATCCAGTACAAACCTCAACCCTTGCACTTGCCTCTTTAAATGATCTTTTCTTATTTTAAAAAAACTTTGGGCCTTTTTTCTTGTTACATATTTAATGCAGGAAAATGTGAATATATATATAAGATAAAAGATAAAAATTTTAATTACCTGAAATTTCACCACCCAGGAATAATAAACGCTATTAGCATTTATTTTGTTTGCTGCTTACAGGATGATGTCTGACCTGACTCAAAGTAGACATTCACCAGATGATTACTGAATATGTGTATTAATGTTTAGTTAAACAAAGGAAACTACTGAACTACTACTGAAACAAATGAACTACTGAATGAGATGTTGATAATTTTCCATTGCATATTATACTTTGCTCCAGAGAACCACCCCTCCTACCCCATGTGGTTCTGGGGGGCTGTCAATCACAGCAGCATAAGTGCAATGTGGTGAATCCCAAGTTTGCCATTTATTAGTTGTGGGAACAGGGCAGGTTACCTAAGCTTTCTGTATACCTCAGTTTCCTCATCTATGAATAGGGAGAATACTAGTACCTACCTCATAAATGTGTTGTGTAAATGAGATGAGTTGATTTATAGAAGATGCTTATTAGTATTTTGTTATAGTCACAGGTCATTTGACCCAGGTCTGGCCAATTAGAAATTCCAAATCCCTGTGGCTGTGATTTGTCCTAGGAGGGCACATGACCTTAGCAGAACCATTCCGACTCCTTTCAGGTACTCAACATTGGGAAAAACAAGTTTTCCTTTCCACTGGGGTGGCAGGACCTAGAGCATGTAAGTCCAGGCTGATTTGTGGCTCTCTTCCCCAGCTATGGAGAAGAGAGCATGGAACCATCACACAGAGGCCAGCCTTTGAGAGGGGGAGATACTATGCTCTGTAACTGGATTTCCAGTGAGAGACGCCATTAGTTCCCTTTCTGCCTAAGCTAGCTTATGTTGGGTTTCCCTCATTGCAACTGGAAGGAGAGGTTGTGATTCCTATTTAGCCTCCAGTTAGGGTACCAAAAAATACTTCTGGTTGGGCTTTTAGAAAATCTTACTCAAGGAAAAACAAAACAAAACAAAACAAAAAACCCCTAAGGCCTAAGAGATAAGGTTGTGAAACTTTCTCACAACTCTTTACATGCTCGTATTCTATGCTGTATCTAAATTTGTTGCTTTTAACATGCTTGTAACTGACCACAAAGCATCCTTAAAACCCAAGAATCAAGATTAAATCCACTTCCAGTTTTGCTGGCACTGACAATTAGGTCCTACTGAGCAGAGATTTTCCCTTGTGACTTTTTTTGGTAAGTGTTATTGAAGTATGATATATATACACAGAAAAGCACACAAAGTGCTGTGAACATTCACATACATGTCATTTGGCAAACATAACATGCATTTCTGTTGGGTATGTACATAGGAGTGGAATGGCTGGGTTGTAAGGTATGTAATGTGTATGTCCAGCTTTAGTTGATACTGTTAGTTTTCCAAATTGGTTATACCAATCCTAACGGCATTTTTGTGATTTAATAAACTCATGGAGTTGTGGTTTCTGCAGGAAAGCTGATGCTGTGGCTCCCTATACTTACACCCTATATTTACCCACATAACTTATTTTCAGAGCAATGCTATTACTAAAGTGAATTGTAAGAGAGGAACAGAAACAACATTCAAACCCGGAGTGGATTTCTTTGCTTATCAGTACTGTTCCCTTCTCTGGCATTAGCAATAAGTACTTAAGTCATCTTACATTCACTTCCACAGCTAGTAAAATTCATTAAATGCCTATCTTTTCAAATATTTTTATCAGACTTTCAGAACCTGATAAAGAACTTCTATTGGTGACTACTCTCACTAAAATTAAGAAGAGAGATTTTTAAAAATATTACATTTCCTTTCAGTATTGTCAGAGGGAAAAAAAGAGAATTGAAGGGAAGAAATGTAATTGGGAATTTTCTACTTAATTTTCTATTGTATTTATTTTATTTCATCTTGTTTTATTTGTTTTGGACCTCAGGTACCAAGAGCAGATTTAAACACATTCTTTGGTTCATGGCACACTTTTACCATCAGTGTGTCCAAGGCCCCTCTAGTTTTATTTATTCCCTTTTATCCATATTTTTCATTCCCATTCCCATCCCAACACTCAAGCAACCCCTCTAAGTTGTTTTACATGTTTCCTTAAATCTCTACATGTTCTTGTGTTCTTATAGAGTGTGGTTTTATGGATGTGGATTTTAATTCTCATAAATGATATTATGTATCAACTTTGCTCTTTTTCTTAATTCTGAAAATATTTCTAAAGATTCCTGTCTAACTCACTTCTCTCCATCCCCTTAATCATAAAGTGGCCCCAGGGTTCAAGTCCTTGTGTGGTTTCCTTCTCATTCTACACCCACTCCCTTGGTGATCTCAATCAGGCTCACCAATTTAAATAACACCTACAATGAGCATTTCTATATCTGTGATCATATGTACATATACGATATATAAATCAAATAACTACAATATAAAATACACATGTATGCATATATACACACATATACATATACATGCATATATGTATGTAGAGTGTATATATGTAGGAGTAATCATGTATCATATATATGATATATATATGTCTGCAACCCAGACTTCTGTCTCAAATTCTAGACTCCTATATATTTTTAAAAAATTCCAGCTCTAAAAAAATAAATCCTTGCTCCACCTACAGACTTCCTTTGTCATCTTAAGTGATGGCAGCTCCACCTTTACAGTTGCTCAGGTCAAAAATCTTGGAGTCATCCTTGATTCTTCTCTTTCTCTCACACTCCACATCCAATGTCAGGAAATCCAGTTGACTCTACTTTCAGAAAATAGCCAGAATCAGACTACCCCGTACCACCTCCACAGGTACCCCCCTGGTCCAAGTCACTGTCGGCTCTCACCTGGATTATTATGACAGCCTCCTAATGGCTCTCCCTGCTTCCACCCTCGCCTCCTACAGTCTCTTCTCAACATGGCATCCAGAATCATCTTTTTGAAACCACATCAATCATGTGCTTAACCTCTGCTCAAGTTCCTGGCAAAACTTCCTATTCACTCAGAATAAAAGAAAAGACTTGCGAGGCCCTGTGTAACCTGCCTCCTCCCCAGCTGCTTCTCTGACATCTTTTCCTACTACTCTCCCTTTACCAACTCCACCCCAAGCACACTGGTTTCCTTGTCGACATTCCTGGATCCCATTCCCTGTTCATTACAGAGCTCTCTAAAATGTGTTATTTCTCTCAAAAGCCCAAATTGGAAAATATGTGTAGGACTAAGAGTTTTAATGGAGAGAACAAAGCTATTCTACTTTTATATGAGAAAGTGCCAACTGGGAAGGTGGCTGTCCCTGGTTCTCCTCTGTTCTATTTGTGTGTTATTCCAAGTTGTTTCCCATTGATGCTACCTTGAGTGGCCACTTTCCCTGCAGATTCATCTGTCTCCAACTGTGTGTAGCAGTGGGTTATGGCACCGGGCAGGAAGCCGGGCATGGGACAGACACAGCCAGGATGGAAAGGAAGGCTGAGGCCCAGCCAAGTTCAGGCTGAAACCCAAATGCCCAGAAA
Organism: Choloepus didactylus; assembly: GCF_015220235.1. NCBI lineage: Eukaryota > Metazoa > Chordata > Mammalia > Pilosa > Megalonychidae > Choloepus > Choloepus didactylus. The sequence continues at coordinate 92,396,292 of NC_051311.1, forward strand.
CCAACAACTCTGAATGTGGAGTGAGAGAAGAAGCCAGATGAAGAATGAGGAGTTTGTGCCAAGGTTCAGAGTTAGGACAGTAAAAAGCAGTGAGTAGCAGAGCTTGCCATAGGAGTTCCTGCCTGTGTGCCTTGCCTGTGCTTCCTTTTCAGCTTCAGTTGTTTCTCTCAGCTTACCTTTTGCCCTCCACCTAGACATCCTCCATCCTGCCTCCTTCTCCCATTCACCAGGTTCATTTTCACTCAGCCTTTGAGGCTCTGCTCAATCATGGCCTTCTCTAGGAAGCCCTTGCTGACCCCTCTCCACACCCTCCCAAGCTGAGTTAGAGTCCCTCCTGTGTCTATTTCTATCATTACACTCTTCACTCTGAATTTGCTATGTATTCAGTGGTCTACTTACTTGTCTGCTCCACTCCCCACGTAAGTTCCTGATGACTAAACAGTGCCTTATTTATCGTGTATCCATATCCTCAAAATGTAGAACAATTCCTGGCATATAGCAGGATTTCAGTTGTTTGATGAATAAATGAAAGAATGAATGAGAACGCAGTCAATCTCAGGGCATGGCTAGCCAGGTAAAGTTTAGGAGGCCTGTTGGGTAGCTGAGAAGTTGGCAACTTGCTAGAATAAAATCTAATGATCTCCTTTTGGTAAGGGTTGAGCCTGACATTTCATCAGGTTTTCAGGGTAAAAGAAACTACGAAACACAAAAGTGAAAGTATTTTTTCATCAGTTATATTTTAGCCACTACACACAAACCAACAAAAATAAAAAGGGCCACATCCCAGAAATGTTAAAATGATTGTAATGCTCAATGTAATATTAATGGTGTATCAGTAGTTCTTATACTGGTGAATCTCTCTCAGACCCACCAAGTTTAAAGATAGGTTGTGCAAACTTCAAAACTGGAAGATTCCAAGGTCATTTCAGTTCTTTCTAGGCAACATAGTTTTGAACCTCCCTTTTCAGAGAAGCAGAGATCATGGAAGGTCTTACTCGTTCACCCCTGGGGTTTGTGGTGGGGGTGGGAGAAAGCCACATAGGCATGTCCAGGGATGAATGCACTAGCCAAATTGAATGGCGTTTTCATAAATAAAGCAAGAGTGGAAAAGAATTTCTCCCTGTCCCTCCCTCTCTTCCTCTCTCCCTCTCTCTCCCTGTCTCTCCCTGTCTCTCCCTCCCTCCCTCCCCCCCCCCCCCTCTCTCTCTCTCTCTCTCTCTTTCTCTCTCTCTCCATGCAGTGGAAGACTGGGATGATGAAAGGAGCCCAGAACTGGAGTTAGGAGACTGGGATTGAATCTTTGCTATGCCACTAACTAGCTGTGCAACCCTGGATAGTTATTTGTTTTTTTCTGCCTTGGTTTCTGCATCTGTGGAATTGGCTAGGTTGGGCTAAATGATCTCTGAAATCTTGTTCATCTTCAAGATTTTGTGCTTCTATCCAGTAACTAACCATGATAACTAAAGAAGGAGCAAGAATGGGGTAGAAGAGTAATGAGTTTTATTTTGGAAAGGCTGTATTTGAGTTCCTGTGATAAATCTGGGCGTATATGACAAGGAACTCATTGAAAGTAGAAGTCTAGTCTACAGAGGTGGGAATGGAGGTTCAGATTTGAGAGTCTATTGATAAGAGGTAAAAGGAACAATAAGAGCTTTATGACTAGCTAAACCTAGTTGTGAATAAGCAGATTATGTATCAAAGTGAACTGGTAACAGTTAAATTTGAGATTATATTTGGTCAATTCCATTTTCCTTTGTTCTATATTTTAATGGATGGTAGTAATAATTGTTACTATTTGCGGGGTATTGACTATGTGCCAGGTGTTAAGGTAAGTGCTTAACATTTATTATCTCATTTAATCATTACAAATACCTGTATGAGATGGGTATCATTATTCCCATTTTAGAGATGCAGAAACTGAGCAGTGCTATGATGGTAAATGTTTAACAACTGTGTGTGTGTGTTGAGAGATGGGGGCTGTTTTGTTGTGTTTGCTGATTTTCATGGTGTAAATACTCTCACCATGGTCAATTTCAAGCTTCCAATTATAGGTCACTGAACAGCGAGTTGGAAAGAAATTCTCAGTAGCACTCCGTTATATAGTATTTCTACCATACAGGTAAAATAGATGTGAACAACCTCAAGAGCATAGATAATAGTAACATGTAGTAAAATAATTAGGACATGTTGAGTCTTGAGTATTTGTTACCTTTGTTTTTTTTTTAATTTTTTAGTTTTTTTATTTTTTATTGAGATTGTTCACATATCATACAACTATCGAAAGATCCAAAGTGTACAATCAGTTGCCCATGGTACCATTATACAGCTGTGCATCTATCACCACAATTATTTTTTTTCAATTTTTAGAACATTTTCATTACTCCAGAAAAAAAATAAAGACAAAAAAAGGAAACTCCAGTCCTCCCATACCCCTAACCACCCCCCACCCTCTCCATTATTGATTCATAGTATTGGTATAGTACATTTGTTACTGTTGATGAAAGAATGTTAAAATACTACTAACTGAAGTATATAGTTTGCAATAGGTATATATTTTTTTCCTATATGCCCCTCTATTATTAACTTCTAGTTATAGTGTCATATATTTGTTCTAGTTCATGAGAAGGATTTCTAATATTTGTGCAGTTAATCACGGACATTGTCCACCACAAGATTCACTGTTTTATACATTCTCATCTTTTACCTCCAACTTTTCTTCTGGTGACATACGTGACTCTGAGCTTCCCCTTTCCACCACCTTCACACACCATTCAGCACTGTTAGTTATTCTCACACTGTGCTACCATCACCTCTGTCCATCTCCAAATGTTTAAGTTCACCCTAATTGAACATTCTGCTCATAATAAGCAACCGTTCCCCCTTCTTTAGCCTTGTTCTATATCCTGTTAACTTATATTTCATGTCTATGAGTTTACATATTATAATTAGTTCCTATCAGTGAGATCCTGCAATATTTGTCCTTATTTGTCTGTCTTATTTCACTCAATATAGTGCCCTCAAGTTTTCTTCATCAACCCATTTTTTTTAAAATGGTTTTGTTTACACACCATACATTCCGTCCTCAGTAAACAATTGTTGGTTCCCTGTAGAGTCACATATTTATGTATTCAGCACCATCACCAATATCTATATAAGGATGCCTCCATTTCTTCCACAAAGGAGGAAGAGTTGAAGAAGTTAGAGAGACAAAAGAAAAAAAAAAAAAAAGAGAGAGAGAGGAAAAAAACATGACAGCTGGAAAGCAACAAAAGAAAAGATAGCAATTAAACTAAAGTAGAACAAAGAGTCAGACAACATCACCAATGCCAGGAGTCCCATACCCTTCCCTTATGCCCCCCCACCCATATGCATTTAGCTTTGGTATATTGCCTCTGTTATATTAAAGGAAGCATAATACAATGTTTCTGTTAACTATAGTCTCTAGTTTGCATTGATTGTATTTTCCCCCCAATCCCACCCTATTTTTAACACCTTGCAGTGCTGACATTCATTTGTTTTACCTCATGTAAAAACATATTTGTACCTTTTATTACAATCATTAAGCACCCTAGGTTTCACTGAGTTATACAGTCCCAGTCTTTATCTTTTGTCTTTTGTTCTGGTGTCCCACGCAGTCCTAACCTTCCTCTTTCAACCATGCTCAGAGTCATCTTTGTTCAGTGTACTTACATTGCTGTGCTACTATCTCCCAAAATTGTTTGCCAAAACTTTCACTCCTGTATTTTCCTTTCTGTCTGCAGTGCTTCCTTTAGCATTTCCTGTAGAGCAGGTATCTTGTTCACAAACTCTGTCATTGTCTGTTTGTCAGAGAATATTTTAAGCTCTCCCTCATATTTGAAGGACAGTTTTGCCAGATATAGGATTCTCAGTTGGTGATTTTTCTCTTTCAGTATCTTAAATATATCACACCACTTCTTTCTTGCCTCCACAGTTTCTATTGAGAAATCCGCACATAGTCTTATCAAGCTTCCTTTTTATGTGATGGATCACTTTTCTCTTTCTGCTTTCAGGATTTTCTCTTTCTCTTTGATGTTTGATAATCTATCAAGTGTCTTGGCAGAGGCCTATTCAAATCTATTCTGTTTGGGTATGCTGCACTTCTTGGATCCATAATTTTATGTCTTTCATAAGAGATGGGAAATTTTTGTTGATTATTTCCTCTATTATTGCTTCTTCCCCCTTTCCCTTCTCTTCTCCTGGGACATCAATGACACATACATTCCTGCATTTCATTTTGTCCTTAAGTTCCAGGAGATGTTGCTCATATTTTTCCATTCTTTTCTCTATCTGTTCTTTTGGGTGTAGGCTTTCAGGTACCTTGTTCTCCAATTCCTGAATGTTTTCTTCTGCCTCTTGAGATCTGCTGTTGTCTGCTTCCATTGTTTCTTTCATCTCTTGTGTTGTGCCTTTCATTTCCATAGATTCTGCCAGTTGTTTTTTCAAACTTTTTGTTTCTATCTTTTGTAAACCCAGTGTTTTCATTATACGCTTCATCTCTTTTGCCATATCTTCCCTAAGCTTTTTGAATTGATTTAGTATTCATTGGTTAAATTCCTGTTTCTCAGTTGAAGTGTAAGTTTGTTCCTTTGACTTGGCCATAACTTTTTCTTAGTGTAGGTTGTAGTTTTCTGTTGTCTAGGCATCTGATTTCCTTGGTTACACCAATCATGTTTTCCCAGACCAAAACAGGCTCCAGTCCCAGAAAGAAGAACTATTCAGTATCTAGTTTCCCTGAGGGTGTGTCTTAGAAGATTGGTACATCCTTTGAGGCCTTAAGTCACTGCGCTTTTCTACCCAGCAGTTGATGCCTGTCAGCCTGTAACTCCAGACTGGTGTAAGGAGGTGTGACCCGTGGCTGTTTTCCTCCACGCGCTGGGGTCTGGTTCTGAATGGAAGGCAGATAGCAGAGCTTGGCACCACCTTCTTCCTCTTAGGGAAAATACACCCCCTAGAGAGAGGTCATTACATATGAATAGTCTCTCTGCCTGTGCTATCCCCATCCTTGTCTGGGTCAGAGCATTGAGAACTGAAAATGGCTGAGGCTTTCTCCACTGAGCCAAAAAAGGAAACAGAAAGCCCCCTTCATGGCCAGTCCACAGCCACCCTCCAGCTCTCCAAGGTCAGTCTTCACCCAAAGCCTCTGTCCACTTGTTGGGGATTTATAGCTTGTATCAAACAGTCCACATTTGTTAATTAAAACCCCAGCTGGAGCTCAGCTGAGCTGTATTCACTTGTTCAGAGAGTGCTTCTCTATAGCACCACAAGGCTTTGCAGTTTGGGCCATGAGGGGAGGGGACTCCCAGCTTGCATCTGCAGTTTTTACTTACAGATTTTATGCTGCGATCCTGCGCATTCCTCCCAGTTCAGGTTGGTGCATGATGTGTTGATGGTCATGTTTGTTCCCCCACAGTTATTCCAGATTATTTACTAGTTGCTCCTGGTTGTTTATTAGTTGTTCCAGGGGGACAAACTAGCTTCCATTCCTCTCTGTGCTGCCATGTTCTTCCGTCCTTTACCTTTGTTTTTAATTAATTTATTTAATTATAAGTTTACATGATTTAATTTTTAACAATGACTGTGCTTAACAATCAGCCTCAGAGCCCTGAAAATTTAACAATCTGACAATCTGCTTGCAAGCCACTCAGAGCTGACTCTACATGCCACTGAAACTGATGTTAAGACAGGGTAAATAACTTATCCAAGATCACACAGTTAGAAATTGTGGGAGCCAAGAATTGAAACTTTATTCATCTAATTTTGAAGACTAAGCTGTTAACCACTAGACTCTTTTGCAAAATCATTTTGTAAAACTGTAAAGTGCTATATGCATTTGGTGAATAAAATAAAATAAAATATTTTATTGTTGGATTTTGTATTTGAGAAAATATTCTTTAGATTTAAATGTCATTAATAAGGGGGAGTTCTAATGGAATAGCAGTTATGAGTTAGAAAGGCAGTACATTTCTTGCTTTTCTGGGTCAGTTCCTGTGCCTCGGTTTCTCTGTGAAAGGGATATTTTATGTCCTCTCTTAGCACACTTCAGCATGTATTAAAAAAAAATAGAAGAATTTTAAAAAAAGAAAACTTTTTAGGTACTTGGCAAATGCAGCTCATGTAATAATTATGATAACTTAAATGGTTATCATAATTATTAGTTTGAACATACTTCATACCAGCCATATTGAAAATAATACAAAGGAAATATAACAGACAGTCTATTGTTTGACATCCACAGCTTAATGTAATCTTTTTGTGGGCAAAATACATAAGGGTGTGTATTATTTTAAGTAGTAATAAATTAAACATCGGACAACAATTTATAGATCTTGAAGCCTCAGATGACAAAATGATGAGTCTCGGGGGACTAAGACTATGTTTCCCACTCCTGAAAAATAGTTTGAAAAACTTTAATGCTTTCTGAAAACTGTACTTATTTAAATTTCTTCTCTCCTTGTCCCTATCTTGATAAATGATTTATCCTTTTTTATACAGAATTTCATAAACTATTCACAAAACCATATTTTGGTGTTTGGATATGGGTGAAGCATGCAGTTAGATTTGTAGCTGTAAAGCCAACATCTAGCTCAAGAAATCTAGACAAACCAAGAGCTCTGTGGATCATTGTTGTTGTGAGAAGGAAGTGATATGGTTGTGATGCTCTCATTTATTAAGGAGATAAAGCCCCATTGTAATACAGGGAAAGCTGTGAGTAATTTGGCCATTGGGTGAGGAAAATAAGATAGTGTACTCTAGACAGGAATGACACAGTTTAGGATGGGGCAGTCTGCTGTGAGTCAGTGTGCTGTGAGCACACAGTGTTGGCACTCAAGGTTGCTTTCCTGGCATCTGTGGGCTTTCTTATTTGTGCTCTAGTTCCTCACTCACATTGGAAAAGGGAACTTTTTTTCACATTTGATTGTCTAGCGTTTTTAGATAAATGTGGCAATCTTTAACAACTGACCTCCCTTTGGCACTACTAATTTTAATTTTATAGTCAATTCATTCAACAACTGCTAGATCAGTTAGCAAACCTTTGTTGTGCCATATTCTGTGCCAGGTCCTGTGTTGTACTATAAAGGATGCAATGATGGATAAGTTGTTGCCCCCACTCTCAAGGTGCCCACATCTGCAGCTTATATCCCCAATATACAGAAGTCTCTGTCATACAAGGCAGAGGATGCAAAATGCTGAGTAAGTGCCATGGGCTTTTGACACTGTGATATTTGAGAGGAAGAACTTCCTCTGCCTGAGGTGATCAGGAAGGCCTACCTGGAAGAAGTACATCAGCAAATGGATGGGATTTTAGATAGTAGAGGCAGGGGTGGCCATGAGGAATACAGACCTGGAAAGTACAGGCTTATCCAAAGAGAGGTTGGCAGGACCTCAAGGGGGTCAATAACCAGGCTTCTCTTCCTGTCCCCAAAGAGGACACAATATTTGAGAGCCTGTCACCCTTTTAGCTCAGACCCTGGGAAATGTTGCTATTGAGCATGCTTGTGGCACATGTGAATGCAGTAAAACAGAATGTTCCATAATGTTTTGGGGGAAAGTTTTGTTATTCTCTCGAACAATTCATTCTACTTGCTAAGTGAGGCTCCTTTGAGGTCACTAAGAGGTTCTGAAGGACTAAAGTCATCACATTGCCCATTAGTCATTGGTTATAGTGATTTTAGGGTGAGAGAAACAGCTGGAAATGGTACAGGAACACAACTTGGACCATGTCTACCTAAGATGGATCATTACTAGCTGTTATGGAGGGTCTGGCCCTACATGTATCTTTTTCCTGCTTTGCTGATTTAACTGATTCAGAAGTGGTGGATAAAGAAGGAGTGGATGTGGAAGCTTGGTAAGGTGTGACCACTGTGGTAAGTCTCTTCCTTCTTTTTACCACCTTGGAGGGGCGAAGAGGGAATCTAAGCTAGTCCTTGATACTCAGCCATTTTGTCTTCATTCCTATGGCTCAATAACAACTCGTTTCCTTCAGAGAAAGCCCTGTCCTGTCCTACTGATGGGTTGAGACCCACCCAGAGGCAGCTGGAGAGAATTTTCCTGTGATAGCCAAAGCCCCTCTGTCCCCATCAGCAGCAGTAGCTGCCTGCTGGGACTTGAAGTTGGAATGCCACTGGTGAGACCAACTTCCCCAATTTCCTGACCAATGAGGGCTTAATCTGCAAAGGGCAGAGTGGCAGGTATCTGGTTGGTGTCAAAACTGAAGCTATAATCATTTCACAAGTAAACAAATAGAGACTGGATGCCTGGCAGTGTAAGACTTCAACACAGAAAATGCACAGCTATCAGCTGTGGTGAGGCCTGGAATTTTAACATATTAATATATTTTGCTCTTTCCCTTAGAGAGGAATTTTTAATTTCAGACTTATATCCCCATTATTCAGTAAAGAGAAAGAACAACTAATAGTTGCTTGGCCTAAAAGATTCTGGCAGGAATATTTGAGTCATAAAATATTAGCCAAGCATCTTTTTGGATATCTTAATATAAACTGTGTGGGGAACCAAGCATTTCATGCCAGGACAAAGCTAAAAAGCCCTTCTCAGGGTTTTTTTTTCCTGTTTTCCCTTTTCTGGATACTAATGTTATTGGTTGATAGCACCAAGGTTTGGCTGCGTTGCAAAAAAACACCCAGCTGTGGCTGTTGGTTGCTCTCATTTTCCCCTTGTTCAGGAAATCTTGTCATAAACATGTTTCCAAGACAACAAGGGAGGAAGAGTTATTTGTTTGTTTGTTTTGAGGATACCATTATTGGAGATACTGGTGATGTTAATAGACTAGGGTCTGAGATAAAAGAGGAACTTCGGACCATCATCAAAAACAACTGTTCTTGTCTCTGGAGCCATGTGTTGTAATGGGAAGAGTTGGCCTCTAGCCGTGCCTTGGCCACTGACTGACTGTGTGGCTGAAGACAAATCATTCATTCATTCAGCACCTATCGAGCACCCACTCCATGCCAGACACTGTGTCCAGCACCAGGGACCCAGGGTGAGGGATAGATAATGAACTTGCTCTCAAATCACAGTTTCTCTGAATACTATTATTTTTCAATGTCTGATGTGAGGGGGATGCCCTCAAGGACTTCTGCCTCTAATTCTTCATTCTTTACTTTTCTGTGAGAGCAGTATGTGCCCAGGAGAATAGTAACAGGAAAACTGATATCCAACATTACAGGCTGGATACTTGTGCTAACTAACCATTTTTACATGCATTACCTCATTTTGTTCCCTAAAAAAAAATCTCCGAAAATGGGTATTAATATGCCCATTTTACATATGAGGAAACTAAGAGTCACAGAGTTTGGCTTGTCTTTTGTTACAAGTGAGAAGGAGGCAGAGCCAGGCTCAAACCCAGCTCTTCTGACTCCAAAGCAAACACTCTTCCCTTCTCTGTTCTTCCACTTTTAAATGCTCATTCATCTCCCCCAGAATTTTCTCTGGGAGTACTTATGGAAAATTTACTCAAGAATCCATGGGAGTACAATCCAAAACACCTCATTCTCAACTTATGGGTCTTCCATTAGCTTTCCCTCCCTCTTCATCTACTAAACTTTTCTTATTAGTCCCAAAGGTAATTTTGCCACTTCAGCCAAGCCCAGTGTTTCCACTTCTTTGCCTTTGCATGCATTTCACCCCCCACCTGGAATCATTTTCAGTCTTGTCTATAACCAAATTCTATATTCTCTCCCACACTTTGTCTTACCTCCTAAATTTAAGTCATTTGGCCCCTAATAGTAGTCCAGCTCAGTAAGGAATTCAAAAAAGAGTATAAGATCTCTTTGGGGAAAATAAGACATGCATGGATAATAGGAAAGAGTTGTGGGCAAAATAAGGGGTTATAGCTTTATGTTGAGTAAAAGAAGGAAACTAGCAGGGTAGGGCTGAAGTCACTGAAACTTAAGGAATATTTAAGATTTGATTAGATAAGAGAAAGAGGCAGGGGAAGGTATTCCCAGATTAGACAAATTACAGGGAGACCCAGTGAGAGTATCAGGAAGGTGAGATATCTTTCTGGCTGGAGCAGATGGGTTTGAAGAACTCTGGAAGCCAAGGATGGGACAATTGAACTGGATACTTTTAATGAAGCATATTAATCAGAACAAGTATAGGACTAAGAGTTTGAATGTCTGGGTTATCATTCTATCAATTGGCTATTTGGAAAAAGTAATTCAGGAAACCTGAGTCTCCATTTCCTAATTTACTGGAGACTACCACAGTTGACAGAAATCGGAGCTCCTCAGAATGGTGGCACTTCTACTGTTCCTGCCTCCAGCCTTTTCCTGGTCTGTCATTATGTGCGCCGAGTCCCTTAGAAGCAGAGATGTTCATTACATGTCATAACGGAATATCATGGTCACTCTGTGAGAACCGTATTGGTGTTGAAAAACATTTCTCACAAAGCTCTGTAAAATTTTAGCTACACAAGTTAAATAATACTCATTCAAGTACATTAAGAAATGGATTCTTTTTTCTCTACATATTTAGTAATTCAACTTTAAGAAGCTTAAATTCCTTAAATAATTGGGATTGGGACTCCAAAGACTTAAATGTTTCAAGGTTGCCAGCATGTGTCACACAGGACTTAACCCTGAGGGCCAGGCGAGGGCTTGGTGAGACTGGCTGCTCTGCCCAGGCCTTCTGATGAGGGTGAAAAGGCACAGTTCTTAGGGGAAGTTCCAAGTCATATCCACATGAAGAGTCGGAGACTCTAGTAAAAGGGCTAATGGTAAGCTCCCCATGATTTATAGTTGCCTTTTCCCTGCAAGGAGACGTCTCTAGCAAGAGATGATTCAAAGGCCTCCCAAAGCCTTGCTTAGGCTGCCTTTTCCTGTTTCTCTTTTTCTGATTATATCTGCTCATTGTAAAATGTTTGAAAAAAACACAGAAATTATCCACTCGCCAGAAATGATCACTGTTAACATTTTGATGTATTTCCTTGCATTCTTTTGCGCACTCATTTCCTCTGGATCAGCATGTCTCAAATGCTAATATGCATGTGAATCACACGGGGATCTTGTTCAGTCTTCTGACTCAGTAGGTGGTGGGCTGAAATTCTGCTTTTCTAACAATTTTCCAGGTAATTCCCATAGTGCTTGTCTATGGATTTCACTTTGAGTAATGAGGCTGTATATGTAGTCAGCTTTTTGTTTTAAACTATGTCATGGTCTTAGTTATTTTCCTAAGATATTATTTGTTAGAACTGTGTTATATTATATCATAGGAATTATCATGGTTTAGTTAGTCTATTTCCAATTGTTTGAATTCTAGTTAGTTTGGTGTCACTTTTTCACTGTTATTTAATTCTGTGATGAACATCCTTGTGCATAAATCCCAGTGTGCAACTCTGATTATTTTGTCAAAGAGGAGTTCCAGGGTCAAAATAGACAAATTGTTTAGGCTTTAGAAACCTATTTCCCAAAGGCTTTTTAGAAAAATTGTCCAATTATACTCCCATTTGTCGACTCAGTTTATGCTAGGAACTCTACTGAGCGCAGGGATACAGGGAAATTTGTTCAACAACAAATCATAAAATTAATCTAATTACCATTTTGATAATTACATGGCACTGTAAGGGTAGAAGAGGAGGCTGACCTAATCAAGGGTTCAGGGATAGTTCTGAGGAAGTGACATTTGAGGTGAGTTCTGGCTGTTTGGAGGATATGGTCCACAGTTTCCTAACTTTTGGCTTGTCCTTTTTGAGAAGGTGTAACTTCTGAAGACAGAACCTTGGAAGTCACCTTATTGAGAGACATGAAGTCTCCAGAAGTCTTCCAAAGTCTCCCAAGAGGTCCACTGTAGCTGCTGCTCCCCATTTTCCCCATCGTGCTTGTGGAGGTGACTATTCAGGGGAGTTCCTTCTCGTTTGCTCCTGAGTGGAGTTGCAGTTTCCCGTTATTGAATCTAAACATTGACTTCCCATCTATGTCCATTTGTTATGGGAAATGGAGCCTAAATAGCAAAGTATTATTTTTATGCAATTTTATTGAGATGTATTCACATACCATACAATCATCCAAAGTGTACGATCCGTTTTTCACAGTATCATCATATAGTTGTGCATTCATCACCACAATTTTTGAACATTTTCATTACTCCAAAAAAATAAAAATAATAAAAATAAAAATAAAAGTAAGAAAGAACACCCAAAACATCCCATACCCCTCCTCCCCCACTATTATTCATTTACATTTTTTGTCCCCAGTTTTCTACTCGTCTGTCCATACACTGAATAAAGGGAGTGTGAGCCACAAGGTTTTCACAATCACACAGTCACACTATGTGAGCTATATAGTTAAATAGTCATCTTCAAGAATCAAGGATATTGGATTGCAGTTCAACAGTTTCAGGCATTTCCTTCTAGCTATTCTAATAAACTAAAAATTAAAGCAATATCTATATAACGCATAAGAATAATCTCCAGAATGACCTCTCAACTCCAAATTTGAAATCTCTCAGCCACTGAAACTTTATTTTGTTTCATTTCTCTTCCCCCTTCTGGTCAAGAAGGCTTTCTCAATCCTACAATGCCAGGTCCAGCTCATTCCCAGAAGTCGTGTCCCACATTGCCAGGGAAATTTATACCCCTGGGAGTCATGTCCCATATATGGGGGAGGACAGTGAGTTTACCTGCTGAGTTGACTTAGAGAGAGAGGCCACATCTGAGCAACAAGAGGTTCTCCTGGGGTGACTTTTAGGCATAATTATAAGTAGGCTTAGCTTCTTCTTTGCTGGAATAAGTTTCATAAGGGCAAGCCCCAAGACTGAGGGCTTGACCTATTAAATTGGTAATACCTGATGTTTTCAAGAATATCAGGAATTCCCCAGTGGGGAGGTTTAATATTTCCACATTTCCCCCCAGTCCCTCAAAGGGGCTTTGCAAATACATTTTTATTCTCTGCCCACACTAACCTGTACAAACCAACCATATCTCACTCCCTATTCAAACTTCCATGTAATGATGGTGTTTGAATAAACTGATCATACAAGTTAAATTATATGGCATGCTACAGAAAATATAGATTTCCCACAAAATAAACATCTCTTCCTTTGGTTTAACACAGAAGTTGAAGTTTTAAAACATAGTCAATAACATCCTTTGCCCTTCAGTCTGATTTACCTTAGTCCTAACCAAGTCCATTTCATTCATATCTCTAATTGAAGTCTGATCTCTTTTTCAGTTTCTTTAACAGCTGCTGTAAGGGGTAATGCTGACAATCATAGCTGCTGAACTCTGGCTTTGAGTCTCAGAAGATACCCAAAGTTCCAGGGACTGACCAGGTTATATACAAAGATCTCAGCATCTCAGAATTTAGAAATAACCATTACAACTCATGAATAGATGTGACTGCTATAAGAGCTTACAGTCTAGGAACTTTAACAGTAAGCCTTCTCCTGATAAGCTGTGCTCTGACATTCAATTCTCAGAATTTGCACATTATAGTTCATCCATATTAGTGAGGCATTATAATGTTTGTCTTTTTTTTTCTGGCTTATTTCACTCAACCTCTTGTCCTCAAGGTCCATTCACCTAGTTGCATACCTCACAACTTCATTTCTTCTTGCCACTGCTCAATATTCCATTTGTATGTATATTCCACAGTTCACCATTCTGTTTATCAGTCAATGTACCCTTAGGCCACCTCCATCCATTGAAAATTGTGAGCACTGCTGCCATAAACACCAGTGTGCAAATGTCCATTTGTGTCCCTGCTCCCTGTTCTTCTGTATATATCTAATAACAGGGGTTGCAGGACCACACAGTAACCCCACACCTAGAACCACAACACTGCCCTCCAGATAGGCTGCACCATTCTATCTCCCCATCAAGAGTGAATAGGTACATCCCTCTCTCCACATTTTCTCTAGCACCTGTATCACTCCGCCTATTTTTAAAGCAGTTTTATTCACACACCACACAATCCATCCTAAGTAAACAATCAATGATTCCTGGTATAATCACATAATTATGCATTCACCACCACAATGTATATGACATTTCCATTTCTTCCACAAACAGGAAGAGGAGAAAAAAATCACGAATAAAAAAATAAAAGAAAAAAGAAAAATGATATAAAATAAAACACAATGAAAAGGTCAGACAACACCACCACCAAGAATCCCATCCTGTTCCCTGGTATCTCCCTCTTATAGACATTTAGCTTTGGTATATTGCCTTTGTTACAATTAGTAGAAGCATATTACAATGTTACTCTTAATTATAGACTCTTGTTTGCATTGATTGTATTTTTCCCCTTTACCATCCAATTTTCAGCACCCTGCAATGTTGAAATTTGTTTGTTCTCCCTCATGGAAAAACATTCTTATATTTGTACCTTTAATCACCATCATTGACCACTCTATGTTTCACTAAGTTATAATCCCAGTCTTTATCTTCTGTCTTATCTTCTGGTGTCATACATGCCCCTAGCCTTCCTCTTTCAACTGTACTTACACACTCATCTTTGTTCAGAGCACTTACAGTATTGTGCTACCATCACATAGTATTGTGCTATCCATTTCTGGATCTATACAATCAATCCTGTTGAAGATTCTGTACTCCTTCAGCATCAAATGCCCACTCTCTTCCTTCTTTTTATCTCCTGGTAACTTATGTTCTCAACTTTAATTCTCAAAGTTCACTCATTAATGTTAGTTCATAATAGTGAGACCATACAGTATTTGCCCTTTTGTTTCTGGCTGATTTCACTCAACATAATGTCTACTGTCTACCATTTTGTCTTTTGGATTTTATATGTCATATTTTATTTTATTTTTCTTTTCTTCTGTCTCTCTTTCTACACTTACTGATAGTCTTCATTTCTACACTCTTCTCCAAACCTCTCCTGTCTTTTCCTATCTGTCTGTAGTGCTCTCTTTAGTATTTCTTGTAGCACAGGTGTCTTGTTTACAAACTCTCTCAGCATCTGTTTGTCAGAAAATATTTAAACTCTCCCTCATTTTTGCAGGACAGTTTTGCCAGATATAGAATTCTTTGTTGGCAGTTTTTCTTTTTCAGTATCTTAAATATATCATGCTACTGCCTTCTCACCTACATGGTTACTACTAGAAATCTGCACATAGCCTTATTGAGCTTCCCTTGTTTGTGATGGATCGCCTTTCTCTTGCTGCTTTCAGAATTCTCTATCTTTGACATTTGATAATCTGATTAAGTGTCTTGGAGTAGGTCTACTCAGATATATGCTGTTTGGAATATGCTGCACTTCTTGGATCTGTAATTTTATGTTTTTTCATAAGATATGGAAAATTTTCAGTGATTATTTCCTCCAGTATTGTTTCTGCCCCCTTTCCCTTCTCTTCTCCTTCTGGGACACCTATGACACATATATTCATGTGCTTCATGTTGTCATTCAATTTCATGAGACTATGCTCATATTTTTCCATTCTTTTCCCTATTTTTCTTTTGTGTGTAGGAGTTTTGTTTTCCTGTTCTCTAGTTCATTAATCCTTTCTTCTGCCTCTTCAAATCTGCTGTTGTAAGTCTCCATTGTGTTTTTCATCTCTTCTATTGTGCCTTTCATTCCCTTAAGTTCTGCCAATTGTTTTTTCAAACTTTCAAGTTCTTCCTTATGTTTGCCCAATGCCTTCTTTATATCCTCCATCTCTTTTGCCATATCTTCCCTCAACTCTTTGATTTGATTTTTTAATTGATTTAGCATATTTTTAAAATATCTTTAATTTGTGTTTCACCTCCTGTATCTCATTTGAAGTGTAAGTTTGTTCCTTTGACCATGCCATATCTTCATTTTCCTAGTGTAACTCATATTTTGTTGTCTATGCATCTGGTTTCCTTGATATCCCCAATCAGATTTTTCCAGTCCAGACAGGCCCAAGTCTCAGGAAGAGGGTGTACTCAGTATCAAGTTTCCCTGGGGATGAGATCCAGAAGATTGTCAGACTTTCCTGTGAGGCCTCTAGACTCAATGCTTTTCCTATCCTGCCCAGAAGGTGGCACTTGTTAACCCACAGCTCCCCACTGACATAAAGAGGTGCAGTGCCTTTAATTCTAAGCAGACCCTGTCAGAAGCCAAGCTTAAGCTCTTTCTGTCCCCCCCCCCCCCCAGACCCTGGCGTCTGAATTCTCTGAGGGAGAACAGCCACTTGAGCTGGGCCTCAACCCCCCTTTTCTTAGGGAAGATACACCCTTTAGGGAATTATCTTTTTCACTTGATTTCTTCCTTTGTCTCTCTGACTATCTTAACTCCTCTCTAGCCTGTGTCAGCTCTGACAATTGAAAATGCCGGAGGCTTTCCCTAGTGAGCTACTTAGAATAAGAGAAAAAAGAAAAAAGAAAGAAATCCCCTTTTCGGAGCCAGTTCTCAGACCCCCAGTTTCATCAGTCAAGAGCCAGAGTTGGTATCTGGTTCTTTGTGCCCCTTTTCTTGGCACACAGCCCTGTTCAAGTATCCTGACCTCACCCAACTCCAAAAGCCTCTGTTTTTATTTATTTATTATTAATATTTTTTTCCCATCAGCCATGCCTCTTTGTCAGGAGAGACCTCAGGATTCCTTTCCTGCTTGCTCTGGTTTTATCTTTGCTCATAGCTTGTATTCAGCAGTCCATATTTGTTAATTAAAACCACAATTGGAGCTTGGTTGAGCTACCTTCCCTTGCTCCTAGTGGAGACTGCTTCTGTTTCCCACAGGGAAATATTACAACTCAGCCTGTCATGCCAGTAGGGATAGAGCAGCAGCCTCTGCAGTTTGGGGGGCTTTACTTATAATTCTACGCTGTGGTCTTGGCCCTTTCACCCATTCTAGACTGGTGTACAATGTGTGCTCAGTCAAGGATGTCCCCCAAACAGTTGTTCCAGACTATTTACTAGTTGTTTCTGGTTATTTACTAATTGCTCTAGAGGACTAACTAAATTCCACAACTCCCTATGCTGCAATCTGGCCCCACCTCTAGCAAATTATTTTAAAGTAAATAGTCCTAGGCAAATATATTGTCATCTTTGGATGAATCATTATTTTGAATACTCTCCACTACTGCTGCTTTCAATGGTAGTTGATTGATTATCTGTTGATTTGCCAAGGACTTGAAAAGTGGTCAAAGGAAAGAAATCAGTATTACAAAGCTATAAGTAATCAAAAATGATGTAGCTTTCCATAGTTGTTGTCATGTTGGGACACTGCAGGCCTGGGGTCCCTGAAGGCCTGGCCACTGTTCCGTAGGCCAGTCTGGAGAGCAGGCCAACCCGAGGGAACTGGATCACAGACTCACTGTGGAGGATGACAGGATCAGCATCTCACCATGGGGTGTAAGGTTGCAACTCTCAGGGGTTCCCAGCATGATCAGCTGAGGACTCAGCCAGGAGCAGTGGCCTGCCATGAGGTTTTAGGGAACTGAGTACTGGAGAATGGTGATCGACAAGGCAGAGTTTCAGAGCTGGAAGCAGCCACTCAGCCCAAGAGGTTATATCCACAGGCTGGTCAGCCATGCTGGAGCAGGAGCAGAATTTGAAGTCCCACCGATCTGGGCCACTATGAATTTGGACTCTGAGAACCTAAGTGGCTTTAACAGCTGGAATAACAGCTTGGCTGAAACATGCTCCACTTGCACTGAGTATCAGGCCATTCTTACAGAGCCAAGAAATATGTTTGACAACTATTTTTCTGGGGCAAGCATGTTTAGATTCCATTAGAATCCATTACATTCACAAGTTTTCTGACATTGTTCCTTGCCAAACAGCCAAGGAGCTTCTGAAATGTAGAGCTTTAAAATGTATTTAAATGTAAATTTTAGTGGGTTGTCAGTAATTTTGGAGGCAGAACTGAGTTCTTAAGCTGGAAACAGTTATTTCAAGTTTCTCCTGAAATTAACATACCCATGCAATGTCCATGACGAATACAATAAAGAATTGTCTTTGGTAAAAATAACAACAAAAACAAACAAATAAAAAACCCCACAATGCATAAGGACATATATATAGATTAATGGAATAAAATTGAGACTCCAGAAATAAAACCATACATTTAGGGGAAAGAATATTCTCTTCAACACATGGTACTGGGGCAACTGGATATCCACATGCAAAAAAAAAAAAAAAGATGTTGGACTCCTACCTCACACCATATTAAAAAATTGGCTCAAAATGGATCAAAGACCTAAATGTAGGAGCTAAAAAATAAAAAGCTAAAACATTGGATTTTGCAATTATGACACCAAAATCATGAGCAATGAAGGAAAATAATAGATGAATTGGACTTCATTAAAATTCAAAAAGTTTGTGCATCCAAGAACATTATTGAGAATGTGAAGAGACAACACACAAATGGGAGAAAACATTTGAAAATCATATATCTGATAAGGGTTTAGTATCTGAAAATTTAAAGAACTCTTACAACTCAACAACAAAAAACCAAACAGCCAATTTAAAAATGGGAAAAGGAATTGAAATAGACATTTCTTCAAAGAACATACACAAATGGCCAATAAGCACATGAAAAGATGCTCAACATTGTTAGTCATTATGGAAATGGCAAATCAAAACCACAGTGAGGTACGACTTCACACCACTAGGATAGCTGTAATCAAAAAAATATGAAAAATCACAAGTGTTGGCAAGGATGTAGAAAAACTGGAACCATCATACATTGCTGATGGGAATGTGAAATGGTGCAGCTGCTGTGGAAAATATTTTGGTACTTTCTCAAAAATTTAAACATAGAATTATCATACCACTCGGTAATTCTACTCCTAGTATGTATATCCCCAAGAATTGAAAATTGGTACTCAAAATAATACATGTACACAAATGTTCATAGCAGCCCTATTCACAATAGCCAAAAGGTGGAAACAACCCAAGTATACATCAACAGATGAAATATTATTAAGCCATAAAAAGAAATGAAGTACGATACATGATGCAGTGTGGATGAACCTCAAAATCATTATGCTGAAATCAAAGAAGCCAGGCACAAAAGGCCACCCAATGTATGATTCCATTTATATGAAATGTCCAGAATAAGTAAATCCATAGAAAAAAAGAACACAGATTTGTGATTGCCAGGGAATGGGTTGAGGAGGGAATTGGGAGTGACTGCTTAATGGACACAGGGTTTCCTTTTGGTGAATGTTTTGGAAGTAGTAGAGGTGGTGATTGCACAGCATTGTGACTGCACTAAATGTCATTGAAATGTTCACTTTAAAATGGTTAATTTTATGTTATGTGAATTTCACCTCAGTAAATTTTTTTTTAAAAAAAAGATATCACTAAATTCTTTTCATCTCTCTGCCATACTTTATGGTTTCAATTTTCCAACATATTAGCAAAATCATGATGTAACTTTGCTTATTACTACCTTGGAGTTTTATTAGATGTCATGCTAATGGGTTCTCCAACCACTTTCATCTGCTCTGTACAAATCAGATTTCAGTCCAAGGCTTCAGGAACATTGCAACCAGCTGCACCGGAATCATGCATCTGACCATCAATGACATGCCAACTCTAACAGATAACTGTATAAAAGTAAGTAATTAGAAATTTCATTTTCTTCTCAGTTCCACTAGTGGGCACATTTGGAATCATTGGAAAATATGAATGGGCTTTAACTCTTAGTTTCTTTTTTTCAAGCAAGAGAATCATTTAAAAATTTTACATACACAAATGCCCAAAAACATTTGAGCATTTGAATCCTTAAAAATCCAAAGAAACTTTGTTTCACTTAGTATACGTTTGTTTTGGTGATGTTGTAGCCTAAGCACTAACTTAGTTCTCCATCTAGCTGCTAAATGGAATGATTTTTTTCATCATTCCATTTTTCTCATATTTTCATACTCTTGTTACATGATTTCATTCCGATTCCTCTGCATTACTCAAATGTGACTGTACTAAATTTTTTGGAAAAAAATGCCATTTTCATTGAAATTAGGAAATTTTAATAGTTATTGTATCTGTTTTTAAATATTGAGAGAAAAAAATACTTCATTACTTTGCTGAGCTTGTTCTATACCATGCTGTTCATTTTAATCTTTTCTTCTTCTAAAGGCTTTAGTTGAAAAGTGCCTGCGTCTTACATCAGTGGTTTTCACTGGTGCGCCACATATCTCCGATTGTGCTTTCAAAGCTCTTTCCACTTGTAACCTCAGAAAGATCCGATTTGAAGGTTTGTGATATTTAAAGTATGGTTCAACATTATTTTTTATTTTTACTTTTGTGGAATTACAAATATACTACCTGTCTTTTGTTTTGTAACAGGAAATAAAAGGATTACTGATGCATGCTTCAAATTTATAGACAAACATTATCCAAATATCAACCACATTTACATGGTAGACTGCAAGGGAATAACAGATGGCAGCCTCAAGTCACTCTCACCTTTGAAGCAACTGACCGTGTTGAATTTGGCAAATTGTATAAGGTAATGAATTCATTCAGTCATTTATTCAAGAAACATGAATGAGAATCTAGGGTGTGCCATGCCCTCTCCTCAAAGAGGTCACTGGCTAGTCGGGTAAACATGAAAGTCCACGTGCTAATGTGGAGGTAAGCACAGAATTCTATGGGAACACAAGGAAGGGGTACCCAACCAGACAGGTTATATGGGGGTGCAGGGAGATTGTCAAGAAAAGCTCAGCTATAAGGAATCACAGGCCCTTGTAAGATTAAATGACCTCTTAAGAACCCTTAAGGGCTGCTTTTCCTGATGTGGATTCCCACAGCTGTTTCAGTTAACAGGTTTCTTTATCAAATGGACTTTCTGACTTGCTTTTGGGGAAAATCTTACTGAAGGTTTTCCTCTTGGGTACTGGTTAGATTTCTTCTCTGTGTGGATTTTCTGGCAAATAGACAGCTGGTGAGTTCTTGTTGAAACCCTTTGTTCATCCGGGCCACTGTTGGACTTCTATCCTCATATTCTTAGGTGGCAGGGATCAAACTCTTAATGAAGCCTCTTCCCCAATGGCTATCTCACACTCTCTCCTATGTGGATTCCTTACAATCTTATTGGACCAGATGATGACTTTTCTATCCTATTCCACAAAATAGCATTTGCTCTACAATGAAGTTGACTAATATTTGTAAAAACACAAGACAAGTCAAAGTAATAAGCCAAGTCACACAAAATCTTAAAAACCCATATTCCCTATTATTAAACATAGGTTTTGGAATGAGGAAAACCTGGATTAGGAAATGAGGTCTCCAGCCAACAGCCAGTGAGGAACTGAGGCCTCCTGCCAACATGTGTGAGCTTGGAAGCAGACCCTCCAGCCCCTGTAAAGCCTCCAGGTGACTGACATCCCAGTTGGCATCTGGACTGCAGCTTCATGACCCTGGGCCATGACCATCCATCTAATCCACTCCCAAATTACTGAGACCCAAAAACTGAGATAATAACTGCTTGTCATTTTAAACCACAGTGTTTTGGGTTAATGTGTTACCCAGTGAGAGATAAAGATACAGACGCACACCACAGGTAATCCTATCTGTATGAATACGTGAAATAAAATTGAATTTCATTCTTACATTCCATGTAGGCTTCTGCAGATCACCTACTTTTAAATTAAATGGTGGTCTTCTGCTTCTAGCAGTACAGTTGAAAGATACTTTAAAGGGCTCTCTGCCACAATGAGATCCTTGATGAAACATACTTCAGTACATTGCTGGTCCCACAAAAAGATAAATATCAAATGGCCTAGAAAGCCCTCATTCTGCACCAGCCTCACAATGAACAGACTCACTGGTACGAAAAGCAAGCAAACATAAAAGGTAGAACTGCTCTGAGCATAAATAACCATGCTGACATTGCTACTGGGAAGATCAGCTCTGAGAAAGGCTCAAGGCAAGAAAACAGAACCTGAGACTTCATAGGGTCTGGATGTCTTCAAAGGGGCAAAGTGGTCTGCAGCAGGTGGCACTCAGGGTTCTACAAGATGCCAGCACTAAAGCTCCTCTAAAGGAAAGCATCTTCTATTTAGGCCAGGATGGATTAAAATCAAATAATAGGTGCTCACAATTAAAGATCACCAAATACACAAGGAAATGAGTTGCCATGAGAAACAATCATCAAAAACAGCAAAACAAACTTGACCTTCAAAGAATTCAGATATTGGAATTTCGTTAGACATAGAATATTAAATCTATGTATGAGATGTTTAAAGAAATAAATGATGGTATCAGAAGAGCAGACAATAAAATATAAACAATTACCAGATGGAGTTGAAAAATAGTAATTTTTAGAAATTAAAAAAATATAATATAGTTATTGAAATAAAGAATCTCAGTGGATTGGTAATCAGCAGATTAGAATTTACTGAGGAGAGAAATACAGAGCTAGAAGATAACTCTGAAGACATAATAGGAGAGTAAAAAAAAAGATGAAAAATATGAGAGAGTATAACATAAAATGTAGAAAGACAGAGAATCAAGGTTTCAGATTAGATAGTTTTCAATTCAATATACAAAATACTTATGAAACATTATGTTTGAAAGTAAAAAAATGTAAATATACTATGCAAGTACAAACTGAAAGAAAGCTGGAAAATCTATATTGACATCAAACTTTTGTTTGAATTTAAACAAAAACATTGGCAATAACAAAGGTCATTATATAATCATAAAAAAACTGATTTCACCAGCAATAGAGAACAATTTTAAGTTTGTATTTAATAAAGTAGCCTCAAAATATAGGAAGCAAAAACACAATAGAACTACAAGGATAGACACATTCGTCATCTTATTGGGATATTTTAACACCTCTCTCTCAGTTGTTGCTGTGTCAAGCAGACAAAAATAGTAGTAAAGATGTAGCAGATTTGAAAAAAGAATACCAAGCCTGATTTATAATAGACACATATAAAGCCTTAGAGTCAACACTTTGAGAATAAATATTTTTCCTCAACACATACGAATCATTTGTAAAATGAGCTTGTATAAAGTTTTATAGCAAGTTCCAACAAATTTCAAAATACTGGTATCAACAAACTATATTCTCTAACTACAATGCAATTAAGTTAGTATTCAGTAACAAAAAGATAAATTAAAAATACACATATATGTATGCGGGGCAAGATGGCGGACTGGTGAGCTGTATGTTTTAGTTACTCCTCCAGGAAAGTAGGTAGAAAGCCAGCAACTGCGTGGACTGGACACCACAGAGCAATCTGACTTTGGGCATACTTCATACAACACTCATGAAAATGTGGAACTGCTGAGATCAGCGAAATCTGTAAGTTTTTGCGGCCAAGGGACCCGCGCCCCTCCCTGCCAGGCTCAGTCCCATGGGAGGAGGAGCTGTCAGCTCCGGGAAGGAGAAGGGAGAGCTGCAGTGGCAGCCCTTATCGGAAACTCATTCTACTGATCCAAACTCCAACCATAGATAGGCTGAGACCAGACACCAGAGACTCTGAGAGCAGCCAGCCCAGCAGAGAGGAGACAGGCATAGAAAAAAAAAAGCACGAAAAACTCCAAAATAAAAGTGGAGGATTTTTGGAGTTCTGGTGAACATAGAAAGGGGAAGGGCAGAGCTCAGGCCCTGAGGCTTATATGCAAATCCCGAAGAAAAGCTGATCTCTCTGCCCTGTGGACCTTTCCTTATTGGCCCTAATTGCTTTGTCTCTTAGCATTTCAATAACCCATTAGATCTGTGAGGAGGGCACTTTTTTTTTTTTTAATCCTTTTTTCTATTTCTAAAACAATTACTCTAAGAAGCCCAATACAGAAAGCTTCAAAGACTTGCAATCTGGGCAGGTCAAGACAAGAGCAGAACTAAGAGAGCTCTGAGACAAAAGGCAATAATCCAGTGGCTGAGAAAATTCACTAAACACCACAACTTCCCAAGGAAAGGGGGGTGTCCACTTACAGTCATCATCCTAGTGGACAGGAAATACTCCTGCCCATCGCCAGCCCCATAGCCCAGAGCTGCCCCAGACAACCCAGTGTGACGGAAGTGCTTCAAATAACAGGCACACACCACAAAACTGGGCGTGGACATTAGCCTTCCCTGCAACCTCAGCTAATTGTCCCAGAGTTGGGAAGGTGGAGTAGTGTGAATTAACAAACCCCATTCAGCCATCATTTCAGCAGACTGGGAGCCTCCCTACACAGCCCAGGAGCCCAGAACCGCCCTGGGGGGATGGCACTCACCTGTGACATAGCACAGTCATCCCTCAACAGAGGACCAGGGGGTGCACGGCCTAGAAGAGGGACCCACTCGCAAGTCTCAGGAGCCATACACCAATACCAAGGACTCGTAGGTCAGTGGCAGAGACAAACTGTGGCAGGACTGAACTGAAGGATTAGACTATTGCAGCAGCTTTAAAACTCCAGGATCACCAGGGAGATTTGATTGTTAGAGCCACCCCCCCCTCCCTGACCCCCCAGAAACACGCCCCATATACAGGGCGGGCAACACCAACTACACACACAAGCTTGGTACACCAATTGGACCCCACAAGACTCACTCCCCCACTCACCACAAAGGCAAAGCAGGGGAGAACTGGCTTGTGGAGAACAGGTGGCTCGTGGACGCCACCTGCTGGTTAGTTAGAGAAAGTGTACTCCACGAAGCTGTAGATCTGATAAATTAGAGATAAGGACTTCATTTGGTCTACAAATCCTAAAAGAACCCTAACAAATTAAGCAAATGTCAAGAGGCCAAAAAACAACAGAAAATTATAAAGCATATGAAAAAACCAGACGATATGGATAACCCAAGCCCAAGCACCCAAATCAAAAGACCAGAAGAGACACAGCACCTAGAGCAGCTACTCAAAGAACTAAAGATGAACAATGAGACCATAGTACAGGATATAAAGGATATCAAGACGACCCTAGAAGAGCATAAAGAAGACATTGCAAGACTAAATAAAAAAATAGATGATCTTATGGAAATTAAAGAAACTGTTGACCAAATTAAAAAGATTCTGGACACTCATAGTACAAGACTAGAGGAAGTTGAACAATGAATCAGTGACCTGGAAGATAACAGAATGGAAAATGAAAGCATAAAAGAAAGAATGGGGGAAAAAATTGAAAAAATCGAAACGGACCAAAGGGATACGATAGATCATATAAAACGTCCAAATATAGGACTCATTGGTGTTCCGGAAGGGGAAGAAAAGGGTAAAGGTCTAGGAAGAGTATTCAAAGAAATTGTTGGGGAAAACTTCCCAAATCTTCTAAACAACATAAATACACAAATCATAAATGCTCAGCGAACTCCAAATAGAATAAATCCAAATAAACCCACTCCGAGACATATTCTGATCACACTGTCAAACACGGAAGAGAAGGGACAAGTTCTGAAAGCAGCAAGAGAAAAGCAATTCACCACATACAAAGGAAACAGCATAAGACTAAGTAGTGACTACTCAGCAGCCACCATGGAGGTGAGAAGGTAGTGGCACGATATATTTAAAATTCTGAGTGAGAAAAATTTCCAACCCAGGATACTTTATCCAGCAAAGGTCTCCTTCAAATTTGAGGGAGAGCTTAAATTTTTCACAGACAAACAAATGCTGAGAGAATTTGCTAACAGGAGACCTTCCCTACTGGAGATGCTAAAGGGAGCCCTACAGACAGAGAAACAAAGAAAGGACAGAGAGACTTGGAGAAAGGTTCAGTACTAAAGAGATTCGGTATGGGTACAATAAAGGATATTAATAGAGAGAGGGGAAAAATATATATGACAAACATAAAGCAAAGGAAGATGTCTGATTCAAGAAATGCCTTCATGGTTATAATGTTGAGCGTAAATGGATTAAACTCCCCAATTAAAAGATATAGATTCACAGAATGGATAAAAAAAAATGAACCATCAATATGTTACATACAAGAGACTCATCTTAGACACAGGGACACAAAGAAATTGAAAGTGAAAGGATGGAAAAAAATATTTCATGCAAGCTACAGCCAAAAGAAAGCAGGTATAGCAATATTAATCTCAGATAAAACAGACTTTACATGCAGGGTTGTTTTGAGAGACAAAGAAGGCCACTACATACTAATAAAAAGGGCAATTCAACAAGAAGAAGTAACAATCATAAATGTCTATGCACCCAATCAAGGTGCCACAAAATACATGAGGGAAACACTGGCAAAACTAAAGGAAGCAATTGATGTTTCCACAATAATTGTGGGAGACTTCAACACATCACTCTCTCCTATAGATAGATCAACCAGACAGAAGACCAATAAGGAAACTGAAAACCTAAACAATCTGATAAATGAATTAGATTTAACAGACATATACAGAACATTACATCCCAAATCACCAGGATACACATACTATTCTAGTGCTCACGGAACTTTCTCCAGAATAGATCATATGCTGGGACACAAAACAAGCCTCAATAAATTTAAAAAGATTCAAAGTATTCAAAGCACATTCTCTGACCACAATGGAATACAATTAGAAGTCAATAACCATCAGAGACTTAGAAAATTCACAAGTACCTGGAGGTTAAACAACACACTCCTAAACAATCAGTGGGTTAAAGAAGAAATAGCAAGAGAAATTGCTAAATACTAGAGACGAATGAAAATGAGAACACAACATACCAAAACCTATGGGATGCAGCAAAAGCAGTACTGGGGGGGGGGGGGGGGAATTTATAGCACTAAATGCATATATTAAACAGGAAGAAAGAGCCAAAATCAAAGAACTAATGGATCAACTGAAGAAGCTAGAAAATGAACAGCAAACCAATCCTAAACCAAGTAGAAGAAAAGAAATAACAAGGATTAAAGCAGAAATAAATGACATAGGGAACAAAAAAAACAATAGAGAGGATAAATATCACCAAAAGTTGGTTCTTTGAGAAGATCAACAAGACTGACAAACCCCTAGCTAGACTGACAAAATCAAAAAGAGAGAAGACCTATATAAACAAAATAATGAATGAAAAAGGTGACATAACTGCAGATCCTGAAGAAATTAAAAAAAGTATAAGAGGATACTATGAACAACTGTATGGCAACAAACTGGATAATGTAGAGGAAATGGACAATTTCCTGGAAACATATGAACAACCTAGACTGACCAGAGAAGAAATAGAAGACCTCAGTCAACCCGTCACAAGCAAAGAGATCCAATCCGTCTTCAAAAAATCTTCCCACAAATAAATGCCCAGGGCCAGATGGCTTCACAGGGGAATTCTACCAAAGTTTCCAGAAAGAACTGACACCAGTCTTACTCAAACTCTTTCAAAACATTGAAGAAAATGGAACACTACCTAACTCATTCTATGAAGCTAACATCAATCTAATACCAAAACCAGGCAAAGATGCCACAAAAAAGGAAAACTAATGGCCAATCTCCCTAATGAATATAGATGCAAAAATCCTCAACAAAATACTTGCAAATTGAATCTAAAGACACATTAAGAAAATCATACACCATGACCAAGTGGGGTTCATTCCAGGCATGCAAGGATGGTTCAACATAAGAAAATCAATCAATGTATTACAACACATTAAAAATTCGAAAGGGAAAAATCAAATGATCATCTCAATAGATGCTGAAAAAGCATTTGACAAAATCCAACATCCGTTTTTTATAAAAACACTTCAAAAGGTAGGAATTGAAGGAAACTTCCTCAACATGATAAAGAGCATATATGAAAAACCCACAGCCAGCATAGTACTCAATGGTGAGAGGGTGAAAGCCTTCCCTCTAAGATCAGGAACAAGACAAGGATGCCCGCTGTCACCACTGTTATTCAACATTGTGCTGGAAGTGCTAGCCAGGGTAATCTGGCAAGACAAAGAAATAAAAGGTATCCAAATTGGAAATGAAGAAGTAAAACTGTCATTGTTTGCAGATGATATGATCTTATATCTGGAAAACCCTGAGAAATCGACGATACAGCTACTAGAGCTAATAAACAAATTTAGCAAAGTAGCGGGATACAAGATTAATGCACATAAGTCAGTAATGTTTCTATATGCTAGAAATGAACAAACTGAAGAGACACTCAAGAAAAAGATACCATTTTCAATAGCAACTAAAAAAATCAAGTACCTAGGAATCAACTTAACCAAAGATGTAAAAGACCTATACAAAGAAAACTACATAACTCTACTAAAAGAAATAGAAGGGGACCTCAAAAGATGGAAAAATATTCCATGTTCATGGATAGGAAGGCTAAATGTCATTAAGATGTCAATTTTACCCAAACTCATCTACAGATTCAATGCAATCCCAATCAAAATTCCAACAACCTACTTTGCAGACTTGGAAAAGCTAGTTATCAAATTTATTTGGAAAGGGAAGATGCCTCGAATTGCTAAAGACACTCTAAAAAAGAAAAACGAAGTGGGAGGACTTACACTCCCTGACTTTGAAGCTTATTGTAAAGCGACAGTTGTCAAAACAGCATGGTACTGGCACAAAGATAGACATATAGATCAATGGAATCGAATTGAGAATTCGGAGATAGACCCTCAGATCTATGGCCAACTGATCTTTGATAAGGCCCCCAAAGTCACTGAACTGAGTCATAATGGTCTTTTCAACAAATGGGGCTGGGAGAGTTGGATATCCATATTCAAGAGAATTAAAGAGGACCCCTACCTCACCCCCTACACAAAAATTAACTCAAAATGGACCAAAGATCTCAATATAAAAGAAAGTACCATAAAACTCCTAGAAGATAATGTAGGAAAACATCTTCAAGACCTTGTATTAGGCGGCCACTTCCTAGACTTTACACCCAAAGCACAAGCAAGAAAAGAAAAAATAGAGAAATGGGAACTCTTCAAGCTTAGAAGTTTCTGCACCTCAAAGGAATTTCTCAAAAAGGTAAAGAGGCAGCCAACTCAATGGGAAAAAATTTTTGGAAACCATGTATCTGACAAAAGACTGATATCTTGCATATATAAAGAAATCGTACAACTCAATAACAATAGTACAGCCAGCCCAATTATAAAATGGGCAAAAGATATGAAAAGACAGTTCTCTGAAGAGGAAATACAAATGGCCAAGAAACACATGAAAAAATGTTCCGCTTCTCTAGCTATTAGAGAGATGCAAATTAAGACCACAATGAGATACCATCTAACACCGATTAGAATGGCTGCCATTAAGCAAACAGGAAACTACAAATGCTGGAGGGGATGTGGAGAAATTGGAACTCTTATTCATTGTTGGTGGGACTGTATAATGGTTCAGCCACTCTGGAAGTCAGTCTGGCAGTTCCTTAGAAAACTAGATATAGAGTTACCATTCAATCCAGGGATTGCACTTCTTGGTATACACCCGGAAGATTGGAAAGCAGTGACACGAACAGATATCTGCACGCCAATGTTCATAGCAGCATTATTCACAATTGCCAAGAGATGGAAACAACCCAAATGTCCTTCTACAGATAAGTGGATAAATAAAATGTGGTATATACACACGATGGAATACTACACGGCAGTAAGAAGGAACGATCTCGTGAAACATATGACAACATGGATGAACCTTGAAGACATAATGCTGAGCGAAATAAGCCAGGCACAAAAAGAGAAATATTATATGCTACCACTAATGTGAACTTTGAAAAATGTAAAACAAATGGTTTATAATGTAGAATGTAGGGGAACTAGCAATAGAGAGCAATTAAGGAAGGGGGAACAATAATCCAAGAAGAACAGATAAGCTATTTAACGTTCTGGGGATGCCCAGGAATGACTATGGTCTGTTAATTTCTGATGGATATAGTAGGAGTAAGTTCACAGAAATGTTGCTATATTAGGTAACTTTCTTGTGGTAAAGTAGGAACATGTTGGAAGTTAAGCAGTTATCTTAGGTTAGTTGTCTTTTTCTTACTCCCTTGTTATGGTCTCTTTGAAATGTTCTTTTATTGTATGTTTGTTTTTTTTTTAATTTTTTTTTATACAGTTGATTTAAAAAAAAAAAAAAAAAACAAGGAAAAAAATATGTAGAGCCCCCTTGAGGAGCCTGTGGAGAATGCAGGGGTATTGGCCTACCCCACCTCAATGGTTGCTAACATGACCACAGACATAGGGGACTGGTGGTTTGATGGGTTGAGCCCTCTACCATAGGTTTTACCCTTGGGAAGACGGTTGCTGCAAAGGAGAGTCTAGGCCTCCCTATAATTGTGCCTAAGAGCCTCCTCCCAAATGCCTCTTTGTTGCTCAGATGTGGCCCTCTCTCTCTAGCTAAGCCAACTTGAAAGGTGAAATCACTGCCCTCCTCCCTACGTGGGATCAGACACCCAGGGGAGTGAATCTCCCTGGCAACGTGGAATATGACTCCCAGGGAGGAATGTAGACCTGGCATTGTGGGACGGAGAACATCTTCTTGACCAAAAGCGGGATGTGAAAGGAAATGAAATAAGCTTCAGTGGCAGAGAGATTCCAAAAGGAGCCAAGAGGTCCTTACGCACAATTTAGACAACCCTTTTTAGGTTCTAAAGAATTGGGGTAGCTGGTGGTAGATACCTGAAACTATCAAACTACAACCCAGAACCCATGAATCTCGGACAATTGTATAAAAATGTAGCTTATGAGGGGTGACAATGGGATTGGGAAAGCCATAAGGACCACACTCCACTTTGTCTAGTTTTTGGGTGGATGAGTAGAAAAATAGGGGAAGGAAACAAACAAACAAACAGACAGAGGTACCCAGTGTTCTTTTTTACTTCAATTGCTCTTTTTCACTTTAATTATTATTCTTGTTATTTTTGGGTGTGTGCTAATGAAGGTGTCAGGGATTGATTTAGGTGATGAATGTACAACTATGTAATGGTACTGTGAACAATTGAATGTACGATTTGTTCTGTATGGCTGCGTGGTATGTGAATATATCTCAATAAAATGAAGATTAAAAAAAATAGACATATAAAATGAAACTAAAATTCTGCGGGCATCAGAGTCACCTGAATAGTCGAATAAAACTACAGGTTCCCAAGCCCCACCTCAGAGTTATTGAATCTGAGTCTTTAGGGATGGACCCCAGCTTGTGTATTTTTTTAAAAAGCAACCTAGATGCTTTTGATGAACATCCAAGTTTGAGACTAACTGCATTAAGCAATTAACTTACAATTTCCTGAATGGTCCTTTTCTACTGATTTTTGATGCCTCCCTAATTATAATATAATATATTCATAAATTGTATGTGTGTATATATGTTTTCAGGCTATCTTTTTTGTTCCATTCATTTATCTATCCTCTATCTAATCTTGCACAGTATATCATCTGTAAAAATCTATTTCATAGGATTCTTATGGGGATCAAATAAATTAAAAATGTGCTTAGAATAGTGTCTGGCACATAAATCACTCAATAAATGCTATTGTTTATTATTATTGCTTAAGAATATGTTTTAATATCTAACAGAATGAGACTACTTTTTAGTCTTCTAAGTTGATTAGCTTTTCTTGCCAGTTTATTCTTCCACATCATCTTTGGAATTATTTTGTCCACATCATCTTTGCAATTTTGTTTTTTTTTGTTTTTGTCTTATTTTAAATGTGTTTCTTTTAGACTATGTATAGTTTAGATTTTTTTATTAAACCAATTTGAGAAGCTCTATTTTCTAGTAGGGAATATTTTAAAGTATCTATATTTATCATTATAATGATAACCCTAACCCTAACCCTAAATTATTTATTTGATGGCTTAAATAAATATGGTATTTCTGGATTAAATCCTGTTGAAAAATTAATTGGAATTGTGTTAAATATATAATGTCCAAGTAGTTCCTAATTATCATTTTGTTATTAATTTTTATTTTTATTACATTATGGTACAAGAATGTGAACTATACAATTTCAGGCTTTTCAATTGAGAATGTTTTATTTAGGGATAGGGAATGGTGGGAAAGACAATGTTTGTGTTGTTTAGCTTGTTGAGCTGAGCCTTCCACAAAATTGTATCTTAATTACTTCCATTTTGAATTTATAAATATTTTTGCTTTATTTTGTATTTATGCTTCACCATATATATATATGGTATTTCTGTTGCAAAGAACAAATCCAAGGCCAGTATGATTTTTTTATTTAGATATATAATTTTAATACCTACACCATTACACCATATATCATTTCAAGGGAGGAAAGAATATGATTCCTAGAGTCTGTCTCCAATCAAATCATCTTCATGGGAGGTGATACCTTTAATCAGTATAAAATTACCCTGTTCATCTTGTTTAATATTTCTACTAGTGTAGTATTTTGACTAAATATAAAATTGCCACCCCAGTACTAATTTTGTTTGCCTAATCCATCTTTGCAATTTTGTTTTTTTGTTTGTTTTTGTCTTATTTTAAATGCGTTTCTTTTAGACTATGTATAGTTTAGATTTTTTTATTAAACCAATTTGAGAAGCTCTATTTTCTAGTAGGGAATATTTTAAAGTATCTATGTATATCATTATAATAACACTGATATATTTGATGTTCTTTTGCCTCTTCTGTTTGCATATTATTTGAACTTATTTTTTGCTTTCTTAATTTTATTTGTTTTATCTTTTTAAATGTATGGGTTGTGTTTTACTATTCAAAAAGCTTTCTTTCATGTATCTCTTACTGTGTCTTTGTTTTTATTTGTCCTTGTATCTTTCTCAAGAACTCCCTTTATTCAAATATGGACTCTTAATTTTCTATCTCATTTATTTGTAATTATACTTTTCTTCTGCATTCCAAGGGAACTTCTCAAATATGCCCTCTACTTACTCATTTAATTTTCTAATCAGTCAATTTTGATTTTGATGGCTTAAGTTAGGGTATTATTTTTTCCATTAAAAATTTAGTTTCTTTGCAATCTGTTCTTTTTCTTTTCTTTTCTTTTTAAATGACATCTTCATTTTTCTAACTTTCTCATTTCTAACCCCTCATTTATTAATGATAAATATAGACAATGAGCCACAGTGATATTAGCAGTACCTTGACTTTGTCACCAATTGAAATCCCAGATATTTTTATATCACATTATTGTTATTTTCTCACCTGGTCACCTTTTCATCTCAGAATGCATCTTAGACTATATTTTTATTTTATCCAGAGCCCTTCTTCCTAATTTCTGTTCCTCTACACTGGTTAAAATGGTCAGTGTTCTTTTTTAACCATTTTCAGGGGTGTACTTTCCCATCCTTTCAAATCTCATGTTTCATTTTGTTTTCCTGATGTTGAAAATGTCTCTCAATGAATAATCCAGCCCTCCATCCCTGCCACCCTTGCCCCCTGGATTTTACTGCTCACCCGGGGCCTCCATAGTACCCTTCTCATATAGTAGGTGGAAAGTGGGTTGATGGACACAGAAGGCACCCACTTGCTATGGCCCGTTCAACTGAAATGGGATCTGCTCAGTTCTTTGCAAATCTGACCAAGAGGCGGGCACACAAAATGCCAGTTCTTAGCATGAACTGCTGCCTGGACTCTTCCCATCCACACCACATGTAAGATGGTTGTGTGTAAAAACTGCCTCTCTCGTGATGCAGAGTGCAGTCTCCTGTCCTGCTTCACTTCCTGAAGTGCTTTTTTAGAAGGAATTGGTGGCATCCAAATGAAGGTCTTCTTCCAGCATCAGGTTTTCCCTCATTCAGAAGAAAAGGAAAGGTCACCTGTTTGATTCCAGTCTAGCTTCATCATCTACCGTATATTTAGTGGAAATTCCTTCAGGATTCTGAGAGTAGTTTGTTAGTCTTGGTTCTACCTCTTCTAAGTTTTGATATTGCAGGAGATTACATCTGGAACTATTAACCTGATCACATTTTAATCCAAGACAGACCTTATGTGCCATCGTTCTTACTAGTAATCATGCCACCTAATTAAATGAACAAATAAACAAGAATAACATTTGTATAAATACTTCTTCCATTACAACTATTTATACTTTCTCTATTACAGTAAAGGTTATATAATGAAATTTGGTTTTAAAATATTGACAAAATACCAGTATTTAGATACTACTTTGCTAACTTGAAGTGTATGGGGTATAATAACTATTCTTTTAATAGTATTCTGTGTATTTATGTTTAAAATCACATGTAAAGTTTTTGTTACTCTTTCCTACAGAATTGGTGATGTGGGACTAAGGCAATTTCTTGATGGTCCTGTGAGCAGCAAGATAAGAGAGCTTAATTTAAGTAACTGTATCCACCTGGGTGATGCGTCTATTGTGAAACTCTCAGAGTGGTATGATAAAATAGTAGTATTTTATGTCCTATCATTAGTAGTTGTATATTTGCTAATAGGAGAAATGGATAAACACCTAAAAGCAAGACTTCAAACCAACCGGGGAACATTAGGGATACCCAGAAGCTGATCCAGAACTCCGTGAAACCAATTAAAAGATATAGAAGTCAGATTGAACTAACCTTTTGATTGTATCTGAAATGTTTCTTGATTTCATCTAGGAGAAAGTGTGAGATGGAGTCATTCATGAAGTCACATGGCCGACTTCTGTATACTTTCTGAGGAAATTATCTCTATGGAAACCTCTATTCCAGTATCTCCCAAGGAATATTCTGGCTCAAGGGTTTATTCTTCATCCCTCTTACTCATTAGAGGTCTTGTTTTCCCTAAGGGTCAAGTATTTATGTAGCAAACTTGTAAGGGGCAAGTGAGAAACTTTACTATGCACTTTTCATGGTCATTCATCATGGCACTTACTTTATTGGTTTTTGTATGCATGTGATTTTTTAAGTTAAAAATTGCAATTGCAATATCAAATTAAATCATAGGAATAAAATCTTACATAATAATTTTCTTCCCTTTCACCCAATTTTGAAATTACAGATTATTTTCCACTTTTAAGCTTACTTTTATTTCAAGAAAAGGAAAATCCTTGCTTTGATATAATTTGTTTTTCCCAGATAATTTTTATATGCAGAAATTGTTACTAAAGTGTGGTTGAAAGCTAAAATTAATTCCTTGTACTGCTTTCTTTCAGGTGCTCTAATTTAACCTATTTGAATTTACGAAATTGTGAACATTTATCAGATTTAGGAATAGAGCATATTATAAGCATCTGTTCCTTGGTGTCATTAGATGTCTTTGGAACGGGCATCAGCAATGAGGTAAAAAAATATCTATAAAACAGTTCAGTGACTTTTATTGTTTTCTGTCATATAATCATTTACCATTTTGTAAACAATGAAGAGAACAACAATTATTTTTATTTCTTAAATTATTAGATTATAAAGGCAAATTTAGGAATATTGATTCTGGAATAGTGATATATGAGGTTTTTTATAAATCAATGGCCTTGTTTCTCTGTTTAAAAAATATCAAAATACTGTATTTTGAAGAGAGTCCCAACAGATTGAAGAGTTACATATTAAAGTTTGTTTTGTTATAGAAATTTGGTCAGTGAGGAGATAATGTATTTTAGATGGCTTAAGTATTACATTTGTCTTTTGCATTGCACATTCTGTAAGCCTCTCTGAGGTGCCTTGAGGTTTAAGATAAGGAATGGACTGGATGCTCTTGAAAATCAGTGCATTGGAAAGGGTACAGGAAGACAGCAAAGAGGTGAGGGTCCTTTGGAAAGAGACTTTCTGAAACTTAGAGATACTGATTTGGAAATGCCTTGTCTAACTTTATTCTCAGTCTCTTTTTTTTTAACTTTGATTTGCTTTCCTTCCCTTCTCTCCTTCTTTGTTCCTGTTTCTCATTGCAAGCTACATTTAATGACATGCTTTTCCTGGAATATTCCATGCATCTGTACATTCCATATGCTGTTTTCACTGACTTGGATAATTTCCATCCCTCCCCTGGATCTGCTTGCTAAACCCTGTTCATCCCTCAAGGCTCATATCAAATATCACATGTCTGTGAAGTCTTCTCTGAGAAGCCCTACCTTGCAGGCAAGTACTGGGATTTCTCTGTGTGCATCTGTTCCTGTATAATATTTAACATGATCTGTCTCTTACTGCATTACAGTCATCTGCTTTATGTGTCCATCTGTTCCCAAACAGTCAGCCGTCCCTTTTAGACCGAGGACTGTGTCTGTTTATCAGTCTACGTTCTTTAGTTTTGAATGAATTTAGACTCAGCCGCCATTCTGCTAGATGGCTTCTCCCTCCTCCCTTGGAATATCATATAAATGTGGTACAAGGATAAGGGTGGAGGGCAGTTACATGGTGGGGGTCAGAATCTGGTCCCCTTACAGTTGTGTTTTGTCCAGGATGGAGTCCATGGAGATGTCTGTGGGCCCATCTGTCTTTGGTTTCCACCCAGGTAGATCTCTAATGTGTCTTCTTTGTCCCAGTTCAAGGCCCCTTTGTCTTCAGGCTCCCTTGTCATGTCTGCTTTGCTTTGGGCCCCTTGGGTCATGCTGGGGCATGGGGACTCTGTGAGGTTGTCTTAGTCCATAGTTCTAAACAACCCATATATGCATTTTTTTTTGTTCCCACATCCTGAGTGTGTTTGTCTTCAGACCCATGCCTTACCCTTCCCCTGTTCCGCTACAAAGTGGTGACCCCTGCAGGTTTAACTCCCCATGTCAGCTAGATTCTAGTTGGTTTTTGGTCCTTATGAGGTGTTTTAGTTTGCTAGGCTGCTGAAAGCAAATACCCTGATATGGGTTGGCTTAACAATGGGAATTTGTTAGCTTACGGTTTTGAGGCTGAGAAAAATGTCCAAATCAAGACATCATTAAGATTGTGCTTTCTTCCCAAAGACTGGCTGCCAGTGATCCCAGACTCCTCTGCCACATGGCAAGGCACATAGCAGCATCTGCTCATCTCTCTCTTCTTTTCTGGGTTTCGTTGCTTTCAGCTTCTTGCTCCCATGGTGTCTTTTTCTCTCTGTATTCATTCTGTTTATAAAGGACTCCAGTAAGAGAATTAAGACCCATCTTGAATGAGGTGGGTCACACCTTAATTGAGTCCTCATCAAAAGGTCCTACTTACAATGGGTCCACACCCACAGGAATGGATTAAATTTAAGAACATGCCTTTCTGGGGTACTTAAAGCTTCAAACCACCACATGAGTCATTTGTGAGAGATTGGAGAGTAGGAAGAAGGGAGAAGCCAGGGTCTCCCCCACCCCCTTTCTTTGCATCATCAGCAGCAGCTGCATTTCCTCTGTATTCCACTCCCTCTGAACAGGCCTGATGTGGTTCCAGCTTCCCTCATGATCTTGGTTCCTGGGGCTTCCATGACACCACCTCTTCCCTTTGTCCTTCCAGTATACGAGTTAGAGTGGCTTCCTGCGGCTGCTGATCTCCAGATGGTGTCATTATTCCATTTGGGGGTCTCAGTTTCTCTATTACCTATGTAGTCAATTCCCTGTTACAAATAAAATTCCTCAGTTTTAAATACTCAGAGTCATTTCTGTTTTCCTCATTGGCTCTTAACTGATACAGTGATGAACATGGGAAAACTCTGATGTTGTGTTACTTTCCTCAGCTCTACCAGGGAAAGGTGGAATTGGTTCCTATTTACTTTGAGATCCTCAAACCTATCTGGAGGTTCCAACTTTCTCCAGCTGGACAGAGTCCAGGGAGATCTGTGTTAGGGTCTCATTTGACAGATTCCCCCAGTGTCTCATTCTTTGCTTCCCTCTGGCTCTTCCCTCCTCTTATTTTTTTCTTCCCTCCCTTCCTCTCATCTCCCCCTTCTCCTTTCTTCCCCTATCCCCTCTTCTTTCCTCTTCTGTGTCTGGACCTCTCCTTTTCTTTTGGCATAAACTCTATCTAGTCTGGGGGTGGAAAAAAATGTTCCAGCTGAGTCCGTGGTTTTTCATAATATTATGCCCAAGTCTTTCCAAGTTGAGGCTTTTGAAGCTCGGAGGCCTGGTTTTTTTTTTTCTCCTGTGTTCTGTAAAAACCATTCCCTGATGTATACAAGTAGAATACATAGCTGTTGTCTGAAAGACTACAGGGCAACAAGAAGTACATTATAAAATACATCAAAATACAATTCTGTCGCAGCACTTATCACAAGCCTGATGTGTCTAGTGAATATTTGTTGAATGAATGGAGGGAAGCTTAAATGCTCTATTCTAGGTTTTAGCATTTCTTGAAAATTCAGTTTTTATTTTCAAACACCATATATTAAAATTTCAGCTATGGAGGACAAATTAGAAACTTCTCCACATTCAATTCACTGTTTTTATCTTCTTGTGAAAAATATACATAATTGGACATCTATGAGGAAGATTGTTAGTTGGTTGTGCTAAAGACCAAAATATAAGTCTTCTGAAAAGTTTCCTTCTTCCAAGTCAGTTAAACTATGATGTAAAAACCAAATGATTGACAATTATAGCTCTACAACAGCTGTGGAAGCTAAACTCAAATCTGAGTCAGCCCAGTTGTCAAACTTGGGCAGCTAAACACCCACCTCGGTTGTAGGTCTGATGAAGTGCAAATTTGACTGCAGACTCAACATTTGAGATTTTAAATATCAGAATGTCACAGATTTTCACCAAAGATCAAATGTGACCAGTTGTGCCTTTTGAAAAAAATGTTTCTTATGTCTTCTAATAATGTCCCCCCTCAATTCTTTGTAATGAGAACTCTTTCAGTTACATTCATGCTCCTTGCTAAGTTAACAAGTATTTATTCTGACTACATTGTGCTTGGTGCTGGAGATGCTGGAATGAACAAAACAGACATGGCCCCTCCCTCTAGCTCTCACAATCTAGTGGGAAGACAGGCATGGAGCAAAGAGAAGGGAAATCTCAGGAAACTGGCGAAAATCTTTTTCAAGAGAAGCAGAAGGGTGTGCAGTAAGTCAAAGAAACATTCTGCACAAAGATATGGAGACTTTAAAGTATGTGATGTCAAGGAAATTTGAGCATTTGGATGCAGCTTGACCGAGAGTAGAGTGGCAAGAGATGTTTGAGAGGTGGGCATGGGCAGGCTGCGAGGGGCCCAAAGACCACATGAAGGAATTTGGCCTCTGTCCTTTTAGCAAGGAGAGGACATTCAGTATTGTCAATCAGTAATATGATCAGGTTTACATTTTTAAAAGATCAGTGTATCTACTGGATAGATTTGGGAATAAGAGATGCACTGATGGCAGGCAGATTTTAAAGCAGTAATCCAGATGAAAAGTTACAAGGATCTGTATTAGGGCAACTGAGATGGTAGTAGGGATAGAGGAAAGTCAGCAGATTAGAGAGGCATTTGGGAGGAAGAAGCAACAGAAGATATAGATAGATTAAGTGTGGGAGTAAGGAACAAAGAGGGAATCAAGGGTGATGTGTAGATTTTTGGTTTGGGCATCTGATTAATGGTGACAGCATCACTGAGCTGGGGAAAAATGTGGGAGGAGTAGGTTCTCTGTAGGTTGGGAAAGAAGGGCATCTTTAGTTTGAGAAATCTGCAAGACAGCTTTTATAGAGATATACAGGAGTCCAGGAAATGAGCAGCAAAATAATTGAAACTTATTCTTCAGAAGTGGAAGAGGTCCTTAGGACTGTAGGTGTGAAGAGGCATCAATTTCTGAAAATCATGGAAACTCATGAGGAAGTTAATCAGCAAGGGCAAAAATCCAGATATTTAGAAAGCTAGAAAGATGTTTGAGAGTTAATTTAAATGGGGGAATCAAAGAGGAGAACCCAGATATTTCAAACTGTTTATGTTTCTTTCAATAATTTTATTGTCCTAAGTCATTCCTTTTGTGGAGAGCAGTGACTCATTTATTGTATCATCCATGACTCAAAATTGTTTAGGAAATTATC
The DNA here is from genome assembly GCF_015220235.1 of Choloepus didactylus. NCBI lineage: Eukaryota > Metazoa > Chordata > Mammalia > Pilosa > Megalonychidae > Choloepus > Choloepus didactylus. The sequence goes on from NC_051311.1 coordinate 92,435,917, forward strand.
TAATAAGCATATTTTAGGGAAAGAGGAAATATGTCACTTTGCTTCTTCTAATATAAAGAGAATAGAGATTTTAAGTGAGGGAAGACACTAATGTGATAGTATCAAAATATCTTTTAAAATCTTTAATCTTCCACAGTGTTCTTTAATGTCTAATTAAATGGGATGTTATTCCTTCTCTCCCCACCTCAGAAGATTATTTGAATATGAGGTTACATCTCCATGAATATGGGAACATGTGTTCCACTAGTTAAGAGAATTATCATTCACTAACGACCACAGGATTCAGACTAAGGCAGTTCAATCTGTTGCTTAGGTTGCCTTAGTCACCAAAGGAAAAATGAGTCAGAGCAATAGTCCAGACAGTGCATTTAGACAGTGGTTTAAGAAGAATCTTTCATTTGCCTGATTTTCAGAGTTTTTCATTTCAAGTACTAGATCACAAGTGCCTATCATGTAGTAGGCAATCTCCTGTAGTACCCTCATTAGAATGGGAGATCCAGGAGAACCGAGATTTTGTTTTGGTCACCGCTGCTTCCCCAGCAACCTGGGTGGTAGTAGGCACTTGATCAATACTCAGTGAATGAAGAAAATAAATGCTGGACTGTAGCATTACCAAATGTGAATAAAACCTGTTCCCTATAGCTCAATTTGGAAAGGGGGGTATGGGTAATTTCATTATATATGGCAGGTATAGAGTGATAGAGGTAAGCAGGGAGAAGGATCTCTTAAATTCAGCCTGCCCAACACAGAAGCATGCAAATGGACCTTTATGTAGCTCAGTTCTGTTAGAATACACTAGCAATATGTATACTATGAATATACTGCGAAAGGACATACTTTGAAAAGGAGATGTCATTAGGGAATTTCATGCCATGCCAAGGAGCTTGGGCTGGAACCAAAGGATGATGAAGCTGAACTTAGTAAGGAAATCAAAGTGATAGTCAACTTTCCATTTTAGATGGATTACTTGCATAGTTCCTAGGGGATAGATAGGAGGGGAGAAAGACTGGAGGCTGGGAGACTAGTAGGAGGTATTGTAAGTAATTAATGGAAGATATGATAAGTTCTTGAACTAGGTCAGAGGCGAGAGTTAGTGTGGAAAGGACATTTAGGAGTTAAAACTAAAAGAACTTGGTGATTGATTGGTTGTGGCAGTTGAGGACCTGGGGGGTAAGTCAAGAATGATTCCCAGAAACCTGGTTTGGGGTGGATGGAGGTCCTACCTCAAAAAAAAAAAAAAAAAGGAACTGAAAGAAAAGTAGCAGGTTTCAAGGGAAAAAGTCATGATTGATTTCTGTTTGATTAGACTGAATGTCTGTGGGGCATTCAGGTCAAAGGATTGGGAGAGACCATAACTGGAAATTCAGAAATGGGAATCATTTGCTTGCATGTGTGACTGACAGAGATGCTCAGGGAGACAGTGTGGAGTCAGAAGAAATGTTCACTCAGGAAGAACACAGCAGGACACCAATATTTAAGGAATGGGAAGAAAATAAATCTATGAAGAAGATTAAAGAAAGATGGTCATAAAGATGTAAGAGAACCAGGTCAGTGGTCATGGATGGAGTGTGGAGGGAATAACCAAGAGTGTCTAATAAAACAGAGAGGCTGAATCAGGGAAAGACCAAAATTTGAAAGGACTTTTACCATTAATTAAACATACCCTTCCTACCTCTCCAGCATCATCTCATGCCCCTTCCCCCTCATTCGTTTCCTCCAGCCCCTCTGTCTTCATTAGCTCCTCAAACAAGCCAGTCTTGCCTTTATCAGGGCCTTCATACATGTTGTACTTTCTTCCTGGGATGCTCTTCCTTCCTTTCTTTGTGTGACTGAGTAAGTACTCACTGGTGATAATGACAACAGTCTTGACATAAACTAATAGTGCCTTTTTATATTTCAACGTAATTTTATCTATAATGAGCGTTGCAGTGCTGTCCATAATTATCAGAAAATCACACTTCTAAATCTAGATCATTTTGAGGCAATAGCAATGGGTTTTATTTTATTGAGGTATTCTTTCTTTAAGAAAACATAAATCACATGGTGACATTAATGTCTCTAGAAATTTTTCTAAATAAGTCAGCTTTGTTTACTTTCTGATGTACTATACCTTATCTCTGCCACATTATAGGAGTGCTGTCTGTCCAGATGGCCTCACAGTAATGGTAGCTCTTAAATTATTGGTAGCACATAAGTTAATTTCAGATTGAATTGGAAAAAACCAATCTTAATTGAATATTTGCATGTGGTTTCCATGTTAATTTTAATTTTGTATGCTATAGGGTCATCTAGTTTCAGATATTTTCAGCTGATACAGCACAATCTTTCCATGTCTAAATAATATACTAAAACAGAAAGAAACCAACATAAGAACTCTAACAATCATTGGTATAGTCTAAATATCTCTTTTATCTGCCCCTTGCCTCCTCTCCATCCCCACTGCCACTGTCTTAGTTCAAGCTCTAATATCTCCTTATGGACCTCTCCTTCCTTAACTATCACTGCATTTAATATTTTTTCCACTCTGTAGCAGTGTAATCTTTCAAACATGCAAATCTGAGCCTATCACTCCCTTCATAGAGTTCTTCATGGTCTCTCTATCATTTTCAACAGGATAAAGTTTTAACAGTTTCCTATCATGAACCACGTTCTTCCTGAGGTGGCCCAGCCCACCTCGCAGCCTCATTTCCAGCTGACCCTCCACCTTTCATCTTCAGCTCCAGGGACACAGAACTCTCCTTTCTATAGTTCCTGAAAGATGCGATGCTCTCCCTGCCTCCCCCTCTTTCCAAGTTTTTCCCTCTTTCTGAAACACCTTCCTCCTTTCTTGTCCATCTAGTAAATTCTTGCTTGTCCCTCAAGTCTCAGCTCTCTAAAGCTTTCTGAAATTCCCAGGCAGGCTTAGAATCTCCTTCTCTGTTTCTACTGCATTTTATGTATGCCTCCACTTAAGTCATTAGCCCATTATATTTTAACATTTGTTCCATGCCTATCTCCTTACAGCAATGTAAGCTTGAGAGCAGAGGCTAGAGCATCCCATCTTTGATTCTTTGGTGCCTAGTGTAATGTCCAGTACATAGGACACATGCAAAATGTTTGACCAGTGAGTGAGTCAGTGAGTGAATGAATCCCATTTCCTCACTGTCAACCAAACACTTAAGTCTTCTTTAAATTGTACATTTTCTTGGCTGTGCTCTGAGCAGGAATGGGAGTGCTTACAGCTGCATGTCTTAATCCAATGATACACTTTCAGTAGACCACCCATCTGCATGGAACACACACACAAATAAGGCCTGAGGTTCCGCGAAGCAAAATCTCTAAAGCGGGAAACATATGAAATCACTTGGGAGTCAAGGAATAGGAAGAATCAGAGTTAAGAGAAAGCAGGGTAATTCAGAGACAAATGGATTTTCCTTGTATTTTCACAAAGCGCATAATGAGAAGTCTGCTCTGTTGTAGTTTTCCATCTGGAGCTGGACCTCTCTTTAGTCTACTCCAGGTTTTTTTTTTCTGTCCAGTGGCCTTATATGAATCTGCTATGCCCATCACTAGTGATAGTGGGTTTTCCTCACAGAGATTACAGCCAATTGTCTCCTGTTTCCAGCAAAATGCCTACTAAAAACAGTACCAAGGGAAGTGACAGGCTTGAGCCTATCACTTCCCTCAAGGAGCACGTTTGATGGCATAAGCCTTATCTGAACCTCCAGTAGGGAGGAGGCAAGCAGTGTCAAGGCCTCCCACCCTCCCACTGAATAAGCATATAGAAAAACTATTTCCATGTGTTGACCAAAGCCTGCTTTTCCTTAGACTTGTAGGTGGATAACTTCAGTCGAAGAGGTTGATACATTTTAAAAAGAAAATTGAAGAGATTGATATGTTTTAAAGAGAAAAAATGATTACAAAATTCATACTAATAACCAAGCAAATAGAAATAAACAAAAATAAATGAGAAGACAAAGTAGACTATTTTTATAAAACTGTAATTGCTAAACAGAGTAAAAAGGAAAGATCACTTGTGAGGTTAAGATACATTTTTAAGAACATTGAACAAGATAGTGTTGGCAGTAATAGAAACAGGATGTGCTAATTAATTGAGATAATATATATTTCCAAGTCTAAATTATGTTCTTTATTCCTAAAAGAATGTGGTAAGCATTACCAGAAAGAGCAAATATTTCAGAAAGAATATGTGAAATGTAAACATTGTTTCAAACAATTCTAAAGAGAAACAGGCTCCATCTAAGAATTCTGAGAGTATGCCAGCAAGATAAGAGAAAATTGGGTCCATTAAAAACATATCATTTTATACATAGACCATTCATTCATTCAACAAATATTTATTCCTTGTCAGCTGTGTGTCAGGTACTCTGCTACGTTCTGGGCGTTCTGAGATTACAGGCATAGTCCTGCTCTCAAGGTACAGTCCAGCAGAAAACCAACAACACTATGATAAAGTGACTAAACACATGAGTTCAGAATTTGGGTTCATATCGAGGCTGTTGCTGTTAACCTTTCTACACCTCCATTTTGTTCTCTTTAAAATAGAATTATATTACCTACCTCTTAATACTGTGGTGAGGATTAAATAAGATAATGCATGTAAACTGCTTAACACAGAGCCTTGCAAATGACAAGCACTCAATACATCTTAGCAATTATTTATTAGAATTACGGCATGATGAGATATATTTTCTGTGATGGAGATATGTGCATCATTGCAACCTAGCTGAGTTGGCAAATGAGCATTTATGTCTCTGTTTTCTCTGTGAAGGAGGTATAGGGGAGGTTTTTGCAGCTTTTGAGGTGGGAACTGAAAGCTTCAGTAGGAGTTTGCAAGGTAAAGAAGAGGAGGAGGACACTCTCAGTGGAGGGAGAAGCATGAAGGGAGGCACAAGAAAGGGTATGTGTTGGTGATTGGGTATTGTGGGAGCACGACCTAAGAAGCAGGGGATGTGGCAGGAGCTGGAGCTGGAGAAAGAGGTGGAGGGCAGGGCATGAATGGCCTAGGGTGCCCTGCAGAGTGATTCAGACTATATACAGTGTGCAGTGGGAGCCACTGAAGAACTCTGAGAGGACATGTACAAATACAAGAAACATAACTCTGGTGGCAGTGAGGAAGATCTGTTTAGGAAGGGGGGAGCTATTGCAATAACAAGTAAAAATCATGAGATTTTGACAGGGGTGGTGGCAGGAAGGATAGATCTTTAGGAGGTAATACTGGGAGGACTTGGTGATTGGCTGGATACGGGGAGTAGTGGGGAGAGAGGACACACAGACAATGCCCAGGTGTTTTGTTTTGTTTTGTGTTTTCTTATAAAATATACTTTTAATAGAACTTGATTTAGGCATAGTTCTTTTTTTTCTGTTAATTATAGTCTCTAATTTACTTTGATTATATTTCCCCCCAATACCTCCCTATTTTTAACACCTTGCAATGTTAACATTCATTTGTTCTCCCTTATGAAAAAACATATTTTTACCTTTTATCACAATTGTTGAACACTCTAGGTTTCACTGAGTTATACAGTCCCAGTCTTTATCTTTCCTCTTTTCTTCTGGTGTCCCACATGCTCCTAACCATCCTTTTTCAACCATATTCATAGTTATCTTTGTTCAGTGTACTTACATGGCTGTGCTACCATTACCCAAAATTGTGTTCCAAACCTCTCACTCCTGTCTTTTCCTGGCTGTCTGTAGTGATCCCTTTAGTATTCCCTGTGGAGCAGGTATCTTGTTCACCATCTCTCTCATTGTCTCTTTGTCAGAGAATATTTTGAACTCTCCCTCATATTTGAAGGAAAGTTTTGCCAGATATAGGATTCTTGGTTGGCGGTTTTTCTCTTTCAGTATCTTAAATATATCACACCACTTCCTTCTTGCCTCCATGGTTTCTGCTGAGAAATCCACACATAGTCTTATTAAGCTTCCTTTGTATGTGATGGATTGCTTTTCTCTTGCTGCTTTCAGGGTTCCCTCTTTGTCTTTGACATTTGATAATCTGATTATTAAGTGTCTTGGCATAGGCCTATTCAGATCTATTCTGTTTGAAGTACGCTGCGCTTCTTGGATCTGTAATTTTATGTCTTTCATAAGAGATGGGAAATTTTCATTGATTATTTCCTCTATTGTTGCTTCTGCCCCTTTTCCCTTCTCTTCTCCTTCTGGGACACCAATGATTTGTACATTTCTGTATTTCATTTTGTCCTTAAGTTCCCAGAGATGTTGCTCATATTTTTCCATTCTTTTCTCTGTCTGTTCTTTTGTGTGGAGGCTTTCAGGTGTCTTGTTCTCCAGTTCCTAAGTGTTTTCTTCTGCCTCTTGAGATCTGCTGTTGTATGTTTCCATTGTGTCTTTCGTCTCTTGTGTCGTGCATTTCATTTCCATAGATTCTGCCAGTTGTTTTTTCGAACTTTCAATTTCTGCCTTATGTATGCCCAGTGTTTTCTTTATAGCCTTTATCTCTGTTGCCATATCTTCTCTAAACTTTTTGAGTTGGTTTAGCATTAGTTGTTTAAATTCCTGTATCTCAGTTGAAGTGTAAGTTTGTTCCTTTGACTGGGCCATAACTTCGTTTTCCTTAGTGTAGGTTGTAGTTTTCTGTTGTCTAGACATCTGACCTCCTTGGCCACCCCAGTCAGGTTTTCCCAGATGAGAACAGGCTCAGGTCCCAGAAGGAAGAAATATTCAGTATCTAGTTTCCCTGATGGTGTGTCTTAGAGGATTGACACACCCTGTGCTTTTCTGCCCAGCAGGTGGCACCTGTCAGCCTGTCACTCCAGACTGGTGTAAGGAGGTGTGGCCTGTGACTGTTTTCCCCCAGGCTCTGGGGTCTGGTTCTGAATGGAAGGCAGATAGTAGAGATGGGCCCCACCTCTTTCCTCTTGGGAAGATACACCCCAGATTTTATGCTGCGATCTCAGGTGTTTCTGCCATTCCAGATTGTTGCACTATGTGTGGACAGTAGCGGTCATCTCCCAGCATTTATTTGAGATCTTTTACTAGTTGTTCCTCGTTTTTTATTAGTTGCTCTGGGGGGACTAACTAGCTTCCACTCCTCTCTATGCCACCATCTTCTCCTTCTCTCTAGGCATAGTTTTTCTGATTGCTGATGAATCTCCAAGTGTGCTTAAACAAAAAACAAAAAACACTGACTATTCAAGCACTACAGCTTATTTCTTGATGTAAACTAGGGATCTTCTCTCAAGTCAATTTGGTTTTGAGGGTAGTAGGCTTTTGAGGCTAGAAGACTTGCTTCCTCCCTGTCATAGAGTTCTGACTGGCTGCAGGCATTCCTTGTGGTTCTTTGGTTGCATTCCTGCCTCGTGTCACATGGCGATGTCTTCTCCTTTCTCTTCCAGGTTCCTTTGACTTCCAATGTCCAGCTCCTCCCCTTGGCTTTTTCAATTCCCAGGTTTTTGATTGGTCAGTTGTGAATATAATGGTGCTGTAAACCTGGAAAAGAACCTAGGAAAGGGATTAGGACTTGGAAACAAGATGTTGAATTCCGTTTGGATATGTTTAAAACTAGTACCAAGACATAGTATCTCTCTAGACTATGGGCCCCTAGGGTCCTAGGTGACAAAGAGAAGACAGACAGACATCTGACTTTCAGAATCTTAGATAATTTATTTTGTCTTTAGGATGTCTGGCAGAGAATTATATATATTCTATAAGAGTTACATACATTCCAGTAGGAATTAGATATATTCCAATCCATGCATTCCTGAAAGCAGAACATCACAACAAGTTACATCCCATTCTATCCTCAACAGAAGCAGCAGGAAGGGAGGCTTCTCATGTTTGCTGACTGTCAGGGGTCTTATGTTCCTTTTAGATTTCCTATGATGGTCACTCCCAATAATTACATCAGGATTTCCAGTTGTCCTAGACTCCTTGTTACCTCATTCCATCTTCTTTCATAGACTGTATTTTCCAATATCCTGAAATCACATATCAATTATCCTAAGTTATATAGATTTTATGTATCGAATAGGGAAATCTTGGCCCTATAAAGGGGGTCATAAAGATGCAAAATGCAGAGGGAGGAGCAATTTACTTAAATCAAGAAGTCCATCATGAGCCAGCCATTCAGCTTTAATAAGACTCCTGATTGAAGAAGCTAGGAGAAATAGTGGAAAGAACCCAGTAAAACCTCCTGGCCTTCAGTTTACAATCTAGTCCTCTAATATCAATAGTGCTGGATTTGAGGTGCTTATGGTGCATCCAGAGGTGCAGTTATCAGTCAGAGAAGCAGATCTAGAGTTCAGGGGAGAGATCTTGGTTGGATGTAGAGCTGTAAAAGTGGTTGGAGCCAGGAACGAGAGATTGAAGGACAAGAGAAGAAGGCTACGCTCAGAACTCCAGGGAACATCAACACTCACAGAAGGATTTGGAGGAGGAACCCACAAAGGAAACTGAAAATGAATGACCAGAGAAATAGATGGGGAAAGAGTTCAGTGATGTCATGGGAACCCAGGAAAGTGGTGTTTCAAAAAGCAGGGGATAGTCAGCAGGGTCAAATTTCACAGGTGTATCTCTATGAAGATAGAGAAGTATCTTGCAATTTTTGTAAAAACACGATCATTCATCTATGTATATAATAGTTGTGCATATTGACATTTATAGCTTAGTATTTTACTTGAGTATTTGGAACAGAAAGTAAACAGCCAGAACTGTGTGGCTCTATGTAAAGGTGTTAAGCATGGTTTTAATATTTTACATAATTTTTTGTTGTTATAAAAAAAGATTTAAAAATGAACCTGCATATTGCATTTTCCTAATTAGTCTAAATTATTTTTCACAAACATTCTAATTATAATAAAAGAAATCTAGATAGGGGAAAATATATCTATACTGTTGCCTACCCCCCAAAATAAAAATATTTTCATGTTTCTGAGTGCTCTTTCATTTGAACTCTCTTTCTACACACACACACACACAATTTTGTATTTTGTTTTTTAAAAATATGATATTCTATATTCTTTATAACAATCACGTTTTATGGTTGCAGAATATTCTAAGTTTACTATAATTTCTTCAACTTTTCATTGAGAAAATTGGGAAATTTCATTCATCTTTTATTCATTCATTCTTTCATTTTCTTCATGCTTTTCTCCCTTCTTTCTTCCTCCACTTGATAAATAATAAACTAGTTTCTACTATGTTAATGTTAATATTCTAGGCTTTAAGGGTACATACAGGAATAAGAAAAGGGCACACCCTGAGGTTTTTACAATCTTGTCTTTTTTCCTCAAATTTTCCCTTATTTTAAATAGGATATTTTGTTGCTGCTTTTGTTGGCCAATTGCTTTCCCAATGGGTTATAGTGATTTTTATAGCCACCAGCAATAAAAGAAGTGTGGCAGCCTTACACTTACTCATCAGTATTGACTATTGTAATTTCAACAATGAAAGGAAGTACAAGTTTATAATTATTTGAATTTGCATTTTAAAAATAAGATTGATACTTTTTCCATATTTGCTTACCATTGTAATTGTATTTCCTCTTATGTGCATTTTCTGTTTGTGCCGGTTTGAATGTATTATATCCCCCAAAATGTCATTATTTTTGATATAATCTTGTGTGGGCAGACGTATTAGTGTTGATTAGAGTGTAGTTCTTTGAGTGTTTCAGTGGAGATGCGCCCCACCCAACTGTGGGTGATAACTCTGGGTAATTTCCATGGAGGCGTGGCGCCGTCCATTCAGCATGGGCCTTGATTAATTTACTGGAGCACTATATAAGCTCAGACAGAAGAAGCGAGCTTGCTACAGCCAAGAGGGACACTTTGAAGAATGCACAGAAGCTGAGAGAGGAGCTGCAGATCAGAGACAGTTGAGGACAGCCATTGAAAGCAGACTCTTAACTCCGGAGAAGCTAAGAGAGGACAAACACCCCAAGAGCAACTGAGAGTGACATTTTGAAGAGGAGCTGTGGCCTAGAGAGGAACATCCTGGGAGAAAGCCATTTTGAAACCAGAACTTGGAGCAGACTCCAGCCACGTGCCTTCCCGGCTAACAGAGGTTTTCTGGACGCCATTGGCCATCCTCCAGTGAAGGTACCCAATTGTTGATGTGTAACTTTGGACACTTTATGGCCTTAAGATTGTAACTGTGTAACCAAATAAACCCCCTTTTATAAAAGCCAAGCCATTTCTGGTATTTTGCATCCTGGCAGCGTTAGCAAACTGGAACAGATTTTGGTACCAGAGAAATGGGATACTGCTGCGTTTTCAAATACCAAACATGTTGGAATGAATGGCTTTTTAAATTGATAAGGGGAAGATTCTGGAAGAATTGTGAGGAGCTTGATGGAAAAGGCCTAGATTGCTCTGAAGAGACTGTTGGTAGAAACATGGACTCTAAAGATACTTTTGATGAGGCCTTGAGCAGAAATGATGAATGTGTCATTGCCACCTGGAAGAAAGGCAATCCCCTTGTTTTAAATTGGTGGAGAATTTGGCAAAATTGAATCCTGGTGTTGGATGGAAGACAGAATTTGAAAGTGACCAGCTGCGATTCTTGGATGATGAGATTTCGAAACTAGAAGTTGTAGATATAGTATGGCTTCTCCTTGCAGCTTATAGTAAAATGTGAGTGGAGAGAGATAAACTTAGAACTGAACTCTTGGGTTCAAAGAAACCAGAAACTGACAGTTTGGAAAATTCTGGGCTTCCAGGGGCTAGAACCCCAGAAGCTACAGCCCAGCGTGAGGATTCAATCAAACATGGAACCCAGCTGCCATTTCGGTACAAGCCAGGATTGGAGATGGAGTTATCCAGAAAGGATCTGTGGAAAGTCCTATTGTCTGACGGCTTTGACCCCTGTGTGCTTCATGCAAAGCCAACAGAATTTTTGTGAGATCTTTAGAGACGGAGCCGCTGCCAGTCTGAACTGGAGGAGACAGACAAAAAAATTGAAGGAAAAATTTCTTCAAAGAGCAATGGAGGTTGAGGTCTCAAGTCAAGAGGTCTCAGGCTGGGAGAGCAAAGTGGCCCACGTGCATGGAAAGGGTGAGTTTGCCCTAGAAGTCGAGGGTGGACCTTCCACCTCAATGTTCAGGAAAAGTGCTCTCACCCCAGGCCCCAGAGAGGCTGGAGCACATTCACAGGGAATTGGGGAGAGCCTCGCTGCCACCTCACTGTTCTAAAGGGGTTGAGCGTGTGCCCCGGAGATGGAAGAGGATCCGGGTGCTGCCCTGTTGTTCGAGGAGGGTGGGGCTGAAAAGGTGGTCTCCCCAATGTGTGGCTATGTTGGAGCACTCACCCCAGTATTTGGAGAGAAAAGGGCTGCCACGAAAGCCTTTGGAAAGGGTTGGACTCCCGCTGTCTCAAGCCCCAAGGATACAATGTCATTCTGTTAATGACTCTCAGACTTTGAAATCTAATGGAGTTTGTCCTGCAGGTTTTAGGAACTGTTTTGGTCCCTTAAACCCTGTTTTCCTTACTATTTCTCCTTATTGTAATGGGAATGTTTATCCTATGAATGTCTCTCCTTTGTATATTGGAAGCAAATAACTTGTTCTAAGTTACATAGGTCCACAGCTAGAAGGGAATTTTGCTTTAGGACAGACCATGCCTGTAACTGATATTAATAGGTTCTTGTAATTACATATTATTACTGAAATGATGTAAGTTTCTGTGGTATTGCAATGGGATGAATGTATTTGTATATGGAAAGATCATGTCATTTTGGGGTCCTGGGGGTGGAATGTGATGGTTTGAATGTATTATGTCCCCCAAAACACCATTATCTTTGATGTAATCTTGTGTGGGCAGACGTATTAGTATTGATTAGATTGTAATCCTTTGAGTGTTTCCATGGAGATGCGACTCACCCAACTATGAGTGATGATTCTGACTGGATAGTTTCCATGGAGATGTGGCCCTGCCCATTCAGCATGGGCCTTGATTAGTTTACTGGAGCACTATATAAGCTCAGACAGAAGAAGAAAGCTTGCTACAGCCAAGAGGGACACTTTGACGAATGCACAGGAGCTGAGAGAGGAGCTGCAGATCAGAGACAGTTGAAGGCAGCTGTTGAAAGCAGACTCTTGCTCTGGAGAGGCTAAGAAAGGACAAACACCTTAAGAGCAACTGAGAGTCACAGTTTGAAGAGGAGCTGCGGCCTAGAGGGGAACGTCCTGGGAGAAAGCCATTTTGAAACCAGAACTTGGAGCAGACTCCAGCCACGTGCCTTCCCAGCAAACAGAGGTTTTCCAGATGCCATCGGCCATCCTCCAGTGAAGGTACCCAATTGTTGATACGTTACCTTGGACACTTTATGGCCTTAAGACTGTAACTGTGTAACCAAATAAACCCCCTTTTATAAAAGCCAATCCATTTCTGGTATTTTGCATTCCGGCAGCATTAGCAAACTGGAACACTGTTTATGTGTTTACTCATATCTATTGGGATCTCAAGTCTCCTACCAATTTTCATGAGTTCCTTATAATAAACTTTTGTCATATTTGTGGCAAATATATATTTAGGGTTTTAAAGAGATTATACAATATTTCAAATTCTTTTCTCCATTTATCTATAATGGCTTATCTCACAATTGTAGATGAAAGATCCATTAAGTATTTTTATCTTGAAAGCCCACAGGCTACTGCTCATAAAGACTCTTCAAGAAAATGAATTAAAAGTTGGACAAACTATGCAATCTTAGGTAATTTTCTGTAGCATTTTTCTAAGGGACTGCTTCGTCAATCACATGCAGGAAGATTACAAAGTTCACTGATGTTTATTTGCTGTCCTGGTGTGCCTGTACTAAAGTGTTGACAGTCTCCAAGCTGAAACATACTGTTAACAGAGATGATTTATAGCAACATGGCTGTCAGATAAATTACAACATTTGATTTTATTCTAGTGTTCATATTCCACAATGCTTAGGTCATCTTCCCAGACTTTTTAGAAAAGCACAGTGTCTCAGAAGAAAAGCCACAAGCAAGTTTTAAATAATCAATCTTACTTTCAGAATGCTAAACTGTTAGCAATGTTTCATCCAGTGTGTTTTCATATTAAAAAAAAACATGGTTTGTTTGTTTTTAAATTATGATCAAATGCTCAGTCTTACAATGGAGCAAGGCATTAGTGCGTATGTATCCCTCAGAGTGTCTTCTTTTACCAAAAAATAACATAATCACACAAGTCAAAACAATAACTTTGTTTTGTAAATGCCCCCAACAGGAATTTGGGAAAATGAAAAGATTTTTAATGGTTACACAAAAAATAATTGGGACAGCTAGCTATTGTATAAAAAATAATCTTATTTTTATTCAATTAGCTAAAAAAAAAAAATCAGCAGAATTAAAGGGAAAATGTGATGGGAAAAAATGGTTTAAATGAATACCAGCTAATAAATGTAGAAGGAAGAATAGAATTAGAAAAAAATCACTGTTTTGCAACACCCAATGTAATATAATTGATTTAGTCAAAGATCATCAATGAGTGCTAAAACCATTGACTGAAAGTTTTTTGGGAAACAGGGTATTCATGTGGTCTCAAAGATCATACCACAAATGACTTACTAATTAAAAAAGGAAAAAAATGCCCTTTCTAATGAAGACATTTGGTGGACACCATCTGAAGTGACCCAGTGGCATCACTAATAGTGGGACAAGCTGACATTATGTGCCTCCTGATGGGATGCAACAGCACCCAAGTGATATTCTTGCAAAAAATATTTACCTTGAATCTAATCATAAGGAACAGTCAGAAAAATCCAGAATGTGGGCCATTCTACATACCTGGCCTGCGGTCTTCAAAAGAGCCAATGTTTGGAGAGAGAAAATTTTAAGATAAAAGCATGAACTCTCACTGGATCCTGTATACAAAACACAGACACACACACACACACAAAATTGAATACTGACTTTGTATTAAATATTTTCTTAGGTATCATAATACTATATAGTAACATAGGAAAATGTCTTTATTCCTAATGATATGGATACAGAATATTTAGTGTAATGATATCTGAAACTTTTCAAATGCTTCAGGGAATATGAAAAAAATATATATATGTATATATATATCTCTATATGCATAGCTATATATGAATACATAAAACTATACCTATATATGTATAACACTATATATATAGTCACATACACACAGAAATTAAGCAAATGTGACAAAATGTTTATACTTGGTGAATTTAGGTGAAGGGTATATACGTGTTCATTGTACCATTTTTTAAACTTTTCTGTAGATTTGAATCTTCTCAAAAAGTGAGGGAAGGGATGTTTTATGTTTATTTTGATGATATTCTAAGCTAGGAGAGTGTAACTCAGCCATACAGTAAGTACGTAACACACTCCATTCCAACATTTGGTAACTAGTTCATTGCAGATGTCTGTCTACATCAGCAAAACAATTCCAGATGTAAAATTGCAGTGGGGGAGGAGAATATAGTTTTCAAGGATTTGTCTGCTCCAAATATCTTCGTGCACATGTATCTGTTCCTGGCAGTGTTCAGTCTTCCCTCTCACTACTCCCAGGACCCCAAATACACTCACACTTTCCAGATGAAGTCTTTGTTCATGCTGGTTTCCTTAGCCTGAAACACTGTTTCCATTATTCTACTTGTCAAAACCTTACTCAGTCTTTAAGGCTCAATTCAAATTCTCCTTCCTCCATGAGTCTTTTCTAGACTGCCACCTCTTTGTTTCACCATCCCTGCATTGTGGTCCCTATGTCTCTCTTGAAACATGTGCCTTATTCTTTCCTGCTAGAGTTGGTAAGTCTCCTTTAATGCTTAAACATAGGATGATGTCCAAATAACAAACAAAGCTCTCTGCGACTTGATGCTTGCTTCCTTTTGGGCTTTATATCTTGACACTCCCTTCAGTGGTCCTGATACCAGATATATAAAATAAGCCAATTTTCCACTGGGGTCTCCTGTGCCCCTCAGACCTAGGTCCCTCAACCATATGGCTTAAGGAGGAACAAAGTGCTCCCCAGGATTACTATGAATTCTTGGGGCCTCACATTCTCATACATCCTACAGTTCAGGTGACCCTCCTGTACTGCTTGGGGACCAGGCTGCCACAGCAGATACTTTCCTTTGTGTCTCACCTGATTACAAAATTTAGCCCCTTCTTAAACTTCTGGAAAATAAAACCAAAAGCTCTCTACTGTACAGCATTCATGAGTTTGGCTGACTTTTGGAGCTGAAGGAAGGTTTACATCATAATGACACCACAACCTCCCTGAAAAGTGACCATCAACCTGCCCTTTGCCTCACTGATGCCCAGTCATTCTCCATCTTGCTGGCTCCTCTTTTCCTCTTCTTCCTGCTCTTCCCAGAATTAAAACCTCAGCATCAGCCACCTCCCAGAACTTTTATCTCAAGCACTTAACAAGGTATTAAAACAACAAAACCCCACAGATTCTTCCTTAAAAGGACTTCTAGGACCAGCTGTTTAGATGATCCTTAAAAAATCCCACTATGCACACATGCCATGCTGGACAGTTCCCCACACATGCGATATTGTTTCCTACTTTAATGCCTTTGCATATTCTATTCCTTCTGCCTGCAATGTCCTTACCTCCATAATCTTCTTTGCAACTTATACTTCTTCCTTCATGACTCTACTCCGTGAAATCTCTAACTTGCAATAGCTGGCTCCATCTCCCCTCTTTGATACTACCACTGCAGAGCATTTACCTTTCACTGGATGGTAATGATCCATTGAACATGTCTGTCTTCCATGGCTGTGGAGGGACTGTGGGCTCCTTGACAGCAAACATGGCATCTCATTGACCTTTATACTCTCAGCTTTTGTCACAGAGCCTAATGAATATACTTATGCTAAACAAATATTTATCAAATGATTGATGAGTTAAGAATGTGTGAATTTTGCCCAGACCTGAGATTTAAGACTTTTTAAAGCTATAAAGAAATGCTATAAAATGTTGGAGGCAGCACTTGTTTCAGAGAACATCGCCTAATTTGGAGCATTTGTGAACCTCACAGCGCCAAGCAGAGCATTACTTAGCTGCCTCTTGACAGTTCTTTAGGTCATTAATCTGAAAGACTTCTGAGTTAGCCATTAAAGAATGAATCTTGTAAATAAAATGATATATCCATACAACAGAATATTATTCAGCCTTAAAAAGGAATGAAGTTCTGATTTTGGCCACTACATGGATGAACCTTGAGGACATAATATTGACTGAAATAGGTGAGACACAAAGGGATAGGTATGGTATGATTCCACTTATATGAAATAGTTACAATATGCAAACTCATAGAGACAGAAAGTAAGAGTATAGGTTACTAGGGGTGGGCAGCAGGGGAATGGGGAATTAAGCATAATGGATGTAGGGTTTTGTTTGGGCTGGTGTAAAAGTTCTGGTAATGAGTGGTGGTGAGGCTGGCACAACACTGTGAATGTGATTAATCACAATGGTATGCTTGGAGTGGTTGAGATGGGAAAGTTTATGTTGCATATATGTCCCACAACTAAAAAAAATAAAGAGCAACAAAAGAGGTAATGAAAATTAAATGCAATATATAATCCTACATGGGATCTAATGGAGAAGAAAAGGCTCAAAAGGACACTTTTGGACATATAAAAAAGTTGGAGTTTAGATTGTAAGCTTTATATCAATGTTAAATTTCTTGAACTTACTAATTGTTCTTTAAGGTGGTCACAAAGGTGAATATCCTTGTGCTTAGGAAATGTACATGGAAGCATTATGTGTTCAAGGAGCATGATGTGTACAATGTACTCTCAAATTTCAGAATATAAATAAACATAAAGATAGATGGCTAGACAGATAGATGGATTGGATAAATACATGCATAGATGGAATGATAAAACACTTGTGAAATGTGGCAAAATGTTAAAATTGGTGGATCTGGGTATCTGAGTGGGGAGTATGTTAGAGTTCTCTGAATGGGTTTTGTATTATTTTTGTGACTGTCCTGTAAGTTTGAACTTATTTCAAAATAAAAAGTTTGCAGGAAAAAAAGAGTGAAAATCCTGTTGATTGGAATTAGTGTATTTCATTTGTTCAGAGAAGTTGGCCTCCTATAACCTGCACGAGGCAGTTTTTACTGGAACCTTCATCCTATACAGCTGGCTTCAATTTGTTGCTTCTCAAAGTTGCATTTTCTTACAGCAGCAGGGCCTTATAACTTGTTCAACACATGAACATAAGCACATTGCTTACTCTCTGTCTTGCTAAATGGTTTGGTCATCCAGGTCTAAAGCTCCCTAACAAAAAAGATGTGAAAGCAGACAATTTCTGTATTCATCTTGGACTGAAAGATGCTGTAGGAATATTTTCTGATTTTATTTAGTTATACAATTATGACATCAATTCAATTTTTAAAACATCTTTATTGAGATATAATTCACATGCCATAAAATTCACCCATTTAAAGTATACGATTCAGTGGTTTTTAATCTATTCATGGGGTCGCACAACCATCACCATAATCTAATTCCAGGTTATTTTCATTACCCCAGAAAAAAACCCTATTCCTGCCCCCAACCCCAACCCCTGCCCTCCCTAGGCAACCACAGCTCTACGTTCTGACTCTATAGAGTTGCCTATTATGGACTTTTTATACAAATGGAATCTTACAACATGTGGCCTTTTGTGTCTGGCTTCTTTCACTTACTATAATGTTCTCAAGGTTCATCCATATAGAGTAGCATGTATCAGTACTTCTTTATACTGCCAAATAATATTCCATTGTATGGATATATACCACATTTTGTCCATTCACCCATTGATGGACATTTCATTGTTTCCACTTTTGGGCTATTATGAATAATGCTGCTATGAACATTTGTTTACAAATTTTTATGAGGACATATGTTTTCATTCCTCCTGGTTATATAACTAGGAGTGAATTTGCTGGGTCATATGTTAACTCGATGTTTAATTTTTTGAGGAACTGTTTTCTAAAGAGGCTGCATCATTTTACATTCCCATCAGGAATGTATGAGAGCTCAAATTTCCCCACATTTTTACCAACACTTGTTATTATCTGTCTCTTAGAAAACAGCCATTCTACTATGTGTGACGTGGTATAACATTGTGGTTTTGATTTGCATTTCCCAAATGGCTAATGATGTTAATGAATTCAATTTTGAGGTCATATATTTTAATGAACAACTATGGTGACATAAGATGGCTTTCCATTTCAATATTTTAATTTTTAATAATTTTTAATAAAGTAAAGAGAGTACAGGCTGTTAAATGTCATAGTTACCAAGTGCACTGCATTTACAGCTTGTCTTTAAAAACTCCAACTTGGCTACATAAAAGTGAAATCTAAGTGAAAACATCAGAGGCAATTTCTTAGGACAAATTCCACATAAGAAAATAAAACATATTTAGCTATTTTCATGTATAGGGCAAAGAGACAAACTTTGCATCTCAGTGTTTTTGTTCAAATAATTTGGCTTCCATTGGGGGAAATATTTAAACTCTTCCAATTTGTCTAATATAAATAAAATAACATCAGCATCTGGAACCCAGACCACATGCAATGGCTCCACAGGGTTCAGTCATTCTTGTTTTGAAATACGAAGGCATAAAATATGTGTTCCTAGCTAAAGAATCCACATTTACAATAAAATTAAAATAATGAACAGAGTGATTTTATTTTGGGTGGTGTACAGAATCGTTAAATGAAATTAGAAGTTGAAGTTTAAACAATGGATTAAATCAAGAAGAAGGGGACTTTTTTGAAAAACGAAAGGATGAGATCTGTGTCTAATCTGTGCATCAGGAAATAAAAACAGGATCTGATATTTGCATGACCCATTTTCAATTTGAATTTTAGATTCAAATGTTGTATTTCAGATCAGTAAAATGTAAACCAATCCCACAAATACAATGCAAAAAGTATAAATACTCTTTCTGCATTTTCCCAGTAGTCTGCTCCAAGAGCACAGAATGGAAAGAAACAGCCCAAGTCCACCTTTCCCTGGAAACATATCTAATGGAATTATAAAAGTAATGTGATACTGAATGCAAAGCAGGAGGATGGCATCTATAAGTCACATTAATTCCTTATCTGAGTGTTGTGCCAGTTTAGGGGGAAAAGTACAGAAATGGGACAACAAAACCACATATAAAAACTTTAAGGGCTGAAAGTGCAATTTATGATTTATTTTAATAAAAAGAAACAAAGCTTTTAACTTGAAAAAAAGAGTTGGTTGTTGGTGAATGATTATCTGTCTATACAGACCCTCAAACAAAGATGGTATTTCCCCCTTCAAGGAATTAAGCACAATAAAATTACTCAAAGATTTTTAGATTTTTAAGTTAGGCATGTATAAGATTTTATTACAAATAGATTCATTAGCCACATGACGTATCTTTAAAATAAGATTGTAGGTTAGGTTTATTGATCTTTAAGATTGTCTATATTGATTCAGGTAACATTCAGCTGGAGGCAGGGAGCAAGAGGATAACCTCCTAAGGAGTTTCTGGCTCTGGGATTCTGTACACCTTTTTTTTTTCAAAACGTTAGAGACAACCTGAGAATTGTATTTAATGACATTGCCTAATCATTAAATGTAAGAAAATGTAAGACATAAGATAAATATTTTAAATTTGCATAAAAGGTTGTTAAACTCATTGGAATACACCTTCCTTACTAAATTCTAATCATACAACGATCTATTAAATATTTTTAGGGTTTGATGACACTTTCCAGACATAAAAAGTTGAAGGAACTTTCTCTGTCCGAGTGTTATAAAATCACCGATGAGGGAATTCAGGTAAGATAATTAAGGTTTTCTGTTAAAGAATTAAGATTAAAAGTTAAGTACAAACTGAATAAACTTTGTTGGCCACATTAGATAAAATAAGTGGACTGGAAATGTAACAACACATATATGACCTTGGTTGAGCCAAGATCAACTCCTGGCCCTTCATCATATCTCCACAGCCTAAGGTGACTAACAGGATTTGTTTTCCCATTTCTCCTTGCCTCTTCCCTACCTACCAGAAGTCAGATACTATAGGAAAAAGAGGGTTAGGTCGATATTTTACTTGGTGAGATGAACTGCAATGTTGTAAAAGTCTTCTCATATAAATAAAGTGCTAAAGCAGATAGAAATGTTATATTTAATGTAACCATGAAAAGGGGGGAGTTTGAAAAACTATGCCAGGTACTTAACAATTAGGAATTTTCAAATTTTATAGAATGGAAAGCATAAGGTAAGTAATCCCAGGTAAATGATTACATGATCAATTGGTTCTTCAAGAACTCATAAAAAAGGTAAATTACCTAGAAGGGGTCTTGAGTGATCTATAGGAAGTTATAAAGGAGCTATTGTGGGCAAGCCACATGTTTATCACAACATTAAGCATCTCAATGTGTTGTTAGAAAACAAAAACAAAATCATGTGGCATATATGTATTAAACTAGGACAAAACGTGGTTATTTATTGGTAAAAAACATGGAAGGTAACATTTTTTTTTAAATTTTTTTATCTTCATTTTATTGAGATATATTCACATACCACGCAGTCATACAAAACAAATCGTACTTTCGATTGTTCACAGCACCATTACATAGTTGTACCTTCATCACCTAAATCAATCCCTGACACCTTCATTAGCACACACACAAAAATAACAAGAATAATAATTAGAGTGAAAAAGAGCAATTGAAGTAAAAAAGAACACTGGGTACCTTTGTCTGTTTGTTTCCTTCCCCTATTTTTCTACTCATCCATCCATAAACTAGACAAAGTGGAGTGTGGTCCTTATGGCTTTCCCAATCCCATTGTCACCCCTCATAAGCTACATTTTTATACAACTGTCTTCGAGATTCATGGGTTCTGGGTTGTAGTTTGATAGCTTCAGGTATCCACCACCAGCTACCCCAATTCTTTAGAACCTAAAAAGGGTTGTCTAAAGTGTGCGTAAGAGTGCCCACCAGAGTGACCTCTCGGCTCCTTTTGGAATCTCTCTGCTACTGAAGCTTATTTCATTTCCTTTCACATCCCCCTTTTGGTCAAGAAGATGTTCTCTGTCCCACGATGCCAGGTCTACATTCCTCCCCGGGAGTCATATTCCACGTTGCCAGGGAGATTCACTCCCCTGGGTGTCTGATCCCACGTAGGGGGGAGGGCAGTGATTTCACTTTTCAAGTTGGCTTAGCTAGAGAGAGAGGGCCACATCTGAGCAACAAAGAGGCATTCGGGAGGAGGCTCTTAGGCACAACCATAGGGAGGCCTAGCCTCTCCTTTGCAACAACCGTCTTCCCAAGGGTAAAAACTATGGTAGAGGGCTCAATCCATCAAACCACCAGTCCCCTATGTCTGTGGTCATGTTAGCAACCATGGAGGTGGGGTAGGCGAATACCCCTGCATTCTCCACAGGCTCCTCAAGGGGGCACTACATCTTTTTTTCCTTGTTTATCTTTTTTTTTTAACTTTCCCTTCTTTTTTAAATCAACTGTATGAAAAAAAAGTTAAAAAGAAAACAAACATACAATAAAAGAACATTTCAAAGAGACCATAACAAGGGAGTAAGAAAAAGACAACTAACCTAAGATAACTGCTTAACTTCCAACATGTTCCTACTTTACCCCAAGAAAGTTACCTAATATAGCAACATTTCTGTGAACTTGTTCCTACTATATCCATCAGAAATTAACAGACCATAGTCTTTCCTGGGCATCCCCAGAACGTTATATAGCTTATCTGTTCTTCTTGGATTATTGTTCCCCCTTCCTTAATTGCTCTCTACTGCTAGTTCCCCTACATTCTACATTATAAACCATTTGTTTTACATTTTTCAAAGTTCACATTAGTGGTAGCATATAATATTTCTCTTTTTGTGCCTGGCTTATTTCGCTTAGCATTATGTCTTCAAGGTTCATCCATGTTGTCATATGTTTCACGAGATCGTTCCTTCTTACTGCCGTGTAGTATTCCATCGTGTGTATATACCACATTTTATTTATCCACTCATCTGTTGAAGGACATTTGGGTTGTTTCCATCTCTTGGCAATTGTGAATAATGCTGCTATGAACATTGGCGTGCAGATATCTGATCATGTCACTGCTTTCTGATCTTCTGGGTATATACCGAGAAGTGCAATCGCTGGATTGAATGGTAACTCTATTTCTAGTTTTCTAAGGAACTGCCAGACTGACTTCCAGAGTGGCTGAACCATTATACAGTCCCACCAACAATGAATAAGAGTTCCAATTTCTCCACATCCCCTCCAGCATTTGTAGTTTCCTGTTTGTTTAATGGCAGCCATTCTAATCGGTGTTAGATGGTATCTCATTGTGGTCTTAATTTGCATCTCTCTAATAGCTAGTGAAGCTGAACTGAAGGTAACATTTTAAAAAGGAACCAATATCCTGGGAATATGGAAACTGTTAAACACATTGGAAACTTCAGATAATTGTGTCTTGAGAGTTCAAAACCTAGGAAAACCTGGGGCCAAACTAGAAAAAAGAGACTTTTTTACTAAGATAAAAGGATTAATTCCACAAGTGGAAAGATAATCCAAGCAATAGCTGAGAAATTCACAGAGAGTGGCTAATTTGAAGTTAAGTTGATGCATTAGTCAGGGTTCTCCAGAGAAGCTGAGTATATATGTAAGATTTATTATAGGAATTGGCTCATGCAACCACGGAGGCTGGAAAGTCCAAATTCCATAAGGCAAGTTGCAAGCTGGAAACTCCATTAAAGGTGAAGGTGAATTCCCCAGGGGAAGCTAGCTAGCTGAAGTAGAGAATTTTTTCTGACTTCTGAAATCCTCAGTTTTGGCTTTTAAGAACTTGAACTGATTGACTGAGGAAATGCCTCTCATTGCTGAGGGTAACTCTCCTTTGTTAATTTTAGATGCAATCAGCATAGATGCAACAACTGATTATAGATGCAAATCCACCTACAGAATACCCTCACAGTAACAATTAGGCCAGTGCTTGCTTGACGAAACAAACGGATGCCATGACCTAGCCAAGTTGACACATGAAATTAACCATCACAGTGGGCTTCCATGGATTGGAGGGAGACTTTACAAGAAGTTTTATAATGACTAATATGAGAGTGTTAAAATACTCTGCACATCAATGGAAGGAAGATGCCAGGTAGCGAGTTAGTGGGGGCAAAGGAATCCTATAGGGTACTCTAGTACAATGATGTGTTCAGGGATTCCCAGGAGATTGAATTAACTTGAATTAATTCTTGATTACTGCCCATAGAAACTCATAGGCTGTAGAAGGTGACAAGTTACATGGGGCTCTAGACCCTAGCATCAAATTCTAGAGTTCTAGGACTGAAGAATTTTAGAACCATCTAAATCAATGCCCTAATTTTACAGGCAAGAAAACTAAGGCCCAGAGTGCTTTAATGACTGGTCATTGGTCCTATACTTTCTCAGCAAACTAGTGTAACTTCAGTTTTATGGAAATGAAGGGTGAAAATGCAGAATTGCCGTTCCAAATGGTTGATTGATAACATGGCTTAGGGGGGAAATTTTTTTTCAAATTTTTTCTGTATTTCATTGTGTCTGGATAATGTTACAATACCTATGGGGAAAATGTAACACTGTTAAGAAAAAATCTCTCTTAAGAGGTATGAGTGTCAAGCAATGTCAATTCCCCCTAATTTCAGACACTGGGTACTAAGGTTCTAATGGAATGTAGTAGAATGTTCAACTGTATAAAATGGAAATAGAGCAAACACTCTCTGTGATGGTTAACTTTATGTGTCAACTTGGGTAGGTTATGATATCCAGTTGTTTGGTCAAACACTGCCCTTGTTGTCATGAAGAGATATTTCGTATTTGGGATTAGCATCTACAATCAATTGACTGAAGTAAAGGAGACTACCCTCAGCAATGTGGGTGGGTCTCATCCATTCAATCCGAGGTCTTAAAAGCAAGAACTGAGGTTTCAAGAATCAGAAGGAATTCTGCCTGGAGTTTACACCCTCCCCTGTAGATTTCAACATCACTCCTCCCAGAATTTACGGCCCACGGCCTGCTGTACTGGAATTCAGATTGTGTCAGCCCCCACAATCACATGAGACAATTCCGTATAACAAATGTCTTTATACACATGTATATGCACACACACACACAAATTGTTAGTTTTGTTTCTCTGGAGAACCCTGACTGGTAAAATCTCCTTTAAAACAAAGATCCTGGAGAAGACTAGGAGCTTCCATAACTGTATAATTACAAAAATGTACAAAACATTTAGTTGCATCTAACCTACTAGGAGAAAAAGCCAGAAGTTTCCTTGAAGGTTAAATCATGATTTACCTACTGCAGTTTATTTAAGGGTTAATTATGCAGTTACATGAGGGTTTTTCCATGAATATGATATGATCTAGTGGTGGTAGACCAAAAATTATTAAAATAAAAGCTCAAATATTAATATTTCTAATATTGTTATACTTCTTATATGGTGATGAATTATACATGGTCAGTATGTTTATAACTACAAATCATTCACAAGTATTGAAACCTACCATGGTGACAATATAGCCTCTTAATTATCTGTCTCATTAATTTTTTAAAGGCTCCTTGGTATGAGAATGAATTGACCAAAGCCTGAAGCTAAGTATCAGGAGGCCAGTTGTTTTTTGCCATTTCTCTTCGCTTCTGTGGGTTCCAGGCATTTTTCTTTTCACACCTTGGAGCCTGAAAATTATACTTATTTTTAGGTACTCTGAGATTTTAGATGAAAGTATTTATCCATATTCTAACTCTACACTTATACAGCTATCTGAGTTCTAGTATAGCTTTTAGAATGTAATCTTTTAAAAATTGGTATGTATTTTCAGTAAGCTAAAAGAGAAAATAAAAAAGGGGAGCACAGGAGCATGGAAATCCAGAATTATTTAATTGTTAGTTGCACAAGATCAGCTGTTCAAGTTCATGTAAAAAAGAAAAAAACTTTTTCTCATTATCCCTCTTTTTCTCTTCCCTTCTTTTGGTGCGTGTGTGTGTGTATGTGTGTGTGTGTGTGTGTGTGGTGGTTTT
Source organism: Choloepus didactylus (assembly GCF_015220235.1). Lineage (NCBI taxonomy): Eukaryota > Metazoa > Chordata > Mammalia > Pilosa > Megalonychidae > Choloepus > Choloepus didactylus. The sequence continues at coordinate 92,460,910 of NC_051311.1, forward strand.
TGACCAGTTTTGCCCCTTCCAAGGTTCACACTAATGGGCATGTGGTAATCTTTCTCCTCCTTGGCTCCTCTGTCCCAATTATTAAGTTCCAAAAGAAGAATACTCGCAGGAGGGAAAAATGACATGTAAGCCAGTTTCACAGTTCTTTATCTGAATTTGTGAAAGAGTAAGGGAGTAAAATAAGGTAATTAAATTGAGATGTTTAGATTACCCACAATTTATCAGTTTTCACTCTCTCATTACATGTAAAGGGTAATGCTAGGAGACTCTCTTTTTACCGCAACATATTGAAAGTATACTATACCTAATTCGTTTAATAAGAAAAATGAAGAGACATTTTTTACCCTGGTTAGGTTTTGCAAGAGTCAGAATAAGAATAAAAAATTACCTCATTTTAATGTTTCACTGAAAACCACATGCAGATTGAGTGTCTTGAACCTCAGATGTAGTGACTTCTAGGACCTGAATTTAATTACTTTCTCCAACTTCAGTTCTTTTCTGAGAACATTAGACAGCCAATGAATATGTCAAACCAAAATTATTTGGTGCTCTTAGCACACACACTTTGAAAGAGAGTTCTGATACAGCAGTAATTGTAAGAAATTTTTTCTTGAGCTTTTATTATGAATTTAAATAATAGACTGTCAAGTTTGGCAAAATAATTGGTTTAATTGAGATGTTGCCATACATATAAATTAGAAGCTGTTTTACATTGTGTTGCCTAATTATTTACTTTTTATACTTCCTTATCTATTTTGTATTTCTCTTGACCTTTTGTGAGAATAAAGTAGCCTATAAATACATTAATGCAATATGCATATACATGAATGTATATATTTTCTTTATGCAGGTTAACTGCAAGTGAAAACCTTGTTGCTAGACAAAAATTTCTGATTATTTCAGTGTTGGAAGGTTGAAGTAGTTGATTCAAAGAGGCCATCAGAGAGGGGAAAATCAGATTTCATTATGACCAATCACAAGAATTTACATGTGTGTATGCAGTGAAAAGTGTGCTAATACCTGGGTTTACATGTAATATGAATGTAAATGTGTACCTATGTGTGTAAATTAAATATGTATACAAACTTTAGCATATTAGATTGCATGTATGTGTAGCCACAGATTACATGTGTTCACATGTAAATATACATATAAATCTGTATGTCTAGTGTATGTGTTTAGGGCTTGAATACAGTAAGCAAGCAGGTAATCCTGGCAGCCAAATTGCTCCTACTGGTAGAAAGATAGTTTGGAACATGCTCTTGGAAGAAATAATTTACTCATTATTCTTCCTACAAATGAGTCAATGCATATTTCAGAAGCACCTACATTGTAATTGACTAAATAAAGTTATGTATATAAGAGCCTTTAAAATTCTATAGCACTACATAAATATTGTCATTATTCTTGAGCATAGTATAAGAGAATAACCCAGGTAAAAGAAAATGGATCATTGTTTTTCACTGAGATTATAATTTGGAATATATTTTCCCATGTCCCAATTAATTTAGTATAATATGTAGGATAGTGATTTACCCACTTAGGCACTTAATAGTTAGCACTGTTTCCTTATGGAGACTTATATGTGTCCCTAAGCCCAAGGATGGAGAGTTTTTCACCTTTGTTCAGCCTAAGTCTGTATCAATCTCTCCTCTGTTGCAATCTCAATCACATATGCAACGTGTTATATATCACAAATGCAGGTCTCTCTGTTTGAGCCCTCTCACCTTTCGCCTGTGTGTGGGTAAGACTGGTCAAATCTTGGGAGAAAGAGGGTCTCCAGGGCAAATTGGGCAGATGGAACATTCCTTTTTAATCCACAATGCCACCTGAATCAACAGTGTCCCAAAAGGATGACAAATGTGACGTAGAATTTGAATCTGATCTTGAGAACTGGAGGGCTCAGGAGCCAAGGGTTGAGAGCTACAGGTGAGCTGCGCAGGTAGGCAGCCAGTGCTGGTGAGCCCTGCACCTGAATCTGTCATGAGCATGTGCTCTTTGGCTCTCTTGGGCGTTCAGCATGGTGGGCTAACTGTGCTCACATACATGGCATCTGCGGCTGCCCCAGACTTCTAATACTTTGGCCACATCCATTCAGACAGATGCTTGAGCTTCCTTAGTACATCACTAGGATATTATTTGTAATCACCAAGTTGGAAAGAATTTAGATGATTAGGCTATTCCATGCTCAAACTCTCAAATTTGGATTAATTAATTTTGTAAAAATGTGACTTCTTGCTCAAGCTTGAACTAAAAACATTTTGGATTGGACTTTCTATGTAGTGGACACTGAGATAATCTGTTCATTTTCTAAAAACAGAAATCTCTTCAAAATTTAAAAAAATGATGAAGCTAGGTCTAGTGGATCAGGCAACTAATACTATGTGGCAATTACTACTACATGCCAGGTGCTGTTCTAAGTATTTCTCATGTATGAATTCATTTAATCCTTGTAATTACTTTATGAGGTATGTACCATTTTTACATCCATTTTACAGAGGTTAAGAATCTTGCACCAAGTTATGAAATGAAGGTAAAAACTGTCTAATTCCAGAGTGACACTGTTAAGCCATTATACTGTGATAAAGGCATATAGGAAGCTTTGGAAGGATTCACCTGAGGCACCTAATCCAGCGTGGGAAGTCAGGGAAAGCTTATCTGTTGAAAAATCACTCTAATAAGATATGTGGAAGTTGTATTGAAGGGCCTTTAGGGAGGAGAGAGGACAGCTATCAAGACTGAAGGTAGGAATTTAAGTTAAGATGTTTTTGTTATAGTTTTGTTTTTGTTATAGTTCAGAGAAGGGAGGATGACAGGGACAGTCAGGCTGGAGAGAGGAAATGGACTGGAGAATATTTAGTACTTCCTAAAGACACCCATGGAATTGCTGATAGTTTGAATGGGGGGGCAAAGGTGAAGATGTGGTTAAGGATGATGCCCACGCATCTGGCTTGGCTGCCAGGGAGGTCTGTGGTACCGTCAATATTTTCAAGTCCTTTCCCATAGCCAAGTCACATAGTCAGGGCTATGAACTATTAAGTCTTGTTCAGTATTTTGGCATTTATTGTTGTACTTTCTCTTCCTGGCAGTGATTTTGCCCATGCTTCATCTAAACTCTCTTCATCCCTCTACTCTTATGACAGAGTCTATTAAGCATCCCTTCACCCACTCTCACTCTCCAATGGCTTGTGGCAGCTGCAGGTAGGTTAAGGGAGTTTTGTTGACCTACATTTCTATTTTCACTTCACTTACAGGTAATTGAAGTTCATAGTGTTCTCTGTCTCTGGTAATGCTGACAGCACAGGTTCTGTGCAGTTTTATTTGTTCTCTTTGTGGATTTTATAGGTTTTTGGGGTAGGGGGCTAGGGAGGGAGTTCTAATTTAGATAACCGTTTTTATTCTCCAAACCCCAAACATGGCTTATCTTTTATGAATTGTGAAAAAAGTGCCACTGGTTGAAATGGACATGTGCTTTTTAAAGCCATGCAACCCAGAATATAATGGGTAGTATTTACAACTACAAAAGAGAAAGAAGAGGCATGCAGCAGCCATTTAGCTTCACAAGCTCTCGTGTCTTTTCTGCTTGGCTTGTGGCTTATATCCTTTACAAGTGGTTTAATGATACGTGCAGATGGTCACCAACAATGAATTTTAAGGGTGCAGCGTGGGGATACCTTTGGGATCACTGTTGTAATCTGATGATCACAAGGATATCTAATGACTTTTGTTCATGGAGTACAAGAAGCAGTAGAGATGCTGGAACCTCCACTTCTCTCACTGTCCTCTCAAAGCAATGAGACCTTCTTTTTTGAGACTCTCAATCTTACTCTCATTGCTTAGAAGCTTAAGATAACAAGTTTCTTTTCTCCTTTAAAGAAGAAAACACTCCTTTCTTAAGTGTTTTTCAGTCTCTTATCTGTTCTTTTGAGTTAAAAACTTTTGATTCTCCTTTTTACTTGATCTTTACTTTAGTAACAGATGTATCTCGATTTACAAGTAGAAAGGGAAGTGGAGAGGAGGGCCTTATCAGGAACAAGGGACTGGTAAGGGGGTGGCTGTGGGGGGCAAATCATAGTTGGGAGAACATCAGGGAAGATCCACTGCTGTTCATTTGGCTCTCAGCCTGACCCAGGAATGTTCATTAAGCCAAGTGGTTCTGCAGATGTGGGTCTATGCCAGTCCAAGTGGGGACTGGGGGTGTGGGAATCTCAGTCCTGAACCCTGGACCACCTACCTAGAGTTCTGAAACTCTTAGAGCTAATGTGGAGCTTCTGTATGGATATTCAGGTCAGAAAGGCCTGCAGTACTCATCTCACTTAGCTCCAGTCCTGTCTGAATCTTCCTCTTCCAGAATGGCCTGTGGCCAGCCTGTTTATCTGGACATTTCTCTAGAGTATAAGAAAAGTTCGGTTCATGTCCCCTAATAGCAGGAACTGAATTTCTCTCCAGTGACTCTTTTCTGATCTTAACCTCTTATTCTGAATCACTAGTCTATCTGACTAGTTATAACATATTGTTTATGCAAGAGTCTCATCAATCATTCCCATCAGTTGCTAGGCTCCACTCCCTAGTGCTCAACCAAAATTGATTTCAGTGGCCTTTGACACATAGTGACCTGTAAGGCCAAAGATGAATTAAGTGGATTGGCTCTAAATAGTGAAGAAATTTTTTAAAATCAACATTGATTTCTATCTGGTTTCCAAGATTAAGTCATTTAGGAATTATCAAAGCATGAGATTTCAATAACTCCACCTCTTCTCCAGGGATAAAGTTCTGTTTATGGGTTACAGGGGAAGTAACAAACCAAGGTTCCTGTTCCAATGGCCTGAATCCTTTGCTTTTGGCACAGCAGAAGTTCTGAAATCTCCTGTGTGAGGAGGTGGGACATCCAGACATCTCAACACTTTATCTCTTGGCCAAACTGCTCAGGAAAATTCATTACCTCTTCCAGTGCTCCAGGTTACCATTAGGAAATAACTGCCGATGATGAAGATCCCAAAGGGTCTCAGATTCAGAATCATTTTACAGGATTTGGGGAGCGAGAACTAAGAAGTTCCTCTGGTGGAATTAAGATGGTGGGGTGGGGGTCAACTGATACCTCACTTTTGAAAAAGCATACCCCCTCCCACAACCTGGAAAAATTAAAAGCTTTCTTATTATAGAAAGCTGTGCTACATGGCTGTCCATGCCAAGGATGGTCTCCCAGGTTTTATAACAGAAAAACATACCCCCAGGAGACCTAAGGCATCTGGAATCAACTGGGAGTCACAAACCTTTGCCAAGATACCTAGGCAGTATTCTCCCTTCAAAGACTGTGAGCAAAAGAAATACACTCAGTATGCTTTGTTGCTCCAGACACTACTGTGTTCCCAATTGTAGAGGCAGTTCAATAGAGTAATAAATTTGCCAGACTTCAAAGGATGTGGGATTTGACAGCTTGTAAGTTTCCCACAGACTGTAAGGTTCCATGGGATTCTGGAGTCATAGGTACCATGTTTTCTTGGCTGAGAAACAGCTGAAGCTGAGAATACCCCATGCTGGTGCTGGCTTCTTGCCCACTCCCACTGGGCAGAACCATTCCTGGACAACTGAAACACTGCTCAACTTACTAAATGAACGCATACATCTTTACTTTCATGTTGAGCATCCACAGAGAAGAGCTATAAGAGAACATGTTAAAAGGAAGATAATCCTTAGGAGGCCTCTCCCACCCCTTAAATTGCCCCTGGAACATTAGTTTATGCTATAGAAGATGAAACTTGCTACAAGTTAAACAAAACCTGTCAGATTGTCTGAAGGTAAATATAAAAAGGCAAGAAAAATAAACATCAGAATTACAGTTTCCTACTAATAGCATGAATTTATGCTTGTTTTGCTTCTGACACCTAAGTGGCCAATCTGTTTTTGATACCTTTTCCAAGCAACATGGCTTGACTTTGATCATTGCACCTCATCTGACACAAATTGAGTGTTGTGGTAGTGGCATATCTCACAGGAGCTATGATTTCTCCATGCTCAAGTGTTTATGATAATCTTATGGTTTCTAATAACCCTATCAACTTCCAAATAAATTCTGTGTAATATATTTCCTCATCCCAAAGCCTTCATCACATTGAAGGTAGTGTTCCCAGATCTTAAAGCAGCAGACTGGCTGTTGTTCCAGTATCCCTCTGGTTCCACCACTGACAGACAAAGCCAGCATTTGTACAGGGCGTTATGCTTGCTAAGAGCTTTTTACACATTTTCTTTCCATCTTCTAATAAGTCTGTGAGATAGGTAGACACATTTAATTATTCTCTTTCAGATGAGGTTAAGTGCCTTGCTCAAGGTCATATAGACACAACCTCAAATTCCAAGACTTGTATTTTTTCTACTAGATCAGCAGCTTCCCTTGATTAGATCACTTCTTATTATATTATATCCCCAAATGGGAAATCAAAGAAGCCCTGAGGTTCATGAATCCATTATTTCCTAGCAGAGGTCACAGGAGGATAGTGTAACTTTGTTTTTAGAGTAAAAGTGCTGAGTTACCATTTTCTTGGGAAAGAATGAGAAAGAGAAAATCAAGTGGGGTGACTGATTATGCAAACAGAAGTCCATCAGATCTTTAAGGCTGGTTATTGTAGCTTGACTTCCCTGTCCCTTGTGTCCCACAAAGCTCCTGGAAGAATGCGAGGTAATTGTGCCACTGGGCACCCAATTTTTTATTTATCTTAGGGAAATGGAAGGAATATGGGTTATGCTACAGGCCACCAGAAAAATACCTGAATGCCCTTTGGGTAGCTTCATGCTGACTCACTTTTATTTTGGAGATAAAATCTAAAACCTGAAACTGTTCTGGAAACTTTTTTTTCACTAATCCTAATTACAAAATATAATTCAAAGACATTTTGTTTTGGTCTTTCCCTTGTCTTCTTTCTTTTTAGTTTTTTCCCAATATATATTCTTCTTCAGTGTTTACTTCTTTCTGTCCTTTCATTTCTCCCTCTTTGACTTCTTTTTTTTGGTTCCTGTCATGTTTTATATTTTAAAAATGATTCCCTTGCTTTTATCAAATACCCAGCATCTTCCAGCTGAAATCATCAAGGTTTATTGGCAACCAAAAATATACTGATGAGTTGTGGTGGCAATGCCTAGACTTCCCAGCTCAGTGTGTCCCATATATTGGGAGTGCTGCTCAAAATTTTTAGTTGTTGGCAATCATAACCATAGAGAAGAAGTGAATACAAATAATGGTACTAGCTACCATTTAATGACAGCTTACTGTGCGCCAGGTACTGTTCAACTGCTGTGTTCTTATTAACTCATCTATTACCTCCAACAACTCTATGAAGTAGGTATCATATTATGGTGCCATTTTATTCCCATTTTGAAGATCAGAAAATTGAGACATGTAAAGGTTGGGTAATTTATCCAGAGACAAAGAATTTCTTCATGGAAGGATATGAACTCTGACCAAAATGGCCTCCAAACCCTGTGCTCTTAACTATCCCAGTACACTGCCTCTGAGCAGTTATTGAACAAAGTGAGAGGAAGAACTGGACTGACTGTTCTAAGGGCACTGTATGAGAGCTCATTCTCCTCACTCATATGCTAAGAGGCATTCCCCCATTTCCTTTAGACACGCTCCCATTTTGAACTTCCGCATACCAAGTGTTGGGGGCACAAAGATAAATTAGATATGAATTCTGCCCTCAAGAAAGGTATATAAATAGCTATAATTTACAGGTAGAAAGTGACAAAGGCCAAATAAACAAATAAAAAGCTATCGGAATTCCAAATAAGAATTTAGAAGAGATATTTCTCCCAGAGGGAAGAACTGGGGAGAACTTTCCAGTGTAAGCCACATTTGAGCTGGTTTCAGGCTAAAGCTTATCCTCCAAATCATCATAATCTTAACAGATTTCATCATAAAAGTATCTTTGTAAATATGTTTTGGGCCTTGGCTTTGCCCCTTTTTCTCTTTCATAGAGTCTTCTCTGTATTTAAAAGCAGTATGCTCCTCTGAGTTTGGGCCTTAGCTAAGCCTCCTTCATTCTGGTTTTCTCATCCTGGCAGGGAGGGTGAGAATGCAGGAATGGCATTTCACCAGGAGGGGCAGCTTCAGGCCCTGCATACTTTGGTTGTAGTGGCAAGGCCCAGATTTCCCAGCCCAGTTGTGCTAAAGCCACAACCATTCCTCCCACTTGTTCTGATGCCTAGTGGGAACAAGGCCACCTTCGGTGGAGTGTGGCTCTACACTCGTGGGATAGATGAGGCTCAAAAAACTGGAGTTTTATATTTTTAATATAAAAACTTTATATTAAGTTTTTTATAACTTAAAATCATGGAAGTTTTATTTCAGCCTTTGAGGGAGCCAAAAATAACCATTACAGAAAATGATTCTTGACAAGATTTTTCCAGAGGTATCAACAGACAAGAAAAGAACTTGGCATTAAAGTTAATAAGGATCTAATGAGGCAAATAGTCAAGAGATGGTGTTATGAGTATACACCAGGAGGTGAGTTTTTTTTTTAAGACTGAGAGCTGCCACCTGTTGAGATGGTTTAAATCAGGGTTTTGGCAGAATGTGACTAATGTGACTGTCAGTAAATAGACTGAGTGAAACTCAGTCTCCTCTACATACCCAAAATAGGAATGTAGTCATTAAGTCTCCCTTCTGTGACTCAGCTCAGAAGATACAAAGAAGAAATTATTTAACTCACTAAGAGACTTGGAAGTTTTCTTCATAAAGGGGGCCAAACTTCTTTCACATCTTCTCCCCCTCTTCATTGTAAACGATTTTGATTTGCAAGAAACTTAGTATAACACTTTCCAAGAAAAGAAAATCAACAGCAATTATGTATGTATATATGATTCTGCAGTACTGGAGCCAGAAGTGTTTATAATAATCTTATCTGTAGAGGGGGGAATGGAATTTCATGAGTGATTATGATGAAACATGCTTGCAGACTTAACTGCTTAATATGAGTTGCATGTCTTGAAAGGAAAATATGAATTGTAAAAGAGGAAAAATCCTGACTTTCGTTCTTGGATCTGCCACTGATTTAGCATTAAAACCTTGGACCAATATTTGTGCTTCAGATTTTCCATGGATGAGAATAATTCAATCATGAATGTATCATAGGCTTTATAGTCACTTTTATAAGTTATTCTTTAATTTAAAACTCAGAAAAAGTTCAGCATCAAAGAATATTAGAACTTAAAAGGCTTAAAGCAGAACCGATCCAAGCAGTCAAAGACACTGACAGATGCTACTGCAAGGAATTATCAGACACAGAGCCTTCAGTCTCCCATTATAGCTTGTTCTATCTTTTAATGAATTATTCTGATAGTTTAAATGTTCTTTCTTGCTTTAAATTTTCCTTGGTTCATTGAACTCTTCCCATTCTCTAAGTAGAAAACAATGTTATCCTACTCATACAACATAAGAATTCTTGAACAACCATAAGAATATTGGACAGAATTCTTCATATTCTTGAACACAGTTATAAAAGATCAATCAACAACTATATTTATTGAGAACCTACCATGTTCTAGATATGATGCTTGGGAGAAAAGGGTATAAAAACTAGCAGAGAGGGGTCCTGCCCTAATCAAGTTGGCAGAGGGAGATGCTTCAGGACTCTGAACCCCACAGAAGCTTTGCACAATCAGCAAGAACTGGAAGAAATATTGTTCTCAAAGCTCCAGGAAATAAAGACTGTTAGGAATGCAGTAACAAACCTTGTACCGAATCAAGAAAAAGGCTACTTAAAAGCTGTTGGATCTTGTGGCGTCCTGGCTGGCCCCTGCCTCACCCCTCACTGGCTTGTTGTGGAGCTGGCCCACACTCCCAGTATGGATCCCTGGTCCTGATTCTGAAGGAAGGTGAGTAAACCTTGTGCGCATACTGGGAGCATGTTTGTCTGGCCCAGTCTGGCTGGTGTGGCCTCAGGGGCTTGCCGCCCCAAAATTTGTCCTGCATGTAGAAGGCAGTTCACAGAACTCTCCACAGAGCACTGCAGGAGAGCAGTCAAGTCATGCTTCCTGGGCAAGGGATTTCTGGCTGTAGGACATAAAATGCAGTACCCTGGACAGTGAGGAAACTGCTTTCCTAGAGAAGAGGGGACATCCAGAACTGTGTAAATGGGGGAACTTCCAGGGCCACATGCACATGCCCAAGATAAGAGTCATGCTCAGAGGTATTCTCTTCTTCCTCCTCCTCCACCATTTCCCCTCCTCTGCCTGCCCCCTTCTTCCTCGCAAGCAAGGAGGCTCTGTCATAACAAAAGTTGCATACAAGCTTGAGGAAAAGATACCTCAGAGTCTAAATTCCAACAATAACACATGAAAATATAAAAATGTCCAGGTTTCACCAAAAGGTTAAAAAACATACAAAGGAACAGGAAGCAATGGCCCAGGCAAAGGAGAAGATTAAAGCATTATAATCCATCAATGAGAAGGAATATAACACACAAAGACTTAAAAAAAAAAAAATGGTTCTAAATTTGCTCAAAGAGCTAAAAGAAAACATGGACAATGAACTAAAGGAAATCAGGAAAACAAGAGATGAACACAAAGAGATTGTCAATAGAGAGATGGAAATTATGAAAATGAAGCAAACAGAGCTGAAGACCACAGTAACAGAAATTAAAAATTCATTAGAGGGGTTCAACAGCAGATTGGGGCTGGCAGAAAACAGAACCAGAGAATCTGAAGATAAGACAATTGAAATCATCCAGTTGGAGAAGCAGAAAGAATGAATGAAGAAAAGTGAACAGAACCTGAGAAACCTATAGGAAATCATCAGGTGTACCAATGCATGCATTGTGAGAGCCCCAGAAGGAGAAGAAAGAGAAAACAGGCAGAGAGAATATTCAAAGAAATAATGGCTGAAAACTCCCCAAATTTAATGAAAGACATGAACATACACATCTAAGATGCTCAACAAACTCCAAACAGGATAAACCCAAATAGTCCCATGTTGCAGCATACTGTCATCAAGCTATTGAATGTCAGAGATAAAGATAGATTTCTGAAAGCTGCAAGAGAGAAGCAATGTGTCACAAAAGAGGGAGCCTCAACAAGATTAAGTGCCAATTTCTCATCAAAAACCATGGAGGCAAGAAGGCAGTGGGAAGACATACTTAAACTGCTGAAAGCAAAAAAGTGCCAGCCAAGAATTCTATATCTGAGAAAATCCTTTCAAAAGAAAGAGAGAGAGAGAGACTAAGCCATTATATAAAAAAATCTCTTTACAACAAAATATATTTCACTGGCTTAGTTTCTTTTTTTGGTATCAAGATGTAATGCATCTATATTTCAGAAACTGAAATGTATATTAAGTAGACTGCTGTGGGTAAGATGGTTCTAGATGTTTGTAACCTATGAACAAAAACTGATGAAAAGAAACGAAACTAATCTTTGACTTTGGAATTCCTTGCAGGCATTTTGCAAAGGCTCCCTGAACTTGGAACACTTGGATATCTCTTATTGCTTCCAGTTGTCAGATCAGATTATTAAAGCCCTGGCCATTTACTGTATTAGGCTCACATCTCTCAGCATTGCTGGCTGTCCGCAGGTATGTATAGGAGTCAGAGCTCAGACATGTCAAATAAAGCACTGGCAAAGAACCCAGGCAGATATTGGAGCCGGATTCATCCTAGAATGTGGTTTCTTTGCCATGTCTAAAGCATTCATTTGATTTTTTTTCTTTCCCAAAATTGGAAATAGCTTTATCATTTCTCTTGTGTCTAAGTAGAATTTTCAAAAAGTTAAAAAAAAAACCCTTTCATACAAATATGGAATAAACATGTATCAAAGATTAATTTAATTCATCAATGAGAGAAGCAGCAGAATGGTCAAGTCAATACATACAGTATTTGAATGAACTATTGATAGGCACTGAGGAAAGAATGTTTGGAAAATGATTGTTAGGATGGTTAACTGGTTAGTCAATATTGGTTAATATTCTAAAAGGCAACAAAACTATAAAACTCTTATTTTCTAACAGATAGAAATGATTTGCATCTCTCCTGGACAAAAATTCAAAAAGTTAACATAACTTCACTGAGTTTGGGCTCTAATCAATAGTAAACAGTATATCAAACAAAAGTATAATTCTCTATAGAATTCCTTGGGTTGGCCTGTTAAATGATATTCCAGTATGACATTAAAAATATATACAATCATCCTTTTGTTTTATTTTCAAGTTTTTGATATTTTTTCTTGATATCTGTTTAAAAAGATACACATATTCATTGCAAAAAAATTTATAAACACAGAAAAGCACAAAGGAGAAAAATCAAAATCCATTGTCATCCCATAATCCAAAAAAAATATTGCTAGCATTTTGTTCTCATTCTTCTAGATTTTTTTCTATGTTCAAGGAGATTAGAAATGGTTGCAGAAAGCTTTTGTTTTGTCTTGTTTTAATAAGAAACATCATATTTTCAAAAATACATTTTAACCTACTTTTTTTCCCACTTAATATATTATGGACATATCTCCATGTCAAGAAATAGAAATCTCAGATTCTTTACTAATATGGCATGTTGAATATACACATGTAATTTTGTGCCCTCTTGAAACCCTACCAAAACTATAGAAGAGGGGTGAGGGCCCATGCAGATAGGGAAAACAAGAGAGGAGACAAAAGCAACAAAATTTTGGAAGCTTGAAAAAAAAAAAAAATGGACTAATTTAGCAACCAGAAACAGATTTGAACCCTAAGCCAATAGTAAAGAAAGCTGAAAAATAATCTGATTTACACTACAGAATCTTTACAACGCTCAGACTTGTTAGCACTATGTACCAGTGGAACTGGATTAAGAGAGGGCTACAATAAGGAGGATGGGAGTAGAGATCCCTGAGAAGCAGACAGATCCCTAGATCCCATGTTCCCCTCCCCAGTTCCGCACTACTTGGCATTTGCCCCTTCTCATCCCCAACAGAAGCCTGAAGATTTATTTCCTAAAGCAGGGTTTCACAACCTTGGCACTATTAATATTTTGGATTGGATAATGCTTTGCTGCGGGGGGCTGTCCTGTGCATTGTAGGATAGAAGCAGCATCCCTGACCTTTACCTACTAGATGTCAGTTGCAGCACCCCACTCCCAGACACTGCCTGAAGTCCCCCTGAGTGACAAAATCACTCCGAGGTGAAAACAATGGCTCTAGAGATAGTAAAACAGAGGATTGTTGGGCTGAGACACAACAAGTATAATTGAAGGCTTGGGTACAAATATGAAAACATGGATTAAGTAACGGAATGCAATGTGGAGATACTCAGGTACCTTTTTCCACTCAACACCCAGAACATGACAACCAGACCTTTCCCACAAGGCAGAAAGTAGGAGAAAGAGAAAAGGAAAGGCTCCGGTGAGAACAAAAAATGAGGCAGAGTTGTTTTTTTTTGAAGTTTTTTGTTCTTGTTTACAGGAGAAACTAAGGGAATTCCTTCTATACACTGGGCAGCAGATATTGTTTCGCAGCCTACAAGCTAAAGGGGATGTTACACAAATAAGATATTCTGAAATGCATTACTCTGCATCAAAGGTCTTGGATGAGAAAAAGAAAGGGGAGTAAATATCTCCAAACCTGAATGTAAGAGAGTAGAAGGGTTTAGCTTTAACATCTGAGCTGTTCTAGTCAGATGTGGGTCAGATTGAATATCCTGATTCAGAAGATGTAGTCGCCATAATTTGGGCCAATCTGAATACACCTCATCTCACCTCACCTCACTCAGAAGTCATTAGGCTATGGTCCCTAAACATATTTTCCACTTATATTGCTTTTTATCAGCCATAGAACATATTATTCTTTGGCTTATTATCATGCTAGGCTAGGTTTCCCAAAAGCTCATGGGCCAATTTTGACCTCATCCATCTCCTGGAAGGTCAACTCTTCCCTGCAAACACCTCAACTCCAAGGTCTGTGATGAGAACTTCCATCTTGTCCTGTCCAACACTAAAATGCCCAGAAAAGCAAATGCAGCTCCAAGTCAGGAAAATGTTGGTTGCTATGGTCCTATACCAGTTCTAGGCCCTCAGCAGTGCACAAGGGCCCATCACTTAACACTGTCATCTTTGATCCTCATGACATCAACATGAAGTAAGTGTTAGTAAAGATGAGGAACGAATGGGGGTGGGGGTGGGAGAAGGAAGGGAGAGAAAGTAAAATGAATCTCTGAACAACAACATGTTTCTGCAGTGTAACCTTGAGGGAGATAAATAAGCTAAAACAGGCCACAGCTTTGGAATTGCATTTCTATCTGTTAGGGAGGTATAGGTGAGTTACAGCTGAGAAGGTGATTGAGCCGGGTCACAAAGCCCTGCTGCTCGCCACTAAGGCTGTGCTGGGCTCAGCTAAAGCTACACAACCTTGTAGCAAAGGTGATTAGGGAAGCCCCCAGGGCACACACAGAATTTTCTCTCTTAGATAAGCTAAAGTATTCTGGTAAAACGTTTTACCCAAAAGGTTTGTTAAAGTTTGTCTCCAGAGATTTGATAACTCAGGGAAGTGAGAGTTCACAATATTTTTTTTTGCTTTTAATTATTCTCATTTTATAGATCCGGAAACTAGTTGTGGAAACGGATAAGGCATGACTTAATCTTTCATGAAATAACTCTAATTCCAGGACTTTTCCCAAAAGACTTGCAGTGTAAAGGGAGAAGAGTAGGGTATTTGCTGATTCTGGAGTTCCCCATGACAAGCCTACCTTTTTAACCCTTTTCTTCCCTTAGTGCAGTTGGCCAACTAGTATGGAAATTCTTACAGTTTAAAGGTTTCAAAATAGTCAGAAAGAAAATATAGATATGATCAGTGATCCCTATTTTACCCTATTACAAAGGGCAAAACTCCCGGCATGTGACACTGGCTAATATATTAGTTACCTATAGCTGTGTAACCAGTCATCCCAAAACTTAGTGACTTGAAGCAACTATTTTATTTACTCACATTTCTGTGGGTCAGCAATTTGGGTTGGTTGCAGTAGGGTTTTTTGTTCTGCTAGTGGCTGTGCCTGGGGTTGCTTACATGCCTATAGGTATCTGTTGGCTCAACTGGGAGACGGTTTAGGTCTAGGGTGCCTAGGCTGGGATAGCTTCTCCCAGTGAATGTGATCTCATCCTCCAGGAGGCTAGCCAAGCTTCTTAATGGGGTGGCAGCACATTCCAAGAGTGCAAGAATGGAAGACGCAAATCTTCTTAGGCCTAGCTCAGAAGAAGAACATGACTTCTATCCCATTCTTCTGGTCAAAGCAAGTCACAAGGCTAGCCTAGATTTAAGGGGTGGGAAAAAAAAGCCCCACTTCTTGCTAGGAGGAGCTACAAAGCATGTGTGGCTGTTTTTAATCCACCATAGCTATACTCTTACAAATAAATGAAAAGAATAAAACAGAGCTTCTAGGAAGTAGCCAAATACAGCATAATATTCAAGAAGATGAAGCCTCTCCCCTCTCTTGCAAATGTATTCAAAATATTTTTATTATATTTAAAAGCCTTCCCAAGGTTCCATGACTTATCTAAAAGCTAGAGCAAAAACTTAGGCACTGCAATGGTGTGGCTGAGCTGACCCATGCTTTAGGCATTTCCTGCAATCTGTTTCTTCTTTTATAATATGCATTAATTCATTCAGTGCATGCCCCCTAAGTATGTGTTAGGCACTGGCGAGACACCTGTGGAAATTTAGAGAAGATATGCAAAACGTAGGTCTTTGAAGAGTTAGATATACTCCATAGATGGAACAAAGCTGGGTAAACTTCCTGCTTCGCCCACCCCAGGCACTGAAGGGTACTCATTCACCCACTCATAGCTCAAGAAGGGGGAACTAAAGTTGAGGTTACCCACCCCACCTTCATCCCACTCCTACCCTGACATTGGGGTCATCATGGATGATCATTATCTCCAGTCCCCAGAGAGGAGGGTCCTGCCATGCTGTTGGAAGGACCTGCTCAGACTAGAAGTCACTGGTGGTCTTAAAGAGAATAATAGTAATGGCAGCATCTAATCTCCAACCTAATACAACAAATGCAGCATTAAAATAAAAAACAAACAAAAAAACCTACAAAACTTAGGCACTGGATGTCAGGCATCCTTTCTGGTCTGATCTTCAAGGCTATCCATTTCTTACTACATTAGATTTCCATTAGTTAATTTCTAATGAACCTAATTGTTATTGATCCAAAAGTTCATTTTGTGGGCTATTCAGATCCTTTTCTTGCTGCCTATCTTTGAGGCATTTTTCCTTTTCTTGGGATCATCACTACAAATACTAGTAAAATTACTTGACCTCCCAAACAATCAAAACAGGCAAAAAAGTTCTAACAAGCAAAACACTCAACAGTACAATTCAGCAAAGACAAAAGGCAAGGGTTTTTGTATAAAGAGCTCCTACTAAAAAAATAAAGAAAAGAACGAAAGAAAAAGCAACACAGATCCCAAAGACTAATAACAAAGGAGTTGAATAATCATAATAAGAGCTACTAGCTTACTATATGCTAGTTAATGGTCATATACATTACATCATTTAATTTCAATGGCATTCTTGGATGACTATTTCACAAATTAGTAAACTGAGGTACAGAGAAGTTAACCAACTTGCCCATGGTGGTACAACTAGATAGTGGTAGAGCTGGGACTCAAACAAGAGAAAATACTACTAGTGAAGAACATGGAACAAGATTTAACATAATAAAAAAATGCAAATTAAAAATTATTTGCAGTTATCATTTATTACCTACTAAATTATATAATTTTTAATGGTAATACCCTGTAGGTAGCAAGGGTTCAAAACTGGTTCTGTTACAGTACATTGAACACGCACTGTACTTGGTACAATCCTTTTGTGAAACAATGTGAGAATGCATCAACAAGAGCCACAAAAATAGTCATACCCCCATTAAATACACTTTTTGGAATCTAATGGGAAACAATTGAAACTTTTAAGAAGGCTATATGCATGAACACAGTCATCACAATGTTATTTAAATAGTAAAAAGTTGGAAGCAACTGAAGTGACATATGGGAATGGCAAATTACGTGTCTATGAAATGAAACATTTTGTAATTATTAAAGATCGAAAGTATGAAGACTGTAAGTAATAGGGTAATACATTTGTGGGAAAAAAGCAAAGTGCAAAATTTAATTAAGAACTATATTTACAATTCTGTTAAGGGATTGAGAGAGGGAAACTAGTAAGAAATAATCCAGAATATTAACGGAGGTTATGTTAGGTGATGAATTTATGAGTAATTGTGTTTCCTTTCTATTTTTGGTAAATTTTTTTGTAATGTGGTTATGTTATTTTTAAAATACAAAATTATTTTAAAAAAATAAACCAATATTTTTCAAGGAATCAAAGATAGTTGTGTTAGGATTAACACAGTCTCTGCCCACTGGGGCTGAGACCAGAGCCTTGTATCCACGAGTTAAGAATGTATCCAGTTCCCAGCCCCTAATCCATAAATCCCAACATCACCACCTCAGTCATTGAACATGATGAGCTTCTGTTCCTCAGGAAATGTCAGGCTCTTTTTTAGCTCTTCCATTATCAAATAAAATTTAGCATTCAGAGATCTACCTGCCCTGACTTTTCCATCACCACTCTATTCTTCCTTTCCTGTACAATTCTCAGGGCCTCTTTTTTTTTTTTTTTCAGTGACATCAGATCCTCAGATACTCACACAGTATGGCAGCAATGGCTGCAGGTATTTTTGTGAGAATTAGTTGTAATGTTGGTATGTTAGACCTTGATCTTGAGCAAGTTCTAGAAACAGGGCATGTTTAGACAATGACATCTATTTTTCCAAACTTAAAAAGTATGAATTCCAAATGACAGTTTTTTATGCATAACTGTTGGAAAAAAATTCCTTGGGGGAGGGCGATCTAGATGATTCTGAAGTAAGTCTCAATTCAGCTATAAATTCAAAAGCTAGACCCTGAATTAGTGAAATAATATGAAAAGGAGGGTTGAATTACTTCTGCAGAACTTGTGGACAATCTCCCAAAGAGTCGGAACCCTCAGCAGAATTTCTCAGAGCAAGGTCCATGCATACTTGAGGTTCATGCCTTGGCCCTTTCTCCATTTCCAAATCATTTCACCTTTCTAACACACAAACTATCAGAGACGTCCAAACCCCTTCTCAGGATAATCTGACCCTGACCTCAGGATAACTTCAGGGAATACATATTTTGTAGAAATAATCTTATTAAACCTATGTTTCCAAATTTATGCCTTAGAATAGATTTTAAGTTCAAAGCCAAATCTCATTTCTATAGCATTTCATAAGTTGCTCATATTTGGTGTGACAGTTATTACTAGGGAACTGTTTTCATGAAGTATCCCATCCATACCAGAGGACTCGAAAATGAAAATAACAGCAAGCTCACAAATTCAACTGGCACCACTTGAGACATATATTTTACCGTTGACCTTATTTGGAAACAATGTTAAACCACTAGCTTGAGTTCTAAGCTCATCATATAACAAGCTGAGTGAAAGAACCTGCAGGGGTTATTATTCTATTCTTCCCTGGAATGAAGTTCATTCTGAATAACCAGAACTTTGGCTGTGTGTTCAGATTACTGACTCAGCAATGGAGATGTTATCGGCCAAATGCTGTTATCTGCACATTTTGGATATCTCTGGTTGTATCCTGCTTACTGACCTTGAGAGAGGCTGCAAACAACTCCGGATCCTTAAGATGAGATACTGCAGAAATATTTCCATGTAAGTATGTACCTGAATATGAAAAGCTTTGAGAACCACTTATTGAAAAAAAAGAAATGTGTGTCTATGGCATTTGTAATACATAGTGGTTTTCAGATTTAGGAAGTTTCATTTTATTTTTTGCCCAATTGAAGCCAGACTTGAGTTGAACCAAGGGAAGCTCTCTTCCAAAATGGTCTTTGTGGTTCCATTTTCCTTTCCCAGTAACCCTTCTGCTTCATCCCTTCCTTGACCCCCCAGGAGTTCCAAAGCTTTAACTCTGCTCCATGCAGCATTCTCCCTAACTCTTAATCTACTCTTCTCTTAAAATATTTCCACTGAGTTAATCTCCCCTAAGAGTTAAGAAAATACTCTGATTAAATCAACTCACAAGTAAGTGTAAATTACTAACAATTCACCCCAGCCCCATCTCTCCTAAAGCTATTTGCTTGATAATTGTTATTAATTTAGTTAGCGATTTCCTATAAAACCTGGAGCTTAGAGTAAGGTATTCTGACTTGACTGCCGCAGAGCAAATGCCTGTTCTCCCAATTTTCATAATTTTCCCAATGAAATAACAGTTGGGTAAATGGGCAATATACAAAGGGAGAAAGTCTCTGGTGTCCACCCTATGAGCAGTTTTCTGTACCACTGTTAAGCAGTTTTTATCCTATTGATTGAGAGTTAAAATGTGCAAGTATTTTAACTGATCTGATGAAATAACCTGTGAAATGCTAAACGTTCAAACTGGGAATTCTTGACCAATCCCTGAAGGTCAGGCTCTTTTTTGCATGCTGGCAAAATTAATACTAAGAATTAACATAATCAAAGTATAAAGTGCATAATGTGGTCCAAGCATGTAGATTTCACAGAAGACTTTTTAAATTAAATGGCTCTGGCATGAACTTAACTATGAGCCCTGGGCACTTGAGGCCTGAGGAAGAAAATGGTTTCTGTCTCAAAGCAACGTGTGTTAAAATGAAAGAAAATGAAGTACAAAATAGTTACTAGTAAAACAGGCACTTTCACTGGATTTGCAGAAAGGGGATAGCCCATAACTGGAGCTGGGTCAAAAAGGAGGAGGCAGGCTCTTGGCAATTTTTAAAGAGGGATGGTGACTCAGCTCTTCCTGATAAGTCTAGAAGTGACTATAATATGTATATTAACTTCACTGAAAGAGGACATCATGAAACAAGGTCCTAGGAGTCCCATGACTCTGGGCAAGATGACAGTGTTGTGTTACCCAAAGGAGACTGGCTTTCTAATCTGTTGATTGTATCTTGTCAATCACTATTTTTGGGCAGTCAATATTATTTTAGATAGAATGAATGAAGACTTTCTGGCAAGGGCTTTTCTGAACCTACTCATGGTATGGGATGTTAAAGTATGATCAATATGATGTTTGACCACAAAGAGCCAAGATATCCAGTAATATCCAAGGCCTGCCCTTGATTATTCACCCCTCTTATGAGGCCTCTAAATTTAAAATACGCAATGAAAACAAAACTAGGCAAAGTAAAACTTTACCACTAGTTGGGCTTTGTCTTCAAACCTCAATGCAAAACTCTGACTAACTAGGTCTATGGGTAATCCCTTTACCTACCCTGGGCAGTTCAAAGGCCTGTTTAGTCTCCTCCTGCCAAGCCTGGATGTCCCTATCATCAAGCAGCAGACAGAGATTCTGCTCTAATGCCTAGAGGCGAGCTGGCTTAGGCTGCCCATCTCAGTGCCTAAAGGGGCGAGACCACCACCTTTTAGTACTCCGTGACGCTCCACTCCTGTCCAGCTTCCCTTTTATGCTCCAGGAAAGAGACCTAGTATCCTCTCATTCTATCTTTGCCTAGCAATGGAGAAGGGCAGTCCCCACTGCAGGGTGACTTGGAAAGTCCCAGTGTTTGGACCAGAAGACTACAGGATCATCTATTTTGACTTCCAACACCTAGGAGAGGGTGCTGCATGTCAGTCAGGGGGTTCCCAGGATACCTGGACCTCAAAAATTTTGACTAGATATGTGTTAAGTCCTAGCCATTCATAGCTGTTTGAAGACAGCTCTAGGGGCTGAAGAGCAGCTTCCTTCTCCATGTAGATCCTTGGGTGGAATTGGAAAAGTTGCATCATGTATGTGAACCCTTCAAGACTCAAGCCCTTGATGACCCCTAATCCGTGACCCATGTTCAATCTAAAAAAAGCACAGTGGTTTGCTCTTACCAGGGCGAATGTGGCTTCCTTAACTGCAAAGGCTCTTGCCTTGTGTGGGTAAAAGGGAAGGAACATTTGGGAGCTGAGACAGAAGAGATTCTTTTCATTTGGGAAGAGGTTCAATGGCTTTGAATCACGATGCAATGGACTCGCACACATTTAATTTCATTTTGAATATGAAAACACTGTATGACACAACTCTTAAAATCCAATCACAGCCTTCAGAAGAAACTGACCTAGAATCTCGCTTTATGTACAAACTCCCCCATACTCCGTGGAATCTGAAAACATCGCACCAGCTCTGCAAATTACAGAGGTCTGCTCAGCCCACCCTTTCTGAACCAAAGGAACAGTAAACTTTTGATCAATGAACAAATTGTCTACAGCTCTTTTACAAGAGAACTTCTAGCATGAGATATAGCTATCATCCTACCAATCCCAGAACCTGAAGGGCTTCCAAGAAGCCACCCCAGAAATTCCACGTGGAGGCACCATAAAGTCTCCTTTAATTCAGAGAGAGAAGTAACAACTACGATCATAAACATGACAAGAAAATCCAGGTGTCTATTTCAAGCAGTTGTATGTCCATCTTATGGCCCTCTGTAAGGACAGCAAGAAAGGCAATGTTGAGGAAGAAAAGCAGAGTGGGAGAAAGGGGGAAAGACCCTCACAATGGCTCCCACAACATACCAGGCTCTGAACCAGAGAGGGCAAAGTGCCATTAATTCTGTAATTAGTGAAGATTAAGGGGACCAACCATTCTGACATTTTTGTGATAGGAGCCCAAGACTGTTCAACTCTAGAGAGATTAGTAGAGAAAATCTTTGTGGCCTGCAGAGCCCCAAACAGTAGGATAGAGATTCCTTGAAGGCCTTCTTTAGTGACTGCTGGCAGCATAAACTCAGGCAATCAGTACTCCCAGGTACCCTGAGAGATCTGTGTTGCTAGGAAATAAAACTCCTGTCAGTTCTTCTCCACTCCAGGTCATGGAAAGGTTCAAGCCTTTGTGATGTGGAGCTGTTTACTTTTATTATTATTATGAACAAATAATGTCATTTACAATTGTTACTTGCCAGCATTGTATTAAACCCTCCTTTCTACATATTATATATTTTACATATATTACATAGTTACATATATTACCTCATAAATACCCTATTACCATAAAAATGAATAAGGCCACTGGTTTAAAGAGGTTAAATAACATGCTCAAGGTTACACAGATGACAGGCAGAACCACACTTTGTATCTAGGTCTTAATCATTACTGTGCTGCTCTTTTGCCTTTAGATTAGTGATTCTCAATCTTTTTTAAAGCTTTAACATTTAAGGGATGTACTCAAAAGGGCACAGTCAATGAGGAGATGTGTTTTCTGCTGTGCCCAAATTGCTTGCTGATGCATTAAAGAGAGGCTGCTGGTTATGAGTGATCTTTGGTGTGGATTCCAACACTCCCCTTTTTCACCCACTCAGGAAACCAGAAGGAAATGTGAGTGAGGGCGAGTAATGTTATTACAGGGATATCCTTAAGTCTCCTTTTTTTTTTTTTTTTCTTAAAGTCACTTTTAAACTTCAGTACATAATTATTATCTAATGTGACATTTTACAACTGATTGTGACATATTTGAAAACCACTGTTGTATATATTGAGCCAAAGAAACCTCTCTCACTAGGTTAAATGAGTTAATGATGATTCATTTAACAATGTCTTACCATTGCAATAGACTGGTTCAATTCTCAAATCATCTCATACAAGGTCTTAGGCCAAGGCAGAGTCTGGAAGGTAGGCAAAAAAAATTCCATATGTACTCTAAGGAACACATGGTGATTCCTAAGTATACGTTTTCTTTTCAATAGTTTGTAGATCCTATGTACTCAACATACCAGAGCACCAAGCTATAAAAACAAAGCAAAATAAGAGCTGTTTCTGGCAGGAGCTTTCAGTTTCTGTGCTTCCAGGTTTCCTGATGCTTTTCAAAAGTACATAAATGCAAACACACAGCTACACAGGATGCTGTGTAAAAGAACTCAGCAAAACTTGCCAGCAATAACCATGCTGCTCTATTCTCCTGAACTGGTCCTGGGTCTTAGGAGAGTCAGTCCATGTGAGGATATCGAAGGTCCTGGTAAGATGGCAAGAACAGCTAGTTTATGGGCCAAGGATTTTCTGAAGGGGTGGGGGTGGAGGAGGAAGTGGAGCGGGGATATCTACACTGGCATTCAAACTCCTCTAAAACTAATCCCAGTTTTGTCCCAGCACTCCAGATCTTCAGTCTTTCCCCAGGACCAAACTCACTATGAAAGCACCTTGGTCGTCTAAGACAGGCCCTAGAGACACTCTAGAGACACTCCAGATTACTTAACCTCCTGGTATCTGAGGTGGGGGTGGCAGGACACTCGAGAGGGAGATGGGGGGGGCAAGGTCTGAGACCCGATCCTTTGCTCCCCTCTGGTCTGTAAGCATCACCTCCATTGGTCAGGATATTCTCTGATGTTTAGTTTCATTGAAGCTAACTGGGGGGGGATATGGAGAGCAGTATTTATCACTAAAAGGTAAGGTTGGGGGAGGGCGTGTCAGGGAGCCAAGAAATAGGCAAATTTAATAAATGCAGGTATCTTTGGGCACTGCGCCCATGGCTGGGTTTCAATATGCAGGTCATTTTGATTCCGTCCTGTCATATGGCATTTACTGAGCAGTCTCTCTACTCACTCCCTAGTTTTTTTGGTCTATATTAGAGAGTCAGCATCCCCCAACTTTCTTTTTCTTGCTATTTTTGCAAACTCCCACTATTTGCTATTGTTTTTGTGTCATGATTACCACCTAATTTACCCTGACTGGCAGCTGACGATATGATCCGAACTCAGCATTACAAGTGCTTATTCTCTGACTGATTATCTAGAACTCCCCCAAACTGCTGCTCCTCTGAGCAACCATCTGCATTGTCTGAACACATATGGCCATTTAGCACAAATTTAACTCCAAGTGTATGGTCATGCCAGTCTCCATAATCAATGATTCATTTTCTAGATTTTTGCAATTAATAACTCAATGCAACATATAGCAATAATGGGCAAAGTAGCCCCTTTGTGGTTATACATAACAGTTACTCATTTCTGAGCCTACAAAAATTGTCCTTCATAAGAACTTATTTCTTTTTTAGTACTGGCCTCATGATTCAAACCAACTTCCTAGGACAGCTCTCCCTTTCTTAAAATAGCTGTTTTTCAAGTTAGATAGATTTTGTTTTTATGCTTTTTTCCGTCCCTCTCCCTGCCCCCCACTTCCCTTTCTCCCCCTTCACTCCCTCCCTTCCTCAGAAAGAAAATAACAGAGTATTTTTAAACTTTTTTGGGGTCATGGGCATCTTTGAGAATTTATTAAGTCACAAACCCTCTCCTTTGAAAAATGTACCTTAGAGAAAAAACTTTGCATGAATGTTTAGGGAGTTCATGGACCTCCCTAAAGTTCATTCGTGTATGCAGCAGGGATCTGTGAACTTTTGGTTAAGAACTGCTGCTCTGCTGCATGGTCAACCTTCACAGTTTGGCTGGTTAGAGTTTTCCTTCATCAAAGCAACTGGGAATACCAGGCGGAAGGCTCACTCAAGAGCACTGCAGGGAGAGTGACCTCAGTGTTCCCATTCTGTGGTCATGCGCAGTTTGCTCACCCATTCACTGTGTCTGTTAATCTCTGAATTGGCTGAACCAGAAAGCCACTTAGGCTTTCGGACCCTGATTAGTACCACAATTATCTGCGCGCGCGCGCACACACACACACACACACACACACACCCCACCCCACCCCACCCCACCCCCGCCTCAGCAAGGCAAGGGAGCTGTGAAGTAAATTCAACTGTCAAAGTGAGTTTTCTAAGTCCAAATTCATTCTAGTTTGAAAGTTCTTCACTAGTGAATACTTCTGCAATTAGCTAATGCTGATCACTGTTATTACAGGGAGGCAGCTATCAGAATGTCATCTAAAGTTCGGCGGCAGGAATACAGTCCTGATGATCCTCCACATTGGTTTGGCTATGACTTCGAAGGCAAACCTCTTACACAACAACACAATATAACAACACTTAAAGGTAAAGTAGAATTGACAACGAAAGAGGCAATGCACGGTAGTGAAGAGGGAGCAGTATGACCTTCAGCCTCCAGCACAAAGAACAAAAAATCTAGAACTTGGCAACTTTACTTTATTTAATACAATTCTTGTAAACTAGCTGGATTTCAGTCACAATGTAAACAAGCAGCAAATCAACTCCTGAATCTTACTCCAATTACAAATATTCCTAAATACATGGTTAGTTCTATCTAAATAATCATAATACTATGTAAATTTTCCACTTAATTTTAACATAATTAAACCAACAGTTTTGATGAGGTGATCCAATCTAAGATTACAATTCCATAAAACAACCCTGAAAGATGTGACTTTTTTTGACTAGGAATTTAAGAGCTCTTTAGGAAAAAAAGAAAAGAAAGCAGAGACAGCCATGTAAATCAAAATCAGAGTTGCAACTAGGGCAGTGACTTTAAGGGCCTGTGAGACTTTATTATAAAGGACATAGACGTACATATTTAAAGGAAACATGGCTTTCTTATGATTTCCAGATATTTGACAACAAGAAGTCTAAATGCCAATTAACCCTAGACTCATCTCTCAACATCTAATTTAACTGTCAAGGGTAAATCAAATAGAAATAACAATTATCTGTGAATAAAAAAAATGTCTCTGCAATGTCTCAAAAAGATCTCTTTTTAATCACATTTTCTTCTATGAAGGAATTTTAAAAGTATTCTGTGCCACAAAAGATGCTTTCCTAATTTTATGCTAGTAGCTATGGGTTATTAATTTCATATCTATGTATTAATTTTAATGTGTTCATCTATGGATTTTTACCATTCTGTTAAGAGACAATAATTCTCTTTACATTTTAACAGAATTCAAATGATCAAATGTCAGCCTTATCATTATTTGATATTATATAATACTAATTTTTGGTAGAGTCCAGAGGAAACTATTCTGACTGCCGCAAACAAGCTGTGTCAGTAATATTCAATTAGTCTTTTAACCTTGCTATTTCCTCAATTACTTATCTCTTAAATGGGGTTTATCCATGTATTATACCCTAAAAGTTTGAAATAAGGACAAAACTTAAGAAAAATGATATGGAAGTTATTTCAAAAGTTTTAAAAGTGCTATACAAGGTATTATAGGCAACTCTGTATTAGGTAAATGTTTTAATAATTCTTCACATTCTTAGGTTGATTTTGAAATAAGGTGGTTTCAGCTGTGGAATAGTTCTTGGAAGTGGACAGCAAGGGAATTGGTTGAGTAGGAAATTTTAAGACTCAAGCTAAGAGACCTAAAATGACTGTTTCAAGTGCATGATTTTAAACTGGACTTAGAAATTTCTGGCAGCTGCATAAAAGTTGGCTTCAGAGGTCTGATCCCTACATGTCTCCAGCACACAACTGGAGAGACCTATAAAAAGAGGCACTGCTTTCTAAAGGAAGTTAATAAACACCTGCATGAGAAATATCAGAGTAAAGAGAAACACACCCTTGTATGTTCTCTAGAAACCGTGACAGGTAGTTTTTATTCTAAAACTCTTTGAGAGTCTTTGAGTAAGACTCTCTTTTAAACAAGAACAGGAGACATATTCATCCATTCTGGGAAGATAAATTTTATAGCTACAGAAATGAAAGAAAAGGGATGGGTGTCAGAAAAAGTTGGCTATGAAAAGGAACTAAGAAGTAGTGTAGATAGGTGGAGAAATCTTCAAGTTGTCAGTGCAAAGCACTCAAGGCATACAAAGGTATTACTTAGGTCTTTCATTCTTAAGTATTTGATATATGGGGGTCTGTGTCCAAGAGAGCAAAATATGGAAGCTTTTCCTTTCCATTTTGAACGTGACCACGTGATATAAATATGTATAATTACATTAATAATTTTAAATTTAATTAACTGCTATTATGGTCATGACCTTGTTGGCTAATTTCATAAACTTTATTTTAGTCATGAAAATGTTTATATAATTGCCATGAGGTTGAAAAAGATGATAAAAATTGCTTCACTGCCTCATAGCTCTCTCCACTTAATAGTTTAATAGGCAAACACCATAACCTCATCAATCATAACCACATACATGTGAGTGTCTTCCAAACTACAAATACTGATTTCTGGAAGGGTAAATTAAAAGAAGACTGAGCTATCCCACAAAGATGACTTCTTTTTTCATAAATCTGAAGTTAAAAACTGATGGAGATATGGTAGGTACTCAATTATCGGTCAATAAGTGAATGACCAAATGTTGAAGGAATAGAAAAAAGTGCAGAACGTTAAAGTAAAATCAAGATTAGACATGCTGAGAATATAAAATGAAATAAGCGGAGGCGGGGCAAGATGGCAGACTGGTGAGCTGTATGTTTTAGTTACTCCTCCAGGAAAGTAGGTAAAAAGCCAGGAACTGCGTGGACTGGACACCACAGAGCAATCTGTCTTTGGGCATACTTCATACAACACTCATGAAAACGTGGAACTGCTGAGATCAGCGAAATCTGTAAGTTTTTGCGGCCAGGGGACCCGCGCCCCTCCCTGCCAGGCTCAGTCCCGGGGGAGGAGGGGCTGTCAGCTCCGGGAAGGAGAAGGGAGAATTGCAGTGGCTGCTCTTATCGGAAACTCATTCTACTGATTCAAACTCCAACCATAGATAGACTGAGACCAGACACCAGAGACTCTGAGAGCAGCCAGCCCAGCAGAGAGGAGACAGGCATAGAAAAAAAACAACACGAAAAACTCCAAAATAAAAGCAGAGGATTTTTGGAGTTCTGGTGAACACAGAAAGGGGAAGGGCGGAGATCAGGCCTTGAGGCGCATATGCAAATCCCGAAGCAAAGCTGATCTCTCTGCCCTGTGCACCTTTCCTTAATGGCCCTGGTTGCTTTGTCTATTAGCATTTCAATAACCCATTAGATCTCTGAGGAGGGCCGTTTTTTTTTTTTTTTTTTTTTTAAATCCTTTTTGCTTTTTCTAAAACAATTACTCTAAGAAGCTCAATACAGAAAGCTTCAAAGAATTGAAATTTGGGCACGTCAAGTCAAGAGCAGAACTAAGAGAGCTCTGAGACAAAAGGCAATAATCCAGTGGCTGAGAAAATTCACTAAACAACACAACTTCCCAAGAAAAGGGGGGTGTCCGCTCACAGCCACCATCCTGGTGGACAGGAAACACTCCTGCCCATCGCCAGCCCCATAGCCCAGAGCTGCCCCAGACAACCCAGTGTGACGGAAGTGCTTCAAATAACAGGCACACACCACAAAACTGGGCGTGGACATTAGCCTTCCCTGCAACCTCAGCTGAATGTCCCAGAGCTGGGAAGGGGGAGCAGTGTGAATTAACAGAGCCCCATTCAGCCATCATTTGAGCAGACTGGGAGCCTCCCAACACAGCCCAGCAGCCCAGAACTGCCCTGGGGGGACGGCACTCACCTGTGACATAGCACAGTCATCCCTCAACAGAGGACCCGGGGTGCACAGCCTGGAAGAGGGGCCCACTTGCAAGTCTCAGGAGCCATACGCCAAAACCAAAGACTTGTGGGTCAGTGGCAGAGACAAACTGTGGCAGGACTGAACTGAAGGATTAGACTATTGCAGCAGCTTTAAAACTCTAGGATCATCAGGGAGATTTGATTGTTAGGGCCACCCCCCCTCCCCGACTGCCCAGAAACACGCCCCACATACAGGGCAGGCAAAACCAACTACACACTCAAGCTTGGTACACCAATTGGGCCCCACAAGACTCACTCCCCCACTCACCAAAAAGGCTAAGCAGGGGAGATCTGGCTTGTGGAGAACAGGTGGCTCGTGGACGCCACCTGCTGGTTAGTTAGAGAAAGTGTACTCCACGAAGCTGTAGATCTGATAAATTAGAGATAAGGACTTCAACTGGTCTACAAACCCTAAAAGAACCCTATCAAGTTCAGCAAATGCCACGAGGCCAAAAACAACAGAAAATTATAAAGCATATGAAAAAACCAGACGATATGGATAACCCAAGCCCAAGCACCCAAATCAAAAGACCAGAAGAGACACAGCACCTAGAGCAGCTACTCAAAGAACTAAAGATGAACAATGAGACCATAGTACGGGATATGAAGGAAATCAAGAAGACCCTAGAAGAGCATAAAGAAGACATTGCAAGACTAAATAAAAAAATGGATGATCTTATGGAAATTAAAGAAACTGTTGACCAAATTAAAAAGATTCTGGACACTCATAGTACAAGACTAGAGGAAGTTGAACAACGAATCAGTGACCTGGAAGATGACAGAATGGAAAATGAAAGCATAAAAGAAAGAATGGGGAAAAAAATTGAAAAACTCGAAATGGACCTCAGGGATATGATAGATAATATGAAACGTCCGAATATAAGACTCATTGGTGTCCCAGAAGGGGAAGAAAAGGGTAAAGGTCTAGGAAGAGTATTCAAAGAAATTGTTGGGGAAAACTTCCCAAATCTTCTAAACAACATAAATACACAAATCATAAATGCTCAGCGAACTCCAAATAGAATAAATCCAAAAAAACCCACTCCGAGACATATACTGATCACACTGTCAAACATAGAAGAGAAGGAGCAAGTTCTGAAAGCAGCAAGAGAAAAGCAATTCACCACATACAAAGGAAACAGCATAAGACTAAGTAGTGACTACTCAGCAGCCACCATGGAAGCAAGAAGGCAGTGGCAAGATATATTTAAAATTCTGAGTGAGAAAAATTTCCAGCCAAGAATACTTTATCCAGCAAAGCTCTCCTTCAAATTTGAGGGAGAGCTTAAATTTTTCACAGACAAAGAAATGCTGAGAGAATTTGCTAACAAGAGACCTGCCCTACTGGAGATACTAAAGGGAGCCCTACAGACAGAGAAACAAAGACAGGACAGAGAGACCTGGAGAAAGGTTCAGTACTAAAGAGATTCGGTATGGGTACAATAAAGGATATTAATAGAGAGAGGGAAAAATATGGCAAACATAATCCAAAGGATAAGATGGCCGATTCAAGAAATGCCTTCACGGTTTTAACGTTGAATGTAAATGGATTAAACTCCCCAATTAAAAGATATAGATTCGCAGAATGGATAAAAAAAAATGAACCATCAATATGTTGCATACAAGAGACTCATCTTAGACACAGGGACACAAAGAAACTGAAAGTGAAAGGATGGAAAAAAATATTTCATGCAAGCTACAGCCAAAAGAAAGCAGGTGTAGCAATATTAATCTCAGATAAAATAGACTTCAAATGCAGGGATGTTTTGAGAGACAAAGAAGGCCACTACATACTAATAAAAGGGGCAATTCAGCAAGAAGAAATAACAATCGTAAATGTCTATGCACCCAATCAAGGTGCCACAAAATACATGAGAGAAACACTGGAAAAACTAAAGGAAGCAATTGATGTTTCCACAATAATTGTGGGAGACTTCAACACATCACTCTCTCCTATAGATAGATCAACCAGACAGAAGACCAATAAGGAAATTGAAAACCTAAACAATCTGATAAATGAATTAGATTTAACAGACATCTACAGGACATTACATCCCAAATCACCAGGATACACATACTTTTCTAGTGCTCACGGAACTTTCTCCAGAATAGATCATATGCTGGGACATAAAACAAGCCTCAATAAATTTAAAAAGATTGAAATTATTCAAAGCACATTCTCTGACCACAATGGAATACAATTAGAAGTCAATTACCATCAGAGACTTAGAAAATTCACAAATACCTGGAGGTTAAACAACACACTCCTAAACAATCAGTGGGTTAAAGAAGAAATAGCAAGAGAAATTGCTAAATATATAGAGACGAATGAAAATGAGAACACAACATACCAAAACCTATGGGATGCAGCAAAAGCAGTGCTAAGGGGGAAATTTATAGCACTAAACGCATATATTAAAAAGGAAGAAAGAGCCAAAATCAAAGAACTAATGGATCAACTGAACAAGCTAGAAAATGAACAGCAAACCAATCCTAAACCAAGTACAAGAAAAGAAATAACAAGGATTAAAGCAGAAATAAATGACATAGAGAACAAAAAAACAATAGAAAGGATAAATATCACCAAAAGTTGGTTCTTTGAGAAGATCAACAAGATTGACAAGCCCCTAGCTAGACTGACAAAATCAAAAAGAGAGAAGACCCATATAAACAAAATAATGAATGAAAAAGGTGACATAACTGCAGATCCTGAAGAAATTAAAAAAATTATAAGACAATATTATGAACAACTGTATGGCAACAAACTGGATAATGTAGAAGAAATGGACAATTTCCTGGAAACATATGAACAACCTAGACTGACCAGAGAAGAAATAGAAGACCTCAACCAACCCATCACAAGCAAAGAGATCCAATCAGTCATCAAAAATCTTCCCACAAATAAATGCCCAGGGCCAGATGGCTTCACAGGGGAATTCTACCAAACTTTCCAGAAAGAACTGACACCAATCTTACTCAAACTCTTTCAAAACATTGAAAAAAATGGAACACTACCTAACTCATTTTATGAAGCTAACATCAATCTAATACCAAAACCAGGCAAAGATGCTACAAAAAAGGAAAACTACCGGCCAATCTCCCTAATGAATATAGATGCAAAAATCCTCAACAAAATACTTGCAAATCGAATCCAAAGACACATTAAAAAAATCATACACCATGACCAAGTGGGGTTCATTCCAGGCATGCAAGGATGGTTCAACATAAGAAAAACAATCAATGTATTACAACACATTAAAACTCGAAAGGGAAAAATCAATTGATCATCTCAATAGATGCTGAAAAAGCATTTGACAAAATCCAACATCCCTTTTTGATAAAAACACTTCAAAAGGTAGGAATTGAAGGAAACTTCCTCAACATGATAAAGAGCATATATGAAAAACCCACAGCCAGCATAGTACTCAATGGTGAGAGACTGAAAGCCTTCCCTCTAAGATCAGGAACAAGACAAGGATGCCCGCTGTCACCACTGTTATTCAACATTGTGCTGGAAGTGCTAGCCAGGGCAATCCGGCAAGACAAAGAAATAAAAGGCATCCAAATTGGAAAAGAAGAAGTAAAACTGTCATTGTTTGCAGATGATATGATCTTATATCTAGAAAACCCTGAGAAATCAACGATACACCTACTAGAGCTAATAAACAAATTTAGCAAAGTAGCGGGATACAAGATTAATGCACATAAGTCAGTAATGTTTCTATATGCTAGAAATGAACAAACTGAAGAGACACTCAAGAAAAAGATACCATTTTCAATAGCAACTAAAAAAATCAAGTACCTAGGAATAAACTTAACCAAAGATGTAAAAGACCTATACAAAGAAAACTACATAACTCTACTAAAAGAAATAGAAGGGGACCTTAAAAGATGGAAAAATATTCCATGTTCATGGATAGGAAGGCTAAATGTCATTAAGATGTCAATTCTACCCAAACTCATCTACAGATTCAATGCAATCCCAATCAAAATTCCAACAACCTACTTTGCAGACTTGGAAAAGCTAGTTATCAAATTTATTTGGAAAGGGAAGATGCCTCGAATTGCTAAAGACACTCGAAAAAAGAAAAACGAAGTGGGAGGACTTACACTCCCTGACTTTGAAGCCTATTATAAAGCCACAGTTGCCAAAACAGCATGGTACTGGCACAAAGATAGACATATAGATCAATGGAATCGAATTGAGAATTCAGAGATAGACCCTCAGATCTATGGCCGACTGATCTTTGATAAGGCCCCCAAAGTCACCGAACTGAGCCATAATGGTCTTTTCAACAAATGGGGCTGGGAGAGTTGGATATCCATATCCAAAAGAATGAGAGAGGACCCCTACCTCACCCCCTACACAAAAATTAACTCAAAATGGACCAAAGATCTCAATATAAAAGAAAGTACCATAAAACTCCTAGAAGATAATGTAGGAAAACATCTTCAAGACCTTGTATTAGGAGGCCACTTCCTAGACTTTACACACAAAGCACAAGCAACAAAAGAGAAAATAGATAAATGGGAACTCCTCAAGCTTAGAAGTTTCTGCACCTCAAAGGAATTTCTCAAAAAGGTAAAGAGGCAGCCAACTCAATGGGAAAAAATTTTTGGAAACCATGTATCTGACAAAAGACTGATATCTTGCATATACAAAGAAATCCTACAACTCAATGACAATAGTACAGACAGCCCAATTATAAAATGGGCAAAAGATATGAAAAGACAGTTCTCTGAAGAGGAAATACAAATGGCCAAGAAACACATGAAAAAATGTTCAGCTTCACTAGCTATTAGAGAGATGCAAATTAAGACCACAATGAGATACCATCTAACACCGGTTAGAATGGCTGCCATTAAACAAACAGGAAACTACAAATGCTGGAGGGGATGTGGAGAAATTGGAACTCTTATTCATTGTTGGTGGGACTGTATAATGGTTCAGCCACTCTGGAAGTCAGTCTGGCAGTTCCTTAGAAAACTAGGTATAGAGCTACCATTCGATCCAGCGATTGCACTTCTCGGTATATACCTGGAAGATCGGAAAGCAGTGACATGAACAGATATCTGCACGCCAATGTTCATAGCAGCATTATTCACAATTGCCAAGAGATGGAAACAACCCAAATGTCCTTCAACAGATGAGTGGATAAATAAAATGTGGTATATACACACGATGGAATACTACGCGGCAGTAAGAAGGAACGATCTGGTGAAACATATGACAACATGGATGAACCTTGAAGACATAATGCTGAGCGAAATAAGCCAGGCACAAAAAGAGAAATATTATATGCTACCACTAATGTGAACTTTGAAAAATGTAAAACAAATGGTTTATAATGTAGAATGTAGGGGAACTAGCAGTAGAGAGCAATTAAGGAAGGGGGAACAATAATCCAAGAAGAACAGATAAGCTATTTAACGTTCTGGGGATGCCCAGAAATGACTATGGTCTGTTAATTTCTGATGGATGTAGTAGGAACAAGTTCACTGAAATGTTGCTATATTATGTAACTTTCTTGGGGTAAAGTAGGAACATGTTGGAAGTTAAGCAGTTATCTTAGGTTCGTTGTCTTTTTCTTACTCCCTTGTTATGGTCTCTTTGAAATGTTCTTTTATTGTATGTTTGTTTTCTTTTTAACTTTTTTTTTCATACAGTTGATTTAAAAAAGAAGGGAAAGTTAAAAAAAAAAAAAAAAGAAAAAAGACAAACAAGGAAAAAAAAATGATGTAGTGCCCCCTTGAGGAGCCTGTGGAGAATGCAGGGGTATTCGCCTACCCCACCTCCATGGTTGCTAACATGACCACAGACATAGGGGACTGGTGGTTTGATGGGTTGAGCCCTCTACCATAAGTTTTACCCTTGGGAAGACGGTTGCTGCAAAGGAGAGGCTAGGCCTCCCTGTATTTGTGCCTAAGAGTCTCCTCCTGAATGCCTCTTTGTTGCTCAGATGTGGCCCTCTCTCTCTGGCTAAGCCAACTTGAAAGGTGAAATCACTGCCCTCCCCCCTACGTGGGATCAGACACCCAGGGAAGTGAATCTCCCTGGCAACGTGGAATATGACTCCCGGGGAGGAATGTAGACCCGGCATCGTGGGATGGAGAGCGTCTTCTTGACCAGAAGGGGGATGTGAAAGGAAATGAAATAAGCTTCAGTGGCAGAGAGATTCCAAAACGAGCCGAGAGATCACTCTGGTGGGCACTCTTATGCACACTTTAGACAACCTTTTTTAGGTTCTAAAGAATTGGGGTAGCTGGTGGTGGATACCTGAAACTATTAAACTACAACCCAGAACCCATGAATCTCGAAGACAGTTGTATAAAAATGTAGCTTATGAGGGGTGACAGTGGGATTGGGAATGCCATAAGGACCAAACTCCACTTTGTCTAGTTTATGGATGGATGTGTAGAAAAGTAGGGGAAGCAAACAAACAGACAAAGGTACCCAGTGTTCTTTTTTACTTCAATTGCTCTTTTTCACTCTAATTATTATTCTTGTTATTTTTGTGTGTGTGCTAATGAAGGTGTCAGGGATTGATTTAGGTGATGAATGTACAACTATGTAATGGTACTGTAAACAATCGAAAGTACAATTTGTTTTGTATGACTGCGTGGTATGTGAATATATCTCAATAAAATGATGATTAAAAAAAAAAAAAAACTGATGGAACTCTAAGAAATGGGATATTAACAAAAAGGAAACTGTTATAAATCATAATATTGGAAAGGTTTGCTAGAAATCAGTGTTTAAGAACTGATTTTTCCTAATCATAAAAAATATAATCCAACAGATAGGTCTACTCAGTGTTGCATAATTTAAATGTTCCAGGAATAAACACATAGGGTTTGAAAGAAAGGAAATTCAGAAATTAACTTTATATAGTATACTATTACAAAAGTGAAAGTCTATCTTCATATATCAGGCTATGAAATACGTGAATGTTTCTTCCTCCCTAATAAGGTATATCCTAAATTATGCAAAAAATTTTAAGAATCACCAGCAATTGCACCACATTTATAAGTTTTGTTACTTGCAGCTTACATTTACATTGATGTCAAATAAAGCACTAAGAAAACATGTCACATGAGAACTATATTAGATGGGATTCTAAGATAACTGCACCCTATGACCTACACCCTTGTATAATCTGTCTTCAATGTGGGTGAAAACTGTGATTATAAGACAATATCACTCCTGTTATTATGTTACATTATATAGCAAAAGGAAAATTATCCTGGTTTGGTCTGAGATGATCAAATGAGCCCTTTAAAAGCTGAGTTCTCTCCATCTGGTCACAAAAGAAGTCACATATTCAAAGCATGAGAAGGATTCAATGTACTGTTGCTGTCTTGAAGATGGAGGGAGTCACAAGAGAAGGAATGCTGATGGGTGGCCTTTAGAAGCTTAGAGCCAATAACAGCGGGCAGCCAGCAGGAAAACAGAGACTTCAATCCCACAGTCACAGGGAACTAGGATTCTGCCAACAACCTGAATGAGCTTGGAAATAGACTTTCCCCCAGAACCTCCAGACAAAAACTCAGCCTGTCCAACACCTTGATTTCAGCCTTGTGGTACTGTGAACAGAGAACCGAGTTATGCTGGACTTCTAACCTACATAACTGTGAGCTGATAAATGGGTGTAAAGTCACTAAATTTGTGGTAGTTTGTTACACAGCAATAGAAAACTAATACAATAGCTAGCATAAATTTTGAAAAAGTCTCCCCCAAACACAGCAATTAACCAGTGTTCACTTCCAATTTGTTGTTTCCACATTTATATAAACAGTAGTATTTTCATTTTGTATCACAGATCTGGAATTCATTATTTAAAATTTATAAATCCAACTCTGACCATCCTTAGTCCTGCAGTTTCAGGGACTGAAACCAGCTCTGACTTCTAAAACTTACAGTGCCTTTTGGGGCATCAGCCTTAATCCAATTTCCATATTCGCTTGCTTGATTCATAAGCCCTAAAACACAAAATTGCATAAAGTTATCTATTAATTGGCAACAGCAATATTTGACTACATAGATACTAACAACACATCTCTGAAACTGAAAAACATCTTAGAACATCAAAATCTTAGAAAAGATAGTTTGAGTTGGGAAAGAGAGTAAAGATTACTTAGGCTTGTTGCCCTCCTTTTATTTTCTCAGAGGGAAGCAATTCTGTTTTAATTTTTTGTATGCAGGTTTTAAAAGGAGCATTATCAATGAATGCTTGACAGAAAATAAACTGCATGTTGTCAAAGTGTATAA
Source organism: Choloepus didactylus (assembly GCF_015220235.1). NCBI lineage: Eukaryota > Metazoa > Chordata > Mammalia > Pilosa > Megalonychidae > Choloepus > Choloepus didactylus. The sequence continues at coordinate 92,497,620 of NC_051311.1, forward strand.
TGTAGTAAGTTTTGACATATGTGAAAAATGTGAAACCATGGTCTCAATCAAGATAATGAACATATTCATCACTCCCAAAAGTTTCCTTAGGCTCTTTTGTAATCTTTCCCTCCTGCCCCTTCCTGCCTGCCCCCCATTCATAGGCAACTGCTGAATCTGTTTTGTGACACTATGGATTAGTTTGCATTTTCTAAATTTTTATATGAAAAGAATCATACAATATGTACTCTTCTTGTGGTTTGGCTTCTATCTCTCAGCATAATTACTTTGAGGTTTATACACATTGTAGCATGTATCAGCAATTCCTTTCTTTTTATTGCTGAGTAATAGTCCATTGTATGGAATTTGTTTACCCATTCACCTGTGGATAAACATGTAGGTTGTTTCCAGGTTTTGGCTATTACAAATAAAGCCACTATGAACATCTGTGTATAAGTCTTTGTATGGGTATATGCTTTCATTTTGTTTGGGTAAATACCTAGGAGTAGAATACATGAGTCATAGGTAGGATAGGTACATATATGACTTTTCCAGAAATGGAAAAACAGTTTTCCAAAGTGGCTGTACCATTTTACATTCTGACCAGCAGTGTATATAGGTGCTCCAGTTCCTCCACATCCTCACCAATACTTAAGGTCAATCTTTTTAATTTTACCACTTCTAACAGGCATATAGTAATATTTCATTGTGGTTTTAATTTGCAATTCTCTGATGACTAATGATGTTGAGTATCTTTTCATGTGTTTATTTTTCACTGGTATATCCTTGGGAAGCATCTGTTCCCATCTTCTGCTCATTTTTGGGAGGGGTGGGGCTTTAAAAAATTTTATTGTGGTAATATGAACATAACATAAAATTTGCCATTTTAACCATTTTTAAGTGTACAATTCAGTGGCATTAATTACTTTTACAGTGTTGCGCTACTATAATCATCATCTATTACCAAAACTTTTTTATCACCCCAAACAGAAACTCTGTACCCAGTAAGCAACAGCTTCCTATTTTCCCTTCCCCCAGACCTTGGTAACCTCTAATCTAACTTCTGTCTCTATAAATTTGCTTATTCTAGATATTTGAAATAAATGATACAGGAATAGAAGATCTGTCCTTTTGTGTCTGTTTTATTTCACTCAGCACAATGTTTTCCAGATTTTTCCATGTTGTAGCATGTATCAGAACTTCATTTTTTTCTATGGAGAATAATATTCCATTGTATGTATATACCACATTTTGTTTATCCATTAATCTGTTGATGAACATTTGGGTTGTTTTCACCTTTTGGCTGCAGTGAATATTAGCATACAGGTTTGTATGAGTCCGTTTTCAATTATTTTGGGTTTATATCTTGGAATGGAACATGCTTAACTTTCTGAGGAACCGTTAAACTGTTTTCCACCATAAACACTGAATTTGCAAATCTAAACCACTGACCCTAAGGGAAATACAGAGTTCGGTTCCTGGAAGCCTCTGGTTGCAACATTTCTTCAACCAATCAATATCTAATTTGTTTTATGTGTGTTCCTATTTGAAGACACCTTTATCTTTTCCTTCTACCTTCAATTTATTGTATGCAATGATTGCCTAGGAAGCTCTTTGCTTTGCAAGCCTTAAATAGACAGCCGCCACATAACCTCATATATAAACAGTATCATTGCCTTCAGAACATTTTTGAGCAACATTTAAAGACAGCCTCTGAACATAAATTTAACATCAATTTAAGCAAGTTGAATCATAAACTGCATGGCAAGCATGTAACTGGAGCTTATTAAATAAGGTGTCGATTCATTGACATTGAACTCACAGCCAACAGCACTATAACTCATGCCTGTACGAAGCTTATCTAAAACACATATTTTCTCCATACGACATACCACAGCCTTTTTCTGCTTAGAAACACTAGGCAGCTCTATGCTTGGAGGCCATTTTAAATGGTGAAATCAAGAAAGAGCAGAAAAATGTGGAAAATGAAGCATTAAATACATCACAAAAAGAACACTTGTTTACGGTATGAAAGCTGAAACAAGAAGGCAAAGTGTCACTATGTTTGACCTCAGCTGGGAATGTGCACGTTGGGTGACTCAAATTTTTTCACCGCTCTGCACGCCTCTGTGAATGACTGAAAAAGTGCCAGAAATACAGAATCTGCAAATGAAGACTCACTGTACTTTCCAATTTTCTTTTTGATTTCTTCTTTGACCCAAGGGTTACTTATTTCCCATATTATACAGATCATTTTTCTCATGACCTGAATTCTTCTGAATTTGTCAAGCCTTGCTTTATGGCCCAGAATATGGTCTATCTTGGTAAATATTATATATGCACTTGAAAACAATGTGTATTCTGCTGTTCAAGTATTCTGTTAATGTCAATTTAGGTCAAGTTTGTTTATGGTGTTGTTCAGGTCTTCTACAACTTGACTGATTTTCTATCTACTTTATCAATTACTGAATTGTGGTATTGAGGAGTGGTATTGAGATTGTCTACTACAACTGTGGATTTGTCTATTTCTCCTTGTTCTATTAGTTTTTACTTCAGGTAATTTGAAGCTCTGCTATTAGGTACAAAAATGTTTAGCAATATAAGTCCTTATTAAATTTACTCCTTTGTTGTCATCAAATGATCTTCTTTATCCTGTAATATTCTTTGCTGTGACATCTACTATGTCTAATATTAATACAGATATTCTAGCTTTCTTTTGATTAGTGTTAGCATAGTGTATCTTTTTTCATCATTTTCCTTTCAACCTATTTGTATCTTTATATTTAAAGTTCATTTCTTGTAGGCAGCACATAATTGGGTCTTGCTTTTTATCCAATCTGAAATCTCTGCCTTTTAATTTTGATATTTAAACCATTTACATTTTTAAAAATTAATGTTTATTTACAAACACTTCATACCTACCAAGCAAACACTCCGCCTTCCTCCCATCCGTCATTCCTTGGTTACTAACCTACTTTCTTTCCTGCAAATTTGCTATTTCTAAATAGTTCATACAAGTGATATGATACAATATTTGTCCTTATGTGCCTTGCTTATTTCACTTAGCTAATATTTTCAAGGTTCATCCATGTTATAGCATATCTCAAAATTTCATTCCTTCTTATGGTCAAATAATATTCCATTGTGTGTATGTACTCCATTTTGTTTATGCATTCATTTGGTGACGGACACTTGGGTTGTTTCCCACTTGGGTCTATTCCCTTACCAAAAGATACTTTTGGCTACTGCGAATAATGCTGCTATGAACACTGATGAACAACGATCTGTCTGAGATCCTGTTTCATTTTCTTTGCATATGTATCTAGGTGTAGAATTGCTGGGTCATATAGAATTTCTATGTTTACCTTTTTGAGGAATTTCCCTATTGCTTTCCACAGTGGCTGCACCATCTTACATCCCACCGACAATGCACTAGAGTTCCAATTTTTCTTTCTCCAACAACTATTTTCCATTTTAGAAAAATAATTGCAGGTGTCAAGTGGCATCCCATTGGGGTTTTGATTTGCATTTCCCTAAGGATTAATGATGTTGAGCATCTTTTTGTATACCTATTGGCCATTTATATATCTTCTGGAAAAATCTCTGTTCAAGTCCTTTGCCCATTTTTTTAATTGGGTTGTCTTTTTGTCATTGTACTTTCAAAGTTCTTTATATATTCTGGATTCCAAGCCCTTATCTGGAAATGTAAACCAATTTTCATTTAACATGATTGTTTATATGGTTAGGTTGAAATCTATTATCTTGTTATTTGTATTCTATTTTTTATTTTTTCTGTTCTTAATTCCCCTTTCCCTCTTTTTCTGCCTTCCTTTGGGTTATCTGAATATATTTTATGATCCATTTTATTTCCTATGTTATGTTTTAGCTATATCTCTTTGTTTTGTTATTCTAGTGGTTGTTTTAGGCTTTATAGTATACAGCCATAACTAATCACAGTCTACCTTCAAGTGATACTCTACTACTTCATGTATAGCATAAAGAGCCTTCTGATAGTATATGTGCATTCTTCCTTCCCAGTTATTATATCATTGCTTCATGAATTTTACTTTTATATGTTATAAACCCTATAATACATTATTATTTTTATTTAAACAGTAAATTTAAACAAATTATGTTTTACAGAGATTTAAATAGTAAGGTAAAAAAGATATTTACCCAGGTAATTACCTTTTTTTTTTTTTCCTATGTGAAGTAGATACAGATTTCCATCTGGTATAATTTTCCTTCTGCCTGAAGGATGTCCTTTAACATTTCTTAGAGTACAGGTCTGCTTGTGATGAGTTCTTTATCTTCTGTATTTCTGAAAAAAAGCCTTTATTTCACCTTCGTTTTTGCAAGATATTGTTGCAGGATATAGACTTTTAGGATGACTGTTTTTTTGTTTGTTTGTTTGTTGTCAGTCAGTATTTTAAAGATGTTGCTCCATTGTCTTCTCACTTGCAATGTTTCCATCAAGAAGTATACTGCATCCTTCTATATTTGTCTTCTGCAATTAACATGTCTTTATCCTCCCACTACTTTTAAGGTTTTCTCTTTATCTTTGATTTTGAGCACTTTGATTAGAATGTATCTTAGTTTAGTTTTCTTCATGTTTCTTGTGCTTGGGGTTGGTTGAGCTTCTTGAAGACTTGAATTTATAGATTTCATCAAGTTTGGAAAATTTTGAACCATTTCATCAAATATTCTTCCCCCACCTCGTTCTCTCCTTCACGGACTCCAACTACATGTATAATAGCCTTCCTGAAGTTATCTCACAGCTCAGTGATGCTCTGTTCATTTTATGGTTTTGTTTTTTCTTTCTGTGCTTGATTACTACAGCTTCAATTTCACTAACCTTTCCTTCTGCAATGTCTAATCTGCTGTCAATCCCAACCATTGTATTTTTCATCTCAGACATTGCCGTTTCTGATACTAGGAGTTCAATTTGCATCTTTTCCCCTCTCCAATCTCTACTCGGCTTTTTGAAATATGGAGTTATGCATTATAATTGTTTTAATGTCTTTGTTAATTTTAGTGTGTTAGTTCTGGGTTGGATTTGGTAGACTGACTTTTCTCATTATGGGATGTTTTACTGTTCGTTTGCATTCATGGTAGTTTTTAATTGGATGTCAGACATTGTGAATTTTACCTTGTTGGGTATTGGCTATGTTTGTATCCCTATAAATATTCTTGAGCTATCTTTGGTGGCACAGTTAAGTTGTTATGAATGAATTTGATCCTTTGGATTTTTGTTTTTAATAATTGTTAAGTGCAACCAGTATTTAGTCCAGGGCTAATTATTTCCCATAACTAAGGCAAGACCCTCTGAGTACTTCATCTAATGCCCTATCATTCATGGGGTTTTCTGCTCTGGCTGGTGGAACAGGGACTATTATTGGCTTTGTGTGAATGCTGAGTAGTAGTCTCACTAATCCTTGCAGGTAGTTCTTTCCCCATTCTCAGGTTGTTTCTTCACATGCATGCCTTTCAGTACTCTGCTGAACACTTACAATGCTCCCCTCTACACATCTCTCCTCTCTGATACTCTTTTTGAACTCTTGCAACCCTGGTCTCCCCAGACTCTCAGCTTTGTGTTCTCAATTCAGCAATCTGCTGGGCTTCACCTGTGTTACTCCTCCCTGCCATGCAGGCTGGAAACTCCCAAGATAGTAAAATGTGGCAATCATAGAGCTCACCTCATTTGTTTCCCATTTTTCAGAAATCACTGTCCTTTGTTGCCTTATCTCCAGTGTCATTAAACTGTTCTTTCATATATTTTGTCTGAGTTTTTTGGGGGGCTGTTTCAGGTGGGAGGGTAAAACCACTCTCTGGTACTTCTAGGGACTGGCCAGAAATTGCTATTCTGTATTTAAATCTGTCTCTTAATGAAGACATGATGGGGAGCCACTCAAATGCGTGTGTGTGTGTAGGAAGTGGTATCTGTGGGTTTATGTTGGGGTTAATTCTTTTGTTTAAAACAGGATTAAAAGCTTCTACTCTCTTCCACCCCTCCCCCCTATGACAGGCTTTATTTATTTACATTTGGTTCAGAGGGATAATTCTGCTGTTGCCTTATTAGCAGGAGATTGAACTTCAGTGCATCATAGTTGGGGCAGGAGAGAAAGGGAGGACAATTCCCTTTTACATTACAAACACTACTGACCACCCACTATGGGAAGCATCATTCAAGTACTTCAGGGAAGTAACAAAAACATGTAAAAAGACAAGCCAATGCCCTCACAAAGCTTAATGGCTGGCTATGGAAAAAAATCTGAAAATTTGCTGTTTTTTAAAAATACACTTTAAACAAAATTTCTAATACCAGACACAACGATTCCATAACCAAATATTTCAATTTTGACAGCCTTCTTTTAACTATTTACCGTCTTCTCTCAACAAAAGTACAATCCAAGACATCTTGAAAAGAAATCTTTACTGAAAAGAATATATTTTTTGAGTCACATTTAATGGTACCCTTCATTATATTTTCTCTCAATTGCCTGGTCTAATAATAAAGTCAACAGTATTCTAGGGATTGAGCAAGTATACAGTTCATCAGTTTTGCCCAAGAAATAATCTTGGAGAGACTCTTTCTTCCTCAAATCTTTTCTTCTTAAATGTTTAATCCAATCTACTGCACTTTTTTTTTTTTTAATTCAGTTTTATTGAGATATATTCACAAACCATACAGTCATCCATGGTATACAATCAACTGTTCACAGTATGATCATATAGTTATGCGTTCATCACCACAATCTATTTCTGAACATTTTCCTTACATCAGAGAGAATCAGAATAAGAATAAAAAATAAAAGTGGAGAATACCCAAACCATCCCCCCATCCCACCCTATTTGTCATTTAGTTTTTACTCCCATTTTTCTACTGATTTTTTGTCAATTTTTTAACTTTGTTTATCAAAAAATTAAAAACAAACAGGCAAACAACAACCAAAAAAACCCCACAACATTTCAAACAAAGCAATGGATTAAGGAAAACAAATAACCTAAAATAACTACTTTGCTTCCAATATGTTCCTACCATACCCCAAGAAAATTAATAAACCATGTCCAAACAGAGGAGTAAGAAAAACAAATAATCTAAAATAACTACATTGCTTCCAACATGTTCCTACCATACCCCAAGAAAATTAACAACCCCTAAGAAAACAAAGGAATAAGAGAAAAAAAAAACCTAAAATAACTCTATTGCTTCCAACATGATCTTACTGTATCCAAGAAAGTTTACAAACCATAATCATTCCTGAGAATTCCCATAACATTGAGATTACCCTCCATAGTTTATCTGTTCTTATTAGATTATCATTCCCCCTCCACTAATTGGTATCTCTAGGTCCCCTACATTCTACAGTATAAAACATTGTACATTTTTCACAGAATTCACATTAGTGGTAACATACAATATCTCTCTTTTTGTGCCTGGCTTATTTTGCTCAGCATTATGTCTTTTTTTTAATCTTCATTTTATTGAGATATATTCATATACCACGCAGTCATACAAAACAAATCGTACTTTCGATTGTTCACAGTACCATTACATAGTTGTACATTCATCACCCAAATCAATCCCTGACACCTTCATTAGCACACACACAAGAATAACAAGAATAATAATTAGAGTGAAAAAGAGCAATTGAAGTAAAAAAGAACACTGGGTACCTTTGTCTGTTTGTTTCCTTCCCCTATTTTTCTACTCATCCATCCATAAACTAGACAAAGTGGAGTGTGGTCCTTATGGCTTTCCCAATCCCCTTGTTACCCCTCATAAGCTACATTTTTATACAACTGTCTTCGAGATTCATGGGTTCTGGGTTGTAGTTTGATAGTTTCAGGTATTCACCACCAGCTACCCCAATTCTTTAGAACCTAAAAAGGGTTGTCTAAAGTGTGCGTAAGAGTGCCCACCAGAGTGACCTCTCGGCTCCTTTTGGATTCTCTCTGCCACTGAAGCTTATTTCATTTCCTTTCACATCCCCCTTTTGGTCAAGAAGATGTTCTCCGTCCCACGATGCCAGGTATACATTCCTCCCCGGGAGTCATATTCCACGTTGCCAGGGAGATTCACTCCTCTGGGTGTCTGATCCCACGTAGGGGGGAGGGCAGTGATTTCACCTTTCAAGTTGGCTTAGCCAGAGAGAGAGGGCCACATCTGAGCAACAAAGAGGCATTCGGGAGGAGGCTCTTAGGCACAACCATAGGGAGGCCTAGCCTCTCCTTTGCAGCAACCGTCTTCCCAAGGGTAAAACCTGTGGTAGAGGGCTCAGCCCATCAAACCACCAGTCACCTATGTCTGTGGTCATGTTAGCAACCATGGAGGTGGGGTAGGCGAATACCCCTGCATTCTCCACAGGCTCCTCAAGGGGGCACTACATCTTTTTTTTTTCCTTTTTTTTTTTTTTTTTTTTTTAACTTTCCCTTCTTTTTTAAATCAACTGTATGAAAAAAAAGTTAAAATGAAAACAAACATACAATAAAAGAACATTTTAAAGAGACCATAACAAGGGAGTAAGAAAAAGACAACTAACCTAAGATAACTGCTTAACTTCCAACATGTTCCTACTTTACCCCAAGAAAGTTACCTAATATAGCAACATTTCTGTGAACTTGCTCCTACTATATCCATCAGAAATTAACAGACCATAGTCATTCCTGGGCATCCCCAGAACGTTAAATAGCTTATCTGTTCTTCTTGGATTATTGTTCCCCCTTCCTTAATTGCTCTCTATTGCTAGTTCCCCTACATTCTACATTATAAGCCATTTGTTTTATATTTTTCAAAGTTTACATTAGTGGTAGCATATAATATTTCTATTTTTGTGCCTGGCTTATTTCGCTTAGCATTATGTCTTCAAGGTTCATCCATGTTGTCATATGTTTCACGAGATCGTTCCTTCTTACTGACGCGTAGTATTCCATCGTGTGTATATACCACATTTTATTTATCCACTCATCTGTTGAAGGACATTTGGGTTGTTTCCATCTTTTGGCAATTGTGAATAATGCTGCTATGAACATTGGCGTGCAGATATCTGTTCGTGTCACTGCTTTCCGATCTTCCGGGTATATACCGAGAAGTGCAATCGCTGGGTCGAATGGTAACTCTATATCTAGTTTTCTAAGGAACTGCCAGACTGACTTCCAGAGTGGCTGAACCATTATATAGTCCCACCAACAGTGAATAAGAGTTCCAATTTCTCCACATCCCCTCCAGCATTTGTAGTTTCCTGTTTGTTTAATGGCAGCCATTCTAACCGGTGTTAGATGGTATCTCATTGTGGTCTTAATTTGCATCTCTCTAATAGCTAGTGAAGCTGAACATTTTTTCATGTGTTTCTTGGCCATTTGTATTTCCTCTTCAGAGAACTGTCTTTTCATATCTTTTGCCCATTTTATAATTGGGCCGACTGTACTATTGTCATTGAGTTGTAGGATTTCTTTATATATGCAAGATATCAGTCTTTTGTCAGATACATGGTTTCCAAAAATTTTTTCCCATTGAGTTGGCTGCCTCTTTACCTTTTTGAGAAATTCCTTTGAGGTGCAGAAACTTCTAAGCTTGAGGAGTTCCCATTTATCTATTTTCTCTTTTGTTGCTTGTGCTTTGGGTGTAAAGTCTAGGAAGTGGCCGCCTAATACAAGGTCTTGAAGATGTTTTCCTACATTATCTTCTAGGAGTTTTATGGTACTTTCTTTTATATTGAGATCTTTGGTCCATTTTGAGTTAATTTTTGTGTAGGGGGTGAGGTAGGGGTCCTCTTTCATTCTTTTGGATATGGATATCCAACTCTCCCAGCCCCATTTGTTGAAGAGACCATTATGACTCAGTTCAGTGACTTTGGGGGCCTTATCAAAGATCAGTCGGCCATAGATCTGAGGGTCTATCTCCGAATTCTCAATTCAATTCCATTGATCTATATGTCTGTCTTTGTGCCAGTACCATGATGTTTTGGCAACTGTGGCTTTATAATAAGCTTCAAAGTCAGGGAGTGTAAGTCCCCCCACTTCGTTTTTCTTTTTTAGAGTGTCTTTAGCAATTCGAGGCATCTTCCCTTTCCAAATAAATTTGATGACTAGCTTTTCCAAGTCTGCAAAGTAGGTTGTTGGAATTTTGATTGGGATTGCATTGAATCTGTAGATGAGTTTGGGTAGAATTGACATCTTAATGACATTTAGTCTTCCTATCCATGAACATGGAATATTTTTCCATCTTTTAAGGTCCCCTTCTATTTCTTTTAGTAGAGTTATGTAGTTTTCTTTGTATAGGTCTTTTACATCTTTGGTTAAGTTGATTCCTAGGTACTTGATTTTTTTAGTTGCTATTGAAAATGGTATCTTTTTCTTGAGTGTCTCTTTAGTTTGTTCATTTCTAGCATATAGAAACATTACTGACTTATGTGCATTAACCTTGTATCCCGCTACTTTGCTAAATTTGTTTATTAGCTCTAGTAGCTGTATCGTCGATTTCTCAGGGTTTTCTAGATATAAGATCATATCATCTGCAAACAATGACAGTTTTACTTCTTCTTTTCCAATTTGGATGCCTTTTATTTCTTTGTCTTGCCGGATTGCCCTGGCTAGCACTTCCAGCACAATGTTGAATAACAGTGGTGATAGCAGGCATCCTTGTCTTGTTCCTGATCTTAGAGGGAAGGCTTTCAGTCTCTCTCCATTGAGTACTATGCTGGCTGTGGGTTTTTCATATATGCTCTTTATCATGTTGAGGAAGTTTCCTTCAGTTCCTACCTTTTGAAGTGTTTTTATCAAAAAGGGATGTTGGATTTTGTCAAATGCTTTTTCAGCATCTATTGAGATGATCAATTGATTTTTCCCTTTTGACTTGTTAATGTGTTGTAATACATTGATTGATTTTCTTACGTTGAACCATCCTTGCATGCCTGGAATGAACCCCACTTGGTCATGGTGTATGATGTTTTTAATGTGTCTTTGGATTCAATTTGCAAGTATTTTGTTGAGGATTTTTGCATCTATATTCATGAGGGAGATTGGCCGGTAGTTTTCCTTTTTTGTAGCATCTTTGCCTGGTTTTGGTATTAGATTGATGTTAGCTTCATAAAATGAGTTAGGTAGTGTTCCATTTTCTTCAATGTTTTGAAAGAGTTTGAGTAAGATTGGTGTCAGTTCTTTCTGGAAAGTTTGGTAGAATTCCCCTGTGAAGCCATCTGGCCCTGGGCATTTATTGGTGGGAAGATTTTTGATGACTGATTGGATCTCTTTGCTTGTGATGGGTTGGTTGAGGTCTTCTGTTTCTTCTCTGGTAAGTCTAGGTTGTTCATATGTTTCCAGGAAATTGTCCATTTCCTCTACATTATCCAGTTTGTTGCCATACAGTTGTTCATTGTATCCTCTTATAATTTTTTTAATTTCTTCAGGATCTGCAGTTATGTCACCTTTTTCATTCATTATTTTGTTTATATGGATCTTCTCTCTTTTTGATTTTGTCAGTCTAGCTAGGGGCTTGTCAATCTTGTTGATCCTCTCCAAGAACCAACTTTTGGTGATATTTATCCTCTCTATTGTTTTTTTGTTCTCTATGTCATTTATTTCTGCTTTAATCCTTGTTATTTCTTTTCTTCTACTTGGTTTAGGAATGGTTTGTTGTTCATTTTCTAGCTTCTTCAGTTGATCCATTAGTTCTTTGATTTTGGCTCTTTCTTCCTTTTTAATATATGCGTTTAGTGCTATAAATTTCCCCCTTAGCACTGCTTTTGCTGCATCCCATAGGTTTTGGTATGTTGTGTTCTCATTTTCATTCGTCTCTATATATTTAGCAATTTCTCTTGCTATTTCTTCTTTAACCCACTGATTGTTTAGGAGTGTGTTGTTTAACCTCCAGGTATTTGTGAATTTTCTAAGTCTCTGATGGTTATTGACTTCTAATTGTATTCCATTGTGGTCAGAGAATGTGCTTTGAATAATTTCAATCTTCTTAAATTTATTGAGGCTTGTTTTATGTCCCAGCATATGATCTATTCTGGAGAAAGTTCCGTGAGCACTAGAAAAGTATGTGTATCCTGGTGATTTGGGATGTAATGTCCTGTAGATGTGTGTTAAATCTAATTCATTTATCAGATTGTTTAGGTTTTCAATTTCCTTATTGGTCTTCTGTCTGGTTGATCTATCTATAGGAGAGAGTGATGTGTTGAAGTCTCCCACAATTATTGTGGAAACATCAATTACTTCCTTTAGTTTTGCCAGTGTTTCTCTCATGTATTTTGTGGCACCTTGGTTGGGTGCATGGACATTTACGATTGTTATTTCTTCTCGCTGAATTGCCCCTTTTATTAGTACGTAGTGGCCTTCTTTGTCTCTCAAAACATCCCTGCATTTGAAGTCTATTTTATCTGAGATTAATATTGCTACACCTGCTTTCTTTTGGCTGTAGCTTGCATGAAATATTTTTTTCCATCCTTTCACTTTCAGTTTCTTTGTGTCCCTGTGCCTAAGATGAGTCTCTTGTATGCAACATATTGATGGTTCGTTTTTTTTGATCCATTCTGCGAATCTATATCTTTTAATTGGTGAGTTTAATCCATTTACATTCAACGTTATAACCGTGAAGGCATTTCTTGAATCAGCCATCTTATCCTTTGGTTTATGTTTGTCATATTTTTCCCCTGTCTATTAATATCCTTTATTGTACCCATACCGAATCTCTTTAGTACTGAACCTTTCTCCAAGTCTCTCTGTCCTTTCTTTGTTTCTCTGTCTGTAGGGCTCCCTTGAGTATCTCCAGTAGGGCAGGTCTCTTGTTAGCAAATTCTCTCAGCATTTGTTTGTCTGTGAAAAATTTAAGCTCTCCCTCAAATTTGAAGGAGAGCTTTGCTGGATAAAGTATTCTTGGCTGGAAATTTTTCTCACTCAGAATTTTAAATATATTGTGCCACTGCCTTCTTGCCTCCATGGTGGCTGCTGAGTAGTCACTACTTAGTCTTATGCTGTTTCCTTTGTATGTGGTGAATTGCTTTTCTCTTGCTGCTTTCGGAACTTGCTCCTTCTCTTCTGTGTTTGATAGTGTGATCAGTATATGTCTCGGAGTGGGTTTATTTGGATTTATTCTATTTGGAGTTCGCTGAGCATTTATGATTTGTGTATTTATGTTGTTTAGAAGATTTGGGAAGTTTTCCCCAACAATTTCTTTGAATACTCTTCCTAGACCTTTACCCTTTTCTTCCCCTTCTGGGACACCAATGAGTCTTATATTTGGACGTTTCATATTATCTATCATATCCCTGAGGTCCATTTCGATTTTTTTCAATTTTCTTCCCCATTCTTTCTTTTATGCTTTCATTTTCCATTCTGTCATCTTCGAGGTCACTGATTCGTTGTTCAACTTCCTCTAGTCTTGTACTATGAGTGTCCAGAATCTTTTTAATTTGGTCAACAGTTTCTTTAATTTCCATAAGATCATCCATTTTTTTATTTAGTCTTGCAATGTCTTCTTTATGCTCTTCTAGGGTCTTCTTGATTTCCTTTATCTCCCGTACTATGGTCTCATTGTTCATCTTTAGTTCTTTGAGTAGCTGCTCTAGGTGCTGTGTCTCTTCTGGTCTTTTGATTTGGGTGCTTGGGCTTGGGTTATCCATATCGTCTGGTTTTTTCATATGCTTTATAATTTTCTGTTGTTTTTGGCCTCGTGGCATTTGCTGACCTTGATAGGGTTCTTTTAGGATTTGTAGACCAATTGAAGTCCTTATCTCTAATTTATCAGATCTACAGCTTCGTGGAGTACACTTTCTCTAACTAACCAGCAGGTGGCGTCCACGAGCCACCTGTTCTCCACAAGCCAGTTCTCCCCTACTTAGCCTTTTTGGTGAGTGGGGGAGTGAGTCTTGTGGGGTCCAATTGGTGTACCAAGCTTGCATGTGTAGTTGGTGTTGCCTGCCCTGTATATGGGGCGTGTTTCTGGGCAGTCAGGGAGGGGGGGGTGGCTCTAACAATCAAATCTCCCTGGTGATCCTAGAGTTTTTAAGCTGCTGCAATAGTCTAATCCTTCAGTTCAGTCCCGCCACAGTTTGTCTCTGCCACTGACCCACAAGTCCTTGGTATTGGCGTATGGCTCCTGAGACTTGCAAGTGGGCCCCTCTTCCAGGCCGTGCACCCCAGGTCCTCTGTTGAGGGATGACTGTGCTATGTCACAGGTGAGTGCCGTCCCCCCAGGGCAGTTCTGGGCTGCTGGGCTGTGTAGGGAGGCTCCCAGTCTGCTGAAATGATGGCTGAATGGGGCTTTGTTAATTCACACTGCTCTACCTTCCCAACTCTGGGACAATCAGCTGAGGTTGCAGGGAAGGCTAATGTCCATGCCCAGTTTTGTGGTGTGTGCCTGTTATTTGAAGCACTTCCATCACACTGGGTTGTCTGGGGCAGTTCTGGGCTATGGGGCTGGCGATGGGCAGGAGTGTTTCCTGTCCACCAGGATGATGGCTGTGAGCGGACACCCCCCTTTTCTTGGGAAGTTGTGGTGTTTAGTGAATTTTCTCAGCCACTGGATTATTGCGTTTTGTCTCAGAGCTCTCCTAGTTCTGCTCTTGACTTGACCTGCCCAAATAGCAAGTCTTTGAAGCTTTCTGTATTGGGCTTCTTAGAGTAATTGTTTTAGAAAAAGAAAAAAGGATTAAAAAAAAAAAACAAAAAAAAAAAACGGGCCCTCCTCAGAGATCTAATGGGTTATTGAAATGCTAAGAGACAAAGCAACCAGGGCCATTAAGGAAAGGTCCACAGGGCAGAGAGATCAGCTTTTCTTCGGGATTTGCATATGCGCCTCAGGGCCCTTCCCCTTTCTATGTTCACCAGAACTCCAAAAATCCTCCGCTTTTATTTTGGAGTTTTTCGTGTTGTTTTTTTTCTATGCCTGTCTCCTCTCTGCTGGGCTGGCTGCTCTCAGATTCTCTGGTGTCTGGTCTCAGTCTATCTATGGTTGGAGTTTGAATCAGTAGAATGAGTTTCCGATAAGGGCTGCCACTGCAGTTCTCCCTTCTCCTTCCCGGAGCTGACAGCCCCTCCTCCCCCGGGACTGAGCCTGGCAGGGAGGGGCGCGGGTCCCCTGGCCGTAAAAACTTACAGATTTTGCTGATCTCAGCAGTTCCACGTTTTCATGGGTGTTGTATGAAGTATGCCCAAAGTCAGATTGCTCTGTGGTGTCCAGTCCACGCAGTTCCTGGCTTTCTACCTACTTTCCTGGAGGAGTAACTAAAACATACAGCTCACCAGTCTGCCATCTTGCCCCGCCTCCTCCTCTACTGCACTTCTCATCTCAAACATTGTAGTTTTCATTTCTAGAAATTCAATTTGGTCTTTTTAATATCTTCCATGCCTTTTCTCAACTTTTTGAACATGTGGAATACATGACAACCATTTTATTATCCTTCTCTGTTAATTCTAACATCTGTGTTAGTTATGGGTTGGTTTTCTTTTAATTTTTTGAGCAATTTTATTAAGATATACTCACATAGCATACAGTCATCCAAAGTGTACAGTTGTTCACAGTATCATCATACAGTTGTGCATTCATCACCACAATTTTTTGAACATTTTCATTACTCCAAAGAATAAAAATAAAAATGAACACCCAAAACATCTCATACTCCTTTCCCCTCCGTTCATTATTCAGTTACTTTTTGTCCCACTTTTCTCTACTCATCTGTCCAAACACTGGATACAGGGAGTGTGAATCACAATGTTTTCACAATCATAGTTATCCTGTATAAGTTACGTAGTTATACAATTGTCTTTAAGAATTAAGGATGCTGGATTTCAGTTCAACAGTTTCAGGTATTTCCTTCTAGCTATTCTAATAACTAAAAACTAAGAAAGGATATCTATATAATGCATAAGAATAACCTCCAAAATGACCTCTCGACTCCATCTGAGATCTCTCCGCCATGGAAATTTGTTTTGTTTAATTTCTCTTCCCCTTTTTTGGTCAGGAAGGATTTCTCAATCCCATGATGCTGGGTCCAGGCTCATCCACAGGAGTCATGTCCTACATTGCCAGGGAGATTTACACCCCTGAGAGTCATGTTGCATTTAAGAGGGGAGGGCAGCGAGTTTACCTGTGGAGTGGGCTTGAGAGAGAGAGGCTACATTTGAGCAACAAAAGACGTTCTCTGGGGGTGACTCTTAGGCACAACCACAGTAGGTTTAGCCTATTCTCTGCAGTAACAAGCTTCATAAGGACAAGCCCCAAGATTGAAGACTTGGCCTACTACAATGCTAGTCCCCAGTGCTTGCGAGAACACTAGGAATTCCCCAGGTGGGAAAATTTAATGTTTCCACATTGCAAACGCTCCTCACTCTCTGCCCAAACTGCTCTGGGATGCACCAGGGCCTCACACCAACCTACACAAACCAACCAGATTTCACCCCCATTCAAGGTTCCATGTAATTACAGTGTTTGAATAAACTGACCATACAAGTTAAATTACGTAGCACGCTACAGAAAATATAGATTTTGCACCAAACAAACATCTCTTCCTTTGGTCTCACACAGAAGTTGAAGTTTAAAAACACAGTCAATATCATCCTTTTACTTTCAGTTGGGTTGACCTTAGTTCTAATCAAGTCAATTTTGTTCATATCTCTAAGTAAAGTCTGATCTCTTTTTCAGCTTATTCAACACTTGCTGTATGGGGTAATGCTGACATTCAATAGCTGCCAAACTCTGGCTGTGAGTCTCAGGTATCACACAGATTTCTGAAGTTCAAGGGACTGGTCAGGTTATACAAAAAGAGCTCAGCATTTCAGAATTTAGAGAAAACCGTTACAAATCATGAATAGATGCGACTGCTATAAGAGCTTAGAATCTAGGAACCTTTACCATAAGCCTTCCCCTGATAATCTATGCTATTAGATTGAATTCTCAGTGCTTGCACATTATAGTTAGTCCATATTAGTGTGGCGTTATAATGTTTATCTTTTTGACTCTGGCTTATTTCACTCAACATACTGTCCTCAAGGTCCATTCACTTAGTTGCACACCTCACAACTTCATTTCTTCTTGCCACCACTTGGATTGCATTGTATGTATACACCTCAGTTCACTATTCCATCTTTCAGATGATGCACCCACAGGCCACCCCCATCCACTGTGAATCATATATACTGCTGCCATAAACACCTGTGTGCAATGTCCACTCATGTCCCTGCTCTCAGCTCCTCCAAATATACATCCAATATCGGGGTTGAAGGACCATATGGCAACCCCATAGTTAGCTTCCTGTGGAACCACCCCACCACGCCCCAGCTGGGCACACCACTCCACTTCTCAACCAACAGGGAACAGGTACATCCCTCTTTCCACACTCCCTCCGGCACCTGTATCCCTCTGTTTATGTTTCAAACAGTTTTATTCACATACCATACAATCCACCCCAAGCAAACAATCAATGATTCCCACTACAATCACATAATTACGCATTCAGCACCACAATCTATATGAGGACATTTCCATCTCATCCCCAAAGAAAGACAAAAGGAGAAAAAAAATTAATAAAAATACAAAACATAGAAGAAAAATAAAATAAAATACAATGAAAAGATCAGACACCACCACCGCCACCATGAATCCCATATCACTCCCTTATATCCCCCTCTTATAGACATTTAGCTTTGGTATATTGCCTTTGTTACAATTAATGGAAGCATCTTACAATGCTACTGTTAACTATAGACTCTAGTTTGCATTGATTATATTTTTTCCCCTATACCATCCAATTTTCAACACCTTGCAATGATGACACTCATTTGTTCTCCCTCTTTTAAAAACATTCTTATATTTGTACATTTAATCACCATCACTGACCACTCTAGGTTTCGCTAAGTTATACAATCCCCAGTCTTTATCTTCTGTCTTTCTTTCAGGTGTCATATATGCCCTTAGCCTTCCTCTTTCAACTGTACTCACACTCATCTTTGTTCAGAGTACTTACAATATTGTGTTACCATTACACACTATTATGCTATCCATTCCATTTCTGGATCTATATAATACTGTTAAGACTTCTATACTCCTTCAGCATCAAATGCCGGATCCCTAATCTCTTTCTATCTCGTGATACCTTGCGTTCTCAACTCTCAAATTTTGCTCATCAATGTTAGTCCGTATTAGTGAGACCATACACTATCCATCCTTTTGTTTTTGGCTAATTTCACTCAACATAATGTCTACTGTCTACCATTTTGTCTTTTGAATTTTATATATCATATCTTATTTTATATTTTCCCCCTTTCTCTCTTTTTACCCTTACTGATAGTCTTCATTTCTACACTCTTCTCCAAACCTCTCTTCCTGTTTTTTCCTTTCTGCCTGTAGTGTTCCCTTTAGTATTTCTTGTAGAGCAGGTATTTTGTTCACAAACTCTCTTGGTGTCTGTCTGAAAATATTTTAAAATCTCCCTCATTTTTAAAGGACAGTTTTGCCAGATATAGAATTCTTGGTTGGCAGTTTTTCTCTTTCACTACCTTAAATGTATCATATCACTGCCTTCTCACCTCCATTGTTTCTACTGAGAAATCCACACAGTCTTATTGAGCTTCCTTTGTATGTGACAGATCGCTTTTCTCTTGTTGCTTTCATAATTCTCTCTTTGTCTTTGACATTCGATAATCTGCTTATTAAGTGTCTTGGAGTCAGTCTACTCGGATCTATTCTGTTTGGGGTATGCTGTGCTTCTTGGATCTGTAATTTTATGTCTTTCATAGTAGATGAGAAATTTTTGGTGATTATTTCCTCCAGTATTCTTTCTGCCCTTTTCCCCTTCTCTTCTCCTTCTGGGACACCCATGGCATGTATATTCATGTGCTTCATGTTGTCATTCAATTCCCTGAGACCCAGCTCATATTTTTCCATTCTTTTCCCTGTCTGTTCTTTTGTGTGTAGGATTTCAGATATCCTGTCCTCTAGTTCCTGAATCCTTTCTTCTGCCTCTTCAGATCTGTTGTTGTAAGTCTCCATTGTGTTTTTCATGTCTTCTATTGTGCCTTTCATTCCCATAAGTTCTGCCAATTGTTTTCTCAAACTTTCTAGTTCTTCCTTATATTGCCCAATGTCTTCTTTATATCCTTTATTTCTTTTGCTATACCTTCCCTCAACTCTTGATTTGATTTTTGAATTGATTTAGCAAATTTGTTTGAAGATCTTTAATTAGTTGTTTCAACTCTTGTATCTCATTTGAATTATAAGTTTGTTCTTTTGACTGGGCCATATTTTGTTTTTCCTAGTGTGATTCATAATTTTTTGTTGTCTAGGCATTTGGTTTCCTTGATTATCCCAATCAAGCCTTCCCAGACTAGACAGGCCCAGGTCTAATGAGGAGGCTGTATTCAGAGTCAGATTTCCCTGAGGGTGAGACCTAGCAGAATGTCAGACACTCCTGTGAGGCTTCTACACTCTGTGCTTTTCCTATCCTGCCCAGCAGGTGGTGCTTCTCAGTAAAGAGGTATGGTGCATTTCATTCTCAGTGGACCCTGTCCCAGCCAGTGGGAGCCAAGCTTATCCTGTTTCTGTTGTTTTCCCCCCACCCAGGCCCTGGGGTCTTAATTCTCTGAGGAAGGGCCACCACATGAGCTGGGCCCCACCCCTCCCTTTTCTTAGGGAAGATAAGCCCTTTAGGGTATTATCTCCTGCACCTGAGTTTTCCTTCTGATTCTCTATCTTATCTCCACACTTGCCCGGATCAGTGCTGACAACTGAAAATGCCTGAGGCTTTCTCTAATAAGCTACATAGAATGAGAGAGAAAAAAAAAGAAAGAAGGAAGATGTCCCCTTTTCAGAGGCAGTCCTGAGCACTCAAGTTCACCAGGCAAGAACTGGAGTTGGCACCCAGTTCTGTGTGCCCCTTTTCTTGGGACACAGCCCTTTTCCAGTATTCTGAGCACAGCAGACTCCAAAAGTCTCTGTTTCTATTTATTTATGGTTTGTTTGTTTTTTTTTTTTTTTTCTGTCAGCGTCACCTCCTCTCTGCCAGGAGAAATCTTGGGTTCCTTTCCTGCTTGCTCTGGGTTTATCTGTGCTTATAGCATGTATTCAGTAGTCCAAACTTGTTAATTAAAACCACAATTGGAGCTTGGTTGAGCTACATTCCCTTACTGCCAGCAAGGACTGCTTCTTTTCCCACAGTGAAGTTTTCCAACAGCCTGCCATGCTGGTGGGGGAGGGGTGCCAGCTCCGCAGTTTGGGGAGCTTTATTTACAGTTCTATGCTGTGGTCTCAGCCATTCAACCCATACCAGACTGGTGTACAATCTGTGTTCAGTCACAGATGTCCCCCCATAAGTTGTTCAGACTATTTTCTCGTTATTCCATTTATTTAATAGTTGCTCTAGGGGACTAACTAAATTTTGCACCTCCCTATGCTGTCATCTTGCCCCACCTCTCTGGGTTGGTTTTGATTCATTATTCTCTTCATTATGGTCCTGGTCATGTTTTCTTGCCTCTTTGCATGTCTGTAATCTTTCTTTGCAGGCCAGATATTGTGAATTTTACCTTGTTTGAATGCTAGATATTTTTGTATTCCTATAAAGCTTGAACTTTGCTCAAGGATGCAGTGAGGTTACTAATTTGAGCTTTTAATGTCTTGATTTTACAGTTTGTTAGGCAGTTCTGGAGCAGTGTTCAGTCTAGGGCTAATTATTTACCACAACTCAGTACTCTACCCAGTGCCCTTGAATTATGAGTCTTCCCAGTCTGGCAGGTAGAACAGTCATTATTCCTGGACCTGTGTTGAGTACCAGGCTCTATTCCCTTTGATACTTTATCCTATGAACTCTAGCTGCCTTGGACTTGGAGGACTCTCAGCTTGGTCTCCCCAACTCATAGTTTGCTGGGCTCCACCTGTATTCTGTCTCCCCTGCAATGCAGCCTGGAAATTCTCTAAAGGCATTAAGTGGTGGTTCATACCATTTGTTTCCTATCTCTCAGTGATCATTGTCTTTCACTGCCTGATGTAAGTGCTGTTTCATGTATCTTGCATTAAAAAAAAAAAATCGTTGTTGTCATTGTTTCAGAAAAAAAGTATCACAAGCAAAATTCATGATACCATAAGATTGGGGCCTGCACTTTGATCTACATAGCCCACAGGACAAATCTGGCCTGGGGCCTGCTTTTGTAAGGCCTGAGAGCTAATAATGATTTTTACATTTTTTAAGAGTTGTAAAAAGCAAAAACAGAACAAAACAAAACAAAGAATATGCAACAGAGACCATATGTATCCTGAAACATAAAAAGTATTTATCTTACGACTTTGTAGAAAAAGTGCGCAGACTATTGCTCTAGATTAATAGAAACAACAAACTTGCTTGTTTTTGTAAACACCAACAAAGTTGATGTCTGATTACCCATGACACTCCCAGAATTTTCCACTTTGACAGAATAATGGAGAACCAACAACACTATAAAAGCACAAATAATCAGAAGGTAGTTCCGCCCTGTCAAAGCAATTTTAAGCAGACAGCCATAAGCCTTGTAGTATTCTTCATTCTGCTACTGAATTTCCTCCATGTGGTCCTGAGGCATATCACCATGACTGAAAACCAAAACTTTGATGTGTTCTAAACAAAAAATTATTTCTGAGATTTACCGAAGACTGGATTTTTTCCCATTTTGAGAGAATACACTGTCCCTAGATTTCACAAGTGGTATCCTGTGGTTAGTCCCATTTCAACCTTTTTTCCAACGCATGATTCAGTTTTCTATTTTAAATCACAGTATTATTACATGTATAACTCTCCAAGCTAACTACAAGTTGAGAACTTTCTTTTTACTTGGTGGTTTCCTTTGATGCCAAAAGAGTTTATTTTTTTCTATTTTCTATTTAAAATCTTCCAGTTTGACTAAAATGAAGTAAACCCAGTAGTGCCAGCTTCCCTATACAATGTAGACAGTGAGAAACATCAGTCCTTCGGCTGGCAGCACCTTTTACCTATAGTATCCTATAAACATCTAGATTGAGGGTTTTTAAGACAAAAGAACTTTGTACTACATGCATTTTTGGGCTTAGAGAATAGCTTAATATACCACAGTCAGGTTTCATATCTAAGTTGATGAATCAAGTATAAAACCTACTAGAGAAGTCTGCTTCTTATTAGAAATATCTTATTTAATTAAGCTATTCGCCACCTCTTAAATTACCAAACTTAGAATCACAGCTTTCATAAGTATTAGAGAATTACCCCATGGAAAAATACACACTGTGCATAGCTTATGATTTGGTAAATGTTTCATCCTGAGAGAGCCCCAGGCTTTCTTTTGACCTCAGAATAGCATATAATACTTGCAAATAACTATAAGGGTTATAAAACTGAGACTTATTTATCAGTGACAGCAATAGGAAGGGAAGCCATGGAGCAGGAAATCAAATGAAATTACAGGGTTGACATATCAAAACTGTGGGAAGCCTAAGCCTGATGGCTTAAATCTTACTGGCATGGTTTCATGCAGAAATTATCCCAAAGTCATGCTACAGACACAATCCAGACCTCTTAGCAATAAGGGTATTTCTGTTTTTATACCTCATAGGTTCTGTGAGGAAGGCCCAGATGAACTGAGCTCAGCTGCGTATTGTAACAACTTACATATAAAGCAGCTCATTATTTCAAAAATTGTGTTTCAGACTCGAAATCTCCATAGAAGGAAGCAATCTGCCTTGATTTTCTAGGCCTTTTAAATAATTTCATCCATATGATATATATAAGGCCTGTGGCCTTCCGGGTGCCAAACTGTTTTAGAGTCAAAATGAAATACGTAAGTTTCTCTTAAACCTAATCACCAGAGTGCTCCTGCTCACACTCACAGCTCTCTCCAAGGGAGACTGCTGTCTGCAGCTGATGTCCCTCTGCACTATTCCCTAATGGATTTAATCTAATATCAGAGACAACTTACAGAGCCATCTAGAGTATATTGTGTAGCCATCTGGAGTAGTATATTGTGTGCTACTCCACAATAGAACTCTGCTGATCAGTACCTAGATTTTTGCACTGTAAGCAAAAAATACATTCTTCATCCTCCAGTTTGGCCCTTTCTGTATTGAAGAAGTACAGGCCAGAGTGTAAGACACAACACATAACATGCAAAATGAATTAAACAGATTGAGAAGTTTCATAATAACCAATGAAGTAAGTGTGCACATGCTTCATAGCATTCATTCATCCATTTCTTCAATCAACAATTGTTGAAGGCCTATTTGTTGAGTTCAAGAGAGATCACTATGGAGTCTAGGCCACTGCACTCTTTCTCCTAAATTATTGCAGTAAACTGATTAGTTTTTCCTTTGTCAATCCTTGTCCTTTCCAATCTTTCCCCACATTCAGAATGACCTTTCTAATAAAAAATTTATGTGAACCTCAGATTAAAACCTTTAAATGACTTTGCATTGCTAAGATAAAATCCAAATTTTTAGCTTTGTTTACAAGGTGCTATATGATATGATCCCTGCCAAATCAGCTTCTTTTTATGCCACTTTCTTCCTTATTCTCTCTACTCTGACCATGTTTGACCTTTCTTAGTTCCTCAAACTAACAATTATAGTCTAATTTAGATGTGTCCCCTCTATGCTCTCACAGCACCTTGTTCTTACCTTTATTATAACATTTAGGCCACTGTATTACATTCACTGGTTTGTTTGTCTTTCCTCACTGAGATGTAAGTTCCTCAAAAGGGAGTGAAAATATTTCAAAATAGCTTAATTTATAATTCAAACATTCTTATATATGTTAAATAATTGATCAATAAATAATTTGATTACTCTATGATTCAGAGCGAATAACCAAATTTCTATTGCTTTAGATTTCCGGGACCAAGAAAAAGGTTAACTCTATTGGTTCCTTATGAAACTCAAGAACATTAGATCACAACTAGTTAATTGTTATCACAATTGAAATACTAAAATTTCCATCAAATTTTCACTATGTAACTGAGTTTGCTCATTAGGCGCTGAGTCAGACCTGGAAAAGTACCGGTGCTATTTTAATTTCTGTGATACTTTTTGTTAATATTCTATGATTTAACAGACTGATTTCTTAACTTTTATGGCATATAAAATGAATATTTAAAACTGAAACTTGATCTTATGAAGACACCCTCTCCAGCCACATATTTCCTTTTTCTAGTCAGTATATCTCATGGGTAGGTTAATAGTATACACTCAACATACACAGTTTAATTTCAATGTTCTTAGTAGAATTTAAAGGAAAATTTCATCTGAATTAATTTTTTTAGTAGTGCATATATTATCTATTACAACAAATATTTAAAAAAATAGTACCACTCACCATTGCAGCCAAATGTAGTCAGAAAAAAATGTGTAAAAGCTACCCACCTTTGTGGGACTGGGAATTTTGTGTACTTTTACAATTAGCGAATTTACAATTTGCATAATATCAAACCAAATTCCTATTTACTCTAACCATACACAGTTAGTTTAAAATCTTGCATTATTAAATATGTATTTGGTTGATTTTTAAATCCAATTATTAGAAACCAGCTGTGCCAGAAAAAATTTTAAATCAGTTTCACCCAACAACAGGACAGGTGAACATTTCTAAATTATTTTATGAGGTCCTTTAAAACAAAATGTCTGCTTCATGTTACCAGTAAGCAATTAGAAGGAAAAAATGTCAAACATAAGAACGTGATAGTGAAAAGGAAAAAAAAGATATAAAACCATATTTCTACTTATGTATGGGCAATGACTGTTCATCTGATATAACAAATGTGCAGACTCCTTACCAGTAACTGTTATACAATCATCTTTGTGGGCTTCAGCCATTTCCTGTACATGGATCTCTGAGTTCATATCAACCTCTTTCCCTGATAACTGTAAATGAGCTTGAAGAGAAGATGGGACCTTGACAGTAATGGAGCCTGTAATAAATTTAAAGGAGAGCTTATTCATGCAAAGAAATCAAAAGTACCAATGCCTATTATAAATTAGATTGAAAGGGTAGCATTGTTCCTCATACACCATCTTTATTCTTCACTACATTTATTTAAACAGTCGTGCCCTGTCCTATTCCCAGGTGGTCAATGTTTCCTTACTCAAGACATTTCACAGTAACTTTCATCAAGAAAAAGAGTCATTAGAGTATTATGAATTACTATTTCTTCTTTTATCGATAGCCCTAGCCAGCTTATTCAATATCAGAAAAGTCAGTAGTCTACGGCACAATGTAGCTTACAAATAGGATTTACAATTTACTGAACATTAACAAAGAGCCAGCGACTTCAATTACATTATCTTTTAAGTATATAAACTTTATGAGATATTATAATTCCCATTTTACAGATGAGAACTTGCTCAAGTTCCCACTAAAGTGTTGGAATCAACCTCAATTTCAATGACTACAAAGACCATGCGCTTAACCACGATGGTATTTCACACAATGTTGCCTCAGAATACTACAGGACATGAGACCTCACTGATCATCATAACACATCTATAATTCTGAGCTCTTATACTTTCAATTGAGCCTTACCCAGGGAGGAGGATTTCATAAGCAAAAAGTATTATTTGAATTTCAATTCCCTAATGTTTCTTTTGAGTGGATCTATAGCTTTTGGGTACCTAAGCAAGAGATCCAATTTTATTTCCAGTACTATCTTGTGGTAATTCAAGTTTCTGAAGGAGAAAATCAGAAAATCAGCTATGGAATCATCTTTTTCAAAACAATTACATGGATTGCAGTGTACACATCTGTTTCAGAAGTTTTTCTTTATCTGTTTCTTACATATCAAATAAAATAAGAGGCTCTTAGCATGAAGCATTAACCCCCAACTTGTGGAAAAAGGCAGTCAGGATGACATTCATAGTGAATGTTGTAAAGATTCCTTTCAGAAAGTATTTATTTATTGCTCAATACTTTCCTTCTTGTCTGGTAAACATTGGCTTAACTTTCCCTAAGTAATTTCAGATCTTCTCAGCAGTAAAGTGTACACAGACATGATTCTGGGTTTGGGGTAAGACCAAGGAACTCCATACTCACTCCTCTAAAACAGAGTTAAGCAATACCAATAGTTCTATCCCCTTTTCCCTCCATATGCTTAAAAACAAAAACCACCACTACCAAAACTTCCCTACTAATTGGGAATGAAGAATTCCAATGACATGAAAACTTTCCCAACTGTCCCATCTTTAACACTTAATACTATCTTTTTAGAAAGGAGAGCTCTTGATATGTCTTCAAACTCTTTTCATTTACTGCTATCTTGAAAAATTAATAATGAAATACTAATAGCACCATTTATTGAAGGCATAATATATTAAGATTAGTGATTTTCCCAAGAACAAAAAATTAAGTAGAAAACCAGCAAGTCTTACTCCCAAGCCCATAGCATTTCTGAATGAATAAATTCACCATGTTAACTTTTATAAAGAAAGAGAAAGTAAGCATTTTAATATTCTTTTTCACATGGCAAAATGGAGAAGACCTGAGAGACTCAAGTGACTGACTCTGAATCCTACAGCATGATAGGAGCAGAATGAATTCCAGATGTCTTAATCATTAAGCAAGAAAGTCCTGAATAACTTTCCACTATTCTAAAATGTGACTGCTCTGAACTGTGGTGAGAAAAGAATAGAAGTAAGATAGAAATCTTTGTTTCCAGTTATCTTTAAGCTTCCACCAGTGACATGGTCTCAGTTAGGAGAAAACAAAAAACTGCAATGCCAACCAAATTTGCAAAAACCTTGTTATTTCAACAGGTTACTGAAACAATACTCCAAAAAACTACTCAAATTTTTTTTTTAATGGATGAGGATTAACAATGTTTTTTGTTTGTTTTGTTTTACTTTTTGGACCATTCACACAAAACAGGAAATTATTTTCATGTAAGAGCTGCTTATTCAAAACTTAGTTTTTACTCTACTATTATGTTAAATGTATTAACGATTTAGGCTTTTTCTCTTTGGATCTTCTTAATAAGAGAATGCAATTATATGACTTCTATGGCATTTACAAAAACAAAAAACCCTGAAAAATATGATTGGAGCTTTTGGAAATTTAGTGAGGATATACAGTATTATCCTATTTTAAAGGGAAAAGAAACCCACATGGTTTTGCGAAATCAAGCCACACCTGTGTATCAGCAATAACTAGTTTCACAGACCTCTGTGTTTTGTAATTCTATTTTGACACTGACAAGGGAGCACAGTTGGATGAAAAAGTATCAACCAACATGGCAAAGAAATTACTGATAACAAGAACAACCAATCTTTGTAATACAGAGAGTTTCTAGACTTTATTTTTTATTTTTAATATAGAGCTATGGTTCTTAACTTTCTGCAGCCAGGCCACTTCAGCCACTACGGTCAAGCTACCCTACCCAAGCCACTTGCCACCATATGTGCACATACATACACACTCACAATTAGCCTTGAGATGACTAAAAAGCATACCATTTTCAATGAACGATTTGACTCTTAGAGTCAGTTATTTGTATTAGAAATTAGACACAGACACATTGTAAGTTTTGAAACTTCAACAGACTAGCTCAACAATCACTTCTGAGGGCCGTCTTAGTGATACCTTTATTGCAGGATCACATTTTGAAAACTATTACTCCAGAGTGATGGCCTAAGAAGGTCTTCTTGCAGACTTGTAGGAAAGATTCCAAAAGAACCTGAGAGGATTTTCCCTCCCAAAAATATTTTATTTTAGATGTAAAACAAAACTGAAAAACCCAAACAGTAACATTTAAAATTTCCAAAATAACATATACTCAGTTTATTACATTTTTGTTTCTACTACAAGGTAAAGATAGTCTTCATGGCCATCTATCCCAAAAGTTTTAAAGATCACTGGACATAGAGAACAGACCAGACTTTAAATCAAGTTCTATCAGAAGAAATTTTCTTGAAATAACTATGTCAGTATAGACAAGATATTTTCACCATCTGTTTCTTTAGTGTTACATAAAATCTTGCTTACACCATACGTCAAAATAAAACATTTTTGGCTAACCTTTATGGGTTTTCAAGTCCACTTCTCCCAGTTGGCTGACATAAACATCAATGGCACCCTGATGAGTTGAGGCTTTCAGACATCCAGAGGATGAATCTGGGAGCAAGGATAAACCGTTTAAGTCTGATCATTCTTATTTGATAAATGGAATTATAAACTTGGGATAAGGAGTTGAGTTTTCCAAGGTTTTGTACGTTCCTCATAACACTGCCATCATCAACAGTAACAGTATCAGAAATTTAGAAATCTATATCTGGACAATTAATTATAAAAACTCTATGTCTACAGTAACCTGCATACCTTACCTCTAAACATGTTTACTCTAAAACCTAATAGGTGGAAGGATGGTATACAAGTGACAGATCCTTGACAGCAATAATTGTTAAGCATCATTGATACATTTAGTTTGCTATTATTTAAAATATTTTGTAAACTGACAATATTCACCACAGAATGTACATTTACAGTCACATACAAGCAGTAGCAAAGTTAACTAAAATCAAAATCTCCTGTTATTTTTCCCTTTAGCAAATTTGCTAGTACAGAAAAGTGCTGCTAATAGTGAAAAATTACTCTAGATAAGATTTTGCATTTTTTAGAGGGACAGTGAAAAAATTAAAAGAGAAATCATTGGAAGAGTGGATGAAGTTTTTAATATCTAATATTTCTTTTCCTTTCAAAAGTTTTTGGAATGAACAGATATGTTTAAGTCAGGGGAAGAAAACCAGTAATTCAAGTAGTCCTGATATGACACCCAAATTTCCCTCCATTGTCAGTAACCCATGTTTCCAGTCACCTAAGGTAAGAGAGTGATGTTGAAGAGTCAGTGCTAAGTAGCTTCTCCTTTCCCCTCTTCCCTGGCCAGCTGAACTTTTAATTTAATATTCTGACTGTCCTGAAAAGACCAAAATATATTCTTTTTAGAGAGGACTCTAAAGAATTGATTATCAAAAGTCAAATTAAGACTTCATTTACAGAATTTCATTTTTTTGAAAATTCACATAATGGAGAAATTCTATAGATACTGAAGAAAGCCTATAGGAAATAAGCATTAGAGAGTGATTTCAGAAGTAAATAGAAATTGTTAGTCCAGACAGTGGTTGGAATAAGTACACTTCCACAGAGAGATTATCACAATTCTGGGCAAAGATCTTGTTGGTCAGACAGAGACCACTGAGTTTTCTTATAAAATTACACGTACAAAAGGAAAAACCTGATGTCAACTGTCAGCTAATACTAAATACGACCAAAGAAATAGAAACTTGGAACATAAACTTTGCTAATAGCAGAGAATAACAACTAAACTTCAAAAACTAAAATTCCAAACTTTGTTATTTTCTTTTAGATAAAGGGAGAAATCTTTCGAAACTGGTCAAGCATTTTCAAAAAGTTCTGAATTTTTATGATTCTAACTCAAGTTTCAACATGTAGATACTAAGAGATATCAACTCAAAACAACAGATATTTCTTGTGTTCTGCAACCTGATTCATACACTTCCAAAGCTACACTAATTGCAAGAACAAGGAACAAATATTACACATAGAAGATAAGGATTTGTAAGGTCACTTCAAGTAAAATTTTCTAAATTAATGCTCTGCCTAAGCATTCTGTATTAGAAAGGAAGCAAATAGGAGGCTGGGATTATGAGAGACACAGAAGACAAACACACACACACACACACAAAGATGTTCTTTTTCTTAGATACATTTACCAATACAAAGCTTCTGGAAGTGCCTTCGAAAAGAGACAGCAGAAGCAGAGAAAGTAAAGCTAGGTGAGCAACGTATTTGTACTCCTATCCCACCACTACCTACCAATTTTCTCCTGTTGACTCATTTTAAATAGAAGACTTAGTGTTCCAGAAGAAAGGTACTATTTAAAAACTTTGAGTCCACGGAAAATCAGAGTTTTGTCATATAGAATTTCATTGCCCTTTAGTATTGGAGAGAGCTCTGTTTTATGGAAATCAGGAAGAACTGAGTTTGGGGAGGTAGGCTTGAATGTATACAAAAAATCTAAATGAGTGATGAGATTACTTAAGAAGCAGATCAATTATATTACCTAAACTAGAAATAGAGGAAATCCCAAATATATTCCAAAGTGGGGTTTCTTTTTCTTTTTGTAGAAATTGGCTAGTTGCTTTTAAAACTTATATGGAAAATCCAAGGGCCTAGAATATCCAAAGCAATCTTGAAAAAGAACAGATCTGGAGGACTTAAACTATCTGATATAGAGACTCTATTACAAAACTACACTAATCAAGACATTGTGGTAATGACTGTCTTAACTGAAGTAGCTTCCTTTTCCCCAAATATTCTCTACCCCATTATACTCTCTCATTTCTTCATAGCACCTCTCACAATCTGAAATTATTTTTATTTACATGCATATGTGCTTACTGTGTTTCTTCTCATCCAAAAGGTAAGGACTCTGAGCACAGGGACTGTGCCAGTTTGAATGTATTGTGTCCCCCAAATGCCATTATCTTTGATGTAGTCTTGTGGGGCAGATGTTTTGGTGCTGATTAGATTTGCTTGGAATGTGCCCCACCCAGCTGTGGGTGATGACTTTGATGAGATATTCCAATGGAGGCATGGCCCCACCCATTCAGGGTGGGCCTTGATCAGTGGAGCTATATAAATGAGCTGACTCAAAGAGAGGAAACTGAGTGCAGCTGGGAGTGATGTTTTGAAGAGAAGCAAGCTTGCTAGAGAGGAACGTCCTGGGAGAAAGGCGTTTTGAGGCTGGAGCTTTGGAGCAGATGCCAGCTGCCTTCCCAGCTAACAGAGGTTTTCCAGATGCCATTGGCCATCCTCCAGTGAAGGTACCCGATTACTGATGTGTTACCTTGGACACTTTATGGCCTTAAGACTGTAACTGTGTAGCCAAATAAACCCCCTTTTTATAAAAGCCAATCCGTCTCTGGTGTTTTGCATTCCGCAGCATTAGCAAACTAGAACAGGGACTATGTCTTATTTGCCACTACATTCTTCAATACCAAAAAAGCTGCTGACACAAAGCAGGCCCTCAATATATGTTGACTAGCTTGTTACTGACTTATTCAGGGTTGTCTTCAAACACTAACACAATTTTGGGACCACTAAACAGTGACAAAGATTTTATCTTCCTTTCTTCCAAAGACTTAATATTCCAAGAACTCAAGGAACTTATGAAATTAGTACTTCACTTAAAATTAAGCTTAAAACACAATGGCTTACTGGTTTTACTTATATAATAAACTGGAAGAGGAAAGGGAAGGATCATTTGTTGAATACCTACCACACATTGGGCTAGACTTTATATAATTTATTTAAACTCGCAATAGCCCTGAGCTACAAGTGGTATCCATTTTATGTATAAGAATGCAAATACAATTTTATTCATCTTTTTAAAGAGACAACTTTTGTTTTTGTTGATTCTATTTTTTTAATTCTCTATTTCATTTACCTCCACTGTAACCTTTCTTATTTCCTTGCTTCTGCTCACTTTGAATTTAGTTTGCACTCCTTTTTCTAGATTCTCCATTTTTGAGGTTAGCTCTCTGATATGAGACTTTACTTCTTCTTTTTTAATATAAGCATTTAGAGCTATAAATGTCCCACTCAGCAATGCCTTTGCTACATCCCATAAGCTTTAGTATGTTGCGTTTTTATTTTCATTTGCCTCAATTTATTTCCTAATTTTCCTTCTGATTTCTTCTTTGACCCACTGGTTGTTTAAGAGTACATTGTTTAATTTTCTGACATTTGTGACTTTTCAATTTCTCCCTCTATTACTGATTTCTAGCTTCATTTCACTCTGGTCAGAGAAGACACATTGTATGATTTCAATATTTCTTAATTTATTGAGACTTGTTTTTTGACCTAACATATGGTCTATACTGGAGAATATACCATGTATACTACAGAAGAATGTGTGTTCTGCTATTGTTGGGTGAAGTGATCTATAGGTCTGTTAGATCTATCTGGTTTCAAGCATTGTTCAAGTCTTCTATTTCCTTATTGATCTTCTGCCTAGATGTTCTATCCATTTTTGAAAGTGGTATATTGAAATCTCCTATTAATTTTAATGTAGAACTGTCTATTTCTCCCTTCAAACCTATCAATATTTCCTTCATATATTTTGGGGTTCTGCTGTTTGGTACATAATATATTTATAATTGTTATGTCTTCCTTTTGAATTGACTCCTCTAACAATATATTATGACTTTTGTCCCTTGTAACAGTTTTTGACTTAGTCTATTTTATCTGATATTACATTAACTACTCCAGCTCTCTTTTGGCTACTACTTGTATGGAATATTTTTTCCATCCTTTTACTTTCAGTCTACTTATGTCTTTGAATTTAAGGTGAGTCTCCTGTAAACAGTATTTAACTGAGCCATGTTTTGTTATCCATTCTGCCAATCTCTGCATTTTGACTGGAGAGTTTAATCCATTTACATTTAAAGTAACTACTGTTCATGCAGTACTTTCTTCTGCCATTTTGCTATTTTGTCTTTGGAGTTCTTATAACTTTTTTTACCCTCAATTCTTCCATTAATGCTTACTTCCATATGTATATTTTTGTTTTTTATACTGTACCATTTGAGTCCCTTCTCATTTCTTTCTGAATATATTTTTTCATGTATTTTCTTTGTGGTTACCATAGGATTGAAATTTAACATCCTAAATATATAGTATCATATAATTTGAGAGCAACATATCTTCAATAGCATACATATAACACTTTTCCTGTACCTTTCCACCCTCCCATCTTATTTTTGTACTCATTAAAATTTATATTTTTGTACATGGTGTATTCCAAACCAACAATTTATCATTATTGTTTATGCATTTGCATTTCATCACCTGTAAGAAGAAGGGGATTTACATACCAAAAATTACAATGCAATAGTACTGGCATTTATAATTACCCATATGGTTACCTTTATTGGAGGCCTTCATTTCTTTATGCCACTTTGATCCACTGTCTAGTGCTTTTTCTTTTAGTCTGAAGAACTCTCTTTAGCATTACTCATAGGGCTGCTCTAGTGGTAATGAACTCACTCAGCTTTTGTTTATCTGGGAATGTCTTAATCTCTCCCTCATTTCTGAAAGAAATGAGTATTTTGCACCACTTCCTTCTTGCTACCATAGTTTCTGATGAGAAATAGGCACTTAATCTAACTGGGACTGCCTGTTACAAAACTCATTGTTTTTCTCTTGCAACTTTCAGAACTCTCTCCTTGTTCTTGTCACTGGTATTGGACAATTTCAGTACTTTGTGTCTGGTTGTGGTTCTCTTTGAGTTTATCCTGTCTGGGGTTCATTGAGATACTTGAATGTGCTGCTTCATGCCTTTCATTAAATTTGGGAAGTTTTCTGCCATTATTTCTTTGAATATTCCTTTCTTCTCTTTCTGGGACCCCCATAATGCATATATTGGTGCACCTGATGGTGTCCCACACGTCTCTTAGGCTCTGTTTGTTCTTTTTTATTCTTTTTTCTTTCTGCTTCTCAGCCTGAATAATTTCAGTTTTCTTGACTCTGAGATCACTGATTCTTTCTTCTGCCACCTTCACTCTGCTGTTGAAACCCCTAGGGAATTTTTTATCCAGTTATTATGTTCTTCAACTTCAGTATTTCTGTTTGATTCCTAATGAGAATCTCAAAGAGATTTCCATATTTTTAATTCACTATTTTCTTCATACCCTTTGCTTCTTTCTCTGTTTTTCCTTTATCTCCTTGAGCATATTTTAAACTAAATCTCTGTTAGGTAAGTCTAAACTCTGGTCCTCTTTGTTAATTGTTTCTTGATTTTGATCTTGTTGCTTTGGATGGGCCACCCTTTCCTGTTTCTTTGATTGTTTTTGTAATCTTCTGTTGCACACTGTACATTTTAATATTCTAAAATGTTAACTCTGTGATTTAGTCCCTAAGATGTCTGTTCCTTCGGTTTCTATCCAGTAAGTGTTATGACAGAGATTTTCTTGAACACCAGAGGTAATCAAAACAAACAAACCAAAACAAAAAGAACCTTTTTCTGTCTTTGCAAACTGGTGCTGCTTTCTCTGGTGGTCTCCTTCAGAGCTTAGTCTGCTTGTCAAGGAGATCAGCCTGGGGCAAATGGAAAGTACAGGGTCCTCTCTGTCTTATCTGAGCCTACCTGAAGCCACAGCTGGAGCACCTGTGCCTGCTTTGTTCCCTGGATTTGTGCTTGCTAGAGGACTTAGGAGTTTCCTGTTCACAGTTTACAGGAGTTTGAGTGAACACCCCTTCTATTCCTTTTGAAATCAATCTCTACTCCCTCTTGGATGCTCTCTTGAGTGACTTAATGCAGGTAGTCCTTTGACCCAGGCCTCTTCAACTTAATTGTTTCTCACAATGCCCAGCTCTCTGCAAGCTCCTTAGAGAACAAACTCTGGGTGGGGGTGCTTGAGATACATTCTACCACTCAGTCTCTCAGACTTCCACCCATAGATTGGCACTGATATACTTGTGCCCTAGTATGCGTACAGGAGCCACTCTGCTCCCTCTGGATCAAGGCCAGGGAACTATGATAAGATTGCAAGTTGGCTCCATCCCTTATTGTGAAGGGGTTGGGGGAGCAGCCAGGAAGGGTGCCAGGAGCCTCTTCTATGGCTTCTGAAGTTTCATTTTCTTGATTCAACACTTGCCCAATTAATGCAGCATGTTAACTGTTTTCTGCAGTTTTGAGGATGGTTACTGTCTTTAAGATTCCTCTGTTGCCTTTGCCTGAAGGGGGAAGGAACAATAGCTGCTCTCAGAGCCAGCCCCCAGAAATCTGAAGTAGCTGATCAAAAGTAGAGATCTGTGATCAGACTACATATCCCCTGGAGTTTGGAGAACTAGGTCTTTATGCCCCACCCTGGCACGAGCAAGCTGTGCCAGAAGCCCAAGCTCCATTCCCCACTGCTGCCTGCCATGAGACAGGGGAAAAGGGATGGTAGCTGCTTTAAAGAGGGTGAAAATCACCAGTACTTATTACCATTTACCAGTCTCTTCCTCCCAGTCCTCCCTGGAGGCTGCACAGTGTTCACAAGACTCTCAAGTTTCAAAATGGTTGATTCAGCTAGTTCTTGCCAATTCAATATTTGTTTTGGTGGAGGGACTGATTCCTGGAGCTTCCTTCTCTGCCATCTTCCCACAATCCCAGTTTTAATAATTTTCTCAAAAGTTAATATGGTAATATAAAATGTA
Organism: Choloepus didactylus; assembly: GCF_015220235.1. Taxonomy (NCBI): domain Eukaryota; kingdom Metazoa; phylum Chordata; class Mammalia; order Pilosa; family Megalonychidae; genus Choloepus; species Choloepus didactylus. The sequence goes on from NC_051311.1 coordinate 92,532,788, forward strand.
ATATGTGGAAGGGCCAAAATTCACACCCAAATCTACTTGAGTCCATGCTTTTCCCATTATTAGAGATCAAAATATGATAACTTAAAAAAGGCATACTTTTAATATTATTTTGAGAGATTCTTCCAAAATAAGACTCAAAGTTATATGATACTTTGCAAAATGGGAAATTAAACTTTTACTTACCTTCACACATTTATGGATTTTTGAAAACAACCTATAGCCAAGGATATTGTTTTGATTTGCTAAAGCTGCCAAAATGCAATAAACCAGAAATGAATTGGTTCTTATAAAGAGGATTTATTAGTTCACAAATTTACAGTTCTAAGGCCATAAAAGTGTCTAAACGAAGGCATCAACAAGAGGATACCTCCACTGAATTAAGGCCAATGGCATCTGGAACACCTCTGTCAGCTGGGAAGGCATATGGCTGGCATCTGCTGGTCCTTTGCTCCTGGATTGCATTGCTTCCAGCTTCTGATTCCAGTGGCTTTCTCTTTAAGCATCTGTAGGTTCTCACTTAGCTTCTCTGGGGTAAACTCTGGGCTTAGCAACTCCAAATGTCTTTTTTCCTGCATCTCTGTCTGGGTCTGTGTCAGCTCTGAATCAGCTGTGAGCTCTCCCTCTTTCTCAGAGCTATCTTAAGGACTCAAATAAACTAATTAAGACCTACCTTGAATGGGTGGGGTCACATCTCCATGGAAATAATCTATTCAAAAGATCCCACCCATAATAGGTCTGTGGATTAAAAGAACATAGTCTTTTATGGGGTACATAGTGGATTCAAACCAGCACAGATGTATTTTTCTAAATTATGAAGGGTCGCTAAATACATCTATTAATGTGGTCAATTTTAAGATATTTCTTAACACTGGGCTCAGGGAATTATCTTTGAGTGGATAGAGACTTATCTAAGAAAAATAAAACATTTTGGCTTAAAATCTCTCTAATACTTAATGGGAAAAGGGGGTAAATAACAAAATTCATTATGTTAATCATTTGTATAAAGAATATGAAATCATCTTTAAAGTTATGGTACAGCCCATTTCATTCTTGCCTATTATTCATTCCTATTCTTTTCTAATATGAGCAAACAACCACTTATTTTCAATTTTAGAGAATAAGATTATTTATGTTCCCTATTTCTACCTAAGAAAACTACCAGCATTATCATCTAAGTATTCCTCAAATTCACATCTACCTAACGGGCCTGCTAGTGGGTACTGAAACTCCCTGTGCCTCCCAATTTAGGATATTCCCCTCCTTATCCCCTCTTCCCTTATTGCTACAAATTTCATGCATGCCTAGAACTTTCTCTCCTCTGACTATACTAAGGTTCTCACCTCTTCCAGTGTACCTTTTTGCTCACCCTAGAAATTTCCCTTACTATGCCCAGATGGATCCTCTGATGAAATGGCCTAAAGAGTCAATGGTAAATCCCACTGGAATACAGGTAAATCTTTCTGTCATATTTTAGTTAAAATGATTTATCATCATCACTTAGGAAGCCTTTGTCTTCCATTTATCCCCCATTGAACATAAAAATTACAATCTCTAGAAAAAAAGATGTGTATTTCAGACCAGAAAACCCAGAAGTGACAGGGAAAAGGACTGCTGGACATAGCCACTATTTCAACCAGCAAAAAGACAGTTCAAAATCAAAAATGTCAAAAAGGATAAAATCTGGAGGCCTTGAGCATTCATAATAAGCCACAGCTCCCCAAAAAGACCCCATCCCCAACACTCCACCCCTTTAGGCCTAAAAAACAACCACCATTCTTAGAGCTGGAAATGTGCCTTCTCTCTCTTATAGACAAGCAGGGATAGAGCAGAGGGAGATGAATGTTCTTGTAAACCGAGTTGGAAATCTGAACTTTGTCTCCCACAAGCACAGCATCACATACGGTGATTAGGTCTACAGCACTACTAGCCACTATTAGTTCTGGCTTAGGATCAGAACAATAGCAATAATGAAAACAGCTACTATTTTTGAATTTTAATGTTGGGAGATTTGCTACAGTGCTTTATGTAGCACATACACACACACAATTGCATTTAATCTTTACAACAATCCTATAAAGTAGGTACTTACTAATCATTTCCATTTTTTCAGAATGTGGAAACTGACACAGAGAGAAGTTAGGTAATTTGCCCAGGTATAGAAAGTGGTAAAATCAGAATTCTTACTCCATTCTTATTGACACAAATGTATACTTAAAAAATATTAATGGGATGATGAATCAATAAATTTCAAAAAATAAATCCACACATTCATACATTGGGTCTGCCTATATGATTTGCACATCAGGATCCTGTCAGGTTCATCAGCTAAATTGTAGACTTTATTTACTCAATAAATATTATTAATGTAAGTATTAAAAACAGCAGGCAAAAAAAACTAGTGGCTTAGCACATACCTATTATGATGTTACCCATCTTGCTTTGTAATGTTATATTACCTGTAAAAGAGAGAAAAAAGACAAGTCTCTATATTAGAAAAAATCTAGGAAGGAACTGGGTTACATGGTATCCTAAAACATGGCTGGATATCTAAAATGTTATTTAATAATTATACATTGGCAAATTTGTTCAATCTCACAAATCCAGTCAGATTTATTGCAACTCTGAAATAGGCATCTATGGAAACCCCCTTCTACAATCCTGAATCATAAGCTTTTGTAATAACTACAAAACAATCCATCATATTCTCTGGAAAATATAGAGGAAAAATAATGATACTCCTAAAACCAAGAAATGAAAAAAAATTTACTCAGATGTACTCACTATGCATTTTCAACCTAAACATTAATATATTTATCAGACTATACAAAGCCAAGTTTTGAAACAAGTAACACTAAAACATTCTATGGAAAAAAATAATTACTGTTATTTTTCAGAACACTAAGCCATCTGTTAGATTAAGGTGGTTTCTGTGGCAAAAAGTTAAAGCGATTTCAGGCACTAGGAATAATGAATACACTGAAGTATAATTAAAAACAAAAAGTTTCAAATGTTTCCATCTTTCAATGAAAATGCATTTTCCAGGACAAGTATGAGCCCCCACTCCTTCAAAATAAAAAAAAAGTACGGTTATTGTTCATGTGTGATTTTATATGCATAACTCCTGAAACAATAAGGTATATTACTCATATTTACCCAACTGGAAGCGTGAGCAATAAAAATATTACCTCTTCTACCATTATTCCAAAACCACACTAAAAAGTAAAGGAATAACTATGATCTCAGAATTAACCTAGGGTAAATGAACTCATTTCTTTCATTTTGTACATCTCATAAACACAGACATATATCAGTACTTAAGAAGAAGCAAAAAAAGGCACTTGATTCATTCATCAAAGAGACAGATGTGCTTTGACTGCAAAAATCCTTTCAAAGGTCTTACATTCCATAATAATGCATATGAGTATATGAAAAAGGTATACTTCTGTATAGGAATAAAAATTTGGTTTGTTGGCATAAGTTAAGCTCATAAAATTTCTCTCAAGTCTCAGTAAATTACAAGGCCATGAAGATCTTGTTAAATGTGTTATGTAAATATTTCAGTGGTGTGTTCTGTACACTCTATTCCAATTTTCAAACCTAATTAACGTACAGGTTGACCATCACTAAGAATTGAGGAGAGGTTGGAAGGATTTGGGGGAGCATGTCAGAGAAAGCTTAAACTGCCTTGAACAGACTGTTAATAGAAATCTGGACTTTGAGGATGCTATCTGTGAGGGCTCAAAAAAAGTAAGGAAAATATTTTTGGAAACTGGAAGAAGGGGGATCCTTGTAACATAGTGGCAGAAACTTGGCCAACACTACTGCCTTCGGTAACAGGGAAAACAGAAAATGTGCCAATAAACTGAGTGATCTAGCTAAGATTTCCAAGCAAAGTCAAAGTGTAGAAGGAGCTGCCTGTTTTTTTTTCTTCCTGCTTACAGTAAAATGCAAGAAGAGAGAGATAAACTAAAACTAAAAAAGTACTCTTAAATGAAAAGGAATCAGGACCTGATGGTTTTGAAAATCCTCAGCTTCTCCAGATGGCGAAAGATGCTAAAATTTAAAAATGGCTTCTGAATAAAGTTTGAATCCAGGATGCTGCCAGGAGAACATGGCCTAAAAATTAAGTTGAGGGGGTGACTGTAAAACATTTTGTTAAGATCCCAGAAAGAGCAATACTTCACAGTATTAATGAGTTGCAAAAGAATTTCTTTAAAAAGATTAAGCGTGTTCCTTCTAGATCCTCTTATTCAAACAATAGGCCCTCTAGAACGCTTGAAGGCATTGTACCTCCACATCTCTGCAGAAGCCCATATTTTGAAGAGATTCGTGGGTACAGCTTTTGTTCTACTGGCAGGAAGCAGCCTGAGAAAACTACTTAGCTGCAAATATATGTTACACTTCATGGAAAAGGAAAGATGACTCAGAGAGCAGAACCAAGAATTATTCCCAGGTCATGAGACTGAATTAAGGAACCTCCAACATTTGCTCACCTGAATTTCAAAATCACTATAGACCAGTGACTGACTCATTTGTGTCTCTCATTTTCCCCCACGTATGTGGTAGGTTGGGTTGGGGAGGCAGATAACCTGTCTCTTGAGGTCACAGGTCTTTGGATTCAGAAGAACTGGAATTGAGGAGCTATACTTAAGGAACTATACCTGAGGTGCCTCAGCCACACCTGAACCTGATAGAAATTCTGGATTTGGAGCTGATACATAACGGGATGAAATTTGAGGGGGCCCTAGGAGTAAGTATATTTTGCATGTATGAGAGCCATGGGGGCCAGAGGACAGACTGGACATCCAAACCTTATAGATGTTTGGGGAGATACACACAAGACAAGTTAAAGATTATTTAAGTCAACATCCCAAATGAACAGCATGAATTAGGTGCCTTATTCGTTCAGAGGAAACACAGTGATCTGACATATTCAAGGAGAATAGTCACGTAGGAGGTACCACCTGAGATGATTTTTGAAACAAGGGTAAAATTTGAATACGCCAAAAGAGAAAGATTTTCTGGAAAAAAAAAAAACATATAAGTATGTGTATTAAATTATGCAATGTTTAAATTATGCAGACTAGTTAGGCTGGAGCAATTAGGTAAGTTCTTGAGGACAGGGATCATATTTTTCTTATTTAGCTTCATATCTGGAGAGCTTAGCATAATGCCCAGTACATAGTAAACACGATATGTTTTGAATGAAGAAATGAAAAAGTTTGGGAAAGTATGTTAAGAGCAATCTACTGAATTTATCATACACAGAAGGAGTCACTGAAGAATTTCAAGATGGTTAACAATACCAGGAAACAATGCCTTAAGGGTATTAACCTAGTATGAGACAAAGGGTGCATTCAATATCAGAATTCTCTTTACTGCTCCCACCTCCTGAACACTTCAAAAATAAGATAAAGTGGACCCCTGGTATTCATAGTTTCAACTATCACTGAAGATCTATAATACATACTTTTAAAATCAGTCATTTATTTAGTGAGTCTAGCCTCTCACACAGGAAGGCAAAAGAACTTTATTGTCTTATACTTGACTTCAATGAATGCAGTAAAAATTTACTATTTTTAATGAAAATATGGTCTTTCTCAAAAAGCCAATCATTAGTACTAGTGATGAAAGTGAAAAGGTCTCAAGAAAATGATTGTTCTTAGAGTCAGAAAATAAAGTTTTAAATCCATTAATGATCTTATAGCGGTACCTATAGAGTCTCAGGCCACACGTCTCTTGAAAATTTGAGTTCTACCACGTGGTAAAAGCATAAGGGAACAAAAAAATCTTTTCTTTCAGTAATACAAAAGTTAACTGAATAATATTAACTTGTCTGTAGAAACATGTTTTGGAAATCACAAGAGGATATTTAATAAAAATAAAATTGAAAAGGTAAGTGCTGTGAGGACCTGGTACCCATACAAATGCAGATAAGCATTTTAACCAAAATTAGTATCACTAAGTTACGATAACCAGATTCTACCCAAATGCTTCAATTTATTTAACCTTAGCTTTCTTATCATAACATAAAAGCAATCACTCAAAACTCACCTTTTATTTCTAACATGCTTTTATTATCATTGTGCTTTCCTCTGCACATATTTCCGTATTTGTTTCCTTTTATAAGGAAATGCATTAAAAATCAGAATAATTAGTAGCTTTAGACATAATATCATAATCTTCAATTTCTTATCAAAATAAAATTAAATTGGCTATGAGTCATTTCATTTTGTGGGATTTTTGAAGATGGTTAGTCTGCAATTAATCATTTGGAGGACCAACTTCTTGATGGCAAATCCTTTTTGAACTACAGAGAAATAGTCATCTCTTAAAATATACGCTATGTGGAAAGTTTGAGATGTTACAGGCCTTTGTCATCTTACCATGAACACTTCCTAATGTAATATCCCCAGCAACAGAAGACAGAAATGACGATTCCGTATAAAGATACTTGACTTTCAGCAAACCATCTTCAGTAGATATGTTAACAGAACTCCCCTGCAGTTTATCTATGGTCACACTCTAGTTAAGAGAGAGACTTAAATCAGTTAGTTATAAAACAAGGTCTGGTAAAAATCCAAAATGGTATGTACCGAATTAGTTGCCAACTACATAAAAAGTTATTACCCAGTACAAAATCACATTAAGGACTCTGATTCCCTATCTCTAATTATAAGCTCGTGAGCAACAGTGTATTCTCTATGGAATGTGGAATAGACCCAATATATCCTTCCATTTGTTAAGTTATTTTTTAATTTCTCTTAATATGTTTTGTATTTATTATGTGGATTTCTTTTTAATCTTTTGTTAGGTATTCCTTGTTTAAAAACTACTATTGTAAAAGATATCTTTAACTTCATTTTCTCTTTATTGATTTTTGTATAATTGATCTTAAATCCAACACTTCTAATATTTTAATTTACTAATTTTAATAATTTATATATTTTTAAAACGTTATATGAATAATATTGCTTACAAATAATAATTTCCTTTTTTCTCCTTCCAATCCTTACATTAATACTTTCTTTCCTGCTTTTTCTTTCTTTTCCTTTCCTTCCCACCTGACTCAGCTCTCCAATTCAATGGTGAATAGAAGCCATAATAGCAGGCATATTTATCTCATTACTGTTCTCTGAGGGAAAGCTTTCAACATTTCACTATTGAGTATGCTATAGACGTCTTTTAAACTCAACTCTAATGATTAAGGTGGTTCCCTTCTAATTCAAATTTGTCTTGTTGCTGTTTAAATCATAAATGGATTCTGAATTTTAGCACATGCTTTATCTAGTTCTACTGAAACATCATGATTTTTCTCCTTTAGTCTGTTAATGTGGTGAATCACAATTGATTTTTTAATATTAACATAACCTTGTATATCTAGGTAAAAACCTAAGTTGGGTATTCCTTTTTGTTACTATATTGCTTGTTTAGTAATACTTTGTTAGGATTTTTGTATCTATGTTCAGGAGTCAGATTTATTTGAAATTTTCTTCTCTCATAATACCTTCAAGTTTTGCTATCAAGTTTGTGCTGGCCAAGTTGAGTGTTCCCTTTTTTTCCATCATTCTTTGGAAAAGTTCAATAAGTTCTTCCTCAAATATTTGAAAGAATTCATCAATGAAGTCATCTATGCCTGAACTTCTCTTTAAGGAAAAGATGGATTTATTTTATTTAATAGTTATAGGAACACTCATTTTCTCTTACTATATTAGTTTCGATAGTTGGTATTTTTCACAGAAATTGTCCATTTCATCTAGATTTTCAAATTTATTAATAAAGTTTTTCATACTGCCTTTTTTTTTTAATCATTTTAATCCTTATGGAATCTATAGTGATGTTTCTTATTCCATTACTGACATCGGTTATTTGTGCCATCTCTTTTTCACAATGAGCATCACCAGGTCTTAAATTTATGAATCTTTTCAATGAACTAACTTTTGTCTTTGTTGATCCTCTCCATGTAAGTTTATTTTCTATTTCATTGATTTTTGTTCTTTATTTTTTCCTTCTTTGTACTTTCTTTGGTTTAATTTTCAGTTCTTTTTCTAACTTATTGAGTTGAATTCTTTCATTGTTTCTAATATATACACTTAAAGTTTATAAATTTCTGTCCAAGCATGGCTTTAGGTATAATCTATACCAGTTTTGATATATTTTCATTATTATTAATTTTAGTATAACTTCTAATTTCCCTTGTGATTTCTTCTTTAACCAACAGACTATTTAGAAATGTACTGCTTAATTTCTAAATAAATGGGGATTTTTCTAGTTATTTGTTACTGATTTCTAGCTTATTACCACCTTGGTCTAAGTCTATTACTGACAGGGGTTTGCTAAAATCCTTCATTCTGATTATGGATGTCTTAGTTCTCTTTTTATTTTTGTAAAGTTTGGCTTCATATATTCTGAAGCTGTATTATTAGGTGCATTCTAATTTAGAATGGTTATATCTTCTTGACAAAATAAATTTTTTATCTCTAATACTGCCATGTTTTCCTATCTTTTTATTTGAACCCTTTTGTAGCGTTTTACTTTTAGGCATACCTCTTACAAGCAGCATATAATTTTGTTTAGGTTTATTTTGTTTTAATCCAGCCTGACATTCTGTCTTATAAATGGAGCAATCAGCTCTTTTACATTTAATATAATTATAGATATATTTAGGTTTCATGCTACCATCTTGTGTTTTATTTGTCTCTCCTATTCTACATTCATTTCCTCTCCTTCTTGCCTTCTTCTGGAGTTACCATTTTATAGCATTCCATTTTTGCTTTACATACTCTTTCACTATTCTTTTAGCAGTGGCTTTAATATGTCCACAAATTCTTTTATACTCCTCACTTCAAGGGGCAAAGCTTAATTCCTCTCCCGTAAGAGCAGGGTGGACTTAATAGCTTCTAAGTACAGAAACTGGCAGAGGTGACAATGTGTGACTTCTGAGACTAGGCTATAAAAGGCATTGTAGCTTCTTCCTTGCTCTCTTTCTTGGATCACTCACACCAGGGGACTGCAGCTGCCATGTAGTGAGGACACGCAGACAGCCCTACAATAAAGCCTGTGTGTTAATGAACCAAGGCCTCCTGCCAACTGCATGCCAAGGAACTATGGTCTTTTGCCAACAGTCATGTGAGCAGGCCACCTTCCAAGTGGATTTTCCAGCCTAAATCAAGTCTTCAGATGACTGCAACCTGAGTCAGTCTTGACTACTAACTCATGAGAAACCCTAAGCTAGAACAAAAATAAATGTTTGTTGCTTAAGACTGGCTAAGTTTTGCAGAAATTTCTTATGTAGTAATAGATAACTAACACAAGAGGTACTCTAAAGATGAAACTTGCAAATATAAAAATCAGTAAAGAGAAAATAAAGTTAAAAAAATCTTTCATAATAGCATCCAAAAACCACCAAGTAGCTAGGCAAGTCATGAAGAAAAACATTTAAAAATCATTGATTTTAAAGAGTCACAAATCTTTAGCTCTGGAAACGACAACAGAAATCATCTATTCTAATTTTTCATTTTAAAGAAATGGAATGATTCTAAGATTATCAATTTTACTAACTCAGCTGCTCTCAGTTTCACTATAGTCACAACAAAAATGGGGACACTTCAATAAAAATATTTTTCACAAAGACAAAATACTATTATATATAATTTAATTCTATATATCTAATACAGTAGTCATTTGTGAATATTAACACTAATATTTCTAGAACTTTTCTCTTTTACATCTAATAAGGCAGTAGCTTTACACTGGACAAAATGGAAAGAATTTTATATTTATCCCCAAGCTTCCCTGAGAAAATTTACTCTGTGTGTCTCAAATATTGAGCACAACATGAAATGAAATTATCTAGTTAAGGTTTCCACATCAACTTTATAGTATTTTAAACAAATGTCTTATAATCATAAAGTGAATGTTAACATACAACTGTTTATATAAAAACTGAATCATCAGAAAAGCTAGCCACAGTTTTGCCTGGGTCACTTCAAGTAATACATTGGGATGTGTAAAGAAATACCATCACTGTTTTTCAACATTGACATCAGTGTCATTCACTCCTAATATGTCCTCCAAAAACTGAAAATGGTTTAAAATGTTATTTAATAAGAATTGAGTTTCAAGAGTACTAAAATATTAGAAGACAAACATATGAAAAGAGAATGTAGAAATATTCATTGCTGGTGGGAATGCAAATTGGTACAGCCACTTTGGGAGACAGTCTGGCAATTTCTTACAAAGCTAAATAAATATATGCTTAGTGTACAATTCAGTAATAACACTGCTAGGAATGAACCCGTATGAGCTGAAATCTTATTTCTACACAAAATGTGCACACAAATGTTTATGGCAGCTTTATACATAATTACCAAAAATTAGAAGCAACCAAGATTTCTTCAATAGGTGATTGGATAAACAAATTGTTCTACCTCCATACAATGGAGTATTATTCAGTGATTAAAAGAAATGAACTATCATGCTACAAAAAGGCATGAGGGAATTTAAATGTATATTCCTAAGTGAAAGAAGCCATTATGAAAAGGCTACATACTGTATGATTCCAATTATATGACATTCTAGAAAAGGCAAAATGATAGAGACAGCAAAAAGATCAGAAGGCTGCCAGGCGGTCAAGGAGGAGAGCCAAAGGGATGAATAGGTGGAGCACAGGGCATTTTTAGGGCAGTGAAACTCTTTGGTATGATACTGTAATGATGGATACATGACATCATGCATTTGTCAAAACCCATAGAACTGTATAACACAAAGAGTGAAACCTAACGTAAACTATGGACTTTAGTTAATAATGGTATATCAATATTGGTTCATCAGTTGTAAACCTAAAACTGCTATTTAAAAGTCTATTAAAACAATGAGAGAGATTGAAAAGAATCCAATGGTTCTCATAGGAAGCAACCTAGAATTATTTTGCCCTCTAAATTTGAAATACATAACTTCCTTTTTAAATGTACTTTTATTAACGTAATATATACCTAATTGCTTATCTAATTTTTAAAGCTAATTATGAATTCAAAAGACTTTTTACATTAAATCTAGCTTTAATAAGTCTGTCAAAGAAAGATATTTTATATACATTCAGATCTGTGAGAATACAAATGTTTTGCCCTTCTCAGCCTTATAGTAAAGGTATAAAATTCCTGAAAAAATTACCCATTTCCACAAAGTTTTCTCATGAAAAATTGCTTTATGCTCATGATTTCAAATTCTCCAACTATTTCCATAAAGCAAGAAGCTACTTTTTTCTCTATCTTTTATAGATAATGAAGCTATTTTAGAGAATACCAAAAGATAAATATTGACAGAATATTTAAAACTTAACTGAATAGTCAAAGGAGACTTCTGATTAGACTCTTCCCCACAACCAAATAAGCTTTCAAAAGACTCCTTTGAGTATCTGGAAAATGCCAAAGACTTACTTTGTTCATTAAACATTAATAATTTTATTTTCTAGGAATCTAGAAAAATATCCTCCCCTTCCCCACCAAAGCAAATGAAAGTTAATTTCAAGGAAAATTCAAAATTCACCAAGGGCCACATATAATGCACTATATCAGATACTAACTAAAACATTAAACTCAGGACACCACAGTTGAGAGCAAAATATTTAGGCTGTGATTTATAGTCATTAATGCTAACAGAACAAAAGTGTCATAAATAAACTCTTTGGATTAAACTGTATAGGGTGCTCATTAACAGAAACAACTATTTAAAGAAAGAACAAAAAGCAAATCCAAGAATCAATACCTTTCTAACACAGAATATTGCTATAACTTTCTTTTTAAGTGAGAAGAGAAATTTTCCATAGGTTTAGATATTATATATCAATATTATACATAATGATAACCAAGGTTTATGTAAGTACTGTGTCTTTGTGGCCTAGACTAAGAAAAGTCAAATAACAACTAGATAATTAGTTCAACCAATAGTCAGATGAAAAATATTTCTTTTCTTTCTTTTTTCTTGTGTTATACAATCCTAAATTTTATCTTTTAATTTTTATTCTAGTAACATATATAAAGTTTCCCCTTTTAACCACATTCACCTATATAAGTCAGTGCCGTTAATTACACTCACAATATTGTGCTACCATCACCACCATCAATTTCCAAACCTTTACAATCAACCTAAATGGAAATTCTGTACAAATCAAGCATCAACTCCCTATTCTCTAACTCCATTCTATAAAATACATTTCTATCTTCTCTGTAAAATTATAAAACCAAATTTAGGACACTGAAATTAATGATACAATTTTAAAATAGCCACTCAATATAAAATAACATGTAAATAGCAATGTTAAGTTTTTACAGTGCACATTTGATTCTCACAGAAAATCTTGTTGAGTAGGCAAAACAAAAACTACCATCCCTGTTCCATGAATAATGAAACCGAGACTCAGGAAGTTAACTGGTAGATCTAGGACTGGTCAGGTTATCTTTCCAGTGTTTCATCCTTATCATCCTAGTAAGCACTATATTAGTTTTGTTCCACACATTGTTTTAAGGAGTTTACTGATATCAACTCATTTAGTTCTTTCTCATAACAACTCTCTGAGTTAGGTCCATTACTGTTAAACCCCATTTTCCAGAGAACTGAGACACACAGAGGTTAAGTGACTTTTCCAAGGTTTTAGAGCTTACTAAACAGCTGAGCCAAAATTCAAACTCAAGTAGTTTGGTTCTGGATTCTGTGTCTTTAACCAAATCACTATGCTGTCACTCAAATATCCAAAGCACATTTCTACAACAATTATATATTAAAATTTAACTGATTTCATAAGCATTTATTTTATGTATTTAAAAATCACAACCTTAGAAAGACAGCGTGCTTTTAAAATTAAATCTATTATATGCAGTAAATAGAAAAATTCTCTAGACTGATTCTTTAGTACATTGCAAATCAATCTGGCAAGAAACAAAATATTATAATAGAAAGTAGGAAAAACTGAATATTCAATAAATTATGAAAGTAGGAACAAATAACTAATAAGTGAAACAGTGACCAAAATATTAAAAATAACAAATAATTGAGAGACAATTTAAACTTTTCTTTGATATGTACATGTGAATGGAAGTATGTAATATTCTGGTAAGTCAGATCATTTTGAAGTCAGCATTTAAAGGACTGAATTTAAAGGAGCTGCAAAGTTGTCAAATTTTCCCTCTTATACCTCCAAGACCACCGCAATCTGAAGGGTAAAACTAAATGTCCGCTCAAAAAAGCTGCCATTTAAGGCAGCACTTTCTTAGCTTAGTTTAAAGAATATATTTAAATATTTGAGTTTAAACAGCACTCACAATAAATGGTAGAAACAATATAATAATCTACTTCGCTTAATTTTGCCAACAATAATCTACCTACAAGGTATGTTCATAACTCCTCCCCACCAATTATCTAAGAATAATGCTGACTTCAGAATTTAGCAAAATTATAACAAAAGATCCCTGCAAATTTTATAAGTGTAAAATATTGTTCTCAAATATTTAAAATACTATTGGTCACATTTTAAAATCATGACAATTTATACTTCCAAAATTATACCTTTACTCTTAATAGTATGCTCAACCACAGAAAGCAACAAAAGAAGTTGAGTAAAAAAGTCAAATGCTCTTCCTATAACAACCAAAATCATTAAGGCTAATTACAGCTTTTGAACAGTAATGCTAACTAATGGTGCCACCTTGTGGAAAATATTGAAGTTCAATTTTGAAATTTAACCTTCAATTTGCTTAAAGACAAAGTAGTCACTCTTGGAAAAATACTCAAATAAACCCAACATAAAACAGAAATTTAATCCAGATACTGGTGTTAACACTTAATGTACTATTTTAATCTTTGATCATATAAATAAAAATCTCTTCAGAACTAGAATTAAGTATTAGCATTTAAGCTATTTTTTTTTATCCCAGGTAAAGATAAAATAACTGTCAAAAATATTACACCATAAACTAAAATTTAAATTTTACAGTATTAAAACAACTTCAAATAAAAATTTGAAATCACTAATGAAATGATATGCATTCAAAAGGGAATGTTAAGGCCAAAACATGTAGGACTTACCCCCGTTAGTCAACTTGAAGCAAAATTGTAATCACTTAAAAAAAAAAAATTCAATCTTACACTTTCATCTGATGCATGAATATCTACATTTCCATGAACTGTTCCCAGACACATCACCTTGCCTCCTTTTGTCTGAACATGTACTTTTTGACTCTGAAAGACAAATACAAAAATATTATAGAGAAAAAGAGATTGACTTACACTAGTAAATATTTTTCAGCATTTTATATTTCTTTTTGATTTGTTGCAAAAACAATAAAAGGAAAAGGTTCTTCCAGAAAAGGAAGAACCAGGAATGAAACAGAAACATATTGTTTGGAATAGCAACATGAACTCCTGTTAGAGTGATTAAATAAGCTAACTGGACATAAAAGGAAAAAGAAGGAATACTTACTTGGGTATTCCAGTAACTTCACTGAGGAGGGAATCAAAGATTACTGTGACCACTATCTAAACATCAAAGATGCTGACAACAATAATCACTGTTACTATTTATTATTATTAATAATAGTTACTATTTACTTGGCATTTTCTCTGCACCAGATACAATGTTAACTACTTTACATGAATTATCATTTAATCCTCACAACAACCCAAAGAAATGCTTTCTCATTTTACAGAAAGCAAAACTGAGAAAGGATAAATAACTTTACCAGGATGACACAGTGTTCTAGTTTGCTTTGCTGCTGAAAGCAGCTACTATAAAAAAGTTCTGAGGCTGTGAGAATGTCCAAATCAAGGTACCATCAAGATGACACCATGTTCCAGAAGACGGCTGACAGCGATCCTGGACACTCACTCACATGGCAAGACAAATGCAGTGTCTGCTAGTCTCTCCCTCCTCTTCTGGGTTTCCTTGCTTTCAACTTCTTGCTTCCACGGCTTTTCTCTCTTTGTCCGAATTTCATTCTCTTTAAAGGACTCCAGAAAGAGGATTAAGACCCATCCTGAATGAGGTGGGTCATGTCTTAAGTAGCCTCATGAAAGATCCTACTTACAATGGGTTACACCCATAGGAATGGATTAACTTTAAAAACATACTTCCTGCGGTGCATGCAGCTTCAAACCATCACACACAGTTAGGAATTAATAAAGCCAAAATATGAATCAATTTCTGTATGATTCCAAAGTCCAAAAGACCGATATGGCCTGAAGAAGAATTCACTGACTTGTCATACAAGCACAACACACTCCAGAAACTGGAATTAAGTGAAAATGACTCCAAATACACAAAAAACAGCAGTCCCAAGTCAGTTAGCCCTCCTTTGCCAGAAAAAAATACGTGTGTACATGTGTGCATATGTACATGTGAGACTTGATTTCACACTTGCAACTGTGGCAGAAACTTCCATCTGTCCACTAAAATCCATTTTTTTTTCCCAAAGTAAAAGGAGTGTAGACAGGAGAAACAACAAAATCACATTTTCCAGCCTCCTTTATTCTGAGGTGTTGCTACTTTTTTTTTCCAAAACAGTTTTATTCACACACCATACAATTCACCCAAAGTGTATAATCATTGGCTCTCAGTATAATCACAGAGTTTTGCTTTCATTGCCACAATCAATTTTAGAATATTTTCATAGCTCCAAAAAGAAAAACTCCATCCCCCTTACACCTCCCATTACTGACAGTTAGCTTTGGTGTGGTACCTTTGTCACAACTGATAGAACAACATTAAGATGTTACTGTTAACTACAGTCCATAGTTTGCAATGTGAATTTTTTCTCATATACCACCCTATTATTAACACCTTGTAGTTGTGACAAGGTGTTCTAATTCATGGAAGAACATTCTTACATTTGTACTGTTAACCACCTTCATCATCCACAACAGGGTTCACTATGTTACACAGTCCCTTAAATAAGCTTTCCTTCTAGTGATATACATGACCCTAAACCTCCTCTTTCAACCACAATCACTCCCCCAATTCAGTGCTGTTATTTATATACACGATAAGCTGCTACCATCACCTCTATCCATTTCCAAACATTTACAATGCACAAATTAGGCATCAATTCCATGTTCTCTATCATCATTCTCTATTCTGGTAACCTATAGTCTAGATATTAATTCCATGAGTATGCTCATTATATTTAGTTCATATTATGAGATCATATTTGTCCTTTTGTGCCTGTCTTATTTCACTCCACAAAATGTCCTTCAGGTTCAAACATGTTGTCGTGTTCACCAGGACTTCATTCCTTCTCACAGCTGAAAAATATTCCATCATATGTATATACCACATTTTGTTTAGTTATTACTCAGTTGACGGACACTTGGGTTGCTTCCATCTTTTGACAATTGTGAATAATGCCATCATGAACATTAGTGCGCAAATATCTGTTCATGAACCTCCTTTCAGTTCTTCTGAGTATATACCTAGTAATGGGATTGCCAGATCATATGGCAGTTCTATGCTTAGCTTCCTGAGGAACTGCCAAACTATCTTCCACAGTGGCTGTGCCATTTTACATTCCCACCAGCAGTGAATAGTGTTTCTTTTTCTCCACATTCTCTCCAATACTTGTAGTTTTCTGTTTGTTTAATAGTGGTCATTCTAATAGGTGTGAAATAATATCTCATTGTGATTTTGATTTGCATTTCCATAATAGCTAGTGAAGATAAGCATCTTTTTACGTGCTTTTTAGCCACTTGTGTTTCCTCTTTGGAAAAATGTCTATTCATGTGTTTTGTCCATTTTTAAATTGAGTTGTCTTTCTATTATTGAGTTGTAGGAGTTCTTCATATATTCTGGATCTTAAATCTTTATTGGATAGGTGGTTTTGAAATATTTCCTCCCATTGAGTAGGATGCCTTTCCACCTTCTTGACAAAGTTCTCTGAAGTACAAAAGTACTCAGTTTATCTATTTTTTTCTTTCATTGCATGTGTTTTTGGGTATAAGGTCTAAGAAACCACCCTTGACCACAAGATCTTGAAGGTGCTTCCTTACATTTTCTTCTAGGAGTTTTATCATCATGGCTCTTATATTTAGGTCTTTGATCCATTCTGAGTTAATTTTTGTATAAGGTGTGAGACAGGAGCCCTCTTTCATTCATTTGGATATGTATATCCAGGTTTCCCAGCACCATTTGTTAGACAATTCTGTCCCAGTTGAGTGAACTTGACAGACTTGTCAAAAATTAACTGACCGTAGATGTGAGAGTCTATTCCTGAACTCACAATTCAGTACCATTGATCAATAGGTCTATCTTTATGCCAGTACCATGCTGTTTTTACCACTGTAGCTTTTTAATATGCTTTAAAGTCAGGCAGTCTGGCAGTCTGAGTCCTCCAACTTTGTTCATCTTAACAATTTTTTTTTTTTTTTTTTTTTGGCTAGTCAGAGTCCTTTACCTGTCCAGATAAATTTGATAATTGGCTTTTCCATTTCTGCAAAACAGGCTGTTGGAATTTTGATTGGGATTGCATTGAATCTGTAAACCACATTGGGTAGAACTAACACTTTAATGACATTTAGCCTTCCAATTCATTAACATGTGAAATGTCCTTCCATTTCTTTAGGTCTTCTTACATTTCTTTTAGCAATGTTTTGTAGTTTTCTGTGTATAGGTCCTTTACATCCTTGGATAAGTTATTTCCATAAGGTCTATTTTTTTTTTAATTTACTCTTTCAAATTCTTCTTTATGCTCTTGTAGAGCCTTCGCTTTCCTTTATGTCTTTAGCCATCTTGTTCAAGTTGTTTTGGAGATTTGTTTGTACTTCTTTAATTAATTCTTTAATTAATTGCTCCAAATTTTGACTTCTGACTTTTTAATTTGTTTGGCTTGTCCATATCTTCTAGACTTTGTAATTTTCTGTTGGCTTCGGGGCATTTGCTTGTCTTAATGAGGTTATTTTAGGAAATGCAGGATTATTTGAGCATTTATATATAATTATATATAGCTTGCTGGAATGCAGTTTCCCAATCCTACCAGCAGGTGGCGCTCTTGAAGTACAGCTTGCTGGAGTGCAGTTTCCCTAACCTACCAGTGGGTGGCAATGTCAAGCCAGTCTTCCTCGAACTTATCCTGGGCACTGGGCAGAGTCCAAACCAGCTGGGGAACCAATCAGTGCACCAGTTCTCCGTATGCTCTGGGGACTGTCTGTCCTGTGCAGTTCAGCCGGGAATCTGCTCAAGGGCACCCCACAGATGGAACGTGGACCCTGCCTGCCTGCCTGCTCCCTGCCTGCCTTGTGCCTGCAAGTCTCTGGGGTGTGGGAGGGCTCCTGATCATTGGTATGGTACCTCTCCCTTCCCTGCTTCTTGCTGGTGCACTTCCCCCCACTTCTGTGGGGGGAGAGTAAATACTGGCTCCCCGGTTCTCTCACGGAAGTCCCTGCCATCTGACTGTGGAGGATACCTCCCCCACCCTCACCAGCCAACTGTCAAAGTAGGTGCATGGGAGTGGAGAGCCGCTGCTCACTCCCTTGCCAGGTGGTGGTTTCACTGCTGCCGGCCAGGAGGCAGTCTGGTGGCAACAAACTCACCCCATCCCTGGAACCGCTGTCTCTCTCACGTTTTTGTTGGCGTCCCCTCCACGTACTGTGGGGACACTCTATGGTTGGTCACACCCAATACCATGGTCCTGGGCGTCCTCTTGCCACTCTCTAGTTACTTTCATGGAGGAGAAGCCCGTTCCACCTCACTACTCCGCCATCTTCCCAGAAGTCTCCTCCGTCCTTGGATAAGTTAATTCTTAGATATTTTCTTCTTTTAGTTGCTACTGTAAATGGATTTTTTTTCTTGATTTCCTCCTCAGATTGCTCATTACTAATGTATAGAAACACTACTGATTATTGCATGTTGCTCTTATAACCCACTACTTTGCTGAACTTGTTTATTAGCTGTAGTAGCTTTGTCATAGACTTTTTAGGATTTACTAAATATGAGATTATGTTGTCTGCAAATAGTGAAAGTTTTACTTCTTCCCCTCTGATTTGGAGGCCTTTTCTTTTTCTTTGTTTTTTAATTCAATTTTATTGAAATTATTCACATACCATACAATCATCCAAAGTGTACAATCAATTGTTCCCAGTACCATTATATAGTTGTTGCCTTTCACTTTCAACGTATTTGTATCTTTGGGTCTAAAATGAGTTTCTTATAGGCAACACACAGATGGATATTTTTTTAATCCATTCTGCCAATCTGTGTCATTTTACTGGGGAATTTAATCCATTAACATTCAGTATTATTAATGTAAAGGCATTACTTACTTCAACCATTTTACCCTCTGGCTTTTATTTCATGTTTTTTTTCCCCCTCTTCTTATACTTTTAGTTACCCTTACAGATAATCCTCATTTCTACATTCTTCTCCAAGCCTCTCTCTCCTGTCTTTTCTTTTCAGCCTGCAGAACTCCCTGTAGTATTTCTTGTAGGGCATGTCTCTTGTTAATGACCTCTCTTTTGTTTATCTGTGAATATTTCAAACTCTCCCTTATTTTTGAAGGACAGTTTCACCGGATAAAGAATTCTTGGCTGGCAATCTTCTCTTTCATTATCTTAAGTTTATCATGTGACTGCATTCTCACCTTCATGGTTTTTGATGAGAAATCAGAACTTAGTGTTACTGGGTGCTTCTTATATGTGGTGAATCGCTTTTCTCATGCTGCTTTCAGAATTCTCTCTTTATCTTTGGAATTTGACAATCGATAAGTATGTGTTTTGCAGTGGGACTATTTGGATTTATTCTGTTTGGAGTACTCTGCACTTCTTGGATATGCATATTTATGTCTTTCATAAGAGTTGGGAAATTTTGGGCCATTATTTTCTTAACTAATTTTTTCTGCCTCTTTTCCCTTTTCTTCTCCTTCTGGCACTCCCATAATGCATATGTTTGTGTGCTTCATGCTGTCATTCAATTCCCTGAAACCCTGCTCAATTTTGTTCCATTGTCTTCTCTTTCTGTTCTTTTGTCTGTCTGATTTTGGATGATCTGTCTTCAAGCTCACTGATCCCTTCTTCTGTTCAAAACTGCTATTGTATGCTTCCAGTGTATTTTGAATCTATTTTGCCTTTCATTCCCATGTATTTTTCTTTGCATGCTTTCAAATTCTTCTTTATGCTCCCTCAATATCTTCTTAATATCCTTGATCAAGTTAGCCATATTTTCATTCATCTCCCTGAATTGCCTTAGGAGATCTGTTTGAACATCTTTGATTAGTTATTCCAAATTATGTATCTCCTTGTGCCGGTTTGTATATTTATGTCCCCCAGAAAAAACCATATTCTTTAATGCATTCTTATGGGGGCAGACGTATCAGTGTGGATTGGGTTGGAACCTATTGGTTCAGTGTCCATGGAGATGTGACCCACCCAACTGTAAGTAATAACTCTGATTGTATAATTTTCATGGAGGCGTGGCACTGCCCATTCAGCATGGGCCTTGTTTAGTTTACTGGAGCACTATATAAGCTCAGACAGAAGGAGCTCACAGCTAGCTGGAGCTGAGACAGACATTTTGAAGACGGCTGTTGGAAACTGATGCAGACATTTTGGAGAACGCCATTTTGAAACGCCACCTGGGGGCAAGCAGATGCCAGCCACGTGCCTTCCCAGCTAACAGAGGTTTTCTGGATGCCAATGGCCTTTCTCCAGTGAAGGTACCCTTTGTGGATGGACACTTTATGGCCTTAAGACTATAACTGTGTAACCAAATAAACCCCCTTTTATAAAAGCCAATCCATTTCTGATGTTTTGCAAAAAGGCAGCATTAGCAAACTGGAACACTCCTCTAACTTTTTAATTTGTTCCTCTGACTGGGCCGTATCTTCCTGTTTCTTAGGATGGCTTGTACTTTTTATGATATCTGAGCATCTGATTATTTTGATGGGTTTATTCTGGAGGTCAGTGTCTCTCTCATCTAGGATTTTGTTTTTGATTGAGTTTGTGTACAGCTCTTCTTGACAGTTGATTTGTCAGTATTTCCCAGTCAAAACAAGCCAGGTACCTGCACAAGGGGCACAGACCAGATCCAGAGGGCCCTGGGAAGAGGGTCAAGAAAGACTCCAAAAAGCCTTTTTAAAATTCAGCTTCCCAAGGCTGGGCTTTCCTGGCCTGCCCAGCAGATGGTGTTCTTTGGGAAGCTATTCCCCTCAGTACTAGAAGGCAGAGTATTTTTAGCCTTTTGCCAGCTCCACCTCTGATGCGGTCGAAACAATGGTGCAGTGCCTCCTGACTAGGATGGGCTACAACAGCGGGCTCTTGCAGTCTAAATTCACCAGCCAATAGCTAGATCAGTACTGGGCAGTGTTCCCCTCTGTACTTGAGGTAGAGGACTCCAGTGGCCATCCCAGTCTGCAGCAGCCCACCAGGCGGAGATCAGACTACCCAAAGCTGCTTACATTGAGGGTCGGGTGTGGGTGCCAGGAGCCAAGGCCAGAGTTACTCATAGTCTCTCACTGTAGTTTCTCAGTCTCCTCACCCTGCACTTTCCTCAGTGCTGCACAGAATTCCCCTGGTCTCCAGAGGCCTGGAACAGTTGATTCGGAATTTTTTTTTTTTTTCCTACATGTCCCAGGCCAGGTGAATGTTCTTGGCGTGGACATTTGCACCTACCCCACATGCAGTGCCTGTACCCAAGGCTGCATGTGCTGTGGCCACAGTAGGTATGACTGCCAGGGGTCCTGGGATTTGGGAGAGGGTGACATTCCTTGCAATGACCCCATGAGCACAGGACATTGTGTGCTTGTAACCATGATGGGGGGAAAGGAGGGGCTCAGCTGATGGGAAGCATTGTCTAAAGCTGAGGAACAGGATGATCTTGAGGGGGAGGCTAAAGTGACATTGTTGGTGGGGAGAGGGTCCCAGGGGCTTTCCTTTCCCCAAGCTCCAGAGGAGGCCGTGCCAGCAAAGCAAAGAATGCTGGGCTGGGACTCAGGGGCCTGGCTTCTGGTCCCACCTCTGTCACTGACTGCCATGTCTACCTCTGTCACTGACTGCCATATGACCTTGAGTGCTCCCTTTCCTCTGGGTCTCAGTTTCCACATTTGTGGAGGGTCCAGGCCAAGGGGGCCTTTAAGGTCTCTTCTGTTATGGTGTTCCAGGATCTCTGTGGAGCATGAGCTTGGAAATCAGAAAGACCCGAGTTCAATTACAGCTCAATTTATTAACTATCTGAGCTCAAGTGAGTTCCTCAATCTCTTGATGCTTCGTATTTCTTCCTTGATAAAATGGGGCTAATATGAGGATTAAATGAGACAATGTTTGTAAAGTCTTGGCAGAGATTCTTGGTACATAATGAAGACTCAGAAAAAAAATAAGCTACTATTATTGCTTTATAAATTTTATTACATAAGACCAAATATACATTTCAAGTCCTTAAACCGAGTGAAAGGGAAATTTATTTTAATAGGTGATCACTAATTCTTACTAATGATATTGCACCATATTTAAAACTTAAACCAGATATTTAATCAAAATGTTCCCATTTGTGTATTTAAAAGTCAGTTAAATCCTAAGATCTCAAGAAAAAGTCTCTTGGTATAATAGTCTTGTTATATCATTACAAGCCACTGGACCCAATTTTAGTTTCTCAAATTTTTTTTGAGCTATTCTATTTGTAAGGACTGAAACTTCACGATTTTTATTCTTTCATTCTTTACTTAGTTTTTAAAAATAGAATAAAACTCTTTCTATCTTGAAATTACCATACACATCCACTAGACTCTTATAAATCTAAAATACATTATGGGATGCTACAGTGCACAGGACATCCCCCCACAGCAAAGAATTATCTGACCCAAACTGTTAGTAGTGCCAATGATGAGAAACTCTGGCCTAGAAAAATAATACAACAGTGAAATAAATCATTGGTACAGAATCATCCTTCAGTTTTCTCACTGTGATTTTCTGAAAAGATCTGGAGGCATTATCTTTGTCCTGTTATTTTAGCATTCATTGAACTAGTTAAGAATTCAGAATTTTTCATTTTATGCCCATAATGGTAAAAAGAAGAAAACTGACAGAGAAAGATATTTCAGAATTATCAGATGGGATAAATGTAAAAAGAAAGCAGTATACTACATTCTAATTTTGATGGTGACTGTAAATCGAAATCCCAGACCTTGAATCTTCATAGGACAATATTGTAGATGAATACTCAGAAACTCAAGCATCATTGAGTGAACAATATATTTCCAGGGACAAAAGGAACTATGGCATGTTCATCCAGTTAGTCATTCAAAAGGAAGAGACTTCATCACACAATCTTTGCAACAAGAACCTGAACTATCCCGTTTTACTAACAGGATGTGTGTTTTAGTTTGCTAATGCTGCGGAACGCAAAACACCAGAGATAGATTGGCTTTTATAAAAAAGGGGGTTTATTTGGCTACACAGTTACAGTCTTAAGGCCATAAAGTGTCCAAGGTAATGCAACAGTCGGGTACCTTCACTGGAGGATGGCCAATGGCATCCGGAAAACCTCTGTTAGCTGGGAAGGCATGTGGCTGGCATCTGCTCCAAAGTTCTGGTTTCCAAAATGGCTTTCTCCCAGGACGTTCCTCTCTAGCAAGCTTGCTCCTCTTCAAACCGTTACTCACAGCTGCACTCCGTTCAGTCTCTTTGAGTCAGCATGTTTTATATGGCTCTACTGATCAAGGCCCACCCTGAATGGGTGGGGTCACACCTCCATGGGAGTATCCCACCAAAGTCACCACCCACAGCTGGGTGGGGCACATTCCAAGCAAATCTAACCAGCACCAAAACATCTGTCCCACAAGATTGCATCAAAGAATATGGCCTTTTCTGGGGGAGATAACACATTCAAACCGGCACATTCCACCCCCTGGACCCCAGAAAAACATATTCTTTCCAAATACAAAATACATTCATCCCACAATACCACAGAAACTTAAATCATTTCAGTAACAATAGTTAAGTACAAGATCCCATCAAAATCAAATATAGGTGTGGTCAGTCCTAAGGCATACTTTTCCTTTAGCTTTGCATCTGTGGATTTAGAACAAGTTATATGCTTCCAATATACAAAGGAGGGACATTCATAGGATAAACATTCCCATTGCCATAAGGAGAAACAGTAAGGAAAACAAGGTTAACAGGACCAAAACAGTTCTTAAAACCCACAGGACAAACTCCATTAGATTTCAAAGTCTGAGAGTCATTAACAGAACAACGTTGCATCCTTGGGGCTTAAGAGAGCGGGAGCCTAACCCTTCCTAAGGGCCTTTTCGGCAGCCCTTTCCTCTCCAAACGCTTGGGTGAGTGCTCCAACATACCCACACATTGGGGAGACCACCTTCTCGGCCCCACCCTCCTCAAACATCGGGGCAGCTCCCGGATTCCCTTCCATCTCCGGGGCACACGCTCAACCCCGTGAGAACAGTGTGGTGGAAGCCAGGCTCTCCCCAATTCCCTGGGAATGTGCTCCACCCTCTTTGGGACCTCGGGTGGCAAAACTCTTCCAGAGCATCGAGGTGGAATGCCCACCCTCGACCTCTGGGGCAAACTCACCCTTTCCTTGCGTGTGGGCTGCTCCACTCTCCCAGCCCAAGGCCTCTTGACTCCAAATCTCAACCTCCATGGCTCTGTCTTTGAAGAAATTTTTCCTGCAGTTTGTTCCTTGTCTGTCTCCTCCAGTCCAGACTGGCAGCGGCTCTGTCTATAAAGTTCTCGCAAAAATTCTGTTGGCTTTGCATGAAGCATGCAGGGGTCAAAGCCATCAGACAATAGGAGTTTCCACAAATCCTTTCTGGATAATTCCATCTCCAATCTTGGCTTGTACTGAAATGGCGGCTGGGTTCCATGTTTGGTTACATCCTCACATTGGGCTGTAGCTTCTGGGATTCCACCCCCTGGAAACTCATAATTTTCCAAGCCATCAGCTTCTGGTTTCTTTGAACCCAAGAGTTCAGTTCTAAGTTTATCTCTCTCTGCTCGCATTTTACTATAAGCTGCAAGGAGTAGCCAGGATACATCCTCCACGTGTAGTCTGGAGATCTCCTCAGCTAAGTATTCCAGGTTGTAGCTTCCAAATTCTTCCTTCCATCTGACACCAGGACTCAATTTTGCCAAATTCTGTGCCACTTTAAAACAAGGATTGCCTTTCTTCCAGTTTGCAACAACACATTCATCATTTCTGCTCAAGCCCTCATTAGAAGTATCTTTAGAGTCCATATTTCCATAAACAGTCTCTTTAAAGCAGTTTTGGCCTTTTCTATCAAGCTCCTCACAATTCTTCCAGAATCTTCCCCTTATCCATTTGAAAAGCTGTTCCAACATGTTTGGTATTTGCAAACTCAGCAGCAAAAGCACCCCTCTCTCGGTACCAAAATCTGTTTTAGTTTGCTAATGCTGCGGAACGCAAAACACCAGAGATGGATTGGCTTTTATAAAAAAGGGGGTTTATTTGGCTACACAGTTACAGTCTTGAGGCCATAAAGTGTCCAAGGTAATGCAACAGTCGGGTACCTTCACTGGAGGATGGCCAATGGCATCCGAAAAACCTCTGTTAGCTGGGAAGGCATGTGGCTGGCATCTGCTCCAAAGTTCTGGTTTCCAAAATGGCTTTCTCCCAGGACGTTCCTCTCTAGCAAGCTTGCTCCTCTTCAAACCGTTACTCACAGCTGCACTCTGTTCAGTCTCTTTGAGTCAGCATGTTTTATATGGCTCCACTGATCAAGGCCCACCCTGAATGGGTGGGGTCACACCTCCATGGGAGTATCCCACCAAAGTCACCACCCACAGCTGGGTGGGGCACATTCCAAGCAAATCTAACCAGCACCAAAACATCTGTCCCACAAGATTGCATCAAAGAATATGGCCTTTTCTGGGGGACATAACACATTCAAACCGGCACAATGTGTGACAGCATTCTTTAATGTTTTATGATACTTTTTAACTAAATGTATTTGATTTGGTTATTATGTAGACAGATGCTAAAGGTAGATGTGCAAGTAAAGGTGACCAGAGGAAGGAAACAAATTATGTAAAACTAAAAAAAAAAAAAAATCATCAGATTGATCATTATAATTAGTGTGACTAAATCTAAAAACAAAAATGTTTTGCAATTATGAAGCAAAGAAGATGACTGTACTCTCATCAATAAAATTACAAGCCATCAAAGTTTGCAAAAGTATGGCATTTTGACAATGTAAGTGCAAGAAGTACCAAAAGTATTGATAAACTAGAACCTAGCAGAGATGTATTTGAAATCTAGAATCAGTATTTACGATATGGGTATGTCCCAGGTTCATGAAGAACAGCTAATGAGCAGTTATTTACACTCAAAAACCAACCATTGCCCATTTCAGTGTGTGTGTGTGTGTGTGTGTGTGTGTATAAACCTTCCCAAACAGGAAAAGATGGAACAAAATTTATCAATGTTTAAATTCTTATTAAAATTTCTAATAAAGTTGTCTTTCACTATCCCTTTATATATACTTCTGTAAATTATTCATAACATGATTTTAAAATATAAAAATATTAAAAGGGTTCAAAGGACCCAAATATTAAATGGTGATTGCAAATTTTCCTGGTACAGAGGAAACATGACCTCCACACCTCAGGGTTTTCACTTCTGAGTATAAAGCCTTCTCATTTAGAGCTGAGACCAATCTCATTTTAAGAAAATTAAATATAAAAAGGTTAGTTACAAAACAAGACAAATTATTTTTTGTTTTATATGTCTAACCTTAAATAATGAGCTCCCTGACACACTGAAACTATGTAAAATAAATCAATATTTTAAGTACATTTATAGTGCATAAAGACTTTTCTTTACTCTTTAATATACTGAAGAAAATCATTTGAAAAAAGTAAAATTTCTTTAGCCTAATAAGATCTTAGAATACTAAGAATATACCAATAATTTAATTACACACTTTGAAATGAAAAGCTAAAAAGGAATATTAAGTGAAACCTTCAGAATTGCTAGAACCTTTGTACTTTGCAAGCAAAACTCATTTCAAGGTAAAATTTCTTGAAAGAATTTCTGAAAATTAAAAAATATACTCAATATTCTGAAAAAACAGAGGAATCCTCTAGTTTGACACTCCAGTTAATAATTTAAATTTCTTTTAATAACATTGAAATGAAATTATAAAAAATATGTTTATACCTTAACATTTTGTAAGATGCTGGTCCCTTGTTCAGTTTCAATTTTGCAATTATCACATTCAATATTCTGGACTTTTATACATCCAGACCCTGATGACTTGATATTCAAATCTATAAGTGAAAAAGAAAACCAAGTTAGTACTATGGTTAATGGGCCCTCTGTGACTAACAGTTATATCCACAGCATTACTGAATTCTGGAGAAAGGATAATATTCAACTCTCTATCTACAGTTAAAGGATCTCCACAATGGCAACAGAACCAAATTTAATGGTCTTCTGCCAGTGTTCAGAAATAGTTATTTTTGCTGACCTGTGTCATCTAAAAAGATAGGTTCCAATATTTCCCATTCACAATTAATTTTAATCATTTATTGATACTAATTCACTACGAAGGATATGAGTGGCATTTCTGGTGTGCAGAGAAGTAACATAGATGGAAAATAAAGGAGGCAAGAGACTCCAGTTCATATACACACTCCTGAGGAAGATTATGGAAGCCTCTTCGCGCACTGAGAAAACACACACACGCACACACGCACACACACACACACACACACACAAACACATGTTTGAGTAACAATACAGCAAGTTACCAAACCATTATGGCAAATCAGATGGATCAACATATACTCTCTTATATTCAGGAATATTTAAAGATTTGTTCCAGGATTAGCATGGGTTAGTTATATAAATGATCATGTCTTAGGATTTGAAATCCTATCTCTAATTGTCTGTACTGAAAATAATATTTCCATGCAGCTATATCACAAGATATTTTAAATAATTTTTAAAAGGGGAAAAATGCTGAAAAATAATATTTAAACAACAAGATTGTGGATAAATAACCACAGTATCTGAAGCAACTTTAGAAAATAAGAAGTCACAGATGCCATCCTTGGCTGTCAATTTAAGATGCAACCTTATGCATTTCTGTATAAAAAAATAAAATAAAAACCCAGATATTTAATACCCCATTCACATAAACACCGATGGTTTCCCTTAAAACAGACCAGAGAAGCATTTTGTTGCTCCAAACACAGAATATTGGGGCCTAACTCCACAATTTCAATAGTTAAGGCATAAAATCAATTTCCATAGTTCTGTACGTGATGATCTCTACTCCATAAAGGATTAAAATAACAGTAATACTTTGGTGAAGTATTACTTCTCGGTGAAGCTAAAATATAAAAAGACAATTTTATCCCACACTGCAAAATCTATTACCTGGTTAGGTAGGCTTATTGAAGGCAGTGTTGACTGATATGGAGAGAAGGAAACTGATTCTAAGGTACAAGGTAGAAAAGTAGAGCGAAGTTAAGGGTAGACACTGAGTATTAGTAATGCTACTCTCGCCCATGCATTGAAGCAGGTAACAAACTGGAGGAACAAGGTCGCATGAAGAAAATACTGATACTGATTTGAGGTGCCCATGGAATAAACATGTGGAAACAGTACATGGGAAATGGGGTTCTGGCTCTAAAAAGAGGGATCAACAAATAAGGATCACCAGCATACACAGTATCCAACTTCATCTGTGCTTCCATAAAATCTTGCTTAGGTTATCTCAATATGCAGTCTATTTTGTACTGTAATAATCATTGGCAGATCTCCCACCCAACTCCAGATTGTTACATTTTTAATGGCAGGGTCTCTTATTCATCTAGGATAATTTAAAAGTTGGGAAGCAATAAAGTGTAATGGTTGAGCAGTGTGATGGTTTAGGGCTCTGTACCCCAGAAAAACAGGTTATTAAACTTAATCCATTCCTGTGGGTGTGAACCATTATAAGTAGGAACTTTTCATGAGTTTCATTCAATTAAGGGATGGACCAACTCAATCAGGATAGGTCTTAATCCTAATCCTGGAGTGTTTTATAAACTGAATGAAATTCAGACAGAGAGAAAGCCATAGAAAGCAAGAAGCTAAAAGTCAATGTACCTCAGAACCCAGAGGAGAAGGGAGGGGCCAGGAAAGCCCATCTGTGCACTGCCATGTAACAGAGAATTCAAGGACCAAGGATCTCTGACAGCCAGCCCTAGAACACCTTGATTTAGATACCTGCAAGCCTTAAAACCATGAGCTAATAAATTCTCATTGTTTAGGCCAACCCATTGCATGACATTTGCTTTAGCAATGAACAAGGAAACTAAAACAAGCATAGATTCTGAGGTCAGTTCAAATCCCAGCTTCACCACTACTTTATATCTGGGCATTGGAAGGTAAATTTCATGAAGGCATGGATTTTTTTTTGTTTACTCACAATAAATATTTACTTATAAGGCCTGCTATACCCTAATTTGTACTTCTGAAAATGGAGGCTATAACGTATCTACCTTACAATGCAACTGTAAGGAGTAAGAAAGATTGTCCTAGAAATGTTAGCTGCTCTTATTATGATCACATCAGTATTATCACCATCAGCCTGGGAAGACCTTCCTAGAAGTGTTGTGTACACATTGATTGCACTAAGGAAAATAACACAGAACCCAAATACCTAGTATATCCTGTGGGCATTATCAACCGAAGTTTCCCAGGCAGTCTTACTAGGTGGACTTCAAAGCCCTGCTACTCATGGAGAACTTATCCAGGAAAATGGTGATGTACCATTAAGTAGCTAGGAGCTTATTTTAAAACCAAAACACTTTGTCTAGGTTAGATATGGAATTTTTGATAGACAGGGGTGTCTTGGGGACAGACCCCCAAGGCTGTGAGCAAGGAGAAATGTGGATGGAATGCCATACTATTGAACATATTATCAAGAAATCTCAACCATGAAAAATAAACCAAATTGCTAATGACAAGCATAATGACAGAAACAGGAACAAAGTGTCAAAGGAGATCATAAGGGGTTTTACATGTGTTGCTTGACTAGAGTCCATCCAGATCATGTATCCATTTGATTTATAAAATTTCTACAACCGGGAACCTAATTCCTAACTACTAACCGGAAACTCAGTAGATCTGAAAAAAAGGAGGCAGCCTCCCAAGGGACCAACTAAAAATTTGGATAGAATGTCAGGTCAGAAAGGGCCAATTAAAAGTGCACGTCGGTGTCATTTATTAAGTTCGCTGCACGTGCTCTGGGACCCAAACCCGTTTTAACTTCACTTGCCAAACTTCAGTGGCGCGTTCACCTCCACGGAGGCCTGGGGGTCGATGGTCTCAGACACACACACAATGGCCATCTCTTTCAACTCCCCGTCATACTGTACCAACAGGCTGTCCAGGTCGCCCGCCCTGCCCTCCATGCCGTTCACCGCGACCAACACGCGGTCGGCGTCCGGATACGTGAGGGGGTCCAGAGGCCTCACGGCCAGATGGCACGGAAGCTGCGCCCGCAGTCGGCCGAACGGGCTCACCAGTAGCATCCATTCCTTCAGCGTCCTGCGCGCGGGACCAGGCAGAGTGACTTCAGGCTCCGACTCGGGACTGCGCTCATCCCCACGCGAGCCGTAGGGCCGCGCCTGGCAAGTCCGACACGCCCAGCGCCCGGCTGCCTTATCGACCCACACCCAAGGCTGACGGAGCCAGAAGCCGCTGCGCCCCCAACTCGAGCAAGGGGCGAACATGCCGTCCCCTTCTCGGGCTCCCTCAGATCGACTCGGTCACAGGGAAAGTCACTTGCCACGGTCGACTTGGCCGCTGAGCCGTCTCAAGTCAAAGGGGAAACAATTGCGAAGGTTGCTGAAGCAAAAGCAAGCTCTTCCACTTTTGTCAGGAGATTTAAACCTCAGAGCTACTAGACCCAGCAACAAGTTGTAATTTCTAAATGCCAACGCTGACCCGGACTCCTCGTCCACCGTTTCCCCTTTCGCTAAGGCCGACGGGATAAGTAGTTCTAAACGAGTCAGATGTCTAAGGGCTCTAGGCGGCATAGAAACTATATATCCCAGGAGGCAATGCACAGGGTAGACGAGAATCAGAGCGAGCGCTAGCCTGGGTTCCGACGGCCGCACTCTCTGCCTCAAACCCATTGGCTATTAAAGGGACGGAAGACTCTAAATGGGAAATGCAACTGGCCAATGAAAAGTGCGGAAGGAGCAAGGTGGGCAAGTGTGTGTAGTGTCCTTGGATACCGAGGACGCGACTTCTTGGAGAGAAGCGGAGCTTTGTAGTGAAACCCAGGAGGCTAAAACCTAAAGAGAAAAATAGGCTGAATAAGGAGCAGAACCAAAGAAAGGAGCAAGAAGCTGCGTTTTAAAGGTGAGAAATAGGAACAAACTAGGAGTGCAGTCTGGGTGGTTAGAGCCAAACTCACTAAACTAGTACGGAACCTCGGCAAAAGAATAAAAAGCCAAATGGGTGATTTTTGAGGTAACACTCTCTCTGGGAGTAGACACAGGAATAAAGTTAGAGTCTGACTTCTTATTGACTTCAGTTGATCTTAGACCAGTCGTTGGACGTCTCTGGGTTTTAACTGCTCACAGTTAAAATAAGGACAATAGTCTTCCTTGCCTTACCTCAATGGTAAGGATCAAATGAGATAATGTTATGTGAACGTGCTCTTAAATGGAAGAGAATTGTCTCTTAAGTTATAAAGAAAAATATGAGAGATCAAGACCTGTTTTGACGCCAGCTTCTTTGATTTGAGTATCCTTAGTTTTAGAGGTATATACGTTATTAAAAAGAGAGAGCCAGCGTAGTACTGTGAGAAGTGCAGGGCACTGGGGGTTAGATTATTTTCCTGGTTCTGCCACTGTTTCATGTCTGTCAACTGGACCGGTCTCTTCAGTTTTAAAATTAAAGGATTGTACAAAATGACCCTATAAGGTCTCTTATATTTTAGTATTCTTTGGACAATAAAAAATTTAAAAGGCAAAAGAAAATATTTATTTCCTCCTTTCTTGCCTGATCTCTTACTTTTTGTGCCCCTACTTCTTCCTAAAAATTATTTCCCAAGTTCTTTAGCAAAGACACACTGCAAACAGTGATTTTAATAAAATGCAAGTGCTGAAACTAACCCCTTGGCCAAGTGCAATGACCAGAATTACTGGGAACAGTAGTGATAATGCGGCAGATAAGCTGGGCTAAAGTCTTCAAGAGCCCAAGATACAGGGTTCTTTGGTGGCCATTACCTTTTTAAAAATTCAGTGTTTTTTTTTTTTTAAGTTATCCTTTCCTTCTATCTATCCTCCTAGACCTTTCTCCCTCCTTATTCTTCCTTTAGTGAAGGCATGATAGGTGCCAGCAAGTGCCCACTGAATACAAGCTCTGTCCTTGGCTTTGTGTTTCATCTTGTCACAAGTAATTCAGACTGGTTTTCTTCAAACTCTTTTTTATGCAAATAAAAAAAAAATGGGCATAACTTTGAAAACAAAATGGTTAGGCACTGGTTTAAGCAAGTTGAGATTGCACTCAAATTGCTGTAGAAGTGCCAGATATATGTAAATTGAATACAAATCCTAATAGATAATTCTGTTTCTATAGTAATATTTCTTTTTTTTTTTTGAGACAAACCATGTTTATGGAATTGACAACTGAACTACAATTGTCTATAAGTCATAATCATTGTTTTCCTCTTTTTAATAAACAAAACTAAATAAATTTGATTGAAAAGTTACTTGTCTGAAAATATTGAGGTTGAAAATGGAGAAAAATATTGATATTAGGATTGATACAAGATATTAAAAGTTATTGATACTTTACAAAAATTAAAATAGACCAATGACTAGTCTATTAAATCTATTCCTGTACACACATTAATAATGACTAACAAAAATACTGTTTTCTGCCTGTATAATATTATAGTTTTCAAAGCAGGTTCACATGCATGATCTCACTGTATACTCACAAAACACTCTTATGTTTAGCAGGAAAGGTATTATTATCCCCATATTATAGATGAGGAAACAGATTCAAAAGATTAAGGTTAAACAACTAGAAGATCTGGTCCTCTTTCCACTCTACCAAAACATCTTTCTATCTTCCTGACACCTTTGAAGAAAAAAAAATTTATGGTGTGAATGGAGAGTCATATTAATTTTTCCCCTTGTATATAGTTTTCTTGTAAGATATTTTTTGCCTCTTCAATTTTTTTTACAAAAAGCCATTCTTGTGATCATGAACATAAACTGCTGGTGGGAGTATAAGCTGTTACAAACTTTCCAGGGGACCACTCAGCAATAAGCATTAAGAACCTTAAAATATGCATTTTCATATTGTAATTTGGGGGTTTTAAAGTAAGCATAAAATTAGGGATGTGCCAAAAAAATTATGTCAAGGAATTTATTTTCCAGTGTTATTTATAACAGTAAATAATTGAATCAATTTAAATGCCCAACAGGAGGGTATAACATAAATTAGTATACCTCTGGGCTATTATACAACCATTTAAAAATTATGTATTTGAAGTCTATTCAATGATATGGGAAATATTCTATAATGTTAAATGAAAAGAGTAAAATACCAAATTGTATGTAGGAACCCAATTCTGTGACAAGTTTAATATAAAATTATATTTCATAGAAATAATTAGAGAAGGAAATACACCACTTGAATACAGTTATTGTCTCTAAGTGGTGGGATTATGAATGATTTCTTCAGATATTTTGTTATTAACAGTGAACATAAATTACCTCTATAATACGAAAAAAATTTAAAGCCTTTCCTATCACATATTGTTTCCTAAAGCTGACTAAATAATTAAAACGGGTGGATGATTTCTTGCTATAAGGATTACATGAAATGTAAATGTCAACGAATGTTTTACTTTGTTTAATGTTTTATTTTGTTTAATGGCTTATATTCAATAATCAACAGCAGAGGGCAGAAGAGTGTTTTCAGAAGAAAATGTAACCTAAACAAAGCATTCACTAATTCATCTTAAATGAGGGAAGCCATCAGAATTTAACCCTGAGTTATAAATTATTTAAAATGAAATATATCTTATGACTCCTATTCTATTTGTAAAGTATTATAAATTCAATAACCTAAACTAAAACCTAATAATAATGAGAAGTATTAATAGATGTGTAGGTAGTGCTGTTTGAAATCTGCATGTTATTCATTTGTATGCAAATAATGAACAGGAAAAAGTATGTTATTTAATGTAGAGTCAAATTCCCTTACTATACACCTTGAGAAGTTACCTTGGTTACAAATATTTTAGGAAGATCCTCATGGTAGGGAGATGTGATGATATATACTAGAGTACTTTGTAAATTATTAAAGCAGTGCGTGGGTCTCTCTCTGTGTATGAGGTAATATTTATTGTAACCAGGAGAGTTTACTTAAAATAGAAAAACTTCAGAATCTTAATCTGTATTAGAGTACTTGTGTATGCTAATGCTTCATTCCAGTTCTACAAGGTGACAGCAGTGTTTTAACCAACCATATATTAAGAGCCTTGATATATCTTTTGAGTTGAAAGCCCATTTAAATTTTTTATATCTTGAGGAATTCCTGTTACTTATGTATGGAGTTAGTGTTGATATTGCTTCCTAATAAATTTTCCTTTTTTATCATTAAATAATAACCTTCTTTATCTCTTATATTTCTTTTTGCCTTAAAATGCATTTTTATCTAATAATAACATCTATCCCTTTCCTGTAAATATTCTCTGACACTTTTGTTTGAGGCTTCTCTCTTATAAACAGAGTATAGCTAGATATTTAAAATCCAGTCTAAGAATCTCTGTCTCAAAAGGTAATTTAATCCATTTACATTTTTTCTAATTACTTTACATTTATTCTCATTCTTCCCATCTTATTTTTTATTTACCTTGCCTTTTTCTTTGGTTACTGTTTTCTCTCCATTCCTGCTTACTCTTTTTCCTCCATTCATGCTTTCTTTTAGTTTTAAATGTATTTTCTTTGCTAACTTTCCTCACCTTTGCAAGGTTGTTTTCTTTTCTTCTAATCATTATCCTCAAATT
Organism: Choloepus didactylus; assembly: GCF_015220235.1. Classification (NCBI taxonomy): domain Eukaryota; kingdom Metazoa; phylum Chordata; class Mammalia; order Pilosa; family Megalonychidae; genus Choloepus; species Choloepus didactylus. Next base: position 92,567,827 of record NC_051311.1, read on the forward strand.
TTTAGCACACTAACTTTTCTTAGCAAAAGTCTAATCAGTCAATATCTCTATCCTAGTCTCAAACAATACATAACCTTAGAATGTTGTAACATCAATCTTTTCCCTCCCATCTTCCATGTCATTTATTGTCTAGTGTATTTCAGTGCCATCTTGTTTTTAAAGTGGCACTTTATGTCGTCATTATTATGTAGTCATTATTATTTAATATATATAATATGTAAGTAGTCATTGTTTTTGTTTATATTCAATACTTATTTAAATTCAGCAATATGTTCACCAGTTTATTTGCTCACCTTATTCCTTCTAGATTCTATTTCCTTTTACTGAATTATATCCATTATAATATATCCAATGAGAGTCTCTGTGTGATTAATTTCTTCAGTCTTTTTCTGAAAATGTATTTTATTCTCACTCTTAAATAATAATTTAGTTAACAGTTACTATCTTTTATCACTTTGAAAATATTATTCTAAGATCTTCTGTCCTCAGTTTTTGCTAATGAGAAGTCTTCTGTTAGTCCAATAATTTAGTTCCTTTGTAGGCGGTCTTCCTTCTCTGTATGGTTTGTTTTTGTTTTTGTTTCTTTGAGGTTTGTTTTGATAGTCTACAGGTTTAGTACTCTGTGTAGGTTTAGTTTTTTTTGTTTGTTTTGATTTAAAGTCAACTTCTTAAGGTATAATTTACATATAGTAAAATTCAGCTCTATTAATTCTGGCAAATATATAAAGTCATGTAACTACCATGACAATCAAGATATAGAACTTTTCTACCATTGCCAAAAGTTCACTTGGGCCCCTTTGTACCCAATCTTTATACCTCTCCCCCAGAACCTGGCAACCACTGATCTGTCATCTGTTTCTATATTTTTATCTTCATCAGAAACTAATGTAAACAGAATCATACAGTACATAGCCATTTGAGTGTACTGTCTTTTAGTTAGTAGAATGCACTGGGGACTCATCCATGTATGCATACAAACATACACACATACATGTACATATATTTTAGTACTTCATTATTTTTTATTGCTGAGTTGGATTCCATTGTATGGATGTTCCCCAATTTGTTTATATATCCACAAGTTGATGGATATTTGGATTGTTTCCAGTTTAGGGTAATTACAAATAAAGTCAGTATAAACATTCGTGTACAGATTTTATGGTAGACATATATCTTCATTACCTTGGATAAATAAGTAGGAATGGAATGGTTGTGTCATTGGATAAATGTATGTTTGACATTAAAAGAAACAGCCAAATTGTTTCCCAAAGGAGCCATTCAATTTTGCATTCCCACTAGCAACATGTGAGAGATACAGTTGTTCCACATTGTGACCAACACTTGGTATTGTCACCTTTTTTTTAAATTCACTGTAATACCTGTGTGGCTGTATCTCATTGTGGTCTTGCTATGCATTTCCCCAAATACTAATGAGAGTGAGCTTCTTTTCACATTTTTATTTGCTGTGAAGTGTATCTTCTTAGATGAAATATCTACTTAACTTTTTACTGGGTTATTTGATTTCTTATTGAGTCATGAGATTTTTATATTCTTGATACCAATTCTTTGTCAAACACTTGATTTGCAAATATTTTCTCCCATCTGTGGTTTTTATTTTAAGTTTTTAACACTGTCTTCTGAAGAGCAGAACTTTTTAATTTGATAAATTCCAATTTATCTGGTTTTTGTCTTGCATACTTTGTGGATTTGTGTCCTATGTAAGAAATCTTTCCCTAACCCAAGATTGTATAGATTATTCTTACGTTTTCTTCTAGAAGTTTTGTTGGTTTTTTTTTGTTGTTGTTTTTGTTTTTGTTTTAGGTTTTACATTTAGTTCTATGAACTATTTCAAGTACATTTTTGTAAAGTATGGGTTAAGGTTTATTATTTTACATCAGGAAGCCCAATTTTTTGAACAGCATTTGTTGAAAAGATGATCATTTCTCCATTGAAAATCTTGTTACCTTTGTTGAAAATCAATTAAACATGTATGTGTGGGCCTATATCTGGACTTTTAGACTCCATTCCGTTTATCCATATGTTTATTCCTATGCCAATAGACTTCTTCAAAATTGTTATGGCTATTCCAGGTCATAGGAATTTCTATATAAATTTAAAAATTATTTTCTTCAATATCTTCAATAAATCCTTCAGGGATTTTGATTAAAATTGCATTGGAACTGCTTATAAATTGTAGGAGAATTGCCATCTTAACAACTTTTAGTCTTCCAATCTATGAACATGGTATACCTCTCCATTTCTTTAAATCTTTGACTTCCTTCAACATTTCATGGTTTTCAGCATACAATTTTGCACATATTTTTTATATTTATCTCTATTTCATGTTTTTCAGTGTTATTATAAATGGTATTTTTTTTTATTTTCCATTATTGATGCTAGTATAGAAATACAAATGATTTTTTTTTGTATTTACCTAATATGTGACCATGCTAAACTCACTTATTATTTCTAATACCTTTTTTCATTCTTTATAATTTCTACATAGTCAATCATGTCTCTGCAAATAGAGAGAATTTTATTTCTTCCTTTCTAATCTGTGTAGTTTGTATTTCTTTTACCCTTATTGCACTGGCTAAGACTTCCTCTACAGTGTTGAATTGGAGTGCAAAAGCAGAAATCCTTGTCTTATTCTCAATTTTATTGGGCAAAGCATTTGGTCTTTTACCAATAAGTATGAAGTTAGTTATTTACTTTTCATAGATGCCCCTTATCAGGTTGAGGACATTTCATTCCTGATTTGCTTAGACTTTTTATTATGTATGAATGTTGCATTTTGTGAAATTCTTTTTCTATGTATATAGAGATGATCACATGGTTTTCTTTTTTAATCGATTGATATGGTGTATTATAGCAACTGATTTTCAAATGTAGAACAACTCTTACATTCCCTGGGTAAACTCCATTTGGTCATGTTTTATTATACTTTCTATAAAGTACTGGATTTGACTTTGTGCCGATTTGGATGTACTGTGTCCCCCAGAACACCATGTTCTTTAATGCAGTCTTGTGGGGGCAGACGTATTAGTGTTGATTAGTTTGGAATCTTTGGATTGGGTTGTTTCCATGGCATTGTGATCCACCCAACTATGGGTAATACCTTTGATTAGATTCTTTCCATGGAGGTGTGGCTCTGTCCATTCAGCATGGGTCTTAATAAATCACTGGAGTCCTATAAAAGAATTCACAAACAGAAGTACCTCAGAGCAGCTGAGAGTGGCATTTTGGAGAGCAACTCAGAGAGATATTTTGAAGATGGCCGCTGAAAGCAGAGTTTTGCTGACACTTTGGGGATGCTGGCCTAGTGTTTGCTCCAGAGAAGCTAAGAGAGGACAAAACAGACGAAGAGCAACATTTTGAAGAAAGCACAGGAGCTGAGAGAGGAGCTGGAAAACAACACGGGATCAGCAGATGCCTGCCATGTGCCTTCCCAGCTACCAGATTTTCTGGACGCTATTGGCATCTCTTCAGTGAAGGTATACTCATGTTGATGCCTTAATTTGGACATTTTCATGGCCTTCAGACTGTAAATTTTAACCAAATGAACCCCTTTTATAAAAACCAGTCCATTTCTGCTATTTTGCATGACAGCAGCATTAGCAAACTGGAACAGACTTGTTAATATTTTGTTGGGGATTTTGTATTTTATTTTCATGACAGCTTTTGTCTGCAGTTTTCTTTTTCTTGTTATGTATTTTTCTGTTTTTGGTCACAGGGTAATGCTGCCTTTGTAAAATGAGTGGACAAGTGTTCCCTTCTCTTTTATATTCTAGAAAAAATTGTAGAGAATTGGTATTATGATTTAGTTTTACTTATCCTGCTCAGAAGTTAGTACACTTCCTTTATCTGAAGTTTTTAATTCTGTAACTCCTCAGGCTGTCCCCCATTTTTTCTATCCTTTACTTCTGGAATTCTTATTTAGACATATATTTTAGTCTTTTTATCATCCATGACCTGTGCTTACATGTTTCTATTAATGTTTGTAGATTTCATTTTACGTGAATTCCTCAAGCTATGTTCTAATTCACTATTTTTTTCTTAATCTTTGCTAATTGACTGTTTAATATCTGCATAGCATTTTTCATTTCAATGACTATATTTTCATTCTTAAAAGATTTACTTGGTACCTTTTCAAATTTTTCTTGCTCTTATTTTAAGCTGCTGTATGTATTATGGTTTCTTTAGTTCTTTTATCTTTTTAATTATTTGAAACATACTTATTTCATAATATTCTATTGTGTTCCATTTTAGGGTAACTTTTTCTCTTTTGTTACATAAACCTACTCTCCCTCATGGCTGTTTATTTCCTTTCATTGGTTGTACATTTTTATCATCTTCAACAACTTTAGTGACAGTCCTTTAAATTCTAGATTATTAACATGTCCCTCCAGAACAATTTTGCATTTGCTTTGAAGTCCCACAGATTTCAGTGGTTATGGGCCAGGTTTTCAGTTTTTATTTTTCTTGCTTTTACTTCATGTCTTTTTGTATGAAGGAATTCATTTACACAAAATAAGTATAAGGTACGAATAAGTTATAAAGATTATTAATAAAAAGAACATCTTTGAACCCAACACCCAATTTAAGAAATAGGACATTATCAATAAGTTTGAGTTTCTTTTTCTTTCCTCCTTTGTCTTCTGGCTTTCACCAAAGGCAGGTCAAATTGGGAACTGTGTAGCAGCCGTAGTCAACAAAACTCCTAGAGAAGCTCATTTTTTATGATCAGAGAACTATGAAAAGGAGCTCCTGCAAGACAGAGGGTGTTAAGGAATCTCTCTTTTTTTTTTTTTTTTTTTTTTTTTTGTTCTCCTAACCTTGCCCTGAGGCCAGCTCCAAACTTAGATCTGTGCTGCTACAGTCAGGCTGTGAAGTCACCTAACAATGCAAGAGAAGACTGTCCCTGTAAATAGAAGAACTTGGAAAAGAGTATGGGAGAAATTCTCATTTTCTTTTCTCTTGCCACATGACCCTAAGGGCAGCCACAACTGAGTAGAACTCAGTGACAGCATGGGAGACAATTCTAAGAAAACCCAGTCTTTCTGTTCAGAAGAGCTAGAAAGGGGGCCCATGAAAGCTGGAGAATGTGGGGGAAATCTTGTATAGGAGAGAGTTGCAGACGGTGATCCCTAATTTTGTATTTGAACCTACAATTGCCAGGTTCAACCCCAGGCTGCATACACACATGGAATATATCCAAAGAAGCATAGAGAAATGAGCTTTGAGAAAGTAACTACAATAGAAACACCACCAGAGTCCCCAAACAACTCCTGATTGTTGCTTGCAAAGATAGACCCAAATAGCATAGCAAAGGCTTTGAAAACTATAGTAACGTTGGGAACCACTGCCCACAGAGTGTGTGACAACTTGTGATCTGAACCTCCCAGACTGATTACCTCCTGAAACAAAAAATGAATATTTCCAGGGGATTTTAACAGAACCCACAGCCTCACAGAGTGATATTCAAAATTTCCAGGATACAACTCAAAATTAGTCACCATACCAAGAAACAGGAAAATCTGATCAATTTGCAAGGGAAAAAAAATCAGTAGATGCCAAACCCAAATTATCAGACAAAGCCTTTATTCCTAAATGCCAAAAGACTTGAAACACCCCAAATGACCCTCAGATGTTAATGGGAATACAAACTGTATTACTTCCATACCATGGAATGCAATAAAAATGAACTATTGATACACACACAACAAAATGGATAAATCTCAAAAATATTATGCTAAGTGAAAGAAGTTGTACTCAAAAGATTACATACTGTGTGGTTCCACTTATATGACATTCTGAAAAAAAAGCAAAATAGTAAGGATGGAGAGCAGATCAGTTGTTGACAGGGGTTATGTGTAGTGAGAAGGATTAATGACAAAGGAATGGAATGAAAGAATTTATTTTCTGCATCTTGATTGTGGTGGTTACATAAATACAAGCATTTGTTAAAATGCACAAAACTTTACACCCTCCCTTTATTCAGTGTATGGACAGATGAATAGAAGATTGGGGCCAAAAACTAAGCGAAAAATAGGATAGGATGGGGGGGGTGGAATGTTTTAGGTGTTCTTTTTTTAATATATAGATATATGTATATTTGGAGTAATGAAAATGTTCAAAAATTGTGATGAATGTACAACTATATGATGGTACTCTGAATAGTTGATTGTACACTGTGGGTGACTGTAGGGTATGTGAATATATCTCAATAAAACTGTATTTAAAAAATCAATCAATGTTATTTACCATATTAACAGACTAAAAAAGAAAAAACATGATCATTTCAATTTTGACTAAATCCTATAAACATTCCTGACTAGAAAGAGAAGGGAATTTCCTCCACCTAATAAAGCCATCTTTGATAAGCCTACAGTTAATATCGTATTTAACACACTGAAAGTTTTTCTCTAATATCTGGAACAAGACAAAAATGTTCACTCTTACCACTTTTATTCAACATTATACTGGAGGTCCTGTACAGTGCAAGGTAACAAAAACACATAAAAAGAAATCCAGATTGGAAAGGAAGGAGTAAAACTGTCGTTATTCACAGACAACACAATCATCTAAGTAGAAAATTCTAAGAAATACAATTTACATGAAATTATATTAATTATTGGTGGTTACCAGGTGCTAGGAGTGGGGTGGTGAAATTAACTGTAAGGGGTACAAAATTACTTTTGGGAGTGATGGAAATTTTTGTGGTAGTGATGACACAACTGCCAACATTTGTAAAACTCATCAAATTGTAAACTTAAAATTTGTTGAGTTTTGCACATAAATTATACCTTAATAAAGCTGATATTTGAAAATCAACTTACATGAAGATAATGTAGGCATTGATTTTTTATCTTGGACAGAATATATGTATGTGAAATTAGGAACCCCCTACTTAATAAGTTAAGCCCTTGATCTTGAGGTTTGCTGTAGTGAAACTTATGGCTGTAAAGGGAAGGCTAAGCCTACCTATAATTACACTTAGGAGTCACCTCCAGGGAACCTCGTTTGTTACTCAGATGCGGCCTTTCTCTCTCTAAGCCCAACCATGCAAATAAATTCTTCACCCTCCCCCCTACGTGGGACATGACTCCCAGGGGAGTGAATCTCTCTGGCGATGTGGGACATGAATCCCAGCAATGAGACTGGCCCTGGCATTGGGGGATTGATAATGCCTCTTTGACCAAAAGGGGGAAAAGAAAGGTAACAAAATGAGGTTTCAGTGGCTATGAGATTTCAAATAAAGTCAAGAGGCTCCAGCTAGATATTCCAAATGCCCATAGTATGCGAAGCCCTAACCAACAGTAGTCCTGAAAATACTGAAGAATACATAGGTCCTATCTGACTGTATACAAGTTTCACACACTAAGTTTACTTTTCAGAAACTTAAATCCTCCAGAGGGATCCTATGCCAGACAAGTCCCCAAATCCAGAGGCAACAGCCTCTCCAAGAACATCAACCGGATTGCTCCCCATTCCTCATAATGTTTACACCCCTTTTCAATATGAACAGTTAGGGTGGTCACAGCCCAGATATCCCTGAAGACTGAGAAAGTGACCAAACAAGAGAGAGGGGAAACAGCTGACAAGATAGGATTTAACAAAGGATTATGAATACTGAATCTTTATATAAATATTTTGTTTAGCTTCTAGTGTACTTGAATAGCTAGAAGGAAATAACTGACATGGTGGAACTGTAACATATAACATGCTTCAAAATTTGCTCTGTAGTTACTTACTAAATCGTAATTTGAAAGTTATCACATTTCTGTATATATGTTATACTTCACAATAGGGAAGTAACTGAAATTGTGGAACTGTAACCGATAACATTCTTTGAAATTTGCTAACTACTTGCTAAATCATGCTCCGAAAGTTATCACTTTTCTGTGTGTATATATATATATATATTTTTCACAATAAAAAAAATGTAAAAAATAAATCAGTTTACTCAGTTCATGATTACGTTTTCCTCTCTACCTCCTGGGCATGAGATCACCCTCCTGAGCATTATGGCTTCGGGACAGTATTCTAGTCAATGGCCAACATCCGGACACGCTGGTGCCGCTGAGACATGCAGCCAGCTGGGTCGTAGATATGGGTCTCCATGCTGGCATCTTCAGAGATTCTGCATCCTTGTCTGGCTCCCAGCTGTGTGGTTCCAAAAGTTTCTGAAGCACTGTCCTTTCATCACAACTTCAAGGGCTGTCATGGTATACCAGCACTCCTAGCCAGTATCATCTCTCCCACCCTACTCTGTGAATTCTTTTGGGCCCTCTCTGCCTGGATAGTTGTGTTTTGAAGCTGAATGTACCACAGAAAAACATGTTCTTAAATTTAATCCATTCCTGTGGGTGTGAGCCTATTTTAAGTAGGACCTTTTGATGAGGTTACTTCAGTTAAAGTGTGACCTACCTCCATCAGGATGGGTATTAATCCTATTGCTGGAGTCCTTTACAAGCAGAATGAAATTCAGACCAACAGAGAAAGTCACAGGAGGCAAGAAGCTGAACCTGGAAGAGAAGGTAGAGACCAGAAGACGCCACCATGTACCCTGCCATGAGACAAACTAAGGACCCCAGGATCACTGACTGCCAGTCCCAGAACACCACAGTCTTCAGGGAGAAAGGATTGCCTTGCTGATGCCTTGATTTGGACATTTTCCTGGCCTCAATACCATGAGTAAATAAGTCCCCATTGTTTAACCTAACCCATTTCATAGTATTTGCTTAAGCAGCATAGAAAACTAAAACATTTTGGTACCAGGGGAGTGTAGTGCTGCTATTGCAAATACCAAAAATGTGGACATAGCTTTGGAATTGGGTAATGGGGAGAGGTTGGAAGAACTGTGAGGTGCTTTATAGAAAAATCCTAGCTTGCTTTGAGAAGACTGTTGGGAGAAATGTGGGTGCTAAATTCCATTCATTTAACTTGAACTATTTCATGGTATTTGCTTAAGCAGCCTAGAAAACTAAAACAATAGTCCTCTGCTTTGCACATGAAGGGTAGGGGTGGTGTTCTGCTTAGCTAACACTACCTGTTATGCAAAATACCAGAAATGGATTGGCTTTTTATAAAGGGGGTTTATTTTGTTACAAAGTTACAGTCTTAAGGCCATAAAGTGTCCAAGGTAATGCATCGACAATCAGGTACCTTCACTGGAGGATGGCCAATGGTGTCCGGGAAACCTCTTTTAGCTGGGAAGGCACGTGGCTGGTGTCTGCTTGCTCCCAGGTTGCATTTCAAAATGGCGTTCTCCAAAATGTCTGCATGAGCTTCCAACAGCAGTCTTCAAAATGTCTATTTCAGCTACCGCAGTCTGAGCTTATGTAAGGCTCTAGTAAACTAATCAAGGCCCACACTGAATGGGCGTGGAAATACTGAACCAATAGGTTCCAACCTAATCCACACTAATATGTCCTCCCCCACAAGATTGCATTTAAAAATATGGCTTTTTCTGGGGGACATAATATATACAAACTGGTACAGGTGGCTATGGCTCTAGAACTTTGTCGCTTTTCCCAAGTCCCACCTTGATATTCTTGAATGTCATAGCTTACCTGCGAGTTCTACTAGTTCCTTTCCTAGGACTTGTTTTTGGTGAGCAGGGTGCCTTACGGGCCCTTGCCAACTTGTTTACTCACTGACTCTCCTTGTTCCCTAGCTCAGAGCAAGATTTGTTTGTTTGTTTATTTATTTATTTATACAAATTTATTATTCTTTTTTAAAATCATTTGGTTATTCTAGATTCTTAATTTTGCCTTTTGATATAAAATTTTAGAGTCAGCTTGTCAATTTCTACCAAAAAAATTAAATAATTTTATGTCTAATTTCTTCTCCCTATGTAAAGGTAGGGAAACTGGCTTGGTAAATATTCTTCCAACCCTATGGTTAATTTAAGAAACTTTGCCTGTAGAGGAAGGAAAGAAATTGAGTAAGGTATGCACCTTTGGAAGAAGAAGACTAAAGTGGATGTGGCAGCCCCTGGCCTGAACAAAACAGGCCTGCAGACCTTGGTGCACAGCAGTCTGCATGACCTAGGTAGCTAATGTTTAACCTATCATCTTTGTAAGCCAGTAAAGAGAAAAAGGGTAAATTGTAACTTTAAATGGGAAGTAAGCAGGAGGTCAGAAACTCTTGATCTCATGAAAGAGCAAGAATGTTAATCTAGCCTACCTGCTTCCTGGCCCCCAAGTGTTATCACTCTTGTGGTTATTTACAAAGCCCCATCCTATAATCCTTTCCTTCCTGCACCACCCCCATGTCACAGGATGCCCTCCCACCCTTAGGAATGCTTTTGTCTTAAACCCTTATAACTGACTTGCTGTCCTCTTTCAATTGCACGGCCAACTTCCCTGAGAAGTTCTTGCCTGGCAAGAAAAAAGCTGTTTGATTTCTGCTGATTTCTGCCTCCCTGTGAGTAAGCCCCAAATAAAGTTCATGTTTCAGAAAATGCTTGGTGTCTTCTTTGGTCTTTTGACTGGCAAAGCCCCCTTGGGCTGTGACAGTGAAGATTTTCCTAAGGACAGGGAAGCCTGAAAACAGGCTGAGAACAGGAAATACTTATGCAACAAAAAGAGAAGGCTATGAAATTCTAGACATAGGAGAAGACCTTTGCCTATTTTACTTATTGTCTAAGGATAGCTCTGTTCCTGACCCGGAGTTAACATGTAATCCATTAAGAACTTTTCTTTCATTGTGTTGCTTCCTTTCTCCCTTCTCCAATAGCCACTGTTCTGTAGTTCAAAGGAGTACTCTGGGACAAATTTGTGCTGGAGAGGACGCTGATCATTTTTTCAACCGATAGAGTCCTGAAATATTTGTTCCAGCTCCAGGCTGACCTCTGTTTGCTCATTTATTCCTTGTCAAAATAATTTAAGGCATATTATAAATGAAAGCAAAAGAACAAGGCAGCAACAGGACTCTGTGTTCTAGGCTGAGGCTTCACATGCATTGTCCCATTTAATCTTCACAACTCTTAAGTTGTCTTGCAGTTAAGGAAACAGACACAAGTTGCATGTCTTGCCAAGGTAACGCTGAAAGAGGAGGAATGAGATTCAAGCTTACACTGACAAACTTCAAAATAGTCATTTCCATTACACCATGCTGTTTCATCCTGGTAGACTAAGTTAAAGCCATTAATCTTTTACATGAAATACCAGAAAGAGGAGGAGAAAGGGAGGAGCCTGGGCTGCCACTGATGGGGAGCAGTGATAGCCTCACATTTCATGAAATTCTTTGCTAAAGAAACAGACCCATCTAGGCCCACAGTTCCTACTGACCAGGTATGGAGAAAGGGAAAACAGTAGATGGAAGAACAGGTTTGCAAGACAACTGCCTATTTAGATAAGATATAGAGATGATTGTTATTATGAGCTAAATGTCTTTTTTTGTTGTTTTTAAAAGTTCAAGCAAGGACAGTGGACTTTGAGAAACATGCACATTTTCATAGCAAAACTGAGGATTGGCCTACAACTTGAGGATTCTAGCTTACACTCAGACATGAAGAATCTCTTCTTTGCAGACCTTCTGGAAGACTTGTCAGCTGTAAACCTACTTGGGCATTCCAAACATCCCACAGAATTTGGAATGCTTAGCTCCTGCTCACTACTAAATTATTTGTAAACTCTTAAGGAAACTGATAGGGCCTCTCATGTACCCCTTGAATTCCTGAAGTCTGACTGGACTTGCAGAATGACTTTAAGCTATAACAGATTCTTGCTACATAATGTATATATAAAGGCTTTCCTCTGGTTAGTAACTATAGCAACAAGTTCTATAGCCCATTGTTTTGCTCAGCTCAGTCTTCCACCTCTTAGACCACCTGATTATCACTGCTCTGTAAGAATTAATTTGTCTTTAATTGTTTTACACTGTGTTTGCCTCCTCTATGCTTAACAATTGTAGCCTTACATGTTGCGGGGACAGAAGTTGAATTCCATTAGCCTGTCTGTAGCATTGAGACCAAGAGAAAAGGGCTTTGCTAAAACCATGAAGAGGCTCCTGTATGATATAATGGAAAAGGGTAAGAGATTTGGAGCCTGGGGGAATGGGTTTGAACAGATGCTGCCATTTATTTGCTGTGTGGTCTTGGGCAGATCATTTATACTCTCTGACCCTAAATTTCCTCATCTATGAAATGGAGATTATAATAGTTCTTATGGAACGTGGTTGTTATAAGGATTAAGTGAAATAATATGAGGAAAAGCTTTGTTTACATCATAAAGGGCTGTAGAAATGCTTTTCTTAGGGTGCACAAATGAGGGACCACTGGGCAGGAGTGCAGTGTACCTGCTTGCTGACAGGGCCACTAGGAGGATATGTTGGAAACAGACTCATGCCTGTTCCTATGACAGTTTTGCTACATGGATTGTGATCCCCATCATGACCCCAAATGTTCTAACCACTCAGAAATGAGTAATGTAAAACTCATTTTCACTATATAGGTTTGTAAGAAGAAAGAGAAAAAATATATAAGAAGCTTTGAAGAGGGAGTGAGTCATTTTTCTTGGGTCTGTGTTTGGAAGTGGGATGGGAGGGAGCAAAGGAAAGCACGAGGATAATGAAAAGATAGAGAAAGAAAGAGGGGGGAGTAGGCCTAGACCTCCCGGGGGAGTTGATCATGGAACAGAGCCTTAGGTTCTCCATGATCTTGGGCAATTGACAGTTTCCTCATTGGTTACACATACAAATAAGTTTACATTTAACTTTTCAGTACATGTGATCATTTTCTTTAAAGGCTAAATATGCATTTGGTGCTTCCTTTCAGAGTTTTGTTTTCTTTTGTGTGTATGTGCTTTTAATTATAGATAGTCCAAACCACTTTGTTACTTTAACTCTTCAGTTATGAGGCAAAGTTTGTCAGTACAGACTTACTGCAGGGGTTTTCATTTTTTATGTGGGCCTGAATGGAATTTTGTGCAGAATTGTTTTTTAGAGAGTTTTTTTGGGGGTGTTTTTGTTGCTGCTGTTTTAGAAACAGAAAGTAGTTTAGGTTTGATTTATTGGGTCTTTGAATGACAGAGCTCCCTTCCCCCACCCTTTTAAAAACATGACACCTGAAATCTATATCTTGAAAAATGTTTCAAGTCTAATCTTTTCTTAGTATAGTAATAATGAGTATCGTATAATTGTACACAGAGTGAAAGATCTAGACGTGTATAAGTGCAATAATTGTATCTGTTGCGTTTAGGACTACCAAGTTGGCAGTATTAGATATTGTTGTTGCTGTCCAGTAAATGAATGTGAAGTAACCAAATGCTGCATGTCAGATTGGCTGCCCAATATTCTAAGCTATCATATTATGGACCAAAGGTCTTTCAGGAAGAGCCTTAAATGTAGACTTTTAATGTTACCTCCAAAAGATAATATACGCATAACCACAGAGATACACTGACAAGATTGGGAGGCACTTATCATGCAACTTTAAATATACTACAATTTTCGTAAACCCATTTTGACACTTCTATGTTTTTTAACATATTAGGAAACCGAAACAACAACAAAAAAATGGAAGTGTCCAGACTTCTCTATTCTTTCAAGAAGTCCAGCTCTTGGTTACTGTAGAAATGGCTGTGTGTCTAACTTCTACAGCATTGGACTACTAGAGAAAGGAGCACATAGTCATCTTTCTGGAGCAGTTAGAAGAGCTAAATTACCAAAAAAGCAAGCTCAGTTTCTGCATGGAAATTTCAGAAGAGCACATTATATTTGACTTTACAATGTAACCCCCTGATACTCTAACATGAGCAAAATGTGTCCTTGTTGAGTGACAAGTGATATCGAAAGAGTGTGGTTCCTGCTCAAAGCAAGCATTGCCATGTCACACAGTCTGTCTTCTGCCCATTCAATAATGTCCACAGGTTCTCTGTAACATGTATATTTTGTTTTGTTTTTTGCATATGCTCCTTGTAATTGTGAACAAAAATTTCCTTTGAAGTTTAAAATCAAAAGAAAGTTGGGGATCACCTACGTTTAGCTTTGGAGAAGAGGAAGTAGTGGCCTTTGTTACAAAACAAGACATACTCTGCAATATTTATTGCTTAATTATTCTTTGTGAAGCTTCCTGTTTTGACTTTATCTTTTAGCCCCTAGGTGAAGTGTGAATAATGGAGTTAAATGTTCTTCAGTGATAAGACTAAAGCTTTTATTTAATGCTTACTTTCTCCTTCAATAGTCTTTTGCTTCTCTGTGTCAAAGCTTTTCTTTCCCTTTTAGGAGGCCTCATAAGAACATGTTCTCTCCTCTTCAGACTCTGACAGCATAGATGGTTCTGCCTCGGCTCAGGCTCTCAGCATCGAAACTTCCAGGCAGGGCTGCTCCACTGGGATTGCTATGTGAATGGTTCTTCCTGGAAACGTGCAGTGCACAGCAGCATTGCTTCTGCATTCCATGCTTTCATAGCATCTATTTCAGTCTTAACTTTATTATTTATCAGTGTGATTCTTTGATTAATCTGCTTGCCCACCAGTCTATGGGCTCCCTGAGGTCAGGGACCTTTCATGGTTTTGCTCACCACTATATCTACCCCCTGCCTGAAGCTCACTGGCTAGCTCACAGTCTTCCAATTGTCTCCTTGCCTCCAATTCACACCCTCTCCAAACCATTCTTCTCACTGTCACCAACATCTTTACAAATTCAGATTACTCCTCCTTTCAAAAAATGTAAGGACTGCCAACTCTTATGGATTAAAGTCTGAATTCCAGGCTATAAACTACTTTTTAAGGCTTATCTACCTTCCTAAGAACATCGCTTTGTACTCTGGGCTTATTTTACCCTGCATTGTGTAGTATAGGGCTAGTCATTTCCCTCTCTTGTTTCCTCTTTAGATTGTACATCACTCCAGGAAATTAACTTCATCTTTGCCAACCCTTGGTCTTCATTAAAGAAACCAGTATTTGCTTAATTGATTTAGGTACTCTTAAGATATGTCTATAGAATTACTTTGCTTGACAGCTGTGTAGTTCTTCCTACACCAGGAATTTAGGCATTTTATAAATATTCTCTTACTCACATCAGTATAGCCTGAGAATACATTTTATTCTTTCATTTTATTTATAGCTGACAATTAATCATATTGCCTACAGTGTAGTAGTAGTAATACAATGGACTTTGCAATCCTATGTTAATTATTCGTGAATATTTATTGATTTATCTGTTAAATTTTACCTACGCCCTTTCTTCTCTATTATTGAATTAGATGAATTTAGTGTTTTAGGCTTTAATTCACATAGGTCTTTTTTATTTGCCTCTGTTGAGTTTTCTTACCTTCCCACTCACCCTGTCTTCTAGTCGTCTAGTGATTTTTAGTTGGTGCTCTACGTAAAATGCTTTACGTATTTTAAAATATTTTAAATGGTTGAGGGATAATAGAAATTGAAAACTTCCACAAGCTGGGGCATTTGTACAAATTCAGCATAATGCCCATTTTTTGTTGCCTAGCTGTGCCATATTTAAAGCTGTACCATATTTAAAGGTGCAGTGCTTTGAGAGGATTACCTGAGCCTACGTTTTCAAAGTTAATACCATCTTGATTATAAAGATTCCAAGAATCTTTAAAATATATTTTTAAATAAATAGATGTACTATACATTGCAACACTGTGTAACAGCAGAAATGAAAATAACATTATGTTTATTTATAGAGGATTGTTTGAATAACCTGTGGTGTATCTACACAAAGGAGAGTTATGCAGCTGTGAAAAGGGATATGGAATATCTGTATATTATCATGGAGTTCTTTAAGATATATTATTATGTAATAAAATAAACAAAGCAAGGGGAAGAGAATGGGTATAACTTGGTTCCTTTTGTCTAAAAAGGAAGGGTGTGAATGCATGTGTGTTATAAGAAGAAAATGGAAGAATAAACTTAAAAAGAACATTTTACCTCCAGAGGAAGGGAAAGAATAGGGAGAGAGTACAGGAATAGAGAAGCTTGTTTCTGTACAAATCTCTTATTTTATAGATTTAACTTTAGAACTATGTAAATGTTTTAGTTTCCTGGCTGCTAAAACAAATACCATACCGTGGATTGGCTTAAACAATGGGAATTTATTGGCTCTTGGTTTTGAGGCTAGGAGAAGTCCAAAATTGGGGCATCAGCAAGGCTATGCTTTCTCCCCAAAGACTGTGATATTCTGGGGTTAGCTACCAGTGATCCTGGTCCTTGACTTTTTGTCACATGACAATGTGTATGATAGTGTCTTCTTTTTTTTTCGAGTTCTGGCTATTCCCTGTGGCTTCTCAAGTCTCTGTGGCCTTCTCTATAAGGCCTCCAGTAATAGGATCCAGTAATAGGATTAAGATCCCTTCTGATTCATTTGGTCCACACTTTAACTGAAGTAATCTCACCAAAAAGTCCTATTTACAATGGGTTCATGCTCACAGGAAAGGATTAACACTAAGAACATGTTTTTCTGGGGTACATACATAGCTCCAAGCCACCACAGTAAGTATTTTACATAATTATTAAAAATTAATAAACCAGCCCTAGAAATCAAAGTTAGAAATAAACTTAGCTGTGTATCAAGTTGGTGGCAAAACTGCAAATAGAGAACTATTCCAAGAGACTTTAGAACAGAACGATTTGATCATATATCCCAAGTAGGACATACCTTCAGTCTAAAAAAAGAGAGAGAGAGAAACTTCAAAAAAATATCTTAAGCTGACTTCAGTAATCACGTAATTGGTAATAGCGTTGACATTATTATTCTTAGATATTATGTGTATATCATGAGTTAAAGCAAGTGAAAACTGTCATTTTTGGTGTGGGATAAAAGAGACACAGACATAGGATAAATGATGTTAAGTAAAGCCTGTTGTCCTGAATTAGAACTGGGCATATCAATGTGAACTTATGTTACATTTGTGTGTGTGTGTGTGTGTGTGTGTGTGTGTGTGTCTTAGCTAAATCTACTGAAAATGGCTGGAAATACTGACTAGTAGCGATGAGGACTCCTGTTACCCAGGTCATGGTCTATAACTACTATTTCCCAGTAAAAAGAACCAGGACCCTCTTGGAGAAATGGTCTATTGCAAGCCTGGGGAGGAAATGTAGAAGATTAGCCTACACTATCTTATCATTTTAGAAAGCAAGTATGCTTATCAAGGACTGCTAAAGTTGTATCAAAAAGCTTCAGTATCCAACCCAAAGAGGATCACAATGGCCAAAGATGGGACAACTTGAAATTCAGTAAAGGTAATAATTGCAAAAGATCTAAACACATTTAACATTTCAATCCATGGGATCATGATGATGTGCAAAAGAAAGAGGGAAGAAAGGGAGGGAAGAGGGGAAGGAAGAAAGAAGGAAAGGAAGAAGAGGGAGGAGGTGGGGTAAGAAAAGAAAGGAAGAAGATAGGTCATTTTTTCATCTTTGGAGGATGCTAGAAAACCAACTCATTATTTTAAAACCTATCAACATCTAAGCCTAACTCTGCAAATAAATTCATCACCCTTCCGCCCAACGTGAGACAGGACCCCCAAGATGAATGAGCCTTCCTGGCGACATGGAATATGGATTCCAGGAATGAGCCTGACACTTGCACCAAGGGATTGAGAATGTTTTTTGACCAAAAAGGGGGGAAAGAAAGGCAACAAAATAAGGTTTCAGTGACAAAGAGAATTCAAATAGAGTCAGGAGGTTGTCTTCTATGCAAACCTCACCTAGATATGCCAAATGACCACAATATGGCAGGCCCATGTCAACAGTAGTCCTGAAAACCTTGAGTGCCCAGATCCCTATCTGAGACTCTATAAAGGTTTCACTCACTAAGTTGATTCCTCAGAAACTTAGATCCTTCATAGTGCTCCTAAGCCAGCTAAGTCCCAAAACCCAGAGGCAATAGGCTCTTCAAGAACATCAACTAGGTGTGTCCACTTTGTTCATAAAGTTGACAGCTCTTTTCAACATGAACAGGTTAGGGTGATCACTGCCTAGACATCCCTGAAGATAGGAGAGTGATTGAACTAGAGAAGAGTACAACAGACAAGATGGAATTTAACAAAGGATTATGAATACTAAGTCTTTATATAAGTTTCTTTTTCTTGCTTGCTAGGGTATTAGAATAGTTAGAAGGAAAGAATTGAAATGATGGAACTGAAACCCATAGCATCTTTTGAAATTTGTTCTATAGCTACTTGTTAAATGGTAATTTGAAAGCTATATCTTTGTGTATGTATGTTGTATTTCACAATAAGGAAATAACTGAAACTATGGTACTATAACTCATAACTTTGGAAGTTTCCTATATATCTGCTTGTTAAATCATACTTTGAAAGATATCACCCTTTTGTATATATGTTGTATTTCATAATAAGGAAATAACTGAAACTGTAGAATTGTAACCTATAATATTCATTGAAATGTGCTAACTACTTGTTAAATTGCACTTGGAAAGTTATCACTTTTATGTATATATGTTATATTCTACAGTTTAAAAAATGAAAAAAATAAAAAAATTGTTAAGGGCAAAAAAACAAAACAAAGCAAAAACCTGTCAATAAAAGCAAACAGCATTTATCCTGCCTTTGTTATACAAATTGTATCTCAGAGTAACCAAATAGTTAAGGAATTTAGTCTTTAGATATTACAGTTAATCAGTGGTGATGGAACAAATCACCATTTACAAACTCTGATGGATTAGCATCACATAAAGAGAGACAACTATTATGTGCCTACTGAATACCATATATGAAGTATTTTGGCCAAAAAAAAAAAAAATAGATCTGAGTAAGTCTCTATATCTAACTGCCAATTTGTAGGACATACTGGGGAGAAAGAAATACATTAAATAACACAACAGAGATGAAATCAGCAAAGTCTACACAGTTGGAAGTTCTACAGAACAAATTCCAAAGTAGATTTCATGAGGGGAAAAAAGAATTGGAGAAGAAACTGGTAGACTAAAAGAGGCTTACAAGATAGATCAGTCAATTACAATGCATGGACCTTATGTCTATCTTGATTTGAACAAATACACCTGGAAAAAATAGTTTAAGAGATAATTAGGGAAATTAAAAAAAAAAAAAAAACAAGTGTTGGAGAGGATGTGGAACAACTGGAGCCCTTATATATTGCTGGTAGGAATGTAAAATACTACAACCACTTTGAAAAGCAGTTTGGCGGCTTCTTGAAAAATTAAACATACATCTACTATATGACCTGGCCATTCCTTTTCTGGGTACTTACTTACCCATGAGAATTTAAAGCATATGTCCATATAAAGACTCGTACATGAATATTTACAGCAGTTTACTGCAATAGTCCAAAACTGGAAACAAACCAAATGTCCTTCAAAGGTGAACAGATAAACAAATTGTGATATGTTCATACAATGGAAATGAACTATCGATATACCAAAAGCATGAATGAATCTCAAAGATAACTATCCTAAGTGGAAGAAGACAGACAAAAAAAGAATACGTACTTTTCCAGGAAAATGCATTCTAATCTATAGTGACAGAAAGCAGTTCAGTGGTTTCCTGGGGAAGGGGGGGAAGATGAAGAGAGGAATTACAAAGAGGCATAAGGAAACTTTTGGAGGTGATGGATATGTTCACTATCTTGATTGTGTGATGGTTTCACAGGTGTATAATATATTAAAACATCAAATTGTACATTTTATATATGTACAGTGTATTTTACATCAATTATATCTCAACAAAGATGTAAAAATAGTTAATGGAAAAAAGATTTGGAAGGAAATCTATAGACTAAAAGCGGCTTAAGAACAATTCAACTGATTAGAATACAGGGACTTTATTTCTATTTTGATTCAAACAAAACTGAAAAACAAAAGTTATGAGATAACGAAGGGAATTTAAATCTTGACTGTTACATGATGACAGTAAGGAATTACTGTTGATTTTATGTGTATTAAGGATATTGTAGTTTTATTTTTCAAACAGACCTTATCTTTTGGAAATGTGTTGAAATATTTATAGATGAAATTTTATGTCTAGGATTTGCTTCAAAATAATCAGAAGTGGAAAGGGGAAGTGGAGGGGTTATAGACAAAATAAAATTGCTCATGAATTCATGTTTGGGTACTTGAGGGTTTATTATTACTATTTCTCTTTTATTTATGTTTCAAATATGTCTTAATTAAAAAGTTAAAAATAACAGATATGGTCTAATTTTCTGAAGGAAATATTTTTCTGGCATAGTCATTAGCCTTTGACATCCATGAAATTGAACAATAAATTGTCATTACTCATCAAATATACAGCATTCCATAATAGATTCTTTTCTAAAACTGCTTTATACATATTTAAAAAAAAGATGTGTGTTACAGGAGGAGAAATCCATGTGTTGTCAATGGCTAGTAACATCACATAAAGAAAGACAGTCACACATTTTGTGCCTCCTGATAGAAATATACACCACCACCTAGGAAGTATTCTTGCAGGAGGAGAGAAACAAGTGCATGTGTAATTCATGACTGGCAGAAAATTGGAGATAATAGAGTAGCTAACTTTCCTGACTGATAGTTTCATTGGAAAATTGCTATTTCAGTTGAATTTTGCTTGCTTTTATTTTTCCATTAATTTTACTTTGTAAGTGAAGACAACCCTAAATAGCTGAGTGTGGAACAATTTTATTTTAGAGCTGTGAAAAATGGAAGACAGTACCACAGACACAGAACAAGAAGAGGAAGAGGAGAAAGATCAGAAGGATCAAGAAGACCCTATTTATGCCATAGCACCCACAACTAATATTCGAGATGAGCGGTTTGTTGAATTATCTACAACTCCAGCTTTCCATTTTCTGCATCAGGTATGTTTCTCTTTATATATTACTGTAGTAAGAACTGAATTATCATCTACTTAAAATTCAGATGAGGCTAATGTCATTATCAAAATAACATTACCTATTTTCTTTAGGCAATATGTATAGTTATAGTTTGCAGCACTTTAAAACAAAATTTTCCCTGTCCCCTCTTCCAAGGGCTTATAATGCTGAACAAATGCAGTAATATAGGTTCTGATCCTTTATAATACAAATATTTGCATATATGCAGTCAGGTTTGTGTATTTCATGGGTTGGTAAATGAAATAAAACAGGAGATTTCTTTCATTATTTTATATACTACATCTACTTCCATAAAATGAGGATTTTGTCAAGTAATGGCAGAAAGAATACACATTTACCACTAAAGATAATGCAGTAGAGCACTAAAATTTGCTATTTCCCATCAGCAGAGAAGCAAAAGGGGAAATATGGTTGTATTGGTTTTCTTGGCTGCTCGAGTAAATACCATGAAATAGGTCAACTTAAACAATGGAAATTTATTAGCTTACAGGTTTTTGAGGCTAAGAAAAAGTCCAAATCAAGGTGTCATCAAAGCAATGCATTTTGGGATTGGCTGCTGGTGATCCTTGGCTCTTAGCTCCTCTGTCACATGGCAGTGCACATGGCAGTCTACCTGGCCTATCCCTTCTCCTCTGGGGTCTGTTAACTTTCAGCTTCTGGTTCTTTCTCCTCCTCCTCCTCTTCCTTCTTCTTCCTCTTCTTCTCTCTCTCTCTCTTTCTCTCTCTCTCTCTCCTTCTCTCTGTCTGTCTCTGAGAGAGAGAAAGTATGACCTTACCTTTAAGGCCATTAGTAATATGATTAAGACCCATCCGGTTTCAGCTGTGCCACCACATCAAAAGGTCCACCCACAGGAATGGATTAAGTTTAAGAACATGTTTTTCTGGGGTACATAACTCCAAACCACTGCAATGATTAATTCCACATTTTCATTGTCTAATTTTTAAAAAGCAAGATGAAAATTTTGGACATAGATATATATCTATTTCTTAATAACTGACCTCATATGCATCTGTTACCCTGTCATGCTTGAGAGCTATACTTTAGAAAATGACTTTGAAAAAATTGTAATTTCCAGACTATTAACTGTATGTGAATGTATCAATAAAGCATCTGAAAAATTCAGTAAATCCTCATAATAAAATAAGGTAAAAGGAATCTTAAAGCAAACACAGTTTATTCAAAACCAAGAAGCTGAGATGAATTGGAATAAAGAACATTAAAAAAATAATTTCTAAAAAGGTATGTTTTTTTAAGAAGATATGCTTGGGCATGCGTGTTGTGCCGGTTTGAATGTATTATGTCCCCCAGAAAAAGCCATATCCTTTGATGCAATCTGTGGGGCAGACATAATAGTGGGGATTAAGTTGGAACATTTGGATTAGGTTGTTTGCATGGAGATGCGCCCCACCCAACTGTAGATGATAACTGATGGGATATTTGCATGGAGGCGTGGCCCCACCCATTCAGGGTGGGCCTTGATCAGTGGAGCCATATAAACGTGCTGACTCAAAGAGAAGGAACTCAGTGCAGCTGTGAGTGATGTTTTGAAGAGGAGCAAGCTTGCTAGAGAGGAAGATCCTGAGAGAAAGCCATTTTGAAACCAGAACTTTGGAGTAGATGCCAGCCACGTGCGTTCCCAGCTAACAGAGGTTTTCCGGATGCCATCGGCCATCCTCCAATGAAGGTACCCGATTACTGATGTGTTACCTTGGACACTTTATGGCCTTAAGACTGTAACTGTGTAGCCAAATAAACCCCCTTTTTATAAAAGCCAATCCATCTCTGGTGTTTTGCATTCCATAGCATTAGCAAACTAAAATACATGTGTAGGATCTAAATTACTAAATTACCTTCTGTGTATAATCTTGATTTTTTTCTTTTAACTTTCTAATTTGAGATAATTTTAAACATATAAAAAAGCTGCAAAGAATTACCTTATCTCCTGCAGCTCAGTTCCGCAGCTTGGTTAGGGTTAGGGCTGGGGTTAATGTTAATATTGTCCCACATTTTCTTTACCCTTTTTTTCTCCCTTCTTTGACTCTCAGTCTTTCTCTTTCTCTCTCTGCTGGCATGATGCCTCTGCATACATAAATCAGTATATGTTTTCCCAAAACAAGTTCAATCTCATACATAATTGTAGCATAATTAAATCAGGAAATTAACATTGATACAATACTATTATCTAATCTACAGACCATATTCAGATTTTGTCAAATGTCTCATTACTGTCCTTTATAGCAAGAGAAAATTCCAGATCATGCATTGCATTCAATTATCATCTCTTTAGTCTCCTTTAAGCTGGAATTAGTTTCTCAGTATTTCCTTATTTCTTTATTTTTCATGGCATTGGCACTTAAAGAATACAGCCTGTTATTTTAGACTGTCCCTCAATTTGGATTTGATTTTTTTCATTTCTGGATTCATGTTATGTATTTTTTGGCAGGAGAATTTCAGTCATAATGTGCTCTCATGTACATCATATCAGGAGCACACCCTGTCAACTTGTCCCATTAATAGTATTAACCTTGGTTACTTGGTTAAAGTGATGACTTCCAGGTTTATCCTCTGTAAAGTCATTTTTCCCATCGTAATTAATGAGCATCTTGTTGGGAGTTACCTTGAGACTACCTTGAGTATCCTATTACTCTTAAAACTTTTACCTACTAGTTTTGCATACGTTGATGATTCTTGCCTAAATCATTTATTAATATTATCATGACTGCCAAATGGTGACTCTTTAAAATTCTATCATTCCTACTGAAAAGAATTTTTTCTTCATTCTTATTTGTTTGTTTAGTTATATCAGCTTGGACTTATGGGTTCTATTTTATTCAATGGGTTATAATCCTTTATTATCTTTATTCATTTTGATGCTTAAATTGTCTGAGATTTGACCAGTAGAAGTCTTTTCAAGGAGGCTTCTTTGTCCTTTTGATATACCCCCATGATTCTTTGGGTAGTTCCTTACTTTCTGATGCAAGATGATGTTCCAGTTCCATCTTGTATTTTCTCTGCTCTAACTATGTAATTAGCCATTTTTCAAAGGATCCATCGTTCCTTTTAGTGGAGGATGATATTTGGAAACTAAGGTCTTATTTTGCTGGGTATGATCATTGCTACTAGTATGTCTTACTTCAAGGCCCTCTCAATGAACAGAGCTAGGAAACAGATGCATGAATATATTTATCCAGATACATTTATATCTATTTCTATATCTGTCTTTATGTATTTAAGACCATGAGTTCTTACTTCTAGTCTTAATATTTTTAAGTGATCAAGGTTCTCTTTTTCTGCTAAAAATCCATCATATGGATTACAACAGGATTTCTACTTCTATACCACTACCCTTAATAATTTCTGTCAAATCAAAATTAGGCTAAGCAAGAGTTTAATTATTTATTTCTACCAAAAGTTCTGCTAATGATAAAAATTATATTTAAGTTTTTTGGCCAAAGATGAAGAAGTACAAATGCTTTGTTTGTAGAGTCAAACGAGAACTTAGGGCAAGTCCTAGCACATAATTTATTTTCAGTATAACAATTTATTAAATATTTCATGAATCTCTTAACACATATGCATGCCAAAATTATGGTTATTAATCACTGGATATGGCCAGCCCCTGATAAAATGAGTCTTCGATGACTGTGTGATTGTGAAAACATTGTGGCTCATGTTCCCTTTATCCAGTATATGGACAGATGAGTAGAAAAAAGGTGGACAAAAAGTAAATGAATAATAGGAGGGGAAAGGAGTAGGAGATATTTTGCATATTCTTTCATACTTTTATTTTTATTTTTATTTTTATTTTCATTTTTATTTCTTGGAGTAATGAAAATGTTCAAAAAATTGATTGTGGTGATGAATGCACAACTATATGATGATACTATGAACAACTGATTGTACACTTTAGATGATTGTATACTATGTGAATATATCTCAATAAAATTATTGTTTTTTAAAAATGAGTCTTCAGTTACAGCTTCAAAGAACTGTTTCCTAACCTTTCAAGTAATATTGACATTAGTAATTTTACTGCGAGAGAACTGTTCCTCAAGCCAGCAAAATCTTGCAAAACTTTAGTGACCCCTTTCATTTTTTTTCATATTTATTGAGATATATTCACATACAATGCATTCATACAAAACAAAGCATACATTCAGTTATTTACCGTACCGTTACAGAGTTGTGCAGTCATCATCAAAATTAATTGTTGACATTTTCATTACCACACACACACAAATAATAAGAATAAAAATTAAAGGGAAAAAAAGCAATTAAAGTAAAAAAGAATACTGGGTGCCTTTTTTTTTTTTCTTCCCCCATTTTTCTACTCATCCATCCATAAACAAGACAAAGAGGAGTATGGTCCATATGGCTTTCCCAATCACATTGTCACCCCTCATAAGCTACGTTTTTATACAGTCGTCTTCAAGATTCATGGGTTCTGGGTTGTAGTTTGACAGTTTCAGATATTTACTGCTAGCTATTCCAATTCATTAGAACCTAAAAAGCGTTGTCTATATTGTGCAAAAGAGTGCCCACCAGAGTGACCTCTCGGTTCCTTTTGGAATCTCTCTGCCACTGAAGCTTATTTCATTTCCTTTCACATCCCCCTTTTGGTCAAGAAGATGTTCTCCATCCCATGATGCCGAGTCTACATTCCTCCCCTGGGAGTCATATTCCATGTTGCCAGGGAGATTCACTCCCCTGGGTGTCAGATCCCATGTAGAGGGGAGGGCAGTGATTTCACCTGCCCAGTTGGCTTAGCTAGAGAGAGAGGGCCACATCTGAGCAACAAAGAGGCATTCGGGAGGAGGCTCTTAGGCACAGTTATAGGGAGGCCTAGCTTCTCCTTTGGAGCAACAGTCTTCCTAAGGGCAAGTCCTGTGGTAGAAGGCTCAGTCCATCAAACCACCAGTCCCCTATGTCCGTGAGCACATTAGCAACATTGAGGTGGGGGAGCCCAACACCCCCGCATTCCCCACCAGCTCCTCAAGGGGGCTTTGCATATTTTTTTCATTGTTTTTTCTTTTCAATTCTTTTCTTTTTAAATCAACTATATAAAAAAAAAATTTTTTTTAAATACAATTAAAAAAAACATTTCAAACAAACCATAATAGGGGAGTCCAACATGTTCCTCCTACTCTACCCCAAGAAAATACCCTAATATAGCATCATTTCTGTGAACTTATTCCTACCATACACATCAGAAATTAACAAACCATAGTCATTCCTGGGCATTCCCAGAATGTTACATTTACCCACGATAGCTTATCTGTTCTTATTGGGTTATCGTTCCCCCTTCATTAATTGCTCTCTATCGCTAGTTCCCCTGCATTCTACATTATAAACCATTTATTTTAGGAGTGTGTTGTTTAAACTCCAGGTGTTTGTGAATTTTCTAAGTCTCTGATGGTTGTTGACTTCTAATTGTATTCCATTGTGGTCAGAGAATGTGCTTTGAATAATTTCAATTTTCTTAAATTTACTGAGGCTTGTTTCATGTCCCAGCATATGGTCTATTCTGGAGAAAGTTCCGTGATCACTAGAGAAGAATGTGTATCCTGGTGATTTGGGATGTAATGTTCTATATACGTCTGTTAAATCAAATTCATTTATCTGATTGTTTAGGTTTTCATTTTCCTTATTGGTCTTCTGTCTGGTTGATCTATCTATAGGAGAGAGTGATGTGTTGAAGTCTCCCACAATTACCGTGGAAACATCCATTGCTTCCTTTAGTTTTGCCAGTGTTTGTCTCATGTATTTTGTAGCACCATGATTCAGTGCATAAACATTTATGATTGTTATTTCTTCTTGCTGAATTGCCCCTTTTATTAGTATGGGGCAACTTTTATTCGTACATCCTTGCATTTAAAGTCTATTTTATCTGAGGTTAATATTGCTACTCCTGCTTTCTTTTGGCTGTAGCTTGCATTGAAATATTTTTTCCATTCTTTCACTTTCAATTTCTTTGTGTCCCTCTGTCTAAGATGAGTCTCTTGTATGCAACATATTCATGGTTCATATTTTTTGATCCATTCTGCCAATCTATATCTTTTAATTGGGGAGTTTAATCCATTTACATTCAATGTTATTACTGTGAAGGCATTTCTTGAATCAGTCATCCTATCCTTTGGTTTATGTTTGTCAGATATATTTTTTCCCTCTCTCTCTTATTGTCCTTTAATGAACCAATATTGAATCTCTTTAGTACTGAACCTTTCTCTATATCTCTCTCTCCTTTGTTTGTTTCTCTGTCAGTAGGGCTCCCTTTAGTATCTGAAGTAGGGCAGGTCTTTTATTAGCAAACTCTCTCAGCATTTGTTTGTCTGTGAAAAATTTAAGCTCTCCCTCAAATTTGAAGGAGAGCTTTGCTGGATAAAGTATTCTTGGTTGGAAATTTTTCTCTCTCAGAATTTTAAATATGTCATGCCACTGCCTTCTCGCCTCCATGGTAGCTGCTGAGTAGTCACTACTTAGGCTTATGTTGTTTCCTTTGTATGTGGTGAATTGCTTTTCTCTTGCTGCTTTCAGAACTTGCTCCTTCTCTTCAGTATTTGACAGTGTGATCAGAGTATGTCTCGGTGTGGGTTTATTTGGATATTTTCTATTTGGAGTTCGCTGGGCATTTATGCTTTGTGTATTTATATTGTGTAAAAGGTTTGGTAAGTTTTCCCCAACAATTTCTTTGAATACATTTCCTAGACCTTTACCCTTCTCTTCCCCTTCTGGGACATCAATGAGTCTTATATTTGGACCTTTTGTATTATCTATCATATCCCTGAGGGCCATTTCGATTTTTTTGATTTTTTTTCCCCATTCTTTCTTTTGTTCATTCATTTTCCATTCTGTGGCCCTTTAGGTCACTTATTTGTTGTTCACCTTCCTTTAGTCTTGTACTATGAGTATCCAGGATCTGTTTAATTTGGTCAACAGTTTCTTTTATTTCCATAAGATCATCTCTTTTTTTTATTTACTCTTGCAGTTTCTTCTTTATGCTCTTCTAGGGTCTTCTTCATGTCCTTTATATCCTGTCCCATGCTCTTGTTGTTTGTCTTTAGTTCTTTGATTAATTGCTCCAAGTACTGTGTCTGTTCTGATCTTTTGATTTGGGTGTTTGGATTTGGGTTATCCATATCGTCTGGTTTTTTCATATGCTTTAAAATTTTCTGTTGTTTTTGGGCCTCTTGGCATTTGCTTTACTTGATAGGGTTCTTTTAGGATATGAAGGGTTATTCAGACACCAGTCTCTAATTTGCCAGATCTACAGCTTGGTGGCATACACTTTCTCTAACTAACCAGCAGATGGCGTCCGCAAGTCACCCATTCCCCTCAAGTCAGTTCTCCCCAACTTTGTCTTTGTGGTATGTGGGGGTCTGATTCTTGTGGGGTCCGATTGGTGCACCAAGTTTGGGTGTGTTTTTGGTGCTGTCCGCCCTGAATGTGGGTTGTGTGTCTGAGTGGTTGGGGAGGGAGGACAGCTTTAATAATCAAACCTCCCAGGTGTTCGTGGAGATTTAAGGATGTTGCAAGAGTCTAAACCTTCATTTCAGTCTCGCCATAGATTGTCTCAGTCTTTGGTATTGGCGTGTGGTCCCTGGGATTTCTGAGTGGGTCCCTCTTCCAAGCTGTGCCCTTCTAGGGCCTCTGCTGAGGGAAGGTTATGCTACGTCATAAGTGCACGCCATCCCTCAAGGGAAGTTCTGGGCCACCAGTCCGTGTAGGTGTGTTCCCACCCTGCTATAAGGATTGCTGTATGGGGTGTGTTAATTTCCCCCTTTTCACACAGTTCTGCCTTCCCAGCTCTGGGACAATTAGCTGTGGGTGCGCGAAAGGCTACTGTCCATGCCCGATACTGTGGCATGTGTGCGCATGATGCTGGAAACACTTCCTGTCACACTGGTTTTTTTTTTTTTTTTTTTTTTTTTGTTTTGGCATGGCTCTGGGCTGTGATGCCAATGCTAGGCAGGAGCATTCCCAGCCCGCCCAGAAGATGGCTGCAAGGGGCGTGGTTATTTTCCCCTTTTGGCTCACCTCTGCCTTCCTTGCTCCAAGACAATTAGCAGCAAGTTCGTGAAAGGCTATCTTCCATGCCAGATATTGAGGCATACCCACAGCCTGTTCCTGCCATGCTTCACTGTGCAGTTCTTGCTGCCATATCTGCAGCCACTTTTGTTTTTTTTTAAAAAAGAACTAGTCTGCCTCCAAATGCCAACCCACAGTTTCCCCACACTGCAGCATGGCTGCTGGATATTCAGCAGGCTTACTCACTCGTTTCAGAATGCAGACTTCCGGTTTCACAAGTGCACGGCCCCTGTGGATTTAGCAGACCTTGTCCAGCTGGTGTATTGCTAGAAGTGGTGTTCTGGGTCACTTTCTGGCTTTTATCTAGTATTTTTCATGGAGGTGTTTTTTTTGCCCTGTCTCTCCTAGTCACCATCTTAGGTTCTCCACCCTTTCATTTTTATCCACTAAGATATTGTTCCTAATTGGCATGTCTGCCAGTTTGGATGTATTATGTCCCCCAAAATGCCATGTTCTTTGAAGCAGTCTTGTGAGGGCCTTTGATTGAGTGTTTCCATGGAGATGTGCCTCAGTCAACTGTGGGGGAGACCTTTGATTGAATAATTTCCATGGAACTGTTACCCCACCCATTCAGGGTGGGTCTTAATTGAATCACTGGAGTTCTATAAAAGCGTTCACAGACAGAAGGAGCTGCTGCATCTGAGAGACACATTTTGAAGAGGGCTGTTGGAAGGTGAAACTGATGTTTTGGAGAACACCATTTTGAAATGTAACCTGGGAGCAAGCAGATGCCAGCCACGTGTTCGGACACAATTGGCCATCCTTCAGTGAAGGTACCCTATTGTTGATGCCTTACCTTGGACACTTAATGGCCTTAAGACTACCTTTGTTGCCAAATAAACCACCTTTATAAAAGTCAATCCATTTCTGGTATTTTGCATGACAGCAGCATTAGCAAACCGGAACAGCATGATAGCTTTATTTACTAATTCTTTCAACTTTCTTCCAAATTTTATGGGTCTTATATGTTTTTATGATATACTTTACATGAAGTTACCCTTCCTCAATTGACTTCAGTAGTTGTAGCCACAGAATAACAGGAGTTCAGATAGAAACTGAAAGAAAGCAGTCAGGAATCCACATTCAAAGATCCAGATTCTTGACATCACATTTAAACCAGAACCTGCCTTCATAATTTATTGTTATTAATGCTAGTTGCTTGACTGATTCAGCCTTACTGAGTTGTAAAACATGAATGTCATGCTGCCATCTAATATCACTTGAAGGCTGTATTTGCATGGCAGTCATAGTCGTCTACAATGAAGGTCAAACTATTTTTGTAACCTAATCACTTGCTTAGACTCTCATGCTTTGTTGTTCATGCTGTTCCCCTCAGCAGGGACTCTCCCCTATTCATAAGTAATAAACTTGGATGTCTAAGAAAACTGGCAGGCATCCTAGATGCATGACATTAGATCATGGCTCTGCATAAACTTGCTTAGGCACACAACCTGCCGTGCCTCTTGAAAAAGATTGTACCATTCAGACTTTGCAACCCCTGCATCTATTCCGAACCTTCTTTCAGAGCCTTACTGAAGCTCCATGTTTTTAGAGAAACTGCCAGAGATCCAGCTGACAGTGGTTTTTCTACTCTCTCAATGCTTCCAGCATTTGTAGGCTGTACCTGTCACTTAGTCATTAACAGGTATTTTTTGAATACCTTCTTTTCACAAAATATTTTGCATAGAATATTTAGAATTATCCACTGGTATTATGATCACATTAAACAATAATAACTTCACTGAATTTTCTTGTCCCATTGAAAATTTGAACCTGCTCCAATTTCTTTATTTTTTTATGATTTGATTTCTGTTTTAACTTTTTACTTTGAAATAATTTCAAACTTACTGAACAGATTGTAGCAATAATAGATAAACAGGACAGTTACAGAAATAATATAAACCCCATACAGAGACTCCAGTATACCCCTTCCCATATACCCAGGTCCACCAACTTTAACATTTTGCCACCTTTTCCATCTTCATTCCTTCCTTCCTTCGTTCCTTCCTTCCTTCCTTCCTTTTTTTCTTCTCTCTTTCTTTCCATCTATCGATCGATCCATCCATCCATCCATCCATCTAACCAATCTGTCTATTTTCTGAACATTTGAGAGCAAATCACACATATCATAATGCTTGAACACATAATTCTTCCATGTGCATTGCCTGTGTACAATGATATCATTTATGTAATCACCTTAAGTGCAGTTATCAATGTCAAGAAATTTAACATTGATTTAAAGCTTATATTCTATATTCCAATATTTTCTTATGCCCCAATTATGTCCTTTTGTACCTTTTCTCCTCCGTTATTAGATCCCATCCAGTATCATGCATTGCATTTAATTGATATGACTTTTTAGTTTATCTTTCTACTTTTTTAAATTTTGGAAACATGTCTACAACATAAGTCTTCCCTTCCCAACCCCTCGCAAACAGACCATTTCATGGGATTAATCACATTCACATTGTTGCAGTACCCTCACCACCATTGATGGTAGAACTTTCCCTCCCCCCAAACAGAAACCCTTTACTCATTTTTTATTAATTCCCCATTGCACCTGTCTCCAACCTGTGGTAATCTGTACTCTATCTACTCTCTGTCCCTATGAGTTTGTATATTCACTGATATTTTCTTTGTGGTTGCCTTGAGACTTAAATTTAACATCCTAAATCTATAACAATTTCATTTGCTTTGGTACCAACTTACCTTAAATCATTTACAGAAATTATGTTCCTATACCTCTCCATCTCCCCACCTTTATGTAATTCTTGTCACAAATCACATACTTAATACATTGTGAGTCCAAAACCAGTGGTTTATCATTACTTTTTATGCTCTTGCATTATAGATCCTGTAAAAAGTGAAGTTAACAAATCTAAAATACAATAGGACTGGCATTTATATTTATTCATGTTGTTACCTTTACCAAGATGTTTATTTCATGTGGCTTTGCTCTATTGTGTGGTGTTCTTTTCCTTTTAACCTGAAGAACTCCCTTTAGCATTTCTTATAGGGCCAGTCTAGTGGTGATAAACTCCCTTAGCTTTTGTTTATCTGGGAATGCCTTAATCCCTCCCTCATTTTTGACAGAGAGTTTTGTTGGATATAGAATTCTTGGATGGCAATTTTTGCTTTCAGCGGTTTAAAAAGTCTTCCCACTGCCTTCTAGCCTCCATGGTTTCTGATGAAAAATTGGCACTTAATGTTATTGAGGCTCCCTTGTACATGACATGTTGCTTCTCTCTTGTGGCTTTCAGAATTTTCTCTTTATCTTTGGCATTGGGCAATTTGATTATAACATGCATAGCATGGTTCAATTTGTTTTTTTCTTGGATATGTATATTCATGTTTTTCATTAAATTTGGGGAATTTTCAGCTATTATTTCTTTGACTATTCCTTCTGCCCCATTCTCTATTTCTTCTGCTTCTGGGACTCTCACAATGCATATATTAGTATGCTTGATGGTATCCCACAGATCTCTAAGTCTCTGTTCACTTTTCTTCATTCTTTCCTCTTTCTGCTCCTCAGACTGGATGATTTCAATTGCCTTATCTTTAAGTTCACTGATTCTTTCTTCTGCCAAATCCAATCTGCTCTAGGGACTTTTTAATTTGTTATAGTGATCTTTAGAACTGTTTGGTTCCTTTTCCATCTCTATATAGATAATCTTTCTGTGTTCACCTATAATTTTTCTGATTTCCTTTAATTCTTTGTCCATGTTTTCCTTTAGCTACTTGAGCATATTTAGGATTATTTTTTGAAGTCTTTGTCTGCAGTGTCCCAAGTCTGATCCTTCTCAGTGATGGCTTCTAATTCTTTAAACTTCTCCTTTGCCTGGGCCATCACTTCCTGTTTGTATGTTTTGTGACCTTTTGTTAAAACCTGGACATTTTGATATTTCATTGTGTTATCACTGAAATTTAGACTCTTAGGCATCTTTTCTTTAAGCCTGTATCCAGCTAGTGTTATGACAGCTTTCCTTGAGTGCCAGGAACTAATGAAATAAAGAAGGAAAAAAAGAAAACAACTTTCACATTCCTTGCAGATTGACCTGTGCAAGTGGTCTCCTTCAGAGCTTATCCACACAGTGAGTTTAGAGAATAGTTCCAGGCCAAAGCACAGGGGTCTCCCTGATCTTTTCTGTGTATGCATCTTTTCTTGAGCATGTATGTTTGGCCCTAGGAATTCTTCAATTTACAAGGATATGAATGACCCCTCTTCCCTAGGAAGTAGTTTCCTCATGGTCCCAGGCACTGCACTGTATGTCCTACAGCCAGCAATCCCTTGCGCCAGTCAGCACAACTTTACTGCTTTCCCACAGGAAAGCTCAGTGACCTACCTTCTACACACAGGGCAAGTTCTAGGGCAGCAAGTTTTCAGGCCACCACCAGACAGATTGGGCCAAACATACATGCTCCAGTATGTAGGCAAGGATTACTCTTCTCCCACCAGAACCAGCACCAGAGATCCATACTGGGCGCATGGTCCTACCCCCATGCCAAGCAAACGAGAGTGGGGAGGGGACTGCCAGCCAGGACACCATGAGATACTACTGTTTTTAGGTAGCCTTTTTTCTTGATTTAGCACTCACCCTGTTAACTACAGTCCTTTAACTAGAGATTTGAGAAAGATGTTTCTGCTAGTTCTTGCTAGTTGTTCAAGGCAGAGCCTTGAAGCTTCTCGCTTTGCCATCTTGTTTGGGGTTCCCCCCCATTTTCTTTTCCTCTTTTACATTTTTTTTTGTTAAAGCGTAACATATATACAGTCCACAAAGCTTAAGTTACACTGCAGTCAGTGTTTATATATGCCTACACCCAACATGTTCAGACCTAACTTCATCATTCTTCCCCCTATCCTAATACTATTCCTGTATTCTCTGGAAGTTTGAGAGTTAATTATGACCTTTAAATATCATCTGAATTTATCTCTTCTCTATTCCCAATCAGATGAAGAAATAAAGTATTTGCAGCACCCTAGAGGTCTCCACTGAGACCCTTTCCAGGTAATGCTCCCACCAAACAAAGCCACTGTTCTGACTTCTGTCTCCATAGATTAGTTTTGTCTGTTCCTGAACATCATCAAAATGGATTAATATCATATGTTTTTCTTTGTGTCTGGCTTCTTTTGCTCATCATTATATCTATGAGATTCATTCATATTATTGTGTGTAGCAATAGTTCAATTCTTTTTTATTGTTCCATAGTGTTCCATTGTATGCATACAACCATTTTATTTTGTTTAGCTATTTAGGTTGCTTGTTATTTTGGACTATTATGAGTAAAGTTCTATGATAATTTTTGTGCATGTCTTATATTTATATATTCATTTATCTTAGGAATTGTGGAGGTTTGGAGCTATATGTACCCCAGAAAAAAATATGTTCTTAAAATTAATCCATGCCTATCAGTGTATACCTATGGTACTGTAATTTAATGAGGCTACTTAAGTTAAAGTGTGACCACCTCATTCAGAATGGCTCTTAATACTATTACTAAAGTCCTTTATAAATGTAATGAATACAGAGAGAGGGAAAAAAGAAACCACAGAAGCAAAAAGCTGAAAGCAACAAAACCTGGAAAAGAAACCTCTACCATGTGGTAGAGGAGCCAAGGATCGCTAGCAGTGAGGCCCAGAACGCCACAGTCTTTGGAAAAAAAAACATTGCCTTGATAATGCCTTGATTTGGACACTTTTTTAGCCTTGAACTGTAAGCTAGTAAATTGTTTAAGCCAACCTATTTCATGGTATCTGCTTTGAGTATGCTAGGAAACTAAAACAGGTGCATACCTAGGAGTAGAATTACAGTGTCATAGGGTAAGCTTATAATCAGCTTTAGTAGACACTCTCAATATTTGCTAAACAGGTTGTACCAACATACACTACACTCCCATGTGCCATCAATAACTCTCTAATACCTTGACAAGGGTTGTGTATTTTCTTATTCCTGTCTTCTGTAGCACCTGGCTCAGGACCTGGCACAGAGACGTACAATAAATATTTAGTATAAACCTATTTTGTTTTCCAAGTTCCTCATGTAATTTTCTTAAAATTCATTCATTCAATAGCTTGTGTAACTCTTTATTCAAAGCTTCATGCTCTTGCACATCTAGGGTTAATATAAGTTATAGCTATCATGATATGCCCCAAGTTATGATTCCTACTTCCATCTTTCTGTGAGAGTTATGTAAAATAAACACTGAATTATAAATGTAACCTCAGTTTTCAAGTGTCAGTGTATCAGCTATTGAACCTTTCCAAGTCTTAGAAGCTATAGAACCATTCTTGTTTTAATGCTGAGAGTCAAGATCAAACCATGCGATTATCTTGCTTAAGCTTTTTGGCTCTTTGCTTTTAACTAAGAGCCAGCTGACTCCTCTCTTCTCTTCATTTCCTAAAGATAACTGTGCCAATAGTTTTTAGGTCTTTCACCTTGTTTAGCCAAGGGGTAGAAGAAAGGAAGCACAAAAGTATTAGGGAGATACAGGGGGGAGAGAGAACACTGAGTGGGAATACAAAGTAAGCAAGAGTGTGAATTGGAATACAACACAAAAATTCTGTTAAAGAAGAGTGTGGGTCTATAAATGTAATTGTGAGTGAGTAGATGAACGTTGACTAGGTTTGTGGATTTGTGACCTTTTCACTTCTTACAAAATGTGTGTTAAATAACAATATGTGTATTCAAGTTTTAGTTAATATCACATTTGGTCAAGCTGAGATATGAAGTTTTTGAAGGATAATGGAAGATATTAAGTGTTAATCCATTTAGCAGATATTTATACAGCACTCACTATGGGCCAGGCATTGTGCTCAGAGATGTTTATCATCATCATTATTAAAGCTATTGAAATCAAATTTGCCTGTCCCTTTAATTCCTCCTTGGTTTTGAGCACCTCCTGTGTGCTGCATTGTACTAGACACCATGGGAATGCATAGATATAAAACATAGGAAAGGTTTCTATCCTTTAGAAGCTGTAGTGAATTAAAATAAAATAGGGGCATTTCATACTGTCATGCTGCCTCAGCATCTCCAACCCTGTCATTAGTAACATGAAGGGCCTTTGCATTATCAAAGGCCTCAGCATCTTAGATCCTGTCATTATGTCCCTTAGTGACCATCCCTGACAAGATAAACAGCTTCTCCCTCTTCTACCCACATCCTACGTGGGTTCATGTCCCATGAAAGTCAAATACAAACTCCCCAATCCCCATTCTTGCTTGGCCAACTGCTATGGCTCCACTTAAATATCACTGTAAGGCTATGGTCCCCAGCTCACTATAACCCTTTGCTCCCCACCTGCTTGGTTGAGCTTACACTCCTGACTTGTTTCCCCATGTGAACCTGAAAGGCATGCTGCTCCTCTCTGTTCTAGGACCTGTGAGTACTAATAAACTTTTCTTTCATATATCTTTGATGTCACTCACCCTTGCTGTATCTGGCTATCTATATAAAGATCCTTTTACAACATAGAAGCTTAGTTTGGGAAACAAGAGGCTTGAAATGTAAGTTATCAGCAAAAGTCAACATACAGTTGTAAACCTAGAAGATGCAAGAGTGTTACTTGAATTGAAAGGAAGGAACAATAACTGTGAGCTGTGGTGATCTGGAGAAGGCTATCTGAAGATAGTAGAACATGAGAAAAGACATTTCATCCATATCCATGGTATCCACTACGATCACACCTTTTCATCTCTAAGTGTTGCACACACCCTAACATATATGTACCTAGAATATCTTCACCTGGATGATCCCGAGGTACTTTAAACTAAACATGCTGTGGTTGTTTGAAGCTGTATGTACCCCAGAAAAACAGGTTCTTAAATTTAATCCTCCCATTTCTGTGGCCATGAACCATTGTAAGTAGGACCTTTTGATGTGGCTATTTCAGTTAAGGTGTGGCCCACCTCTATCAGGATGGCTTTTAATCCTGTTACAAGAGTCCTTTATAAGCAGAGTGAAATTCAGACAGACAGGGAGCAGCCAAAAACTGAAATTCGAGAGAACCCAAAAGAAAATGGAGAGACCAGGAGACACTACTGTGTGCTTTGCCATGTGACAAGCTAAGGATCAAGAATCACTGGGAGCCAGCCTCAGAATGCCATAGTTTTCAGGAAAAAAGTATCACCTTGATGACACCTTAATTTGGACTTTTTCCCAACCTCAAACCATGAACAAATAAATTCCCATTGTTTAACCCAACCTATTTCACGGTATTTGCTTGAGCAGCCTAGGAAACTATAACAGATTTTGCTACCACAAGAGTGGGATGCTGCTATTGCAAATACCAAAAATATGGAAACAGCTTTTGAGTAATGGGTAGAGGCTGGAAGAATTGTGAGGTGCTTGATATAAAAGGCCTAAATTGCTTTGAAAAGACTTTTGGTAGAAATATGGACGCTAACAGTACTTCTGTTGAGGCCTTAGAAGGAAATTATGAATGTGTTATTGGAAACTGGAGGAAAGGTGAGTCTTGTTTTAAAGTGGCAGAGAACTTGACAAAATCGAGTTCTGATGTTGAATGGAAGGCAGAAATTTAAAGTGATGAACTTGCCATGGTTTTCAGGAAGAAGGCATTGCCTTGATAACACCTTAATTTGGACTTTTTCCCAACCTCAAACTGTGAGAGAATAAATTCCCATTGTTCAACCCTACCCATTTCATGGCATTTGCTTGAGCAGCCTAGGAAATTAAAACACATGCTCTTGTAGTCTGTCAGTTGGTTCTCTCTCTCAAGTGTCCCTGAATTTATCTCGTCTCCATTTCCCCCATATCACCAATTAGAATGCAGATGCAATGAGAGACTAAACTAAAGAGAGATATTAAGGAAGTATAGAATTCTAGATTTAGTGTCTGAGTGGGTGGAGGTGGGGTAAGGAAGAAGGAAGAGTCTAAAATGATGCTTGGAATTCTTACTTAGGACATTGACTGGATGATGATACTCTACATGACAGAAATACAGAGCAGGTCTGAGGGGAATGTCCAGAATGTGGATCTAGAGCTTACCGGAGAAGCTCCTGGGCTGGAGAAGTAGAGAGTAGGTTCATGATAGCATTCAGATTGCTTTCTGAAAGCAATGCAACTTGCTCCTTATCTATGTTCAATGGTAGAGTCTATGGCTTTGTATTTATAAAAATATGTTGCTATCTTTTACCTAATTTGATATTTTTCAAATTAGCTATTTTATTGGGATATTCAATATGCAAAATATACTTTCTTATTTCTTATACCTTTGGTTCTTTTAAGACTAGAACCAGATAATAAATAAATTTTGGAAATTTTTAATTTAATGTTTAAGTTAATTACTAAAAATGTTGGTGCTTTTTTGATGCTACTAACACTTCATTTTCTAAACTGGACTTTCTGTAGAGTTACTGATGAGTTCCTTGAGAACTATGCTAATGAAATATGCTAATGAAATTTAGCACATTTTTCAAGGAATTAAAACATTTTCTATTTCTTTCATATGTGAATTAGTGAATACATAAATATTTGGTTATGTAGATGAAAAGACAAGATCCACCCTGTTAAGGAGCTTACAGTTCAAGTAATTTCCTTTATGTAATTTAACTTTCATAATGATCCCGTAAAGGATAGGAATTATAAGATGCCATTATTTACACCTTAAAAAGTCTGAAAGATTGAGAATTGCCCTGCGTTACACAGCTGGGTAAATGCAGAGCCAGAAATGAAACCCCGTCTCCTCTCTCCTACCTTAGCACACATTTCATTTGACATTCTTCAAGCCAAAACTTAAACACTACTATTTTAGGATTACATAAATTGACTTTTTAAGCAAACTATATATTAAAACAAAAAGTAAAGATAAATATTTAGCTGTATGTTATTTATGTATTTCTCATTATTTCCCAATCCTTTTAGCTCTCATACTTCACTAATTGCTGTACTTAGAGGATATGCATTAAAACGTGAAATTTCTTTTTTAAATATTTCAACAAATTATGCTATTGTTGGCATGTTTTCATTTTTTCCTTCAAACACTCAAGCAGCCCTGCAGGAATAACTTTTCAAGATTTTATTTGGTTGTCAAGAAAATTTAAACAGACTGATAGTTTATTAAACAATACAGATAAGTTCCATTTTTTCCATAAATATTTTTTAACTATGACAAGGTGGGCAGAACTTTTATATATACATGTATACATGTATATATATATACATACACATATATATGCCAAGGCTAGGGAGAGTCTAAAATAAAGTAAAATCTTTCCTCTATAGGAGAAGACCTTGGAACATCCCTGGAATGCACTTAAGCATTTGGTATATTGACATGGCTCATAATCTGTTTACAAAGATTAAAGATTTGTATCAGGATTTGAATAATACAGGCCATATTCCACTTTACAAAGTAGGATCACACTGCCAACTTCACTCAGTAAAGTTGTACATGCTGCAGAAGAGATCAGAGTCAGAGAAAAGTAGTCCCATGTTAGGGCATCCTTACTCTTTGCACCTTTAGAAAGATAAGCATGAACATTAGTTCTGCTGCGGGGTTTGGGGCATGGAGAGAAATACTCTGCTAACTGAACCTGTTGTGATTAGTGGCAAGTGGGAGTCCAAAGGGTTTTGAAAGTTGGGAACAGAGAAGAATTTGTGGTTCCTCTGCCTCCTGTCTGCGAGGTTTTCTACCTTTACTCATTCCATGACCCTTTACTCAGCATCTACCATATGCCAGACCTAGGGTTAGGGACCAGAGGA
Organism: Choloepus didactylus; assembly: GCF_015220235.1. Classification (NCBI taxonomy): domain Eukaryota; kingdom Metazoa; phylum Chordata; class Mammalia; order Pilosa; family Megalonychidae; genus Choloepus; species Choloepus didactylus. Next base: position 92,607,462 of record NC_051311.1, read on the forward strand.
AAGGGGACAGCACTCCTGCCCTCGCAGCTCTTCTGTCTCTTCTGTCTGTGGTTGGTTTTCCCTCTCTTCCTCTTTTTCTTTTTATATTCCTTTGATGACATAATAAAGACCTAAGGTGTCTGTTATGTGGGAGTGTATGTGTGTGTGATGCATGTGTGTTTATTTTTAATTACATATTTGATAAAATTTACATTACCTTTTTAATTTTCATTGATTCTTTAGCTGCTGTTGTAGCAAATTGATTAAACATTTAAAATGATGTAAATTCATATGCTGATATTTTTAATAGTCACTGTAAACAGATGTTCTTTTTTAAACTAAGGATTAGGAGGAATCCTTAATGGTATTTTCTCCTTTGAGAAAGTAAGTTCTTGAGAGAGAAAGTAAGTTGACTTTTGAAAGCCTTTGACTCTCATTAGAGAAATGTGCATTTTGCAAAACATAATACCTTTATTAATCCAACAACTATTTGAGTATATTAGTCCCAAAAGATGAAGGGTTAAGGATTAAAATAATGTCTTTTTCAATTAAAAAATATTTAGGTGGGCAAGATGGTGGCATAGGAAAGTGTGGAATTTAGTTAGTTGCCTAGAACAACTAGCAAATAGCCAGGAACAACTAGTAAATAATCTGGTACAAATGTGAGGGGGACTTCTGTGACCAGACAGCATTGTACATCAGTCTGGAATGTGTGGAATGGCTGAGACCACAGCATAGAACTGTCAGTAAAGCCTCCAAAACTGCGGAGCTGGCACCCCTCCCCCACCAGCACAAGAGGCAAGTCGGAACACTCCCCTGTGGAAAAAAGAAGCAGTCTGTGCTGGGAGCAAGGGAATGTAGCTCAACCAAGCACCAATTGCAGTTTTAATTAACAAGTTTGGACTACTGAATACAAGCTATGAGAACAGATAAACCCAGAGCAAGCAGGAAAGGAACCTGAAGGTTTCTCCTGGCAGAGAGAAGGCAGGGCTGATGGGGAAAAAAAAATACATCAGTAAATCAAAAAGAGGCTTTTGGAGTCAGCTGAGCTCAGAATACTGGAAAAGGGCTGTGTCCCAAGGAAAGGGGCATATAGAACCCAGTACCAACTCTGGTTCTTGCCTAGTGACTGGCTCTGAAAAGGGGACTTCTTTCTTTTTTGTTTTTTTTCCCTCTCAGTCTAAGTAGTGCATTTGAGAAAGCCTCAGGCATTTTTAGTTGTGGCATTAAGGGTGGCATTAAGGGTGGCATTAAGATAATCAAAGAGTCAAAAGAAAAACTCAAGTGTAGGAGATAATTCCCTAAAGGGCTTATCTCCCCTAAGAAAAGAGGGGATTGCCTAACTCATGTGGTTGCCCTCCCTCAGAGAACTTAGACCCCAGGGCCTTAGGGGAAAAAAACCCCACAGAAACAGCTTAAGCTTGGCTTCTGACCCCCTCAGCCCCTGAGAAGGACAGGATTCACTGTGAATTAAAGGCACCACACCTCTTTACACTAGTGGGGAGCTGTGGGCAGGCAAGCACCACCTGCTGGACAGGATAGTAAAAGCACAGAATCTAGAGGCCCCACAGAAAACTGACAATCTTCTAGGACTCACCCTCAGGGAAAACTGATACTGATTACAACCTCCTCCTGAGACCTGGGCCAGTCTGGTCTGGGAAAATCTAATTGGGGTAATCAAGGAAACTAGATGCCTAGACAACAAAAAATTACGAATCAACCTAGGAAAAACAAAGATATAGCCCAGTCAAAGGAACAAACTTACACTTCAAATGAGATACAGGAGTTGAAACAACTAATTAAAGATCTTCAAACAAGCATGTTAAATCAATTCAAAACTCAATTCAGTGAGTTGAGGGAAGATATGGCAAAAGAGATGAAAGCTATAAAGAAGACATTAAGCAAACATAAGGAAGAACTTGAAAGTTTGAAAAAAAATTGGCAAAACTTATGGAAATGAAAGGTACAATAGAAGAGATGAAAAACACGATGGAGACATACACAGCAGATTTGAAGCGGCAGAAGAAAGGATTCATGAACTAGAGAACAAGACATGTGAACTCCTGCACACAAGAGAACAGATAGGAAAAAGAATGGAAAAATATGAGAAGGGTCTCAGGAAATTGGATAACATGAAGCATGTGAATATATGTGTCAAGGGTGTCCCAGAAGAAGAAGAGAAGAGAAAAAGGGCAGAAAGAATAATGGAGGAAATAATCACTGAAAATGTCCCATATCTTATGAAAGACATAAAATTACAGATCCAAGAAGTGCAGCATACCCCAAACAGAATAGATCCAAATAGACCAATTCCAAAACACTTAATAATCAGATTATCAAATGTCAAAGACAAAGAATTCTGAAAGCAGCAAGGGAAAAGCGATCCATGGCATACAAAGGAAGTTCAATAAGACTGTGTGCAGATTTCTCAGTAGAAACCGTGGAGGGGGAAGTGTTATGATATGTTTAAGATACTGAAAGAGAAAAACTGTCAACCAAGAATTCTGTATCTGGCAAAAATGTCCTTCAAAAATAAGGGAGAGTTTAAAATATTCTCTGACAAACAGACACTCAGAGAGTTTGTGAACAAGATACCTGCTCTACAAGAAATACTAAAGGGAGCACTACAGGCAGATAGGAAAAGACAGGAGAGAGAGGTTTGGAGAATAGTGTAGAAATGAAAACTATCAGTAAGGGTAAAAAGAGACACACAGGGAAAAGAATAAAAATGAAATAAGATATGGTATATAAAATCCAAAAGGCAAAATGTTAGCAGATATTACTAAAATGAAATTAGCCGGAAACAGAAAGACGGATATTTTATGGTCTCACTAATATGAAACAATGTTGATAAGCGAAATTTTAGAGTTGAGAACACAGGTTATCAGGAGATACAAAGAGGTTAGAGATCAGTCATTTGATGCTGAAGGAGTACAGAAGCTTCCAATGATGCTGATTAAATCTACAAATATAAGAATGTTTTTAAAAGATGGAGAATAAATGAATGTCAACATTGCAAGGTGTTGAAAATTAAATGGTATGGGGAAAAATACAATTAATACAAACTAGAGTCTATAAGTAATGGTAACATTGTAAGATGCTTCCATTAATTGTAACAAAGGCAATGTACCAGAGCTAAATGTCTATAAGAGGGGGATATAAGGGAGTAATATGGAATTCTTGGTGGTGGTGTTGTCTGACCTTTCAATTGCATTTAATTTTATTTTTATTTTTCTTCTTTTATTCTTTTTTCCCTCCTTTTCCTCTTTCTTTGCAGAAAAATGGAAATTTCCTCATAGAGATTGTGGTGGTAAAAGCATATTTATTTGATTACACAGGGAATCATTGTTGACTTAGGATGGATTGTATGGTATGTGAATAAAACTGTTTACAAAATAAATAGAGGATACAAGTGCTGGAGAAAATGTGGACAGAGGGATGTTTGTAGGGAAGTAGAATGGTGCAGCCCAGCTGAAGGGCAGTGTGGTGGTTCCACAGGAAGCTAACTCTCGGGTTGCCATATGGTTCTGCAACCCCATTATTGGGTATATACTTGGAAGAAGTGAGAGCAGGGACATGAGTGGACATTGCACACTGGTGTTTATGGCAGCAGTATTCACAGTTCGCAATGGATGGAGGTGGCATAAGGGTACATCTACGGATAAACGGAATGGTAACTGTGGTGTATACAGACAATGGAATGCTGAGCAGCAGCAAGAAGAAATGAAGTTGTGAGGTATGCAACTAGGTGAATGGTCCTTGAAGACAGTATGTTGAGTGAAATAAGCCAGAATAGAAAAGACAAACATTATAACACCTCACTACTATGAACTAACTATAATGTACAAACATTGAGAATTGAATCTGAAAGCACAGGTTATCAGGGGAAGGCTTATGATAAAGGTTCCTGTATTGTGGGCTCTTATAGCAGTCACATCTATTCATGATTTGTAATGGTTTTCTCTAAATTCTAAGATGCTGAGCTGTTTGTGTATAACCTGGTTGGTCTCTGGAACTTTGGGTACCTGTGTGATACCTGAGACTCAGAGCCAGAGTTCAGCATCTATGAATGTCAGCATTACCCCATACAGTAAATGTTAAAGAAGCTGAAAAAGATATCAGACTTCAACTAGTGATGTGAATGAAATGGACTTGATTAGAACTAAGGTAAAACAGACTAAAGGGAAAAGGATGACATTGACTATGTTTTAAAACCTCAACTTCTGTGTAAGACCAAAGGAAAAAAATGTTTCTTTGGTGAAAAATCTATATTTTCTGTGGCATGCTATATAATTTAACTTGTATGATTAGTTTATTCAAATACCATAATTACATGGAACCTTGGGTAGGGGGTAAGATCTGGTTGGTTTGTACAGGTTAGCATGAAACCCTGATACATCCCAGAGTAACTTGGGCAGAGAATAAAAAGTATTTGCAAAGGCCTCTTGAGCACTTGGGGGAAAATGTAGAAATATTAAACTTCCCTACCTGGGGAATTCCTGATATTCTCACAGGCATTGGTAACTACCATTTTAGTAGTCCAGGCCCTCAATCTTGGGGCTTGCACTTAGGAGGCTTGTTACTGCAAGGGAGTGAACGGTGTGTAAGAGTCACCCCCAGAGAACCTTTTTTGTTTCTCAGATGTGTCCTGGCTCTGTCTAAGCCCATTCAGCAGGTAAACTTACTGCCCTCCCCCTATGTGGGATATGACTCCCAGGGGTGTAAATCTCCCTGGCAATGTGGGACATGACTCTGGGGATGAGCCTGGCCCTGACGTCATGGAATTGAAAAAGCCTTCCTCACTAAAAGGGGGAAGAGAAATTAAACCAAATGGAGTTTCAGAGGCTAAGAGATTTCAAATGGAGTTAAGAGGTCATTCTGCAGGTTACTCTTATGTATTATATAGATACACCTTTTTAATTTTTAGTCTATTAGAATAGCTAGAAGGAAATACCTGAAACTGTTGAACTGCAATCCAGTAACCTTGATTCTTGAAGATGATCATATAACTATATAGCTTGTACGGTGTGAATGTGTGATTGTGAGAACCTTGTGGCTCACACTCCCTTAATCCAGTGTATGGACAGATAAGTAGAAAAAAGGGGGACAAATAATAAATGAATAATGGGGGGGGAGGTATGAGATGTTTTGGGTGTTCTTTTTTACTTTTATTTTTATTTTCATTTTTATTTTTGGAGTAATGAAAATCTTCAAAAAATTGATTGTGATGAATGCGCAACTATATGATGATACTGTGAACAATTGATTGTATACTTTGGATGACTGTATGGTGTGTGAATATATATCAATAAAATTGCATTTAAAAATATTTAGGTGGATGGGGAGAGAGTACTGTTGTCTGGTAATTTCTTTGGGAAATGAAACAGAAGGGAGTAGGATTGGGGATTTTGTTGTTTAGTAATTGAACTTACAGGTTGTATCAGTTAAATGAGATAGCAGGAGTAAACACCAGGAAAGCTAGCTAAAGCAAGGGAATCACTCATGTTTACATTAGGCAAGCAAGATCAGGGTCTGAATGATCAAGCCGGACTAGGAAATTAAGGAACAGAGTGTCAAGGAGCCAGGTAATAAAGTGTTTTCAGCAAAGAGGCTAGTCTTGTTTTTTAAAATCTATATTTTTAATGCTTAAAATATGTATATAGCACAAAATTCAAAAAGGTATAGAATAGTATACAGCAGAATGGTATACAGAAAAGTAGTCTGCCTCTCACCCATTGCCCAACCCTTAGTCCCACTCCCAAGAGGCAACCATTATTAACAGTCTCATACATCCTTGCAGAAAACTTCTAAGCTCAAACAATCACATGGTAGCATAATAAACATAGTTGCTTTTATCACATAAATATAAAACTTTTATTTTCTTTTTCATTTTTGCATAGTAGTTCAAAGTATGTATGTAGCAGACTGTGTTTAACAAATTCACTATTATGACATTTAGATTGTTTCCAGTTTTCTGTTATTACAGACAGTGCTACAGTAAATACCCTTATACATCTATATACTTTGTTTAACCAATTCCCTGTTATAAGACATTTAGATTTTTTCTGGTTTTCTGTTACTGCGGACAGTGCTAGAGTGAATAACCTTGTACATCTATCATTTCACACAGGAATGATTGTATTAAAGGGGCGAAGTTCTAGAAGTGGAATTGCTGGGTCAGTGGGTTTGTGCATTTTAAGATTTTGTTTTTATTGCTAAAGTGCTTGTGATGGTTTATCCCAGAAAAACACGTTCTTAAATTTAACCCATTCCTGTGAATGTAAACCCATTGTAAGTAGGACCGTTTGATAAGGTTACTTCAGTTAAGGTGTGGCCGACTTCATTCAGGATGCGTCTTAATCCTATTACTGGAGTCCTTTATAAGAGAATGAAACTCTCTTATAAGTGAATCCCTTTATAAGTAAGAGGAAAGCCACAGGAAGCCAGAAGCTATGTCAAGGGAACCCGGAGTAGCAGGGAGAGACCAGGAGACACCACCAGGGGCCTTTCCATGTGACAGAGGAGCCAAGGATTGCCTGAAGCCTGCCCCAGAATGCTGATCTTCAGAAAGAATTATCTTGATGATGCCTTTATGATGCTCATGGTTTGATGCCAGCCTCAAACCATGAGCCAATAAATTCCCTTTGTTTAACCTGAGCTATTTCATGGTATTTGCTTGAGCAGCCTAGGAAACCAAAACAGTGCTCTCCATAGAGGTTGTAACAATTTATATTCCTACCAATAATAAATGAGAATATCTCTTTACTTATACCAACACTGTATGCTAACTTTTTGACCTTTGTCAATAGGGGGAAAATGTCATCTCATTATAGTCTTCATTTAAATGTATCATACAATGATTGGAGTAGGGCTTCTTTTCATATATTCAAGACCCACTTGTACTTCCCTTTTTGTGCATCCTGCTCACATCCTTTTTTTCTGTTTCATTGTTTTTTTCTTATAGATTCATAGGAAATCTTCATATATTTAGAAAGTAAGCCTTTGTGTGTAATATGCATTGCAAAAATCTCTCAACATTTTTTTTTTTTTAGTTTGTTTATGGTGGTTTTTCCCATGTAGAAATTCTGTGCAAGACCTTTCTTACTCTGAGATCGTTAAAACAGTTTTTCTCATGTTTTCTTCTAATACATCCATAGTTTGAATGCTCATGTTTTAATCTTTGTTCATCTGGCATATATGTTGGTGTAAGGGGCAACAGAAAAGAGATACCAGCAGTAAGCTTAGAACCTAATGCGAATTATATTACTTCTGAGGAATAAGTTCCTTACGTATATCTCCAGCCATACATCCCAGGTGGAGGCAAAGAGATACACTTGGGTGATATCAAAAGTATCAAATAAGAGGCACAAGAATTACTTGACATAAACCCAGATTAAGAAGATAAGAATTTGCTGCTTGTGAAGCCTACAACTAAGAATGGACAGGCTCAAAATATCTTAAATCTTAATGGTTTGGAAAAACGGTCTCTGATGGGGGGGGGGCTGTGTTCAGTAAAAATGGGTCTTAGTTCTGGCTCTAGCCTTGTACCACCTTCAGCAAGTCATTATATGCTCTGAGCCTCAGTTTACTCTAATTATACGTTCCTTGGCTCATGATCCTTCAGGGGTTCCTCACTGCTTACCACAGTGGCATTCACTCTGGTTTTTTCCCAGAGAAAATATTACGTTGAAGCACAATATAAAAAAACAAATTCAAGCAAGTAGATTTGGTGGGCACAGACGTGAAGACCCCTGTGCTTTCCTTCACACCCACCCTTACCACCAGACCCACCACCCCAAACCTTCTGAAGGAAACCCCAAACTCTCTACACATCTCAGCACAGCCGGAAGGAAACACAGATCTGCCTCCAGAAAGCCGTGGGAAACAATATGACTATATTGAAGTTTCCTTCAAGAAATGGAGGAGGGAGCTCCACAGCATATATACACAGGAAAACTTCCTAAAATTCCTTTTCACTGCAGGGTCCTCCCCATACCCCTCTTGTCCCTCTTTAAAAATGCCTCCAGAAACATTTCCCACCTCAGGCAGTGTTTTTCTCCTCTATATCTCTAACCATCTTTTCCTTGATGTCTTTGGCCACTTCATTATTTTCTTAAGCAGTCTTCTGGGCTCCTTCCAGTTTTCCTTCCCACCCAGTCCCTCTTGTCAACATAGAGGCCCAGCCACAGAACTGAGCAATCAATACGTGGCAGAAGGAGAGTGTGGATACTTAGATATTTTTTTTTTCCTTGAATTATCATAAGGATTAAGTTGCCACCTCCTTAACTTTGCATTCAAATCCCTTTACAGTCTGATCCACTTTTCTTCCCTTTTTTGCTGTCCTCTTCCATATACCCCATGCTGCAGCCAAATTAGATGAATGCTGTTTTTCTAACCAGCTTCTGATTCCACCACCCCCACCCACTCATGCATTTGCTCAGCTTCTGACGGCTGTCCTCCCCATTTCTGGGCTTCAGAATTCTGCCTGTCTTTTCGTCCAGTATGGCTCAGATTCCACCTTCTTGAAGTGCTCTATTTCCTGACAAAATGTAGTCATTTTTGCCTCTGTAACCTCCCCAGGTAGTGCTTGTACCTACCTTGTATCAATATTTTCTTCCCTGTTTGCTAAATTAATCTGTTTTAAGAACTCCAGGAGCACAAAGTTGTATGGTATTCATCTTAATATTCCTTGCAAACTCTTATTTTAGCTCCCTATCTTGCATGTAGCAAAGCCAAGATTTCCAAGGGAGTGAATGTGCAGGTGATTAGTAAAGTCTTCCACTGAAATAATCATGCTACTGAAGCACTATTTTTAAAGGCAAACTTAAAAAGGAGAAATTTCTTCTGAATTTCTGAGTGCAAGTCACCCTAAGGTCTCAGCAATTTACATGTGTACGTTAGAAACATCACAGCAACTCAGAACCATTGTGCATTTATTCCAGTTTTATTTTGCTGCATGAGTCTCCAAAGGGCTATGCATGGGAGAAGAAATGATTTTCAAATTTGTTTTAGAAAAAAAACTTTTCTTTAAATGGTATTGAAGATGTGGCCCCAAGATATAAAATAAAAGCAGAACTGTTCTGGGTGAACAGTGTTTCATGCATCAGGCTTTCTCCTGGCTTCTTCCCCAACCTCTTCTCTTTTGGCATTCCTAAAAATATATCTGCAGAACTTTAGGGTCCCTGGGGACACAGTTTGAAAGCCTCTACTGTAGCAGTTTATCTTGTTAAATACCAGTCCTGCATTCATCAAGAAAGTATCATTCTATTCTGTTTACCTTCCATAGTTAACCCATGACATAAGGGCCTCTCTAGATTCTTAATAGTTGGCTTGATCAGGTAAAAACAACAATTTTACTAAATATAGTATAGAAATAAAAAAGTAATCACCGACACCAATCATTTATAAAAGATATTCACATTTTAAAAGAATAATTTTATTTAACAAATGAGAATAAGAGCTTCATCATTTACAAGAGAAATCATTCAGTTTGCAAATAACTTTCAAAGTGCTTTGTATTTAAGCAGAATGTGTTCACTGGTAAATTCTGCCATGTAACCAAGGGAATAAAATAGTGTTTAGAGAGCATAGAAACTGTTTTCCTTTTCTGTCAGAGTTGTTATAAATTCTGACAGCTGCAGGAAGAAAATAATTTTAAGCACTAGGTTAAGTAGGGACTTTAATATGCTTGAAAATAATTAATGTTTGAAATATCTCCTGTCAACAAAATATTATGTAATTGTTTCGACAAGACACAAAAAGAGATGTTTCACCTTAAACTGAGATTTAATTGTAATCATTTTCTACTTTATAGATTCACGCAGAAAGTCAGAGCAGGGGTGATACTGAGGTTTACTCTGTGTGTATTTTACCCATGGAAAATTAGCCCATGTCATGAAAAATACACCAAGAATGCCAGGGAAGCTGAAAATAGCTGCAGGTCCACAAATAATTAACAGTTTGTAGATTTCCACAGGTTTGTATTTGTTTTATTATGCACGGAAGGCTTTTAGTGAGTGTAATGCAGTGCTTCCTTATTGCAGCTTTCGTCACAGCAGATTACATTGGAAATGCTCCTAGAAAGTGTCCCACACATGTTTGGCACTCAACAGGTGTCAGCTGCTTATTATTATTAGCATGTAGAAACAAACTATTCCAATATTTAGTGAGTTGCTAAACACAAATTAAAACAGTTTACTTAGATTAACTGGAAAAAAATTATGATGTTACCATTACCAAATGGGGAATAAAAATAAGCAAATAATATTGTGGGCCCTTCTTTGATAAAATTTCACAACCTACATCCATATTGTTTACCTCTTGTAGAAGATGAGCAAGCCGATTTCCAGAGACAGAAACTAAACAAGTTTTTCAGATCCTACGTGATCCAAAATAAACTGAACATTTGTACAAGGCCTACAGTAATAGAGAAGCAATTCATTTTAAACATTAACATTCTCGTTAGTTACTCAGAGAAAATCTTGAGTACTAGACATTAAACTCAGACTTTGAAAGCTTAGAAAGTTATTTTGAAAAAGGCTTAATTTAAAATACTTTGATAAGTATAAAGCACTGTCCCATGCACATTGTAGGTAAATGGTAAACATTTATTAGATTAAAATAATAAGTATAAATGCAAAGACAAAAAGGATGATATGTTTATTTTAAATTTGGTGAGGTTTTTTTCTTTCAGAAGTAGAGTATATATTCTCAGAGATTCATTGTAGATTTCCTTCTAAAGTGGCTAAAAAAAATAATACATTTCTTTTTGAAAGACTGTGCTACGTCCAGTAAAATGCTGGCCACAAATTAGCTAGATCATTGATTTGCCCCTCTGACTATCATAAGCAAAGGTGCAGAGGCAGAATTGAATGTAGGCATAAGAGCAGTAGGTGGCTGACCTTACAGAGAAGTTGTCAAGGAATAGAAAGAGCAAAGCCTGGACAGGTAAAGAAGGAGCCATGCTATGGAGTTGTGGAGGAGAAAGAGGGGCAGGGAAGAAAGAATAGTTCAAGGGATAACAGAAGCACTAATTATATAGAATTTGTTGCAGGCAGCAATTTATTTTATATAATAATATATATTGTTATATGTAATTTAAATAAGCTGGCTGTTAGCTCGTTCATTTTAGTTGTACTGTTTTTACTACCTATGTAACACCTGTATATCTGATTTCAATAGGCAGTTTCCCTTATGTATTATAAAATATGTGTTAGAAATAACATATCACCAAGTGTGTACACATACTACATATGTCATAAGTGTGTTTACACATGGGAAACATACCTATATGCATAGGGCTACATTAACTTCCCACCTGAACTGGACATAACACTGAGTGAAAATGGACAGCCAGATTCATTATAGCCATTCTGGGGTTAGCATTTGGAAACCTATTAGAAATTCAAATTTTAGGTTACCTCTAATTTGGATAATTTTTGGAAAATTTTAGTGAAAGAAACAAGTTTTAAGATCATTGATGTCTCTAAACTAAAGAGAAAGAGTAAAACCAGTTTCTGCTTTTAAGTGAAGTTTTATAGCAAACTAATACCTTAATGATTTGAAATGATATGGCACCCTCACCTTCTCCCCTTGTCCATCCTCTTTGATATCATCTCCTACACTTCCTCCACCCCAGCCTCTGCTTCTTCCATACTGGCCTTCTTGCTGATCCTCAGACATGTCAAGCACTCTCCAAACTCTGGACCTTAGCACCTGATGTTTCCTTTGCCTGGAATACTCTTCCCCCAGATAGCAGCATGACTTACTCTCTCACTTCTTTAGGTCTCCATTCAAATGAAAGTACTAGAAACCTGGAAAGGCTATAATTCAGTTGAGGTTGTAATTTGGCAACGGACAGAATAAAATTAGATTTCAGCCAATTTGGCTTGTTACCTTTGGGGAAGGGGAGGAGATTGGAATTGGAAGTAGATTGCTAAGCGTTCTGTAGTCTAATTCTGTAAATTTTTTTTATTTGAAGGCGTTGTGAATTTTGTATGATTGAAATTAATTTTAAAATTACAATCTAGTATAAGAAATATGAAAAATGATTCTTTCTCTTAAGGAACTAAATTTAGTGGAACAGTCACTGTCCAGCTTGGCATAGCCGTATCCTTTTATGTGGTATGTACCCAAGGCATGTTCCAGAACCCCATTTAAAAAGTTTCCCCTTTTGTGTACTCAATCCCACAGTATATCTGATCCTGCCTTGCCACATTCTCCCGACTTCAATCACTTCTCACCTATAATCACAATCTCCCAAATCCTCAGATCTGACAACACTCACTTCTTTCCAAATTAAAACTTTGGCTTCTTTAGACTACCACTCATGAACCACTTTGAGTAACAACACTCTTATCTAAAATTTCCTTTGCATCCTATCCAGAGATTGATTTCAGGATAGAACCCAGACAATTACTGAATAATGTGATGTATGGTAAGGACTTTATAGGATGGCATAGGATCAAAGAGGATAAGTGCCAAACTCCTTCTGATGTCATCAGGGAAGACTGCCCAAAACCAATAGCTATTTAGGATGATGATGATGATGACGACGACGACGACGACGACATGTATGTTCTAAGTGCTTTCCATATATTATCTCATTTAATAATCCTCTTAATAATGCTGTAAATGATGGAGCCGGAATTTAAACCTAGGAAGTCTGGCTCCTGAGTCCCATCAGTTAATTATGGGTGATAAAACAAAACCTGATGGGGGTTGAGGTTGGCATTCTAGACCAAGGGAAGAGCAGATACAAAGTAATGAAAACACAAGAAACATGGTTTGTTTGAGAAACACAAGGCATTCTGTATGGTGGGAGTATGAGTAGTGGCAGAAAGATCTCCAAAAGGGCAGGCGGAAGTCAGTTCATAGAGGAACTTATTTGCCAGATTTTATCTTACAGGAAACGAGGAGTTACTGAAAGATTTTAAACCGGAAAATAACATGATCAGGATTGGATTTTTGAATAATCCTTCTGACAGTGATACGGAAGATGGTTTAGAATCAGTTGAAACTGGAGACAGAGGCCACTATTCGGAAACGTTTGCATTGTCCCGAGGAGGTGATGCGGGCTTACCCAGAGCAGCAGTATTAATGGTGGAAAAGAGGAATGGAGCTGAATGCCCCAAAAAGAAACTGAAACTTTTGTATTTCAAATGTGTCAAAAGTATTACAGAGGGAAATAAGATAATGGTTTTCCTCTGTTTGCCTTTGTCTTCCTGTTGATAAAATAATTCTGTTTAAAGTCTTCAAAGAGTCAAGGATATTGTCTAAATTTAGGTAAATATATAAATATTATTTTTAAAACTAACCTTTAATATTTCCAAGTTGAAGAAACAAATAGATGTGAAGGTTAAATCTTTTATTTTACAGAGTTTTAAAAGACACGGAACATAAAGAAATATAAGAATTTTAAACAAGAGCTTATCGTTATGGCATTACTCATCAATTCTGTCTTTAAAGCCTTATCTTCAGTAGCTATCCAAAAATAAGAACCAGTGAATTTAGTTACTAGGATGTTTTTTATGCTTTGTATATGTAAACTCTTTATTTGTTGTACCAATGTGCTGTTAATTCATTTAGAGCTTTACTACTTAGCAGTTAGAAAGATTTGATTTTTTACCAAGTATGAGTAAATCAGTCCCAACTGGAATTTCTATGGATCCAATTTTAGGCAATATTTTCAAAGAATGGTAAAACTCAAAAATACAATCTTAAGATAAATAAAATACTAGTCATCAAATGGAACTAAAACAAGACCCTAAATTATACATTTGTAAATAATCAACATTTATGAACATTAGTACATATTAGTGGATAGCCATTTTAAGGCAAAAGATTCAGATATAATCTATTACCATCAACATGTTAAAGATCCTGCAAATCTAGAATATACTTTATAATGAATGACATGGAATAAATCTAAAGATGAATTGTTATATTACAGTACTCTTTGATAGAAAAATGCCATAAAAGTATAATGGAAAATAAAATTTTGATCCTTTGAATTCAGGCAGAAAGATACAAAGACAAGTTTTTCATTATTTACATTGATTAACACATTATTTCCCCAGTTCTCCCAAAATGATACCTATTTCCCATTAAATCAGTGGGTACTCTATATAAACAGATATTTTTGTTTAGAATTGTGTTTTGTGATAACTCCATTTTGATTACAGAAGAGTACTTCTATAGCTTATATATATTTTAATTACATGTAGTAAATGCAAATACTGTTATGTGAAATAAATACATTGTATATCAAAACCTTTAGTCTTTCTGAAAAACAAAATCACAAGAGAAAAATAGGATTAATTCAGTTACAACATTTACATTTGGAATCCTATTAAGCAGATATTCAGCCTTTGAAATACAGTGATATTTCATTTTACATTTTGGTCATCACTTAATTCTATTTGCATTTCTCTTGCTTTAACATTTTAATGGTATTCATATTAGCTTAGTTTTCATGTTTACCTAAAACTTCCTGTTTTACATAAATTCAAAAGAAAATCTTGCTTCTTTTTGATTAAAACTTTCTATAAGGGCTTAATATTTGAAAAATTAACATACCTGAAGCAGCTAGCCCCCTTAATCATTTTCAAATAATGGGTAAAGATGCAGTTTTGTGTTGTGTTTTGAAAACTTGACTAGTGTCTTAGAAGCAGACAGTAGAACTTAAAGATTGAATGTATTTCTATGACTCACATGCAGTACAGTGTATTATTTTAAATTTTACTCTAGAGCTCTTTTACAGCCAAATACTGCTCTTTCTGAAATAATCCCTTTTAAAATGAAGTTAAATACATTTTAATAAAATTTTCAATATTATATTTGCATTCTAAAATTAATTAATGAATTATAAAAATTACAGATATTTTTGTTTGTTTAAAAACCAACACCTACATTTGTATCTTTTGATAGTAAAACAAGCAGTACACCAGCTAGGGTTGAAATATATAAAATTTGAACTATTATTCTATGTATTTCAATTTCATGTTTTTAATAAATAAATTTATCTGTATGTTCTAGAAAACCTAGCTTTCTATCAATGAAGTGAATCACTTAATGATATTATATTATTGCTTATGATATAAAACTGGCCTTCAGAGGATTATAGCCTACAAACAAATGCTTCTTTCACCACCCTCAGGCACCCCCAATCCCCTCTCCCCCCTAAAAAAAAGCTGATCAGTAGTTTAGCACAGTAGTGAGCCATCTTAAATCAAAAGTGATTGTGCATACAGAGCAGAGGAAGATAATCTTTATGTTAAAGTAGTTTTCACCATAAACATCTAAAAAATTATAAACTGTAAATGAATTACTTTTAAGGTATGGTCTTTATGATTACATTATTTTCTGAATGCTTTATAACATTATGTTATCACATTTAAAAATATTTTAAGCAACAAATATTTTGTATTTCATGAATATTACATGAACATGTTTAATTATATATGTTATTTCCCTTTGCCTGGGAACTAAAATGCTGTAGGGGCTTCCTGATCAAAGGAAATGCCTTAAATTGAATAAATTCATCTCAGAATAGGGACTAGGGTATTTAGAGATAAATAGATAGCAAAATCACTGTTTACAGCTTGAAAAGGTTGATATACCTTCAGATGTGCTTAAGTCATGGCAAAAAATATGCATTGCTTGTGTGAAATCTAGCCTGCTGAATAAACAATTATTTTTAGTTTTAGCAAGTAATACAAGTAATAGAAAACTTTTCAGTTAATAGAATTACAAATCTAATGTGTAATTCTCAATATTCCCAGTTACTTGCAAGTGTTCATTTGAATAATAGCGTAACAGCAACAAATAACTCCTTTAAAAAATGTATATTTTCAGCTTTATTTCAAATGCTGTGTAGCATCAGAACCCACTACTTAGAGATACAGTTTTGAACTATGGAAAGGGTGCATGAAATATGGCGTATTACAAAGTACTGAAAGAAGTAATTGCCCTCTAAAGTAACGAACACCTGGAGGAATGAGCATAGTGATTTATGGCTTAAAGTGCTTGGGTCTAATCATCATTTTGGCCTCTTTGAAGGAGGACTTATAGCCACCAGGATGAGCCTCACTCATTCCAGGCCAGGTGCCCCAGAAAATTCCATTACGGACACCTCTGTATTTCTGGTGATAGTATTTGCCATTTAAGTTTGCAGAAAGACATGCATCAAACCACCAGCCTGAACTGTAGTAGAGCCCGCAGTTCCCAGAGGGATAGCGATCATTGTCTCTGTCTGGGGTGGTGAAAAACTTCAGGTCATGGTTGTAATGTTTACTGAAATGTAAGGCATCTCCAGCAGTGCCATTGTAGTTGCCAACATGTAAACGGTATTTGAGAAACTCATTAGCTACATAAAAGTGATCATACAGGGCATATAGTTTGATACCATTAAAGTCTTCAAGATCTATTCTCAGAATCATTTCCTTACTCTTGGTCAGAAGATGGATCTTATCGTTCCCCAGCCAAAATTCTCTTCTGAGGTTTCCAAAGCCTACTTTGTAGTCTTGCCATGTTTTGTTGAAGTTGGTGCTTCCATCGAGACGTGCCTGCAGCACTGTCCAGCCTCCCCCCATAGTCTCCATGTCACAGTAAACTTCGAAGCTACTATTTTTGGGATCAGGTGTAACTCTGTAGGTCTCGCTGCTTCTTTTGCCTATTGCGTGGTAGTCAGAGCAATCTTTATATATTAGATGTTGAACTGAAAGGAAGAAGAAAGGATGGCATTGGATTTGTTGATTAAAACTATGCACCTGAAGAATTCTTTATATATACAAAAACAGTTTGATATTTCAATCAATCAGTGACAATAGTGAAGCTTTGCTCTGCTAAACTTACTTGAAACCTGTTTAGCAAACACTTGTTAAGGGCTAAGAAATAGTTGTTATAAGAACCTAAGAACTGTACTCTTTGAGACCTGGTGTGGTAAAGCAGAACAAGGCTCTCTAGTACTCTTGGTTGGTAAAAATTGACATAAACAAGAAACAACAATAAGAATAAGATAAAAGTAATAGTATCATTTAGTGAGTGCTACCTGTATGTTCCAGGCACTGTGTCAAAGACTTGATAACATTTTCACACAGAATCTGCACATCAAACTTGTGATGTAGGTATTATTCCCAATTTGCAGTGGCTTGCCCATGTTCACATAAACAGTAAGTGGCAGAGCCAGAACAAGGACTCATATCTGTGTGATTACAAAAGCTTGTTCTTGTAACCACTGCATTCCTCGGTCCTGAAAGGCACATAATTCTGATTCTCCTAGAATTGCATTCCACACATACAGAGGAAGCACAGGCTTCCCTTCTCCACTGTTTTACAGGATATGTTCCAAATGATGCATTTTTAAATTCTGTTGTACAGTATTGATTATAAATTCATATTTATTTTACTTGCTTGACAACATAATAAAGAAGCACGAGTTAAAAAGAAATATTTTTTTTTTCAGTAATATACCAATATTCTTATTCTGAATTTATTTTCCAGGAATGTACTTAACCAGTGTTTCACGTTTGATTTCTAGAAACAAATGACAGGTGATTATGCTTAGGATAATCACGATAATAGGTTCTGTAGGAATTAAAGACAGATATTTACTCCTAGATAATTTTTATAAAAATTAGATGAGTTTAATATAAGCTCCTCTCAGGCACAAAAATCTATTCGTGTGTATTTAGAACTAATACTGTTCAGATATTTCCAAAAATCTTTCTTTCAATAGAAAAGCAGATGGTAGAATCTTGCTTATAGCATTAAAATTGCCATTCAGCGTCAAGTCTAATGTGCAACCAGGTATGTAACCTAAGATGTGAGCCGCCCTCCTAGCAATGTGCAGAATACATTATTCCCAATTTGCAGGTACATATTCAGATACAGGCTGCTAGGGTTACTAACAACAGTGGTCCTTGGGACCCCAACCCACTTTGGCAGATTCTCTGGGGACAAAGCATGCCTGCGTACTTGTTCCACATGAATGTGATCTTAGTCTCCAGGCACAGGACTCCTCACCCTTGCACTCTAGTAAGTGGAAGTCCTAATCCAGATATGGCGTCCAAAGTGTAACAAGACTGTCAGCAGCAGAGGGTCCAGGAACTCAAGCGGAAAGCCAAGGGGATTCAGGGAACAAATCCCACTGCAGCAGTTGATGGGCAGAGAAGGTGGTTAGATTTGCAGTCTCTAGCAAATATTTTTTTTTAAGTTAATTCAAGTAATTTAGATGGTGTGTGTGGGTTCTATTTTTATATGCTTGAATTCTGATTCAAGGTAAAAGAGATAAAGAAATAAGCATGTATTCCAGCCTTAAAATGCATTTGTGCCACTAGATCTCAAAGCAAAAGTTTTGCATACAGATGAAGCCACATAGCTGCTTTCATTGCATCTGTAAAACCTCCCTTTTCCACTGGATATTTAGGATTATGAACTGCAGATTACTTGCTAAAATCTTTCAAAGACCTCTTGTTGTTGTATGAGAAGTGGCAGTCAGCCAACCATAAGACAGTCCTCAAACTGATTTCCAATAAATGAAAACACTTTGCTGACATTGCCTAATCTCTGTTGTTTTCAAACACTTCAGTGAAGAAACAAATGAGTTAAATGCACTAAAACATTAAGAAATTCTACCTCTGCTTCTGCTTGTGTGTTGGTCTAGCATCAACAAGTAAGGGTGGATCCTGTACAGATCTTGAAATTGAAAGTGCTTTCTAATGGGTAGAGTAAAATCTAATTGTGATTTTTGTAATTAGGTCATATATCAATTCTGTGGTCACATTTACAAAGGTATTTATTTTCAGTACTACCGTGATGAATAAAAAGCGTTATTTATTTAATCCATCACTTTTTTAGCTTATTTGCTTGGGCTAATGTTTATAGATACTGAATAACATTCATGAACATACATAACATTCACAAACAAGTAGTAAGAAAACATTATCATACATACCTGGACGTGATTGTATTTGTTCTTGGCTGGGGCACTTCGATGAACATTTGCCATCCAAACTATTGACAACAAATGTTAGATTTGCCACTTTGCTGTCAACATAATTTTCTATGTTGTTCATATTTACAAGATTCAGCTTCTCCAGGCGACCGTGAAGTCCGTTGATCTCCTCTTTGGCATTCTTTAGATCAGAGGACAGCTTGTTAACCTCTCCCTCTAATTCTCTCACTCTGTTGTCACCAGCCTCTTCTGGGTCCCCTGTGCTGGTACCAGCAGTCCATTTCTGCCCAGGACTCTGTTGTCATCAGCTTGCAGTTTGCAGTCTTGGCAAGATTTCTTCAGGTTATTTACAATTTCCTTGAGGTTCTGGACTTCTTTGAACACTTCCTCAATCTTGCTGAACTCCTTTGGGAGCTGAAGAGTCAGGGGGGGCAGGGTTACCTGGTAGGGGCATTCCCCACCCTCCTCGCATCTCCCCGTGCTTTCCAGTCTCACCGGGCAGGTGTCCTTCACTATTTCATCTTTGATTTCTTCTGTTTCATTGTTTGCCACAACCAAAAAACTGTGAGCAGCCAGGACAGCGGAGCTCAGCCAGCACAAGTTAGCTAGCTTCATCTTTGCAATGGAGCTCACCCCAGCAGGGAAGTGTGCAGGGCTGAAGCTGCTTTAGTAGCAGCAGCTGCCTGAGTCAGGCTTTCTGTGTTCCCAGGAAAGGGCGGGAGCACTTGCATCACAAGTTTTCAGAAACGCAAAGGAAGAGGAGATGGTCCTCATCAAATGCAGTTTGCCAAAAACTGTTAATTGTTCCCAATCAAAATAATATGCATCAGAATTACTCTAGTTGGTCAGATGCACATATTCAACAAAGGCCCCTTCTATGTTTTATTTTACAAAGCACAGGAAAAGCCTTGCATTCCGAGAAGAATTTGTTATACTTATGCTTGAAATAAATTACTCAATTATTCTTAACTTCAGTAGAGGAAAGTTTTTAAAGATAACAATGTGCTAGTTATCCAGTTTGTCTGAAGAATAGAAATGTTACTAAAATGGAAACAGTCCTTTTTTCCTTCTTAGAATGGGGTATTGGGGATCCTGTATTTTCTTCATGTTGGATTTTTGGGTGAAACTTTCTCATTTTTTCAAAGTTTCTGAGTGTAACATTGCACCTTTTCTACTTACAATGAACTTTTAATTCATTTATTTGAGAAAGGGAAGCAAACGTTTAGAGAAAAAAGTGCTGCTTTTTATTCCTTTGACCATAGCATAATGAAGTGGAAATGTGTAAATAACTAAAACATATTTAAAAGATGCATTGCCTTTCATCAAAACCAGCAGACAACCGTCTTTGCCCTTCACCATTTTGTAATTCTCCTGTCATCTTCCAAGCTGCCCAAATGTGAATCTTTGGACTATTACTGCCTCTGTTATGATTCTTTTCACAGCTGTCTTTGTCTTCCTTTCCCACCAGCAGCTCTGACAGTCAGACCTCCAAGTGGGCTCCTCAAATCCCGTCTCTATACCTCTTGGTTATCACTACCTGTCCAAAACTAGTCAAATTCAACGGCAATTTTCGAATTTTTTCTCCTCAGAGGCTGAGGTCAGCAAGGGGGCATAGCTTCAATTAGAGGGAAAAGAAAACACCCCCTTTATAATTTGTTTTGCATATTGGTGTTTCGTGTAAGATTTTTTAAAGGATTTTAATGCTTAAAAAGTAACTTCAAAATGATGGACAGAGATGAAAACCCAAATTCTTTATTGTATTACTTATGATACTTTGTAATCCATCTCATGTTTATTTCTTTAACCCGGTTTCCTGTGACTTTTCTGTACAACTGCTTCATTCTAGCCAGATGACCCCATTCACGTTCACTAAATGTATCAGGTTCACTTTACTTCCACAATTGTGTTTACACCATTCCTCCTACATGTGCTCTGCTCATCTAATTCTGCCTGAAGACCAAACCTCACCAATGCCTGAAGTCTTCTCTCATGTTTTCATACATACTCTCACCCACACACACATACCCACACTGTGTATGTATAAAATAAGAGAGACAGAGAGAGAGAGACTTCTACAGTTAGTAAGTCCATCGAGAGCAAGACTCCATTATTGATGAATATTCAGGAAACCGCCCCTGAATCTCCCTCTTACTGGATGTGTGTGAATCATTAACTTCTCTGACCCTCAGTTTCTGTAACACTAAATGAGGAACTTAGCTATTCTTTCCTCCTTACAGGGATGATATTTATAAAAACTTGGAGTACTTGTGAGAAATAAATACAATGTATAAATGTAACATTCTTTCCATACAAATTTGTCAAACATGTTCTACACACCTTATACCTCACTTTTCTCCCCTTCTTCCAACTTTTTAAAAATTAAGTTTGTTTTTCTCTCCGTCCATTGAATGTATCCAAACCACTTTTAGACAAAGTGTTTAAGTTTCTGGCTGAAAATATCTAATAGTCTCCTAATTTCATTTCATTGTCCTCATCTACTTTGAAGCTGTGACATTCCCATTATAAGGAAAGAAATAAATGAATGATTAGGTAATTTTTAAAAAACACAATGATGATAATTTAGATGAAAAATTATTTTATACAGTAGAAATTTATAGGAATGATGTTTAGTTTCCAGTACATTATTAAATGTCTTTGACTAGCTAGGATATGAATTCATATTTAGCCAGTCCAGTATTCATTAAGGATCCTCTGTATACTCAGCACTATGCTGGAGAATATATGAGATACATGACACAGCTTCTTCCATTCATTCACTCATCATACATTAACTGAGCACCATCTACAGACAAGGCACTATTCTAGGCACTTTGGCTACACTAGTGAACAAATGAGACAAGGATCCCTTTTCCTTCTTAGGAAGAGGCATTCTTCATATTGGACTTTCAGATGAAATCTTAAGCAATTTAAAATTTCTAAATCTAAGAAAGTCTAGTTTTCTGACTCTTGCAGTGGAATTTGGTTCACCTGTTTGGATAAGGGATTTGCTTATCAATCACTCTTGCTGATTCTTAGGCCCTGCACTCTCCATTTCATCAAAAACCAATGATATAATTCCACCTAAAAATACCATCTGTCCCTTCAAGACCCATAGAAAATCCCCCCCAAACAAAGGCAGGGGACTGCTTTGTTATTCACATATAGATGATCCTCTGGGTTCTCAATTTTAAACACTGTTGGTCACTTACTACAAGGCAGACACTGAGTGACTACCACTGTGAAAAAGGCTCAGCCTGCCTAATAAATGTATAACCCTTGGGGGCATGGGTTATAACTATGCTAGAAACTTTCACAAATAAATCTCACTATTCCTCCCATCTCTACAATTACTACTTGTACTTGCTGAAGAGCAAAGAAAGTGCTCAGAACAATAAATGGCTTGCCTATGGTTTTACATTTTTTAAGAGATAGAACTAGGATTTGAACTTGAATCTCTGACTCCAAAGTGCATGTTTTTTCTCCTTTACCACGTTGCCATGTTGGCAGGGGTTCCGGTTTGCTAATGCTGCTGTTTTGCAAAACACCAGAAATGAATTGGCTTTTATAAAAGGGGTTTACTTGGTTACACAGTTACAGTCTTAAGGCCATAAAGTGTCCAAGGTAAGGCATCAGCAATAGGGTACCTTCACTGGAGAAAGGCTATTGGCATCCAGAAAACCTCTGTTAGCTGGGAAGGCACATGGCTGGCATCTGCTTGCTCCCAGGTTGTGTTTCAAAATGGCATTCTCCAAAATAATCAGCTTTCAACAGCTGTCTTCAAAATATCTCTGTAAGTTTCAGCTGCAAGCTCCTTCTGTCTGAACTCTTATATAGTGCTCTAGTAAACTAATCAAAGCCCACACTGAATGGGTGGGACCATGCCTCCATGGAAATTATCTAATCAGAGTTATCACCTACGGTTGGGTGGGTCACATCTCCATGGAAACAACCTAATCCAAAGGTTCCAACTTAATCAACAGTAATACGTCTGCCCCCACAAGATTGCATCAAAGAACATGGCTTTTTCTGGGGCACATAATGTATACAAACCAGTACAGAAGGGGTGGGAATAATACTGGTGGAAAGGTTTATTGGAGCCATATTGTGGAGCACCTCATGCTTAGACCAGTACTTAGATTAGGGGGGAGCCATTGAAAGTTTTTTTTGAGCAAGGGAATAATATAATCAGTTAAGTAATTTAGAGAAATTAATCTATCAATGATATACTAGATGCACTGGGAAGGGAAAGAGTAGAGACAAGGCAGGAAATGAGAGAGTAGCTGCAGATGAGAGACAGTTTGAAGATGGCCTTTGAAAGCAGACTCTTGCTCTGGAGAAGCTAAGAAGAGGATAAATGCCCCAAGAGCTACTGAGAGTGACATTTTGAAGAGGAGCTGTGGCCTAGAGAGGAACGTCCTGGGAGAAAGCCATTTTGAAACCAGAACTTGGAGGAGACACCAGCCACGTGCCTTCCCAGCTAACAGAGATTTTCCGGACACCATTGGCCATCCTCCAGTGAAGGCACCCGATTGTTGATATGTTACCTTGGACATTTTATGGCCTTAAGACTGTAACTGTGTAACCAAATAAACCCCCTTTATAAAAAAAAAAAAAAAAAAGAGTAGAGGCAAGGAGAACAGTTTGGAGGTGATTTTAATAGTTCAGGTCATTGTTTCCCAAAGTGTGTTTTCTGGAACATGAATGACTAAATGCTGATGAATGTTACATGAAAATACAGCTCCAGGATAAGTGGCTTTGAAAAATATCAGACATATGCTAATGTGTGTTATGGCTGGCTAAGAGGAAGATAATGTATGCTACATTTTTCAAACATAATTGATAAAGGAACCCTCTTTTTCCCTAGGACTATGTTTAGCAATGAGTCTTCTGATAGAAATCAGTAGGAAAGGGTGTTGCAGGTGAAATATACTAGTGTGGCGGCAGGCACTAGGTAAGAAGTGAACTATTTGGTGGTAGGAGGGATGATAAAAGGGGAAGCAGATATTATTGCCAAAGAGTAACACAAGCCATGAGAACTGGTAAATGATGAGACATGGAAGGAGAGGGAGAGTAAAGGGAGAATTATGAAATATGACTCTGACTGAATTTGATTAGTGTTGTGGTAATGACACTAGAGAGGGAGCAGTAGGTTGAGAAGAGTGTAAAAGTATTCTTCCTGTTTTGAATACATTGAATTTCAAGTACTGACAAGCCAACAAGTAGAGATATCTAGCAAGCTATCAGACATCTAGGTATGAAAATCAAGACAGGATAGATTTGGATGTCAATTGGAAACCACAGAAACCAAAAGGATGGTGAATTACATTCACGATGTTGTGCTACCACCAGTTGACACCACTGAATTGTGTATTTGGATGTGGTTAAAATGGGAAATTTTAAATTGTATGTATGTGACTAGATTAAAAAAAAATATTCATCCATTGAACTGTACAACACAAAGAGTGAACCCTAATGGAAACTATAGACTATAGTTAATGGCATAGTTATAAAAATATTGTCTCATCAATTGTAACAAAGTTACCACATTAATGCAAAATGTTAATAATAGGGGAAACTGGGGGGGGACTTGGCGGCGAGGGTGGGGGAGGTGGGTGGAATATGGGGACCCTGTGCTATGCATGGTTTTTCTGTAAACCTACAACTGCTCTAATAAAATAAATAATTCATAGATATATATATATGTGTATATATATATCAAGATATAGGACAAGAACTAGGACAGTACAGTGTCATGAAGACCAGGAGAGAAGGTTTCAAGAAGGAGAAGGTCATCAGAGAATCAAAAACTGAAGTGCTAACTTCCTTGTCCTCAACTCCTATGGAATACCCACCCCTGACCTTGACCTTCTGCCTCCACCTTCTTTATGGAAGCCTTGCTGGATTCTCTCATGACCAGCCTACCCTGACTCCTGGTATCAGCAGCTACTAATTCTTCATTGCAGTGTCAGAATCATCTGCCCTCAGCCAGTAGTTGACACACTGTACTAACTTGTAGATTTGTTTTTCAGACCTAAACAAAGTATTTAACAACAATACATGGTGGGATTTTAAGGTAGCAAGGTTTGTTTTTATAAGCCACATATGAAAATTAGTTTCCTCACTCTACAGTCACAACATACTCAAACTTCTTTTTTCTCTTATACAAAGTATATTCAAGATAGGATTTGCGTTTACTGTACCGGATCAGATTCCTAAAGTAAATTTCCATTTCCCCTAATACAGGTTTTTTCTTTTCCTTTTTCTTTTTCTTTTTTTAGAAAACCCTTTATTTCAATTTGTACCAAAGGAAGTAACTAAATTCAATGACAATCATTATTGAAAGTTTTGAGATCCTTTCATTGATATCAAACTTTTTAATTTAACACATTTGTAGTTTCTGATTTATTACATTCAAGAGCCTTTGATTTTTCTTTAGGGAGTATGTGCTTTGTTGATTGAAAAAAATAAAACATTCACTTTTTAAATCACTTAATTTAAAACGTCAACAGTAAATAATGTTTATTTTAATATTCCTCAGAAGTCTTAGTCCTTGTTCATTATGAATTTCATGGAAACAACATTAAACAAAAGCCTGTATTTGACAACCCATAGAGAGATGAAGAATTGTCTGATTTTGGTGGAAGCTTGAATAATAGTTGATAGGTTCTTTGGTTTGCCTTGCCAGTACCTCATTCTAGCACAGATGAAGTGACTCTGACTTGAAATCCTCCAGTATGGATCTATCGTGAAAGGTACATTATGTGAAACCCTAAGGTTTCTGGAATAACAGAAGGCATAGGGTGGAAACACCCAAATGTTCACCATTCAGGGGACTACAGAACATAGAGTCATCTCGTATATTAATGGCTCATGTTGTCCATGGAGAAATCCAGGGCTTCTCAGGGTTGACTTTGATGGAACTGGAATATTCCATGGATGTCTTAGAATGTCCAATAATATTAATTATATCAGTCAACAAAATATATGCATACTATCTACCTCAATCCAAGCCAGGGATTATGGAGGATCCAAGAGATCCATGGGACATGGCATCTGATTTCCCTGTCATCTCTCCAAATTCCCAGAGACTTAGAAAACTTTGTATGATCCATACTGAGGAAACAAATTGTATTTATTTTCAATTTTGCACTGAAGATGGATCTAAAGTTTCCCTTTGTATTCTTGAAACCAAAAAAAAAAAAAAAAAAGAATAAAATCATAGTAAGGAAATCATGAAAATCAAAGTGCAGATTTCTGCATCTACTCTTTCTGGTGGAGTGGCAGCTGTATTGTTACAAAATCCATGGCATAATAGTCAACATTGAAACACATAGAGAGTTCCTCATCCAACTTCTTCTAAGGAAATATTTTAAAACATGACTTAAAGTATAGAATTCTGAAATATAGCATTATTTTATTTATTTTATTTCTTGCTCTACTTTTAGTTTGATGTTATCTACAATTTGAGTCATTTCCTGTTATTTTCAGCAAAAGCTTTTCAGTATAGAAGAAACCACTTCATGATTATCAACAGGTGTAAAGTTGTTTTCAACGAGCCACCATTATTTGTCACAGCTGCCTCTACTTGTACATTTAACATAAAATTATTTTGATCATGTTTACATGTTTGAATAATATGGGATGTGTTTTGACAGTTGATGTAAAAATTCAGCTGTGACAACTGCTATAACACAAAAACATGGCAAAATAGATACATAGTCACATACAATGATAGATTTAAAATCTCCATGTATTAGAGTGATCATCTCAAAAACAGCATGGCATGAGAAGGTGAAAATAGCTCTGGGATGGGAACCATTGACCCCTGTCCTTAGTGAGGAACCTTCCACTACCTCTCTTGCCACCTAACAAGGCCTTAGGAGGCTAGGCCTGAGTTTTCTCATCTGTAAAATGAAAAGATCAGATGAAAGATCTTTGTGGTCCCTTTCAGGTAGAACATGTTAGGATTCTAAATGCTGTTAATCAGAAGCCACATAATAGAAAACATATCATCAAAATGTGAATAATTAATACCAAAAGAAAATTACAGACAACTACTTCTTTTTAGCTATTCATCCACTCAACTAATATTTAGCATCTATTGAATCAGCCTCTGTACTAGCCCTGGAGATAACAAGAGTGAAAAAACAGATACATCCCTGACTTCGTAGAGCTTTTAGTTGCAAAATCATGTATTTCAAGTGGCCTTGGGCAGAGGTAACGTGTTTGCCTTTAGAGTGGGGTCTGGTAAGCACACCAAGACCCTTCCTGAACCCCAAACTACCCCTTGCTATGCTATGGCTTTGGCATCTCCTTTTGCTAACCCTAAAATTGCTACTTTTAGAGTGTTCTTGCCAAGTTAGACTACAAAAGTGGCACCATGTCTTTAAATAACCACTGCTCTATGAATACATGCTTCCTGTTGCACACCTTTTTTTCTTGCTTCTTAACTCACCTTCCTGACTACCACCACTCCAAATTCTCCCATTTACTAAAAGATAAAGGAAGTATTCAGAATATATGAAATTTAAAAAGAAAACCTTATCCCATGCAAATGGAATTTTTAGGTGCCCTAGATCTGAAGTTTATTTAATGAGGATAGGGTTTATTGATTCAATAAATTAGCAATTCTGCAGAATGCACACAATAAAAATATAGCTGCAGCACTGTAATTGTAAAAGCACAGGAGGCAAATATATTAAAAACCTTTTGCTTTTTACAGTTGTTTCCCTATTTTTTCCTTGTTTTTATATTTTTGTTTCTGCAGTGCGAAGCAGTGGAGTTGAAGAGGGAGAAGAAGATATTGCTTTTTAGCAACTAAAAAGCATATGGATTTGAGAAATTTACTTTTTTCTTTTCCAAGCCAAGCACCAGAAGAGGAGCCTGGCCTGACCTGTAGAATCCAGGCCAAACTTAGGCTGCTCTTCCTCCCTGCTCCACAACATCTAATGCTTATTTTGTGGCCCATGTTCTGTAATTTCTTCCTCTGATTCCCACCTGAACTTAGAAGGCAGAAATAGAGTGATAGCAGAATGAAGTGAAGAATGAGAGGTGATGGTAATGAGGAAAAGATGACAGACTAAAAGCAGAAAGAAGAGGGAATGAAAGAAATTGAGTCATAGTGGGAGCTGTACCATAAGTTTTTGTTCAATGAGGATTTTAAGTCCATATTTAAAGCTAATTTTATAGGAATTTTTTTTCCAGAATTGATATGAAAAGAACAAAGTTAGGGAACTTGATTGGAATCAGAGCATTAGGCATCAAAGATAAATACCTCCCTTACCATTTTGACAGTGGTCAGTCTTATTAATAGCTGCTTCAGATTATATTGTTAAAATATCCATCAGCAAAGTTAAATGCACTTTTAGGACATCATGTTGCAAGCAGGTTAACTTTACAAACAGCCAACTTACCCAATTTCCAAATATTTAAAGGGATTTTGCTGTGTGACTATTTGCTTTAATAACAACTTCAGTCATTGATTTTTTTTTTTTTTTTTTTTTTGTATTTTAAAATAATATTACTACAGTGAATAGCAAAATAATGGTGTCAGGTACAAGTTGAATAATATACTAGATATTTATTCCAGCAATTGATAGAAAATATTTAGAACAAATAGCTTTTAGAGTTTATTAAAGCAACATTAATATTATACAGCCATTTAAAGCTTACCTTTTTTCACATGCAATAAAACCTCAAAAGCAATATTACACGTTGTCAAGGCTAGCCCCTTCATTTTACAAATGAGGAAACAGACCTAGGAAAATCTAGCTGACCTGTCCTAGGTTGCTCAGGTCTTTCAATTTTAAGATCATCTACTCTAGATAGTGCCCTTAATTTGAAGCTACATTGTAGAAAAAGTGCTACAAAGATACAGTTTATTAAAACTTTCCTGATGCACTGCTTCTGAGATTTTAGAAAGTTATAGTTTATTCATGTCTTTCAGAATAATCGGGAGTTCCCAAATATGCTATTCACATGCCTTGTGTTACAAAACATGATTCAGACGATTCCTCAAATATATGCAAATCTGTTTCTTTATAGATCTTTTTTTCATGTGGATGTCTATGTTTATACTTTTGTATGCTGTCTGGCTTAGAATATAAATTCTTTAAATAATTATTTTTTAAAAAAACATCATGTGCCCCACCCTGCCCAGAGCTGCATTCTGGAAGGTATTTCACACATTTTTTTTTTTTTTAATTTCTGATTATAATTGAAATACTTGCTCACTGTAAAAAAAATATTAGAAAATAGAGAAATGCATGTAACAATGGTAATCCTACTTTTTAACATTTAGGTTATTTCCAGTATTTTTCTGCATATGTGTAATTTTATAAATATGAGACCATCTTCTAAATAGTTTTTAGTCTTTTTTAATTGTAATGCATAGTATACATGTATTAAAGTGCACAAAATATAAATGTACAGTTCAAAGCAAATATCTAGGTAACCAACACCCCAGGTCAAGACATAAAACATTGCCAGCTCTTAGAAATTACCCTTATGTCCCCTCACGCATCCTAAAGTAGCTACTATCCTGACCTTTATGATAATTCTTTCTTTGTTCTTTATGGTTTTACCACCTAAGCCTGAATCCCTAAACACCATGCTTTTGTTTGGCCTGTTTTTAAATGTGATGTAACTATAGAGCCAAACAGGATGCATTCTTTTGTGTCTGGATTCTTTCACCCTGTTATATTTGTGAGAGCCATCCACATTACTGCCTGTATTTTCCTTTTGTATGCTTATACCACAATTTCTTTATCCATTATATTGTCAGTGGACATTTGGGTTGTTTTCACTTTTCATCTATAACAAATAGTGCTACTTGAGCATTCTTGTACCTATCTCTTGGTGTACTTGTTCATGCTCCTCAGTGGGGTATTTACCAAGGAATGGAATTGCTTGTGTTTCTTCTACTTTAAGAGTAGAAGAAAAAGATTTCTCCAGTGTATACCCAGTATTCCATTATTGCTCCACACCCTTGACACTTGTTAATGTCACTTAGATACTGTTTAATCACCTGTTTTTCATGTCAAAGTACCTCTACATAATCATCTTTAGCAGGTGCATAGTATCTCCGTGAAAAGTGGCCTCATAATTTATTTATTTATTAGGGGATGTTTTAGCTTCCTCCTTGCTAAAACAAATACCATGCAATGGACTGGCTTAAACAATGGGAATTTATTGATTCATGGTTTAGAGGTTAGAAGTCCAAATCAAGGCAATGTTTCTTTCTTTCCAAAGACTGGCATTCTGGGACTGGCTGCTGGAGATACTTGTTCCTGGGCTCCTCTGTCACATGGCAGTGCACATGGCAGCCTCTGCTGGCCTCTCCCTTCTCTTCCAGGGTCTGTTGACTTTCAGCTTCTGGTCCTCCCTCTCTCTCTTCTCTCTCTGTGACCTCCCCTATAAGGCCTTCAGTAATAGGCTGTTCTAGTTTGCTAATGCTGCAGAATGCAAAACACCAGAGATGGATAGGCTTTTATAAAATGGGGGTTTATTTCGCTACACAGTTACAGTCTTAAGGCCACAAAGCGTCCAAGGTAACACCTCAGCAATCGGGTACCTTCACCGGAGGGTGGCCAATGGTGTCCGGAAAACCTCTGCTAGCTAGGAAGGCAGCTGGCGTCTGCTCCAAAGCTCTGGCCCCAAAATGGCCTTCTCCCAGGACGTTCCTCTCTAGCAACCTTGCTCCTCTTCAAAATATCACTCCCAGCTGCACTCCGTTCCCTCTCTTTGAGTCAGCTCATTTATATAGCTCCACTGATCAAGGCCCACCCTGAATGGGTGGGGCCACGCCTCCATGGGAACACCTCATCAAAATCATCACCCACAGCTGGGTGGGGCACATTCCAAGCAAATCTAACCAGCACCAAAACTTCTGCCCCACAAAACTACAAAGATAATGGCATTTGGGGGACACAATACATTCAAACCGGCACATAGGCTGAGACCCATCCTGCGCTACATCTTAACTTAAGCAACCTCATCAAAAGTCCCATTTACAGGGGATCACACCCATTGGAATGGATTAAGTTTAAGAATATGTTTTCCTGGGGTACATAGCTCCAAACCACCACAGGGGACAATTGGGTTATTTTCACTAGCATAATTAATGCTGTAGTGCATCTCATTTTATAAATACATATATATGTATACACATATGTGCATGAGATACACATACTCATATATTATACATATATCTGTATATATATGAATATATTTATCATTTTATAAATACATATATATGTATATACATACGTGCATGAGATACATATATTCATATATTATTCATATATATCTGTATATATATGAGTGTATATATATACATATAGATATCTTTGGGCACTTGTAATTTATTTCCTTAAGATATAATTCCCAGAAATGAAATTGCTGATCTCAAAGCATGTGTATTTTTTAAGGCATTTGAAACAAATTGCCACATCACCTGTTTCTTAAAAGAAAAACTATAAAATTTTATACTCTCACCCAAAGTGTAGTCATTTTCTCACACCCTCCTTAAAACTGGGTATTATCTTGCTTGTAAAACTTCTCTAGTATTATCAGCCCTAAACGATAACTAATTGCCTCAATTTTAAATTCTTGGCTTATAAGTTATGGAATTTTTCTTATAATTATTAGTCATTTGGGTTGATTTTTAGTGACTTACATGTTCATGACCTCTTTTCATTCTTCTGTTATGTAGTTTTTCTTTTTCTTTTTCATTAGTAATCATTAACTATATATTTTGGCATTTTTATTTGCATATTATTTCTAGTTTAACATTTGTTTTTTAATTATGGTATTATTGATATATGGAAGTCTTTAGATGTTGCATTTTTATATCGATTCACCTTTGCTTTATGGTTCCTGCCAGATAATACAATCAGATAAATATTCACCTATATTTTCTTCCATTATTTTTATGGCTTTACTTTTTATATTTGAATTTTAAATACTCTAGAATTTATTTTAGAATAAAGTATGAAATATGAACCTAACTTTATTTTTTCCCCAAATGGTTAGTGAATTCTTAAAATACAATGTGTAGATGAGCACCATCTTTTCCCACACCAATTTGAAATGATACATTTTATCACATATTGAATTATACGTAAATCAGGTGTGTTTCTGAGCTTTCTTTTTGTTTATACTGATATGGATCTCTATTCTGGTGCTACTGTCATGCTTACATAGCATAGATTCATAATACATCTTATATCTGAAAAGGAAAGTTCACACTTACTACTCCTCTTTTTCAAAATTTCAATATTTTTAACTTCCAACTGTACCTTATAATCATTTTTATGTTCAGAAAAACCCCAGAGATTAATTTGGGGATAACTGTGCTCTTCTAAAATATTTTTTTCATCCTGGGTCATTCATTCAAATATTCTTTTATGTTTACCTATACACATCTGTAGGTTTATCCTTCCTCTCTCTATATGTCTTTCTTTATTCAAAGTGTAACTTTTGGAATTTAGGAATGTCTTTGTTTTGTTAAAGTGGTTATTTTTATATTCATAGCATTATAAAATGCACTTGTTCTATCTTTTTTAAAAAAAAATTTGATTATTGTCTCTTGGTTCCATGCTAATAGTGATATTGAAATTAGCTGTTGCCTCTTCTTGTCCCTCCTTTTCCTCTTGGCATCAATTTGACATAGTATCTTTCTATGGATATTGTCTACCCCATATGGCCTTTTATGCGAGCCAACCTGGATTACCTAAAGTTCTCTAAATGTGTTTCACACTGTCTCCATGCCATCAGCAAGATTATGCTATTCACTTCTCATTTTTTAATTCACTGTAAAATGAATAACAGAATAGGATTGTGGTCAAATTCCTACAAAGCCTCTGACCAGCTTTGTGATCTTGCTCAAGCTTCTCAACTGTCTTGAGTTTTGTTTCCTTTTATGGATTATATTGTTTATTTCATACAGTTGTTATGAGGATTAAATGAGATAATCTATGTAAAGCACCCACCATAATACATGTTACACAGCAATCTCTCAATAAATATATAAACGTTAATCATTACTCTCAACAAAATATGGAAAGAATTATTAATTTGTTTTTCATTTATCTTTCATTTCTTATAAATATTTATTGAATAAATTCATTTCATGATTATTTGTTTAGTAAATATTTACTGAATGACTACTGTTTTCTAAGCAATTGCATGTACTCTTTCATTCATTCATTCAGCAAGGGTTTTTGAGTTCCCATGGGCTACACCTATGTGAAAAAATGATCTCTACCATAATGAAACTTCCAGGCTTCCATCTTACCTAGAGGTCAGTCAAATTATGCAATTTCTGAGTAAGTTATTTTGTTTCGATAGCTCCCCTCTTAGAATCCCTAGTTTTCTAGTGCTTGATTTGTCTGGAAATAATTTTCTCATTAACTACATTACTGTATGTTCACTTCCTATTTGGCTCAAACCTCCACTAAAATAACTGCTGGGGTAAATTGTTCCGAATTTAACTGCACTTCCCTTATAAATTAAAATTTGCTTTTCTGTCAAAACTCATAAAGTACAGAGCCAAAGGAATCATTAGCTGCAAGGATAATGTGTGTAGATAAGGAAAATTCCCTTATGTTAACTGAATGTTTCCTGTTTTTCAGCCCCCACAAAATTTAGCTGACCAACACATTTCCTCATCGTGTCTTTATAAACTATCCAAGTTGGCACATGAAACTAACCATCCCACATGGTATATATTGTATTGAATTGAAAATACATATCAATATCCAAAGTAGCAAAATATATTTTAAATACTTCAGTCAACAAAATAGCAAATTCATGTTTATATAATGTTTTCATAAAATTATCACAAATTAAAATGGAAAAACAGTAAGAAAATCTCAGGAATTTTAAAGCTTAAAATTAAGCTAAAGTTCCAACCATCAGATGATGCAGTCATACAGCTCAGGTATGTACAGAGACAGGTAAGGGAGACAGCCACAACCTCAAAAGATACGATATTCCAAAAAGTTTATGCAAGAGGTTTATAAATAGAGCCATTATCTCAATTAAATGGTATTTTTTACCTTGAAACATATGTGGCATGAAATAAGTATAAAGCAGGGTCCCAGTCTCAAAAGTCTACAGGGCCCATACAACTAACAAATGAGTGAATGAGCCCAGGTGTTAGCACAAGTGCATACATTGAATGGGTGGGGCGGACTGCGCTCCTATAAAAGGGGCAGTCTCAGTACCTCTGAAAGTTAGCCTTCTGCTATACAACAACTGTTTGCTGCAATGTTGGAATATGAACCCAGTGTCATCAGATCTAATAATTTTTCAAGAGAAGTTGAAAATTCAGATTTTTATGGGA
The DNA here is from genome assembly GCF_015220235.1 of Choloepus didactylus. Lineage (NCBI taxonomy): Eukaryota > Metazoa > Chordata > Mammalia > Pilosa > Megalonychidae > Choloepus > Choloepus didactylus. Next base: position 92,641,742 of record NC_051311.1, read on the forward strand.
AAATCTACCAATTTTTCAACTTTGGCATCTAATTTTCTAATTTAAAAATTTGTGCATACCGAACAAAACATTTGAGGAGAATAATTATCCTGTTGGTTGCTAGTTTGCAGCATCTGGCAAAAAATAAACTGTTATGATCTAGATTAAGGTCTATCTTACACATTTTAAGGAATTTTAAGTGCTATCTTACCCTCTATTTGTCTTTCATTTACTGATATAGAAATCTGTAGAAATGGTTACGTACCTTTAAACTGTTAAAACCTATCAGTAATAACTGGAAATGTGGCATGCATATAAAATGAGGCTATTTATGTTTTCCAGAAAGCACATTAAAATATTTTCTAATAGTCAACTTAGTGAACTAAAAACATCTGTGTTTGGTGAAATGTTTGTTAGAATCTACTTTTTAATATTTTTTTCATTCCCTTCTAGTTTACTTTGCTTGGGTTATCAAAGTTGGTATCAAATGAAAAAGTTAAAATTGTATTTAGTGAGATTATATTTTTTCCACTTTTCTCAAAACTAAGACAAGTTAAAGAACTACATCCCTGAATATGATAAAAGCCAGATTTCTTGGAAAACTATGTTAATTTCTGAATATCCTACCCTTTTCTGAGGAAATTCCAGGATATTCTGTTATGTAATTGTCATGGGTAATAGTTATCCTATTCAATTACAGTATTTCAGTAAATTTATAAGATGACTGGTTCATATTAGGACATAAACTAAAATATCCTGTGACTCTAACTTTATTTTTAAATGTAACATTAATACCCATTTAGTTCTTTAAAAATTCTGTTATCTTTCCTCTAAGGAGTTTTTCTTAGGACTCAAATATCCCATTGAAGGGTTTCCTGCTTTATTCAGTGATTTGAATTTGATTCTTAAATTTAGACCACTAATCTACAAAATTCATTTATATTGAGTAACTATGGGCTGAGGTACGCATCTTTGGGAGGAGTAGACTTGTTGAGCTGAGGACTTTCCCTGGGTGGCAAGCTGTCATGAGAAAATGTTTGACAATTTTTCTCCTGAAAGGCTCTAAATATTCTATTCCAGCCTGTGTAGGGAGTGTGTATTCCCCATCCAGTCACCCAATCCATAATCTTTAAATCCCCCACAATTAATATCAAATTTATGTTTTCTTTCCTTTGTATACACTCGCACACCCTTACCCTTCAGGTTGCTGGTGTTCCATCCATGACTGACGACTTCATACCCTTTTGGAGATGTCCTTGATCATTTTGACCCAATTCATATGTATATGTGATGAGGGAAAGCCATACATTGAGATTTCCTTTTGTGATGTGCTCAGACCTTCATGCCATACTGCCACCCTGCTACATACTGTTAGGTTATTTAGACATGTGTTGAGCACCTGCTGTGTGCCATGTAATGTGTAATTTTCTTGGGGCTCAGATGATGTAATCTTCCATCCTGAAGAGCACTCTCCATCTGGTGGAAGAGGCACACTTGAGCATGATTTCAGCATAACAGGATAAGTGTTCTAATTGAGAAATGTATTAGATATAGTGACCTCATTCTTTATTAATTCGTTAAATATTTTCACGTGCTTAAATATTTTGTCAGGTCCTGTTTTGGGTAGTCAGGATGCATCAAGGGAACAAAAGACTCAAAGATATTCTGCTCTCAACTGAAACATTTGCAGAAAACATAGAAAGAAAGGCTTACCTCGGCATTATAAGGTTTCAGTTCTATTTTCATGATAAACAATAATTTCAGTGCACAAAATTAAACAGCTTCTATGTACTAGCAACAAACAATTCAAAAATGAAATTAAGAAAACAGTTCCATTTACAGTAGAATAAAAAAGATAAAATATTTAGGGAGAAATTCAACAAAAATTAAATGACTTGTTCAGATATGCTGCCAGGATTTAGAGCTGCCTTCACAGTGAATTAGCAACAGTGGAACTCAAACATCCCCATGTTCTGCTCCCAAGCTTCCATTTTCTGATATTAATGGGGAAGTTCAAGTTGCAACCTTGGGCTTTTTTTTTCTTTTTAAAAGAACATTTCTGTGATAGGTAGTGAAAGCTTCATTGTCCATCACAACTCTGCCTGCTGGAAGGGGAAGTGGAGGGCACATTTGCTGGTTATCGGTAGACCCATGAAATGCCTCCACACTGAATAAATTAAGTCTTAGCTATGAATACTGCAAGAAGCACTGTGGACAGAAACATCTTCCTCCCATGAGGGTCGGAACCAGAGGACCCAAACTTTCTTTGTAGTGGACACCTGCTGTGTCCCTTGCCTGAAATCTCACAGCCTAGACCTGGGGCACACAGGCTGACAGACAGCTGTGAGGGGAGGTGCTGCCCCTCCTGGTGAGCCTGGGGGGGATGTCTGAAAGATCACCCACAGCTTCTCAGTAACAAAGAAAGAAGTCTGGTTCAGGGTTCCACGCCACTTTGCGACACTCTGTGCTCACCTGCATTTACAGTGACAACCCCTTAGGACAGGCTCAGGGAGTGGTTTTGATCTGTGAGCAATGAAGTGAGACAAACAATTGACCAGATGTGGACATCTTCATCATACATCTGTAACCCTTGTGTGAGAGTGGCCCAGGTCTCTTAGGGCCCTGGCTCCATTTCAGGCTTTTCACAGCCTGGACATCCTCAAGGCCCTAAAGGTACATTACAGGTGGGAGCTCTGCATGTGAAGGACTCAATGTTAACTGAGCAGGTAGGTACTCAGCCTGCAACTGAATTCCTTCTAGGGCCCATGCCATCCCCTGTCCCCAACTCCTCTGGTTCCTGTTTTGTGACTTTAGTCATTCCACTGTTTTTTTTTTTTAATATATAAAATGTGAAATGTTCCTTTATTTTAACTTTACCATGCTTTTTTCTTTTTCATTGTTAAGAAACACTTTGTTTTTTTATTTTTTTTAATTAAATTCAGTTTTATTGAGATATATTCACATACCATACAGTTATCCTTGGTGTACAATCAACTGTTCATAGTACCATCATATAGTTATGCATTCATCACTCCAATCTATTTTTGAACATTTTCCTTACAACAGAAATAATCAGAATTAAGAATAAAAAATGAAAGTAAAAAAGAACACCCAAATTATCCCTGCCATCCCACCCTATTTTTCATTTAGTTTTTGTCCCCATTTTTCAACTCATTCATCCATACACTGGATAAACGGAGTGTGATCCACAAGGTTTTCACACTCACTGTTACCCCTTGTAAGCTACATTGCTATATAATCATCTTCAAGAGTCAAGGCTACTGAGTTGGAGTTTGATAGTTTCAGGTATTTACTTCTAGCTATTCCAATACATTAAAACCTAAAGAGTGGAGGCAGGGCAAGATGGCAGAGTGGTGAGGTGTAGGTTTTAGTTACTCCTTCAGGGCAGGAACTGCATGGACCAGATGCTGCAGAGCAATTTGACTTTGGGCATACTTCATACAGCACTCACAAACATGTGGAACAGCTGAGATCAGCGAAATCTGTAAGTTCTCGTGGCCAGGGGACCTGCCCCTCCCTGCCAGGCTCAGTCCCGTGGGAGGAGGGGCCGTCTGTGCTGGGAATGAGGAGGGAGAACTGCAGTTGCAGCTCTGATTGAAAACTCAGACTGCTGGATCGAAACTCCAAACATAGATAGACTGAGACCAGACACCAGAGAATCCAAGAAGAGACATCCCAGTGGAGAGGAGATAGGGCTAACAAAAACAGCAAAAAAAAAAAAAAAAAACCCAAAAATAAAAACAGAGACTTTTTGGAGTTCTGGTGAACATAAAACAGAGAAGGGCAGGGCTCAGGCAGAGTCAGGCTCATATGCAAATCCAGAGAGTGAGGTCCCTGGTCTGAAGAGCCCAAGAGCTGATTTCTCTGCTTCCTTGATTGTTCCTTAATGGCCCTAATCTCCTTGTCTCTTAGCATTTCAATAGCCCGTTAGAACTGCAAGGAGAGCCCTTTTTTAAAAAAAAAAAAAAAAAAAAATCTTTTTCTAAAGCAATTACTCTAAGAAGCCCAAGCCTCAAAGACTTGCAATTTGGGCTCAGGCAAGAGCAGAGCTAAGATAGCTCTGAGAGACAAAGCAATAAGTCTAGTGGCTGAGAAAATTCGCTGAACACCACAACTCCTCAAGAAAAGGGGGGCGTCCCCTTACAGCCATCTTCCTGGAGGGCTAGGAATGCTTCTGACCAGTGCCAGCACCACAGCCCAGAGCTGCCCCAAACAACCCAGTGTGACAGGAAGTGTTTCCAGCAACACACACACACACCACAACATAAGGCATGGACAATAGCCTTTTGGGCACCCACAGGTAATTGTCCCAGAGCATGGAAGGCAGAGCTGTGTGACAAGGGGGAAATTAACACGCCCCATTCAGCCATCCTTTCAGCAGACTGGGAACACCCCTACACAGCCCTGCAGCCCAGAACTTCCTTTGGGGGACAGTGCTTACCTGTGATGTATCACAGTCTTCTCAGCAGAGGACCTAGAAGGGCACGGCTTGGAAGAGGGACACACACGCAAGTCTCAGGGACCATAGGCCAACACCAAGGACTTATGGGTCAGCGGCAGAGACAAACTGTGATGAGACTGAACTAAAGGATTAGACTATTGCAACAGCTTTAAATCTCCAGGAACATCTGGGAGATTTGATTATTAAAGCTGCCCTCCCTCCCTAACCACTCAGACACACGCTCCACATTCAGGGCAGGAAGCACCAATCACACATGCAAACTTGGTGCACCAATTGGACCCCACAAGACTCACATCCCCACTCACCACAAAGACAAAGTTAGGGAGAACTGGCTTGAGGGGAATACATGGCTTGCAGATGCCACTTGCTGGTTAGTTAGAGAAAGTGTACTCCACGAAGCTGTAGATCTGACAAATTGGAGATAAGTATTTGAATCAGCCAACATATCCTAAAAGAACCCTATCAAGTTAAGCAAATGCCAGGAGGCCAAAAACAACAGAAAATTTTAAAGCATGTGAAAAAACCAGGCGATATGGATAACCCAAACCTAAACACCCATATAAAAAGATCAGAGGAGACACAGTACTTGGAGCAATTAATCAAAGAACTAAAGACAAACAATGAGACCATGGCACAGGACATAAAGGACATGAAGAAGATTCTGGAGGAGCATAAAGAAGAATTTTTAATAGTAAATAAAAAAATAGACCATCTTATGGAAATAAAAGAAACTGTCAAGCAAATTAAAAAGATTCTGGATACTCATAGTACAAGACTAGAGGAAGCTGAACAGCAAATCAGTGACCTCAAGGATGACAGAACAGAAAATGAAAGAACAAAAGTAATAATGGGGGAAAAATGGAAAAAATTGAAATGGACTTCAGGGATATGACAGATAATATAAAACGTCCAAATATAAGACTCATTGGTGTTCCAGAAGGGGAAGAAAAGAAAAGGTCTAGAAAGAGTATTCAAAGAAATTGTTGGGAAAAACTTCCCAAACCTTCTAAACACCATAAATACACAAATCATAAATGCCCAGCAAACTCCAAATAGAATAAATCCAAATAAACCCACACCGAGACAGATTCTGATCAGATTGTCAAATGCTGAAGAGAAAGACGAAGTTCTGAAAGCAGCAAGAGAAAAGCAATTCATCACTTACAAAGGAAACAGCATAAGACTAAGTAGTGACTACTCAGCAGCCACCATGGAGGCAAGAAGGCAGTGGCATGACATATTTAAAATTCTGAGAGAGAAAAATTGCCAACCAAGAATTCTTTATCCAGCAAAGCTCTCCTTCAAATTTGAGGGAGAGCTTAAATTTTTCACAGACAAACAAATGCTGAGAGAATTTGCTAACAGGACACCTGCCCTACTTGAGATATTAAAGGGAGATCTACCAGCAGAGAAACAAAGAAAGGACAGAGAGATATGGGGAAAGGTTCAGTACTAAAGAGATTCAGTATGGGTACATTAAAGGACATTAAGAGAGTGAAAAAATATATCTGACAAACATAAACCAAAGGATAGGGTGGCTGATTCAAGAAATGCCTTCACAGTAATAACATTGAATGTAAATGGATTAAACTTCCCAATTAAAAGATATAGATTGGCAGAACGGGTAAAAAAAAATGAACCATCAATATGTTGCATACAGGAGACTCATCTTAGTCATAGGAACACAAAGAAATTGAGAGTAAAAGGAGCCCTCTAACTTCAGGGTTGCTCTTCTGCTCACACACACTCACACTCGGCCTGAGATGGTGACAGCAGCGATGGCAGCAGCGGTGGCGGGGGGGGGACTCCGACTCTTGGGATGCGGACATGTTCTCTGTGGAGGACCCAGTGCAGAAGGTGGGGGGCAGTGGTGGCACGGCCAGCAGGGACCGCTGGGAAGGCAAGGACGAAGACAAGGACGGCAAGGATAACTGGGATGACAACGATGACGAGAAAACAAGAGGAAGCAGAAGTTAAACCAGAAGTAAAAGTTTCAGGGAAGAAAAAAACAGTACAGAAGATCAAAGAGAAAGAGCGGCAACACAAGAAAAGGCAAGATGAAATCAAAAAGAGGTTAGAAGAACCCGAAGAACCTAAAGTGCTAACACCAGAAGAACAATTAGCAGATAAACTGCAGCTAAAGAAGTTGCAGGAAGAGTCAGACCTCAAATTAGCAAAAGAAACTTTTGATGTTAATAATACAGTTTATGGAATATATGCTATGAACCCATCTTCAAGAGATGATTTCACAGAGTTTGGAAAGTTACTAAAAGATAAAATTACACAATATGAAAAATCACTATATTATGCCAGTTTTTTGGAAGCCTTAGTTCAAGATGTGTGTATTTCATTGGAAATTGATGACTTGAAAGGGATTACCAATTCATTGACTGTGCTTCGCAGTGAAAAACAGAAGCAAGCAAAGCAAAGCCAAGCCAAGAAGAAGAAGAAAGATGTGATTCCTGGAGGGGGGTTAAAGACCACCATGAAAGACGATCTGGCAGACTATGGTGGTTATGATGGAGAATATGTACAAGACTATGAAGCCTTTATGTGACATTTTATCTTCTCCTGGTGTCTTCTTTCTGTTGCCCACAGTCCCTTCAACATGTAACACAACTTCATTTCCGTTCAGTTCTGCCAAATGCTACAATCAAAAGTGCAGTATCTTTGTGCTAGTTATTTAACCCCTTGACACTTAGGTGCTAATATGCATATGAGGGAACTTAGATCTTGCTGCCAAGGGGTTAAAAGCAGGAACCTCAGTTGCTAAATCATAGTTAAAAAAAAAAATCCTAATAATGTTTTCATTGTTGCTATCTGATCCATGGCAGCAGTCACTAAATTGGAAACAAAGGTTGCAACATGACAAAAAAAATTGTGTAGTATATACCAGCACCATTCAGTAATACAGCCTTAACCATACCTCCTTGAACTATTTCATAACTTGTCAAGAAAAGCAGTTTCATGTGGTGTGAAACAGCAAGGCATGTGGTGTGGCACCTAGTATTAAAATTGCTTTGTCTAAAAGTTGAACATGAGGATATTAAAAATACATTGTGAAGAAGACTGCTTATCTCAGAGTGAAGGTACTGTGGCTGAAAAGCCACTACCAGTTTGATACTTAAAAAATTAAATGACCAAAACCCTCCAACTTTGAAGCTGAAGAAGGTAAACCTCTCCATTATTGCATTACAAGTTGTGAAATCTCTTGAGTGCACAGACTGTCTAGTTTATATTTATCAGAATCTTTCTACTGATGGAGCGCTTCAGATGGGGGAGGGAAACTCTTTACCTGTTTTAATTGCCTTATTTAAGTGTCTGAGAAACAAATCTCCTTTGTTCTCCTAGGCTGCGATGGAACAACTTTAACAGGGTTTTGGCATTTCCTTTCCTTTATAAAACAAGCTCAGCAAACTGCACCAGTTAACTACAGTTTGGTAAATTGTTATGCTAACAATTATGACATCTGCAGTGTTTCATAAAGCAACTAATTTAATAAAATCACTATTGTGAGGACTTAATTTTTTGTGTTACCTCCCAAGAGGTATTTTTGGAGAGCATAGAACAGCTCTTGGGACTAGAGTTCTTCACTATATCCTTACTAACCCTTAATAAATTTGACCAGTAGTCACAGCTTTAACACAAAAATGGTTTTCCCTGGGTTCTGAGTAGTGTCACCCTAGAACAACAACATTGTAGTGTTGCCTTCTTATTATTTAATTGGGAAAATTTTGTTTAGATACTAAGACCAAATTACCTAGAAGAACTATTTATTTGGAGAAATTGAGCCTCTAACTCAGGTTATAGCTATAAGCACAGACTGGGGGATGGGTTGTTAAGGAGATGAAATATACAATCAAGTCAGTGAGCAATTGGTGGTTAGTGTGGCCTTGTAGCCTTAGAGGACCCTTTATCATCTACCTTGTCTTAACCTATTTAACCAAATTTGTGGTTTGAGTCTGTTTTTTTTTTAACTTTTACAGAATTGAAAGTAGGATAAGAACAAAAAATGTTTTTAGTTTCTCTTATAAAGGAAATAGGAACTTCAATCAAAGCTCTGTAGACTAAATGATTTGAGGGAATTAACAGAGAACACTCACTACACAGCAATAATTAAAGCAAATAAAGATTGTTTTCAGGCAGAAAAGGGCTTGGATTTCCTTAACAGTAATAGTGACATACACTGAATTTAAATCTATTTTATTACAGAGAGATCAGTTTCTAACAAATGGAAATGTATCACCTGTTCCTTAACTATGTAAATAATATTAAATTCCTTTGAAACTGGAAAAAAAAAAGAAAGTGAAAGGATGGAAAAAAATATTTCATGCCAACTACAGCCAAAAGAAAGCAGAAGTGGCAATATTAATCTCAGATAAAATAGACTTTAAATGCAAAAATGTTATGAGAGACAAAGAAGGCCACTACATACTAATAAAAGGGGCAATTCAACAAGAAGAAATAACAATCATAAATGTTTACGCACCCAATCAAGGTGCCACAAAATACATGAGACAAACACTGGCAAAACTAAAGGAAGCAATGGATGGTTCCGTAATAATTGTGGGAGACTTCAACACATCACTCTCTCCTATAGATAGATCAACCAGACAGAAGACCAATAAGGAAATTGAAAACCTAAACAATCTGATAAATGAATTGGATTTAACAGACATATATGGAACATTACATCCCAAAGCACCAGGATACACATTCTTCTCTAGTGCTCACAGAACTTTCTCCAGAATAGACCATACGCTGGGACATAAAACAAGCCTCAATAAATTTAAAAAAAATTGAAATTGTTCAAAGCACATTCTCTGGCCACAATGGCATACAATTAGAAGTCAATAACCATCAGAGACTTAGAAAATTCACAAATACCTGGAGGTTAAACAACACGCTCCTAAACAATCAGTAGGTTAAATAAGAAATAGCAAGAGAAATTGCTAAATATATAGAGACAAATGAAAATAAGAACATAACATATCAAAACCTATGGGATGCAGCAAAAGCAGTACTGAGGGGGAAGTTTATAGCACTAAATGCATACATCAAAAAGGAAGAAAGAGCTAAAATCAAAGAACCAATGGATCAACTGAAGAAGCTAGAAAATGAACAGCAAACCAATCCTAAACCAAGTAGAAGAAAAGAAATAACAAGGATTAAAGCAGAAATAAATGACATAGAGAACAAAAAAACAATAGAGAGAATAAATAACACCAAGTTTGTTCTTTGAGAAGATCAACAAGATTGACAAGCCCCTAGCTAGACTGACAAAATCAAAAAGAGAGACGACCCATATAAACAAAATAATGATTGAGATAGGTGACAGTACTGCGGATTCTGAAGAAATTAGAAAAATTATAAGAGGATACTATGAACAACTGTACGCCAAAAAACTGGATAATGTAGAGGAAATGGACAATTTCCTGGAAACATATGAACAACCTAGACTGACCAGAGAAGAAATAGAAGACCTCAACCAACCCATCACAAGCAAAGAGATCAGTCATCAAAAAGCTTCCCACAAATAAATGCCCAGGCCCAGATGGCTTCACAGGGGAATTCTACCAAACTTTCCAAAAAGAACTGACACCAATCTTACTTAAGCTCTTTCAAAACATTGAAGAAAATGGAACACTACCTAACTCATTTTATGAAGGTAACATCAATCTAATACCAAAACCAGGCAAAGATGCCACAAAAAAGGAAGACTACAGGCCAATTTCCCTAATGAATATAAATGCAAAAATTCTCAACAAAATATTTGCAAATCAAATCCAAAGACACATTAAAAAAATCATACACCATGACCAAGTGGGGTTTATTCCAGACATGCAAGGATGGTTCAACATAAGAAAATCAACGTATTACAACACATTAACAAATCAAAAGAGAAAAATCGAATGATCATCTCAATAGATGTTGAAAAAGCATTTGACAAAATCCAATATCCTTTTTGATAAAAACACTTCAAAAGGTAGGAATTGAAGGAAACTTCCTCAATATGATAAAGAACATATATGAAAAACCCACAGCCAGCATAGTACTCAATGGTGAGAGACTGAGAGCCTTCCCTCTAAGATAAGGAAGGAGACAAGTATGCACACTGTCACCACTGTTATTCAACATTGTGCTAGAAGTGCTAGCCAGGGCAATCCAGCAAGGCAAAGAAATAAAAAGCATCCAAATTGGAAAGGAAGAAGTGAAACTAGATGAGATGATCTTATATCTGGAAAACCCTGAGAAATTGACGATACAGCTACTAGAGCTAATAAACAAATTTAGCAAAGTAGGGGGATACAAATTAATGCAGATAAGTCAGTAACATTTCTATACACTAGAAATGAACAAGGTGAAGAGACAGTCAAGAAAAAGATACCATTTTCAATAGCAACTAAAAAAATCAAGTACCTAGGAATATACTTAACCAAAGATGTAAAAGACCTATACAAAGATACCTACATAACACTACTAAAAGAAATAGAAAGGGACCTTAAAAGATGGAAAAATATTCCATGTTCATGGATAGGAAGGCTAAATGTCATTAAGATGTCAATTCTACCCAAACCCATCTACACATTGAATGCAATCCCAATCAAAATTCCAACAACCTACTTTGCAGACTTGGAAAAGCTAGTAATCAAATTTATCTGGAAAGGGAAGATGCCTAGAATTGCTAAAAACACTCTAAAACAGAAAAACTAAGTGGGAGGACTTACACTCCCTGACTCTGAAGCTTATTATAAAGCCACAGTTGTCAAAACAGCATGGTACTGGCACAGAGATAGACATTTTGATCAATGGAATTGAATTGAGAATTCGGAGATAGACCCCCAGATCTATGGCCGACTGATCTTTGATAAGGCCCCCAAAGTCACTGAACTGGAGCATAACAGTCTTTTCAACAAATGGGGCTGGGAGAGTTGGATATCCATATCCAAAAGAATGAAAGAGGACCCCTACCTCACACTCTACACAAAAATTAACTCAAAGTGGATCAAAGACCTCAATATAAAAGGCAGTACCATAAAACTCCTAGAGACAATGTTGGGAGACATCTTCAAGACCTAGTATTAGGAGGTCACTTCCTAGACCTTACACCCAAAGCATGAGCAACAAAGGAAAAATAGATAAATCGGAATTCCTGAAGCTTAGAAGTTTCTGTACCTCAAAGGAATTTGTCAAAAGGTGAAGAGGCAGCCAACTCAATGGGAAAAAAATTTTGGAAACCATGTATCTGACAAAAGACTGATATCTTGCATATATAAAGAAATCCTACAACTCAATAACAATAGCACAGACTGCCCAATTATAAAATGGGCAAAATTTATGAAGAGACAGTTCTCTGAAGGGGAAATACAAATGGCCAAGAAACACATGAAAAAATGTTCAGCTTCACTAGCTAGTAGAGAGATGCAAATTAAGACCACAATGAGATACCATCTCACACCAACTAGAATGGCTGCCATTCTACAAATGCTGGAGAGGATGTGGAGAAATTGGAACTCTTATTCATTGTTGGTGGGACTGTATAATGGTTCAGCCACTCTGGAAGTCAGTCTGGCAGTTCCTTAGAAAACTAGATATAGAGTTACCCTTCAATCCAGCAATTACAATTCTCGGTATATACCCGGAAGATCTGAAAGCAGTGACACAAATAGATGTCTGCACGCCAATGTTCATAGCAGCATTATTCACAATTGCCAAGAGATGGAAACAACACAAATGTCCTTCAACAGATGAGTGGATTAATAAAATGTGGTATATACACATGATGGAATACTACGCGGCAGTGAGAAGGAACAATGTCGTGAAACATATGACAACATGGATGAACCCTGAAGACATAATGCTGAGGAAAATAAACCAGGCACGAAAAGAGAAATATTATATGCTACCACTAATGTGAACATTGAAAAATGTAAAAGAAATGGTTTATAATGTAGAATGTAGGGAAACTAGTGATAGAGAGCAATTAACTGAGGGGGAATGATAACCCAATGAGAACAGATATGCTATCATGGGTAAATTTAACGTTCTGGGAATGCCCAGAAATGACTATGGTCTGTTAATTTCTGATGGGTATAGTAGGAACAAGTTCACAGAAATGTTGCTATATTAGGTTATTTTCTTGGGGTAGAGTAGGAACATGTTGGAAGTAAAGTAGATATTTTAGGTTAGTTGTCTTTTTCTTACTCCCTTGTTATGTTATGGTTTGTTTGAAATGTTTTTTTAAATTTTTTTTTGATACAGTTAATTTTACAAAAAAGAATTAATTAAAAAAATATAGTGAAAAAAATATGCAGAGCCCTCTTGAGGAGCTGTTGGAGAATTCAGGGGATGTTGGGCTTTCCCACCTTGGTGGTTGCTGCTGTGCTCACAGACATAGGGGACTGGTGGTTTGATGGGCTGAGCCCTCTACCACGGGACTCGCCCTGGGCAGGACTGTAGCTGCAAAGGAGAGGCTAGGCCTCCCTATAATTGTGCCTAAGAGCCTCCTCCCGAATGCCTCTCTGTTGCTCAGATGTGGCCCTCTCTCTCTAGCTAAGCCAACTTGGCAGGTGAAATCACTGCCCTCCCCCCTACGTGGGATCTGACACCCAGGGGAATAAATCTCCCTGGCAACATGGAATATGACTCCCAGGGAGAAATGTAGACCCGGCATCGTGGGATGGAGAACATCTTCTTGACCAAAAGGGGGATGTGAAAGCAAATGAAATAAGTTTCAGTGGCAGAGAGATTCCAAAAGGAACCGAGAGGTCACTCTGGTGGGCACTCTTATGCACAATATAGACAACCCTTTTTAGGTTCTAATGAATTGGAGTAGCTAGCAGTAAATACCTGAAACTATCAAACTACAACCCAGAACCCATGAATCTTGAAGATGATTGTATAAAAATGTAGCTTATGAAGGGTGACTATGTGATTGGGAAAGCCATGTGGGCCACACTCCCCTTTGTCCAGTGTATGGATGAATAAGTAAAAAAATGGGGGCAAAAAAAAAAGGCACCCAGTGTTCTTTTTTACTTTAATTGTTCTTTTTCACTTTAATTTTTATTCTTATTATTTTTGTGTGTGTGGTAATGAAAATGTTCAAAAATTAATTTTGGTGATGAACACACAACTATATAATGATACTGTGAACAATTGAATATACGCTTTGTATGACTGCATGGTATGTGAATATATCTCAATAAAAATGAATTAAAAAAAAAAAACCCTAAAGAGGTTTATGTATATAGTGCATAAGAATGTCCACCAGAGTGACCCCTCAACTCCATTTGAAATCTCTCAGCCACCGAAGCTTCACTTAGTTTCATCTTTCATCCCTGTTTTGGTCAAGAGGGTGTTCTCAATCCCACGATGCTGGGTTTAGACTCATCCTGGGGAATCATATCCTGCGTTGACAGGGAGATTTACACCCCTGAGAGTCAGGTCCCACATAGTGGGGAGGGCAGTGAGATCACCTGCCATGGGTGGCTTAGTTACAGAGAGAGGGCCACATCTGAGCAACAAAGAGGCACTCAAGAGGAGACTCTTAGGCACAATTATAAGTAGGTTTAGCCTCTCCTTTGCAGTAATGAGCTTCATAAAGGCAGACCCCAAGATAGAGGGCTCAGCATACCAAGCCGTCTGTCCTCAGTGTTAGTGAGAACATCCGCAACAATCCAGGTGAGGGAGTCCAACACCTCTGCATCCTCCCCCAGCTCCTCAGGGGGGCCCTGCATATATATTTTTATTCTCTGCCCAAATTACTTTGGGATGATTCCACTGGTTTTTAACCTGGCTCTGTTTCCTGGCTCCAATTATATTCTGGCCCTTATGTGAATACCCCTCATGGCTCTTTGCTCTTAATCATTGGCTCACCCTCTGTAGTTCTTAAAGAGGCATCTGGGCTTCAGTCTGGCTCATGTTCTTCCCTACAGACTCACAGTTACTCCTAACCTGCTGTCATCTCTCCCCAGTATGTTTGGAGGTTGGAGAGAGATGATTTTTAAAAACGTTTAAATGATTGTTAGAGTTCTAAGCCATTGCGGTTTAATGGGGACAAACATGAGTGTATTGAAGGGAATGACAGTCATTGGCATGTTGTGCTTGGCCTTACATGTTATCTTAAAATGATTATAACTTAACTTTGAATTCTTGCGTATAGCTAAGCCCCTCCATTACTAATCTACAATGTCCGTTGCATTGGAAACTTTAGCCCTTAAGAGGCCCTGTTTGCCTCTTTCGGCCTCCCCTTCACATTCCTGTGGTGGACCACCAAGGGAAGAACAAGACATCTGTACGAGAGCAGTCACAAATTTCTCTGCTCATCCTGTGAGCCTTGCCATCCTCACAGAAGGGAGAAGAGAAGCTGTAGGCAAAGTAGCCAGTTTTGTATGGCACTTTCTCTGCTTTTCCAAATCTAACCCTGGCCAATGTTCAGGCATTTTCTTCCTTTTGCATTTGCCCTATGTGACAGATAAGTTGGAATGGAAGTGAGTGAATGAACAAAAGTTCTTCCAACTATATCATTGGTTTTAAGATAAGCTTAAATCTACAATAGTTTAGTGAACATAATTGAGTACTTATGAGATGTTAAGCTATGGGTCAGGGCTCAAAGATGAATACAGTGGGGTTCCTATCAAAAAGGAGTGCATAGGCAAAGGGAGGAGATGTGTTTAAACATATGCTGTATATGTACAGTGTGTGCAATAATCTATGATGAAGAAGTACAGATGAAGAAGCAATTAATTTTGTCTGAAGTTGTCACTTGAATGATCCATAAGTGGTAACCCCTGAGATGTTTTAAAAAAAGAATAAAAGTTCTCCAAGTGGACAAGGGAGAGAAGAAACTGCACATGGGGGAACTGAATGTGCAAAAACATGATATGGTTTGTGAACTGTATTAGTTCTCTGTTGTTGCTATAAAAATTACCACATTAGCAATTTACACAACACAATTTATCATCTTACAGTTCTGTCGGTCAGAAGGCTAACATGGGTGTAAAATGAAGATGTAGGCGGGGTTGCCTTCTTTTCTGGAGGCTCTAGTGGAAAATCCAGTTCCTTGCCTTTTCTACTTTCTAGAGGTCACCCACATTTCTTGGTTCATGGCCCGCTTCCTCCATATTCAAACCCAGAAGCAATCATTGGGTCCTTCTCACACTTCAAATCTCTCCTTCTTCTGTCTCATCTCTCCAACCCAGCTTCAGAAGGGTCTCTGTTTTTAAGGAATCAAGTGATTAATTTGGGCCCACCTGTATAGTTCAGAATAATCTCCCTATCTCAAGGTTTAAGCCCTTAATCACATCTGCAAAGTCCCTTTAGCCATATAACATAACAAATTCACAGGTTCCAGAGATTAGAACATGGACATCTTTGGGTAGCCATTATTCTACATACCATAGAAACTATAATTGGTTTACAGAAATGAAATGGTTGTGGGAGGTTTGGAGAGGGAGTCAGCTGCCAGATAATGAAGACCCTTGTATACTACACTAAGGAACCCAGATTCACTCCTGAGGATGTTGGGATCCTTTGAATGTGTAAAACAAGATGAAAATTAAAAATTTTTGGATACAGCATTCTTACAGCAGCAAGGAGGACAGACTTAAGGGGAACAAGACTGAAGTCATGGAAAATGGTTAGTTGGCTATTGCTACAATCTCAGTAAGAAACGATGAGAACCTGTGCATGGCACATTATGGTTTTCTCTATTCTATGAAACTACCTGACAATGTCTAGTTCAACTGATTCTATGGATGAAATGCCCCCATAATACCAAATTTCCCTCTAAAAATTTATCACAATACCTAGACCTTAATATTGTATCATTTAAGTATTTTCATGCATTCCAGGTTTTATACCTGGAAGATATTTGTTATTCCCTAACCACAGTCCCATACTTTTACATGGCCCTTGCCCAAATAAAGTCCTAGCTTGTCCTACGACAGCCTTCAGACCTCTCGGGAGCCATCAGCATGTAGGTGGTAGTTCAGACTCTGAGAGTAAACGAGATCCTAGGGAAAGTGGGTAATTTAAAAAGAGAAAAAGGATGCGGACCAAATCCTGGGCGGCAACAACTTTTAAAGGAAAGGGTAGGGAATAAAACAGAGTCAGGAGAGAACTACAAGGCCATATGCCATGAAACCAAAGGAAGAGAGAGTTTCAGGAATGATGAACTCTAATAGGTCAATAGTAATAAATGTCATAAAATTATCAAATAAGATAAGACCAGAGAAATGTCTCTTGGATTTAATATTTAAGAGATCACTGGGGCTCCACTTCCAGCCAAGATAGAGTAACAGGGATCAGATTTAACCTCCCACCTTAAACAACTAAAAACTTGGTCACACTATATAAAACAATGGTTTTCAGACTTTGGGCAACAAACAGCACAGGATCTCAGTCCAGTACTTTCTCTGAAAGTAGGGAATCAAATGAGGTGAGATCTATAATTGCTCCAGCTGGCTGCCTAGAGAGAGTTTCCAGGCCATAAGGGAAGGAGGGGAACCCAAAGAAAGCAAGGTGGCCTTGATGATTTGAGGAGACAGAGTTTGAAGTTCAGGGAGGTCAAGTTGACTAAAATACATGGGGAAGAAGGGAGAGAGCTTCACAGAGAAATCGCTCCAAAGATCTGCAGAGAATTCCCCTGAAATCTAGTGGAGAATTGATCAGTGCAGATGTGTGAGGATGTTACTGAAGTTGGGGAAAGAACTATCGGAAAGGAGGATGTAGAACAATACTTGGAGTTCACACGGGGCTGGGAATAGTTTGTTCCCGACAGCAATTTTAGAAAGACCTCCTAACACACGGCATGTTATGGCCTCAATAGTGGGGCTAAATTAGCCCCAGACTAAAAACTGTTCTGGACTTGCCTAACAAAGCTTATAAGCAAGCCTCAAAAGTATAAAACTATTTCTAAGTGACTTACCTGTGGCTCACAAAGCCCAAAAATATTTAAAAGAATGCAAAAACACCCATCACTCATCAATGTAAAATTATTAATGTCTGGTACCTAATAAAAAATTACCAGGTATGCAGAGAAGTTGGAAAATGGTACCCATAATGTGAAAAAAAATCAATCAACAGAGCAGACGTACTAGAATAGAATTAGTAGACAAGGACATTAGAACAGATATTGTAAACATTGTATTTGTTCAGAAAGATGGAGGAAAGCATAAGCATAATGAGAGAAATACCAATCTGGTGGTGTACTGTTAAGTAGTCTGGTTACTATGGATTTGTGAGTGACTGGATGGTAATGGAGTGGAGATAATAAGCAGAAACTACTCTTTTGAGAAAAGCTGAAATAAAAAGGAAAGGTAAGAAAGAAAGTGTTAATTAGATGAGAGCATAGGGCCCAAGAGGATTTTGTTTTGTTTTGTTTTAGGGGGAAAGACAAATTATAGGTTGAGGATAATAATAGTAATAATAACATAGCTGACACTGATTAAGCCCTTATTATGTATTAGATCTATACAAAATACCTTACATTTATTGGTTCATTTAGTCCTCATTACAACCTTATGAAATGGGGACTATTTTTACACCTCCCTTGCAACTGAAGAAACTGGCATAAAAGAACAAGTGGCATAGTTAAAAAGCAGCATAGCTGGGATTCTAACAAAGTCTACTTTTGATACTCTCGACTTCTATATTCTGCTGAGCCAGTAAGAGGGAGAAGTTGACAAAATAAAAGAAAGAAGGGATAACTGATAATTTAATGCCTAGGAAGAGGTAGGGAGTGTTTATTTGAGTGAACCAGGAGGAAAGGAAGACTTCCTTTTTGAGATTTGAGGAAAGACGTTTAGGATGGGGGTGGCTATGGGTGAATATGTTGGTTGATGTGACGGAGGAGTTTAGGTTGTTCATAGCAGCACCTAACTCTTTTAGGTTCATGAGAAAACTAAAGTTTGCTGTAACAACTAAGTGGAAAAGTCAAACAAAAGGACTGGAGAAGCAGTGCTGAGAGCTCAACTGCATTTGGAAGGCACTTAAAATGGCTATGTTGTCTATTTCCAGCAGTGAAAGAGAGGGAAAGGGAAGGAGGTAAAGATGGTAAGGGTTTATGCTTTCAAGTTCATGCTACGTCCCAAAGCATCCCAATCATGTCCTGGGATGAGATCAAACAAGTAGTTAATGTCAATGAGGTAACAAGAATCAGGCAGTCTAGTAACCATGGCCACCTTGAACAGGTCCAGGTTGCTTTGCAGACCCCATACAGATATTTCATTGTTTCCTCGGGCTGACCCTCTTCCAGAGGGGTTCACTTGGTAAAAGTTCTTACTGAGCTTTTACTTTCCTTGGAATGTTCTAGAATTTCAATTTTTGAAATTTTTTCCGTACTACTATATGGCATCCATGAATCATGAACTGTTGAACTTTTAGCTCTAGAGTAAATGTTTCCTTCCAATTGTACTTACCAACAAGGCAATTCAGAAACACAAGTATCTATTGTGAAATCATATTTGTGAACTTATGACATTATAGCTAACCTTTTGTTGTGTATACCCTTTGACAATTTAAGATTGGGCTTTATGCTATATTTCTTAGATGGTGCATTTTTAAAACATGACAAATTTGGATTCTGAACCTGTTTGTATCATGCAGTATGAAAATGCAACCATTTTCTCCATGTCTGATACTATTTATGAGTGGAACATTTTCATCTACTAGAACTAAGTCTGAAGTTTCTAACCAGAAATAGACCTGCTTAAAGAGACAGCCTACTATTTCACAGATAATTCACTTTTTGATAACTATCAGCATCCAGATTTTTGTTTTTTTATTTTTTTATTTTTAAAGAAGCTAAAATCCACCAAAAGAGTTCAGTCTTTCCTTCTTCTAAGAGAAACTTCTTTTTAATAGAGGAGACTCTTTTCAAGCCAACCAAAATAAAAGAAAGCTTAGCAAACTCTTTTTCTGGAATTTTGGTTAACATTTTTTGATTTACATAGAAACCACAAAGATATATGAGATGTTTTGCCTTATCAGCTTTCTTCCCAGGTTATTAGACATGAGAGGCAGCATGATCAGTGGACTGATGGAGACAGTTAGTAGACAGGAAAACCTCTCCAGCCTTCCTGCTTTTCTATGGCCATAAAACTTGCCATCATACAGACCTGGCCCACACACCAATACATTTCAGACAGTGATGGTTTAAAATGGGATTCTATTCAAGGAAAAGACAGCTGAGCATTCTCTAAGCTAGATACAGATCTAGCTGTATCTGCCACTATGATCTAATCACAGCACTCCCCAGCTGAAAATTCTGCTCTGATTCCCTATTGTTTACAGCTTTGGTTTTCGAATATATTTTAATAGCCTTTTAATATTACAAAGAGTACATATGCATTGGAGAAAATACAAAAAAATAAAAACCGTTACATTCATACCACCCAGAGAACAACACTATAACATCTTAGTTCTTATCCTTTTGGATCTCTGTATATTCACATACTCATAGGTAAAAGAAAATCAAATTCTACATTCATTTCTTGCTTTCAGGCACAACGAGATTTATCACTTCACCTTGTATCATCCTTGTTCTAGCTGTGGAATCACCCATTTTTCTGAGTCTTGCTGGTTTCTCATAGTGGAAAATGATAGAGACCACAAAAGAAGTGCTAGCTGTGCTATTTTTGCTAATAGATCATTGTTTTAGACCATTTTAATGGACAAAGCAAAGAAATAAATTTTTTTTAAGTGATAACTTCTTATTGATATTTATAATTCAACTTTTACATTATAGTTTTCACTTAATTTCCTTGATTTTATAATTGTGCACTTTTTCTTTTGCATTAAAAATCTTGAATCTTAATATAATTTACATTTAAAATTTTTTAAAACTTTATTGAGATATAATTTGCATACCATAAAATATCACCCATTTTAAGCATACAACTCAATGATTTTTTATATATATATATATAAAATTTTACATCCATAAGCAGAATTTCATTTGAGAACATTTCCACCACCCCAAAAAGAAACTGCCCATTAAAAGTCACTCCCTGCCCCAGCCTTCATCCCTACACAACTGCTAATCTACTTTCAGTTTCCATAGATTTGCCTATTTTGGACATTTCATATAAATGGAATCACACAGTATATGGTATTTTGTTTCTGGCGTCTTTCACTTGGCATAGTATTTTTGAAGTTCATCATATTGTAGCATGTTTCCATACTTCATCTTTTCTATTGCCAAATAGTATTCCATTGTATGGATATACTACAATTTCTTTATCCATTCATCAGTTGATGGACATGTGGGTTGCTTCTACTTTTTGATTATTATAATAATGTTGCTATGAAAAGTCATGTACACATCTTTTGTGTGGATTTATGTTTTCATTACTCTTGGGTAGGATACCTAAGAGTGAAATTGCTGGGTCATATGGTGAGAGTGTGTAATATTATGAGAAACCGCCAAACAGTTTTCCAACATGACTATATCATTTTACATTATTTCTCCACATCCTCACCAGCACTGGTTCTTGCTGTCTTTTTTATTATAGCCATTCTAATAGATGTGAAATAGTATCTCATTGTGGTTTTGATTTGCATTTCCCTTATAACTAAAAATGTTGACCATCTTTTGATGTACTTAAGGGACATTTGTGTATCATCTTTGAGAAAAAGTCAATTAAAATCCTATGCCCATTTTTTAATTGGGTAGTTTGTCTTCTTACTATTGACTTGTAGAAGCTCTTTATATATTCTATATACAAGTTCTTTATCAGGTACATGATTTGCAAATATTTTCTCTCCCAGTCTGCAGGTTGTTTCTTTACTTTCTTAATGGTATATCATTTGAAATATCAAAATTATAAATTTTGATGAAATCTAATTTATTCATTTCTTTATTACTTGTGCTTTTTGGTGTTATATCTAGGAAATTGTTGATAAACCCAAGGCCAGGAAAATTTGCTCATATGTTTGCTTCTAAAGTTTTATACTTTTAGCTCTTAAATTTAGGTAGATGATCCATTTTGAGTTAATTTGTGTGTGTGCTGTGAGGTAGGGGTCCTTTTTTGCATGTGGATTTCCAGTTGTCCCAGCACCATTTGTTAAAAAGACAACTCTTTCCTTATTGAATTATCTTGACACTCTAGTGAAAATCAATTGCCTATAAATATAAGAGTTTACTTCTGGACTCTCAATTCTATTCCATTTATCTATTTATCTATCCTTATGCCAGTACAACATTCTCTTGATTTCATGTTTTGGAATTGGAGAGAGTAAGTCTTCCAATTTTGTTTTTCTTTTGACTCATTGTTCTGGCTCTTCTGATCCTTTGCTTTTAAATATGAATTTTTGTATCATATGCTCAATTTTTATGAAAAACCTTAGTTAGGGTTTTGATAGAGGTTGTGAATTGAATATCAATTTGAGGAGTCTGGCTTTGTCAGGGTAATACTGGCCTCATAGAACGAGTTAGCAAGTGTTCCTTTCTCCTCTATTTTTTGAAATAGTTTCTTAAGGATTAGTATTAAATACTTACAATGTTACCATTCATCAGTGAAGCCATCTGGGCCTGGGTGTTGCTTTGTGGGAAGATTTTAAATCACTGATTCAATTGCTGTATTTGCTATAAATCTATTAGATATTCAGTTTCTTCTGGAGTCACTTTCAGAAATTTGTGTCTTTCTAAAAATATTTTCATTTTATTTAAGGTATCTAATTTTTGGCATATGGTTGTTCATAGTAATACCTTATGATCCTTTTACTTTCTGATAGGGTAGTGATGCCCCTCTTTCATTTCCTGATTTTAATATGCTTCTTTTTTTTCTTGGTTGGTATAGAGCCAAATGTTTATATATTTTGTTGATATTTTCATAGAAGCAACTTTGGTTTAATTAGTTTTCTCTATTTTTCTATTTTCTATTTCATTTATTTCCCCTCTAATCTTTATTTCCTTTTTGTGCTTGCTTTGGATTTAGTTTATTCTTCTTTTTCTAATTTCTTAAGATAGAAATTTAGATTATTGATTTGGTATATTTTTTCTTTTTTAACATAGGAGTTTATAGCTGTAATTTCTCTCTAAGCACTCCTTTAACTGTATTCCATAAATTTTAATATGTTATGTCTTCATTTTCATTCACCTCAAAGTATTTTCTAATTTATTTTGCAAATTATTATTTGACCCTGTGTATGTACCCCAGAAAAGAACTTGTTCTTAAACTTAATCCATTCCTGTGGATGTGAACCCATTGTAAGTAGGACCTTTTGTTTAGGCTACTTCACTTAATCCTATTACTAGAGTCCTTTATAAGAGGACTGAAATTCAGACAGAGAGAACACCATGGAAAGCAAGAGTTGAGGGTCATTGGAACCTGGAAGAGAAGGGAGAGGTTGCCATGCATTGCTATGTGACAGAGAAGCCCACAACCAAGGATCACTGAAAGCCAGCCCCAGAATGCCAGTCTTTGGGAAGAAAGCAATGCCTTGATTTGGACTTTTTCCTAGCATCAGAACTGTGAGCTAACCCATTGTTTAAGCCAACTCATTGCATGGTATTTGCTTAAGCAGCCAAGGAAACTAAAACTGATCCATTGGTTGTTTAGGGTTGTGTTGAATTTCTACTTATTTGTGAGTTTATCAAATGTCCTTTGGTTGTTGATTTCTAACTTAATTCCACTGTGGAAAACACACTTTGTTGATTTCAGTTCTTTTAAATTTATTGAGCCTTGTTTTATAGCCTAGTATATGGTCTGTATTAGTTTCCTAGGGCTGCCATAACAAGATAACCACACACTGGGTGGCTGAAAATAACAGAAATTTATTCTCTCACACTTCAGAAAGTCAGAACTCTGAAATCAGTATGTTGGCAGGGTTAGTTCCTTCTGGAGTCTTTGTGGGAGAATGTGTGTCATGCTTCTCTCCTAGCTTCTAGTGATTGTTGGCATTCTTTGGCATTTCTTGGCTTATAATTGCATCACTCCAATCTCTGCCTCCGTTGTCACTTGGACTTCTCTGTGTCTCGTCTGCACCTGTCTGTCTCTATATCTCTCCTTATAAGACACCACTAGTTGGATTTAAGGTCCACCTAATCCAGTATTAGATCATCTTAACTTGATTACATCTGCAAAGACCTTATAAGGTCACATTCATGGGTACTAGGGGTTAGGACATGAATATCTTTTAGGACATGAACATATCTTTTGGGGGCGATCAATTGAACCCACTATACTATGTTCTCTGGCTCCCCAAAATTCATGTCCTTCCCATGTGCAACATTCCAAACATCCCCAAAAGTCTTAATCCATTCTAGCATCAACTCTAAGTCCAAAATATCATCTAAATACAATCAACTCAGAAAGTCCCAAATCTCATCATCTAAATCATTTGAATCAGATAGGGATGAAACCGTGCATATGATCCATCCTGGAGCAAAACTGCTCTCCATCTGGAACCTGAGAAACTACAGAACAAGTTATCTCTACCAAAATGTAATGGTAGGACAGGCATAGGCTAGACATTCCCATTCCAAAAGGGAGAAAATGAGAGGAATAAAGGAGTCACTTGTCCAAAGCAAGTTTGCAACCCGGCAGAGAAATTTTTATTATGTTTTAGGGTCTGAGAAGAATCCTTTGTCCTCTTGACCCTGAAGCAGTGGCCCTGCCCTCTAGGCCTGGTGGTGGCTACCCCACCTTCTCAGCCAAGGGGTGCAGCCCTGCCCTTTCAGCTCACAGCCTCTGCCTTTGTGGCTCTGCTTTCTGAGTCATTCTTCCTTCATTTCATCCCATCTCTGCCCCTTTCAGTCCAAAGGAGACTGTTAGTATAAAATTCTCAAACCTTTGTCAGTATTATATGCAATTCACAGGAGTCCACTTCATCAAACAAGAGGGTCCTCCACTGAAAAACCTCATATGAAGGATTTATAAGATACATATTTATTCATTTTATCTCTTTCTTAATGCATAAAGAGTATGGTGGCTGATAGCGATCTTGTGTTCTCTTTGCTAGTTACATGCCATGGGAAAAATTCCTGCAACCAGAATGGCAGAGTTAAAGGCCAAGTATACTTTGCTGCATGATACTGTGATAAGGTATGCTATTTACCAATATGGGGACATCTTTTCATCAAATTTATATGTCTTACTTACAATGGGATCTGTGTTAGTTTGCATCCCCCTCAAAAACAAAACAAAACAAAACAAAACAAAACAAAAACAGTCCCTGAGACAGGGATTTGTGTTCACGTAGTTTGAGAAGTGATACCAGAAAGCACAGTGAGAGAGTGGGGAAGTGAGATAAGGAAGAGAGGACTCCAACCGTGTTCATCTTTGACTTAACATTGTGGGTAACTAAGTCTCAGTCTCGCTCAGGACTCTCTGAGTGATGATCAGAACATATCTTAGAATTGTCCCATGGAGGGATGAGTAAACTTGGATATTAGTCCACTAGTTTATCCCTCATTGATTAAGGATTTTTCTGAGGAATATCAGCTCTTGGCACTTGTAACTTGCCCTTTGAGCAGGCTAAGAAAGCTCCTGTGGACAGAGAAGGTGCTAAGGCAAAGAGAAACAGGTGCTGTTGGTAGGTATGAAAACTATTCTCTGAAACTTCAGGTGACCTCCAGAATGAACCAAGGTGATTTGGATGGGGCGCTGATGGTATGTGCTGCAGGATACTCCTGCAGGACTTTCTCTGTCCCACCTCCCTTCACCACTGAGAGGTATAGATTCTACAACAACTGTGTCTACATCTGCTGAGACTTCTGTCTTTGTTTTTCATCTCTTCCTCTACTCCTAGCTCCTCATCCCAGCCAAGTGCCATTCAGAAACAGATCTGAAGAATAGCATCTAGTGAATAATTCAGCAATGCTTTCTGAGCACCTGCTATGAGCCAGTGGGAATTAAAGGGGAAGGGGAGTGAAGAAAGAAAGGGAAATCCTGTTCTTCTACTTCCATTTCCTACCATTCTCAAGCCTAGTTCTTCCTCTTCCCCACTTATTGCCTCATATCCTTGCAAGGTGTCTACATCAAAGCCAAAGAGAATGATGTTAGCATGATACTCAATGTAATTAACAAAGTGGAGTGTGAGTATGTTTGAAAGAGGAAGGCTAGAGTTGTGTATGTCACCAGAAGGAAAGCAGAGGATAAAAACTGGGGTGTATAACTTAATGAAACAGAGAGAGAACAATGATGGTGGTTAATTGTATATACATATAACAGAGTTCTTACATGAACTAGAACAAACATATGTCACTATTACAAGGTGTTAATAATAGGCTGTTATATGGGAAAAATACAATTAATGTAAATTAAGTTCTATAGTTAACAAAAACATTGTAATAGTCTCTCATTAACTGTAATGAAGGCACTATACCAAAGCTAAATGTCAATAATGGGGGATATGAAGGGTATGAGATTT
Organism: Choloepus didactylus; assembly: GCF_015220235.1. Classification (NCBI taxonomy): domain Eukaryota; kingdom Metazoa; phylum Chordata; class Mammalia; order Pilosa; family Megalonychidae; genus Choloepus; species Choloepus didactylus. Next base: position 92,667,579 of record NC_051311.1, read on the forward strand.
TTTCTTCAGAAGAAATGAGAATGTTCTCATGTTGACTGTAGTGGTGAATGCATAACTATGTGATTATACCAAGAGCCATTGATTATACACTTAGGATGGATTGTATGGTGTGTGAATAAAACTGATTTTTAAAAAAAGCAATAGATTAAATACTCCATCCTGCCATTCTCCCACCATCCTTTCCTCAAAGTCCCCATCCTTGCCCCTACCTGTTACCTTGCGCAAAGTAAATTGGCAACTTTGAGGTTGGGAGCAGTAAGGAAGAGCAGGTGGCTGGGAGGAGAGCAGAGCTGCAGCCGCATGCAACCTTCGCTTAACACTCCACACCATGCTTTTTCAGCTCCATCCAGATTCCTAGCAACCCTCCATAACCCCATCCTTAGCTCCTCTTCCTCCTCCTCAGCCCCAAGTCAACTCTTCACCTTTTCCCCTAATTGAGACTCCATTCCCCCATGGTTGTCCCTGCCTTCCTGCAGTGGGAAGTATTCTGAGAAAGATTACCCCAGACTTTCCATATAAAGCCTCCAAATTCCTGAATCTTCATAATGACCCTCTAGATAGCTCTAATCCAGAGCCCAACAGAGCCTTGCAGGGTACTCTCACTTGACTTCCTCCTCCCCTAGCCACAACTCAGCTCCCTGGGCCCCAGCGTCAGATAGCAACCCAAGACCAAGACCACAATATTATTTCTTCCTGCTTCAAGGCTGTGTTGCAAAACCATTACTTCCCTTCTGTCACCCACATTTTACTTCATCTTGACCCCTTAGTTCCTTCTCTTACCATTACAAGCACCCACTACTCTTTTATACTCCCACTGCTTGGTGGGTGGGAAAGATGTGAAGAAGTGGAATCTGCACTCTTGCTTTTGGGGCTGCAGCAGGGATGATGTAGGCTGGAAATACAGAACTGAAACTGAATGAGTTCTCCATAGAAACCTTGTTAAGAGTTGTTAGATTCTCTTATGCTGCAACACCGTATTTCAAATACAAGTGAGTAAATTAGCATATGTATCCTGGCTGGAAACCTAACCACCCAATCCATCTCCTTTTCTTGGGGAAATAGGCACTGTGTCATGAGCTACACCTTACAATTCTATAGTGGAAGACTGTGCCATATTAAGATCAGATAACTTTGGATTTACATTTAAGGAAATTGGGTTGTAGGAGAATAATTCCAGCTTTCAGTAGTGGAAATTAAATGTGTTATCATTGCAGTAGTTGTTGTTGCTATTTGTTACCTAGCATAGTGCCTGAAACATACTGTAGCCCAATAATTGTTGACTGGATGCTATTGAACAAAGGATTTATTAAACTCTGCCTGAAAAAGCAAGTGGAGATGGTAAGTTCAGTCAAGACAGGCTTGATCAAGTCATTGGGCATTTCTGCAAATGAACTGAAATTTAAAGATTTCTCTTGGTGAGGAAATGGTGAAGAGTGGTGAGGTAGGGATCAGTAGCCACCACTGAGAGTGCTGGGCCCCACCCTGATCAAGATGGCTGTGTGAAATGTTCCAGGGCTTCATCCCCCTACAGAAACTATGAACAACCAGCAAAACTGGCAGAAACATCTTTCTCAAAGCTCCGGAAAACACTTAAAGGGTTGCAGTGAGCACAGAGTCAAGAAAAAGGCAACTTAAAAATGGCAGAATCTTATGGTGCATTTACTAGCCCCTCCCCCACCCCCTCACCTGCTCAGCACAGATTCCGCTGATGCTCCCAGTGTGGGTCCCTAAACTTGGTTCTGGAGGAAACAGAGTAACCATCCTGCACATACTAGGTACATGTATGTCTGTGCCATTCTGTCTGGTAGTGACCTGAGGGACTGAACCAGGACACTCATAATGGGCCTGTCATCCCAGAACTTGCCCTGCATGTAGAAGTGGCTCACAGAACTCTCCTAAAGAACACTGTAGGAGAACAGTCAAATCGCAGCTGCCTGGGGAAAAGGATTGCTGACTGTGGTGCATATAGTGTGGTTCCAAGGGTCATGAGGAGGCACCCTTTTCTGGGGAAAAGGGGACAGTTGGATCCCTGTAAAGAAGGGAATTCCTAGGGCCACACATGCATGCCCAAGACAAGATGGCCAAAGAGGCCTTATATATTTGCTTTGGGCTATTCTCTAAACTCTTTGTATAGGTAAACTCTAATGGAGAACATTGCACAGGCCAATCTGAAAAGACTGAGAAAGGTGTTTTCTTTTTCTTTCTTTGTTTTTTTCTAAGCTCTTGGTATTCAAGGCAATCTCTGTCATAACACTAGGTGGATATATACTTAAGGAATATACTCCCCAATGTCTAAATCCCAGAGATAACTAATGAAATATCAAAATGCCCAGTTTGCACCAAAATATGTTACAAAATATACAAAGAAACAATAAATGATGTTCCATGCAAAGTAATGGGATAATATATTAGAAATCATCAATGAGGACCACACCTGGGACATTCAAGACTAAGACTTTTAAAAATATGGTCTTAAAAATACTCAAAGAGCTAAAGGAAACCATGGACCAAAAAACTAAAGGAAATCAGGAAAACAACAGATGAATACAAAAAGAAAGTTTTAAAAGGTGCCAAATGAAGCTAAAGACCAAAGTAAAAGACATAAAAAAATCCCTAGAGGGGTTCAACAGTAGATTTGAGCTGGCAGATAAAAGATTCAGTGAACTTGAAGAAAAGTAATTGCAATCATTGAGTCTGAGAAGCAGAAAGAAAAAAGAATGAAGAAAATTGAACAGAGCCCTATATATCTGTGACATACATTCAGCTGTACCAATACGCACATTGTAGAGGTCCCAGAAAGAAAGAAAGAGACAGGGTCAGAAAGATTATTTGAAGAAATATGGCTGAAAACTTCTCAAATTTAATGAAAAATATAAATATACACATCCAAGAAGCTCAACAAAAACAGATAAAAACCAAGTAGGCATACATGGAGATATATAATAACAAACTGTCAAGTGCCAAAGATAGGGAATCCTGAAAGCTACAAGAGAGAAGCAATGTGTCACATACACTGAATATTTACTTGATAAGATTATATGCCAACTTCTCGATAGAAACCACAGAGTTAAGAAGACAGTGGAATAACATATTTAAAGTACTGAAAGGAAAATATTGTCAAACAAATCCTATATCCAGCAACACTGTATTTCAAAATAAGGGAGAGATTCCCAGTTAAACAAAAATTGAAGGAGATCATCACCACTAGGCCAGACTTATGAGACATGCTAAAAGGAGTTCTTCAGGTTAAAAGGAAAAGATGCTAGACAATACAGCAAAGGCACATGAAGAAATAAAGATCTTGGTAAAGGTAACAACATAGGTAAATATAAATGCCAGTACTATTGTATTTTAGATTTGTAACTCCACCTTCTACTTCCTCCAGGATCTCAAATAATAATGCATGAAAAGTAATGATGAATTACTGGTTTTGGATGCATAATGAGTAAGTATGTGATTTGTGACAAGAAGTTTATAAAGGTGGTGATTAGGGGGGAATATGAACACAGTTTCTATATGCTGTTGCAGTTAAGTTGGTATCAAAGCAAATTAGGTTGTTGTAGATCTAGAATGTTAAATTTAAACCCCATGGTAACCACAAACAAAATAGGAAGAAATGATAAGGTATTCTAAAGGATTCACAACAAAAGATCAACAAATTTTCTTAAATAAGCAATAATAGAAAAATTGAGGGACAAAAAAGGTATGACTTACAAAAAAAAACACAAGGAGAAAAATAGTACAAGAAAGGCCTACACAATCAGTAATTACTTTAAATGAAAATAAGTTAAACTCTCCAGTCAAAAGGCAAAGATTAGAAGAATATATAAAACCCCATGACCCAACAATATGCTGTTTACAAGAGAGTCACCTTAATTTCAAATGTACAAGTAGGTTGACAGTAAAAGGCTGGTAAAAAAAAAAAATATTTCATGTACCTAGTAATCAAATGAGAGTAGGTGTGATTATATTAATAGCTGACAAAATGGACTTTAAGTAAAAAGCTGTTCAAAGGAACACTGTATTTGGATAAAAGTGTCAGTTCATCAAGACGTTATAACAGTTATAAACTATATACACCTCACAGCAGAGCCACAAATATATATGAATCAAACACTGAAATATTTGAAAGAAAAAATGGATAGTTCTACATTAACAGAAGGAGACTTCAATCTACCACTTTCAATAATGGATCAAAAATCTATACAGACAATCAATAAGGAAATAGAAAATTTGGATGATACTATAAACCAACTACACCTAACATATCTATATGGAGCACTTCACCCAACAACAGCAGAATATGCATTCTTTTCTAGTGCACATATATCATTCTCTAGGATATACCATGTGTTAAATAACAAAACAAGTCTGCATAAATTTTAAAAGATTGAAATCATACAAAGTATCTTCTCCAACTACAATGGAATGAAGCTACAAATCAATGATGGAGAACTGGAAAATTCATGAATAGGTGGAAAGTACACTCTTAAGCCATCAATGGGTCAGAAAAATTATCACAAGGAAAAATTAGGAAATATCTTGAGACAAATGAAAAGGAGAACACAAAATAAAGCTAATGAGGGGCAGTCAACCAAGACGGTGGCTTAAGATGTTCCAGGGTGTCATTCCTCCACAAAGTCTTTGAACAACTAGCAAAAACTGGCAGAGCCATATTCCTTCAAAATCTGGAAAATAGTTAAAGGGTTGCAGTAACTGGACAATTGCTGAATCAAGAAAATGCAGCTTTAAAAGCAGTAAGAAAAGCTCAAGTTTCCCTTTCTGGCCCTTCACCCAGCCCCTCCATGGCAAAACTGAAGCCTGACTGTGCTTCCATTGTGGGTCCCTGGCCCTGTTCCAGTAGGAACAGAGAAACCCACATGTGCATACTGGGGTGTGAGTACATCAGTGCCAATCAATTAAGTAACAGCCTGAAAGACTGAACCAAGAAACATGTCTTTGGCTCACCCTCCAGGGACTTGCCATGCAGGCAGAAGCAACTTGTAGACACTAAAGCAGTATTAGAAACAAGACAAAACAGCCCAGAGAAAGGATTACCTGCTTTAAGTCATACAATAGAGCACTCAGAATGGGGAGACAGTCTATTTCAGAGAGAGTAGAGGGGGCATTTGAATTCCTGTAAATTGGAGAATTTCTAAGGCTATGAGTAAGTACAAGCCCAGGGCATGACACAAGCTCAGAAAGATTTTGAGGACCCTGCACTCTGCATTTGCCTTGGGCTGATCTTCTTGATAGGAGGGCTAAACTCTGAAGGAGAGCACCAGCTGATGCAGAGCCAATTTGAAAAGATTATGAAAGGTGTTTTTTGTATTGTCTGGTTTCTTTTCATTAGCTCCTTGCATTCAAGAAATTTCTGTCTATCACTATCTGGATAGAAACTTAAGGAACAGACAGCTCAAGGACTAAACCCAGAATTAACACTTTAAAATATTAAAATGTACAGTGTGCAAAAAAAGATTCCAAGACAAAGAAACAGGAAAGGCTCACACAAAGGAAGAGGATAAAAATCCAGGAGCCATCAACAAAGAAGATCAGACACTTTGAACATACCAAAAAAATTTTTTTAAGTGATCCCCAATATTCTCAGTGAAATAAAGGAAAACACAGAAAACTAATGAAAGGATTTCAGGAAAACAATGAATGAACAATATGAGACTCTCATTAAAGGTATAGAAATTTTAAAAAGGAACCAAACGAACACTAGAGATGAAGAACAAAATAACTGAAATGAAAAATTCCCTAGAGGGTTTCAACAACAGATTGGAGCTGGCAGAAGAAAGAATCAGTGAACTCAAAGACAAGATAACAGAAATTATTCAGGCTGAAGACCAGAAAGGAAAAAAAAAATTTTAATGGAAACAGAGCCTAAGAGAACTGTGGGATATCATCATGTATAACCATATACACATTACGGGAATCCCAGAAGGAGAAGAAAGAGAGAATGGAACAGAAGGTATATTTGAAGAAATAATGCAGGAAACAAACCCAGATTAATAAAAGACAGGAATATGCACATTCAAGAAATTCAACAAACTCCAAACAGGATAAACTCAAAGAGGAACACACCCAACCACATGGTAGAAAAGCTGTTGAATGCTAAGGACAAGGGGAGATTCTGAAAGCTGCAAGAGAAAAGCAACATGTTGTGTAGAAGAGAGTCCCAATAAGATTAAATGCTGATTTCTCATCAGAAACCATGGAGATAAGAAAGCAATAGGAAAAAAATTTTAAGTGCTGAAAGAAAGCAATTGCCATCTAAGAATTTTATATTTGACAAGACTGTCTTTCAAAAATGAGGGAGATTAAGACATTCCTGGATAAAAGAAAACTAAGGGAGCTCATCACCACTAGATCTGCACTATATGCAATGCTAAAGGGAGTTCTTGAAACCAAAAGGAAAGGACACTAGACAGAGATCAAAGCGGCATAAAGAAATAAAGACCTTTCATAAAGGTAACCATATGGGCATTCATAAATGCCAGTACTATCATGTGGTATTTTTTGGTTTGCAACTCCACTTTTTAATTCTTGCAGGTTCTAACATGCACATGCATAAAAAGTACTGAGAAATCTATGGCTTGGGACATAGACTGTATAAAGATATAATTTGTAACAAGTATAACAAAAGGTGGGGGGACAGGAATATACCATGTTGAAATGAAATAGAGAATTAAAAAAAAATCAATACAGAGAATCATTGAAACCAAAAATTGGTTCTTGGAAAAGACTTTAAAAATTGACAATGCTTTGGCTAAACTGATGGAAAAAAAAAAAAAAAGAAGAAGAAAGAAGATGCAAATAACTAAAATCATAAATGCAGGGGGGACATTACCACCAACCCCACAGAAATAAAAAGGATTATAAGATGATACTTTGAACAGCTGTACACCACCAACAAATTTGATAACCTAGATGAAATGGGCAAATTCCTTGAAACACACAAGCTACCACACTGACTCTAGAAAAAATAGAAGACCAGTAATAAGTAAAGATATTAAATCAGTAATCAAAAACCTCCCAAAAAATAGAAGCCCAGATCAAGATGGTTTAACTGGTGAATTTCACCAAACATTCAAAGAATAATTAATACCAGTCCTTCTTGAACTCATCCAAACAACTGAAGAAGAGGACAGACTTCCTAATTCTATGAGGCCAGCATCATCCTAACACCAAAACCAGATAACGACATTGCAGGAAAAGAAAACAACAGACTAATATTCCTAATGAATACTGATACAAACTTCTTCAAAAAAAAAATAGTAAACCAAATTCATTAGTATATCAAAAGGATTATACACCATGTTTATGTGGGATTTATCCCAGGAATGCAACAGTGGGGCAATATAAGAAAATCAGTCAGTGTTCCCGTTTGCTAATGCTGCCATTTTGCAAAACACCAGAAGTGGATTGGCTTTTATAAAGGGGGTTTATTTGCTTTCAAAGTTACAGTCTTAGGACCATAAAGGTGTCCAAGCTAAGATATCAACAATAGGTTACCTCCACTGGAAAAAGGCCATTGGCATCTGGAAAACCTCTGTTAGCTGGGAAGGCACATGGCTGGTGTCTGCTTGCTCCCAGGTTGCATTTCAAAATGGCAATCTCCAAAATGTCAGTGTCGGCTTTCAACAGCCATCTTCAAAATGTCTCTCTAAGCTGCTCTGAGTTCCTTCTGCTTTACTGCTCTTTTATATGGCTCCAGTGATTTAATTAAGATCCACCCTGAATGGGTGTGGTAACACCTCCGTGAAAATTATCCAATCAAAGGTCTTACTCACAGTTGATTGAGTCACATCTCCATGGAAACAATCAATAGGTTCCAACCTAATCAACACTAATATATCTGCTGCCACAGATGCATTAAAGAACATGGCGTTTTGGGGGATATAATACATCTAAACCAGCACAGTCAATATACCACATTAATAGAATGAAAGGGGGAAAAAAACATATCATCTCAACTGATTCACCAAAGGCATTTGACACATTCCAGCATCCTTTCTTGATAAAAACACTCATAAAAATAGGAGCAGAAGGGAACTTCTTCAACATGATAAAGGGCATTGTGCCAGTTTGGATATATTATGTCCCCCAAAATGCCATGTTCTTCAATGCAGTCTTGTGGGGGCCAATGTATTAGTATTGATTAGGTTGGAATCTTTGGATTATGTTGTTTCTATGGAAATGTGACCCACCCAGCTGTGGGTAATACCTTTGATTAGATTATTTCCATGGAGGTGTGGCCCCGCCCATTTAGCATGGGTCTTGATTAGTTTACTGGAGCCCTATAAAAGCTCACAGACAGAAGGACCATAGAGCAGCTGCAGCCAAGAGAGACATTTTGTAGACAGCCATTGAAAGTAGACTTTTGCTACTCCAGAATTTGCCTTGGACAAACTAAGAGAATACCCCCAGATGCCTAGAGAGAAATGTCCTGGGAGAAAGCCATTTTGAAACACAACATGGGAGCAAAGGAAGAAGACACCAGCCATGTGACTTCCCAGACAGCAGAGGTGTTACAGTCACCATTAGCCATTCTTCTGTGAAGGTACCCTCATGTTGACGCCCTAGCTTGGACACTTTTATGGCCTTAAAACTGTAACTTTGTAACCAAATAAACCCCCTTTATAAAAGCCCATCCATTTCTGGTATTTTGCATACTGGCAGCATTAGTAAACTGGAACAGGCATCTATGAAAAATCACAGGTAACATTATCATACCAAGGGTGAAAGACTGAAAGCTTTCCATCTAAGGTCATTAACCAGGCAAGGATGCCTGCTAACACCATTGCTATTCAACATTGTACTAGATAGTCTAGCCAGAGAAATTAGTCAAGAAAAAGAGATAAAAGACATCCAAATTGGAAAGAAAAGTAAAATTATCCCTAGTCACAGACAACATGATCCTATATAAATATAGAAAATCCAGAAGAAACAACAAGAAAGCTACTAGAACTAATAAACAAATTCAACAAAGTGGTGAAGTACAAGATCAACATGCAAAAATCAGTGGTGTTTCTATACCCCAGCAATGAAAACTCTGAAAATGAAATTAAAAAAATTCTGTTTACATTAGCAACTAAAAGAATCAATTATCTGGGAATAAATTTAACCAAGGATATAAAGGATTTGTGTGAAGAAAACTATAAAACATTACTGAAAGAAATTAAGGATCTAAATAAGTGAAAAGATATTCTGTGCTCATGGATTGTAAGACTTAATAACATTAATATGTCAATACTGGAGGCAGGGCAAGATGGCAGTATAGGGAGGTGTGGAATTTAGTTAGTCCCCTAGAGAAACTAGTAAATAGCCAGGAACAACTAGTAAATAGTCTAGAACAATTGTTTGGAGGACATCTGTGAAGAGACACACATTGTACACCAGTCCACAATGGGAGGAACAGCTGAGATTGCAGCATAGAACTTTACAGTAAAGCTCCCCAAACTGAGGAGCTAGTGCCCCTCCCCCACTGGCATGGCAGGCTAAGTTGAAACACTCCCCTGTGGGAAAAAGAAGTGATATCTGCTGGGAGCAAGGGAAGTTAGTTCAACCAAGATCCAACTGCAGTTTTGATTAACAAATTTGAACTACTGAATATAAGCTATGAGCACAGATAAGCAGGAAAGGAACCCTGAGGTCTCTCCCAGCAGAGAGGAGGTGGGACTGATGGAAGAAAAAAATAATAACAAATAAAAACATAGTCTTTTGGAGTTGACTGAGCTCAGAATACTGGAAAAGAGCTGTTTCCTAAGAAAAGGAGTACATAGAACTGGGTACCAACTCTGGTTGACTAATGAAACTGGTGGGCAGGGGACTGGCTCTGAAAAGGGAATTTCTTTCTTTCTTTTTTTTTTCTTTTTTTCCTCTCATCCTAAGTAGCTTATTAAAGAAAGCCTCAGGCATTTTCAGTTGTCAGCACTGACCCAGGCAAGGATGGAGTTAAGAGAATTAGACAAAACAAAATGTCAAGTGAAGGAGATAATTCCCTAAAGGGCTTATCTTCCCTAAGAAGTGGGGGGGCAGGGTCCAGCTCAACAGGCTGCCCTCTCTCAGAAAATTCAGAACCCAGGGCCTGGGGGGTGGGTAACAGAAACAGCTTAAGCTTGGTCTCTGATTCACCACTGGTGCAGCAGGGACAGGGTCTGCTGAGAATTAAAGGCACCACATCTCTTTATGCTGGTGGGGAGCTGTGAGCTGACAAGCCCCACCTGCTGGGCAGGACAGGAAAAGCACAGAGTCTATAGGTCTCACAGGAGTGTCTGACAGTCTGCTGGGTCTCATTCTCAGGGAAACTTGATACTGATTACACCTTCCTCCTGAGACCTGGGCCCATCTGGTCTGGGAAAATCTGATTTGGGTAATCAAGAAAACCAGATGCCTAGACAACAAAATATTATGAGTCACACTAGGAAAAACGAAGATATGACCCCATCAAAGGAACAAACTTACACTTCAAATGAGATACAGGATTTGAAACAACTAATTAAAGATCTTCAAACAAATATGCTAAATCAATTCAAAACTCAAATCAATGAGTTGAGGGAAGATATGGCAAAAGAGATGAAGGATATAAAGAAGACATTGGGCAAATGTAAGGAAGAACTCAAAAGTTTGAAAAAACAATTGGCAGAACTTATGGGAATAAAAGGATAGATTGTATGATGTGTGAATAAAAACAGTTTAAAAAATAAACAGAGGGATTCAAGTGCTGCAGAAAATGTGGAAGAGAGGTATGTACCTATTCCCTGTTGCTGGGGATGTAGAATGGTGCAGCCCATCTGGAGGGCAGTGTGGTGGTTCCACAGGAAGCTAAGAATGGGGTTGCCATATGGTCCTGCAACCCCTGTTATTGGGTTTATACTTGAAGGAACTGAGAGCAGGGACTAAAATGGACATTTGCACACTGGTGTTTATGGCAGTAGTGTTCACGATTTTCAGTGGATGGAGGTGGCCTAAGGGTACATTGACTGATAAATGAAATGGAGAACTGTGGTGTATGCATACAGTAGAATATTGAGCAGCAGCAAGAAGGAATGAAGTTGTGAGGAATGCAACCTGGTGAATGGATCTTGAGGACAGTATGTTGAGTGAAATAAGCCAGAATTGAAAAGACAAACATTATAATGCCTCACTAATATGGACTAACTATAATGTGCAAACTCTGAGAATTGAATCTGAGAGCATAGCTTATCAGGGGAAGGCCTACTGTAAAATTATTCCTAGATTGTAATATCTAGGAATATTGTAAAAATATTGTAAAAATATTTCTAGATTGTAAGCTCTTACATCAGTCACATCTTTTCATGAGTTGTAATGTTATTTCTAAATTCTGAGATGATGAGCTATTTGTGTGTAACCTGGTCAGTCCCTGGAACTTTGGGTATCTGTGTGACACCTGAGACTCAGAGCCAGAGTTCAGCAGCTATGAATGTCAGCATTACCCCCATATAGTAATTGTTTAAAAAGTTGAAAAAAGAGATCAGACTTAATTAGAGATATGAATGAAATGGACTCAGTTGGGACTAAGGTAAATCAGACTAAAGGGTAAAGGATGACATTGACTGTGTTTTAAAACTTCAACTTCTATGTGAGACCAAAAGAAGAAATGTTTATTTGGTGCAAAATCTATACTTTCTGTAGCTTACAATATAATTTAACTTTATGGTCAGTTTATTCGAACAACATAATTATATGGAACCTTGAATGGGGGTGTGGTCTCGTTGGTTTGTACAGGTAAGTTTGGAGACTGACTATATCCCAGACTAATTTGGGCAGAGAATAAAAAGTTTTTGCAAAGCCCCCCTTGAGGGCCTGGGGAAAAATACGGAAATATTAAACATCCCCACCTGGGAAATTACTGATATTCTTGCAAGCATTGGGGACTACCAGTTTAGAAGGCTTTGTGATCTTGGGACTTGCCCTTATAAAACTTGTTACTGCAAAGGAGAGGCTAAGCCTATTTATAATTGTGCCTAAGAATCACCCCCAGAGAACCTCTTTTCTTGCTCAGATGTGGCCTCTCTCTCTAAGCCAACTTTGCAGGTAAATTCACTGCCCTTCCCACTACATGGGACATGACTCCCAGGGATGTAAATCTCCCTGGCAACATGGGACATGACTCCTGGGGATGAACCTGGATCTGGCGTCATGGGATTGAGAAACGCTTCTGGACCAAAAGGGGAAAAAGAAGTGAAACAAAATGAAGTTTCAGTGGCTGAGAGATTTCAAATGGAGTTGAGAAGTCATTCTAGAGGTTATTCTTATACATTACATGGATATCACTTTTTAGTTTTTAGTGTATTAGAATAGCTAGAAGGAAATGCCTGAAACTGTTCAACTGCAAACCAGTATCCTTGATTCTTGAAGACAATCATGTAACTATATAGCTTACATAGTATGAACATGTAATTGTGAAAACCTTGTGGCTCACACTCCCTTTATCCAGTGTATGGACAGATAAATAAAAAAATGAGGACAAAAAGTAAATTAATAATAGGGGGAGGGGGGAAGAAGGGGTATGAGATAATTTGGGTGTTCTTTTTTACTTTTATTTTCATTTTTATTATTATTTTTATTTTTTGGAGTAATGAAAATGTTAAAAAAATTGATTGTGGTGATGATGCACAACTATATGGTGATGCTGTGAACAATTGATTGTACACATTTAAATTACATTAAAAAAGATGTCAATACTGATCAAAGAAATTGACAGATTTAACACAATCCCAATCAAAATTTCAACAGACTTCTTCACAGAAATAGGAAAACTAATCATCAAATTCATACAGAAGGGCAGAGGACCCAGAATAGCCAAAACCATCTTGAAAAAGAAGAATGAAGTTGGAGGACTCACACTTCTCGCTTCAAAACTGATTACAAAGCTACAGTAATCAAAAGAATACAAGGACAGACTTACAGATCAAAGGACTAGAATTGAGAGTGCAGAAATAAACTCACACACATTTATGGCCAATTGATTTTTGACAAGGGAATCAGGTCCATGCAATGGGAAAAGAACAGTCTCTTCAACAAATGATGCTGTGAAAACTCAATATCCATATGCAACAGAATGAAGGTGGACCCCCTACCTCACACCACATACAAAAGTAAATCAAAATGGATCAAAGGCCTAAACATAAAAGTTAAAACTATAAAATTCTTAGAGGAAAACATAGGGAAATAATGCAAGCCCTTGAATTGACATGAATTCTTAGACTCTACATTGAAAGCACAAGTAACAAAAGTAAGAATAGATAAACTTTATCTATGGACATTATCAAGAAAGTGAAAAGACAACCAACAGAATGGGAGAAAATATTTGGTAACCATTTGTCTGCTCACGGTGTAATATCCAGAATATATAAAGAGCTCCTACTACTCAACAACAAAAAGACAAACAACCCAATTTAAAAATGGACAAAAGACTTGAATGAACCTTTCTCCAAGGAAGATATACAAATGGCCAATAATCACATGAAAAGATGCTCAACATCATTAACTGTTAGGGAAATTCAAACCAAAACCACTATGAGATACCACCTCACACTCAATGGAATGGCTAACATTTTAAAAACAGAAAATAATAAGTATTAGTGAGGATGCAAAGAAATAGGAACTCTCATACATTGTTGGTGGGAATATAAAATGGTGAAGCCACTGTGGAAAACAGTTTGGCAGTTCCTCAGAAAGGTAAACATAGAATTACCATATGACCCTGCAATCCCATTTCGAGGTATACATCCAAAATAATTGAAAGCAGGGACTAGGAAAGATATTTGAGCATCAATGTTCATAGTAGCATTATTCAAATTGCTTGAAGGTGAAAGCAACCCAAATGTCCATCAGCAGATGAGTGGATAAACAAAATGTGATATATATATATATATATATTATTACTTGCCTTAAAGAGAATGAAGTCCTGATATATGCCACTACATAGATGAACCTTGAAGACATCATTTGAGTGAACTATCAGATGCAAAGTGATAGATATTTAATGATTCATAGAGACATAAAGTAGAATGAAGTTACCAGAGGCAGGAATAAAAGGGAATGGGAAGTTAATGCATAAAGGATAATAGGTGTAGGGTTTCTTGTGGGATAATGGGAAAGTTCTGGTAATAAATGGTGATGAGGGTTGCATGAATTATGAATATGAATAATCCCAGTGAATGGTATGCTTGGGAGTGGTTGAGATGGGAAAGTTTATGTTGTATATATGTTTACACAATTTTTTTAAAAAGGAGCAACTAAAGGTACAATGACAATTAAATGTAATAAATGATCCTGGCCCGGATTTAATAATGGAGGAGAAAAGGTGCCAAATATATTACTGCCCCATGTGAAAAAAATGAAATATAGACTGAAAGCTTTATATCAGTTTTAAAGTTCTTGAACTGGATAACTGTACTTAAATGAATATCCTTGTCTCGGAAAATGTACATGGAAGTATTATAATTTCAAGGAACATGATAGATACAACCTACTCTCAAATGTTTAGAATATTGGTAAATAAATAGGGAGATAGGCAAATAGATGGATAGATAGATGGATGGATAGACAGAATGATACAACAAAAGTGGGGGAAATGTTAAAATTGGTGGATCTGAGTATCTGGGTTGGGACATGTTGGAGTCCCCTGTATGGGTTTTGTATTATTTTTGCAACTGTCCTGTAAGTTTGAAATTATTTCAAAATAAAATGTTAGAGAAATAAACGCTTAAGGCCTGATCAGGCAGCACAAATTAATTTTAACCAAAAAAAAAAGAGAGAGAGAGACAAAGTGGGTGATGGCTTCAAAACAGGATATGGTAAAGATCTTGCTTCTGAATGGGAGCTGTTGCTAACTTGGGGCAGTTGGATTTCTGAGAATGATGAATCATAGCCACTGGAAGCAGGATGTCAGTGGGGTGGGGAGGGGAACGCTAGCTTGCATAAAAGGGGAGTGAGTTCTAGAGGATACTGGAGATTCCATCAAATCCAATTTCAATCTCCATTCAGGTCTCCTCTAGTCAAATGTTTAGCCCCTTTCCCATAGACTATCACTGGAGGTCTAAGAACACCCTTACTGTGACATTCAAGTCTAACTTCAGCCAGGCATAGAAGTCAGGATCAGAAACCTTGGTAAGGATTTATTTTTCATGCTAGCTCCTAGTGAAGTGCCATTAGAAAAAATTCTGTCTTTTCTTAGTTCACTAAGGGGGAAAAGGATTTTCCTACTATCATGTCAGGAGAATTTGAGAATTGGAGAGAGCCAGAGTTGCTAAGGCAGATCCTGGAGTGACCCACTCTTCCCTTATCACATCCCACTGGAAGTCTTGATCTTTTTTTCATCAAATTTAATCTCTTCTCTGTCATCTCCCACCATCTTGATGCGAACACCAGTGGTAGTACTTGTCACCCAGTATTCCAGCTCTGTTAAATCATGAGTTTAGAAGCCAGGGTAAGGTTTATTTGCCTCAAGCACCTAGCACAATAGGTGGCCCAAGAATGTTCTTTGAATTGAATTGAACCCAGGAATGGAAGGAACAGAGAGCAGCTGTGGACATGCTCCCTGCCTTCCTTGCTAGGCCTCCATAGAAGCTAGCATAAGTATTAAGGGTATATATTTCTCATTATGTGAATCTCTGTTTTTATGTAACCCAGCACACAAGAGTCAGAGGTCCAAATCCTACAGGATGCTAAACGTTTCACTGAGCGAATACAACAGCAGCAGTTTCACCTGCAGCAAGCTGATAATTTTCCAGAGGCATTCAGCACAGAGGTCTCCAAAATGCGAGAACAGCTTCTCAAGTATCAAAATGAATATAACGCAGCGAAGGAAAGAGAGTTCCATAATCAATACCGATTAAATAGGTGAGTACCCAATTCTCTCAAACATACTGAAGACAGATACAAGCAAAGCCGTTTCCACATAAATAAAATTAGAAAAATGAGACTAAATTAGGAAGCAATTATAAGTACAATGTGTATGAGATAGCAATGTTAACATGATTATTATAAGCTTGGTTCTTTCTTTGCTTCCTGAGAACAGGCAGTCCTTGAGCAAGAAGATTATACAACACCTTCTAAAATAAAGCTTAGGTGATGGGGAGACACTGTCAGGAAACAGAGATTACTTCTGTGTTTTCTGTGTGTCAGGAAAGTCATAAGCATTGGGAGCATGCCAGAGAACACTCCAGGAAACAAGGGCTTGGCACACACTCTGGTCCTAGCCCAGGCTGGGCGATGGCCCCACATCCTTTGCAGTATCAGATCACAAGTGTCCACAGGGAGTGTTTCTACCCGCATGCATGAATACACTTTCCAAACAAGCCTACATGAGCTGAGGGTCACATCTGCCTTGCTCTATTCTTCTAATATAGGAACAAAGCCTATCTATTTAACCTTATTCTCCTATTACTAAACTATTCCTTAGGATCAAGGAAGAAAGTTACATCCTTCTGGAAGATATATTTACTTATACAAGTCTAGAGGGTGTCATTTAGTGAACTAAAGCAGAAATTTATAGCTAAAAGGGCAAATGTTATTTCCAAAGCCCCTCTAATATTTGCAAATCAGTGGAAGAGTTTGTTTAGCAAGTCACACTATTTAAATTTCAGAATGATAGCAGTTCAGGTTTTGTGTTATGGTGTGCGTATACTAGGCCTGGGTACAAGAGAGAAAGCCAAACCATTTCTCCTAGAATGTGTTACCATTTAAGGTGGTAGAAGAACTTTCACTGGCTATTTTTAAAAGTAGACATATTTCTGACTGTGCAAATACAATTCAGTCTTGCCCAGAGGTAAGAGAACAACTTGAGTGACCTCCCAAGGACTTTGCAAGCTCTGGATTTGGAATCCTCTCTGAGGCCTGTTTATTCAACTGGGGAAATGAAGAAATTCAGCTTATTCAGGAGAATTATATTCGGGGAATAAAAATCTGAATTCTTTTTGTCTTTCAGTCTAAACTTGTTTCAGGCTCACCAGTGAGATCTATAAAAAGAAAGCCTAACTATTTCGAGGCTCTGTAAGCACTCTTTCAGTTGAGAAAATAATGAAATTAAAACAATTGGTGGTTGTTCATTAGTATTGAAAATATGAATGCTTGACATTTCCACAAAAGGGTAAGAGGAACATAAGTCAGATGATATTTAAATTGTTTAAAATTTCCAAGTAGTCCTGCCAAGAAACAGAAAAGAAAAAGAAAAACAGAAATCTTGCCTTTTAGGTATGGACAGGCAAATTGTTCATTGAGTTAGCTGGAATAGGGAGGGGAAATGCCTAGTGACATACAGTGAACAAGAACATTCAAAATGCACACTTGCAGAAATGTTTAGTATGTGTTCTTTTGGATTTGTAGTGTGTCATACTTTAACTTGAGCAGATGCCCTTGCATCCTGAAAGATTAGTACCTCAAAGATTAACAAGTTTATCTTCATAAAAAGAATGGTGGTACCCAAAAACTAACAGGAAAGAATTGCAGGCTATCTATTTCATTGGACAATGAAATATTTAGTATTGCACAGTACAGAAACAAATTCACTTCAACACTGCCCAGGAAGAAAGTAGATATTTCCATTCCCACATAAAAATAAACTAAGCGAATGAGAGAAAACTATTCATCCAAATATACAGATGAATTATTTTGTCAGACCAGCACAACAAACTCTCATTTTATTCAGTCTAGATAATAGAAGCCCAAATAACTAGCAGCCAACCCCGAAAACATCTTAGGAGCTTCTGAATCATTGGCAACTCATAAGAACAATGTATTATTTAAAGACTGTAGAGAAAGGTCCTTAGTCTACAATTTAGATGATTTTACTCATGTTTTCACATAACATAAACTCTTTAATAAGTGCTAAAAGTAAGTATAATTATGTTGTTGGTTAATAACTAAATCTATGTTACTATAGTTTCAGTTTTTGGATTACACTCATAACTATACAGTTCAGAAAGGAATATGTAACCTATTAAACAAATTAAGTAAACACACTGTAAATAAATAGTAATTAAATATTATTGAGAACTTATTTTTGAAACCAAGTAGAAATAATTATCTTTCTAAAAATTTTCTCATTTTTACATTCTCTAATCTGATGACATTGTTAAGGGAGTATCTTCTGTCTGATTTCCTTGTTTGTCAGCTCTTTTCAAATCTAAGGTTATCACAGATACCAATATTTTGTTTTATAACTTATTATTGGTCCTTATGTCCTATAGCTTCACATAGAAAATTATAATGCTGATCATAAGCCAGCTTGCTTCCTCTTCTACATTGTTTAAATAGTTACGTTAAGAGCTTCAATAAGAAATATTTCAGGTAAAATATCTTTAAGATATTTAGCAAAAAGGATATGCAATAAGAAAATAAAAGAAATTACTTTCCCCTTGATTAAAAGCTCTGAAGCTGGCATAAATTCATAAAAGATGGTTCCCAGTTTAGAGACTGTAAGTAGTTGCAGGAAGGGGCATAGAGAAGGGGAAGGACTGACATTAGGTTGTTAATTATCAATTAAACAACAAAATACTCCAAATACAACAAAATTTCCATTTAGCATCACCATCATTTCATTCAAAAACAACATTTTCACCCCAGTAATGCAAGAAAGACATAACCTCAGACTACAAAACAGGCCATTAAATTGAATAAATTTAAATTCAGAAAAAACTCACTACATTGTCTTTGTTGCATTTTATCAGAGACCGAAGAAAGGACAATCCCAGATCCTCAGGTCAGCCATCCACCATCATGCCTGAGTCTCATCACAGCCGACACTCAGATTATGCTTAAACACCTCCAGTGACAGGCAGCTCACCACTTCCCAAGGCAGCCCACTCCAGCTTTGGACAGGTCTGCCTCTTAGAAGGTTATTGCTTATATTGGTCCAGAAAACGTCCTTCTTACAACTTCCACTCATTCATGCTGCTTCTACTCCTATGGGGTAATACGCCTATTGCACATGGCAGCATTCATTGTCGCTTCACCCACAAGGGCTTAAATTAAAACCAAAAACCTTTGATGACAGTTAGGACTATCTTGATACAAAAAAGAAATGAGCTGCCCGGGCGGACTGGGCGATGGCGGCTATGCCGTGGGAGCGCTCTCCCTAGCCCGGGGAGTCGCGCGCCTAGAGAATGAACTCGGTTGGGCGCAGGACCACGGGTCTGAGACAAAGTTGGGCTCCGCGGGGTCGCTGCCGTCGCCGTCCCCTCTGGAGCCCCTGCTGCCCCGCAGAGGGAGCCGCTCTACAACTGGCAGGCGACCGAGGCGTCGCTGAAGGAGCGCTGCGCCTTCCTCTTCAACACGGAGCTGCTGAGCCATGTGCGCTTGGTGCTGGGCAAAGGCCATGGCGCCATTTTCTTATAACCTGAAGTGAAAGGAGAACTGGGTTTAATTTCTCAAAATAAAAAGGAGCTATTTCAACTTTCTCTTGTATAATGCAGAGCTCAGCTGATTCGTGATCATTTGATAGTTTTATAATTGAAAGATTCAGATTATATATAGCTGGTTTGTTTTGGTGTTAACTATGTTGAAGGTTATATGAGGTGAGATGGGTCAGTATTCCTGTAGAATTTGTGTGAACTCAAATACCTAATGTCAGAGAATTAAGAAAACTGACTTTTTATATTTGGAGTTTGGGAATATAACTGTGAAGAAATAATCTGGTTGCTAGCATTTGAAATAGTGCTAAAAATATGTCTAATAAATACCCAAGGAAACTTTCAATGCATTTACAGAAAAGGATATTTTGTAACAGTATGGCAATGTGTTACACAGTACAGTTTTAAACTACAAATGGAGTTTGTATGAATTCACAATAATGTGATGCAAACTAAAGATCTAAAAATTGAAAAGAAAAAAGAAATGATTCCAGGGATCTTTGATGCTGAAGCATCCCTTAGGGAAGCTGAAAAACGTCAGACAGGTTTACATTTTAATGTGAGTCAAAAAGTTTAGAAGTTAATATATAACAAGAGGCACAAAAATGTTTTTGGTCTCCACAGTGCCATCCAAAAATGATAATTCAGAAGACACAATGCATAAAGATGTTTATTATTATTTATAAAAGTGAAAACTGGAAGGAACTTAAATTCCAAAAAATAGTGGAATACTGAAAGTATAATATAATCCAGAGGCAGCCTGATACTGAAAAGCATTCTGGAGTCAGAGCTGGGTTTGAATGCCAGTTCAGCCTTGACAATGTGACTTTGGAACAGTTACTTAACTCTTCAGTTTCTTCATTTGTACAGTGAAGATAGCAATACCTACTTAGCAAGGCTGTAAAGTTAAGAAATGGAACATGTGAATTACTTGGAGTATAATAGGTTCAGTATATGGTTGATATTATTTAAGAATATTTTATTATGGTACATTCACTCTATAGAAATTCTTAAAACTAGCTACTAAATTATTAATTTTGAAGCCTTTAAGCAACTTGGGAAAATGTTTTAATTAAATGCTAAGTAAAACTAGATTCAACCATATATACACATTTAATATAACTAATAAAAGACACAAGGAAAATAAAAATGATGATCCTTGTTGTGCTAGTGATAGGATTATGAATGAAATTTTTCTCTATAAATAAAAAAAATTCATCTTTAAGGGAAAGAAAAATGTGAATCAGTGTGTTTTAATATGAATATAAAGATAAATGTATAATAGAAATGCTGTTGGTTTTAAATGTTCTAGAAAAGTACACCTTTTACATGTATTTTAAAAAAATATTATTTTATATATTTAAATGAAAGACCATAAGTCATATTTTGTGGAAGAGCTTCATGTCACCATTTTGAAACTCCAGTACGTTCGTTCCTTTACAACCGAGCGATGGTGGCACACTACCGCCCTCTGGTGGCAGCTTACCTAAGGTATAGGATCAATAATTGAGAAATAAAATATCTGCAGTTTATATGCTGGACCCAGAAAAGCCAAGGCCTAAGTAGTCAAAGCTCTGAAAAATTCAGCTTCAACTTGCATTCCTGACAATGAATTTATAGAATTTCAGTGTGATACTTCTTTATTAACTTAACCTTAATCTACATTATGGCAAATAAGTTTTCATAAAAATAGAACTGAATGAGTGTACACTTTCAGCTCAGTGCTGGTGGGATCTACTTATTTGATGGAACCAGTGGGCATAATGCTCCACATATTCCCAATTTTTATTGTATAAATCCTCCTATAATTGAAAGTTTGTGTTCATCACATTTGGAAAATCTTATTACCTCTTTGGCACTTAATAATCAGCCATTAAATGCGGACTAACAGAAAAAATGGGAAACTGTTCTCTTAGACTTGTTCAGGAAGTCTAGTGGACAAAACAGAGTTCAAAATAAGGTTGTTGGAAGAAGAAAATAAACAAGCAATTGTATCCAACCCATTATTATTTATTTTATTTAGAACATTCTGGCTAACCGTATTTGAAACAGTTTCCAAAATCTCACATTAGCATCATGTCATCTCATCCTGTCAGTTAAAATAAAAATATCAAATAAATTTTCTCTTTTTAGTATTACGCTTATCAACAAGTAAAAGAAAGTGTATGTTACTAGTCATTGTCTGCATTTCCTAATATTTTCTATTTCTTCTCTAATGTTAATCTAACAAAGCTATGGCTGGCTTTCAGAGAAAATTCTGGCATTTCTTTCTGTGTTACCCTCTTGTTAGTTGACATTCACTCAAACAAATGGTGGGAAACAATAAAAATACTTATTCAGTTTTCTAAATTGCTGCTAAATTTTATTATTTATTATGTACAAATGACAACAAAGGTCAAAATGGAAGAAGTATCAAGAGGCTCTGGCCTTATAAGAAAAATATATCCTGGATAATTCTTATCAGCATTAGCATGACCTATGACATGAGAAGGTCATGCATCATTCATGTCTGCAACCCTCCCTAGAGTCCATGTTCCACTCCAGTTACTGCTTGTTTCTTTGTTCCTCTTTATATCCAACTCATTTAAAGAGTCTATCAATGTCTCCACTTCCAAAACCACCCCATTAAAGCCTTTCTCATCTGTCGTCTGAAACTGTTGATGTTAAGAAGACCAAGGATTTCCATCTTATAAGATACAGTAGTCAGTAGTCAAATCTCAATCCTCATCTTACATGAATCACAACAGCAGTATTTGAAACAGCTGTTAACTCCATCCTTCCTGAAACACTTTCTTCTCTTGGCTTCTATGATATCACACTCTCCTGGTTTTCCTTCTTTCTCATTTGTCACTCCTCAGTTTTCCTTCCTTCCTTCCTTCCTTCCTTCCATGTGTTTTTTTTTTTCATTGTTGCTGCAGTTCTTTTGTTTTTGTTTTGCTAGTTTCTCCTCATCTCCTGGAGTGCTAGATGTTGGAACCCAGATGTCAGTCCTCAACCCTCTTGCTATTTCTATCTGCAGTTTCTCCCAGAATGATCCCATCCAGGCCTTTGGCCTTAAACATCACCTAAAGGGTTCTGGTTCTGGATAAGATGGAGTAAGCGCCCTTCACCCTGTCTTCTGAACACAACTATAAAACTGGACAGTGTTTATGGAGCATGTATTTGAGGACTCCAAAAAGTAAATAGTCAGAAGCAGATTGGGGAAGAAGTCCAGAATTCAAAGTACCATTGAACTGGTGATGAATCTACCACTCCCACACCCCGACCCCATCCCTGTTAGTTCCCTGGCCTAAGTATAGCACAGCTTAAAACCCGGAAGTGGACGTTGATGTGGACAGAGAGCACACCAGGGAAAGTCCTCTAGTTCTTGCTCAGAGTGAATAATCCCCTGGTTTTTTGTTTGTTTGTTTGTTTTTCCCTTCTGTATAATCTGTTCTGGTTTGGATATATTATGACCCCCAGAAAAGCCATATTCTTTAATGCAGTCTTGTGAGGGAAGACTGATAAGTCTGTTGACTAGGGTGGAACCTCTGATTGAATTATTTCCATGGAGGTGTGGATCCCAACCATTCAAGATGGGTCTTAATTAGTTCACTGAATTACTTAAAAGAGCTCTAGAGTCGGAGCAGTCAGAGATGCTTAGAAATGCTTGGAGATGTGGACAGGACTTTCAGAGATGCTAAGCTAAGAGATGAAGCCCTGAGTTTGCCCCAGAGAAGCTAAGAGAGGACCCCCAGACACTTAGAGAGAAACACCCTGGGAGAAAGAAGCAAGGACGCACAAGAGCTCAGAGAGAGGAGAAAAGACAGAAGACCAGAGACATTTTGGAGAAAGCCATTTTGAAATACAACCCTGGAGCAAAGGACTAGCATACACCAGCCACGTGAGCAAAGACAGAAGCCCAGAGACATTTTGGAGAAAGACGTTTTGAAACACAACCCTGGAGCAAAGGACCAGCATACACCAGCCACATGCCTTCCCAGCTGACAGAGGTGTTCTGGACACCATCAGCCATTCTTCAGTGAAGGTATCATCTTGTTGATGCCTTAGTCTGGACACTTCTATGGCTTTAGAACTGTAACTTAGTAACCTAATAAATTCCCTTTATAAAAGCCAAGCCATTTCTAGTAATTTGCATAACAGCAGCATTAGCAAACTGGAACATAAGTCTCTCACACCAGCACCCAAGCAGTACTGGGGCAGCAGTGGCAAAGGCTACAATACAACAGAAGCCCGCAAGAGCCAAAATTCTGAGGAAGGGGAAACTTTCTCTCCTATCTTTGAAGCTAAGACCCCAAGAAGATGGGCAAATCCCCATTTTGAAGCTGAGACTCCAAGAGGAGAGGCTTGTTCTCTCTCTCTCCCTCTCTGTCTCTAATGCACAGTCAGTCACAGAAGTACATGCTAAAATGGGGAAACTAAATCCCAGCTTTCTGGCTGGAAGACCAGTAAGGAGAAGATCTAAGTATCCAGAAAGAATGGGGAAATCCCAGAGGAGGAAGAGCTTGGAAAAAATGACCCATTAAGTTGTTTCTAAACTTCTGGGTACACTTCCAAACTATGCTTGTATTGATCTGACTCTAAAGAACTCACCAAAGATTTCGAGAACTAGCAGCTCACACCTAGGTCCCAAACTGGTCAGTGAGTGGCACACATACAGGACCTATCTGAATAGCTCTACAAAGGTGCTGAAAACTGAACTGACATTGAAACCACACCCCCAGAAGGTTGGTTGGATCTTGTGGCCTGAACCTAACCAGGTCAATTGCCTGCTAAAACAAAATTATCAACATTAGTAATAGAATTTAAACAAGACCCAGAATCTCATTACATAATATTCAAAATGTCTATGATACAGTCCAATGTGCTGAACATAACAAAAGTCATGAAAATCTCCAGTTGCATGAGAAAAGATAATCAATAGACAAAAATCAAAAGATGACACAGGTGTTGGAAATAGCTGACAAAGACTTTAAAGAATCTCTTATTTCCCCCATCCTTTGTGCTATTGTTACACATTTTACTTCTACATGTTATAAGCCACACAATATTTGATTATTGTTATTTCTTTAAAGTCAGTTATCTTTAAATGAGTTTTCAAAATGAGGAGAAAAAAAGCATCTTTTATATTTACCCAACTATTTCCCACTTTTGATGTTTTTCATTCCTTTGTGAATTTTCTCAGCTATTATTTTCCCGCATTTTTCTGGGTATAAATCTGTTCCAGTTTGTTAATGCTGTTGTTCTGCAGAATGCCAAAAATGGATTGGCTTTTATAAAGCGGGTTTATTTGGTTTCAAATTAACAGTCCTAAGGCCATAAAAGTGTCCAAACTAAGGCATCAAAAAGATGATACCGTCACTGAAGATCAGCCAATGGCATCTGGAACACCTCTGTCAGCTGGAAAGGCACGTGACTGGCGTCTGTGTTCCTTTCCTCCCGAGTTGTGTTTCAAAATGGCTTTCTCCAAAATGTCTCTGGGCTTAATCTCTTAGCTTAGCATCTCCAAATGTCCTTCTGTCTGCATCTCCAAGTGCCTCCAAGCATCAGCAAGCATCCGGGTCTCCTGGCTTAGCATATCCTGGGGCATTTTCATCTCTTAGCTTCTCCAGAGCAAACTCTGGGCTAGCATCCCAAAGCATCAGCAAGCATCTCTCCAAAAGTATCTCTCAGCTGTTCTTGGGACATTTTGTCCTCTCTTAGCTTCTCCAGAGCAAACTATGGGCCAGCATTTCAAAGCATCAGCAAACATCTTGGCCATCCAAGCATCTAATGTCTGGGTGTTCTGGCTTAGCATATCCTGGGGCATTTTCCTCCTCTGCTCTCTGTGAGAGCTCCCTTTAAAGAACTCCAGTAAACTAATCAAGACCTACCCTGAATGGGTGGGGTCAAATCTCCATGGAAACATCCGATCAAGAGGTCATACCCTAATCAAAAAATTAATCAATCTGCCCCCACAAGATTGCATTAAAAAATGTGGCTTTTTCTGGGGGACATAATACATACAAACTGGCAGAGGATTCTAGTAGATTTTGTTTTCCTTCAGTACTTAATTGTTGTCAGTCCATTGTCTGCATGGTTTCTGATGGCCAGTCTGCTGTAACTATTACCTGTGTTTGTCTGTAGGTAATTTATCTTTTTTCTCTGATTGTCTTTAATATTTTTCTTTATCACTAGTTTCAGCAATGGGATGTGTCTTGGTGAGGTTTTCTTCAGGTATCCTCTGCTTAGATTGAGCTTCTTAGATCTGTAGATTATAGTTTGTATTAAATTCAGAAAATTTCTGCCTGATTTTTTTTTTCAAATATTTTTTCTGCCTCCCACTTTTCTGGCACTCCAATTACTCATATGTTAGATAACTTAATACAGCCTCCACAGCCTTCTGATGCTCTGTTCATTTTAATTTTTTTTTTTTACTTTTTTCTCTTTGTGTTTCATTTTCGATAATTTCTATTGCTGTGTCTTCAAGCTAGCTAATCTTTTCTTCTGCAGTTTCTAATCTGCTATTAATCCCATTCAGTGCATTTTCCATTTCAAATATTATATTTTTCATCTCTAATTGTTCAAGTTAGGTCTTTTTTATATCTTCCACTTCTCAGTTTGTCAAGATTATATTTTTCTCTATCTTACTTGACTTATGAGTCTGTATAATCAATGTTTTAACATTTTGCCTGCTAATTCTATGATTTCTGTCATGTTGGGGTCTGTTTCCATATATTGGTTCTTCTTCTGGCTATGGGTTGAATTTTCCTACTTCTTTTTATGACTAAGCAATTTTTAATTGGATGCTTGATGTTTCAACTTGTTGGGTGCTGGATTTTTGTTGTATTCCTTTACATGTTGTTAGTCTTTGGGGATGTAGTTAAGTTTTCTGGAATCAATTTTATCCTTTCGTGGCTTGCTTTTAAGATTTATTGGGGTGGTTCTAGAGTAGTCTTTGGTCTATGGCTAATTTGGACTCACTGCTGAGGTCATACCCTTCTGAAGGCTCCACTTGCTATCCCATGAATTAGGAGACTCTTTCCACTCTCACTGGTTGGTACATGGACTATTCCCAAATCTGTGTGAATTTGGGGGATTGTTCTACCTACTCTCTCTTTTTTTTCTTTTATCTCCAACATTGGTATTTTCCTCCCATGCTTGCACATATCATTACTTAGCCAAAAGTTTAAAGAACCATTATGAAGTTCTCCAGAAAGCTCTCTGTGTCTGGGCAGCCCCCTTCTCATAGGTATCTTTCCCCACAAGAGTTTCCTTAGCTCCCGTGAACTGCAAAGTGTGTCTCTCAACTTAGCAAGTCTGCCAGGCTCTGCTCAGTTCCCTCCCACCTGATCTGTGACCTAGCAGCTTTTTCCAGGCAGTAAATTAGGGCATTTTACTCATTTATTTCCCTATTCTTGGGGATCGCTGTCTTGCAATGCTTGTTGTCAGATGTCTAAAAACCAGTTTGGTTACTTTTTTAGTTGTTTACATCAGGATGGTAAATTTTTATCCTATTCCATCATGGCTAGAATTGTAGCATCCATCCTACCCCTCTTTTTAGATAATTAACTCTATTTTATTGTGTGAGATATTGATAAATAGATCCCAGATGACTAGCTCTAATGCATTCAGTGTGGCTTTATACCAGCTTGGTTTTATATTAAAACTGTATCTCCATAAGTAGATATCTCCTTGAAGATAGGTACCATATCTTCTGACTCTTTGTGCTTAGTAAATAATTTTAACTCTTTATGTGTATTATTATCATTGGAGAATACCAGTTAGAAAATCTTTATAATAGCCCAAGCGAGAAACCATAATGTTATAAATTAAGGCCATGGCAGTAAGAATAGAAAAGAAATGAATCATTTCTTCTGGAAATAGAGAAACTTAAAAAATGACTCTCATGCTAATAATTTTGAAAAATACGTGAATTGAAATGCCATTAACTGAGAGACGATATAAAAGAACATTAGATTTCAGAGGGGGAGACAATGAATTTTAGTTTGAAAAGTCTTTGATACACACAGCTGGAATTGTCCAAACAGAAGTTGAAAATTTGGAGTTTCATGGGAATTCTAAGCTGGGGATATGAATTTGGAAGGCATAACTGTAATTGAATCTGTGCAAACAGAGTGAGAAAAGAATTTAGGCTTCAGCTAGGCTATGTGGCAACCAAAAAAAAATCTTAGAATCTCAGGGGAATAACATAATAGAATTTTGTTTCTGCCTCACAGCACAGTCCAGTGCAAATCATGCAGCCTCCACTATCTTGTAGCCTTGATATCTGGAACACATGCCTTCCAAGTTTAATATGGCTGGGAAAGTCAAATGATAGTTATTTGCACTCACCTTTCATTGGAAAGAATTGGTCCCATAGCCCCAAAACAAGTTCAAGGGAAGCTGTGAAATGTAGCCCTTCTATGTATGCAGGGAGGGAAAATGGTATGGAGAACACATGGTAATATGTCTATCACAAGGGCTTAAGGTAGATCCTTATGATCTTAGCCAAACAACCATGAGATAGAAGTATAGACAGGGTATGCCTATCTCATTTTCTTATGAGTTCATATTGGAGTTTTAATACTTTTAAATGGAAACAAAATTAAAAAGAGTTGTCCTCAAATACCCACATCTAACATTCATTTGTACATGGCTCCTGGTCTCTATCTGTCCTTCACTTGAAATGTTCATTTAATCCCTTGGGTCTCTGTGTCCCAATCACAACCACACCTGGGTCTCTTTAAAGTGTCTTTTGACTGTAACATTCTATGATTCTCTTTATGCTGTTTCCCTCTAAAATTATACCTAAGGGATGCACTCTCCACGCAAAACTGAATCTGAGCTCCTAGAATAAATCCTCTCCACACCTTTGAACTACTGTGGAGGCTTCCCTTCCAGGATTTCCATAAGCGTTTTCTCCAATCTGGATGTAGAAGAATGTAATGAAAAAGGTTATATTTCCATAGGCATGTCCTTATATTACTTCAATTAGCATATAGACCATTGCCCTTCAAATAATGAAAATGGGAATAAAACTAATTTCTCTCTTTTGAGTTATTCATCCAAATATTTATTCAGTGTCAACTATGTGTGGGAACTTTTTAGGCAATGGTGATACAGCAAGAAACCAAACAAAGTCCCTTCCGTCCCTCATGGAGCTGGGTTTTCTAGTGGGAAAACAAACAAACAAATGTGTAATATAGTGTCAGTTAGTGATAAAGACTGTAGAGAAAAGTAAAGAATAAGGAAAGAGCAATGATGAATGTTGATGCTGTTTTAGGTAGGATGAGAAGACACCTCTATGAAAAGGTGACACCAAGTACATATCTACATGTTGTGAGGAGCGAGCTGTGCAAAGATCTTTGGAAAGAGCATCCCAGTTGGTGGTCAGAAAGGTCAGAGTAGTTGAGGTGGTAACAAGTGTGGCAAGAAGGCCAAGGTGGAGCCAGAGAATGGTAGGCAATGAGACTGGAGAAGCAGATTATGAAAGGCCATGTAGGGTTGGGAAAAGTTTAATTTTTGTCCAGGTATGATAGGAAGATATTGAGCAGGAAAGTGATGTGATCTGGTTTACATTTTTTAAAAATCTCAGTGGTGCAATGGGGAGAATTGACTTTACTGGGTGTTCTGGTTTGCTAATGCTGCCATTATGCAAAATACCAGAAATGGATTGGCTTTCATAAAGGGGGTTTATTTGGTTACAAAGTTACAGTCTTAAGGCCATAAAAGTGTCCAAGTCAAGGCATCAACAATAGGGTACCTTCACCAAAGGAAGGCCAATGGCATTCTGAAAATCTCTGTTAACTGGGAAGGCATGTGGCTGGCATCTGCTGATCCTGGGTTGTGTTCCAGCTCCTCTCTCAGCTCCTCTGTGTTCTCCAAAATGTTGCCCTTGGGGCGGTTTGTCCTCTCTTACCATCTCCGGAGCAAACTCTGGGCTAATATCTACAAAGTGTCAGCAAAAGTCTGCTTTCAATGGCCACCTCCAAAATGCCTCTCTTAGCTGTAGCTGGTCTCCAAAATGTCCCTCTCAGCTGCTCTGAGGTCCTTCTGTTTGTGTGCCCTTTTATAGGACTCCAATGATTAAGTCAAGACCCACCCTGAATGGGTGGGGTCCATCTCTCCATGGAAATAATTTAATGAAAGGTTTCACCCACAGTTGATTGAGTCACATCTCCATGGAAACACTCAATCAAAGGATTCTAACCTAATCAACACTAATACATCTGTCCCCACAAGATTGCATTAAAGAATATGGCTTTTGGCAGGACATAATATATCCAAACTAGCACACTGGGCAAGGGTGGAGTCAGGGAAGGTAAGTGATCAGTTGAGAGGCTCTCACAGTAATCCAAGCAGGCACTAGTCCATTGTAAGTATGAAGAAGAAAAAGTCCAGAGCCTGCCTACAGGGAGCCTGAATCTAGTGGGGAGGCCCATGCTCCCAAACAGTTATAATGAAATGAGATAACTGTTTGCTCTAATGGTGTGTGTACACAGTGTAGTGGAAGTACTGGGGAGGAGAAAACACCTACACAGACCTGTGGGAGTCAGGAAAGCCACGATAAAGAATGGACAGCAGGTTGCCTGGCAGACAAGCATGGGAAGGGCATCCTAAGAAGAGGAAATAGTAAGTTATTATTACAGGAAAAGGTTACTCTTCTGTACTGTGTCAAACTTGATTTTTATTTTACCTTATTTGCAGCTTACAGGAAGAAAGAGCTGTCATTTTAAAGGAATTTGAGAAGATACCCAAGCCAGGAGTAAGTCTTAGATAATCTAGAGTTTGTCAAATACACCCAGATTCAAACATCCCTTTTTATAAACAACCATATTCTGAAACATTTGAAAGATCCAAAAGTCTTAACTTTGGGTTATGCTGAAAGGAATAGCTGCATAAATGCTTGAATAAACATACATGGTGTCTTTCACGGTCTTTAGCTATTTGGCATCATTTGGCTGGGTTTAGTTGGACAATATCTGCTTTATTTCCTGAAGAAAAAAGGATTCTATGATTGACACTTAAAAACATTATTTTTCCTATAGCTATCATTCTTATAGCTTCCTGAGCATTTCAAGTTTATTACAAGAAAATTTTATGAAGAAAATGTATCAGTTATCTATTGTATGTAACAAACCACCCCCCAACACAGTAGTGTGAAACAGCAACTATTGCCTTTCACAGTTCTGAATTCTTCTAGTCTAATCTGGATAACTGGGACAAGGTGCTCTAGAATGGCTTCATTTACATGTCAGCAGCTGGCAGGCTACTTGGTCTAACAGGGCCTCACTCACTTGTCTGGAGATTGACGAGATATCAACTGAGGTGAAGGCCACATGGTTTTCATCATCCAGTAGGCTAGCCTGGGTTTGTTCACACGATGGCAGAAGGATTCCCAGCAGCAAGAAAGGGCAAATCCCAACATCCAAGCACTTTTTGAGGCTTTGCTGAAATAATTTCTGCTAATATCCTATTGCTCAAAGCAAGTCACATTGCCAAGCCTAGACTCAAGGGATAGAGAAATAAGCCCTACCCCTTAATAGGAAGAATGACAAAGTCATATTGTAAAGGGGCATGCATACCAGAATAGGAGGAATTTGTGGCCATTTTTTGCAATCTATCATAAAAAATAAATAGAAAGACCATTGCAGTTTGCCTTGCTTACACCCTCTGGATGGTTGTATTTCAAAAATGTGTTGGTAGTGGTTTAGTTCCAAAGGCAGTCCACAAAAGCCTGCTAACCATAGAGTAAAATACCATTAATTCTATGTAAGTGTATTTAACCACCGTTTATACCTCAGATTTTATGGGAAAAAGCATTTTGAGTCTTATCTCCAGATCTTTGGACCACTAATGTTACCCTCTCTCGGCAGTATTGGAAAGAGGGAAATATACAGAAAATCCAGAACGGGTTAAATGGATCATACAGCTAGTAATTAGTAACAATAGACTTTCTAAGTAAGAAATCATCCCTCCCATAAGTCAGGCATTCCCCCAAAATAATCAGACCTTGGAAACAAAGAGCTGTTGTGAATTTTGAGTGGCGTGCATTTGGGGAGAACGTGCATGAGCTATAGAAGTAATATTAATGAGAAAGTGGACGACTAAGGAGTACAAAGGGTTGGGAAATCCAAATGTGAGCTCCCTAATCTTCAGTTCCCACATGTGACTTAGATTAACTATAAGCCAGACATTTATAATTTAAATATTATTTGCATCTGATTTTGTCAAATCACAAAGCTACTAGAAAACAGGTTGGAAATTTTCATTAATGATTTTTGGTATGCAAATTAACTTAGAAAAAGTAAACATTTAAAATATAGGGGAATAGGAAAGCTCACTAGTAAAAAATGAGAGTACAAACACAAAATGTTTTAACATATGCAATATAATTGTCATGCATTGAATACGTCAGATATCTTAAGTTCCTTTTAACTTTGTAAGAAACGGTTCATGAACCTCAAAACATACATAATAAAAATGGTGAAGAAAATTATTTTTTATTAAGTTCTTAGGTAGATAAATGTTTTCTTTGATTCTATAAAACATGATAGTTTTCATGACTGTTAAAGGAAACGGAGAAGAAGATGAAAATATTAAAAGAAAGCACTGAAGAATTACGTAAAGAAATAATGCAGAAGAAATTAGAAATTAAAAACTTACGGGAAGATTTAGCGTCTAAACAAAAGCAATCACTAAAGGAGCAGAAAGAACTAGAAGAACTGTTGGAATATCAGATCAACCTAAAGGTGTGCTACTTTATAGTTCATAAATATTTAAACATTGTACCTGCATGGATGTAAAAATGCATGGGTATCAAGATTGGCTGCATAGGTTTGACGAAGAGGGATCTAGTCACATTGACTGGAAATTTCTGGATTATGATTGATCCTGTCAAACTAAACCTGGATTCTGGAAATTCACAAAAGACTTTAGGCCCATTTGGTAGTATTACTCTAATTTGGAGCCTTGATCCTGGGGAAAACACCCCAAGCCAAATGTTTCGCAATATTAGAAATGAGTGTCACAAACACAGACATTTCCTTGAAGAGCAACCAAATGTCATAACCTCTTGTATATATTTGTATTGCCTTATCTTCTCTGTTTGATTCCACTGCACTTTTCTCATCATAAAAGTGATGAGGGTCCTGTTCTTATGTTCTTTTTATTTTGAAAAATTTATAATAACCCTCAAGACCATTGAAACAACCAAGAGTTGTTTAAAACAACAACAACATCATCTGAGACTAATTGTCTTAGAGGACGATTATGATATACTCTGACCTCTTTTTCCTTAAGAGACTTAGAGCAGTCGGCCAAGATGTGCCCAGTTGCTACCTGGACCACAAGGACTGAACAGAAACAGATTATCAGGAATATAATGAAGGTTAAGCTTCAGGATCCTCACTTGCATGGTCCCCTTTCAAGCCCTGTACCTATGTTAGCATTTGTAATTTTTTTTACTCTTTTTCTTAAAAGGATGCCCCAAATTGTACAGACATCTGCCTCACAAAACCTGGATCTTTCCGGGACTAAGCAAGATTCCAGGGAGAAAGTTCCCACCTAACCATACTGCAGTGACTGTGCTCAACCTCCATGCATGTGTGTTACGTCAAATCCCAAAGTCCAGTGGCTCTCCCATAACCCCTACCATGTGCATAAGACTCTGGATTCCATGAATCCACAGAGCATGGAGGGAAGTGGTGCCAGACAAACTTAGCTTCTGATCTTGGCCTTGACACTTGTAGCTGTGTTACTTTATGAAAATTATTTATCTTCTTTTGGCATGAGTCTTAAGTAGGGTTTCTTAGAAGCAGATCCTGAGACAAGGACTCTTGAGTAGTGATTCAGTGAGAAGAGCTCTAAAGAGAATCCTGTAGAGGATTGAGAAAAGCAGGATGGAGCTGGAGGAGAAAACTAGGCAAGTTTGTGATTTTAGGAGAAGTCTAGCCTCAACCTGATCCCATGGGGGAACTCTGGAGCATGAATTACATCACATGGATAGTTCTACCCAAAGGCAAGTGAGCTGGGCTGGTATAGCACTGCATCAGTTAGCCACTGGTGACAACTGCACCACCACCACCCTACGACAAAGCAGCTCTTCTTAGCCAGGAACAATTCTATGGAGAGGAGAACAAGCATGAGCT
Source organism: Choloepus didactylus (assembly GCF_015220235.1). Taxonomy (NCBI): domain Eukaryota; kingdom Metazoa; phylum Chordata; class Mammalia; order Pilosa; family Megalonychidae; genus Choloepus; species Choloepus didactylus. Next base: position 92,701,096 of record NC_051311.1, read on the forward strand.
GTTGGCAGCCAGCCTATGGACAGCTGAGTGATGGGTATGTCTCAGGAAAGTGAATATGGGCAAAGCAACAATAGCATCTGTTAAATTCAGTTACCTCCTCTTTAAATGGTGGCAAATAGAATAAGTAAAGCACATGCATGGTACAGGCATACAGTAAGAGTTCTGTGTATTATAGCTGTTTTTTCTCTCCTATTTAATTTGCTTATCTTAATTGCTTCAGATCCAAGACTACATAATTTAACATGACTCCATTTCTTTACTAGGATGAAGTGGTCCACCATCAATCTATTCCTGTACAAATTGGAAAAGAGATAGAAAAAACAACCCGCAGAAAAGTGTATGATTTAATATTTTTATTTTCAATCCCTCCCAGCCCACCCTCCCCCAAGTTATTGTTCACACTAAAACAAGAAAATTAATCACTGAACATGAACAAATTCTATCCAAAACTCATCAAATTACTATATAATTTTAGAAATATCTGCTTTTTGCCTTATCTAGGTTGTGTATATCAAGTTCTTAAAAGAAAGTATAACAAATTACTTATTGACACTTACTTAAATATCATAGTGATGGGACAAGATTATCATTCCAATTTATAAATATTATACAATTTATTTGAATTGTACAGTATTTAATAATCTGAACGTATGTCAACCAGCTAGGACCTAGAGCCCAAATGGTAGTAACGCTTCACTTTGCCATCTGTTCACGTGTATAACAACCCTTCATAGTAAATCTGGAGCAGAGGTCACTGGGGAAATTCTCAGGGGTTAGAAGAACCCAAAAATTTAAAGATAAGGAAAGAGACAAAAAATTCTGCAGAAGTAGTGTGATTGCTCTGGCAACTGATCTTAAAAGAGGAAGGCAAAAAAGGAGCAAACACTAGTAATGATTCTAGAAGCCAAGCCTATCAGCACCTGAGAAACTCAGGTCAGTTCTGGGAGATTGGTTAGGATAAGGGTGAACTCCCAGGAGATGGTAGCCATTGGGATTGGGGGTGGGAAGAGGCTAGGCAAATTCCTGCCCTCAGTGTCACTCAAGTGGAGATTCCTCAAAGTTCCCACTCATCTGTGGTCTTCACCCCATTGCTGAGCTCACTGAATGTATGACTAGCTTTTCTGCTGCCTGTTCAGGAAGTAAGAAAAGGTGAAGACAGCATGGGTTCAGCATAATGCAGACATTTAGTTTGCAACATAATAAAATGATGTATACTGTAACTCCTGAAAATTGAAACACATATACACACAACACATACACAGACACAGATATAATTTTTCCTCACAGAGAAATGGAAAAGAAAAAATTGGTCTTGGAATTTGAAGCCAAAGAACTAAATGATTCCCTAAAGAAAGTTGAAAATAAAATTAGTGCTGTAATGGAAGAGAAAGAGGATGTAATAAAGGAAGTTGAAGGCAAACGAGCGTTACTTGAAATCAGAGAACAAGAATACAACCAGTTGGTTAAGCTATTGGAATTAACCAGAGAGAATGAAGCAACTTCTCTAACTGAAAGGTTAGTTATATGTATGTGTTCTGCATCTAAATTTTTCTTGGATTTATATTTGAGGATTCAAAACACAATCTCAAACTTTTTATATTGATTCAATAAACATATAGAATTTAAAATACACTTTTATTACTAATAAAAACTATTTTGTTAAATAAAGCATTTTGAAATAGTTTTTTTTCTTCTTTTTTGTCTTTTCCTGAACGTTTTCCTCAATTCCTTGTGTCCAAATATTAAGGATATATTCTGTTGTATGTTGTAAGCATCTGAGATATACCTCATTATATTAATTATAGTTCAAGGATTTTTCCAACAATCAAATGATATTTCTGAAGTAATCATGACTTTCTCCTCAAGAGAACAATTTCACGGTTTCATTCCCTGGGCGGTTTTTACTTCCTGTTTTTAAGTAAGATTTCAGGGAAACCATGGCTTCTGCCTCTGCTAATCTTTTGTTATGCTTGGGGTTTGTATAATTTTATAGCTCTAAATGATACCAAGGTGCAAATAAAGTAGCTTTTGGCATTGTATACGATTTATGATTTTAACATGAAAATGGTTATTTATATATATGCCTACCATGCTATCTTGGTAAGTTTTGAAAAACGTGAAGAACAACTGATGAAAAATCACTTTTATTTTCTCTCTTTACCTGGAACAGAGGAATCTTGGATCTCAATTTACGAAACTGCCTCATCGACAAACAGAACTACCATGATGAACTTTCTCGTAAGCAAAGACAGAAAGAACGAGATTTTCGAAATTTAAAAAAGACGGAGCTGCTCTTAAAAATGTCTTTGGATGCACTGACTCAAACTCAAGCATTGCATCGAAGGCTTCTATTAGAGGTGGGTATTTGATTTTTAAGCTCAAAAAGATTGTTTTTGCTATCAATGGAAAAAGAAGAAAGGGAATACACCACAAAGGTAATTTTAAAATGCATCAAACCTATTATAGAAGCTATAGTCCTGTAATGTTTGTCAGTCTGTTTTTTGCTAGCCCATGATTGGAGAAATGCCTTGTTTGGATTAGGTAGCAGCCTGGCCAGGGAAGTGATTGGGCCATCCTGTTCTTTACCAATCAAAACAGTCAGATCCAGAGGGTATCAGGGTAGACTCTAACAATTGGGGACCAGATGAAATCAGGCAAATATAAATGGTCAGTCTGCCTCCACCTCTAATTAGCCAAGGCCAGTCCAGAATGTCAGGTTACCTGATAATTCCGTGCAGTAGCAGAGGTAGACGCCAGTCAGACGGTGGTCAAAACTGTTACCATCCTCCCTCTGGGCTCCCAAGTGAGGGTCTTTGGGTCCATTACCTCTGATGGTTTTCTGTCTTAGTTGGCCCTTCCTGTCCTAAATGACCGAGAGCTACTGAAAGGCAAGGGGTGCCTGAAACAGCTGCATCCTTGTGCTGGAATTTGGTCAGTGCTTCTTGTAGTGAGAAAGAGCTGTCTCTGAGATGTTATCTCCAATTAAAAAGCAGAAATCATCAGACCAGATTTTAAAAATTATGTTGTTTACAAGAGACATGCCTAAATGAGGACCAGATTTTAAAAATTATGTTGTTTACAAGAGACATGCCTAAATGAGAGCACAGAGAAAGTGAAAGTAAATGGATGGAAAAAGAAAACCATGCAAAAACTAACCAAAAAAGCTAGTGTGACCGATATTATTGTGCTAATATCAGACAAAGTAAACTTTGAAGGCAAGAAGAGATGAAGCAGTCTGGATGTACAGAAGCCTTTCCCATTCTCTTCAGGAATGTCATGCTCCATGACCTTATGAGGTTGATGACATGAGAAATTTAAATAGAAGTTTCTAACTATGATAGAGACTTCTGATCCTCACCTATACCTAGGTCTCCTCCCCTTCTGGACACATGGAAGGATTACACTTCCTTGCTCCCCTTGCAGTTGAGCAGGGGCACATGACTAGTTCTGGCCACTGGATTGTTGGGAGAAATGACGCAAGTTGTTTCTGGTTGCCAATGTGGGACCCACTAGCTTTTTTACCTCCTGATGTGGCAGTCGTGGAAATACATGATGGTGTGGAGATAACATAAGATGGAAGCAGCCAGGAATGCTGAACCAACAGTGGCCTTGGAGCGTTGCCTTGACTGACCACAAGCTTTGTAAGAGAAAAAAATAAGCTTTCATTGTTTTCAGCTGCAATATTGGGGGGTTGTTTATATCTTTAGCATAATCCAGCCTATCCTGACAGGCCAACCTTAGGCAAGGTGTGAAAAATTGGTTAGAGTTAAAAGTGTTGCAAGTGACTTGGACTTGGCTTCACTGTCAAAGGGTGGGTGCTCATAGACTTTTTATGCTTTTAGTTTTTATTTTCTACCTCAACAGGGGACAGTGTTCTTACACTATTGCAAAACAAATAGAGCAGTTATTTACGTTTCTTTTATAGTTTTAATAGTTTTATTCCAGTTCTAGCAGGTGGATTGATTCTTTTATCTTTTAAAATCTCTTTATGTCTAGTAATAGTTCTTGCCTTAAAAGTTGACTTTGTCTGATATTAGCACAATAGTATCAGTCACACTAGTTTTTTTGGTTAGTTTTTGCATGGTATTTCTTTTTCCATCCATTTACTTTCACTTTTTCTGTGCTCTCATTTAGGCGTGTCTCTTGTAAACAACATAATTTTTAAAACTGCTCTGATGATTTCTGCTTTTTAATTGGAGATGACACACACTAAATGGTTTGGGTTTGCCTCTATCAGGAAAATCCAAATTAAGTATCATAGAGGGGATTCAAAAACATAATATAAAATGTAATTTTGCTAGTTCCACTTATAGTTAAAATGTAGAACATAATGATGGACCATAGTCCTGCCGTAAGAACCAGAAAAAAATGGATAAAATAAAAATCATATTTTTTTAAAATATAGGAGAGTTGTGGGAGGTAAATTCCACAGGAACAAGCACTTCCTAGGTGAGCAGAGATGGTAGCCTTCTTCCCCGAGACATTAGCCAAATTCAGGTGTGGGCAGGTGGAAGATGGGCCTGCTGTAGCCAGCCAGACTTCACTGAGAAGGCCTCCCTCCTGTCTAAGTAGCAGGCAACCCTTGCATTTCTTGGCCTGTGGCATAACCCAGTCTCTGCCTCTGTTGTCATGTGGCTGTCCTCCCTCTCTGGGTCCGTCTTCAAATGTCTTCCTTTTATAAAGACACCAGTCGTATTGGATTAAAGGCTCACTCTACTCCAGTTTGACCTTGTTTTCACTTATTCCGTTGGTGATGCTGTTTTTCCAAATAAGGTCACATTCACAGATGCCGGGGTTAGGACTTCAACATACTTGGGTGGGGAGGCACAATTCAACTGATAACACCTGCTCCCACTTTCCATGCCTCCAAGGCAATAATTTTCAACTCATCAGCTGATTCTTTTGGAATATCTTCAGACCCTAAGTAACCTGCTTATAATGCTACTTCTTGATTTTTCCATTTTAAACCTCATCTACTTACTTCCCACTAAAAAAGATGAGGATTTTGATTTCTTTTAGACTTCCCTTCACCGCACATACACACTTCTTGTCCCCCCATCCACCAATATCATGTTATAATTTTGATTATGGAATTCAGTGTTTATGTTATTATAAATATGTAAAGGCTATTCACACCGAAACTATGTAATATAATTACTTTGCCCCTGCTTACAAAATGTTGTGTTCCAAGGAATGTATAAACATCCTGTTTTCATTTGCATAGTTTTCCATGTAGTTATCATTAATTCAACCCCAAACTCTCCTCCAATTGTGTAAATTTCCTCTTAGTATATTCAAACACATTTGATAGTCTATCCTTTTAATCTTCTTCAAGAAATAATTTCTGAGCCTGTCATTGTCTTCTAGCCAGAGAGCACTAGGAATATACCAGTAGTTGAACAAAGTTGCATTTACTACTCCTTCCAGAGAGAGAACCCACATAATGGGAATCCATAGGCCACCTTCATTGAGGTTTTTAGAAGGGACTTATCACAGGATTTGGGTTTATGTTCTATGATTTGGGTGAAAGTTTACAAAAATAGGACTATGACATGGATTTGGATGTCATCAGGAAGTAAGAGTAATTTATGATTGGTATCTTAATAAATCTTATCTAGAAGGAAAAAAAGACTAGACCAAGGCTATAGTTAAAATTGGTGAAGAAGCAGCCGTCATTCACATTGATTGGGACAGGATAATGTGTGGTATTTTGTGGCTTCAACAATGGTCATGTTTTTGTCTGAGTTCAAACATGATTGTGAGATGGTCTTGTCTTTGTCTTGATTCATCATGGTCATGGAGTAGCCTTGTCTGATGGTGATGTTTTGTGAAATTGTTTATGTTCACCAGGGGAACACCAAGGCCTAGCTGTGAGTGCCAGTCTGGATTTTGGGGCTGCTATCCTTTTTCTCAGCCTTCTGACCTGTTACAAACTCCATAAGCTTAGTTCCCTTCTTAGGAGCCCTATTCCATCATCTCGGTGACTCCCTTCACCTTTTTCCTGTATTGGATCCACTCTACTTTCATCTGTTGTGCTGGGTTCTCGGTGGGTTTTTTCTATATAGAAATGTATTTCCTTCCATTTTGAGACTTTATCTTGAATTATTTCATTAATTTCATTCACTCAATTTTCTCTGTTCTCTCTGGCACTCCTCTTTTCCAGATGTTGGACCTTCTAAAATTCTTTTTTATAGTATTTTGTTCTTCTTTTATATATACATATTTTAACTCACTGAGGACATTAATGATAGTTTATTTTTTTCTTCTCCCTGAATAACTTTATTTTATTCAAGATACTTTTTTGGGGGGGTTATTTTATCTGTTTGTTATTTTTTAGTCCCTTTCTTTTATGTCAGAAAATTTCCTCAAATATTTGGGGATCCTTGGCTATCTGCTTCTATTTAAGAGTGGAGTACTATAAAGCTAAGTGGATGGTGTTTCTGAAAGTGGGGTTTCCTGGCTTTGGCCTTCGCTGTAAATTGATCTGACTGGACACAAAATATATAAGGAGTGGCTCTTGACCAAAAAGGAATTTGCAGTAGAATGCTCACAACTTGTTCAGATTTTTACAAATAGAAGATATTTATATTAGGACAATATTAGCTATCAATGCCTTTTTATGCTAGGTTCACAAACTAGCATGCACAGAATATAAAACTAACAGAAATGAAAATGTATTAAAATCCTCTTCCTTCATTGATTTTGAAGAACTCTTTTTTTATTATTATTATTTTTAAATTTTTATTTATTTATTTATTTATTTTTTGGTCCAAGTACAGTTTCAGTGAGAAATTAACTTCTTCTTTGACTTTATGTCTTATAATTAGCCTAGCTGCTCTCCTGCTCTGGCTGGCAGTACTTAAAATAAGAGTGGGTAGGGCCAGTTCATTCCCAGTCTGAGTGAATATTTCAGACTTGCATGCATTCCCAAAAGGAAAGAGATGAAAGGTAAGTATGAAGGGCTTCAGCTATTCTTCAGAAATCATTTTCCCTAGAGACAGTTGTTTGATTTTTCCTGTGGCCTTTGATTGAACATTGAAGACTCTCCCAGAAATGCAAGCGACAAACCTTATGAAAGTTTGAAATGCTTTAGAAAAACATCAAAGCCTTAAAGAAACTGAGGTCATTGACATTAAGTTTTGGGGATGTTTACAGCAACAGAATAATGCCCAATTTCTTAGCTTTTATGAACGATTCTGACATTTGTTCATGCACTGAAACTGCCTGGAGGAACAGATACCAAACTATTAGTAGTGACTCCTGGAGTGTAGGATTTGAAATAGAGGTAGAGAGTAAAAGATGTTTAATTTTCCACTTTACACATTTTGCATTGTTTGTTTACAGTAATCTCATTACTTTTATTAAAATGTGAAATGCTACTCAGTAAAAACAAAACCAAGCAACTAAAATAAATAAACCTACAAAACCTGCTGATATATGCAATTTGGGGCTCAAAAGTAATAGTAAATATCTCAAGTCAACTCGGACCACATAACTAGACCCTCGATGTTTGATACTTTTTTCTTCCTTATTATTGGAGACATCCACCTAACTCCAGCTGATTTTCCAGTTTATGTTCGTAAGGTTTATTTCAGAAGATATATGAATTAGGTTTGCATTTTGACTGCAATAAGTAACAAAAAACTAACTCTAGTGGAATAACTAAATAGGGGATTATTTTATCCTCACAACAAAAAGTCCCAGTAGTTACGTGAACCAGATAGTTCACATAACAAAAAGTCTAAGATCCTTCTAGCTCCCTTTTCTGCCATCCTTGGTGTACACCTTCCTTCTCCATGGTCACAAGATGGCCACTCCACCTTTAGGCATATAACCCATACAAGAAGTAGAGAAGAGCAGAGAGCAATGGCAGCTGACTTGATTGGCTCTGTGTTTTTAACAGGAAAACAGTCACTTTCCCAGGAGCCCTACCCTGTAGACTTCCTCTTACATTTCTTTGGCCTGACATGGCTCACATGGTCAAACCCAGAAGCAGGAGTCTGAAGCCTCCTGGGTACGGTACATTCCAACTCTGAACAAAACTGGGGTTCTGTGAGTAGGATCAAAGTGGAGGGTGGATATTGGTTAGGCAACCAGCAGACACTTCTACCAGTGGCTCACTTGTTACCTCTTCCACCCACCAGGCACACTTAATCCCTGCCTGAACTAGAGGGTTGGGTGTCATGGAGAACTGAGAAAGGTGTCAGAGAAGCAACTAGTCAGAGTTCAGAAAGACTGAGGTACAAGGGAATTCATTGCAGTATTATTTGTAATATCAGAAAATTAGAAACAACCTAAATGTCTTTCAGTGAGGGATTGGTTATATTAACTATGGTACATCTATACAATAAAATATGCAGCCACAAAAAGAATGAGATCCATATTCGTTCAGACTTGGGAAGTTGCCTGTGATATTAAGTGAAAAAGGCAAATTGTTAAACCATTTACATATAACTATTCCATATTTATTATTTACAAAATTATATATTAACATATCATATATATATATAATGCACAAGCCTAAGTATAAACGTTTGCAAGGATGATCACCAAATTACTACCTCTGAGTGGTAATCTTGGTGGGACAAGAGGATTACTTTTACCTTTTACCTAATGTATATCTATTTTTAATAGTTCAATGAACCTATATTACTTTTCTAGGTTTTTAAGAGAATAATAAAAATTTAAAAATATATTTCCCTCAGTCTGACTCCTTGAGCCTCTTCCTTCTCACCATCTACACGTGGCTACTTCTTTTCCTCCCCTTACCTCCCAGCCACACCCAGCCATATCTCTTTCTCATCCCTGCAGATCCAGATGGTTTGTGTTTTCCATAGAGATGATTGGCTAATCTGATGAATTATTGCTATGTTAATTTGTTAAGAGATAAAAGTGAAAGGAATCTCAAGACCTTCCTCCTTTCCAAGTATTGGGACTTTAACAGTGGCCTTTTGGAGATAATGTCCCTCCCTTTGTAATAAATCCCAAAATAAATCCATGCAATAGGAGGGTGGCACTGTGGTGGAAAATAATTTGGTTATTATAATGGTTATTATAACTTGGCTTGTTTATCTTCTCTCTTTGTAAGTAGGAATGGCCCTGAGGGTAGAGCAGACCCACACCTTCTACACCTAACCACAAGTCTGGGACCTCAACCAAGAAAATCTGTCAGGAGCCTTTAGTTAGTAGAGTAGCTGGTGGATGTACTCTCATAATACCTTCTGTTCAAACCTTATAGGCTTTCCTGCCCCTGTTATCATTCAGTTACAGATTTGCCTACACTTGGGAGCAATGCATGAGAAGCAGCCTGCTCTTGGGATGCAGGGCACTTGCTGGACTTCCGCTGTCCAGAAGGGCTTAACTCTACTTCCTAGAAAGAGAAACAAAACTCTGCCTGCTAACTTCTCACCTTTTCCATGAAGTCTTCTCCAATTATTCAAGTTTACATTGAGTTCTTCCTTTTCTGACTGCTATAGCAATTATCTGTTCATTAAAATCATGAAATTCTGTATATTGTTATTTGCACTTCAGGCAAGCATATCTCATCTTCCTAAGTCCAGTGTGTGCTTCTCATTAGCTATTTCTCCAAGAGAGAAGAGACCATGGGAAGCAGGATATCATTGGGCAACTGAGGATACAGAAGGGCTACTGAAAACATGTAGATTCATGGATGTTCAGTCATCCAAAGACATGCTCTAGCCACCTTAAAATAGCAGCATGTCCCTCAGAGGATTCTGCTAGGTGTCCCTTAAATCACTAAATGGTGTGATCTTCCCTTCTTGGGATGAATTTTAGCCAGTATTACCTTGGTATCTCCAAGTGTGTGCTGACACAATAGAAAGTGAACACATCAGATCAGAGTCATGTACTTCTGGTGTAAAGATCCAACTCTAAACCCATGCTAAGTCAAGCATGCTGTCAGCACCCCAAAATGACCCTTCCCATAGCCTTGGATGTTGTCCGTTTCCTCATTGACCACTTTCCTCATTTCCACATGTCCATCTTTGCTCTGCTCTCTACTCCATCAGGAACCTGACAAGCTCATTCCTGATAAGGAAAAAAGACCAATAGAATGTCTACTCACTGTAGTACTTTAACAGAGGACAGAGTCATAAGCCAATACAATAGAAATGTAATAGTGGAATTTCAGGCTTCAACAAAAAAGTTAAGGGGCTTTAGTTTTGGTTAAGAACTTTCTAGCTACTCCACAAAAGATTACATAAGTAGCCAACTATTCCCACTATTTTTAATAGTTTCTCTTTTTTTCTTTAATCTATAGGATTTCATAAATGAGTTCCCATTTTACAAGTATAGTAACTCATTTGAATCGTCATAGTATATGCATCTGTAATGGCCCAAGAGGGCTTTTGTAGCCAAAGGACTAAAGAAAGCACCGGACACGTTCTGAGACATGAGATTTTATTATGGGGCTTACCTATAGGATGGGGAAGTCGAGTCACGTTGCCCTGAAATCGGCAGCTTCTCTGAATGGATTCAGGAGCTGCTCTGAATGGTGGCGAGTTCAGAGCACAACCTGGAAATAGTCCTCACTTTGTGGGGGCTGAATAAGCTGGTTATAAGGGCTCGACATTCCAATGGGTATGAGAGCATAAGGCGGGGAGCAGGGGTCATGCAACATAGGGAGGGGTTGATTGTAATCAACAGGGGGGAGGGGAGGATTATGGAGATAACAGTATCTCAGGGAGTCTCAGGGAGGAGGTAGTTTCAGGTATAGATTACAGTTAGCATCTGATATTACAAGGAGAATAGGTCAAATCTTAACTGTCCTAGGTCAAACAAACTGCTGTGTGCAGTCTTCAAGACACTTAGGGGCCCGGGGCTCCCACAGCATGTTTCTAAAGTGTTGAATTATGAGTTAGAGAGGCGGTATAATGCAGTGTTAAGAGCATGAGTTCTGAGTTCTGGATTTGCACCTGCAACATTGAGACAAGTTGCGTAAATGTCTTTGTGCCTCTTTCTCTTCACCTGTACAATTGGAGATAATAATAGTACCTACCTCATGTGATTATTGTGAGGATACATAGAAGCCATTAGAACTTTGCCTGGCACATAATCAATGCTCGATAATAGTTACCTATTATTAGTAAGATTTATTTTATTTGTAAATGAATAAAAATAGAATGTTTAGAGCTAATGAAATATAGATTTTGGGCAGGTCTTCATATTTTAATTTTCCATGTCTTTACAAAAAAATATTAAGCACAATAGATAATTCTTACGAGATTGCAAATGATTTGCACACCATTTTCGAAAGGTACTTGTTGGGGTTGACTACATGACACTGTAGGTTACTGTCTTATATAAATGCCTTTTTAAAATTTTGATCTGCAGACGGAAGCTTTCCCTAAAGATGAATCTGCATTATCTGAGAGAAGGAGAGAGCTCCACAAGGAAGTTGAAGTAGCTAAGAGGAATTTGGCCCAACAGGTTAATATCAACTCTCATTTAAGTTTCCATAAAAGAATGGTTCATACAAAGTGTTTATTTTAGACTGTGCTCTATTAAACCTCATCAGAAGGAAAGTCATCAAAGAGAGTATGATCCTTTTTAATGTGGGCTTGTTTCTTCATTTCAAAGTCTACTCTAACTCCACATTAAATATGGATAAAAAGTTGTGTTTATACCACAAAATTTATAAAAACTAATGAGATTTTAAAATAAAAAGGCTATTGATTATGTTAAAAGTAAACAGCAGATGTTTCATTTCACCAGTGTCGAATTAAAATGTATGATTTTTGTTTATTCAAGCCACTGTAGAAGTATTTTAAAACATGCTTTTATGCCTTTTCTTTTCCTTAAAGTCACTTGAAAATACATTCTGAATAAGAAAAAGTTCTGTCATGTTGGCCTGCTAGTTTGTATATTCTTTTAAACAATAAAGAAAAAACTTGGCATTAAGATAGAGATACTCCTTTGTTTTATGTTTTAATAAATTCCATATAGAAAATAAAAAGGTAGTCTATGATTCTGACCTTATTGTGTTCCTTAAAATAAGTAAATTATAAATATTATGTGATGTTTTTCAAAAGAAAATCCTAACCGAAGCTGAGTCTAAATTAGTAGAACAGCAACTTGCAGAAGAAAACAAGCTTTTAAAGGAGCAAGAAACCATGCGAGAGCTGGTATTCAACCTCGTCCGTATGACTCAAGTCAAACTTGATGAGAAGGATCAAAAGTCTAAGGATTTTCTGAAAGCTCAGGTAATTGCACTTTTGTAACTTTCCTTTTTAATTACTGCAAGAGTTAAAGGAAGCCTCATTTTAATGCAGTATTCATTGGAAAGCTATAATTGTAAGTCTTCTAGTTCCAGAGACTATCAATCTTCCCTCAACAGGACTCAATAATGCACTGAAAAGTAATTCCAGGATTCTATTAGCAATGTCAACAATCCAGAGGGAAAAAGAGATGGATCAGTGAGGATTTGAACAGAGGGCAATTTCTATAAGAATGAGATGGATATTTCCATGTGGACAGGGCTGGCAGCTACACAGGCCACAGATTTCAGCTATGATTCACCACCATCTCAGATTCCACTATGATTTGCCTAGAAACAATTCAGAGTGGTAGCATTCCATGGCTCTCCCTCCCAAGTTCATCAAGCCAGTGTTATTTAAACCAATGCCAGAATACCCTTAGTTACTGCTTCACCCATGACTTTCCTGTCAAAGTGCCAGAGTTGAGCTAGTGCAGCACCCCAAAACAAAAACAAAAATACAACAAAGGACAAAAACAACCCTCCTGTCACGCTCTCTGAAATTCTAACATTAGAAGCATTTATTTCACATGAGGATTATGTCTAGAAGTGAATATTTGCTACATGTTGGGGATGTGACATATTATTAAAAGAGAATACCTGAATTTATCATGTAACCCAGATGTTGGCTATTTCTAAGTGCAACCTTGGTTCTCATTCTGATCAAGTATTTACACAGGGGCAGTATTTCTTATTCTCCAAAATGAACACATTTACACCAAAGCATTAGTAGGCAATGATTTTGTAGAGAAGACTGAGAAGCACACATCCCACAGCAAACTCTTCAAATCTCCCTTTAACTGTTTATCTTCCTCCTTAGAACATTTGAGAAATGAAAAGAAGTTCAGCATGGTTGGCACATGGAAGAGGGGGAGGGATGTCAAATGGTGAGATCTGACAACAGGAGAGGCCCGATAATGAAGGGCTGCAGAATCCATGTTAAGCAGTTTGCGCTCCATCAGGAAAGCTATGACAAGATTTCACGGGATACTTGGGTTTTGATAGCGTGAAGAAGGGGAAGAAAGAGTTCAGGGAAGAATAGAGGAAAAGCGAGCAGCTGAAACAGAAATGGAGTAGGAGCAAAACAAGGAGATGAGAGAGCAGACATGAGAGAAGACCATCTTCACCAAGGGCAGCATCTAGAATGGGGCTGGTCCAGTACAGTGTTCTCATTACAACTTGCTGTTGGCTAGGAAGATTCCATTCACATGAGTTTTCCTAGTTAGAAGCTTTCTCTTTAGAAGTTTAGAAGCACGAGAGGTATGCTTATTTATTACAGGAAACACTGATCTGTTTTATGAATTAGACAATTTTAAGTAATTTGAAAACTGAATACACGTTATCTATGTGTGACTACTCTATGTAAAACAGACGTCATTAAATTAGCTAATTCATATAAAAGCACAAGATAATTCTTCCTCTTGAGATATGGAAATAAAAAAGGAAAAATATTGTTTATTCCTTAAGTGAAATATTGGAAATTAGTCTCTTAAACATTATAGCTATAATTAGCTGTAATTTTCATAAGAACACGATCTTATTTTATTTTCACTAACCATCTATTTCCCTAAAGAAAGACAAAAGGTGAAAGGAAAATCAGTGTTGCTGTCAACCCCCCTAGACAGGGTGGATAGCACTACATTTTTAGATATGTTTATTTCTTCACACAAACAGTTACTTTAATAATAATAGTTTATTCCCTGGCTCCTGTTCTCACTGAGAACAACACAAAATAAAATTGCTACATGCCAATCTCAACTCTTATGGCAGTTTCTTTTGAATCACTCATGTCAAATGGGTTTTGCTCTCACAATCTCAGAGGAGAGTCCAATGGAAACTATTTCCTCTGGTTTCTATGAAGAAATACTTCATCTTTGAATAGATTTTTTACCCTAGATGAAGGACCCAGGCCTTTTAATTTGAAGAACATAACTAGTGTATCTAGCACCTGGTTTGTGTTTAGGACTTCAGTAGTATAATCGCTGTCTTTTAAAATATTCACATGTAATCAGTGCCCCACATTCTTATAGCTGGTCGCAGTGTGGTGCTTCATTGTGTAGAAAAACACACCTTATGTACAAAATAATGGAAAAGCATTTTAAAATCATTACTTCAGTCTCTCGAAATAAAATCACAATGTGTTCAATTTATAACATTTATCAAAACTTTTTACAAATCCTCTTCCTATCCACCACAAACTCCACATTTACCTACCACAGTCCAGCTGTCCATAATTACTCCTCCCCTCTCTCAAAAGATCCCCAAACTTTTCCTAAACCTAACCTGAATAGGCTCTTCTCTTCTCCCCCTTTCTTGTGCTTTCTCTTCTTCAAGTAACCCTTTGTCCTATGCAATGTGAATCAATTCAGCTGACCAAGCTATTTTCAGATCTCCCCCTCACTCTTGATCTGCATGACCTGTTAGGCCAAGTAGAGTTTTCCTTAATGGATGAAAAGAGAGATGGGGTGAGGCTAAGAGTATTCTTATATTGCTATGGTGATTTTTCTTTCACACTTAATTTTTACATTTCAGCAAAAATATACCAACATTGTTAAGGAAATCAAAGCAAAGGATCTTGAAATCAGGATACATAGAAAGAAAAAACGTGAAATTCATCGGAGGTAAAAAGTTATGTTATGATTTATCTATTTAGCTGAAAAAAATTTTGGATTTTTGTGTCACAAGTTCCAAAACCACTTTGGTTTTTTTACAGACTCAGCGAGTTTGCTAAACTGTATGACACCATTCGAAATGAAAGAAACAAATTTGTTAACTTACTTCACAAAGCTCACCAGAAAGTAAATGAAATAAAAGAAAGGCATAAAATGTCATTAAATGAACTGGAAATTTTAAGAAATAGTGCAGTTAATCAGGAAAGGTAAGCATTACAATAACTTGTCCTTTCAAAGGCACATCTTCTGATTCATTTGAACTCTAAAATATTCTGAACATAATAAAATAGAAACTAACAGTCTTTTAGAAAACCAGGAAAGCTCTTGTTCAACCACCTTGCTTTGTAAATGATAATCCAAGCATCTGAATGTGATTCCTTTTTGGACCCATATTTTTAAGTGAATGAAAAACTAAATTATTTAACTATGCTTACTATGATGATTTTTACTTGCCTAATTAGAAAGAAAAGCACAAATTTGGTAATTTGCATTTGAAGTTAGAAAGCAAACAAATTGTTTATTAATCAGCATCTAATGTGTTTGGGGGTGACAATATAGCAGAATGTTTAAGAGAGGTGACTTTCTAGATTCAAACCCTAGCCCTGTAACTCACCAGCTGTGTGGCCTGGGGTGGGCTACTTTACCTCTCTGGGTACAATTTCCTTATCTGTAAAATAGTCCTTATTTTATAAGATTTTTTTTTATTACTATATGGGCTTAATCCCATATAAAAACACTTGGAAGAGTGTCTGGCAAGTGGTTACTTCTTATTTATTATTTATACCATGTGCCAAGATATGTTTGACTCTTTCACCTGTGTTTAGTCCCAGGTCTACTGCGTCTGCACAACCTGAACTTTTTCTGGTGACCATTATGGCCCAGTTTCTTTTAATAAAGGCATTACAAAATGGCCTCTTGGGGTGGGAGAAGGTATGCAAAGAAAAATCTAATTTCCTAATCAAGGTTCTCACCCTACTTGAAAGCAAAATCTCATTGATAGAAACCACGCATTCATTCAGCATTTATTGTGATGCTCTGCTGAGACAGGCACCACCTGGTGTCCCCATGGACATTATCAATTACAACCATCTCTGTTCTGAAGAGAGCATAGCCTCCTGGGAAAGACAGAGCAGTAAATGAAGGCCTTCAGCCCTTTCTGGCTTTGGCAAAGGGAGGCAATGGAGGCTTGGGGCACAAGAAGAGATGGCCTCATCTGGCTGGAGGCAGATCTGAGACCTGGAAAGATTACTGAAATTCCTGATAAATAGCGTATGAGGATGTCACTCTTACTACTACTATTGGCATTTCATGGGAAACAGTAAAACAAGAGCTACTTTGACACTGCTTGCATTTCAGAAGTCTTTTCTTGTTTTTAAAGAAAAGAAAGAAAAGTATAATCTTACCAATTGCCCCATTATTTTTAAAGAAAACTACAAAATTCCATGCTGAAACATGCCAGCAATGTCACCATCAGGGAGAGCATGCAAAACGATGTGTGCAAAATCGTAGCAAAACTCCAGGAAATGAAAGAGAAGAAAGAAGTCCAGTTAAATAACATTGACCGGCTTGCCAATATGATCACAATGATTGAAGAGGAGATGGTGCAGCTTCGCAAAAAATACGAAAAAGCTGTTCAGGGTCGAAATGAAAGGTAAAAACCAGGAACCTGTTGGGAGACCTAAGCACCCAGGGATCCAATTTAGAATGTCACCTTTTTTTTTCTACCTAGAGTTAACAGTGGGTTGAGTCACATTTGATCTTCAGGTTTCATTAGCCTTTGAAGGGGAGAGGACTATGGTTTTTTGCCTGAAAATAAGAAGTGCTGTTCTAGTGAGACGGACTGCCAAGAGGGGAGTTTGGGGAAGTTAATCACTCGAAGATCAAAGACCTTAGCCAGGCTATTTTTCAGTATGCCTCTGATGCCATCAAATTCTTTCCGTATAGTTGACGTAAATAATTCTTTACATCTTGTATATATTTTTGTAGCAACTTAGATCTCATTATGATATTTATTAAACCATTTCTCCGGTTCATTTTTTCAGCAAGTAAATAAGACCTCTAGGAGTAGCATTATTTCTTCCAGGCTGCAATTATATGATTAGTCAATTGCTATTTTAGCAGTTTCTCTAAGTGGCTTGTGCTCTGAGAAATCTGGAATGTGAGATTGTAGAATCCTGTAATTACCTCTGGTATCAGATTTTTTGTTAAACTTTGTGTGCTGTTATGGGTAAGGCCTTGGGTGCTAGATACTGAGAATACAAAAAGTGGTAAAACACTGCTCATGGCCTCTGTTGTTCTGAGAGTATTTGATCATGAGCAGAGCAAAAAAAGGGAAATTGCCACAAACTACAGAGGGAAAGAGAAAACAAGATAAAAGCAATTGAAGGTAGAAGTCTGGGTTAATGGATATGCACAGAATGTAGAAGGACCTTCAGGGTCAGCTGAAGAACAGCACATTTTCAAAGGACTGGTGGGTGTTTTCTCTGGGAAAAAAAAAATCTCTGATTTGGCTCCTGGCACAAACAAAAGCATTTGGGCAACGTTGTGCTCCCAGGCCCAGTGAGATCTGTGGGGTATGATCAATCATGCAAACCAGAGCTGCAGGAGTTAGAAAATTCTTACTTTGTTTCCTCCCCATATTCTCCTCTTAAGGAGGGGTCTTTCACCCAGAATGATTGTAAAGGACAGAAATCTGCCTGTTTATAGGGACATCAATGTCAGAAATACTCATCTTTAAAAGAACCTAACGAGCCAGGCAACTTAGCACGGAATCGTTACAGAAGCACATTCCCTGGCTCTCTGCCCACGTGCATCTGGCCAGGCCTTAGTTGGCAAGTTTGGCCCAAGTAAAGGGTCTGCAGAAAATCAGACCATGGGATCACTTGTTCATGCCCTAGGACTGACATTCTTTCCCACCCCAGGAAAATGTTTGGGACTTAAGAGATACTATGGTCTGCCTCAGACTCGAGATACTAAGCAACCCTCCCTTCCTTATCTCCAGAAAAATCCCAAATGTGTAGTTTAACTAGAAAGCCATCAGCAAATATCTATTGTCTTCCAGAATTATGCAATCTTGATGTGTATTTTTCTCCCAAAGCTAGAGAGAATGACAATGACTAGTAAAACAGTGGCCCCAACACCCACTTATCCTCTGTCTTTGAATTTGACCTTAGTGGTGTTCAGCTGATAGAACGGGAAGAGGAAATATGCATTTTTTATGAAAAAATAAATATACAAGAGAAGATGAAACTAAATGGAGAAATTGAAATACATGTCCTGGAAGAAAAGATCCGATTCCTGAAACTGAGGATTGCAGAGAAACAAAGACAGATTCACGTAACCCAGAAATTACTGCCAATCAAGAGGTCCCTGGATGCTGACATAGCAGTCCTCCAGATTCAGGTGAGAAAAGTATTCCTTAAGATACTTCCTGAGGTCATTTGCCACTATTTTTCTTTTTTTTTATTATTAACTTTATTTATTAAAAAAAAAAAAATTTCAAACAAAACAAAGCAAAGGAATAAGAAAAAAAAATCCTAAAATAACTTCATTGCTTCCAATTTCCTCCTAATTCTTCTTTATTAGTTTGTAGGTTATCTAATTTCATACGTGTCAATCAAGCCAAGCTACTCCTGGTGCCTCAGAGAACCCATGAGTTAAGTGTCTTGTTTAAAAATGCCTTTCAGTGCTGCTCGGAGGTGGAATCTGGGCTGCAGGCATCCATGCTGACTGATGTCTTTTTTCCCATGGAGTACTTTCTACCTTTCTTGGAATGTAGATCCTCCCAGGATTCAACTCTAGTTCAGCTCCTCATAGTCCAAAACCTCAGGAGTCCAGGGGTTCACTACTCCCAACATAATATGTGGTTTTGGTGCTTGTTGGAAAGATCTTGGGGACGAGAGAGCTCTCTTAATTTTTACACTCTTGCCCTCTGGAACTAAGATAGTTGTTTATTATTAATTGGCAATCACATATAGAGTCCTTATTAACCCCTTGTTTGAGTTTGTTAAAGCTGAAGAAATGCAATATACCAGAAATGGGTTGGCTTTTACAGTGGGGATTTATGAACTTACAAGTTTACAGTTCTTAGGCCGTGAAAATGTCCAAATCAAGGCATCAACAGGATGATACCTTCTTCCTGAAGACCAGCTACCAGCAAGCTTGGGCTTCTGTCCCAAATAGCACATGCAACAGCTGCTGGTCCTTTTTCTCCCAGGTTTCGTTGCTTTCGGCTTTTGGCTTCAATGGCTTCTTTTCTCAGCTCCTCTGGTTTTTATCTTTTAGCTTCTCTGGGGCTTTTTTCTGTGTTTTATCTTCTTATAAAGGATGCCAGTAAGAGGATTAAGACCCACCTTGAATGAGGTGGGTCACATCTCAATTGAAATCAAAAGGCCCCACACCCACAGGAACAGATTAAAAGAACATGATTTTTTCTGGGGTACATAGAGCTTCAAACCATCACACCCCTATAGTTCCCTTGCACATTAATAAGCTGGCTTCTTTAACATGATATAGCAAAATAAAATTAAGCCATGAATATAAAATTACTTTCTTCCCACATAATAGTTGGGTTTTCTTTTCCTAACAGAATTAGAGAAAATATTAAATTACATATTTATGATTTAGACTTTTCCCCATTGGTTCATATAGCGGGAATATTTTAACCTATAATATATTTCTAAAATGTCAGGTTTGCTTTCAAAATTTTCTAATTATAAAATTATGTTCAGTTAATGAAATTTTGAAAAATACACAAATGTTAAGAAAGAAAATAAAATTCTGTCCCCAAGAGATAACCACCATCAAAATCATAAAAAATCTGGAAGAGATCCATCCAGTCTTTTTCTAGGTATGCAAGTGTTTTCCTCTAGCTCATGCTGCAGACTAGAGTTTTGTACCCTGCATTTCATCCCTAATCATGTCATTGGAATTCAAAAGGCTTCAAGGTAGTGGGTGATGGGTTCTTTTTATGCCATTTGAATACATGTAAGCTATGTGGATGATAGGCTTTTTCGGTTTGCACAGATATGCTAATGTTCTGATTCAGTGTTTGTTTTTTAGTCTTACATTCTCCTAGCCATACATTTTTTCGGTAAGTGTAGCCTGGGTTTAGATATGATTGGCTGGAACATTGCTGCCCCAGGATTCCAGAGAACAGCCCCTGTGGCTCTGACACTTGATTTCAGTGAGCAGTCCAGCTTCAGGGGCATCTCATCAGCCCCAACCCCCCACTGCTTGTTTCACTTCTGTGCACATCAGCACAGACTCGGGACTCACTCTTTCCACGGTTGACACCTGCATAAAACCTTTCATGCACGGTCTGTCTATGAACTGATTTAATTGAGGATTTGGGATAATAGGTTACATTACAAAAATACATAGAACTTCAAATTAAACATCAGGTATCTATGCCCTTTAAAGTTATCATTGGGGACTGTTCCTGGGTGCTATACCCCAGACAGCACCCTCCCCTAACTCTATTTCACTGGCTTGTCTTTGCATCTTTCACTTCCTATGTCCCCTCCACAGGCTTGCCATCCCAGATTGGCAACCCCCAAGAACTCCATGCTTGTCTCAATCCATTTTACACACTATTTGGCTCTCTCAAACTCTTTCCCAAAATGCAGCTTCAGGCCCATCTTTGCCCCATCCTAAACTATCAAAATGCATAGCAGAACAAAAGAACCTTAAATTCAATAAGATCCACAACAGAAAAATTTCCTCTCTGTTATGTAAGCATTTTATTTGTGTTAATTACAAATCAGTACTTCTATTCAAAGGATAAAATTTGTTGTTCTTAGAAAAAAATGGCTTTTTATTATATAAATCAAGTTATCCTGTGCAAAATATGAATTCTGTTTATGCAAGAGGAAAATATTATGTATTTACTGACACTTCATGCCCTTACTGGAGATGAGCCTTTACTATTTTGACTCCATATGAATTGAGACATGTGGACTGTTCTGCCAGAGTCAGTTCTAATGTTAAGGACAATTGAATAGAAAGCTTCCCATTAGCCTTCAAACTGCACTTAACTGTTTGATTGTGTGCCTGGCACGAACCACACATGCCCTTGAAGTACTGGGTGTGAAATTTCAGATACATGACATATCCTATTTGTTACAGGCACAATGTTTTTGTTCCTATTTTTCAGTCTTCTCCTTTGTTGGATTATTTTCCCGAAAACTTCTCTTAAGGGTTGCACTTTTTTCAAGAAGTTGTTTGAAAGTTTTTAATTGTTAAATGCTTATTGGACTATTGTGAGTCATGTTCTCCTGGTGCCTGCAATAATAGCTTCACTTTAAGGATCTTGGAAGTCACATGAGCTATTTTTAAGACAAAGAACACTATTTTATATAGAAACCATAAGCATTTTTTCCTTACTGACCCATGAGGAAATGAAACAAATCAAGGCCCCACTTGGATAAGCTTTTGTGTTTTTTTTTAATTTCTTAATTAAGAAAAGGTAACATTAAATGTTATTAATAAATCCATACAACAAATGTTTAACTATATATGTATGTATACTTCAACTGCATATGAAGGACAATTAGGGAGTGTGGAAAGATAGGAAGAGAACTCAAAACAAAATAATTAAATTATTATTGATGTCACCATTTAAAATTCTTGTAGGGTGCCCCAAATAAAAATATCTTGACAAAGAAAAATGAAGTGAGAGGTCTCACACTACCTGACTTTAAAGCATATTACAAAGCTACAGTGTTCAAAACAGCTTGGTACTGGCATAAAGATAGATATACTGACCAATGGAATTGAATTGAGTATTCAGCAATAGACTGTCTCATCTGTGGACAACTGATCTTTGATAAAGTGGTCAAGTCCACTCAACTGAGACACAGCAGCCTCTTGAACAAATGGTGCTTGGAGAACTGGATATCCATATCCAAGAAAGAAAGAATGCCCCTATCTCACACCTTATACAAAAATTAACTGAAAATGGATCAAAGAACCTAAACACTAGAGCCAAGACCATAAAACTATTAGAAGAAAATGTAGGAAAATATCTGAAAGATCTTGTGATAGGAGGTGGTTTCCTAAACCTTACACCCAAAGCATGAGCAATGAAAGAAGAAATAGAGAAATGGGAACTCCTCAAAATTGAACACTGTTGTGCATCAAAGGACTTTGTCAGGAAAGTAAGAGGCAGCATAACACAATGGGAGACAGTATTTGGAAACCACATATCAGAAAACTGTTTAATATCCAGAATGTATAGCGATCCTACAACTCAACAACAAAAAGACAAAGGACCCAATTTTAAAAATGGGCAAAAGACATGGACACTTTTCCAAAGAGGAAATACAAATGGCTCAAAAACATATGAAAAGATGCTCAACCTCACTAGCTATTAGGGAAATGCAAATCAAAACCACAATGAGGTATCCTCTCACACCTTCTAGAATGGCCATTATAAAAAAAAAAACAAAACAGAAAACTACAAGTGTTGGAGAGGATGTGGAGAAAGAGGTACACTTATTCATTGTTGATGGGAATGTAGAACGGTACAACCGTTCTGGAACGCAGTTTGGCGTTTCCTCAGGAAGCTGAGTATAGAATTGCTATATGATCCAGCAATCTCATTACTAGGTATATACTCAGAGGAATTGAAGGCATAGACACAAACGGACATTTGTACACCAATATTTATAGCAGCATTATTCACGAATGCCAAGAGATGGAAACAGCCCAAATGTCCATCAACAGACAAGTGGATAAACAAACTGCAGTATATATATACGATGGACTATTACACAGCTGTAAGATGGAATAAAGTTATGACACATATACCAACATGGATGAATCTTGAGGACATTATGTTGAGCAAAATTAGCCAGAAACAAAAGGACAAATACTATGTGGTCTCACTAATATTAGAACTAACTACAATGAGCAAACTCTGAGAGCTAAATTTAAGAACACAGGTTATCAGTAGGTAGAAGGAGGATGGAGATTGGACATTTGATGCTGAAGGAGTATAGAATGTTCAACAGGATTGATTGTCAAGATCCAGAAATGTTTAGCATAATACTATCTGATGGTAGCACAATACTGTAAGTATAATGAACAAAGCTGAGTGTGAGTATAGTTGAAAGACAAAGGCTAGGGGCATGCATGACATCAGAAGGATAGATAGAGGATAAAAACCAGGACTGTATAACTTAGCAAAACCTAGAATGGACAATAATGGTGATTAAATGTACAAATATAAGAAAGTTTTTACATGAGTGAGAACAAATGAATGTCACCATTGCAAGGTGTTGAAAATGGGATGGTATATGGAAAAAATACAATCAATACAAACTAGGGTCTATAGTTAACAGTAACAGTGTAATATTCTTCCATTAAATTGTAACAAAGGCAATATACCAAAGCTAAATGTCAATAACAGGGAGATATAAGGGAGGGGTATGGAATTCTTGTTGCTGATGTGGTTGTCTCTCCTTTTTATTTTTTATTATTCTTTTTTTTCCCCCTCTTCTTTCTTTGTGGAAGAAATGGAAGTGTTCTCATATAGATTATGGTGGTGAATGCCTAACTATATGATTATACCAGGAGCCATTGATAGTTCACTTAGGATGGATTGTATGGTGTGTGAATAAAACTGTTTTTATTTATTTTATTTAAAAAATAAACAGAAAGATACAAGTGCTGGAGAAGATGTAGAGCTAGAGCTATACCTACTCATTGTTGGTGGGGAAATAGAACAGTGCAATCCCTCTGGAGGGCAGTGTGGTGGTTCCACAGGAATCTGGGTATAGGGCTGCCATATGATCCTACAACTCCATTATGTGGTATATACTTGGAAGAACTGAAAACAGGGACATAAATAGACATTTGTACACTGATGTTTATGGCATTATTATTCATGATTTGCAACAGATGGAGACAACCTAAGGGTACAACAGTGGATGAATGGAGGGGTGAACCATGGTTTATACAGTGGAATGTATATATAAACCACAGGTGAAATGTGTAAACCAACTAGGTGAATGAATCTTGAGGACATTATGTTGAGTGAAATAAACCAAAAATGAAGGGACATTTATTGTGAGGCCTCACTAATATAAACTAACTATAATGAGCAAATACTGAGAACTGAATTCAAGAGCATAGGTTATCCAGGGATAGAATGGTGGGCAGAAATTGGGCAATTGATGATTAAGGAGTACAGAATGTTCAATAAGCCTTATTGTAAAAGTGCCTAGATTGTAAGCTCTTACAAAAGTCACATCTATGCCTGAGTTTTAACTGTTATTTCTAAATCCTGAGATGCTGAGCTCTTTCTGTACAACCTGGTAGTTCCCTGGAAATTCGGGTATCTTTGTGACACCTGAGAACTCAGAGTTAGAGTTCTGCAGCTCTGTAAGTCAGCATTAGTCCACAAAGCAACTGTTAAAGAATCTGAAAAAGAGGTCAGACTACAATTAGAGATATGAATGAAACAGACTTGGTTAGGACTAAGGTAAATTAGAGTACAGGGTAAAGGAAGATATTGACTGTATTTTAAAACTCCAACTTCTGTGTGAAACCAAAGGAAAAGAGATTTATGTGGTACAAATTTATATTTTCTGTAACATACTATCTAATTTAACCCATCTGGTCAGTTTATTTAAACAACGTAATTACATGGAAACTAGAATAGGGAATGAGTTCTTTTTATTCTGTACAGGCTAATGTAATACCCCAATACATCCCAGAATATTTTGGACAGAAAATAAGAAAAGTATTTGCAGAGTGCCCTTGAGGGACTGGGGGAAAATCTGTAACTATTAAACTTGCTCACCAGGGAAATTCCTGCTATTCTCTTAAGCAATAGGGGCTCCCAATTTAATAAGCCAAGCCCTCAATCTAGAAGCTTGCCCTTATGAAACGTCTCTCCAATGGTGAAGCTAAGCCTACTTAACCATGCGTAAGAGTCACCCCCAGAGAACCTCTTCTGTTGCTCGGATGTGGCCTGTATGTCTAAGCCAACTCTGCAAATTAACTCACTACCCTCCCTTCTATGTGGGACATGACTCCCAGGGGTGTAAGTCTCCCTGGCAACATGGGACATGACTCCCAGGGATGAGCCTGGCCCTGGCATCATGGGATTGAGAAAGCCTTCTTGACCAAAAGGGGGAAACAAAATGTAACAAAGTAAAGTTTCAGTGGCTGAGAGATTTCAAATAGAATAGAGAGGTCATTCTGGAAGTTATTCTTAGGCATTATATAGATATTCCTTTTTAAGTTTCTAGTGTATTAGAATAGCCCAGAAGGAAATACCTGCAATTGTTGAATGGTAATGCAGTAGCCTTGATTCTTGATGATGATCGTAGAACTATATGTGTGACCATGTGATTGTGGAAACCTTGTGACTGACACTCCCTGGAACCAGTGTATGGGCAGATGAGTAATAAAATAAAGACAAAAAATACGTAAATAATAGGGGGTATCAGGGTATGGGATGTTTTGGGTGTTCATTTTTATTTTTTATATTATTTTTATGATTTTTGGAGGGGAGTAATGAAAATGTTCTAAAATTGTGGTGATGAATGCACAACTATACGATGATACTGTGAGCCACTGATTGTACACTTTGGATGGATTATATGGTGTGTGAGTATATCTCAATAAAATTGCATTTAAAAAATTCTTGTAAGGGAGGAGGAACATAAAATTTCAAAATTCTACCTATACCACTGTTGGATATGTTATAAAGTATTTTAAATATATTATTTAATTCAATGGACCATCCCTGTGAAATTGGGCTTTTTCTCCCATATGAGAGTTGAGGAAACTAAGGCTTTGATAAGATAAATGATATGCCTGAGACTACATGGGTAATGAGCAGAAAAGCTGAAATTAGTGCCTCTTAATTGTCATCATGTTCCACATCTCTCCCTATAAAATAAAAACCAAGTGTGGCTGCCACTCCTATTGGGAATGACCTATTTCTTCACTCACCTCCGAAGTCTCATGATTCAACAGAGTTAATATATTAGATACTACACTGGAGGTTTAGCAGAAATGATACAAATGCTTTAGACTATTCCTCACAGACTGTACTTTGTATTGACCCAGTAATTAAGAACATCATTCCTGTTCTTGGGGAAGCCGCTAAGCCTATTGCCAACAAAGGGTTCTATATGGAGCTTTCAACAATCTTGCCCAAGAAACTGAAGCCCAGCATGTTGTATGCCAGCTACCTTGGTCTGTGTGACAACCTCCAACAAAGAAATGAAGGCTGTGTATGTTGAGTTCTGCAATCACACAGCATCACGCGAGTATACCATGAAATGGGAAGCAACCAAAGGACTGATTGTGAAATATGCTTTCTGTTTGATGACTCAGAAGGCACTGTCTTGCCTTGTAGAGTCAGTTATGAGCATCATCTCACGGTATTGTGAATTAGCAGAAACAGTGCTTAACCACAGGTCCCAGCTGATGGGTGTTAAGGGAACAAAGTCTCCTTCACTTGCCCAGGTCATCCTCATGACTCTAAAGAAACCTGAGTTATGTGATTGTAAGATTTACTAAGCTAGAGTTAATTTTAAAGTTAACATTTCTCTCTTGTTTAATAGTTTTCACAGTGCACAGACAGAATAAAAGACCTGGAGAAACAGTTTATAAATCCTGAGGGTAAGAACAGAGCCCGCTTCCTTCCAGGGAAAGATATGACTCAAGAAGAAATGATCAAAAAATTGGATGAGGTAAACATTCTTTCTTACGACAGTATCTATTACGTCAGCAAAACCTTTTTGATATGGTTTCACAAATACCTATGGTACTGTTTCATGTTAGACAGACCTCTCCTTCATTATTCTAGCCATTAATGTATTGCTTTGCTTGTAATTTAGTAACAAAATCTAAGCTTGATTTAGACACTTGTCAAAAGAAGTAAAAATCCTGTGGTTTCAAAATGCCAGACACCTTTTTCCTCACTACCCAAATGTCTTAGTTTGCCATGCTGGTATGGCAAATACCACACAATGGTTAGCTTAAACAGCAAGCATTTATTGTCTCACAATTTTGACGGCTAGCAGTCCAACATCAAGGTCTCAATAGTACATGCTTTCTCCCTGAAGTGAAGTCTGTGGTGGTTTGGTGCTGGCTCACCATAAGCTTTGGGCTTCCTGGGCTTGCATCTCTGCCTCTCATCATGGTGAGCTCTCTCTCCTTGTGTCTGCTTCTCTGGTTTCTGCTGACTTCTGGTTTCTGCTGACTTAATGTGGATTAAGACCCATCCTGATTCAGTTGGCCACACTTTAATAATTACATCTTAAAAGGTCCTGTTTACAAATAGGCTCACAACTACAGAAACACGATTAAGATTAAGAATATGTTTTTTGTTGGGGGTAAATAATTCAGCTACCACACCAAAGGAGAAATTTTGGCCTCAGAGGAATGGCAACATGAAAGCTAGATGTTGCTGAGAAGGCCATACTGTACCATGGGGAAGAGGAACTCCCAGAGGTCTTTGGAAAGGTCTCAGAGCAAGGGAAGTTCTGAAGACCTTTCAAATGTATTTCAGCAACTCAAAAGCAGAGTGTCTCCATTGGGGGTGGGGGTAGGGAAGGGGGTGGGTAGACCAAGAAACAAACAGTTCTATTTAGGAAAGAAAATTTCGTCTTGCATGACATTTTTTCCTTCCTCTTGAAATTGTTTTCAACTGTAGCTGGAACTACAGCTGGCCCAGAAGGAGGAGAAGTTATTGGAGAAGGACTTCATCTATGAACAGGTCTCCCGTCTCACGGACAGGCTCTGCAGCAAAACTCAGGCCTGCAAGCAGGACACACTGCTCTTAGCCAAGAAGGTCTGTCTGAGACCCTGCCTTCTTTCTTCTGTCCATGCTCCTTTATTACCTTTCATTTTCCACAGACTTTTATTACTGAGAGAAGCACTGGAGAAGGAGGCTTTGTGACTATCAGAACATAAAAATGTAAAGGTGACTCTTACAGAATTGTCCAAAGTAAGTTTCAGTCTTGTAGCCTAAATTACTTAGTCTTATAGTGAGAAAACAAGCTTTTCAAAGACAGTGTTCAAGGACATTTATTCAATGTGACCATTGTTGCCTTTATATTTTATGCACAAAGTTACATCCTTTCTAGTTCCTTGTGATTGGAGGGATGATTCTGCCTCACTTTTCCAGTGGTCTGTACAGGAACTTCCTCAATTCAGAACTAGGCCTAAACCCAGAGGTGGAGGGGACATTGACAAGAACAGCAGTCACACAACACCCAGGCCCATTGCACCATGGGGTGGAGCCATCCCCAGGCCCCACTGGTGAGGAAAGACCAGTAACACGGAACTTTCTAATTTATTAAGCATAAGATATGGGGACTGCAGGTTCAGCAGAGTGGTGCTGGGACTTCTAGAAGCTGCACTACTATACCAGAAGCTACTAGGAGCAGCAAGGAGGTTAGTGGTTCCGAGGCCACAGGACCATGCACCATAGAGCAGTCAGAGGCTTCACGGCTCACCGGCCTGCGCCGCCCCTAGAATATCTGCTGATTTTTATAGCACAGAGATTTCAGTAAGTCACCAAGTAGTTAATGAGCACTTGCTATCTCCTACCCTCTATGCTAGGCTTGAGGGCAGAAGTGAAGAGAAAGGGACACGTCTCCCATGACATAGGAAGCTCACACCATCTGGTGGGGCAGAGAGTTAAGAAATAGATAATAGTAACACTCCTAAACCGGACTGTGGGCTCCTGAGGGCAGCAACCATTCCTCATTTTTCTTAGTTTCCTCAATGCCTAGCACATACTACATTCTTGAAAAATATTTGCGGATGAATAAGTAAACAATCAGTCCTGTTCTAGAAGCAGCTCTGGTACACTATATAAATGGGTGATTATGGTAAATCTTAGGCCTTCTTTACCATTTTTATTTAGCTTTTATGCTTCTGCTCTACTTCCACCAATAGACAGTGAACAGTCCAGTGGCAGCTGTGCAATACACAACTTACCTCATAAAATGAAAAATGCTAAGGCTTATTAGGCTGGTGAACTTTGCCTGAATTAGCATGTCCAATGTTACTTTAAATGTTGCCTGCCTTCTGCAAAATGAATTTCCCCTTCTTTGGGGGAAGTCATTTCTCACGGAGGGATTGTTTGTCCAAGCTAATGGCAGAGTCTCTTCTGAAATCGATTGACTGTTACGGTAGGGAAATGCAGCTAAGTGGCTCCTGCGACAATTTGCGTGGCCCAGAAGGCTCCAACATAGCTGAGAACTGTTCTAATGATTTCTGATCCCTTAACTTCCCACTTAAAATGATAATCTCCTCAGAGTAGGCAAAGCTGGAAAGAAAAAGGACTTTCAGATCCCTGATCTGTGATTTACCGATAATAGCGAGCAACTTTAGGCAAGATACCTAAATGATACAAAAAATCAGTTTCCTTATCTGTGAAATGGGTACAATATTAGCTAAAGCTGTTGCAAGCATTACATAGTCTAATACAGAAGTGGCCTAGCTCTTTGTGGGTGTGCAACACAAATGAATGTCTCCTCAAGTCTCTCACCTTTCCTAGATAGCTTATAGCTCCTATTGCAAGTTTTCCAAGAGAACAGATAATGGGGACTCTCAGCAAACATTTAGATTTAGAGCTAGAATAATACCAAACTTTTTTTGATTTACAGAAGAGAGGGGATGTTGGCTGGTTACACATACTGAGTGTGCACTGGCTGATTAACAAAATTTAAAAGAGATAATGATTCGCATTGAAGATTTAAATGGTAGTTATTTTATTCAGTGACTAAAAATTAGTTCAGTATAGAAGAGTTTTAAAAATTTATATTCCTTACTCCCTTAAGGAGACAAATTCTGCACATGAATAATCAGTCAATAAACTTTCAGAGGCAGGAAAATGTAGATGTACAGATATGGCCAGTGTATGCGCTTCAGGGGAGAAAGGCACTTGAGATCAGGTAGTTTTGGAACTCATTTTCATGTCCCAATTTACCCTTGTTCAAAAGACTGAAGAATGAAATAGACTGAGAATTCATTCATTCCTTCATTCAACAAACAATTTTAATCTTGTTCGGTGCTCCCAATGTTCTAAACACCATCCTGGGTACTGGGAAGATGGTGATGAATAAAACAAATAGTGCTTGTCTTCATGAAGAGTATCTTCCTGTGGTATGACAGACTCTAAACAAATAGCCAAATACATATATAATATCATGTCAGTACTGAAACAGTATATGAAGAAAAATAAAGCAAGGGAAGGGGATAGAGAGTGTTGGTAGATGGGAGAAACACTCAACTGCCCCACCATGGCTATGGCCACACTAAAAGGCTGTGCTGCAGGCCAGAAATCATCCAGGAATCACAATTCCAATTTGAATACTTTTCTGCCTCTTGAAGCCATTTTTTCCTACTAGTATGATCTTTTGAACTCTATTGATTGCTAAACAGTCAATATGAAATGGGTAAGAAAAAAAAAACACTTATACATCGTATTCCGAATTATTGGCCAAATTTTCCCCAGCTTAGCTCATGCTTGCTTATGACGTAAAAATGATGCATCAGGAATTATGATCAACAATACAAACATGTTGAGGTCAGAATTTCCATTAAAAATTATTTCAGATGCAGGACATCTGCTGATTTTCTTATATAAGCAAAGAGTAACTTCTGAATTCAGATTTCATTCTAATGGATATTTACCCTGGATAAGTGACAAACTAATAACATGGAAAAATTGGGCCAGAACTTGGACCTCATGAACTCCTTCTCCTCTCCTGATCACCTCTTAAAAATAAAGACATTACTATGCCCCTCAGTGCTATCCACATTGAAATCCAATAGCTAGATGAACAAGTTTCTTTCCTTTCTTTCTTTTGTCCTTATTTGCAAAACCAGTGTGTTGGGCTCAGTCTCTGAAGTCTCTTCCAGTTCTTATTGTCTATGTATTCCCATGTAAATCCTCCTTTCTTCGGGCAAGAATGTTCCCACCATTATAGACAGCCAGCACCCTGATATTTTCTTCAAGTCTTCATGGAATATTTACATAGGCTAAGACTTGGGCTCTTTAATTCTAGATGAATGGCTATCAGAAAAGGATCAAAGATGCAACTGAAAAAATGATGGCTCTTGTTGCTGAGCTGTCTATGAAACAAGCTCTGGCCATTGAACTCCAAAAGGAAGTCAGGGAGAAAGAAGAATTCATCATCTCTTGCAATTCCAGGCTAGAAAAGGGCCTGCCACTCAATAAAGATATTGAGAGAGAATGGTTGAAGGTACTTCGAGATGAAGAAATATACACATTGGCCATTGCTGAAAGGTCTCGGGTAAGTTTTGGCTCCTGTATTTGTAAACTGTGGTAGGAAGGGTTATTTTCAGAAGTGTCATTCCTTCAAAACGTTATGTTAAAAATTTCCTACTCTACCACACATGTCCCCCACAGCCATTAGGAGGAAGCTTGTTTTTTAAAGATGTTATGTAAACAAATCAAAGTACAGTAGTCCAAAGTGCCCCAACATTCCCTGGAGAATGCTTGGCAAGCACCAAGTCCCACGCCACAGTCCTACATCCTCTGGGCTGATGTGGGTGAACACTCTGGCCTCCCACTGGCATTGTGCTAACAGGGCTGGCATTAGTTTTATCCATGGGCCTCCAATCTCCATCCTTGCCCCCCTGTTCAGACCACACTCGATTCTTCCATGTCCATTTGCTGTGGCCTCCACAGCTTATTGTGAGGCCTCCAGCCATGTTATGGTTGCCACAGTCTTCCTCCGACACCACACCTGGGGCCTAAGTCTAGGTTCATCACTGGCACCACCCTCAAGTTGGGTGCCCGGTTCTTCTGCCTAGCCCCATGACCTTTCAGTATTCCTAGAATGGAATCAAGCCTCTTCCCAAGGTGACTAGATCCTGGGGACCTACAACTCACTCAGATTATCAAGTGGTTGTGCCCAAAGGGTTCACCATTTACTCACTAACCCAAGAAAAATGTGCATTCCAGTGGACAACAGGGACTGGATTGTTATTCCCTGACTGCCTGGGACTACACTTTTAAGGGCATTCAAATTTTACCTATGGTGTCCTGGCTATCAATTATCTGACTCCATTATTCAGAGTTCTTTTTATAGCTGTAAAAGATTCTCAGAGGCACAGGCAGAATCTCAAGGGCCTTGAGGCTCAAAGCAAGCTTCTGACCACTTCTCTAGATCTACTTTATTACTTACTTTTGTAACATTTGCTCACCAATGACTTACCAAAGGAAATATGTTGTCCTCTCTTGATCAAAAACATGTCAATATTAGTTTTTTAAGGAAGAGACTGGGAATGGTATATAGTCAACTTAGAACCCACCATGCAGTTTCTGGTAAACCCTAAAACCTAGGAACAGTATGGTGCTTGCGTAACTGGGTCCATTCCCATGAGATGCAAGCTGTGTATGTCTGGGGTCTCCACCCTTCTAACCTTATTTCCCTTTGAGTGTATCAGCCAGCACAGCCTAAGGCTGCTCAGACCCAGCTGGGTCTGCTGGGACCTGGAGGATGAAGTAACTTCACCAGAATTTTCAGAAAATTGAAAAGAAAATATCATTCTTTGCAGGAGTTCTCAGAGGCAGATAATCGCCAGCTGCCGAATGGTGTTTACACAACTGCAGAGCAACGTCCAAATGCCTACATCCCAGAAGCAGATGCCACTCTGCCTTTGCCAAAACCATATGGTGCTTTGGCTCCTTTTAAGCCCAGTGAGCCTGGGGCCAACATGCGGCACATAAGGAAACCTGTTATAAAGCCAATTGAAATCTGAATATGGGAACCAATCCAGGTTTCCCAAGAGGAGGACTTCAACAAGGCTTCATGCGCCCACAACTGGAAAATGTGAGCATAATTCTCAATTGCAAATAACGTACCCACAACTAATCAACAATGGAACACAGCAATCACTTTCTTTACACCTACCAACTACTATATTTTACATGAAGTTGAGTAGGACATAGAATTGTCCTACAATTATGTCAAAGCATATCTGAATTTCTCATTTTCTTTTTCACCCTGTATGTTGACTATCATTCAGAAACATAGCAGGCAAGATACTGTAAAGATGCAATGAAAATAAAGGAGTTTTCAATGAAATACAGACACTGGCAGAATGATTCTTTTTTTAAAAAAAAAAAAAATGCTGTTCAATAGACTAATTTTAAAGAGACAGTATTCTTTGAAAAAAAAAAAAAATAGCCCAACTATCACAGAGGCATAATTCTCTTTGTTGCATAAGAAGTTTCATTTGAACTTAATGTTGGCAGATCTAAATCATGTAAAAAGTAGTAGCGTAGTGAAGTGTATCAAATTTAATGTTAGGTGATTGTTTTTAAAAGTGAAAAATCCTATTGCTGCAAAAAGAATTATTCCCTAATTTATATTTCTTATAAATCCAGAGTTTTCACAATATTATCTGCAAATAAACTCATGAAGAGTTTAGCTTAAGTTCCAATACCAGATTTTTCAAAATCTCAGAGAAAATAGTTATAGCTCTGCATGTGAGGACAAAGAATTGAAAATGAGGATTATTTTATTGCTCTTATTTTAATTACATTTCCTTTACTACTATATTTTCTTAATTATTACTAGTCTACATGTTTTCTCATATATGAGAATACACAAATGGACTTGAAACCTGTGATTTTATATTCGCTAATATTCTAACACTCTTAGTTTCTCATATTTGTAGCAGTTATGAATTTTATTTCACAACTCTGGGAGTGTTAAATATCACATCCCTTTATTTTATGAAACCAAACATCTGTTCCAAGCCCCCATCCTGCCATATGGGAGGAAAATTTAATCTCTTTCTTAGTCTGTGAGTGCTGAATCTAACCTGATTGTTGTGAAGTCATTTGTTATAAAGCACTTATCCGGGAGTGCCTATGATAAGCCTAATGCTGTACAAACTTTTTTCAATAAAAAGAACTGCATACTTATGCACAGTTCCTAGGTTGTAGGAACTAGTAACCTCATTAGGAGTTAAAAAAAAATGTACACATAAACGAACGACATAAGAATGGGGAAAAAAAATAGTTTAAACAACCACAAAGGGATGGACGCTCAACTACTACAGTAAGTTGCACAAATTAGTAAGTGCTACTGGTGCAGAAGAGGAAGGTGC
The DNA here is from genome assembly GCF_015220235.1 of Choloepus didactylus. Lineage (NCBI taxonomy): Eukaryota > Metazoa > Chordata > Mammalia > Pilosa > Megalonychidae > Choloepus > Choloepus didactylus. The sequence goes on from NC_051311.1 coordinate 92,735,164, forward strand.
CACAGAGTGCTGGAATGGCTGGGATCACGGTCAGATTGAACTTTTTAATTGGCTCTTCAGCATGAATAGGATTTTAATAGATGGAGAGTGGCTTCTGGGTGACGGGAAACAGCCTGAGCAAGGCTAGGATGTAAGATGACAAAAGCTGGGTTCAAGGAGCAGTGAACCGGCCTGGTTCGAAAAGAATGTTCATCATGGGGAATCGTATAAGATAAGGCTGGGATGGGAGGCTTTGAATGTCAAGGAGTTTGAGTTTTATTCTGTGATAAATGGGAAATTATTGAAGGATTATGAGGCATAACAGGTTCCAACTGGTGTTTATTTAGAATCTGTGATGGATGAGTTGGACCTGAGGAAGCAACTGAAACAATCCAGGTGTGAAAATAAAAGGGAAGGGAATGAAAGATAATGAGCTTGACCAAAAAATGAAATTCTATAGAAGACAATCTTTAGAATACAATGATGATTTTAGAAAAGATGTTTTGGATTATGATTCCAGCCAGTGTTATTTAAAATCATTAAGATCTCACAAGTTCAATAAGGGAAACAGTGGAAAAAGAGAAAAACAAAAGCTGATCTTGGGCAGTCACTGTGTTTATGGGTCAGAATGAAGTCATTGTAGAAGAGAGAAAAAAAGAAAGATGGGAGAACTAGTTAGGTGTCATGGGGCCATTGGAGGAGCATGTTCATGGACTCATGATTCCTGGCTGGAATAAAAGAACAGGAAGAGTCAGGCCAAAACTTTCAGTACTTTTTTTTTTTTTAATGACAAGATGTTATTAAATCAAACTGTTATAAATATTCTTTAGAAACTAATAAATTAAATACAGGTTCTATCTAAACCATGACAAAGGCAAATCCTACTCCAAATACTGCATATACAAATTACTGTATGTTACAAATTATTCTATACTGGAAATAGAAGATTTGATTTACTCCAAATTCAATATTTTAACAAGTGTTCTCTATCCAAATAGAGTTCTTATGTAACATTTTACTTTTTCTGTTTGCAAATATGTTCTTTATTTACAAAGACACATCTAGTGTTTGCTTTTCTAAGGACTATTCCCTACATTTTTTTTAAGCATGTTTTATTTCAGAGTGCAATAAAAACCAGCTTTTTTCCAATTCAGCCCCTGGAAAAGGTCTCAGAAGACCATCTTTTTATGCCTCTGTGGACTGTTTATCATTTCTCCACACTTGACTGCTCATCTGCTCTTCAAAATTGGGATGAGGTACAGCAGTTTAGTTCTGCCTGAACAAGTACCAAGCTGAAACTCAGACAGCTCAAGAATACATTCTGATTTTGGTCACCAATTTTAAATATTGCTAAAGAATTCTCAACACCAGTGGGCTAATGAGCTAGACTAAAATACTGGAATTTAATTAATTAAATTAATTGCAATGGCTCTTTTATAAGCCTAAAAGCATTGTGGTATGTTTCAGAGCTGCCTCCCCTACAAATTTTGCATCCAAATTGTCATGTCCTTCAAAAGCATACAGAGCTGGAAAAAAAGAAAAAAGAAAAGAGTTACTGTGAAGCCATGGAACATTTATAACTTTGTGTCCTCAATTCTAGTCGAAATCATAATTATTTTATATTTTAATAAAACACATTCTGAGAACATGTTAAAAGTTGTTAAATCTCTGCATTGAGAAAGGGATTTGCATCAACCAAATGGGCTTTGAACACTTTTAAAATTTCAAGTTGGTGATTATTCCTTTGGTAATTTACTCTAGGTAGTAAACTGTGTATTGCTAATTAAAGCCAATTGCAGTAAGGACCTACTTATAAGTGGGGTTATTTGGGAATGAAAAACATCCACAGAAGGGAACAGGGAATGATTAATATGTCAAGGGAAAAGCACCAAAACCCTGAAAACAGGGTTGAATTACCTTGATTGGAAGACTCTATGTTAGTCAGTATTTCAACGAAGTAGTTCAGAGGCAAAAATTCTACACTGAGTAATGACTTGTCAATCACAGAATGCCGAGGCTAAAAGGGAAACCCCTCTGGTATTAGTTGATTCTTCAAAACAAGCACAAATTCAAAGAAAGTGATAAGATCTACAACTGCTGCACATGTGGGTATGTTGAAATGTGCAAATAGGACCCAAAAAGACTTAGATTGGCTGTGTTTTCAAACAGACTCACTTGTTTCTTATAGTTCTGAAGCAGTTTCTTCACATGGTTCCGTGAAATAAGGTTAGAACTCATAGGATGATCCCAAAGTCGACAGATCTTCTGACCAATAAGCTATTATTATGCAATAGGAAAATACATAAAGGAGATTATATCTCACAGTGCATTAAATACACTCACCTTATATCTATTCATAATTTTAAAATTATTATTCCACAGTAGCTACCTAGTGTAAAAGGCACTTTATGGTTAATAGACCCTTGGAGAAAAGCCATGTTCCTATGAGATATACTTCTGAATTTTGAATAAATACTCCCTCAACTCCTACCCTGAGGAAGGGAGTTTATATGTTATTGATGCCAAATTCTTTTCTGCAATGAAGTTTGTCTGCTATTCTTCAAACTGGGGTTTGGTATGTCAGCCCTAAGTGAAGTTCTGCTAGGAAGCTAAGGTAGTAAGCATTTTTATATTAGTAAGCATTTTTATATTAGCAGAACTTCTCTGCCAGTGTATTCGCCAGAAAACTTTAATTCCCTAAGGATGGGGGGGGGCAAAAAATCAAATTTGGAGACCAAACTAAATGTTTAGCAACAACTTCCGAAGATATCTAGCCGTGGACAATCTGCCACTGAGGCAAGGAACCATCACAAAGCAAGATGATTAGGTTCAGAAAGGCAACTGACATCCCTTAGCGGGAAGATCATGCCAAAAATCCAAGTGCTCAAGGTATGTGAACAGTGGGCTGAGCCTCTTAGGGTCAGGAAGTTCACAGAGTCAGAGGCTCGGAAAACCTTGCTCCGGAATTTCATATTTTCATAGTATTTCTGACTTGGAAAGCTAATAGTCCCCATAAAAACAAGGAGTGCCTTTATATCTCTTTCCCTCATGTCTCTCATTCCTTTGACCTGGGGATGTTTTCCTACTGTAGTGAAAACCACAGTAGAAGGAAATACAGTTCCAGAACCTTCTGATCTCACCCGTATTTAAATGTCTTATCGCTTTAAATGGCAAACACACGTTTCCCCTCTGCTCTCCTCAAGCTCACAGCTGTAAATACTCTGTAAATACTAGTGGTTTCCTAAGGGGAGAAAGTGCCAATACAGTGCAAAGCCAGAGGAACAAGCATTTTGTAACCCCTGTGGGGAACAGCCAACAGACGGGTGGAGATGGATGGGATTTCTTGGAAAAGGGCTGAAAAGTGAAACAATTCAACTAACTTTAGCTCAGAGCAAGCAGATGCTCTTCGTCCAAGAAGCAATTGAAAGAGGCTCATCTAAAGCTTATGGAGAAAATAAAATATAATTCAGGATTACCGGGGGAAGCCGCCCAATGATGCTGAATTTTAATTTTTCATTCTTCTCTGTATTGTCCAGATCTACAAGAAAGTCAGAGATTGGCAAACAAAACAGGAATCTCCAATTTTAATACCTTAGCATTAATTCAGTGATTCATCCTGATAATACATATCCCAACCTTGTATTTTCCGGCTAATCTAACAACACTTGGGAAACTTTAGTTTGTTTCTCTCTAAATAAACAGGGGTTTTTAATGAAGCTGTTTCTAGATATCATGGAACATGGTTATATAGCAGGCTACTGGTCACAAGCAATTTTGTGGACTAACAAAACATAAAGTACTTTGAGGAATGGCAAATGCTTCAATATATATTATATAAAATATACTATATAAAATATATTATATAAAAATACTACAGTTGAATGATTTAAGTGAGAGTGATCACAAAACAGACCTTATTTAAAGTTCAAATTCAAATAAACACTGCATTTCTCATGACTTTTGCTTGCATTTGAAGTCTAGCTTTGAGATGACAGAGTTAATTAGCTGGCAGTAAGCCATTTTATGACACTTTCTTGAGAAACAAGCCCATGGAGTCTCCTAGCCTCAAGTGACCTCATGTTCAGAAAAGGACTCTTAATAGCTGTATGTGGACTAAGAAGTAAAGAGGCTCTTTGGGACCTCTAGAAGGGCTAAGTCACTTTAAATTGATCCATTTAGGAAACAGGATGGTTACAGGAAATGAACTGTATTCACCAGGACTGGCTACATCACTTGTAGGCCCAGTGCAAAACGAAGATAAGGAGACCCTTGTTGAGATATGATTAAGAATTTCCACATGGCAACAGCAGAGCATTAAACCAAGCCTGGGCTCCTCTGAGTGCATCAGGGCCCCATGCAACTGCCCTGTCCACACCCAAGAAGCCAGCCCTGGTGGTGCTCAAGCTGGACCTAGCACCAGAGGCACAGGCAAAGCCTCTTACCTTTCATGAGCCTCGTGACAGCTGTTTCTGTGAGAAGCAGCACTCCATTATCAATGTAATGCAGCAGGTTATGCAAAGGCAGACAGCAGACACCAAGGACCGTGTGCAGAGTGTGAAAACCTAGGATGAGAAGTCCAGGAGAGTAAACATGGATAAACGTGGTCAGCAAGCATCCCCAGCCTTTCAGAGCAGTAAAAAGACGATGTTAAATAAAGCCCTCAGGTCAATGCTTGGCATCTAGAGCCAACTACATGTTCCTGAAAGACAAAGTCTGAGTTTTCTCCTTTGTAGGATCAAGACTAAATAGAGCTGGATATAAAGTAAGTTCCCAACTAGTATGTATTCCCTTCACTCTGTGTCCCATCCTAGGCAGAAAGAGGGCAAAGCCTGCTTAGTGAAAATTGGTTTTATACTTTGCAATTCCACAGTAAGTTGGCAACAGAGAACAATTAACAGAAGAGCTTCAAACTCTGTATATGCCCATGCTTAAAGGTTGATGACTGGTGGCAGGGGGAGGGGGTGGACCAGAAGGGGATGGTTTATAAAATGATTAAGAACAAAAAGAAAATCTTTCAGAAATTATAAACCTCAATCCCATATTATTAATGCCCTTTATATACCTGATCTCTGGGCATGCCCTAGAGAAAAGGTTTTTGGAGTCACCTGGACATAACCATAAAAAAGAAAGGAAGAAAATGGCATAGCCTGATAGCAATCTATAGGAATTCAGCAGAAAGTTAGGCACTCTCTCAAACTTAAGTTTCATGGGGAGGACTCCCCATAAATACTCACAAACCTAGAGCTCAAAGTATGGTTTTCATGCCAAAAAATAACAACAGACTACAAGGGAGAAGAAGATACCAGATCAGGTGCAACCAGAAAAGTTCTGTTGGAAAAGAAGAGATTTGAAGGGAGCTTTGAAGGATAAATACAATTCCTAAGGGTGGAATTGAGGCAAAGAAAGATATAATGAGTGGACACAGCGGAAAAAGCCAGGTTTGGAATGAGCAGACCTAGGCTAAAATCCTGCTGTGCTACTTAGCTGTAGGTAACTCAGCCTTTCTGAGCCTCAGTTTCTTCATCTCTAAAATAGAAACTGCCAGTACTTTCCCACAAGGCTGTACTGAGCACTAGAGCTAGGTCTATGAAGAGCCAAGCACTTGGTATAACAACAGCAACTAATACCAAACATGTACTGAGTACTCAGTCTGTGCACTGGCTCAATTGATCCTCAGACATAACACTATGATATGGGAACTACTAGATTCCCATTTCAGAGGTGAGAAAAACTGAGATTTACAGAAGCTAAGCAATTTGCTCAGGGTCACATAAGTAATAAGTAGTGGAGTTGATGTTTTAACCTGGGTAATCAGAATTTAGCCTGGCTTTTAACCATAACATTATCCCGCCTTGGTAACTGGTAGCTGAGTTAATGAAACAATATAAACAGACACCCAAAGGTGAGAAAGCAGGGAGCATGTTGAGAAAACATTACATGATTCAGATCAGCTGGAGCTTTGTTTGAGGATAAAGGAAAGATGAGAAGGTTGGAAAACTAAGTTTATTCATGCACCGGGCACTGAGGGATGAATGCCGCTTCCATAGACCGTAGATTCTGATGGGTGAGAGACTGGCAAACAAATAATCACAAAAATAAATATATATTTTTAAAATGTGACCAGTTCTATGAAGGAAAAGTGCAGGGTGCTATGAGAACATGTGACAGGGGTTGAGATCACAGCTTTATTTAAGAGAATGCTGAATAACAGCAAGTTCATTTCTTAGGAAACTTTGGGGAAGGTGAAAATTTTCGAGCAGGATAGAGAAACAATTTTCGAGTTTTACTTTTGGAATATTAATAAGGCAACAGGCAAAGAATAGATTGGGGTAACAGTTTGCTACAGGAAGACCTATTGTGTTAACCCACCAGGCAAGAGGTTATTAGGTCAACAATGAAAGACGAAAGAAGGGATGGGAGAAGCATGACAGTGTGCGCAGGGTTAGCAACTGATAGGATGTGGGTGGAGAATGAAGGAGAAGAATCATAGCCTAATTATAGGAGTTCACACGACAGAGGAATGGTACCCAAAGAGCAGGGGCTTAGATTCAGAGAAATCATGTAATTTTTTTCTCTCTGAGTAGATGAATCATGAGCAGCGGGACAGTCTTAGATCCTGGCAACATCAACGGTCAGATAAAGTGCAAATTCTGCCCACAAGCACTTGTTAATTGGCTGACACCAGGATGAGTCCAGTTCATCTTCCCTGAATCCAAATAAATAGTGATTTTACTAGCTAATCAGCAGCATGAGATTTTCCAAATGGATTTGTTTTGGAAATTCCTACCAGGACTAAAAAGTTAAGAAAGTATTTCTGAAGAAAAATTTATAATAGATTATTGATCCCTTAATTTTTCTGGACTCAAAATTCTTTCTTCAGCCCCATGGCCATGTCCTAAGGGTCCCTGGATGACCCCTCCTGCTGTATACCTGGAGCACAGTCCCAGATTCAATGGCCAATTCTTGGCCTCCTCTCTGTGTATCAGCTCTGAGCAACAGAGCAAATTGGCTAAAATTGGGCACCAATTCTGAATGAGAGCACTTTTCCATTCAGCTGCAGTCCTCGTCCTCCAGGGCCTCATTTAGCCAGTGAGAGGAACACAGGTTCCTTTTAAATAGCAAATGCTCCAGCTCTAGGCCATGACTTCCTTTTTGTGGTCCTTATTCCCCTTTTTTTCTTGAACCCATTCAAATCACAGATTTCTGACACTTGGAACTAACAAGAGAGTCCTCACTAGTCCAGTAGGCCTGGAAAGCAAGCACCCTTACAGATCTACACATACAAATACCTTGTATTTATATACACATGTGCAAACTCACAAAAGATCCAGGGTCACTTACCTCTTCCTCACCTCTGTTTTCACATCACATGAGGGAAATAAACATATAAGAGATAAAGAAAGAGAGAGATGTATTTCTTCCTTATTTGACCCATGGACATATGCCATTAAGTCTACTCTAATAATAATTCTCAGTCAGTATGGATAACATTTCTCCTTATCTCTGTGAAGGAATGAAGAGTTCTATAGAAAGTGGACTTCTGTGATCTTCCAGGTATAATACTATCCCCAGTTAAGTCAGTCTCATTTCTTAACAAATGGGCTACAAACTGTCAATCCATTCCCCTACCAATCTTTTGTGTTAATGACTAACAAGAATTAAGCCAAAAAGCCATAAACAGTTTTCATCAAATCCCCTCACTCTTTCTAGAGGGCATCTCACAATTCATATTCCATTGGAATAACTGAAAACCATCCATTCTCCTCACAAATGGTTACTTTCAGATTCTTACAAAGTCAGCAGAAACTCCTGTTTATGCCTCCACCTACAAACAGACCTTATGAAATAAGGTATCTGGATGGAGGAATCAGGAAGGATTCTTAACTGTACCACATACCTAAAAAAAGCAGTGACGTGGAGATGTGCTGTGGGGATTCTCTGGGCCCCAAAAAGTCAATGTTTCAACATCTACTAATGCAACTGGAATATAAAATTCAAACAGCAACACAGAATAGTAGTTAAAAGCACAGATTTTGGATCATACTGCCTGGATTTGAAAGCTGGGTCTGTAACTTAAAAGCTATGTGAAAGTAAGCAGGCGACTTAACCTTTCTGTGCCTTGGTTTCACCATCTATAAAATGGGAATAATATTAGCTGGAATCATACCGAAGTTCCATTTTCATTGGTCAAAAACTGATTGGATATTGGCAATTTAATATGGTTCAATCTAAGATCCTACCACTTAGATTGTTATGAAAATTATATGTTTTAATTTACTTGAAGTACTTGGAAGAGGATCCTGGCACAAGATGGACACCATATAAGTGTTGGCTTGAAACGTAATGAAGGAAGGAATGATGGAGAGATGTATGAATGAATGTATTAAATAAAACCATCTGATATATATTATGCAGTGTTAGATAACATATAGTTTAACACTAATCAGGTAGATTGTATCAAAGAGAAGCTTATTTATTTCTTAAAATGAATACGGATTTATATGTATATCTTCCCAACTAGACTCTTGTTAATTTTTGTAACCACTTTAATTTTTAGTACAGCACCTCACACATAATAGTTATTCAACAAACGTTTGTTGATGGAATGACCAAATGACCAAATTAAATTAATTATTATATACACATGTTCCCAGGGCTGCTTTGGGGCCTCACTTGGTCCTATGTTAAAATTCTAAGGGAAATTTTTAGCTTCCAAGTGCTTTCAGCTCAATTTTATAAATTTATGACCCATTTCCTTCAGTCTTAACCTTCAGACATCACAATCAGATAAACTAGGCCTGAAGACATCAGAGAAAGAGACCTCTGGGCTTGCCCTGAGTTACCTCCACTGGTTCAAATTATCCTTAGAATGTTGCAGAGGCACCAGCCTGGACCCTAAAGTTTACAACAAGCTATAGTAGAGTTTAATAGGCAGGGAAGATCTGGTCAGCAGAGCCCAACCTCAGCGCTCCTCTCTTCCAGTGACACCAGACATACAATTTCCCACATACTAGAGTTCTCATCATCAGACTCACAATGTTTAAAGTCTAGGGACCACATGAAGGAGAAAGAACAAGTTAGTTCATTATGCCAAAGGATCAAAGAGCCAAGACTTACCAGGGGGTAAGGGTAGAAACAAACTGTTAGTAGCTTCCAAAATCCTGGTCATGAGGTGAAAGACAGCAAATTCAGCAGCACTGCCAGGCCTGTGGCTGGAAAAAATACAAGGTAGCATATCACCAAGAAGCTCATGCCAAAAACCCTGTTCATTCTAAGCAGTGGCTCTAAATACCACATCTGAGGGGATTCTTGTTAATCATAGATATGGCGGCGACCATCAGTCCAATGGCGAGAGTCTAATCAGATGGTAGGCATATAAATTAAAAAGTGTATTAACCTAACTTCCTCTTCTTAGCAGTATTGAGCTCATGAGCCCTTCCCTCCTCATTCCCTATATGCCAGGGAAGGATGATGGGTGAAATAATGGGAATAACTTTAAATGTTAGGTACAAAACTAAGGATAGGTGGGATCAGAGCTGAGAACAGCTTTGAACTGCTAAGTTTCAAAGGGCTTTGCTATAATAGGCAGCCGTCAGAGTTCTTTTGGCCCTTTGTACACCATGATAAAGGAGAGGAAGAAATACTTGCGTACAAGTGGAGAACCCAGGAATGAAGATTATGTTTCCTCCAACTGGTTTCCAGTATGCGGCAAATGAGATCCAGCTGGAGGGCAAGGACAGTCTGTTAACCTCCCACCCTTGCCCTTGAGGGTCCCTGGAACCCTCCACAGCTCTAATGGGCATGTTCAGGGCAGCTGGCATTCAGGCTTTGGCCAAGACACAGAACCAGCCTTTCTGAGGTCAATTCTGAAGCACCAGAATCCAAAACGGAAAGACTGAAAATGTGCACCAGAGTCTAACAGAGCACCCTCTGTCTGGGTGGGCAGTGTTCCCAGCTGAGCTTCCCAAGCTGAGCTAACTGGCCCCACCATTCACTCTCAACCCTCATCCATCAGTGAAGGTCAAGTGCTGCTGGGTTTGCTCTAGGCCAGCCACCAGGCAGCAAAGGCCAACAGCTGACAGTCAGAAGAATGGAGACATGGAAGAGAAAGGCGGTCAAGGCTATGGGCTGTGGAGTAAGACTAGTTTCAAGTCCAGGCTCTACATTTTACTAGTTGTGTAACCCTAGGCACCTTACCTATCCTCTCCAAGTCTCAGTGCCCTCATCTGTAAAATGAGGGGGAAAGCCAGGGCATTGAGCTTTCTGAAACCACATCTATACCATTTCTGGTCTTATTGGTTCGAGGGATTGTTAATACAAACTAGTGTTAAACCTTTATGTGATTAACTGAGGCAGTGGGGAGGAGGGGTAAACAATGCTTGAGCAAAAACCCTTCCTAACACTCTGGAAGGTGAGATTTAAAGTCAACAGAAAGAAAGGTGATGAGTGGGTGTGTTAAATAGTGTTATTAGTTAAAGTACAAAGAAAGTAAACTAATATCAACATGGGGGAAGATCAGTAACACATTTTATAAGGTGAGCTCCTCAATACAGTTCTACTGCAAAGGAGAATTATTTAAGAAATTCAATTCCTGGGTTATAAATATCAGCATATGAGAATACCAACCTCTCCTTACATATTGAAGACTGTGAAACTCAAACTTTACCATAGATGCTCAAAGATCAATTTATTTAATAACAGACACTAAGGACTGCTATAAAGGCAGAAAACTTTAAACATCCAGATATTAAATCGGGGCCATCTCACATTTTACTAATCTGCCAGAGTTCAATACAGGAATATATATATTTGTATGCTAGCCCATTTTCACACTGGTCTTATCAAACTGGAAGAAATATTGGAGTATTATTTCTTTCTGTTTATTTACATAATTTTAAAAATTTGTCAAGTATATTATTTCAGGTTTCTAAGCAGGGTCGAACTCAACTCTTTATACCTTTTGGAAAAAGTCAAGACAGCCTCAAAATTTAATCTAGCCACATCGCTTCTACTTAGACATGGACTTCTATTATTATTTTGGATCACACCATTTCAACAAGCAGTCCCTAGGTAGTGAGTATTGTATTTATACAATACTGCTCTACTGTGGCAGGATTTAAACAACCAAGCTGGAATCCTACCTAATTGGGCTGTTGTAGTTAATTAAGAATTGAGGTTCAAGTCTTCTCATGTCTGCATAAATCTCAATGTACAGAAAAATTTACCTACTGTTTAATAAGAAGCTGGAAGATGCTAAGATGAGATGTGAACATTTGGCAACTGTGCTGAATTCATCACTGTCCTATGCTTTCATAAACATAGACTTATTAGTTAAATCAAGGGCAACAAACCGCCTTCCAAACCAAATTCCTTTTGTTTATTGGTTCTTATTTCCTTTTCTTCAATCTCTAGTACCAAACACACCGATTTGAAAATGAGACAACTCCAAAAACCAAACTGGAAAAAAAACACATGAATGGGTTCACTGACCCACATATTGGGAACTATATCCTGGGGAGGGGAACAGAACAAAAAGCAAAACCAACCAGTTTTGAAATGTAGTCCAGAACCATCTGTTCAATTTTATTCTTTTCTACACCTTGTAGATGTCTCAAAAGATGTTCTTTTAGCTCAGACACCATCTAAAAATAGGATATGGATTAGATAAGCCAACCCCTACTCATTAATACCTGCAACTGGCTTGAATTAGATCCATTTATTAGCATTCCTTATCAATATGACAATATTGGGTATGAAGATCCCATCACCAGAAACGCACACCCTCAAGATTCCTGTACTAAGCGTAAATCATGGGGCCCCAACATTTTCCTCAGGAGGAACTATATTATGATTCACCCAAAGCTCAGGGAACAACTGAGAGTCAAGCTCTAGGCAACTTATAAATCAAAGACTTTGGGATTTACCAAGGGATTGAAATTTACTACTTCTGAAGCATAGGGAACTAACAGGAACAACTCTAAACAATAAGTTACTATGATGACGGGGGCAGTGGTTTGGGGTGTTCGGAAGGACAGAGACAGGGTAAAAAGGAAAAGCATCAGGTACCTCCCACTTCACAGTTGGTATAGATACTCGACACAGCCCCTTGACGTGAAGGTAATGAAATATTCATTCTAGTGTCCAAGCAGGCTTGTTTCTATACCCTTTGTTTTGATAATCCTCAGCATTCCCCAACCCAAGGCTGGCATTTCCAGCCCTCCCCACCTTCTGGTTTCCTCTTTCCTTCTATTTCATCCTCTCTTTTTCCCTTTTGTCTGATACCCTGCTCATATAGTGGCCCTCCAGGCTAGAGAAATCTTTGCTCCAATAATCAGCCCATGGGACTGGTACAGTTGACATCACACAAACATGTATCTTTTGTTTTAGCAGATTCACACATAGGATGCATTGAGTAAAACCCAGCTCATGGCCTTCAGGGCTAAGGCATAGTGGTATATTATTTCAGTTAAATCACCAGCGTGTGCTAATTCATTTGACATTTAAAACTGTTTAAGAACTAATTCACACTTTTTTGTGCTTTTTAATTTGTCTACAATAAACATAAGGATGAAAATCACAATCAGCCATAATCCTAGTTGTGTTAATCCCCTTAATACTGTGAGGGCATTTTACTTTTTTCTGGTGTGTATATCCTTTTGAATGTTGTATAATCTGTTTTCATGTAATAATTTCCTTATGTCGTTAAATACTTTTACCACACAAGTTTTAATGGCTGCACAGTATTTTATTTGATGAGAGTATCATAATTGAATTATTTCTTTCTTGTATATATGGAATAATTTTTTTCTCTTATGAATAACACTTTAAAAAATCCTTGAACAGAAGTTTTTTGCCCTATCCTAATTCTAAATCCTTAGAAATGAAATTTGTTGACTCACATACTTAAGATTTGCAGAGATACCACGAAAATGCCCTCCACATTGGGTATGCTAATTTCAACTGCTCTGCATGAGACTCTCCAGTTTCCTGCGCACTGAACTTTGCTAGTATGATTTTTTAATCTTTGTCAATTTGATAGGCCAAAAAAGTGTTCTATTTGTCATTTATTTGATTATTGCAATGTTGGACATTCTTTTTCTTCTCTTCCACAACTCGGTAATTTTTTCATCATTTACTTTTGAAAATTGATTGGCCACAGCCTTTATCCATTTCCTTTCTGGTGTGTTGTTTTTCTTACCGATTTTTTACTTTATTATACACAAAATGTTAATCATTTTTCATGTGTTGTAAATGACTTTTTCAAATTTGTTGTTTGCTTTTGTTTTTCTATATGCTTTAAATTTTCATTCAGTCAAATCTATCTTTTCCTATATGTCCATGTTCAACAATTCATTTTAAATACTTTCTATTTCAATATTATTTAACTATACATTTCTTTTCAAGTTCTTTCACAGTTTAATTTTCATACTAAACTTCTTAATCTATCTGATATTTCTGTTGGTTTACAGTATAAAGTGGTGGTATTTGGAGTAGGAGAAATCTAGCTTAATTTTCTTTTCCAAATAGTTAATGACTGACCAATTGATTTATTGAAAAAAAGTCCTTCTTCCACATTGATTTTAAATACCTCATTAACCATACTTTAAAGATTCAAATTTTAACTAGAGCTCAGTGACTGACTGTTTTTGTACATAAACCATATTGTTGCTATCATTGTAGACTGATAATACATTGAGATAGCTGATAATGCCAGCACCACTTCTCTTTACTTTGTCAAGTAAATTACTTAGTCAATTGTAAGAGAAATTTCATTGGCTTTTTGGTTTTAATTTTATTAACCCTAAAAATGAAATATGTAGAAATAGAATATTGCTTTTCATTATCTTTTCTAACTGATTAATCCTAATAAAGAAGGAAACAAATATAGAATCCTCAGCTTACTAATTTGTCCCATATTATTTTCCATTTTCCCAACCGGTTATTTATTTTTTTCATTAGACAATCATAGTTCCTTCTTTTACTTTTTTTTTCTTATCTTATTGCATTGGTTAGAATTTCCAGAAGAATGTAAAATTATAGAGAAATGGCAAGGAACCTTTCTTAATTTCTTTTTTATTTTAATAGGAATGCCTCCACTTATTTTAAGAAGGATGTGGTTATTAGTGTTAGTATTGGCCTATTCTTTTGTCTTATTGAGATAATATATTCCAGGAGTAGAATTTTTTATTTTTATCAACTTTTTAGCACCTAGAGAGATGATCTTATTTTGTCCTCTTTTGGTCTAGTGATGTGATGAAATTACATTAATATATTTCCTAATATTAAGCCTTCCTGGGAAGAACCCTACTTGACCATGTGATATTTTTAATAGACTACTGGATAGTATTAAACTTACTGTATCTGTATTCATAAGTAAAATTGATCTTCTGCTTTTTTCTTTGTATCAACATTGTCAGAGTAGGTTTTGAAAGTTATGCTAGCTTTTTTTACATGATAGAGAAGCTTTCTGGATGTCATAAGTTTGAAAGAACTAACCCAAAAAATAATTTGGACTTTTTTGGAGTTAATATTTGCAATTTTTTTAAAATTATTTTATAGTTATTGTGCTTTCAGGTTTTCTGTTTCTTCTTGGCTCAGTTTGTGTAATTTCTGTTTGCTAAGAAGCTGTTTGTTTAAAGGGGATTTTCAAGGGTATTAATATAAATATACACATTTTTCTCATATTTTTAAACTTGCCACATATAAGGTAACGGATTATCCCAGTCCTAATTTTGCAGAGTACTACAAATACTTGATTAGACTTTCCAGATGTCTCTTTAATGAGCTGTTTAAAAAGTCTGTAATTACTTAGCAAGACTTTCTAGATATCTCTTTAATGAGCTTTTTAAAGGTTTGGAATTACTTAGCAATTCTCTTCAATTAATTTTTGATTTATATTTCTTTTGTCATCATTGTGGTAAGAGTTCTTGAGAAAGACTACTTTATTCTATTTTATTTTAAACCCCAAATCCAGATGTCAGAGAGACATGTTTTAAACACTGTTTTAAACATGAGTTCCTTATTTTAAACACCCTCCTCGACTCTGTATATTTCCTTATCAGATTTGTAATTATATCTTTGTTTCAGGTGATTGATTAAAGTCTCTCTCCCCCATTAGACTACAAGTCCCAAAATGGCGGAAATCATATATATGTTGCTTACTACTGAACACAGAGGGCCTACCACAGTGACCAACACAGATATTTGTTGAAAGAATGAATGAAAATAAGATTAAAATGAGAAGCATAATCTAGCCCTTTCCCCTTTTCTTGGGGCCCAACGTTTGCCAGCACCTAAAGAACCCACCAGCCACTTACAAGTCCCATGAGCAGCCTCTGGTTGCTATCTTCCTCCTGGAAGAGGGGCGTTAATCTCGGCTCTGAAATAAAAAACACCATAGTGGAGCAGGGTGGTTTTAGGAAAAGGGCTAAAAGGAAGAGGAATCTGTCTGGCTTTCCCTTCTCTGAGTCACTGGGAAAATGTAACTCTTCCCTTATAGGGTTCAAGTTTTTCAGTAGATAACCCTGGCCTAGTCCTACAAGCTGAACTTACCACTCAGGTGATATGCAGAGGGCCCTGTGAAACTAAGAGATAAAGGCCAGGACCAAAAGAAAATAAGGAACACGCTCTCCAGTACCAAAAGGGTCTGGCTTCAGTTTTCTCTTCAACAATCAAATTCACCACTAAGAACCTCTGCTTCACTTAGAGATAGAGACTTGAACACTCCCTTAACCCTAAGGAGGCAGTAAATGCAGGGTTGGGGCCTGGCTGGAGGATCACCTGCTCCCTTCTACTTTCTTTCCCATGAAGTTCAGTGACTTTGGGAGTTACTGAGCTGAGAGAACCAGCCAATTACTGTGGTCAACAGTGCTACATGGCATAAGTTATTAGACTAAGAAGGTGCTAGATCAAGGTGGAAAAGTGATATGTAAGGTTCAACCCATTGGCGTTTTCTCTGCCATGATTTACACTGCATTAGGAAGGCTGGAGGGGAGGGAAACACAGGTCTCATCCTAAAATCTGCCCTGACATCCTCTAATGGCACCTTCTTTCTTTGCTGCTTTTTTTTTCCTAGAACATCTGAGGCACTGTGCTGAACATGAGGGGAAGAAGCCCCTGGGCAGTGGTCTGACGACACTTTCTGGGAGGGCATGTATGCCTTTTGACCCCTCGAGATAAATCCCACCTCAATCCTACACAACCCTGAGGGTTAAGATGAAGCAATTCAAACCCTGTGCCCAGCATCCCTGAATTTTACACAGAATGTTTCATTTTAGACAGTGACAGCTTTCTTTAGGGGTAACTAGTATAAGCAAAGCACATGAAAGGAAGGGGGAAAAGCTGCTTAAAGTGTATTAAGAGAGAATGACCAGCAGCAGGATGCAAACAGGCCTCAAGTACAGAGGCAGGAGTAGCTCTATAAGTGGAGACAGGAGGGGTGGACCCAACAAAAACCTCAACCAGGCCAGCAACATTTCCCATATTGCAGACCCCCACCAATGCAAGGAGGGTGACCCAAATCCCACACACTCATGGCCCTGAACGGGGGGCAGACTCATGTGCACTGCGCCTGTGGGGCGCCAGGGGCAGAACCCTGGCTTTGGGCCTGGCCTGGAAGCACGGGCAACCAACCAATGGAGGCTGCTTCCCCGGAGCCGTTCAGGGAGCCCAGACTCCCTCGGTCCATGCAGGAAGGTGAGCTCCCCATCACGGTTCCTGTGTGCCTGTGTGCACAGCTGTGGAAATGTGCAGCATGCATCATGTAAAATAATTTCCATCATGATCACTTGACAATATGTAAAACATTCAAGCCCACAACACAGAGGTGGGATATAAAAACAACAGCTTTTTAATGAAGACTGATCTTTAGCATGAAGACACTGAGTTCCATTGACAACAACCACAAAAAGGCTTGTGCCTGAATACGCTCAGCATCCCTTACCCCCAGGCTCACCGTGGAAGGGCTTGGCTCATCTGTCACCTGCTCTAGGAAGCCTCTTCCGACCTCCCTCCCCCAACCATCCCCACTCTGGACCTAGGCCCTCTCTCTCTCTCTATCTCTCTCTCTCTCACGTACACACACACACACACCCCACCCCGCACCCTGGGTCTATATACTCTATATAATAACTGGCACTTTGTTGTGAAATTGTGTGTTAGCATTTCTTCCTACACACTAATAAAGCAGGTGTGATACAGCACTCTGCAAGGTGCTACAGACGTTGCCCCATTGGCTCACATTTTCTCCTCACTCTAGCCCAGAGGAGGACAATATGCAAAATGAATAAATGACTTACCCATGAGCACAAAGTAAACATGTGGCAGAGCTGGGACTTAAGTCCAGTTCCGTCCAACTCCCAAGCCCAAGCTCTTCCCCAAAACCACACTGTTTACCCGGAGCCTCTTCACCTCTGTGACCTTAGGACCTCGCCTGATGCCTGCCCAAGTTTGACCAGAAGGAAAGGAACATACAAGTCAAACAGGCTTGAATGGTCAGGCAGCTGGAGAGAAATCCCCAATCCACGGGAACTGCCAAAGTGCACTCTGTGGGTACAGAGGGCACGTTCTACAAGCAGAAACGACAAAAGCCAGAGGACCACCTCCCAGGGACTCCTCCAGCAAAAGCACACTCAGTGGCTGTCCCTGAAGTCCTGGTTCCAAGACAGACATGGAAAGAGCTGCGTGACGACTTTAACAGGAAGAAAGTAAAGGGTGCAACCTTTACTGCAGCACAGGGGGTGGTTTTCTCCTCAACCCACACTGGTAAGAAGAAGAACAGTGCTAAAATCAAAACACTGAAATTCAGAAGGCTTTATTGCAGGTCTTCTCTTACCCAAATTCCTTGCTTCTAGGTTAGAAATCACCCTACAAAGAAATTATCCAATGTTATTCATACAGGAAGCATTGTTTAAAAAAAAAAAAAAAGCCCAAGGCCACAACATCATCAAAGATATCCTCTTTTAAACACCTCTAAAACCACTGAAGAAACTGTTTGAAGGCTGCTGAAAACCTCAAAAACTTGAATCAACTTGGCAAAAGCCACATCAGGCAATTATAAAATCTCAAAACTCTTCAGTGCAAACAACAGCAATAATTTAGAACAATTGTAGCTCTCAGTTGTTGGAAATAATGGGAACAGAAAAATAGAACAGAGGCTGGAATGGGGCCTGTATTTTAGCCCTCTGAGATGACTCATCTACCCAGAAACGTGCTTTCAAAATAAGAGCAAGCTCGCCAGCCCACTAACATTTTCTTAAACTAACCTACTGCATCCCCTCAAAGTATTCAATTAATAAGAGCTTTCTTTACTACTTATACATTGTAAATCATCCCTTCTAGGGTGGAAGCTTAAGGTTTAACATATGAACTTCTCCCCCTACCTGTGAAACTGGCCCCCACACAAACACATTACAGTCCCTCAAGATTATAGATGCCAACCCCAGAACAGGGCCAGGGTGGCCACACCCATTAAGCTGACAGCATCATTTTGTGGAAGATACACAACAAATGTAATTTGTCTTTTACAAAGTAGTTGTAAAAGATAACATCTTACAGATACAAAAACTTTTCATTTTACTTACTTTATTGCATTATCAAAATGTAAAAGATAACATCTTACAGATACAAAAACTTTTCATTTTACTTACTTTATTGCATTACCAAAAATATTCCTCACATATGCAGCGGACCTTCGTTTTCCTGATTTCTAGGAATAAGATGTCAGAGTTGAGAAAGTTGATGGTTTTGTGGGTGACATTTTTCACAGCAAGGACATAATGCAATATATTTAAGAGCTATTAAAAGACGAAATACTTCCAAGTAAAAAGAATACCAAGATTTTTTTTTAATTTTAAAACTTTTTATTCTGACACAATTATAGATACACAGAAGATAGTACAGAGAGGTTCCTTCTACACCTCATCCCAGTCTACCCCTATGGTTACATCTCACATAACCATACTACAGTATCAAACTCAGGAAATTGACTTTGGTATAATGTATGTGTATATTTCTGTCACTTTATATCCTATGTAGATTCCCGTAATTACTACCATTATCAAAATACAGAACTATTCCATCATCTTATGCTATCCTTTATCCCTTCTTCCTCCACTATTCCTAGCCCTTGGCAACCAGAAATCTGGAAACACCTTTATTTTTTAAAAAATCAATTTTTAATTATACAAGTAATGCAGAAACTCATTTGAGACCTGGAGATAATCCTACCTCTACTATGAACATGCTGTGTATCCCTTAACCTCTCTGCTCTTCCATTTCCTCCTCAGGAGAATAGAGATCCTAGAAGCACCTCTCTCTGCCTATTGTGAGATCAGCGGTGGTAATGCAAAATCAGCTGATAAGTAGGAAGCATGCTGCAAATGTAAACCATTTTAGATTTAAGAGGGTCACTTGGATCTGATACACTTTTCTTTTGCTTCTTGGTTTGTTGTAAACCAGATTCACTCTATGGAACCCAAATTAATTCATGCCTACCTCTTCCGAGATGAGGTTGTGCCACTCTCTCCTGACCATGCTGCTGTTGTAGTTTAAGTGTGGCTTGGTGTACTTAACATATTCTAGGTTGGAGTTCAGTTTTCCCCAGTAGCCCTTAAAGCTGTGCACCTGTACAGACAAAACATCAGTGATCTTAAGAAACCAGCCTGGTGGTCCAAACTACCTAGCAAGGGTCACACCATCCTTGTGGAGAACTGGGTCTACCTCAAGAAGGATGGCCCTCTAGTCCCAATAGGAAGTCTAAAATAGGGAGATCAAAGCATCTTGCCTTCCCACTTTGTTTTCTACTTCCCTTCTACAACAGAGAGAACCACTGCCCACTTCCCAAACCCAGTATCACCCCCCCTGGGTTAAGGCTAAGCCAGGAAGGCTATATTAAACACATCAAGTTATTTATTTCCAAAGACTGATTTTTCTGAGTTAGGTTGTGTTAGCAGCACCAGAAGCAGTCAGAAAAAGTTCATAAAATTTGGGGCAGATGGAGTAGGATTACTTTCCCACTAAGCTTATTTACTTTCGAGAATAGTTTCCAAAACCTAGGAATCAAAAAGGTGAAATGAACTAGTTTCACATTCAATTGTCAAGTACTCCAAAACAGAAGGTAGATGGTGCTCTATGTAGGTCTTTGAATTATTGATATTAGTTGTACTATACTGAAGCAACAATATATCTGTTATACTTATTTAAAAATAATAAAATGCAGTGTTAATGCATTTTTAATGTTGAAGAATATAACTGACACAAATTGTTTTTTCTAATCAATGAAGACAGACTTATGATATACACTCTCTTGCCAAAATATGTGTAATTATAAAAGATTTGGCTGGGGCCTGGGGTGCAATGCATGCCCATGAAGCAAAGTGTGCTAATGCCTCCTGTGATGACAGACTTGGCTGCATTGCAAGGAAAAAAGAGAACTTGAATAAAATATCCCTTGATCAAGAAAAACACATATATTAAATAATAGTGCTGAAGTCACATACAGTGCTTGATATTTTGTACAGTAAATACTTGATAAAAGTGGCTCCTTCCACTCCTCTCCTCTCTTTGAATAGATATTTTATAGTAATTTAATATCACATTATCCAAAACCAAAATTCCTATTGAAAGGAAACAGTCTCAATTTATTCTAAATAGATTTTGGAGTTTCAGTAAGTGAGTTACATAATATTACAACTTGCTGTTTTAGAAGCCTGACACACCTATCCATCTACCGTCCTCTTCCCAAAGGCAGAAAAATCTGTTTCCAAGAAACTGTCATTTCTAGGGGAGATAGGGACCCTGGAGT
The DNA here is from genome assembly GCF_015220235.1 of Choloepus didactylus. Taxonomy (NCBI): domain Eukaryota; kingdom Metazoa; phylum Chordata; class Mammalia; order Pilosa; family Megalonychidae; genus Choloepus; species Choloepus didactylus. The sequence continues at coordinate 92,755,946 of NC_051311.1, forward strand.
CAGTTCTCACTCCCTACTTGACCTGACTCATCTTTTCTTTCGCTTTCCATTTGTTTATATTAAATGTATCTTTATCCACCGCTTGGCCCTCCTTGTACTGAAAAGAAAAACCATAATTAAAACAAATCCTGCAGACATTTGGCAGTACTGGGTCTCTGACAGGAATTCTCTACAGTTTTCTTGCTATCCTACATCTGGGCGCAGACATGCTAGTGCCAAAATCCAGAGAACTGACTGGTGTTGCGGTGACATCTAGTGGTCAGTTAAGATATTAGCTCCGCCTGCCGGGCCATGGGGGTCTCACCGCATGGTCAGCCAGACCTTGCCAGGACAAGACAGGGGAGAGGAGGGCAGCACATGTCCTTCGCTACCTGCCATCCAGTCTCTCCGCTCAGGCCAGTGCCATCCGGCTGCCAGAAGACCTCACAATGGCTCCTCAGAAAAGACCTTCCCAAAATACCTTCTTCTCCTTGCTCCCCCTCAAAAAAATCCCTTTCCTCATAATCCTTTCTCAGCTGAGATCAAACAGATAAAACAGAGGTCCCGACAGGTCCATGGAGGCATCTGGGCATTTTTCTGGGTAGAAGGTCTACAGCTTCCACCAGATTTTCAAAGGAACCCATGCCCCTCCCCCGAAATTCAAAACCAATGAGTCAGAAGGAAAAGGATCTGAATTTAAACACAAACAAAACAAAGCAAAAAACCTTCATATTTAAGTAAGAAAGATTGTTAGCCAAATGTCCCAGAAATATTTTTATATGAACTTCTAGGTCTTTCCTGGTCCCTGGGCTGGATGTCATAATATAAATATTAAGAGTGTCCAGAGAAAAACAATTTGTGGCATCTGTCACTACTTTATATTTACTAGACAAGGGAAGTAAATTTTTAAGATCATCGTAAACTGGGAGGTCTATTTGGAAGACTGGGGACTAGATGGACCCAAAGGATGAAACAGGATTTGAGTAAGTGAAGGATAAAGGAGAGGATGTTCCAAGCGGGGATCTTATGGGTGAGCAAAAACTGAGAGACCAGTTACAGAACATGTATTCTGGGTTTAGGTCAGAGATCAGGGAAAAAAAAAAAAACAAAAAACCTGACAGCACAGATATCTGCCTGTAGATTGTAATTCCCAACCTTGGCTTCTCATTAGAACCAACTGAGGAGCATTTTAAAAACTGAGGTTGGGGTCTTATTCTCTAGAGGTGTAATTAGTCTGGGGTATGACCTGAACCCTGTGATTTTTAAAAGTACCCAGGTGATCCTAATGTTCAGCCAGGGCTAAGAACACTGCTCGAGCTTGCCTGAATCCAGGTCTCCTTCCCACCCTCAAATACATTACTCAGTCTACACTTCTGGTTTAAAAGCTGATAAAGAACCAGCTCCTTTTAAAGACTTGTGACTGTGTTGTTATATAGGAGATAAGGTTAAAGAAGTGGTTAGGGCCAATAGGGGAAGGAACTCAATGCCAAGTTAATACCAGTATGTTAATTAACCCAAAGAATAAAAGCAGCTCCAAGGTAAAATTGCAGATGTTGTATCTAATATGGGAAAGGGGGTGGGGTGGCAGTAAATCTGCACTATCATATGCTAACAGCCAAAGGCACACAATTTCACCACTTATACCCATGGCTGACGCTGGCAGCACAGAAAGCTACTCCTCTGAATCAGTCAACTAGCAGCTGTGGAACCCAGAACTTATCAGGGAACAACCACCACAATGCAAAGTGGAAGCCCTGATAGCACAAGAAACATACTGCCAGTTACTTAGAAAGAGCTCTTAATGCTTAAAAATAATGTACAAGTAATGCTTTACAAGAAAAATATTCATGGCTTTAGCTACTTCTGGGAGATTCTGGTGTTAGAAGAAATCAGATCCTGAAGAAATGACCCAGGAACATTTTTCTGCACTAAGGGGAGTTTTAAATTTTGATTTTGAAAGAAGGAAAATTATTCCAAGTCTGTTCTTCAGAAATAATCTCATTTTGTCTCCTGTATGACATGGAACAATTACCAAAAGCAGTTCATTACAAACATTAATTATCAAAAGAACCAAAGCATTACATCAAAGGACTGTTTCCCATTTAAGATTTGGACTGCCAGATGATCTATTGAAAAAAAAAAAGGCACTGTGGCACTCTCTCATCTGCAAACTGCTGCCAGGAAAAAACACCTGCCTTTCATTTCTGAAAGGTCTGCTGGCTTTGGTCCTACTTCTGATGATTAACCAGCTTCTTCTTACAGGGGAAGAAGCCAACTTGGAGGAAACCCTTTACTCTGTGTGCCAAGGCTGACCTAGTAGGGCTAAAGCATCAATCCAATTTGGCTCTTCAGTGGATCCCATCTTAGGATCAGCTTTTACTTGCAGCCCAAAGAAACACAGAAATCCACCATCTCCAGCACACACTAAAACAGAAAATGCCTATGTGTACATAAAGCTAGCAAGGCACTGTATTAAGCCAAGATGGTCCTGGAAGGGACATCCATTGTACACAGGACCAATGCCCGGGAACACTTGAGTCTGCCTGTAAAGGGGACTGCAGGCTGCAAGAGCAACCTCCTGTTTATAAATGGACTGTCTTGTCTTCCCCTACATTTCACACACGCACACACACACGGACACGCACACACACACACACACCCCTCTTCTTTGCTCAGCTAGGTAGTTCTATTAGCCATTTTTAATGGGCTGGATTTTTAAAAATGAAATCACTAAATTTGACTCTAAACTATTTCATCTCACAATCAGCATATACCCCGAGAAAGCCAATGCTAAGATATTTCCCTGCTCTGAACCTTAAGAATTAAACATTATGTCTTCAACCAAAACTATGAATAGGAGCAGCACAGCCTAGGGGTTTGGAGAACAGGAACAAAAACAACAACCCTTGACTCTGTGTCTGTTGTGCAATTTTATCCTCTGGGAAGTAGACCAAAGTTACCCTCATCTCTACAGATATGGCAGGAATAAATTTGCCAGCCTGATGCTCGGTTTCTAAGAAGTAGTGTTGCTTTGCAGCATCATAAAATTACATTTAAAATATAAATTGAACTCACTGTAACTTGCTGTCTTGGAAAACATATGCATAAACTGAACTCTGGTATCACTTCCAGTGATGCTCCATCTTTGTCAAAGCAATAATTATAATTTTAAAACTTCTAACCTATTACATGGTTCACTTTTTAAAAGAAGCATAGAACAAACAAGTCTCTGAATCAGCAGAACAGCACAGGAATCACCTAACCCTTTCCCAACTGCTCAGGGGCACGAAGCCCCAATAGACACAAAACCATATTCACTTCTAAATGGCCATAATGGGAAGGGGATTTAAGTCTTTCCAGCCTTCCCAGTCTTGTGGGCAGATAATTAATGATCTCCAAACAAGTGATTAAATACACTAAAGATGTCTGACTTAAAAAATACTTTGGGGAACTTTGGGTATCTGTGTGACACCTGAAACTCAGAGCTAGAGCTCAGCAGATATGAATGCCAGTATTAGCACATACACAAACTGTTAAAAAAAAAAAAAAGCTGAAAAACTGTTCAGCCTTCAATTAGAGGTATGAGTGAAGCAGATTTGGTTAAGACTAGGGCAAACTGGGCCAAAGGGTAAAGGATGATACTGATTGTGTTTTAAAACTTCAACTTTCATGTGAAACCAAGAGAAGAGATGTTTAGCTCGTGCAGGATCTATATTTCCTAAACAATTTAACTCGTACAGTTTGTTCAAATACCACAATTACATGGAACTCTGAATAGGAAGTGAGACCTTGTAGGTTTGTACAGATGAGTGTGAAATAACGATACATCCTAAAGTAACTTGGGCAGAGAATAAAAATATTTATGCAGGGCCCTCCCGAGCAGCCAGGAGAAAATGTGAAAGTATTGGACTTCCTCACCTGGATTGTTGCTGATGTTCTCACAAACATTGAGGACTGACAGGTTGGTGTGCCAAGCCCCCTATCTTGGTGCTTGCCTTATGAAGCTCATTACTGCAAAGGAGAGGGTAAACCTGCTTATAATTGTGCCTAAGAGTCTCCCCCTGAGTATCTCTTTGTTGCTCAGATGTGGCCCTCTCCCTCTCTAGCTAAGCCAACTCAGCAGGTGAACTCACTGCCCTCCCCTCTACATAGGATCTGACTCCCAGGGGTGTAAATCTCCCTGGCAATGCAGGCTATGACTCCCAGGGATGAATCTGGACCTGACATTGTGAGATTGAGAACATCTTCTTGACTAAAAGGGGCATGCGAAATGAAATGAAATAAAGTTTCACTGGCTGAGAGATTCCAAATGGAATCTAGAGGTCACTCTGGTGGACGTTCTTACATGCTATTTAGATAACCCTTTTTAGGATTTAATGTACTGGAATAGCTAGAAGTAAATACCTTAACCTATCAAACTGCAACCCAGAAGCCTTGACTCTTGAAGACGATTATATAACAATGTGGCTTACAAGGGGAGACAGTGGGATTGTGAAAGCCTTATGGATCACACTCCCTTTATCCAGTGTATGGATGGATGAGTAGAAAAATGGGGACAAAAACTGAATGAAAAATAGGGTGGGGGGATGCTTTGGGTGTTCTTTTTTACTTTTATTTTTTATTCTTATTTTACTTTTTCTGGTATAAGGAAAATGTTCAAAAAATAGATTGGGGGAATGAATGCACAACTATATGATGGTACTGTGAACAGTTGACTGTACACCACAGATGACTATATGATATGTGAATATATCTCAATAAAACTGAACTCAAAAAAATACTTTGGTAAAAACAGCCTATTTCCCTGTTCATGGCATGCTCTTTCAATTTTTATCTTTATATTCAAGTAATTTATTGTCTTTACTGTTTGTTTTCCTAATCCTTACGTGCTTTCTGTGGTTGGATAGTTTTTAAATCATGGGCAATTTTTAACTTTTTATAAAAGCTGGCACTTTTCCTAGGGCAACCCATGTCTTTACAAAATGACGGAAACACTCTTAGGAAGGTCAGTCTTGGTGACATTCCTATTAAATCAAGAACCTGGTTTCAATGTACTCCTGTTTAATTTTTAAAATGCTTTGGGAAATCATTTTATAAAGTGAGGAAGTCCTTTGTCTTTCAGGTAACAATCGTCTAATTTAACTTGTTTATTCAGTCTAACATTTTCATATATTAAACACGTGTATCATTTGCAGAGTGAGGAGGAGGAAACCGCATTTCTAGTTTCATTTTGCCCATCCCAGACCTGACTCCTTATCAAGGAGTCAAGGTGAATGGGAAGGAAATGTAGTCAGAACAAACAAGGGTCCCACTGGCCTATAAGGAACAAGCCTGGCAGCAAGCACACCTTCTAAACGTAACTTGTAAGTCAGGTTATGGGTGTCGAGGGACAACTGCTATCAGGGAAGCATGGCAAGAACAGCTACATCACGGATGGGGAGAGAGGAGCAGAGGGTGGGATGTGCATTTCAACTAGATCCTCACCAAATAATTGAGCTGGGACTTGCGGTAGAAGAAGTAGGTCAGAGGCAGACAGGCAGCTTATAGTGAGCAGTATTATGGAAGCAGGAAACAAGTGAGAGATCCTAGGGCCAGGTGTCCTGTGAGGCAGAAGATCCTGATCAGTCTCCTGTGCTGAGTGGTTGTAGTGGAGGTTGGGTAACGCTGTCTAAACAAACGCAGCACATCCTCTTCTGGGGACAAGGCCAAGCCCAGCAGTACAACTCCTGCCTTCCCTGATGGCTCCTATCTACGTGTCTACCATCCACATGGAGGGCTGTGACGAGATCTACAGCTCTTCAGACTTATGCAGTTAACACCTTCCCTTAGCACAGGGATCCGTGTGGAGTCACCAAAGAGCTCCCAGGCATACTCAGGACAATTCACGAGAAATAATTGTCTGCAGGGCCAAATGCTAAAGATACTTAAGGGCCAGAAGAAAAAAGAGGAGTGAAGGAATGTTAAAGGAGATAACAGTGGAGGACATAAACACAAGTCACTTTCTCCCCACAAAACAAAACAAACAGGGGGCAAGATGGCAGAGTGGTGAGGTGCAGAATTTCGTCTGTCCCCTAGAGCATCTGGCAATTACCTAAGAACTATATGAAACAGCGTTTTCGGGGTCTCCAGTAACCAGTCACACATCGGATGCAAGTTTGGAATTGGAGGAAAACCTGAGATCGAAGCCAACATTGTAAGTTCCCTGGACCAGGGGTCTGGCGCCCCTCCCCACCCAGACCTCACAGACTGTCTTGCTGCCGGCTCCCTGAAAGGGGGGAAAAAAAAACCATAAAATAGCAATCTGCTGAGGGCAAGAAGGGGGGCTCAACCCAGCCTCAAATGCAGAATTAATTAACAAATTAATTAACTAATTTTGGGAGCTGGGGTACTAAAGAAGGGCTGGGCTCCGAGAAGTGGTGGCATGTAAAAGCGGGCACCCATTCCCAGACTCCAAAAAAGCCATTTTTTTTCCCCTACATTTTGTCCCTTCTGGCTTCTCACTGATCCCTTACCTTTTGTATTTCAATAGCCCCCAGCAGGGGTGGAACTGAAGCTATTGGAGAGTAATTATCCGACAATAGCCCAAAGCATATCTTTAAATGCTCTATTCTGACACTGACAAAACTTCCAGGCTGGGGAAAGACTTTTAAAAGGGACTCTTTTTTTTTCTTTTTTCTTTTTCTTGTTTTTCTTTTCTATTTTTTTTTCAATCTAAAAGTGATATATGTGGTTATTTTCTATCAGAAAGCCCAGGTTGAGGGACTAGGCTGGGCTTGGGGGGAGACAGAGTACCCACAGCGTCTTTGAGTTCCGTATTCACTACTGAAGGTCTCCACCCCCGTCTTTAATTGGCAACTCAGGCTAACCAAGGAATCTACCTGGAGGGGCCCCAAAAAGAAGAGGGGAGAAGGGAATAGTGCCCCTGAGAGACAACTGGAGTTCTGAGGATTGGGAGAGTGGAGGGAGGTCCAGCTCAACTGGCAGTCCTCCTTTTGGGAACTCAGACCCCAGGGGCTGGAATTCAGATTCCGGCTTCAGTCAGCCATGCCCCTGACAGGATCAGAGTCACCAGGAGAACTAAAGGCTCTATACCTCCTTACACTGGTCGGGGAGCTGCGGGCTGGCAAGCGCCACCTGCTGGACAGGAGAGGAAAAGCAACAATTCTAAAGGCCTCATAGGAGGGTCTCATTCTCAGGAAAACTCCATACCCTCCCAATGAGACCTGGGCCTCACTAGACTGGGAAAATCTGACTAGGGTCGACCATATGTGAGGAGACCCACTCACAAAAAGGTTACATAGAGGCAGAGCAAGAAACAGACAAAACAAGAGGGGAAAAATTCTGATCAACTAAATAGAACCTAAGTTAGAGGTCTAGAATAAGTTGAACTGAATAACAGAGGCCAGAGAACAAAGCCAACCAACAAGAAAACCACTAAGTAAAAGACAGAAAACAAGCTCCAAAATAAACTAATCAAGAAAATCAGATGCCTAGACAACTTAAGATAACAAGCCATACCAGGAAACACGAAAATATGGACCAGCCAAAGGAACAAACTGATAGCTCAGCTGAGATACAGGAGTTGAGGCAACTAATGCTAAATAAATTCGATGAAATGAAGGAAGATATAACAAAAGAGCTGAAGAATATAAAGAAGACACTGGATGACCATAAAGAAGAATTCATAAATTTAAAAAAACAAATGGCAGAACTCATGGGAATGAAGGCCACAATGGAGGAGATGAAAAACACAATGGAGAGACAAAACAGTAGATTTGAACAGGCAGAAGAAAGGATCAGTGAACTGGAAGACAGGTCATTCGAATTCATACCCACAAAAGAACAGATGGTGAAAAAAATGGAAAAATATGAGCAGGGTCTTAGGGAACTGAGTGACAACATGAAATGCACAAATATACATGCTATGGGTATCCCAGAAGGAGAAGAGAGGGGAGAAGGAGCAGAAAGAGTAACAGAAGACATATTCACCAAAAATTTCCCAACTCTTATAAAAGACAGAAAATTAGAGATTCAAGAAGTACAACATACCCCAAATACAACAGATCCCAACAAATCCACTCCAAGACACTTACTGGCCAGATTGTCCAATGTCAAAGACAAAGAGAGGATTCTGAAAGCAGCAAGAGAAAAGCAATCCATCACATACAAGGGAAGGTCAATAAGACTATGTACAGATTTCTCCACAGAAACCATGGAGGCAAGAAGACAGTGGCATGATATATTTAAGATACTGAAAAAGAAAAACTGCCAACCAAGAATTCTATATCCAGCAAAACTTTCCTTCAAAAATGAGGGAGAGATTAAAACATTTTCAGACAAACAGACACTGAGAGAGTTTGTGAATAAGAGACCAGCACTACAAGAAATGCTAAAGGGAGTGCTACAGGCTGATAGGAAAAGACAGGAAAGAGAAAGTTGGAGAAGAGTGCAGAAATGAAGATTATCAGGAAAGGTAAAAGGAGAGAGACGAAAAAATAAGATATGACATATAAATTCCAAAAAACAAAATGGTAGTAGAAAGTACTGCCCTTACAGTAATAACACTAAACGTAAATGGATTAAACTCTCCAATAAAAAGACAAAGACTGGCAGAATGGATTAAAAAACAGGACCCATCTATATGCTGTCTACAAGAAACTCACTTTAGACACAAGGACAAAAATAGACTGAAAGTGAAAGGTTGGAAAAAGATATTTCATGCAAACAACAACCAGAAAAAAGGGGGAGTAGCTATATTAATATCAGACAAGTTAGACTTCAAAAGTGAAACAATTAAAAGAGACAAAGAAGGACACTACATATTAATAAAAGGGTCAATTCATCAAGAAAACATAACAATCATAAATATTTATGCACCAAGCTAGAATGCCCCAAAATTCATGAGGCAAACACTGCGATCACTGAAAGGAGAAATAGATATCTCTACAATAATAGTTGGAGACTTCAATACACCACTCTCATCAATGGATAGAACATCTAGACAGAGGATCACTAAAGAAACAGAGATGTTGAATTGTATGATAAATGAACTAGACTTGACAGACATTTATAGAACACTACATCCAACAACAGCAGGATACACTTTTTTCTCAAGTGCTCATGGAACATTCTCTAGGATAGACCACATGTTGGGTCACAAAGCAAGTCTCAACAAATTTAAAAATATTGATATTATACAAAACACTTTCTCAGACCACAATGGAATGAAGTTGGAAATAAATAAAAGGCAGAAGGTCATAAAATTCACAAACACATGGAGGCTAAACAACACCCTCTTAGAAAACCAGTGGGTAAAGGAAGAAATTACAAGAGAAATTAGTAAATACCTCGAGGCAAATGACAATGAAAACACAACTTATCAAAACTTATGGGATGCAGCAAAGGCAGTGCTGAGAGAGAAATTTATTGCCCTAAATGCCTATATTAAAAGAGAAGAGAGAGCAAAAATTGAAGAGTTAACTGTTCACCTGGAGGAATTAGAGAAAGAACAGCAAACTAACCCCAAAGCAAACAGAAGGGAAGAATAACAAAGATTAGAGCAGAAATAAATGCAATTGAGAACAGGAAAACAATAGAGAGAATCAACAAAACCAGAAGTTGGTTCTTTGAGAAAATCAATAAAATCGACGGACCGCTGGCTAGGCTAACAAAAAAAAAGAGAGAGTAGATGCAAATAAACGCAATCAGAAATGGGAAAGGAAATGTAACTACTGACCCTGCAGAAATTAAGGAGATAATGAGAAGATACTATGAGCAACTATATGCTAATAAACTAGACAACTTAGATGAAATGGACAACTTCCTAGAAAAGCATAAACAACAAACATTAACTCAAGAAGAAATAGATGACCTCAATAAACCAATCACAAGTAAAGAGATTGAGTCAGTCATCAAAAAGCTCCCAAAAAGGAAAAGCCCAGGACCAGACAGTTTCACAAGTGAATTCTACCAAGCATTCAAGAACGAATTAGTACCAATCCTGCTCAAACTCTTCAAAAAAATTGAGAAGAGGGAAAGCTACCTAACTCTTTCTATGAAGCCAACATCACTCTAATACCAAAACCAGATAAAGATACTACAAAAAAAGAAAATTATAGAACAATTTCTTTAATGAATATAGACACAAAAATCCTCAACAAAATACTCGCAAATCAAACCCAGCAGCACATTAAAAGAATTATACACCACGACCAGGTGGGATTTATTCCAGGTATGCAAGGCTGGTTCAACACAAGAAAATCAATTAATGTAATACACCACATCAATAAATCAAAGCAGAAGAACCACATGATCATCTCGATTGATGCAGAAAAGGCATTTGACAAAATTCAACATCCTTTCCTGATGAAAACACTTCAAAGGATAGGAATAGAAGGGAACTTTTTCAATATGATAAAGGCAATATATGAAAAACCCACAGCTAACATCACACTCAATGGGGAGAGACTGAAAGCTTTTCCTCTAAGACCAGGAAAAAGACAGGGATGCCCACTATCACCATTGTTATTCAACATTGTGCTGGAAGTTCTAGCTAGAGCAATTAGGCAAGAAAAAGAAATAAAAGGCATCCAAATTGGAGAGGAAGAAGTAAAACTTTCACTATTTGCAGATGACATGATTCTATATGTAGGAAATCCAGAAAAATCTACAGCAAAGCTACTAGAACTAGTCAATGAATACAGCAAAGTAGCAGGCTACAAGATCAACACACAAAAATCTGTAGTGTTCCTATACACAAGTAATGTGCAACAAGAGGAGGAAATCAAGAAAAAAATCCCATTTACAACAGCAACCAAAAGAATCAAGTGTTTAGGAATAAACTTAACCAAGGACACAAAAGACCTTTACATAGAAAACTATAAGAAACTGCTAAAAGAAATTGAACAAGACTTAAAAAAATGGAAGAACATACCATGTTCATGGATTGGAAGACTAAATATAGTTAAGATGGCAATTTTACCTAAACTGATTTACAGATTCAATGCAATACCAATTCAAATCCCAACAACTTACTTTACAGAAATAGAAAAACCAATAACTAAATTTATTTGGAAGGGTAAGGTGCCCCGAATAGCCAAAAATATCTTGAGAAAGAGGAACAAAGTGGGAGGTCTCACACTACCTGACTTTGAAGCATATTACAAAGCTACAGTGCTCAAAACAGCATGGTACTGGCATAAGGACAGATATACTGACCAATGGAATCGAATTGAGTATTCAGAAGTAGACCCTCACATCTACGGACAACTGATCTTTGATAAGGCAGTGAAGCCGAAGCAACTGGGAAAGAGCAGCCTGTTCAATAAATGGTGTTTGGAGAACTGGATATCCATTTCCAAAAGAATGAAAGAGGATGCCCATCTCACACCTTATATAAAAATTAACTCAAAGTGGATCAAAGACCTAAACATTAGCACCAAGACCATAAAACTCTTAGAAGAAAATGTAGGGCAATATCTTAAAGATCTTGTGATAGGAGGTGGTTTCTTAGACCTCACACCCAAGGCGCGAGCAACCAAAGAACAAATAGACAAATGAGATCTCCTCAGAATTAAACACTTTTGTACATCAAAGGTCTTTGTCAGAAAAGTAAAAAGGCAACCTACACAATGGGAGATGATATTTGGAAACCACATATCAGATAAGGGTCTAATATCCCAAATATATAAAGGAATCCTGCATCTCAATAACAGAAAGACAAACAATCCAATTAAAAAATGGGCAAAAGACATGAACAGACATTTTTCTGAAGAGGAAATACAAATGGCTCAAAAACATAAGAAAAAATGCTCAACTTCACTGGCTATTAAGGAAATGCAAATCAAAATCATCTCACACCTACCAGAATGGCCATTATCCAAAAAAACAGCAAATGACAAGTGCTGGAGAGGATGTGGAGAAAGAGGCACACTTATTCATTGTTGGTGGGAATGTAGAATGGTGCAACCACTCTGGAAGACAGTGTGGAGGTTCCTCAGGAAGCTAAATATAGATTTGCTGTATGACCCAGCTATTCCATTGCTAGGTATATACTCAGAGGAACTGAAACTTAACACACAAACAGACATTTGTAAACCGATGTTTATTGCAGCATTATTCACAATTGCCAAGAGATGGAAACAGCCCAAACGTCCATCAAAGGACGAGTGGATAAACAAACTGTGGTATATACACATGGTGGAATATTATGCAGCTGTAAGACAGAACAAAGACATGGATCATGTAATAATGTGGATGAACCTTGAGGCCATTATGTTGAGTGAAGTTAGCCAGAAACAAAAGGACAGATTCTGTATGGTCTCACTAATATCAACAGACATTAATGAACAAACTTTGGGAGTTAAAAGCTGACAACACAGGCGATCAGGAGGTAGAAAGAGGGCAGAGACCAGCCATTTCATGCTGAAGGACTACAGAATGTTTAGGATTGATTGCATAGATCCAGAAATAGATAGCATAATACTGTGTGATGGTAGCACAGTATTGTAAGTACACTGAGCAAAGATGTCTGTGAGTAAAGCTGAAAGAGGTGGGATAGGAGAATGTATGACACCAGAAGTAAAGATAGATGATGAAGACTGGGACTATATAACTTGGCAAAAACTGGAGTGTCCAATGACTGTTACTAAACATACAAATACAAAAATGTTTTGCATGTGGGAAAGCAAATGAATGTCAACCATGTAGGGAGTTGAAAAAGGGATGGTATTCAGGAAAAAACATAATCAAAGCAAACTGGAGTCTATGGTCAACAGTAACACTGTAATATACCTCCATTAAATTTAACAAAGGCAATATGCCAATGTTAAATGTATATGAGAGGGGGATATAGGGGAGGAATATGGGATTCTTGGTAGTGGTGTTATTTGTTGTCCTTACTAGTATATTGTATTGTATGACATGTTATTTTTCTTTTTATTATTTTTTTTATTGCTAAAAAAAAAAATTTTTTTTCTTGTAGTGATCAACATGTTCAAGTGTTGATTGTGGTGATAAATGTACAACTTTATGGTGATACCATGAACAACTGATTGTACACTGTGGATAAATGTATGATATGTGAATGTAACTCTATAAAATTGTAGGAAAATATATATATAGGAGTAAAAGTGTTGGAGAAAACATGGTGAGAGGGATGTACCTATTTACTGTTGATGAGCAGGTAGAATGGGGTAGCCTTTCTGAAGGTCAGTGTGGTTGTTCCACAAAAAGTTAAGTATGTGGGGACCAAAAGGTCCTGCAACCTCGTTATGGGGTATGTCATTTGAAGATCTGAGAGCAGAGACATGAATGAACATTTGCAAACTGGTGTTCATGGAGGCAGTAATCGTGATTTGCAAAGGGTGCAGACGACCTAAGGGTACACTGACTGAAGAATGGAATGGTATACTGTGGTGTACGCATACAGTGGAACATTGAGCAACTACAAGAAGGAGTGAAGCTGTGAGACACACAATGAGGTGAATGGATCCTGTACACAGTATCTGAGTGAAGTACACCAGAAATGAAGGCAAACAGTTTAATGCCTCACCAATATGGACTAACTACAATGTGTAAACTCAAAATTGAATCACAGAACATAGCCTAACATGGACATAATTATTGTAATAGTCCCTAGATTGTAAGCTCTTACAGCAGTTAACTCTATATCTGAATTGTAATGCCTATCTCTAAACTGTGAGATGCTGATCCCTTAGCGTATAACCTGATTGGTCTCTGGAACAATGCATATCTGTGAGACATGTGAAACTCAGAGCTAGAGCTCGGCAGATATCAATATCAGTATTAGTGCATACAGCCACTGTTAAAAAAAAAAAAAAAGCTGAAAAAGAGCCCAGACTTCAATTAGTGATATGAATGAAGCAGGTCTGGTTAAGACCACGGCAAGCCAGGCCAAAGGGTAAAGGTAGAAACTGACTGTGTTTTAAAGCTTCAACTTCCATATGAGACCAAGGGAAGAGATATCTATTTGATACAGGATCTAAATTTTCTAAACGGTACAACTCTACAGTCGATTTGTTCAAACACCACAACTGCTTGGAACTTTGAATAGGAAGTGAGATACGGTAGGTTAGTATAGACTGGAGTGAAATAGTGTCACGTTCCAGAGTAATTTGGGCAGATAATAAAAAATATGTTTACAGCCTCCCCTTCCCCAGCCCCGAGGAGCTGGGGGAAGGTGCAGATGCGTTGGACTTCCTCACCTGGACTGGTGTTGATGTTGTCACAAACATTGGGACTGGCAGTTTGATGTGCTGAGCCCTCGATCATGAGACATGCCCTTATGAAGCTCGTTACTGCAAAGGAGAGGCTAAACTTGCATATAATTGTGCCTAAGAGTCTCCCCCTGAGTACCTCTTTGTTGCTCAGATGTGGCCCTCTCTCTCTCTAACTGAGCCATCTCGACAGGTGAACTTGCTGCCCTCCCCGCTACGTGGGACCTGACTCTCAGGGGTGTAAATCTCCCTGGCAATGCAGAATATTACTCCTGGGGATGAATGCGGACCCAGCATCGTGGGACTGAGAATATCTTCTTGACCAAAAAAGGGATGCAAAATGAGATGAAATAGTTTCAGTGGCTGAGAGATTTCAAATGGAGTCGAGAGGTCACTCTGGTGGACATTCTTATGCATTATATAGATAACACCTCTGAGGTTTTAGTGTATTGGAATAGCTAGAAGTAAATACCTGAAACTACCAAACTCCAACCCAGCAGTCTGGACTCCTGAAGACGATTATATAATAATGTAGATTACAAGGGGTGACAGTGTGATTGTGAAGACCTTGTGGATCACAATCCCTTTATCTAGTGTATGGATGAGTAGAAAAATGGGGATACAAACTAAAGGACAAATGGGGTGGGATGGGGCGGATGTTCTTTTTTCACTTTTATTTTTTATTCTGGTTCTGGTTCTTTCTGATGTGGGGAAAATGTTCAGAGATAGATTGTGGTGATGAACACATAACTATGTTATCATACTGTGGACAGTGGATTGTATACCACGGATGACTGTATGGTGTGTGAATGTATCTCAATAAAACTGAATTTAATTAAAAAAAAAAAAAAGCTACTCTGCCCCTAAGCAAAGCCAAATCATATATTCTAAGAAAAAGTCAATGGATAAGAAGCTTAGGAGGACCTTCTCATCACTTTTTTTAAACTTACCTAATTTTTAAATTAAAATGCACAATGTTATTAAGTCTCTAATAAAATCAATAAGCTCATAAATCCCCTGTAGCAGTGTAAATTATGTCAACTTTTTTTGACTATCAATTTGGCAATAAGAATCACCCAATGAAATGCCTGGAAATTATCGTTGGGGGAATAAATCAAAAAAGAAGCCATATGTACAAAAATATTCATTGCAACATTATTTTTAATTGTAAAATTTTTAAATGGGGACCGGGGACAAGCTAAATGCCCAACAACAAGAGAATGATTAAGTAAATTGAGACAGCAACCTAGTGGAATCCTAAATGGTCATTAGAATTCATTATTATGCAGTCTATGTATCACTATCAAAAGTGTTTGTGATACAATATTATAATTTGCAATCTCTAAAAGATTGTGATTACTACTGGGTAAAATATGCACATCTATGACAAAGACCAAGAGGAAATGGAGGGAAATAACTGATAAGCTAGAAACCATAAAACTGTGGATGACATCTCTTTCTTTTTAAAATTTTCTTCATAATTTGCTAGTCCGTTAAACACAGGGGTAGTGGTTGAGGTGGAAACAATGAAATGAAAGGATGGAGTCTCTTAATAAGAACATTTTAAACTATTAATGACCCCCTGCCCCCACCCCTCACCTTCCTGCCTTGGAGGTTTTCCTACACTCTGCCTAGAAGTACAGCTTGTCAGTCTATCTTTAAGGGCCCTTCTTGGGACCAAAACCCAGTCATGCTTTCTCATTTCCAATGCATCCCTGTGACCTCAAATGCCCATGGCCCTCCCCTAGCTGCTCAGGCCCAGCCTGCCGTTCACATATCCAAGAGAATCAAAAATAAGCAAAAGGCAACAGCACAGTGAGCCACGGGCTGCCAAGAGTTGAGATTTCCCAGTACACACCAAGTTATAATTAACAGGAGGCGATGCCAAAGACAACAAAGGAACTTCAAGGAAGCTGTGCTAAACCACTCCTCAGTTTTTAACTACATATATGTTCTTTTCTACTCACCTCACCCCACCCCATCCTCCCTATTGTACTCAGAAACTCTTCTGAAACCACCAGACTGCAGAAAGACACTAACAGCTTCAGTGTAGTGGCCAGGAAGGAGATGTACAAAAGCTTACTGAAGACCTTGCCATGAGCCACTGCAGGTCATTCTTAAGAAACAGAAAAGCTGATCTTAGAACCAGGAGGAAATTTGATAGTCCCAATATGGGTTACTTAATGGTTTAAGATCGGCAACCGTGTGTGTGCGTTTGTGTGTGTGTGTGTGTGTGTGTGTGTTGAGGGGTAAGAGCACAAATGATGGGAAAATAGCTCCCAGGCCCTCTAAAGATAATTTACAAGGACTCCAGTACAGACTGGTACTTGTTCTGTATGGTTTAAACCAGCCTTGTGATTCTCTCCTATCTACAGAAAACTTCCCTCTTCAAAGAGCATTCCTAAGAATTGTAGTAATTCATACTCCGTGGCTACTCAACCACTTAGGAAGGATTTTCTAGAGCACCAGCCCCTGCCCCTTACTCCCATCCTCCCCTGACAGTGTGCAATCCCCTTTTGGAACTGACAACACTCAAGGCAGCAGAGTTTTAACACCAGGTCAAGGGTGGCGGCAAGCAAGGAAGCTATGTGTCTGCTTTTCTCTCTCACCGTGAGGGACTTACCTTCATAAGAGGCAATGCAATCTCTTCCGTCACAAGGGTTATTCCAGGAATTTCCTATGGTGAAAACACACACACGTGACTGCTAAACGTATCAAGTCAAGCTGTCAGGAAGTGTTTTCCCCACAGATAGAAGCTGATGGCAGTTCATGTTCTCTCTCACTGAGAGCAGCTTCCAGTTTGGTAACCACTACTTTAAATAAACCACGGGATATAAAAATAACAGTGAGGGTGGCCTATCTCTAGCCTGGGGAAAGGAAATATTTTTTAAAGTCATAATTATAATAATTGACAGACTCTAAAATAAAGAAAAAGACTACTATAAAGAAATACAGAGCAAACAGCATATTTTGTACATATCTTCATTTAAGGACAAATGAAGCAGATTACATTTGTACCATCAAATGTAGTAGTAAGGGAAAATGTTCCATTGTACTCTTTCCTCCCTCTGCTCCACTAGAAGGAACCAAGGTTAATGGGATTCTTGCATGACTTTAGTGGAAATTTTTTCTGCACCTCATCCTCCACTATAATTCCAGAGATAAGAGCTCCTACAGTTTATTCAGCATTGTCACCATGGCAAATGTGAAAGGTGTGCAGTTCCTATCAGGAAGTTCAAATGATAACATTCTGCTAGCTAGTGAGCATTTAAAATAGAAATCCAAATAAAAGGATAAACTTCCAAATTGCCCTTTATTCACTGTTATTTAGAAAAGTGTGCCTCTATGTTAATTACATATATTTGCCTCTCCTCTAGTCAATGCAATTTTCATTCCCTAAAAAGGAGATGATATACCAGAAAATAATTTATAAGGTGCTATGTAGAAATAAAACTTTTTGTTTAGAACATAAATTACCCAGGTTTACTGATATACAATATTTCTGTGAAAAAGAGCATCACAGTGATTGAGAAATAAATTTCCAAAACAGTCAAACAACTCAGTGTGACAGGAGAAAGTCTGTAATAAGAATCTATTGTGTGCTTCACTTATCAGTACTCAGCCACAGAGAACACTTCAAAAAAGCATCAGAATATCACTACAGCTTAAGTTACGACTAGCATTTAAAAAAAATTATAAAAAGCTAGTTGTTTGCAAATCATAATTAAGGATATTTTATCTAAGTGTAAGAATACCACACTTTCTAATATCTTAAAAAATCCAATTCGGTTATTTGCGGAAATGATCTGTCTCCATACAGAAGTGTGAAATTAATGTTTTCTATTGTGGTTAAGTTTTTACTAAGGGTGTAGTATTAAAAGCATTTGAGGATTAGAGACAGGGAAAATAAGTGATTTACATCATTGCTATGGATAAGCATAAAATCACAGAATTTCAGGATTGGAAGAGATTTTAAGGTGACCTCTTCCAACCACAAGAATTTTAAATCAAAATGTAAACTCAAAACTAAGCACCATGTTCAATACTTATAATTGTGTTTGTTTTTTAATCATTGTTCTCATAGAACTTCCTATCACTCTGTATATGTCCACGACAGTTTCTCTGCTCCTGCAAAATCATGAGAAATGCATAAGTGCAAAAATGCAGAGTTGCCCCGTCAAGATGGTACACACATGCAGCATCCAATTAATTCCTGCTCAATCTTTCAGCACAACCCTGGGAACTCGTTTAACACACTGTGCTACAACAGGTAGTGGTGAGGGAAGGAAACTGAGATGGGCATTTCCTCCAGGGTGGTTTAACCTGCAAAATTCCTGAACATTACCACAGAGTCTGCATGTATATTCACAGTTGTTCTTTTTTTTTTTTAAAAAAAAAAAAAAAAAAAAAAAAAAAGGAGCCTGGAGAAGGAACACATTCAGGTCTTTCCCTTAAAATTCTATAGTGAGACATGAAAGCGTATGAACTGGACCAGTAACAGACAAGGAGAAAGGGCCTTTAACAAAACACTGCCACTGTGCAAACCAAAAATTAAGAAATTAATTTGTTTTCCATTGTGACTGAAACACACCTGATACTTCTTGTTTGAGGACTGGATTTAGAAACAGTCTAAATACAGAATGGAAGCATCACAATTTATCCTAGTACATCTTTTTCTATATCTGTTTTGGTTACCTAAATTAAACTTCTTTTTCTAGGTACCTTTTTGATACAAACCTCTACCTCAAGACTAAGCATGTGGTTCTAATATCTAATATGAAAGGAGAAGAGACCATGCATTTTTTAGGGGCAGCCTATAAATGTTTTTCACTTGCTGATCATACAAAGCTTGGTATACTATACTATGTTCAAGAAAAAGTGGACAGTATTTTAGTTCAGCACCTTGTAACTAAAAAGGAAGGAGTGAGACCAGAAGGAAGAAGTTGAATGGAATGAGTTTGTTTAAGATTACTGGCTTTTACTGATCTCTCTGTGTATGTGTGTGTGTGTCTTCATTTTTTCCTTTTGTTTTCTGTTTCTTGCATGTGTTTTCTTTTATTGTAGTTATATATATGCAAAAAAAAAAAATAAGAGTTGCCATTTTAACCATTTTTAAGTGTTCAATTCAGTGGCATTAATTACATTTGCAATGTTATGCTACTACCATCACCACCATCCATTACCAAAACTTTTCCATCACCCTAAACAGAAACTCTGTGCCCATTAACTCAGACTAATCTTGAAGCTCTAGAGCTATTACAGATTTTCCTTCTGAGGCTGGGGAAAGGGTCATGAATGTGCTATTTTACTAAGCAAATAGAACATCTTATAATAACAGCAGAAGTCCAAGCTTTCTTCACTTACAAAATCATAGGAAAATATTTTAATCCACTCTACTTACTGAAAATACAAAAATAAAAATACCACTTGAAGATAATATAGGTTTAGTGCTGCCTGGTTAATAAAAATCTTGTAACTTCTCCATCAGTTCTACTGTTTTATATGAATATTTTTGGACAAAGGCAAGGATTCACTATTTCTTTTGTGCCAGAAAATTCCAATCCAGTGTTTTATCAGTCAAAACAAATGAAATCATAACCTTGGTTACTGTCACAGAGATGCCCTGTAACTGACCCACAAATGTGAATCAATTTTAATTGTTTACTCAGTGCGAAGTGTTAACTTACTGTATTCCAAGTGAGCACTGAGGAATATGGCAAAAGCTTATCCACGTTACTTGCTTCTGGATATATGCTCCAATATGAAGAAGCTGAGTAGATTTTGAAAGAACAGTAAAAGACACAGTTTAATAATAAGGCGGCAGTTGTCAGTGTAACTCACCAAAACAAACCCACACCAAGATTTCAATACCTTATCCTTCATCCTCAAAAGGTTAAACATTATGATTTTATCTCCTGACTAAAATGTTCAGGTTCTGCCTTTGGACAATGAGAATAATTTTTAAATATATATATTTGGAACTTGTATCTACCCAAATGACATTACCCACTTCATATAGAACCAGCCAACTAAAAACTGGGCTAAGGAGTTACATCTTACTGGGGAAAAAAAATCACTAATAAGATTATAAAATCAGGATCATATCTCATATCTCAAAAACCAGAGATTCTCACAAAACCACAAGAGGATGAAATTTAATTAGCTGCTGACTACAATGGAGTTTAGAAACAAACAAACAAACAAAAAACCCTAAGCAGCATTTTGACAAATTGAGATATTATCAATTTACTGCTTTTCCCTGAGCAAAAGGGTCAAGTATTCAACTTAACATGCAACATCAGCAATACCTACCAATAAGAAATTCTTGAATGAGGTCAAATGAATGGCAGGCAGAAATATTCTCAGAAATCCATTGAATAATCTTTAAAAAAGAAGAAGGATCTCTGTTGGAAGTTAAATCTCCGCACTGCCCCCACCACCAAAGTACAAGTATGAATATGTAACTCTGTTATTCTATACCTATTTTGGAATTGCCTAAGAAGACACTCACTTCTGCTCTATCTTCAAGACGCATAATGAAAGACTGTGAGTTAAACAGTATTTCAATGAGGTCCTTTTTATACATCTTTTTAATTAATGCCCTGGGCTGGAATCCAAATAAACCTTCTAGATCAACCCAATGTTTGTTAGAGTATGTGTGTTATAACAAAAGTAACAACATGAAGAGCTATGGGATACAGGAGGAAAAACAAAACAAAACAAAACATGAGGCCTGGAGGCAGGAGACTGTCACACCACCTAATCCTTGGGAACATCTAAAGGAGGAATGACCCCTGTCACATCAACATTCTCCAAACCAACCTCTTTGACTCCTCTCTGGGCGGAGTGAAGCACCTCCTTCCCTACCTCACTGACACTGTAATGTATCCAAGCCACAGAGCACCCTCACATTTCTGCTCCTACCCACAAATTTTTTTTATTCTCAAACCTGCTTATGTTTATTTTCACAAGTGTACTTTTTTCACAATTAGGCAATTTAACAAAATATTACTATAAACAAATGAAATATGGATGTAAAACGAGTGTGGTTGGGTCAATAAAAGATAAACTGAATGCTTTGGAAAAACTCAACAAAGGCATGTCTCTAAAAACTTATTAAAGAACTAAGTGTAGGTGAGACAACTATAAAAGATTGGGAAAAAATTGCACAATATACACAGATTGCTTTGGAAGAGTCTTTGAATAATCAATCTCTTTAAAAATGAAAAAAGAGGAAAGTAACAGGAATCAAATATAACACACTACTAGTGGTTTTATGGAAGAAAAATAATTTTGAATTCCAATTAGCTGATGCACACTCAAAGAAAGGGCTTTTATCTACATGAAAAGGTCGATAAATGTATATTCAAATGATTTAGGTTACAAGAAAATGTTAATGTTATCTTTTTTTTCCCCCAATTAACTAACCACCCATTCATCCCAATCAAATCTGCTAATGGGGCAGCTATAAAAATTAAACAACAGAGAATATGTGATAGTGCTTTGTAAACAAAAATGTGCAATTCAAACATGAACTGTTATTGCTAACACAGGTAACAAATGTTTGTCACTGCAGTTTAGTCCTTTTGATGATATACACTGAATGCAGGACAGAAGAAAAAGTAGATATTTGAGAAACTCATTATTTACTGAGCTCTTCCTAGGAATGTTACTGATGTGGCTAAATATTCACAATATAGAAAAAAGTACTCAAAAGAAAAAACACACCTCACAGGTCTGGGAGGATCCATGAAAAAGGAGTACAGGAAAAGTCAAGAGAGAGACTATAAACCTCAAGTAATTGTCACCACATAAAAATAACTTTTATGTTATTTCATTTCCAACCCCTAAATGAATCCACGTGTGCTTTTAAACAGGAGCTCTATTCCCACCTGGGCTTCCAGGGACCGTCGGTCTCGGCCGCACGAGAGCAGACAGTGCAACACGGCCATCCTCTCACAGTCCGCATGGGAGCTCCACAGGAACTCTAATAGATACAACTGGCTGAGGAGAGCTCTATAGAGCTTTCCAGAACACCATTCCAGTATCAGGGTGCCTGACAGTGACTGTAAAGGAGTAGGAGGTAGCATATCAATCATTTCATTTTTTCCTGGCCAAAAAAAAAGGGGAAGGGAGAAAAAAAGGAATCAGCAAATAAAAGAACCTCATCCCACCCAAACATAAATAGTAAAACCAAAACGAACGCAAATGGATCACGTTCATGGGGAAAAACTACAGCCATACCTGTCAGAAACAGACTGTGGCAGATCAAGTCTGGATGCTGAATGTTTAGTAGATGAAAGAAATGGCCAGGTAAGTAAACAGCCACATAATAGTCTGTGAAAGAGAAAGATGTACATCATCCATATGTGGTGAGAGCTATACAGGTACAGGTAAAGCCCAGAACTCCACATTATCCATTTTCTTTGAACCTCTCAAAACAGATGTTTTTACCAATGTCATAACAGGCTATCTGATGTTAGTAAGTTTCATAAACCAACTAACATCATCAGTTTTTGTTTAAATTCGGACTAGCCAGATCTCATTTAGTTCTATCTGTGGCTAATTTTCAGACATTTGGCCATGGTTATCTCAATGTATACCTGTAGTTTTATTCCTAAGTGAATTGTGGACTTACATGAATCTAAATTTGCTGACAGAAAATTAGAACAAAAAATATCAAGCAATGTGAATGATTCCTTAAGTTGATAGACAGGGAATATTGCTTATAATGGGAGTTTTCTTTATAGCTTCTGCCAGTTTGGGGGACTTCTAAAATGTGGTTTCCTATGTTTGTCCATTTATTGTCATCATCATCAACATCGTTGTCATAGTCACCATCATTCTGTTTAGTGACCTTTTAAACTGATATTCATCACAATTGTTCTCAAGTATTCTGACACTTTGTGAAGTGCTAATTTATTTCCTTGCATAGCTAGCTGCCTAGAATTCACACCTTCACAGTCCCCGCACTAGATAATTTCTGTACCAAGAAATTTGTACCCATATTGAGATAAGGTATAAAAACAGGCTTCTGGAGAATGGGAGCGTGGAAGTAGCCCTTGCCAATAATTTTTCTAGGATCTTAGAAAAACAGAAATTCATAGGATAGTAGTGAATTTTATATAGATGAAACATTTAGATTATAAATAAGCCAGCTGGACTCCTTTTCTAGAAGCAAAGAAACACATGCTAATAATTTGCACTGAAGATGTTCTGGAGAGAGGAAAAGAGAGTCCTCTCAGTCACTGTGGATTAAGTGGATGCTAAAATGTTTACCACAAATGGTTGCAATAATCTTATTATTATGCCAACATTTAAATCGGAGAACATGGGTAACAATAATATGGCAGAGTAGAAACAGTTTGGGCCTCAAACGACCTAGGGTCACTCCTATCCCTCCCACTAACCAGTTAACTAAGGCAGTACTATGTTGGAAGCAGCATTTGGAAATCTGTGAGGATGTTTTGGATTGCCAGAATCGCTGGGGCTTTTAGGGTGAGGTGGGGTTCTGCTGGCATTTGGTGATGTGGGCATCCCAGGATGTTAAATGTGTAGAACAGTCCCAAAGAGAGAAATACTCTCTCATCAAAAACGTCAATAATGTCCATATTAAGAAACACTGAAGGAAGGTCGGGCATGCTTCTCACCCCTTCTGAGCCTCAGTTTCATCTTCTGTAAAACAGGGATACAGCCTTCACTCAGAAATGCCAGCTTTTTATTTTCAAACATATCTTTCTTCTGCAGAGGTGTTTGGGTTCATGAGAAATTTCAAAAACTCTATTCTTTAATATTTTCGGTCAACATAAACCTCTTTTACTAGAGACACAGTGTGGGGAAATTGCATGTAATTAATAGCAGAAGTACATAATTCAAAAAGGTATTATTGTCATCATCAAAATTACCTCTACAACATTTTTACACTTTGGTACAATTTTGTGCCTATAAAATAAAACGTGCTTAAAAAGGAAAGAAACTAATTTAAGAGTCTATTTTTACAAAGCTCTAGTATTTCTGCCTTATCCACAGTCTGAGGACCAGAGATTAAATCATTCCTGGCTTTTTCAAGAATCATTCCCAAGGGTTATAAAAAAAAAAAAAGAAAAAAAAAAGGGAAGAGATCCCTTTGCCCTCATAAAATAAACGCTGTGTTTTTTCAGTGGGAAGTTTCCCACATCAGTCTTGAGATGAGATGCTAATATGGTATTGCTGATAAGAATCAAGTCCCAGACCCAGGAAACCTTATATTTATATCTCTTATCACAGGAAGAAATGGAACCAGACCTCTCTAAGGCAACTTCCCACAGTATCAGAGCATCTGTTAAAATTTGCCACATACTGGCCCTCTTAGGATAAAATATCTAACCTAATCAATACTGTCATGCAAAATAAAAATCTTTCTATGGGCTTTCCTACCATTTTTGGTTCTCACTTTGCCAAGCTCCCTCACATTGCAAACCTTTTTCGTGACAACAGATGGCCTCAGGAGCAAGGATGGAAGAAGCCATCAAAGAATCATGTGCTCTAAAACTGAAACTTCCCTGTTCTAAACATTGTACCATGTCCCATATATAACAAATGACAGCTCCGTTACTTAATCACATACTGAATGCTCTATACCCCATATTCCAATTAGCCTGGAAAAGAAGCTTTTAATAAAGAAGTACAATAAACCCCCACTTTATTTTCTTCTTTGCAGACTCCCTTAATACACTCAAACTAATACTTACATTCCCTTTACCATATTTACTCAGTGAAAAGCTGCTTATTCAAGCTAATCTATAAATCATTTATGGGACTTCGAAGCTTTTAGTGATTAGCAACAGGGAATGGGCAATTTCCCAAAGGCCCCATTCTCTCTAGAATCAAGAGACAACATGACGTATTATTTCTCATAGGCTACTAGGGAACATTTCATTCATTGTCATCACTTTTATACTAAAAAATATCTTTTTAAGAATGCTACCAAAAACATAAGAAAGCTCATGGGCTAGGCTTTCTAAAACAAGGGGAGATTCATATCCCCCAAAAGGCTGATGACAGACAGCGAGGCTTGTTTCCAGAGAAAACCTCTCCCATCAGGCTTCACAAAGGTCAGTGCTTGCATGACTATTGGAATCCAGAGGATGTATAAGAAAATGTGGTGCCCAGAGATGAAAATGTGATTTAGAAGACCCAAGGCA
This sequence comes from Choloepus didactylus, assembly GCF_015220235.1. NCBI lineage: Eukaryota > Metazoa > Chordata > Mammalia > Pilosa > Megalonychidae > Choloepus > Choloepus didactylus. Next base: position 92,781,345 of record NC_051311.1, read on the forward strand.
TAATATGTACTGGAAGGTAAAGGCAAACAGAGAAATGAGCATCTGTCCACCACCTACCCAGGTTGAGAAAAGTAACACTCTCTGCCACATGTGAGTCAGCAGTCCCCAGAGCAGCAGTGAAGGTCCTTCTGTGGCCTGCAAAGAGAGTGCACGATGTGAGAGAAAGCACATTAAAAAAACAAGTGAAACCTCCGCCCAAGGTAGTGACTCTACGTAACGCTCTCAACACTTAGTAACTGTGAAACTGATAAAGGAAGTGTCTTCAGACTTCTAGAGTTCATGGCTCTCCAGCACACTCCAAATGCTAGCACTGATGGCTGATCATCTAACCCAGTAATTATTCTTGGCTTGTGTCTAATCTTAGAGCGTAAGAGGCTGGTAATGCAGGAGGGAAGGATCCAAAGGAATCTACTTAGGGATCCAAGAGATGGAGGAGACCTGGTGGTTCATCTGGTCCTCATGCCTCGGGGCTTATATGCAAATATGCCACATATTTGCAGTCATTAAGACCCTCCAAGACTTCTCTGAGACACTAATGAATCCCATTTTTGGTTAGAAAGGGTATTAGACTCTACGAAACTCAGCCTAATGGATTTCACTCACCACTTTTCTGACTTTTACTTTTCAGAAGAGTTTTATTTAGTGGTTTGAATCGTTGGATTAATCATTAGAAAAATGTGTGACAACTTTCCACAAAACACCAAACTTACATTGTTTAAACATACATATTAGTTCAGAAATTACTTTTTGTTTATCCATTAGTGAATAAATTCTTTAACTTTTTTACTTGATTTCTAATCTCTGAAAGTAATATTAGACACTCTTACAGAATAACAAACTCTGGTGTGGCCTAGCATACTAGTTTAAAAATACTAAGCAAACTCCATCTTTGACAGTGACTCTATGTAATGCACAAATACAAAATTTTAAGGAACTAAACATGCAAAACAGATACTCTTTAGTGTTAGTTCAGATTAAAACTATTAAGGTGCATGCTGTGACTGACCTTAGAACTGAAAAACTTTGGGCGTTGTACACCTGCTCCTCAGTCTGACTATCAATATATCAATTTCTCAGGTCACAGATGTGTGACATGGGGTAAAAATATCCTGAGATCACTGAAGCTTTCAACTAAAACCCTGTGTAACTTTGTAAATTAAACCTTTAGGTTTAATCACATTTTATGCAAGTATTTCCAGTAGGATTGGTGCACAGGCCTAGAAAAAGAAATAGGCCCAGATAAAAAAAAAATGTAGATTAAAAAAATCAACTAATTTCACAATCAACATTATTTAATTTTTTCAGCAAACATGTATTATTTAAAGCATTTACATTTACCTATAGAATAGAAGGTATAGAATGGACAGATAAAATTGATTGCAAAGTAATGTGACTTTAAAATCTATCTGCTAATTTGCTACTATTTGGAAAAAGTGATTAGGTTAAAAAGGCAAGAAATAAAAACAAATGGAAAGTACCTTTATGAAAATAAAACACTGAATACGTGATTTGTTCCCACGAGTCAATCTTCGGGCTGTAACATACACACAAACTTCCTAGAAATAAGAAGATACTTAGTGGAGATTAAAAGAATCTGTGTCATAGACAATAAGTTTCCTAAGCCACTTAACCTTACTTCGGTTATGTTAGACGTCCTCTCTATCTAACCTCAATGTTTATTCCCAAATTCTAGAAGTGGGTCTATTAACAAGTTGCTAAGAAATTCAATTCAACAATTATTCAATACGCACTATAAACAATGGACTTTGGGAAGCAACTGAAGAATAGGAAAATGAATACGAGAGCCTAGAAGTCTAAGAGGAGTTTCCAAAGCTTCATGAGCTTCTCCTAACATAGATGCCTGCCCTGCCCTCCTATCTAGCTTGCCTTCTATTCATTACCAATATGTATGGACCCCAGTTTATCAAAACTTCTTTTCCACAGAAAATTCCCAGTCCTGTTGTTTATACAGATTTAAAGACAACCTGAAATTGAATTATTAAAAAAAAAGACAACCTGTGATCATCTTTATATGGCAAGAAGAGCAAACAGTGTGTGAGCCCATCCCCATCTGTATTCAGGGCCCTGACGGCCTTGGCCCAAGGCCAAGGGAAAGCTCTCAGCACAGAGTGGCCTTTCCAGATGAGCCCTGACCACTTTCACTTGCCCCATCTCTCTAGGACACCATCAACCTTCCCACCTCTCTCAATGTGCAAAAAACTGCACGTTATCTCCGGCAGCTATTGCTACATGGATAGACCAGATAATATCCATCAGTGACCTACAAATGAGGGCATGATGCTTTAACTGATACTTCTATTCTAATGCTAAAGTTTATATAAGTAACTAAAATAGGAGATTCTCAGGTTAGAAAGAATCTTTGACAAGAAGTCTGGAAACCCGGGTTCTAGTCTAACTAGCTGTGTGAATTCAAAAATGACTCTACTTCAGTGGATCTCAGTAGTTTCTCTATTTTTTGATATTTTATCAAAGAATCACGGTGGAAAAAGAGCTCATTTTTTTCCCTAAGAAGGCTATTCAAAGACATTTAAGAGCATGCTGTTCTATATTTATATGTCTGTGTCCATTTTTAATGACATTTAAGACTGCAATGTATCGTTAGAAATACATTTTATTGCAACAGCTTGAAAACATAAAACAATGAAAAGAATGATTTTATCAGATGAAAATGGTAACAATTCTGTTAGGTGTAAAATTAGTGTAAAATTATCACTGAACGCATAGTAATAACTTCTTTAAAAAATTACAGGAGAGTCAATGAGAATAAAAGTAATGCCATTACTAAAGCATAAACAAAAATAATTATAAGAGTCAGAAAACCCCCATGAACCGCTGGACTACTTTCATACCATAAACATTTTGCCAGCTAAAAACTACTGGTTTACCCAGTTCTTTTATGGTCTATGAATTCTGATTCCTACAACTATGTAGGATTTTCCCCAAGATTGCAATGGCCTAACATCAGTAAATCAATTCATATAATGCACAAATTTGTAAGTCCAATAATAAAAAATTAATAATTGACAAGCAAGGAAAGGAGACTAGAATGATCCATATGGTAAGAGATTAATTACATACATCAGTAAGAACTCAATGTTTAGCTTAATACAGTTATAGATGGTAACATGCAGAAATATACATATACACAAGTTAGTATATACAGACATGTATTTGCCATATCAATGATATCTCAGTGGCAATGAGCATACATAGCACCCAGTTCTTGGTTTCTAATACCTTCTCCAATAAAAGGAATCAGGGTTCCAAGGAGAATGACTGATTCTAGAACTGGTGAAGAAATATACAACACAAGCCTAGAACATCTTATAGTTCCAGAAAGTAAGGAAATGCTTAAAAACAAAAACAAAAAAATCCACCTTGATGGGGTATGTCAAAGGGGCACAGGAGCCAAGTGACAGAGCTCCCAATGGCCAAAATTAGGACAATTTGAGCAAAGATAAATAAAGTAGTATTAGATTGTAGCCCAACATAAAAATAAATACCCAAGAGTCCATATCAATATAAATAAATTAATGAATGAACAAATGATGGAGAACAGACAATCTCCCATGCACAAGAATTTCAAATAATTTATGTAGATACTCCACATTAAAAGAGGGGGGCCCCACTCTTTAATTATGGACTGAGCATAGAGACTTCCTCCCAAAGGGTACAATATGGAATGGGGAAAAAGGATTAACTTTGCAGTAGAGAAACCTTCAAACACTACTACTTTCAGCCAGGTAATCAAGGTCAACTTCAATAGTCATAAATCATGTTGATAATATGCACCCTTGATATGATATGATGAAAATGGTACTTTACTTCTGTGATCTTCCTTCCAAAATGCATAACCCCAATCTAGTCATAAGAAAAACATCAGACAAGTTTCAGTAGAGAGGTATCGTACAATATACCCAACCAGTATTCCTCAAAACTATCAAAGACATCAGAAACCAAAAAAAGGCTGTGAAACTGTCACAGCCAAGAGGAGCCTAAGGAGATAAGACAACTCAACATAATCTGGTATCTTTGATGGTATCCTGGAAGAGAAAAAGGTCATTAGATAAAAACTAAGGAAATCTTAATAAAGTATGGACTTTAGTAATAACATATCAATACTGATTCATTAATTCTAACAAATACACCATACTAATATAAGCTAATAATAGGGGAAACTGTGTACAGGGGTATATGGGAATCCTGTACTATTTTCCACAATTTTTCTGTAAATCTAAAACTGCTCTGAAAATAAAGTACATTAAAAATTAGCAATTATTTCAATAGATGTCAAAAACAATGATGAAATCTACCACCCATTTATTTTCAATACTATGAATAGAAGGGTCTTTGTTAATGTTATAAAGACCAAACCAAAATACATTCTCACAGAAATAACTCCATTAAAAATATGATGCAAGGGAGGCGGGGCAAGATGGCAGACTGGTGAGCTGTATGTTTTAGTTACTCCTCCAGGAAAGTAGGTAAAAAGCCAGGAACTGCGTGGACTGGACACCACAGAGCAATCTGTCTTTGGGCATACTTCATACAACACTCATGAAAACGTGGAACTGCTGAGATCAGCGAAATCTGTAAGTTTTTGCGGCCAGGGGACCCGCGCCCCTCCCTGCCAGGCTCAGTCCCGGGGGAGGAGGGGCTGTCAGCTCCAGGAAGGAGAAGGGAGAATTGCAGTGGCTGCTCTTACCGGAAACTCATTCTACTGATTCAAACTCCAACCATAGATAGACTGAGGCCAGACACCAGAGACTCTGAGAGCAGCCAGCCCAGCAGAGAGGAGACAGGCATAGAAAAAAAACAACACGAAAAACTCCAAAATAAAAGCAGAGGATTTTTGGAGTTCTGGTGAACACAGAAAGGGGAAGGGCGGAGATCAGGCCTTGAGGCGCATTTGCAAATCCCGAAGCAAGGCTGATCTCTCTGCCCTGGGCACCTTTCCTTAATGGCCCTGGTTGCTTTGTCTATTAGCATTTCAATAACCCATTAGATCTCTGAGGAGGGCCGTTTTTTTTTTTTTTTTTTTTTTTTTAAATCCTTTTTGCTTTTTCTAAAACAATTACTCTAAGAAGCTCAATATAGAAAGCTTCAAAGAATTGAAATTTGGGCACGTCAAGTCAAGAGCAGAACTAAGAGAGCTCTGAGACAAAAGGCAATAATCCAGTGGCTGAGAAAATTCACTAAACAACACAACTTCCCAAGAAAAGGGGGGTGTCCGCTCACAGCCACCATCCTGGTGGACAGGAAACACTCCTGCCCATCGCCAGCCCCATAGCCCAGAGCTGCCCCAGACAACCCAGTGTGACGGAAGTGCTTCAAATAACAGGCACACACCACAAAACTGGGCGTGGACATTAGCCTACCCTGCAACCTCAGCTGAATGTCCCAGAGCTGGGAAGGGGGAGCAGTGTGAATTAACAGAGCCCCATTCAGCCATCATTTGAGCAGACTGGGAGCCTCCCAACACAGCCCAGCAGCCCAGAACTGCCCTGGGGGGACGGCACTCACCTGCGACATAGCACAGTCATCCCTCAACAGAGGACCCGGGGTGCACAGCCTGGAAGAGGGGCCCACTTGCAAGTCTCAGGAGCCATACGCCAATACCAAAGACTTGTGGGTCAGTGGCAGAGACAAACTGTGGCAGGACTGAACTGAAGGATTAGACTATTGCAGTAGCTTTAAAACTCTAGGATCATCAGGGAGATTTGATTGTTAGGGCCACCCCCCCTCCCCGACTGCCCAGAAACACGCCCCACATACAGGGCAGGCAACACCAACTACACACGCAAGCTTGGGACACCAATTGGGCCCCACAAGACTCACTCCCCCACTCACCAAAAAGGCTAAGCAGGGGAGATCTGGCTTGTGGAGAACGGGTGGCTCGTGGACGCCACCTGCTGGTTAGTTAGAGAAAGTGTACTCCACGAAGCTGTAGATCTGATAAATTAGAGATAAGGACTTCAACTGGTCTACAAACCCTAAAAGAACCCTATCAAGGTCAGCAAATGCCACGAGGCCAAAAACAACAGAAAATTATAAAGCATATGAAAAAACCAGACGATATGGATAACCCAAGCCCAAGCACCCAAATCAAAAGACCAGAAGAGACACACCTAGAGCAGCTACTCAAAGAACTAAAGATGAACAATGAGACCCTAGTACGGGATATGAAGGAAATCAAGAAGACCCTAGAAGAGCATAAAGAAGACATTGCAAGACTAAATAAAAAAATGGATGATCTTATGGAAATTAAAGAAACTGTTGACCAAATTAAAAAGATTCTGGACACTCATAGTACAAGACTAGAGGAAGTTGAACAACGAATCAGTGACCTGGAAGATGACAGAATGGAAAATGAAAACATAAAAGAAAGAATGGGGAAAAAAATTGAAAAACTCGAAATGGACCTCAGGGATATGATAGATAATATGAAACGTCCGAATATAAGACTCATTGGTATCCCAGAAGGGGAAGAAAAGGGTAAAGGTCTAGGAAGAGTATTCAAAGAAATTGTTGGGGAAAACTTCCCAAATCTTCTAAACAACATAAATACACAAATCATAAATGCTCAGCGAACTCCAAATAGAATAAATCCAAAAAAACCCACTCCGAGACATATACTGATCACACTGTCAAACATAGAAGAGAAGGAGCAAGTTCTGAAAGCAGCAAGAGAAAAGCAATTCACCACATACAAAGGAAACAGCATAAGACTAAGTAGTGACTACTCAGCAGCCACCATGGAGGCGAGAAGGCAGTGGCACGATATATTTAAAATTCTGAGTGAGAGGAATTTCCAGCCAAGAATACTTTATCCAGCAAAGCTCTCCTTCAAATTTGAGGGAGAGCTTAAATTTTTCACAGACAAAGAAATGCTGAGAGAATTTGCTAACAAGAGACCTGCCCTACTGGAGATACTAAAGGGAGCCCTACAGACAGAGAAACAAAGACAGGACAGAGAGACTTGGAGAAAGGTTCAGTACTAAAGAGATTCGGTATGGGTACAATAAAGGATATTAATAGAGAGAGGGAAAAATATGGCAAACATAATCCAAAGGATAAGATGGCCGATTCAAGAAATGCCTTCACGGTTTTAACATTGAATGTAAATGGATTAAACTCCCCAATTAAAAGATATAGATTCGCAGAATGGATCAAAAAAAATGAACCATCAATATGTTGCATACAAGAGACTCATCTTAGACACAGGGACACAAAGAAACTGAAAGTGAAAGGATGGAAAAAAATATTTCATGCAAGCTACAGCCAAAAGAAAGCAGGTGTAGCAATATTAATCTCAGATAAAATAGACTTCAAATGCAGGGATGTTTTGAGAGACAAAGAAGGCCACTACATACTAATAAAAGGGGCAATTCAGCAAGAAGAAATAACAATCGTAAATGTCTATGCACCCAATCAAGGTGCCACAAAATACATGAGAGAAACATTGGCAAAACTAAAGGAAGCAATTGATGTTTCCACAATAATTGTGGGAGACTTCAACACATCACTCTCTCCTATAGATAGATCAACCAGACAGAAGACCAATAAGGAAATTGAAAACCTAAACAATCTGATAAATGAATTAGATTTAACAGACATCTACAGGACATTACATCCCAAATCAACAGGATACACATACTTTTCTAGTGCTCACGGAACTTTCTCCAGAATAGATCATATGCTGGGACATAAAACAAGCCTCAATAAATTTAAAAAGATTGAAATTATTCAAAGCACATTCTCTGACCACAATGGAATACAATTAGAAGTCAATAACCATCAGAGACTTAGAAAATTCACAAATACCTGGAGGTTAAACAACACACTCCTAAACAATCAGTGGGTTAAAGAAGAAATAGCAAGAGAAATTGCTAAATATATAGAGACGAATGAAAATGAGAACACAACATACCAAAACCTATGGGATGCAGCAAAAGCAGTGCTAAGGGGGAAATTTATAGCACTAAACGCATATATTAAAAAGGAAGAAAGAGCCAAAATCAAAGAACTAATGGATCAACTGAAGAAGCTAGAAAATGAACAGCAAACCAATCCTAAACCAAGTACAAGAAAAGAAATAACAAGGATTAAAGCAGAAATAAATGACATAGAGAACAAAAAAACAATAGAAAGGATAAATATCACCAAAAGTTGGTTCTTTGAGAAGATCAACAAGATTGACAAGCCCCTAGCTAGACTGACAAAATCAAAAAGAGAGAAGACCCATATAAACAAAATAATGAATGAAAAAGGTGACATAACTGCAGATCCTGAAGAAATTAAAAAAATTATAAGAGGATATTATGAACAACTGTATGGCAACAAACTGGATAATGTAGAAGAAATGGACAATTTCCTGGAAACATATGAACAACCTAGACTGACCAGAGAAGAAATAGAAGACCTCAACCAACCCATCACAAGCAAAGAGATCCAATCAGTCATCAAAAATCTTCCCACAAATAAATGCCCAGGGCCAGATGGCTTCACAGGGGAATTCTACCAAACTTTCCAGAAAGAACTGACACCAATCTTACTCAAACTCTTTCAAAACATTGAAAAAAATGGAACACTACCTAACTCATTTTATGAAGCTAACATCAATCTAATACCAAAACCAGGCAAAGATGCTACAAAAAAGGAAAACTACCGGCCAATCTCCCTAATGAATATAGATGCAAAAATCCTCAACAAAATACTTGCAAATCAAATCCAAAGACACATTAAAAAAATCATACACCATGACCAAGTGGGGTTCATTCCAGGCATGCAAGGATGGTTCAACATAAGAAAAACAATCAATGTATTACAACACATTAAAAACTCGAAAGGGAAAAATCAATTGATCATCTCAATAGATGCTGAAAAAGCATTTGACAAAATCCAACATCCCTTTTTGATAAAAACACTTCAAAAGGTAGGAATTGAAGGAAACTTCCTCAACATGATAAAGAGCATATATGAAAAACCCACAGCCAGCATAGTACTCAATGGTGAGAGACTGAAAGCCTTCCCTCTAAGATCAGGAACAAGACAAGGATGCCCGCTGTCACCACTGTTATTCAACATTGTGCTGGAAGTGCTAGCCAGGGCAATCCGGCAAGACAAAGAAATAAAAGGCATCCAAATTGGAAAAGAAGAAGTAAAACTGTCATTGTTTGCAGATGATATGATCTTATATCTAGAAAACCCTGAGAAATCAACGATACACCTACTAGAGCTAATAAACAAATTTAGCAAAGTAGCGGGATACAAGATTAATGCACATAAGTCAGTAATGTTTCTATATGCTAGAAATGAACAAACTGAAGAGACACTCAAGAAAAAGATACCATTTTCAATAGCAACTAAAAAAATCAAGTACCTAGGAATCAACTTAACCAAAGATGTAAAAGACCTATACAAAGAAAACTACATAACTCTACTAAAAGAAATAGAAGGGGACCTTAAAAGATGGAAAAATATTCCATGTTCATGGATAGGAAGGCTAAATGTCATTAAGATGTCAATTCTACCCAAACTCATCTACAGATTCAATGCAATCCCAATCAAAATTCCAACAACCTACTTTGCAGACTTGGAAAAGCTAGTTATCAAATTTATTTGGAAAGGGAAGATGCCTCGAATTGCTAAAGACACTTTAAAAAAGAAAAACGAAGTGGGAGGACTTACACTCCCTGACTTTGAAGCTTATTATAAAGCCACAGTTGCCAAAACAGCATGGTACTGGCACAAAGATAGACATATAGATCAATGGAATCGAATTGAGAATTCAGAGATAGACCCTCAGATCTATGGCCGACTGATCTTTGATAAGGCCCCCAAAGTCACCGAACTGAGCCATAATGGTCTTTTCAACAAATGGGGCTGGGAGAGTTGGATATCCATATCCAAAAGAATGAAAGAGGACCCCTACCTCACCCCCTACACAAAAATTAACTCAAAATGGACCAAAGATCTCAATATAAAAGAAAGTACCATTAAACTCCTAGAAGATAATGTAGGAAAACATCTTCAAGACCTTGTATTAGGAGGCCACTTCCTAGACTTTACACCCAAAGCACAAGCAACAAAAGAGAAAATAGATAAATGGGAACTCCTCAAGCTTAGAAGTTTCTGCACCTCAAAGGAATTTCTCAAAAAGGTAAAGAGGCAGCCAACTCAATGGGAAAAAATTTTTGGAAACCATGTATCTGACAAAAGACTGATATCTTGCATATACAAAGAAATCCTACAACTCAATGACAATAGTACAGACAGCCCAATTATAAAATGGGCAAAAGATATGAAAAGACAGTTCTCTGAAGAGGAAATACAAATGGCCAAGAAACACATGAAAAAATGTTCAGCTTCACTAGCTATTAGAGAGATGCAAATTAAGACCACAATGAGATACCATCTAACACCGGTTAGAATGGCTGCCATTAAACAAACAGGAAACTACAAATGCTGGAGGGGAGGTGGAGAAATTGGAACTCTTATTCATTGTTGGTGGGACTGTATAATGGTTCAGCCACTCTGGAAGTCAGTCTGGCAGTTCCTTAGAAAACTAGAGATAGAGCTACCATTCGATCCAGCGATTGCACTTCTCGGGATATACCCGGAAGATCGGAAAGCAGTGACACGAACAGATATCTGCACGCCAATGTTCATAGCAGCATTATTCACAATTGCCAAGAGATGGAAACAACCCAAATGTCCATCAACAGATGAGTGGATAAATAAAATGTGGTATATACACACGATGGAATACTACGCGGCAGTAAGAAGGAACGATCTCGTGAAACATATGACAACATGGATGAACCTTGAAGACATAATGCTGAGCGAAATAAGCCAGGCACAAAAAGAGAAATATTATATGCTACCACTAATGTGAACTTTGAAAAATGTAAAACAAATGGTTTATAATGTAGAATGTAGGGGAACTAGCAGTAGAGAGCAATTAAGGAAGGGGGAACAATAATCCAAGAAGAACAGATAAGCTATTTAACGTTCTGGGGATGCCCAGAAATGACTATGGTCTGTTAATTTCTGATGGATGTAGTAGGAACAAGTTCACTGAAATGTTGCTATAGTATGTAACTTTCTTGGGGTAAAGTAGGAACATGTTGGAAGTTAAGCAGTTATCTTAGGTTAGTTGTCTTGTTCTTACTCCCTTGCTATGGTCTCTTTGAAATGTTCTTTTATTGTATGTTTGTTTTCTTTTTAACTTTTTTTTCATACAGTTGATTTGAAAAAAGAAGGGAAAGTTAAAAAAAAGAAAAAAAGAAAAAAGACAAACAAGGAAAAAAAAAAAAAAAAAAAACGATGTAGTGCCCCCTTGAGGAGCCTGTGGAGAATGCAGGGGTATTCGCCTACCCCACCTCCATGGTTGCTAACATGACCACAGACATAGGGGACTGGTGGTTTGATGGGTTGAGCCCTCTACCATAAGTTTTACCCTTGGGAAGACGGTTGCTGCAAAGGAGAGGCTAGGCCTCCCTGTATTTGTGCCTAAGAGTCTCCTCCTGAATGCCTCTTTGTTGCTCAGATGTGGCCCTCTCTCTCTGGCTAAGCCAACTTGAAAGGTGAAATCACTGCCCTCCCCCTACGTGGGATCAGACACCCAGGGAAGTGAATCTCCCTGACAACGTGGAATATGACTCCCGGGGAGGAATGTAGACCCGGCATCGTGGGATGGAGAACATCTTCTTGACCAAAAGGGGGATGTGAAAGGAAATGAAATAAGCTTCAGTGGCAGAGAGATTCCAAAACGAGCCGAGAGATCACTCTGGTGGGCACTCTTACGCACACTTTAGACAACCTGTTTTAGGTTCTAAAGAATTGGGGTAGCTGGTGGTGGATACCTGAAACTATTAAACTACAACCCAGAACCCATGAATCTCGAAGACAGTTGTATAAAAATGTAGCTTATGAGGGGTGACAGTGGGATTGGGAATGCCATAAGGACCAAACTCCACTTTGTCTAGTTTATGGGTCGATGTGTAGAAAAGTAGGGGAAGCAAACAAACAGACAAAGGTACCTAGTGTTCTTTTTTACTTCAATTGCTCTTTTTCACTCTAATTATTATTCTTGTTATTTTTGTGTGTGTGCTAATGAAGGTGTCAGGGATTGATTTAGGTGATGAATGTACAACTATATAATGGTACTGTAAACAATCGAAAGTACAATTTGTTTTGTATGACTGCGTGGTATGTGAATATATCTCAATAAAATGATGATTAAAAAATAAAAAATAAAAAAATAAAAAAAAAAAAAAAAAAAAAAAGAAATGAGAAAAATCAGCATATTGTGGGCTATGGAAACAGGGAAGAATTATGAGCAAGAGGTCAGAAAACAAAGTACAACAGTTAAACATAATAATATTTTGCAAGTGATTGCCTCTTTTTTAATGTATTGGTATACCAAGGTCCTTTAAAAAGTAATATAATCACTCATATGTTATTCTATTTTAGAAATCTCAGTATAGCTGCCAAATGTACAAACATTTTCTTGATGCTTTCAATATTTCTTATGTCAAATAAATCATTTTGTACCATTTACCACAAAGACAAACTTGAAAAAAAAAAAAAAAAAAAAAATATGATGCAAGAAGACCTGCTATCCTCATTGTACTTAACATTACCGAATTGGTCAAAAATATCTGAACAAAAGGAACAGCAAAACTAAGCAGCATAACTACTGGAACAGGAAAAAATTACCATGATTTTCAGATATTATTTTTATATACTTAGAAACTCCTAAAATCAACCAAAAAATTTAATCTATCTCTTATATACCAGCAATGGAAGAGGCAATAAAAACATAAAATACCTAGAAGGAACCTCATGAAGTTTCCTGAAAAACTATATAGAAAATTATAAAAATGTACTATGTTCAAATGATAAAGAATATGATAAAACACCAACCCTTGCCAAGCTGATTAAGGTAATTTGAATCAAAATCCCAATAGAATTTACATTTTTTACCAAACTTGTTCTAAAGCTGAACTATAAGGGGGGAAAATGGGAAAGAATACCTAAGAATGTTTTAAAAAAGAAAACAAGAAATAATGTGATGGGGCTAATCTAACAGATATTTAATCACATTGTTAAGCTACAGTAATTAAAATGGAACATGAAGAAATTAATGGAACAGAAATATATACTTTTATACCATAAAAAACACAACGTGGTAAATGTGGCATGATATATCAATGGAAAAAAAATCTATTCAATAAATGGTACCTTTATAATTTGTTTGCTACATGAAAAACAAAAATCAAGTTAAATTCTCAACTCAGACAATATACCAAAATAAATTACTACAAGTAAAGGAGTCAAATGAAAATTTTTTTAAAAAGATATATATTTATCCTAATCACTCAACAGGGAAGGATTTTAAAGCTTAAAAACAATAGAAGAAATCACAAATGAAAAGACCAATGTATTTGATTATACAAAAATTAAAATTCCTTTACAATGTTAAAATGAAAACAGGAAGACAAAAATATTTATAGCAAATATGTCATAAAATACTGATATAATCAATAAAGAATCCTTTTAATACATAACAAAACACTGGGATCTCTATGATAAGTAGGCAAGGGACATGATCACAAGGAGAAAGAAATTGCTAACAAACATAGATAAAATTTTAGACTCTAGTAATAAGAAGTACAAATTAAATCAAGGTACCATGTTTTTCCTTTCAAATTAGGAAAGTTTTTAAGATGATAGTCAAATGCCTTAGAGGGACCAGTGGAAAGAGCATTCTCACACAGTAGCAGTGGGAGACTGAGCTACTACAACCTCTCTGGAAAAAAATATTTGGCAGAGGATTAAATATATTAATCTCTGTTGACCCAGTAATTCTTCTTTTAGGAAACTATCCTGAAGAATTAACATAAAATGTCAGCAAAATGAGGAAGATAACAACCTCCATTCTAGCAAAATCTTTTGCACACTGTCCTTTAAAGAACGGAGATTATTATCTTCCTCATTTTGAAAAAAGTTAAAGTGAGATGTAGAACAAAGGTGCCTAATTACCTACACTAAGAACCGTATTCAGATGTCATAAACAAAATATTTCCCAGTTGTTAGATTGTAGCTTAGTTCACTCTTCCAATCCCACAATGGAGTGGGAGTGGACACAGCAAGGTGAAATGGAGTGTGCACAGGCTCTGCAAAGCTGCCCAACAGAAGTTGCTGTAATGACAGAAATGTTCTATATCTGCACTGAGACGGTAACCACTAGCCACGTGTGGCTATTTAGCACTTGAAATGTATCTAGTGTGACTAAAGAATTTTTAATTTATTTTTATTTTAATTAATTTAAATTACCACAGGTGGTAGTAGCTATGATACTGGACAATAAACACAGCTTATTCTGTGTTCTTAACCCTGACCATACATTAAATTTACCTGAAATTGCAGATGCCCAGGCCCTACCCAAGATCACTGAATCTCTGGGGGTGACACTCAGGCATCAGTATTTTTTACAGCTCCATAAGTGATCCTAATGTGCAGCCAAGATTGAGAACCACCATCTAGAATCAGACAGATCTGGATTTGAATCCTGGCTTTTCCGCTCACTGAGTATTTTTCATTCGGCAAGTTAATCAATCTCTCTTAAGCTTCAGTTTCCTCAACCGTAGTAAGGAAAATAATTAAGTGACCTATAAGGTTGATATGTGAAAACTAAATGAGATAATGTATTTAAAGCTCTGGCAAAGGAGCTATATCTGGCTATAAAGGTTAGCCACTGTTATTATTATTCCAGGATAATTCTGTTGCTATTTACAAGTTAGAGGGAAGTCAGGATTTGAAAAGACAAAGCATCCTCTTAATGGTGTACTCAGAGACGTTTAATAAATATTCAACAATGATGAGGATAACATCTCAAAGCTGGCTAGGCTTTAGGCAACCATTTGGACAATGAAGGCTATTACGGACAAATTTTTCCAAGGGAAATTATCTCATTGGAATCATTATTAAAAGGCTTTATAAAATGCTGAAACACTGGCATAAACCTAGGAACTTGTAAAGAGCAACACTTGGAATTGTATGAACAGAAAGGAGAATTTAGGCTTTGCATCACTCACCCCTCCCAGGAGATGGTGCACAGGAAAGAACAGCCACCGACTTAGAACATAGGAGAGGGTCTGGACTAAGAGACAGGGACAGAATGAGAATATTTTCTTTCTTCTCAATGCTAAAGAAAGTCTCAGTGATTAGTTTACTCTCATACTGAAAAGATTTATTAGAAACATCTACATGAACTCATAATCTTAAACGATACTTAGTGCCTAACAACAGCAGTGGCATGTTTGCTCACCATCAACCCCCATGAACACTCTCATCGCCCAGAAGATAACTTCTAATTCCTCAGAAGGTAGCTGTTTTCATTTCTCAGGGCAGAGAAAACTCAGGACAAGGATGCTTTCAAGAATGTCAGAAGTAATGCTAAAAGGACAAAGTAGCTCCCAAAGACCAAGTTGTAACAATCAAACATCAAGGATTATTACATTACCATTAACACAAATAGATTAAATAAGTAGAGTCTGTATAAGGCCCAAAGACTACCAACATTCCTTTCATGAACCTTGTAACATGTTTTCTGGTCTCCATTCCAGAGCACTACTAAATTCTCTATAATACAGGAAGCCATATTGGGATTAGATTCTTTGCTCCTTTACTTCTCCAATACTATTTCACTAATAGGTTTGGTTGGTTTTTTAACAACTAGATAAAAACTAGTTTTCAAAAAGTACTTCAGGAAACACATGAACTGACAACTTATTAGTCAAGCAACAAAAGAGTGTCTCTCCGAAATTTCTTCTTATATCCAGAAACATCCCATTTGAAATAGGCTGGGTTTTTTGTTTTGTTTTGTTTAGCTTTTTCAGCAGAAATATCACTTCCTTCCCCCAAACCCCCCAATACTGGGTTATGGAGGGATTCATGTGACTGAGGAGAACCTGGTACAGACAGGAAAAAATGGGATAGATGATAAAGGAGTGAGGGAAGGGGGCAATTTTCAGGACTAAAAATAGGATGGGATGTCTTGAAGGGAGGGACAAACAGCGATGAACTGGCTAAAGTAGAATATATTTGAAGATACTAATATCTCCTATTGAACCTGCATCATGCCCTCCTGTTTCAGTTTCCTAACTGCTAAAACAAATACCATACAATGGGTTGGCCTAACAACAGAAATTTATTGGCTCAGAGTTTCAGAAGCTCGAGGGCTTTCTTCCTCCCGGGTCAGTACATTCTACCTGGCCAGCAATCTAAGGGGGTCCTTGGCCAATACACATCCCAGGGCAATACACATGACGATGAATTCTCCTTTCTCCTGCAGGTTCCATTGACTTCTGGCTTCGGGCTGTTCCCTATGGCTTCTTTCTCCATCTGACTTTCACTCTGCTTCTGAAGCATCTCCAGAATCCAGATTAAAGCCTCATCCAAATCAGTTGGGCCCAACTTAACTGAAGTAATCATCAAAAGGTCCTATTTAAAATGAGTCCACACCCACCAGAATGTAGACCAAGACCAAGAACATGTCCAAACTGGGGTACACAGTTGAATCCATCATAGTCTGCCCTCTGGATCCTGAAAAGACATATGCTCTTCCCAAATGCAAATGTTCCATCAAAACATCCCAAAAGCCTTAATTCATCAGTAACAAGGCTAAGTATAAAGACTCATCAAAATCAGTTATGGGGGTGGTTCATCTAAGGGCAAGAATCCTCTGAATCTGATGGACCTGTGAAACCTAGAGAAAAAGTTATCTGCTTCCAATATAAAATGGAGGGACAGACATAGGATAAACATTACCATTCCAGAGGGGAGAAATCAGAATAAAAACAGGGGTCACAGATCCTAACCAAGTCTGAAACCCAACAGGACAAACTCCATTAGTCTTCTATTTTTTTAAGCACCTTGAGAGATATATTCACATACCGTACAATCCATCCAAAGTATATCATCAAAGGTTCAAAGTATAATCACATGGTTGTGCATTCATCACCGTAATCAATTTTAGAACATTTTCATTACTAAAAAAATAAAAATCCCCTACCCCTTTATCCCCTCTATTGGCGTGGTACATTTCTTATTGTTGCTGAAAGAATGTTAAAATATTATTAACTATAGTCTATAGTTTGCATTGGGTACTTTTTTCCCATACACCACTCTATTATTAATTCCCTGTAACAGTGACATACATTTGTTCTAGTCCATGAAAGAACATTTTAATATTTGTACTATTAACCAGTCATTGTCCTCAACAGGGTTCACTGTGTTACACAGTCCCATGTTTTATCCTCTAGCTTTCCTTCTAGTGACATTCATGACCCTAAATTTCCCCTTTCAATCACATTTGCAAACATAATTCACTGCTGTTAATTATACTCACCATAATGTGCTACTATAACCTCTACCCATTTCCAAACATTTAAATTCAACCTAGTTCAAAATTCTGTACACATTAAGCATCCACTCCACATTCTCTACTTTCATTCTATCTCCTGGTAATCTATAATCTAGATTTTAACTCTATGAGTATACTTATTATAATCAGTTCATATTAATGAGATCACAAAATATTTGTCCTTTTGTGTCTGACTTATTTCACTTGATATAATGTCCTCAAGATTCATTCATCTTGTCACATACTTCAGAACTTATTCTTCTTACTGCTGAATAATATTCCATCTTATGTATATAACCAAATTTTGTGTATCCAATCATCAGTTGATGGACACTTGGGTTGTTTCCATCTTTTGGCAATTGTAAATAATGCTGCTATGAACACTGCTGTACAAATGTCTGTAAGTGTCCCTATTTTCAGTTCTTTTGAATATATACCTGGTAGCAGGATTGCTGGGTCATATGGCAGTTCTATTCTTAACTTCCTGAGGAACCAACAAATTGTCTTCCACAATGGCTGTGCCATTTTACATTCCCACCAACAGTGAACAAGTGTACCTATTTCTCCACATCCTCTCCAACACTTGTATTTTCTACTGTTTTAATAGTGGCCATTCTAGTAGGTGTGAGATGATATCTCATTGTCGTTTCAATTTGTATTTCCCTGATAGTTAGTGATGCTGAACAACTTTTCCTGTGCTTTTTTTAGCCATTTGTACATTCTCTTTGGAAAAATGCCTATTCAAGTCTTGGTCCAATTTTTTAATTGAGTTGTTTGTCTTTTTATTATCGAGTTGTAGGATTTCTTTTTATATTCCGGATATTAAATCCTTATCAGATATGTGGTTTCCAAATATTTTCTCCCATTGAGTAGTCTGCCTTTTCAACTTTTGATTCACAAAAGCAATACATTTTGAGGAGGTCCCATTTATCTATTTTTTCTTTTGTTGTTTGTGCTTTGGGTGTCAAATGTAAGAAAGCTCCCCCATCACAAGATCTTGAAGATGCTTCACTACATTTTCTTCTAGGAGTTTTATGGTCCTGTCTCTTATATTTAGGTCTTTGATCCATTTGGAGTTAATTTTTGTATAAGGTGTGAGATAGAGATCTTCTTTCATTCTTTTGGTTACGGATATCCAGTTCTACCAGCACCATTTGTTGAAAAGACTATTCTGTCCCAGTTGAGTGGACCTGGTAGCCTTGTTGAAAATCAATTGACTGTAAATGTGCAGGTTCATTTCTGACTCGCAATTTAGTTCCATTGATCAACACGTCTATCTTTTTAATAGTACCATGCTGTTTTGACCACTTTAGCTTTTTAATATGTTTTAAAGTCAAAAAAGTGTGAGTCCTCCAACTTCATTCTTCTTTTTCAGGATGTTTTTGACTATTTGGGACTCCTTACCCTTCCAAATAAATTTGATGATTGACTTTGCCATTTCTTCAAAGTAGGTTATTGGAATTTTGATTGGGATTGCTTGAATCTACAAATCAATTCCGGTAGAACTGACATCTTAACTATATTTAATCTTCCAATCAATGAAGACAGAATGTCCTTCCATTTATTTAGGTCTTCTTTAATTTCTTTTAGCAATGTTTTGTAGTTCTGAGTACAGGTCCTTTACATACATACTTGGTTAAATTTATTCCTAGATACTTGATTCTTTTAGTTGCTATTATAAATGGAATTTCCTCTTGATTTCCTCCTGAAATTGCTCATTACTGTGTACAGAAATACTATTGATTTTTACGTGTTGATCTTGTATCCTGCCACTTCACTGAACTCATTTATTAGCTCTAAAGCTTTGTTGTCAATTTCTCAGGACTTTCATGTCATCTGCAAATAGTGAAAGTTTACTTCTTCCTTTCCAATGTGGATGCCTTTTATTTCTTTTTCTTGCCTAATTTCTCTGGCTAGAACTTCCAGTACTATGTTGAATAACAGTGGTGACAATGAGCATCCTGGTCTTCTTCCAGATCTTAGGGGGAAAGCTTCCAGTCTTTCACCATTGAGTATGATGTTAGTTGTGGGTTTTTCATATATGCCTTTTATCATGTTGAGGAAGCTTCCTTCTATTCCTATCATTTGAAGTATTTTCATTAAGAAAGGATGCTGGATTTTGTAAAACGCTACCTATGCATCAATCAATATCATCATGTTGGTTTTCCTCTTTGATGTGATAATGTGATGTGTTACATTAATTGATCTTCTTGTGTTGAACAACTGTTGTATATATGGAATAACACCCACTTGATGATGGTGTATAATTCCTTTAATGCACTTTGGATTTGATTTGCAAGTATTTTATTGAAGATTTTTGCATCTACTCATTAGAGAGATTGGTCTGTAGTTTTCTTTTCTTGTAGTATCTTTATCTGGTTTTGATATTAGAATGATGTTAGCTTCATAGAATGCGTTAAGTAGTGTTCTCTACTCTTCAATTTTTTGGAAGAATCTGAGCATGATTGGTATTAATTCTATCTGGAATGATTGGTAGAATTCACCTGGGAAGCTATCTGGTCCTGAGCTTTCCTCTGTTGGAAGGTTTTTGGTGGGTGACTAATTCAATCTTTTTACTTGTGATTGACTTGTTGAGGTCTTCTGTTTCTTCTACAGACAATGTAGGTTTTTCATGTCTTTCTAATAAGTTGCCCAGTTCATCTAACTTGTCTAATTTGTGGGCATACAGATTCACAGTATCTTCTTATGATCTTTATTTCTGTGGGGTCTGTAGTACTGTTTCTCCCCTCTCTTTTCTGATTTTATTTATTTGCATCTTCTTTTTTTTCTTTGTCAGTCTAGTAAGGGCTTGTCAATTTTGTTGATATTCTCAAAAGACCAACTTTCAGTTTTATTGATTCTATTTTTTTATTCTCAATTTCATTTATTTCTGCTCTAATCTTTGTTATTTCTTTCCTTCTGCTTGCTTTTGGGATTAGTTTGCTGTTCTTCTTCTAGTTCCTCCAGGTATGCAGTTATGTCTGATTTTAGCTCTTTCTTCCTTTTTAAGGTAGCCATTTAGGGCTATAAATTTCTCTCAGAACTGCCTTTGCTGCATTCTCTAAGTTTTGATATGTTGTGTTCTTGTTTTCATTCATCTCTAGATATTTACTACTTTCTCTTGCAATTTCTTCAACTCACTGATTGTTTAAGAGTGTGTTGTTTAACCTCCATATATCTGTGAATTTTCCCATTCTCCACCTGTTATTGATTTCCAGCTTCATTCCTTTATGATTAGAGAAAATGCTTTGGTAAAATTTTACACTTTTAACATTTACTGAAGCTTTTTTTGTGACCCAACATGTGGTCTATATTGGAGAATGATCCATGAGCACTCGAGAAGAATATATATCCTGCTGTTTTAGGGTGCAATGTTCTGTAAATGCCTGTTCATTTACCATTTTATTCAAGTTCCCTATTTCCTTATTGATCCTCTGTCTAGATGTTCTATCTACTGAAAAAAGTGGTGTATTGAAGTCTCCCAACTATTACTGTAGAGATGTCTATTTCTCCCTTCAGTTTTACCAGTGTTTGCCTCATGTATTTTGGGACACCCTTGTTAGGTGTATAAATATTTGTGATGGCTATTTCTTCTTGGTGATTGCCCCTTTTATTAATATATAATGTCTTTCCCTGTCTCTTACAACAGTTTTGCATTTAAAGTCTATTTTGTCTGATATTGGTATAGCTACTCAAGCTCTTTTTTGGTTACTGTTTGCATGGAATGTCTTTTTCTAACCTTTCACATTCAATCTATTTGTATCCTTCGGCATAAGGTGAGTCTATTGTAGATAGCATACAGAGACATCATATTTTTTATTCATTCTGCCAATCTGTGTCTTTTCACTGGAGAGTTTAATCCATTAAAATTCAATGTTGTTGGGGCAAGATGGCGGCATAGAGAGGAGTGGAAGCTAAGTAGTCCCCCTGGAACAACTACAAAAAACCAGAAACGACTAGTAAATAATCCAGAATAACTGTGGGGGGACAAACGAGACCATCCACTCATCATACACCAACCTGAATTGGGAGGAATGCCCAAGAACACAGCATAAAATCTGTAAGTAAAACCTGCAGAACCAGGTCGGGAGACCCCCTCCCCCATAGCCCGAGCTGCGGAGCCGCGTGGTGCCACAGAGAAGCTCTCTCCCAGCAAGGGAATATAGCTCAGCTGAGCTCCAACTGGGGTTTTAAGTAGCGAGTGTGAACTGCTCACTACAGGTACGCAGCCCCAAAAAACAGACAGAGGCTTTGGGTGACGACTGACCTGGGAGAACCGGAGGGTCGCCTTGGACTGGGTCTGAAGGGGACTATCTGTTTCTTTTTTGGCTCAGTGGAGAAAGCCCCAGTCATTTTCAGTTTCCAGGGCTGTGACTCAGGGAAGGGTGCAGATACCACAAGCAGAGAGTGAGACCATTGAAATGCTAATGACCTCCACCTGAGGGGTCTGTCTTCTCTAGGAGGAAAGGGGTGGGGCCCTTTCCATTCAGAACCAGACCCCAGAGCGTGGGGGAACACGGCCATACCTCCTCACACTAGTCAAGAATTATAGGCTAACAGGCGTCACCTGCTGGGCAGAAAAGCACAGTGACCAGAGGCATCAAAGGGTGGAGCAATTTTCTAAGACACACCCGCAGGGAAACCAGATACTGAATATTTCTTCCCTCTGGGACCTGAGTCTGTTCTGGTCTGAGAAAACCTGATTTGGATAACCAAGGAAACCATGCCTAGACAACAGAAAATTACAACCTACACTAAGAAAAACAAAGTTATGGCCGAGTCAAAGGAACAAACGTACACTTCAACTGAGATACAGGAATTTAAACAACTAATGCTAAATCAATTCAAAAAGTTTAGAGAAGATATTGCAAAAGAGATAGAGGCTGTAAAGGATGAACTGGACATGTATACGGCAGAAATCAAAAGTTCAAAAAACCTACTAGTAGAATCTATGGAAATGAAAGGCACAACACAAGAGATGAAAGACACAATGGAAACATACAACAGCAGATCTCAAGAGGCAGAAGAAAACACTCAGGAACTGGAGAACAAAACACCTGAAAGCCTACACGCAAAGGAGCAGATGGAGAAAAGAATGAAAAAATATGAGCAACGTCTCCGGGAACACAAGGATGAAACAAAGTACAATAATATACGTATCATTGTGTCCCAGAAGGAGAAGAGAAGGGAAAGGGGGCAGAAGCAATAATAGAGGAAATAATTAATGAAAATTTCCCATCTCTTATGAAAGACATAAAATTACAGATCCAAGAAGCGCAGCGTACTCCAAACAGAAGAGATATGGAGAGGCCTACGCCAAGACACTTAATAATCAGATTATCAAATGTCAAAGACAAAGAGAGAATCCTGAAAGCAGCAAGAGAAAAGCAATCCATTACATACAAAGGAAGCTTAATAAGACTATGTGCGGATCTCTCAGCAGAAACCATGGAGGCAAGAAGGAAGTGGTGTGATATATTTAAGATACTGAAAGAGAAAAACCACCAACCAAGAATCCTGTATCCAGCAAAGCTGTCCTTCAAATATGAGGGAGAGCTCAAAATATTTTCTGACAAACAGACAATGAGAGACTTTGTGAACAAGACACCTGTCCTACAGGAAATACTAAAGGGAGCACTACAGGGTGATAGAAGACAGGGGTGTGTGGTTTGGAACACAATTTTGGGAGATGGTAGCACAACAATGTAAGTACACTGAACAAAGGTAACTATGAATACAGTTGAGAGAGAAAGATGGGGAGCATGTGAGACACCACAAGAAAGGAGGAAAGATAACGACTGGGACTGTGTAACTTGGTGAAATCTAGAGTATTCAACAATTGTGATAAAATGTACAAATATGTTCTTTTACGAGGGAGAACAAGCAAATGTCAACCTTGCAAGGTGTTAAAAATGGGGAGGCATTGGGGGAGGGATGCAATCAGCATAAACTAGAGACTGTAACTAATAGAATCTGTGTATCAATCCTTTGTCTTCCAGGCCTGATGAAGTGGCAGCCCCACACCTTCTAAGCACTTGCACAGCAGCCATGCTCTTCCTGAACACTGAGATGAAGGCCCCACTCTCTCCTAATGTGTCTGTTTTGAAACTGTTATGGACCCCAGAAGGGCCATGATCTTTTAATCCAATCTGGGAGCAGACTTATTAGTCCTTTCATTTGGGTGGAACTTTAGGTTGTTTCATGGAGATGTGACCCACACAACTGTAGGTGAGACCTTTAGATTAGATCATTTCCATGGGAGGTGTGGACTGCACCCATTCAGGGTGGGTCTTAATTAGATCACTGGAGTCCTTTAAGAGAGCTCAAGGAGAGCAGAGAGCAGAGAAAAGCTGAGAGAGATGTTTTAAAGAGAAGCTAAGATACATAATACAGAATTTGCTCCAGGAGAAGCTAAGAGCCAACACCAACCCAGACACTTGGAGACACAGAGAGAAGAATGTTTAGAGATGCTAAGCTAAGAAACAAAGCCCAGAATTTGCAACAGAGAAGCTAAGAGAGGACACCCGCCCCCCCGTCCCCCCCACCCCCCCCCACCCCCAGACACTTAGTTGCTTAGGAGCTGAAGAAGCTGAAAGAGACAAGCCCAGAGACATTTTGGAGAAAGCCATTTTGAAATCAGAACCCAGGAGCAAAGGACCAGCAGATGCCAGCCACATGCCTTCCCAGCTAATAAAGATGTTCCAGATGCCACTGGCCTTTCTTTAGTAAAGGTATCCTCTTGTTGATGTCTTAGTTTGCACAATTTTATGGCCTTAGAACTGTAAATTTGTAAGCTAGTAAATCCCCTCTGGTATTTTGCATAACAGTAGCTCTAGTAAACTGGAACACCTAGCATTAGGATGGCAGCTGAGCTCTCTGTGAATGCTGGGGCACAGGCCCCACCATCTCTGAGCACTGGGGTAGTGGTACTCTCCTTGAACAAGGGCACAGGCCCAACCCCTCCAACCTCCAAGATGGACCCACCCTTTCCACACATGTGAGTGGGCCTGCTCTCTTGACCCCAGGAGACATTTTCAGTTCAGGCCTTTATTTCCCTTGTCTGCTTCTGAAGTCATTCTTCCTTTAATTCATCCCTTCTCTGTCCCTTTCAGTCCAGGCTGCCAGTGGTTCTGCTCATATACATTTTGCAAAAACCTTGCCAGTTTTGCATAAATTTCAAGCAAGTCCAAACCATCAGACAATAGAATGTTCCATAGATCCTTCCTGTATAACTGCATATCCAATCCTGACTTCCACTGAAATGGCTAACTGGATTTATATTTAGCCTCATCTTCTTTAGCAAAGCATTGTTCAGTTAAATCCTCACAAGGAGACCCGTTCTCTGGGGACTCACTTCCTGAAAGCTCAGGGAGGTCCCTGATAGAACTGTTTCTGGTCCTAGCATCACTGCACACTATCCGGATAGGCCATGAATTTTTAAAATTATTAATTGCTTGTTTTCTTGTGTTTAACAGTTTAATCCTCAATTTGTCTCTTATTTCACTATAAGCTGCAAGGAGAAACCAGTCTGCACCTTCCACACTTAGCTTGGAAATCCCCTCTACTAAGTATCCAAGTTCATCACTGTTCCGATTTGCTAATGCTGCTGTTAAGCAAAATACCAGAAATGGATAGGCTTTTAAAAGGGGGTTTATTTGGTTACAAAGTTACAATCTTAAGGCCATAAGTGTCCAAGGTACATCAAAAATCAAGTACCTTCACTGAAGGATGGCCAATGGCATCCGGAAAACCTCTGTTGGCTGGGAAGGCATGTGCCTGGCATCTGCTCCAGAGTTCTGGTTTCAAAATGGCTTTCTCCCAGGATGTTCCTTTATAGACTTCAGCTCCTCAAAAATGTCACCCTTAGTTGCTCTTGGGGCACTCCAAAGCCATCTCCAAAATGTCTCTGTAAGCTGCAGTTCCTCTCTCAGCTCCTGTGCATTCTTCAATGTGTCCCTCTTGGCTGTAGCAAGCTCACTCCTTCTGTCTGAGCTTATATAGTGCTCTAGTAAACTAATCAAGTCCTACGCTGAATGGCCAGGGCCACACCTCCATGGAAATTATCTAATCAGAGTTATTACCTACAGCTGGGTAGGTCATATCTCCATGGAAACACTCAAAGAATTACAATCTAATCAACACTAATATGTCTGCCCACACAAGATTGCATCAAAGATAATGGCGTTTTGGGGGACATAATACAATCAAACTGGCACAATCACTTTCAAGTTCTGCCTTCCATCCAACATCAGAACTCATTTTGCCAAGTTCTCTGCCACTTTATCACAAGGATTGCCTTTCTTCCAACTTCCAATGACAGTCATCATTTCTTTCTAAGGCCTACCAGAAGTACCTTTAACATCCATAGTTCTACCAACATATGTTCATGATGAATTATGTATTCTATAAGATGAAACAAACACTCTATAGCCCTTACTATTCTTCCAGCTTCTGTCCAATTCCAAAGCTATTTCCACATTTTTAGATATTTGCAATAGCAGCATTCAATTGCCAGTACCAAAAACCGTCTTAGTTTCCTAATTGCTAAATCAAATACCATACAATGGGTTGACTTAACAACAGAAATTTATTGGCTCACAGTTTCAGAAGCTAGACGTTTCACTTCCTCCTGGGATTGGTGTCTTCTGGCTGCCTAGTAATCTGCAGGGTTCCTTGGCTTTTCTGTTACATGGCAATGCACACGGCAGAATCTTCTCCTTTCTCTTCCAGTCCATTGATTTCCACCTCCTGGCCGCTCCCTGTGGCTTCTCTCTCCCTGACTTTCACTCTGCTTCTGAGGGACTCCAGTAGTCCAGATTAAAGCCCAACCTGATTCAGCTGAAGTACACCTGAACTGAAGCAACATCCTGAAGAAATCTTATTTACAATGAGTCCACATCTATCAGAATGTGGACCAATACCAAGAATATGTCCAAACTGGGGTACACAACTCAATCCACCACACCTCTCATTTATTATGATTCTTTTTAAATACATACATGAAAGTTTTAGTTACTCCTCCAGGAAAGTAGGTAGAAAGCCAGGAACTGCGTGGACTGGACACCACAGAGCAATCTGTCTTTGGGCATACTTCATACAACACTCATGAAAATGTCGAACTGCTGAGATCAGTGAAATCTCCCAATACAGAAAGCTTCAAAGAATTGCAATTTGGGCACGTCAAGTCAAGAGCAGAACTAAGAGAGCTCTGAGACAAAACGCAATAATCCAGTGGCTGAGAAAAGTCACTAAACACCACAACTTCCCAAGAAAACGGGGGTGTCCGCCCACAGCCACCATCCTGGTGGACAGGAAACACTCCTGCCCATCGCCAGCCCCATAGCCCAGAGCTGCCCCAGACAACCCAGTGTGACGGAAGTGCTTCAAATAACAGGCACACACCACAAAACTGGGCGTGGACATTAGCCTTCCCTGCAACCTCAGCTGATTGTCCCAGAGTTGGGAAGGTGGAGCGTGTGAATTAACAAAGCCCCATTCAGCCATCATTTCAGCAGACTGGGAGCCTCCCTACACAGCCCAGCAGCCCAGAACTGCCCTGGGGGGATGGCACTCACCTGTGACATAGCACAGTCATCCCTCAACAGAGGACCTGGGGTGCACAGCCTGGAAGAGGGGCCCACTTGCAAGTCTCAGGAGCCATACGCCAATACCAAGGACTTGTGGGTCAGTGGCAGAGACAAACTGTGGCAGGACTGAACTGAAGGATTAGACTGTTGCAGCAGCTTTAAAATTCTAGGATCATCACGGAGATTTGATTGTTAGGGCCACCCCCCACCCCGACTGCCCAGAAACACGCCCCACATACAGGGCAGGAAACACCAACTACACATGCAAGCTTGGTACACCAATTGGGCCCCACAAGACTCACTCCCCCACTCACCAAAAAGGCTAAGCAGGGGAGAACTGGCTTGTGGAGAACAGGTGGCTCGTGGACGCCACCTGCTGGTTAGTTAGAGAAAGTGTACTCCACGAAGCTGTAGATCTGATAAATTAGAGATAAGGACTTCAATTGGTCTACAAACCATAAAAAAACCCTATCAAGTTCAGCAAATGCCACAAGGCCAAAAACAACAGAAAATTATAAAGCATATGAAAAAACCAGACGACATGGATAACCCAAGCCCAAGCACCCAAATCAAAAGACAGAAGAGACACAGCACCTAGAGCAGCTACTCAAAGAACTAAAGATGAACAATGAGACCATAGTACGGGAGATAAAGGAAATCAAGAAGACTCTAGAAGAGCATAAAGAAGACATTGCAAGACTAAATAAAAAAATGGATGATCTTATGGAAATTAAAGAAACTGCTGACCAAATTAAAAAGATTCTGGACACTCATAGTACAAGACTAGAGGAAGTTGAACAACGAATCAGTGACCGCGAAGATGACAGAATGGAAAATGAAAGCATAAAAGAAAGAATGGGGAAAAAAATTGAAAAAATAGAAATGGACCTCAGGGATATGATAGATAATATGAAACGTCCAAATATAAGACTCATTGGTGTCCCAGAAGGGGAAGAAAAGGGTAAAGGTCTAGGAAGAGTATTCAAAGAAATTGTTGGGGAAAACTTCCCAAATCTTCTAAACAACATAAATACACAAATCATAAATGCTCAGCGAACTCCAAATAGAATAAATCCAAATAAACCCACTCCGAGACATATACTGATCACACTGTCAAACATAGAAGAGAAGGAGCAAGTTCTGAAAGCAGCAAGAGAAAAGCAATTCACCACATACAAAGGAAACAGCATAAGACTAAGTAGTGACTACTCAGCAGCCACCATGGAGGAAAGAAGGCAGTGGCACGATATATTTAAAATTCTGAGTGACAAAAATTTCCAGCCAAGAATACTTTATCCAGGCAAAGCTCTCCTTCAAATTTGAGGGAGAGCTTAAATTTTTCACAGACAAACAAATGCTGAGAGAATTTGCTAACAAGAGACCTGCCCTACTGGAGATACTAAAGGGAGCCCTACAGACAGAGAAACAAAGACAGGACAGAGGAGACTTGGAGAACAGGTTCAGTACTAAAGAGATTTGGTATGGGTACAATAAAGGATATTAATAGAGAGAGGGAAAAATATGGCAAACATAAACCAAAGGATAAGATGGCCTGATTCAAGAAATGCCTTCACGGTTATAACGTTGAATGTAAATGGATTAAACTCCCCAATTAAAAGATATAGATTCATAGAATGGATCAAAAAAAATGAACCATCAATATGTTGCATACAACAGACTCATCTTAGACACAGGGACACAAAGAAACTGAAAGTGAGAGGATGGAAAAAAATATTTCATGCAAGCTACAGCCAAAAGAAAGCAGGTGTAGCAATATTAATCTCAGATAAAATAGACTTCAAATGCAGGGATGTTTTGAGAGACAAAGAAGGCCACTACATACTAATAAGAGGGGCAATTCAGCAAGAAGAAATAACAATCGTAAATGTCTATGCACCCAATCAAGGTGCCACAAAATACATGAGAGAAACACTGGCAAAACTAAAGGAAGCAATTGATGTTTCCACAATAATTGTGGGAGACTTCAACACATCACTCTCTTCTATAGATAGATCAACCAGACAGAAGACCAACTAAGGAAATTGAAAACCTAAAGCAATCTGATAAATGAATTAGATTTAACAGACATATACAGGACATTACAATCCCAAATCACCAGGATACACATACTTTTCTAGTGCTCAGAGGAACTTTCTCCAGAATAGATCATATGCTGGGACATAAAACAAGCCTCAATAAATTTAAAAAGATTGAAATTATTCAAAGCACATTCTCTGACCACAATGGAATACAATTAGAAGTCAATAACCATCAGAGACTTAGAAAATTCACAAATACCTGGAGGTTAAACAACACACTCTAAACAATCAGTGGGTTAAAGAAGAAATAGCAAGAGAAATTGCTAAATATATAGAGACGAATGAAAATGAGAACACAACATACCAAAACCTATGGGATGCAGCAAAAGCAGTGCTAAGGGGGAAATTTATAGCACTAAACGCATATGTTAAAAAGGAAGAAAGAGCCAAAATCAAAGAACTAATGGATCAACTGAAGAAGCTAGAAAACGAACAGCAAACCAATCCTAAACCAAGTACAAGAAAAGAAATAACAAGGATTAAAGCAGAAATAAATGACATAGAGAACAAAAAAACAATAGAGAGGATAAATATCACCAAAAGTTGGTTCTTTGAGAAGATCAACGAGATTGACAAGCCCCTAGCTAGACTGACAAAATCAAAAAGAGAGAAGACCCATATAAACAAAATAATGAATGAAAAAGGTGACATAACTGCAGATCCTGAAGAAATTAAAAAAATTATAAGAGGATATTATGAACAAATGTATGGCAACAAACTGGATAATGTAGAAGAAATGGACAATTTCCTGGAAACATATGAACAACCTAGACTGACCAGAGAAGAAATAGAAGACCTCAACCAACCTATCACAAGCAAAGAGATCCAATTAGTCATCAAAAATCTTCCCACAAATAAATGCCCAGGGCTAGATAGCTTCACAGGGGAATTCTACCAAACTTTCCAGAAAGAACTGACACCAATCTTACTCAAACTCTTTCAAAACATTGAAAAAAATGGAACACTACCTAACTCATTTTATGAAGCTAACATCAATCTAATACCAAAACCAGGCAAAGATGCTACAAAAAAGGAAAACTACCGGCCAATCTCCCTAATGAATATAGATGCAAAAATCCTCAACAAAATACTTGCAAATCGAATCCAAAGACACATTAAAAAAATCATACACCATGACCAAGTGGGGTTCATTCCAGGCATGCAAGGATGGTTCAACATAAGAAAAACAATCAATGTATTACAACACATTAAAAACTCGAAAGGGAAAAATCAATTGATCATCTCAATAGATGCTGAAAAAGCATTTGACAAAATCCAACATCCCTTTTTGATAAAAACACTTCAAAAGGTAGGAATTGAAGGAAACTTCCTCAACATGATAAAGAGCATATATGAAAAACCCACAGTCAGCATAGTACTCAATGGTGAGAGACTGAAAGCCTTCCCTCTAAGATCAGGAACAAGACAAGGATGCCCGCTGTCACCACTGTTATTCAACATTGTGCTGGAAGTGCTAGCCAGGGCAATTCGGCAAGACAAAGAAATAAAAGGCATCCAAATTGGAAAAGAAGAAGTAAAACTGTCATTGTTTGCAGATGATATGATCTTATATCTAGAAAACCCTGAGAAATCGACGATACAGCTACTAGAGCTAATAAACAAATTTAGCAAAGTAGCGGGATACAAGGTTAATGCACATAAGTCAATAATGTTTCTATATGCTAGAAATGAACAAACTGAAGAGACACTCAAGAAAAAGATACCATTTTCAATAGCAACTAAAAAAATCAAGTACCTAGGAATAAACTTAACCAAAGATGTAAAAGACCTATACAAAGAAAACTACATAACTCTACTAAAGAAATAGAAGGGGACCTTAAAAGATGGAAAAATATTCCATGTTCATGGATAGGAAGGCTAAATGTCATTAAGATGTCAATTCTACCCAAACTCATCTACAGATTCAATGCAATCCCAATCAAAATTCCAACAACCTACTTTGCAGACTTGGAAAAGCTAGTTATCAAATTTATTTGGAAAGGGAAGATGCCTCGAATTGCTAAAG
Source organism: Choloepus didactylus (assembly GCF_015220235.1). Taxonomy (NCBI): domain Eukaryota; kingdom Metazoa; phylum Chordata; class Mammalia; order Pilosa; family Megalonychidae; genus Choloepus; species Choloepus didactylus. Next base: position 92,812,512 of record NC_051311.1, read on the forward strand.
ACACTCTAAAAAAGAAAAACGAAGTGGGAGGACTTACACTCCCTGACTTTGAAGCTTATTATAAAGCCACAGTTGCCAAAACAGCATGGTACTGGCACAAAGATAGACATATAGATCAATGGAATCGAATTGAGAATTCGGAGATAGACCCTCAGATCTATGGCCGACTGATCTTTGATAAGGCCCCCAAAGTCACTGAACTGAGTCATAATGGTCTTTTCAACAAATGGGGCTGGGAGAGTTGAATATCCATATCCAAAAGAATGAAAGAGGACCCCTACCTCACCCCCTACACAAAAATTAACTCAAAATGGACCAAAGATCTCAATATAAAAGAAAGTACCATAAAACTCCTAGAAGATAATGTAGGAAAACATCTTCAAGACCTTGTATTAGGCAGCCACTTCCTAGACTTTACATCCAAAGCACAAGCAACAAAAGAGAAAATAGATAAATGGGAACTCCTCAAGCTTAGAAGTTTCTGCACCTCAAAGGAATTTCTCAAAAAGGTAAAGAGGCAGCCAACTCAATGGGAAAAAATTTTTGGAAACCATGTATCTGACAAAAGACTGATATCTTGCATATACAAAGAAATCCTACAACTCAATGACAATAGTACAGACAGCCCAATTATAAAATGGGCAAAAGATATGAAAAGACAGTTCTCTGAAGAGGAAATACAAATGGCCAAGAAACACATGAAAAAATGTTCAGCTTCACTAGCTATTAGAGAGATGCAAATCAAAACCACAATGAGATACCATCTAACACCGGTTAGAATGGCTACCATTAAACAAACAGGAAACTACAAATGCTGGAGGGGATGTGGAGAAACTGGAACTCTTATTCATTGTTGGTGGGACTGTATAATGGTTCAGCCACTCTGGAAGTCAGTCTGGCAGTTCCTTAGAAAACTAGATATAGAGCTACCATTCGATCCAGCGATTGCACTTCTCGGTATATACCCGGAAGATCGGAAAGCAGTGACACGAACAGATATCTGCACGCCAGTGTTCATAGCAGCATTATTCACAATTGCCAAGAGATGGAAACAACCCAAATGTCCTTCAACAGATGAGTGGATAAATAAAATGTCGTATATACACACGATGGAATACTACGCGGCAGTAAGAAGGAACGATCTCGTGAAACATATGACCACATGAATGAACCCTGAAGACATAATGCTGAGTGAAATAAGCCAGGCACAAAAAGAGAAATATTATATGCTACCACTAATGTGAACTTTGAAAAATGTAAAACAAATGGTTTATAATGTAGAATATAGGGGAACTAGCAGTAGAGAGCAATTAAGGAAGGGGCAACAATAATCCAAGAAGAACAGATAAGCTATTTAACGTTCTGGGGATGCCCAGAAATGACTATGGTCTGTTAATTTCTGATGGATATAGTAGGAACAAGTTCACAGAAAGGTTGCTATATTATGTAACTTTCTTGGGGTAAAGTAGGAACATGTTGGAAGTTAAGCAGTTATCTTAGGTTAGTTGTCTTTTTCTTACTCCCTTGTTATGGTCTCTTTGAAATGTTCTTTTCTTGTATGTTTGTTTTCTTTTTAACTTTTTTTTTCATACAGTTGATTTAAAAAAGAAGGGAAAGTTAAAAAAAAAAAAAGAAAGAAAAACAAGGAAAAATAAAAAGATGTAGTGCCCCCTTGAGGAGCCTGTGGAGAATGCAGGGGTATTCGCCTACCCCACCTCCATGGTTGCTAACATGACCACAGACATAGGGGACTGGTGGTTTGATGGGTTGAGCCCTCTACCATACGTTTTACCCTTGGGAAGACGGTTGCTGCAAAGGAGAGGCTAGGCCTCCCTATATTTGTGCCTAAGAGTCTCCTCCTGAATGCCTCTTTGTTGCTCAGATGTGGCCCTCTCTCTCTGGCTAAGCCAACTTGAAAGGTGAAATCACTGCCCTCCCCACTACGTGGGATCAGACACCCAGGGGAGTGAATCTCCCTGGCAACGTGGAATATGACTCCCGGGGAGGAATGTAGACCCGGCATCGTGGGATGGAGAACATCTTCTTGACCAAAAGGGGGATGTGAAAGGAAATGAAATAAGCTTCAGTGGCAGAGAGATTCCAAAACGAGCCGAGAGGTCACTCTGGTGGGCACTCTTACGCACACTTTAGACAACCCTTTTTAGGTTCTAAAGAATTGGGGTAGCTGGTGGTGGATACCTGAAACTATCAAACTACAACCCAGAACCCATGAATCTCGAAGACAGTTGTATAAAAATGTAGCTTATGAGGGGTGACAATGGGATTGGGAAAGCCATAAGGACCACACTCCACTTTGTCTAGTTTATGGATGGATGTGTAGAAAAATAGGGGAAGGAAACAAACAGACAAAGGTACCCAGTGTTCTTTTTTACTTCAATTGCTCTTTTTCACTCTAATTATTATTCTTGTTATTTTTGTGTGTGTGCTAATGAAGGTGTCAGGGATTGATTTAGGTGATGAAGGTACAACTATGTAATGGTACTGTAAACAATCGAAAGTACGATTTGTTTTGTATGACTGCGTGGTATGTGAATATATCTCAATAAAATGATGATTAAAAAAAAGATAAAAAAAATAAAATAAAAATAAATAAAAAAATAATAAATACATACATGAAAGCTTATCTAATGTCTAAAATCCACACCAAATTGTAATCTCTATAGCAAAAAAAGATTGGGTCAGTTTTGTTCATCATTGTATCCACAATACCTAGCATACAGTAGGTGATCAATAATTGTTGGCTGCTTGAAAGAACAGCACACAATTTGGTGTTAATGAAATATTATTTAAATCTGAGTGTTACTCAATTAAAGTAGTAAATATTCACTCAAGTTAGGAGTTAAAGATGGCTATTAGATTTAATTAGAGCTGATTATTTAGATGGCTATTAAGGTTAATGAGCAGTTTTTCCACCAGATTCATTGGAGATAATCATACTCCTGTACTCTCATTTTCTGGTATTAATTTTTTTCCTCATCTCCCTTCCTACACTAAAAAGATATTAAGGGACAGAACTAATATTATTCAATACCAACCTCTTGTCAGACTTTGATTGTTAGATCAATAAGTCATAGCATGACTTTTGAGGCTGAATACATGAGTTTACACCCAAACATGCTGTGTAAGCATGACACCAAAATTATCCACATAATGCCATTTATTAAAAGATGGCAATGAGAAAATGTAGACTGATTATACATGAATCCATGTCCTCTATTAGAACAATAATACAATTGCTAACTACTAGAACAATAATCTTGTTGACTGTGGCTTCTTTTATAAGGAAAACAGATATATAAAATTATTGTAGAGAAGATAATTTGATATATGAAAATCCACAGAACTTATGTAAGAATGTGGCTCTATTTCATTTTCAGAATCTATATAAATAAACAATGATGAAAATGAGTATAGAACTCAAGTATAGTTGAATAAATTGAGGAATACAACTCTGTTTCTACCTGTATGGTTGGTAAAAACACACAGAGTCAAGTGTGTGGATAATTTCTCTTGGTCTTGAAGATTATCACATCCAAAGTTGACAAGCCTAAGAACATAAAGGATAAGAAATTGTTGAGTGCATTTAAAAATACATTCCCTAACAAAGGATGTGAGTAACCACCATAATATAGTCATAGAAGCAGGGACTTAACCTTGAGAAATTTAAGTAGATAACATGTTTATTATGGTAAGAAATTCTATAAAACAGTCAAAAATAGTTATTTTTGTATAAATACATGGGGCATAAATGGTGTGGCCCTGGCAATAGAAAGAAAAACATTACTTTGAACTTACATTTTATAACTTTTTTCTGACTTAAAGTATAATACATATATTATGTTTCAAAAGAAGCACAACTGAGTGTTCGTATATGATGGCATAAGGCTAGTGGAGTATATAAAGGATTAGTTTAGGATTTAGCATTACTCTAATTCAAGAAGACTTTCATTTATTCTGTGCACTGACACCTGTGTGTTTATTTCTTCAAAAGTGTCTCATGTTTTTACTACATGTAAAGTAATCCAAACAAAAAAGAAATTCTTTGCCTTTTGTGCAAAAAGGAAAATAGTACAAAGTAAGGCAACAGACTCAGCTGAACTGCAAGTGGATTGACCTGTGGCATCCTCTTTGATGGCAAAAATGAAAGAGTTTTGATGTTTGGTTCTAAATGTAACTTTCTCTGACTCATGGAATCCTTTTATAGAATCAAAATGAGAAGAACACTTCCACAGATCAAAATGAATGGGGTGCCCTACAGAAAGAAATGGCTAAGAAGATCTATACAATTGCCCTACATGCAAAAGCCCGTGTTCATGCTTGATAATGTTGTTTATATTCCCTATTAACAACAAAATATAAAAGAAGATACACACACACATATAGAATTTCAAATCATCTTTTCTGCACAAGGTAAGGTATAAATATAATCATTTTGCCCGCATGATTATTTGCAAAAAAAAAAACCAAACAAACTCAATCTATAAATCACCTACTTAAATCCTGAGTCACTTAATGATATGTCCAAGGGTGCTTCAAACTGCCAAAAATCAGAAGAAAACAAAAAAATTACAATAATTAAGTGATGATAGTTCTGAAAACCATAGCAAGTCTGACAAAGCTGTGCTTGCTGAATGATGAAGAGTCCATCATGATCTTCAGAGGTTCTCCCCCAAATCCACAGCACAGAAAGTCCACTGGAGTTTATATACATTGATGTATATTTATTTCTTAAAAGGCTAATAGTTGGAAACTTGCCTTAGTTTTGAAAATCATAAACTTGTTATATAACAAGCCAATTGGAAGCTGTAGGGAGCCTTTTCTGAGACACAGATGACCATGTAAGGAAGACTAGGAGTCTTTAAGGAAAGGGCTCGTGTGGGTGGGCCAAAAATGGATGCAGGGGTAAATGTAATCCTTGTAATGGCATGACACCAATCTAAATTTGTTATTCAACATTAGTCCTTGTCAAGAGGAATCATAACACACCGTCTATCACAGATTAAGATACTAGTAACTCCTCCTTACAAGGCTAGCATTCCAAATAGCTTTTCCAGGAGTGATACTAGGTTTTTACTAATGAAAACATACCCCCTCATTAGCTTTTAATCTTATTCTCAAATCTACAATTCTCACTATAATCCGACTACAGACCACACCTATTGCCTTCTACTAACTCCACACTTACACTTGTTTCTTAATGCTAAGCATTCAGTTAGTGTACAGATTCCCTGTCTGTGCTCTCCTAATCACATATATTAATTGCATTTGTTTTAGAGTTGAAGCCCTCAGATAGCAAGAACTATTTTAATTGTTCATAAAAGTGACTGACACATCATCAAGAAGCTAAAATTTTGTTTATAACAACTCTCCTACAAAGAGGCGAAGTCATAAAATTTTCTGTACACCTGGACTTACCATCAAGTCAAAGTTCTCTGGACTTACCATTAATTCAAAGTTCTCATCAGCATAAAACTGGATGCATTTTAAGAGACTCCTTGATTTCTAAAAGAAAACAATTAGAATAAAGAGCATATCAAAAAGTCAACAAAAACACTAGTAAAGGAAGAGAGAGAGAGAAAAGGAAGCAGCCAAGAAGCAAACAGTAATGAAAACATTTGCATTATTTTTACCAAACCTTCATTGACTGCCACCCACCAAATGAAAATGCAGCGATAAATAAATTACAGTATAATATCAAAATCAAATGTTCTTATAGAAAGGAGGGCCAGTAGGCTAATTTTTACCTTCAGGTCAATGTAGTATAGTCTCTGCTCTGACATATCCCACTGAGCCCAAACAAAATCCTCGGCTACTCTGTCTCTTGGGAGATGGCCATTATTTTTAATCATCTAAAGAGGCAAAAGTTTTTAAAACATAAATAACTACTTTAAAAGACATAGCATATCTGGAATTCATTATTATTTCACATTTTCTATCTTTATAATACATGTAAATATTTATTTTCAGCAGTATGCCATCTCCCCCAACACACACACATACACACACACACACACAAGGTCTTTTTAGAAAAGTTTTGAGGTATCATTTTGTTACTGCTTTTCCCAGACATCCTATAATGTATTATTTAATTTTTGTTCCTAATTTAAAGACTGGTTGGGACTATTGAGGGTGAGGTCACACCTACCACAAATCAATAGCTGTGTTAATAGGAGATTCAGAACTCCCTGATCTGGACATAATCTGCTCTGTCAGATCAGGCAAGAGGCCTTTGCCACCTATAGCTCCAAGCTATCTAATAGATATCTCTATTAGGAGATATTTCTATTAGGGGATAATCTCTCTATTAGGAGATAATATCTCTACTAGGAGATAACAGATATCTCCTAATAGAAAAATAGACAAGGACATAACTAAGCAATTTTCAGAAAAACAAACTCAAATGGCCAAAAAACATAGGAAAATATGTTCAAACTCATTAATATAAAAAAGGAAATACAGACTAAAATAATAATAAGATATTAATTATACCTATCAAATTGGAAACATTAAAAAATACACCAATTTTTGGTAGGGATAGAGGAAAAGTTTACTCATGTACTTTGCTTAAAAAACTGTGAATTGCTAAAAGCTTTTTGGAGAACAACCTAGCAAAATCTGTTGACATTTTAAAATGCATATGCCCATTAGCCCAACAATCCATCTTTGGGAATTTAGCCCAAAGAAATATATGTACCAGTATGTAAGGCTATAGATCTAAAACCCTCATTGCAAACAAACAAACAAAAGACTTGCAATCAAGTGAATGTCTATCTATGGTGGTTGCAAAACTGTGCATCCATACCAGGAACTGTTATGTACATCTAAAGAAAATTAAACTGATTCTAATTGACCTATAGGTAATTCCACAAAGTTGAGCCAGAAAAGAGTAAATAATAACACACAAACCCCTCTCTGTGTCAGGGGTAAGAGTGGGAAATCATATAAGTGGGGAGAAAGGTATGAGAGGATACATACAAGACTGTAAACCAAAGTTAAAGGTGAAAAGGAAAGGGAGAAGTGGAAAACAAGCAAAAAAAGAAAAGGAACTATTGAACCCCAGCAAATATGTTATGATTAAATTTCTTTATATGTGTGTATATAAATATGTGCATACAAAATTAGGAAAAAATTAATAACCTATAGGAGTATCCCTGTTATAGTAAGTAAAAAACAAAAACAAAAGTGACATAATAATGTATAGTTAATGATTCTATTTTGGTAAAAACAATTGAACCCTATTATATGTGCAGCTAATCTTGTATATGTCTGCAAGTATGAGGTAAAAGGTGCAGAAAGACTCACACAAGCTATTATTATTAGTTAACATGGAAGACTGAAATTGAGGGATGGGGTAGAAATGAAGGAGAAATCTACTCCTTCATATTTCTTTGTATTGTTTCACATATTAAGACAAGCATGTCTACAATTTGAAAGACATAAAAGAAAGAAAATGTTATGTATCAATAAATCATTAATCTATCTTCAACAGTCTAGAATGTAGCTCTTTGTGGACAAAACCTCTGAAGCAAAACTAATTTCAAGACTTTACCACTTTATTTCCATCTTCATGGATGACTTGGATATGAAACTGTTCAATATCTTTAAAAAAACAGAAAGATAATTTATCCTTCATGAAAAACATGAGTAATTCTTTTACCTAATAGTTGCAAACAAATTTTTATAAAAGCAATGCAGAATAACTGGATGCAAAACAACACTATCACAGACAGTAATCCCACAGTGAAAGTTCATATAAAACAACCTTTCTCCACATTCCCACCCTTTACAGTTTATTTCAAGTCCAATATTTACTCCACTCTTCAAAATCAACAATACATGAAGCTTTCAATACTCTGCTCCCCTGGGGTCTCTCAACATGCATTTGTCTTTCCATCTGTCTTAGAAAGATGGGTCCATGTGGCAGGGTTTACCTTATATCCAAATACCAAACACCTATTTGTATGAACATAGCAGATAGAAAACTCATTATACAAGGTAATTTGTGGAGATGTTCTTACAAGGGTCAATTTCACACTAACAAAACCCTAAACATCTCAAGTCAATTGTAGGTGGTTCCTTCCTATCTGTAAGCAAGTTAGATTAAGCCATACTTACCTTCTGCTGTTTCTACTTAAAAAAAAAATGTGAGACAGACAAATGGGCAAGAATAGGGACTGAACACAAACCTAAGCCCTCAGGTTTGTCCTTCCAGCTATCAACTGACAGTTTCATCTTCTAACATGAAAGACAGCTCACTAGATAAGTTCCACCAGTGATTTTGTTCATCTTTTCCCCAAACTTAAAAGCATTTTGGAAGCACATAATCTTTTATGTCCCAATCTTATTTGCCTCTTCTGAATTTGACCAAGTTAGTAGGTGTCCTCAAGTCCTGTCACGGAATTCCAGCTACTTATGCCTTCCCTTCTCTCCCTCCAAGCCTCTCTCCATGTGTTACTGTTATTCACTGTGACAGACATCCCAAGGAAAGATGGACTAAAAATAGGGGAAATAAGCTACATAACTGCTCTACACATATCCTACCATGTGAAAAATCTGGAAATCTACATATGCAGGAGCCTTTCATTCCAAGATGAAGAAATTGAGCAGAGTCTGAGAGAATAATATGTGTGAACCAAAGGAAAAGTCCTTCCATAGGAGGCTTTCACCTGAAATGTACATCAAAGGTCAGTGGATCCTCAGCACTGGCAAGCAGACATCTAAAAGATTCAATTATGTCCCACATTTCCCTAAGAGACCATGCCCCATTCAGTAAGTCTCCATAAACTATTTAAAGATATACTTACATTTCTCTTCTGAAATCAGTAAGAGATGGCTCTCTGGAAGAGGATGACTTTCAACATGTGGGTAGAGGAACTGTAAAAGGAAATTAATCAAAATCCTAAGCAACTAGTTTTCTTGTACAAATAGTTCAAAAATTGTGTCTGATCACTGTACTATGACATACCATAGAAGGCACTGAGAACCATGGAATAGTTTAGGGAAATCATATGCACACACACACATTACAGACTGAAGCAAGCAGGAAAAGGAAACTTTCGGGAGCTCAGTTTTCCCAGGGAAAATTCATCTTGGGTACACCACTATCATAATTTGAACAGTAAGACTAAGGTTTAAGCTGTTTTCTAGGGATGGTCCTTCCTATTTGGAACACGCAACACTGATGCCAATTGCAATGTAAATAACATTTATACAGAATGTTCTATTTCACGCACACACACAAAATGAGAGATCAATATATTTGTTGTGCAAATAAATCTAGTATTTAATTTGAGAGCCAAGCAAACGCACTTTCAACTACAACTTCCAAAGTCCCACATTCAACAAAGCACAACATAACCAGGGACTTTCCGAGAAAGGACAGTGAGTCATGGTGTGGCATATGGTTGAAGAGTTACAAGCCCCAGAGCATAGAATGACTGCCACTGGGAAGAAAAAGCTCGACCCAACCCACTGCTCCTTCCCTGTACTGTCCCATATATGCCAGCCATATTTGCATCTGCTACAGGTCAAATCAGGCAGCAAGCAACTCAAGGCACCTACTTTTTAAAACCAGACCCGACCCTATCAGCTGTGGTAATAAGGGAACGCTGGTGTCAAAGGCAAATAGGATGACTCCAGTGACTCAATTCTTTCATCATCAAAGGGGTTAAGCAATTTGACGGTTAACAGTCTCTCTAAACCTGAAAAAAATTTTGACACAATATGTTACCTGATGTCCTAACTTTTCATAATGATAATTTGGAACTAGCACTGGTCAATTTTTAAAAACTGTTTGTAGTCATTTGCCTTTTAGAATTGGAAAATAAAACGTTTTATTATAAACCATTCTTCAAATCAATAGTCTCAAAATTATAAAATAGATAGCAATGCAGAAGACTGTAACTACAAAATAACATAGAACTTATTTCATAGTTTGTGAAACTGTACACATGAAACAGGATACTTTGTATACTGGAGTTGAGGAGAAGCAAAGGTGAGTGACATGGCATATATAATGGAAGAGTAAACCCTCAGTGCCTCAAAATAAGGAGATACTCCTACAGAGATGATATGACCTCCAGGGTTTACAGAGGTAGGCAGAGATGCCTTCTTAGGAAGGTGAGCTAGAGAAAGGAGTAGAAAAAATCAGTGTTTAATTAAATCATTTAATCATACATATTTAATCTATTAACCATGTGAATACATTAAATTAACAAGTTTCTAACTCATCTTAAATGTGTTTTAATATTTGCTATATTATCATGTAAAAACATATTATTATCAGGCATATCATGGCCATCAGAGTCAGAAGAGCTAAGTTTGAATTATTGTTTTAAATGTTTGCGAAGGGAAAAAATGTTTGTAATTGCAAACCTCTAAACTTCTGCCTGGTCTTTGTGTGGCAGTGAGAATATGGCTCTTTAAAAGTCCCATTTGGGTTGCTGCTGCTGTTGTTTTCCTTTGGATTATGAAGTAGCCCTGGAGCAAGGCTTGGAAGTCAGAAAATAAATAGGTAGGTTTCTGATATAGCTCTACAAAAGCATGCAACCTGTTCTTTTGGCTGTGAGTAGGAATCTATACTTATTATGCTGTATTTAAAGAAATGTTTTGTTTCAAAAATATTAGTCTTCTAACAAAGAATTAATATTTGTCTTTGGGAGGTGTTCCAGGGCCTAGCATCTCCAAACATCTTTCTGTCTGCATCTCCAAGCATCTCCAAGCATCAGCAAGCATCTTGGTCTGTGTCCATGGTTAGCTTCTCTCTCCAATACTCCAGTGAATGGGTGGGGCCACACCTCCATGGAAATAATCTAATCAAAAGTTGGGTGAGTCACATCTCCATGGAAATACTCAATCAAAAGGTTCCACCCTAGTCAAAAGACTAATAAATCTGCCCCCACAAGATTCCATTGAAGAACATGGCTTTTTGGGAGACAAAATCTATCCAAACTGGCACAGGAGGTATGCAGTACAAACGTGCAGAGGTATGTGAGAGTGAGTGTGTGTGTGTATGTGTGCACCTCATACTGAGGAGGAACTCTCAAACCAGACAGGATCTAAACCCCACCCAGCGCTAACCTGCTAAAGTTTCTACAGAAAGGTGGTCACAACTGAACACGCAGACTTAGGGACGTGAACTACCATGGACATTTTGGTAAGAAAAAGGAGATAGATTCCAGAGCAGAACCAAACTCAGTCCATAGTAGATGGCATTTCCTTAAAGTTGGGGAGAGAGACAGAAGGTGAGAATTTGCCAAGGATGGAGGTTTGGAGAAGGAGTTTCTCCTACCAGTAGCATATAAAGGAAGGCCAGGAAGTAGAGCTAGGAACTGAGAGGGATCCTCAGGATAAGCAGAAGTTTTACTTTATTTGTGGACTTTTCTCTTGGCCTATGGATGCAGTCATGTGTCATGGATTTTTAAAAAACATTTACCCTTCCTATGCTTAATTTCTTTTAGTTTCCCAACCTTTCAGTAACACTTCAATTACCTATATAGCCCTGGGCATTGATGCTAAGGAAGCCAAATGAGTAGGCCAGAAAAGGGAAGAATGTTCTGTCACTCCGCACTGATGACAGTGTAGACGTGTGCCTTCCTAGGGGACAAGGATGCAGCTTGGGAGCTCCAGGCCAGGCCCTGTTTGGAAGCGAGCAGGGGTAAGCTGTCGAGCCAGGAGTGTGGGAGAGCCGGTCACTGGAAGACTGGCTGATGGTGGAGGAGCTGGGGCAGATGAGAGACAATCTCTCCTCTAACACTCACCGGTGGAGGGAGACCCGTGGCCTCAAAGCTGGGGATGGGTGGGGAAAGGAAGCAGCAGATACTTCAGGTTACACAAGGTGATTTCAGGTGGACCAAAAGAAATGATATGCTGATCCCATAGCAAAATATGAAATTAGATGCACAGAAATTATGCGGAGGCACCATGTGAACTTGTATCTGGCCTACCTGCATTGTACACACAGTGTGCTTCTGTATCAATTCATGGAGTTGATAAATTCAGTATTTAATTAAATCATTTAATCATACATATTTAATCTATTAACCATGTGAGTACATTAACAAGTTTCTAACTCATCTTAAATGTGTTTGATATTTCCTATTTTATCATGCAAAAACATTATATTATGGCCATCAGAGTCAGAAAGCTAAGTTTGAATTATTGTTTTAAATGTTGGCAAAGGAAAAGCTGATAATTCTAGCCCTATCATCTACAGGATTGCTTTGAGGATTAAATGTAATCATGTGTGTGAAAGTGCTTTGTAAACACCATTACCTCTAGGTTTCATGCATTTTGATTAATGAGGTAAGTGATAAACGACAGACTTACCTGTACCCAAATATGGCTATCCACAGCTTTTAAAACCTTTACATTGTCAACAGGGTGTATTTCCACTAACAAAGTTAAGCACTTTGATCCTACAAAGAAAAGGAGGATTTTAGTAATGAAAATTAGAATATCCCACGTTATCTTTCCAAAATAAGTAGGGAGAAGAATTTCTGGTAAATCTGATTCTGTTAACTACAAACTAATAAAACAATTCTGCCATCCTCATAAAATCCCTTGAGGTGATTTAAACTGTAATCCTATTCCCAGTCCCACTCTTCGGTGATGTGTGGTTACTCCAGGACACCAAAAGAGCGATCAACCTAGCAAAGACCCGCCTTCCACACCCCTGAGTTTGCTCAAGAAAAGCAAGTATAAACAAGGAAATCAGCCCTGAAAGCAACAGCAGACAGGGTACAGGGTAGGGGAGACACAAATTTCAGGTTCATAAAAATTCTTTAGTTCACAGAAAAACATCACATTTAAAACAGAGTGGCTTCTGAGGCAGAAGGTAACATTAATTTGTGCTCTCACCAGCAACATACAAGAGTGCCTGACAAACTGGATTTTAATGGGTATCATTTAACCCCTAAATTATCATGATTCTAAGATTTGCAAATAGGGCCTGTATAGATTTGTGTAGCTATTTCGTATCAGCTCCCAAGAAGTTAGAGAAGTTGAAAGTTAAGAAGTTAAAAATGTGAGGGGCAACATATGCTTGGCATCCACATAGGTCTGATCTTTGAAAATGTAAATGTATTACCTACTATATTACTGATTCCACAAATAAATTTTCATTAAATTTACTTTGACCCTTCTTAAAACCCAAAATAGACAAAGAAAACAGCACAAGAGAGAAGTCAGTGCACATGGAATGAGGAACCAGTTCCTGCTCGTTTCTCAGCCATTTTTAGCATAGCTTCCCAGGCCCTCTTGGCTTCTAAGTCTAAACAAAACTCAATTCAGGGTCACTCCAATTCTGCAGCACAATGGCAGATCTTGTTTGCATATAAAAATATAAAGATATTTCTGATGCATGAACATGTTGTGGTTGACAGCACCTATCAGTAGCACATGGGCGTGCTTTCCCCTCAAGAACAGTGGTGGAGTTGCACTGATAGAGACCCGTATTTCCTCAATGAACCATCCGAGCAAATGTTATAAAAGATAGCAATTAGGAGGAAGTCCACAGACATGGGCTAGAATGAGGTTACCATAGATATCCAAATTTAAGTCAAGCACCCCACCAAGATTAAACCTGAGAAAAGAGGGGGAGTTGCCTTATATCTGAGTTCTTATTAAGACTTATCAGCTGCTCTCTTAATGGCTTTGCTTTGAATAATAATAATGTACAATTTGGGGTGGCACAGCAGCCTGAAGTTGAATCAATGACAGGTTTCAATATTTAAGAAAGTAACATAACAGCATTGCTTTATTAAAAGTAAAAGAGAAAGGGAAAGAAAGAGGTGTGCAAAGAATGTAAACAATCATTTCTGGGATACAAATGCAAAGACTGAAAATCTCTGTAATCATGCCTTTTAAAGATTATTTGAAAAAGCAAGACAGCGAATGGTTATTATATGTAATCACAAATATACAACTATAGAACAAATGAACATCAAATGTCTTCTCATAAATTGGTACTTGTGGACTCAGGATAAAAGTCCTAGTGACCAAATCATATGTCAGTTCAAAGGGCTATATTTCCAGTATTGGGACAGAGGTAAGGATAGGGTGCTTTGGGAATCTACTTGATGACTCAAAAAATGGCTTAGGTATAAGAAAGACACTGATGTCAAAGAGACTCGGAGAGAAATAGGATAGAAAAGTTTTGTGGAGCATGAGAATGAGGAAAAAAGCAATATTCAATATTAATGTTACTTTATGTTATTTTAAATGTGTATAACTAAATTAATATATCAAATAGTACAAGCTGATGTTTGACTATTTTATCTCCTCCTCTAAAAGTTTATGTATTCCTGTGGACAGTGGATTGTATACCATGGATGATTGTATGGTACGTGAATGTATTTCAATAAAACTGAATTGAATTTAAAAAAAAAAAAAAAGTTCATGTTTTCCAAATGGAAAAAAAAATTTGTTCTGATGGGGGAGTATCTTCTCAGTGAGAAAATAAGGAATCAACTGCAGTTTAGAGGTCTTTTTAGCATGAATTTGTATCCAAATAAGATATCCAGCTATGGCCTAAATTCTCTTATTTCTAAAATGAAAGAATCTAAGGGCAGAAATCACTTTCCTACACTATTTTTTCCCTTCTCCAGTACAGAAGAGACACAACTAATAGCAAGTAGCATAATGATAAGAATAAATGTTTACAAACAAGAATCTCTTAATAATATATTATGTGCTTTAACAGGGTAGCAGGAAGCACTCTGGATTGGGACTCTGGAGACATAATTTATAATTTAAGCTCTTTAACTAACCTAGTACATAATTTTCAGCAAATCACCAAGCTTTTCTAGGCCCCAATGCCTTGTTATTTTACAAATAAAATTTTTAAAAACTACAGGACTAAATTATTTCTACAATCACTTTCAGCCACAAAATACCAGGATTGTATGAAGTGCTAAACTTGTATTAAGAATTTAAAGAATGGATTTCTATTTTCTTGTATACAAAAACAAAAATAATGGATGATAGAAGAATGAAATTCATGATATCACTGGAACTTCTCGGTCTGAACTTTAAATAAGTGTAGCTTCAAAGCATAAGAAGTCTGTGCAAACAACTTTTCAGATTTTCTAGAAGGAATTGATCTGGGCATCGCCACAAGACGCAGGAGCAAACTACTAACTGACACGGAGCTAGGATGGCAACAGGATGAAAGGAATCAAAATCAGAATCAAAACCAAGACATTGCTTTCTTAGCCCTCCTGGCTAAATATCAGCACCACACTCAATTATGTCAGTGTATTTTTAAAAAAGAAAACCATTTTTTTGAGAATCAAGATATGAATGTAGATACCCATTAAGAGGACATCACTGAGGGGAAAGAATGGATTAGGCAAGATATGGATATCACAGGAGGTAGAGACAAAAGAATCAAAAGTACAGGGATAGACATGACACAGGGAGGGTCGAGGTGGGGAAAAGAACCTGGTCTGCAGCACGTAAAGTGCATATTGTGAAACTGTGACAAGGTTAGGGAAGTCTGGTAGGGCCTGGTTCTGAGGGAGCTCTGGTTATTGGAATCTTGAAATAAACCCTGGATGCATGGAGCATCCGTAGCACTTTACTGTCTACAGAGGCACATGGGAGCTCTGGAGAGCCTCAGTAGCACTGGGGGCTCAGCACATGTGGTCCCCCCAACTGCTGCCCAGTAGGGACCTGCTGTGCCTAGTGACAGGGAAGAGTGAAGGGGGCAGCCTGGGCTTGGCTTCCTTGGAAGACTATTTTTTAAACAAGACATTAATTCTGCCATGGTCACAACCGGGAAGGGAGGTGTTGTTGATTAAAAAAAAAAAACAAAAAAAAAAAAACCTGTATTTTAAACTATGTGGACTGAGAAACCCAGTCTCATTTGTATGAAACCACAGTTTGTCTATCTGCAATGGAAATAAGCTCATTTTAGGCAGCAGAGTCTTAAACAACATCTACAGGCAAACCACATTTCATAACCAAATAGCTTATGAGGTCAATCATGGACAGATAAAATAAACCTTTCCAAAATATTTGTCCAAAAGACAACTTTATAATGCTTGCTGGTTACGTTGTTCTGAAATCTAAGCTGAACAAAACAATCACTCCTCTGCTCGAAATGCCATATACGGATGACTCCCAAATGTATATCTCAAGCCCCAACCTCCAACTTGAACTTATGACTTATATCCAGCTACATACCTGACATCTCACAAGGATGTCTAACAGGCATCTCAAACTGAATTCTTCTCTCCTACTCCTCTCATCAACACACACACACACAGTTGCTCTGGACAGAAACTTGTAGTGAATCATCCTGGACTTCTCTCCTCTCACACTCCAATCCACCAGCCAATCCTGACAAGTCTATCCTCAAAATATATTCAAATACAACCACTTCTCTCTTGCTCCTTCCTGATCCAAGACAGTAGAATATTGCAATAGCCTTCCACCTAGTTTCCCTGTTTTGCCCCCTGCCCTCCTGCAGTCTATTTTCCAGATAGCAGCTACAGCGATCCTTTTATAAGTAAGTCAGATCACTCCTCTGCTCAAAATCCACATTGCTGAAGTTGTGATACAGGCCCCAACATGGATGCAACTTGAAAACATTATGCTGAATGAAATAAGCCAGATACAAAAGGACAAATATTGTATGATTCCACATATACGAAATATTTAGAATAAGCAAATTCATAGAGACAGAAAGTAGACTAGAGGTTACCAGAGGCTGGAGGAAGGGGAAGTTATTGCATGGGTAGAGAGTTTCTGTTTTGGCTGATTAAAAAGTTTTGGTGATGGACGGCGTTGATAGTAACACAACATTGTAAATATAATTAATGCCACTGAATTTTACACTTAAAAACGGTTAAAATGGCAATTTTCTGTTATAATGTCACCATAATATATTTTTTGAAATCTGTCTTGTTTCCCATTTTACTCCAAGTGTAGGCCAAAGTCCTTACAAAGACCTCTTAGGCTCCAAATGATCTGCCCACACTTCACCCCCTTTTCCCTCTGGCCTCAGTTCCCACCACTCCACCCCTTGTTTACTCCTTTCCAGCCTCGTTGACTTCCTCACTGGACCTTGAACAGCAAGTCTACCAAATATACTCTGGACTCAGGGTCTTTGTGTGGGCTGTTTGCTTTGCCAAAATAGGCTCTCCCCATAGCCACATGCTTGCTCCCTCCCTTTTTCAGATCTCTGTTTATAGGATCCCACCTACTATCCCGCCCCCGTCCCCCCATAAACTAAATGCACTCAAATCTTTATCTCAGATTCTACTCATAGGGAAAACCAAACTGAGACAAGAAGTGGTCTCGGGTCAGGATCACTCAAACCACAAGGGGCTCACATGAGAGGCTGGGAGAGTAAAACAGGGAAGAAGAGTAAACCAGTATATGTTAGTGTTAACAATATGTTAACATATAAGCTGCATAAACTAGTGAGCATCATGGGTCTTGAACTGCATGGAATGCATCTGAGAATTACCTACTTCAGGACTAAAAAAGAGAAGCATTTATTATTCAGCAACTTGCCCCCTATTGGTCATGAGTTGCCCTATTGGGCATCATCTCCAACCATACACCCAGCTTTCCCACATGTAGGTGGTTAAGAGATTTTCCCAAGAGCTCTATGCAGAAAGTAAGAAGTGGGTAAAGCTGCTGGAGTGAGGTGCTTTCAAATTATACCTAGTCAGAGCTGGTTCTCACAGTAGTGGCTAGAATTAAAGGTGAGCTAAAAAGATGTAAAGCTATCAGGTATCCAATAAGATAACTAAAAATGTTCATTCTGATACTTTTAAAGCTGCAAGCAGATAATCTCCCTACAGGCACATCAAACTTTAAATTCTTAGCAAGCATACCTGAATAAAATTTAATGCTGTAGTCGAATGAAATTTATAATAAAGTTGGTCTGAAAGTACATTTTATAATATACATATTATACATGACAATTAGGTACACACAGTAAACATCATGTAAAGATAATAATTACTACTGGGTTTACCAACTTAATAAAGAACTTCTAAGGCTAAAAGGAATAAGGTACAGGAAGAACTAAGGGGCACAGGGAGCCCAGACTCTCAATCTAGAAGAACACAAGCAGCTAGGCCTTTCACTCTCACTGACCATTACCCTTGTTTTGCCCATACCCTTTGTTAGAGGCCAGGACACCAATGCCCTAGGTTGTATTTCACTTAAGCTCTGAACTGAGCATTGCACTCAGTACGAAGAGGGTCAGAGAGTGCTAAGGGGCCTGGTGAGAGAGGGACATGGCACAGACGAGGGAAGGGGGCCATTGTGGTTCTGTGTAACACGGTGGGAACGAGGTTAAGGGCGGATAACACCCATGATGATACTTCAGGGAAAGCCTCCTGCCCACCAACATTTCCCATAAACTCTTCTGCTAAGGGCCCCTGAGAAGGTCCTATTCAGACTTGGCTCTTGCTCCCCTGCCCACTCTAAGCTGGCTCTGGCGGAAAATGTGTGTTGCAAGAGGGCCAGGACTGCCTCATAAGCCTCATGTGGAAAGTGTGTACAAAGGGTTTTCCCATCACATGCAACCACAGGAGAGTACATCTGAGTGAAAACAATGCTAACAAAAGAAGGAATTTAAGTGTCAAACAGAACAGATGGAAAGCACTGCAGGATCAGAACAGTAAGAAATTGTTATGAGATCTACTAGACAAAGGTTAAAAAATGGTAGTACACAAGTGATTATCATTGCGTGCACAAGATTTTTTAGAAGATATTTGAGCCAATGTTTAAAAATTAGATTTTAAGAGTCCAGACTTCTCTTGAAAAACTGGAAAAGCTTGCCCCACTGGGCTTACATCCCCCCATGGCTACAAAAGCTAAAGGTGAGTAGTGAGTTCCGCTGTGAAGATGTTCCCCAGCCCCCAACCTCTGACCCACCACTAGTGCCTACAGCACTTGAACTCTTTCTTCCAATAAAGAGAAGAAATATTTCTTAGTCTCTACCATAAATTTGGGAAGAGCAAAGACAAACCAATGGTCATGTGAATTTTTTCTTACACTCGATATGCTTTACTTATTTATATGGTTTTTCTGGCTCGTGTAGGCATCTGGGATTTCAACCCCAGATTAGAATGTAAGCTTCCTGAGGGCAGTTACCACGTTTCTTTTCCTACCACTGAATCCTCTGCAAGAAGCACAGTGCCTGACCCATAGCAGGTACTCAGTACTTGAGTTATAGATGGATGGATGACATTGAATGTTTAAAAAAGGCTTCAAAAAGATAATAAACTATGAAATGGCCTTCACAAATGAGTAGAATTGATTCTTATTTAGTACTGATGGACTATTCACAATGTGATAGGTATTAGTCAATACTTAGCCAGAAGAAGAAAAAAAGAAGTATGGTATATTGTTTTCTGTACTTTCTTGTTTACTTTTAAAAAAAATATTTTTTTTAATTCATGCTCATGCTTGACATGACCTTTGCCTTTTCTTTCTAAAATAAAGCTATTTCTAAAGATGCTTGAAATTTTACTTAATAGTCCAATAAATCTTCATCTAACAACAAGCGCTAAAAAAAGTATGATTTCATTACCTGGTTGAAGCTCATTCCTTCTTCCTTCTTCAGTAGATTGAACTAAACTTGCAGCTAATGGAAGAGAAAAAAAATCCATTAGCAATCGATTCATGTGGTGGCTCATTAAAGTTTACCATTTTATACCTAAAAGATCTGTCAGTGGATAATTAAGGTAGAATACAAAACATTCTTATCTGTAGGTTTATGTTGCAGATTCTTTTTATCAAATATAATTTTCCAAGAACATCTCTTTCCCAGAAAATCAATGTTATAGACTAATCTAATTTTGCCAAATCCAGTACTTTGAAACCCTTAAAAAGTACAGTTCTTTACATGAAGCAATAGAAGAGTTCAACTTACCTAGCAAAGTTCTCTCACTGTTGACAGAGCAACTGATAACTTGCAAGTCTTTCTCAAAGGTATAAATATGCTTTAAAAAAAAAGTATTTTTTCAATTTGGAGTTTCATATGAAATAACAATTGTATGACTATAAATTCCTATGCTGAGAAGTTCCAGATTATGTTTAAGGAAAAAAAAGGCCTTGTCTGGCACCGAAATTCAACCATGAAGTAACAGACCATAGTGGTTAAGAGACAGACCTTGTAACCAAACTAAACTCAGGTTCTAATTCTGACTCTACTGTTTGCTAGCAATTTGGCCTAAGGAAAATAACTCAACTTTTGTATACCTCCAACAGTAAAATAACTATCAGAATACCTATCTCATGAGATTGCTAGGAAGATCAAATGAGATTATCAATGTGAAGCTATTAATACGATGTATACCACACATAATAAGCACTCAAATATTGGCTGTTATAATTATTGAGGTGAGTAAAGTTTTCAACAACTTAAAGAACTTATTATAAGAACATTAGTTTGTTTTAGAGACTGTCACATGTGTACCTCCTCTAGGAGTCTCATATTTAGATAACTGTCAAAGTAATCCTTTATTTTTATTTAATTTTTTAAAATTTTCTTGTTGCTATATGAAATTTTCAAAATGTCGCAAGATTCCATTTCCTTGAGTGTTAAAGAAAATGAAAATGGTCATTTCGAAGGAGGATGTGAGGTACAGATTGAGGAACTGGAGACAATCACAATTATATTAGGTAAACTCTCTCCTAAGGTACACTCAGAGGATAAAGGGACAATAAAGAGTCACAGAACTCAAGAGAGAACAGGCTAAGAGAAACAGTGAATAGCAGAAGTACTGAGAAGATAATTAATACCGACAGACCAAACAAGACCTAAGAACACACTAGACCTCTATGGCCAAAAGCTGGTGGAAAAAAAGTTGGGAGAGTCAAGAAACAAGTGATCAGATTAATAAGAAGGCATTAAATTCAAGTAAGAATTCTGGTTTCCTTTGACTCTCGTCAAAGAGGTATCCCAAGTTTACAGGTAAGAACAATCATGGATTCTTAGTCATGGATTCTTAATCATGTATGCTAAATTTTAATGTTTTATCTTTTTAATTACAAAGTAACACATGAGCACAGTCTCCGTGTTTAAAAGATGCAAAAAAAACTGCCAAATAAAAAGTCAAAACCCTCATTATGCTTGCCATTTCCAACATCCTTCCAAAAGGAAGTATGCTCATAATTTACTCTATAGTTTTACAAATCTTTCAAAATGAGTTTTCAATTTATTCATGCACATGTTACAGAGTTTTATTGTTAGTTTTTTTTAAACAACTGAAATATAATTGTTCTGACAACTTGCTTTTTTCAAAAAGCAATGCATTTTGCAGAGCTTTCTGTGCAGTATACATATATAACTTCTTAATTCTTTAATGGATGTATAAATACCATAGAATTTAGTAATGGGCATTTAGATTGCTTCCTACTTTTAGGTATTACAATGATACAATGAACTTCCTTTTCATATATCTTCATTAGTTGCACAAGTATTTCTGTAGAATCAAAGCCTCAAAGTGGTTAATTTTGGGGTTAAAAGATATGCAAGTATCAGAATCTTCCATTGTAGGCAACAAAAAATTTGACCCAAACTAGTTTATGTGAAAAAACAATTAGTAGTTTCTGGAATTTGAGTAGCGTAGAGTATGTGGCTTCAGAATTGGCTTGATCCTGAGCCAGAAACTCCCATCTCTTGTTTTTCTGCATTCAATCCAGCCTTAGTCTCCACAAAGCAGTACCCAGGTGCCTCAAGTTCTACTCCCCCAAACCACAGCAGTTTCAGACCTCACATTCACATGTCACCAAACCCAATGTAAAAGAGAAGAGTCCATGTCCCAAACTCCCAGCAAAGTCCACGATCACTTGTATTCAGACAACTCAGGTCATAACCACTATTGTACGCACTAACCGAGAAGGTCTACATGAAGGGGAGTGGGGGGAAGGGGAGAGAGAGAGGATAAAGGAAAGAAAAAAATCAGGAACTTCTTATTTATGAATAAATAATACTTGGCTTCCCATAGACTACTGTAAAAAGAGATCATTCAGTAAGAACTTCAGAGAGAGAAAGCAAGGCAGAGTAGAACCACTTCTCCCTATTCCTCCCACTAAGAACAGGTAAAAATCCTTTTACATTATATATAGAACAAACCTAAGACGACTCTGAAAAGTGGAAAGAAGGGGGCAGAACAGCTTGGGACCTCAGGCCCCAAGGAATGACATGGTGGCAAGTTCCCTAGATTTTCCTTTTGCCTCATATATTTCAGATTTAAAGCTGAAGAAGCCCACAACCCAGAAATGCCAACAGAGGAAGACAAAAAAGCTCCCCTTAAGAGCCTGCTCTCTCTAGTCAAAGAATCAGGAAAGGGACAAGCTAGCAAGACAGAAAATTTTAGATGATAATTTCCCTACTCCAACCAAATACCACACACAAAAAATAAGCAGTCCCACTCCACCCCCATCAACAAAGGCTGAGTAGGGGGCTGGACCTCCACCCTCACGAATGGTATCAGAGAAGACCAAGCAGGAAACCAGGACCTTCATCCTGGGATGATGGCAATGAGCCTCCCCTCTCCCTGCCCCCAGCTCCAATACAGTATCAGTGGAAGTCACCCAGGGATTCTGGACTTCCGCCCACACCCAGCACTAAGGAGAGGCCCCATCCTTTCCTCCTGCAGTGGTGTCAGTGGAGGCTGAGTTGGAAGATGGAACTTTCACTATCATCCAGTGATAACTAGGCCTACCCCTCACACAGCATCAGTGGAGGCCACATGGGGAACCGTAACAAGACCTCCCTGCCCCTCCTAGCTGGAGAGGATCACTAGGGGCCTGGTTGGAAGCCTGAAGTCCCACCTCTGCCCAGCAGTGACAAGGCATCCCTCTCCCAAGGGTGTGGAAGGAGGACAGTGGGGAATATGGATCCTCACTCCTACCTAGCAGTGCAACCATCAGAGGAGGCATGTTAATACAGAATGTCTAATAGCACAACACTCAAAATGTACAGGATACAATTAAAAGTCATGCATCATACAAAGAACCAGGAAAATCTCAACTCAAACGAGAGAAGACAATCAAAAGCCATCTACACTGAGATGAAACAGACATTGGAATTATCTGATAAAAATTTTAAAGCTCCAACATAAAAATTCTTCAATAAGTATAAACGTGCTTGGAACAAATGAAAAAATTAGAAGTCTCAGCAAGGAAATAGAAGATATAGAGAAAACACAAATGGAAGTTTTAGAACTGAAAATTACAATAACCAAAATTAAAAACTCTGAAAAAAACAAATAGTGAACCCTAATGTAAACCATGGACTATAGTTAATAGTACAATTATAAAAATGCTCTTTCAGTTGTAACAAGGTACCGAAGTAATGCAAGGAGTTAATAATATATTAACAGGATGGTAAATGGGAACTCTGTATTTTATGCATGATTTTTCTATAAACCTACAACTTCTCTAATTAAAAAAAAAGCTCAATGAATGGGCTCAACAGCAGAAAGGAGAAGAGAGAAGGAAAGAATCAGTAAATTTAAAGGTTAACGGTAGAAACCATCCAATATTAACAGAAAGAAAAACAAACAAACAAAATGAACAGAACCTCAGGGACCTCAGATCTAACAGTTGTGTCACTGGAGTCCTGAAGGAGAGGAGAAAGAGAGTGAAACTGGGGAAAGTTTGGGGAGAAATAATGGCTGAAAATGTCCAAATTTGGCAAGAAACATACAAATTTAAGTAGGGAGTAAACCCCAAAAACGATAAATCTATACCAAGATACATTATAATCAAACTTCAGAAAACTAGAGAAAAGGAAAAAAATCTTGAAAGCAGCAAGAAAACAAATGACACTTGATCAATAGGGGAAAACAATTCAAATAACAACAGATCTCTCCTCAGAAACCATGGGGGCCAGAAGGAGGTGGCACACTGTTTTTCAAGAGATGAAAGCAAAGAACTTTCAACCCTGAATTCTATATCTGGTGATATTATCCTTCAAGAATGAAGGGGAGAAGGAGGAACCTAAGATAGCGGCTAGGTGAGACAGGGCAAAAAAGCACCTCCATGAAAAATACTAGATAAAAGCCAGAAAGTGACCCAGAATACCAGTTCCAGTGATGCACCAGCCAGACAAGGTCTGCTAAATCCACAGGGACTGTGCATTTGGTGAAACTGGAAGTCTATATTCTGAAATGAGTGAGTGAGCTGGCTAAAAGTCCACGGCCGCACTGCGGTGTGGGGAGACCATGGGTTGGTGTTTGGAGACAGACTAGCTCTTTTACAAAAAAAAAAAAAACCGGGAGCAGCTGTGGTTATGACAGTGAGAACCACGCAGTGAAGCATGGCAAGAGAGGACTGGGCCAAGTCTCAGTGTCTGGCGTGGAGGATAGCCAGCTGCTGATTGACCCGGGGCCAGGAGGGGCAGAGGGGAGCCAAAAAAAGAAAGAAACAGCACCCCTTGCAGCCATCTTCCCAGTGGGCTGGAGACGCTCCTGCCCGGGCCAGAGCTATAGCCCAGAGCCGGGCCAAAGGTCCCAGTGTGACAGGAAGTGATTCCCAAAGCACCGCGCACATGCCACAATATCAGCGGTGGTAAGCGGACTTTAGTGCACCCACAGCTAATTGTCCTGGAGCTGGGACGGTGGAGCTGTGCAAAAAGGGGGAAATTAACATCCCCCATTCAACCGTCTTTAAAGCAGGTTGGGAACGCCCCTGCATGGCCCAGCAGCCCAGGGCCTCCCTGGAGGCCAGCGCACACTTGTGACATGGCACAACCTTCCCTCAGCACAGGTCCTGGAAGAGCACGGCTGAGAAGGGGGGCCCGCTCAGAAATCCCAGGGACCCTACACCAAAAACGTCCCTAACCACCCTGCCTCCCTAACCACCCAGACACACGCCCCACATTCAGGGCAGACAGCACCAACAACACACCCAAACTCATTGCACCAATTGAACCCCACCAAGAAGCAGATCCCCACACACCACAAAGACAAAGTTGGGGAGAACTGACTTGAGGGGAATAGGTGACTGGTGAACACCATCTGCTGGTTAGTTAGAGAAAGTGTACACCACCAAGCTGTAGATCTGACAAATCAGAAATCAGTATTTTTTATATCCGGAAAGAACTCTATCAAGTAAGCAAATGCCAAGAGGCCAAAAACAACAGAAAATTTTAAAGCATGTGAAAAAACAGACAATATGGAGAACCCAAACCCAAACACCGAAATCAAAAGATCAGAAGAGACGTAGTACTTGACGCAATTAATCAAAGAACTACAGACAACCAACCAGGCACAAGATATAAAGGATATGAACCAGGCACAAGATATAAAGGATATGAATAAGAATATAAAGGACATGAATAAGAGCATGGCACAGGATATAAAGGACATAAAGAAGACCCTAGGAGAGCATAAAGAAGAACTTGCAAGAGTAAATACATAGAAGATCTTATGGAAATAAAAGAAACTGCTGGCCAAATTAAAAACACTCTGTATACTCATAATACAAGATTAGAGGAAGTTGAACAAAGACTCAGTGTCCTTGAGGACCACAGAATGGAAAATGAAAGAACAAAAGAAAGAATGGAGAAAAAAATCGAAAAAATCGAAATGGATCTCAGGGATACGACAGATAAAATAAAATGTCCAAATTTAAGACTCATTGGTGTCCCAGAAGGGGAAGAGAAGAGTAAAGGTCTAGAAAGAGTATTCAAAGAAATTGTTGGGGAAAACTTCCCCAACCTTCTACACAATATAAATACACAAAGCATAAATGCCCAGCAAACTCCAAATAGAATAAATCCAAATAAACCCACTCCGAGACATATTCTGATCAGACTCTCAAATACTGAAGAGAAGAAGCAAGTTCTGAAAGCAGCAAGAGAAAAAGCAATTCACCATGTACAAAGGAAACAACATAAGACTAAGTTGTGACTACTCAGCGGCCACCATGGAGGTGAGAAGGCAGTGGCATGACATATTTAAAATTCTGAGAGAGAAAAATTTCCAACCAAGAATACTTTATCCAGCAAAACTCTCCTTCAAATTAGAAGGAGAGCTTAAATTTTTCACAGACAAACAAATGCTGAGAGACTTTGCCAATGAAAGACCTGCCCTACTTCAGATACCAAAGGGAGCCCTACTGACAGAGAAACAAAGAAAGGAGAAAGAGATATAGAGAATTTTAACAGACATATATAGTATCTTACATTCCAAATCACCAGGACACTTATTTTTCTCTAGTGATCACGGATCTTTCTCCAGAAGGGACCATAAACTGGGACATAAAACAAGCCTCAATAAATTAAAAAAAAAAAAAAATGAATTTATTCAAAGCACATTCTCTGACCACAGTGGAATACAAATAGAAGTCAATAACCATCAGAGACTTAGAAAATTCACAAATAACTGGAGGGTAAAAATGAGGGGGAGATGAAAACATTCCTGGATAATCAAAAGCTGAGGGACTTCATCACCAGTAGATCAGTCCTATGAGAAAGGCTAAAGGGAATTGAGCAGGCAGAAAGGAAGGGACACTAAATAATTGTCTGAAACCACATGAAGAAATAAAGATTTCCAGTAAAGATCACATGGTAAATATAAATAACCAATATTACTTTATTTTTGATTTGTAACTCCACTATTTACATCCTACAGGATCTAAAATACATAAACTGTAATGACAAATCAGTGGTTTTGGACTCAATGCAAAATATGTAATTTTTGACAAGAACTACATAAAGGTGGGAGAATGGAGGAGTATAGGAACATAGTTTATGTGTCCTATTGAAGCTAAGTTGGTATCAAAGAAAAACAAGATTGTTATAGATTTAAGAAGTTAAATTTAAGCCCCACAGTAAACACAAAGAAAGTATCAGAGAATATGACCACAGAGATGAAAAGTAGAGTATGGGTTATGAGAAGTGAGGGAAGGGACAATGGGGAGTTAAGAAAATGAGTGTAGGGTTTCTGTTTGGGGTGAAGGGAAATTTATAGTAATGGATGGTGGGAAGGTGATAGCATTGCAACATTCTAAATGTGATTAATCCCACTAATGGAATGCTACGGAGGGGTTGGAATGGGAAGATTTAGGCTGTATATATGTTTCCACAATTGAAAAAAAAAAAAAGAGAAAAAGACAGTCTAAATAGATAATGACAATTAAATGCCAAGGATGATCCTGGATGGAGGACAGGAGGCTCAAAGGGGCACAGTTGGGACATAAGAAAAAAAAAAAGGAATATAGAATACAAGCTTTGTATCAATGTTGAGTTTCTTGAACTTCTTAGCTGCACTTAATGGGATTGCATAAAAGAATGTTCTTGTTCGTGGGAATTGTATATATGAATTATATTGTTTGTTCAAGGATGTGTGCAGCTTGCGCTCATATGTTCAGAAGACAGAGCAATAGATGATGGAGGATAGATAGGGAGGGAGGGAGGGAGGGAAAGAAAGAAATGGTGGTGTGACAGGATGTTAAAGTTGGTGGATCGGGGGAGGGGGGTCGGGGTATGCTGGAGTTCTGTGTATGGGTTTTGTATTGTTTTTGCAACTGTTCCTGTAAGTTTGAATTTATTTCAAAATAAAATTTAAAAAAAAAAGAATGAAGGGGAAATAAAGACATACTTAGATGAACGAAACAATGAGAATTTGTCGTCAATATACCTGTCCTAAAAAAATGTCTAAATAAAGTTCTTGAAACAGAAAGGAAATGACAAAAGGAGGAATTCTGGAATATCAGGAAGGAAGAAATAACAATAGAAAGAGCAAAAATATGTATAAATATGAGATTTTTTTTCTTCCTCTTATGTTTTCTAAACTATGTTTGATGGTTGAAGCAAAAAGTATAACACTGTCTGATGTGGATCTTAAAATATAGAGAGGAAATATTTAAGATAATTATATTATAAATGAAGGAAGATAAAGGACTTAATGGGAGATAAGGGTTCCATACTTAACTTGAACTGATAAAATGTCAACACCAGTAGATCTCTGAGGTGACCGAACAGTTCTGTATCTTGACTGTGGTAGTGATTACAGGAATTCACACACATGATAGAACGGCATAAAATTAAATGCACACTTTCTACTAATGTCAGTTTTCTGGTTTGATATTTTACTATAGTTATACAAGATATAAACACTGGGTGAAACTAGGTGAAGGACACACAGGATATAGATTCACTATTTTTGCAACTTCCTATAAATGATACTTATTTCAAAATTAAAAATTAAAAAAAAAAAAACCAGAAAAAAACTTTGAGACAAATACGGGGAAGACAAAAGACTCAGGCACCATTTTATCCCACTCTGATACTCTAACACAGAGAAAAAGCACCATCTTCCTCTTGGTGATACCTTTCCAAGTTAAAAGCATAGTACAATAATACCTGACAAGAATTATTTAAAGTTCAACAGAACTTGGCATACAAATTCATTGCCTCAAAAAAGCCAGTATAGGGCCAATAAAAATCATGTGGGTTAGAATTTGTCAGGAGAATTTGTGTGAGCTGGAGGAAGAATTGTTTAACAGCCATAGTTTAGAAGCAAGATCAGTCCATTTACAAAAGGGTTTAAATTTCCCATTAATTTATCCTTATTTTCTGGGCTAATCTCCATATTTTGAACTCCAAAAAAGCCTTGTCACTGGAAGAAATCTGAAAAACAGCCACTCTGGAGGGATCTTACCACAGCCAATACATCGAAAAATATTTACTGAATTCCTGCCACATAAAAAACAGCAAACAGAGCAATGGTGATAAAATGCATTGATTTGTAAAATGCTCCTTAATCTCAAGCACTTATAGTCTGAGCAGAGAAAAATGTCTACAAAGTTAGTAGCGCCAAATATGACCAGACTGACAGACTAGAAGAGCCTGTGATATCTCCTCTCAACCCACCTTTTTAAAATACACTCCACATAGAAATGAAGCTAAGGACTGTGCAAATCAATGTGACCCTCAGCATTAGATTGGTTGGGTTAGAGAAACGGGAGGAGAGCTGAAAGTGCCTAAACGAAATGAGAAGGAAAGCTCTGTGGGCAAATTCTTGACCTAGATAAATCTCTCCCCATTCAACAAAAAGAAAATTGAAAATAAAAACAGTAATACTACTACTACGTAATACTAATAATCATGATGATGATGGGACTATGAAAGACACTGAAAGATAAGACAAAGGTAATACTGCTCTAAAACTTGAGATTTTATTGTATATCTCTTTTCCTAAACTTTGTATTTTCAAAGTTAACACAATGTTTGTCTTGATCACCACTGTGTCTCTAGCACCTGACATAGGGGAGACAATCAAAACATTTTTGTTGGATCAGTGGGTGAATAAATGACTGAATGAGGGTGAAAGAAGTGAAAGAATGGGAAAGGAGAGAAATAACCAAGCAAGATATTGGAAGCCTGCAGAGTAAGGTGACCAGTGAGAAATTTGGAATGGATAAAAGACATTTAAGCACAAAAATGTCTAACATTCAATTCTAAACTGTTTTTGCATAGGCACAAAATTACTCCCTTCCCCACTTTGCCCCAAGAATTAGGCAAAGCCTGTCACATCAACCTATACTTTATGTGAATGGTTTGGGGCAAAATAAAGGAATGGGGTCTGGGTTCTGTACTTGGATCTTTGAGAAGTAATGGAAGGCAAGATAAGTGAAGGTTGAGCAGAAGCAGAACTCAGAACCAGAGGTCACCAGGAGATTCTATGCTCTTGGGAACATACAAATTTTGGGGACGGCACTGGATTTCCTACATTCCTACAGACTATTGGACGTTTAGTTTGAGCCAATTTTATTTAAATCTCAAAGGACTAAGAGACTTCAACTAGCATCTTAGTTAAATATGAATTCCTGTTTTGGTACAGGAGTCTTTGTACCCTTTTTTTTTTTTTAAGATGATGGTACCAAGAGATGGTAAAAGGGAGAAGGGAAGGAAGGCAAAGAAATATAAACTAAATGTTTAGAAAATGAAATGGGGATTTATATCTAGAAAAAGGAGGGGACATAAGGAAAAATCTAAAAGCAGTAAAGTAACCAATGAGAAATCCATGATATATGGTGATTTTTACCTGATTTTGTCTGGTTTGGCAATCATATAATCCAAAGAAGACATTTCCCCTAACATCCTGAAAAAGATTTAACCAAATATTCATTAAATGCCATTGTCTAGGATGTTTGGATGTTACTAGTAAAAAAAAAAAAACGAAACAAATGAACAAACAAAAAAACTCTGCAATAATCCAATCAATCTTAGCAATAAACACTCTAAAGTAAGTTTGCAGTGTATGCCAAAAAGATACTGAATCTGTTTCAGATAGTTATATGGGCTTGAAGAGTGAGTGAAAGTGCCAGGGTCCTGGCCATGTTTTGGGAACCTGTTTAGTAGAACTGAGCATGGGAAAGGAGCCATTTACACCTTTGGGAAAATATATATGGTGTATTTGGGGAGTGGCTAGAAAAAGAACACAATATTTTTATAATTAAAACTTTTTAAATCATACAATTTCTCAAATGCACCACCCTTGGATACAATTTAAAATAATAAGTCGTTTTTCAACTATAAAAAGTACAGTGATACAACTGTGTAAAGCAAACTGGCTAT
Organism: Choloepus didactylus; assembly: GCF_015220235.1. Classification (NCBI taxonomy): domain Eukaryota; kingdom Metazoa; phylum Chordata; class Mammalia; order Pilosa; family Megalonychidae; genus Choloepus; species Choloepus didactylus. The sequence goes on from NC_051311.1 coordinate 92,843,095, forward strand.
CAAAACTCTTCTTTCGTATTTCACTAATATTGTAAAGTTATCAGTAAAGTTAGGATTTTTTTTCCTTAGAACACAACTTTGAAAACACATTGTTAAATAATGCTCAAAAATCTGTTTGAATGAATGACTTAGAGTAATCATATTTAAGTTTCTAAATGATAATTTAACATTAATTTGATTTAAACATCTTTTACTTGGCATTTTTTCCTCTAAAAATGGATTTCCTCATTTGTTTATTAAAAAAAAAAATTGACCACAGCATTAGACATTGGTACATTCAATTTTATTTTATTTTAAAAAGAAAATATTTCAAAAGACTGAATTTCAATCACTATTAAATTTCAAAAAAAACAAAATTGTACATTAAGGTTAAATGCCAATAGATTTTATCCATTACTCTTCAATAAGATATATTATAGATTTCTATAAAAAGAAAAAATAAACATACCTTACAGGTATAAATTATATTTCCATTCCTTTCAACATTTAATACACGTAAACTCTCGTAATTATTTTCCAAAACATCTGAAATGATAAGATGATAACAGCAAGTTAATACTTAGCAAGAAATCTTTAAAAATATATCTAACAGGAAAGGGTGGGGCAAGATGGCGGAGTGGTGAGGTGTAGAATTTAGTTATTCCTGTAGGGCAGCTAGAAAATAACCAGGAACTGTATGGAACAGCCGTTTTGGGGATTTCTATGACTGGTCATGTATCGTACATCAGTCTGGAATGGGTGGAAGGGCTGAGATCACAGCGAAGATCTTAATGAATATATTCAAGTGCTGATTGTGGTTATAAGTGCACAACTATGTGGTGATACTGTGAACAAGTGATTGCACACTGTGGATGACTGTGTGGTATCTGAATGTATTTCTATAAAATTGAAGGGAAAAATATAAACAGGGATATAAGTGCTGGAGAAAATATGGAGAGAGGGATGCCCCTATTTACTATTACTGGGGAAGTAGAATGGAGTAGCCTATCTGGAGGACAGTATGATGGTTCCACAAGAAGCTAAGTGTGTGGGGGCCATAAGGTCCTGCAACCTCATTATAGGTATATACTTGGAAGATCTGAGAGCAGAGACATGAATGGACATTTTCAAACTGGTGTTTATGGCAGCAGTATTCACAATTTGCAATGTATGGAGGTGGCCTAAGGGTACATCGACTGAGGAACAGAATGGTGAACTGTGGTGTATGCATACAATAGAACACTGAGCAGCTGCAAGATGGAAGGAAGCTGTGAGACATGCAATTAGGGGACTGGATCTTGAGGACAGCATTTTGAATGAAGTACACCAGGAACAAAAAGACAAACATTATAATGCCTCACTAATATGGACTAATTATAATGTGTAAATTCTGAGAATTGAATCTTAGAGCACAGCTTATCAGGGGACCACTTATTGTAATGGTCCCTAGATTGTAAGCTCTTACAGCAGTCCCATGTATTCCTCAGTTCTAATGGTTATCTCCAAATTCTGAGATGCTGAGCTCTTTGTGTATAACCTGGTTGGTCTCTGGAACTCTGGGTATCTCTGTGACACCTAAAACTCAGAATTAGAGCTCGGTAGCTATGAATGTCAGTATTACTCATACAGCAAACGCTCAAAAAGCTGAAAAAGAGTTCAGACTTCAATTAGAAATATGAATGAAGTGGATCTGGTTAGGACTAAGGCAAATCATGCCAAAGGGTAAAGGACATTATTGACTGTGTTTTAAAACTTCAGCTTCTATGTGAGACCAAGGGAAGAGACGTTTATTTGGTGCAGGATCTATATTTCCTGCAGCACAGTAAATAATTTAACTTGTACAGTAAGTTTATTCAAACACCATAATTACATGGAACTTTGAGTAGGAAGTGAGATCTGGTAGGTTTGTACAGGTTAGCGCGAAATCCCGATACATCCCAAAGTAATTTGGGCAGAGAATGAAAATATATTTGCAGGGCCCCCCCTGAGGAACTGGGGAAAAATGTGGAAATGTTGGACTTCCCCACCTGGGTTATTCCTGATATTGTCACAAACATTGAGGAATAACAATTTAGTAGGCCAAGCCCTCAATCTTGGGGCTTACCCTTATGAAGATTGTTAATACAAAGGAGAGTCTAAGCCTACTTATAATTGTACCTAAGAGTCTCCTCTAGAGAACCTCTTTGTTGCTCAGATGTGGCCTGTCTATGTCTCTGTCTCTGTCTCTCTCTCTCTCAGCCCATTCAGCAGGTGAACTCACAGCCCTCCTCCCTACATGGGATATGACTCCCAGGTGTGTAAATCTCCCTGGCAACGCGAGACATGACTCCTGGAGATGAGCCTAGACCCAGAATCGTGGAATTGAGAAAATCTTCTTGACCAAAAGGGGGAAGTGAAATGAAACAAAATAAAGTTTCAGTGGCTGAGAGATTTCAAATGGAGTCGAGAGGTCACTCTGGAGGGCATTCTTAAGTGATATATAGATATCCCTTTTTAGATTTTTAGGTTTGGAATAACTAGAAGGAAATACCTGAAACTGTTGAACTGCAACCCAGTATCCTTGATTCTTGAACGCAATTGCATAACTATGTAGCTTACATGGTGTGACTGTGTGATTGTGAAAACCTCGTGGCTCACTCTCCCTTTATCCAGTGTATGGACAGATGAGTAGATAAAAGGGGACAAAAACTAAATGAAAAATAGGGTGGGATGGGGGGTGGAATGTTTTGGGTGTTCTTTTTTTACTTTTATTTTTATTCTTGTTTTTATTCTTTTTGGAGTATGGAAAACGTTCAAAAATAGACTGGGGTGATGAATGCACAACCATATGATGGTACTGTGAATAGCTGATTGTACACTGTGGATGATTTTATGGTATGTGAATATATCTCAATAAACCTGAATTTAAAATAAAAAATATATATCTAACAAATACAATGTTAATGAAACAAGCCAAATACAGAACAATATATACTTCTGATTTCAATATATAGAGTTTAAAAGCAGGCAAACTAATCCATGGTATTAGAAGTCAGAATAGTAGTGATCTTTGGGGAAGAGGGGAAGAGAAAAGTAGTAGTAAAAGGGACCTTCTGAGGTAATGTACATCTTGGGTACTAGTGTGTTCATTTTAAAATAACTCACTGAGCTGTTCACTCTTGATCTGTATACTTTTCTACGTGTAAGTTATACTTCAATAAGATTAAAGTACCAACTCTTGCTTTATATATTTTGAAATATGTTTTAGATGCATGGAATTACTCATTTAGATATAGAATTGTTACATCTTCCTGGTGGATTGACTCCTTTGTTCATTATGAAGTCCTTTTCTATCTCTAATAATTCTTTTTGCTTTAAAGTCTGCTTTGTCTGGTTAGTGTTTGCATGGTATAACTTTTTTGATCCTTTTATTATTAACCTTCCTGTGGTCTTATATTTAAGATATGTCTTATAAGTATTATGTAATTGGGTTTCCTCCAAATCTGAAAATCTTATAATTTTAAATGGAATATTTAGAATATTTAAATTTAATGTGTTACTGATATTTTGGGTTTATACCTATCATTTTATTATTTTTTCTATGTCTCATCAGTTTTACTCTTTTATTTCCCTCTTATGGATCAATCAAAAGGTTTTTATTTCATTTTCCATTTATTAGCTTATCCCATTTATTAACTTATGCTTTCCCATTTATTAACTTATGCTTTTTTATTCTTTTATTGGTTAAAGATTATAACATGTATCTTTGACTAATTATATTTTAATATAATATGGTTCCAAGAAAAAGGAAGCATTTAGAACTCCTTACACACAGTTAATGGGAGCATACATTGGAAAACTGTTTGGCAGTATCTACTAAATTTGAACATATACATTTCTTAAGTCAAAGAATATCTATGGCACTATAGTTCATAACAGCCAAAACCAGAAACCCAAAATGTCCTTATGAGAAGAATGGATAAATTGTGGTACATTCAATCAATTAAATATTGTACAGCAATGAGAATGAATGAACACGCTCTAACAACACAAAATAGTTGAGCAAAAGAAGCCCAGAACCTCTTCCTCCCTATCAAAAAATAATAAAAAAAGGGACAAACCATATAATTTAGTTATATACAAAGTTTGAAAACAAGCAAAAGAAATCTACGGCGTTAGGACTTCTGGAGTTCTGTTAGTGCTCTGTTTCCTGCTCTGGGTGCCAAGACAGGGATGTGTTCACTTTGTGAAAATTAACTGAGCTGTGCACTTAGGATTTGTGTACTTTTCTGTATGTAGGTCATATTCTAATGAAGGTTATAAAGATTCTTTACACAAAACATTTAATTTTAAGTTACCTGACATTCATCTTGCTTCTAAAATCTTAGGATATTTCTCTCCATTCTATAGTTAAAGGATTTAAAAACTGATAGATATAGTACAGATAATTATATCATCAATTGGGGAGAAATACAAATTTCCCCAATTTCCTCAAAATTATCCAAAATTAAATTACTTAAACTTTTGACTCATTATTTATACATGAATAGTATATTTTTAGATGTTTAAATATCACTACATGGATTATGACAAATTCTGCAAAATATTCTATAACTCAGAGCAAATTTTAGTTTGCATTCCTGATTAAAAAGAAAAGAATAAAGGAAGAAAAATAAGGATAATTAGTGACCTGGACTCCTGAATTGGAATTCAGGCTAGGAAATATTTTGAGACAGGAAGAGCAGGTTTCATGAGAACCTACACGTCATCCTGAGATCTCTCTCCCCCACCCCTCACAAGAAGAAATCGTCTGGACCTTCCGGGGCAGAGGGAGGAGGGAGTGAGGAGTGTTTTTTATATAGGAGTATAGACATTTTTTCAAGTTCTGAGCCATCAGACAAACTTCCCACTGATTAAAATTTTAAAAATCAGTAAGGATAATCAGTCTCTTAGGAGAATAATATGACAAATAATTAGCTTACTGCTAAATAGGTCCTCACAATTCAGAGTTCTCATTTCAGTCTCATCCTCACTATGTGTAAGGTATTACAGACCAATTGTACGGATAAAACAAGTGTGTTTCAATGAAGTTAAAATAATTGACCAACATCATATGGCAAAAAAAGTGGCATAGACTGATCTCAAACCTAGAAAAATGTAAACAGAACAACAGACTAAGCTTTTTATATCAAGCTTACAATGGGAAAATGAATAACTGCTCAAAAATCCTCTTAAGGTAGATTTTATAGACATCTAAGGAGAATTTCAGTGAGTTCCTTTTCATCCTGCACATGACTCTGACAACTTCTGGAATGCAATGTGTCAATATTTAGAGAAGTATTTAGAGAAGTATTTCTTCTTTCAAGATAAATGGATACTGGGAGAAACCTTCTCAAAAGTACACTTAAAAGGTTTCAGCAAGATAAGGAACTCCTTCACAGTAAATCTTGTTGACAAAACCCAATTTCCTTGCAAAAGCACATCTATTTTCAAATCACTAAAAGATTAAGGAGAAAAATTATCTGACAAATGCAGATTACAAGGAATGAGATATACTTATCCCATTAAACCAATGGTTCTCAATTCTGGCTATATGTTTCAATCATCAGGGGAGTTTTTAAAAGAACACTGATGACAAAGCCCTATCCAAGATATTCTAATTTTATTGGGCTGGTGTGGCGCCCAGCCACTAGTGTGCATTCATGTATGAGTGTGTGTGTGTATGTGGGTGTGTGTGTGTGTGTGTGTGTGTAAATTTCCCAGGTGATTCTAATGTGCAGCCAAGGCTGAAAACCATTGCATTACATATTTATGTTATATGTTAAAAAATTTTCATTAGGCTGCATACTAGGACCAGCTTATAATGTGATCATGATAGACAGAGATGAAAGAAATAAAAATAATGCCTTCATGGGTACTTTAAATAGTAATAACTGCAGGCTTTCATTAAGCCTACAGTTTTGTACATTTTGAGGACATTTAAGTTAGACAAATTTGGCAATGTTGCAAATTCAGAGACCCATGTCTCACCATACACTACTAACCCATTAGCCCTTTCTCCCAAGATTAGTTGCTCATATTTTAGACACACCCTTTTAGAAGTATTCAATAACCTCTTGGCTTATTCATTCTGACTCTTCTACCAAAAGATAATCACTGGAAAGTCCAGAGGAGGAAGTTTAGCAATTTCAAATGAGGAAATGTTGTTTAATTTTACAGTCCAGCATACCAGCACTCACGAGGGAAAAAACGTAGCATTTTAATAGGTAAGACACTTGCATAAGTAAGCCTACTAGGGAAAGGAAAGTACCTAGATATTAAAGGTGTTGGCAAGTCACAGCTCATATAAAACAGATGCTGGTTTGTCAGATTTTCTTGTTCATTCCAATCTATTCTTTGCCAAGCACAAGTGAGTATACCTTACAGGAAGTATTTTCCAAAAGTATAAACTGTGTTCCTAATTGCTATGAGACAAAAATTAAATGAAAGTAATTTCTGGTCTTTCCAATGACTAGGGGGATAATCAGGCAGTCTTATACAAAAAATTGAATTAGTTCCAAATACATAGATCAAGAGGTTTGGAAATATGATTACGCCTATGACATTCCTATTCTGTAAATAATTCACATATAAGTCCTCAGGCTCACCATGATCAATATTATAATTCTTCAACCTATGCAGTAAATATCATCATGTGGTTATATTTTGTATTCTGAATAAAATGAGAAAAAGCAAGGATGGGGTGAATGGTTAAGAAGCAATAAAAAAAGACAAGGATTGAAAAGGAAACTAGAAAGTAGAGAAGGAAGAGTGAAAAGGACAATGGAAAAACAGTAGTGAAACAATAAATGAAAGCAATGTAACTAACTCAATTCCCTGGCCCCCAAATCATTTTGAGGGAAATTAACAACAAAAAATCGCCACCCTTAAATCAGTCGCCTGATAAAATACATCACTTCCTTAGAAGAAATGAATTATTACAATATTAGAAAGACTGACTCAATCTGGTATATCATAAATCAAAGACAAATCAAAGTAGGCAAGAAGATGTAGGCAAGAAAACATGTTTTTTCCTGCCTTAAACATATGTAGTATTTCAACCTCAGAAAATTTACATCCATGGATCCTTTCTTAGTTTCCTGAGGATATGATCCAGCCCAACAACGGATTAAGCATTGGATACAAAACTGAATATATAAAATCAATTGCATTGCTATACACCCCCAATAATTAGATCATGTAATGTTTTTAAATGTGCCATTTATAAGAGCAACAGAAAGTAAATAACCTAGGAATAGATCTAGCAAAAGATGTGCAGAACTTTCATGGAGAAAATTCTAAAACTTTATTAATAGACATTAAAGAGGATCTATATGAATAGCAAGTTATACTTTGTTCATGGTTAGGAAGATTCAATATTTTACAGATGCCAGTTCTCCCCAAGCAGATCTATAGATTCAAAGCAATTCAAATAAAAATCCCAGCAGAGGTTTTGGTGAAATCTGACAGGATGATTCCAAAATATACATAAAAGAGCAAAGGGCCTAGAAGAGACAAGAGGCTCCTGAAGAAGAAGACAGTTAGGGGACTTAACCAACTAGTTATCAAGACTTATCATAAAGCACAGTTATTAAAGTGTTGTCACATCAAATTAATCAGTGGAACAAAATGAAGAACCCAGAAAATGAGACCCAAACATATATGGAAACTTGATATGTGACAGAAGTGAGAATAGGAAGGGCTATTTGGTTAGTGATACTGGAAAAACTAGCTATCAACATGGAACAACAATAAAATTTGATTCCCACATCGTATAACATGCAAAAATAAATTCCAGGTGGATTAAAAAACAAAATATGAAAAGCAGAGCTAAGATCTTTTAGAAGTCTGCATAAAAATATCTTCTTGACTTCTAAATAGAGGAAGACTTCTTTAAAAGATCCAAAGAAGCACAAACCATAAAGAAAAAGACTCAGAAATTAGATCACATTAAAATGAGAATGCTATTTTATTAAAGGCACCATCACAAACTGAAAAGACAGGTTGGAAGAAAATATTTGCAACATGTACTTTGTGCAAAGGACTAGAATCCAGAATACATAAAAGAACCACTGAAAATCAGTACCAAAAAACAAGCACACACAATAGGAAAATGGGCAAAAGGATGGACAGACATTTCTAGAGAAGGGGAAACAAATGGCCAATCAACAAATAAAGAGATGCTCAACCTCAGACTACAATAGAATAACATTTTATGTCTACTAGTACAGCAAAAAAAAAAAAAAAAAAAAAAAAAAAAATCAATAGTTTGTGAGATTTTATACAATATGAGAAACACAATACCATAGGTTGGGGTGTAACCTAGTACAACTACTTTGGAAAACAATTCGGCACTATCCAGGATAGGTGAAGATGTATGCACCACAACTGACAACTCCACTCTTAAGACATACATCCTAGAGAAACCTGTATACATATGCACAATGAATATGCACAAGAGTATTAATAGAAGCATTGTTTGTGATAGCAAACCCTGGAAAACACCCAAATGTCACCCACCAGAAAAAGGATAAGTAATTTGGGTTCCCTGGGAAGCGGTCTGAGGCAGAGCTTAGTGTGCAGGATGTTTATTATGGAATGCTTAATAAAGTAGGATTAATACCTGTAGGAGGGAGGACAAGGAAGCAGGACTGCGCAGAGCTGCAATGATCCCCCTTAGCTGACCGGGGGATCCCCCCATGGGGGAGGTTCTAGAGTTGAAATGGCTTGTCAGCCTTGTCCCTTGTCATGTCAAAATGGCTGGGCCTATTTGCCTCCAGGCAGAAAGGCATGATGTTGGGTGAGGGAGGCAATTGCTCAGGCAATGCCTGAAGGGGCTGACAGTTGAAGACTGTTGACTGCACTCCCAGCAGTTGGGACAAGTCTTTCTTTGAAGGGAGAAACTAGGTGGTGCATCTCCATGTCCACTATAATGTTATATATTCACACACTAGAACAATACAAGCAGAAAAAATGAATGACCTATAGCTACCAGCAATCAACATGAGTATATCACACAATAATGAGAAAAAGATATATAAAAAGCAAAAAGAATACATGTAGTATGTTTTCATTCTTTTAAAGTTCACAAACGAGCAAAATGAAATGATATTTTGTTTAGGGAGAGACACAAATGGGCTAAAACTAAAATAAAATCAACTGAGTGTGAAAAGATAAAAGTTTAAATGGTTGTTAACCTCTGCGGGGTGAGGGATAGAAAGGAATAGGATCAGATAGGGGTGCACTCAAGAGCCTTCAAAAGTCTTGATACTGTTCTATATTTAAGTTGGGTGATAGGTTCATGGCTTTGTTTTGTTTTTATTGTTTTTTCTTTTTATAGCTTACATATGCTCAAATATTCTTTTATATATGTATAGTTGCTTTAATTTTTAAAAGAACAAATAGTATTCTCTCCATTTATTTCATGAGAGACCATTTTTTGAAAGATCAACCCAGGACCAGGAGCAGTTGCAGTAACCAAATCTGGTCTTATTCCTCTACTCCCTGTTGAGTAAAACACTATCCCAGGGGCATCCAGATTTCCATGACTGTCTTAGCACATCTCCCTGGTTATTTTGCCAGGAATATGTCCTACTACATGAATATTACTTAGCACTAAAAAATCTTCAAATTGTATTTTTGTATGATGTTATGATATAAAAGTATTAAGGCTTTACTCGTTACCACAAAGGAGAGTCTAAACTTGCATGTAGTTGTGCCTAAGAGTCTCCCCCTGAGTACCTCTTTGTTGCTCAGATGTGGCCCTCTCTCTCTCTAACTGAGCCATCTCAACAGGTAAACTCGCTGCCCTCCCCACTATGTGGGACCCGACTCCCAGGGGTGTAAATCTCCCTGGCAATGCAGAATACGACTCCCGGGGATGAATGTGGACCCAGCGTCGTGGGACTGAGAATATCTTCTTCACCAAAAGGGGGATGCAAAATGAGATGAAATAGTTTCAGTGGCTGAGAGATTTCAAATGGAGTCGAGAGGTCACTCTGGTGGACATTCTTATGCACTATACAGATAACACCTCTTAGGTTTTAATGTATTGGAATAGCTAGAAGTAAATACCTGAAACTACCAAACTCCAACCCAGCAGTCTGGACTCCTGAAGACGATTATACAATAGTGTAGATTACAAGGGGTGACAGTGTGATTGTGAAGAACTTGTGTATCACACCCCCTTTATCTAGTGTGTGGATGAGTAGAAAAATGGGGATACAAACTAAAGGACAAATGGGGTGGGATGGGGGGATGATTTGGGTGTTCTTTTTTCACTTTTGTTTTTTATTCTTGTTCTGGTTCTTTCTGATGTAAGGAAAATGTTCAGAGATAGATTGTGGTGATGAACGTATAACTATGTTATCATACTGTGGACAGAGGATTGTATACCATGGATGACTGTATGGTGTGCGAATGTATTTCAATAAAACTGAATTTAATTAAAAAAAAAAGTATTAAGGCTTCAAATTTAGAAAGCAAGCATGCAGGGAGGAGACATTACAATGGTATAATTAGTCCTAATTTACATTTGAAAGGCTGGGACTTTGAAAGGAAGACAATTTACACAAATGTGTAGAGTAACAGCTGTGCTAGAAATAAAACAGAATCTCAGATTCCCCTGCTAGTGCTACAAATTATAGCAGAAGACAAATTGAGAAGCTTAGCTTGTGTTTTTTTTTTGAGCTACCACCCACTGCAGACTATTTCCTTAGTAACAATTTTCCTTAGTATAACAGGGCTAATATCTTGCCAAGGCACTCTAAAAGAACAAAATATTACCAATATCAGAAAAGCTGGTATTTCTAGTAAGTTAACCTTCTGAGCATCAAAGCTATCTGCTGTTTAGTGGAACGTCAATACACAAGTTTATATTTCTTCACAGATGAGTGAAAGATACAAGGAAGCCAAAATCTAGTTGGGTCCCACACAGCTTTTCAATCACAAAACACATAACTGAAACATATGACTGTGGCATTTCACACTTCATCTAACTTCTCATTTGCAGTCACCTGCTATTTAGCTGCACAAGGTGAGAGTTCAGAGAAAGACACTGTGGTGGAAAACAGACATGGAGGTGTCTATTGAACTTCAAGAAATTGAACTTCAAAAACTCTCTAGACTTTTGGGAGATTGTTTAAACTTTCTCCTAAAAAAGTGAAGCTTTACTAATAATGCCATTAACTGCAAACTCAAGTCTTGAGCTACTCAAACATATATGACTCCTTATTTGCAACTAACAACCAACATGCCAAGACAAGAAAACCTGCAAATAATTCTATAAGCCTTTGGACAGTGTGAATTTGTAAGTGTGGCAATAGGAAACTTTCATCAGGGTTCAGGAGGGAAGGAGTTATAGACATGGGTAATTTAATAGCCCTCCCCCAAAATGCCTTACAGCAGTCTACAGTGTTTAAGGTAAACCAGAAAAAGAAGGGCAAGCACACTGAAGTGCACAGTTCCAATGCTGCAAAGTGGAACCCGGAGGCATCATGACTTGAAGCCTGAAGAAGGATGCACTATCATTTACAGCAAACGTCTCTTCTTAAAAAGAAGAAAAGAAAAAGAAACTGGGAAATTACCAACTTCCCCCTTTTTAAAGTAGATCAAGGCTAGAAAGGCTCAGAAAGTCACTCTTCATTACCTCACCAAAATCAAAACAAGGATCTTTCTGACAGATGAAAACTAAGTTCTTAATTGCTGGGAATGTATTACAATTCTCCCTGAAAAAGCTGGGCAGGAAATCTGAGCATCACTTTTCCTCACTACCCCGGCTTGCTGGCCCGCAGAGGCGCTGTGCTCGGCGATGGTGTGATGGTTTGGTGCTTTTTTGGAACACCAAACCTTCAGTTCACCGCTCACAACCTAGCCTGAAAGCGAGCCCCTTGCCCTCTTGCGATTCTGTTCACACAGGCACAAAAACACGTCCCACAAATGTGCGGACAAGCGTTGCAACTTTTAGATATTTATATCGTGATTTCATAGTGACTACGTTTCACAGTTTTCTTTCTTGTAATTCACGAACTTCCAGGAGACCCTTATCCTGGCAGAGCCCCTACCCGACGGATGAACTTTCCTAGGCTGGTGAGATGCTAACGAAGAGTAGAGAACGACCCTTTCCCACTCCCTGCAGCTGCTCCTCCACACTCCCCCCAAGATGAGGTGATGCTGAGGGTACCACTTGTGCCCCCGCCTTTCTGCTAAGGGTGAATTACTCTGGACAACAAGCAAGTTAGAAGCGGGAGGGGGCAGTGCCGCCAAGCCGCGCGCGCTCCTGCAGGGGCTCGACCCTCCGACCTTCCCCCAGTGGCCAGGGGTGAGGGTGGCAAAGCCACCCTCCAGAGAGGGAAAGCCATCCCTTTCGGCTCAGCCTTCACAAGCTGGCAGGGGCCCGTTCCCACCACCCAGCCCAGCCTGGGCGCCGCGTCCCCAGCTATGAATGACTCAAACCGCACCCCCACCCCCCCTTCGCCACTTCCCCTCTCAGCCCGCGGCCCCCGGACGCGCGCCTCCCGCACCTGCGCCGCCGCCTCCGGTCCCCGTGGCCGCGGGCGCCGCCCTCTGCGTCCTCAGCCACGGGAGCACGTCCTTCTGGAGGTCGAAGTCGGTTGTGAAACGCAGAGCCATGTCCCGGGCGCCGGTCACCGGGCGGCTCCGGGGCCGGGTGCCTCGGGCATTCCCGGCCCGCCGCGCGCCTACTCGCCCTTCTGTGCCCTGAGCTCGCCCCTCCTTCTTCCCCTCCGCCTTTCCGGGCCGGCCGCCTGCGGGCCGCTGCTTTCGGTTCTGCTGCGTCCCCGCCTGAGAGCCGGGAGCACCGCCTCTTCCCGGCTGTTGCGACCCGCCGCCGCCGAGGCCCGCACCCGGACCCGCCTTCGTCCCTGAGCCCTCAAAGTGCCCCCTCGGTGCGGGGGATGCGCGGAGAGGGGGGCTGGGGGAACGGAGTTTTGGTTTTGTTAGGGGCCCTGGAGGAGATGTGGCTCGACCAGTCGTTTCCAAACTTTAATGCACGTTAGAATCACCTGAGGCTTTTTTAAAAATCCAGATGCCCTTACTAATTAAATCACAATGTGGGCTCCAGGCATCATTTAAAAAAAAAAATCCCCAACTGAGTCTTTTGTGCAGCAAAATTTGGAAGCCTCGTGGTTGTAGAGAGGTATTACCAGCCCCTGAGGAGAATCAAGTTCACCTCAGGACCGGAGGCGGTCGGAGTCTCCGGTCTGTTCGCTTTTTATCAGTGGCATTTGTGATGTTTTATTACTAGTATTTAGGTAGCAAGAAGCTGGGCGCATATGGAGAACGTGATTCTATTTTAAAAGAGAGACTGCAGAAAGTGGAAATGGTTAATCAGCTTAACACAAAGTCTTCTTTGCATGTTTTTACCATTCCCTACGCTGGCTTCACAGAAGCTGAATTGTCTAGAATTCATTTCTCTTTGCAGAGATTAATCTAAAAAACAAAACAAAAGAGCTCTCTTTCTTCCAGGGGCACCTGTGACCTTGGGTGCCTTCTCATCGCCCTCCCCACCCCTACACATCAGTCTAATGTTTTCTTAAGAATCTCACCATTCTTTTGCTTTTGTCGTTCCCGAGAGCAATGTCCCTAAGCTTACTGGTCACTGTACCTTTGGCATTGCCAGATCCAATCCATCCTGAACATGTGCCTCCTTATTACTCTAAAACTGAGTTGTCCTCATGTCCCTGTGCAGAAGACCTTCAGTGACAGCTCACTGCCCTAGGATAAGGTGCCTACTCTTTACCTGATCCTTCCTGCTTTTTCACCTGGAACTTTAGCTTCAGGCTGACCTGGTTTCCAGAACCTGACTGAGTCCACTCTCCTACCTCCCAGAAATAACCTCCAGGCCCTTCCAGCCTGGGCTCCACAAAGCCTTTGCCTCACAACTTCAGCTCACAGTGACTTTCCCAACTTTGACCTCCCAGAGAGTCGTTAATACACCTCTTTTGACAATTATAAACTACCTGAGACATAAAATTTGAATCTTGAGTCTTGGCACAACCCCTCTGTCCCTTGGCCTCTCACAGGGGTTAAAGGAGCACCTGGAATAAATAGTTACTGAATATCCCAAATACAGTCATTGATTAAAAAATGCTTCTTTATGTGTTTCTCAAAGGGTCTGAAAACTACCAGCAGTGGGAAGCTGCTTTAGGACAGATTCCTGGGCTCTAATCCAGACCTGGAAAAGGCCCAGGAATTTGCATTTTTAACCAGTGCCTCTGGTGATTCTTAGGCTTGCTAAAGTTTGAAAACTATGCTAAAGAACAGTCAAAGAAAGTCACAGTTTTGCCCTAGAGACGTGTTTCTCCAACTGTGGTAGTGGATTTCAGGTCCATGTCCACCACCCACTGCTGTATACACCGGAAAATCCTCCCACCTGAAAGTGCATGAAGACTTCAGAGAAATGCTTAATGAAGCTGTTAATATTGTCAGTGCACAAAAGGAAGGTCACTGATTGTAATACAACTAATTTCCTACCAAGTGAAGCTTGTTGGCTTTGGCATACATGCACATCCTCACCTGCATACTTTAAAAATTCTGGTTCACAAAAAAGTTCATGAAAATGAGTTTCCATTGTAAATATTTTTGCAGTTAACTTCTATTTTTTCTGAAAAGACTGGCTTTCCATTAACAGTGATAATATAAAGCTTCTCTTCAAAATAAATTTACTTAAGTACAAAAAAAGTCAATGTAGAGAAGAATGGTTGGAAATAATAATCAACACAGTGCAAGGATGGGACCAAAATCATGAAGGTAGTATATGAATGACTGAATTTTGGAGATCAGGGGCCCAGAGAAAAGACTGGTAACAGGTGACTGACTTACAGGGTTAATATTTGTGAAGGGTTACTATCAAGAAAGTCAAAAGACAACCTACACAAGAGAGAAAATAATTGTTAACCATATATTTGATAAGATAATAATAATATATAAAGAACTGCTACAACTCAAAACAAAAAAGACAAATTGCTTGATTTTTTACAAGGACAAAGTACTTGAATAGACAGTTCTCAAAAGATATACAGATGACCAATAAACACCATTGGTCATCAGGGAAATGCAAATCAAAACCACAATGAGATACATGAAATATCACTTCACACCCACTAGCATGGCTATTATTAAAATAATAATAATAATAATAATAATAATTGTCAAGGATGTGGAAAAATAGGAACCCATATACATTACTGGTAGCATTGTAAAATGGTGCAGCCACTGTGGAAATAAGTTTGGTGATTCTTCAGGAAGTTGAACATAGAATTTATCATATGACTCAGTAATCCCATTTCTAGGTATATACCCAAAACAACTGAAAGCAGGAACTTGAACAGATATTTGCACCAATGTTCATAACGGCATTATTCATAATAGCCAAAAGGAGGAAGCAACCTAAGTGACCATCAATAGATGAATGAATAAACAAAATGTGGTATGTCCACACAATGTAATATTATTCAGCCATTAAAAAAATTCTGATACATGTGACAACAGGGATGAACCTTGAAGACATCATGTTGAGGGAAATGTCAGATACAAAAAGACAAATATTGCATGATCTCGCTTATCTGTAATACCTAGAAAAAGCAAATTTAATAGAGATGGATAGTAAATTGTAGTTTTCCAGGGTTGGGAGTAGAAGGGAGTTACTGCTTAATGGATACAGAAATTTATCTGGGGTGATGAAAAAACTGGGTAATGGGTACTGGTGGTGGTAGCACAATGTTGTGAATGTTATTAAAACTACTGAATTGTACACTTGAAAGTGGTTAAAATGGGTAATTTTGAGTTGTATATATGTCACTACAATAAAAAGTTTTTAAAAATTCTGAAGGGTTAATAGAAGAATGCTGCTGAGCTATGTTTCAATTCTAAAGAAGACAGAACTAGAAACTGCCTTAAAAGCTATCTGATGGAAACATGAAACACTAGAAATGCTTTAACATAGGGTAAAAATATTTCTGTTCCTTTGGGATTTTAAGAATAAGCTATCAGCTTCCTTTAAAATCAGAATATAGTATTTTGTTAAAGACTTATAAATCTTCTAATCAAGGCCCTCATTTTACAGATGAGGACACTGAGGCTCAAAAAGGTGAAATGAGTGTTTGGTCTGAAGTAGCAAAGCTGGGATCAGAACAAATGTCCTACTTCCTGCTACTGATATGTATATTAATTAGATCCAGTGAACTAGAATTAGAGGACTCTTAAATTACCTTCCAGCTTGAGGTAATTGTCCAAATACCATATCCAGACAGGGGTGGAATTCTGGGACCACAGTGAGAATCATAGAGCTTGGTTCATGTGGTTTCCTCCAAGAAGCGTAGGTTCTCTGTAACTTCAGCTTGGATTTTTGGATGCAAAGGAAACCGAAGGAGTGAGAAATGTAGGTTGAGAGAATCGTTTGTATATGGAAGACAGCTTATTTAACAAAGATATTAAACTGAAAAGTTCTATACTGCTTACCTAATCAAGAAAGAGCCCCTAGAAGTGGTCAACTATAGAACTTGACACTGAAGGAATAGGAAAATGGCTATCATCTAACAAAATCTAACCCCAAAGTCTGAAACTATAAGGTATCTAAGGAAAAGACCAAAGATATTGGGTTTGAAATTTGCATTCTGTGGAATAATACATGTGCTAAAAGAATGCTTTTACTATTAAACTCATCTGCATCACAATTAAGTAGAAGTAAAACAACTAAAAACTTTTGGAGGCTACTCCCTTGGAAACACAGCTAAGAAATTTTCTTGGAAATTAATAAAGTTTGCCAAGAAACCCATTAGAATCCAAATGGTACATATTAAGTAAGGTTTCTCTGCACTTCCCAGGAAGTAGTAATTTTATTTTGTTTTGTAACTAATATGTTAAAGCACTTACAATAAGATGGCTTCTTACGTAGCTATTGTGTTGATTAGATATTAAGAATTCTGCCTCCCAAAGTAATTTATTTTTAGCAGATTATTTAGTATAGTTTATTTTAAAAGAAATAAATATTTAATATGGTGGTCATTATGACTCCCTCAAATCCATTTGCCCCCAGTCATGGGGTGCCATTTCCTCTTGCCATTTCCTTTTGATTTAGGTATTGGCGTGTACATCAGTCAGGAATAGGTTCACCAGAAAGTTCATGAAAACCCAACTTAATGATGACTTAAACACACAAGGTTTTATTCTCTCACGTATCTGGCAGTAGACAGTCCAAGACTCCTAGAAGTCATTAGGGACCCAGTATCCTTTGAGATTTTCATTCCACCAGACCCTTGAGTGCACATTGTCCTCATAGTCCAAAATGACTACTAAAGCTCCAATCATCATGCCTGCATTCCAGAAATCAGGACGGAAGAAGAGGAATAAGATTGCGTTAAAGAACGTGGCTTTTCTGGGGGACATAATAGATCCAGACAGGCACACTTGTCATCCACCTTCCCTCTGAAATCTTTAGTCAGTTCTTCTCACTTTTTCCCAGTGGCGTCAACTGGGTGTTTGTTAGAAAAGCAACATCTCAGGCCTCACTCCAGACCCACCCAGTCAGAATCTGCATTTTAACAAGATCCCCAGATGATTCGTGTGCACATTAACATTTGAGAAGCATGGTCTAGCTAACTCATGCTTTGAATAAGGGTTGTTTTCTTTCTCTGTTTTTTAGTGAGTTAGTGGGTTTCAAACCTGTGGTGATTTGGTGCAGAGAAGAGACCTAACTCCAAAATGCAGGAATCAAGGAGATAGAGAAGTCCAAGTGTCCTCCAAAATACACCTAATCTATGCACATCACAGCACAGTAATCCTAATAAAATAAATGGGCATCCTAAATTAAAAAAACATTTTAGTAGTTTAATATTACTCCAATATTAGAGATTTATGCAACAGAAGATGGAAAAAGATGTGGCCTTTCTAGAGAGCTTTTAAAAATGCACAAGATCTTCAAGGTAGATAATCTATATGTCCCTAAATTGCCATTTCCAAGTTCTAACTGTTACCATAAGGACTATTTTAGCAGTCATTTCATAGTGTTATAGTTTTCCAGGGCTACTATGACAAATATCACCAACTGGTTAGCTCAAACAACAGGAATTTATTGTCTCACACTTTGAGAGGCTGGAAGTCCAACAGGAAGGTATCATCAGGCCGTGCTTTCTCCTAGAGTCTGGAGTGTTCTGCAGATGGTTTGCCATCCTTGGCAATCCTTGGCATTCCCGGCTTGAAGATAAATCTCACGGTAATCTCTCTCTCTTTCTCTGACTTCTAATTAACTGCTTCCGAATTTCCTCTGCTTATTAGGACTTCAGCCACATTGGATTAAGGCCCACCCTGATTCAATTTGGCCTTATCCAAATAGGATCTTCAAAAGTCCTACTTACAAGTGAGTTCACAGGGTTTAGAACTTGAACACATCTTTGCAAGGAAGATGACTCAATTCGTCACATATAGACATCCTACACATTTTCTTGATCGAAGAAAGGTATCTCATTTAAATATATTTTTAAATAGAGAAGGTATAGTCCTGTTTCTTAACAGTTACAATGAAATCCCAAAGACCATCCTAACTGTTAACAATAGTTATCTCTGGAGAATCTAACTATGAATGAAGGTGTTAAAAAAATCTTAGGCACATATTAACTTTTTAATTTTAAAAACTAGCTTTAAATTTTAAAACTTCATTCTTCTTTCCTCTTGATTTTTGTAATAAAATTGTTGTACAAGCTTTGAGGGACCATCTTCCTGATAATATGTGCCAATTTTTGTCTTGTGTAGTTGCAGAGATGGCTGATTGCAAATGGACATCATACATTGTTCTTACATGTTTTCTTAGAGAGATGAAACTGAATATATCAGTGATTGATAGCAGAATAGCTGTTTAAATCTCTTAGAGTGAGAGGACTCTCCCGGCAATTTACTGAAAAGAAGATTGACATAGATTTTAAAAGAAATGTTCTGAAGAATAATAGTTCCATGATTTAGAGGGAGATAAAGGATTGCCATTTAACAAGATGGGCTAGACAACGGTTTGAATCTATTCTAAAGGAACTATACCTGATTTACCAGGGGAATAGAGAAAAATTGGGTGAAATGGTCAGAAAGAGTGCTAAATGCTTCAAGTCCAAGAATGCTTCACTAAGTTCTTTTAAAGTTTAGTTGATTAGTAAATATCAATTGGGTGAAATTACTGTATCTCAAACAGGAAAAACAAAGGAACATACAAAATATGAAGAGATTATCAGAGAATTATAAAATGTGTAATATGTGTTATCTGTGATAATTCATTTTATAGAATAAATACATAGATTTTAATATTACTTGTAACAATCAAATTTTAAAATGCTATATTCTCTGTCAGTCATAAATCACTCCATTTCTAAGCGGCTTCTTAGATTCTTCTCTTCATATTAAACCATGTCATTTTAAAACAGAAATTTAACTTACTTTTTTGTGATTTATTTACACATAAATGTTCCTTCTTCCCCTTTTCTGCTTCCCTTTCCTCCTTATCCCCTTTTATTCCTTCCTTTTCCCACTTCTCTTCCTGAACAATTCCATCCTAAATCCATTAGGTGGAACAAAGAAATGTAAGCATCTGTACAGGTTGAGGGTGGGGTGATGGTCAAAATTGGAATGTCAAAGCCCAAGCATGATGAGGAAAGCATCACTGGGCAGGGAGTTGATTAGCCTGGGTGTCAGAACCCAAACTGGGTGAAGAGGGCATCCATTGTGGGTGGTGTAGAAGGGTGGTTACCCAGTAGGGAGTGTTAGAGTTCAAGGGGCTTGAGAAGGGCAGCTGCACAGGGTGGGAGTGTCAACTGACATGGGAAATTGTTTGCTTACATGAGGATTGATCAAGTAAGTAAATATATTAAGAATATTGAGAGCCAGGTTTCTCACTGGAAGTCAAGGGAGTTACAAAAAAGAAGAAAATTAAAATAAACCCTGTAGTGTTGGATTGGAATTGGAGGTATTGTTGTAAACTTACATTTTCAAAAGATGATGATAGCTGAGAGAAACAGACATGATAGATAGATGGAAATGTAGATGTAATGTAAATGTGTCTACATGAATATGCATCTATGTACATACATGTATTCCCTCCCTCTGTCCACTGAAAGCCTGGGAACAGTAATACCTACATATCAACTAACACACCTACCATAAATAAAAGAACAAGATGAGCCTAGAGTATCTTGTAGTGCCAGAAAGCAAGAACATGCTCAAAGCATGAGGGAGACATGTCAGAAGGACACAGGAGGCAGCGCGAACAGGCTCCCTGCTGGCCAAATCTGGACAAAAGGAGGATCAAAATGCACTAAGGATTATAACCCGTTGAATAAAACAAGAAACCATGAGTCAGTACAGAAATCGATACATAAAGAGATACCTATAGATACACTGAAAGGAACAGGATATCCTCATAGGTTCAAAGTACCTACCAACAAAACGCGTATTAAGCCTGGTATATACCACCTTAATCAAGGGATCAAGGTCAGCATCAATGGCAAGGGGACAAATGGAAATCAGAGGATGCAATCATTTCCAAAAATGAATAACCTTAATGCAATCATGAGGAAACATCATTCAAATTCAAATTGAGCGACATTCTACAAAATAACTGGAATGTAATCTTTGAAAGGGTCAAGGTCATGAAAGCCACTGAGGAACTGTTCCTGACAGGAGACTGAAGAGACCTCACAGTTAAATGCTCCATGTGATCCCAACCTAGATCCTTCTGCTATAAAATGCCTTATTGGGTCAGCTGAATAAACTCGAATGGGTCTGAGGATTAGTTGGTAGTGATGTATCAAGGTCAATTTCCAAGGTTGTACTGTGGTTATGTAGGGGAATGTTCTTGTTTGTAGAAAACACACGTGAAAGTATTCCAGGGGCAGGGATGGTGGTGTGGTAATGGGGCATCAGGTCAAATAGTCCAGAAAAAAAATTTACTTGTACTGCACTCCCAACT
Source organism: Choloepus didactylus (assembly GCF_015220235.1). Classification (NCBI taxonomy): domain Eukaryota; kingdom Metazoa; phylum Chordata; class Mammalia; order Pilosa; family Megalonychidae; genus Choloepus; species Choloepus didactylus. Next base: position 92,864,057 of record NC_051311.1, read on the forward strand.
TTTCTGTAGGTTTGTGATTATTTTAAAATTAAAAAGAAATGTTTAAACATATATATATGTATATATATGTGTGCCGGTTTGAATGTATTGTGTCCCCCAAATGCCATTGTCTTTGTGGTCTTGTGGGACAGACGTTTTGGTGCTTATTAGATTTGCTTGGAATGTGCCCCACCCAGCTGTGGGTGGTGACTTTGGTGGGATACTCCCATGGAGGTGTGACCCCACCCATTCAGGGTGGGCCTTGATCAGTGGGGCCATATAAAACATGCTGACTCAAAGAGACTGGACGGAGTGCAGCTGTGAGTGATGTTATTTGAAGAAGAGCAAGCTTGCTAGAGAGGAACGTCCTGGGAGAAGCCATTTTGAAACCAGAACTTTGGAGCAGACGCCAGCCATGTGCCTTCCCAGCTAACAGAGGTGTTCCGGATGCCATTTGCCATCCTCCGGTGAAGGTACCTGATTACTGATGTGTTACCTTGGATACTTTATGGCCTTAAGACTGTAACTGTATAGCCAAATAAACCCCCATTTTATAAAAGCCAATCCATCTCTGGTGTTTTGCATTCTGCAGCATTAGCAACTAAAACAGATTTTGGTACCGAGAGTGGGGTGTTGGTGCTGCTGAGTTTGCAAATACCAAACATGTTGGAATGGCTTTTTAAATGGATAAGGGGAAGATTCTGGAAGAATTGGGACGAGCTTGATAGAAAAGGCCAAAACTGCTTTAAAGAGACTGTTTGTGGAAATATGGACTCTAAAGATACTTCTGATGAGGACTTGAACAGAAATGATGAATATGTTGTTGTAAACTGGAAGAAAGGCGATCCTTGTTTTAAAGTGGCAGAGAATTTGGCAAAATTGAGTCCTGGTGTCAGATGGAAGGAAGAATTTAAAAGTGACAACCTGGAATACTTAGCTGAGGAGATCTCCAGACTACCTGTGGAGGATATACCCTGGCTTCTCCTTGCAGCTTGTAGTAAAATGCGAGCGGAGAGAGATAAACTTAGAACTGAACTCTTGGGTTCAAAGAAACCAGAAGTTGATGGCTTGGAAAATTACAGGCTTCCAGGGGGTGGAATCCCAGAAGCTACAGCCCAACATGAGGATGTAACCAAACATGGAACCCAGCCGCCATTTCAGTACAAGCCAAGATTGGAGATGGAATTATCCAGAAAGGATTTGTGGAAAGTCCTATTGTCTGATGGCTTTGACCCCTGCATGCTTCATGCAAAGCCAACAGAATTTTTGCGAGATCTTTATAGACGGAGCCATTGCCGGTCTGGACTGGAGGAGACAGACAAGGAACAAACTGAAGGAAAAATTTATTCAAAGGCAGAGCCATGGAGGTTGAGGTCTGGAGTCAAGAGGTCTCGGGCTGGGAGAGCGGAGCAGCCCACATGCATGGAAAGGGTGAGTTTGCCCTGGAGGTCGAGGGCGGGCTTTCCGCCTCGATGCTCTGGAAGAGTTTTGCCACCCGAGGTCCCAAAGAGGGTGGAGCACATTCCCAGGGAATTGGGGAGAGCCTGGCTGCCACCCCACTGCTCTGAAGGGGTTGAGCCTGTGCCCCGGAGATGGAAAGGAATCCGGGAGCTGCCCCGATGTTTGAGGAGGGTGGGGCCGAGAAGGTGGTCTCCCCAATGTGTGGGTCTGTTGGAGCACTCACCTAAGCGTTTGGAGAGGAAAGGGCTGCCGAAAAGGCCCTTAGGAAGGGTTAGGTTCCCGCTCTCTCAAGCCCCAAGGATGCAACGTTGTTCTGTTAATGACTCTCAGACTTTGAAATCTAATGGAGTTTGTCCTGTGGGTTTTAGGAACTGTTTTGCTCCTGTTAACCCTGTTTTCCTTACTGTTTCTCCTTATGGCAATGGAAATGTTTATCCTATGAATGTCTCTCCTTTGTATATTGGAAGCATATAACTTGTTCTAAGTCTACAGATCCAAGGCTAAAGGAGAATTGTGCCTTAGGACCCACCACGCCTAAATTGATTTTGATGGGATTTTGTACTTAACTTTTGTTACTGAAATGGTTTAAGTTTTTGTGATATTGTGATGAAAAGAATGATATTTGGAAAGATAATGTCATTTTGGGGTCCAGGGGGTGGAATGTGCCGGTTTGAATGTATTGTGTCCCCCAAATGCCATTGTCTTTGTGGTCTTGTGGGACAGACGTTTTGGTGCTTATTAGATTTGCTTGGAATGTGCCCCACCCAGCTGTGGGTGGTGACTTTGGTGGGATACTCCCATGGAGGTGTGACCCCACCCATTCAGGGTGGGCCTTGATCAGTGGGGCCATATAAAACATGCTGACTCAAAGAGACTGGACGGAGTGCAGCTGTGAGTGATGTTATTTGAAGAAGAGCAAGCTTGCTAGAGAGGAACGTCCTGGGAGAAGCCATTTTGAAACCAGAACTTTGGAGCAGACGCCAGCCATGTGCCTTCCCAGCTAACAGAGGTGTTCCGGATGCCATTTGCCATCCTCCGGTGAAGGTACCTGATTACTGATGTGTTACCTTGGATACTTTATGGCCTTAAGACTGTAACTGTATAGCCAAATAAACCCCCATTTTATAAAAGCCAATCCATCTCTGGTGTTTTGCATTCTGCAGCATTAGCAACTAAAACAATATGTAAGGTTTTCTTTTCCACAGAAGAAACTGTCATCTCCTATTGTGCTAAGAGCAAACTTTCAATAATAACATACATGGGTTTAATTTAAAACATTGAGTTATCAGAAAATACAAAGAGCTTTAAACTACATTGTATTTCCTCCTCTATTGCAAACTCCTAAAGAAAGTTGCTACACATATTAATCTTGTGCTCTGTGATGTTTAATTCTGCAAAACTGACAGAAAATAAACCATAGACAGATAAAAGAAGTATGATGGAAATTTTTATTTTTACCTTTTAAATGACTCTCTTTTCTTCTTAATAGGAATCTTCCATTAACTGCCTTCAGGGAAAAAATTACTAAAATTAAACAGTTTTTTTCCAAATCAATCATATGACTATTTCATAGGGAAATTGATGACAAAGAATAACTAATAGCTATGAAAGAAACATTTTCATTAAAAATGCATACATTGACTTAATGAAAATCTTTGTGAATCTCATGAGCAGCACTTAGCCAAGTACAAAGAAATATATAACAGATATCTGTGAGTGTAGCAGATTTTTAATGTTCAGACTGCCATGTGTTCTGTAGATAGATCCTTTTTTCAGACTTCTAAACACAGTTGAAGCCACCAGAGAGAATATCTGAAGCACTTCACTGAAATCTTGGCAGCCAAGCCCCTAGCTCCCGCTTTCCCTGAAAGCTGCCTTTACTAAAGCTGAACAGTCCCCCAGAAATGCTCTTCACAGAAGTCCTATTGTCACCACCTCTGAAGGGGCAATTCCTGGAGGAACCGAGTTAGCCAATCTAGAGCCTTGAATAAACAAAAACTACATAAATAAATTACCATCTGGAAAGTGGTGGATCAGTGTGCTCTTTTGAATGCCCCTAGGAAAAAGAAAAATTAACTATTTTGTTGTAATATGCAATTCTCCAATTTTGGGGACTCTGCTGTCCCTACTCCCACTCCCTTGAGCATCAGTTTGGGGGGGAAGGGAAGTATCAGTCTCACCTTCAGCTGTTGAATCACAAGAACCTCTTTTCTTTGACAAGATTCAACATTCAAAATATAGTGTAAATGATCTAAAATGAAAGTCGTGCATCCTTGCTAAGAATCCTGTGTTTTCTGCATTTTTCACCTGTTTGTGATTGAATTTTTTCAGCTGCTGTCTCTTCCACTTGGCCTTGGTAATTAGAGCTGGGAAATGCTTCCTGATTCCAGTTCTCCATGGTGGCCTCTTGCCCCCCTCCACTTTCCTCCCACTGAACCTATCTCTTTGGTGTCTTTGTTCTCAGCACAGTGTAGCCCCAGCAGCACTGATCAAAGTTCTATGACTACACATTGACTCATCAACTACTCAAAGATCTTTGTAAGTCGCTTCTTTTTTTTATTTCGGTGGTGGTTTAATTTTATTTATCTTATTCTTTATGAATCATAATATACAAAGGGAACATGATTTGACATGAGGTATAAAAGAAATCCATGTCATAGAAAATATTTTTGAAAAAGGTTTTACAGTGCCAAAAAAAAAAAAAAGGAAACCCCTGAAACTTTCTCTGGGTGTCAATATACACACAGGTTTAGAGAAATAGAAATTCTAGCCCAGTGAATTCAAAAAGGATTCCAGCAGTTAATCACCAAAATGGCCAATTATCAGCCCTCTTAAAACCCCTGTTATTTTCTGAAAATAAATTAATTGTGTTAGTATTGAGATTTGTAGGTGAGTTTTTAAGATTTTCTTGAGGGTTTCATTAATGTTGCCTTCCTTTGCTTAATTTTTTTAAAACTATGCCTAGTTGAAACCCTCTTAATTTCCTAAAATCTATGTCTTTTCCATATTTTGAACCTAACCTTTTCTTTAAAAAGGTGATCTGTATCTGTATCATTTTAGTCAAAGCTTGTTTTGAGGCATATTCCTCCAGGTCTGCTGGAAGAGGGAGTGAGACAAATTAGAGCCAAAGGGAAAGTGATATCCTTTCTCCTGTGTGGAATCAAGATGCTGTCGGAATGTTCATTATTAATGTATCCTTTCCCTTGAGGCTTCTGGCTTGCCAAATATCCATCTAATCTGTGTCCTCCCCTGGGAGAAGACAGTACAGTTCCATGTCCCGATACTCTCTGATAGTATCAAAACCTTGTTGCTTACAGAAAAAGCCTGGCATCTTCACCTAGGTTGGCCGAATGCTCACTTGAGTCTCAAGAGGGTAAAGAATTTCAGATATTAAAAAAAAAAAAAAAAAAAAAAGCTAGCAATAGGGTGATGACCTGGAAAAAGAACTTAACTGAGAGTTAAGAGACCTAAATTCTTGTCCCAGCCCTGATATTCCGCTGTTTCTCTGGCCTTGGGCAAGTCACTTAAACTTTCTGGACTCAGTTTCCCTGTTTGTAAAATGAAGGGGTTGGACCATGATCCTCACATTCCCTTTTGTTTATAAACAATTCTCTGATTCTTGGGTATAGTAGCACTAAGAAAATCCAAAAAAGATATCCACTCACCACCACCAGTCACCAAGTTTATATATGGAGACAGGCTTATGAGAAAATTGCTACTCTCAAAAAAAAGGAAAGATTAACATTTTAACAGTGAGAGATACCCTGTATAGAAGGGTAAAATAAATTCTACAAAGTAAACTAGGAAAGTGGAATTGAGGATTAAGCAGTTCGGGTTTAGTCCCCAATTTCTCTTCAAAGAGCAAACTGTAGCTCTTTCCACAGACCACTGAATAAATGCCTGATTGTTCTATGGGGGTAATCAAACCCTTCTATTTAATCTAAGACTCAAGCAGTCTTGTTATTTTTGCTTTAAAAATGCTTTATTCAAGGTTTCTTTTGGTATTACAAAAGTCCTAACTGCTTACATATTGATTATATGGAATTCAGATAAACCAATCTTCCTCCTTTATCCTTCAGTCAGAGAAGTCCCTTTTGGTGTTTGCAGTTGAATAATTATTCTCATAAACAAATTAGCATTGGAATAAATAAAGACCCAGAAGTCTGATGTGGCTGAGTCTACTCAATTTCCTCTTTCTCCTTCATATATTTACATATTAATTTTAAGCCATAGGTGAAAATGGAGCCTGCTCTTTCCCAGTCTCTCTTAGATGTTGCCAAGAACAAATGTTTCCTAAGGGAAGGTTTCTTGTGGGGAATATTGATTCCAAGTATGATTAGTCCCCAAACCTGAAGCTAAGACTGTGTGAGGAGGACTGAAATGCAATGTAGGGTACAATCACAAGTATGTAAACCAAAAGAAGTTGGCTGTCCTTTCCAACATTCTCCACCAAGGATGGGGAAAATGGATTCCTATTGGGAACCTCATTCACCAACAGTTGAAATTGGAACATATGTCACACTTGTATGCTGTTTAACTTAAAGACAAGCTCTCTTTCCTGGAATTGCTTTTTGTCTGAGGGCAGGGAGCTGGGAGTGTGTTGGGATGCTAGGCCTCTATTGTTAGCTAGGGTGCAAATCACCCCTTGGTATCAGAATCTCCAAGGATGATGGGTGAGGTGGGGGAATGGCCTGGGGCATTCTTTCTCTGAGCCATCCCTAGCATATTTCTCACCTTTACTTTTTCCTCTCTCCCAAAGTTCACTGGAGAGCATGGCAGGCACAAGAGGAAAAGGTGGTCAAGAGGAAAAGAAAAAAAGAGTAGTGGTGTAACTGAGAAGTTAGGATTTAAGGAGTGAATATGATTACTGAATCATTATAAAGATTTTCCTTTTTACTTTCTGGTATACTAGAGTAGACAGAGAGAAATACCTGAAACCTGAATTGTAATCCAGCTGCCTTGATCTATGATAATGATTGTATAGCCTTTATTTTGTGCCTTGTGATTGTAAAAACCTTGTGACTAATCTTCACTTGTACCCATTTATCCAGTTTTTCGACTTTACAGTCTTATGATCACTAAAGACAGCCTCTAGTGTTTATTATTGAAGGGTCTTGGGCCAGCTCAGAACTAATCCATCCCAAGTCCAAAGTTATCTTGATAACCAAAGCTGGGTCTAACCAAAATGGGCCCGCCTGACATACACACTAGCTTAGACTTTAACCTACAAGTCACCTATACTTCATTATTATACTAAAAATCATGTCCATCATTATATTAAGGCCGCCATTTTCTTACATACGTTCTGTGACTAAGTATGTAGTCAATCTGCACATGCTCAATAATTAGATCACTTCTAATTACATCATCTAGGGCCATTATACTCATTATCCTAAAACCTTCTTTGATGCTGTAAAACTATCAGAATTACTGCAGTTCGGGGAGATAGATTTTGGACCGAAAGGCCATCTGTTCTGCTTCTCACCTAGCAATAAACTCTTTCTCTTTGAAACCCCAGTGTCTCAGGAATTGGTCATTTGAACACATCAGGCAAAAGAATCCCCCGCCTTGATCTGGTAGCAGTGAGATGGGGTAGTAGAGACAAGAGTTATAGTGATGGTAAGGCTCAGGTTCTTTTCAGGCCTCCTTGTCCCTTTTTCTTTCCCTCTCAGGCCCTCTGCAAGGTCTGTAACCAAATGTTAGGACAGCAAAAGAGAGAAGCCTTGTTTTCACAGTAGACAATATTAACCGCAAGTTGGAATAGCTCCCGTCTTGGCATTTTATCTTGGATGAGATCTGAACACCAGAGGAAAATATTTCACCTCCTAAAATACAAATTCTGAGCTGGTTCAGAAAGAGGAGCACCCCACTAATGAGTCAGAAGAATGAGCTTCTTACTTTTTGTGATCAGCCATCGGCCCTACTGCTCATAGGACACTAGCCCAGGCCCCCCCACCCTTCACTATTAACCTGTGAGATTCAAATAGTAGAGGTCACCTTTAACTTGTACAGGAATCCTCCCGGGAGGGGTGTTAAGGCACAAATTGCTGGGCCCCACCCCCAGAGTTTCCAATTTGCATTTCTAGCAAGTTCCCGGGTGATGCTTACGCTGTTGATCCGGCGAACCACACTTGAAAACTACTGTTCTAGCATATAATAGGCAATTAACAAACATTTGTTGTTCATTTTCATGATGGGAGGTCATGGATGGGAGCTATAGAACAGAAGAAGATAGGAATCATTTCATTCCAGATCTCTGAGTTTATATGTATTTGTTGTACTTTTCCTCACTCTATTTCCCATAATGTTAATGCAGTTTTAGCAATTTCAGGAAACAGCCATTGCTTTCCTCCTTGTAAGACATGAAAATTTAATAACAGGTAAAGGGGTATTTTAAAAGAAACCGTTGTTTCCTGTGCCGGTGTTTCCTTGCTGCTTACATATTCGACATGAAAGGAATTACATAAATCGTCTTTTGATTTTCTTTCAAATCTTTAGGAAAACTTATCAGTTAACAAGGACCAGGTGATTTGCTATGATTTACACAGGAACTTTGTTTAAACATAAAGAAGCATTTCTGACATGGAGAAATCTTTTCCAACGCAAGTAAGCAGAATTGATCATGAACCAGAAAAATACTATAATCTGCATATTTGAGTTTAGAACTGCTGTTTATTTCATGTCATTTCTTCAGCTCTTCCCCTTTAGCTTCAAGCCTGAACATACTGAGTTAAAAGAAAGTGAATTTTTTAAAACTTACACTTGTGACTGTTTATCCATTGTCAAAACTCCCTCCTCTTTAGACATAGACATGCATACAGTTTTGGAAAAAACTGAAAGGGCATGAAGAGCCAACCTTTATTTAGTGAAACCAAATAATGCATTTTCATCAATTTGCTGATGACTGGAATTACTTAAGATTTGCCAGGACCACTGCAGTGACAATATATTTTCTTGTAATTATCATTCTCCATGCTCAAAAGCTTTATAGACTTTAAAAATGAATCTCTGTAACATCCCTCTGAGCTAAATGAGGAACAGAAGCAATTATCTCCTCTTTACAGATGAATAGGTAGACACAAAGGAATGGAGACTGATCCAGCCAGGAAAGAAATCAAGCTAAGAGTACAAATAACTCTAATATAATCTGCCTCTCCTATTGTAACAGAGAAGTTAGGATTTCAGAAATTATTATGATTACTGAATCAATATATAGATATTTCTTTTTATTTTCTGGTATATTAGAATAGACAGAGGGAAATACCTGAAATTACTGAACTGTAATCCATCTGCCTTTATCTTTGACAATGAATGTATAACTATATAGCCGTTATCTTGTGATTGTAAAAACCTTGTGACTGACCCTCACTTATACCCTCTTATCCTGTTTTTCAACTTTAGAGTCTTATGATCACTAAAGACAGCCCCTAGTGTTTATTAATGAACAGCCTTGAATCAGCCCAGAACTAACCCACCCCAATTCCAAAGCTATCCGATAGTCGGAGCTGGATCTAACCAAAATTGGTGTGCCTGACATGCATGGTAGCTTAAACTTTAACCTATAAATGACCTATATTTCATTATAATACTAAGAATCATGCCCATCACCATATTAAGGCCACCATTTTCTTACATATGTTCTGTGACTAAGCATGTAATCAGTCTGTGCATGCTCAATAATTAGATCATCTCTAACCTTGTCATCTTCAGCCATGGTGTTCATCATTCTAAAATCTGTCCATCTTTTGGTACTATAAAACTATCAGAGTTACTGCAGTTCACATAGACAGATTTTTAGGCCGATAGGTCATCTGATCTCCTGCTTCAGATCCAGCAATAAACTCTTTCTCTCTTTGAAAACTTGGTGTCTCAGGAATTGGTCATTTGAGCACATCGGGCCAAGAACCCACTGCTTTTAATTGGTATCACTATCAGTATCATTTTCCTTTGATTCACAAGAATCCATGTTGATGGGAAACTCTAAAGGCATTGTTTTCTCATTCTTTAGTGAAGTGGAAACACACTCTAGTAGGGACATCTAAAGAAAGGAAATGATGAGACTGGTAAATGTGAGCAGAATTAGCCCAAGACTGTGGACACAGTTTTTTGTTTTAGTTTTTCTGCATAATATGACCAAGGTCCTTCAATGCTGAATCCCATCAGTGCCTGATCAACTAGCTTCTGTTTGCATAAAAGCAGCAGAGGGGGGATAATATTAAGCTAATAGACATTATCGCACAGCTGCAAATCTCTAAATGTACTCAACATTTGAGTACCAAGCAACTGGGAATTTTTCTGAATGACAGTAGTTTTCAGTTCCAAAATCTCAGAAAATAGTCTCTGGTCAGGAACTAAATTGCTGATACCAAACAGCTGAGCCACAGTCTCTGGCGAGAGAATGATGACAGCTCTAGAACCTGCACTACTGACCCCCTTTCATTTTGTACCAGTATTTTGTTTTAGTCCTGGCTCTGCCATTGGTTGGTCATGTGAAGTTGGACAAATCGTTCAACCCATTTAGTCTTCAGATTCTCCTGTAAATGAAATACTGGGACGGCTCTCCAAGGTCTTTTAAGCTCAGAATTCCATGATTCCAATAAGGTATATTCTAAAACATTTTAAAAGCCTATCACAAAAATCATATGAAAGCATATTACATTTTCCTTTGCTCATAAGGGAGAACATGGTACGTATATCCTTAACAGAGTAGGTTAAATAATGTCTTTGTGTATGTGTGTGTTGTGTGTGTGTGTGTGTAGAAAATGATTCTTGGTCTTCTGTAAATAAATAAAACAAAGTATTTAAATAATATTTAGCAATAAGTAACATTCATATCATATATAAGATAGAAGGATTATGACTGGGGTCAGAGATCATAAAATTATATGAGAACATCAGTAATTAAATTGTCCCTATTACTCTCCATAAAAACTAGAACAAAATCAAAGAAGCAGTTAAAATAAAGCTACAATATAACAGATTAAAACATAAAGAAATTATAAGAGTAAAATAGCAATATTAAAAATAATAGTAAGTAGTTACAATCTTACTATAAGACAGCACTGTTGTAAGTAGTTTCCATGTATTTAACTGGTTTAATTTTCACAATACTAGAGGTATTAGTTATTATTTTCCTCCTCTCTTAAGATGAGGCGCCAAGAAGTATCCTGCCTAAGGTCATACAGCCAGCTATATCTAGGGTGTTTTGTGAAGTCATGTAATATTTGTGAAGTGTTGCTAGAAATGCTTTGTAAAATATAAAGTGCCAAGCAGATATTAATTATCATTATTACAATTGGGAAAAAAGTTTAAATGTTTTATGTAAGTTTAATAATATAAGATGAGAAGGAATAATTAAGTATTTCAAAACTTTGGAAGATCTCATTATAAATGACAAAAGATACAGTTAATGAAATAATGGATCAAAGCAATGATCATCAATGACTACCAAGACTACTAGGTGAAAAGCTGAGGGAGAACTTTATAATGATTGGATCAGAGTATCAACTCTTAAACCCACTGATAAATTTTAACTTCAAAAAAGAGAGATAAGCAGACATGAAGAGTTTTCTGATGGAAGTAACCAACCTCACCCACCGACAATCAAAAATCAAACCTGAATCTGATCAAGATTCTAGACCTAACTCCAGTTTACAAGAAATTCACAAGACAGAGGTATATTAAACTGTTAAATGAACCACAGGGATGCAATCAACCAAATCCAGAAAGTGAGAATCATTATATGACAGAGGACCTGGTTTCTCCAGCAAACAAATTACAAGAAAAAAATTGAGGGAGGAAAAGAACTGTTTAAAAATATTTAAGTGGTATATCTAAAATTGTATTATGTGACTTATTGAGATGCTGATTTGAACCAACAACTGTAAAAAAAAAAAGGGAGGGGGAGGCAGATTTTGAACACTAAATATTTGGTGACATAAGGACTTCTTGTTATTTAAAAAATGAGATCTAGTCTTACGGGATCTTATGTGGGCCTTATGTTTTAGATATACAAACAAACATTTACACACAAAATGATATATTTGTGTTTAGTTTTTAAAAATCTAGTGTGAGAGGGAGAACTTCCAGGGAAGATGGCAGAGTAGGGAGTGTGACATATAAAAACCAAAGGATAAAATGGCTGAAGTAAGTACAGCTTTTACAGTAATAACATTGAATGTTAGTGGATTAAACTCACCGATTAAAAGACAGAGATTGGAAGAATGGATAAAAAAGCATGATCCAACTATATGCTATTTACAAAAGACTCACATTAGACCCAAAGACACAACTAGGTTGAAAGTGAAAGGTTAGAAAAAGATATTCTGTACAAATAGTAACCAAAAAAGACTGGGGTAGCTATATTAATATCAGAAAATATAGGCTTTAAATGCAAAAAAGAAAGAAACGCACTAATTTAAAGTATTTTAAAGAAGTTGAAAAGAATATTATTATTATTATGAATTTGAAGATAATCCAGGTAAGTTTCATTTTTATGTGTGAAATGAAGAAGACATTGCAACCATGCTTTAAAAAAAGGACAAAGACAGAACCTCTAGGGATTCATGTTATGTTTTTTCTTGTTGTTGTTTTCTTTGTTTAATTTAGGAACTAAGAACTAAAAAAAAAAAAAAGACAATGCAAATTATTATGTTATTTAACATTCACTGATCCCTTGCTAAGTGCCAGGTTTTCATCTTGCCATCTATATTTATGGAATTTTAGTTGTAGTCTAAGATCCAGTGGGTGATACAAGAGCACACACCAAGCAATTAGAAAGCACTACATGATAACATATTGTAGGAAAGATAAGCTGATCACAAAGACAGAAAATAGATTAGAGGTTTCTAGGGACTTGGGGAGGGGGAATGGGGAGTTGTTGCTTAATGGGTGAAGAAAAGAGTTCCTGTTTTGGGTGATGAAAAAGTTTTAGCAATGGAAGGTGGTGATGGTTGCACAACATTGTAAAAGTAATGAATGCCACTGAATTGTGCACTTAATGGTTAGAAGGCAATATGTTACCACAATTTTTAGAGAAGTGTAGCTAGCTGTGCCCCAGAGATGCATGCTCACCTTCCATAATGTAGAGTTGTTCTGTGAATGCAGATGCCCAGCCAGGGGGTACTTTTCCCAGCACAAGGTGGAGCCCTGTGACTAGTTCTTACCAGAAAGTGTTCTTTGTCATTTCTGGACCCAGACAGCAAGAAGCAGATGTGTCTTCTCCTCTCTCTTTTCCCAATTTCCAGCTGAATATTGATGCCCTGGGAAACTTTGTAAGCTTTGTATTAAAGAAGGCAGATCATCCATCAGCCTGGGTTCCTAAATGTCTGCAAAACGCACAGCACCTCTCACCACTCCCACCCCTCTCCCCACACCATGAATACATACACTGTCACCAAAGAACAACAACAATAGTTCTGTGCTGTTAAGCCACTAAGATTTTGTTTTTTTATCTGTAAAAAGAGGCTGGTACACATAGCAATTGCTAAGGTGGGGTATTGCAGTGTATATTCAGAGGTTAGAAATCATTGCAGTTGAGAAAAATTACAAAATGTTTCATGGAAAAAGTGGAGCTTAGGCTGGATTTTGAACTATGAGTTATAAGTGGCTAAATGGAGAGAAGGAGAAAGAGTACCAGAATAAGGAACCAACGTGGGAACCACAGCAAGAATTAGCATGCAGCGAGAAGATGGTGAGACCATCCTGATGAGCAGGTGAAGGTTGGGGAAAATGGGAAATAAAGATGGAGTGTCAGGGTAGAATCAGAATGTGGCGATCCTGAGAATTAAGACCTAGTTCAAATGACAACCACCAAAGTTTCTGGAGTAGGAGAATGTCTCATGAAAGGTGTATATCAGGAAAATCAGCCAGACTAAAGAATGCAGGATGGACCAATAAGATAAAAAAAAATGTGAAAATACTTTGTGAAAACTGAAGGCTTCAAAAATGCAAAGTCTTATCAGCACCTTTATTATTATTGTCAGTCACAAATAGCACTAGCTACTTTCCCCCAATGTTACTATGAATAAAGTAACTTAAAATAGGTTTGGGGGCTTTCTATTTTATTTTTTGCAATTACCCTTGGATTTGTGTTCATTTTGTATTACTTTGTAAATAGAAAGATGCCTAGATAGAAACTGTTTTAAAGTAAACTAAGAGGTGAGAGGTACTTTGCATCCTGAAAATAACCATAGATACTATAGGAGGGCAAGTAGATAGAATAGGTCTTGACATGCAACAGTTTTCTGGTACTCCAGTATAGCCTGGCTATGGCATCAAAAGAAGAAACTGTTTAGCAGGTATTTATTTCATAAATTATAAGGGTCTTTGTACCTAATACTTTCAATAAATGAGCTATTTAAACATTGATTGACACATTTAGCTATGCTACACAATGGAGGTCAAGGTGGATTAACTCAAAGAAGAAATCAGTTTGCAAGCATATATCCGACAAAAGACTGTTATCCAGTATGTACAAAGAACTCCTACAACTCAATTACAAAAACATAAACCACCCAATAAAAAGTGGACAAAAGATTTAAACACACATGTACAAAGGAAGGCTTAAGCATATAAAAAGTGCTGAACATTACCAGTCATCAAGAAATGCCAAGAAGTCACAGCAAGGCAGCATTATGTACTCACCCAGATGACTAAATTCCCCAAGACTGACAATGCCAATGCTGACAAGAATGTGCAGCAACCAGAACTCACATTTCTGGCAGAAGTGTAAAAGGCATGTATTTGAATGACTCCATATTGTATGAAGTTCTAGAACAGGCAAAATTAATCTGTAGTGGAAAAAAATTATAGCAGTGGTTCCCTGGGGCAGGGTGGGTGGTAGGTGGCGGGAGGGAGTGAGTGAGGATTGACTAGCAAGGGGCATGAGGAGACTTTCTGAGGTGACAGTACTGTTCAAAGTTTTTATAGGGGGTTAGTTACACAGGTGTATGCATTTGTCAGAAGTCAGCAAATGGTAAGCTTAAGGTTTGCACAGCTCATTGTATGTACATTTTACTTAAGGAAAGCAACTGCCAATATGGAACTAATGAAATGCGTGCTGAAGCCTTTGGAGATGAAATGTACTGATTTATGCAACTTAGCTTCAAAAAATGATGGATTGATGGATGGATGAAGGAATGCATAAATGCACGGTTGGGTAACAAAGCAAATATAGTAAAATGTTCATTGTAGGATAAGTGTGGGTGAATATAGTGTTGTTCACTGTACAATCATTTCAACCTTTCTGTATGCTTGAAATTTATTAGAATAAAATGTTTGGAGGGTGAAAGGAAAAAATGGGACTTCTTCAATTTTATTTCTCATGATGATACTTGATAAGAAGATAAAATAACATTTATTGATAGAATAAATGTTAGAGCAATAGGAAAAGAGGGATTTGGCCATAAAATGAATGTTAGCTAACATTTATTAAACTCCCAGTTCCCTAAGATGTGCTCATTTTTAATGAAATATATCAAACTCAATAAAGATATTTAAAATGTGGACATTGATGTCAGGTATCCATCATTCAGAGGATTTCCAGAAAGAAAATCAATGTGGGGGAAGAGGAAGATAACAAAGAAGAATAAAGGAAATAGAACAGAGAAAAAGAAAAATAGAACTCAATCACTTTTTTTTTTTTTTGACCAATAAGGAAGAAAAATGGCCAATTTTGAAGTGCTACAGAATCACAGGAATGGTGTTTCTGTACACACATTTTCAGGTTCTGAATTAAGTGCTTCGGTGAGATTTCATGTATTATATAAATTTGCAACAGACAAATAGACACATTGATCTTGGCTTTAGTATCTGTCAAATAGTAATCAAGGTAAATGTGAAGGGAGGCTACATTTCAAATCAAAGGGAAAGAGGTAGAAAAAGTCAATTGACGTGATTGAAGCTGATGGGAGAAAGAAGTGCCATTACAATAGAAAGATGATGCCTCAGGGACCAAGGATAAAGATACAGTTATTAGTGGGATACATGCTTGTCTATAATGAGTATTTGTTTTGTGCCTTTCTCAAAATAGATTTTCTTTGAGCCTCAAACCCTAAAATATGCTATGTCCTTTAAGATATCACAGAATGGCCTATTTTCCCTTGTTAATCCCTGACCTAAATACTAATCTTTTACCTCACCTGTTGGACAATTGTTTAAATTAGCTTTATTTATATGGTTGCAGAACTAGGCATGCATTTAATATGCTTTATGTAATGGTCCCTGACTCAGCACAGCATACTGAGAAATATCTGAATTATGAAATAAATGCACAGTGGTGCTGGTGAGGGGTTATATTTTAAATTGCAAGCATAACGTTTGTTTAGTTTCTATTTCACAGATTCTGTTAATTCTACAAAAAAGAAAATTACTTTCAATATTCAACCACAATTGTCTGCAGTCTGTAAACATAAAGAATCTGAAATCAATGGATTTAATCAATTTAGCACATATCCATTCCTTTTTCAGGATGAAAATTTAATATCCTGCCACTGCAACTTTGACTGTAGTCTTGCCATATAGGCGGCCATCTTTTAAAAGATAATGCTAGAATTTCATCTAGTTAACCTCATTCGAATAGATATAGTTTAAAAAACTGTTTAATTCTGAATTAAATAATTCATGTTCATGTTATTAAAAACGTAAAGATACATTTATGAAGCCATATTCTGCAAAAGAGTCTTTATCCAGAAAAGTCTTGGAAATGACATATTCTGAAAAGCGATTTTACTCGTCACTTAGAGCATGAATATAATTTGCCTTCTAGAGTTTCGCTGAGCTCGGGGGGGGGGGTAAGGCGCGGTAACACTAAGTTGGAGCCAGCCTGGGGAGCTGCAAGGTGCCTGTGGAAGCGCAGAGGCTCTGTGCGCATGCGGGAGTGTTGACCCGGGCCTCCGTTGGAAGTGCAGCAGCTGTACAGCTGGAGGAGCAGAGACTTCAAATACGGAAAGGCCAAGCAAAGGGCTTTCTCGCTGCTCTTCTAACCTTAGGGTCTGCATTAGGAGTTACTGAGCATCTGATTGGGGGCAGAGAGGGTTGGAGGAAGGATGACATTTCCAAGGCAAAATGAAAACCTCTTCTGTTTCTGTTGTTAATGGTTTTGGTCTGGCTTTAATGAGGCATCTAGTGCTGTAGTGAGAGCTGTGCCTAGAATGAATTTTGGAGGGTAAAAGGAGGTGGGGACAGGAAAGGGGCGGGGGATCAGGGGCTTCAGAGCAGCAGGGTGATGCAAAAACTGTGAGGAAGGGTTCTGTTATATTATTCATCACACAGTTCTCACAACTTGATGAAGTAGTTACTGTTATTACCTCTTTTACATGGATTGGGTAAACAGAATTGGGTAAACAGAAAAAGGAGAAGCCTCTGTAGGAAAGGACGAGCAGAAGCAAAAGGACAGAAGTGGGAAGATAATGAAACAGTGAGGGATCAGGCCTGTTATATTATATTATATTATATTATATTATATTATATTATATTATATATTGTTAAATTGTTCTATTGACTGTTTTTTTTTTCAAGGAAAAGAACTGTGTTTTATTCATTTCTTTTTTTTTTTATCTTCATTTCATTGAGATATATTCATATACCACGCAGTCATACAAAACAAATCGTACTTTCGATTGTTCACAGTACCATTACATAGTTGTACATTCATCACCCAAATCAATCCCTGACACCTTCATTAGCACACACACAAGAATAACAAGAATAATAATTAGAGTGAAAAAGAGCAATTGAAGTAAAAAAGAACACTGGGTACCTTTGTCTGTTTGTTTCCTTCCCCTATTTTTCTACTCATCCATCCATAAACTAGACAAAGTGGAGTGTGGTCCTTATGGCTTTCCCAATCCCCTTGTCACCCCTCATAAGCTACATTTTTATACAACTGTCTTCGAGATTCATGGGTTCTGGGTTGTAGTTTGATAGTTTCAGGTATCCACCACCAGCTACCCCAATTCTTTAGAACCTAAAAAGGGTTGTCTAAAGTGTGCATAAGAGTGCCCACCAGAGTGACCTCTCGGCTCCTTTTGGATTCTCTCTGCCACTGAAGCTTATTTCATTTCCTTTCACCTCCCCCTTTTGGTCAAGAAGATGTTCTCCGTCCCACGATGCCAGGTCTACATTCCTCCCCGATATTGACTGTTTTTTATATAGTGGGTTATTATTATGAATAATACAATAGGACTTTACCACTTTAAAGCATACTCATATCCATCTCATGGATTCCCAGAACAATTCTTTTAATAAGGGAAAAATTATCATCCTTCCTCTGCCTATGCAGAAATTAAAGATACAAGAGGCTAAGCAATTTCCTCATCTCATGTCCTTCTACCTCAGGGCCTTTGCTCCTACTGCTCCTTCTGTCTGGAAAGCACTTCCTCTTCTCCTCACTTTAGCTCTCAGTCCAGCCCTGACTTCCTGAGAAACCTAAGCTGACTTCCCCTGCTTGGGTCAAATCCTTTCCTAGTGTATAGGGAAACAGAACCAACAGGAGATATCTGTAAATACGACATTTTAGAAAAGTGTCTCATGCAACTGTGGAGATGCACAAATCCAAATTCTGTAGGACAGGCAGCAAGTTGGCAACTCTGATGAAGTTCTTTGATGAACTCCCCAGGAGAGGTTGGCTGGCTGAAGAAGTGGAAGTCCTCTCTCTTCTCCCTTAAAAGTCTTCAACTGATTGGATTAAATCCAGTGATTGAATTATCTCATTGCGGAAGACACTCCCTTCTTGATGTAATCAGCCACAGATGCGAGCAATTGACTAATGATTGACTAAACCAGGCTTCTGGTTTATTAACCAGACACAAATGTCCTTGCAGTTAACTGTTAGGCCAGTGCTTGCTTGACCAGACACCTGGGTACCATCACCTGGCCAAGTTGACACATGAACCTAACCATCACACCTAGTATATGCTCTGATATCATAAATCATGACTGTAATATTCTATTTATTAATGGGAATAAATTAAAGAAAAAATCAATGTTGAATAAGCAAATGAACAGAACTCAGGTCTGCCAGGGCTGTTCCTCACACATTTTCCACAACAATGCACTATTTATAAAAGGTACAATGGAATGATCTGAAGCTATTTTACCTGGAAAAGAGAAGCTTTGGGGGATAGAATATGACAGCTGTCTTCAAATGTTAGAAAGGCTATGATGTTGAAGAAGGATTAGATGTGTTCTGCACAGCTCCAGATGGCAGAACAAAGACAAATAGGGTGAAAGTCCAGGGAGGCAGATTTCACCACAGTGTATGGAAGTGAAAAATGTAACAAGACCTGTCCAAATATGAAGTAGGCTCTCTGTTAAGGTGGTGAGTATTCAAACAAAGGCCAGAGGAAAAACTGTCAGGAGTGTTGTAGTGGAAATTCCTGTTCTGTTCAAGAAATGTTTAGCCATTTAGGCCTTTCCAAATCTGGGAGGGACTTGAAAACAAAACTGAGTTTGATTTGAAGTGACCTCAAGGAGAGAGAGCCACTATTGTTCTTGTGATGCCTGACTAACATTGGGCCATTTAAGAAATACATCTGAATTTGAGGGTGGCCGCTTCTACTGTGCTGTTGGTGAGCTCTTTGAGAGCCAGCATTCCACGGTAGTTAGAGCTGTGCAGCTGCCACTGTAACCAAACAGTGGGGATCATGCCAATGGGCAAGGGAACAGTAGAGGGTCATTCCCCCAACTCTTGGCTGAATCAGTCCATTTTGATTTGATCAAGCTGACCAAATGCATTATACCAGAAATGGGTTGGCTTTTACAATGGGGATTTATTAACTTACAAGTTACAATTCTTAGGCTGTGAAAATGTCCATCTCAAGGCAGCAACAGGATGATACCTGGACTCTGAAGACAGGCTGCCAGCACGAGGACAACCCTGTCACACAGGAAGGCACATGGCCAGCGTCTGCTGGTCTCTTGCTCCTGGGTTTTGTTGCTCTCAGCTTCTGGCTTCAGTGACTTCTCTGTTTTCTATGTGTCCTCTCTCAGCTTCTACTCAGTTTTCTTCTGTTTTTTATCCACTCATAAAGGACCGCAGTAAGAGGATTAAGACCCACCCTAGGGCAGGCCTCAACTGAACCTAATCAAAAGGTCCCACCTACAATTAGGCCTACACCCACTGGAATGGATTAAAAGAACATGATCTTTTATGGGGTACATAACAGCTCAAACCATCATATTCTCCCAGCCCCACCCCAGACCCCCACTCACACACATGCACACAATCACGTTTCTTCTACACAGGGAGCTATGGCTATGTACTAGGAAATCTCATTGTGTGCCAATCCAGCTACTTAAGGTTAGCCCTTATGCTGAGCACAACTTTACAGCAATGTTTCTCTCTCCTTATGTGAAAATCCAGATCATGAAAGAGATGTTGATAGAGAAGAAAAAAAAAACAACTATCTTTTTAATACCATTTTCCTATCATAAATTCACAAAAATGAAAGGCTTAAAAATTATGTAAAGCCTGAAACCTAGGAAATCCTTATTTGGAAGCTGAAGTCTAAGGATGCCAATATTTGGCTGGAAATGAGTTTGAAGAGATCTGTAATTGTGATATTCAGCAGGTGCAGGCCTGGATGAACAATGATGGTTTCTCCATAGAGAAATGTAATCTGAGTGTCAAATAATTGACTTGTGTATTTTGGAATATAACCCATTTGTGAGAAGTGAAATTCAATAAACTGTAACCTTGTTAGATTATAGGATAATTTATCATTTATATTTCAAACCATAGTGTCCATTTTGCTCTATAATATTTGTTAATCCAATCATCAACTATTTATTAAGCATCTATTATGTGCTTGGTACTGAGTTAGGCAGTGGGTATAGGGAGGTAATCAAAATAGACATGATGTCTGATTTTATAGGACACATATTCTAATTTAGACCATAAAATAATAAGCACCAAATTTACACATAACTATAAATTGCAATAGGTATGAAGGGAAAGGGTCAGTAAGAGAGACTCCCAAAAAGTCACAGTAGGCTTTTCTGAGGAAGAGATATTTAGCCAAGAAATTAAGAATAATTGAAGATAATAGGCCCTGTCTCAGTCAAGAAGGCAGAGTGAGATGGTTCAGGGATCCATCCCCTCACAGAAGCTTTGAACTACCAGTAAAAACTTGCAGAAATATCTTTCTCAAAGGTCCAGAAAACAATTGAGGGACTACAGTAACAGGGCAAGCACTGAATCAAGAAAAAGACTACTTAAAAGCAGTAAGATCTCCTGGCACCCTGGCTGGCCTCCACCACCACTCAATGCCTCAGTGTGGAATCAGCTCATGCTTCCATTGTGGATTCCTGGTCCTGGTTCTGTAGTAACAGCGTAACACTTGTGTACATATTGGGAGCATGTATGTCTGGCCCACTCTGTCTGATTGTGTCCTAAGGAACTCACCATCCCTGAACTTGGCCTACATATGGAAGGCAGCTCGCTGAGCTCTCCTATGGAATGCTGTGGGAGAGTAGTCTAGTCACGTTGCCTGGGGCAAGGGATTGCTGGCTCTAAGACATACAGTGCAGTACCAGGGACCTTGAGGGAACTGTTTCCTAGGGGAAGAGGGGACATTTAGGACTCTGCATGCCCAAGATAAGATGCACATACAGAAAAATTCAGGAAGGCCCTTACATTGGGGTCTGGAACTATTGTATAAATTGATTGTATGGAATTTGCCCTGAAGCACAGCACTGGCACAGGTCAATCTGCAAAGACCTGGAAAGGTGTTTTCTTTTTTTCCTTTTTTTTAATTGCTGGCTCCAGGCAATCAAGGAAAGTTATGCCATAGCACTATCTGGATACTAGCTTAAGGAGCAGATGCCTCAGAGTCTAAATTCTAGTGATAACACAATGAAATATAAAAATGTCCAGGTTCAACAAAAGGTCACAAAACATACAAAGAAACAGGAAGTGATGACCCAGGCAAAGGAGAAGTTTAAAGCATTAGAAACCATCCATAAGGAAGACCAGACCAAGGAAATAACAGAGACAGACTTTGAAAAAAATGATCCTAAATATGCTCAAAGAGCTAAAGGGAAAAATAGGCAAAGAATTAAAGGAAATCTGGAAAACAATAGATGAACACAAAGAGATTATCAATAGAGAGGTGGAAATTATGAAAAGGAATCAAACAGAGCTGAAGTCCTCAGTAACAGAAATTAAAAATTCCCTAGAGTGGTTCAACAGCAGATGAGAGCTGGCAGAAGAAAGAATGAGTGTCCTGGAAAATAAGACAATTGAAATCATTCAGTCTGAGGAGCAGAGAGAAGAAAGAAGAAAGAAAAGTGAACAGAGCTTGAGAAACCTATGGGACACCATCAAACATGCCAATATATATATTTTGGGAGTCCCAGAGGAGAAGAAAGAGAAACCTTTCAAAGAAAAGATGACTGAAAACCTCCCAAATGTAACAAAAGGCATGAATATACACATCCAAGAAATTCAGCAAACTCCAAACAGGGCAAACCCCAAAAGACCCATGCCGTGGCATATTATAATCAAACTATCCAATGCCAAAGATAAAGAGAGAATTCTGAAAGCTACAAGAAAGAAGCAATGTGTCACCTACAAGGGAGCCATAATAAGATTGTCAGTTTCTTATCAGAAACCATGGAGGCAAGAAGGCAGTGGATAACATTTTTAAAGTGCTGAAAACAAAAAATTGACAACCAAGAGTTCTGTATACAGCAGAACTTCTTTCAAAAATGAGAGAGAGACCAAGACATTCCCAGATATTCAAAAGCTGAGGGAGTTCATCACTACTAGGCCAACCCCACAAGGGATGATAAAGAGAGTTCTTCCAGTTGAAATAAAAAGCCAATAGGTAATAGATCAAAGCCACATGAAGAAATAAAGATCTCCAGTGAGGGTAATGACAGGAGTAGATATAAATGTCAGTACTATTGTATTTTTTATTTTTAACTCCACTTTTTACTTCCTACAGGATCTAAAAGGCAAATGCATAAAATGCAATGGTAAATCAGTGGTTTTGAACTCATCATATATAAGTATGTGATTTGTGACAAGTACTACCTAAAGGTGGCAGAATGGAGGGATATAGGAATACAGTTTGACTATGCCATTGAAGTTAAGTTGGTATCTAAGCTAACAAGACTGTTAAAGATTTAGAATGTTAAATTTAAGCCCCATGGTAACTGTGAAGAAAATACTGGAGAATTTGCAAGCTCACAAAGAAGGAAATTAGACTATAGGTTGCCCGGGGCCAGGACCATGGGGAATGGGAAATTAATGCATAATGGATGTAGCGTTTCTGTTTGGGGAGATGGGAAAGTTTTAGTAACGGAAGGTGGTGAGGGTACCACATCAGTGCAAATATGAGTAATCCCACTGAACGGTATGTTTGGGAGTGGTTGCAATGGGAAAGTTTTTGTTGTATACATATTTCCACAAAAAAAGAAAGAGCAATTAGAGACAATGACAATTAAATGCAATATATGATCCTGGATGGGATCTAGCAAGGGAGGAAAAAAAGCTCAAGGGGACATTATTGGTACATATGAAAAAATTAGAATATAGCTGTAAGTTTTATATGAGTGTTAAATTTCTTGAACTTAATAACTGAAGGTAAAATGGTTACATAAATGTCTTTGTTCATAGGAAATGTACATGGTAGTATTAGTGTTCAAGGAATATTAAGTATTCAACCTACAAGTAAGTGTTCAAAAAATGGGGCAGGGGAGGAGAGAGAGAGAGAGATCGGAAGAAGGAGGAGGAGGAAGAGGAGGGAAGGAGGGAGGGAAGAGAGAGAATGATACAGCAAATGTGGCAAAATATTAAAGTTGGTAGATCTGGGGAGGTATGAGTTTGTTGGAGTTCTGTATATGGAGTTTGCATTATTGTTATAACTGTCCTGTAAATTTGAAATTATTTCAAAATAAAAAGTTCAAAGAAAGGATAAGTGAGATTTAAACTGGTGAAGAGTTAGGATAAGGGCATTCCTGGCAAAAGGGCATGTCCCAAAGCTCCAGGATAAGAAAGTACTCAGTTCCTTCAAGAAATGGAAAGAAAGACAGTATGAGCGAGGGGGATATAATGCTGGAGAAGAATGCAGGGGCAGACGCTGCAGAACCTTGGAGAACACGCGAAGGAGATGGAAGGTACTCTAAATGCAACAGGAAGCCCAAAAGGAGGGAGTCATACAATTTACAGTTTATAAAAGATTATTCATCCTGACAAATGGAGAATGGATTAGATGTAGGCAATAACCACGTTTCTTTGTATATAAACTTCCCATTCACAAAAATGACAACTTTCGATTTACGGCAACATTCATGTAGGATATTTAGATTTATTTCTTTTGTGTAATTATAAAATTTTAACATCCTACACGTGTTTGTTTACTAGGCAACCTTCTCCCTTTTGCTAAATGAATGAAAATTGAAATCTTTTCTATTCAGGCAGTATATACTCTAACTTATGTTGAGAATGAAGACAAATTACTATTTCTAAAGCAGAGGAAGGAGTAAAAAAGTGTATTTTTATGTAATGTTGCATTCAGAGCATTATCTCTCTTTCATAATTGGGGGCAATTATGCATGGGAGGACTTCACAGAGGATTATGGGCTAGAAACAAAGCCAGAATTAGACATTCTCCATTCTTAACTATCTCTCTCTGTTTTTGTTACCCAGTACTGTTTCTTGCTGTGGATCACACAGAGGCAGAGAACAGGTCTTCTTCACCCTTCTCATTTAATTTAAGTTTCGACTCCTAGCAAAAGTGAATATTCATAACTGGGTAATACAGTACTTTGACAAATAATGTGCCCTTCTCTTTTACTGCTCTGAGAACAGGGCCTTCAGTATGGGCAGTCATGGTTATTACTCTCAGGGACAGGGGCCGGAAATCAGTATATTTTAAAGAAAGAATACAAAGACAAAGGTAATTCTCAGCTTCTGGCATTCAAAATAGGATCATGCAACAATTTAGACTATTTTCCAAATTCATTATTTCTTTCTCTCACCCCAACCAAGCCCACAGGGCCTGTTCTCACAGCGTTTTGTTTGTTTGTTTTGTTTTGTGATGTCTATAGGTAGGCCGGTGCTTTATGGAAGTGGGATATTATATTACGGGAAGTAAAAGAAAAGTTTGCTCCTTTCTAATCCAAGGGTATGGTGGAAAGAAGAGAGAAAGACAGCAAAAGAGTAAAAGAAAGAGTCAGTAAAATATATTCTGATCTCCCCTTTCAATACACTGCTTTGGATCTGTGGTTCCCAAACTTTAAAATGCATCAAATCGTCTAGAGGGCTTGTTAAAACAGTTTGCTGAGCCCAACCCCCAGAATTTCTGATTCAGTAGGTCTGAGGTAGAACAGGAGAATTTGCCTTTCCCGCCAGTTCCCTGCTGCTGGTGTGGGGATTACACTTTGAGAACCACTGTGTTGAATAAATGAAAGTAATTCATTTCAGGGGCATCGTTGTCTTTGCTTTTCATTTGTTGTCCTGGAAAAAGATCATCTCTACAACTAACTCCTGCTTCAACCTGGGGAACATTGAAATCCCCCCTGACTCTTTCCACGTCCATGACACAGAAGCCACACATTCACTCCCTTTATACCAGGACATCCTCTGAAGGAGAGAAACAGGGTGGGTTAGGGTCATCTTGGAAATCGACCATTTTTTTTCCTAGAAACATATAGCATTGCCTAAGGGACTGTTCAAATTCCCAAATTTAACTTGAAATCAGATTGGACAACTGGTCAGGTTTCTTTCCCTTTTACTCCCTTTTCTAATAACCATGGCAAGCTCCCCGTTTCTTCCCTCTCCCACCCGCTGGACCATGGGCCCAGCTGATGCTGTGGTAGGTCACCTTCAGCGGTACAGACAATGAAGGCAGCAGCTTCCCAGTTGGCAGAGCCACATGATGGAAGGAGCCTTTATCCCGGACACTGTCAAGCCACTTTATCGACCCTGGACTTATACTTATTTAAGTCATTGTATGTTGGGCCTGTTTGATACAGCAATTTAATCTGCATCCCAACCAATACCAATGGAATGAGAAGTATGAATAGTGTGAGAATAATATATCGATTCATTGCCGCGCCCATGGCTATAGCACATTTTTCCTATGCTATACTTTTCCACATTGATTGTCAATGATCCAGATGCGGTTATGGTTAGATCAGTCCTCTAATGCTTCATTCTTCTCATTTCCAATCATTCTTCCTTCTGTTTTTTGATAGTTCTTTGTCTATTATTACAGCATTTATTCAGGTCTGGTGATCTGTGTAATCTCACCAGAATATCTTCTACAGCTGCTTTAGAGTTATTACAAATGGCTCAGACATCTTTTTAAACACTTCTTAATACTTTTGAATATCTGAATAAGTAAATAAATACTAAAGAGCACATTTCTTTGAAATTACCACTATCAATCTTCACTTCTTATAGTAACATTTATGAATTCACAGGCATGATTTTGAGTAAGATGATACTATGAAAATTATATCCAGCTAAATCTTGGAACAACACACTGAAATTTTATATATATATATTTGAATTTATATATATAAATAGACATAACTTCTGTTGAATAAAAATTCCTATTAAGAGATACATTCTCAGATCCCTATTCATTGAGTAATCAAATATTTTAATCAAGTTGACGTCTTTGTAAACTCAAATGCATTCATATAATGTTAAATATTCTTATAAATATTCATGGATGTTTTTTCAAAAATAAGGTATTATTTGTAATAAAAATGACCTCCTGGGCATTGGAATTGTAGAACACTATGTCAGTACTAAGATCCTATTCAGTCCTAAGTGAATAGTGGTTTTGAAATATTCTGGGTTGGTTGTAGAAGTCACAATCTTTCAGAATGCAAATCATTCAAAGCAACCAGTAAGTTCTGAATTCCTTTCCAAAATGCCATATTGATTTGGTTTGGCCAAGAAAAATTTATAAAGCAAATATACTTCACAGTTTATCTTTCTCCTGAGCCAACTAGTGTAATACTATCTTGTACTTCCATCTATACAAAACACCCATAGCCAAGCAGTTCTCTTTCAAAAAATATATACAATGTTAAAAATAAGACAAGTACTCAGAGCTTCATAAATTAAAAACTACAAAAATATGACAAATTTGATTTAAAATATTTTAGAGCGCTTTTAATTATATTTTCAGGAGAAGGGAATAATTGAATGTATTATTTTAAGTTCTAATGCTTCAGAAAATGAAAAAACGGTCATTTAATCACCCTAGCCAGCTACTGATCACAGAGACAGGATGAGAAGCCATGACTAGGAGCCCAAAACAATCACCTTTTGTGATCAGCTACAGGAGTACATCAAACTTATAGACATAAGCACTGCCTTGGAGCCAAGGCTGGAGACAGAGCCAGGAGTCAGAAGTCAAGAGAGCCACCATGAATTATGGAACACACAGATCCAGGAAGTCAAAGCAAGTCTTGAATCACATAGATACCAGAGGCCAAAGCAAGGCATGAACTCAAGAATCAAGACAAGAATTCAGAATCATACATATGAAGCACCACACTGTCCTGTCCATTGGTCATTTAAGTAGATATAGTTGCAGCAAGAATAGCGTGCATTAGTTGCAGGTAAATCAATCCCAGACATTCCTTCCACCATAGTGGCCTCTCCAGACATGCTTCCTGTCTACTGTCAGTCATTCTGAATTCAGAACATGTCTCTGGAGTTCAGCTAGAGAAGAGATGCTGGTACTAGCTCTTTGCAGGGCAGAAAGCACCTGATCTCAGTTCCAAACCAGCAAAGTTTATAGCTCCTTCTAAACTGAGGTCTGCCACTCAGGACAGACCTTGTCCTAGCTATTGGCTGGGCTGACAGGATGTTCAATTTCCTCCCGTTCTTTAGTAACTTGGGGAAGGATGGTAAAGTTAGTGTAAAGCTGACTGTATGTTAAAATTTTCAATATGCTTCTCCTTTTTGCCCAATCCAGCCTAAACATCAATCTATCAGGGGGAAGAGTAAAATCAATTACAGCAAGACAAAGTAGCAAGATAATATTCAGTTTCTGATATAAAAAATGAAAAAGGCTAATGTAGCAAAACAATAGCCTTGCAAGCCAGGCTTATTTCTTGAGAGATTTTCTGGATTCATTAGTGCTTCCCTTTGCATTATCAATAAATGAGCCTATATGCCTCAGATTATAGATTTCCCTGTCAGGATGTCTCATCCGCCTGTGTCAACTAAGTCTACTCTAATGTAGCAAGAGGATATGATAATGGTGAAGAAAAAGGGAACGCCATCCTCCTTTTCTCCCACTTCCAAGCTGGAGAGAGGAGGTGAATTGAATAAATTCAGGTAAGCCTGAAGGCAGAAGTGAGGAGTGTTATCTGGCCCACTGCTCCTATTTGGGATTCTGGGTAGCTGTCCTTCCCCTATCTACTTAGGGTACAGCCAAAGAGAAATGGTTCAGCATTATCAGACATAGGGAAGTTCTGGGATTTAGTTAAATTAAATTACCTTAGTTCCTGTTTAGCATGGTTAAAGGGCTTTTAATCATCATGCATATCATTAGTAGTCTCTGTGATGGGGTGAAGTGACCCCACAATGGAGACTGAGCTGGACAACATGAAGGATGGATGGAAGAAATGGCAGATACCTAGTGGCCTGCAGTCACCAAGACCTATGGGCTCACCCAATCAACAACAGGTCCCACAAGCATTGTAGCAGCCAAAAGAATTTCCCCAGGGCTCACCAGCTCCAGTCTACAGCATGAGTCGTCAGAAGGGAAGTCAACAACCAGTGGAAGAGAAGCATTGCCCAAGAAACCGATGGACATACCCAATGACCAGAACAAGGTCAAGGGAGCCATCCTTCCTAAACCCAGGCGCCAACTTAAGAGGAGAAACATAGGGAGAGAGAGGCCTGAGAGAATATCGACACTATTTAGAGGAACAATTTAAACTTTAATCTGAACCAAACACATCATGCATTTTTCTCCACTATCCACCAGTTGGGGCTTCAGGAGGAAAGTCAGATTGGTTATAGAGTAAATAAAAAACTTACATTTTCTCTTTGTGTCTGAGCTGTGAGTGAGTTAAATTTCCACCCTGCTTCATTAGCTGTCGGCTGAACTTCAAGCAGAATCAAAGGGCAAAGCAAGTCTGAAATTAGGGAATTTCCAGCTAGCCAGAGAAGTACTAGCAGACAAAAGTAAAGAACACTCCCTTTTTTATTTTTAACAGCTTTATTGAGATATAATTCACCATACAATTCACTCATTTAAGGTGTACAATTCAATGGCATTTAAGTATATATGTAGAGCTGTGCATCCATCATGACAATCATTTTTAGACCATTTTTATTACCCCAAAAAGAATCCCTGCTTCCTTAACCATCACCCTCCAACCCAATCCCCAACCTCCACCCTCCTACCCCCTAGCCCTAGACAGCTACTAATCTACTTTCTGTCTGTATAGATTTGCCTATTCTGGACATTTCATTCAAATGGAATCATACAATATGAAGTTCTTTTGGATTGGCTTCTTTCACTTAACATAATGTTTTCAAGGTTCATCTATGTTTCAGCATGCATTAGTACTTCACTCCTTTTAATTGCCGATGTGTGGTATTGCTACATTTTATTCAGCTATTCATCAGTTGATGGGCATTTGGTTTGTTTCTACTTTTTGGCTACTATGAATAATGCTGCAATGAACATTCACGTACAAGTTTTTGCACAGATATATGTTTTCATTTCACTTGGGTGTATACCTAGGAGTGGTATTGCTGAATCATATGAGCACTCTATGTTTAACCACATGAGGAACTCCCAGACTATTCTTCAAAGTAGATGTACCATTTTCCATTCCTACCAGGAGTGTATGAGTGTCCCAATTTTTCCACATCCTCATCAACACTTGTTACTATATTTTTTATTATAACATCTTTCCCTTTTATTAAAATCTTAAACAGATACTCTGGATCTTTGGATCTGGTACTGGAACCAGTTCCCTGATTAGAGAAGCCCACTTGCAAAGGCAAAATGCTGAGCATATATGCAGGAGAGAAAAAGCCAGAGGTGTACAGATGTCTGTGGGGAGGAAAGAAAGGGCTGCATAAAACAACAACCAGGACCCTCCAACTATAAACACAAGGGAAACCTGACACTGAGGCTGCTTCTACCTGAACTAGCTCCAAGGCACGGCTAGGTGAGAGAAGATGAGCAAAGATTGGGACATCATTTGACAATTAGCTGGAGAGAGGAATGTGGATCTAAAGCTAAACTCAGACTATTCTCTTCCCTCTCCTACTCCCACTGGTTATTTTTTTAACAAGCATATACTGCAAATCTTGGGCATCTCTTCCGCCTTAAAGTGCTATGATTCCATGATTTTCTTCCTTTAAGTGCATCTTAAATCAACTGTGCAGTTATTCCTTTTATAAATAGAAAGTTTTGTCTTAATAAGATCTAGTTTCAATATCACACTTTTAATGTTTCCTCAAGCTTGTTGGAATATTATAACTCTGTCTATAGCATTAGTGTTTCTGGGAAGTCACTAAAAGTTCACGAAAGTCCACCTAAAGAAAAGAGGTGAAATATGGTTAAAAGGAAAGAAAACTCATTCCTTGGAAAGAAGAGGGAGATAAAAAGAACTCTGATTAATTATTTACCTAGTTAGAGAATTGTGTTGTTTCATGCTTGAGAATTGTGCTATGGAATAAAATAATTTCATTAAATTGTAATATTATTATCATTTATGAAAATATAGAAAAATATTAATTAGAGGGAGGATTCAAAATGAGGAAGAAAATTCCAAACAAAACCCGACCAACAAATTAGAAGCCATTAGAGGGTGTTTACAAATGCTTTTCCTTATTTAACATGAAAGGAAATTGCAGTTATTTGGCTAATAAAACATTTCCTGGGCCCTAAAGTCACTAGCATAGTTCTTCAATTTGACAGATATTTGTTGGGCACCTTCTATGAGCTGGAAACTGTTGGTCTCTGGGGCTGCCAAAATAAATAAGATAGAGTCTCTGCCAGCAAAGAGCAACAGAGGGCTTGCTTCCTGCCACGCAGATGCAAACACATTAGCTGCAATGCCCCGGAACCATTCGACAGCCATGATAGGAACGATGCAGAACAGAGATGGCAAAGAGGATTAATTTGCAGTTACCTAAGGTGGGAGTAGGGGGTGTGACAGGTAACTCAACCTTATAAAGAATAAGTAGGATTTCACCAAGCAGAGAGGCAAAAGGCATTTGTAAAATCACTAGAGCAAATGCTTTGGAGATTTATAAGGTTGAACCATATGAAATTGTCAATGGTCAACCACTTATGGCCTACAAAAAGGCACATATATATGTTCAAGCCAATACAAAATAATCTGTGTGGGTATGTAAGAGTGAATATTTGGGAGTTGTAAGAAAGTTAGCTAGAAAAGTAGTTGGGGTCAGAGAAGGAAGAACCTTGAATAGCCTTCTAAGTAGCTTCAACTTTATCGTATAGGCGATGAAGTCAATTCACAAAAGAACTTTTGACATATGGCCAATTAATATATTTTTAAATTTTTAAAGAATTGCAAATTTAAAAGAAAACTGCATTTCATTTTCAGTATCACACAGAAAATTTTAAATGGCAATATACAGTTTTAAGAAGGAGTGAGAGAAATGCTCCCATATACTAATGGGTATATAAATTGGAATCATCTTTCTGGAGGACAATTAACCTTTGACCAAGCATTCTAGTTCTAGGACTTTATCCCGAGGAAATAGTCATGGATTTTTTTTTTTTTTTTAAGTTTCACCAACAGGATGTTCTTAATGTCCAACAATAGGGAGTTGGTTAAGTAAGTCAAGAATCATCCTTATAATGGAACACTGTACAACTACTTTAAATGATACTTAGAAGAATACTTAATGACATGGAAATTGCTCATGAAATTTTGTTACATGAAACAATTAAGTTATAAAACAGTATGTGTATCAGTCAGGGCTCTTATCAAGGCAGAATAGAATAGTGGATAAGAACATGTCAGACTGCATAGGTTTCAATCTCAGAGTCACCATTCACAGTTGTGTGACCTTAGACAAGAAACCTAACCTCTCTGTAACTCAATTTCATCATCTGTAAAATGGGAATAATATGGTATGTACCTCATAGGGTTGTCATAAAGATTAAAAGAGTTAATACACATAAAGTACTAGAAATTTTCCTGGCACATAGTAAGCACTAAAAGTTAGTTATTGTTAGTGTCAGTATTCATTGCCAACAAATTACATTTAAGCAACAAAGGTGAGAAAGAGAACCACTCAGGCAAGAACCACACCCAGAGCATTCCACAGAGATGGTCCCATGAAGTCATCACTGCAGCTGCCAAGCACTGACCCCATGGCTTGCACTGCCAAGCTCTCGGATGCTGGACACTGCACACTGACACTGCACAGCTGTTCTCTTCTGCTACTGGAAACCGGATGCAGCTGCCATCACCGCTGTGTCCTGGCCAGAATGGATTCTGCGTCATCCCTGTTGCTTTGAGTCACCAGCTCCTGAATCAAAGTCTAGAAAGGATGCATCTGCTTGGCAGCACTGAGTCTCTGGTACTCAGTCCCTAGCTATAAGAGAATTTGAGAAAGGAGCATTGGGCATTTTTATCATACAGAGAAGAAGGCAGATTGCATATAAAGTGGGGATTCACCAAATTTGGGGAGCAGATTTATACATTGGGACAGCAAAAGAGAGATCCCTTTATGGTTAAAAAATACAGATATTATCTGAATAGATATCTCCCTTCAAAGAAAGAAAGGACTAAAAGGATATCAACATCATCAACATATTAATTATTAATCCCAAATAAACCATTATGGCTAATTTGAATTTTTTTTAAGTACAAATCAGTGATTTATTACAAAGCAATATCTGTGCAACTACTGCCTGCATCAGAAAAGAGAATATTATTTGCACCCTAGAAATTACCCTTCTATTCTCCTCCTCCTCAAGGGGAACCACAATCCTGACTTTTATGTCAGTCACTGACTTTCTTTTCATTAAAGTTGCATTACTGGTGCATACATTCTTAAATACTAAATTTAGTTTTGCTTGCTTTTTGAACTTTTTAACAAATAGAATAAAGTACATAATCTTTGTGTCTGGCTTCCTTCAACCAGTTTTATGTTTGCATTGCACGATTTGTCTTTGTCGCTCGTAGCTTTAGTTTGTTCATATTCTTTATTGTATAGTATTTCATTGTATTAGTATAACACAACTGCTTATACTTTCTAAGGTAGGTGGACAATTGTATTGTTTCCAGTTTGGGGCTACAGAGAACAGAGCTGCTACCAATATTCCTGTACATGTATTCTGTACCAGTGGACAGTTTTCTCTAGGTACATGCATTGGAATGAAATTGGGGGTTCTTAGTGTCTCCTTATCTTCATTTTTACCATGTGATGCCACAGTGTTTTCCAAAATGGGTTTTATTAAAGAATTTAGCTTATATATTTACATATAAATTTTGTGTATGTATATTTTTATATTTTTTTCATAACAAACTAGGAGTGGCTTACACAATTATAATTACTTTAAAGACAACGGAGATGCATTAAAGGAGATCTTAAATCTAGATACGTAGAATGGCCAAAACATTTGGAAGGTAGGGGTGGAAGAGTAGGTCACTGATACCTGGATTTTACAGTAACAGGTATCAACAGATGACACCAAAAGTTTTTGTGACTTTTTTAATAAGTTTTGATGGAAATTTTTAATTTTTACAGTGCTACAAACCAAATAGGACCTTTACTTATGTTTATTTGAGTCATTCATTCATTCAGCATTCAGCAAACATTTATTGAGTGCTAACTATGAGGCAGACACTGTTTTGGGTGTTGAGGATATAGCACTGAACAAAACAGACAGAACACTGCACTTATGGGGCTTACACTCTACACTCTGCCCTCCCGGGACCTTCACTCCCAGGGGGAGATGGACAATAAACAAAAGAAGTAAGTAAATATATTATATTTAGATGGTGATGAGCATTACAGAAATGCAGGGTATAGGAGGTGCTGGTGGAGGTGAGAATGGTAGTTAAAAGAGGTGATAGGGAAGACCTCACTGAGAAGAATAGACCTGAAGGAGGTGAGGAAGCCTGGCGTGCAGATTTCTGAGAGAAAGTGCACTCCAGGGCAAGGCCCTGAGGCAAACTAAACCTGGGGTGTTCGAGAGGCCAGTGTGGCTAGACCGAGGAAGTGAGGGGGATGGACAGGAAACAAGGACTGAAAAGTAAAGGGCACTGGAAATTTTTGAGCAGATAAGTGACATGATCTGATTGGATCTTAACAGAAGCCTTCTGGCTGCTATTTTAAGAACAGAATGAAAGAGGAAAATCAGATAGGAGGCTATTGTAAATATGTGGCAAGAAATAATGGTGGCTTGGAGCAACTACATGTGAAAGTTCTCACTCTTTTTAGATAGCTACTTTTTTGTTTTTTCTTCTGGTATATCATACTAAAGCAGGATAGGGGAACAAAGAGAGATTGTGTGTGTTGCAGGGAAAGGACTGCAAAACTCTCTGCTCTTCTAGTTATATGATCCTGTGAGTTCTCATGTTTATTTATAGCCTCAGATAATAAAATGTATTAGCAATTTAACTTCAATCACTGTAATCATGATACCGATCACAAGCAGAAGGTTCTCTGCCTGATGTACTCAAATGACCAATTCCTGAGACACCCTGGGTTTCAAAGAGAGAAAGAGTTTATTGCTAGCTGCAAAACAGGGTGGCCTATTGGCCTAAAAATCTGTCTCCCTGAACTGTAATAATCCTGAGAGTTTTATTAGTATCAAAAGATGGGCAGGTTTTAGGATCATGAGCACAATGGCTTGAGATGATGAGGTTAGAGATTATTTAGAATTAGGGTGGACTAGTTCTGGCTGACTCAAGGCCTTTCATTAATAAACATTAGGGGCTGTCTTTAGTGATCATAAGACACTAAAGTTGAAAAACTGGATAA
This sequence comes from Choloepus didactylus, assembly GCF_015220235.1. NCBI lineage: Eukaryota > Metazoa > Chordata > Mammalia > Pilosa > Megalonychidae > Choloepus > Choloepus didactylus. Next base: position 92,898,465 of record NC_051311.1, read on the forward strand.
AGGGGTACAAGTGAGGGTCTGTCACAAGGTTTTACATCACAAGATCACAAGATAAAAGCTATATAGTTATACAGTCATCATCAGAGATCAAGGCAGCTAGATTACAGTTCAGAGATTTCAGACAGTTCCCTCTGTCCACTCTAATATACCAGAAGGTAAAAAGGAATAACTATGTAATGATTCAGTATCATCCCCTAAATCCTAACTTCTCGGTTACAATCACTTAAAATTCTAAATTATTACAGCTTCAAGAAAATGCTGAAAAAATTCTATAAACCATTATTTGATAATAAATTTATATTTAGGCAAAGTTAACAATAAAAACCTGATGATTTATTGTAAAGACATGAACAATATTTTAAAATGTAAAGTCACTAAATAATGACTAGTTTTGAAAGGTATAATTTTAAACCACCCACTCTTTCAATACTATAATTAAAACAAAAATGACAGTGAGCTCTAGAGAGTACACACAAAGATCTGGGTCCATAGGGATGTGTAATTTGCTCTTTCTATGGATCTGAGACCAAAGGCTCCATTTATTTGCTAAAGATTAAAAGGATAAAATGATTATTTCTTATTTTAAAATACACAGACAACCACATCAAGTTAAACATTGATTCAGAGAAAAGATTTGTCAACACTGTATTAATATCACCCTAGAATTGTACAGTGATTATTCTTCACAAAGCACTTTTACTACCATTATCTCATTTAAGCCTCACAATAGATCCATTAATATTATTATTCTTAATTTACAGATAAGGAAACCCACTCAGGGAGGTTTAAGGATTTACCCAAGGAGAGGCAACCAGCTAGCAAGTGCCAGAGCTGGGAGCTGAACCCTCACTTTGTAGTCCACTCCTCTTTATTCTATATCCATCTGCATTCTTTTCCAGATATAAAACAGTTTTCCTTTGTGGGAATTATCCAGGTTAACAAGACCAATGGTAGAGAGTAGTACATACCAGAAGGTATCAGCTTGGGAAAAATAAATAGTCTTATGGCAATTACTGTTGTCTGCATTTAAAATTGGAAAAACCAAGGAACGAAAGTTTGTCCTAAGTCAAACAGAGGCTCTTTCATTGTTCAGGGGTTGGTTTGCCCATTAGGCTTCACTGTCTCACTTTAGGGCTTGCTTGGCTTCTTGGCCTGCTTGTTAGCACCTTTACCAGGAGGCAGGCAGGGCAGAGAGAGGAGCATTTGTAACCAGTTTGATCAATGATTAGAAGAAAATTTAAGCATTATCTTAATTGACGTATTTGGATTCTTTCTAGATTTCAACTATTAATGTGGGTCCTTGTCACCAGTCTCCCAGGTAAACCTAGAATAAACAATGTAGTAAAATGATTTCAGAACCAGAGAAGAAAGTCTGTTATGCATCTATATATTTCCACCACTGATTTTTCTAAATGGTAAGTATGAAATGGTAAATCTTTTAAAATATAAAACTTTAAAAACAAGTGGGGAGTGACTTCTTAATAGGTACAGGGTTTCCTTTTGGGGTGAAGAAAATGTTCCAGAACTAGATAGTGGTGATGGTTGCACAGTATTGTGAATGTACAGTATTGTGAATGTACTAACATAATAGTAAATTTTATATTATGCAAATTTTACCACAAACACATGCACAAAAAAGGAAAAACAGATGGACAATGAGCAAGAACAGACAAGTCACAAAAGAGGAAATTCGACTGGTGGTAAACATGAAAAAGGTTCCACTTTACTAGCAATTTAAAAAATATAAATTTAAAACAAAGAACTGGTATCTTTAATCTATCAAATTAATGAATATTAAAATAAGAATTTAGTGAGACAGGCATTCTAATATATTTTCATGGAAATGCAAATTGGTGCCATCTTTCTGGAGAGAAACCTATCAATATACATAGATCAATCCTGACAAAAGAAAATCAGACTTAATTCCTACTTCCCAAAGTGGAGCTAAAAGCTGGATCCCACCTCCCACCGCAAACAACAGGAATTTATTCTTTCATATTTCTGGAGGCCTGAAGTCTGAAATCAGGGTGTTGGCAGGCTCATCCTCCCTCTGAAGGCTCTAGGGTAGAATCCTTCCTTGCTTTTCCAGAAAAAAATGGTTCTTTTTCCTTGTTTTCCATACACAGAGAATACAGACTCATGATATATGATAGAAGAAAAAGCCAGCTTTATGCCGTGTCCTGTCCTCTATAGACCCACTGGAATGGAAAGATGAGGGTCCCCACCTCAGGACAGAGTTCTAATTCTCAGCACTACAAGGAAAGATGCAGGGCATATCGATGGTGGAAAGAGAATCGGGGGCATCAAAGTGGCTATGGATTTCCCAAGACCACAGGGTCTGTCTCATATCTGTGGAAGAGGAACAATGGGGCCTTCTGCAGCTTCCAGCAGGTGTAGCACATGGCCCTGTCATGTATCCTATTATGCCAGGCTGTCTTGGAGAGAGCCAGTAGGCTCTGACATTTGTGGGGCTTTCCATATGTAGCTGTGAGTCTTATCAGCAACCGCCAGGCATGCACGGGCTAGACCACCCAATTGCTCTTGAATTATATTGCTATAAGGCAATCATGGCATTACAGGTCAAACACAACATTTAGGCCTAAATTCAAGTTAATGCACTGTAACAAAGTTGCTTAAGCTTGCTTACATCCTAAAGCCCACTAGTTTCAGCTAATTTAAGAGATAGTCTGATTATGAAAGGGAAAAAGTTTCATATGAATTTACCTGGGAGGCTGTTTCAGTTTGCTAAAGCTGCCAGAATGCAAGTGGGTTGGGTTTTACAACGGGGATTTATTAGTTTACAAATTTACAGTTCTTAGGCCATGAACATGTCCTAATTAAGGCATCAACAGGATGATAGCTTCTCTGAAGACAGGCTGCTGGCATCTGGGGTTCCTCTGTCAGACAGCAAGGCACATGGCTGGCGTCTGCTGATTCTTCACTCCTGGGTTTCATTGCTTTCAGCTTCTGGTTCCATGGCCTCCTCTCTTAGCTTCTCTGGGGCTTTTCTCTCAAGCTCTCTTGTTTTTTTTCTGTCCTTTATCATAAAGGACTCCAGTAAAAGGATTAAGACCCACCTTGAACGGCCATGCCTCAAATTGAAGTAACCTTACCAAACAGTCCCACCCACAACAGGTCTACACCCACAGAAATGGATTACAAGAACATGGCCTTTTCTGGGGTACATAACAGCTCCAAACTACCACAAAGGCCTAGGTCCTACAAAAAGAGAGATTTTCCTGAGTTCTCCTAACTATACACTCATTGTAATTTATAATAGGGAAAAACTGGAAACAACCTAAATGTCCAATCAAGGATGTGTGGATACATCCATTAACTAGTGTTTTTTAAATGGAAACTAATCCTGTAATAAGAAGTTAAAATACAGAATGCAGAGATTCCCCTTCTGGCGAAGAAGACTCCACCCTGTCTCTCCCACCGAATGCAGATATAAAACTTGAACATGTAGCAGCTATTTGAGGACTCTCAACCAGCAGGGAATTTCCCATTTTCTTTTGCCTTCAGTATCCCAGGTCCAGACTTAAGCCAGCCAGAAACCTGGAATTCAGAGCTGGGCATGGATAGAAGGAGCTACAGAAGAAGCCTGCTAGGTCTGGCCCAGGAAGCAAAAAAGAGGACCCCTAAATCATAGAAAGAACTGGGGAAATCACCTGCTTTTCTTTTTCTTTCTTTCTTCTTTTCTTTTCTTCCTTCTCTCTTGTGCCAGCCTTCAGGCAATCCAGGAGTGGCATAGGTGGCTGCCACAACCATGGCTGGGGTCACAGGTGCCTAAAACTCTGAGGGAGGGGAAACTACTTCTCTGGACGAAGGAGTTGTGGTCCATACAGGATAGGGCAAGCCCCATTGCTTTTTTCCTCTCTCTCTCAGTCTGCCCATTGTTTGACCCCAGGTGTGGATGCAGTCACAAGAAGTGCCCAAGTCCTGGCATTCCGGCCACACAACTGAAAACGGAAGCCCCAGGAACCAAAAGTTCTAGGGAGCTCTTACAGAGGGAGGAATTTGGAAAAGCAGTCCCATAAGTTGTTTATGAACTGCTGGGCTTACCCTCAAGCTGGGTATGCGTGGATCTGATCCTAAACAGCATATCAAAAACTTTGAGAACTAAACTACAAGATAGACCACAGCCCCGGTCCAGGTGGGACACAGGCTGCACAGAGGTTAAAAGAACTGGTAAAGCCTTTGTAAACTGAACTGACATTGGAACCACAACCCACAGAAAGATGGTTGGAACCTGTGGCCTGGACCTTTGAGGCAATTGCCTGCTGAAATAAAAATATCGGTATTATCTATAGAATTTAAACAAAACCAGAGAGTTTGATGGTTCCTCAAAAAGTTAAACAGAATTACCATATGACCCTGCAATTCCACTCCTAGGTACATACCAAAAAGAAATGAAAACAAGGACTTAAACAGATATGTATACACCAATGTTCTTAGCGACATTATTCACAACAGCCAAAAGGTGTAAACAATCCAAGTGTCCATGGACAAATGAATGGATAAACAAAATGTGGTGTGTGTGTGTATATACATATACATGATGGAATATTATTCAGCCATAAAAAGGAATAAAGTTCTGATACATGCTGCAATACACATGAACCTCAAAAACATTATGCTGAGTGAAAAAAGGCAGACACAAGGGAACAAATATTGTGTCATACCACTTATGTGAAATATCCAGAACAGGCAAATTCATAGAGCCAGAACATAGATTGATAGGTTGTAAGGGGCTGGGGGAAGAGGGGAATGGGAGTTATTACTTAAGCGATACAAAGTTTCTATTTGGAGTGATGAAAAAGTCTTGGTAATGGATGGTGGTGATGGTAGCAAAATGTTGTACATATAATTAATCCCACTGAATTGCACACTTAGAAATGGTCAAAATAGCAAATCTTATGTCATATATAAATATATACCTACAATTTAAGAAAAAAATCTTTTTACTTCACTTAGTCATTCAATATATTTTAAAACATTTGCACTATCAAGCTCTGTGCTAGGTATTGGAGCTACTATAGTAAATAAAACAGCCATAGTCCCTGTTCTCATGATGGAGAAGTGGAGAAGAACAAATTATACAATAAATGTAAATCATGATAATGGTTAAAGAAACAAACAATGTCAAGAGAAAATGTCAGAGGAAAAGGGAGGCTACTTTGGGTCAGAGAAGTGACATTTAAGAAAGGAAACTTGAAGGAGGGTAGACGCTAACGAGGGGAAGAACCAGAGCAGGAACATGCCAGGCAGGGAGAACAGCATGAGCAAAGGGCCTTGAGGTGGGATTGGTTTGTTTGAAAAACAGAAAGCAAACCAGAGTGCCTGGAAACAGTGGGCAAGAGGGAGAGGTGGTGTGGGGTGCAGAGTGCACAGGGCCTTTAGGCCATGGTAAAGGGTTTGGGTTTATGGTAAGGACAATGGGGAGCCATTGAAGGGTATTGAGCGGGGGAGTGAGATGACCTGATTTACCTGTCAAAAGGTGGGTAAGATGTGGACAAGCGAGGAAGCAAAGTAACCGGTGAGGAGGGTATGGCAGGAGCTTGTTTGAGCAAAGATGATCACCTGGCTCAGGGTGGTGGCAACGGAAATAGAGAAGCAAGGGAAAATCTTTCCCAACTCAGGCAACTGGGCAGACAGTGGTGAGCAAGAGGACAAAGCAGTTTGGGTTTGTGGGGGAGAGGAATTACAATATCAGGATTGGAATACTGAGCATGATACATCAAACTGCCTATGAAACATCCATGTAGCTGTAAATATAAAATCTAGAACTTAGACTAAAGGTCTGGGCTAGAATTATAAATTTATGAATCATCTGCATTTAGAAGTTATTTAAAGCTAAAATACTATAGATAGTCTCCCCTTGTTACTGAGTAACAGTTAATTACTGAGATTTTCTTGTAGCATTCTTTAGGATCTGCTCCACTGAAGAGGTAGAAGGTAAGACAAACTATTACAATTCTGGAAAAAGTAAATAGGATCTTATTTGACCCTAAGATCTGGAGTCTGGCTATTAAACCTGTAGTCTTCAGACTTTGCTTACACACTCACAAAAATAATTTTGAAAAACTTTATATTCCCTGGTGTATTTTTAAATTTACATCTAAACTTTTTCATCACAAATTTAAATAGCGGCATGAGGATATGAGTTCTAGTGTATTGTAACTATTGACATTTAAAAAATAAACCTATTATATCACTCAAATTTAATCAAAGGAATCTAAATACCATGGAAGTTTAATACTTACCATCATCCATTTTAAAAAAATACATGAACAAACTCTCTTTCAATTACCAGAAATTTCACATCATTCTTTTTTCTCCTTGAACTCGTATTTCTGTCTCACTATCCAACAAAATTTCCCTGATATTCCACACTTGATGCTTGAAAATCTTTTATTAATTGCCCTATTTCAATTCCTTACAATAAAAATATGAATAAACATTGAAATATTCTCTGCTTCTATAATGCATTTTTCCTCTGTTTAGTTATCATTATAATTATTATTTAAACAGATAAAATATATCAAACAACATAAATAACACATTTAGATAACTGTTAAACATAAAAAGTTAGAATTTTATTTTAAATGTATCTTTTAATGAGATAATGGGGACTTTTTTCCATTTAGTTTATGTGTCTGTGAGTTAATTAACTTATTGCTAGAATTAAGCAACCATTTTATTTCCTTTTTAAATGTAAGCTCTGAAAAAAGTTATTCACATAAATAATTAGGTGGAATGGAAGGACTTTCATAAAACAATGGCTCTTAATTATTTGAACTCCTTTTCAGAGTTATACGACTAAAATCACATAGTAATACATCCCTAAAAATTAATTTTGAGTTACCCACTGACAACTCAATTAGCTCCTCCTTTAATGTTGTTGAAAGTAAAGAAATGAAAACCTCCTGAGTTGCAAAAGGATCTGTTACCCAGTTATTATAATAATTCCCCTCTCTCAATTGCCACACCAATAATTCGAATTGTCTTTTTGTTTGGCACTTCAGAGGTTCTTCACCCAGGGCAGTATGCTGTTGTCACATCTTGAGAGGGAGGGAGACCTTTCTTTAAAGTGGGAGATGGTGGGAGGGGGTATTTGTGCAACAAGAGGTGAGAACGGAGAAAGCAGCACACTGCAAGCTTGTCCCTAGGCAGATCTGTTTTAAGTAGTAGAGGGAAATTGAAAATCTAGAAAGTTATTCCAGAGAATTGGTTTTCCTAACCCTCAAAAAATACCCCCAGGTTTATTTTTCTGTCTCACGCTTCTTTTTTTTTTTTTTACACAGTAAGTTATGATGGCAGAAAGAAAATGCAGGCTAGTGTAAACCAACAGTCTTCAAACTGAGGGTGCACAAATATTTCTAAGGGGCACCAGGGCCTAAAGAGATTCTCTGGAATAACTTTCTTTTTCCTCCGACTGCACTAGAGTGTAACCTGCCCTCATACCGTCTGCTTAGCACACTGTGTGCACACACACACCCCTGCTGTGTCTCTCGGTAAGAAACACCCCCAAAAGCAGAATTTTAAAGATATTTAATTATTTTATTCTAAAGGTAATACATATATGCATTATAGAAATTTTGAAAATAAAAAACAAATGGGAACATTATTAAGTCATCAATCATCCTGCCTCCTAGACATAATCAGTTTTAATATCTCAGAATGCATTTTTTCAGCCTTTTTTCTATTGTTACATACAAAGCTACACTGACACGTGTTTTTCTGGCAAGGCTTATATCTTTTTGCATTTTAAAGCCAATAATCATTTCCTTTGTGTTTAATGACCATGAGACTTCCTTAGTTGTCATGATTTCTTATAAATAATAATAATCTACTTCTAACTTTATTGATCAAAACAATATTACATATATTGAACCTTATATAACATTTAAATTTATTTGGAATTGGTTTGAACTTCTCAGAAGGGATATTAAATACTTTGGAGCATAGATAACAATATCAATCATTCAGTTCTGGTTACGAGCAGTATGCTATCACCTTTTGTTTTCAGAATCTCAGATGTCTACAATAGCCAGTTTCAGAAGATTATCAACTGGGAGTGTCCAGTGGTTGCACCGTGTCATTTTCGCATGTGTATATTACAAAAATACTCAAGAGAAAAGGCTGGTGAGATGATGAGGGCAAGAACAGAGCACCCCTTCCCTCCACTCTTTCTGACCTCCAGGAACCACATCAGCCCGTAGACCTCAAGAAGGAAAGTTACTACAAATTGACCAAGATTAAGTTTCTGTTACCTCTCATTCTAGCCTTTCTACTGGGGTTTATGTGGAAATTAAGTACATAGAATGACAGGCATATAAAAAACATAAGGTAATATTTCCCACATGCCTGAGCTTATAGAGATTCATCCTTAATAAAGAATCTTGTAATTTATGCTGAAAGGTTTGAATTTTATTCTGAAGGCAGTGGGAGTTAAGTGGAGGTTTTTAATCAGAAGAGGGCCATGATCAGATTTGCATTTTTGACAGTCAATGTGTTGGCAGAATGAAGACTCAGTATGGGAAGCAGGGAGCCTGTGTAGTCATCCAGAACGCTGTGAGCTTAGGTGGTGATAGTGAAGACAGAGAAAAGATGATGCAATTGAGAAATATTTAGGACAAAGAGTCAGGAAGATCTGGTGATTTCCTGGATATAAGCATGAAGGACTTACTGGTCATCGTCAATATAAATGCTTCCGAAAATGTTTCATCTCTTTTATTGGTGCAAAATTCAAATTAAGATAAATAATACTCATTCTTATTTTTGCATCTGAAAATTTTAAGTTAAAATCTTTCCACTCTCTTAAGTGAAAAAATTCTGATGATCTTGTCTCAATATTCAATGTATCTTTTTCTGAATCATAAAACCACCATTTGCTGAAAAGGTGCCTAAAAAATGGGGATGTGGTTCTTTAAAATTGCACCAATTTCACATATCTGTCACCACAATCTACTACACCTGGTCATACACCCACTTCCTATCATTATTAATAGTCCTTTGCTTTCTCAATTTTCCAGCCAAAACTAATTTTTTAAAAAATTGGCTGACCACCAAACTGGGTGAGTCACAATTCAAAGTCAATTCTTATCATTAGTAGAGTTTTGGTTCTCAATTTTTTTTTTTTAATAATAATAACTATTCTAAATGTCCCAGAATGTAGTTGAGGAATACTTTTGACCTTCTTAAATGGATCAGAAGAAGGCAAGGGAATTGTAACACAATGTGAATTTAAATTTAGGACTCAAGTCATTTACTATGATAGGTGTGAGTTGAAGGAAAGTGTGCTCACTAATGTCAGCTTGTATAAAATTGAATCAAATGGGAAAGGCACTGGTAAATAGATTTTACAGAGAGAAATTATAAAGCATAATACTGCATTAGTTGGAAACTTTGTAAGCTTATTGAATAAGCTCATTATCATATGAGACACATTAGCCATGCTGTTAATTTGAACTTTTTTTTTCCTCCATATACCCTTGAATTTAATGTTAAATTGCTGCTGTTATAATGAAATATATAGAATTCTATTACTAGTAGCACTTAGTGGTAGAAACTAAGGAATGATGGGAAATAAAGTTTGGGAAATTCCTGAATCCACTAATAATTAATTCTGTAAGAAGAGACTCAGAATTTCCAAGACAGGAATGTGTGCCTTGGTTTACACAATATGTACATTCCTGTAACTTAAATTTATAGAAGAAACCATGGAAAGTATCTTGCTCAACCTCCTCATATTAAGGAACTGAGGACCAGAGAGTTATGTGATGCAACCAGTGTCACAAAAATGGCTGATAAAAGCTCTAGAATCTAGGTCAGGGCTTTTCCCAAGTATCCCTACCCATCTTTTCCATGACCCTATCACCAACTTAGTTTAACCAGAGCCGTTTCAACTAGAGAAGGAATTCTTTTTCTTAAAGTTAATAACTGTCTTCTACTTTGCACATTTTGTATAAATTCTGGTTTTCCAATGTCTGTTCAATATGCATAATGAAAAATACACTCAAAAAATTAAATCTGTCCAATTTGAACTAGAAGAGACCGGAGGTTGTATGGGCTCATACCAGCCCAAATCAATCAAAAGAATGAAATTTTAAAAATATTAAAAGAATTTTTTTTCCTTTGAAATAAGCAATGAGAACTAAGCTGAGCATGCCTTGCTCATGAAGATTAGAGATCTGGTTTTTTTTTTCTTTCTATTTTCTTATATCACTTTGTTAATTCTGTCAGGATAAGAGATTTTAGTGAGGGAACTATTACAGAAATATGGGTGAGATTAAGGGAAACAAAAATTAGCTTGAGCCAGCAAGAGACTAACAGTAAATAGCAGCCAGTCATGACAGGTCCTAGACCTCAGAAGAAAAGGGGAGAAAATAGAGTTATGGGGGCCCAGAGAGTCCTGAAGCCAAAGAGGAGGAGTTGCAGACAGCATCTGTGCTCTGGAGGGGTACAGCCACTACCTGAACCTCCTTTACCATTCAGAGATCTTATTTTAATAACTGGATATGGATGACGGGTAATCACCATAACAGATGTCTAAACTGAGTTCATTTCCATATTACCCTACATCAGTGAAGTCTCACAGCCAGCAAGCTTCTATTTAATTTGTGACTTTTGGAAATTCTAATCTCAGTGTCACTGCAATTGTGAAAATCCCCAGCAAAGGGAAGTGGAGGGCTGGCAGGAAACTGCACCCGAGTCTTTCAATGGACCTCAAAACAGGAACATTCTCTGCCTTATTTCTACCTCCTTGTCCTCCCATCAAAATGGACTGTAAAAAGAAATGGGAAGATCGTCATTCTAAGGACATGCAAGGATCCTTGGATTTATTGGGGCTCTTGGTCTTCATACATAATATTCAAATGCATTTATTTGATTCTTGGCCATTAAATCCTGTTTTACAAATTTATGTTGAGAGTGCTTACAATTGAGGAACACTTGGCTACTCAGTGGTATTCATTTTCATAAGGGCTGGGTAGGGCCCCATGCCAAAGAAAGTACAAAGCCATAACACAATTACTCAAGCCCTTGTGGCTGAGCTGTCATTATCCAAAAATTAGGCTATTCATTGTAGACCACACCTTCTGAGTCTTAGTCCCTACTGAAAACTTTCATGGTAGATGAGTGGTGGTTACTCCTAGTCAATAAGGGAAGGGAACTGACATTTGAGCACCTGCAATGCTTTTTTACATGTTTCCTCATTCTCACAACAACCCTGTAAGCTATGTATTACTCCACTTCACAAATGGGGAACAAATTCTGAGAAATGAAGAAAGATGCTCAAGGGCATATAGCCAGAAGACTGGTCTTTCTGAACTCAGTGTTCAAGTCCAGTCCATCATTCTCTGCTCTTTCTCTAATCTAAGAAGAGCTAGAAGGTCCCAAAATCTCCATTCAGAAACAAAGATGTTGTAAATGTCTTTCACATATGAAGAGAGTTAGGCTTGCTATGAAGCCACATTAGGTCTCTGTGCATTTTGTCTGAAAAATTTGCTAGCTATCCTTCACTTCAAAGAGCCACAAAATATCACTATGATTAACTCTTGGGTGGGTGTTTAAGAAATACATTTTGGTAATGACTACAGAATCAAACCAAACCTAATCTCAGCTTCATTACACTGAGATTATCAAGAGCCAAAAGAAGTAACGACTGGGGTGGGGAGTGGGGGGGAGGGGAGGGAAGTAGGGGTGGGGCCAAGATTTTATGACAAATTAACAAGGGAGGCTGCAGGCCTGGAAAGGGTGGTAAAGTGTTTGAAGCATACACTGAAGTATATTTTCAATTCATCTAGCATAGCTGACTGAAAGAGACTGTCAGAAAAGTAACCCAATTTTGACTGAGAGAGCCACAGAGACAAGACAGCAGAATCTGGATTTGTCATCAGTTGCTTCACTGCCATCTGGTTAAGCATTTGGGCAGGCTTTCGCATGCAGTGGAATCATGTAAGATGGGACATTAGGTCATGTTCAGTTTGCCAGAGCCAGTCAAGTGTGTTCTACATTTATTTTGGGCTTCTGCCTCCTTAAAATGTCAAAGGATAGCTTAGGGTCAATCAAAATGACAATCTTTTGTTTTTACTCATCCTATAGACATATAGAAGCTCTCTCTGGCTCTGTGGTAGGAACTGCCACATTTTTATATTACTCAACTATGTCAGTAGCAGAGTATTTTTGTCATTATTTGCAAAAGTAAACATTAAAGACTCACCTAATCGTGAAAATTCACACACATTAGGGTATATTTCATCAATGGGAATTGTCTCCAAAATGTGACTATCATGAAATGCAATGAAATATTTAAGGGCCCTAAGAATAAATGTGTTAAAATATACATATGTAAAAACAAAAGGGTTTGTCTGACTACTAAACAGGATAAAACTTACTAAGGGCAAAAGTGTGAAATAAATTATAAATCAAAAAGAAAAAAAAATCTGTAAATTTAACTACATAAAATTATAAATTAAAAATTCATAAATACAATTAAGGAAAATGAATTAAAATGGGAAAATATTTGTTAAAACATGTCAAGGAAGTGACACTGATAATCATATAAGCTGAAAAGAAAAACACCTAAGGTGCCAGTAGATAAATTACAAAATACACAAACAGGGAATTCACAAAAGAAGACATGCAAATGGCATTTTAAAATGTGAAAGAAAAAAAAAAGGTCACCAACACTGATAATAAAAGATGTGCAAAATAAAATTACAATGAGATCACTTTTTTTTGCCTCTAATATTTAAAAATTAAAATAGTCAATGCAGGCAAGGGTTCAGTGAGATGGGCTTTCTCACACTCAGCTGATAAATGTATAAATTGCTATAAACTTTCTGGGAAGTAATTTACCAGAATATTTCAAAAGTTTTAAAATATTCATACTAAATATGAGAGTATAACAGTGTTAAACAATTAGTTTTTCAAGTGTGATAATATTGTGGATTTTTGAAAAAATGAGTACTTACCTATTAGAAACATATACTAAAAAATTGTGAATTGAAATGATATGATGTCACAGATTTGTTTATAAATACTCTGGGATTGGAGGAGGTGGAAAAGCAATTTGTTGGAAACCAGATTGTCCACAAGTTGATAATTTGTGAAGCTGGGTGAGGGGTCAATGACAAATCATTATACTCTTTTGTTTTTATACATGTGTGAAATTTTCCACTATAAATTTTTTTTTAGTTCATACTCTTTAAGGGACTTATTCCACATCTCAAAGTCTATCTAATAAGTAAAAAATCTGAAACGTGGACAGAAAAATTATACATAAGGTTATCTTGGCCATTAAAGCATTATTTAAAAAAGAAAAAATGAGAAATAACCTAAATGCCCAACATGAGGGAAATGGAGATATAAAATATTATATGTATATAGGTGGAATATTATATAACCATTAAAGAAATATGTTTATAAGGAAATTTTAATGACTTGGGAAAATGCTTATGATAAAATGCTAAGTTCAAAATATAAGATTCAACATGTTGTATACCACACTATTTCAACTCTGTAAAAATATGCATGGTGGTGTGAAGAAGTTGGCAAATCCTCTCAAATATATAAGTATAAAATGAGACAGGTTTTCAAAAACAACCATTTCAGTGTTATGGAAATCAACCAAAGTCAAACAACAACTTTATATGTGTTTATTCATGAAAAATTGCTAGAAATTTGGGCACACTGCGTGTCTGTGGCCTTTTTCCTGCTGCTGCTCCCCCATCCTACCCCCAGCTCCAATGGCAAGAACAGCAATGTAATCAATGTATGATTGATCAGAAAATCAGCAGCTTTGCTGTTAGAAGGGACAGACTCAATATAGGGTAGTGGGCTAAAAACCACTCCTGTAGAATTGTTGGTATTAGCAGCAAACTTCAAAGGGGAAAAAAAAATGAATAAACAGGGAAAAGCTGTAACTCTACTAGCCTACAATTGAGTGGCAGATGAGCCAAAAATTTAATGGGGGGATTCTGGAAATGGGACAGCCAAAGAAGGACTAGACAAACTCTCCACGTATCCCTGGCTGTCCAGGAGGCTGTGTGCATGTGCAAGTGAGAACCAAGAGAGCCAAGCTGAAAGTGAAAGCTGGTGTAACTATAAGAAAACCATCAGACAAATCTAAATTGCAGGATCTTCTATGAAATTCTTGACCAGTAGTCCTCAAAACTGTCAAGGTCATCAAAAACAAGGAAAGTCTGAAAAACTGTCAAAGCCTTGAGGAGCCTTAAGAGACATGACAACTAAATGTAATATGGTGTCCTGGATGAGATCTTGGAACAGTAAAAGGACATTAAGTAAAAACTAAGAATATCTAAATAAAATGTGGGATTTAGTTAATAATAATGTATCAATATTGGCTCATTAGTATGACAAATATACACAGGATGTTAAGAATAGGGGAAATGGTGCAATGTCTATGGGGTCTTTGCAACTTTTCTGAAAATCTAAAACTATTCTTAAAAAGTTTATTAAAAAACAAAAACAAAAAAAGCATGAAAAAAATGACTAGAAAAAATAGACCAAAATCTTAACACTGCTTATCTTTGCATTATGAGGTTATGGATAGCTTTTACTTTGTATTTTTCACAACAAACATTTATTACATTTATTATTACATTCATGTTAAAGGTAATTTTAAAATGTGTGCCTTAAGTATTTAAAAATATGTTATAGGACCAGGGATGAATTTCCAAGTGCAAGATTTTGATTATGTTTAACATGCAAATATTTACTAAACATCCTCGAATATAGGGTTTGGTGGTAGGGAGGACATGAGATTTCTAGACTGGGACAAATGGGATAATAATTTAAGATCTGCAAGTTGGAAGAACTTGAGAGGCTTATTTTTGGCTCAGGAAGGGGGAGTATTCAATGGGGAAAAAAATGGAGGTGAAGGATTAATACAGAGAAAGTAGGAGAGAAAAACATAGTGCCCCCGATATAGAGTAGAAGGCCCTGGATAACTCAATAAAATTTTGAAATTTTCTTCCCATGTCCCATAATGCCAACTCTATGAATCCTTGCATTAACTCAACATTTTTTTAGAAACTGCCATATGTATCTGGGTGCTGATGATATAGTAGTGAACAAGATACACAAAGACCTGCCCTCATGGAGTTAATTTAGTGTATGAAGACAGAAAAAGGGTGATGTGTCAGAGAATGGCAGGGAGGCTAACTTAAACTGGATGGTCAGGGCCATTTCTCCTCTAAGGCATCTTATATCATCAGCAGTGATAAGGTCTTTCAGGATCATATTCTGCATTGTCTTTAAACCCAATACCAAATCTATTATACAGTATAAATGAAGAGTGCTATGTCACTTATATTCTCTATTTTATTCTGTGGGATTTTACTGTACCCCATTTTACAGATGAGAAAACTGAGATACAGGCAATGACCAGTGCAAGGTCACTTAGCTAGGAAGCCTAATGCTCTTAACCACATTGCCTTTCAGTGCTGATGCGCCAACTCCTGTCAACTTCAAGACCGGGGCCCAGCCAAAGTATCACAGAATGTCATGGGTCTCTATTTCCCACAGATGGACTGACCTGGAACACTTCAGGAAGTCTCAGGCACATACAGCAGACACATGTGCATATACACTCGTGCATCCCTCTTCCTCTAAAAAGCAAGTAGGACATTCAGCTGAAAGCAGCAGTGTCCTTGCCAGTGGAGGCATATTCTAGTTTCCTATTGCTGTGTAACATATTACTCCAGAATTTATTGGCTTAAGCAACAACCATTTTATTTTGTCTCATGATTTTGTGCTCTGGAATTTGGATTGAACTTGATTGGGCAACCCTTCTGTTCCAGTTGGCATGGGTGGGGGTCACTCAGTGATATTCAGCTAATGGCTGGCCTGGCCTGGAAGCTCTGAGACAGCTCCACTGACATGCTTGACACCCTGGCAGGGATGACTGGAAATCTGGACTCAGTACTCCTTGTAGTCTCAGGCCTCTCCATGTGGACTTAGAAGCCAGATCATGACAGCAGTCACAGGCCAGCCCAGATTCAAGGAGAGGGGAAGTACACCCATGTCTCAATAGGAGAAGTGTCAAAGGATCTATGTCCATCTTTAATCCACCACAGAGCCATGGCCCAGTCTGAACCAATCAACCCCAGATTCTGTACATTTTGAAACAGTCAATAAATGACCAGTTGACCAACTCTAGTTGTGTGTGATGTGAGGGATAAGCCATAAATATTTATATGCATATACCACTTCTATAGTAGCGATGGGGTCTCCCACACTTGTATGCTAATGTCTCCTTACTGTTTCAAGTAATGTCCCCTTACTGATTCAAGGCCTAAGGCAGGGGTTTATGTCACGATCATTTAGAAGAGTGAAGCAACTCTCAAAATCCTTGTCACTGTGATTAACATTCCTTTCTTCCTATTCACATTTCTTACACTTTCTCAAGATATGTTGAAACACTTGATAACAATTATGTACTAAGTAAATCTAATTCTCAGTTCTTGGAATCTTGGCAACATGAAAAGTTGAAATAATGCTTTTCATTAGCCTTATTCAGTACACCTGTACCTTAGGCTGGATGCCTTCAAACAGATTCTGAGACAGAGAAGTGTGCAGGAAGTTTATGGTGCACAGTCTCGGGAACAACAACTGCAAGGACATGAAGAAATAAGGATTGGGCAGAAGGAGAAATTGAACTGCCTTGATTGGCACAGGGAACTGTGGCTTTGGGATGGCCCTTCAGAGTTGACCCCGATTGAGGCAAAGGGGCTGGCCTTTGTAAAAGCACCCTCACCAACCAATCTTTAGATGCAGGTTGAGCAACCTTGAGTGAGGCAATACCCAGGGGCAATGCCACTGTGAACCATTAGCTGACCACACTCTGAACCTGGGGGAATGAGCACCACACTCTGGACCTGGGGGAATGAGCTCCTGATCTTGAAGGGGGAGTCTGGGTGGCATACCACAACATTCAGCATAACTGACCTATCTCAACGAAGTGTTTTTTAACCAAAACAGATGCACCATTGGCCTGTCTTGCAGAGTCTTATGTATAGGGCAAATATTCAGTGTTTATAGCCAAGGCACTGCTGGAATCTTTCTGATCCACCCCTTGCTCTAACAGCTCAACACAGAACTGACAAATGAGAATAAATAAATTCTCAGATGCTATGATTCTGAGAGTGAGGCCTGCTTCTACAATGACAAAATAGAAATCAAGGTTGGATGTTATTTCTTGTAATTTTCACATTTTCCTTTCTTTTCACTTCAGGTTTTTAAGTGGAAAAATAGCAATTTAGAGGTGGAAATCTTAGAGATCATTTGGTCCAACCCCTTGATTTGATTAAAAAAGAAAAAAACGAGGCACAAAGAAATTGAATGATATTCCTAAACCCACTAGATAGGGAGAAATCCAATGATAACCATAACTACAACTTGTGTGTGCTAACTTCTCATCCAGGAGGTTTGGGGCTATCCCTTGCTGTACAAACACTGTTATTACATTGCAAGGGATTGCTAAATGGATAGGAATATTAGGTATCATTCTGAGGAGGAAAAGCTATTTCTTCCTTTATCTTTGCAAAACATTTGAGATGACAGCATGTTTTCAGGCAGTTGATTCTCTGATACAGGACTTGGCTGAACCTAACATTAATATCTTAGGCAGAAGGCAGAAGGGAGCTGGAGGCCATTCTTCCTCTGGCAGTGGCAGTTGTGGTGGACAAGGTAGTGGACAAACTTCAGCAAGTAAATTTTTGCAGTGGTCAGCCAGAGTCTGAATTCCACTGCCAATGGCCATCTTCAGGATTGCAGGACATCTCTGAGATAGGTAAGACTGTCTGGCAACAATTTCCTGTCCCCTGGGTGGCAGCTATTGCTAAATAATCTAAAAAGTAGTGGTGCCCCTGACTTTCACTCCTGCAGCCTTTTCAATGATTTTGCAAGCATCTAACTCCCTGTATTAAATCTCTTTCTGATTGAATTACCTAGAGTGGTTTCTGACTGAACACTGACTAATGCAGAAAATGAGCCTGGTCTAAACCATCTTCTTCTTTTGTCTTCAATGCTAGGGTTTCTACAAATAACATTTACGTGTAGTTATTTCAACATATTATAAACTATTTTTAAATTGTCATAAAAGGACTCAAGTGTGTTATATAACAGATTTTAGCACATTGGTGTCCAATAACTAACTATATAAATCAACATATGGAAACTTCCTGCTCTTTATATATCAGCACCTACCCTCTCTTTCATCGCTCCTCTTTCAATGGAGAGGTCCTTCACCCTTTTTAGAGCTGAACACTCTATCTTTGCTTTGGATCCTCTCCTATCCTAGTTCTCAGAAACCTTGCAGTATTTATTAACCCCTTTTTCTCTAGTACAAGGTTTCTCAACAACAGTACTATTAACATTTTGGGCCAGCTGATTCTTTGTTGTAGGGGGCTGTCCTGTGTCCTATGGAGGGCAAAACCACCCCTGGTTTAGGACCATTATTCTAGTATCTTTACTCTCTCCCTCCCTCCTTCCCTAGCTTAACCCTCTCCAATTTTAGGAAAAAATGCCACTCACCCCCTAGTTTTTCTTCTGCCATATTTCCTTCCACCCCTTCCCAGACAGGTTTTTTGAAAGAATCATCCCTCACAGTCTTCAATTTCTTACCTCTGGTTCTCCACCTCTACCAACTCAACCAAAACTACTAAATTAAGGTCATCAATATCCATTTTGCTATGTCCAAAGGTCACTTTCTGGCTCTCATCCATCTTGCTCTTTCATCATCATTCAGGAATGCATGTCTTCTTGATATGTTTTCTTCCCTTAAATTCTGTGCCTCTACACTCTTCTGGTGTTCTTCGTATCTCTCTGGCCACTCCTCTGCACTTTTCTTTGCAGTACTCTCTTTCCATAACTGACCATTAAATATTGGAATTTCTCAAGGGCTTTGTCCTTGTTTCTTTTCACTCTTCAATGTCTCCCTAGGCCAGTGGTTCTCAAAGTGTGGTTTCTAGACCAATAGCATCTCATTACCCGGGAACTTGTTAGAACTGCAAATTCCCAGGCCCTACCCAAGGCCTTCTAAATCAGAAGCTCTGGAGGTGGGGCCAAACCACATGGTTTTTACAAGCTTCCCAGGTGATTCCCATATACAATAAAGTTTACAAACCTGCCCTAGGGAATCTCACCCACTCCCCAGGCTTAATTACCATCTTCAGGTAGATGAGTTCTAGCTCAGATGTCTTCTCTGAATTCCAGACCCATACAACCAACTACCCATTTGACATTTCCATTTTAGTATGTCATAGATAGTTCAAAATGAACATGTTTACCATTCAGTTCAATTACTCTCCACCCCCCCTTCTCTACCTCCAGTGATTCCAACCTCCACAAATGGCACTGTCATTTCTGCTCAAGCCAAAAAACTAGGCAGCATCCTTGACTCCCCCTACCTCTCCCACCTCATCCCCACATCCAATCAAGCACTATTTCCTAAAGATACAATATCAATATCTCTTCATCTCCATGGCTACCATCCTTGTAGAGAATGCCATCACTCTTGCCTGGACTATAAGTTTTCCCTCTAAATCAATCTCACTCTCTTCAAACCATCCTAAATATCCAGCTAAAGTGATATCAAATTAGGGTTCTATTTAAAATCCTCCAAAGGCTTTCCATTGTCCGTCAAATAATGCCCAGATACTTAACATAGGTATGTCACGATAATGTAAGAAATATTAATTTATGGTCCGCAACCCCCACCCCAAAATTCTGATTCTTTGCCCCTCCTCCTTTAAACACTTCACTATTTGCGTCACCTTACCAGCACCTTCCTAGTCAGTGTCACATCCTGGCCACAGTAGAAAATAGCTAGCAGCTCCCCATAGCCCACTGAGGATCACCTTTATTTTGTGTGGCTGTGCTCAAGTCCATCTTTTAGGCACCCCATGCAGGCCCTATATCATACCCTCCCTAAGCAACTATCCTGGCCCAATTTTGCTAATGTTTGGTTTGTTTGTTTTAAATTTTAAAAACAAGAATTTGAAACCTCTGTTCTTGCCTTTCTTTGTGGCTCCTGCTCTCCCTGTTGGGGAAATATCTCTTGGCTTCCAGCCTAAGAGATAGAGAGTCAAAGGTTAACATAGTTCTAGAATTAAAAACCCATATATTTTACATATTATCCTAACACATTGGCCCCAAAGTCACGCACTATTTGGCCTCTATGTACAGCTCACCACCCCATCCAGCTTTGTTGGGGAAAAGGCATGCTAACTTCTAGTTCTTCAAACAGACCATGCTCTCTCCGTCCTACCTTTGGGTCTTTGCATATGCTGTCCCTTCTACCCAGAATACTGGTTTTTTTGTCCTTCCCTTTGCTTATTCACCTTTCATCTCTCAATTTAAACATAATTTTCTTAGGAAGAACATCTTTAACCACTTTTAAACAGGTTAGGTACCCTATCATAAATCCCAGCATACTTAGAATTTCTTTTAACTTGTAATTTATGTACTTATACTTATTTTCAATTATTTATTTAATATTTACCCTCTCTACTAGGCTTAAAAAGTCCATTTATTTGTTTTGTCCCCCAATATTATCTCAGTGACTACAACATACCAATAGTTTAATAAATATTTATGACTGACAAGGTTAAATAATTTTTTGGTAGATTTTGGAATAAGGCTTCCCATACCATATCTGTTTATTTGCAGTAGCACCAGATTGCAAAACAAGTTGTTAAAAAAATAAAAAGTGTTCCACTTGCAGCTAGTTTTCTGAATGAATCAGGATTTTATCATTACTGTGCAACCCCAACACATTTGGAAATAAATTTGTTTGCTCATATACAACCATCATCCATATCTCTAAAGTTTTCCCACCATCAAAACAGCCTTATTATTTTTATGAAGTTCAGGCATCAGTTTTATAATAAATAAATGATATATAAATGGTATGTATTTGAACTCAACCAAATATAGTTACAGTAATGAAATACTATTTTTGCATATTTCACTTGAACAGAGGGCTTGAAAGCCATACAAATGGTTTTATAACTCTTATAGGGAGGAGAAACAGAATTTTTACAATAGAGTTGGAAGAAGAATCTATAGCTCTATTTTTTTTTTTTCTGAGTATTTAATTCTTTTTTTTTATTTAATCTTTTTTAAATTTCAAATACAGTTTTATTGAGATATATTCACACACCATACAATCATCCAGGGTGTACAATCAACTGTTCACAGTACCACCATATGGTTGTACATTCATCACCACAATCAATTTTTGAACATTTTCCATACTCCAAAGAGAATAAAAACAGAATAAAAATAAAAGTAAAAAAAGAACACCCAAAGCATTCCAATCCCCTCATCCAACCCTATTTTTCATTTAGTTTTATTCCCCATTTTTCTACTCATCTGTCCATACACTGGATAAAGGGAGTATGAGTCACAAGGTTTTCGCAATCACAGTCACACCATGTAAGCTACATAGTTATACAATTGTCTTCAAGAATCAAGGCTACTGGGTTACATTTCCACAGTTTCAGGTATTTCCTTCAAGCCATTCCAACACACTAAAAACTAAAAAGGGATATCTATGTAGAGCATAAGAATGCCCTCCAGAATAACCTCTCAACTCCATGTGAAATCTCTCAGCCACTGAAGCTATTTTGTTTCATTTTGCTTCCCCTTTTCGGTTAAGAAGATTTTCTCAATCCTGTGATGCCAGGTCCAGGCTCATCCCTGGAAGTCATGTCCTGCATTGTCAGGGAGATTTATACTCCTGGGAGTCATGTCCCATGTAGCGGGGAGGGCAGTGAGTTCACCTGCTGAGTGGGCTGAGAGAGAGAGAGAGGGGGCCACATCTAAGCAACAAAGAGGTTCTCTGGGGGAGACTCTTAGCCACAATTACAAGTAGGCTTAGCCTCTCCTTTGCAGTAACACGCTTCATAAGGGCAAGTCTCAAAATCGAGGGCTTGGCCTACTAAATTGTTAGTCCTCAATGTTTGTGAGAATATCAGTAATAACCCAGGGGGGGGAAGTCCAACATTTCCGCATTTTCCCCCAGTTTCTCGGGGGGCCCTGCAAATATATTTTTATTCTCTGCCCTAATTACTTTGGGATATATCGGGATTTCGTACTAACCCATACAAACCTACCAGATCTCACTTCCTATTCCAAGTTTCATGTAATTACTGGTGTTTGAATAAAGTGACCACACAGGTTGAATTGTTTCATGTGCGGCACCAAATAAACATTTCTTCCCTTGGTCTGAGTATTTAATTCTTAATAACAGTTTGGTGAAGAAGGCAGAAAAGTTTTTTTTTTTTCTTCCATTTTATAGGTGACTTTACTGAGTCTGGGGGCGCAAAGCAAGGGGAAGGGAGATAGGCTAACATTTGTTGTGTAGAGGCCTTTTTATACAGTGTCTGAATTAGTCACCATATAGAGTCTAAAAATACAGAAGCTCAGAGAGTTGAATTTGCTCATGGTCACCCAGCAGGTATAGTAAAGGTGGGATCTTTTGTATATGTTTGAAATTTTACCTAACAAAGTTTTGTTTTTTTGTTTTTTTTTAAAAAGCCAGGTCTGGTTTCCTACCACACAGTGTTACCATCCAAAGATCTGGAGACTCAAAAAGTCTTTCCTCCTCCTTTCCAGTGTACTCAGACGCTCCAAAGTCAAGATAGGGAAATTTCTAGTGGTAGGTTTGGGAAAGACAGTTTTGCCGAAAGGGTAGAAAAAGGGGCTCCCTTTTCTCCTATTTAGGGCACCTGTCTGGGGGCCAGGTGAATGGTGACTCACATAAATGATCTTCCCAGAAGGACATCTGGAAGTCCTAACACTCCCTCCAACCCCACGATGGCTACTGTCAGATGGATCCTTTACCTTCAGGGAGGACGATTTCTAAAGTTTAGGGAACAGAGAGCTATGGCCTCATGGCTGGATTTAGCTATTCCATTAAAACTCACTGAGCACTGACTAGGCACGGGGCTGGGCAGACTGGTGAGAGACAGACAGGGACAGAAAGAGTGACAATATAATGTGCTAAGTGACAGGTGTTGGCTGTTGACTCCCCACAAGTGAGTCTACATATTGTAGCTGGGGAGATGGGACACCACAGCATCAGTTGGAGAAGAGTGAAAAGTGCTACACTGAGAAAGCACTAACCTATGTTACAGAGTCTTGAGAGGGAGGAGAAACCATGCCAGACTAACCTCAAGTCATGCCAGACTAACCTCATTTCCTTTTTCCTTTGTCAGTATTCCCTGTTTTCTCAATTAGGTGCATTTAGGCTAAGTGTGGACTCCATCAGACATTTGATGAGATGGATGTTTCAGGATAATCCTGTGGACATGATGGAGAAATGGGGCTGAATGTCAGTACAATTAAGGGTTAGTAACTGGTGGACTAACCAGACCCGGGGGATTGAGAGGGAACTGATAGATTGGAGGTGACCTGGAAGGAAGCTTCCAGGGGCAGCAAATAGGCTTGGTCCTGTTCAGCATGTTTGTCCCTAACATGGAGGTCACAAGGATGGCCTGCTCATCAAATCCGCAGACCTCATTAGAGTGGGAAGGACACCAAATACCCTTGATGGCAGGCTAACACTAAGAGTAAGAACAACTGAGATGAAAATTAATGGACATAAATGGGAAGTCGTAAGTTTTAAAAGAGGTACAAAGTAGAGATTGTTCTGAGAAGAGTGACTGAAATAGCAAAAGGTTTAGATGCCACATAAGAATAACGGCTTAAAGAACTGGACAGTTAGGTCGGAAAAGACAGCTCAGGAGAACATGCTTGCCATTTTCAGGTATTTGAATGGCCATCATGTGGAACATGGATTAAATTCACGCTACATGAAATTACAGGGTAAAATCAAGACCCTTCGAAGCATGTGGATTTGGGTTGAAAATAAGAAATTTCTAACAATCAGAACATCCAAAGATAGAATATGAAAAACCTTGGGAACAAATGAGTTCCCTGGCACTGGAAGTGTCAAGCACTGAATGGACAACCACTTGGTAGGTTTACTACTTACACATTGGTTTACAAATATTTTCTCAAGATTAATGATTAATGATTAATTTGTGTTTATTAATTCATTCAAAGATCTTGTCTGAGCGACTTCTGTATGCTAGGTATGCACTAAGCCAGGTGCTAGAGACACAAGGATGAAGAGGAAGACAATGATCTTCCTCCTGATCCTGCTGGGGAGAGATAGGCAAGTTTATTTCAATAGTAACGTGTACCTTGATATGGGCCTCAGCACAGGGAAGCTTGGCTTCAGCTTAGGTGTAGCCAAAGAGTTTCCGTGGCTAACAAATTCAAACACACATTTGGTTACTAAAGGCCATAAATAGTTTATTCAAGGCCAGACGATTTGTTTAACCAACTATAGCTGTGAGAACAGAATGGAACACAATTCGTGAATTTTTGTGCATGATGTTTTTGCTCTTACAGCCCGAGTTTTGGTCTTTGGCTAGAACTTGTTTATGTACCTACAGACTGTCTTACAAGTGGCTGTGGTGTCAGGGTGAAGTGATTTAGCCAGCAGGGCTACCCAACTCTCTTTTCTTATCCATTCTATGGGGACTGCTTCAGCACAGACATAAACATACTCCTGCCGTTACCTTATTGCACTCATCACATGGGGAGGCTAGAAGGCTTGATTCAGGGATATGATTGGATTTTAAATCCCAGTCTCACAGGATTTTAATTACTGGTCTGGGGCAGCAGGGATAGGCGCTGGCTGCCTTTGGATGGAGGAGGTCGATACACCAGTCCACAACATATTGAGCCACAATGCCTGCAGACTCTATTGCTCTATTTAATCATCTTTTGCAAAATTTACAGTGGAACAGGAGGGATCAATACGGAATTTATCACATTCTCTTGTAAATATGAGCCAGGAAAGAGTTCCAGGCAGTTTGTTACTGAGTGGGAGGGAACACGTCTGTGTACAGCTGGGCATTAGGAGATGAGACAAAATCCATTCTTCTTGGCATAAGCTATAGATGCTTCAGCCAGCCCCTCTTAAGCCTGAAGGCAAGTTCAATGGGAAGAACACTGTTTCATTCATGCATTCAATCAACCAACCAACATTCCAGAATACCTATTTTATGTCAGATCCTGTACAGGCTCTGGAGACACAGAGGAATTCTGGCCTTCAGAGCATCATCACAGATATGCCCTAATGGCTCTGCCACTGACTAATGGGGGATCTTGGGGAAGTTCACAGCCTGGTGACTTTATTTATGCATATGGAAAATGCAGGTAATATTACCTACCTCAAAGAATTATTTTAAGGATCAAAAGAGAAAAAAGCCTTAGTCCAGAGCTTGGTACATAGTAGGTACCCAATATACAAAAGCTAGCACTATTTTTATTACAATTACCATTCTTAAGCATTCCTTCTACAGTGGGTATCACCAATGGCACATGTGCAGAGATGCAGTGTTGAGCAGGGAACCAACCATCCCACCTGCTTAGTAGACAAAGGGGATACAGAGTGGCCTTCCCAGGTTAGAGACCTGGACAGGGCTTGGCAGCAGAATCAGAGGAGCAGTGGGGAAAGGGTGTGTGAGGAGGGGATACACATTAAGCTCTAGTTTTTCTGAAGCTTCAATTGTGATCTTTTAAACATTAAAACAACCCCCTAAAATGGCTGGTGCGGGGCGGTGGGTACAGAGTGAGAAGTGATTCACTGCATATGAGTAAGCCAAGGAAAGTAACACAAGAGAGACACACATTAGTTGGATCTTCATGGCTAAATAGGAGTTTGATAAATAAAGAAGTGGAGGAAGGACATTATAGGCAGAAATATGTGAAGTAGGCAAGGTATGGAAGCAGGAAAGAACACTATGCTAGGGATAGATGAGCAGTTCAGTCAGCCTAAGGCAGAGTCAGTTCCTATCTCCCTGAGGCCACTGGGCTGCAGAAATCCTCCCAGTGGGTCCACCAAGCTCTGATCCCAGCCCTGAGGCAAGCCATCATCTCCATCCCCTATTGGAGGAAGGTTGGTAGAAGACTTGTACTGCATTGCAGAGTGCCTTGTATGCTGGGTTAGACATTTGGGCTTACCTTATAGGCACTGGGAATTGCTAAAGGTTTTATTTTTATTTTTATTTTTTTTTTAATCATCACCCTATCGAGATACATTCACACACCACGCAGCCATACAAAACAAACCGCACTCTCGACCGTCCACAGCACCGCCACACAGCCGCACACCCACCACCCAAATCAATCCCCGACACCCCCACCAGCACACACACAAAAACAACAAGAATAACAACCAGAGTGAAAAAGAGCAACCGAAGCAAAAAAGAACACTAGGCACCTCCGCCCGTCCGCCCGCCCCCCCCACCCCTCCACACATCCACCCACAAACCAGACAAAGTGGAGCCCGGTCCCCACGGCACCCCCAATCCCACCGCCACCCCTCACAAGCCACACCCTTATACAACTGTCTTCGAGATTCATGGGCCCCGGGCTGCAGCCCAACAGTTTCAGGTATCCACCACCAGCCACCCCAACCCTCCAGAACCCAAAAAAGGCCGTCCAAAGTGTGCGCAAGAGCGCCCACCAGAGCGGCCCCCCGGCCCGCCCCGGAATCCCTCCGCCACCGAAGCTTACCCCATCTCCCTCCACATCCCCCCTTCGGTCAAGAAGATGTTCTCCACCCCACGATGCCGGGTCTACATTCCTCCCCGGGAGCCACACTCCACGCTGCCAGGGAGATTCACCTCCCTGGGCGCCCGATCCCACGCAGGGGGGAGGGCAGCGACCCCACCCCTCAAGCCGGCTTAGCCAGAGAGAGAGGGCCACATCTGAGCAACAAAGAGGCATTCAGGAGGAGACTCTTAGGCACAAATACAGGGAGGCCTAGCCTCTCCTTTGCAGCAACCGTCTTCCCAAGGGTAAAACTTATGGTAGAGGGCTCAACCCATCAAACCACCAGTCCCCTATGTCTGTGGTCATGTTAGCAACCATGGAGGTGGGGTAGGCGAATACCCCTGCATTCTCCACAGGCTCCTCAAGGGGGCACTACATCTTTTTTTTTTTTTTCCTTGTTTGTCTTTTTTCTTTCTTTTTTTTTTTTTTAACTTTCCCTTCTTTTTTCAAATCAACTGTATGAAAAAAAAAGTTAAAAAGAAAACAAACATACAATAAAAGAACATTTCAAAGAGACCATAGCAAGGGTATAGCTCTATTTTATACAAACACCTATGAGACATCCTCAGGAACAGCATGGTTTTACCCTGCCGAGTTTGGCCATTTGTAATATTTACAATACTCCTCTCTTAAAATAGTTGTTATCACCCTTTCTTATTCTTATACAACATATTTTTTCCCTTTCCCAATATATTTCTCTATGGGCTGGAGGAAAGGGGAAAAAAGGGTTGGGGGAGAGGGGAACAAGAGCTTTGAGGGGAAAAGTTGGGCCTTAGGCATCTGCATAAATCTTTCTTTATTCCCTTCTCACCTTTGACCTCCTGCATTTACTTTTCCTCTTATACTATACTAGAAAATAAAAAAATATTTTTGACTCTATGTCATATTGGAAATGATACCAATAGATGTGTGTCATCTTCAGGACAACCTGGTTGGATTACATTAAGAAAATAATTTAGCAACAGCAGCGATCCCCTGAAGTCCACTCAACAGAAAACTCAGTCTATAGTCAACCTCCAGACATGAGTCATTGTTGGATATTGAATCATGTTCCCTACAAAACATGTCCAAGTTAACCCCTGGTCCTGTGGGTGGGAACTCATTTGTAAATAAGATCTCTGAAGCCCCTATAAAGAAAAGACCAAATTGAATCAGGGTAGGCCTTAAACCTATCTGCCTGGAGTCCTTATAAGCAAAGGAAATTTGGACATGGTAGTAGAAGCCACATGAGGTGACTGAAGGAGATAGATCACCATGTGAAGGAGGCTGAGACTGATTGCCAGCAAACCACTACCAGATTGCTACAAACTTCTGAGAAAGCATTGCCTGCCAGTACCTTAATTTTGGATTTCCAGCCTCCAAAACTGTAAGCCAATAAATTCCTGTCATTTCAGCCAACCATTAGGCCAAATGGTATGTCACAGAAGTCCTGGCAAACTAAGGTAGTCATCAAATTTGTTACTAGCTGCCAACGATATATCACCTTCATTTGGATATCAAACCCAACATGTCTCAAATGGAATTGATCTTCCTCCACAAACTGGTTTCTCTTTTTATTTTTCCTGTTTGAACCAGTGCTACAATCATAGCCCTAGTTTTCCAAGCTTCCAAGTTTTCAACTTGGGGGCTACCTTTAACCTCTCTCTTTTCTAAGTGAGAGGGAAGGAGCGAGGACCTAATCTCTGTCCTACCCAACAAAGTGGATTAGGCATTGACATCAAAAAGGTGCCAAGGTGTAGTCCAAGGCTCACTTGGGTCAGGATGCTCAGAAGAGCTTGTAAAAATGCAGACTTCCAGCCACACCCCAGACCTACTGAATCAAGGTTGATGTGGGAATCTGCTTTTTAAATTTAGATCCCCAGGGGAATTTATAGACCAACTAAGAGAACCACTGCTCTAAAGGAAATGACCCAATTACAGACACCGTGGAGGGATAGCTATGTGAGTTAGGCACCCTGCTCAAAGGGCACAGTAGAGATACAAAAGGAAGTCACTGAGTCCCAAGCAGGTGGATGGAAATATAGCAGCTAATGCAGAGTAAACAGTATTTAAGGGTTAAGTACTTTGAAGCCACTGTTCAAGATCTGTTCATGAGTAGTCTTAGCTAGGGTATGGCAGGACAGAGTCTCTAGTTTCCCAAAGCAGGACCAAGTACAACAAGTCATGCCAGAGCCTAGTTCTGAGAATTTAGAACATGGGCCATGACTCCCAGGGGTGTAAGTCTCCCTGGCAGTGAGGGACAGGACTTCCAGGGATGAGCCTGGCCCTGCCATCTTGGGATTGAGAAAGCCTTCTTGACCAAAAGGGGGAAAAGAAATGAAACAGAATGAAGTTTCAGTGGCTGAGAGGTTTCAAATAGAGTCGAGAAGTCACTCTGGAGGTTATTCTTATGCATTATATAGACAGTCCTTCTTCATTTCTTGTGCGTTAAAATAGCTAGAAGGAAATACCTGAATCTGTTGAGCTGTAATCCAATATACTGGATTCTTGATGATAATTGTATAACTATATAGCTTTTATAGTGTGACTGCATGATTGTGAAAACCTTGTGACTGACACTCTTGTTTCCCAGTGTATAGGCAGATGAGTAACAAAATAAAGACAAATAAACAAACAATGAGGGGATAAGGGGTATGGGATGTTTGGGGCATTCTTTTTTATTTTTATTTTTATTTTCTTTATTTTGGAGTAATGAAAATGTTCTAAAATTGATTGTGGTGATGAATGCACAACTATATGATGACACTGTAAGCCAATGATTGTACACTTTGGATGGATTATATGGTATATGAGTATATCTCAATAAAATTGCGTTTAAAAAAAGACCACAGGGGAGGAATTGTAGCAACCCAGGTAACAATGTAACATTCCAGGGTTATTCCTTGCATCCCAGCTCTGTTTGACAATAAAGAGACCTAGCGAACAATATAGAAGCCCAGTGGGAATCTGGGAGGACTGATTCAGGGCTTCATCTGTATCAGCCAGGATTTAGTCCTTATAAAAGAAGCCATGCTAGCTTCATTGAAGCCCAAATAGATTCAATATAATGATTTGGGTGTTTTCAAATTTGTAATTTGGGGGGAATAGGCTCCAGGCTGAGCTTCCAGGAACGATCACCAGAAGTGTCAATCAAGGTAGCTGTTGCCTGTGCCATGGCCAGAAAACTGAGGAATTGTCAGAAAGCCAGGGCATAAAGAAATAGCCACTCCAACAGCTGACTCCAGGCAGACTGCATCAGCCAAAATCCTTACCAGAAAAATGAATGTGAATGTCCAGGCCCTCCCTCTCCCCCTCCTCCTCCCCTCCCCCTCCTCTTCCTCCTCCTCTTCCTCCTCCTTCTTCTTCTTTTTTTTTTTTTTTGCAAAGCAATGAAGGCATTTATTTGGGGTCTTAGAATTGCACCTTGGGGTCCACAGATTCAGGTAGCAACCCAAATCATGTCCCATCCGTCATTTCTCAGCAAGGGTTTTTAAAGGAAAACAAGATTAGACAAGTTGTTTGGGGTTGGTGAATATTTGGGGTACTCCAGTTGTCTTTCAGGTTTTATAGTTGACCGAGTTCTTTATCTTGTGGTTTGTTTTATGATTTGGATGTACTTGGGTTTTTTTTTTAATGCAATTTTATTCAGATATATTCACACACCATTTAATTCATCCAAAGTGTACAATCGATGGCTACAGTATTGTCATATAGTTGTGCATTCATTGCCACAATCAATTTTAGAACATTTTCATTGCTCCATAATAAAGAAAAAAGTAAAAATAAAAAAGAACACCCAAACCATTCCATACCCCTTATTCCCCCATTATATATATATATATGTCTTTATTTTATTTCTCATCTGTCCTTACACTGGATAAAGGAGTGTCAGTCACAGAGTTTTCACAATCATACGGTCACACAATAAATGCTGTATAGTTATACAATTATCAACAAGAATCATGTCTACTGGATTAAAGTTCAACTGTTTCAGGTATTTCCTTCTAGCAATTTAACACACTAAAAACGAAAAAGGGATATCTACATAACACATAAGAATAACCTCCAGAATGACTTCTTGATTCCATTTGAAATCTCTCAGCCACTGAAACTTCATTTTGTTTCATTTCTCTTCTCTCTTTTAGTAAAGAAGGTTTTCTCAATCCCATGATGCCAGGTCCAAGCGCATCCCTGGGAGTCATGTCCCATGTTGCTGGGGAGACTTACACCCCCGGGAGTCATGTGCCATGTTGGGGGGAGTCAGGCCCTGGCTCTTGATACCTATAGAAGTAAGCACCAGTCCCCGGTGCCTCTGCTACGCTGCCATAGAAAACCAGAACACCAGAGCCTCCAGATCCCATCTTACTAGCAGAAACAGCAGAATTTCCATCTCTGTCTCACTTTTGTCTTCCAAATATCATGTCTGCTTTGGCAGAGGTTGGTCATGTGGGGAATCTGAGGGGGTCTGGAAAATGGAGGCTTCAGCTCTCTATCCTCTAGCATGCTACAAAGGGGTGAGTGAAGTTGCGTGGGCCATATGTGGTATCTGCCTTAGCATCGCACTCAGGCATAAGCTTCTCCACCAGACTGGAGCTATCAGAGGCCAGGGACCTGATGTTAACTGTTTCAGAAGCCCCAGCACTTAGCAGAGTGTCTGGTTAATAACAGAAGGACAGAAGGAAAGAAGGAAAGGAGGAAGGGAAGAAGGAAGGAAGGGACTCAGGACTAGGTCAGGGTAGAGTCTACAGGTGGAAAACATTAGGAGATTAAGCTGTGAGTGTTTAAAACTTACAATGAAATAAAGCAGGGAGTGACACAAATATTTCTTATTTCTCGGTGGCTTTTGATTTCAGTCTGTTCCTCTTCATTTCCATGACTATGATCTTAGTACAGTTCCAATTCCTTACATCTGGAAAAAATCATTTGCTGCTTAACGGGTGCCCTGCCTGAATTTCACCCTATTTATCCCATTCTAGTCAGTCTATTCCACACACTGATTTCTGACTGGGTTTCCTAAAAGAGTGGACTTCACACTTTTTACTTGCAAACACTTCCACCAAAAGAATTTTCTAAAACTTTGATTACTTTTGCACCTTATTAAGATTAGAGCTAAAACTTTTCATCGCAAGTTAAAAATAGTTGCAAAGGATGTGACTTCATGTATTGTAAATATTGTCATTTTAAAATAAAAATATTATGACACTTTAAAAATTTATCCAACAGAACCTAAATCCACATCATCTATATTTAAAAATACATGAACAAGCTGTTCGTTAATAATCAGAGATTTTTTTTTACATCTTTGCGTTTTCTCCTTGAACTCTGATTCCACTAAAGAACTTCATCCTTGATAAATAAAATCTAGTAGGCCCAACATGGAGGCACACCCATGCTAAGCCCCACATCAGCAAAACCAAAAATCTAAGCTAGTTTCTATTTCCTGTAATAACTCCCTAAGTAACAAATGGAAGCTTAATATCAGCCAATCAGATCATTTCCTCTGTTGCTTCCACATTCATCCAAATAAGCTTCCCCTTCCCACCCCCTTGTTGGAGCTTCCTTCTAGATTTGAAAGGGATGCTGCCTGATTTATGAATCACTCAATAAAGCTGTGAGATCCTAAAATGCATGAAAAGTTTATCTTTTAGTAGTTTTGGCTACAAGAATGGGATTCTCAAACTCTAAAAACTTTGATTCTCTACCCTTTGGCACCCCAGCATACTACATGTTCAAAATTTATGGGGCTGGGAGGCAAACCTACCTAACCAAACAGCAAAATTGCACCAAAGACAACCTTGAGTTGCATTGGCTATTACAGGGAACATTCCAACTAGACAAATGTACTCATCCCAGATGTGCACTCAAGAAAAAAGTCTCCCAAATTAAGCCAAATGGAATGCCTATTTTAATTGGTGCTGAAGGTCTCCTAAGAAATTGCAAGACTGTAAAAATAACTTATACAAACTAGAGAGTTTTGTATTTCCATGTTTTTTGGGTTTCTGTGTTTTTATGTCTGACTCATGGCTAAAATATTTTAAATTGAAGCTATAAGCTCTCTTTTAGTGTCTGTGTATATGCATGATGCATATTTTCCCACCTCCAGATGGTATTCCCAAATTAATTTATAAAACTCCTTAAAAGCACTCTATTCAAATAGGCTTAAAGATAAACACTTTTTTATAAATTAATACTCCTAAAGTCCTAGAATTTATAGGAAACCAAATTTTAAAAATTTCTAATGAAAAAACATGTATTCATAAAACTAAAACCAAATGTTTAAAAAAATTCAAGTTCTCATAATTCAGATAGACCTCTGACAAATGGGACTAGTTTAATATTATTAGTTAAATAAAAACAGTTATGCCTCCTGAATTATCAACTTAAGTACAAAATGTCACAATTTTATTCTACTTGGGTATGTTCTTCCTAACTTTATACAGGTTTACTGATAAAATAAGCTTGCATTGTATCTACTAGATCTTTAAGATGATGAAAAATGTAAATTTGTGTTTAACCAAAATGAGTTATTATTTTGACAAACTTTAAGAACAATTGTGTTTTGTAGGAAGTTTGTTTGAAGATAGTTTCAAAGATCTTTTTTTTTTGCAATTTAAGTTATGCAGGTATGTAAGGTATGCAGGACGTGTTTTGTTAAGGAAAAACAGAGCAGTTTTTTCCTGAAGTAAAAAGACTGGTTGTCTCAGAATGAGAAGCAGGAATGTGTAGGACAAAACCTGAATGGACATAGAAAGTTGTAAAAGGTTTGTAGAAAAGGAATTTTATTTGCCATGTCAAGGTTGGCTAAGATTTGCTAGGCTTATGGATTTTTAAGAGTTTTTTAGACAGTATCTTTATGCAAAACTAGAAATTGGTTTTCTTTTTTTGTTAAAATGACGAAGTTTTCTTGGATTATTGGTCTGCTCTTAGTTAGAGGTTGTAAAAGTCTTTTCTTAACCATCTGAGTAAGCTGCCTAGAAGGCAAGTTTTTATGTCTTATCAGAAAATATCCTTATTGATATTCATATTAATCTTATCCTTCATTGTTTTAGAAAGCAAGTCTTTTCACTTCTAAAGGAACTAAATTTGTTTTTTGTTTTTTTAACAGTCATATTAACTCCTATTTACTCTTTTATTGTCACTTTGGTTAAATAGGGAACCAAATATTTTTTCACACTGAGCCATTTCCTATTTAACAAATGTTCAAACCCAACAACTTTTTGCCTTTCCAAAGTCAAACCCTAAACATCTTATTGATCTCAAACTTTCTTTGAGATTTTTCAGAGAGCACCTGGAAAATTACAAAGGATTTGTTCTTTCACCTTGTAAAAAGAGAGATGCTAGAAATAAGCTTATTTGATATGTTAGGAGTTGCATGGGAAGTGCTGTCAAATTAAACAGAATTTTCTAACCTTAAATTTATACATGTAAAATGTTATTAATATAAACATTTCAGAAATTGTATAAAGTTCTTAAAGATTTATCAAAGGCCTCACTGTCCATGAGGTGTCCTAGAACTATTCTGCTGCTATTAGACTACACTAATATTATGGGTCATAATTTCAATTATTCTTTTAAAATGTTACATGTCACAGAAGCAACCAAATTTCCTTCTCAATCACAATATTTTTGTAATGAACTTTCATCAGAACTTTCACTTTTGTAAAACAGTAATAAGTTAACCATGGCTGTTTTAAGTCTTTTGTCCTACAGACAATTTTATTTTAATGCTTCCCTAAAACAATTGTAATCAGCTACAGGGCAGGTGATTCACCTTCAACAAAAAGGACAGTCTCAGGAACCCATAGAAATGACTATGCCAGGTACTCTGGGGCACAGGCTTCTACCAACATTGCTTAACTAACTTTGAGACCACACCACTGGGCTGAATTCTGGTGGAGAAGCCAGTGAGCCACGAGATTGCTAACACAAGATTGAGTGGAACAAGGGCTGATTACCTAGGTGTCAGACCCCAGAAAAAAAGAGTCTAACATATAGAAGAAATGTCTGATACAGAGGCCCTGCTGCTTATCTCATAGATACCAGGTGCACCATAAACTAAGGGTTGAAGGCTGTTTTAGAAATCCCAGTCACAGTGGCGCCTAGACTCCAGGGGGCTGACAAGGCAAGATCAGATATGCCCATAAGATGGACGACCACAAACAAGCCAAAAGGCCTGCTTCCTCCACATAGATAATACAGTGCACATCAAAGAAGAGTAGTGTGTTAGAACCCTAGTAACCAGTCAGCTCAGAAATTGATAAGCACTCACCCAATCAAGGCACAGAACACACTCAGCAGGACCCTTCCCCCTCAACACCCAATGTGGGTTTTTCCCTTTAAAAATGCTGCTCTCAGATAAAGAGCTGGAGAAATTTTCTCCTTTTTCTTTTCTGATGGCTCCCACCTGCATTCTTCCTCTAATAAACCTTAAACTTTCTACTTAAACTATGACTCGCTGCATTGTGTGGATTCTTGAATGGCTCTGAGCCTAACATTTGGTGCCAAAACCCGGGATGGAGATTTGACTGAGGTTTAAGTTTCCTGGCCCCTCAGGGCAATGGGGCAGCCTTCTAGTCAATTCCGTTCCCTGAACTACACAGACATTCAGGTTTCCATGCATTCAGTGGCTTGAGTCCATCAACTCAGACCACCTTGACTTGATGCCGGCTTACCCTCATGGCTCTCAAACATCTACAACTAATTCGGCCCTAGGTAGGTAAGTGACGTCTTTCTGCCCAGATCCCCTCCTCAGGAGTTTTGTTCGATGTCCCATGGACATCCCAGCCCACCTGAGTGTGGTGCCTTGGGCCGCTTTAATGTGGCACCCGGCTTCATAAGCCTAGGAAAACCTGAGCAGTCAGTCAAAACTCTCCAACGCTCCATGAGCATCTTTCCCCATTGCAGCAGTCAAAGTAACCCAGGGGATGCCTTGGGTGAAAGACTGCAGGCATTTCCTGACCCCCAACGGCAAACTAGAGACGCCTGCTTTGTTGTTGCGGCGGTCATATGGGACTGGGCCGTTAGTCTCACTTGAGCAACGTTTTGGGTGGCCTCTGTAAGCCTCTAAAGGAGCAGGAAATTGTGACTCTCACCAGCGATCTCCATAAGCCTCTAATGAGCAAAAGTTCCCTAACAAACCACAAGCCTGTCAAATTTCTTAAATAATCATAGGTAATGTACAGTCACTTTTCAATAGCTCCAAAACTGAATTTCCTCCTAAATCTACCCCCTCAAATATTTAAACTTCAATCAAAAGGGGAAGTAGAACCAGTATAATTTGGCCACGGTATCCTTTAGAACAACAAAAATATTAGCCAGGAAATGGCACTTTCAATTGGCAAATTCTCACTGAACTTAATAATTTTATTTGGCATGACAAGTGGTCCATAGCTTCTAATCTTAAACTGTTCAGTCCTGGCTATTTTTGTGCCACTCTGTTGCCTCCCACCAAATCCTCCTCCTTCACAAAAAAAAAAAAAAAAAAAAAAAAAGCCTTCTAAGTCTTCCGCTTTCCTCTCTACAAAAGTTAACCCTGAAAAGCCTTTAAGCAGCCTCTGCTTCTTTAACCCTGCAAACAACTCTCCTTGTAGCTCCTCTCTACCCCTCACCGTTAACCCCTGCCCCTTCTTGCCCCATCACCACCACCCCCTCCTCACCTCACCCCACCTGTGTGCAGCCCACTCACCACCCATGCGCCCCTCCCCCAATTTCCCGCTCCAGCCCACCTCTCCCGGGCAGGAAAGTGCAGTGCAAGCCCTGAGCACGGGCCTGGCATAACCGAAGAATGAATGAATAAGGTGAGCCTAACTATTTAAAGCCATGTTTTCAAATGACCTAATCCATGTCTCGTGGGCTGTGGAGCTCCCCTCAGCAGTCCAGAAATTTTTCCTAGAGTACCGGGACTGGGAAGTCCAGGGGGAAATGCCCACTGCAGACAAACACCAAATGCATCTGAGTTAAGGTAGCTTTGCAATTGAAACTTTCCCTGTGCTGGGTAAGTGTGTAATCTTCTGTTTATTATGCTCACTTTGCTTTCTTTTGTTTCAATTAGTCTATTGTGTAGTAATGCTAATTAAGTTGATCCAAGGGTTGTGCACACAAACTCAGTGGGTTTCAGCCCTACTAACTGTAACCCCAGATTTGCAGTTCTCCTTTTAAATTTTGTGCAGTTTGCACAATTTGCCATTTGTGTGAAAAACAAAAGGTGTTACATTTAAACAGCTCCTACTCCTATGTTCTGTCTTTATAATTTCTTTTGCTATTATTCAGCCATGGGAAACTCTCAAAATATGCCAGCTACATCTCCCTTAAAAATTATTCTTAATAATTAGTCTGAATTTAGAAAGTGTCATTAAAATGATTAATAAGTTATAGCTGCATTCAGCTAGCCTTTATGTGTGGTATGGCTAGCTATAGCAAACTGTCTCAAGAAAGACAAAGAAATCTGTAAGTTAAAAGAAAAGTTACAGTTTAAAAAAATATATGTGGAACTTCCACCTCTGCTTTAATATCAAGACTTCCAAAGCAATTAAATGAAAGAAATAATAATGTAAATGTGCTAGCCTATCAGTTTTTTAAAATTAAGAATTCAAAAAGACCTAGTCAAAACGGTCTTTACAAAAACCTAAAATTGCTGAAAGAACATCAGAAGTAACTAATACAATTTAAAAATCAGCAAAAGTGCAAATTGTCAAACCAATGTCAAAATAATATCTCTACTAAGGAATCTAATAATGAGAACTTTAACTCCCTCTCTCTATAAAGATCAGACAGCTAAGGAAACTTGTTCTCATATGCCAACTAATGATTTGTGTTCTGATGGTAAAAAAACCAGTTATTACTTCTAATATAAAAGCATATTTAACAGAGTTTCACCCTAAAACACTAAAATACAATTTCCAAATAATAAAAAGTAAAAAAGTCTTAGTATAATAACTAAAACAAATGATTCATATCCTCCAACTCCTATATTAGAAGTTTGTACATCAAGACAAGCTAAGCAGTTAAAAGCCATGAATATTTTCAAAAAAGCCAAAAGGTTGTTTATTACTGTTTCAAAATGCATTGACTAAAATGTTTTAAATATTTAGCATCATTCTAACAAGTTTGATTTTGGTGGTAATAACATGTTGTATAGAAGGTATAAAGAATGTTTTTCTAATTAAGGGGAAAAGGAAAGTAGCTTTGTCCTAAATGACTGATAGGAATGTGGGATGAAGCCTAGATGGATACAAAAAGTTACAGAAGGTTTGTAGAGTGGAAAATTTATTTCTGTAATCAAGGTTTAAAGATAGATACAGAACACTGTAAAAAGTTTATGAAAACAATTATTTCTGTGGTCAAAGTTAAAAAAATAGTAAAAATTAGTAATAACACTGCTTAATAGAACCTCAAAACTTAAAGAAAAAGTGGTTTTATAAAACAAAATAGCATTAAATATTTTAACCACCACCCAAAGCAGTAATTAATATTTAATGTTGTGGGTATGTGCCTAATAATTTGTAAAATATAAAACATTCCTCACTGTACTGCAAGCTCCTCACATTAAGGTCTCCTGCTATTTTTATAAAGAAAAAGGTTTCCTTAAATTACTGAGGTGTTATTTCTTAATAAAAGGTTGTAGAAGTGTTTTTCTGAGTAATCAGTGTAGGATGCAAAAAGTCTCTTTTATCAAAATAACTTCTCGCACCTTATGCTAACATTATTACGTCCTTAATTGTTATTTAAATTCTTATATTAAACACTCTTTACTTTTAAATCATCATCTGTCCCTATACTCTTATTTGAATGAGAGATTACTTAATAAAACCCAAACTGGCTAAATGATGACCTAATAAGGCTCAGGCCTTTTCTAATAGAAACCATAGGCTTAAAGTGTAACAAACAAACCTGTAACACTAGCATGAAGTCCCTTTAACAGCCTTATTTAGCCAGTAAATAAAACTATGTTTACTCATTTTATATTAAATAAAACTTTGTAAATGTATAAAAATATTATTTGTTTTCTAAGCTATCCATGCCTCAAATAAATATATCTATCAATTACTTAGTAATCACTGTAATAAACCTGGAACATATAAAGAAAACTTAATATCTTCACTTCGACTTGTCATCAAACCTCAAATATTTAATAGTATTAAGTTAACACACTACATTAAAAATAATAATAATAATAAGAGAATACTTTGCCAAGTAATTAATTAAATTAGAAAAACTTCTCCTTGTAATCACAAAGCAAAAGCTTTAACCCATATCCTCATAATATGTCCCAAACCTACCAAGGAAGTTACCTTAAAGCACATAAAAAAGGTGGGCATAAAAAGCAGCCATAAAATGGCAAATAGCAAAACCCTCTCAAATACTCTAATTTAATAATTGTTATACAAGATTATAAAGCTTATTCATAACTGCACCCTTGTTCAGTAACATAGTAATCAGCATATTCACAGAGCCAATATGCTATAAAAATTTAACAAAACTAAGAAAACAAAATACATTCATAAATTTCTAAATTCATGCAAAGTTAAATCATTGTGTGTATTTTTTTAAGAAAAACAATGTAACATCTATACATTCCATTAATCCTTGCCAAAAATTGTTTATTACTATTTCAAAATGCATTAACTAAAGTGTTTTAATTATTTAGCAATATTCTAACAAGTTTAAACCTATATTATTTTTTAATAAAATGTTTTCCTGAATAATCAATGTAAAAGGCAAAAAGTCTGTTCTATCAAAATAACTTATTGCACTCTATGTTAACTTTATTATGTCCTTGGTTGTTTAAAAATATTGTCTTCTCACTTTTAAAAGAGCTAAGTCTTTTCCTTAACTTTAATTAGAAATAAATAAATAAATAAACTACTAAAAATGATTAAATTCATGTAATATGTTATAAGTTGCAGAAGAAGTGTTTAGACAATGTTATAAAAATTAAAAACTTCTAACTTTCTTTTGGTTAATGATGTGCATAACATCAAACAACAATGTAGTATTGCTAGTT
This sequence comes from Choloepus didactylus, assembly GCF_015220235.1. Classification (NCBI taxonomy): domain Eukaryota; kingdom Metazoa; phylum Chordata; class Mammalia; order Pilosa; family Megalonychidae; genus Choloepus; species Choloepus didactylus. The sequence goes on from NC_051311.1 coordinate 92,938,114, forward strand.
ATAATTTCAGTTATTTTTAAAGTGTTATCTGTCACAAAAATAGCCAAATTTCCTTGTAAGTTACATTGTTTTACTCTGATGCTTCTCTGAAAGTGCTTGCAGTTAGCTACAAGTCAAAGCTTCATCTTCAACAAGAGCAAAGAAACACTTTTAAAAAGAAGCAAGACAAGTATATAAATTATGTTCTACCCATTATCTAACATAACCCTAGTAAAAATGTAAAGAAAAATTAGACCTCTATTTAAACTGAAGTGCTTGCATGTTTAAGCCAAGCTCCTAGTACTGTGCCTGCATGCTCTCTCCCCATCAGAGTTATTGGTAAGACCCATTTCTGTGGTCCCTAAAGCTATAAGGGTGTCAACCACATCACATGGACGTGCTCCAGAAGTAAATAGAAACATGCTGTTACTGAAAACACCTTTTACTACAGACACTTTTGCCTCTGCCTGCCAGAAAAGACTCAATCACTTAAGCTTTTCAGTGAACATTGCCTCCAGACTAGCTCTGCTGCATGGTGCCAGAGGGTGCTGTGGAACAGCCCAATGGAACCCTGGAGCCCACCATCCTGTGTCCCAGAGGACCAAAGATGCTGCGCTACAACTGTACAAGGAAGATACCTCCCGGAGCTGTGACTGCCAGTGTAATATGGTTGAAACCTAAAAATATAATTAACACTAAGGTCTGCTCTTATGAGGGGACAGCAGGTATGGTATTGTAAACTTAACACCCAGTGCAGCTCAAGAAAAACTTGAACATTCATTAGCATTCAGTGCTACACATATATACCAAATAAATATAACAATGTCCCTTTGATATTAAATCATATGCAAAATAATAATAATGTTAAAATTATAGTAAACTAAATGCATTTTCTAAGCGGTTAATGAATTTACCATAAAATAGAAAATTGCCCTTATTACCATCGTTTTTATTCTGCTTGTCACTTGTTTGTCTTGATTGTTGCCTGTATTGTATCTTTAAGTTTATGTCCAAAGCATCTTCCAAATTAATATAAAAACTTATTAACCCTTGCTCAACAAAAAGCAATTACAAGAAAACACCTCTGCCCACTTTCCCTTTTATAAAAGATGCTCCATAAAATACCATTTCTTGAAAATAAGAAAATGTCTCATAAAAAGAGGATTTAATTGCTGAGTAAGTCTGAATAAGTAAGAAATATTCAATAAAACATTCTCTCAAATTTTCATTCTTTTCTATGCAATATTCAATAAAACTTTCTCTAAATTTTTCTTTCATACTTTTCTACACCTCTACAAGCTATTCTACTCCCCTCTATGGGGCCAGTAATTATCCTTATATTAATTTTCCTTTTTGCTCCTTATCTCTTACAATGTCTAATTAAATTTATCAATAGGTCAATAGCAGCCATAACCAACCAGCAAAACGCTGAAAACATACGACTGCTGCAACGAAAATTTGAAAATCTGCTCCTGTCACAAAAAAGCCTCACTACCAGCTGGTTCCAGCAGAAGATTATTCCATTAATTCATAAAACATCAATCTAATAATGCTAGAACTTAGTTCACAGAAACTCTTCCCCAACTCCGTCCATGTCCAGCTGGAAGTAGCTAAGAGACAAGTGCAACATCCCTTTTCCTTACAAAGGTTGCTTTGAGCTAAGTTAAAGGGTTAGCCCAAAATTCAACCCAAACCCGTGCCAATTTTTTATTAAAAATAAAAGACAGGAATGTCAGACCCCAGAAAAAAAGAGTCTAACATATAGAAGGAATGTCTGATACAGGGGCCCTGCTGCTTGTCTCATAGATACCAGGTGCACCATAAACTAAGGGTTGAAGGCTGTTGTAGAAATTCCAGTCACAGTGGCACCTAGACTCTGGGGGCTGACAAGACAAGATCAGCTATGTCCATAAGTTGAATGATCACAAACAAGCCAAAAGGCCTGCTTCCTCCACATAGATAATACAGTGCACATTAAAGAAGAGTAGTGTGTTAGAACCCTGGTAACCAGTCAGCTCAGAAATTGATAAGCACTCACCCAATCGAGGCACAGAACACATCAGCAGGACCCTTCCCCCCCCAACACCCAACATGGGTTTTTCCCTTAAAAAATGCTGCTCTCAGAGAGCTGGAGCTATTTTCTTCCTTTTTCTTTTCTGATGGCTCCCACCTTTCTTCCTCTAATAAACCTTAAATTCTCTACTTAAACTGTGACTTGCTGCGTTGTGTGGATTCTTGAATGGCTCTGAACCTAACACTAGGACTGAATGAACTGATTAAAAAAATGATTATAGTTTTGTTTGGATTATTGCTGATGTAATGTTCTATTTTCTAGATGCATGGAATCCCTTACTCTTTTCCCTTAAGCTCTCTATTAATTCATAAAACATTCATCTTTTTCTCATTGCCTGGACCCTCCTGAATTTGGGAACTCTTAATTGAATATTCTTATTTTTATGGCAAAATAATTATTTCCATAGGTTGGATCAGAACCTGTCTTCCTTGTTAACCCACAGTCCATATGCCTGCACATTTCAATGTGGTTGGCATATGTCAGGTCAATGTGGACTGGGCCTCTTAGAAGTTCCCATAGACACATAACAAATCCGAAACTGCACACTGCACTACCCCACTTAATTTACAATCCTGAGCCAAATGTGAGTTCCCCAGGGATGTCACTGATGATAGATGGGCCTCTTTCACTGGACTCTTATTTCCTTGGTTAGGAGTTAACATGATGGAAATATGAACAGAAACTTATTTATAACCATAGGACAAATTGCTGAGGCCACTGCAAAAGCTACTGCTATGCAACAAAAATCTTTAGATTCTTTAGATAGAATTGTTTTAGGCAATGGAGTTGCACTTGACTGCTTGCTGGCTGAGCAAGGAGGAATTTGCGCTGTTATCAATACCACCTGCTGTACCTGAATAAACACTTCTGCAGAATAGTCAAGCAAGCCACATGACTCAAGCAAGTAAGTCCTTCCTCCAGATGGTTCTTTGGTCTCTTTGATTTCAGTTGGTTTGGGCTCTGGGGTCCTTGGCTCAGAAGCATACTCCAAACATTGGACATTTTACTACTCATAGTCAAAATAGTCTCCCTAATATACTGTATCCTTTCTAAAGTTTTAAATGGCTGCTCCCAGCCATCTCACCAAATAGTGTCTGTTTGTACAGAATGACAGAAGTGGGAAGAGAACAAAAATAACCAACCCTTCAACATCTATAATCTAGAGTTAATCACCTATGAGAGCCATCTAGAGCCAGCAGATGGTAACTGAGAGTGGCACTAATACCTTACATTTTTATCTCAGCCCTCAGCCTGGCCAAGGAGCAGACCAAAAATGGGGAATTAATAAATTAAATCTAGTAGGCCCAACATGGAGTCACCCATGCTAAGCCCCACTTCAGCAAAACCAAAAATTGAAGCTAGTTTCTATTTCCTGTGAATGCCCGGCTTGCCCAGAAAAACAAATTTAAATACAGCCAATCAGGTATTGTCACCTAACTTCCTCGTTCCTAAGCACACCTGCTCAACCACCTGTAAGACTCACCCCACCTAAGTAAAATGGAAACTTATTGTCAGCCAGTCACATAATTTCCTCCCTTGCTTCTGCATTCACCCTATATGAGCTTCCTCTTTCCACCCCTTCAAGGGGAGCTTCCTTCTACTTTCTGAATGGGAAGCTGCTGGATTCCTGTAAGGCTCAACAAAGTTGTGAGCTCCTAAACTGCATGAAAAGTTTTCCTTTTATCATCCAATATAACATACTTTTATTCTTGACAGCCTTTTATCAATTACTCTATCTCAATTTCACAACAAAAAGTATATACCTTGAAACTATAATTTTTTATTTCCTGTGCTTAAAAATTTTGTTTGGGGAGGGTGAACATTTCAATTATTAGTTGTATACTATTGATAACACAACATTAACATATTACAAATTTTTATTGTTACACATAAAAAGTAAATTTTCATTTTAAACATATCCATTAGTAAGCTGTATAGGGACTGGGTAGCTTTAGATCATGTATCTGTAGATTAAAATTGCTTATTGCTAAATTGAGACAGGGTTTAAGCTCAATTTTATCCCATCTTAGCTTGCCAGGGCTGCTATCACAAACATCACAACCTGGTTTGACTTAAACAATAAGCATTTATTGGCTCATGGTTTTGAGGGTAGAAGTCTACAATCAGGATCTCGGCAAGGCTTGCTCTCTCCCTGAGGACTGTAGTGTTCTGGTGCTTACTGCAGGCAATCTTTGGGGTTCCTTGGCTTGTATTTCTGCCTCCCATTACATGGCTAGTTAAGCTCATTTCTCGCTTCTGTCACTTCCATGTTCTCCTTATAAGGCCTCCAGTAATCTGAATTAAGACCCACCCTCATTCTGTTGGGCCACACTTAACTAAAAATAACATCTTCAAGAGGTCCTATTTACAGTGGGGTCAGACATGTGTCTGTTGTGGTACATAATTCAACCTATGACATCCTCCCTTCCTTTTTCTTTTTTTCTTTGTTTTGTTTTGTTTTATTATTAATGTAAATGCTGAGAAAACTTGTTCACATAAATGAGTTGGAATGGTAGGAGTTTTGTTACAAAAATGCCCTCAATTCTTTGCATTCTGTCGGCATCATATGCCAAAAATCATGGGGTAATCTAGCATCAAAATTTATTTTTAATGATAACTTTACAACTTGATTGTAGCTCCTCCTGAAAATTTATTGAAAGCAAACTAGGAAACCACCTAATTGCAAAAGGTTTTGATACTCATTCAATAGTGTGCTGTCTTTTCTCAACACCAATACCAACACCTATACTGTATTTCTAACTGTCTTTATGGGTTTCCGAGTTTTCTTACCTGTGGTGGTTTGAAACTATGTGGCCCAGAAAGAGATGTTCTTAAATCTAATCCATTCCTGGGGTGCAAACCCATTGTAAGTAGGACCTTTTGATGAGGATACTCCAGTTAAGGTGTGTCCCACCTCAATCAGGATGGGTCTTAATCTTATTACAGGAGTCCTTTATAAACAGAATGGAGGGAGAGAGAGAGGGAGAGAGAGAGAGAGAGAGAGAGAGAGAGAGAGAGAGAGAGAGAGAGAGAGGAGAGAGAGCCACAGAAGCAAGATGCTAAAGGCAATGAAACCCAGAAGAGAAGAGAGAAACCAGCAGAAGTCACCATATGCCTTACCATGAGAGAGGAGCCAAGGATGGCCGACAGCCAATCCAATCTTTGGGAAGGAAGCATCACCTTGATGATGCCTTGATTTGGACATTTTCCCATCCTCAAGCATGAGTGAATAAATTCCCATTGTTTAAGCCAACCCATTTCATGGTATTGCTTTGAGTAGCCTAGGAAACTAAAACACTACCCCAGGGCAATACACTTTAGTAAGACCAGAGAGAAAGGCCTGCCTTTAAAACAAGAGATGATGGAAGAGGGAAAGTATGAAGATCAATTTAAAGGAGTGCAAAAGGAAATGAAGACTCAGAATGTGATTCTCTTAAAACTTTCCTTGGTCTTCATATCTCTGGTAAAGTCTTTATACCACACAAGTGTGAAGACTGCTGCCCTAACACAGCACAACTTGCCTAACTGGTACCTCTCCGTGGGCGTAAAATACTGACAGTTTGAAAAAAATTTGAATAGGGTGAGAATGACTAACAACTTAAATCTTACATGGTATATCTGTATGTTAAAAGAGCTTACCATTAATTCAAGTGACTTGACAGTTGTAAGATGTATGAATAACGTTACAGATTCCTTGATTCTAGAACTGATGGATATTTTTACATAAAATGTTTCTAAAACTTTTACCCAAAATTGTTGGGTTTCTGTTTGCATAAGAAGCTATTATTAAATTAATAGTGAATATTATAACTTGAGGAAATATGCTTTTTTTAAAAAAAGAGAGGGGCAACAGGCAGGAGAGGTCTGTTGCTCTTGATCCTGCTAGTCCATCACCAAGGGAAAACTTGCTCCAACACTGTGGTTGTCAATTGTTGATGTGCACACGGGCCCTATTCCCAAGTCTGTCTCCAGAGATCCTCGTCCAGAACTTCTGCAGGGGGAGGCAGGAATCTCCACTTTTAACAAACACTGCCAGTGATTTGGAGGCCGATGGTCTTGAGGTCATACTTTGGGAAACATTCACCTAAAGGGAAAGCGCCCTGGAAAATACATAAATTGAAATTTGCAAAGGTTGCTTATAAAATGAAAATGTTAAAAGCCAGGAGTGTGTGTTAATTAAGCTGGATTTGAAGTGCTGACAACCACTACAAAGTGAGCTTACTACAAGTTCAGTGTTGATTTATGCAGATGGAGCACACCTTTTTTGTAATTAACCTTTTTGGGTTTCTGAGGTCTGACTCTGGTGAGCTGGCCCCTGTGCTCTCCCTGTGACTAAGAGAACCCTACCAACCACTGCCATAACAGAACATTTTAGATGCTGGAGAGGGGCTGAAGACATCCACTATGTAAGCCAGCTTAGTGGCTAAACAATGGGAATTAAGAGAGACCTGGTTTAACAAGATTTAATTCTTCAAGAATACCTGTAGTTTCTAGAAAAAAAAAAAATTCAGGGTAGAGGAAGAAGCTATACAGATGTGAATAAATCAATATAACACATTGTAAAAGAGAGGAAAACCCTTCTACATTTACACTTAGTAATATTTAATCACCAGCATTCATAGAGCAGTTGTACTGTAGAATAAAAAAACAATGACAAGCTAAAATAAGAAGGGATGCATTCTTTGGGGCAAATGGTAGAATTTTTTGTGTACATTAACTGGTTACATTTGCAGTACATGGTAAGTTATCTACTCAGCTAACTTTAGAATTAATAAAAGATGATTTATCTACATATGGATATATATTAAAATTCTTTATGTTAAAAGGTATTAAAGGTCCTTATAAAGAACTCAGAATCCCCCACCCTAAGGAGGGGGGAATGACTGATGATAAAGTGTACTATGTGCCTTTATAATTGTGAAAACAATTATTCCTTTCCCATCCACAAGAATAAGATGAAGTGTGAATATAAGGCAAGGTGATTTTCAAAAATTTTATTAAGGAAAGTTTCTATAATATGTAAAAAGAGCAACAGGACAATGAATCCCACAGGCCTAACAATGTACGGCTAGGATTATTTTATCTATACTCTCCCCTCCCCCCACACTGCCGTCTTCTTCCCTGCTGGATTATTTTAAAGCAAATCCCATACAATTTCACCCTTCTTATTTCAGTATGTATCTCCAAAAAAAAAAAAAAAAAAAAAGACTTTACGATAACAGAATTTCAACATCCTTCACACCTAAAAATTAAAAGTATGTGACTAATCTAAAAATACAATAGCATTTACACATCCAAATGAGTGTTCTCTTCAAAGAATCATCTTAAAAGATAATAGCATTACTCAAAACATTTTTTGAATAACTCTCAGGAATTATTTTCAGGATTTGCAGTATATTCTTTGAAGTGTCCCAAATGGTGACAAATATTCACTCTTCAAGAAAGAGCCAAAATGTCTTTAGGAATAACCTTTAATGAATGGGGGTTAATGATCAGGCTGGGCAGAAATGGTTTTGTTAAAGAGAGTCATATATGCACAGAGGCACTAGTTGTGTACATTTCATGAAAGTCTGATGCTCGCTTATAAACTACCTCAGAAATTACCTACTCAGTGACCAAAGTTACTGGGTGAAAGAGAGAGCTCTGCTGCACTGGAAGCTGAAGCAATATTTGGAGTCAAGAGGAGAATGTGAGAGGCAGCTGAGACAGCCAATTGGTAAATGAAGTTATGCTTAATCCTAGTACCTTAAATTCCAGTGATTCCAAGCCACTTTGAGGACTTATCTTGCATTTTAGGCCTCCAAACTATTGCACACAATGTTCCCTGTGACTGGAGTGCCATCCCCACTGGGTAACCCCACTGGACAAAAGTCTCTACTCAACCTTTAAGACCTTGGAATATTACCATATATCTTGACTTTCTCTGGCACAATTAGATGCTCCATCTGTTGGTCCCAGTTGTACTTTGTAGGTATCTTTATTAATATCTCTTTACAATTTTTATAATTGTTCAGGTACGCATATTTTCCCAATTAGACAGTGAGCTTCATTTTTATATCTTTGGCATATAGACACTGACTCGCTCATAGTAGGCCCTCAGTAATCTGTTTAGTACACAGATATGATTAATAATCTGTGTGTCTTTATTTGGTTTAGATCTTGAGATGTCCTCATAATGCAGGAAAGTAGCTGTTGTCTCTGAACATGATAGAGTAAATTAAAGAAGAAAGACCTTATGCAAGAGCAGTTTTTACAACAGAGACCCTGAAATTTTCAGAAGTTGGCAGCGGAAAATTACAACACAGAAGTGTCCAAGGATATGTTAGCAATTTATTTTCTTCTCTTTTCTAAAATAAATTATCCAAATGCATTTTGGGGATCATAGTTGTTTTATTTTTCTTTGTGGCATTAATACTTGAAGAATTAAAGAATTAAGTATAAATTGAAATTGAATTCAAACTTTGTCGATCCATTTTTCTCAAAATAAATTTGGAAAGCAGAACACAAAGATTAAAATGAATTATCTACTTCAAAGAAAATAGGTGATTCTCAAGGTCATTGTGCAAAAAATATAGAAATTTGGAATAAGGGAAACTCTTGTCAGGATTATTCATATACTCCTCTTTCTTTCTCTCCTACCTTCTCTGCCCTAACGCAGGAACAGCTCCTACTTGGAATGACTCTGCCTTGCCTTGGGTCTTGGGGAGAAGCGGAAGCATTTCTTCCAGCATTGTGCCAGTGGCATGTGCCACAATCACCACACCCATAGCATAGTCCTACGATGAGAAATAAAGTGATTTGTGGGTAGTCCATGTGGGAGGAAAGAAGAAAGGGAAAGTCATTTGTAAAGAACAATTGCTTCTGATGTCATGGCTCTTGGTGGACCCTGAATTTTATCCAGATAATAACGCCTGTTCTTCAGAGTGCCTTTTGATCCTCGGCTGACTTAAAGTATATTTTCAAACTAGTGTTTTAAAGGAATAAGTAAATTTACAGAAATTTTTACAGTCCTTCTCAAATGGTAAATATTCTATTGAACTGTGTTTGTATGGAAATAACTTGATTTGGATACAGAAGAAACAGGACTGAGATAGTTGAGCAACAGGTTTGCTTGGTTTTAATGTTACATTGCACAACCTGGGCAAGGCCTCCCATGACATAAAAGATTGTTGTTAAAACTTAACCCGGAAATCCAGCCAGACCACCCAGGGAATTACAAAAGCATGTCAGTCTCCAAAATACAGGAACAATTTCTCTGACCACATGACAAATGGCCTCTTGGGTCCTGTGACCATTCTCAACTGGAGAATATATTAAATAAATTGACACTTGCTTTTTGCTACTTTTATAAAGGAAATTTTTAAAAAAATGAAAAACAGACCATATCCAAAATTATAGCTTATAATGAATGCATGCATGCAAAGTTCAGAATATGGAAATATTGAAATGCAAATACAAATAACAGTACCATTTTTATTTTATGTTTGAAAACAGCATACTTTTATTATTACCTATAAGTCATTTCACGTTCCTAATAAACGTGAAAAAAGTGAAACATTCAAGACCTTCTTTTATCCTTTGACATATCAAATACTAAAAAGTCTGGTTTAATCTTGTTTCCAGATTTCAGAGAAAGTTATGTAACAGATACTTCTTTAATTCTCAGAGAAAACAAATCTAAAATATGTTAAATGATTTTTTTCAAAATGAATATATTAATAGTTTGCTTTGAAGACCAATGTGCTAAATTGAGATTTTTTTTCCCAAAAGATGTTTAATTTTTATTTTCTAGGTCCAAGTATTGCATATGGAAGTTCAAAACTAGTCATTGCAACTGGTGCTTTCTAGCTAATTAACAATTCATTTCATATCAGTAATGTGAACTTTTACATGCAGATCTATCCATGACCTTGTACATGCCTGGGGGAACCACCCATGAAAAGGATGAAAAAGAATTCATCACCCTCAATACATCTTTCAAGCACATTCAAGAGAATAAGGCATTAATTATGATAAATTAATCTTAATATGTTGCTAAGCGCAGACTTATGCTAGATTTGGGTTTATTAGCCTTTTCTAAAGAAATCCTACTTAAAAGCTCAACCAGCTGCATCAAAAAATCTATTGCTTTCTACAAAGCAAGACAGATTCTCTTTTTAACTTGTTATTTTTAAGTAATTTCAAACACACAGAAGAGTTGCAATAACTGGACAAAAAAATCCTGAGTACCCTTCAGTCAGATTCATCAGTTAACAGTTTGCCAGTTGCTTTAGTGTGCGGACTCTCTCTCTCTCTCTCTCTCTCTCTCTCTCTCTCTCTCTCTCTCTCTCTCTCCACTTATATAATTTATAGACACTCTTACACAATTAGGATATTTAACATTGACACAATATAGAGTACATATTAAAACTTCATTAATTTCCCAATAATAATCCCTATGGCAGTTCCCCACCCCACTGCCCTGCCCAGTACAGGATCCAACCCATGAACACTCACTGCATTTAGTTGTTATATCTTTTAATTTCCTTTAATCTGGAAAGTTCCTCAGATTCTCTGTCTTTTACAACACTGACTTTTTTTAAGAAGACAGGCCACTTGTTTTAACAGAATGTCCCTCAATTTGGATTTCTTTGATGTTTCCTCATTATTAGATGAAAGTATGCATTTTTGGCAATAATTACCAAAAATGTTGTGTCAGTGCATTACATTAGAAGGCACAAGAGAGTTTTTCTCATTAGTGATGTCAATTTGATCATAGTTAAGGTGCCCATTAGTGAAACAAAATAAATTGCTCTTTGAAAAAAGGAATATTTGTTTTCCAAATATTAAAATTTCATATTTTTAATGACAAAATACCAAGCATATATAATAAGGAAATATACAGGCCCTCCTATTAAACCAAATGCCAAGGACACAAGTAAAAATATAATTTATTGTATCAATGATTACTTGGATGACATGATGTAATAAAAATAGCTTTGATTTATTTTATACACACAATCTGCAAAATGCTTTATATACATTGTTTATAAACTTTATCACAGGCCTGAAAGATTGTAATCTTGGCTTCATTTTGAATATGAGAAAAATGTGGCAAGAGAATTTAGTGATTCTTTTATGGTTACATAAAAAGTAAGTGGAAGAGACAAATCTACCTAGATCTCAAACCCCTGCTTGCTCTAGCGTATCATATTGCAGTATTTTCAAATGAAAATCTCCATTTTTATATGCTAGGCAAAAACAAAAACATTACAATTTCTCCATATTAAAAAAAGATTAACTTTTTTATATTTTTTATTGTCGAACATAGCATATATACATAGAAGTGATAACTTTCCAAGTGCAATTTAACAAGTAGTTAGACAGCAAATTTCAAAAAATATTACAGGTTACAGTTCCACAGTTTCAGTTAGTTCCTTATTATGAAATGTAACAAATACACAAAAAGGTATAACTTTCAAATTGCAATTTAACAAGTAGCTATAGAACAAATTTCAAAGGATGCTATGGGTTATGGTTCCACCATTTCAATTCTTTCCTTCTAGCTATTCTAATACCGTATCAAATAAGAAAAAGAAACTTATATAAAGATTCAGTATTCATAATCCTTTGTTAAATTCCATCTTATCTGTTGCTACCCATTCCTCTAGTTTAATTACTTTCCTGATCTTCAGGGACGTCTATGCAGTGACCACGTTAACCTCTTAATGTTGAAAAGGGGTGTCAAATTTATGAGCAAAGGGGACACATCTAGTTGATGTCCTTGAAGAGGCTAATGCCTCTGGGTTTTGGGACTTAGTTGGCATAGGACCACTCTAAAGGATTTAAGAGAAGAATAAACTTAGTGAGTGAAACTTTTATAGAGTCCCAGATAGGGAACGGGGATTCTTTATGGTTTGGGGGGCTACTGTTGACTTGGGCTCATCATATCGTGGTCATTTGGCATTTCTAGGTGAAGCTTGCATAGGAGTAACCTCCAGAACAGCCTCTTGACTCTATTTGAACAATTTTAGCACTAAAACCTTATTCTGTTGCCTTTCTTTTCCCCCTTTTGGTTAAAAAGGCAATCTCAATCCCTCGATGCCAGGGTCAGGCTCATTCCTGGAATCCATGCCCCATATAGCCAGGAAAGCTCATTCATCTTGGGGTTCCTGTCCCATGTCAGGGGGAGGGTGATGAATTTATTTGCCAAGTTAGGCTTAGAGAGAGAAAGTCCACATTTGAGCAACAAAAGAGGTTCTCTGGAGGTGACTCCTAGGCATAATTATAGGTGGGCTTAGCCTCCCCTTTACAACCATAAGTTTCACCTGAGCAAGACTCAATATTAAGAGCTTAACTTATAAGGTAGGGGGTTCCTGAGTTCACATAGCATATGTTATATCCATGATAATCCATCCATATTTCACATTGTCATCACTTACCTGTACAATCCTTATCACTCTCCATTCTAAACAATTCTCATGACCCAAAACATCTCGTAGCTCCTGTCAGCCCTCAATTATTTGTCCCTAGTATTTGTCTAATCCTAGTATGGTATTCCTATTAATTGTAGTCCCTAATATGCAATATGTAGATTTTTCCCATAAGCCCTTCCGTTGTCAACTTGCTGTGCTACTGTCATACTTTAGAAGTATACCATGCAAGCACTTATCTATATTTGTGGTGCTGATCTGTGGGAAACATGCCTTTAAACAACCCCTTTCAATGCTATTTATCTTCAGTAGAGCTCTGATACTTATAATCCCATTAATAAACAATTGTTACCCCTATCCACCTTGAATTCACCAACATATCTGAACATATTAGATTATCATTTCCCCTCACCAGCTACTGTCTATCAGTAGGTCCCCAATATTCTACATTATAAAACATTGATTTTACATTGTTCAGAGAGTTCATAGAAGTGGCAACATACAATATCTCTACTTTTGTGTCTGACTTATTTCACTCAGAATTATATCTTCAAGGTTCATCCATGTTGCCATGTGTTTCAGGACCTTGTTCCTTCTTAGTGCTGCATAGTATTCCATCATATGTATATACCACATTTTGTTTATCCACTCATCTGTTGAAGGACATTTGGATTGTTTCCATCTCTTGGCAATTGTGAACAATGCTGCCATGAACATCAGCGTACAAACATCTGTTCGTGTCACTGCTTTCAAATCTTCTGGGTATATGTCGAGAAGTGGAATTGCTGGATCATAGGAGAATTCAATATCTACTTTTCTGAGAAACCTCCAAACTGTCTTCCAGGTGTACCATTATACAGTCCCACCAGCAATGAATAAGAGTTCCAATTTCTCTACATCCTCTCTAGCATTTGTAGTTTCCTGTTTGTTTGACAGCAGCCATTCTTACTGGTGTGAGATGATATCTCATTGTGGTCTGGATTTGCATTTCCCTAATAACTAGTGAAGATGAACATTTTTTCATGTGTTTTTTTAGCCATTTGTATTTTCTCCTTAGAGAAATGTCTTTTCATATCTTTTGCCTACTTTATACTTGGGCTGTTTATACTATTGTTGTTGAGCTGTAGGATTTCTTTGTATATGTAAGATATCAGTCTCTTATCAGAAACGTGGTTCCATATATTTTCTCCCATTGCGTTGGCTGCCTCTTCACTTTTTTGAAAAATTCCTTTGTGGTACAGAAGCTTTTGATTTTGAAGAGTTCCCATTTATCTATTTTTTCTTTCATTGTTTGTGCTTTGGGTGTAAGGTCTAAGAAGCGACCTCCTGATACAAGGTCTTGAAGATATTTCCCTACATTTTCTTCTAGGAGTTTTATGGTACTGTCTCTGTTACTGAGGTCTTTGATCCACTTTGAGTTAATTTTTGTATAGGGTGTGAGGTAGGAGTCCTCTTTCATTCTTTTTCTTATGACTATCTAGTTCTCCCAGCCCCATTTGTTGAAGATACTGTTCTGTCCCAGTTTGGGGGCCTTGTAAAAAATCAGTCAACTGTATATCTGGGGGTCTATTCCTGAACTTTCAATTCAATTCCATTGATTAATTTGACTATCTTTTTGTCAATACCATGCTGTTTTGACCACTGTAGCTTTATAGTAGGCTTCAAAGTCTGGAAGTGTAAGTCCTCCCACTTTGTTCTTCTTTCTTAGGATGTTTTTGGCAATTCAAGTCCTCTTTCCCTTCCAAATAAATTTGGTAACTAGCTTTTCCAAGTCTGCAAAGTAGGTTGTTGGAAATTTGTTTGGAATTGTGTTGAATCTGTAGATCAGTCTGGGTAGAACTGACATCTTAGCAATGTTTAGCCTTCCTATCTATGAATATCTTTCCATCTCTTTAGGTCCCCTTTTATTTATTTTAGTAAAATTTTGTAATTTTCTGTGTAGAGGTCTTTTACATCCTTGGTTAAGCTTATTTCTAGGTACTTGATTTTTATTTTTTTAGTTGCTATTGTGAATGAAATTTTTTTTGATTGCCTCTTCAGTTATGACATTATTAGTGTATAGGAACATTACTGACATATGTGCATTAATCATATACCCTGCCACTTTTCTGAATTTGTTTATTAGCTCAAGGAGCTTTGTGGTCAAAATCTCATGATTTTTCATATATAAGATCGTATCATCTTTAAATAATGACAGTTTTACTTCTTCCTTTCCAATTTGGATACCTTTTTATATCTTTGTCTTGGCAAATTGCTCTGGCTAGAACATCTAGCACAAGGTTGAATAATAGAGGTGACAGTAGGCATCCTTATCTCATTCCTGATCTTAGGGGGAAGCTAAGTTGAGTACAATGGAGTACTATGCTGGCTGTGGGTTTTTCATATATGCCCCTTTTCATATTGATGAAAGCTCCCTCAAGTCCTACCTTTTGAAGTCTTTTTATCAAAAAGGGATGTTGAATTTTGTCGAATACTTTTTCATTATCTATTGAGATGATCATTTGATTTTTTCCTTTTGATTTGTTTCATGTGTTGAATTACATTAATTGATTTTCTTATGTTGAGCCACCCTTGCATGCCAGGAATGAACCCCACTTGATCGTGGTGTATAATTCTTTTAATGTGCCTTTGGATTTGATTTGCAAGTATTTTGTTTAGGATTTTTGCATCTATATTCATTAGGGAGATTGGCCTATAGCTTTCCTTTTTGGCAGTGACTTTATCTGGTTTGGTATCAGAGTGATATTAGCTTCATAAAATGAGTTAGGTGGTGTTCCTTTTGTTCAATTTTTTGAAAGAGTTCGAGCAGGAATGGTGTCAACTGTTTTTGGAAAGTTTGGTAAAACTCCCCTGTGAAGCCATCTGGCCCTGGGATTTTATTTGTAGGTAGATTTTTGATGACTGATTGGATCTCTTTGCTTGTGATTGGCTCTTCTTGGGTCAGTCCAGGTTGTTCATGTGTTTCCAGGAAATTGTCCATTTCCTCTAAATTGTCTAGCTTTTTGGCATATAGCTGTTCATAGTTTCCTCTTATGATTTTTTTTTATTTATTTATTTGGGACCTGTAGTAATTATCCCCTTCTCATTTCTGATTCTGCTTATTTGGGTCTTCTCTCTTTTTGACTTTGTCAGTCTAGCTAAGGGTTTGTCAATCTTGTTGATCTCAAAGAAAAAACTTTTGGTTTTATTTATTCTCCACCCCACCCCCCTCGTTGTTGTTCTCCAGCTCATTTATTTCTCTTAATCGTTGTTATTTCTTTTTGTCTATGAGCTTTAGGGTTAGTTTGCTGATCGTTCTCTAGCCTCTTCAGTTGTTCAATTAGGTCTTTAGTTTTAGCTCTATCTTGTTTTTTGATATATGCATTTAGAGCTATAAATTTCCCTCTCAACACTGCCTTTGCTGTATCCCACAGGTTTTGATATGTTGTGTTCTCATTTTCATTCATCTCTAGATATTTACCAATTTCGTTTGCAATTTCTTCTTTGACCCACTAGTCGTTTAACCTCCATGTATTTGTGAAAGATCTGGTTCTTTGGTGGTTGTTGATTTCTAGTTGCATTCCATTGTGGTCAGAGAATGTACTTTGAATAATTTCAATCTTTTTAAATTTATTAAGGCTTGTTTTGTGCCCCAGTATATGATCTATCCTGGAAAATGTTCCATGGACACTAGAGAAGAATGTATATCCTGGTACTTTGAGAAGTAATGACCTATATATGTCTGTTAAGTCTAATTCATTTATCATAGTGTTTAGGTTCTCAATTTCCTTATTGGTCCTCTGTCTAGCTGTTCTATCTACAGAATAGATAGTGGTGTATTGAAGTCTCCCACGATTATTGTAGACATGTCTATTGCTCCCTTCAGTTTAGCCAATGTTTGTCTCATGTATTTTGGAGCCCCTTGTTTGGGTAAATCTGAATTTATAATTGCTGTTTCTTCTTGATGAATATAGTGTCCTTCTTTAAAGAGTCTCTTATGACATCTTTGCATTTAAAGTCTATTTTGTCTGATTTGGTATAGCTACCCCAGGTTTCTTCCGATTGCAGTTTTCATAGAATATTTTTTTCCATCCTTTCACTTTCAGTCTCTTTTTGTTGCAAGGTCTAAGATGAGTCTCTTATGAACAGCACATCGATGGGTCATATTTTTAAATCCATCCTACCAGTCTGTATCATTTAATTGGAGAGTTTAGTCCATTCACAGTCAAAGTTATTACTATGAAGGGAGTTCTTGAACCAGCCATCTAATCCTTTGGTTTTTAGTGGTTAGATCTATTTTTCCCCCCTCTTTTTTTTTTTTTTCCTTTAAGTTACTGTTTTAGTTTGTTAATGCTGCCAGAATGCAAAACACCAGAAATGGATTGGCTTTTATAAAAGGGGGTTTATTTGGTTACACAGTTACAGTCTTAAGACCATAAAGTGTCCAAGGTAACACACCAGCAATCGGGTACCTTCACTGAAGGATGGCCAATGGTGTCCCGAAAACCTCTGTTAGCTGGGAAGGCATGTGGCTGGCATCTGCTCCGAAGTTCTGGTTTCAAAATGGCTTTCTCCCAGAACTTTCCTCTCTAGGTTGCAATTCCTGAAAAATGTCACTCTTACTTGCTCTTGGAGTGTTTTTCCTCTCTTAGCTTCTCTGGAGCAAAAGACTGCTTTCAACGGCCATCCTCAAACTGTCTCTCATTTGCAGCTCCTGTGCTTTCTTCAAAGTGTCCCTCTTGGCTGTGTCAAGCTCACTCCTTCTGTCTGATGTTATATAGTGCACCAGTAATTTAATTCAGACCCACCCAGTGGGTGGGCCAACACCTCCATGGAAATTACCCAATCAGAGTTAACACCACAGTTGGGTGGGGTGCATCTCCATGGAAACACTCAAAGAATTACAATCTAATTAACACTGATAGGTCTGTCCACACAAGATTACATCAAAGAGAATGGCATTTGGGGGGACATAATACATTCAAACTGGCACAGTTACCCTTACTAATAACTCTTCAGTTCTGTGCTCTTCTAAAGAACTCTCTCTCCTTTCTTTTTTTCTCAGCTGGTAGTATTTCTTGAAGGGCAGGTCTCTTGTTAACACATTCTCTCAGCATTTGTTTGTCTGTGAAAATTTTAAACTCTTCCTCAATTTTGAAGGAGAGCTTTGCTGGATAAAGAATTTTTGGCTGGTCATTTTTCTCTTTCAGTATCTTAAATATGTCATACCACTGCATTCTTGCCCCCATGGTTCCCGCTGAGTAGTCAGTACTTAGTCTTATGCTATGTCCCTTGTATGTGGTGAATCACTTCTCTCTTGATGCTTTCAGAAGTTTCTCCTTCTCTTCAGCATTTGACAATCTAATCAGTATATGTCTTGGAATAGGTTTATTTGGATTTGTTCTATTTGGTGTTCATTAGGCATCTTTGATTTGCATATTTACGTCATTTAGAAGGTTTCGGAAGTTTTCCTCAACTATGTCTTGAAACACTCTTCCTAGCCCTTTACTCTTCTTTTCTCCTTCTGGGACACCAGTGATTCTTATATTTGTTTGCTTCATGTTGTCCATCATTTCTCTGAGAATCATTTCAATTTTTTTTAATTATTTCCCCATTTGTTCTTTTGTGTGCTAGCATTCAATTATTCTGTCCTCAAGTTCACTCATCCTTTCTTCTGCCTATTCAAATCTGCTATTATGTGTCTCTAGTATATTTTTAATTTGAGTCACAGTGTCTTTTATATCCATAAGGTCTGCTAGTTTATAATAACTCTTTCAAATTCTTCTTTATGCCTTATAGTGTTCTCAATTTCCTTTATGTCTTTAGCCACCTCATTGAAGTTGTTCTGGAGATTTGTTTGTACTTCTTTAATTAATTGCTCCAAATTTTGTGTCTCCTGCAGCTTTTTATTTTGTTCATTTGGCTTGTCCATATCTTCTAGAGCCTACAAGTGCTTTGTAATTTTGTGTTGACTTCAGGGCATTTGCTTGTCTTGATAGCCTTATTTTGGGAAGGGCAGAATTATCTGAGCATTTATATATAATTTGGTTTGCTGGAGTGCATTTTCCCAATCCTACCAGCAGGTGGTGCTCTTGAGGCACTTGCAGGAGTGCAGTTTCCCTAACCTATCAGAAGGTGGCACTCTCAACTAGGTCTTCCCCAAACTTCTCCTGTGCCATGGGCACAGTCCAAACTGGGTGGGGAACCAATCCATGCACCCATTCTCCGTGTGCACTGGGGAAGGCCTGTCCTGGGGCTGCAATGCAGGCCCTGAGCAGATAGGCAGGGAGTCTGATCAAGGTCACACCGCAGAAGAAACGTGGACCCAGCCTGCCAGTTCTCTGCCTGCCTTGCGTCTATGATCTTTGGGGTGTGGGAAGGGCTCCTGATCACTGGTATGGCACCTCTCTCTTCCGGGCTTCTCACTGTTGCATGCCCCCTCCCCCACCAGGCTTCCCTGGGGGGAGAGCAAACACTGTACACCAGGTTCCCTCATGGAAGCTCTCTGCTCTCTGACCATGGAGGATCACTCCCCTAGCAAACTGCCAAGGTAGGTGCACAGGAGTGTAGAGCTGCTGCTTTACTCCCTTGCCCGGTGGCAATTTGCTGCTGTCAGCTGTGAGGCTGTCCGACAGGAACACACTCATTGCATCCCTCCAGCTACCGTCTCTCCTCTGTTTTTGTCGGTGTCCCCTCCACGTACTGTGGGAGACCCTCTATGGCCAGTCATACCTAGAAACCAAGGTCCCTGGTGTCCTCTGGCCCCTTTCTAGTTACTTTTATGGAGGAGAAGCCTGTTCTGCCTCACCTACTCCATCTTCCCAGAAGTCTTAAAGATTAACTTTTGAAGAGAATTTTTAGAAATTCAAATGGTAAAAAATTTTAAATAATCTTAAAAGTATATTTTAAAATAGTAACTGGAAATAATGGACATCTGGTATGCCAGCTTTAAGTAAGACTTGGTGTATACATTAAACTTTTATTTACCATATATATCTTGTTTTATCACAGACTTCTTTTTTCTTTTCCTGCCTTATCTATTTATCTCTATCTTTCTTTCTGAATATTTGAATCTCTGGCTTTCTCTTTCATTGGAGCCTCTTTAGTTTTCCAAATATTTCTCCACTTTTTCATGTTTCCTTCTTTCCATCATATTACCACAGCTAACTGGGACTTGGGCATTAAGAAGTCTTGAAAAATCAGTCCTGAACCCTATTCCCTTTAGCACTTCCATTAATGACTTGAATGATAATTAAGAGTAACACCAAATGGGTAGGGTTGCTACAATCTAGGGAAATTGCATTAAAACTAAAAGTTCTGACAAGATAATAAAATGGATGGATAAGAACAGAAGATGCTTTATGTGATATGGTTAGTGTAATTATTTTAGGAAAGAAAAACTATCTTTTCAAGCACAAAGTGGCACAGGATGGGCTTTACACAATTATGTTAGGAAATAATAAAAAAGAAGAGAGGATTAGAGTGACTCTCTTTTAAATATAAGTCAAGAGTGTAGCACATTTTAAAACAAGTTTAATGTTGCTACATATAAACAATATTACAAAATTAACTATTCTTGAAATCATCCTTCATTTGTTCTTGGCATTGGTTAGGTCTAAGTTATAGCAATGTTACTCTTTTGACTTTTTATGTTAAAAATGTATTAATTTTATAGAAGTAGTGGAGAAATAAATTTTTATAGATACATTACAAATTAATTTGAGATTCCAGGGAGAGCACCCAAATATTTAAGGGATATACAATCAAATTTATTGGAGCAAATTTAAGAAATGAGTTTATTAGTATACAATGCATTTCAGAACTGCTATTATAGACTATAATAAAGCAGAAAACTTTTCAGATAAGGCTATGGAGATATTATTTATAATATCAAAGACTATTTGGACTATAGGAGCTAATAATAATAGATACTATTTACTTTATGCATATGTCCCTGCTAAGCACTTTATTATTACTATTTTTAAACTTTACACAGGCTTAAACGGAAGTAATAGCCCCAACTTCTAACATCTTTTAGAAAAAAGCATTTTATTCCTTAACCAATTGCTATTTATTTTAAAAATTAAATAAATATTAGGGAAGTAAGTCTTTTTAGTCATTCATACTTCAATGAAAAGTATTTAAACAGATAATCACTTTGGGCCACTCTTCTTTTCTTTTTTTTTTAAATTCCATTTCCATTGAGATATATTCATCCATAGTGTACAATCACCTGTTACAGTACTACCATATAGTTGTGCATTAATCACCCCAATCAATTTCTGCACATTTTCCTCATTCCAAAAATAATGTAAATAAGAATAAAAATAAAAGTTAAAAAGAACACCCAAAGCATTCCATCCACCCCACCACACCCCATCTTTCATTTAGTTTTTGTCCCCATTTTTTCACTCATCTGTCCATACATTGGACAAACGAAGCATGAGCAACAAAGTTTCCCAATTACACAGTCACACCATGTGAGCTACATAGTTATGCAATCATCCTCAAGAATCAAGTCTACTAGGTTGCAGTTCAACAGCTTCAGGCATTTCTCTCCAGTTTTTCCAATATACTAAAACCTAAAAAGGGATATATATATAGTGCATAAGAGTGTTCTCCAGAGTGACCTCTCGACTCCATTTGAAATCTCTCAGCCACTGAAACTCTATTTTGTTTCATTTCGCTTCCCCCTTTTGGTCAAGAAGATTTTCTCAATCCCACTATGTCACATCCAGATTCATCCCTGGCAGTCATGTCTTGCATTGTCACAGAGACTTACACTCCTGGGAGTCAGGTCCCACGTAGGGGGGAGGGCAGTAAGATCACTTGCTGAGTGGGTTTGACAGGGGGCACATCTGAGCAATGAAGAGGTTCTCTGGGGGAGAGTCTTAGGCACAACCACAAGTAGGCTTAGCCTCTCCTTTGCAGTAACAATCTTCATAAGGGCAAGCCTTAGTCCTCAATGTTTTGAGAATATCAGGAATAACCCAGGTGGGGAAGTCCAACATTTCTGCATTTTTACCCAGTTCTTCAGGAGGGGCCTCCAAATATATTTTTATTCTCTGCCCAAATTACGTTGGGATATATCGGGATTTCACACTAACCTGTACAAACCTACCAGATCTCACTTCCTATTCAAAATTCATGTAATTATGCTGTTTGAATAAACTGACCATACAAGCGAAATTATTTAGCGTTTGGCAGAAAACATAGATCCCGAACTAAATAAACATGTCTTCCCTTGGTCTCACATAGAAGTTGAAGTTTTAAAACACAGTCAATAACGTCCTTTACCCTTTGTCCTGATTTGCCTTAGTCCTAACCAGATCCACTTCATTCATATCTCTAACTGAAGTCTGACCTCTTTTTCAGCTTTTTCTACATTTGCTCTATGAGGTAATACTGACATTCATAGCTGCCGAGCTCTAGCTATGAGTTTCAGGTTTCATGTAGATACCTAAAGTTCCAGAGACCGACCAAGTAATACACAAGTAGCTCAGAATCTCAGAGTTTAGAGATAACCATTACAACTCAGAAGTATATGTGCTGCTTACAATCTAGGGACCATTACAATAAGCATTCCCCTGATAATCTGCGATCTAAGATTCAATTCTGAGTTTACACATTACAGTTAGTCCATATTAGTGAGGCATTAGAATGTTTGTCTTTTTTTTCTGGTGTACTTCACTCAAAACGCTGTCCTCAAGATTCATTCACCTAGTTGTGTGTCTCACAGCTTCATTCCTTCTTGCAGCCACTCAATATTCTATTGTATGCATACACCACAGTTCACCATGCCGTTCATAAGTTGATGTCCCCTTAGGCCACCTCCATCCATTGCAAATTGTGAACAGTGCTGCCACAAACACTAGTGTTCAAATGTCCATTCATGTCACTGCTCTCAGATCTTCCAAGAATATACCCCATAATGAGGTTGCAGGACCTTATGGCACCTACATCCTTAGCCTCCTGTGGCGGGCCACTCTTAGTATCTAATATGTAGTAGTTTTGATGGAGGTGGGAGGTAGATGGATAGAATAATTTGGGTGTACTAAGATCTCATGGGGTGGCCAGGTGGAGTTGGGCATCAGATGGGGTTCAAGTGTCCTGTAAAGCACATTATGGCACCCACTGGCAGCATCCACTCCACTCCACTGAGCATCACCTGCCTAAGAGCTTGGGAAGGCTCTTCTGTAAAAGAACTTCTGCCCAGCTTCTCCCAGTTGGTATAGCAGGCAAGCCAGAGAAAATAGAGTAGGAATCATATATCCTAGATGAGAAGATGAACTTCCTGATTATATGGGTGAGTAAAAACACTGGAACCGGCAACTCAGAGAGGGAGTTGTGGACTCGCCATCCCAGAATAACTAGTTCACTCATAGGAAAACGTTCTCTAATGTAAAGAAGCTCTGTGGAGCTCATACTCCTGATTGGACATGGAAGTCACTGGAGACAGTGGAAGGGCAAGCTTTGCTTTGAATCAGAGGCAAAGGAGTTGTCTTTTTAAAATACATGCCATGAGTAAATATTCATTTCTGCCTGAAACAAAACAGACACTATCACATTACAAAAATTTTTTTTATGCAAGTGATCTAGTAAACAAATTCTCTGGAGAACCTTACAGTTCAGGTTTTCAGAACTACTGATTTTTTTTTTTTTTTATGGGCCACATCTTGCAATTGTTATAGATTTAAAAAATGCTTCCAATTGGAAATTGGTAAAAGGTAGGACATAGATTAATTTGGGGGAACTTCATAAATCCTAAAATATGCCATTAGGATTTCTCCAAACTCCCACATCACCCTCAACAAGTTTATAAGCATATGACAGGAAAATGGGGTGCGGGCAGGGGGAGCACAGGAAAGCTCAATCACCTGGTTTTTCATTTAGTTCACTGGTGATTTTCCCACTGCCAGCAACATCCTTCCCTCTGCACACAAAAAACTGTCAACAGTTATTATCACAGTGTCCTCTTGTTTATTTATAAAATGAGAATGCTTACTATGTATCAGGCAAAGAATTAAATTGATCCAGTAATTTCATATCTTATCCTCATTTGAAAGAACATCAGTATTAATGACCCTTGATTTCCTCAGTAGAATTGGTGTACTGGAGGAGGTTGAACTAATTAGACAATCTGTGAAGTCTTTTTCAATTCTAAAATTACATGTTTCTGTGACCTCTCCAGTCATTCCTGTGGGCTGTGGCTCTGTCACTTCCTTAGTCAGGGATTTTGGGCTTTCCTAACCCTGCTATGGAACCAACTTCCTCAAGTTATTGCTATCATTACAACCCTCACTTGGTGCACTTTGCTAGTCAAGTTAATTAATCTGAGTCTGTTTCCTCATGTCCAAGATACTGTGAATGGTACTTGAGAACATTATGCCTATAAAAGCCTCGCACGATGCCTGGCTCATAGGAGAACACCAATAAAGCTAATCCTATCCTCTTTGCTGACTGTCTTTGGAGAGGCTTCTCACCCCTTTCAAATCAATGCCACACAATTTCCCATGAACACAAGGGAGAGAAGTTGAAAAAATTACGTATTAGGTTTATGCTTTGGAGTTTGAGACAGGCCTTGCATTAGTCAACATTTTATCTTTCATATTTTATCACCCATTATGATCAAAATCATCTGGCATAAATTCATAGAGTCACAAACCAGAATACAGGTTACCAGGGACCAACGTACGGCTAGAGAACGGGGAGTTAATGCTCAGGTAATACAGAGTTTCTGTCTGGGGTGATGGAAAAGTTTTGGTAATGGATGGTGGTGATGGTAGTATAACATGGTGAATGTAATTAACACCATTGAATTGTATATTTGAAAATGGTTAAAATGGAAAATTTTAGGTTGCATATATGTTACCAGAATAAAAATTTTGAAAACCATAGAACTGTACAAAACAGTGCACCCTAATGTAAACTAAGGACTACAGTTAATACTATAATTATAACAATATTGTTTCATCAATTGTACCAAATTACCACACCAATGTAAAGAATTAACAGAGAAACTGTGTGTATGTGTGGTGTGGGGGGGGGGTGTATATGGAAATGTACTTTCTGTATGATTTTTCTGTTAAGCTACAACTTCTCTAATTAAAAAAAAGACAAACATTAAAAATCACCCAGCTGTATATTAGCAATACGGGTTCCCAAAGCCAAAGCTCAAAATAAATACAAATGAACTCAACCAGAAACACCTACTTTTATCAGAAATACAAATGGCTAGATCAAATAGCCAGATAAAAGTTTACTAGGGTCTGGAACTTTTCTGAATATTTTTAATCTCTTGCCATTATTATTTTAACTGTTTGTAATTATTAACAATATAAAATGTTCTGCCAAAAACTAGACTCATGGAATATTTCTTGAAGGTTTTTTTTTCTTTTTAACTGCATATCTTCACCCTACTGTAGGTGAAAATTAACTATTTATAGATTTTACAAAAACAGCAATTGAATACAGGATTCGATGTGTATACTTCTCAGAGAGTAAACTAATAGTAAGTTTAATTCTTCCTTCAAACCAAGTAGATATGCATATTATATATAAATACACTTGAGGGCCATCCAAGATGAGATATTCATGGAAATTCTGGGGCAAACAAAGAACAAGCATATGATATGTCATGACATCAACAAATGGCTGCTGGAAATAATACAAAATGGAGATCTCAAAAGGTTTTGTCAGTTTTTCAAACTGTGTCTCCACTATTTAAATATTTCTTTCATTAAGTGGGACACTTTAAGAAGCACGGCAATTATTGAGTCTAACCTTGTTCCATTACCATCACTCCCAAATTATAAACTAACCTACATTTCTTTAGCTTTCATAGAAAGCTATTAACATTATGTTTCTTGGACCTCTGCCAGAAGCCATGTTGAAACAATCATGAGGAATATTTTGGCATCTTTCCTAAATTTGCCATTTGAAAACACTCGTTTGTTCAGTGTCTGTCATAACAAGATCCATGTCATAAATTTTTCTTAGACTTCAATGCCAGATAATATTTGTTCTTGATCAATTAGTATGCTTCATTTTAGTAGTTAGCAAGAGCTATGCACCACATTTCCCTTTTTACCAAGTTCATAGTTTAGTGGTCTAATCACTTTTAAACATCTATTCATGCTTAAATTTTTAGATTAATAGTCACCATCTATACCTTCTGCTCCCATTATCCTGTTCCTAGACTGGCTTTTGTTCTTCTTTTCTTGTGTTTGTTTTTTTCTTACAAATATGTCTCTGTATTTATTATAAATGACCTTCAAATCTTTTTAGGAATAATATAAATAATTATTCATTGTCAAACAATATAAATAAAATGTATTCTTAAAAAATTATTGTAATTAAAGCTAACATTATGCCTGGGTCCATAATGCTGAAACTTAAATTTGAAGAAAACTCTTGATAAGCAATACTGTAATTCTAGACATCAATGTGTTTATTTAGATACAATCTACTGCCATATTCTACTGGGAGTATAAATAGGTGTTATCTCCAAAAATGCCAAACAGCTCCAAATAGAAGTAGGCCCACTGTTAATAAAATGCCATGTATTCCAAATACTCTGGGAACTTCCTTTATTTAATACTATGTATCACATGGCTTTATACACAGAAAGAAAATCTTAATCATTCCCTGGATTTATATTCTAAAAAGAAACAAATCTGATGTATTTCTGGGTTGGTCTCTGAAGTTTATCCCTTTTGCTTTGTTTTGATTAGCTGAATATACAAGGTCATCTTGAAATATGATCCTCAATATAAATGACATATAACAGTTTGATATTATCAGTCCCTGAACTATATAAATTTATACAAATATATAATTTTTTTCCTCAAGAAAACCTTTATGACGATCAGTGTATTAGAACATTCTCCCCCACCTAGCTTCAGTGATATGCATGTCTCAGAAGGACTTAGCTGGAAGTCATTGTGTAAGAATCCTGCACACATTGGCACTCTTTGGTTCTAATAGAACTAGGGTCAAACCTTCTTCTAGTCACCATCATCTATGAACTCTGAATTTATGAGTAAAATAATATCAGGAAGTAATATCACGAGGGGAAGTATAAATGCAACAACAACAATGAGGCAGTGGTGCCCCTGGGAGCTGCCACTGGGTCATTTTAGCCTCTGTGAAATAGGCTAGGCTTCTTCTGGGTCAGTTCCAAGAGTAACATGGATAAAGGCAAGCTCTGAATTTAATATTCTGCTGATCATTTCATGAAATTTGAGAAGGAATGATAAAGTGATGGAAAAAGAATGAACTACTTCCTTTTCCTTTCTGGCCATCTATTCAGGAACCCATGCCCACTTGAGCAACTCTATTCTCACAGGAGGAAATCAGTCATGACCCAACTTAGAAAACAGCTAAAAAAAAAGTGCGAGTCCTGAGAGAAGCACATTCACAGGAGATTACCTGAAGGATTTGAAATCAATCCATTCCTCTAGATAAGCAGTCACAAACTGGGGTTGACTTAGCCCATAGAAATTGTGCTTGGCCTACGCAGGATTTTAAAAAATTTGAGCCAACATTGAAAAATTGAGATTTCCAGTAAAAATTTGGAATTCAGGCTTTTCTGGGGGAAACAAAACAAAACAGAAAGTCTGGCAACACTGTATGGGTATCCCCATATGGCAACAGTTTCTGGGGCTGTGGAATGGCTGCTGCTCTCTTTAGTTCCGGCAGGGGATCTTCAGATAGTCACAGTCCTCCCCTATCCCTGCCAAACATCTCACAGTCAGCAGGCTTTACCCTTATAGTGCCTATCAGTCCCCTGCAGTCATCTGCATTTGCACCTCCCGCAAATATTCTAAAATCAGTCAGACCAGCAGAGAACTGAATGCCAGGACTGCATTGTGTTGCTGCCATGCTAGTGTCAGTGATGCATTTACCGATTTTCACTTTGGTGGCTATCATCTGCCTAAAGTTAGAGACGCTATAAGACAGCCTTAGAAACAGCATTGGGCTATTTATAGTTATAGTGTGGATCGGGATTTTCTTTACAGAGAGAATCTTCTGTGAGGACCTTTAGGAGAAATTTTCTTCTGACTTTATTAAGAGGACTCGCTATGTTTTTTCTAGGCCATTGGTTTGATTTCCTCTCATAAAAATGGCATTTTGTATATCTGATCAGCTTATTCTCTTCTTACTGTTGCCAGAAAGTCTGAAGACAAATTTGCAGTCTATCTCCAGAGATTGTGTAAGGCTCAATGGTATATATTCACTCTTGGCTGTAACTAATAATTACTCTTGTCCTTTGCCTCATCCTTCACTCTCACTTTATGTAAAAAAGTAACATTTGTCATATTTTTAATACAGAAAAATAAAAAGAGCAAAAAATAAACACCTAGAGAACTCCTTTTGATATTTAGTTTCAAGAAGAAATGCAATACATAGCTGCAGTTAGAAAATTCAAACAGTATAGAGAATAATAAGTAAAAAACATAACAAAACAAAACGTCCTCACTTCCATTCCCTTTTCTCAAAGTAACTTGCCTGCAGAGACACACACACACACATACACACACATTTACACATCAGGGTACATCAAGGGAGAAAAAAGGAGTTTTCCTTTCAAATATTTAGTATTTTATGGAAAATAGCTTAGATGGATATTTTTAAGAATGTTATTTTCTTGCTCCGAATACTATAATTTCTCAAAATAATTCACAGTACTAGTTTTTCTTTCAAGTCAAAAAAGACTTCACAAAAATATTATTTATAGGACAATAATGGAAATCAGGGAAATGTGATTGGATATTTGATGATATAAGGAATTACTGCTGTTTTGGGGGTCTGTAATAATGATACTGTTTAAAAAATGGAATCCTTATCTTTTAGACACATGCTAAAATATTTACAGGTAAAATATGGACTTCAAAATAATCTAAGGTAAGGAGAAAACAAAACTGGTCAACTGACAGTTGCTGAAGCTGGACTTCATTTTACTATTCTATTATTGTCTATTTGAAATTTTCCATAAAAAAACTTTAAAACTTCATAGGTACTATTAAATTTATTAAAAATATAATTGAAACTGAAATTATTTTAAAAATAATATCACCTAACTAGTATCCCTCTGAATATATACGGTTTTTTAAACATTATCTAAGGAACATATGGTTTTTCAAATTATGGAAGGCCCTAGTTTAAAAATTCAGCATGCAATTTTAGGCTTTATTGAAATATAATTCACATACTATAAAATTTGCCCTAAGAGTATCCGTTAGTGGTTTTAAACATATTCAAAGAATTGGATAACCCTCATTACTAACTAATATTAGAACATTTTCATCACACCGGAAAGAAACCCCATGACTATTAACAGTCCAGCATGTAATTCAATCTCAGATTCACTCCACTGCTTTCTGGCTCTTTCTTCCATCATGTCAGTACAAGTAAAGCCTCTATTCTCCGGCACAGATGTCTAATTATTTTCAAGCACTTTTCCTATCCTATTGGGAGAGTAAGTTCTCAATGATGGCAATCATTTTCTTTTTACCTCCCCATGACACCCACAACATACAACAGCCATCTTCTACAGAAGACTATAGCAGTTGTTCCCATGACAGGTTTTCTGTAAGAGAATTATATATCCCCGCCCACTGTTGTTGGGCTTGGCCATATGTCATGCTTTGGCCAATGGAATGTGATCAGACATGATATGCATCATGTCTGCACAGCAACTTTAAACAACATTGTGAGTTTCCACCTGGCCTCTTGTTTCTGCCCCATGGCATAAAAAGGGGATGCTCCTTCAGCCAAAGTCCTGAAATTGGAAGACTGGTGAAGCCTACTCAAGGCCTGAGTAAAGGTGGAGCCAACCTATAACTTACAAGTAACATAAGCAAGCCTCTGAGATCATAACCTTGTGAAACTGAATAATATATATTCACATGGCATTCCAATCTGGAGTAAATGTTAACTTAGATTTGTTTTACTCAGTTTACGTTTCTGAGTATTCACAGAGAAAATCAGTTGCTAATGAGGAATTATGGAACACAGCAGATTCCCTGCCTTTAAAGAACACACAACCCCATAATGTTATAAAAGCAGTGGCATTTTGAAGACATTTGTCTCTTACCTTCACAGAACCTACCTCAAATCATCATCTGGTGCCATCAGAAATAGGAAAATACTTCTTAGTGACTGAAAAGGCTAACAGAGGTAGGAATAAGGGCAATGCAACAGAAATTAAGAGAAAAATTCTTATCTTTGTCAGAAAGTGAACCTTTGGGGGAACTTTGTGCTACTGGATGGTTCCTAAGAGTTCCTAGAAATATCTCTAACAATTGTTACCAGTGAGCAAGAACAGAAAAACAACAAAGTCTTATATATTGTTTAAATTGACTAATTTTTAAAATGAAAGGGCCAATTATTTTAAGTATGGGATCATTTGCAGAATTCAAGTGACAAAACAGATCTTTACAGATGGAAAAATGCCTTAAGATTGATTTGCCATAAAGTTCATTTAAGAATTGAGCTCTGTTAGTAAATTTAATGTATTATTCCACTAAAAAAATAATTTACACAAAACTATTCAGGCAGACAATTATTGAATAAAACAAAGTGATTTAAGTGGTATATGTCCTTGAATACAATAATTCCATTTTAGTTTGGGGCTAAGCTTTCATTTGGTTAAAGTGTCAATCTTAATTTTGCTTGTGAATGTGAAAATCTATAGGTGGTAATGTATTTTGTTTAGATGCTTGATTTTTGGAAGGGGAAATTGGAGCTATGCTTTTTCTCATTTGAAATGGAGGAAGTTATGCTTTTATCCTGGTTCTACTTCCTATTTATAGGATAAAGAGAGAATTGTCATTATGCTGTGCAAACAGCTCATATATTCTTTTCCTTTCATCTTTTGTGAACAGAATATAGCATAGATGAATTCTTGCTTAGTCCTGAGATGCTCAACTGTTTATATATGAACAACCATGATGAAAAGTGAATGTCAGGGTAAAATGGTACAGAGTTTTCAGAGGGCAGTACCTGTAAAAATTAAAAAAGAATACACAAATCCTTTGACATAACAAATTACAGAAATTTATCCTATAAAAACATTTTTATACTTACTCAAATGTCTGCAAATAAGGATTTTGAAAAAAAAAAGGAAAAGATCTAAATGTACTTCAGTAAGAGTATGGTTAAATAATTATGGTACCTCCATATTATGAAATACTGTGCAGCCTTTAAAAGATAGTCTTCCATTTAAAAATGGGGGATTAATTACAATAAAACCTCATTACAATGATGGTAAAGAAATAAAACACCATATAAATCCACAATGAGAAAGAGAATAAAAGAATGGGAGAAGAGGCAAGATATTTTACAGATTCAAAAAGAAGATGGAAGAGAGGTAACCAACATAGCAGATCAGAGAAACAACAGCTTTGAGCAGGAGAAGCCAGTTTACCCCCAAAGAATGCCAGTAAAGGTAGGAGTTAAGCCTTCCACTCACTCTTTCTTGGGAAGCAGTTTGATAATTGGCTCCAACAAGATGAAAGTGTAAACCAGTAAAGAGAGAAGATATTGGACCCAGGGGATACAGGAGCCAACAAAGCAGGGAAATCGTCAAAGGAAATCCCAGGATGCCAGTTGTGCTGCAAGCCTTGAAGCAACGAGTTCTGACAGAGACATCTTGCAGGAAAGAGATAGGGATTCAATAATTTAACCATTATGTTGAAGTGTTTGGGAAAAAATAATTAGGATATAATAAAGAGGGGAAAAAAGGGATTTAGAAACTCCAAGTAAAACAAAGTACTACCTGTGATGGTTAGGTTCATGTGTCAACTTGGCCAGGTGATGGTGCCCAGCTGTCTGGTCAAGCAAGCACTGGCCTAACTGTTACTGCAAGGACATTTGTGGCTGGTTAATAAACCAGAAGACTGGTTTATTATATCATTAGTCAATTGATTGCATCCGTGACTGATTCCATCAAGAAGGGAGTGTCTTCTGCAATTAGACAATCCAATCAGCTAGATTTAACCCAATCAGCTGAAGACTTTTAAGGGAGAAGAGAGAGAACACTCACTTTTTCATCCAGCCAGCCTCTCCTGGGGAGTTCATCGAAGACCTTCATTGGAGTTGCCAGCTCGCTGCCTGCCCTATGGAATTTGGACTCGTGCATCCCCACAGTTGTGTGAGTCACTTTTTATAAAATCTCAAATTTACAGATATCTCCTGTTGGTTCTTTTTCCCCAGAGAACCCTAACTAATATACTACCTAAGAAAAAAATGTAATCGTAGGATTCTATTTGGCTTTGCAATGAACACTATTATATTTGCATTATTATGAATCATAATAATGCAAATACAAACTTTGTATTTAACAAAAGGAAATGATCTAATTCTATTGGGTGGGTTAGGAAAGGGCAGAGAGGAGTGGGGGTATAAAACTACTAAATCCACATCTATTATATCAGAAAGTAAAGAAAGTCTGTAATGGTTTTTACGTATGTTCACACATTCTTTGAGACTCCTTCCTTCAAGAGCTGGAGACTAATTTCCCTCCCTTTGAGGTGGGCTGGATTTAGTTATTTGTTGCCAACAAAATAGAATAAAGTGGAACTGACAGTGTGCAACTTTGGAGATTAGGTCATAAAAAGCACTGTGGCTTCCTCCTTTCTTGTATTCTCCTATCACTTGATTTGGAAGAAGCAGGCTGTTATGTCCTGAACCCCAGTGGAATGCCCCATGTAATAAGAAACTGAGGACTCCAGCCAACAGCCAGCAAAAAAATGAGGACCCTGCCAACAGACAGGTGAATGAGTCATCCTGGAAGTGGTTTCTCCAACCCCAGTCAAACCAGTCAGTCTTGGCCAACAATTGCCTATAATCTCATGAGAGACCCTAAGTCAGAATCACGCCGTTTAACTGCTATCCAACTCCTGACACAAAGAAACTGTGAAGTAATTACTGTTTGTTGTTTTAAGTCACTAAGTTTTGGGGTAACTTGTTACACAGGAAGAGATAACTAATACAAAGTCTTCATATTAGTTAAAATGCTGATAAATTAAGAAATTATGTATTTATTTTTAAATGCAACTTTATTGAGATATAGTCACAGACCATATAGCCCATCCAAAATATACAATCAATGGCTCACAGTATCATCATATTGTTGTGCATTCATCACCACAATAAATTTTAGAACATTTTCATTACTCCAAAATAAAGAAAAAAATAAAAATAAAAAAGAACACTCAAAACATCCCATGCCCCTTATATGCCCTTATTATATATATATATATATTTATATATATATATTTGCCTTATTATATATATAATATTTGCCTTATTATACATATTATAATATATATATTTGTCTTTATTTTATTACTCATCTGCCCATACACTGGGTAGTGGGAGTGTCAGTCACAAGGTTTTCACAATCACATGGTCACATGATAAAAGCTACGTGGTTATACAATTATCATCAAGAATCAAATGTACTGGATTACAGTTCAACAGATTCAGGTATTTCCTTCTAGCTATTCTAATACACTAGAAATTAAAAAGTAATATCTATATAATGCATAAGAATAACCTCCAGAATGACCTCTCAACTCTATTTGAAATCTCTCAGCCACTGGAACTTTATTTTTTTTTCATTTCTTTCCCCCTTTTGGTCAAGAAGGCTTTCTCAATCCCATGATACCAAGGCCAGGCTCATCCCTGGGAGTCATGTCCCATGTTGCCAGGGAGGCTTACACCCCTGGGAGCCATGTCTTACATAGGAGATATTTATTTTTAAATAAATTTTAAATTAATGATAAATTAAGAAGAAGTACTATAAACTCATTAAATGATTTTGGAGGCAACTATCAAAAAAAACATCTGTTTCTGGAGGGCAGGGATGGGAGGGAAGGCGAGGCAGAAGACTTTTTTTTTATTATAAAACTTTTGTTACTATTTGATTTTTAAAAAATGATATGCAAGTATTACAGTGATACATTAAAAAATTTAATATGTAGAACTGTATGTGTTGATAAGGAATAATATCCCAAAACTACATGGAGAATATGAAAAGTTTACTTAAAAATGAAAAATCCTATATGAATCTCTTATATTTAAATACACGTGTGCCTGAATATGTATATAGCTATATAGATATGTGCATATATGTATTATATATGACATTTGTAAATGTATCTTTGAATACAGATTGAAAAGTATATGGAAAAATCATATTAAGATAGAATGGAGGAGAAGTTAAGAGAAATTTTCACTCTGTGTTTTAAATTGATTTTTACGATGAATATATTTTACTTGGTTATTTTGTTAATTGAAAGTAAATAACCATTGGCATAATCCAAAGGGGTTCAAAACTCTAAAGAAGAATGAAGAATACTTTTGCCTAAAACAAAAGAGTTAGTTATAAATAAAAAAGATATCTAATATAAGAAATTCTGAGGACAGATGTCTTAAATTTTCTGGAAAGATCTATAATGTTACATTGTAAGAGGCATTTGTGTGGTGGTTAAAAGCACTTTCCTATGGACCTAGACTGACTGCATTTGAATCTGCAGCTTTGCTACTTACAACCTGCATGATCTTGACTTCTCTGTGCCTCAGTGTTATCATTGATAAAATGTGGATGATAATAATAGTACCTATCTCATAGGGTTCCTGGGAACGTTGAATTGGTTAGTATACATGAAGGACTTAATACAGAGTAAGCAAAATTAAGCACAAAACAATCATTATTGCACTGGGTATGGATCATATATTTTTATATTGTACTATATTACAATTCAAGCATTAGGGAAAGAAATTGTACCTGAAGTCAGAGGAACTGTGGCTCTGGCTCTGACGAAGTGATGGCTCCAGATTTTATATGAGAGGCAATCAACACAAACTAGAGTCTATAGTTAATGGTAATATTGTAAAATGCCTCCACTGATTGTAACAAAGGCAATGTACCAAAGCTAAATGTCTACAAGATGGGGTTATAAGGGAGTGATATGGGATTCTTGGTAGTGGTAGTGGTGTCTGACCTTTCTGTTGTATTATACTTTATTTTTATTTTTCTTCTATCTTTTATATTTTTATTCTTCATTTTTTCCTCTTGTTCCTCATTCTTTGCAGAAGAAATGGAAATGTCCTCATATAGATTGTCTTGGTGAATGCATAACTATGTGACTATACCAGGAATCATTGATTGTTTACTTAGAATGTATTGTATGGTGTGTGATTAAAACTGTTTAAAAAATAAACAGAGGGATACAAGTGCTGGAGAAAATGTGGAGAGAGGGATGTACCTATTCACTGTTGGTAGGGAAGTAGAATGGTGCAACCCAGCTGGAGGGCATTGTGGTGGATCCATAGGAAGCAAACTATGGGGTTGCCATATGGCCCTGCAACCTCATTATTGGGTATATACTTGGAAGAACTGAGAGCAAGGACATGAATGGACATTGCATACTGGTGTTTATGGCAGCAGTATTCACAATTTGCAAGGATGGAGGTGACATTGACCGATAAAAGGAATGGTGAACTGTGGTGTATACATTCAATGGAATATTGAACAGCAGCAAGAAGAAATGAAGTTGCAAGGTATGCAACTAGGTGAATGGACCTTGAGGACAGTATGTGGGGTGAAATAAGCCAGAATCGAAAAGATAAACATTATAACACCTCACTAATATGGACTAATAACAATGTGCAAATTCTGAGAATTGTATCTGAGAGCATAGGTTATCAGGGGAAGGCTTATGGTAAAGGTTTCTAGATTGTAAGCTCTTACAGCAGTCACACCTATTCATGAGTTGTAATGGTTATTTCTAAATTCTGAGATGATGAGCTGTGTGTATATATCCTGGTCAGTCCCTGGGATTTTGGGTATCTGTGTGACACCTGAGACTCAGAGCCAGAGTTCAGCAGCTACGAATGTTAGAATTACTCCATACATCAAATGTTAAAGAAGCTGAAAAAGAGATCATATTTTAATCAGAGATATGAACAAAATGGACTTGGTTAGGACTAAGGTAAATGAGACTAAAGGGAAAAGGATGATATTGACTGTATTTTAAAACTTCAACTTCTATGTGAGACCAAAGGAAGTGATGTTTGTTTGGTGGAAAGTCTATGTTTTCTGTAGCACACTACATAATTTCACTTAAATGATCAGTTTGCTCAAACACCATAATTACATGGAACTTTGAATTGGGAGTGAGATCTGGTTGGTTTGTACAGGTTAGCATGAAGCCCTAATACATCCCAGAGTAATTTGGGCAGAGAATAAAAATGTATTTGCAAAGTCCCTTTGAGTGGCTGGGGAAATATTGGAACTATTAAACTTCCTCACCTGGGGAATTCCTGATATTCTCACAAGCATTGGAACTACCATTGTAATAGGTCAAGACCTCGATCTTGGGGTTTGCCCTTATGAAGCTTGTTACTACAAAGGAGAGGCTAAACCTACTTATAATTTTGCCTAAAAGTCACCCCCAGAGAACATCTTTTGTTGCTCACATGTGTCCTGTTTTTCTCTAAGGCCACTCTGCAGGTAAACTCACTCCCCACGTGGGACATGACTCCCAGGGATGTCAATCTCCCTGGCAACGTGGGACATGACTCCTGGGGATGAGTCTGGACAAGGCATTGAGGAATTGAGAAAGCCTTCTTGACCAAAAAGGGGAAGAGAAATGAAACAAAATAAGAGTTTCAGTGGCTGAGAGATTTCAAATGGAGTCGAGAGGTCATTCTGGAGGTTATTCTTATGCATTTTATAGATATCCCTTAGTGTATTCGAATAGCTAGAAGGAAATACCTAAAACTGTTGAACTGCAATCCAGTATCCTTGATTCTTGAAGACGACTGTATAACAATATAGCTTACACGGTGTGACCATGTGACTGTGAAAACCTTATGGCTCACACTCCCTTTATCCCGTGTAGGGACAGATGAGTAGAAAAAAGGGGGACAAAAAGTAAATGAATAATAGGGAGTGGGGGAAGGAGTA
Organism: Choloepus didactylus; assembly: GCF_015220235.1. Lineage (NCBI taxonomy): Eukaryota > Metazoa > Chordata > Mammalia > Pilosa > Megalonychidae > Choloepus > Choloepus didactylus. Next base: position 92,974,538 of record NC_051311.1, read on the forward strand.
TGATGTGTTTTGGGTGTTCTTTCATACTTTTATTTTTATTCTTATTTTCATTTTTATTTTTTGGAGTAATGAAAATGTTAGAAAAAATTGATTACGGCGATGAATGCACAACTATATGATGATACTGTAAACAATCCAATTGTACACTTTGGATGATTGTATGGTATGTGAGTATATCTCAATAAAATTGAATTTAAAAAAAAGATAGTTCAAATGTAAGTAAAACTTTACATGATAAATTGTTAGACCTGGCTTCTGAAGAAAAATTAGAGATGAATTTTTGATATACAGTATTACTCACTTCATTATGGTACAAGTGAAAAATAAATGCCCCCCCCCAAAAAAAAAAAAAAGATATAAAGGCTTCTTTCCTTTCTTTAGTTTGGAGACTTTGGAAGAGACTGTTACCTGGCCCCTATATGCATTCTCATTCCCTTCTATGACAATAGAAACCCCAATTTTCACTGAGCACTTGATAGCCCAAAGGAAAGACTACATTTCCCAGCCACTCCTGCAACTGAATGTGATCCTATAATTTATCACCAGTGATAGGTGTCAATGCCTTTCGCCCAGAGACCACAAGAATAGACCAGTAGCTGAACAAGTTGGGCTTATTACTTGATATAACAAGGAAGAATGCAAACCATGGGAAACCATGGGTGTCTCAGTAAGAACCATGGGTGTTAGAAAGAATTGGATGCTATCAGGAAGCAGGGGCAATTCTATGATCAGATACCTTTCAAAAAATATTATCTATAGGCAGGAGGAATGAAACAAGGCTAAAGCTGTAATAGGTAACAAAGCAGCCGTCACTCATAATAAGCAGAATGGGGGGTATTTGGTCACTTTGTAGTTTGGACAATTTCAGGTTTTTGTTTGTGTTCAGGCTATGGAGTCATCTTGTTTTTATCTTGATCCATTGTAGTCGCAGATTGTCCTTGTCTGATGTTGGTGTTCTTTGAAATCGCTTGCTTAACAGAACACAAGACCTTGCTGTGAGTGCCAGGCTTGGATTTTGGGCACTGTTTTTCTCTTTCTTACAGGTAAGCAAAGTACAGCAGCTGACTGGAATCTTTAAAAGACAACTGGCATGTGTCCTTTGCCTCTGATTCTTCTTTCCTTCCTTCAGACAGACTAGAATGTGTTTGTGATAGCTGGAGTAGTCAGCTGGAACATGGTCCAAATAATAGCCCATTCATTACTAATCAAAATATTTACTTTATAATATAATAAAACATTATTTTTTACTTATTTGTTTTTTGAAATAAGAAAAAAATACAAGCCATTATTTTGGTCTTTTACTCACAGCGGAAGCTAATCCACCATAGCTTCAAGTTCAAGGTCTGAGGTTCTGTGAAACAATCCAGTTAATACAAACCCAAGCTGGTATGCTGAGCACTGGTTTACGTCTGGTTCACCCTTACACTGAATGTGTATTCTTTTTGAAGTCCCAACTTATTGTGAGAAGGACTGCCTATTGCCCTCCCTTCTGTGTGGGTCATGTACTTTGATTTCAGTCTCCCTGATCCCACAAGGATATTAAAATGAAAGTTCAAATTTCTTAGGGATCAGCAAATGCCTTTAGCAAATGGCTTCTGTGGCCACTAACCTATCTGGCTTCCAGTTTTTCCAACTCTTCAATGCTTTTAAAATACTTTTTAATATTTTTTCCACTGTTTTTAGTTATTTTTAGCAGGAGGGTTGGTCCAAATAATATAGCCCATTCATTACTAATCAAAATATTTACTTTATAATATAATAAAACATTTTTTACTTATTTGTTTTTTGGAATAAGAAAAAAATACAAGTTTTCATAAAAGCAGTGATGCTAAAAATAATGGTTTTTTTTTTATCATCATTTTATTGAGATATATTCACATACCACACAGTCATACAAAACAAATCGTACTTTCGATTGTTTACAGTACCATTACATAGTTGTACATTCATCACCTAAATCAATCCCTGACACCTTCATTAGCACACACACAAAAATAACAAGAATAATAATTAGAGTGAAAAAGAGCAATTGAAGTAAAAAAGAACACTGGGTACCTTTGTCTGTTTGTTTCCTTCCCCTATTTTTCTACTCATCCATCCATAAACTAGACAAAGTGGAGTGTGGTCCTTATGGCTTTCCCAATCCCATTGTCACCCCTCATAAGCTACATTTTTATACAACTGTCTTTGAGATTCATGGGTTCTGGGTTGTAGTTTGATAGTTTCAGGTATCCACCACCAGCTACCCCAATTCTTTAGAACCTAAAAAGGGTTGTCTAAAGTGTGCGTAAGAGTGCCCACCAGAGTGACCTCTCGGCTCGTTTTGGAATCTCTCTGCCACTGAAGCTTATTTCATTTCCTTTCACATCCGCCTTTTGGTCAAGAAGATGTTCTCCATCCCACGATGCCGGGTCTACATTCCTCCCCGGGAGTCATATTCTATGTTGCCAGGGAGATTCACTCCCCTGGGTGTCTGATCCCACGTAGGGGGGAGGGCAGTGATTTCACCTTTCAAGTTGGCTTAGCCAGAGAGAGAGGGCCACATCTGAGCAACAAAGAGGCATTCAGGAGGAGACTCTTAGGCACAAATATAGGGAGGCCTAGCCTCTCCTTTGCAGCAACCGTCTTCCCAAGGGTAAAACTTATGGTAGAGGGCTCAACCCATCAAACCACTAGTCCCCTATGTCTGTGGTCATGTTAGCAACCATGGAGGTGGGGTAGGCGAATACCCCTGCATTCTCCACAGGCTCCTCAAGGGGGCACTACATCATTTTTTTTTCCTTGTTTGTCTTTTTTCTTTTTTTTTTTTTTTTAACTTTCCCTTCTTTTTTAGATCAACTGTATGAAAAAAAAAGTTAAAAAGAAAACAAACATACAGTAAAAGAACATTTCAAAGAGACCATAACAAGGGAGTAAGAAAAAGACAACTAACCTAAGATAACTGCTTAACTTCCAACATGTTCCTACTTTACCCCAAGAAAGTTACATAATATAGCAACATTTCTGTGAACTTGTTCCTACTATATCCATCAGAAATTAACAGACCATAGTCATTTCTGGGCATCCCCAGAATGTTAAATAGCTTATCTGTTCTTCTTGGATTATTGTTCCCCCTTCCTTAATTGCTCTCTACTGCTAGTTCCCCTACATTCTACATTATAAACCATTTGTTTTACATTTTTCAAAGTTCACATTAGTGGTAGCATATAATATTTCTCTTTTTGTGCCTGGCTTATTTCGCTCAGCATTATGTCTTCAAGGTTCATCCATGTTGTCATATGTTTCACCAGATCGTTCCTTCTTACTGCCGCGTAGTATTCCATCGTGTGTATATACCACATTTTATTTATCCACTCATCTGTTGAAGGACATTTGGGTTGTTTCCATCTCTTGGCAATTGTGAATAATCCTGCTATGAACATTGGCGTGCAGATATCTGTTCGTGTCACTGCTTTCCGATCTTCCGGGTATATACCGAGAAGTGCAATCGCTGGATCGAATGGTAGCTCTATATGTAGTTTTCTAAGGAACTGCCAGACTGACTTCCAGAGTGGCTGAACCATTATACAGTCCCACCAACAATGAATAAGAGTTCCAATTTCTCCACATCCCCTCCAGCATTTGTAGTTTCCTGTTGGTTTAATGGCAGCCATTCTAACCGGTGTTAGATGGTATCTCATTGTGGTCTTAATTTGCATCTCTCTAATAGCTAGTGAAGCTGAACATTTTTTCATGTGTTTCTTGGCCATTTGTATTTCCTCTTCAGAGAACTGTCTTTTCATATCTTTTGCCCATTTTATAATTGGGCTGCCTGTACTATTGTCATTGAGTTGTAGGATTTCTTTGTATATGCAAGATATCAGTCTTTTGTCAGATACATGGTTTCCAAAAATTTTTTCCCATTGAGTTGGCTGCCTCTTTACCTTTTTGAGAAATTCCTTTGAGGTGCAGAAACTTCTAAGCTTGAGGAGTTCCCATTTATCTATTTTCTCTTTTGTTGCTTGTGCTTTGGGTGTAAAGTCTAGGAAGTGGCCGCCTAATACAAGGTCTTGAAGAAGTTTTCCTACATTATCTTCTAGGAGTTTTATGGTACTTTCTTTCATATTGAGATCTTTGGTCCATTTTGAGTTAATTTTTGTGTAGGGGGTGAGGTAGGGGTCCTCTTTCATTCTTTTGGATATGGATATCCAACTCTCCCAGCCCCATTTGTTGAAAAGACCATTATGACTCAGTTCAGTGACTTTGGGGGCCTTATCAAAGATCAGTCGGCCATAGATCTGAGGGTCTATCTCTGAATTCTCAATTCGATTCCATTGATCTATATGTCTATCTTTGTGCCAGTACCATGCTGTTTTGGCAACTGTGGCTTTATAATAAGCTTCAAAGTCAGGGAGTGTAAGTCCTCCCACTTCGTTTTTCTCTTTTAGAGTGTCTTTAGCAATTCGAGGCATCTTCCATTTCCAAATAAATTTGCTAACTAGCTTTTCCAAGTCTGCAAAGTAGGTTGTTGGAATTTTGATTGGGATTGCATTGAATCTGTAGATGAGTTTGGGTAGAATTGACATCTTAATGACATTTAGCCTTCCTATCCATGAACATGGAATATTTTTCCATCTTTTAAGGTCCCCTTCTATTTCTTTTAGTAGAGTTATGTAGTTTTCTTTGTATAGGTCTTTTACATCTTTGGTTAAGTTTATTCCTAGGTACTTGATTTTTTTAGTTGCTATTGAAAATGGTATCTTTTTCTTGAGTGTCTCTTCAGTTTGTTCATTTCTAGCATATAGAAACATTACTGACTTATGTGCATTAATCTTGTATCCCGCTACTTTGCTAAATTTGTTTATTAGCTCTAGTAGGTGTATCGTCGATTTCTCAGGATTTTCTAGATATAAGATCATATCATCTGCAGACAATGACAGTTTTACTTCTTCTTTTCCAATCTGGATGCCTTTTATTTCCTTGTCTAGCCTTGGATTGCCCTGGCTAGCACTTCCAGCACAATGTTGAATAACAGTGGTGACAGCGGGCATCCTTGTCTTGTTCCTGATCTTAGAGGGAAGGCTTTCAGTCTCTCACCATTGAGTACTATGCTGGCTGTGGGTTTTTCATATATGCTCTTTATCATGTTGAGGAAGTTTCCTTCAATTCCTACCTTTTGAAGTGTTTTTATCAAAAAGGGATGTTGGATTTTGTCAAATGCTTTTTCAGCATCTATTGAGATGATCAATTGATTTTTCCCTTTCGAGTTTTTAATGTGTTGTAATACATTGATTGTTTTTCTTATGTTGAACCATCCTTGCATGCCTGGAATGAACCCCACTTGGTCATGGTGTATGATTTTTTTAATGTGTCTTTGGATTCGATTTGCAAGTATTTTGTTGAGGATTTTTGCATCTATATTCATTAGGGAGATTGGCCAGTAGTTTTCCTTTTTTGTAGCATCTTTGCCTGGTTTTGGTATTAGATTGATGTTAGCATCATAAAATGAGTTAGGTAGTGTTCCATTTTCTTCAATGTTTTGAAAGAGTTTGAGTAAGATTGGTGTCAGTTCTTTCTGGAAAGTTTGGTAGAATTCCCCTGTGAAGCCATCTGGCCCTGGGCATTTGTTTGTGGGAAGATTTTTGATGACTGATTGGATCTCTTTGCTTGTGATGGGTTGGTTGAGGTCTTCTATTTCTTCTCTGGTCAGTCTAGGTTGTTCATATGTTTCCAGGAAATTGTCCATTTCTTCTACATTGTCCAGTTTGTTGTCATACAGTTGTTCATAATATCCTCTTACAATTTTTTTAATTTCTTCAGGATCTGCAGTTATGTCACCTTTTTCATTCATTATTTTGTTTATATGGGTCTTCTCTCTTTTTTATTTTGTCAGTCTAGCTAGGGGCTTGTCAATCTTGTTGATCTTCTCAAAGAACCAACTTTTGGTGATATTTATCCTCTCTATTGTTTTTTTGTTCTCTATGTCATTTATTTCTGCTTTAATCCTTGTTATTTCTTTTCTTCTACTTGGTTTAGGATTGGTTTGCTGTTCATTTGCTAGCTTCTTCAGTTGATCCATTAGTTCTTTGATTTTGGCTCTTTCTTCCTCTTTAATATATGCGTTTAGTGCTATAAATTTCCCCCTTAGCACTGCTTTTGCTGCATCCCATAGGTTTTGGTACGTTGTGTTCTCATTTTCATTCGTCTCTATATATTTAGCAATTTCTCTTGCTATTTCTTCTTTAACCCACTGATTGTTTAGGAGTGTGTTGTTTAACCTCCAGGTATTTGTGAATTTTCTAAGTCTCTGATGGTTATTGACTTCTAATTGTATTCCATTGTGGTCAGAGAATGTGCTTTGAATAATTTCAATCTTTTTAAATTTATTGAGGCTTGTTTTATGTCCCAGCATATGATCTATTCTGGAGAAAGTTCCGTGAGCACTAGAAAAGTATGTGTATCCTGGTGATTTGGGATGTAATGTCCTGTATATGTCTGTTAAATCAAATTCATTTAGCAGATTGTTTAGGTTTCAGTTTCCTTATTGGTCTTCTGTCTGGTTGATCTATCTATAGGAGAGAGTGATGTGTTGAAGTCTCCCACAATTATTGTGGAAACATCCATTGCTTCCTTTAGTTTTGCCAGTGTTTCTCTCATGTATTTTGTGGCACCTTGGTTGGGTGCATAGACATTTACGATTGTTATTTCTTCTTGCTGAATTGCCCCTTTTATTAGTACGTAGTGGCCTTCTTTGTCTCTCAAAACATCCCTGCATTTGAAGTCTATTTTATGTGAGATTAATATTGCTACACCTGCTTTCTTTTGGCTGTAGCTTGCATGAAATATTTTTTTCCATCCTTTCACTTTCAGTTTCTTTGTGTCCCTGTGTCTAAGATGAGTCTCTTGTATGCAACATATTGATGGTTCATTTTTTTTGATCCATTCTGCGAATCTGTATCTTTTAATTGGGGAGTTTAATCCATTTACATTCAACGTTATAACCGTGAAGGCATTTCTTGAATCGGCCATCTTATCCTTTGGTTTATGTTTGCCATATTTTTCCCTCTTTTAATATCCTTTATTGTACCCATACCGAATCTCTTTAGTACTGAACCTTTCTCCAAGTCTCTCTGTCCTGTCTTTGTTTCTCTGTCTGTAGGGCTCCCTTTAGTATCTCCAGTAGGGCAGGTCTCTTGTTAGCAAATTCTCTCAGCATTTCTTTGTCTGTGAAAAATTTAAGCTCTCCCTCAAATTTGAAGGAGAGTTTGCTGGATAAAGTATTCTTGGCTGGAAATTTTTCTCACTCAGAATTTTAAATATATCGTGCCACTGCCTTCTTGCCTCCATGGTGGCTGCTGAGTAGTCACTACTTAGTCTTATGCTGTTTCCTTTGTATGTGGTGAATTGCTTTTCTCTTGCTGCTTTCAGAACTTGCTCCTTCTCTTCTGTGTTTGACAGTGTGATCAGTATATGTCTCGGAGTGGGTTTATTTGGATTTATTCTATTTGGAGTTCGCTGAGCATTTATGATTTGTGTATTTATGTTGTTTAGAAGATTTGGGAAGTTTTCCCCAACAATTTCTTTGAATACTCTTCCTAGACCTTTACCCTTTTCTTCCCCTTCTGGGACACCAATGAGTCTTATATTTGGACGTTTCATATTATCTATCATATCCCTGAGGTCCATTTCGATTTTTTGAATTTTCTTCCCCATTCTTTCTTTTATGCTTTCATTTTCCATTTTGTCATCTTCGAGGTCACTGATTCGTTGTTCAACTTCCTCTAGTCTTGTACTATGAGTGTCCAGAATCTTTTTAATTTGGTCAACAGTTTCTTTAATTTCCATAAGATCATCCATTTTTTTATTCAGTCTTGCAATGTCTTCTTTATGCTCTTCTAGAGTCTTCTTGATTTCCTTTATATCCCGTACTATGGTCTCATTGTTCATCTTTAGTTCTTTGAGTAGCTGCTCTAGGTGCTGTATCTCTTCTGGTCTTTTGATTTGGGTGCTTGGGCTTGGGTTATCCATATCGTCTGGTTTTTTCATATGCTTTATAATTTTCTGTTGTTTTTGGCCTCGTGGCATTTGCTGAACCTGATAGGGTTCTTTTAGGGTTTGTAGACCTATTGAAGTCTTTATCTCTAATTTATCAGATCTACAGCTTCATGGAGTACACTTTCTCTAACTAACCAGCAGGTGGCGTCCACGAGCCACCTGTCCTCCACAAGCCAGTTCTCCCCTGCTTAGCCTTTTTGGTGAGTGGGGGAGTGAGTCTTGTGGGGCCCAATTGGTGTACCAAGCTTGCGTGTGTAGTTGGTGTTGCCTGCCCTGTGTATGGGGCGTGTTTCTGGGCAGTCGGGGAGGGGGGTGGCCCTAACAATCAAATCTCCCTGGTGATCCTAGAGTTTTAAAGCTGCTGCAATAGTCTAATCCTTCAGTTCAGTCCTGCCACAGTTTGTCTCTGCCACTGACCCACAAGTCCTTGGTATCGGCGTATGGCTCCTGAGACTTGCAAGTGGGCCCCTCTTCCAGGCTGTGCACCCCGGGTCCTCTGTTGAGGGATGACTGTGCTATGTCACAGGTGAGTGCCGTCCCCCCAGGGCAGTTCTGGGCTCCTGGGCTGTGTAGGGAGGCTCCCAGTCTGCTCAAATGATGGCTAAATGGGGCTTTGTTAATTCACACTGCTCCACCTTCCCAACTCTGGGACAGTCAGCTGAGGTTGCAGGGAAGGCTAATGTCCACGCCCAGTTTTGTGGTGTGTGCCTGTTATTTGAAGCACTTCCGTCACACTGGGTTGTCTGGGGCAGCTCTGGGCTATGGGGCTGGCGATGGGCAGGAGTGTTTCCTGTCCACCAGGATGGTGGCTGTGAGCGGACACCCCCCTTTTCTTGGGAAGTTGTGGTGTTTAGTGAATTTTCTCAGCCACTGGATTATTGCCTTTTGTCTCAGAGCTCTCTTAGTTCTGCTCTTGAGTTGACGTGCCCAAATTTAAAGTCTTTGAAGCTTTCTGTATTGGGCTTCTTAGAGTAATTGTTTTAGAAAAAGAAAAAAGGATTAAAAAAAGAAAAAAAAAAAAAAGGTCCCTCCTCAGAGATCTAATGGGTTATTGAAATGCTAATAGACAAAGCAACCAGGGCCATTAAGGAAAGGTGCACAGGGCAAAGAGATCAGCTTTTCTTCGGGATTTGCATATGCGCCTCAAGGCCTGAGCTCCGCCCTTCCCCTTTCTGTGTTCACCAGAACTCCAAAAATCCTCCCTTTTATTTTGGAGTTTTTCGTGTTGTTTTTTTCTATGCCTGTCTCCTCTCTGCTGGGCTGGCTGCTCTCAGATTCTCTGGTGTCTGGTCTCAGTCTATCTGTGGTTGGAGTTTGGATCAGTAGAATGAGTTTCCGATAAGAGCCGCCACTGCAGTTCTCCCTTCTCCTTCCCGGAGCTGACAGCCCCTCCTCCCACGGGACTGAGCCTGGCAGGGAGGGGCGCGGGTCCCCTGGCCGCAAAAACTTACAGATTTCGCTGATCTCAGCAGTTCGACATTTTCATGAGTGTTGTATGAAGTATGCCCAAAGTCAGATTGCTCTGTGGTGTCCAGTCCACGCAGTTCCTGGCTTTCTACCTACTTTCCTGGAGGAGTAACTAAAACATACAGCTCACCAGTCTGCCATCTTGCCCCGCCCTCTCCAATAATGGTTTATTTTATATATTTAAAATACATTCTCCATAATTTACAAAAGACTTTAAAGTGAGGAAGATTTGACTTTCTTATGAATTGATTATTTAGAAGTAGAATTGTATAATATTTAATGTAAATATTTTCATTACTCTGAACATCATGGGCAGAATTTTTATACTTAGTTCAAAAAAATTTCTGAGTATTAATATGTATATATTATAACTAGCCTAAGTTCATTTTTAAAACAAATACTGTTTTGGCCCCTTTGATTGAAAAAATACATTATTTCCTTATCATGTATACTATTTATACATGTATGTACTTACGTATGAATTATTTACTTGATATCATATAGTAGCTTATTTTATGTTATTTTTCATGAATGTATCTTATTTCCTCTACTAAGTTTTAAACTCCTGGAAGGAATCATGCCTTTTGAACTCAACATTGTATATCACTCAATATTTTTGGTGGGTTTATTGTGATTTTAAAGTTTTGTGCAAGTTTGTGACAATTATTTCTAGCATAAATCAGTTTTAACAGAAGTTATTAAAATTATGATATACTGAATTAGTCAGGGTTCCCCAGGGAAACAGAACCGACAGGAGATATTACGAGATTTATTATAGGAATTGGCTCATGTGACTGTGGGGATGGGCAAGTCTGAATTCCATAGGGTAGGCTGCAAGCTGGGAACTCTGATGAAGCTGGCTGGTTGAAGTAGAGATGGAAAGTCTTCCTTCTGACTGCTGAAATCATCGGTTCTCTCTTTAAGTTCTCATCTCTGATTGGATGAGCCTTCTCTCATTGCTGAAGACAGTCTCCTTAGTTGACTGTAGACGCAATCAGCAACGGTTGCAAACAATTCACTGATGAATTAAATCCATGAAATATCCTCACAGTAACAATCAGGCCAGTGCTTGCTTAACCAAGCAACTGGACACCATCACCGAGCCACATAGACACAGGTACTTAACTATCACACATAACTAATATATATGGAATAACAGGGAGACATTGCTAAAATGTGGTTTTTCTTCTTATACTTATTCCACATTTGAGAGTGCTAGATATTTTACCAATTGCAGAACTGATCTCAGCTTTCATGGACTTACATTACTCACTGTCTTATTATCCATTCGAAGTTTACCCATGTCTTTCCTGCTTCCTTTTAGACATTATGTTTCCCATTAACACTTCTAGTAAATGCAAGAAGGGAAAATGAAAGGCAACTCAAGTTAGCTGATGGAGCTGCCTGTTAATAGCTCTGAGAACAGTATGGTAGGGAGGAACTTCAAATTATTATTTAAGATGATGATGAGTAAATGCCTGTAGGATGATGAACTGTTCTTGATACATATTTATTTAAACACATATTCTAATGGTGATCAGTATTTTCATTCAAAGGGACCTTTGATTAAAAGGAGCCCAAATAAGTCAACAAAGTTACTTTTTTATATCCAGTGACCATATACCCACAAATTTCCAGAATGGTTTCCATTTTAAACATTATGTCTTGTTGTTCCCAACAGTACATTCCAACATGTCTTACCACATATCCTGATTCGTGACATAAATGTCACAATATTTACAGGCAAATTTAAGACACTTTTAAAAAGTCCTTTGGCAAACTTTGCATCTAGGTACTCCTGAAAACCACTGAGTAGACTCCAAAAATTGTTCCACAATCCACCCCAAGGGATTTTACAACTTTACATAATGTTTGGAGTAAAACCTGTTTTCTTCATTTTGGGTTAATGGCATCACCATTCATCCAGTGGGAACCTGGGAGTTACGACATCTCCCTTTCCCCCAGCCTCCTCATCCAATAAGTCTCTAAATCTTGTACTGCTTGTCACTTCTTTTCATGTGGCCTCACCATTCATTCTCCACAGTAAGCCAGAATGATCTTCTCTAAAAGAGCAAACACATTTATGTTGTCTCTGCATAAAATATCCTCGGTGACTTTCCATAGCTGTAGCAGACGGAGGAAATGCAGATGTCTGCAGAGAGAGACAGGAAAACTAAATTTGTGATTAGTTGGTTCAAATATAATATGGAGAGGTGGGTCCTGAGAGGAAAGGACTCTGAAGAGTCTATGTCTGCTTAAGGGCATTCAAATTCAAATAAAAAAAAAATATACGCCAAACAAAGCACAACTGTGGACAAGATTCCACCTGTGGGGTGAGAATTTTAATTATTTTAATTTGTTTGCATGGTATAACGGACCTCTTTGTTCTCTGGTCCCTACAAGCATACATCCTGCTCTTCAATTACTCTCAACTATGTGCAGTGTTCCAAAATTGCCAAATACCTTTGTCCATGTGAATTCCTCTGTCTAGAATGTCTTCTGGTCAATTCCTACTCATCTTTGAAGGCTTAAATGTTACCTCTGTGAAGCTTTCTCTGATATACTCAAACAGGGATTAGCAATTCTCTTCTGCATTCCAGAACACCTAGCTCACATTGCTATATAGATGTAGAGCTTATCTCACTGCTGTAATTATTTGTTTTTATGACTGTATCATCCACACACACACAAAGCTCATGGTGAGTACTGAGCTTATCTTGGTATCTCTAGCACCAAACCCAGTGCCTATAGAGTACAGACACCTGGAAAACATTCGCTAGATGTATGTATGAAATGAAATGGCTGATACAAGACAGTGTTTTAGAACTGCAGTTTTTAAATTTTCAAGTGCACAAAATAGGCCTGCCTGCCTACAAAGTGTTACTAAATGGGAGTGATTGCCAGAAGAGTTTAGTGAACAGATAAGTCTTGGCTATGATTGGCAAACTCATTTATGTGAACAAATGAAGCCAAAGGAGTGCATTTTGAGATCTACCCCCTCCTTTCCCCAACCACCTGGAAAGAAACTGCATGGTAAAGGTCAAAGGCCTGGGCTTTGGAGTCAGACATATCCCTTGGTGGAGTCCCAGCTTTGCCACCTACAAAATGTGAGACTTCAAGCAAATTATATAATCTCTCTAAACCCGAACTTCTTATTTGTAAAATGAACATAATAAAGATATTTACCTCATAGGTTATTGTAAAAGGATTAAGTAAGATAAAATGTGTAAAGCATTCAGCGTAGTGTCCAGCACATAGTAAACACTCAACACATATTAATAATTTTAGTAGGGTAATATTTTGAGATATCCACCTACGATTTTACCTCCTTGAATTTTTCCCTTTCCTTCCCCATTGCCTGAAATTCAAGGAGTTAGCCATGTGTTCACTATTTCGGGGAAGAGATATAATGCTGTAGAAAGCAGATAAACTGGCAAGTTTTCTGATTTTTATTTCTAAAAGCCCTGGAGAAGGTGAGAAGATTGACACTTTACTTTGTGAAGTATCATGGCCATAAATATGGAAATTTCCCCAAGACAGAAACAAAATACCACACACACACACCCACCCCCCAAGCTGAAAATGAAGGATGGGAAGTCTGCAAAGAGATCTGTGGTTTTTGGAAAGAGGGAACGTGGGCTTTGCTTCCTGAACAGAGATGAGGAAGCTGGCAAGCTTAGTGAAGGAATAAACTACGTGGTGTGTCAGGGCAAACAGGGCCATAGGCAACCTCACAATAATTTCCATACTCCAAGTGCTTTATGAAACACTAAGAGAACACTTGTGTTCCTGGGGTGTTATGGAAGCAATAGACAATGTTTAGACCCAAAGGAGCCATGATGTATAAGTTATGTAGCTATGTATTGCTTTATAACAAACTACCCCAAAACTTAGTGACAAAACAAAAATGAACATTTATTATCTCACATAGTTTCTGTGGATAAGAAATTTAGGCGTGGTTTATCTGGGTGGCTCTGGCTCAGGGTCTCTCATGATGCTGTAGTCAAATATTGGCAGTGGCTGCAGTTACTAAGGTTTCACTGGGACTACAGAATTTGCTTCTAGGATGGCTCACTCACATGGTTGGCAAGTTGGTAGTGGCTTTTGGCAGGAGGCATCAGTTCCTCACCATAGGGCTGCTTAAGTATCTTCATGGCATGGTTGGCTCCCCTTCTTCCTCCCCATGTGAGATGTCCAAGAGAGCAAGTCAGAAGTCACAATGCCTTTTGTGACCTAGCCTCAGAAGTTACACACTATCATTTCCCCTGAATTCTGGTCACACAGATCAACCCTGGTATGATGTGGGAGGAGGATACACAAGGATGTGAATACCAGGAGGTGAGGATCACTGGGGAGACCACGTTTGAGGCTGGCTATCTCGCATGGCAATAGGGGTAGTAACTATCTCGGCAGCAAGCTGTATTGTCTTATGAGTTGTACCTGACAACCCTGCAATGTATAAGACATGAGAACTAGCACAACTGGCAGGGAGCATAGGCTTAAAGAATTGCTTGTATGTTTCTGTCAGCCTGGTGGAATTAGTGGCACAAAATAGAATTTAAACCATTACAAAAGTAAAGAAATGTATTGTTTCTTGCACATTTATCAGTTGAGTTATGTATTCTCTGTTATACCATGTCCTATACTAATAACAGTAATTATTATGATTTAAACATGAGAATAACTGTACCTTTGTGTCATTTACCCAAGTAGTTCAAGGTGACTCCATTTCCACTAAGCCAGTGATTCTTAATCTTGGAAATACAACAGAATCAACTAGGAAGTTTTAAGAAAATACCCAGCCTTAGAGATTCTGATTAAACTGATCTGGTGTGGGGCCTGAGCATCAGTATTTTTAAAAGCCCCAAAGGTGATACAAATATTTAATCAAGACTGATACCCAATGCTATGTAAACTCTAGGTCTCCTTGCTACTTCAGGTATTCTAGATTCTATCAGAAGCTCATCATATAAGAAGCTGGCTAATCCTCTCTGCTAACTGCCTGAAGTAGTTTTCTTTGGAAACATCAGAACAACTTCTTAGTTGAGCAAAACTGGGAAGTACAGCAAAAACTAAAGTTCGCTAACAGCAAACAAACATACAAAAAAAAAAAGACAAAGGGGGAATCTCAGTTTGCATTGTATTTTCAAGTATAGTCAACCCAACTCTGTATCTTCTCCTTGTAATCCTCAGCAACTGGCCAAAATAAAAATTTTACACACACACGTACGCACACACACACACACTTACCACTTCCTGCTTCCTCCCTTTCATTCTTGCTGTTTTTTAATACATTCATCTCCTTTGACTTGCAAGACATAACTGTTCTCTAGTTCTTCTATTTCATTGACAATTTCTTCTCATTGTCTTTTGCTAGCTGTTCTTTCTCTTGCTTCTTTTTTTTAAATGCAATTTTATTGAAATAGATTCACATACCATACAACCATCCAAAGTGTACAGCTGTTCACAGTATCATCATATAGTTGCGCATTCATCACCACAATCAATTTTTGAACATTTTCATTACTCCAAAAAATAAAAATAGAAAGTAAAAAAGAACACCCAAGACATCCCATACTCCCCTCCCTCCAATTATTCATTTACTTTTTGTCCCCATTTTTCTACTCATTTGTCCATACACAGATAAAGGGAGTGTGGGCCACAAGATTTTTATAATCATACATTCATACCATATAAGCTATATAGTTATACAATAGTCTTCAAGAATCAAGGATACTGGATTGCAGTTCCATAGTTTCAGATATTTCTTTCTAGCTATTGTAATCAACTAAAAACTAAAAATGGTTATCTGTATAATGCATAAGAATTACCTCCAGAATGACCTCTCAACTCCATTTGAAATCTCTCAGCCTTCGAAACTTTGTTTCATTTCTCCCCGCCCCCACCCCCACCCCCTTTTTGGTCAAGAAGAGTTTCTTAATTCCATGATGCCAGGGCAAGGCTCATCCCTGGGGAGTCATGTCCCATGTTGCCAGGGAGATTTACACCGCTGGGAGTTATGTCCCACATGGGGGGAGGGCAATGAGTTTGCCTGCTGAGTTGGCTTAGAGAGAGAGGCCACATCTGTCTGTTTTTTTTTTTTAATTCAGTTTTATTGGAATATATTCATACACCATAGAATCATTCATGGTATACAATCAACTGTTCACAGTACGATCACATAGTTATGCGTTCATCACAATCTATTTCTGAACATTTTCCTTACATCAGAAAGAATCAGAATAAGAATAAAAAAAGAAAGCGAAAAAAGAACACCCAAATCATCCCCCCATCCCACCCGATTTGTCATTTAGTTTTTATTCCCATTTTTCTACTCATCCATCCATACACTAGACAAAGGGAGTGTGATCCACAAGGTTTTCACAGTCACACTTGTCTGACTGCTTCCTAAATGATAGTGTTCTCTGAGATTCTGTTCTTGACCCTTTCATCTCATTCTATATTTTTTCCCATGGGCAACAACCACCTACTCCTATCGTTTCACCTACCATCTTGACAACTCCAAAGTCTGTATTTTCCCATTTATACTTTCCTCTTGAGTTCCAGGCCTGCATTTGTAGCTTATTAGTTTATGCACCTTAAACTCAATGTGTCCAGAACATAATCACTAGCCTTCTCCATACTGCCTCCCAACCTGCTTCTCCTTCTATACTTATCTTATAGAACAGCACCATACTTCCAAACATTCCGGCTAGAAACCAGAAGTCATCCTAGAATGGAGGCTACAAACTGTCTGCTTATTTACTGAAGTTGTCTTTATTTGAGCCAACAGTGCTTTGAAAAACTTTGAGCCAATTTTTAACATTTGGGAGAGTCCTCATAAAAACAGATTTCAGCTTCTCTATGAAAATCAAAAGATGAGGAACTACCAATAGCTACATGGAACAACTGGCTGGAATTGAGTAGCAGATGCTGGCTGGCATGAGTTTAGTTCATGTAGTCCCGGTATTGCCCACTTTGAATGCTTAGGCTCCTTTCATTCATTTATATCACTTGCCTTAGCCTTAAAGGCGTCTGAGATTGTGACCTTTGTTCTGAACTCATCCTCTCCTTGTACCTCCATCTACCATCAATCAGCTAGTCCTATAGATTCTAGCATTTCTCCCATTTGTTCCCCTTCTCTTCATCTCCATTCTTAGTTCAGTTTCTCAGTACTGCTCATTTGGACTACTGTATCAGTTTTAACTTCCTCTTGCTCCACTTGTCTAATCCATCACTGATGTACCAGTAAAGTAAGTTGATGTTATTTCCCACCCAAAGCCCTTCACGGGCTCTCTGCTGCCTACAGGATAAACTTCCAACTCTTTTAGTACATGGTACCAGGCTATCCATGCCCAGACTCCTACCCACCACTCCAGCCTTATCTCAGTTCACTCTTACAGTAGTAGTCTGTGCTCTAACCTTGCCAAACAGTTGTGCTAATCAAGTGAACTATTTCAAATCTCTGGATCCTGCTACTATTTCTGCCTAGAATATCCTCATGTCATCTACCCACCCACTCAATCCATACAGCTACATATATAATCCCAGGGATTCAGTTAAAGGTTGTCGATATATCCTGTCCAATCATATCCTAGGTAGAATTAAACCCAGTAAAACTGCCATACTGCCAGGTCTTAGTGAAGTTTGAATGTTAAATAAATTGTATATTCACTTAAGAAAAAGGATAGACCTTTTTGCCCCCATCCATTATTCCCTAGGCAGACCACTGCATTCCCACCTCTGTTCACTTCTGTTCCCAGTAGGACTATTATTTTGGTGACTATAACTTTTTTTTTTTTCATTTTTTTTTTAAATTGTGGCATATAACATTTATACAGAAAAGTGATAACTTTCAAAGTGAGATTTAACAAGTAGGTAGAGAGCAAATTTCAAAGAATGTTATGGGTTACAGTTCCACAGTTTCAGTTATTTCCTTATTGTGAAATATAACACATATACAGAAAGGTGGTAACTTTCAACATACAATTTAACAAGAAGCTACAGAGCAATTTTCAAAGACTGTTATGGGTTATAGTTCCATAATTTCAGTTATTTCCCTATTATGAAATATAACATATATGCAGAAAGATGATAACTCGCAAAGCATGATTTAACAAGTAGTTATATAGGAAATTTCAAAGAATGACATGGGTTACAGTATCATAGTTTCAGTTGTTTCCTTATTATGAAACATAACATATACATAGAAAGGTAACAACTTTCCAAGCACAATTTAACAAGTAGCTATAGAGCAAATTTCAAAGAATGTCATGGGTTACAGTTCTTTCCGTCTAGCTATTCTAATACCCTAGGAACTAGGGGAAAAAAAAAAAAAAAAAATATATATATATATATATATATATATATATATATTTTATCTAGGCAGTGATCACCCTAACTTATTCATGTCGAAAAGGGGTGTAAACATTACGGGAAAGGGAGATACATCTGATTGATGTTCTTGAAGAAGCTGCTGCTCTGGATTTTGGACTTACCTGGCATAGGAACACTCTGGAGGATTCAAGTTTCTGAAAAATAAACTTAGTGAGTAGAAACTTTTATAAAGTCTCAGATAGGGACCAAGGTATTCTTCAGGGTTTTCAGGACTACTGTTGATTTGGGCTTGTCATACTATGACCATTTGGAATATCCAGCTGAAGCTTGCATAGGAGTAACCTCCAAGACAGCCTCCCAACTTCATTTGAAATCTCTTAGCCACTGAAACCTTATTTTGTTGCCTTTCTTTTCCCCCTTTTGGTCAAAAAGGCATTCTCAATCCCTTGATGCCAGAGTCAGGCTCAGTCCTGGGATCTGTGTCCCATGTTGCCAGGGAGACTCACTCACCTGGGAGTCCTGTCCCACGTTGTGGGGGAGGGTAATGAATTTATTTGCAGAGTTGGGTTTAGAGAGAGAAAGGACACATCTGAGCAAAAAAAGAGGTTCTCTGGAAGAGACTCCTAGGCATAATTAGAGGTGGGCTTAGCCTCCCCTTTACAGCCATAAGTGTCATAAGAGCAAGCCTCAAGATCGAGGGCTTGACTTATTAAGCAGGGGGTTCCTAATTTCACATAGCATATGTTCTGTCCAAGACAAACAATGTCTCACATTATCTTCACTTAGTTGTACAGTCATCATAACTTCATTTTAAACAATTCTTATGACCCCAAACACCCCAAAGCTCTTAGCAGCCTTTATTTATCTCTAGTATTTGTAAGGTATTCATAGTATGCAATAGGTAGTTTTTCCCATATACCACTCTGTTAACTCTTTGTACCAATGTCATACCTTAGAAGTATATCATGCAAGCACTTATTTATATTTGTAGTGCTGATCTGTGGGATATATGCCTTTAAACAACTCCTTTCAATCATGTTTGCCTTCAATGCAGCTCTGTTACTTAGAATCTCATTAACAAACAATCATCACCCCTATCCATTCCCATACCTTTAAATTCACCCTCATTAACGTATCTGAACATATCAGTTTATCATTCCCCCTTCACAAGCTTCTATCTCTAGGCCCTATATTCTACATTATAAGACACTGACTTTACATTGTTCAGGGAGTTCATACTAGTGGTAACATACAATATCTCTCCTTTTGTGTCTCACTTATTTCACTCAGTATTATATCTTCAAGGTTCAGGCTATGACATTTTATTGTATCTTGTCTGTCTTCCCAATCTATTAGATAATAAGTTCCTTAAAGTCAGGGGCTATTCTTTATTCGTCCTTATATTTCTAGACCTATGCTTGGTGTATATGGCCACTTAATAAATACTGGCTGAATGAATTACTAAATGATTACTTTTAAGTAGGTTGTTCTCCTAAATAGGTTCATTACCTTCTTGCAATTCTGTTTATAACACTGATCCATTTTTATTCAGGGATTGTGCAGTGGTAAAATTTTTAGCTCAGTTGAAGCAAATTAGAGGCTCAAATTAATGAGGTATATTTGTACTATGTTTCCCCAGTTTTATTCTGCCAAAAAAACACCATTTGTTGCCTCTGACACCCGGGGGCAGACGATTGATAACCAATTTATGATTCAGGCTAATTGTACCATAAGTAGGACACACATCTGTGTGACTTATCGGTATGGCTTATAAATAACACCAGGTTATAGCTGTCAATTCTCTTAATGAGGATAAGAATAAAAAAGAACCTTTAAAGAACTAATTATGACAACCGATTTTTACAGCATAAGGGAGAGTAAATGGCACTTTTCCTAGATAATATCCTTTGTATTACTCTCTAGAAAACCATAATAATATAAAAGTAAAAAAAAAGTTTAACCTTCATGCTTTCAACTGAAATCACACTCCAACTCTGTTGGAGCTCTAAAAACATCACTTATTGAGTACCTACTATGTACTAGGCATTGTTCTAAACTCTAAGGATATTGTTGCTTTTATAAACAGGACTAAGGGATGAGAGAAAGTACAATACATCAGGCTTGGGGAAGGGAAAGAAGGGAGTCCAAAGCTGTATAGCATACTAAAACAAATGCCACTATGCTGAGGAACTGGACAATTTTTTTTTTTATCAGCTCCACTCCATATTTTGCAGCCCTGCTCATGAAGTATACATTTTAGTGTATGTGTGTGTGGGGGGTGAGGATGGAGAGTGGGTCAACATGCAACAAATAAATTAGTAAAATGTCAAGTCTGTCCAGAGAGCAATACGTTCTACAAGAGAAATAAAGCTGGGAAGAGACATAAGGAGTGCTGGGGGAAGGAGGTGCAATTTTAAACAGGGTGGTCAGGGAAAGCCTCATAAGAAGGTGCCTTTTAAGCAAAACACTGAAGGAAGGGAAAGATCCATGTGGATAGCTGTTGGAAGAGTATTCTAGCAGAGGGAATAAACAGCAAATGCAAAGGGTCTAAGGTTGGCAAGTGCTTTCTTGGAAGAACAGGGGAGCAGACATGGCTAGAGCAGAGGGAACACAGGGGAGGATAGTAAGTGGTAGATTTGATCAGAGAGGTAATCTAGGGGATGAAAAGGACTATGTCAGAATATATAGGACAATTTTTCTTGACTATAACAGGCCCAACACTCCCTTTTTTATAACAAATATTTTGGACTCCCATTCATTATCCTGAAATTAAATCCACAAATATAACCAGTGTATAAACCTAACTTCAAAATAACCAATATAATGCCCAGCCTGTAATATAAATTAGAAATAAAGTCATTTATAGTAAAATATCTACAGTATTTCAGTATGTAAAGGCTCATTCATGAACACCCTAAAAGACAAAATGAAATAGATGTTTTCATCTTTATAGAATCACTGTAAATGTGAAGCTACAAATAAATGGTGATGCTGATGCTGTCTCTGCCATGATTTTCTGAAATGGCAAACCTTTGGTAAAGGTCTGAACAAAGTATCATTGTCCCTCAATTTATATGACAGTAGCATTTCTGGAAAATGAAGCTCAAAACCATGAAAAAACTATTTTGTATTTGTATGTAAATAAAGTTTGGTTCTAGGTTCAGATCATTATAAACAGGTTTTTCACCTTCATGCATGTCCAAAGGTATATTCAAAAGTCATGTAGAAAGCACATAAGGAAACTTTTTGTGATGATGGGAATATTCTACATCTTGATTACTGTGGTGGTTACAGGGGTGCATACATTTGTCAAAACTCATCAAATTGTACAAGTAAGATGGGCACATTTTATTGTATACCTCAATAAAGCTAATTTTAAAAAGAAGGTCATGTGGGGTGAGAGAAAATTCTTTGTAGTAGCAGAATTTGTAGGATGGTCTAGCATCCCAGGCCCTAAACCAGTAAAGGCTATGCAATCACGGTAGAACCAAAAATGTTCCCTTGCACACACAAATCTACAATTAAAGAAAAGTTTCACCATTAAAAGCATAACTAACATTATGTCCCACAAATTGCTCATTAGAAATAAAACTATTGCATATCCCATCAGTAAGACACATGACGCTAGATTTGTGATGTATTATAAATATACTTAAAATAGTCTTTAAGTAATCATGCAACAGAAATATCAGCCAGGGAGAAGTGGAAAAGGTCAGAGAGTAAATTGGATTCTACTGAAAAAAAACATTAAATATAAAACATTCAACCAGAAAAAGAAGTGAAAGATGTCCAGGAGACAAGTTACTATTGAAGAAAGATGTGGCAACTATTTAACCAAAATTTTTAAATAATGGAAACATTTAAATTTGATGAAAGGGTAGATAATAATTGCCTTGATAAATTACATAGCTCATTTGTTTGAAAAAGAAGGAAATATACAATTCAATGTTAAAAAAATTTTTAAAGTATACTTTAAAAAAGTAACTGGTAAATTTAATAGTAAATTTAAAATAATTTTAAACCATAAAATGCTTATTAGTTAAAAACAAAGAAAAATGAGTAACTAGCTGTTAACAGTTAGCAAATGGCTATATTTTCAACTACTGGATGAACATGAATAAGACTACAAAATGGGCATCTCAAAATCTGATGTTCACTGAAGAGACAAGGTAATCATCTAGTGATTTCACGGAAGGACACATTATATGCACATAAGGTTCCTTACAGAATCCTGTCGGCATTAAAAGATTTTGCACAATATGAGGCTGAATATCTTGGAAATGAA
Source organism: Choloepus didactylus (assembly GCF_015220235.1). Classification (NCBI taxonomy): domain Eukaryota; kingdom Metazoa; phylum Chordata; class Mammalia; order Pilosa; family Megalonychidae; genus Choloepus; species Choloepus didactylus. The sequence goes on from NC_051311.1 coordinate 92,996,661, forward strand.
ATTTCCCTCCATAGATTTTAGTTTAGACTTGCACAGCTTCCTAAGAACACTATCTATGTTTGAATATAGGCTGAATAACTGAGAGGATAAAAGAAATCTCAGCTTTATCACGGCCTATGCAGAAACACGAAATGCAAAGTTTACTGCACTGGAACTTTAAAGACAATTTATTTTTAATTAGTGATCACTGAATAAAAGGGATTTCTGTTTGTTTTGTTTTGGGGCTTTTTGCTGATAAATAGTTTGGCGTGAACCAAATCAATGTAGTAGATAGATTTTATATGGTAAAAATTATATTTCATGGCCCTTGTTAATGACCCATTCCTGATAACACCAACCAAATGTTATTTCAAAATGAAACTAAATGTTGTCATGTTAAAAGGACATCAATTTAGATGTTCAGGTAGTACTTTAGTTTGAAGTCATTTATAAAATTTTAATTTTTCCTTGAATGTTAAATTAATGAATGTTAAAAAGTACAATAGAAAAGTTACAGGAGAGGGTGAATTTACTGCATTTTCCTGCAGTTTGTATTATTACCGTATTTAGACTTTGTTATGTAACTTTCTAAAAGTTCTCATTGAGTGGAGAGTCACCTGGGTTTTGGTTCCAGTTTTATCATCTGAATGACCTTAGGCAAATCATTTAATTTCTCTAAGCTTAGGCATTATTATCCCCACCAGTATTATAATGCAGATATAAAGATGGTGATAATAATAACTAGCCTACCTACTTTAGAGTGGAATTGTAAGAATGGGGAATCATATGTGAAAAAGCTCTGAAATATTAAGTTTTAGAAATATATAGAAAGTATTAAAGAAATTTCATCCTTTCCAACCTTCTGTCCATTTTGATGTGCCTTTTGTCTGAAAATCTAATGGTACTACTCCCTAGGAGACTAAGAAGTTATGTTCTGTTTCCCTAGTTCCATATTTACTGGATAACATACTTCAACAAAAAACATGCAGATTAAAAAAATGATCAGCAGCTTTTTTGTTGTGACTAATGCTAAGAATGAAGGAGTAAGGGATACCAGGAATAAACTAGAGAAGAATTTCCCTCCCTTATTCATCTCCCATAACTTACCAGCTATGAGTCAGTTAGTTTGAGAGTAGAGAAAAGACTGAGGGACTCAAAATGAAATGGCAGGGTTATATTAGAAGTGTTACTTTGAAAGAATCTTAGGAATGGTTTGATCCTTCACCTGCAGTTTCACTTGAATTATTCCAAGGATAAATATATTGTGACTCAGTGGTTTATGCAACAAATCTGGAAATTCAGTACCTGTGGGCTCTTGTTATGCATCTAACATTTGTTTTCTACAGGTGGGCTAGTCATGTTCACTCCTTGTGTTTTATTTAGTTTCTTCATCTATTAATGAGGAAAATGACACCAAATTACTTCCCAGGGTTGTAAAAACAGAAATACAGGCACTACTCGGAGATATTGTACATTTGGTTCCAGACTACAGCAAGAAAGCAAGTCACACGAATTTTTTGGTTCCCCAGTGCACATAAAAGTTATGTTTACACCATGCTGTAGTCTATTAAGTGTGTGTTCTGGTTTGCTAATGCTGTCACTATGCAAAATACCAGAAATGGATTGGCTTTTACAAAGGGGGCTTATTTGGTTACAAAGTTACAGTCCTGAGGCCATAAAAATGTCCAAATGAAGGCATCAACACAAGTATACCTTCACCGAAGAAAGGCCAATGGCGTCCAGAAAACCTCTGTTAGCTGGAAAGGCTCGTGGCTGGCGTCTGCTGATCCCAGGTTGTGTTCCAGCTCTAGTCTTAGCTCCTGTGGGTTCTTCAAAGTGTCTCTCTTGGCTGCAGCAGCGAGCTCCTTCTGTGTGAGCTTTTACAGGGCTCCAGTTAACTAATCAAGGCCCACGCTAAATGGGCAGGGCCAAACATCCATGGAAATTATCTAATCAGAGTTATCATCTACAGTTGGGTGGGTCACATCTCCATGGAAACAACTTAACCCAATATTTCAACCTAATCAACACTAATACGTCTGCCCCCAAAAGATTGCATTGAAGAACATGTAGTTTTGGAGGACATAATACATCCAAACCAGCACAGTATACAATAGCATTATATCTATCTTAATTTAAAAAATACTCTATTGCTTGGGGAGTTAAGAAATGAGAGTAGGGTTTCTGTTTGGGGTGAAGGGAAACTTTTAGAAATGGATGGTGGGAAGGTGATAGCATTGCAACATTCTAAATGTGATTAATCCCACTAATGGAATGCTAGGGAGGGGGTGGAATGGGAAGATTTAGGCTATATATATGTTTCCACAATTAAAAAAAAAAAAGTCTAAACAGATGACAATTAAATGCCAAGGATGATCCTGAGGATGGAGGAGAGGAGGCTCAAAGGGACACAGATGGGACACACACACACACACACACAAATGGAAATATAGAATGTAAGCTTTGTATCAATGCTGAATTTCTTGAACTTCTTAGCTGAGCTTAATGAGATTGCATAAAAGAATGTTCTTGTCCATGGGAAAGGTATATGTGAATTACACTGTTTGTTCAAAGATATGTGCAGCTTGCTCACATATGTTCAGAGGACAAAGCAAAGATGATGGATGATAGATAGGGAGGGAGGGAGGGAGAGGAGGGAAAGAAAGAAATGGTGGTGTGACAGGATGTTAAAGGTGGTGGATCGGGGTATTGGGGGGGTCGGGGTATGATGGAGTTCTATGTATGGAGTTTGTACTGTTTTTGCAACTCTTCCTGTAAGATTGAATTTATTTCAAAATAAAATCTATTAAATTAAAAAAATACTCTATTGCTAAAAAATGCTAACCATCATCTGAGTCTTCTGTGGGTCATAATCTTTTTGCTGGTGGAGGGTATTGCCTTGATATTGATGGTATCAACATCAGGTGGTGGTTGCTGAAGGCTGGGATGGCTGTGGCAACTTCTTAAAATAAGACAATGAAGTTTGCCACATAGATTGACTCTTCCTTTCATGAAAGATTCCTCTGTAGCATCAATGCTGTTTGACAGCATTTTGCCCACAGAACTTCTTTCAAAGTTGGAGTCAATCCTCTAAAACCCTTCCACTACTTTATCAACTAAGTTTATGTAATATTCTAAATACTTTGTTGTCATTTCAACAATGTTCACAGCATCTTCACCAGGAATAGTTTCCATCTCAACAAACCACTTGCATTGCTCACCCATAAGAAGCAACTCCTCATCCACTCAAGTTTTACCATGAGATTGCAGTAATCCAATCACATCTTCAGACTCTACTTCTAATTCTAGTTCTCTTGCAATATCCACCACATCTGCAGTAACCTCCTCCACTGAAGTCTCGAACCTCTCAAAGTCATCCATGAGGGTTGGAATCAACTTTTTTCAAACTCCTATTAATGTTGATATTCTGACCTCCCATGAATCATGAATGTTTTTAGTGGCATCTAGAGTGGTGAATCCTTTCTGGAAGGTTTTCAACTGACTCTGCCAAGACCCATCAGAGGAATCACTATCTATGGCAGCTATAGTCTTCTGAAATGTATTTCTTCAATAATAAGATTTGAAAGTCGAAATGACTCCTTGATCCATGGGCTGCAGAATGGATGTCAGGGTTAGCAGGCACGAAAAGAACATTCACTTTGTTCTACATCTCCATCAGAGCTCTTGGGTGACCAGTGCATTGTCCTTCATTTTAGGAATCCTTTTTTCTGAGCAGATCTCAACAGTGGGCTTAAAATATTCAGTAAACCATGTTGTAAACAGATGTGCCGTCATCCAGGCTTTGTTATTCCTTTTATAGAGCATAGGCAGAATAGAGTCAGCATAATTCTTAAGGGTACTAGTATTTTCAGAATGGTAAATGAGCACTGGCTTTAACTTCAGGACACCAGCTGCATTAGCCCCTAACAAGAGAGTCAGCTTATCCTATGAAGCTCTGAAGCCAGGCACTAACGTCTCCTTTCTAGCTAAGAATGACCTAGATGGCATCTTCTTGCAATAGAAGGCTGTTTTGTTTACATCAGAAATCTGTTGTTTAGTAGAGCCACCTTAATTATCTTTGCTAGATCTTCTGGATAACTTGCTGCAGCTGCAGCTTCTGCTTCAGCACATGCTGCTTCACCTTGCAGTTTTATATTACAGAAATGGCTTCTTTCCTTAAACCTCATGAACTAACTTCTGCTAGCTTCATACTTTTCTTCTGCAGCTTCCTCACCTCTCTCAGCCTTCACAGAACTGAAGAGAGTTAAGCACTTGCTCTGGATTAGGGTTTGGCTTAAGGGAATGTTGTGGCTGGTTTGATCGTCTATCCAGACCACTAAAACTTTCTCCATATGAGCAATAAGGCTGTTTTGCTTTCTTATCATTTGAATGTTTGCTGGAATAGTTCTTTCACTTTCTTTCAAGAACTTTTCCTTTGCATCCACAACTTGGCTAACTGTTTGGTGCAAGAAGTCTATCTTTTTGGCTAATCTTTCAAGTGCCTTCCTCACTCAGCTTAATCATTTCTAGCTTTTGATTCAAAGTAAGAGAGGTGCAACTCTTTCCTTCACTTGAACACTTAGACACTGTAGGATTATTAACTGGTTTAATTTCAATATTGTTGTGTCTCAGGGAATAGGGAGACCTGAGGAGAGAGAGAGAGACGGGGTAACGGCCAGTTGGTGGAGCAGTCAGAACACACACATTTACTGATTAAGTTTGCTGTCTTATATGGGTGCGGTTCTGGCACCCCAAAACAATTATAACAGTAGCATCAAAGATCACTGATCATAGATCACCGTAACAGATAGAATACTAATGAAAAAGTTTGAAATACTGCGAGAATTACTAAAATGTGACAAAGAGACACAAAGTGAGCACATTGTGTTGGAAAAAATGGCACTGTTAGCCTACCCCGACACAGGATTGCCTCAAACCTTCGATTTGTAAAAAAAAGTAATATCTGCAAAGCACAATCAAGTAAAATGCAATAAAATGAGGTATGGCTGTAGAACTGACAAAGAGCTATAATGCTGTGAAAACCCTAATAAAGTTTGCTTTATTATGTAAATACTTGGAAAGTTAAAATTTCTATATGATATAAAGCATTACTTTTACCTGAGCCAATGGGAGAAAGAGCTAAATAATGGGGGAAAGGGATACTGTGAAATGAACAAGTAGATAATCCTGAAACCACTTAAGGATGATTAATTTAAAACTCCTTCCCACTCAAACCTTCATAAAATGCCTAGGAAGAAGAGAGATTTATAAAACCTTGATATTTAGCTTTCTTCTCATTCCTGTTACATTTACCCAGAGTGAAGGTGGCTATTGAGCAGAAAAGATCTTAAGGAGAAGAGGCAGAAGGCCGAAAAAGAGAAGGTGTGGAAATCATTCATTCACTCGTTTAACAAGTTCTTTTTTTGTGTGTTTTCTATCAGAAAGTGTCACATGTGGCACACCAACTTTGAAATGCACCTTGTAAGAAGGCACCAGACAGCTTTCCTAGAGGGGAAAACTGGGGCTATGAGAGGTTGACTTGCTCTGAGTAGGAAATGGAGCAGGTATTTGGTCCTTCATCTCTCTGACGACTCTAGAGACCATTCTCTTTAGGATTAACCTATTCTGTTTCAGTATTTATTTATCATTTATTATTAAAAGCATTATTTATTATGGAATAAACATTCAACTGAACCTGTCCTGAGAAGCTATCAAGAAGTCAAGTTGCTTTGGGGATTCTCCACATCTCTCCCATGGCCACATGGGTTATACCATGACATCTCCATAGATCTCTGCACGCCTGCTTAATGTTTCTCTCTTAACAATAACCCGTTTCTTTTTAGTCCTTCATAGCTTCAGCTCTCACAAGGCTTCAGCCTGTGAAATCCTTAACTCTACATCATGGCATACATTCAGCTTCTGCTGTTGCTGCTTAATGACTAATTCTCTTTAGGTTTCTAAGTTCAGATTCTTAACAATGAGAACTGATTGGCCCAGATCATCTTCCTATACCAGGCCGTGGGGTGACAGCAAGTCTGTATGGATTGGTTAACTTGGGTCAAGTGTCCAAACTTGCAGCTGTAGCTAGGATAGGCAGGGTGGTCCATTTCCCTGAGAAGAATTGTTGTGGCCTAGGTAGATAGTATTCTGAGACTTGGTCCACCATATGCCATTTTTAAAAATCTCCCAAAGAATATCTGTCTCTTTTTCCCTTTATTTTACTATTCCTATTAAAGACATTGGCATTTCTCCCATCACCTGGATTGAAATTGCAAAAATATTTTTAATTAAATAGATTTAATTTTGTTGGAAAAATAATGCATGCACATGGTAAAATATTCAGAATATAAAAGGATATACACACTGGATAACTATCTAGTGTGTATATCTTCTATCAAAGATTCCCAAGGTCCTCCAGGAGTAACCACAGTTAACAGGTTTTTTTAAGTATCCTTCAGAAAAATTGTATGCATGTTCAAGTCTTTTAATCCACATTTTAATTTTACATAAATGGAAGAATACCATAAACACTATCTGTGCCTTGTTTTTCTCATTTAACAAGTAGATCTTGGGCCCTAGTCCATATCAGTATATATAGATCTACTACATTTTTTTTAAATGGCTTCATAGAACTTCATGGTATGTATGTGATTTTGTTTTTTAACCAATGCCCTTTTGATAAGTACATTATTTGCAGTTTTGCCATTACAAACAAGGCTGCAATAGGTATATATGTTTGCACACAACTATAAATATGTCTACAGGGTAAATTCTGATAAGAGGAATTTGGGGGTCAAAGCATGCATGATTTAATAATTTTAATACATATATTTCTAAGCTGCAATAAGTATATATGTTTGTACACAGCTATAAATGCATCTACAGGGTAAATTCTGATAAGGGAATTTTGGGGTCAAATCACGCATGACTTGATAATTTTAATACATATTTTTCCAAGATGCCCTCCAAAGGTTTTGTCCCCATTATTCTCAACATCTGTGTATGAGTGTGTCCATTTGCTCATAGTATCAACAGCCTTGTGCTCTGTCAAATTTTCTGATCTCTGCCAATTTGACTGGTAATTTCAGTAACTTTTAATTTTATCTTCTTTCGCTTAGTGAGTCACCTAGTTTTGTGAATTATTTCAAAATGTCTCTTATCGCCATCCACCTTTGTATTCATACTACTACAACTTTAATTTCAGCTTTTGCTGTGTCATGTATTGGCTCCTGATATCTCCCATTCCATTCTTTTCCATTATTACTTTCCAATTTATCAAAAAAAATGATGCTAGATTAATATTTTACTAACTTGTATACATTTACTTCTATCTCAGAAAACTTTGGTGACTCCCATTGCATACAGAGTCCAGTCCAAATCCTTAACCAGGCATTCAGTGCTCTCCAGAGTCTAGTCCCAGTCTACTCTGGAGCCTTTGTCCCTATACAAAAGTTCTGCTTCAAAATTTTGCTTTGCTGTCATCACACTTTTTGTCCTATCACTTCCTTACCTGGGCTTTCTCCTTCCTGTTCAAGCCAAATTTCCCTTATGGTCAATCTCTGTTAGGACCTCATACTCTGACAACCTAGTCCACAATTCTGTCTTCTTCTCAGAATTGTTTCTACATTCATGGTCTGTATCATTCATTAAACATTTATTTATGGTAACCAAGAGTTTATTGTTTTTCCTTTCTTCTGAACTAAGACATAAACTCCTTAGGAGAAAGAGCCATCCCTAAAACATTTTGTGTCTCTGACATACACAGTATAACTCCTCATACTTTGAGGTGCTCAAAAAATACCTCTCAATTAAAACAAGTCCTAACTATATTAAAATGGAGAATAAACTAGCTAGATACCAAAGAACTACATTGTTAATCCTTTCCAAAAAAGTAAAAATCCAAGGAGGTACTTTATATTCCTTACCTACAATAGATGCCAAAGGTGGCTGCTGAGAACTCAAGGAACACTCAAGTGTTACTAGAGAGAGAAACTTGCCAACAAAAAGAAAATAAAAACAAAAGGAAAAAAAATTAAGCAAAAACACCAGTCAATGGACACGGGGAACTTCTCCTGGGGCCCTGAGTGTCCTACTTGCAAAACAAGGATTGTTGATGTTATCTCCAATGCATCCAACAATGAAATTGGTCTGCACCAAGACCCTGGTGAAGAACTGTGTTGTGTTCACTGACAGCACACTGTTAATGGCGGTGGTATTACGAGTCCCACTATGCACTGACCCTGGGCCACAAGAAGGGGGCCAAGCTGATTTCTGAGGAGGAAGCAACTTTAAACAAAAAGTGATCAAACAAAATTCAGAAGAAATATGATGAAAGGAAAAAGATCAGCAGCCTTCTGTAGGTACAGTCCCAGCTGAGCATGCTTCTTGCATGCATTGCTTAAAGGGCAGGCCAGTATGGTGGAGCAGAGGGCTTTGTGCTAGATGGCAAGGATCTGGAGTTCTATCCGAGGAAAATCAAGGCCTGGAAAGGCAAATAAATTCTCTTCTCTCCCATTCTAGCTTATGTAATAAAGGTGTTTATTGTTCTTAAAACAACAAAAAACTAGCCAAAATAGGACTCAATACTTCTGACAAGCAACACTCCCTACTAGACTGTCACTAGACTGATGTATAACTTCTCCAGAATAACTAGTCTATCATCATCTGGTTTGTAAATTCTGTTGACCTATCAAAAGCAGAGGAATTCTCTCTCTAAGCCCACTTGGCAAGTAACTCATTGCCCTCCCCGCTAAGTGGGACATGACTCCCAGGGGTGTAAATCTCCTTGGCAACTTGGGACATGACTCCCAGGTTTGAGCCTGGACCTAGCATTGTGGGATTGAGAAAACCACCTTGACGGAAAGGGGAAGAGAAATGAAATGAAATCAAGTTTCAGTGGCTGAGAGATTTCAAATGGAGTTGAGAGGTCATTCTGGAGGTTATTCTTATGCGTTATATAGATATCCCTTTTTAGTTTCTAGTATAAATTAGAATAGCTAGAAGGAAATATCTGAAACTGTTTAACTTCAACCCAGTAGCTTTGATTCTTGAAGACAACTGTATAACTAAATAGCTTACATGGTGTGACTGTGTGATCGTGAAAACCTGTGGCTCACACTCCCCTTATCCAGTTTATGGACAGGTGAGTAGAAAAAAGGGGGACAAAAATTAAATGAATAATAGGGGGGATTGAGGAGATAGGATGTTTTGGGTGTTCTTTTTTACTTGTATTTTTATTCTTTTCTTTGGAATAATGAAAATGTTTAAAAATTGATTGTGGTGATGAATGCACAACCATATGATGGTACTGTGAACAACTGATTGTATACTGTGGATGACTGTATGGTATGTGAATATATCTCAGTAAAACTGAATTAAAAAAAGTAGAGACATGCCTGATCATCTGCCCATTTCTTTGCCTACAGTTTCATTTTTCTTTCAGTTCTGGGGAATAAGGGGGTATCTACACTGAGTTACAATGGGAGGTGATCAAGCCAGATCCTGACCTTTACCCACACCTGTGAAACTGAGTCTCAGTAAATTGGTTAAAATAAAATATTCCAGATCCCTGTTTCAAATAAGGTTTACCTCAGAAATTAAACAACTTCTTTAAGTGAATTTTTAAAACACAAAACTATCTTTTTACATGCATATAAATGCATGAGAAAAGATTTGGAAGGACATATCTTGCAAGGGCATACTTCTGGGGAGGGGGTTGGATTGGTACATAGTTGTATTATTTTAAAGATAAATATCTTTCTTTAAAAAAGGATATAAATGTATCTCGTTACACTTTCAAGGAGTTTCTCACTACATTCCATCGTTCCTCTAAACATTCACTTGGGAAAAGTGACATACCACTGTTATTTCCTATTTTAACCAAATTTCCTGAGTAATCTGATCTATAAAGAATGTTGTTTGAGGGTTTAAAAGACCAAAATACCTTCACGGATCAAATTCTTCACTTTCGTCACATTATCACAAGTTCTCATTTCTTAGAGGCATTATGGTATCGCAGTGAAAGCAAAAGGATTTGAGTTCCAGTTGTGGCTCTGATAAGAACATGCTGGGGGCCCTTGGGCAAATCACTTTATTTGTAAAATGGTGAATTAGACCAGAATGGATTAACCTATGGTTACTAAAAGATTTATAAAGATGTATAAAGATTCATAAAGTCCATTCTATGGAGAAAAGTCTCTCATTCAGTTCTGAAATGCTGCGAAACTAAAAAGAAGATGACAAGTTCTCTTCAATTCAGCAAACATTGAGCCCCTACCTCATGCATAGTATGTATTAGGATGTATTAGGATTCTCAGGCGCTTACTCGCCAGAGCTTGGGTGGATTTGTAAAGAGCAAAATCCTTTCACTCAAGAGACGTTTCGCTTCTCCTAGTCGTAACAATCCCCCCAAATCCTAGGTTGTTAAGGCCTTATTACAGTGAACTCTCAACAATAGACATTAGTAAGATGAAGACATACCTGCTGTGAACGTGGAGAATGCATTACTACAGTTCCCAGCATGCCTCTCTTTCCACTACCGACCCCCCACCCCCCGTCCCTGGACGCCCGCAGGCCGGGACTTAAAGTCTCAGCCCATGGTGGCGGCGCCAGCGTTGAAGAAGCACTCGGGGTAATCTGCTTCCCCTCGCCCTAAGCGGTGAGATCGTAAATTCTAACTAACGTCTTACCCGACCGACTAGTTGGGCCTACGAAAAGTCGAATTCACTCCGGTAGAGTAACCAACAGTCCTTTTATCGCTGCTCAGACCTACGAAGTATCGGGACGGGACCACGCCCCGGAAGTGGAGTCGGGTGGCTGGCCAGACCGCCGGAGTACCTTCCAGCCACTCCAAGCGAAGCCCGGGTCTGCTGGGCGGGCTTGAGAGCTTGGTCTGGGAGGCTGATGGGCCGGGGCGGATCGCCGCGGCGTAGCGCTTGGGGCGGAGCCGCGGTGCGGGGCCGCGCGTCTGGGTGGCGGCGGGAGCGCGCTGCTCGGGAGGGTCGGCTGCGTCTGCTAGTGGTGGTGGTGGTGGGGGGGGAAGGAGAAACCGGGGACTGGGGGAGCAGGGCAAGCGGAGAGCCGTGTTCCTGAGGCGGTGGCGGCATCTCCGACGGAGGAGGAGGAAGGGGAAGGAGGATGGAGCAAGCTGGGGGTTGGGACTGGCGCTAGCCGCAGCGGCTCGGCTCGTACAGTGGGAGAGCAGCGGCTGCCCCTGGGAGTTGTGGTGTTGGGAGCCCTGCTGGGTGCCACCGCTGCCGCCGCCTGGGTCGGTGGGGAGGAGGGAGCGTCGGGGGTTGGTGGGGGTCAGGAGGGAGGAGACGCTCAGGGGGAGCGAACTGGGGAAGACGGAGCGGGCTCTGCGCCGGGCGGGCGGGCGGCGGCGGGGGGGCCAGCGACCGCAGCCGGGGGGACGCGGGAGGATGGAGCAAGTGGAGATCCTGAGGAAATTCATCCAGAGGGTCCAGGCCATGAAGAGTCCGGACCACAATGGGGAGGACAACTTCGCCCGGGACTTCATGGTGAGTCTTCCACCTCGCTGTCCCTTCCTCTTGTGAGCACTGGAGCCCACCGCCGCCTCGCCGGGCCGGCCCGTGCCGCCAGCGCTTTGTGTGCGGCTGTGAGGAGAGGGGCGGAGGGGGCGCGCACCAACCCCGAGGGCCGGGTGGACCCGGAGGCCGGCGGGAGGTGAGACTGCCTCCGCCCCTAGGTCTCCTTGCTGCTTTTCCCGCGTTCGCTGCCCCTTCCGCGGGCTCCCGGGCCGCGAAGGGAGCGGCCGCTGGGCCGAGCCCTAATCTGGCACCGCTGCCCGCGACCACCTATTGTGTCTGGGGCCTGGAACCGGAGACGAGTGAGGTACTGCTCGGGAGGATTTGCCTTTCCACACCTGGCCTGTCCTTCCCGGGAGAGTCGAGGCGGAGTGTCTGGCAGTGTCCGGGGTGGGGAAGGATCCGGCTGACGGAGGAACGGGGTTGTTGAGGTCGGCATTAACTCGTGGGGTCTTTTTGCCCAAGCTGGTCTCAGAGGTGGGCAAGGTAGGACTTCTGCCGTGTCTGGGTTGGCAATTACGTCCAACGCTTGTGAAAAGGTCTTGCATAAGGAATCTCGGAGTTTGTCTAATTTCCATTTACCCCCGTCCCATCTCTTCTATCCTGAGACCCAGGTTTGAGGTGGTCTTAGAGTCAGTGTAACTTTAGGTTGAGGGGGGAGTGTGTGTGTGTGGGGGGGAGGGGGTTATCCTAAAGGAAGCCTACTTGGACTCCCTAGGGGATATTGCCAAAGGCGGAGGGGATGTGACTATTACTTCCTATCCGGGGTGGGGGTGGGGAATTTGGGAACAATAGTCCTGGTGGGGCGGAGGCGACTATCGGGCCGAAGCCCTGAACTGGAAGATAACCTTCTCAGCCCCCCGCCCCTTTCCGCCTGCTGCTTCTGCGGGCGGGCTTGGCAGGAGGTGAGGGTTAAAAGTCTTGTTCATGAACTTGCTCTAGATACATCACTGTGAGGGGAGTCAGATCCGAAGGCGTGGGACCAGAAGTCGACTTCCTATACTACCTCCCCCCGCTCCCCCCTTTATTTTTCTGCTGGACAATGTTCCCTCTAGGGTTGTTTCCCGGCTTTGGAGGCGGTGGTTGCGGCTGCTGCTCCTACGGATATTGCGCAAGACTGGGGCGTTGGAAACCCTGGAGGTCTGTGGATGGAAAAGGAAGTGGGACTTTGGGAAGTAGTTGCTCCTTAGCCTTGGCGGGGGTTGGAGATGGGAAATAAGCTGGGGGAAATTTAGCTCCTGGGCAAGGTACACCTCCATGAATAATACTTTTATCTCCGAAATTCGATTATAAAAAAGATACAGAGCTTAAGTCTATAAAAATGAATGGGCAGCCAACATTGGCTACTTTTTGTTTCAAAGTATGGTCTTTGTTTTCAAGGTGCAGGTGAAGAAACTTTTAGTACTGAAATACTAAATTCACTAAATTTTCACAGTTTAAAAAGACTTCAGTCTTGTAAAGCTTTGGCGTTAAAATTGTTAAGTTTATGAAATAGATCCTTGAGGTTACTCAGTATTATGATCATATTGTTGAGCTTTGTGATTCCTGCCTCTCCAAATCAGTAGAGGATAGGAGTAAGGTTTTGTTAGTATGTTTTGAAGACTAGAAAGTATAGATTAAATAATCTGATTATGCGTTATTTTAAACATTTTCTCTTGATATTTAGCCTAAGTACTTTTGAAATACTACTTTTTGATCTGAAAAGGGTAAAAAAGGAGAGGACTTTTTCTTAACTCTTGAGAATTTTGATTGTGTTGGTATATTTCAGATGGTGTCATTTTCAATAATTGGTCAGAGTCCCCTTTTTACTACTGTCTAGCAAAAATAGAAGAAAATATTTATTTTGAATTTTTAAAACATCTTAAAGTAAAGTCTTGTTCTGGTTATGGAAGAAAAGGTGGTATGGTCCCTGGCTGGCTACTTCTTGTTTTCATCCTAGCCATATTATTATCCCTGGACATATCCTGTCAGGAAAGAGCATTGTTTGGTGATGCAGGCCATCAGGACAGGTGTGCAGTCTGTGAACTACTGTACAGGGGAGGTAGTCTTAGGGTTCGTTCTTTGGGGATGAGTCAGGGATTCTTATTGAAGGTATCATTTCTCAAGGACTAAATGAGTTTCCTTTTTATTCCATAATACCTAGGAATAGCTAGGTGATTCTGTATTTGAGATTTGATGACTAAGGCTATTCTTACATAGTGCTTTTTTTTTTTTTAATTCCCTGACTTGATAAGCAATAAGTTATGATTAAGGCTGCACATAGTTAGTGCCATTTTTTCCTTTGTCTAAAAGACTGGAGAAAGAAATCTCCCTAGCTCTGTCCCTCTATCATGGAAAGAGAATGGAGGGTAGAGCTCAGATTCTGTTGTGTTATTAATAAATTCTGAAGTGAATCAGACATTCATTTTTAAATTGTAGCAGATTAGAACTGAAAGTGGCCTTAGACATAATCTAGTTATTATAACCCTGTTCCACCATAATATTGCTTATTATTTCAAATTTGGAAATTACAGAATAATAATTAGTCGTGTCATACTTAGGAAAGTAGAATGGGCATACAATCTCTGGTCTGACTCCAGGCACAGTGCTCTTTCAATTATTCTACCCAGCCTTTCTATAGATTACCTGAAGACCACCTCTGATAATGTTTCTAATGCTTCTGTGAGTCAGTACTACATATACCATTATAGATCCATATATATATATATATATATATATATGTAGTTTATTACCTAACATTTTGTTAAGTTTTTCATTATTGAAACTACTTTGTAAAAACGGTTTTAAATGGCTTATAATATTTCATCTGGTGACTGTTTTTTACCTTAACCATTTCCTTATGGTTGAATGTTTAGACCATTTGATTCCTGCTATTATGTATCATAATTCTGCGATGAATATTTATGTGATGAATAAAGTCTATATTTTGGATTATTGCATAAGATACCTTTCCAGTATTAGAAGTACTGGGTAATAGGCTCTAAACATTTAATACGCGTTACAGATAACTTTTTGAAAAAGCTTTTCCAGTTTTTACAACTGTCAGTAATGTACAAAAATTTTTATAATATTCTTGATCTTTGATTATTTGATGGTTGAAAAATGGTATCTTGTTTTAGTCTGAATTTCTTGATTACCAGTGAGGATAGAAATTTTTCCACCTGCCATTAACTGTTCTTCCTGCCCTTGGCCTGTTGTGCTCCCATCCTCTTTTTTTTTTTTTATTTTTTTATTTTTATTAAATTCAGTTTTATTGAAATACATTCACACACCATACAATCATCCATGATATACAATCCACTGTCCACAGTATGATAACATAGTTATGCGTTCATCACCACAATCTATCTCTGAACATTTTCCTTACATCAGAAAGAACCAGAACAAGAATAAAAAGTGAAAAAAAACACCCAAATCATCCCCCCATCCCACCCCATTTGTCCTTTAGTTTTTATCCCCATTCCTCCACTCATCCATACACTAGATAAAGGGGGTGTGATCCACAAGGTCTTCACAATCACATTGTCACTCTCCCATCCTCTTTTAAAGAGGAGAAAGCTAAGACACTTAGATTATATAAACTGAGATAGTTACTTATGGAAGGTTAAACATCTAGGTTATGGCAGATCCAGAACTTGATCTCAACTATCAACTTTTAGTCTTTACAAGATGACAGACAGTGATCATGACAACTAGAAGTCATGTTTGACAGACCTGGGTTTTACTCCTATCTGCCTTGGGCTAGCTGTCTGACCTTGGGCAAGCCACTTAAAAGAAAATGAGACTGAGTTCTCTCATCTTTAGAAGATGAAAAATACTACTTACTTAACGGGGTTAAAGTGCAGGACTGATATTTAGGGTCATTATCTAGCAAATTATTGTGCTAAGGTCTGTTTTCTAATGGCTAATTTATCTAATCATGGAGAACTAGAGATTGAAAGAAACAGCTGCCTGGGTTTTCATTTTCAGTCATTTTCTTTTGCCTTTTAAAATGTATCATGTTTAATAAAAGTGTTGAAACAATGGGTAGATGTATTCTTGTCAGGCCAAAGGCTATCTAATATGCAGTAGATACTTGTATAAAAAGATAACACTTAAGCTACAAGCGAGTATGGCAGTGTCAGTTTAGTAACCGATTCTGTCTCTGTTTATGAAGGTGAGAACAAAAATTTAGTAAGTTGACTCGGAGGAGTATTAAGAAACAGGAGGCAGCAGAGGTGTGAATTATGGTACTCTGACTCGATGAAGTCTTGGGAGGGGAGGATTTATGGATGTCTTCCTGAGGCCAAATGGGTGGGTAGCCTTAGTTAAGATTTTAACAAGCCATCCTATGTTAAAATGCCATCTAAAATAACTTTAATATTTAAATTAATGAAAACTTAGTTTATCAATCAAACACAACCACAGAACTACCAGAGTAGTTATGCATTTAATTTTTTGAAGTAGAAAGGAAATTAATATTTTGCATTCCTATAATATTTTACTTACATTTAACATCTCAACAATTTATGAGGTAAATATAACCTGTATTTTACCGTTGAAGAAGCACACTCTGAGAAGTTAAGTGTTTTGTCTGACTGTAAAGTCATTGTTTTTACTATTTTCCTGCTTCCCAGGATGCATCTGAGGTCCTTTTACTTTTTTTAGGTGGGTGGGACTAGGCCAGTGGTGGGTACATTACCATGCAAAAGAATGGAGGTTTTAAAGTTGAGCATTTTTAGGGGTAAATAGGTAATTTGCTATAGCTAATGCATTAGTTTTCAAACTTTTTGGTTTTAGGATCCCTTTACACTCTTAAAACATACGGAAGACCCCGAAGAGCTTTTGTTTTGTTTATTTACTATGCTAGAAATAAAAACTGAAAAATTAAAAAAAATATTTAATTCAATTTAAAATAATGATAAACTCATTACATATTAACATACATTTTATTACAAGTAACTATTCAAAACAAAAGAATTAGAAGAATGTGATTGGTTTTATATTTTTGCAGATTTCGTTAATATTTGGCTTAATAGAAGACAACTGGCATTTCATTTCTGCAGTATTAAGTCTCTTGCAATGTCATGTGTCCCACAGTATAAAGTGTTATAACCCCACTTGAAAACTCCACTGTATGCTCCTAAAATAAAGTGATAAAAGCAAAAAAAATTATTGGATTAAGTCTGTACATTCTCATATTTATAAATGAAACACACTTAATATTATTATGAAAAGAGTTTTGACCCTAAGGTCTCCCTGAAGCATCTAGGGATCTCTGAACCATACTTTGAGAACCGGTGAGCTAATGCATGATAAAGGCTAAAGATAATGCTAGGAAAGGTAAGTAGGGGTCAGATTGTAAAGGATCTTGTATCTATGCTATTTTAAATTTTTATTCTATATTCCAGTAATAGTAATTCTGGATAATTCTGTATTGCAACTCTTAGAGTCACAGGGAAAGTATGAGAATTATGAAAATAGACATGCTGGCTCAGCAGCAACACCACCACCCCTAGCTCTTTGAAATTTACTACGAGCTTCTGTTATATCATTTAGGTAAGTTCTGATAGAGATCCTGAGAATTACTACTATGGGCCTCTGGAGAGCCACTGAATGTTTTAAGAAAGTCATTTGACAGATTTGTGGTTTAGAAAGTTGATTCTGGTGGCCGGATGAAAGGATGGATTAGGGGATGGAGAAGAGCCTTTTGGAAGTTGTTGAAATATAAAAAGTGAGATATGAGGGCCTAGAAATGAACAGTGGGAATCTAGAGTATACAATGGATCTGATAAAGATTAAGAAAGAAGTTTCAGTGATTTACTAAATGTCTTAGTAAAGGAGAAAGGAGTATTGTTCTATGACTCTTAAGATTTCTAGCTTGGTATACTGTCATACAAGCTAGAAGGTACCTTTTGGTATACAAGTAAGGAGTAAGGGAATAGAAACAAGTAGAGGGGATCAAACGAAAAGTGGTGGGGTGAAGTTTCAAGGGAGAAGAAAATGAGTTTAGTTTTAGACATATTAAAACTGAGATGCCAATGGAACATCTAGTAGAAATGTGGAACTCAAGGAAGCTGACAGGATGGAGTTAAAGATTTGGGAGTCATCATAGAAGCAAGTAGGAGGTAATTGCAAGCATGCGAGTGAATGAGCTTATTTAGAAAAGCACATAGAGTGACCAGGTTAGGTTGAAGAGCATCAGCATTTAAAGAGCAGCCAGAGAAGGGCGGTTTGGTCAGAGAGGAGGGAGTGGGACCCAGAGAAAGGTGTCAGAGAATCCTGGAGAGTTTCAGGAAAGGCACGAGTAGTTACCAGAGTCAGGTAATCCTGGGAAGACCTGTAAGGTAAGGTTGAGAAAGTACCCAATTAAGTATGGGCAAGCAGAGTGATTTGGTGACTGGAAAAAGCAGTTTGGGGTTGGAGTATGGGAAGAAGCCAGATTGTAGTGGGTAGAAGAGAAAATAAATACCTGAAGTAGGTATAGAATTCTTCTATTCACTTCTGTGAAAGTAGATGGAAGAAGCTGGAGGAAGATGCAAGTTGAAGGATAGATCCTCACCCGCCCTCTGCTTTAAAAAAAAAGAAATGAGAAATAGAAATAGAGACAATATTTTTCATATATTTCTTATCCATATGTATATCCTCTTTTGTGGAATGCTTATTGTTTAAGTATAATTTTAAGACCGATGACAAGAGCCTTGTCTTTGGTTAAGATCTCTGAAGTTTTTGCTTCCAAGTTTGGATTTGAAATGGTAGGACACAGGAGAGGGAAGACTGAAAGCCTGGGAAGATCTTATGCTAGAGACTAGATAAGTATAAAAATTTTTGTTGTTTGTTAAACTATTGAATATTGTAGCTTGTTGGTTTTTTCTTAAATTAATAACAGTTTTAGTGAGATATAACTCACATACTATCCAATTACCCATTTAAAGTGTACAATTCACTAGTTTTTGGTATAGTTGCATAATTATGCAACCATCAGCACAATTAATTTTAGAACACTTTTATCACCTCCAAAGGAAACCTGATACCCATTAGCATCCGTTCCCCATTCCTTCCTCCCTCTAGCCCTAGACAACCACCAGTCTACCTTCAGCCCCCATAAATTTGCCTATTTTGGACATTTCATATAAATGGAGTCATAAAATAGTGGTCTTTTGTGAATGGCTTCTTTCACTTGGTGTATTTTCAAGGTTCATGTTGTAGCATGTGTTAACACTTCATTCCTTTTTATGATTGAATAATATGTATAGATGCACCACATTTTACCCATTTATCAGTTGACGGACATTTTTTTTTCCTGCTTTTTGGCCACTATGAATAATTCTGCTATGAACATTTATGGTCAAGGTTTTGTGTGGACACGTATTTTCGGTTCTCTTGGTTATTATGTTTTCTTGGCATAATGGAATTCCTGGGTCATATGGAAACTCGGTATTTAACGAGGAACTGCCAGATAGCCACACATTTTACATTCCTACCAGGAATGTTTGAGGGTTCCAGTTTCTCTGCATTCTTGCCAGCACTTGTTATTGTCTTTCTTACTGCAGCCATCCTATCGGATGTGAAGTGATATCTTCTTGTGGTTGGTCTGTAGGTTTTAAAAATTATCTCAGTAAGTGTATATCTAACTTGTTTTTCAAAGCTAGAGTAATAGGAAATATTTTTCATTCCTTGCATTTGAACTAATCTTAGTGTGTTCCCTGTGCCACTAGTTAAGATTTTCTTATCCATTCTTTGATGGGTGTTCAACCAGACATGTTTATGTTTTAACTTAACTTTGAAAGTGGAAGTGAACTTTTTAAGTAGTTCTCCAGACATGACTCGATACAGCACACTAAAAATTTACCTTGTGTTAATTCTCAAGAATGTTTTACTATATTTACTTTTAGGATATTGTTAGCTTTTTTCTTCTTCAATATTTGACATTAGTTGGCAAAATGTTTTTGAGAGGTTAAAACTGAAAATAAGACATTAATATTTAGATAAATTTAAATTTTTGTTCATGTTAAGTGCTTCTATGTTTCTGTAGATTTCATTTCATTAGATACATAAATATTTACCTTTCTATCTTCTCCAGACTTAAAGCCTCCAAGACTAGAGGCTGAGACTTCTCTGTATCCCCGTTGCTTAACACTGTGCCTGCAATTCATGATTGCATGAGCAGAAGTTGTAGGTGCACTTAATACTGTAAGACATAGGCTTATTTTTCAGATGGTCCAAGGACTTGTCACTTAAACGAGTATGAGAATTATCTCTCCCCTTCTTACACACAGGTGTGCTTACACAACTGTAGCTGTACTTTCAGTATCAAGGAAAAGAAAATACAAGATAAAGAGTTTGACTGAATTCAGTAACATTTTAAAATATTATTTTATTAATTGCAATATCCTCTACATAAATTTGAAAATCAGTACTATGTGTATATGTCTCTGGACACTGCTCAGTGTGCATATGGATTCAGGGACCACTTCTCTACTTGTGCATCCTCTACCCTATGAATCATACTTTGGGGACACTGTCTAAGAATATTAATTTTAATAAAAGGTCCATTTTTTATATACTTTTGGTTTTGGATTTAATTAATAAAATCCAGATATGTCACTGGCATGTCTTCAAAAATAGTGGTATGTTGTAATTTGTGAGTGTTTTGGGAGTGATTACAAGCAATAGCTATTGTGCTTCTCTCTTTACCTCTAATTTCTTGCCTTATCCATTCCATTCCACACATCATACTCACTTTTCTTTTTTTTTTTATCTTCATTTTATTGAGATATATTCACATACCGCGCAGTCATACAAAACAAATCGTACTTTCGATTGTTTACAGTACCATTACATAGTTGTACATTCATCACCTAAATCAATCCCTGACACCTTCATTAGCACACACACAAAAATAACAAGAATAATAATTAGAGTGAAAAAGAGCAATTGAAGTAAAAAAGAACACTGGGTACCTTTGTCTGTTTGTTTCCTTCCCCTATTTTTCTACTCATCCATCCATAAACTAGACAAAGTGGAGTGTGGTCCTTATGGCTTTCCCAATCCCCTTGTCACCCCTCATAAGCTACATTTTTATACAACTGTCTTCGAGATTCATGGGTTCTGGGTTGTAGTTTGATAGTTTCAGGTATCCACCACCAGCTACCCCAATTCTTTGGAACCTAAAAAGGGTTGTCTAAAGTGTGCATAAGAGTGCCCACCAGAGTGACCTCTCGGCTCCTTTTGGAATCTCTCTGCCACTGAAGCTTATTTCATTTCTTTTCACATCCCTCTTTTGGTCAAGAAGATGTTCTCCGTCCCACGATGCCGGGTCTACATTCCTCCCCGGGAGTCATATTCCATGTTGCCAGGGAGATTCACTCCCCTGGGTGTCTGATCCCACGTAGGGGGGAGGGCAGTGATTTCACTTTTCAAGTTGGCTTAGCCAGCATACTCACTTTTCTAAAATACCACTTTCAAGTGTTGGCATCTGGGACAATGGAAAGTGTACTGATTATAAAAGAAGGGAGATGTGGGTTTGAGTCCCAGTCTTGCTGCTTAGTTGAATATTTTTTGTAACATACATATATATAGGACCATATTGTAAACATGGTTTTATTTCCATTATCAAAAAATGTAAGTTTAAAAAAAAAAAAAGGACAAAACTCATGGCCCTCTTTGATGATCATTAAAATTATTAGAAATTCTAAATGCCCTAAGTCAACTCTGAGTGTCAGATCCAAGCTCTGCTCTTTTAAAAACTATATACATATGTCTAACTTCCCACTTTTGATGCACTAATTTCCCCTTCCCCATACCCCCCAGTTTTCTTTCTTCTGCCCGTGTGTTGTTTTTTGTTGTTGTTGTTGTTACTTCTTGGCCTGTGTTTTAGTTTCCAGCCTGCTAAAACAAATACCATGCAGTGCGTTGGCTTAAACAACGGGAATTTATTGGCTCACAGTTTTGAGGTTAGGAGAAGTCCAAAATTGAGGTGCCAGCAAGGCAGTGCTTTCTTCCCAAAGATTTTGGCATTCTTAGGGCTAGCTGCCTGCAATCCTTGGTCCTTGGCTTTTCTGACATATGGCATTACACGTGATGGCATCTTCTTTCTCTTCTGGGTTTTGTTGACTTCCAGCTTTTTGCTTCTCTTATGGCTTTTCTCTGTCTGCCCCATTTCCTTTGCTGAAAGGAAGTCAGACATCTTGGATAAAGGGCCGCCCTCGTGCAGTTTGGGCACGTTTAACTAATAACCTCTTCAAAGGTCTGATTTACAAACGGACTCACACCCACAGGACCAGGTGTTGGGGTGTGAACATGCTTTTTGTGGGGACATGATTCAGTTCCCAACAGCCTGGCATTCCAGATCCTTCTTAATCAAATCTCACATTATCTTTCCGGTGTTAGACTCCTACACTCTGCAGTATGTTTCCCGTCTTTCCCCTGGAATAAGCTACTCGTTATCCTTGAGCATGCCCACTGAATTAATGAAATCTTGCTTGTATGTGGTTGTATCATTGAACATAGTTTTCCCCTTTCTTAGAAAACCTTCCTTCTATTTTATAGACCAGTACTTTGAAAACCAGAAAGAATGACTTAACCATATTAACCCAGGAAGTTAGAAGCAAAAAATATAATTCTGATTTTTCTGGGGTAAATATTTAAAGCACTTATTCTCCATAGTAAAATTTGATTTTTAGTACCCTGGGGGGAAAAGCCTTCCATTAGATTTAAATTGAAGACTTCCTAATAAGGTGAGTCTTGTACCAAATAGGAGTTGTACTCCTCTCCCAGCATTTCACTTTTCCTGCAGTATTAAAATTTTTTAGACCTATGCAGTTAAGACTTGATAGTTATCTCCTTTTTTCTGAAATCATGCTTAGGATTTCTAAAAACTTATTTCCATGTGTTCAATATTATCGGGTCTGAGCTGGCTTATGATAGATATAGGAAATAAACAGTAGTTGCTCCCTAAAAAGCTTTTCTTGGGGAGTATGGAATGTAGATCATGTTGATTTCAGAGGCTTTGGGTCCATGCTAATACGTATATTTCCTGTAATTGTTTTTAGACGTAATCTGCATTTAAAAGCTCTTTTAACAACATTTGAGTAGCTACCCTGGTGGCTCTGAAGGAATGCAAAGATGAGTTCCTGTCATCTGTCCATGGTCCCTATCATCCATTGGTTCATACAAAAGATATTTATTTTGTGCCCACTATGCCCTAGGCATTGTGTTTAGAATTGGTGATTGAAAAGATGATAGTCATTTCCCTCAGGTAGTTTACAGTCTGGAGGCTTGTTAAACAGGCGGGAGAGCCTAAATCTCCAACCACATTTAAACTGACGCTTGAAAGAAGAGTTTTGTCCGGCGGACTAGGTGGATAGAAGGCATTTCAGGTGTATGAAACAAGTACTTGCACACACATGGAGATAAAATGGTGGGTTACAGATGAGGAGGAATAGGGTGACAGTGTATAAAATAAGTCTATGAATACAAATAATAGGAGGGGATTCCCTAAGGGAGATCAAATTAAAGGCTGAGTTTGAGATAATATAAATTGGGCCTCTGGGCACCTGGGTGTTTGGTGAGACGCATTTTGAAGTCCCATTATGTCATGGTTGTTTAGTCTTAGAATGTATGGTCTGGTTGATATGAAGGCGCTTTTTAAAATGCATTTCCAGCTATGTGGTCACTGTTCTTAAATCTATTCATTTCACTTTATCCCATATATATAAAGTAGTACTCTCTGTTAATATAGTTCTTATGGCTAGATCAGTGTTTTATGTTGGCTTCTGTCAGTGCCCAGTAAAAAAAAAAATTACATTAAAAAAAAAAACCTTTAGGATATAGGCAAATTATTTATAGAGGTAGGCTTCTTGCTTAGTTTGGATTTCTCAGACAATTCAAATTTTTCACAAGAAGATTTGAAGTTGTTATGCATTTGGGACCAGAATCAATGTGAGAAAGAAAAGGAGTTCTAGATCCCAAGCTACAAAAACATGGAAGATAGCTTTTCTAGATACCTTCTCCCCCTCATTGTGTACAATAGATTTACTCGTGAAGTTCTAGAGACTTTAATGTTAATAGGAAAGTTAAAACTGTTAGAAATTAAGGAACTTTTTCTAGGTCTTATGGTTAGAAGGTGGCAGAGCTGAATTTGACCTAAGGCATCAAAGCAGATGCTTTTTCTATGACGTGATGCTGCCCAGGCCAACATTTTCACTCTTATGAATTGGAGAAAAAGTTAATTAAAAAAGAAAAGCAGGGCATCCATATCCTGAAAATAATAGAAAAGTTTTCTTTTGGTTTAGATTTTTTGGTTGCAGCATACTTCCAAACTAGCTTAGATAAAAAAGGAATTTTTTGCAACAGAATATTTGCTTGAAGGACAGGGACTAAGAAGTAGAGAGCCATCTGTAACCTAGATGATTCCTACCCTTGGTGTCAGCCTCTGTGTCTTTTCATGGTTCTCCATGTTAATCAGTTTCTCTCCTTTCAACTGTATGGAAATTTCTCTTTGCTTCTCTGCATACTTGCTTTACTCTTATTTCTTTCTCTCTTTTGACTGTCATGTTTTGGGCTGCACATGCTGAATAAAAACAGCATAAGGTGATCTAACTCATTTACTTTATCTCAGTTTAAGTAAAGAGTTCAGAATGACTAGATTTGCTATATCTCAATTTTAGATTCCTGAAAGAATCAGTCACCTTGCCAGTGAGATATGGGTGTTGTTAGTATAAATACATGGAGTAGACCAAAGTGGGGAGCATATTTCATAATGTGTATGGAAAGAACATTTCTTAGAGGAAGAGAGGGATGGTTTGCAGAGTAGGCAGACAGCCCCCAAACTGTCTACTCCAAAATCCTTGAAGCAAAACTGGAAAAAAAAAATGCTATTTTAAGGTTCCAGCCCAAATAAACTCCAGCTACCTTCTTTCAGAGAAGCACAAAGAGTCCTTGTGACTTGAGAGAACATTCTGTTGTCTCTGCCAGAGAGTTATTTCACATTTTCAGTATACATTAAATGTCAAGCAAAAATTTAAGTTTCTGTGTGGAAACTATAAAATTAAGATAATCTATGAGCTGCATATTTATGGTACCTGAGATTTAAAATGTAATTTTTCAGAGTTGAAATATGGAACCAGAGAATTACCCTTCTTATAAGGAAATATTGTTCTAAAAATCACTTTTATCCAAGTATTGTATCTGATCACTGAGTATTCACTTCCTGACTATATATCAGGAATATATCACTATCTGAAAGACTAATGTATTTTCTTCACAATACACTTTACAATAATAAAACTAAATAATCTAACTATAGTTTCTTTAGTTCATGAATCATCTAAAATTTAAGTACTGTAATGTGTGTCTGGGTGTCAGTGTGCCTGACTCTGTACCTATGTATCTCTCTGTCTCTGCCTTGCTGTGCATGTGCACCTCTCTTTGCCTGTTCTCCTTTCTTCATCTACTTTTGTCTACTCCCCTGTCCCTGAGATTCATTAATGTGCATTGGAATTGGATGTTAGAGATACACTGGAGGGAGTTACTGCATAATTTAGACATTTCCTATAATTTATGCCTAGTTGTTTGTAATTTTTTCCTTCTAATACTGTAAGTAGATTGTATAAATGCCAAGGAAGAACATACTAATAGGTTGATATCAGTTGTAGGATTTTGCAAGTTAAGTAATTGAATATGTTCAAATATTTACTCTAAATCCATTCATTAGCATTATTAGATGTTACTTTTAACTTTTTAAATTACTTTATATTTTAGATGGTAGAAGATTAATTATGAAAGCAAGAAAAATATGGTTTTTTTTTTTTTTAATCTTCATTTTATTGAGATATATTCACATACCACGCAGTCATACAAAACAAATCGTACTTTCGATTGTTTACAGTACCATTACATAGTGGTACATTCATCACCCAAATCAATCCCTGGCACCTTCATTAGCACACACACAAAAATAACAAGAATAATAATTAGAGTGAAAAAGAGCAATTGAAGTAAAAAAGAACACTGGGTACCTTTGTCTGTTTGTTTCCTTCCCCTATTTTTCTACTCATCCATCCATAAACTAGACAAAGTGGAGTTTGGTCCTTATGGCTTTCCCAATCCCATTGTCACCCCTCATAAGCTACATTTTTATACAACTGTCTTCGAGATTCATGGGTTCTGGGTTGTAGTTTGATAGTTTCAGGTATCCACCACCAGCTACCCCAATTCTTTGGAACCTAAAAAGGGTTGTCTAAAGTGTGCATAAGAGTGCCCACCAGAGTGACCTCTCGGCTCCTTTTGGAATCTCTCTGCCACTGAAGCTTATTTCATTTCCTTTCACATTCCCCTTTTGGTCAAGAAGATGTTCTCCGTCCCACGATGCCAGGTCTACATTCCTCCCCGGGAGTCATATTCCACGTTGCCAGGGAGATTCACTCCCCTGGGTGTCTGTCCCACGTAGGGGGGAGGGCAGTGATTTCACCTTTCAAGTTGGCTTAGCTAGACAGACAGGGCCACATCTGAGCAACAAAGAGGCATTCGGGAGGAGGCTATTAGGCACAACCATAGGGAGGCCTAGCCTCTCCTTTGCAGCAACCGTCTTCCCAAGGGTAAAACCTGTGGTAGAGGGCTCAACCCATCAAACCACCAGTCCCCTATGTCTGTGGTCATGTTAGCAACCATGGAGGTGGGGTAGGCGAATACCCCTGCATTCTCCACAGGCTCCTCAAGGGGGCACTACCTGTTTTTTTTTTCCTTGTTTTTCTTTTCTTTTTTTTTAACTTTCCCTTCTTTTTTAAATCAACTGTATGAAAAAAAAGTTAGAAAGAACACAAACATACAATAAAAGAACATTTCAAAGAGACCATAACAAGGGAGTAAGAAAAAGACAACTAACCTAAGATAACTGCTTAACTTCCAACATGTTCCTACTTTACCCCAAGAAAGTTACCTAATATAGCAACATTTCTGTGAACTTGCTCCTACTATATCCATCAGAAATTAAAAGACCATAGTCATTCCTGGGCATCCCCAGAACGTTAAATAGCTTATCTGTTCTTCTTGGATTATTGTTCCCCCTTCCTTAATTGCTCTCTATTGCTAGTTCCCCTACATTCTGCATTAGAAACCATTTGTTTTACATTTTTCAAAGTTCACATTAGTGGTAGCATATAATATTTCTCTTTTTGTGCCTGGCTTATTTCGCTCAGCATTATGTCTTCAAGGTTCATCCATGTTGTCATATGTTTCACGAGATCGTTCCTTCTTACTGCCGCGTAGTATTCCATCGTGTGTATATACCACATTTTATTTATCCACTCATCTGTTGAAGGACATTTGGGTTGTTTCCATCTCTTGGCAATTGTGAATAATGCTGCTATGAACATTGGCGTGCAGATATCTGTTCGTGTCACTGCTTTCCGATCTTCCGGGTATATACCGAGAAGTGCAATCACTGGATCGAATGGTAACTCTATATCTAGTTTTCTAAGGAACTGCCAGACTGACTTCCAGAGTGGCTGAACCATTATACAGTCCCACCAACAATGAATAAGAGTTCCAATTTCTCCACATCCCCTCCAGCATTTGTAGTTTCCTGTTTGTTTAATGGCAGCCATTCTAACCGGTGTTAGATGGTATCTCATTGTGGTCTTAATTTGCATCTCTCTAATAGCTAGTGAAGCTGAACATTTTTTCATGTGTTTCTTGGCCATTTGTATTTCCTCTTCAGAGAACTGTCTTTTCATATCTTTTGCCCATTTTATAATTGGGCCGACTGTACTATTGTCATTGAGTTGTAGGATTTCTTTATATATGCAAGATATCAGTCTTTTGTCAGATACATGGTTTCCAAAAATTTTTTCCCATTGAGTTGGCTGCCTCTTTACCTTTTTGAGAAATTCCTTTGAGGTGCAGAAACTTCTAAGCTTGAGGAGTTCCCATTTATCTATTTTCTCTTTTGTTGCTTGTGCTTTGGGTGTAAAGTCTAGGAAGTGGCCGCCTAATACAAGGTCTTGAAGAAGTTTTCCTACATTATCTTCTAGGAGTTTTATGGTACTTTCTTTTATATTGAGATCTTTGGTCCATTTTGAGTTAATTTTTGTGTAGGGGGTGAGGTAGGGGTCCTCTTTCATTCTTTTGGATATGGATATCCAACTCTCCCAGCCCCATTTGTTGAAAAGGCCATTATGGCTCAGTTCGGTGACTTTGGGGGCCTTATCAAAGATCAGTCGGCCATAGATCTGAGGGTCTATCTCTGAATTCTCAATTCGATTCCATTGATCTATATGTCTATCTTTGTGCCAGTACCATGCTGTTTTGGCAACTGTGGCTTTATAATAAGCTTCAAAGTCAGGGAGTGTAAGTCCTCCCACTTCGTTTTTCTTTTTTAGAGTGTCTTTAGCAATTCGAGGCATCTTCCCTTTCCAAATAAATTTGATAACTAGCTTTTCCAAGTCTGCAAAGTAGGTTGTTGGAATTTTGATTGGGATTGCATTGAATCTGTAGATGAGTTTGGGTAGAATTGACATCTTAATGACATTTAGCCTTCCTATCCATGAACATGGAATATTTTTCCATCTTTTAAGGTCCCCTTCTATTTCTTTTAGTAGAGTTATGTAGTTTTCTTTGTATAGGTCTTTTACATCTTTGGTTAAGTTTATTCCTAGGTACTTGATTTTTTTAGTTGCTATTGAAAATGGTATCTTTTTCTTGAGTGTCTCTTCAGTTTGTTCATTTCTAGCATATAGAAACATTATTGACTTACGTGCATTAACCTTGTATCCCGCTACTTTGCTAAATTTGTTTATTAGCTCTAGTAGCTGTATCGTCGATTTCTCAGGGTTTTCTAGATATAAGATCATATCATCTGCAAACAATGACAGTTTTACTTCTTCTTTTCCAATTTGGATGCCTTTTATTTCTTTGTCTTGCCGGATTGCCCTGGCTAGCACTTCCAGCACAATGTTGAATAGCAGTGGTGACAGCGGGCATCCTTGTCTTGTTCCTGATCTTAGAGGGAAGGCTTTCAGTCTCTCACCATTGAGTACTATGCTGGCTGTGGGTTTTTCATATATGCTCTTTATCATGTTGAGGAAGTTTCCTTCAATTCCTACCTTTTGAAGTGTTTTTATCAAAAACGGATGTTGGATTTTGTCAAATGCTTTTTCAGCATCTATTGAGATGATCAATTGATTTTTCCCTTTTGACTTGTTAATGTGTTGTAATACATTGATTGATTTTCTTATGTTGAACCATCCTTGCATGCCTGGAATGAACCCCACTTGGTCATGGTGTATGATTTTTTTAATGTGTCTTTGGATTCGATTTGCAAGTATTTTGTTAAGGATTTTTGCATCTATATTCATTAGGGAGATTGGCCGGTAGTTTTCCTTTTTTTGTAGCATCTTTGCCTGGTTTTGGTATTAGATTGATGTTAGCTTCATAGAATGAGTTAGGTAGTGTTCCATTTTCTTCAGTGTTTTGAAAGAGTTTGAGTAAGATTGGTGTCAGTTCTTTCTGGAAAGTTTGGTAGAATTCCCCTGTGAAGCCATCTGGCCGTGGGCATTTATTTGTGGGACGATTTTTGATGACTGATTGGATCTCTTTGCTTGTGATGGGTTGGTTGAGGTCTTCTATTTCTTCTCTGGTCAGTCTAGGTTGTTCATATGTTTCCAGGAAATTGTCCATTTCCTCTACATTATCCAGTTTGTTGCCATACAGTTGTTCATAGTATCCTCTTATAATTTTTTTAATTTCTTCAGGATCTGCCGTTATGTCACCTTTTTCATTCATTATTTTGTTTATATGGGTCTTCTCTCTTTTTGATTTTGTCAGTCTAGCTAGGGGCTTGTCAATCTTGTTGATCTTCTCAAAGAACCAACTTTTGGTGATATTTATCCTCTCTATTGTTTTTTTCTCTATGTCATTTATTTCTGCTTTAATCCTTGTTATTTCTTTTCTTCTACTTGGTTTAGGATTGGTTTGCTGTTCATTTTCTAGCTTCTTCAGTTGATCCATTAGTTCTTTGATTTTGGCTCTTTCTTCCTTTTTACTATATGCGTTTAGTGCTATAAATTTCCCCCTTAGCACTGCTTTTGCTGCATCCCATAGGTTTTGGTACGTTGTGTTCTCATTTTCATTCGTCTCTATATATTTAGCAATTTCTCTTGCTATTTCTTCTTTAACCCACTGATTGTTTAGGAGTGTGTTGTTTAACCTCCAGGTATTTGTGAATTTTCTAAGTGTCTGATGGTTATTGACTTCTAATTGTATTCCATTGTGGTCAGAGAATGTGCTTTGAATAATTTCAATCTTTTTAAATTTATTGAGGCTTGTTTTATGTCCCAGCATATGATCTATTCTGGAGAAAGTTCCGTGAGCACTAGAAAAGTATGTGTATCCTGGTGATTTGGGATGTAATGTCCTGTATATGTCTGTTAAATCTAATTCATTTATCAGATTGTTTAGGTTTTCAATTTCCTTATTGGTTTTCTGTCTGGTTGATCTATCTATAGGAGAGAGTGATGTGTTGAAGTCTCCCACAATTATTGTGGAAGCATCAATTGCTTCCTTTAGTTTTGCCAGTGTTTCTCTCATGTATTTTGTGGCACCTTGATTGGGTGCATAGACATTTACGATTGTTATTTCTTCTTGCTGAATTGCCCCTTTTATTAGTACGTAGTGGCCTTCTTTGTCTCTCAAAACATCCCTGCATTTGAAGTCTATTTTATCTGAGATTAATATTGCTACACCTGCTTTCTTTTGGCTGTAGCTTGCATGAAATATTTTTTTCCATCCTTTCACTTTCAGTTTCTTTGTGTCCCTGTGTCTAAGATGAGTCTCTTGTATGCAACATATTGATGGTTCATTTTTTTTGATCCATTCTGCGAATCTATATCTTTTAATTGGGGAGTTTAGTCCATTTACATTCAACGTTCTAACCGTGAAGGCATTTCTTGAATCAGCCATCTTATCCTTTGGTTTATGTTTGTCATATTTTTCCCCTCTGTCTATTAATATCCTTTATTGTACCCATACCGAATCTCTTTAGTACTGAACCTTTCTCCAAGTCTCTCTGTCTTTTCTTTGTTTCTCTGTCTGTAGGGCTTCCTTTAGTATCTCCAGTAGGGCAGGTCTCTTGTTAGCAGATTCTCTCAGCATTTGTTTGTCTGTGAAAAATTTAAGCTCTCCCTCAAATTTGAAGGAGAGCTTTGCTGGATAAAGTTTTCTTGGCTGGAAATTTGTCTCACTCAGAATTTTAAATATATCGTGCCACTGCCTTCTTGCCTCCATGGTGGCTGCTGAGTAGTCACTACTTAGTCTTATGCTGTTTCCTTTGTATGTGGTGAATTGCTTTTCTCTTGCTGCTTTCAGAACTTGCTCCTTCTCTTCTGTGTTTGACAGTGTGATCAGAATATGTCTCGGAGTGGGTTTATTTGGATTTATTCTATTTGGGGCTCGCTGAGCATTTATGATTTGTGTATTTATGTTGTTTAGAAGATTTGGGAAGTTTTCCCCAACAATTTCTTTGACTACTCTTCCTAGACCTTTACCCTTTTCTTCCCCTTCTGGGACACCAATGAGTTTTATATTTGGACGTTTCATATTATCTATCATATCCCTGAGGTCCATTTCGATTTTTTCAATTTTTTTCCCCATTCTTTCTTTTATGCTTTCATTTTCCATTCTGTCATCTTCGAGGTCACTGATTCGTTGTTCAACTTCCTCTAGTCTTGTACTATGAGTGTCCAGAATCTTTTTAATTTGGTCAACAGTTTCTTTAATTTCCATAAGATCATCCATTTTTTTATTTAGTCTTGCAATGTCTTCTTTATGCTCTTCTAGGGTCTTCTTGATTTCCTTTGTCTCCCGTACTATGGTCTCATTATTCATCTTTAGTTCTTTGAGTAGCTGCTCTAGGTGCTGTGTCTCTTCTGGTCTTTTGATTTGGGTGCTTGGGCTTGGGTTATCCATATCGTCTGGTTTTTTCATATGCTTTATAATTTTCTGTTGTTTTTGGCCTCGTGGCATTTGCTGAACTTGATAGGGTTCTTTTAGGATTTGTAGACCAATTGAAGTCCTTATCTCTAATTTATCAGATCTACAGCTTCGTGGAGTACACTTTCTCTAACTAACCAGCAGGTGTCGTCCACGAGCCACCTGTTCTCCACAAGCCAGTTCTCCCCTGCTTAGCCTTTTTGGTGAGTGGGGGAGTGAGTCTTGTGGGGTCCAATTGGTGTACCAAGCTTGCGTGTGTAGTTGGTGTTGCCTGCCCTGTATGTGGGGCGTGTTTCTGGGCAGTCAGGGAGGGGGGGTGGCTCTAACAATGAAATCTCCCTGGTGATCCTAGAGTTTTAAAGCTGCTGCAATAGTCTAATCCTTCAGTTCAGTCCTGCCACAGTTTGTCTCTGCCACTGACCCACAAGTCCTTGGTATTGGCGTATGGCTCCTGAGACTTGCAAGTGGGCCCCTCTTCCAGGCCATGCACCCTGGGTCCTCTGTTGAGGGATGACTGTGCTATGTCACAGGTGAGTGCCGTCCCCCCAGGGCAGTTCTGGGCTGGTGGGCTGTGTAGGGAGGCTCCCAGTCTGCTGAAATGATGGCTAAATGGGGCTTTGTTAATTCACACTGCTCTACCTTCCCAACTCTGGGACAATCAGCTGAGGTTGCAGGGAAGGCTAATGTCCACGCCCAGTTTTGTGGTGTGTGCCTGTTATT
Source organism: Choloepus didactylus (assembly GCF_015220235.1). NCBI lineage: Eukaryota > Metazoa > Chordata > Mammalia > Pilosa > Megalonychidae > Choloepus > Choloepus didactylus. Next base: position 93,028,874 of record NC_051311.1, read on the forward strand.
TGAAGCACTTCCGTCACACTGGGTTGTCTGGGGCAGCTCTGGGCTATGGGGCTGGCGATGGGCAGGAGTGTTTCCTGTCCACCAGGATGATGGCTGTGAGCGGACACACCCCCCTTTTCTTGGGAAGTTGTGGTGTTTAGTGAATTTTCTCAGCCACTGGATTATTGCGTTTTGTCAGAGCTCTCCTAGTTCTGCTCTTGACTTGACCTGCCCAAATTGCAGGTCTTTGAAGCTTTCTGTATTCGGCTTCTTAGAGTAATTTTTTTAGAAAAAGAAAAAAGGATTAAAAAAAAAAAAAAAAAAAAAAAGAAGGTCCCTCCTCAGAGATCTACTGGGTTATTGAAATGCTAAGAGACAAAGCAACCAGGGCCATTAAGGAAAGGTCCACAGGGCAGAGAGATCAGCTTTTCTTCGGGATTTGCATATGCGCCTCAGGGCCTGAGCTCGGGCCTGGGCTCTGCCCTTCCCCCTTCTATGTTCACCAGAACTCCAAAAATCCTCCGCTTTTATTTTGGAGTTTTTCGTGTTGTTTTTTTTCTATGCCTGTCTCCTCTCTGCTGGGCTAGCTGCTCTCAGATTCTCTGGTGTCTGGTCTCCGTCTATCTATGGTTCAAGTTTGGATCAGCAGAATGAGTTTCCGCTAAGGGCTGCCACTGCTGTTCTCCCTTCTCCTTCCCGGAGCTGACAGCCCCTCCTCCCACGGGACTGAGCCTGGCAGGGAGGGGCACGGGTCCCCTGGCCCCAAAAACTTACAGATTTCGCTGATCTCAGCAGTTCCACGTTTTCATGAGTGTTGTATGAAGTATGCCCAAAGTCAGATTGCTTTGTGGTGTCCAGTCCACGCAGTTCCTGGCTTTCTACCTACTTTCCTGGAGGAGTAACTAAAACATACAGCTCACCAGTCTGCCATCTTGCCCCGCCTCCGAGAAATATGGTTTTAATGTTTAAGCAGATGCTTTGGTGTTTTCATTTTGTATGGAATGGTAAAGTAAATGAGTATGTTAATAGCTCAAAAACTAGAAACAGAAAATTTTTCTTTGTGAATGTTGACATTCAAAGGTATTGTTATTAATGGTAAAATGAGAGCTTAAAGTAAGCTTTCGTGAATGAGTAGTGAGGTTGGCATTGTCTAGCTTTGCTTCCGTGGCCTCTTCTTCATTTCTTTAATCCACTGTAAGTTGATTTCTAACTGTACCATTTTGCTGAAATAGCATTTGTAATTGCTGCCTTTCTGTATTATATCCAATGTGTACTTCATAGTGGTACTTACCTTCTTGACTCCTCTTTAGCATTGAGCACTGTTGACCATCTTTTTTCTTTCTTTTTTTTTTCAAAGCCTTTTCCTCCCTTAATGTTGAAGCATTACTTATACCTGATTTTTTTTTTACCTACCTTTCTGGTCTCTCTACAGTACTATTGGCTTGTCTTCTACCAGCTACTGACTTATTCTTCATCACCTTGAATGACTTCTGAATATTGACTCTATCCCAAATCTGTCTCTCAGTTCCTGATCTGTGGAAGATGGTGGCTATGACACAGTTATTGAATCTTCCTGAATCAGCTAGAGGAACTGGATAGGAAAATTAAAAACTATGCACAACACTTACAACAAAACTAGGCAGCAAGGTATCCCATGCATCCCAAAATACAAGCAGGTCAATACCCATAAGACCTGTTTGGTGTCATTATCTATGGGGTAGGAAGCAGAAGAAAGCAATGGGGCATTTCACAGACCTAAGAGCAGGAAAACCCCCAAACAGCTAATAGGTATTCACTGAAAAGTTTAATGGGTCAATTGGAGAACAGCAGGTAAAACTGGGAGGGGCTTAGCCCCTCCAATAGATGAGTACAAAGGGCCATCATAAGGTCTGTGGGGACTTCAGTGGTCCAAGTATATAGGAACTCTTAAAAATAACCAGCTAGAGGCCTTCCTTTTAGGACAGTACCCCACAGTGAGGAGAAATGTCTGGAAATAGAGTAAAAATTGAGCAGAATAAGAAAAATAGAAAAGAAAGAGTCCAGATACTAGTAGGGAACATAACAGAACCAGGAAATCTCAAAATAAGCTGCCCTTTTTTTTAATAGAAATATCAATCTTTAGTCTCAAGATCATTCAGAAACATTAAAATATAGTAAGGAAATCACTCTTTGTTGTCAGTTTACGGGAGCTTATCCCCCCTGTCCTGTGCATACACTCTACAGAAGTAACTTGAAAGACAAGAAATTGTTTTCTCTAAATCATGCATATCCATTCTGTTTCTCTGTTCTCCCACTGTATTCCAAATTTAGAAGTCACCGTTATTCATTTGTTACTTTAGTGTGTATTCTATAGTAAAGAATAACTTCCCCTTCTTCCTCCATTCACTCATTTTATTCATTCATTTATATTTTTTCCTGTCAGTATAGACTCATGAATTTTTAAAGTTGTGGGAACATATACAATATAAAATTTCCCATATTAACCACTTTCAAGCATACAATTCAGTGACGTTAATTACATGCTGAATATATTGGGCTATATTGACCACCATCATTACCAAAACTTTTCCGTTACTCCACAAACAGAAACTGTGCACCCATTAAGCATTTTTATGGTAATTCTGTGCTCAACTGAGGAACCACCAAACTGATTTCCACAGTGACTGCACCATTTTACAATCCTCCTAACAATGTATAAGGGTTCTGTGATGGATTAGGGGTCTTATGGATCTTATCACATTGAGGGGAGTCATAGAATTATCCTAAGCTTACTTCATTTCAAAGAGAGTTATTCTGAGTTTTCAGATAAATTTAACCTATTTGAATAGCAGTAGAGCTTACATGATCCTTGTTCTGAAGGAATTTACAATAGGGATAGGGAAATAAAGATTACACAAGTGACTAATATAAAGCTGAACATAATGCTACAGAACAAAGTGCCAGGAGGAGTCATACAAGGGAAAAATTACATACTGTTAGGAGGGTCATGGAAGGCTTCATGAGATAGGACTTTTAAGATGAGGCCCAAAAGGATGGAGAGGACTTTACAGAGAAGGAAACCATTTGAGCAAACAAATAGAGATGGGAATGATGAAGAGAATTCTGGGAACAGCAGTTAGTAGCAGGATTAACTAAACAAGAGGACTCAGAGAACTCTAGATCTAAGTAATACATTAAAGCTGTTGGTATAAGCATTAGGACAACAAACAGAAAGAATTGGTTAAAATAATTTTTAGAATAAATGCTAATTAAGTTATCCACGGGTAAAAATACATTTGGTGCTTGTCAATCATGTGATTTGATTATAGGGGATATGCTCTAAAATAATTTAATCTTAGAGATTACCAGCATACCCACACTGCACATTAAGTAGGTTTATATCATCTGTGTTAAATGGCTCAAAGAAATCAAGCTGACAGTGAAGTATTGAGCCACACTAATGGCCTTATCCTAATTTACAAAATGATGTAAGATTAATAACACTTTGCCTAAGACTTACCTTTGTAATACCAAATAGTAGCTGAACCACAAGATTTCCTTCATTTTATTTTAAAATGAACGAGTTCAAAAAAAATTAAAATAAAAAATAAATAAATAAAATAAACGAGTTCAAAAAACCGTATAATTCCCATAATGTTGATAACCCTTTTCAATAGGAACTAGCTAGGTTGGTCACTGCCCGGATATCAGTGAAGATTGAGTCAGTGATCAAACGAGAGGGAAGGGTCAACTGACAAGATAGGATTTAAAAAAGGATTACGAATATTGAATCTTTATATAGTTTTTTTCTTAGTTGCTAGGGTATTGGAATAGCTAGAAGGAGATAACTGAAATGGTGGAACTGCTTTGAAATTTGCCCCATAATTACTTGTTAGATTGTACTTTGAAAGTTACTACCTTTCTGTATATATGTTATACGTCACAGTAAGGAAGTAACTGAAATGGTGGAACTGTAACCCATGACATTCTTTGAAATTTGCTCTCTACTTGTTAAATCGTACTTTGAAAGTTATCACTTTTCTGTATATATGTTACATTTTACAATAAAAAATGTAAAAAAAAGATATAATATATACCCTATTTGTGTATATTTTTCTTATATAATAGATACTTGTCTAGAGAGGGTCAATAAACCAATGTAAAAAGACTGGTGAAACATTATTTAGGAGCAAAGCCAATCTGAATTGTATTGCTTTTTCTCCCTGATTTATATTTGAGGCAGATTTGACCTCATAAAAACTGAAAACATTTTTAATACAAAACGTAACTACACAAAGGTAAGCAACAGACTAAGATAAAGTATTTCCAACATATTTGGCAGATGGAGGATCATTCTTAAGAATATATGAATAGCTTCCATATATCAATAAAAAGAACACTCCAGTAGGAAAATGGGCAAAAGCTATGAATGATCATTACGAAAGAAAAATGCAAATAGTTACTGAACACAGGAAAAAATTGTTAAACTCTCCAATAATCAGGGAAATACAAATTAATCAACATTAATTTGGGGGGGGTTGTGTGCTCCAGATTTTCTCAAATTTGGAAATTGATAATAGTGACAAAATTCAGAATTTGATAAAACTAGCACATGTTGGCAAGGATATAGGAAACTGGCATTCTAAATCTGTTGATGGAAGGGTAAATTGTGAACCCTTTTTGGGAAGGCAATTTGGCCACTTCTAATAGAATTGATAATGTACACATCCTTTGACCCATGAAGTGGTACCTCAAGTATGTTAGTCGCAGCAATTTTTGTGAAACAACCTAAAATATCTATTAATAAGGAAGCTTGACATGATTGGCAGTCTCAAGGGAGAAGGATGTGGAGGAGGGAAGGAGAGGTTTTGCTTTTTCATTTTACACTTGTGTGCAGAGAAGAGTTAACGGAGCAGGCCCGAGTGCTGTCTTTAGAAAGGCCTGTTGCAAAGTTGGCCCTTGGCTGGAGACTGGGAACTTGGATTTCCGGACGGTTTCCACTATTCCCAGAACCGACAATAATGGCTCACTTTGTGCAAACAATATAGTTCATGCTGAACACTTGCTTTTCTTCTGGGAGTCTGCAGTTTTGGTACATGCTAAGCAGAGGGTGTTTATGTGATCAGTTCATAATAAAAAATCCTTAGCACTGAATTGTTAATGAGCTTCTTTGGTAGACAATATTTCATGTGTTGTCACAACTTGTTGCTGGAGGAATTGAGTGGGCCCTGTGTAACTCCATTGGAAGATGGCTCTTGAAAGCTTGCACCTTTTTCTTTTGGACTTAGCCTCATGCACCTTTTCAAAACATTGTTGATTTTGCTTTGTATTCTCTAGCTGTAATAAGTCATGGCTGTGAGTACGACTAAATACCATGTCCTCCTAGTGAATCTCTGAAGCTGGGGGGTGTTCTTGGGGGTCTGTGATCAAACTTGTTAATATGGTTTGAATATTTTAGCATGTGCATATATTGCTTTATAAATTAAAAATGACTTTAAATTTAATATATACTATTTAAATTATATGTGTGTTATCTCACATGTACACACATTTCATCCACAAGGATATGTGGATGAATTTTTTATATGTGTATATTATCTGATCCATTTATTCTGCACATTTTTTTCCCCTGGTGGTAAAAGATTGAAAGCTTACCTTGGTGACATTGTAGGTAATCTAATAAGGAAGTTAGTGAAAAATGAAGTATCTTTGGGTATGTTATTTAGGACAAGGAGGTATTTCACTAGATTATTTTTTTAAGTTACACTTCACCTTTTGATCAGTTTCATATGTCAGTATGATGGTAAACCACAAAGATCAAATTTCAAGAAGCATTTTAAGTGTCTACTCTCCAGTTATACAAACTATATTAAGTTAGTAGTATTGAAGTGAAAGTGTTACAAATGTGTGATACTAGTATGCCAGTTCATTGACTGTGTGATGTTCTATATGTGGTTATCAGTGTCAATTATGTTGAAAAGACTAGCCTTGCCTTACTGAATTTCATATGCTGTGTGGAAGGCAGTAGGCTCTATGGGAGGATAAAAAGAAATACAAAAAATTATGCCTGGTGGGCATGGAACTAAAATCTTGTGCAGAGGCAATGGTAATAGTGATGGGATAAACCTTGTAAACAAATAATGGATATAAAAGGCATTGTATGATAAATATTATATGAATAGTACTTATTTTTGGAATGTATGTGTGTCATGTTCACCATTGTGTCTTTAGTACCTAAAACAGTACCTGGCACATAGAATAGACTAGGAGGAAAAAAAAAATGTGAGACCAGGATGAAGTCATCCTCAGGATGGCGATCATTGAATCTGAGTCTTACTTTTTCCTTTTAATGTGTTAGCAAACCAAAAAAGCAGATGTTTGTTTAAAAGTCATAATGGGAAATTCATGAGTAGGGCAGAGCTATCTAATGTTATACAGGCATTGTGTGGCCGGGTAATCTGAGATATTTTAATGGCACCCACAATTAGCTTGTCTCCCTTCCTAAACTGGATGGGACACTTAATTTCTGTGCTAACAACTTCGAAGTGTTTCTTTATATTCATGTTTAGCACAAAGATAAACACCAGTCAGTTTTTAAAAGTTCATTTTCCAATTAAAATGCCTTCATCATTACAGGATAATTAGATGTGTCTTTATAATTCAGGTTAATCAGTTTTTATAATCAGTTGAAGTTTTAGATATTTATTGGTTTTCCTCCAGGATTTACAGATTGGTATATTCTGCTTATCTTGCACAGTTTCTGCTGGAGGAAATATTAATAAATTCTTTTCCATGGACTTTAACTGGGTTTCAAAGGTTGTTAAGATATGGCATCTTTTATTTTAAAATTTGGCTTATTTTGATTGAGGGACTCTCAAGTTTTTTTTTTTTTTTTAATTAAACTGATTCTAGATAATGTTTATAAGTTATCTTGTGTTTTCTTTATATGAAAAATTGGTGTTTTTTTAAAATACTTTATAAATCTTGGTAATTATTTATATCTGTAAGTCCTAGTTTTTATTGTGACTGAGGTTTGGGTTTTGTTTTTGTTTGTTTTTGCATTTTGTAAGAAGGGGGAGTACTATGTATTATTGGTAGGAAGAAGTGGCTCTTTGTTATCATGCCCTTGGTAACTTGGGTGCACATATCTTTATAGTAGTATGGCCTGATTTTTCATAACTAAGTTTATAATAATGCCAGAATGAAATTTTTTTTGCAGGGAATCTGAATGCTCAGTATCAAAAATAACTCAACTTATTTCCCAGAGAAATATATCAAAACTTTAGGAACATCTGTTTGCCTGATTTCCCATGTTTGTGTTTAATTCTTTTGTTTTAATCTTCCTTGTTGATCCTGGGTTAGAGTTACAGAATTTAGACTTTAACCCTAATCTCATATGGTTTACCAATATTTTTTCCCCATTTTGTACTTATTTTCTCCCTCTCTTAAATATTTAGTTTCCCAGATTAGTAGTCTAGTTTAATTGCAGCAGTTTGGGCATCAACTCATGTTTTGAAACTGTACTTTTAGCTCTGCTACTCATATACATCCTGTTCTTCCCTGGAAAAGCTGTGTGCTAAAGTCACTGACCAAAATCTCTAACAGATCTAATTGTTATATTTGTAATCTCCTATTTAGGCCAGATTCTACATTTCTTGCTCTGTTTGGCCCTGAGGGATTAATGTCCTAATGAGAAAGTTCTGAGATAACGAATAAAGACTGAGTGATAATTTGAGGAGGACGGATTTTCCTAATATATGGTTTGGTGCTGGATTTGCCGGATCTGCCTGCTCTGAAGCTTCCAGTGATTATTATGAGCAATATCTCCTAACCTCCTCTTACAAGCAGCTTTATTGTGATATAATTTATATAAAATTCTCCCGTTTAAAGTCTACTCTTGAGTGGTTTTTACTATATTCACAGAGTAGTACACCTGTCACCACTAATACCAGAACATTTTTATCACCCGCATCTCCCCCCAGGAAACGTCATCCCCATTTGCAGTCATGTCTCATTTCCTCTTCCCACCATTCGTTTGTCAGCCACTAATCTACTTTCTCTCTCTATGGATTTTCCTCTTTTGGACATTTCATATAAATAGATTAGTACAATATGTGGCCTTGTGTATCTGAGCTTTCACTTAGCCTAATGTTTTCAAGATTCATCTGTGGTGAGCACATATCAGTACTTCAGTACTTCATTCCTTTTAATGGCAAAATAATATTCCATTGTATGAACATAACCACATTTTGTTTATCCATTGATCAGTTGATAGACATTTGAGTTGTTTCCACTTTTTGGCTCTTATGAACAATGCTCCTGTGAACATTCGTATTTAAGTTTTTGCGTGGACGTATGTTTCAGTTCTCTTGGGTATATACCTAGGAGTGGAATTGCTGGCTTTTATAGTGACTCTGTTTAACCTTCTGAGGAATTCCTAAACTCTTTTTCCTGTGAAGAATTTAGCATTTAATTCTACAAACAAAATTTTAGCGACCTAATTTCACTTTATCCTGTTAATCTTTCTTCTTCCTTTTGAAAAATGGTAATAATTGCTTTAAAGCAGGTCCTCTATTACATCTAATTTTTTATATTTAAAAACATAAATATCTTAAATTAGACAAAGTGTTTTTATGCACTGATAAGAAAAATTGGTATAGCAGATGTCTATTGTGATAGTAATGCCTTATGTGTTACTGCACTTGGGGACTTGGATTGGGAAGAAGGTGCAAAAATATGATTTAGAAGCTTAGTTTAGTTTGCCAGGTAGTTTTCAAGCTTTTGGATGTATAATAGGATTTATTTAGTCTCTGTGTGGACTGATAATGGAGAATTAAGGAGAACAACAATGACAATATATTCTACCATTCTAGGATTTGGCCCATGATTTATTTCAGATGTCTACTGCAGTCTAAATAAACTTGTAATATACAGTTCAAAATTGCTTTCTGAGTTTTTAAACAGGAACTGGAGCTGGTAGTAAGCAGTGTGATCTCAAATACCCTACTCAGGCATGACAAAAATCTTAGGGCACTGACAAAAAAAGGGATTAGAATGGTCTTTAAGAATACAAAAGTGTAAAGGTATTTTGGTATGTTCCCCTCTTGAATAACAATTCAGCTAATCTGAGGCAGCTAATTTAAATTTTTCTCTTAAATTCTTCACCTGTTAATAAATCTTGCATACCTTATCTCAGCCCTTACATATTTAAACACATGCTATATGCCTGATGTTGTGCAGAGTGCTTTACATGTATGGTTTAATTAAAATAAATGGATTTCATCTGTCTCTACTCTGACATTATTTTACTTACTGATTTTTTGACTATTTAGTTTGCTGTGTTCAACAAATTTCCCCTTTATTTTTTTCCTCAGTCATTAAAAGTGTTTCTTAATTCCATTTTTAATTGAAAAGACTGTAATTAAAGGAAAAAAATTGTTACCCATAATCCTACACTAACATAACTTTCTTCATTGACACGGGACCAGAAAGTACAGGCCAGACCTGGGAGATGTCTACTGAGGTGTAAACTTGAAATTGATTGGATATGAAAGGAGGCAGCAGGACAGATAAGGAGGGGAAAGTTCAAAACAACTAGAAGGTTTTAAGCCTGAATGACAAAGGAGAGCAGAGGGGACATAGAAGCATTTAAAAAGTTGGATGAGTTTCTTTTTATCTAGTTAAGTTTGAATTGCAGGAGGGATATTCTGTTGGGGATGTTCAGTAAGCAGTTTGAATATGGAACTAGAACTGAAGAAAAAGATCAAAATTAGAGATAGAGATTTGGAATTGTCATAGATATAATAATAAAGGCATGATAGGTAGAAAGTAAATTTGCTAAAAGAGTCTGAAGAGGAAAGAATAGTTCCATAGAGAATGCAAATTTAGGGGCTGGAAAGCAGAGCAGTAGCCAAAAAAGGACTGATGGAGAAGTAAGAAGAAGGAGAATCAAGAGACAGTTGTCCAGTAGAATCTAAGAAAGGAATTTTTAAAAGAGGCTTATCAGTGTTAAATGCTTTGTAGGAATTGGTGATATCGAGATTTTGATGCTTTTGGGGGATTATTGGTGACTTCATAAAAGTTGTTTCAGTAGAAGTGGCAAAGGGAAGAATGAAATTTTCAGGGGGTCAGGAGTTAATGGTTCACTGGGAGGTATAGGTTTCTTTTTAAAGCGTTTGGTCTGTTGACCACAGCTTTGTGGTAGTTTGTCTCAGCAAAAAATAATTTATTTCCATATAGTGGTAAATATGTATTGAGTGCTCTTAAATTAAAAAAAAAAAAAATGACTCTTTTCCTGTGCTACATTTATTTTTGCAAACATAAATGTAAATTCTGCATCCATGCTCTTAATGACAGATATTTGGGATTTTCTTTATTTTATCTTTTAGTTGGAGCTAAAGACAATTGAAGTTACTGTTGCTTAATGGTTTATGGTTGGAACTTGATATTCTCAATTTTCTTGTATGTTTGTATTATATTTTATGGAATAATGAGATTAATGATGCATTGCTTTGGAATATTTTGGGAGTCTGGGTTTGGCAGAGTATTCCCCTATGAAGACTAAAATGGACTATTAATGATTATATTTTCTTAAATCAAGATCAAGACAAATAACCTGATAGGAGGGCATCGTCAGGAGTCACAGTTTTCATACCCAGATTTTAGAATTTTCACAGCAGTTTACTCTGGGTAAAAGGGGATATTTTTGGTATAAAAATTTCTCAGTATACAACTTATGTAGGCTTTTATTTTAATAGAATTTTTGTCATTTTAAGCTTCAAAATGTAGAAAGAATCCTATGGTGTGTCACACTTTAAGAAAACAGGATATATTAAAATCCAGTCTTAAATTACAGATATTTATTTGTGATAGAAAAGGGTTTTCAAAGCTCATTATATGAGAAATATAAAATCATTTTACATAAAAACTTTGTACATTTCTCAGTAACATAATTTGTAATGTAAAAGAAGGAATGCTTGAGGTTATTGCATCTGGTATTTCAGAAGTGCATTTACATTTTATAATTCAGTCCCCTTTCCTTTTCCTTTATGGTTATATATTTTTTTCAGTGATAGTGACCTAGGTTAGATTCCTTTTCCCCTTGTGTTTCTGCAGTTGTTAGATTGATATTCCTTGGTAAGGCAGATTCACATACAAAATTTTGTAATGTGTTAAGATACTATAAAAATCTGAAAATGAAAATCTTTGGGCAGAGAAGATAAAAATTTCTGAGTGCAAGATGTAAGTAACTAAGTGAATATGTAAGTAACTATGAGGATCTTTGTTAATAAGGAATAATGAAATCATGGGCAATCTTTTCTGTTTTCCCTTTAGTTTTTATTACATTGATTTTATTGAATAGGCAATACATTCACATAATCCAAAAGGTATGTAAGGATATATAATAAGTCTCTTTCCCATCCATATCCGAGCTATTACCCTTCACCATTCATTTCCCTTCCCCACAGACAACCATTGTTAATATTTCTCTTCCATAGATATGCAAGCAAATATAAGTATACTTTTAATTCTTTTTAATACCAATAGTAGTGTATCATATACACTGTTGTGTTCCCTGCCTTTTGCACTTGTATTTTTGAGATGTTGCCGTGTCAGTACATAATTTCCTCATTTGTTTTTTAGCTCTATCAAATTTGATTTAGCCAGTTCTCTGTTGTTAGACATTTTTTTAATGTTTGCAGTCGTTTGCTATTTAAACAATACTGCAATAAATAACTTTGTACATATCATTTCACATGTGTGTCACTTCTATCTGGAGGATGAATTTGTAGACTACACTTCCAGGGTTAAAGGGTTATGTGAGTTTGTAATTGCCATATTCCCTTCCTTAGGGGTTGTGCTAATGTTCTTTTCCACCAACATTGTATCTAAGTTCTTGTTTTCCCACACTCTATACAACAACTCATTTACTTGTGAATACCATTTTTTTTCTCCTAACACACTTAATGTGTTTTGAGAACTTTGTTACCACAGGAAATAGCAACATCAATTTAGAGAGTTTTATTTTGGCAGTGGGCCAATGCAGAGCAAGCCTCTAGTAAGTCTTGTACTTCTTAAAGAAAAAAATGTGTATTTCTGTTTTAGGCCCCTAAGATAGTAGTGAGTAAAATTTAGTAGATTTTCAAAGAAAAACGAAAGATTTATCATTTTATGTGCAAGTGCCTGTTTGTAAGATTATTTCAGGTGTTGCATGTTAAAGTATATTCCAACAAAAATGAGGCAATAGTTTTACATTAAAGTTATATCTGTGTTTTTAAAATATAGACTTAAACATTCTTAGTTGTTTAAATAATAACAAAAATAAAACGGTGAAAAAGTTACCAAACTTCTTTTTCATTTCATTTTTATTTGATACTTTATTGAATAGTAAAACCAGAATGCTTTCAATATGTCTTTAAGACTGAAAGAAAGTAGGCGCCTTTGAAATTAAATTTCAGCAATGTAGTTGAGTAGAATTTAAACAATTCACAATGCTGACTTTCAGTGTTTCTGAAAGCAGGAAGTATATTACTGACGCGCAGAAATATTCCAGCCCAAAGAACATCCCTACTGCCATATGTGGTAAGAGTTTGTCACTTGCCCACAAACCACTTCTGTAATGCAGTGAATAAGCAGAATTGGTCTTTGTTGGACATTTCCAATTCGATATGAAAGAACTTTATTTTACAGTGTCTTGTAAATAATTATTAGCTTATAGAGAGCCTGGCACATCATGGGTGTTCAAGGTTTATTCAGAGAACAATTAAAGAAACATAGGCATAATCTTTTAGGCATAATTTTAAAACTTGTTTGTTGAGACTCTTAGTTAAAACACAAAAATTACTTGAATAAGTTGACTGAATTAAATGTCTGACAGCTTTTTTATGATTTCTTTAAATAAAATTACTTTTATTCTAGTAGTGCACCTTCTTTGCTGCTCTTATTTGGGATAAATATTAATCTGTGTTTGCACTTAATGCTACAAATGATTTATCCTTGAGATTAATTATTAGGGGGTGAAGGACTAATATGAGCTCAGAGAAACAGGAACATGAGCCGTGAGTAGTTGCAGTCAGCAAATGTTATGAGGAGTTATTTGAAAACTATGAAATTTTGAAAATATCAGTGTTTCGCTAAACATGATTTTTTTCTCTTTTGAATTTTCAGCGGTTAAGAAGATTATCTACCAAATATAGAACAGAAAAGATTTTTCCTACAGCTACTGGAGAAAAAGAAGAAAATGTGAAAAAGAACAGATATAAGGACATACTGCCATGTAAGTTTAAAATGCTTTTGATAGAAAAATAGAAGTGCTAATTATTAGCCTTTTGTAACCTAACCAGCTTTATTCTTCTTGGGTTTGATTGTTAAGGAGGTAGTAATTAACCTCACTTTCAAGGTACACTACAGGATAATAATTTGTAATTGTGCTTCTTGTTTTTCCTTCTAGTAGTAGTATTTATGTTTTTCTTTTTGAGGGTTTTTTTTTTGGTCTTTAATCATGAAATTATTCTAAGATTAAATTACTTTTAAATCCCAAAAGTCTAAAGGAAGAATATCTTTTGGAGACTCCCTGTTCAAAAAGATTAATTCCTTAAAATATAGTAATATAGAGATAATTAAATCAACATAATTGAATAAATTTTGTGAACTGCTAAAAATATTAACTTATCTACTATTTATTCACAATAAGAACTTTAATGGATTAATTATGAATGAAAAAAAATGAACCATAAGATGACTCAATGCCTGTATGTCTCCTGTTCTCAGCAGGCAGAATGTGTAGCTCTCAGGGTATGTCTTAGAATAATAGCATTATATTCTATTCTAATATTATAATTATATTCTTAAATAGCATAGTTTTCTGGCAAAATACCTTTAACATTTTTAAAAATGTAATTTTATTAAAATATGTTCATGTACCATACAGTCATCCAAAGTGTACAGTTATTCACAGTTTCATCATATAGTTGTGCACTCAACACCACAATCAATTTTTGAACATTTTCATCACTCCAAAAAACAGAAATGAAAATAAGAATAAAAATAAAAGAGAACACTCAAAGCATCCCATACCACTCCCCCATTTACTTTTTTTTAAATAGATATATATTCACATACCATACAGTCATCCAAAGTGTAAAACAGTTGTTCACAGTATCATCATATAGTTGTGCATTCATCACCACATTCAATTTTTGAACGTTTTCATTACTCTAAAAGATAAGAAGAATAAACATAAAAGTAAGAACATTCACAATGTCCCATATCCCCCTTCTCCATATTATTCATTTACTTTTTGTCCCCATTTTTTCTACTCATTTGTCCATGCGCTGGGTAAAGGGAGTGTGAGCCATAAGGTTTTCACAATCACATGGTCACACCATATAAACTATATAGTTATACAATTACCTTCAAGAATCAAGGATACTGGATTGCAATTAAACAATTTCAGGTATCTCCTTCTAACTATTCTAATAAACTAAAATCTAAAAAGGTATATCTCTGTAACACCTAAGAACTACCTCCAGAATGACCTCTCGACTCCACTGGAAATCTCTCAGCTACTGAAATTTGTTTCACCTCTCCTCCCCCTTTTGGTCCAAAAGGCTTTCTCAATCACACAATGCAGGGTCCAGGCTCATTCCCAGGAATCATGTTCCACATTGCCAGGGAGATTTATACCCCTGGGAGTCACATCCCACATAGGGGGAGGACAGTGAGTTTACCTGCCGAGTTGGCTTAGAGAGAGAGACCACATCTGAACAACAAAAGAGGCCCTCTGGGGGTGACTTCCAGGCACAGTTATGAGTTGGATTAGCCTCTCCTTTGCAGTATCAAGCATTTTAAGGGCAAGCCCCATGATTGAGGTCTCGGCCTGCTAAGCTAATGGTCCCCAATGCTTGCAAGAGTAACAGGAATTCCCCAGCTGAGGAATTTTAATATTTCCACATTTTCCACAGTCCCTCAAGAGGGCTTTGTAAATACTTTTTATTCTCTGCCCAAATTATTCTGGGTTGTATCGGGGCTTCATGCTAACCTGTACAAACAAGATCTCACTCCCTAGTCAAGTTTCCATGTAATTATGGTGTTTGAGTAAACTGACCATACAAGTTAACTTATATAGTATGCTACAGAAAATATAGATTTTGCACCATATAAGCATCATCCTTTGGTCCTATGCAGAAATCAAAGTTTTAAAACATGGTCTGTGTCCTCCTTTAGTCGGATCTACCCCAATCTCAACCAAGTCCATTTTGTTTATATCTCCAATCAAAGTCTGATCTCCTTTTCAGCCTCTTTAGTAGTTGATTCATGGGGCAATGCTGACACTCACAGCTGCTGAACTCTGGCTCTGAGTCCCAGGTGCCACACAGACACCCGAAGCTCTAGGAACTGACCACATCACATACAAACAGCTTAGAATCTCAAAAATTTAGAAATAACTGTTACCACTTATAAATAAATGTGACTGCTGTAGGTGCTTACAATCTAGGAACCTTTGTATAAGCCTTCCCCTTATAGCCCATGCTCCCAGATTCAATTCTCAGACTTTACATGTTGTTATTAGTCTGTATTAGTGAGGCATTATAACGTTTGATTTTCATTTATGGTCTATTTCACTCAACCTGCTGTCCTCATGATCCATTCACTTTGTTGCATACCTTATAACTTCATTCTTTCTTGCTGCTCCTTTATGCAAAAACATTCTCATATTTGTACATTTAATCATGCATGTTGACCACACCAAGTTTCACTAAGTTATCAGTCCCAGTCTTTATCTTCTATCTTTCATTCTGGTGTCATATAGACCTCTAACATTCCTCTTTTAGCCATATTCACAGTCATCTTTTTCTCAGTGTACTTAGAATGTTGTGCTACCCTCACGGTGTATTGTGCTATCCATTTCTAGAGCTACACAATCAATCCTCTAGAACATTCTATACTCCTTCAACATCTAATGTCCAATCTCTACCCTCTTTTCTATCTCCTGAATATCTTCATTTTTATACTCTACTCCAAACCTCTCTCTTCTGTCTTTTCCTTCCTGTCTGTAGTGCTCCCTTTAGTATTTCCTGTAAAGAAGGTCTCCTTTTCACAAACTGTCTCATTGTCTGTTTATCTGTAAGTATTTTAAACTCTCCCTTGTTTTTGAAGGACACTTTTGCCAGATAAAGGATTCATGGCAGTTTTTCTCTTTCAGTATCTTGAATATGTCAAACACTGCTTTCTTGCCTCCCTGGTTTCTGCTGAGATATCCATATTTAGTCTTATCAAGCTTCCCTTGTGTATGATGGGTTGCTTTTCTCTTGCTGCTTTCAGAATTTTCTCTGTCTTTGACATTTGAAAATCTGATTAGTAAATGTCTTGGGGTAGGTCTATTTGGATCAGTTCTGTTTGGGGTATGCTGTGCTTCTTGGACCTGTAATTTTATGTCTTTCATAAGAGTTGGGAAGTTTTCATTGATTATTTCCTCTATTATTCCTTCTGCCGCTTTTCCCTTCTCATCTCCTTCTGGGACACCTGTAACATGTATATTTGTATGCCTCATGTTATCCTTCAATTCCCTGATACCCTGCTCATATTTTTCCATTCTTTTCCCTATCTGTTCTTTTGTGTGCAGGATTTCAGATGTCCTATCCTCCATCTCACAGATCCTTTCTTCTGCTTCTGCAAGTCTGCTGTTGCATGTCACCATTGTGTTTTTCATTTCTTCTGTTGTGCCTTTCATTCCCTTAAGTTCTGCCATTTGTTTTTTCAAGCTGACGAATTTACCCTGTTGTCACATTCTCTCTGTGTCTTCTTTATATCCTTTATCTCTTTGTCACATTCTCTCTCACCTCGCTGATTCAATTTAAAAGATTTCTTTGAACATCTATAATTAGTTGTTTCAGCTCCTGAATCTCAGTTGAAATATTAGTTTCTTCCTTTGACTGGGCCATATCTTCCCATTTCCTGATGTGGCTTGTGATTTTCTGCTGTCTTCACATGTAGTGTTTTATCTGGAGGTGGTTTTCTCTCTTTTGCGTAAGCTTTTCTTGTTGGTTGACTTTGATCTCTATCTTTTCTTTGTTTCTCTCCATGGCCAGTTGTCAGATGGCTCTGCCCCCCAGTCTTCTCCCTCAAATCAGATGCCCACTGTGGCCTGCCACAGGATGGGCACTGGAAGCACCACTGGAAGCCAGTGGTGCTGTGTTTTCCACCGGCTAGCAAGACCTAGGTTTGATTTGGGTCCCTGCTTTAACAGTTGGGTCTTCCCTATTTCTCAGGCTGAACAGGGCCAGGTTTCCATACAGGGTGTGTAGAGCAACTCCTGTGTTCCTAAGAAAGGGTCCTTGCACTTTCTGGACTGTCCAGCAGACGGCGCTGTTCAGTAATGTAATCGTCCTCAGAGGCTGGTCTGCCTCGGAGCATGCCACTGACTGCTGCGTCCCTCAAGGGTAGGGGAAGGGCTTTCAGACCTAGGGTTGGAAACGCATCTCTGGCGGTGTTTTCTCCATCTCTTTGTCTCTCTGATCTGGGCCTTGAAATGTCCTCCCCTGCCACTGGGTCTTCAAACAGTGATGGTATTTTTTCAGTGCCGTTGAGTTTTTAAAATGTGTGTCCCCAGTAAGAGGGGGTCCATCTGCCTTTCAGTGCCTTTCAGTGCAGGGAGTCTGGGTGACGGGGAGAGGACCAGCTGGTCTGGGACAGAAAATTCCTACCTGATATTTCCTCTCTTTCTTCAGTTCTTACTCCAGTCTGTGTCCTCCTCCAGAGTTTCAAACAATTCAGAATTGTCCTTTTTTTTCATTGAATCTCTGGAGAGAAGTTTTCAGTAGCTGTTTACATTGCCATGTTGATGATGTCACCCCACCTTTAACTCTTAAAGCATACTTAAGTGTATCCCCATTTTATAAAATGAAATTTGCTGTCTTAAAGCTGCCAGTAATCATACTTTCTCCTTCTCTTCAATTATCTTGAAATATCTATATTCTGTACCTCCATTCCCCCAACTCTTACTCATTTCAAAGGCCTGTTCTCTGGAAAATATACTAAATAAAGTTCCCTGTGACTTTTTTACATATATATATATTCAATATATGCTTATAATTGGCTTTTCATTGGTATATCTTCCCTTTCTTTAAAAAAGCAGTTTTATTGAGATATATTCAAATGTCAATACAATTCATCCAAAGTGTACGGTCAATTTATGACTTTTAGTATATTTACAGAGATGTGCATTCATCACCACAGTCAATTTTAGAACATTTTCATTACTCCAAAAATTCATTACCCCATATCCCTTAGCAGTCCCCTCTCAAACCCTCTATCCTTTCCCATCCCTACATAACCAATAATCTACCTCTGTGTCTATAGATTTATTTATTTTTGCAATTGGCACAAATGGAATAATACAGTAGTACTTTATTTCTGGTTTCTTTCACTTAGCATAATATTTTTTAAATTGTTATTTATTTATTCTTAATTACAGGAGTTGTAGGTTTACATAAAAGTCATGAAAAAAATATAATGTTCCCATATACCTCCCTATTGTTGACATTCTGCATTAGTGTGGTGCCTTTGTTGCAATTAATGAAAGAATACTAAAATACTACTGTTAACTGTAGGCTATAGTTTACATTTGGTGTATTTTTCCCATATACCACCCTATTTTTAACACCTTGTAATAGTGATGTAAATTTGCTATAATTCATGAAAGAACATTTTTGTATTTCTATTATAACCGCAGTCATTGTCCCCAACAGTGTTCACTCTGTTTTGCAGAACTTAACCCTTTCAACCAGATTTACAAACATAATTCAGCATTGTTAGTTACACTCTCAGTAATGTGCTGTCATTATCACTATCCATTTCCAAACCTTTACAATCAACCTAAATAGAAATTCTGCATGAATTAAGCATCTGCTTCCATTCTCTACCCCCAGGAACCTATATTCTACAGTTTAACTCTATGAGTTTGCTTATTATAATTAGTTCATATCAGTGAGATCATAACAATATTTGTACTTTTGTGTCTTGCTTGTTTCACTCAGCATAATGTCCTCAAGTTCATGCATGTTGTTGCATGCATGAGGACTTCATTCCTTGTTATGCCGAATAATAGTCTATCGTATGTATGTACCACATCTTGTTTATTCATTCCTCGGTTAATGGACACTTGAGTTGTGTCCATCTTTTGGCAACTATGAATAATGCCTCTGTGAACGTTGGTGTGAAAATATCTGTTTGTGTCCCTGCTTTCAGTTCTGCTGAGTATATACCTAGTAGCAGAATTGTTGGATCATATGTTAATTTTACACTTAGCTTCCTGAGGAAGCACCAAACTGTCTTCCATGGTGGCTGCACCGTTTTACATTCCCGCCAGCAGTGGATGAGTGTTTCTGTTTCTGCACATCCTCATTATCACTCGTAGTTTTCTGTTTTTTAATAGTGGCCATTCTAGTAGGTGTGTTGGGAATTTTGTTTAGGATTTTTGTATCTATATTCATAAGAGAAATTGGTTTCCATTTTCTTTTCTTGTAGTGTCTTTATCTGGCTTTGGTATTAGGGTGATGTTGGCTTCATACTTAGGTAGTGTTGCCTCTTCAATTTTTTTGGAAGTTTTTGACCAGGATTGTCCTTAATTCTTCTTAGAGTGATTGATAGAGTTCACCTTGAAGTCATCTGGTCCTGGACTTTTCTTTGTTGAGAGGTTTTTGATGACTGATTCAATCTCTTTATTTGTAAAGACCTCTTTTGAGGTCTTATATTCTAGAATCAATGTAGGCTGTTTGTGTGTTTTTAGAAATTTGACCATTTCATCTAAGTTATCTAATTTGTTGACATGCAGTTGTTCATAGTATCCTCTTATGATCCTTTTATTTCTGTGTGGAGTCAGTAGTAATGCCCCCCACTTCTAATTTATTTAGTTGCATTTTCTCTCTTTTTTTTCTTTGTCAGTCTAGCTAAGGGTTTGCCAATTTTGTTGCTCCTCTCAATGAACAACTTTTCATTTTGTTAATTCTGTTTTTTCTCAATTTTATTTATTTTTGCTCTCAGCTTGGTTACTTCCTTCTGCCTGCTTTGGGATTAGTTTGCTGTTCTTTTTGTAGTTTCTCCAGGTGTGCAGTTAGGTCTTTGATTTTAGATCTTTCTTTTTTTATGTAGACTTTTAGGGCTGTAAATTTCCCTGTTAGCACTGCCCTTGCTGCATCCCATAAGTTTTGATATGTTCTGTTCTCGTTTTCATTCATCTTGAGATATTTACTGATTTCTCTTGCAATTTCTTCTTTGATGTCATGGTGTTTAAGAGTGTGTTGTTTAACCTCCATTGATTTGTGAATTTTCCAGTTCTCCAGCTGTTAATTGATTTCCAGCTTCATTTCATTTTGGTTAGAGAAAGTGCTTTGCATGATTTCAATCTTGTAAAATTTGTTGACACTTGTTTTGTGATCCAACATGTGGTTGTTTCTGGAGAATGATCCATGAGCACTTGATAAGAAGGTATATCCTGCAATTTTGGCATGAATTGTTCTGGATATATTTGTTAGGTCTAGTTCATTTATCATAGTATTCAGTTCCTTTGTTTCCTCATTGATCCTCTATCTAGATGTTCTATCTTGTTGATAACAGTGGAGTATTGAACTCTCCAACTATTATTGTAGTTGATGTCCATTGTAGAGATGTTGATTTCTCCCTTCAGTTGTGCCTGTGTTTGCCTAATGTATTTTGGGGCCCCCTTATTAGGTGCATAAATATCTATGATTGTTATTTTTTCTTGGTGGATTGCCTCTTTCATTAATAGTGTCCTTCTTTGTCTCTTATAATAGTTTTACATTTAAATTCTAGTTTGTCCAATATTAGTGTAGCTACCTCAGCTCTTTTTTGGTTACTGTTTGCATGGAATGTCTTTTTCCAACCTTTCACTTTCAACCTATTCATGCCTTTGGGTCTAAGGTGTGCCTCTTGTAGACAGCATATAGAGGGATCATACTTTTGATCCATTTTGATTGGGGTGTTTAATCCATTAACGTTCAGTTTTATTACTATAAAGGCAGAACGTACGTCAACCATTTCATCCTTTGGCTTTTATGTATCATAGTTTAATCTTGTCTCTCTTTTTATCCTTACTAATAATCTTCATTCCTACACTATTCTCCAAGACTCCCTCTCCTGTCTTTTCCTTTGAGTCAGGAGAACTCCCTTTAGTATTTTTTTACAGGGACGGTCTCGTGTTGATGAACTCTCTCCGTTTCTGTTTTTCTGTGACTGTATTAAACTCTCCCTCATTTTTGAAGGGCAGTTTTGCTTGGTAAAGATTTCTTGGCTGGCAGTTTTTCTCTTTCAGTACTTTAAATAAATGATTCCACTGCCTTCTTGCCTCTATGGTTTCTGATGGTAAATTGGCACTTAATCTTGTTGCTGTTTTCTTGTATGTGGCCAATGGTTTTTCTCTTGCTGCTTCTAGGATTCTCTCATTATCTTTGGCATTTGACATTCTGCTTATATGTATGTGTCTCAGAGTAGGTCAAATAGGATTTTATTCTGTTTGGAATACGTTGTGCTTCTTGGACATGTATATTTATGTTTTTCTTAAGAGTTGGGAAATTTTCGGCCAATATTTCCTCACATATTCTTTCTGCCCCTTTTCCCTTTTCTTTTCCTTGGACTCCCATGACTCTTATGTTCGCATGCTTCATGCTGTCATTCAATTCCCTGCGACCTTGTTCAGTTTTTTCATTATTTTCTCTATCTGTTCTTCTGTTTGTAAGATTTCAGTTGTCCGATCTTGTAATTTGCTAATTCTTTCTTCTGCCTGTTCAAATCTTCTGAGATATGACTTTAGTGTATTTTAAATCTTTTTCTATTGTGACTTTCATTCCCATAAGTTCTGTTATGTTTCTTTTCATACTTTCAGATTCTTCTTTATGCTCATCCAGTGTCTTATTAATATCCTATATCTTTAGCCATATTTTCTTTCGATCTTCCTGAATTGATTTAGGAGATTTGTTTAAACTTCTTTGATTAGTTATTCTAAGTTCTGTGTGTCCTCCGAAGTTTTAATTTGTTCCTTTGACTGGGCCATAGCTTCTTGTTTCTTAGTATGTCTTGTAAGTTTTACTGTTAATTAGGCATCTGATTATCTTGACGAGTTTATTCTGAATGTAAATTTCTCTGTCTTGCTTAGGGTTTTATTGTTTATTGGCTTTGTATTCAGACTTTTCTTTGGCTCTTGATTCAATTCATTCTAGTCCTTTAGAATTGCCTGTGTTTAACTGATCAGATTTTTTCAGCTCTTTTTCATCTGATTCTTGGGCTGGGTATGCAGTACAATTTTTAAGATTGCACGGTTTGTGCAATAAGTTTCACCCCTAGGAGAAGGCTTCCTTTCTTCTGTTCCTTCTCTGGGAGTCTTGATCTGTTTTGTTTGCTTTTGTGTCTCCTCTGTAATTTTTTAAATTCTCCTTTGGTGCGTTTCCTCTAGCTGCTTTTACTTTGTGGGTAATTTCTGCGAGGAGGGTCACCCCCAAGAGGACTTTCCCATCAGTATTTCTCAGTGAAAACAGGGCCAGGGGCCAACAAAGGGGATGCAGACCAGTTTCATAGAGCTCTGGGGTGAGGATCAGAAAAGACATTCAAAAGTCCTTTTTGATGGTTCCCTGAAACTGCGCTCTCCTGGCCTGCTCAGCAGAAGGCGCTCTTCAGCATACTGTTCCTGGCATGCCTAAGGCTGCCCTGCGTCTTTAAACCTTCACTGCTTTCACCCTTGTTGGGGGCTGGGTTGAAACAATGGCCATGATGGTCCTTGTTCGAGGCAGGCTAAAACAGCAGTTCAGAGTCAGGACCCAGCAATCTAAATTTGCCGGTCAAAAGCCATCATCAGTATTCAGCCATGCCCCACTCCCTCCCCACCCCTTGGGGAGGAGGGCTTCCACACTCATCTCTGAAGCAGCCAGCCAGGGACCACACCTGAGGCAGCTCTCCTCGAGAGTGGGTAATGGCCATTGGCAGTTGCCACGGGGAAGGGGTTACAATTCTTTACTGCAGTTTCTCAGCCTGTTTGTCCCATTCTTCCCTGGATGTTGTACAGTGCTCCCCTGGCCTCTAGAGCCCCATAGTAGTTAGTAGTTGTTTCAGACAATTTCTGCTTCCCAGTAGCTGTTTTTGGAAGAGGAGTGAGTTCTGGAGTTCCCTACCCTGCCATCTTCCTCGGAAAATACTCCCTGTGGCTTTTTAATTGCCAGGGTCAGTGGTCATTTTTCAGTACTTGTCCTCTTCTGTTAATTATTTTGATGTTTTTGACCGGTCCCTGTTTGTGAAATTTTCTTCTTCTATGATAACCCTCTGTCAGATCACTTCCTCCTTCTCTTGATTCCTTCCCTCTCTTCCTCACTGACTTTTTTGCCTAAATTTAATCCTTTATCTTTTTGTTGTTCAGCTGTGTGGTGGCCACAAAGGGCGGCATATATTAGCAGAATTACTAAGTGGCAGCATAATATAATGGGGAAGAGTACTGACTCTGGAAGTTCAAAACCTGGTTCCATTACTTGCTAGCTATATGATCTTGGACTCATTCTCTGTGTGCATGAGTCATTTTGAAATGTGTATGTGCTTTAGAATTTAAATGGGAAGTTTTCTTTTCTTTTCTTTTCTTTTTAAGGCGCCTCTGTACCTCATCTTGAAATTACTGAATCAAATTTACTGCAAGATATGGGACTAAAGTCTTGCATTACAATATATTCCCTGAATCGAGTCACTTGATTTGCTTTCCCTAGCCCCTAGCTATTATATGATTGGGGATAGATGAAATAAGATTGGCAAAATTTTTATTAATTGTTGAAGCTGGGTATTAGGTATATGGGGATTCATTATACTATTCTTTCTATTTTTGTGTACGCTTCAAATTTTCCATCATAGAAAATTAACAATGAAAAATTTCCCAGCTTATCTGTAGCCAGCCTGGCTCAGTGGTAAATTATTACACAGAGATTTTGACTTTGAGATACCTTGAAAAGAGGCTAATGTGCACTAAAAACTAGGCTGATAAATTGGTACCCTGACAAATATAGTGTTAGGAAGCTTGTGTAGTTACCTAACCAAATTATCTTAACTATTGGAATATCCCGTTCTTATATACTGGAATCATAGCATTTTATTTTGTATATGTATTTTCTAACCCAAATGACTTAAGACCAATAATAATAATAATAAAAAAAAAAGACATGTAGAATGGTATAGAATAAAAAACAGCATTGGTTAACGTATAAACACTGTCTTTGCAGGAAACTTGGTGAAGAGTTAGTAATTTTAATCAGAGGCTAGTATTTCTTTCTTATATACCTCTTCCTACAAATTTCTAAAAAAGGATTTCATCATTAAAAACAAAACACACACACACACACACACACACACACAGACACACACACACACACACACAGCAGTAAAACTGGAGGGCTCGGCCTTAGTGCTATATATAAAGTTTGGGCCAGTGACAAATATGTCAAACTCTATTTATTTATTAGTTATTCCTCCGAGAGTTTTGTTTAAGAAATTTATTCATATTTGTTACCACTTCTGTATTTTTACATATTTCTTTTTGTATTTTGCTTGCCTTTAATATTTATTGTTTTGGATTAGGAAGAACCATAACATGATTTTGTTTTTTTACATTTTGCTTAGAATAGATTTAATATAGTATAAAAAGTTACTTCTAAATGTGTTCTAAATCTCTATTATACAGCAATCTCAGAAGCCTTCCCTGATCTTTTCTCTCTTTCTGTGTCTGCCCCTCCTAATTGTATAAAAAGATGAGAATTATGGCAAACTGCATATCTGGAAATGCACATTGTCTTAAATTAATTAGAAATATTTGAGTTGTATCTAATGGAAATCAATTCAGATTAGTTTATATAAGAAGTCATTTGGATGATGGATCTAAGGAATTTTGTTTTTCCATTTCTTAACTTTGCCTCTGCTTGGCTTCATCTCACAAAGATTGTTTCCACATGATTTTTCTCTTTTTACGTAGATTTCATTTAAATAGGAAAAAAATAGACAAATGGAAAAATAGGCAAAGAATATAAACAAGTTGTTCATGGAAAATATAAATCAGCAATGAATATATGAAAGCATATTAAACCATTTCCAAATTCAAGAAATGCAAATCAAAACAAAATATTTTCACTTTTTAGATTGTCAGTAATTGAAAAGTTTGATAAGACCCAGACACTCTTACTAATAATACTTGTTTAAATTTCTTACATAAAAATACCTTTTAGAAGGCAATTAGCAATTCCTTGTTAGGAATTTACCCTACATTTCTGCTGGTAACAGATGTATGTAAAGCTGTAGAAGTGTTTCTATAAGAAAAAAATATGATTCAGCCTAATTGTCCATCACTAGCATAGCTGGTTAGATAAAATAATGAAACATCCATTCAGTGGGATTCTGTGTAGCTTTAAAAAGAACAAGATAGATTTGTATATCTTCTGGGAAGAGTTTAGGATATATCAGTAATCAAAAAGTAACAAAGTACCTAACAGCATGTGTAGTATGATTGCATGGTATAGATTTTTGAAAGAATATGTGTATATGAAAAAAATTATTTTTGGAAGGAACAGAAGAACCTTAATAATTTCTTTTGTTGGGAGAATGAGAACCCTGGGATTCAATGACAGAGGAATATTTACTTTCCATCTTATACCTTTCATTAAGGTCTGATTTTTAAAAATCTTGTGCATATTACTTTTATTTAAAAAAATAAACATTTAAAAATGAAAATACACCCAACTTTATAAAATAAGACAGATGAGCTTGTGTATCAGTAGCTAGTGTTCATTAATCACCTGGTATGCTCTTTTAAATAGCAAAGACTTTTAGAAAGAAAAATAGATAGAATGATAAAGCAAATATCGCAAAATGTTAAAAGTTGGTGGAGCTGGGTATCTGTGTTGGGGGTGGGTTGGAGTTCTGGGTATGTGGTCGGTTTTATAAAACATTTATCTGCCAACAGGGCATAATTTACGAAAGCCTTATTTTTCTTTTAGTTGATCACAGCCGAGTTAAATTGACTTTAAAGACTCCTTCTCAAGATTCAGACTATATCAATGCCAATTTTATTAAGGTATGTGTTAACTTCAAATGGTTTCTCTGTCATAATTAATGTTTTCCTGCATTCTAGTTTTATTAAAACTTTATTGACCATTTGTACCCACAACAAAATAAATAAAAATAAAATCACTACCCTGGCATACCATTTTTCTGTGCTTTCCTTCTAGTTTTCTTATTCATATACACAATATTTATTTATTTTCATGTTTGTGGAGATTAAATTTTTTTATTTGTTTCTTTTTTGTTGAAGGTTTATAAATACTTATTGGTTAATCGTTTTGTCAATTATCCCTTTGAGTTAATGTACTCATATAAACATAGTCATTCTGTGTTGTTGAACTGTAAAGGTTATTTCCAATTTTTCTTCATGGTAGTATTACAATGAACATCTTTATTCTTTTCAGTAATTTCTTAGGGATGGAATTGCTGTTTAATATCAAATTTATAAAATACAAACTTGTATTTAAAACTTTTGGCAGTCAACACTGTTTCAAGTTGGCAACCCAAATCCCAGATTAAACTAAGTCTTTGGATAACTTTTGTTTGGATACCTTTTGGTCAAAAGCAGTCAAATTCTTGTACAGTTATGGAAACAGAGAGACAGATGCAAAATGTCACTTGATTGCATTTAAGTCAAGTGCTTTACTTTGCTTCACCAGGTTTTCTGTGTTCTTTGAATCTTTCGGAATATAGTATTGTTTGTAGTTAATTTACATATGGTATTTATACATATGTGATTTTGTTGACGGAAAATTAAGGGTAATAGTTATGTAATAAAATTAAATGTCAACATTGAACAATCATGGTTTCAAGTAGGAACTTTTTTTTCGACAATTTTAATTATAATTGGAGCAGAAACCAAAACTAATAGGTTAAAGAAAAGCTAATTAGATGACCTGATGTTTCAGTTGTTGTCACTGTTCATCTTTTATAAGGAATATTGTTAGAAGCTCTAGTTTTAAATTGCACTAATGACACTGATTCATTCTATGAGAGTCACATATGCTGGTTTTGTATTTTAGTCAGCTATTCTGGTAAATTCTTGGACTTATTATTAGAAATCTGTATAGTATATGCTCATGAAACTTTAAATTGAATAGCTAGCTAGATTCTTCCATAGCTACCTAAAACTAAGAAAGAACTGTTAAGTGGTTTTGGTATTGTTTTTAGAATCAAAACTTGTTTTGATGTTTCTGCTACAGTTAACTTTGTTAACCAACTAATGGGCTTTTGTTTTTAATTCCTAGGTAAATAATAACTTTGCAATTGGTCCTTTATTATTGGTCCTTAATTACCAATTTGATGTTCCATGTTTAATAAATACACAGAAGTAATATTTCACCAAAAGCTAAACTGAATATAATCTATTTTGCCCTGTTTTATGTTCTGTGAAGTAAAAATAATTTGTAAATGTTTTCAGTGAAAACAGCAGTATTACTAGTAAAATTTTGAAATGTTGGACCTTAGGTCACAAACATTTTTGATAATCATAATAAATGTGAAATTTGCTTTTAACCATTTTAGGGTGTCTATGGACCAAAAGCATATGTGGCAACCCAAGGACCTTTAGCAAATACAGTTATAGATTTTTGGAGGATGATATGGGAGTATAATGTTGTAGTAAGTAATTTATTTTTCTTTACATAATTTTGAGAAGTATTATATATAATGACATAGGATGTTTTACTGAAGGAGGGAATGAGAGGACTTAATAGCCATAGTGATATGTTTAATAATAGCTAATGAATACTAGAAAGACAGATACCAATTTCTGGGATATTTCATTAAATTCTCACAAACTAATCAAAATATTTTAAGAGAGTGCGATAATACTTTAAATCCTGTCCTAATTCAGTAACTTCTAAAGATAGCTACCAGATAACTTATAAAATGCAGAAAATAATGAGTGCTTTAATAGGCTGATAAAATGTTATGATAGTGCAAACATTTAAGAGAATTTGCAGAATTGCCCCCCTGCCGCCCCAGCCCATTTAGTTAGAAGCATAGCAAGTCACTGCCATTTTTGTCTCTTCTGCTCTGTTGAGTAAAGTGAAATAGTGTAAGCTTGGGTTTAGAAGCAGGGGAATGAGTGGCTTAGGATACTGCAGAGAGCCACACTGTACTACCATATATCACCCTTGGAGCCCAGGCATTTGATATGGTGATGGTTTTGGTTTTATAGATGTAGAAAATCAGTGATATATGGTTCTCATTCCACTTTCATGGGAATTGTAATGAGTATTTTCTGTTGAATCAGAATGATTCTTAAAAAAATGGCATCCTCTATTAGTGAAAGATTTGAAAGTAGGAAAATCAAGTCCTTGGTGTTTGTTGGTATTTCAATTAAAAATCAGATGTAGTTAGGGATTTACTGGGAAAGGGCACGAAGGAACTTACTGGATGCTAGTAACTTCCTATGTCTTGATAGGAGTTTGGGTTGTACAGTACTATGCATTTTGTAAAACTTGAAGAATATACACTTAAGATTTGTGTATTTCATTGTATGTATATTTTACCTCAAGGGGAAAACACTAAGCAATGTAAAAATATTAAATTCTTGATAATGATATGCATGCTTAAGTTATTTAGAGTATATGAATCTCTGCAGTTCACTTTGAAATGCATTAAAAATATTGTTGATTGATGGGTAGATAGAGGGGATAAGTATGATAAAACAAAGTGAAATGTTATGGGAGAATATAGGTGTTGGGTATACAGTGTCTTCAACTCTGCTGTATGTTGGAAAGTTTACATTATAAAATGATAAGGGGAAAGCAGATGTAATAACCTTTATGTTTAAAGGCAGTGTTACATTAAATGCATTCAGTTTTTATATACTTTTATTAAATTTGTTTAAAATATATAATACTAAAATATGTAATACTAAGAGTTGTATTTTCATAGAATTTCAAAAGTCAGGTGTACATTAAGTCATATGATTTCAATTAAATATATTATGTTAATTGGAGCCAATTTTATTTTTTTGCTGTATAATTAGACCTTTGGAAGCCATGATTTTAATACCATTAACAGTAGAACTACTTTTAGTAGTAAAACTGCTATTTTTTTTTGGATATTCCAAGTATACTTTTGCCTATGGTAAAAAGTAATTCTTGAAATTTGTATATTACAAATGTAAAATTGTGTTTAACTGAACTATTCTTTATCCCATTCCTTCCCTCCTTTCTTTTAGATCATTGTAATGGCCTGTCGAGAATTTGAGATGGGAAGGGTATGTGTACCTATTTTACACTCAAAAAATAATTTTAGTGTACCTTTTATCACTTCAATTTTAGGGATGTATATTCCTGGTCTTTTATTATATTTTGAGCCTGTGTAGTCAAAACACATTTTCATTCTCTTTTTGGTGCTGCTATTGCTTTTAATTGATAATAGGAACAAAATAATCTCTAAAACATATAAACTTTATTTTGTTACATTTCAGAAGTACATTTTAAAAAACTTTTAATGTTGAAATAATTTGAAACTTATAGGAGAGTTGCAAAAATAACACAAAACCTTTATAGAGAATGCTCAACATACTTCCCACCCAGATATTCAGTTCCACCAACTTTTAATATTTTGTCACATTTGTTTTATCATTCTATTCTCTCTCTCTCTTTCTATCTTCTAAACATGAAAGTCGGTTGTATGCATCGTATTCCTTGAATACTTAAAACCCCCATGTAAAATTTCCTAGGAAATCATTTTATGATACACTTAATTGTGAATTGCTATGCAGTAGTCTTAGTTTTTAATGGCATTATAAGTAAAATAAGCTCTTTTAATTTATAGACTGAATTAGAGAGGTATTTAAAAGTAAGAATGAAATTGAGCAAATGAAAATGTTTTAAATAAAATAATCCTGATTAGTTATCATCAGTTCACGGCTTGAATATCCCAATTTATCTGTTTACAAATATCTGTTTATTTATTTAATTTGTTTATATGGTCTTCAAAACTTGGAGAGGAAAATTTCCTACTCTGATTTTTTAACATTGGTATTTTTGTGCTTCGTACAAGTGATATTAGCTTCCAAACTATTGTGATGCCTGTTCTGTATCAATTCCTAGATAATAATGTATTTACTGGGAATAGGTATTTAAAGGAAAAATAAGTGTGTCCTTCTGTAAATGTGACAAACCAATCAAAGAAATTTTGTGGTGTTTATTGGCAATTACCGTATACTAATGTGGTTCATTATTTAAACTAAAAATCATTTTTAAGTTATAAAAATTCTTATTAAAATTTTTTCAATGAGGAATATGTTGCATAAAGCAATACATTACATCTTTCACTTATGTGGGCTGCATTATATCAATAGAAAACCTTATTTTAACTTAGGGTGTCTGTCATTCTTCCATCTACATTCTTTTCCAGTAGTGGAAGTGTTAAAGTAATATCATCCAGAAAAAGAACATCTAGTATTAGAAAATATACAGACTGAGAAATTATTAAATAATTAAGTTATCTGTTTAAGCATTGTTACTGTATATGTCAATCTCATTAATATTAATTGATTATATTAGGAAATTTCAGTTTCATTCTTCTTATGTTTCTAGTGTTTCCTTAAGTTTTTATTGAGGTTTAGGTTTGATTTTTCTTTCCATTCTATTAGTAAGTTCAACCATTAATAGTTGTAGTATTAGTGTATCAGTAGTACCTGAAGAAAAATTAAGTTGTATCAAGTGTAAAATATTTTGAAGCTAAATGTTTTAAGATTCATAGTGCTTTGTTAGTAGTAGACTGTGAATGATGAGTCCTATGAATTTTTGTATGATAACTTTGATTTTGATCTTGACTTTGAATGTAATCTAATAGAAATAGCACAGATATTGAAATCAGACAGACTTACTCATTGGTAGTATTTTGACCATGGTACAATGTACTGCCTTCAGTTTCCTCATCTCTGAAATGAAAATAATTCCCACCTGCAGAATTAGAGATTATATATCTGGTGTTTTAACACACAACTTTGGTACAGTTGTTTTGAGTTTTATAGCTGGAATATAAATACCAATATACTCCTAACTCAGTCACTGCTGATCTGAATGAGGTGCTTATTATTCACACTGCTTTCAAACATTACCTAAATTTGTCTCTTATAGCCTGTTTTCTGTCCACTTGAAAAGGTTAAAACTTTTACCAGGTAGAAGTAAAAAACAAAAAACCCAAAACCCTCAAAATAATTAATTTTAGCTTTTTATATACTTTTTACCAAGGTTTGAACATTACTTGTGGTTTTAAACCTCCCATAATATTAATAATATTTATTCTAAACTAAACTGACACACTAGATAGTTCTGCTTTATTGCCCTGTGAGTAGAATTGTCAACTGGTAGTTAATTTCAGCCTATAGGTAACTACTCGATTTACAGTATTTGCAACTATGAGAATTTAACCAGAAATTCCTGGACTGGTGTATTTTTACTTGCCAGAAGGTTTATTTTAAGGTGGATGGCCACCTTACTTTCCTTTTATTGGGTCTTGAGAAAAATTGCATCATTTCTTTGCATCTTTAACAGAATCACTTAATTTTCTATAACATTAGGTTTATCATTGGCTTACTTAAATGTTTACTTAAATGTTGGGTTTGATAATGAAATTTGAGCGTTCTGTTTCTATAGTTGTTTAAAATGGGAGCGTAAAAGGGGAAACTGATTATACAAAGAAAAGCTTTATATAGGGTTTTTACCATTGATAGAATGTTTGAAATAAACTCTTACTTAGTGCTCACAATAACCTGTAAAACAAGGATTATTCATCCTATTTTTACAGGTGATGAAATTGAAGGTCAATAAAACAGTAAAATTAGTACTTGCAAAATTCTTCTGATAGCATGTAGAGTACTCTTACTGCTACACCTCAGATTTTACACTTAATGAAAATTCAGCCAGATATTATCAAGATACTCATGTTATGCAAATATTGAAACTTTCCAGTAATAGCTAGAAAACCATTATACTAAATGGCCCTCATTGTGCTGGCAACTTTTTTTTTTTTTTTTTTGCTTCCCTTTTCTTTTTTAGAGAAGGGTCTTACACTTACATTAATAAAGATGTTATGGCTAATCTTGGAGAAGATATGATAGTTACTTTAAAGAACAGTTGGATAAATCTAAGCTCTCTCATCTTCTTGCCCTACTGATGGCATTTTTTCTATTTTCTGGAAGGAATAGCAAGCTGAACCCTAGGGCATAAAATATTTGTAAAAGTTTAAGAAAAACTATCATATAGATTGCTTACTAACTTTTATTTGGATAACAGAAAAAATGTGAACGCTACTGGCCTTTGTATGGAGAAGACCCTATAACATTTGCACCATTTAAGATATCTTGTGTAAGTATCTATTTTTATTACGTTATTTAATCAGAAAATTGACCTGCTACACTGAAGACTTAGATTGTAATATGCTATATATACATAGTAATGCAGTGTAATATATATAATGCTTACATGTAAATATGCACTTACTTCGTAAGAAACAATAATTAGTAATATTTTTATCGTCTTAAGTTTAGAGGCTTTGGGAATGACTTTTTATAAATGTACAATTTCTTTGTACCTACTTTTGTTAGCTCTGTGTTAGTCTTATATCAATTGATAAGAAGTATTTGTGTCTATAAGAGTAAAAGGAGTAATAGTGTGTTTTGGAAATTGGTTTAAAGTATTCATTTCTAATTGAATAAATGGGAAAAGCCCTAGACGACTGAAATGTAGTGTATCATGTTAACCTTTCATAGATATATTATGCTCCCCAGAATTGTCGTAATTATGTAGAAAGGTGGGTTTGAGAACTGCCTTCCTGGGAAAAAAGATTGATTGATTGTTTTCACTTAAAAAACTATAGGACCCTGGTAATTATTACAGCAGATACTTTCATATGAAATTTAGATATGTACCTTACTATTTAATGACTTCTGGAAATGAGTTAAATTCAGGTTCTAAAACTACACAGCAAAAGCTAAGAAAATGAACTAATAAACAGAAACAAAGAAGGAAGAAAGAGGGCAAAAGACATAATGTTTTACTTACTCAACCAAAAAGATCATAATTGAGCATTAATACAATTAATAACTTCCCCATCTCAAAATGACCTGTTTTTTACTTTGTTTTCTATGGTTAAATGAAATATAATTTCTAAGATTTTATTTGCTATTGGTGAGCTCCAGGAGGCCATGATTTTACAACTTACTTTGTATTTATGATTTCTTAATTCCTCAGGAGTGTACTAAAAGTTCAGGGCTTTCTAAGTTGATATAGAAAAGGAACCAAGCTGTGTTACTCTGTCTCCTTTAAAAATGTAATGTGATATTTGTAATATAACTCATAGTTGAATTGACTGGATTTAATATGCAGTCAATCCTCTAAAGTCTTGGTTAGAATTAACTGTTTGTAGGTTAAGTGTAAAAATAAAAGAATCCTATGGTATTTTATATTACTTGGAATGAATCATAACAAGTACATACCACACTGTCTTACTTCAGTTGGGGAACACCTTCCCCCTCACCAATCCAGAAAGTGTTCTACCATGTTAGGTCCTGGGCAGTCTAGGAAACCTAGTTCTTACACAGTGTGGTTGTGTCAAACATTTGTAAATTTAAATGCAATAAGATAACGGTAAGTTATTTTAGGTTATTTGTTTTTCTTATTCCCTTGTTTCATTTTTTGTTTGAAAAGTTGTTTTTTTAATTTTTTGATAAAGTTTTTAAAAAAAGTTAACTGTAGTAAATGTCACAATTCAAGTGAAAACATGTAACGCTTAATATTCAACAGCAAAGCAACTTTTTTTAACAGTTGGGAAAAAAGAATAGTAAACAATTTCACAATAATGAATAGAGAACAGAATGAGTTTATATTTTGGAAAAGGGTGAGTTGACTTTCTGCTGTGGTTTTTCAATTGAACTAAAAAATAAACAGTTTAAAAGTCCTCTTGATATGCATTTGATTTGATTAGTAATAGCTAGTTTAATTTTGACAGTGCCTGAAACAAAATTTTTCTTTTAAGATTTCAAATTGGAAAGTAATTTGTATGCCCTGTGGTCATATTAGCAGCAATTTAGGATTTGTTACCACAGACTTAACTGGAAAAGAAGATCAAATTTATAAATGGAAGGCAAGTTGGTGAAAATAGCCATAGTGTGTGTCTCAACTACTTAGCAACAAAATATTTGAGACAAAGAAATGATAATATATGGAGCTCTCTTGGTGTGGGGTTGAGAAGGAGGGTAAAGTGGTAGTAGATGGAGGTGGTCTAGTAGCAGGACATTAATCACATGTTGCTGCACTTAACTAACTACACTGGATTTGGCACATTACCCATGCATCAAATCCAGCCGGCTGCCTATATTGTGTATAAAGTTTTCTCGAAACACAACCCCACCCATTCATTTTAACATACTATTTTTCACAACAGCAAAGTTGAGTAGACAGAGACTTTTATGGCCTGCAAAACCAAACATATGTACTTGCTGACACTTTATAGGAAAAGTTAAATGTTGGACTAATATTCTGTTTCATGCTCTTTTTTTGATAAAAGTAAAACGTATACCTTCCTCTTGATGTTATTCCAGAAGTTCAAAGTAAATTGCAATGACTTAAAAAATTTAAACTAGGAATAATATTGGATATCTTTTTCATTAATAAAACAGCATAACCTATTGCCGTTGAATCACTGTCCTAGTCTGTGGTTTTAATTAATAAGGAAAAAAGAAGAGTTTGCTCAGTGACAAAATGATGTAGAGGCTTCATTCTGGGTACTTTGACTCAATGACAATAAGAGACTTTTAAAGTGGTTATGTTAAATCATCAAATAAAATAATAATTTGAAGTTTTCTGAGTACGTTCCCTTCCTTCCCCAGTTGCCATCAGTTAACTGAGCGTTGAATGTTGGGTAGGGAAAATCAAGCCTTATGGAAAGATAGAATGGCTGAAGATGGGATATGGTGGTAGGTATTGAGGAGAGGCATTCTGTTTGTATTATTTCTGTGGGCATTCTGAACATACATAATGAGCATTAATATTTGGTTCTTAAAAGAAAGTAATAGTTTCAGATAAATAATAAAAATAAATAAATAATAGTTGCAGATAAAATAATAGTTTCAGATAAAGACAACAAGCCTAAATTAAGTGGACAGGCTTTTTTATCACTACTCTTTTTTTCTGCTTTATTATATGATTCTGGGGGTTAGTTATTACTTTGCAAATATTTTATGAGATGACAGACCCCTGACTAAGTAATTGGTTAAGAGCCCCTTCTGTTTTGGGAAAAAAAATCTGTAAATAAAACTTAAATAAACAACTTCATGATTTTTAGAATGGTTGTTTTTATAATTATCAGGCATACCTGGCATTTTAAAAGTTAGTTTTGTATTGTGGAATTTAAACAAGTTTTTGTGTGTTGCTTATGTTTTAATGTTCTCACAGACTCAAAAGTGTTTCCTTTTATTTAGGAAGCTGAACAAGCAAGAACAGACTACTTCATTAGGACACTCTTACTTGAATTTCAAAATGTAAGTATTTTCCATTTAGGGGTAGTCTCTAAGGATAGTTTTCAAAGAGAAGATATATAAATAGCATATTATCTTATCTTACCTAATTAATGGAGATTTGTTAATTTTTTTTTTTGTATATTGAAGAAAAATTCAGAGTGTAATATTTTCTTTAGTATCTTGAGCCTTTATGTTTATCAAGTTAGATAATAAAGTAATGTAAATTTTAACTTACCTAGAATAACTTTCTGTGAATTGAATTAAAGTTTACTGTATTTGGAATAGTTATGCTCTCTTTGCTGCAAATATTTTTCCTCTATTGCAGTAAGCAGATTATATTATTATTTACATTATTATTACCCACTTTTACTAGTTCACAATTTTATAGAAGGAGACCAGCTACCGTGATGGCTAAGTCTTCATTATATAAATATAGTTTTTACTTAGGCCCTTGACTGGTGTTAATGATACAAAGCTAAATAAAATAATTTCTCTAGGAATCAGAGAAAAACTTGATGGACATTAGAGAATGCCTGTTAGCTTCTTACTCAACTCTCACTTTTATCTTCTTAGTTTTTAAACCATTGTAAGTCATTCAGCTTGGCCATAAATTACTTAATTCTTGGCCATGTCATTCTTACCCAACTTGTCTGTTTGTAAATATACCCAGAGCCTCCTACTTTCCTGTTTAGAAGCAGAACTGGGTTGCAGTACTCTTATTCCCCAGTGACTTAAATAATCATGTCCCTTTAGACGACTCATTTATTATACATTGGCCTCTTATTTTTTTAATCTGTAGTAATAATGATACCTACCTTAGTGTATTTCTACATTGTGTCAGGCATCTCAATCCTCCTAACTTCATGATAGTAAATATAGTTATCTCCTTTGCTCCTGAAAATTTAAGTAGCTTACCTCAAGTTATTCAGTAAGTGGCAAAAGTAGAATTTGAATCCAGTTTTGTCTAGCTTCAAAGCAGTGTTCTTTCTATTAAACACCTAGAACAGCAATTCTCAACATTTAAAAAAATGTTTTTTCAAGCTTTTGGTATCAGGACCCCTTTACATTTGTAAAAATTACTGGGGGATCCCAAAGAACTTTTTTTAGATGTGTATTATGTATTTTATATATTTTAATATTCCCTATATTCAAAATTAAAACTAAAAAAAATTGAAATACATGAATACACAAACATCCTACTAGCTGTCTAAGTGATGACATCATCAGCCTTTGGAAAACAGTACTGTACACTCATGAGATAATGAAAGTAAAAGGGCAAATAGCCCTTTAGTATTATTATGAAAATGGTTTCATGCTCATGGGAACTCAGACCATACTTTGAGAACCGCTATCTAGAATAAGACAAGTGGGTTTGGGGTAGGGGACAAGTTGATTTCTAAATTCTTTTTCAGCTTAAATATTCTGTTAGTCTTCTAATTACCATTCATCCTGACATGTTATATTTCTCATCCACTTAAGACTAAGGATTAGTGCAATAGTGTATATATAGTGTAACAGTATAATATAGATAGTGTAGCAGGTTATATAGATAAGACCGCCTGAGTTCAGATCCCACATCTGTCATTTACTGTGAAACTTTAGGCAAGTTATTTAATCTCTGTCTCAATTTCCTTACCTTTAAAATGAGGATAATATTAACAGTACCTTCCTCATTTGGTTACATGGGGATTAAATGATTTTTATGTGTGAAGCACTTAGATCAGTACCTGGTACGTGGTAAGCAGTCAGATGTGTGCTACTGTTTACTCAAGGGCAATGCTAAATCCCACACAGATATCTTAGAAAACTTGCAAGTGTATTTTCAAAATTGTTGAATTTCTGTTTTCTTCAAGGAGTCTCGTAGGCTATATCAGTTTCATTATGTAAACTGGCCAGACCATGATGTTCCTTCATCATTTGATTCAATTCTGGACATGATCAGCTTAATGAGGAAGTACCAAGAACATGAAGATGTACCTATTTGTATTCATTGCAGGTACAAAAGAATTTTCCAAGTATTTAAATACAGCATTTTCTTTTAAGTTTGATGTTAAATAGTTTTTATTTCTGCATTAATGTGATAGGAGTAATCATGAATTTTTTCTAGGCTTGATATAGTACATTTGAGACTGAGGCCTTGCAAACTGAGTTTATTACGATCTGGTTGAAAGATTATTTAGAATAATGTTCCATTAAAACACAGAATCATCTATATGAAAATATAACTCATGTGGTGGAAAGCTATAGAACACTCTCTTTTTACTATTCATCAGTTAGCACTTATAGTCTCATAGATGTCCATCATACTCTTCTTTATAAAGTTAATACTGCAATAATATTCTCTTTGTATTACAAAAGAAACGATCCACATGGAAAACATTTTTCCATGGATAGAAGTCCTGAGAACCAAACATTTGGGCTGATGAATATGACATCATTTATTCTTGGGGGTGGGCAGTTAATTCTATACTTGTGGGGATGAAATTCTATAATATATTTTATCTAAGATAAATCAATTTAAAATAACTGCTCTTAATCTAACATTTTGGATTATTATTTCTGTTACCGTGTTTCTCCAACTGACAAACCACACTACCCTGTTTATAATGCAGAGCAATTAGTTAGGAGGAAGTCCTTATTTTCTTGTCAGTAGAAGAAAATAACAATGCTTGTTCTGGGATTGTATGGTATGTGAATAAAACTATTGAAAAAAAAAAGGATGCCTGTTCTGGTGCATAGATCATAATTATCTGTGTAATTCCTATATTTTTAAATATTGACTGTCCTTTGTACCCTGCCTTTGACAACCTATCTACCCCAGGTGGCCTCCAGATTACTACTTATGACTCTTCTCATAGTACTTACTGTAGTTTCAAAAGATTATTTGCCCCATTGGATGACTTTTAATTTTAAATAGAGGGTATGTAGCCACCTGGCTTTGGTTTTTTAAGCTGAATTTGTATTGTGGCTTTGGGAATGTTAATGGTGAACACCCTTTTAAAATGAAAGCAAATTAGTCGAGAAAACATGAAAACACTTGCAGTACCTTTGGAAAATAGGTGGCATTATAATAAGGGTGATGAGGAGGGCATTTTAAAACTTAATTTTTGGAATTTCATTAGGTAAGTTAATATATGAGTTCTTACAAAATAAAAGTTAGCTGAGGCAATTTTTCTACTCTTAATTTTTAATTTATATTAGATTATTCTTCAAGCTATCAGTTTACCACTCTAAGTGACTTGTGTCTGCATTCATATTTGTTACAAAAAAGTAAATGAAATTATTTTAGACTTAGAAATTTACCGGTTAATTACTGAAATAGTTAAAAGGCAAAGAAGGATTTTTTTTTAGTGGAGATAGAGCACTAATGATAGTTTTCTTATCTATTTGGCCTGATTGTAATGGCATTGACTAATATCTTTTAGACAGCCAAATTGTATATTAACTGTAGTGATTTAGAAAATATATATGTAAAAGGAAGGAAATCACTTATAAGTGTTGTCAACACTTCAGTATATGGCCTTTGTGTGTGTGTTTTAAAGGATGTTTCCTCATTTAACGTATCATGTGCATCTCTCTAGAGCACACAGATATTCTTATGTAACATATTGTGCTTATACAATTCATTATATTTAACTTCCGTTTTTTGGCATTTAATTTATTATCCCTTCCCTTGTAATTTTTCAGCTGTTTTAAACAACAGTTTAAATGTCCCATGCCCAATCTTCAGGTGACATTTTTTTTAGCACATCTGTAATTATTTCATTAGGATAGATATTTGGAAGTTGAATTTCTAGATCAGAGAACATGAACTTTTCCATGCTTTTAATAAGTAATTAAATTTTTGTTTTCCAGAAAATTGATGCCAATTAATTCTACCACTAATAGTATGTGGGGTGGATGAGGGATTATTTCCCCTCCTGCTCCAATACTGTGTTAGCTTTTTATTTTTTTTTAAATGCTAGTGTAACAGGCAAGCATTTTCTTTGACAGTACTGTTCAACCTTTTTACTTTTTTTTTTGATCATTTATATTCTTTTGTGAATTGCTCATTTGTATACTTGGCCAATTTTTTTTAGAGCAAACATTCATCTTAATTATATAAGTTCTTTGTATATTAAGGATATTAACTTTTAGTTGTGTGTTGCAAGTATTTTTCATGTCTTAATTCTGCTTATGTTTTGCCAATACATACATTTTAAGTTGTTATGTAGTCATAATTGTGACTCTCTCCATTTAGGTTTCTATTTATTGAGATATGTCTAGAAAACAATACTACATA
The DNA here is from genome assembly GCF_015220235.1 of Choloepus didactylus. Classification (NCBI taxonomy): domain Eukaryota; kingdom Metazoa; phylum Chordata; class Mammalia; order Pilosa; family Megalonychidae; genus Choloepus; species Choloepus didactylus. The sequence goes on from NC_051311.1 coordinate 93,068,698, forward strand.
AATCTTTGCTTATATTATTTAGTACTTTTATAGTTTTTTTTAATTACAATTACAATGGATTTATCTGGAGCTTTTAGAAATATTTAAGGTATGAGATAAGAATCTAATTTTGGCTCTTTATTCTTTATTAATTAACTTTCCCAATACCGTTTATTGACTTGTCCAATCTTTTTCCCTTTGATTGGAGAAAATACTTGTATTCATGTATGTTTCTGAAATTTCTATTGTGTTTTATTGACCCAGTTTTCTATGACTTAGCAATATCACACTTATAACTATCAAGTTTTAAATATTTATAATTTAGTCCTAGTAACTTTACCTGTAAAATTCTAGAAATGTACAGAATTAGCAAATTTATCAAAAGTTATAGATCAATATTATTGAAATTTATTATTAAGGGCTGTTTTACATTCATTCTAAGTTTCTTATAGTGTACTTCTATTGGGAATTTTTTAGGTTACTTGTTTAACAAATGATACTTCTAAAAGCTTAAAAATATGCATTTAAATGCTTTTTTTATGCCTCACAATTACTCTGGTGATGACAATAATGTTTAATTACTCATAATGATATGCCTCCTTTCATAATCAGTTGCTCTAAAATGTTTTTGTCTTGTTTTTTAATGAAACCACAGTTGGTATTCAAACCTATCTCTAGGACTTCCAGCATTCTTCATTTTTTCTACACTTTTTCCAGATTGAAATGATGTACTGTTTCTCCAATAGTCTAAAGCACCAGAGCCATCCAGAACATAGAATAAATTTATCTCTGCAAGAAAGAGTTAGCTAGACAGGTTTTCTGAGGAACAATTAGACTTCCAAAGTGAAGGATCCTAGGTGTCCTGAACTGAAAAACATTAATCAGTGTTCCTAGGTAGGCTGTGAGTCACTCACTCTTAAGAGTTCCTTAAATAAAAACAAGATATAAATACTAATGTTAAGCATGTTTACCATGCCCATACTTTTAAGTTGTAGTTTTTTAAAGAAGTAAAGTTTTCTTGAATTTCTTAAATGATATTTTGGTTTCTGAATATTAACATGTCCAGTCAAATTTGTTATTATGCCTCTCTTTTAATCAGAAAAATCAAATGCTTTTTCAAACTTTATATCCATAGTGCAGGCTGTGGAAGAACAGGTGCCATTTGTGCCATAGATTATACATGGAATTTACTAAAAGCTGGGGTAAGAATAACTTTTATGTGGCATTATATTCAATTTATCTATTATGATTTTCAAACAGTGATTAATTGCAGTAAGTTATAACATAAATTTTGTTATACATGTTATTTTTTTAGAAGTAGCTTGTTAAAAGAAATGAAGGTAGTTAAAAAATATAAATGATGCATATTGCCTTGACTCAGGGTAAGGGTGTCACTTAATTTGTTCTTGGTTAAAACCTGCATTAGGGATGTAATCCTTGCATTGATTTTTCCAAATACAGAATTTTCATTGTCTTTCGTATTTATTCTAGGTGTAAGTATATTCAGTTCCATAAATATTTTTGCTTACCAGAAGTAGTATGGTGGTTAAGAGTGCCATCTCTGGAGTCAAGCTGTCCAGATTAAAATTCTGGCTCTGCCATTTACTTGCTGCAGGACCTTGGTTGAGTTTCTTATTTCTTCATCTGAAAATGGGGCTCATAATAGTAATAACTCATAAGGTAGTCATTGAGTAAGTTAACCTGTGTAAAGTTCTTTAGAATTCTGGGTGGCATGTAGCAAGTGCTCAGTTCAGTGTCAGTTATTATTACTGTTGCTGTTGTTGTTACTACCACTACTATTTCCAAGAAATTGTGTTTGAAGCTATGGAGGATACAAAGATAAAAATGATATAACCTTCTTCAGAGATTTAAAAAACACAAGTATACATTGGATGTAGATTTGTTTTATATGCTGGTTCCCTAATTTGTTCCTTTTCTCTGCAGTAGAGAAGAGCTTTTAATTCTTTGTAGCTTTAGAGTTTCTATGAGTGTCAGTCTGTGCCTTGTATAAAATAGAATTAATAAATGTTTATTACTTTCTTTTTCTTTTCTTCCTTTTCTTCCTTTCTTCTCTTTTTTCCTCTGCTTTTTTCCCTTTTTCATTCTTTGTTAGAGAATATTTAAATTTTAAGTTTCTTCTGGGGTTAAATTTTCTTTTTGTATTCCTCAAAAGCTATAATCATTTCCTAATTTTCAAATGAGAAATTTTAAGTGAATATAACTTAACTAGAATTCTATCACTTTTTAACTTAAAAGGCAAATATTAACAATGGATGGGAAGAGGCACTTAGATGAATGCCAGCAAAGAAAATAAACTGATTATTTCAAAAATTGTGTATTTTGAACATAGTCCCCATTTGATTGCATTTGGCATAAGTATAATCTTAGGCCTTAAGTTAAGACTTGGTATAAAAATCTTCTAATGTACCAGTAAACCTGGGAATCATTCTCAATTCTTCCATCTTCATCACTCCATTTTTGTTGATTATCAAGTTCTAATAATTCTCCCTCAGAAATATCCCTCAAATCTGTTCCCACCATTCTATCCTTTTTTTTAGACTGCTGCAATAAAACTCTACTAGTATAACCCCCTTATAGACTAGCATCTTCTCTGTTCCAAACAAGTTGCCTAAATATCAAATATGATCATGTCAGGGTTACCTATTACAGCAGTTTCTACTCCCAATTGTACAAAAGAATTGTGTAGTATTTTTTACAGTCAGTCCTCAGGGATGGAGCTGTGGGTTCTGTGTTCTTCCTCAGCTCTCTCAGGAGACACTGGCCTGTAGAATAAGGTTGAACTTTATGGTATTTTTAATCCGATCCCAAGTAGCCTTCTGTTTTCTCCTCTGAGTATCCTCTTCTCCTCAGTCCTAGGTTTTACCTGCATCAAACGTCTCAATTCCCCAACCAGGTCAAACGTTTAATCTGTCATTCCTATTTTTATTTCCTTACCTTTTCATGGAATAATATTTTAATATCCAACTAAATTGTTACTCCACACATCCATCAGAGTTAGTTACAGCCTCTATTCTAACTGCCCTGGACTCATTCTTTGGCTGGATATTTACTTGTATCTGGCTCCACAGTTTGTCTGCTTAAGATCAAGAATAGCTCTGTATCCCAGTGCCGAGTGTCTGATATATGATAGAGAGGCTCAATAAATGTTTGCAGTTATGCATCATGTATTTAGGTGTAAATGAAAAATTGAAGAGTATAAAATTTTACTGTTCTCTAAGTAATTACCAAAGTTTATGTATTAAATTCTTTATTTTAGAAAATACCAGAGGAATTTAATGTGTTTAATTTAATACAAGAAATGAGAACACAAAGGCATTCTGCAGTACAAACAAAGGTATGGTTATTTGTTTCAATTTTAAAATATATTTTTGTAAATGCATTCTTGATTTTTTAATGTCTTTTCTCTTGCTTATCATTTCATTTCCCTAATAGGAGCAATATGAGCTTGTTCATAGAGCTATAGCCCAGCTGTTTGAAAAACAGCTACAACTATATGAAATTCATGGAGCCCAGAAAATTGCTGATGGAGTGGTAAGTGTTCTTGGCCTGTTCGTTTTAGGAAACTTTTACTTTTTACCAAGATTTTAATTGTTATCTTGTGTTTTATCTGACATGAGAATATTCATGACAGTTTCTACTTTTACCTAAACTTGTTTTTTTTTTTAAAATTTAATCATATTTGTTTATTGTGGAATATAATGGGTATGCATAGAAGTGATAATTTTCCAACTGCAACTTAACAAGTAGTTAGCAAATTTCAAAGAATGTTATGGGTATAGGTCCACAGTTTCAGTTATTTCCTTCTTGTGAAACACAACATATATGCAAAAAGGTAATAACTTTCGAAGTATGATTTAACAAGTAGTTATATAGGAAATTTCGAAAACTGTTATGAGTTACAGTATCAGTTTCAGTTGTTTCCTTATTGTGAGATATAACATATACACAAAAATGTGATAACTTTCAAATTAAAATTTAACAAGTAGCTATAGAGCAAATTTCAAAAAATGCTATGGGTTACAATTCCACCATTTCTGTACTTTCCTTCTAGCTATTCCAATATCCCAGCAACTAATAAAAATAAAATTATATAGAGATTCAGTATTCATAATCCTTTGCTAAATTGCTTCCTGTCTGTTGCTACTTCTTCCTCTGGTTTAATCACTTTCCCAATCTTCAGGAATGTCTAGGGAGTGACTACCCTAACTTGTTCATGTTGAAAAGATGTATCAACATTATGGGAAAAGGGGACACAACTGGTTAATGTTCTTGAAGAGACTATTGCCTCTGAGTTTTGGGATTTAGCTGGCATCGGAGTTTTCTGGAAGATTTATGATTCTGAAGAATGAATTTAGTGAGTGAAACTTTCATAGCATTTCAGACAGGGATCTGGGTATTCTTTAGGGTTTTTGGGACTGCTGTTGACTTGGGCTTATGCTATGGCCATTTGTCATATCTAGCTGAAGATTGCATAGGAGTAACCTCCAGGACAGCCTCTCAACTCTATTTGAAATCTCTTAACCACTGAAACCTTATTTTATTGCCTTTCTATTCCCCATTTTGGTCTAAAAGGCATTCTCAGACCCTTGATGCCAGGGTCAGGCTCATTTCTGGAATCCATGTCCCGCATTGCTAAGGAGACCCAATCATCTGGAGGGGTCCTGTCCCATGTTGTGGGGAGGGTGATGAATTCATTTGTAGAGTTGGGCTTTAGAGAGAGAAAGTCCAGATTTGAGCAACAAAAGAGGTTCTCTGAAGGTGACTTCTAGGCATAATTATAGGTGGGCTCACCCTCCCCTTTAGAACCATAAGTTTCATTAAGAGCAAGCCTCAAGATCAAGGGATTGACTTACAAAGTAGGGGGTTCCTAAGTTCACATAGCATATGTTCTGTCCATGATAATCCATCCCTATCACACATTATCATCATTTAGATGTACAGTCCTCAACACTATCCATTTTAAACAATTCTTATGACGCAAAACACCCCATGGCTCTTTTCAGCCCTTAATTATTTGTCCCTAGTATTTATGTGGTACTACTAAGGTATTCCTATTAATTATAGTTCCTAATATGCAATAGGTAGATTTTTCCCATATACCATTCTGTTGTCAAATCTCTGTACCAGTGTCATGCCTTAGAACTACCTCATGCAAGCACGTATCTGTATTTGTAGTGCTGAACTGTGAGATATATATGCCTTTAAATAACCCTTTTCACCTTCAATACAGTTTTTTTTTTTTTAATCATCATTTTATTGAGATATATTCACATACCACGCAGTCATACAAAACAAATTGTACTTTCGATTGTTTACAGTACCGTTACATAGTTGTACATTCATCACCTAAATCAATCCCTGACACCTTCATTAGCACACACACAAAAATAACAAGAATAATAATTAGAGTGAAAATGAGCAATTGAAGTAAAAAAGAACACTAGGTACCTTTGTCTGTTTGTTTGCTTCCCCTACTTTTCTACACATCCATCCATAAACTAGACAAAGTGGAGTTTGGTCCTTATGGCATTCCCAATCCCACTGTCACCCCTCATAAGCTACATTTTTATACAACTGTCTTCGAGATTCATGGGTTCTGGGTTGTAGTTTAATAGTTTCAGGTATCCACCACCAGCTACCCCAATTCTTTAGAACCTAAAAAAGGTTGTCTAAAGTGTGCGTAAGAGTGCCCACCAGAGTGATCTCTCGGCTCGTTTTGGAATCTCTCTGCCACTGAAGCTTATTTCATTTCCTTTCACATCCCCCTTTTGGTCAAGAAGATGTTCTCCATCCCACGATGCCGGGTCTACATTCCTCCCCGGGAGTCATATTCCACGTTGCCAGCGAGATTCACTTCCCTGGGTGTCTGATCCCACGTAGGGGGGAGGGCAGTGATTTCACCTTTCAAGTTGGCTTAGCCAGAGAGAGAGGGCCACATCTGAGCAACAAAGAGGCATTCAGGAGGAGACTCTTAGGCACAAATACAGGGAGGCCTAGCCTCTCCTTTGCAGCAACCGTCTTCCCAAGGGTAAAACTTATGGTAGAGGGCTCAACCCATCAAACCACCAGTCCCCTATGTCTGTGGTCATGTTAGCAACCATGGAGGTGGGGTAGGCGAATACCCCTGCATTCTCCACAGGCTCCTCAAGGGGGCACTACATCTTTTTTTTTTTTTCCTTGTTTGTCTTTTTTCTTTCTTTTTTTTTTTTTTTTAACTTTCCCTTCTTTTTTCAAATCAACTGTATGAAAAAAAAAGTTAAAAAGAAAACAAACATACAATAAAAGAACATTTCAAAGAGACCATAGCAAGGGAGTAAGAAAAAGACAATTAACCTAAGATAACTGCTTAACTTCCAACATGTTCCTACTTTACCCCAAGAAAGTTACATAATATAGCAACATTTCAGTGAACTTGTTCCTACTACATCCATCAGAAATTAACAGACCATAGTCATTTCTGGGCATCCCCAGAACGTTAAATAGCTTATCTGTTCTTCTTGGATTATTGTTCCCCCTTCCTTAATTGCTCTCTACTGCTAGTTCCCCTACATTCTACATTATAAACCATTTGTTTTACATTTTTCAAAGTTCACATTAGTGGTAGCATATAATATTTCTCTTTTTGTGCCTGGCTTATTTCGCTCAGCATTATGTCTTCAAGGTTCATCCATGTTGTCATATGTTTCACCAGATCGTTCCTTCTTACTGCCGCGTAGTATTCCATCGTGTGTATATACCACATTTTATTTATCCACTCATCTGTTGAAGGACATTTGGGTTGTTTCCATCTCTTGGCAATTGTGAATAATGCTGCTATGAACATTGGCGTGCAGATATCTGTTCGTGTCACTGCTTTCCGATCTTCCGGGTATATACCGAGAAGTGCAATCGCTGGATCGAATGGTAGCTCTATATCTAGTTTTCTAAGGAACTGCCAGACTGACTTCCAGAGTGGCTGAACCATTATACAGTCCCACCAACAATGAATAAGAGTTCCAATTTCTCCACATCCCCTCCAGCATTTGTAGTTTCCTGTTTGTTTAATGGCAGCCATTCTAACCGGTGTTAGATGGTATCTCATTGTGGTCTTAATTTGCATCTCTCTAATAGCTAGTGAAGCTGAACATTTTTTCATGTGTTTCTTGGCCATTTGTATTTCCTCTTCAGAGAACTGTCTTTTCATATCTTTTGCCCATTTTATAATTGGGCTGTCTGTACTATTGTCATTGAGTTGTAGGATTTCTTTGTATATGCAAGATATCAGTCTTTTGTCAGATACATGGTTTCCAAAAATTTTTTCCCATTGAGTTGGCTGCCTCTTTACCTTTTTGAGAAATTCCTTTGAGGTGCAGAAACTTCTAAGCTTGAGGAGTTCCCATTTATCTATTTTCTCTTTTGTTGCTTGTGCTTTGGGTGTAAAGTCTAGGAAGTGGCCTCCTAATACAAGGTCTTGAAGATGTTTTCCTACATTATCTTCTAGGAGTTTTATGGTACTTTCTTTTATATTGAGATCTTTGGTCCATTTTGAGTTAATTTTTGTGTAGGGGGTGAGGTAGGGGTCCTCTTTCATTCTTTTGGATATGGATATCCAACTCTCCCAGCCCCATTTGTTGAAAAGACCATTATGGCTCAGTTCGGTGACTTTGGGGGCCTTATCAAAGATCAGTCGGCCATAGATCTGAGGGTCTATCTCTGAATTCTCAATTCGATTCCATTGATCTATATGTCTATCTTTGTGCCAGTACCATGCTGTTTTGGCAACTGTGGCTTTATAATAAGCTTCAAAGTCAGGGAGTGTAAGTCCTCCCACTTCGTTTTTCTTTTTTAGAGTGTCTTTAGCAATTCGAGGCATCTTCCCTTTCCAAATAAATTTGATAACTAGCTTTTCCAAGTCTGCAAAGTAGGTTGTTGGAATTTTGATTGGGATTGCATTGAATCTGTAGATGAGTTTGGGTAGAATTGACATCTTAATGACATTTAGCCTTCCTATCCATGAACATGGAATATTTTTCCATCTTTTAAGGTCCCCTTCTATTTCTTTTAGTAGAGTTATGTAGTTTTCTTTGTATAGGTCTTTTACATCTTTGGTTAAGTTTATTCCTAGGTACTTGATTTTTTTAGTTGCTATTGAAAATGGTATCTTTTTCTTGAGTGTCTCTTCAGTTTGTTCATTTCTAGCATATAGAAACATTACTGACTTATGTGCATTAACCTTGTATCCCGCTACTTTGCTAAATTTGTTTATTAGCTCTAGTAGGTGTATCGTTGATTTCTCAGGGTTTTCTAGATATAAGATCATATCATCTGCAAACAATGACAGTTTTACTTCTTCTTTTCCAATTTGGATGCCTTTTATTTCTTTGTCTTGCCGGATTGCCCTGGCTAGCACTTCCAGCACAATGTTGAATAACAGTGGTGACAGCGGGCATCCTTGTCTTGTTCCTGATCTTAGAGGGAAGGCTTTCAGTCTCTCACCATTGAGTACTATGCTGGCTGTGGGTTTTTCATATATGCTCTTTATTATGTTGAGGAAGTTTCCTTCAATTCCTACCTTTTGAAGTGTTTTTATCAAAAAGGGATGTTGGATTTTGTCAAATGCTTTTTCAGCATCTATTGAGATGATCAGTTGATTTTTCCCTTTCGAGTTTTTAATGTGTTGTAATACATTGATTGTTTTTCTTATGTTGAACCATCCTTGCATGCCTGGAATGAACCCCACTTGGTCATGGTGTATGATTTTTTTAATGTGTCTTTGGATTCGATTTGCAAGTATTTTGTTGAGGATTTTTGCATCTATATTCATTAGGGAGATTGGCCGGTAGTTTTCCTTTTTTGTAGCATCTTTGCCTGGTTTTGGTATTAGATTGATGTTAGCTTCATAAAATGAGTTAGGTAGTGTTCCATTTTTTTCAATGTTTTGAAAGAGTTTGAGTAAGATTGGTGTCAGTTCTTTCTGGAAAGTTTGGTAGAATTCCCCTGTGAAGCCATCTGGCCCTGGGCATTTATTTGTGGGAAGATTTTTGATGACTGATTGGATCTCTTTGCTTGTGATGGGTTGGTTGAGGTCTTCTATTTCTTCTCTGGTCAGTCTAGGTTGTTCATATGTTTCCAGGAAATTGTCCATTTCTTCTACATTATCCAGTTTGTTGCCATACAGTTGTTCATAATATCCTCTTATAATTTTTTTAATTTCTTCAGGATCTGCAGTTATGTCACCTTTTTCATTCATTATTTTGTTTATATGGGTCTTCTCTCTTTTTGATTTTGTCAGTCTAGCTAGGGGCTTGTCAATCTTGTTGATCTTCTCAAAGAACCAACTTTTGGTGATATTTATCCTTTCTATTGTTTTTTTGTTCTCTATGTCATTTATTTCTGCTTTAATCCTTGTTATTTCTTTTCTTGTACTTGGTTTAGGATTGGTTTGCTGTTCATTTTCTAGCTTCTTCAGTTGATCCATTAGTTCTTTGATTTTGGCTCTTTCTTCCTTTTTAATATATGCGTTTAGTGCTATAAATTTCCCCCTTAGCACTGCTTTTGCTGCATCCCATAGGTTTTGGTATGTTGTGTTCTCATTTTCATTCGTCTCTATATATTTAGCAATTTCTCTTGCTATTTCTTCTTTAACCCACTGATTGTTTAGGAGTGTGTTGTTTAACCTCCAGGTATTTGTGAATTTTCTAAGTCTCTGATGGTTATTGACTTCTAATTGTATTCCATTGTGGTCAGAGAATGTGCTTTGAATAATTTCAATCTTTTTAAATTTATTGAGGCTTGTTTTATGTCCCAGCATATGATCTATTCTGGAGAAAGTTCCGTGAGCACTAGAAAAGTATGTGTATCCTGGTGATTTGGGATGTAATGTCCTGTAGATGTCTGTTAAATCTAATTCATTTATCAGATTGTTTAGGTTTTCAATTTCCTTATTGGTCTTCTGTCTGGTTGATCTATCTATAGGAGAGAGTGATGTGTTGAAGTCTCCCACAATTATTGTGGAAACATCAATTGCTTCCTTTAGTTTTGCCAATGTTTCTCTCATGTATTTTGTGGCACCTTGATTGGGTGCATAGACATTTACGATTGTTATTTCTTCTTGCTGAATTGCCCCTTTTATTAGTATGTAGTGGCCTTCTTTGTCTCTCAAAACATCCCTGCATTTGAAGTCTATTTTATCTGAGATTAATATTGCTACACCTGCTTTCTTTTGGCTGTGGCTTGCATGAAATATTTTTTTCCATCCTTTACTTTCAGTTTCTTTGTGTCCCTGTGTCTAAGATGAGTCTCTTGTATGCAACATATTGATGGTTCATTTTTTTTGATCCATTCTGCGAATCTATATCTTTTAATTGGGGAGTTTAATCCATTTACATTCAACGTTAAAACCGTGAAGGCATTTCTTGAATCGGCCATCTTATCCTTTGGATTATGTTTGCCATATTTTTCCCTCTCTCTATTAATATCCTTTATTGTACCCATACCGAATCTCTTTAGTACTGAACCTTTCTCCAAGTCTCTCTGTCCTGTCTTTGTTTCTCTGTCTGTAGGGCTCCCTTTAGTATCTCCAGTAGGGCAGGTCTCTTGTTAGCAAATTCTCTCAGCATTTCTTTGTCTGTGAAAAATTTAAGCTCTCCCTCAAATTTGAAGGAGAGCTTTGCTGGATAAAGTATTCTTGGCTGGAAATTCCTCTCACTCAGAATTTTAAATATATCGTGCCACTGCCTTCTCGCCTCCATGGTGGCTGCTGAGTAGTCACTACTTAGTCTTATGCTGTTTCCTTTGTATGTGGTGAATTGCTTTTCTCTTGCTGCTTTCAGAACTTGCTCCTTCTCTTCTATGTTTGACAGTGTGATCAGTATATGTCTCGGAGTGGGTTTTTTTGGATTTATTCTATTTGGAGTTCGCTGAGCATTTATGATTTGTGTATTTATGTTGTTTAGAAGATTTGGGAAGTTTTCCCCAACAATTTCTTTGAATACTCTTCCTAGACCTTTACCCTTTTCTTCCCCTTCTGGGACACCAATGAGTCTTATATTTGGACGTTTCATATTATCTATCATATCCCTGAGGTCCATTTCGAGTTTTTCAATTTTTTTCCCCATTCTTTCTTTTATGCTTTCATTTTCCATTCTGTCATCTTCCAGGTCACTGATTCGTTGTTCAACTTCCTCTAGTCTTGTACTATGAGTGTCCAGAATCTTTTTAATTTGGTCAACAGTTTCTTTAATTTCCATAAGATCATCCATTTTTTTATTTAGTCTTGCAATGTCTTCTTTATGCTCTTCTAGGGTCTTCTTGATTTCCTTCATATCCCGTACTAGGGTCTCATTGTTCATCTTTAGTTCTTTGAGTAGCTGCTCTAGGTGTGTCTCTTCTGGTCTTTTGATTTGGGTGCTTGGGCTTGGGTTATCCATATCGTCTGGTTTTTTCATATGCTTTATAATTTTCTGTTGTTTTTGGCCTCGTGGCATTTGCTGAACTTGATAGGGTTCTTTTAGGGTTTGTAGACTAGTTGAAGTCCTTATCTCTAATTTATCAGATCTACAGCTTCGTGGAGTAGACTTTCTCTAACTAACCAGCAGGTGGCGTCCACGAGCCACCTGTCCTCCACAAGCCAGTTCTCCCCTGCTTAGCCTTTTTGGTGAGTGGGGGAGTGAGTCTTGTGGGGCCCAATTGGTGTACCAAGCTTGCGTGTGTAGTTGGTGTTGCCTGCCCTGTATGTGGGGCGTGTTTCTGGGCAGTCGGGGAGGGGGGTGGCCCTAACAATCAAATCTCCCTGATGATCCTAGAGTTTTAAAGCTACTGCAATAGTCTAATCCTTCAGTTCAGTCCTGCCACAGTTTGTCTCTGCCACTGACCCACAAGTCTTTGGTATTGGCGTATGGCTCCTGAGACTTGCAAGTGGGCCCCTCTTCCAGGCTGTGCACCCCGGGTCCTCTGTTGAGGGATGACTGTGCTGTGTCACAGGTGAGTGCCGTCCCCCCAGGGTAGTTCTGGGCTGCTGGGCTGTGTTGGGAGGCTCCCAGTCTGCTCAAATGATGGCTGAATGGGGCTCTGTTAATTCACACTGCTCCCCCTTCCCAGCTCTGGGACATTCAGCTGAGGTTGCAGGGAAGGCTAATGTCCACGCCCAGTTTTGTGGTGTGTGCCTGTTATTTGAAGCACTTCCGTCACACTGGGTTGTCTGGGGCAGCTCTGGGCTATGGGGCTGGCGATGGGCAGGAGTGTTTCCTGTCCACCAGGATGGTGGCTGTGAGCGGACACCCCCCTTTTCTTGGGAAGTTGTGTTGTTTAGTGAATTTTCTCAGCCACTGGATTATTGCCTTTTGTCTCAGAGCTCTCTTAGTTCTGCTCTTGACTTGACGTGCCCAAATTTCAATTCTTTGAAGCTTTCTGTATTGAGCTTCTTAGAGTAATTGTTTTAGAAAAAGCAAAAAGGATTTAAAAAAAAAAAAAAAAAAAAAACGGCCCTCCTCAGAGATCTAATGGGTTATTGAAATGCTAATAGACAAAGCAACCAGGGCCATTAAGGAAAGGTGCACAGGGCAGAGAGATCAGCCTTGCTTCGGGATTTGCATATGCGCCTCAAGGCCTGATCTCCGCCCTTCCCCTTTCTGTGTTCACCAGAACTCCAAAAATCCTCTGCTTTTATTTTGGAGTTTTTCGTGTTGTTTTTTTTCTATGCCTGTCTCCTCTCTGCTGGGCTGGCTGCTCTCAGAGTCTCTGGTGTCTGGTCTCAGTCTATCTATGGTTGGAGTTTGAATCAGTAGAATGAGTTTCCGATAAGAGCAGCCACTGCAATTCTCCCTTCTCCTTCCTGGAGCTGACAGCCCCTCCTCCCCCGGGACTGAGCCTGGCAGGGAGGGGCGCGGGTCCCCTGGCCGCAAAAACTTACAGATTTCGCTGATCTCAGCAGTTCCACGTTTTCATGGGTGTTGTATGAAGTATGCCCAAAGACAGATTGCTCTGTGGTGTCCAGTCCACGCAGTTCCTGGCTTTTTACCTACTTTCCTGGAGGAGTAACTGTGGTTTAATTGATCTATTCAGTTTTCAAGTGCAAGGCTCGACTCAGAGTTGCAATATATTCTTTCACCTCTCTTCTGAAATCTGGCAGGTGCTTCAGAACTCCTCTCGCCTTAGCTCCAACAACCAAGCGCCCGCAGGACCAGCCGCCTCAATACAGTTTTGATACTTATAATCCCATTAACAAGCAATCATCACCCCTATCCATTACCATACCTTTGATTCACCCTCATTAACATATCTGAACATGTTAGATTATCATTTCCCCTTCATTATCTCTGTCTATCACTAGGTCCCAATAGTCCACATTATAAGACATTGATTTTACATTGTTGAGGGAGTTCATAATAGTGGTAACATAAAATATCTCCTTTTGTGTCTGACTTATTTCACTCAGAATTATTTCTTCAGGGTTCATCCTTGTTTCCATATCTTTCAGGACCTTGTTCCTTCTTACTGCTGCATAGTATTCCATTGTATGTATATACCACATTTTATTTATCCACGCGACTGTTGAAGGACACTTGCATTGTTTCCATCTCTTGGCAATTGTGAACAGTGCCACTATGAACAGCCATGTATAAATGTCTTTTTGTGACCCTGCTTTCAGATCTTCTGGGTATATACCAAGAAGTGGAATTGCTAGATTGTAGGGTAATTCAATAACTAGTTTTCTGAGAAACCTCCAAACTGTCTTCTAGAGTGGCTGTACCATTATACCTTCCCACCAGCAATGAATAAGAGTTCCAATTTCTCTACATCCTCTCCAGCATTTACTGTTTCCTGTTTGTTTAATGGCAGCCATTCTTATTGGTGTGAGATGGTATCTCATTGTGGTTTCGATTTGCATTTCCCTAACAGCTAGTGAAAATGAACATGTTTTCATGTGTTTTTTAGCCATTTGTATTTCCTCTTCAGAAAAATGCCTTTTCATATCTTTTGCCCAATTTATAATTGGGCTGTTTGTGCTATTATTGTTGAGTTGTAGGATTTCTTTATATGTGTAGGATATCAGTATCTTATCAGATGTATGGTTTCCAAATATTTTCTCCATTGAGTTGGCTGCATCTTCACCTTTGTGACAAAGTCTTTTGAGGCATAGAAGTTTTGATTTTGAGGAGTTCAGATATATCTATTTTTTCTTTTGTTGCCTGTGCTGTGGGTGTAATGTTTATCTAAGATGCTACCTTTTATTACTAGGTCTTGAAGATGTTTCCCTATATTGTAAGAATTTTAATGTGCTGTGTCTTATATTAAAGTCTTTGATCCACTTTGAGTTAATTGTTGTATAGGATGTGAGGTAAGGGACCTCTTTCATTCTTTTGGTTATGGATGTCCAGTTTCTCCCAGCCCCAGTTGTTGAAGAGACTGTTCTGTCCCAGTTCAGTGGATTTGGGGGGCTGTTTCAGTTTGCTAATGCTGCCCTTATGCAAAATACCAGAAATGTATTGGCTTTTATTAGGTTACAAGTTTTTAGTTGTAAGTTTCTAAACTAAGGCATCAACAAGAGGATGCCTTAACTGAAGAATGGCTGATGGCGTCCAGAACACCTCTGTCAGCTGGGAAGGCATGTGGCTGGCATCTGCAGTTTCTTTGTTCCCAGGTTGCATTTCAAAATGGTTTTCTCCAAAATTTCTCTGGGTAGCTTCTTCAACTCCTGTGCACCTAAGTGTCAGGGTCCTCTCTTAGCTTCTCCAGAGCAAACTCTGGGTTAGCATCTCCAAACTTCTCCAATCATGTCCAAGTGTCAGCATCAGTGGCAGCTTTTAACTTCTCTCCAAAATGTCCCCCTCAGCTGCTCTGAGTTCCTTCTGTTTGTGAGTTCTTTTATAGGACTCCAGTAATTAAATCAAGACCCACCCTGAATGGGTGGTGGGGTCCATATCTCCTTGGAGATAATTTAATAAAATGTTTTGCCCACAGTTGATTGAGTCATATCTCCATGGAAACACTCAATCAAAAGATTCCTACCTAATCAATACTAATATGTCTGCCCCCACAAGACTGCATTAAAAAACACAGTTTTTTTCTGGGGGACATAATATATCCAAACTGGCACAGGGGCTTTATCAAAAATCAGTCAACCATAGATCTGGGGGTCTATTTCTGAACTCTCAATTTGATTTCATTGATCAATATTTCTGTCTTCGTGCCAATATCATGCTGTTTTGGCCGCTGTGGCTTTAGTAGGCTTTAAAGTCTTCTTTTTCAGGATGTTTTTGGCAATTCAAGGGCCCTTTCCCTTCCAAATAAGTTTGATAGCTAGCTTTTCCAAGTCTGCAAAGTAAGCTGTTGGAATTTTTATTGGAATTGTGTTGAATTTGTAGATCAGTTTGGGTAGAATTAACATCTTAGCAATGTTTATCCTTCCTGTCCATGAGCACAGAATATCTTTCTACCTGTTTAGGTCCTTTTTAATTTCTTTTCATAAAGTTTTGTAATCTCTGTGTAGAGGTCTTTTATGTCCTTGGTTAAGTTTATTCCTTGCTTTTTTAGATGCTATTTTTTTTTTTGATTGCCTCTTCAGTTAGGTCATTACTAGTGTATAGGAACTTTACTAACTTATGTGCATTAATCTTGTATCCTGCCACTCTGCTGAATTTATCAGCTCAAGTAGCTTTGCTGTTGATTTCTCAGATTTTTCCAAATATAAGATCATATCACCTGCAAATAATGACAGTTTTACTTCTTCCTCTTCAATTTGGATATGTTATTTCTTTGTTTTGATGAATTGCTCTGGCTTGAATGTCTAGCACAATTTTGAGGTGACAGTGGGCATCCTTGCTTGTTACTGAGCTTAGGGGGAAGCCTTCAGCCTCTCATTGAGTACTATGCTGTTGGTTTTTCATTACGCCCTTTATCATATTGAGGAAGTTTCCTTCAATTCCTGCCTTATGAAGTGTTCTTATCAAAAAGGGATGTTGAATTTTTCAGCTTGTATCGAGGTGATCATTTGATTTTTCTCTTTTGATGTTTAATGTTTTGTATTACATTGATTGATTTTCTTATGTTGAACTATCCTTGCATGCCAGGAATGAATCCCACTTGGTCGTGATGTGTAATTTTTTAAATGTACCTTTGGATTTGATTTGCAAGTATTTTGTTGAGAATCTTTGCATCTATATTCATTAGGGAGGTTGGTTTGATTGGCTTATTGTTTTCCTTTTTTGTAGTATCTTTACCTGGTTTTGCTATCAGAGTGATATTAGCTTCACAAAATGAGTTAGGTAGTGTTCCTTTTTGTTCAGTTTTTTGAAAAATTTTGAGCAGGAATGGTGTCAATTGTGTTAGGAAAGTCTGGTAAAATTCCCCTGTGAAGCCATCTGGCCCTGGACTTTTATTTCTAAGTAGATTTTTGATGACTGATTGGATCTCTTTGCTTGTGATTGGTTCTTCTTGGGTTAGTCTAGGTTGTTCATATGTTTCCAGGAAATCTTCCATTTCCTCTAAATCATCTAGTTTGTTGGCATACAGTTGTTCAATTATCCCACTCTCATTTCTGATTCTGTTTATTTGGATCTTCTCTCTTTTTGCCTTTGTCAGTCTAGCTACTGGTTTGTCAATCTTGTTGATCTTCTCAAAGAACTAATTTTTGGTTTTTTTATTCTCTCTATTGTTTTTATCGTTCTCCAGCTCATTTATTTCTGTTTTAACCTTCATTTCCTTTCTTCTGCTTGCTTTAGGGTTAGTTTGCTGATCATTCTCTAGCTTCTTCAGTTCAGTTAGGTCTTAGGTTTCAGCTCTTTCTTGCTTTCTGGTGTATGTACGTAGAGCTATAAATTTCCTTCTCAGCACCGCCTTCACTGCATTCCGTAGGTTTTGATATGTTGTGTTCTCGTTTTCATTTGTCTCTCGATATTTACTTATTATTTTTCTTGTAATTTCTTCTTTGACCCACTGATTGTTTAGGAGTGTGTTGTTTAACTTCCACATATTTGTGAATGTTCTGGTTCTTTGATGGTTATTGACTTCCAGTTGCGTTCCATTCTGGCCAGAGAATGTATTTTGAATAATTTCAATCTTTTTAAATTTCTTAAGATTTGTTTTGTGCCCCTGCATATGATCTATCCTGGAGAATGTTCCATGGACGCTAGAGAAGAATATATATCCTGGTACTTTGGGATGTAACGATCTGTATATGTCTGTTGAGTCTAATTTGTTTATCATATTGTTTAGGTTCTCGATTTCCTTGTTGGTCCTGTGTGTAGTTGCTCTATCCATAGAAGAGGTGTATTGAAATCTTCCACTATTATTGTAGATGTGTCTATTGCTCCCTTCACTTTAGCCAGTGTTTGTCTCATGTATTTTGGAGCCCCTTGATTGGGTGCATAAACATTTATGATTGTTATTTCCTCTTGGTAAATTGTCCCTTTTATTAATATATAGTGTCCTTTTTTGTCTCTTATGACATCTTTGTATTTAAAGTCTATTTTGTCCGACATTAGTATAGCTACCCTTTCTTCCTTTTGGTTGCAGCTTGCGTGGAATATTTTTTTCCAACCTTTCACGTTCAGTCTTTTTTGTGTTGCAGGGTCTAAGATGAGTGTCTTGTAAATAGCATATCAATGGGTCATACTTTTTAATGTAGTGTACAAGTCTGTATCTTTTAATTGGAGAGTTTAATCCATTCACATTTAAATTTATCACTGTGAAATAGTTCTTGAGCCAGCTATCTTATCCTTTGGCTTTTAGTTTGTCAGATCTATTTTTTCCCTCTCTCTCTATTTCTTTTACATTACCCTTACTAATACTCTTCAGTTGGTGCTCTTCTATAGACCTCTCTCTCTTTTTCTCAGCGAGTATTGTTCCCTTTGGTGTTTCTTACAGGGCAGTTCTCTTGTTAACACATTCTCTCAGCATTTGTTTGTCTGTGAAAATTTTAAACTCTCTCTCAATTTTGACGGAGAGCTCTGCTGGATAAAGAATTCTTGGCTGGCAATTTTTCTCTTTCAGAATCTTCAATGTGTCATACCTCTATCTTCTTGCCTCCATGATCCCCTCTTAGTTGTCAGTTCTTAATCTTACGTGGTTTCCCTTGTATGTGGTGAATAACCTCTCTTGCTGCTTTCAGAACTTTCTCCTTCTCTTCAGTATTTGACAATCTCATCAGTATATGTCTCAGTGGGTTTATTTCGATTTATTGTATTTGGAGTTCATTGGGCATCTTTGATTTGCATATTTATGTTGTTTAGATGGGTCAGGAAGTTTTCCCCAACTATGTCTTGAAACACTTTTCCTAGCCCTTGACTCTTCTCCTTCTGGCACACCAGTGATTCTTACATTTGTTCACTTAATGTTGTCCCTCATTTCCATGAACTCCTTCTCAAATTTTTCGATGTTTTTCACCATTTGTTTTTTGTGTGTTTGCATTCACTTGTTTTGTCCACAAGTTCAATTATCCTTTCTTCTGTCTGTTCAGATCTGCTAGTGTGTGTCTGTAGTATATTCTAATTTGATCAATAGTATCTTTTATTTCCAGAAGAGCTGCTATTTTTTTATTTACTCTTTCTAATTCTTTATGCTCTTCTGTAGTTTTCTTGATGTCCTTTCTGTCCTTAGCCATCTTGTTTAAGTTGTTTTGGAGATTTGTGTATACTTGTTTAATTAATTGCTCTATATTTTGTGACTCTTCTGGCTTTTTAATTTGTTCATTTGGCTAGTCCAGTTCTTGTAGATTTGTCAAGTGTTTATGATTATCTGTTGGCTTTGGAGCATTTGCTTGTTGTTCCAGTTTGCTAGAGTTGCCATTATGCAAATATCAGAAATGGATTGGCTTTTATAAAGGTGATTCATTATGTTACAAAGTTACTGTTCTAAGAGTGTGAAAACATCCAAATTAAGGCATCAACAAGATGATACCTTCACTGAAGAATGGCCAGTGGCATCCAGAACACCTCTGGCAGTTGGCAAGTCACGTGGCTAGCATCTGCTAGTCCTTTGCTCCCAGGTTGTGTTTTAAAATGTCATTCTCCAAAATTGTTTCTGGGCTCCTGTCTCTCAGCTCCTGTGCATCCGTGCTTCTTTCTCCCAGAGCATTTCTCTCTAAGCATTGGGGGTTCCTCTCTTAGCTTCTCTGGGGCATACTCTGGGCTTCATCTCTTAGCTTAGCATTTCTAATCGTCTTTGTGTTCTCCAAGCATCTCCAAGCATCTCCAAGCATCAGTGTCTTTGTTGGCTCTTGAGCTGTCTTATATAGTCCAGTGAACTGATCAAGACCCACACTGAATGGGTTCGGCCATGCCTTAATGGAAATAATATAATCAAAAGGTTTCACCTACAGTTGGGTGAGTCACATCTCCATGGAAACTACCTAATCCAAATATCCCACAAAATTGGATTAAAAGGGCATGCTTTTTTGTGGGTGACATAATATATCCAAACTGGCACACTTGTCTTGATAAGTTATTTTGGGAAATACAGGATTATTTGAGCATTTATATTTAGTTTGGCAGAGCTACAGCCTGCTGGAGTACAGTTTCCCCATCCTACCAGCAGGTGGCAGTCTTGACCTGCCTTTTACTCTCAAGCCAGCCTTCCCTGAACTTTTCCCATTTGCTGGGTGGAGTACAAACCAGGTGGGGAACCAATCAGTGCACCAGTTCTCCAAGTGCACTGGGAACTGCCTGCCCTGGGGATGTGATGCATGCCTTGTGCAGTTCGGCAGGGAGTCTGCTCAAGGGTACCCTCCAGATCCAGTGTGCCCTGTTCCCTGCCTGCCATGTGCCTGTGGACCTCTGCAGTGTGGGAGGGACTCCTGATGTGTCTGTATGGTGCCCTCTCGTATTCCCGGTGCACCCCCGGACTTCCATGGTGGGAGAGTAAATGCTGTCTCCCAGGTTTCCTCATGGGAGCTCCTGGCCGTGTGGTTGTGGAAGATTATCTTCCAGTTAATTGCTAAGGTGGGTGCACAGGAGTGGAGAGTCGCAGCTCACTCCCTTGCCCAGCAGTGGTCTCTCTGCTGCTTCCCTGGGAGGTGGTCCCAACTGGAACAAACTGACCCCATCCCTTGAGGTGCCGTTTTTCTGCGTTTTTGTACATGTCCCCACTGTGTATTCTAGGGGTCCCTCTGTGGCTGGTTACACTCGAAACCATGGTCCTGGGCATTCTCCGGCCCCACTTTTAGTTTCTCTCATGGAGTAGAAGCCCACTCTGCCTCACCCACTCTGTTTCACCCACTCCGCCTCACCCACTCCACCTCACCCACTCCTCCATCTTCTGAACCTGCTTTTGTTAACCCTGCTTCCTTTTTGTGTCTCTTTTATGATGGATGTTTAATGACTCCAGTACATGTTAAAGAATATTCTCTATTAAAAAAAAAAAATTAGGAAAGTAGCTCTTAGGCCAGGAATCATAATAAATCTATTATTGTTTTGAGTATAAATTACTTTTTAAAAAAATTAACTTTATTGTTCACTTCTTCCTTTTTCCTTCCACCCCTACTTAAATAATTTTAAGTATTATTCTACATGAATTTTCTTTCTTTCTTTTTTTTTTTTGCTCTCAGTCATTTATAGTTATTTGTGTGTGTATATTTATGTATAGACAAGATTATAGGGTCAAAATTAAATCCCTTTTTTGGCATGTTGTAGTTCAAAATCATTTTAACCTTCTGGTTAAAATATCTTATTGTGTATATTCAAACTTTTGAGCTGACAAAAATACTATTTTC